>NC_040916.2:6368129-8768129 GCF_004126475.2 Phyllostomus discolor | reverse complement strand
CTGGCTAGTTTTGGTGGGCTTTTATTGTGCATGTACAAGCAGTTACATTACTTTAAAGCTAATGTGGATGTGGTCTTCCATGATTTTCTTGATTGGCCATCAGGGAAGGGGGTCACACAATGTTTATTTATTATAATGCTATTATAATGAAGCAGAGGTCATGTGGCATCTTCTACACAGGTGCATTCATGATTCACCGTGATTCACCATGTTTCAGTGCTTTTCCAGAAAGTGGGAACAACCAGTCTTAGAACAGGGTCTCTGTCCTGTATCAATGTCCTTTATCTTATCCCTGGGGAACCTCTGGAGTTTCCTCCTTCCTGACTATCTCCTGCCTCAGAACAGGTCACATACTAAACCTGACAAGCTCAGGGGAGGCCTGCATGGCAAGGCTTACAAACTCAGAGACCTAAAGTAACCACATAGGATGGTCTGACATTAAAACTTCCTAATTAAAAGCTAATCATGGTGGATAGTCGTGTCCCAGGCCAGTCATTCCTTGACAAAGGTCAGTCTTTACCTTAACTGAGCCTATTGTCTGTTTGCATCCAGGGTAACACGGTTTTAGAATGTCAGCGTCATCCACTTTGTTCAGACCCTGAGTGGCACAATCGCCTACCAGAGCAGGAGACCACAGAACCCCTCATTGTTATCTCACACATAGTCCCTACGTGCTATAAATGTTCATTGTTAACTATCTTACATTCCACTTATGTCAATGGATAGGTCTGCCAGATAGAAAAATCAATAAGAAAACACTGGTCTTAAATGACGCTTCAGAGAAAATAGCCTTCATAGATATATGCAGACTATTTCACTGAGAAAGTGCAGAATGAACATTCTATTCAAGTGCACATGGAAACATCCTCCAGGATAAATCACATGTTAGGCCTGCGACAAGCCTTAGTATACTCAAGAAGACTGACATCCTATCATGTCTGTTCTAACTTCAACAATGGGAAACCAGAAATCAGTTCTAAGAAAACTGGAAAAAACCCACAAATACATGGAGACTAAAGAATGTGCTACTAAACAACCAATGGATCAATAAATAAACTTAAAAATAAATCAAAAAAGTACTGGAGACAAAAGGAAATGGAAACACAACTTTGCAAAATCTATGGTATGCAGCAAAAGCTAATGCGACAAGTACAGGGTTTGATGAGTTCTCAAGCCAATGAGTACCGAGGTATGAGTGAGTTGTATTTTTCCCACACGAAAAACTATAAACCTACTTTTGCCACCCCTGTGTCTATGTATATAGTGAAATGTTACTCAGCAATAAAAAAGAATGAAGTCTTGCCATTTTCAGAAACATGGATGGATGGGATGGGCTTAGAGGGTATTATGCTAAGTGAAATAAGTCAGACAGGGAAAGATAAATACTATGTGATTTCACTTACATATGGAATCTTAAAAAATAAACAAACAAAACAAAATAAAATGGAAATAGACTCACAGACACAGAGAACAAGCTGATGGATGCCAGAGGGGAGACGCCTGGGAGGATGTGTGAAAAACGTGAAGGGGAATAAGACGTGCAATATTTTCCAGTTAAAAATAAATACTTCATGGGGTGTAATGTACAGCACAGGTTTAATTGCTAATATTGTAATAACTTTGTATGGTGACAGGTGGTAATTAGATTTATCATGTGATCACACTGTAAGGTATATAAATGTTGATGCTATACATTATACACCTGAAACTCATATAATATTGTATTTCAACTATAATTTTTAAAAAGTTTGCCTTTCTTTATGACAAAAATCATTAGGTGTATTGGGCCATTTCCTGGGTTTGTAAAATGATCTATTTCAAGTGTTTGGTACTTCATAGATGATAAATAAGTGCTTCCCAAGTGGTTAATCCTGTTTCATCTCCATACATTTGTACATGCTTTTGCTCGATTTGGAACATCCACACCTTAATTCCTCTGTTCCCACCGGTAGCTGGTTAACTACTTTTGACTATTGAAAAAGCAGCACTGCACCCCATTCCCAGGCTAAGCAGCTCCAGTTATGAAATAAGAAAAAGAGGAGTGAAAGGACTTGTTTTTCTGGAATGACACATCATTGACTACTACATTGTTTTTCAAAATAATCACTGTCTTCTCACGGGAGAGGTTGTACTTCCTTATCCCATTGACGGCATGATTGACTACGTGATTTGCTTTGCCCAATGAAAGGTGAGCAGAAGGGCCAGGGGTCATTTCCAAGAAGGATTTGTAAGAGCCTGTGCATGAATTATCTTGATCTTTTATCCCTCTGCAACCACCACCAGCCACGCTCTTCCACCTGCACGGGTCCTGGTTACAGAACATGGTGCAGAGCCATCGGTGACCCACAATGAACACATATGAGTGAGAACTAAAACATGTGCTCTAAGCTCCTGAGCTTTTGGGGTCATTTGTTACTTCAGCTTATCCTAACTGAAACAGCATGTCTTCTGGTTCTTCTTCCTCTGAGGCGCTGCCCAGCCCTTTTCTCCCACTCTGGTGATTACATCATCTCCATGCCTTAATATTTGCCATATTTGTGTATCTCGACCACAGTCCCTACCACGTGGATAGTCTGCTGGCACCCCAAATTCAGCATGCATAGAACCAAACTCACTGTATTCCTCCCCTAGTTCTGCTGTTCTCCCATTTCCCATTCTGTAGCTATGTCTAGCTAGGGAAGCCGAGACACCGCTGAGGCTGATCATTTCTGCTGAAGAGCATGGTGGGAGACTGTGGTTAGTGGGGGTCGCAGGGGGATAAGACATTGTGGATATTCATGCACAGGCTCTTAAAAATCCTTCTTGGAAATGACACCTGGCCCTTCTGCTCACCTTTCATTGGGCAAAGCAAGTCACATGGTTAATCCTGCCATCAATGGGGTAGGGAAGCACATCTTCTTTCACTTCTGTTTCATCTTTTAAGGCTCCTACCCACTAATCTGGCTTTCCCATCATCACTGGAATGCCCACAGAAGCTTTGCAGCCACTGTTCCTGACTTTTCTATCTTTCCATCATACCTAACATTGGCAAGGCCTGGGGTAAGGATATGAATGGAGACCAAAACACTAAATGTCTAAATACTTAAAACATGAGTTAAGATAAGAAAGCATACTAAACGATATATATTTTGGCTTCTCGTCTTTACAAATATATCTTTATTACGAATGACCTGAAAGCGCAAATCAAATCTCAAATTTTTGGACTCCTCAGAGTTATATGATGGGCCATGGTAGCATGAAGAGAACTGTATCCTGGACCCTGGCTGATCATCCACACCCCTTTTTTCCCATCCTTGGCTCCACACAGAAGAGGCCTTGCACACACATGTGAGAATTCTGAGCTTGTATGTGTAAGAGTCATCCAAAGCCCATATAAGCAGCCAAGCTTTGGCCATCCCTTGGCCTAGAGTAAATATAACAACAATACAGGCTACCCTTAGCACAAGGGATCCAGGAGGGTAACTACTTGTGTTATACATGCAGGCATGGAGCCAGATGTACAGCGAATTCCTGGATGCTGGACACACAGAGCATACTCTTGAGGGGAGACAGAGGCTTGGATGCTCATGTCCTCTCGGCCCCTTGTGCTTTGTCCTGTGGATAGGGGCTCAGCTGGGGATGAGTCAAAGTGAGTCCTCGTGATTGGGAAGCCTGGGGCAGGCACCCCCTTTCCTGAATCTAAAGAGTGACTCTGTAATCCACAATCATGATTGACATTTATTGAGCATATCTGATGTGCCAGACAAAGTTCTAAATTCTTTACTGAGGATGAAACTCAGGTACGTCTCTTCATTTGCCCAGATTATACAGCTCATAGGAGACACAGCCAGGGAATGGACCCAGGCAATTTGATCTCAGAACTGCTGCTCATAACATGCTACACTACCGCTAGAATCACCTCTAAACCACAGCTCTAATTCAGCCCATCCCCTGTTCACCAAAAGGCTTTGTGACCAGTGAAGGTGATGTAGAAAAAAAGCCCAAGATTTGGAGCTAGATTTTAGTTTTAATGCCAGCTCTACCATTTGCTAGTGCTGTGTCTTAATCAGGAAATTTTGCCTTTCTATATAATTAGGAGTGTAATAATATGTCCCCCATTGGGGATTGAGTAGTAAATATAAAAAGCTATAAAACCCTGTTGTTATTAAGTTTGTTATTATTCAGATGATATTTTAGTTACTATGGATACATAATAAATTACCCTAAAACTTAGTGGCATAAAAACCCATTTTTTTTATACTCCTCACTTGTATAGGTCAGAAATTTCAACAGGGCCTTTCTTTATTCCACAATGACTCGGGTCCCAAGAAAACTGCAGGCTGGGAACTGGGGTCATCTGAGTGCTCGTCCCGCTCCCAAGTGTAGTGATCGATGCTGGCTGTCAGCTGAGATCTTTATGGGGGCTGAAGGTTGAAACACGCACCCGAGGCCCCTGCATGTGCCTGGGCTTCCTCAAAGCATGGCCACTGATTGCACAGGAGAGAGAGAGAGGGACAGAGAGACAGAGAGACAGAGAAGGAGAGAGAACAGTGTCGAACAAATCTCTGCCCCTCTTGGATCGCATCTTCCTGAAATGACACTGTTTCTCCACACCCTCCGCACTAGCTGGGGCACAGGTCGCAAGGTCTCCCTGCCATGGCATAAGCATCACCGGCTGAGATACATCCCTTTCTGCTTGCCTAAAATGACCCCTCATCTTTCTGGCTCTTACTAGATAACATTTTTGTTAAGAGAAGGTAATTGGCTGTGAAGCTTTGCTTTTAAATGGAGGAATTTATGGTGTATCAAGCAGCAAACATGCCTTCCAACATGATATTATGTTAATTCTTCCTCATATGAAGGAATGATACAGTTTAATGTGACGTGGCCATAAAACATCAGAGGAAAATAGATGAGAGATGGGGGTAGTTCTGCCCAACTTCCTGTTTCTGAAAGGGAAGCTGTTTCCAAATGGATTGTCCTAGACAACTTGAGAACCCAAGGCATCATGACTGTTGACTTGGGACATTCTGCACACCCCATCTTATTTACCTGTCACGTTACAGTCTTGAGGGATAAGCATGTGTATCACTCACGCTTTCCTAATGAGAGAGTGAGGACTCAGAGAGTCTAAGTTGTTTTCCTGAAATCACATTGCTGTTAGGATGTAGAGCTGGAAGTCTGGAGGAGCAACGAGGGTTGTCCAGTGAATAAGCCTGAAGCTCCCTGGGTTGTGTGATCCTGAGCTAGCTGGCGTCAAGGGCTCTCCCTTCCTCGGAGGGAGAAGCTATGCCTACACTGGGCTTCCCACAGGTCTTGAGGGCTCCAAGTATACGTCAGGCACTGGGCACATGAGGGTCTCAGGATTGGTCTGAGAGTCAGCACCTAAGCTTAAACTACTAGACTTTTGAACCCTAAATGTTTATCCTCTTCTAGAAAATGGCTCCCACGCTCACCTCACAAAACAATGAGCAAAAGGAGGTGGCGGGTGCCCTCACTGGGGTCCAGCTCGTCGTGCATCCAGCGGCGTTCTGGGCACTTCTCCTCCAGATGCTGAGAGAAAGCAAGATGTGAGCACCTGCTGAAGTCCCGCCGAGTTCCTTCACCCTGGTGAGGCTGGCTGGTGCTGCTGGAGCCCTTGGTTTGACAAGGACAAATCTAAGTCTTTGACTTGAAACCTGCTGCCTCTTGTATCGTCTGAGGCGACTGCATTTCACGTGAACGTGTCCACACTTACTCAACTTTGATATATATTAGCCGATGACCTGCACAATCTCGTGGAATGCAAATGGGTCTGGGAACGTGACACAAAATACTGTTCTGCCTCACAAGGAAATGTCTTCTCTCAGGTCTGCATCCTAAGGAAGCGTCTGGAGAGAAATAGAAATAAAATGAGATTTTTGAAAACAAAAACAAGTGTCCCAGTTTCGATTCCCAGCCAGGGTACATTCCTGGGTTGCAAGCCATAACCCCCAGCAACTGCACATTGATGTTTCTCTCTCTCTCTCTCTCTCTCTCTCTCTCTCTCTCTCTCCCCCCCTTCCTCCCTCCCTTTCCTCTCTGAAAATAAATAGATAAAATCTTAAAAAAAAGAAAAGAAAACAAAAACAAAATAAAACTGCTTCCGACTGGAAATTGTTTTTATACATCTACGTAGAATCACGTTCATGAGAACAGACTAGATGTTGCTTTGGATTTGAAGAATCTGCTCAAAGCAGAATTTGAACGATCATCCCCAAAGTGGTCCTCTGTAGACGACCCCCAGTGGAAAGCTCGTCTACGGTGGAGCCCTAACAGGAAGTCCCCACTCCGCTCCCTGGGAATGGTTGCTGTATCAGTTTGGACAAAAATGAATCATTTTGAAATGACACAGGGAGCCAGCCACGCTGTAGATCCAGAGTGGAAACCAGGGGTTGGAGCTGCTTGAACGCTGAACGAGCTGCTTAGAAGGAAACGCATTCCCTCTCTCAGACGAATTCAGATGGACAACCATTCGGTGAGGTTGCAGACTAATGCCCAGGGGAATTAGGTGGGAGCCATAACAATAATGATAATAACAACAAAAGTAAGTTTTATTTTTTTGAGACTTAGTCTGGGCCTACGAAGGTGCTAAATACTTTATACACACTGGGTTATTTATCCTCATAACATAACGAAACAAGGTGTTCATATCTGCATTTTGAGGATGAGATCACTGAGGTACACAAGTTACATCACAGCTATAAATTTAAATTCAGGGCTTTTTGATTCTGAAAGCACTTGTTTGTAGTCTTTTCCAGTCCTGGGAGTCAGTGACACTCTTCTAAGCTGTGCTCTGACCTCTGCTAAACTCTTCTTGATTTAATATGCAGGGACTAAGTCTCCCTGCTGAGGGGAGTTCAGAGGCCTTGCACGGCGCATGGTTACTGTGGAGGTTATTTTCCTGCCACATTTTCTGCTAAGCGGTCTCCCCTTCTCTACTGGCAGAGAGAAGTGAGCAAAGGCTTGCCTAGTGGTTGGTGAGCTCGGGGCTACCTGCAGAGAGCAATGACCTGCTGTACTGTGAAGGGAAGCAAGGGCTGCTCCAGGCCAGTAAGAGTGCTGGAAGCTCCTTTGAAGAAGACAGTGTAGTTTCTCTGGGGGAGGCTTCCCCAGTGAGTGTCCACAGCACCGATGGGCTAGAAAGGTGCCAAGCAATTGACCCCCTTAGCTCACAAGACGGCAGATAGGCAGAAAGGGCAGATAAGCACCCTGATGGCCAGAGCCTGGATCCAGAAACCCAAATGGCCTTTGGCCAACTAAAAGCGCCTTCTGATGACCCCAGTGCCATGTAAAAACATGATTTTCTACATGTATCTTGATGTGAAAAAGTAGGGAAACCTGTTTTAGAGCATCTGGCGGGGGTGCATCTAAGTAGAGGAAAAAACATCATTGGGTTTTATGAATGGGGAAGCTGAGGGGCAAAGGATGGGCCCCGGAAGCAGTTCTCAAGTTCTTCTCAGGTTATGAATGCCAGTAAGAAGAAAACAAACAGACAAACAGAAAGCGAGAGCACCAGAGAGGAGCAAAGAGGTTCTCGGCTCTCGACGGCAGGGAGCTGCAGTGAACACGGAGGGGCCATCAGACCCATGAGGGCCAAGCAGGACCCTAGCCTGTGATTTCATAATGACGGCAGATGAATTATTGAAATACCGGCATTTAACATGCTAGTCTCACTAATAAGCTCTCTTAGCTGCAACCCCAAAATACCACCGGATGTCAAGAGAAGATGCATAATGACACTTAAGTTCACAAAAGCCCCCGTTTTGAAACTGCAGCCATCACGCATTATCCACGTAGTGCTGAGCTCATATTTAATTCTGACAAAGGACAAAAGTGAGATAGCGAGAACGCGATGCTTTTCCTCCGCCTCTGGAGAGGAGAAGTGTTGGGCCATATTGTTTTTGACACAGCACCTCAATTAGGCCTTAAAGGATAGGTAGTACATGTCTGGTGAAATTGGAGATGCTACACTGATGTGGGGGGGATTCAGCAGCTTGGTTTGAGGTTTAAGTTTGATGTCTTCCCACCAGGGACCCACCAGTCACAATAATTACATTTCTGTGTTCTCATAATATGATTTATTTAGATGTTGCTTTATGAATTAATTCCCTTTAATTGCTGCTCCTCTCGCTGTAAATCAAGGTTTCTTGCTTTCTATAGCATGATGAACATGATCCTACAGTGCAGTAATTAGTCCAATTAGGAAGCAAGGCAGATGTGGAAAACCAATTAGTTTCAGGAATATGTCTGTATCCATGTAGCCCAAGTATTGTTCAATTGAAGTGTAATAGCAGCTTAATAAAACATTGTTTTATTCGTAAGCCATCTCCTTCTTCCAAGCTCCCATTTGTTTGTTTACTCGTTCATTTCTAAAGGAGCCAGCGCCAGCTTGCTTCATGCTTGGCAGGTCTCCTTCCAGCAGGCAAAGATTATTTTCTCCCTGGGTCTGAAGTGAAGGGATCTTTGTTTGGGAGGGAGGCAGAGGCCAGTGGTTTGAGGAAGGGGTAAGATTTTAGCATCTTTACCTTTTATACTGTCAATGCAGCCATCACTTTATCCAGGGACTCAACATACACATGTACACACATAGAAATGTACACACATTTACGCACACTCACAGATACGCATGTACACACATGCATGCCCCCATGCAAACACACTAACACACATACAGGAACATGCATGTACTTACCAAGAAACACACACGTGCAGAGACACGTGGACATGCACACGTGTGCACATTTGCACATGCACATATACATATATACACACACTCCTAGTCACAGACCATCAAAGGAACCCTGTGCTCACGTGCCCACTGAGAATCTCAGTCTCAATGAAACTTCTGCTCCTTGAGTCTGGGTCTGACTCAAGGAACAATTGTACTTTCTGAAGTTTATTCCATTGGGAAGTTGGAATAAAATGAATTGCTAATCCCATGGGTCCAAAAAATAACCTATTCCCCAAAGTTCCCAAGGATTGACTCAGAAATCACCAGTAAACAAAATGCTTTCACACTGCAAACATTCTAACTCAGGGGAAATGACTGTGACGACACCACCCAGTTACGTGCATGGACAACCGTTTCACCAAGTATCAGCGAGGAAGAAGGTTATTCCATCCCTTGATTTGGTGTCAGGTCTAGGGAGTGAGGCCGCGGTCACAGAGTGAAGAAACTCACCATCCTCTAGCTGGCGAAGGGCTTTCTGACTTTCATGAAAACAGCTGCTCACTTCTCTCTGCGAAATGGAAAACAGGAGGAGCCCTGTTGCATTTTGTAAGAGTATTGGTAACAGATTCTCAGGGAGAAAGAAACCCTTAGAGAATGCAAAGACACTGTTATTTGACAGAAGAATTTGCAGGCCAGAGAAGGGAGCTGGTCCTTTACCCAAGATGAGAGCTAACATTAACTCAAGGGCGTCTTGCGGCATCCTGCCATGTTCTTTGCATAGCATTGTGCTGCCTCCCTTTCGAAAACAAATCTCTAGTTTCCGGAAAAATCTACGTACAAGAGTTATTAAAAAATCTATCACAAAACAATCACAGTAGCTGAAAATCCCTGTTCACTGCTCAATCTGATAGGTAAATTACCGAACTTTTGATTTATGTAACTCATTACCATCGCACAGTCGGTCGCTGCAGTGATATGCCCCATTTGTCTCCTTGATCATTATGTGGTTGGTTCTCTCTCTGTTCTGAAAGCAAGACCTTAATAATAACCAGCAAGGGTAACACAATTAGCAAGATGTGGCATTAGTGTGTGCAGTTAGCCGTGCATGTGTGTGTGTGCATGCGTGAAAGAGAGAGAGAGACAGAGAGACAGAGAGAGTGGGGGGAGGTGCAAGTGTTGAGTGCAAGAAGAAACTAAGTCCGTCTTTTGGGACCAGTGACCTCCTTCCCTGCTGCCCCAGAACAGGGACGGTGCCTATGAAAGTTCTGTTTAGATCCTAAGATCAGGGCCCCTTGGGTGCATACTGATGTATGCGGGGCAAGGGAAGAGGGAGCGCGTCAGTGTGGAAAAGAAGAGAAAGGGTGTGATAAATCTGTGGTAGATTTCAGAAGATGGTTGCCCTAGTGACCCAAGAGATGAGGCCGTTCATCCCAAGCTCACAGAAAGTCATTATTGCTCCTCTGATTGCATCTCTCCCTTGGGGCGCATCATGACATGGCTTGGGTTACAAATGTCCAGCTACTCTGGAGTGGATTATGCTCCAACCCAAGCTGATTGGGGAGCATTTAAATTGCAACTGGAAGAGCAGAAGTGCTCCCCTCCCCCTCCCAGCCTTTCATCTGTACAGGCACTCTTTTGGGGGTGGAATGCATTAAAAAAAAAAAAAGGCAACTGTCTATTAAGCCAAAGTAATTTTTAAAAATTCAGACTCAATATCTGAGTATTCAATATAGTTTAGTTTCAAAAAGCACAGAAGGGTACATGATAGTTGTAATTATTGTATTATTGATAATATAAATAAGCATACACTGTACTAGAGTTTATGAATTATTTAAAAAGGAATAACATGTGATTCTTGGATTCAGGAGAGTTTACAATCTACTCAGCCACAATCAAATGTTCCAACTTCTCGTAAACCAAAGCCACAGATAATGAATGATACAAGAAGCACCCAAGTGTGGTGAGGGGTCTGAGAGAATGGGTGATGAAGTCAGAGGAGCTTCGTGAAGATACACGAGCTGTATTTTGAGGAGTGGAGAATCTGGGACAAGCAGAGAAGGAGGGCATCACAGGCAGGAGGAGCAGCACGTGGCACGCGGTGGTGGGAGAGCAGGATCGCTGTTGGGGGTAGCGGGTATCCAGTCACCTAGAGCGGGGGCGGCAGTGGGCTGGGGAGGTGGAATCCGCCATGAGTTTGGCGAGCACTGGGCCACAGCGGAAGCCTCAACCTGGGTGTCGGTCAGATTCTTGAGACTTTTTCTAACAAAGACACCACTTCCATAGCCTCGGCCATCTGCTCTGCCAAGTGATTGTTTTGGAAAAGGAAACACGCAAACCCTTTGCAAACCGCCTATTTAATTCTGTGCCCCTCACAGCTCTTGTAGAGGAGTCTTTGAGCACACAATCCTTGAAGCTTTGTCTACTGTGACAGTTATTGTATAATTTTCGAGTCCAAAGATTTGTAAACTCTTGCTGTAAGGTAAGGTTTGTAATAACAGAGCAGCATGATTTTTCTCTGTTACTAATGTGGGGAGTGGATAACAGAAAGAGCAGGTACTTAAGTTTTTTCGGAAATCCCTAGGGCCCACATTTCCCCACTGGTCTATTACTTGGAAGGAACCGAACACCAGGACAGAAGCTCAAAGACTCCAGGATTCCCAGGAGCCCTCACTGATTGTGGGAAGAAGTGCCTGTGGGGCATCTGCTTTCCCAAGCAATCAATGCAACAACACGAGTGAGAAATGAGTAACAGCAACTGCTTAGCATCCATCCTTTCTTGTAATTAATATCACATGGCTGCGTGAACAGCCTGGAGCTGTCTGGTGGAGAAATGCTCATTCAGGGAAACCAAGCAACAAACAAACAAACAAACACGAAAAGGCATGCTGACACACAATTCTTGCAAAATGCAAAAGAGAAAGGGCTGACCTCAAAGCTGTCTATAACTGAATTACCACTGGGGCTTTACATTTGGTCTTTTTTCTTTTCCTCTGAAAAATCGGCTCATATATTTTCTTGCAACCAAGACAAGCACTCCCTTAATTGTTCCATTAAAAGAGGTGTTGAAATGTTACTAATTGTCAAATGCAATTAAGTGTAGCAACATGTCACAGGTAAATTAACGAGAAGCCAGGTGCTGCGGGAAGGGGGTGGGTGCCTACCCGCGGAACTGTGTGCATCACTCTGGCCCCTGATTACAGCTTTTAAGAGTTTCTGACTCACCAGTGGCCTTTTGCTGGGAGTAACTTTTAGCTGCTCTGTCTCTCAAAGCTTGACGTTAAGGTTCGGAGCAGGAAGTGCTGGTCATTTAAAAAGGAAAAGTCAGTTGTTACCCTTGAATAACCCAGTAGTCCCCCTTTCTCTGCAGGGGATCTGTTCCTGCAGGGGATGCCTAAAACCACAGGTGGTACCAAACCCTACTATTATACATACTTACCTTAAAAGGAAAGTTTAATTTTAAAACTAGGCACAATAAGAGATTAATAGCAACAATAATGAAAGAGAACAATTGTAATCACACACTGTAATACACTTGATGTGAATGTGGTCTCTCGCTCAAAATATCTTATTGTACTTACAGTGCAGGGTACAAGGGGTTGTGAGAGGAGGGAGGGATCCAGACCCCTCTGTCACCACCCAGCCCGACGCCAGGCCCCAAGGGGGCAGTGCAGGCGGCAGAAGACTATGTCTTCCACACCAGCCATGCCTTTCTGGCTTAAAGACACAGCCATAGGAGGACAGTAGTATGAGGGCCTGTAGGCGTGTGTGTGTGTGTGTTCTGTAAGACATGGCTTATTACCTCCATGGCTGGAAGCTTTTTTAAAAGAAAGTTTATTGGGCCATTGCTGGAGAGGAAAAGAGCAGGTCCTGGGGTAGGAAGTCTAACCAGCAGCAGCATGGTTGTGTGAAGAAGGCAATGTGTCCACCACCCTGGAGTTGATGGGTTAGAGCATGTCAGGATATCCCCTCTGAGGCAAAAGCTAATGTATTGTGTCTTGTGCCTTCCATCCTGGATTTGGAGGCAGATATTTCACACTTGGGAATCCTGTACAACCCGTATCCCAGATCACATGAGGGACAGTCAGCTTTGAGTGGGACTGAGAGGGGCCAGTGATGGTAAAAAATGCACTGGAGAGGTTTTGGAAGGTCCAGTGAGAGAACCTCAATATCAGCACCCGGGATTCTAGGACAAAGCCACACCATGTGCAGCATAGAGCCACACACCTTTTGAGAAACCGCTCATGGAGCAATGCTGGTCCCCAGGAGAAATGATCATGCACCTGTAATTGTCCATCATGGGCCACCTTTGACCAGATTCACCAAAGCATAATGTCAGGAGAGCCCAGCTTTCCTACGATGACAATTATACGCCTGGATTGAGCACCAGTGGGACCAGAGGGCACAAGCAAGTTGCACAATCAAGTGGCCCAGACCCCATGAGCTTTGCCACTGCTTCACTGGAACCTTGCCCTCAGCTCACATGTGTGGCCATACACTGAGATCCCTAATGGCCAGCTGATGAAGGAGGAAGAAGCCCCATTTTGGTTCATGGATGGGTTGACTTGGTCTGTGGGTGTGTTTTGCAGTTGAACTACAACTCCATTCTGGGGTGGGTTTGAAAGACAGTGATGAGAGAAAAGCTTTGTGGTGGGAAGAATGGAGCAAGTCCTCCTAGTTATCTGCTTTATGTGTAAAAACAAACGGCCCAAAGTTAGAATATTTACGGACTTGTGGGCCGGCTGGCTAATGAGGAGCCTGGGAAAACAGGAAGATTGGGGATAAGAGGTATGGCTGGAGCCATGAGCATGCATATACGGAAGTGGGCCTGAAGTGCAAAGCTCTTCATGCCACATGTTTCTGTCCATCAGAGAGCGCTCTACCATGAAGTAGGCACTGTAGAACTGGGCACACGGACAACTTGGCCAGGATCTGTGTCATTGGCCACCACTGTGTTGACACCTTGGGCCAATGAATGTACGAGACATACTGGCAGGGACGCAGGTATACATGAGCAAAGCAGTGTGAACTCCCAAGCTGGTTTATCTGTCGTCACTGTTAAATGACTGACCTGCCAGCAACAGAGAACAATGCTGGTTTTGCAACTGAGCATCACCCCTCAAGGAAACCAGCTGGCTACTTGGTGGCAAGGTGGCTGCATTTGAGCAGGAATAGACGCATATTTCATGGGCCACTCGGAGCACACATGCTTCTCTCCCCTACAACTCTGGGCTCTACATGTGTGGAGACACTTTTCCAAAAGGGGAAATCCTGCTGAAATCCCACTGAACTAGGAACTCTTTCTTCCATGGCATCTCGGGCTCCTTGTGCCAGGGGACCAGCAGGGAAAGAGAGGAGTCCCTATTTTGGCTGGGGGAGGTAGGGGGTCATTACTCACTGGAGGCAGGCAGAAATGTTTGGTATCTGGGCAATCCCCTTGGGCACCTCTTGGTACTTTCTTAACCACTTTCAGTAGGTGCCATGCTCTTGGTAAATGAAGCACAGGGTGCCAGATGGTGAAGCACAGTTCAATAGCAGACCACAAGAGACATGAAAATAGAGAAATTTATTTCCCACAGGTCCTGGAAAAGTACACAGCATACCTCAGGGGGGACGCAAAGAGGTCAAGGCAGGGTGCAGACAGAAACAGAGGCAGGACCGAGGCGCAGGACTTTATTAAGGTTCATGGGTAGAGTGCTTTGGGTTTCCCAGACTAGGGCCAGATTGGTCAATTGAAACCGAAAGAGTGGGGTTTTGGTAAGCCCCATGGGAGTCTTACCTAAGGGGTAAGCAGAAGCACAGGCGCTGGAAGGCAGAGGAAACTCTGTTGGAGAAGTCCTGGGAATATTACAGTCTCAGGGAATTGCGCTTGCTTGTGACTCTGAAGGCTGCTGTGTGCATTGGCACGAGAGGGCTAGTGCCCGTTCAAGGAGCCTGCAGGGTACTTGGCCAAAGAAAATGAGAGCTGGGGCAGTGTACTATGGAGTAGCTTAGCTAAGTTCACAATAGGAAACAGGCAAGTGTAGCAAGCCTGGCGTGAGGAAGGAATGGAGACCCAGAGCTCAGACCCAGGAAATAAGGGTCTGAATTGTGCCACCACGTAGGCCACCAAGAGCGGCAGAGGTACACGCTGAATGTGAGGGAGGGTATAGTGGACAGCAAAGGAGGAGACACATAAATGTTGCCAGTAGTAGTTCCAAGGCCAATGGCAGGGGTGGGGACTGAGCAATTCCTTCCACTCGTTTTCTTCTTCCAAGTTTCCCCCAAAGAGCTGCTCACTAGAATCCTAGAGGAACTTCTCCTAGAACTTATGTGAAGAAATGGATCCAAACAGCGCAGAAGGTGGGCTATGGAGCTGCTAGGACACGCTGCCCCGACCCCCTTTCAGAGCAGAGTTTGTTCCCCCGGCTGCCGGATACAGCCCTCAGCTGTCAGCTCCTCTGCAGGGTGTTACCAGCTAGGGAAGCCTGCCTCCTCCAAGGTCATGCCTCCTTCTGCGGGGATCCCATGTGCAGTGACTTATCATCATGGGACCATAAAGGCTCAGCCCACTCATCTCAAGTCAGGATAACTCTGAAAGGCTAGCCAACTCCAGAACTTTCTGTGAGGCTTTTTGTTGGGCCTGCACCATGCCTCGACATCTCCTGTCCGATTTTGTTTTTGTCCTCTCTTCTGCATTTCAGAGCAATTTTTAAATGGCCTCTATGTCTCCTAGTCTGTTTGTTGTGACACCCTTCTGCAACACCTATCTGGCAAACTGCACCACTATGGCTGTAATTGGGACTCTCCTCTCCACCACTGCACAGTTCTTTGCTTCCTATACAGTTGATAGGCAAATACTTTTCTTCAACATCAGAATTTATTGTGTGGCTAACCCTGTGCTTGGGACTTGCTCATAACGCCATCACCCTAGAGGCTTCCCTGATGAACCTTTCTCCATTCTAATCCGTCTTTATACTGTGGGCTCCAAGCCCCCTTGCCTACTGTTCTGTATCTCTGTGGTTGCCTTGGTTGCATCGTCATGTAGTGATCTGTGCATGTGTCTGAACTTTTTTCTTCATGGGGAACTCCCGGATTATGAGGACAGGACCACGTCATGTTCTTCTTTCCAGCCCTCTGGCCTAACACCATGCCTGGCTCATGGCAGCCTCTCAGTCCGTGTTTGGTGGAAAAATGTGTTTGGTTTTCACTGCTGTGAAAACAAAGACAGGTAGTCTGAATAGAGTTGTCATCATTACCTAATTATCCTTGGGTGTGTACTTCTTTATTTAATTTGAAAGAAAGCTTCCTGACATCACAGGAGGAACCTTTTCATTTAAAAGTTACCCTTTTCCTCTTTCTATAGAGCCTGGTGATCTCAGGTTCTCTCCTTTTCCTGGTAGAAACGTGGCAAATGCTATCGGAGTCCCTGAAACAGGGGGCTTAGCCCCAGGTGGAGCTGTGAGGCAGCAAATGTTTGTCTTCAGCTCCCTGGCATCTCTTCCCTGTGTTTCCCCCATTGCCAGCACCCCATTACCTCTGCCGTTTTAGTCTCTTCACAAAACTTAGCTCTAGGAAATGGACTGACTTATATAGTTTGTGTGACTTTAAGTCAGTATGCTGTTTCTGCCTGAAGTATTTTCATTTTCTTTGCCTCATGTTTGATTCAGGAAAAAAAAAAAGGCTCTATGGTAAGTCTAATGACCTCTGTTCCTTCCCATCAGAGCATCTATTTTTGTTTTAAAGTTAATAAAGTTAGTGCATCTGTCAGGATGTACAAAGTGGAGGCCACAGCAGGGGCTCAGCCATGGCACAGACCTGAGTCAGCCTGTGCTTCAGGGGAAGGTCTTCCTATCGGGGAAGCCGAGCAGCAGTCACGGTCCCCCAGTGCAGCTTTACCTTGCCTCCCCCTGGCCGCACGTGGGCCTCCCGACCTCCCAGCCGGCCATGTCCCGGTTCCACGTTGCCTCTTCCAACGCTCTGTACAGCTCATTCTAGCCCGAAGTCCCTGGGGAAGAGTGGTCCAGGGCTGGGGAAGCGCTCCACTCCCCCAGTCCACTGACTGTTTGCATTTGAATGAAGGGCATCAGGCTCATTACTGAATTGTTTTAGTTTTGTCGTCTGACAAATTACATGTTCAATAAAGAGTGTAATTATTTTCTGAATATCTTAATTTCCCCCTTTTACTGTCTATCAGTGAGAGTAGGGACTCTGTTTTTGTGTTAAGCATAGTATTTCAGCACCTTGCATAAAGCCTGGTACACTGTGAGTCATCCATAAATAACGTTTGACGTAAATTTATAAGTAATGATATGAACATATACAAATTTGCAATAGTCAGATGGTTGAGAAGGCGTGTTGGGGGTGGGAGGAGAGGCTCCGCCCCACAGTTTCCCACTGGGCTTGCATCTCTCTGGCTCTCACCCCTCTTACCCATTCCAGGGCCGGTGTCCACTGTTCCTGACCTGGGCCTTTCACTTTGTCCGAGGCTCGGGGAAGGACAGAAGAAAGAGTGGCAAGAGTCAGAGGGACTGATGAGGAGTACAGATAGCCCGTCGGGCGGTGGGAAGAAAGCACCCATTAAAATTGTCCAGCAGGGTGAAGAATGTTAAAGAGACAGCACAAGTGGGGTACTGCCCCTAGGAAGGGCCTAAGACATCTCAGGAAATTGGGACACATTGAAGTTAGGAATTTAAATGAGGACACTGTTTGTTTGCTAGGACTGCCATAACAAAGTACTACTGATGGGGGGCGGGGCTAAACATGAGAAACTTATTTTCTTATGGCACTGAAGGCTAGATGTCCAGGATCAGGTTGTTAGCAGGGTGGGTTTCTTCAAGGCCTCTCCCCTCGGCTTGAAGATGGCCGCCTCCCTGTGTCTTTATATAACTTTACGTCTGTGCCTATTTTTGTCCTAGTCTCCTCTTCTTATAGCCATTGGATTAGGGCTCATCCATATGACAACATTTTATCTTAATTGTCTCCTTAAAGGTCTATCTCCAAATATAGTCACATTCTGAGGTATCAGGGGTTGCGACTTCAACACATGAATTTTGGGGGACACAGCTCAGCTCATGACAATTACCCAGCCAAAGAGAGGTCATACAGCGTAGGGATTAAATATACAATATTTAGAATCGATAAGACTAGGGTTGGAATCCTGTATTTACACTTATAATCACTTGGGCATGTTATTCAATCTCTAGGAAACTTAATTTCCTCCTCTATTAAATGGAAATAAAAATAATTGTGGCACTAGCCCTATTAAATGAGGTGACGTATACACTGTAGAATGTGGGAACCTAGTAAGTCTGAGGTAACTGCCAGTCATGGTAGCTGTGGTTGTTTTTGTTGCTGTCATTTTTATTACCAGTTTCCTCTTCTGTCACCATTGTGTTAACAATGCCCACTTACCTAGAGCTGTTGCGAAGATCGTACACGATGATGCATGGCGAGAAGCTTATCCATCACCCACCACAGAGCAAGATGTCAAAAAATGGTAGTTGTGCTATCATATTTATGAGACAAGAGTCCAGTTTTCTCAAGCACTGTATCTTCCTTTTATCTTGCTGAATAGGGTTTGATGTAGCAAAACTATATCGGTAGTTACTAAAATGCAAAAATTTCTTGTTGGGCAGTGTTAACCAGAAAAACACCTACATTATGCAGAAGCTCATATTTTAGTTATTAAAACCTGAGATGAAGCAACATAGGAGAATACATAGCTCACAAAATTATGCAGCTAAAGGGAGGTGAGGCCTACGTTCTGAATTACATGGTAAAGAAATGTTCAGGTTCAATGTGGGTGATTAACCGTTTGATACCTTGTCAGGCTTTGACAAGCTCTCTCTCTATTTTTTTTACACCTCTTTCTCTGTCTTGTATAATTAAGAAATGGTGCTGAGTTCTTGTCATCCACCATTAAGGACTAGTCACAGATAGTTTCCTAACATCTGCTTCTTGCAACCTTCTAATTATCCATAAAAATCTGGCAGAGGGATCTGACAGTTTATCGGAACACAGAATATGCATACAAAATAGAGCACTTTGCTTCCAGAGACAGAATGAGGTATAAAACAGGTACTCTCTCACCTCCTATTTTGCATGCAGCTATGTTGCCTGTTTAACTCAGAATTAGGTGCATGTCTTCTCAATAAAGACTCAATTTTGAAAAGCATCTTTTGACAAAATGAATGTGGGTCAAGAATGTGTAAATGGTGCTGTGTCAGAACTTGCTGTCAGTTGCCGCTCTGTTATTCTCTTTACAATCTAGCCAGACTCTGTAGCTCCATGGCCCGTATCTGCAGGCTGAGTTGTCCTTGCCCTGGCAGGGCTTGAGGAGCCCTTCCCTGAGCCAGACACTTGCCTCTAGCAGTATCAGCTCCTGGCCTCCTGTTGCTTGCTTCTTATAATGGGCACCTTTCTTGCCCACCAACCTGCCTGGTTTCCCGACTTACTGCCTGACCTTGACTCTGGAAAATGCATCCTCCTGAACCCTTACCTTGTGTGCATTTGGTCTGCTGAACCACTATTTTATTCTGATTATTGGTCACAATTTGTCTTTCCTATGCCTTTGTCTACCTCCAACATCCATTTGGACCCATGGGTGATTTGCTTACCCTACCCTCTGGTTCTGCCTGCCTGTTGGGTTTGAGACCCTACTTTGCTGAAGCCTCTGCTCCTTTTGTGTCTTGTCATCTCCTCTGGGCTGAGACCTCACAGTCTTACTTCAGCTCTGCTGGTCCTGTTGTCTTTCATTTTCTGTATGTCTTGCACCCATTGAGTTGTGTAAAAATGCTCACATTCCTAGTTATCATTCACTGAGAACTTCTTGCACCTACAGCAGCCTTGAGAGGCAGGGACTATGATTTGCTTTGTAACTCTTCATAAACTGAAGCACAAATAGGTTTACTGTTGTGTGAAAGGCACAGGCTGGATGGATTTGAATCCACATGTGTCATGCCTCAACTTGAGCTTTTTCCACCCAGCCACTGACTTCAAGATCCAACATGTTACTGCTGGGAACAGCCATTTATCAGCGGTATTCATTTCTGCAGAAAACACTGGAAAAGGAGCTCAACATTCTGAGTATACTTTTATCAATATATATGAGGTTGAATATCAAATTTTAACATTGTAATCAATTCTACAGTTTCCATTTTACCAAAAAATAAATTGAGGCCTTGAGTTTCAGGGCGTTAACAAGTCTCCTGGTAAGTCAGCCCGAGAGCAGAAGGTTCCGAGGACAACGCAGAGTGGTTTGTGGAAATAACTCTACACTAAGTGGCAGAAGAGAAAGGTCAGTCCAAAGTCTGGCCCAGAATCTTTATCTTTGGTAAATTACTTGACTTCTTTCTCTGTTTCTTCATCTTGAAAATTGCTCACTAAATTTAGTTTTGAGTTTTCTGGCAGCCAAAGTGTACTTGTGGTTACTTGCTCCAGATTGGTGATCACTAGCCAAGATACTTGAAGTTGCTTCATGTTAGTCTCTCGGTCACGAGAGTTTATTTCTAAATAACCTACCTTGTATTTTAGGCAGTGGGGTTACTATCACTCTTTTCAGCGGTTGTGGCTTCTCTGAGTAGGGATCGTCTAGGCCATTTTCATGTCTAGAAAAGACCCCAACTTTCTCATCGCATGTCAGAGCCTAGGCTGCCATGGCAACCCCAAACCATGCTCCTGCCCTTGGGGCCTCTCACGGCTCCCCAGAGTGGCCGAGACACCAGTGACTTGGAAGAAAAGCCAGAGGAAACAGAGCAAAGCCGAGCTGAGACGTGGGTCCTGATCTTCTGCTGGACTGAGTGGAGCAGTGCAGAGGAAACTGGGCTTTGAACCTTGACTGCCCTAGTTCTTTGCTACTCAAAGTGTGGTCCCGACCCCACAGAGGCATCATTTGGGAGCTTGTTAAAACTGCAGAATCTCGGGCCCCATCCCGTATCTGCTGGATCATTTGTATAAGATTCCCTGGTGACTTGTATGCACGTTAAAGTTAAAAAAGCACTGCGGGTTTATTAATCTATAGAAGCATTTACAACTATCCTTCAAGTGGCAAGAAATGTTAAATAGAGCCCCCTTAGGGGGTGTAGAGGAGTTGTTCCTTTACTGGTATGGGAGAAAGCACGGAGTCTGGACCTAATCGCTGTAGATAAAGGAACTGAGGTAAAGGCTGGATCTTCTGAAGGGTAAAGGGGAGTGATGTGGGCTTTGGAAGTGAGGCCACTACCAAATGGATTATAATGCAATGTGCCATAATAGTATAGCAATGAAGTGAAATTGACATGGTTATGTTGTTAAAATGAACACCCTCTTTGTCCCGGGCTCTTTCTTCATTGAAGGCAGATGGTCTCAGGGTAAGGTAATGAGACAAAAGTTTTGTTCACACTTTTAGTCTCGTCTTTGGCCAGCCTTGTGTCCAGCTTCAGGGGATGAGCTCCCTGGTGCCAGCAACCGCTCAGTGAGCAGTCTCCAGGCACAGCCCTCACACTCTTACATCAGCTGGATGCTCTAGGAGGGAGTCGGCTGAGAGCCAGGGGCTTGAGGGTCCCAGTGGTATAACTGCCCACTCTGATCTTTGAAAGCTCTTAGGGGCTGAGCTCCAGCCTGGGGCTGACCCTCCAACTTTGGCGAGCTCTGTAAGGGGACCAGCATGGCATGGCCTCAGCGCAAAGCAGCTCCTCACACATCAGACGTCGGCCTCGGGGTGCCAGGAGCAGCCTTCTGTTTGCTATTTCTTGATTTATTTCTCTTGATTGTTCCACTTTCTTGGGAGCTCAAAAATGGTTTATTTTTATTTTTTTTATTAACTCCACACCAGTTTCTTTTTCACAAGTACTTTCCATCAGTCCTCAGAAAAATACAGTAAAATTTGAAATGACACTTATCCTGGAAAAATGGTTATTTCTGATTTATGCCATGCCAATTTAATAAATTCCTCAAGGCTCCCAGGGTATGACACACATACTCTGGATATGAAGCTAAAAAATAAAAACTCACCTAAAATGAAGGTGATGTGAAGAGGAGATAATTATTTCAAAGCTAAGATTCATTGTGGTTGTGATTAAATTGCACAATAAATTTAACAGTGAGTCGCTGGCTGCCAAAGAGGTGACTACAGTTACTAATTTCTGGTTGATGGACACTAAACAGCTTCTCAAAGATACTTTCCTTGACACCAAGGTTGCAATGATAAATAATCTTTTCTGAGTACTTAGAGTCTACCAAGCACTCGCTAAGCCCTTTGCGTGCACTATCTTATCTAATCCTCACCCCAACATTAAAAGATAAGATAAAGTAACAGTGCCCTGTGCGAACTCCCACTGGGGAGCCTGGACTTGGATCTCCTCTCGGCTGTCCACTGTGTGACCTTGGGCAAGTCCCTCACCCTCTCTTTGTTTCAGTTTTATCAGCCATGAAACTGGAACATCAATCATACCTTATAAGGTGTTTGGGAACATTAATTGACTTAATATACACAAAGCCTGCAGTATCTGGTCCTTACTAATTACTTGTCATTGTTACCATTATTTGCAATTGACAGATAAGGAAATTGGGTCTTAGAGAGGTTGGGTGGCTGGCCCGAAGCCCCCTGGCCCGATCAAATTGGCACCAGGTCTAATTTGACCCCTCTTAACCACTTTATAGCCTGACTCCAATCCTTCAGGCTGCTGCCAGTAGTGTACATGGCTGCAAGTAAGCCATCAGGATTAGCCTTGAGCAGTCAAAGCTTGATTACCCTGTACGTGAGAGTTTTTCTTCTACGGATCATCTTTGGGGAAAGTGTCTTCCACCTTTACAGCTTGGTGAGCCCTCTGGAACAGTATCTACTTTCAATATGACTTTAAGTTTAAATAATGATGGAGTTGTATCGCAAATCTTAGTGTGTATTTGTTTACCTATGGATTCTATTTATATATTCTTAGCCACCAATTCTTCCCATATACAGATGGACATTGCAGAAATGCAGGTCCATGTCAACCCAATTGCTACTATATTTAAAGTTTACTTCAATACCACATACCCTAGAGAGCTCCTTGCCTTGTTACTTCGCATGATGTCCGGGTACACAGGTCTCAGACCTGGATATTGATGCTTGAGACCAAATTCGGGTGTAATTCTCCTACTTCCCACCAGGTGTCCCACCCAGCCCTGCTATCTGCGGCCAGGAAAAGGGCGTTCTTCACCCCTGGAAAGGGGAAAAGGAATGAAAAGTGGGTGAAGGGTTTGTAGGGAGGAGAAAGGGAGATTGTGACAAGATTGCTTCTTGCATCCAGACAAAGGGAATTTCTCGCATTGTTTTTCTTTGATACATAGGTGTCTCCAGAAAGCCTGGTCAATTCCTGGCAATTTAGACAGCTTTCATTTCTTCTAGTAAACTGATGCCTGGTGGGGCCTTTTCATCACCGAGCTTGGGGTTGGGGCTGTCATCCACATCCCCTTCTTTTTGTCTGATAGCCCCCAACAGCCTCCTAGTCCTCTGTGGGCTCCCCTCTTCCTTCCAGGGTCTGATTTAAAAAGCTGCACGGAAGGTGCTGACCCTGCTGGCCTGTCTGATTCCTCAGTACTTCCCTAACTGGGGAGGTCAAGGACAGGAGCCAGTGTGTGACTGTGGCACCATGTAGCAGGCTTGCAAGCAGTGACCTAATTCATCCATGATAGCAAAATTACCATGGCAGCAATGCGTCCTCCCTATTCTCAATTAAGATTGCCATTTGCTTCTCCTGGTAGGAGGAGCAAGGGACTTTTACAATTGGGGACATTTTAAATTCCAGAATAAATCTCTTACTCTTCGCAGGTGGTTGGCTCCTTGCCTGTCTTCAATCCTCCCTTCCTTCCTCCTTTCTGCTGGAGGACCACCTGCAACTGGAAGAGCTAAGGTCAGGATCAGGGGCTCTGAAGCCACACAGTTTTCCTCTCAGACATTGCCATCTGCACCGGGGCTCTCTGAGGCCTCCTGTCCATCATTGTCGGTCCCCCCAACAGACAGCAGACATTGACTGTAGACCTGAGGCTCCAAATGGATACCGTGCTCTGAATAGTCTGGCAAGGAGTGCCCTGATTGCAGGTTATGCTGTGAGTGCAGCTTCACCTGGAGATCTGTCGACGATGTGGACGGGATGCCTTCATTTAGCGCTGGCTTTAGAAGCTTCAGCGTGGCCTATTTCCCCCATAATGGACCTTGATCACAAAGACCAGAATGCAGTCCTATGAGACAGTCTTTTGTACTCACAGCCTCATTATATGCATGGTTCTTAATATTCGGAGAGCCTTTTGCCAATGCACATTTTCTCGTGAAGTGGGGAACCGAAGCCCGGATGCGATGTATTATTGATAGGGTTGTAATTCACTCCTTTGGGGTTGTATCTACAGTGTATACCATTAGCACAAAATATTAAATTACCAGCGGTTGTGTATGTTTGTCTATTCAGGTTCGGCTCAATGATATTTGCCTTTCGCCTCAATAAAAGATCATGAATAAAGAAAGCAGGGCAATATTATTTTGTCGTTGTTGTTGTTGCAAGGGAATTTTGATTAAATCATTTTCTCCGTGTTGCATTCTAGCAGGCCATGCTTTGCCATAAAGATATGAGACATAAAGTCGGGGGGAGGGGCGGGTTGGATGGGAAGACGGTAGGGGCCATTTGTTCCAGCGCTCCGCACGCTGGCTTTGTGGGCAGGCTGCCCTGGGCTGCACTCAGGGTTGTCTCTGTTTACAATGGGGCAGCAGGCAGTGGGCAGTCCAGACCTCGTGCCAGAAATACAGCCCCTGTATCTCTGCTGGGAAGATGGCATTGGTGTGGGATTTGGGGTATGAGAGCCCACCAGCACGTCAGCACTGCCCTTGCTAGCCACAGCATTTTGTCCTGGCTGGCGTTTGACGGACAGCCCTCTGGTCACCCTTTCTGGTTCCCGCCTCCACCTGAGAGCCAGAGCCAGGTCTCTCTCTTTCTCTGGCTTTATTGAATGCATGCTTGCGTGCGGACACACACACACAGACACACACACACACACACACACACACACTTCAAAAACATTCCAGGTCATAGGGCTCAAACCAGGCTGCAAATAGAAATGCTACATCCCTTCTGCTTTGTGACCTTTTTGTTCTTGCAGAAGCTTGAATGGAAGGTATTTGCTGGTCAGCTAGCTCGTGTACTCCAAACACCTCCCCAACCCCCTTCACTGCATAATTTTTATGGGTAAATTTTTTTTAATGCCAGTGGCTTGGCCTCCTCACCCTTCTGTTATCCGTGGGAATCAGAATGAAGAAGGGGAGGTGACGGGGTCGGGTTTTGAATCAGTATTAACTTGAAGAAGAAAGTAATTTTGGAGAAATGCTTATTCCTTTTGCCTCCAGCCCTCAGTCTGGGAGCTCGTAATTCCTCAGGGGCAGGGTCCCCGAGGAGGGGGAGGAGGAGGAGGAGGAGGCGGGATGGGTGAAGATGCCCCTTTCCTCAGAGGTCACTGGCTGGGGGAGGGGCTTAGATACCCAAGTGACAGGTTATCCCTCCACAAAGGGGGGATCTCCTTTATAGGGAGCTCTTAAGAAAAACACCATTTGCCAGGCCAGGGGGCTCTATTGAGTTTTGCCGCCGGAGGCACATTCTGGAGGTGAAAACCGGTTTTTCTGAAGACTCAGCAGAGCCAGGCTTTGTTCCGAGTTTGCTCTTCAGCCAGACTGGCTCCCTGAAGGGGAGACCCTGTTTACCTGAGGAAGGAGCAATTAACACAAAGGCTCCGTCGGGCCTCCCCTCCGTTACAGGGTGGATTCTTTAGCACTTAAGGGTCCTTCCTCCTCCCCACAGCCTTCTCCTTCCATAAGGGAAAGATGAGTTAAAAAAAAATCACCTAGGCTTGTAAAGCCAGTGAAATCAGTGCTAAATCTATCAAAGCAAATCATAGACCCTGACAGCTGAGAAGTATTATTTGTGTTTTTCCTCCCAGATTTCTACCGAGCCTGGTGTTTTAAGCATACATCTTGGGGAGAAGAGACCCATATAAAGGCAATTACAATTGGTAAATGATTAATGCTGGGTCTGGCATTTTTATGTGTCAAATATGTTTAAGTGTGTTAATCTCTGCAGAATTTACACCCGTACTATGCAAGATACATCTTGTATAGAGTCTGAAATATTTGCCATCTATCTGCCTTCACTTAAATCTTATTTACATTTATTTTATTATAATATAAATGGGTTTTAAAATATCTTGAGAGTTTTTTTTTACCCCGTTCTGCAGGTCCTGCTGGCACTGCGGGGAGGCTGGACAGCAGGGTTCCTTGCTGATTGCAAATAGAGTTTCAGCCACCTGCCTAGACAGCCCAAGGAGAGAGGGGGCCTGAGCAGGCTGTTCCTGCTCGTGGCTCCATTTTAGGCCAAAAGGGAGGAGACTGAGGTCAGGGAGTCGGTATCCAACAGCATGAAGCACAGACACAGATTTCCAGGAGACAGACAACTTTTAATTTTTGTGAGTTACAGAAAACACACATTTCTATTGCATGCATTTCAGAAAATGAAGAATCGGAAGCTCCTATCGGTGCCGCTTCCCACGCGCCCACAGCCCGAGCCGTCTGCAGAAGACCATGAGCTCCAGACGGCTCCTCATCTACCACATCTCTCTCTGGTGTTTCTTTCTCTAAGTCAGAGCTACTCTGGCTGCTCCTGTTGGGGCTGCTGAAGCCGCGGTGTCAGCTCCACGCCTCCTGAACTTCACTCCACTGAAATCTGGTTGGGTACGAGACAGACTCCGGTGGAATGAAGGACAAGAGAAACACATGGATTGTCTGGGGATCTTTTTCTCAGAGGGTGGGTTACATGTCAACCCAACCTCTGCGCGCAGGGTTATTGCCTAGTCAAAGGCCTTCGGGACCTTTGAACGGAGCTGTGGGAGATGTGGAGGACCTGGATGCTCTCCGCCCTCCTCAGGTCCATTCCCTCCCGAGGCTGCAGAGCGCCAGCTCACCGAGACACCCCTGTGTCTTCAGCAGAGACAGGCAGTGCTGAGTGGTGGGGCTGGGGTTGCAGGGCTGGGCACTCTTGCTCTTTCTCACCTTTCAGGACAGTCATCCCTGACAAGCCCAAGTGGAACTTCCCTGCGTTTACCTAGTTGGGGTGCTGGTCCTCTTCTCCCTCTGTCTGTGTTCCCCTGAGTGTGACATAACTGAGCTCAGTGTGGTTGGTCCTGGCTGAAGAAGTCAGGTATTCTGAGGTGACTTTAAAAAACGCATCTCCTATGAACTTGCTGACTAAAGTGATGGAACGTGGGGGTGGGGGGTGTTCCTCTCCAGAACGCACTGCCCAGTGAGCCTGAACAGCACTTTGTAGGCCCATTTGCCAGTGTGAAATCAGGAGAAAGCAGGAGGAGAAAGCAGGTGAGGAGCTCCTGAGGGACCAGAACACCCAGCTGGAGCCAGGCCTGTTCCTGGGGTCGGGGTGGGGGTGGGCGGAAGAGGGTGAGATTCCTCAGTCT
This sequence comes from Phyllostomus discolor, assembly GCF_004126475.2. Classification (NCBI taxonomy): domain Eukaryota; kingdom Metazoa; phylum Chordata; class Mammalia; order Chiroptera; family Phyllostomidae; genus Phyllostomus; species Phyllostomus discolor. The sequence goes on along the minus strand of NC_040916.2, from coordinate 8,741,017 downwards.
CGCTCCTAAACTTATCTAGGATGTCCGCTTTCTGGTGACCCTGCATCCTTTCCCAAATCTGTTTGGAAATGGCACAACCGCAACTTCTTTGGGTATGGGCTTGGGGCTGTGGGGAGAGAGGAGGTGACCTGGCTTTCAGGGACTGAACAAAACAGGGAGGGGGGAAACTCTCTGAGAGCTTCCTGCCCCCTTAAAAGAAATGCCCACGTACCAGTGGCCGTGTAGCTGCTACTCAGGCCTCTTTCTTGCTGTGTTCAGACATGCCTGTGGCTTAGCATAAACCCCATAAAAGGCTGTTCTCAGCACCTACAGGCAGACTCTGGGTAAGTTAGGGCAGATCCACCTGTTGTTTGGAATACTTTCTTCCTGGGGCTTGTTCTGACCCGATACAAGGAGGCAGTAGCTTATAACACAGCTCCTCCCTCCACATCCAGCCCCTAGGGCATAGGGTGTCTGAAAAAACTCTTCAACAAGCATTTGGGGATTCTAGCTATAGCTGAGGAAGAGCCCCGCTGTCCTTGGTCAGGGGGATGCCGGCGTGCTGGGGGCAGGGATCTAGGTACTGCAAGGAAGAAGCCTGGCCCACCCTCTTCCACCCAGCCTTCTTTGTGAACACTCACATTTCTCAAGTATGAGAGGGAAATGTGCCCTGCTTGTGAATGATCTAGCTATATGGTCATTTCGACCATATAGAAGGAAAGAAGAAGGAAAAGCAGCACATTTGGCTCTCGTAAATGATGGCAGGAGGTGGTGGTGGGGAAATAATTCTGGGACGGAAGGATTGTTTGCATTCTTTTTGGATTTTCTCCCAGTTTGAAAGCAAAAGGGTCAGTTCCTCTCCCTTCAGACCCTCCTTACCCCACTCTTATCTTCCTAACATGTATGGTCCACCAAATTCTTCAAGTCCTCAATCGGAGTGTGCAGAGAGCCTCACCCTCACTTGGGGTCCTCGGCCTGCAAGGTGGATACTCCCGAGATGACAGTGTCTGTAAAAGCACTTTGTGAAAGACAATGCAAACGATAGGCAGCACTGATATTAGAGAGCCCAGAAAAGGCGGGCCCTTCCCTAGCGCCCCCCGCTCACCCTCCAGACCTGCAGCTGCTACAAGACAGAGACGACGAGATGAGCTGTATCAGGGGCCTTGACCTACTCTGGACCCCACACCCAAGCTTCAGGATTCTTCTGCCCACCATGGCTTTGCCAACGTGATGCCCCAATGACCTTCACCTTGGCCACTTGCAGAGTGGGGTGTGGGCACAGAAGCAGATCAGGCATGTGTTTGGCTTATAGAGTAAATTCATCCAGTGACTGTCTTCCTGCCCCCAACTGCCCTCAGAAGTTGCCTCACATATTCTTAATGAAACCAGCTTGGACACGAGCAGCAAAGAATGGAACCAGGTCCTTAATTTCCTGTCAGTGCTGCACCCTCCAGCTCAGGAGTGAAAAGTCAGCCAATCCCCAGTTCCTCTAGTGGTGTAAATCTCCATGAAACCAGGCGGCACTGCAGTCCTGGTACTTAGCGGCTCAGCACCCACCTTACCACACCAGTTACCATTATGGGTGAGATTTATCACCTGGGATCAATGCAAATCCCCAAGAAAACATAGAATGAGCCGGAGATTTGGTTAAAATGCAGCAGGTTCAGCTACTTTAGCCTTGGAGGAAGTTTTTGATCAACTTCCAGCCAATGTGGGTTTTTTTTTCATAATTCATCCTCTGCTCTTCCTGCCCAATGATTCTCGTGATGTAGCCTCTCAGCTTTAGTTTTCCAAAACCCTGCAAACCCAGCGATTTCAGACTCACCTGTACGTATGAGTATCTGTACCTTCAACACAGCAGGGCCTACTATGAGCTTGATTCAAAACAATTAATAGATTTTTCATGAGGTAATTCAGAACAAAGAGGTGGCTAGAGACTCACGTGTAGGAAAGAAAGAAAAGGAATTCCAAGTCTTGGAATGTTCTTTCGCTCCTAAGGTTTGAGGACAGGAAATTAGAAACGAGAAACACTTACTGTATAAAGTGTCCAGCTTGGCAGGCCTGTGCAGAACAGACATGGCTCTTGAGGGAAGGTAGGGGCCGGTCCTGAACAGTCATTCCCCCTTTAATGAAAAGGAATGTGAGAACAGGGGAAAGTGAATTGGAGTAGAGGGGAGCAAAGGTAGCTGGAAAAAGAGAGTTTGGAGTATGGCTGGGGTTCCATTCAACTTTTAGAATACAAGTTGGTGACAGACAATAAAAGAAAGAGAAACTGGTGTTTCCAAGGCAAGGGTGAAGAAGAAGGACTCGGCCCCTTTCAAGGAGGTGGCACTAGTTTCACTCTTTATTTATGCACCTCCAAGCAAAGCTTCGGATTACCTGCGGAGCCCGACCAATGGAGAGAGGGCCTGGGCTCCTGGCCCCGCCTCTCAGAGCCCACACCCCAAGGGGCCGTGAATGGCCAGGCCTTTCTGCAAACTAATGTCACTTTCTTATTGTTCAGTAAACACCAGAAAAGGGAGTAAAGGGAGGTGAGGCCTGTGTCACTGGAGGGACTACAGGTTATCTTGAGTGCTGGCCTTGGAGGCTCTGGCCTCCAGGAGACCTAGGAAAAGAAAGAGGAATGCTGAGATCTTATCTGGGCTAGGAGAGGCTGTGTGTGCGTGTGTGTGTATGTTTACCTGAGAGTGGGCACTGGAAATTGATGTCCTTTGAGCTTTTAGCCATGGCCCCGGTTGTTAGCGCTGCACAGTGCACTTCAGGAATCCAGCAGAGGCTGGCCAGCCCATCTCAGGACAGCTGCAGGGAGAGGCCCATGGGTCTGAGCAGAGGTCCAACCAGTGGTAATTCTGATATCACCTACACAGTGAGTTTTCTGTTCTCCTATGAGAAGCAAGTAGCTTTTACAACGCGAGAGGCTTTGCAACCTGCTCCCCTTCCATTCTTGGGGGTGGGGAAAAGGCTGCTCTTGGTGAGCGGAAGTTGGGAAGACAAAAGGAACTGGGAAAAATAGCCTGCAAACTGATTAGGAAGCCTTAAAAAGGTTGGTTTATCAACTATTGCTTATTTTTAGTCCTTTTTCTTCTGCTCGTCTGTGACCCCACCCTACCCCAACCCTCCGTCTTCCCTTGTTCTTGTTCCCCTCTCTCCACCTCACCCTCTTGGCACACCAGGGCGGTAAGAAAAACTGAAGTCTTGTCAAATGTATTTTGCCTAGAATCCTAGCCTGACTTCCATTAGTTCTCAAGGAGAGTCTGGAGTCAACAAAGGTAGATTCCTCCCTTCTCCAGGTAGAAGAGGGGGATTGAAGGGCCCAATGTAGAGGATACCTGGGTGCAGTCCTATCCCACAGCCCTTCATAGAACTTGATCCTATCAGCTCAAAATCTCTTTAGAAATTAGCTAATCTAAACCTCTTCTTAAACGGATGGGGAAACTGAGACTCTGAGAGGAGAATTTATGTCTCAAGTTCATGTAGCCATTGTTGGGGCCAAGATTCTAATCTACCTGGATCTACTGACCTCCTCTTAAGGGCTCCATGCTGCCTCCCCTGGTTCCAGAGGACCTCACATTTTTCTGGGGCACTTGGCAGTTTTCCTGGGAGAAGAGAAGGCTCCACTGAGGATGAGGGGAGGGAAATTTTCCAGGTGATAGCTTCCTTAAGTGCAGGGACTCCTCCCCAAAATGTCAAGGCACAGTATTTCTCTGCCGGCTGGACCCAGTTTACCTTAGTGTAGCCTCAGCTCTTCCATTTTCTAATTAGTAATGTAGAGAGAGGAGCAGAGTCCCTGGCCAAGATAATACACATACACTTGTGAGTTGGAGACCCTGTGCCTTTGTCCAGCCCTTTCTCCTTTCCTGTAATTCATGCATTCACTCACTCATTCATTCATTCACTCATTCAGTCGTGCACACTCTCCCTCGCTGCCTTAATCCATAAGAGCATCAACCCTGTACCAGGTGCATGAGCTGTTTACCTTTTAGGAGCTCCCAACTTAGACATACATATACATAAACAGACATAAAACCCAGATCAGTGAGAAAAACACTGTAAATACCCCTCTCCAAAGGACTATGTCAAACTTTTATCTATGAGGTTCAGCAAAGGTCCCACACAGAAAGTGACGTTTGAGTTGGCTCGGGATAGATGAGGGAGGGCCAGAGGTTGGTCAGGACCAGCCTGAATGAAAACCCTGAAGAAGGAGCCCTCGCTCTGTAGTTCAGAGGCTCACTGTAGTCCAGGGTAGGATTAGAGGCGGGACTGACTGCTAGAGCATGCCTGCCCAAAAAGGTGGGGTAAAGGGAGGAAGGGAGTGGCACGTAGGGTAGAAAATAAGCACAGGTCCTGCTGGTCACATTCTTTCCCCTCCAGGGGTCATCTTTGACCTTTGGATTTGTCTAGAAAATGGAAACAAACAATAGCCCAGCCAACACATCCAGGATAGGCTCACCTGCCCGAAATTATTGTCACTATAATTTATCTTCCTCTCACCCGATTCACTGTGGTCCAGGAGGATGCTTGGTGGACTGGTCAGACACACCGGTTGGAAGGGTGGGTCTAGAGGGGGGTGGGAAGCACAAAGGGGTGGCTTTGGTGGAAGCCGCCTGTCCCCCACCCCTCGGTCTGGCTCTTTGTTCCAGACGACGGAAATGCTCTAGATGTCCTTCCTCCCCCCACATTTCTAAGAGGCCTTTCCCAGAGTCCTGCAAAGATTGCATGTCTGCGGAAAGCAGCGTGTGTGTGCAGGCAGAGAGAGAGAGGAAGGCAGGGCGGTGGGGCTCAGGGTCCAGGGCTCCCATCCCCACTCAGGAGCTAGTCATTATTGCGGCGTACGCTCACTTTCTCTAGCCTAGGCCTTCACATTTTGGTTTGACGTACTGTGTGTGTCCTGATCCTTATTCCTTCTCCCCCTCAACATACCCTAGGGTTTCTCTGCTGTGAGAAGATCTCTTGTCCCCCAGGAGTCTCTGGTCCTGGAAACTCTCTGCCATTCCCTCTGTTCTGATGTCCAGCCCCATATATTGCTGTCACATCTTTAGCTTTTGAGGAAACAAGTATAAGATTGCCAACTTTTCCAAGTGTTCTAACATGGAGTAGCGTGAGTTACCTACCAGTCCTTCCTGACTCAATTCCGGTTATAAGCTCATCTAATTTTGCAGCTCCATCTCCATGCCTAACACTGTGCCTGAGGTCCTCTATATAAGCCTGTGGCATCAGTTCTTCGTCCCGGGGAGGGACACAGAAAGAGGAGCTACGGTTTCTAAGAGGCCCATGTCACATTTGGAGTTGGCTAACTTCTTAGGGGTGAAACAGAAGGGATAGTGTGACACAAGGTGACAGCTTGTTCCCAGAAGCTGCTGGGCACATTAGGGCCCATGACCTGGAAGTGAGGGGGAGGGTGCTCCTTGGGCTGTCGGCAGACAGGAGCCTTCATCACCCACCTCCTGTTGGTCTTAGGCCTCTAGCTCTGTTCCACAGGTTAAGCCAAGAGGACCTCACCCTGGGAGTTTTCTCAGGTAGGGCCCAAAGCCAGGAGGCAAGCAGGCTAATTTTTTTCTGCCACTGCCTAGGTTGTACCTCTGTCCTAGAAAATAACTGCATAAACATAGGGTGGGGAAGATGTGGTTAAGCAGCAGAAATAGAAAAAGAACAACTTAGGGTTTGAGCTTGTAGTAAGCTTTACGGGACTCGGCATTGTGATGTGGCTGTCAAAAGAGCAAATTCTATCTTTGGTTGTATTATTAGAAATAAGAGAGAGAGAACAGGGAGGTGACGTTCCTACTCTGTACTGTTCGGGTTACATCTGGTTTATCATGTTCAGTTGTAGGCTTCACATTTTAAAAGGGGTTCGTTCATGCAAATACGAAAGTGAGAAGAAAGTGGTCAGAATGGTGGGTGAACCTGTAAATGCGTCACTCTAAGGGAGGGCGAAGGAGCTGGGTGTCAGTCTGGAGGAGCGATGACTAGGCAGCAGCGGGAGAGATGCGAGAGCTGTTTTCAAGCAGGTGAAGATATGCCAGGTAGAAGAGTCTTAGGTTTGTTCTGGGTGGCTTCGTGGGTAGAATTAGGGACAATTTCTTTTTTTTTATCACCAGTTCCCCATAGAACTACTTCTTAGAACTAGACCGTGGAGGACACAGACAGGCAGAAAAAGAAATCTGATGATTCTGGAGTTAATATAGCCCCCTTGAGAGAGGGCAAAGTCTCTCTTCAAGGGGTAACTGGGAGGACCAGGCATGTTTGCTGCATCTACCCACCAGGTGGGAGGACACCTGTCTGAACAGGTGGGGCCAAAGCCCCGAACCCAAGTCAATAAATCAAATTGAAACCCATTGCTGCCATCTCAAAAGTGCCTTCCCTCTCACTTCATTGTACCTCCAGTGACTTTGCCAGCTGCAAGTGTTGTGCAGCCGGAAGTTAATTTTGGGTTGGTTTTCACCAGCCAGGCCTCTGTACATTGACTGTGCCTGAAGCTACATCCCCACTCTGCACATGACATTCTGTGATCTCTGCACGCTTCTCTCTACACACATCATGTTACCATTCCTGATTTCTTGTGTTTCTCAGCAGACCATGAATCTCGAAAGAAAGAAAGAGAGAAAGAAAGAAAGAGAGAAAGAAAGAAAGGAAGAAAGAAAGAAAGAAAGAAAGAAAGAGAAAGAAAGAACGAAAGAGAGAGAGAGACAGAAAGAAAGAAGAAAGAGAGAAAGAAAGAAAGAAAGAAAGAAAGAAAGAAGGAAGAAAGAAAGAGAGAAAGAAAGAAAGAAAGGAAGAAAGAGAGAGAAGAAGAAAGAAAGGAAGAAAGAGAGAAAGAGAAAGAAAAGAAAGAACCAAAGAGAGAGAGAGAGAGACAGAAAGAAAGAAAAAAGAAAGAAAGAAAGAAAGAAAGAAAGAAAGAAAGAAAGAAAGAAAGAAAGAAAGAAAGAAAGAAAGAAAGAAAGAAAGAAAGGAAGGAACGTTCCCTGCACTGAAAAGTTCCTGGCACCTAGTGGGTACTCAAAAAACATCTACTGGATGGGTGAAGGTGAAGAGAGGCCTGAACAGGGAAGTCCAACACTCAGTTACTAAGGAGACTCAGGGTCTGGGTCTAACATTCCCTTCCCTTCACTCCCCTGGTCCCTTTCTACTCCAACACTGGTCGGGACCTGTCCCAGGAGCTGTGGCCAGGTGTTTGCCTGCTCCAGGGGATCTGACAACTCGTTGACCACTTTCTGGTTTCTGGGCTGGGGCTGAAGGGCCAGCCCCTCACTCCTGAGGGGGGCACATCCTCTGGAGACTGCAGAGGAGGTGAGCTGCACGGAAGCCTTCCCGTTGAAGGTCTCCTCTCTCTGGCCTCTCCCTCCCAAGACCTAGTCTAATTCTTCAGGTGAGGGAAGACCCAGGGCCTGCCCTGTCCCCTTCCTGCTAAAGACAGAAGAGGGAGCCCAGGGGACATCACAACATGCAAAAGCAAAGTCTTGCTGTCTTTACCTCAGCCACTCCGGACATTGCCTGCGGTTATCTGCTCCAAACAGTCTCTCCAACTTGCCTGGAGGCTTTCTAGGTTTGGGGAACTTGCATTTCCCAGAGAATGGTAAATTGAGATTTTATTTGTCTATGTTTACAATACCTGAATGCTACTTTAGGAAAGCATAGGAATGGACAAGGATTCTTAATAGAAGGGACTTCATTAAGCTGAAGCAGCTCATGATACTAAACAGCAAGAGGGAGACCCAAAGACACTGAGCTAGAGATAGCTTGGCACCTTCAGTCCTTGACTTACAACTCTCACCATTTAGAGAATCAGAGGTATGGACAACACAGAGGAGAGACAGGTGTCATTTATCAATTCATAGCTTCACCCGACCTTTATTGTGCACCTACTATGTGCGAGATACTTTACCAGGTGCTGGAGATAAATGGATGGCTAAAACCCAGGTCTGGAACACCAAGACTCTCCAGTGCAGTGCGGGAACCAGCATGGTGGCATGTGTTGCAAGAGAAAGGGACAAGTACGGTAACCTCTGAACTGGCACTGTAGCAGCCATGAGAGAGAAGCCCCTATTCCTGCTTTGCAGATCAGGAAGTCTTCATGGAGGAGGTGTCACCCCACTGATCTCAGAAACGCAAGAGGAACTGTGCAAACTGGAGAGAAGAGAAAATTTGGAGAGGCGACTTCCTGGGGCTGGAGGGCAGAGCAGGGATGGGAAGGTTGCCTTCTTCCTTCGTAAAAGATAGAAAAAAAGATAGAACAATGCAAGCTCCACCATAGATATAGGTCAGCACTGGGCAGACACAGATTTGCCACTTGGGGGGTCCAGAGTAAAGGAAGGGAGGTGATTGAAGGAGCCCAGCCTGCCTAGTAGGAAAAATATCTAAGCCAAACTCTTACTCATCAGCACCTCTGCAAGATAGATCTAGGCAGGTAATCAAGTTTGGCAATCTCTGTTGGCTGCCTCCCTGCACTTTTTTTTTTTTAATGTTTCATCAGATGCCAGTTAGAATTTGCTAAATAAAGAAGGAAGATCAGTAGTTTAGGGGCAAGTTTTAATGGTGGGCGGGGGGTGGAGGGGAACTGACCCTGGGAGCTGGGAAAGGGAGACCGGCAGGCTAGAGGCCACCAGGCTGCTTAGCTCAGCACCAGGAGAGTTGGTGCACATGCACGTGCGTGCGCTTGCGCACATGGGCCTGCAGCTAATTGCATTGTCTGGAGTATTTTAGCCTGGCTTGCCTAATAGTCACAGAAAAGAGAGGATGTGGGCAAAATGGATGAGGCACAAAAAGAGGGGAGAGGTTAGGTGGAGAGTTGCAAAACTTTTTAGACACTTGATGATCTGTTAGAGGGAAAATTAAGCCGAGTTTGGGAGCTTAGACAAAACTATTACAAAGCAAACCTTCTGCTGGGGGATGGTTTGGGGGCTCAGAGCACAAGTCTCTGCTCTCAGAATACGCCAGCGGGTGCCAGCTCATCCATCTCATCGGAGTCCTGGAGAGGCGCGCTCTGTTGCTGAGCTCAGCAGTTCTGAGCAACAGAGCAATAAACACAGTCCAGGAGCCCTGCCGCTGCAGCGGAGTGGGATAATCCTACAATTTAATTAGCAGGACGGTGCAGCAGGACGGAAGCAAATTGTTTGTAGGTGATGAGGTTACTGAACCTTCCCGGGCTGCAGAGGAGGAGCACACGGGAAGGAGTTTGGGGTTTGTGATACTGGGGTGGGCGATGGGATCACAGGGAGCTGAGGAAGCAGAGGAATTGAGCTTCAGGCTTAATCCTGCGATTCACTTTCTAAAGATTGGGAGGGACCGTGGCCTAAATCTATTCTGCATCTTTGGAAACTCAGATTGGGGAGGAGCTAGGGAGGGGCTCTTCGTTCTTACTGAACTGGAATGAACCAGGTGTCAGGGGTGGCACCCCTTTGGGGTGGGAGCAGCAGGAAGAGAACAAACTTAGGTTTGAATCCATGTGCCATTTAGTCCAGTCACATGGACTCTGACACAGTTTCCTTATCTGTAAAGTGGACACAATGATAATGCCTGGATAATGCATGGGGATCTTCCCCTGGAAGGAAGAGCTTTGCAGTCATGATGAATGCTTATCGCAACCAAGAGTCCAAAATGTTAAAATGCAGAGTCAGGAGTTGCTAGGTGTACCCAGTTTCTAGGTTCAGGGGCTGGTGCTGAGGACTTGGCTGGCATTCCCCTATTCCCTCAGCCCAGCCCAGCAATGTACTGCAGCTGGCTAACACCTGCTTGTGAGAGCCAATTGTTAAAATTTCAGGGAATAGTTTGTCACCTAGTTGTTAATCATGTTGGTAGTTTGAAATCAGCCATGGTGGGAGTACTTATACCATGCTACCAATCAGCGTTCTCCGGGGACCTGGTTTTAAGCATTTACCAGCACACTTGTGACCCTCTGTGCCCCTCAGTGGCTCTCCATGTTGCTTCCCCAGCGCTGGCTCCCCTGCCCACTTTGCTCTCCAGTAACACTCAGCATGTTGGGGCAGTGATGCGCCTGGAAGGTCCAGGTTCTGGTCCTGAAACCCAAACTCCAGTCCCACAGGCTGCTTTCTGTTTCCAGGAGATGCAGCCCCCATGCTGCTTTACTCTGTGCTCTTGCTCACACTCTCCTCCATCTAGAATATTCCTCTGACTATTCTGAAAATACCCAGTCTCGAATGACCACCTCTTCCCTGAAGCATTCTGCTGCCCCTGTTCTCTCTCCCTATTCTCCGCCCCACACTCCTCCTCCACCCTGGCGTCTCCATGGCGCCCGTCCCCCAGGGGTAGGTGGGCAGGTGGCTGCTGGCTCCCACCCCCTGCCCGGCTGCCACTTTCTGCAGAGGCAGTTATTATACAAAGCTTTTCCTCGCATTTTCTCCTGTGATCCTTATGGCATAGGCATTTGAAAGATATGGAAACTGAGGTTAAGTAAGTCGCATGAGAAAACATAACTAGTAAGTGTTAGAATTTAGATTCTGAGAAAAGGCTTTTCTGGCTCCTTCAGCCAAGGCTGTTGCCATGAGTCTCCCCTTTACATTTTCTGATTCTCAATCATTTTTCCCTTCCTCAAAAAACCCACAGTGCCCCGCACAATGTCAGGGTTTAATGCCTGCTTGATTAATTGACTAACTTTTCTTCCTTTCAGTCACGTATTTTGTTACAAAAATGAGATGGGGATTAGGGAGGGATTATGGCATGATCTTATTGTGCTTCTGCAAAACCAACCCTGTGCTGAGGAAAGCCCCGAGAACTTTCTCCTGCAGTTGGCACTATGCTAGATGTTCCCTTCGGAGTGCAGCCTTGAGCTTTCGTCAAGACGGTTGAAAGGCTTTCAGCAGAGGAACAGACATGCCCTTGACTTTGAGCAGAAGAATATTATTTGACAAAATTAGTGAAGTGCTCCTGCCTCTTGTTCATGATGTCGCCAACAGCCACCGCAATTGAACAGTTCTCTCAAATTTGAGGAGTCTGGGCCTCTGTGAGAATGAAAAAAATGGACAAGTTAGAAAGGCTCTTTTGCAACGAGTGAGAGACGCTTGTGAAGGTTGCCTTGTAGTTCCTTTAGTTTTTTTTCTTTTTTAATAATCTGCGTGTCTCTTCCCCTCCTCAAGGAAAAGAATAATAAGAAATGGTAAAGATTTTTAAGTGACTGAGAATTTCCTTTTTCTCCATAGGCCTAGTGCCTAATTCTATTTGGGTGTCAGAAATACGAGCCAACCCTTATTTTCTAACCAGTTTGAAAGGAATAAGAGACAGGCCCCTCTGCCCATCTTTTCTGAACCATAAGAGAGCCAACGCCACACAGTGGCAAAGGGGTATGCACCAGGCTGTCCTCCGACGGAAAAGCCAAGAACTAAGTGTGCCTCCTTTCCCATGAATGTTCTGCCAGGATGACAGTAGGTAAAATTATAGGTTTACCCCCGGCCAACATTTTGAAGAACTGCGGTGTTCCTATTCTTTTTTCAACTAAGCTCTGATGTCTGCAGATTCCCTATAATTATGGTGTAATTGGATTTAACTACAGGGGTGGAGCTAGTTTTCAACCAAGTCCCCACAAATAATTTGTTGCTTCTTAGAAGAAAAGGTTGCTCTTGCTGGCTTCCGTGGCTCGCATGTATGGCTGCCCCCAACTCCTCAAGAGAGAAGAGGGTTGCTGGTGTGAAGCCTCAGTAATTTTAGTGTGCTTGATGGAATCGCAGTACCCTAGTGTCTCAGCTCTGAACATTCCAGAAAGTTCATTTTTTCTGAAAAGTAAATCCAGAGACAAGGCCTTCCCAAGGTCCCAAAATGAAATGTTTCAGTCATATTCCTGTGGTTAGGAGATCATTCTAAATGTCCAGAGTTTGCACATAGTGGCTTGTGGGTTGAATCTGGGCATGGATTGGCATTATTCATTTTGCATGATGTTTGGAGTTTCTGTGATCTGCCGTAGATATTAACTAAAGGGTTTCCCATAAAATTCTGGATTTCAGCTTCCTCTTAAAAAAGAAAAAGAACTGTCTATTTGGGGCCTGAATCTCTTCCTCATCATCGTTTGCTCAGCCTGAATCTCTGGTCCTTTAAAGAGGCAACCAGTTTAACATGTACTTTAAGCCTTCATCAGTCATTTAGTCAAACTTTTTGACTGTTAGCATTTGAATTATTTGTATCCTTGGGCCTCTCCCTGTCTTTCTCTCCTCCACCCATCTCAACCAGTCTAAGTAACAAGAACTTACCCGTTGTTGAAGGCAGTGTGACATAAGGCAAAGGGTAAGATCTTTCTGAATCACAGAGCTATCCTTAAACCTTGGCTTACTTGCTCACTGTGTTCCTTTATAGGAGCATCTTCACATTTGGATCCCTGTTCCCACATCTGGGGTTTATATGACACCACATTTAGGCTAGACTACGCTCCAGCACAATCCTTGGCACACAGCGAATGTTCAATGGCCATTTGTTTCCCACGCTCTTATTCTGCTCTAGATAAAAGCAGAGGAAAAAATGTCGGTGTGAGTCAATGCCATAGACCCTTACACACAGCGAGGCACCAAGGAGGTTTGTTCACTCTCCCACACACGTGAAGCACAGAGAGGTGAACCCACTTGCTCAAGTGAATGACAAGTGAATGACAAGTACATCCAGGTGTCCTGGGCTTGCCCGTTGCACTCGGAACAGCCTGCCAGACCCACACAGATTCTTCCCAGAAGAACTGAAGATGGCGTGAGTGTGGGATTACTCTTGCTTGGGGCTTGACAAACGGTCGCAGACAATGAGTGGTTTGAACGTCTGGAAAGAAGCACCAGGGAGTGACCTAAATTAATCATACAACTGTTGCAAGATATAACGGGGTGTTAATAAGCTCTGCGTTGTCATTTCATTCTTTAATGAGGCCGTTTGTACAGACTTCCCTTTAATACGAGTTGCCTTCTTTTTGACGTGACTGTGCAATAAAGGTGTGCCATCTTGGTCAGCACCTGAATCATCTCTGGCTGACGCTTTACAGGGAAGTAAAGTAAAATGAAATAGCTGACCCAGGCTCATCTCCTTCCCACCACCAGGATTCCTTATGTGGTCAACAGCCGTCAGCCGTGTGTCTTCACTTGAAAATGGCTCAAGGCAAAGACTTAAATGGAGGCCAGGTAGCGTCTTGAGTAATAACACCATCCTCTCACGAGGTGATTCAAACTTCCTGGGGTCTGGGAGTTGGAAGACCAGGATTCAAGTTCACACCCATTACCAGGAATCTCTGTGACTCTGGACAAGTCACTTCATATGTATGGATTTTAGTTTTCTCATTTGTCAAGTGATGGGGCTGGAGAAGATTGACTCTAGCTCCTTCCAACTTTAATAGTCTTAGATGACTATTAATGTAGAATTGAACTCCTCAGAAGGTTGTAGATTGACTTTGAGAAGGACCCAAAATCCGGCTGCTGAAGGACACTAGAGAGGTTAGGATGCTGGGTTGGGTCAGACAAAGCCTGGAGTCAAGGAACCAGATTTCATGATTTGTTGTTTACAACCCTTTGTAATTCCATGAGCCTGAAGAACTCCAGGTTGCCGAGTTGCTTTGGCTGAACACAGTGCATGGGTTAGGAGATGGTGCCGTGGAGGTGGGTGATAAGGTGATGAGGCAGGAAGTAGAAGGATTTGCAGTCTCATTCCTAGGTTTATAGATTGAGCAGAACATCCTTGGGAAGTGAGTTTTCACTAAAATGTACTCACCTCAGAAAGGTAGATGTGGGAAGATTGTGTGTGAGTCAGGCATGAAATTTTCACAAGACTCCCTTGTGCTGTTTGGTTCAGGCCAGGCCAGAGATAGGAAGGTGTAGAAAGGAAGTGGTGATGGATTCCTCCTTCCTAATTGACTGGGTGGTTTCCAACAAAGCATTTAGTCTCTGAATCTCTGGGGTTGATGTCCTTTCTGGGGTTGACCTGATTCTATTCTCTGGGTATATCCAATTCTTTGGATAGAGAGGCATTAGCTAAAGCCAGAAACAATATATGGATATTGATTTTGACACGTGACATTGACCTTGGCTCAGGACCATTGTAAAGTGGAGCTCAGCATTTCTCCTGCTGCCTGTTATCTTAGCAGAGCTCTTCAAGTTGCCTAGTAGCTTGGGAAGTTATGAAATCCCTGTGGAAATGCAGAGACAGATTGAAATTGGGCTGGACTGGATTGGATCAATTGTGGTTCTGCTGGGAGGAATCTGATTCCAAGCCAAACACACCCTCCCTTGCTTTCTTGAAGATTTAATTCATGTTGCAGATACTGTTGATAGCAACCAGTGGTTCCTCTGATCACATGGATCACCACCCATGACTTATTTCTCTCTTCTGTTTTGCTTTCTCCATCATTGATGCTGCCATGTGGCATTCTCTGGGTGTATCCAAGTCTTTGGATAGAGAGGCATTTGCTGGAGCCAGAAAGACTATATGAACTTTTTCCCCCAGATGCTGTAGCCCCCATGGTGATATTTTTTGCACTGACCTGCTGTGGGTGTAACATTCTGAACCCTCCAGTCTAGCTTTTAATTGAGTGCTGTTTTCCTATTGCTGCCTAATTGTTTCACATACATTGTTTACCTCTTCATAAACAATTGCCCCCAGGCCCAAGCTTGCTGGCCTCAGAGTGTCTGATCATTCACAGTCACATGCTCTTCCCTGGAGTTTTCCCTCTGCCTTCATGCACCTTCCCCAGCTCCTGCTTTGCTCCTGCCAGTGTGACAAACTGTCCTTTTCAGTTGGGGCCCTGCAGCTGCCCTGGCATGCCTGCTGCAAATCAGCTTGAGGCAAGCTGTCTGTAAGTGCCCTGGTGAGTCAATTGGGCCCCTCCTTGGAGACAAGGAATTCTGAGATCTTGCAAGCACATGCCTGCCCATCTGTGGACCAATTCCAACCCCCGTCTTGCTTCGGGGAATACTCCTTACTTTTTTACCTCCAGTAAGCTTCTTCCCTCCTCCACTGGCTGCTGCCCTGACTTGTCAGATGTAGAATGGCAGGGCAACTCTGAAGAGCTAGTGCTTGGTGCAGAGAGGGAAGACGCCTGCCCTGCAGAGCCCGAACATTGTGGGATTCTGATAGGTTTACGTTAGTAAGCCCAAGAGAAAGAGGAGAAACCACTGAATCATGGCATTTTTGAAGCCTGGCTCCAAAGGGAACAGGAATAGGGTGGAGAAGACGAGACCAGGGCTCTGAATTGATTTGACCGCCAATTAGCTGTGTCATCTTGTGTGACTCACTTATTCTCTCTAACTCCTCTTCTGGAAAGTGAGGGAGTTGGATTAGAGTAGTAGCTTTCAAACTTATAAAACAAAGGAACCACTTTATCAAATGAAATTTTATGAAGAATTTCAATTTCTAGAACGGAAAAGCAGAGCCATTCTGGTGGAAGCAGGGTGTGGAAGGTCTCTTGGTTTCCTCTTGGTCTTTCAAATTAGCCCCTGAAATACCTTATCAGAACTTCCCAGGGGTACAGTTTGAAAAGCACTGAGAAAACTGACTTCTGTGGTCCCTTCTAGCTCTGATAGTTTCCACCCTTGCTACTCAAATCGTGGTCCTCCGGCCAGCAGTAAGCGTCAGTAGCATTTCAGGCCCCTCTTGAGACACACTGAATCACAATGTGCATTTTAACAATCTGTGGACCTCCCGGTGATTCATTCAAGTTTGAGAAGCATTGCTGTACCATTCATTCTGTGACCCAGAGAACTAGGTGATATGAGGACCAAGGAGGCATCACTACATCTTTCATTGTAGTATGTGGGCCTGGTCAACTGGGGCTGGTAGTGTGGGCCACATCTTTTGTTGTTGTTGTTGTTGTTGTTGTTGTTGTTGTTGTTGTTGTTTAATTCTAATGCCTCAGTGCATTAATTGTCCTCTGGATGGGGAGCCAGCATGGAAAACCGTGTGGGCTTAGCTGAGGAGGGAGGAGAAGGGGCACCGATCGGCCCTGCAGAATGTATGTTAGGAAATGCTGGAGACATAGCCTTTCAAAGGGGACTATGTGTTTCCAGTATGGAAGCGCTCACTGCAGGTGCCCTATTAGCGTGACTTTATAGGCAACTATGCTTCTCACATGTGTCTCTTCCCTTCGTCATGCAGGACCCTCAACCTCTCTTCATTGCCTGGGATATGACAGCGGGGCTTGGACTTAGGAGACCTATATTTTAGTCCTAACTCTGTTTTTTCTGGTCTTATTCCCTTGGGTTTCTTCACCTCTCTGGGCCTCAGTGCCCGCACCTGTAATGCAGTATGGCAAACCTCACAGGGTTGTGAGGATGAATCTATGAAAACTCTTTTTGGCAATCATAAAATGCTAAAAGAAAACAAGGGATATGTTTATATCAATTCTGATCTGTAAAAAAACACCCAGAGGTTGGCTTCAGCTGGACTTAGTAACAAGGTGGACCCAGAGGCTGCAAACACCCCTGTGAGATTTACAGCTGGTTTCCTGTATCAACCTAAGCGTTTCCCTGGAGCCCAGGTTTCTTCAACATTGGGCAGCCATGTTGATGGTTCTTTAAAAGCCTTCACTACGACTTGATCAACTAAACATTTAGGGTTTTTTAAAATTGTATTGTAGGAAATTACAAAGACAGTAAAGTGATATCTAAAATAAAATAAAAAGCTGATTTAAAATGCAAAATTAAAGGAAAAGGAAAGAGAAGAAAAATGGTTTTGCTCATCATGCTTTTATCCTTAGAAAACCCCAGCAGCCCCTCCCTGCTGTGATTTTTTTTTAATTTGGTCATAAATTGGGAGAGACGGGATCTTCAGTCAACTCGGAAAATGAACTTGCTATTTTTCTCTCTCATTCATTCATTGTTCCAGTGGCCACTTTCATAAAAAACTCTTCTTAGTAACGTAAAAGTATGTTTGTGCTGTGGATGGGGATGTTTTGGGAAAATCTGTATGTTTCTGGTGCTTTTATGTTGACAGAAGAATTTAAGTGTCATTTAGTGATAAGACCTTTAGGATTTTCTCTTAATTTCTCATTTCCTCTTTCCTTTTTGAAAGCCTAAGATCTTGCTCAGCCCAGTATAAACAAAGTTGAGTCCCAAAACGGTGGGGTTGCTCTGACATCTAAGTACCTGGAGAAGAGGTGGGTTCAAAGCGTGGCGGGCAGCCTCTGGTCATGCACTGTGTGCCCCGCTCTTCTCCCTTTTCCTCCTCTGCTCTGCCGCCACCTTCTCATTTCATCTCCCCTGCTGAGGGCCTTCTTTTAGGTGGCATCTACAGAGGCTCTGTGCCTTCAGGAAAACGATGCTTCCTTGGGGAACTCTGTGCTAGACTTGCAGACACTCTTTGCTTATTGTGGTGGTGTTGTCACGTGGACGGAGGAATGCCCAAGAGACATTGGGAAGATGCTAATGCTCTCGGGATGGAGTCAGGTCAACTTCCCTTAAAAAATAATTTAAAAAAATATTTACTTTTCTGCTAAGTTCCCAACCTGGGGCATCATTCTGGGGAAGCTGGTTTTGGCAGCGCTATTCAGCTGAGCCCAAGGGCTTTGCTTGTAAAGCCCTCTTTACCGTGCTCTTGTGATGTTTAAAAGGTCATACCATCATTGGCCAGGCCTATCAGGATGGGAAGGGAGACTTCGTGCAGCTGGATCTGCCCAAGGCTGTGTGCTTGTTACTGAATGATGCTGGCCCTCTTGGTCAACTAAAGCTGCCTTTTTTGACTTTATGGGGTTTTCCTCAGTAATGCAGCATTTTTCTTTGAAATTTAGGCTAGTGATTAATTCCCAAAGCAGTGTGGGATTTTCATGTGGGTCTTCTCATTTCTTTGAGGGCTGGAAAGAGACACATGCCTTCTCCAGTCCTTCCTTTCTTTGCACTTAACAAATTGCCTGAATGCAGTGCCTCTCAAATTTGTGCCTTTAGCCCAGATTGATGGCCTAAGCATAATAACACTCATTTGTCCAACTTTCTTTTGAACATCTCCACTTAGACATCCCACATGTAATTCAAATTCAAACTGTCTGAAATTGAATTAATCAGAATTTCCCCCAAATTTGCTTCCTCAAATCCTTCTGTGTTCATTTTCAACTTTCACCCAGTTACTCATGCCAGAAATGTAGGTGTCACCCCTAATTCTTTTCTCCTCTTACTCTGCATCTTATCTGTTATCAAAACCTGAACAGGCCTTGATCCAACCATGTTTGTCCGTTCCCTTTGGTGCTGCAGTGGGACAGACCACAGATTCAAATCAGGAACATCCGAATCAAAGGAGAAGGCTTCCCTTCTACCCCTCTCAGTTCCAAGCACAGAGACGGACACAATAGATGCTGAAAAAATGTTTGCTAACTTAGAAGATGGAGAAAGGAAGGGAAGACAAATGAAGCTATTATCAGTTACTGCCTCCTGAAAAGGCCAGACTAGACACAGGAGAGAAATGAGAAACTTCAGATATGAAGACATCTGGATGAGATGCTTCATCACATTACCAGTAACTTTGTGATCTAACCCAGATCCCAGCAGCTACAGTATAAATTCATTTTCATTGCCTCTGTCCTTAAGGAAGAAGAGCCAGCCCCATTTCTTCTCCCTGTGGCAGAAGAAGCTTTGGGGATTATTCACCCTTTGTGCAAAGCCTGCTCCCAATCCAAGCAGGAGACCTGAATGCATTTGCTGGGAGAATAGCTGCCCCAGGGCTGGCTCTCTATGCCAGATAATTAGCAGAAAAACAAAATGATGTTGAAGTCTTCACGATAGCTATGTACATTTCAGCTTTTTGCATACTTTTTCCCTTCACCCTTTTCTGTGTAGCCCCCAAATCCTTTGTGGTAGTTATCCCTTTCCCCCAAATCAGGAAGGAATGAGATAGCAATAAGAGAAGCCAAAAGTCTTAAAGCATCTCCACCCTGTGCAATGTGTTTGAATTCTATTCTCTCTCTGTCTCTACACTAGGACATGACATAGCATGTTTTGCTGACGCTAGATCCTAGAGCTGCTGGGAAAGGGAAGAAAGCTTGACAGAATGCATTGTTTTAAAAGTACTCCTTCCCCATTTTTACTCTCTTACAAGGAAAAAATAAGGTGTCTTTAATTTTACAACCCATTCTCTTTGTCTGGACTAGCCCAAAAGCTTTGGAAGGGTCCAGATATTTTTGCAGGAGGGTGGCCTTCTGCTTTGAGAGGAAAACACTTTCTGCACATGTTGGCTGCAGAAACCCCTGCATTGCACTAGAATAATTGTGCCAATTGCCACTGAGAGGAGGCCAGCTGGCCACAGCTCTGGCTCTCCTGGTTGGTAGTGGTGGTGATGGGGGTGAGGAAAGGGGTTGGTGTGGGGGGGGGGGAATGGGGGCATAGGGAGGAAAGAAAGTATTTTAAAGGGAAAGAATAACAAATAAGCCCCCTTGAAAGGCACAGTGTTGATGGACTAAATTATTTGCTCTGAGACAAAGCAAATATTCAGTTTTGAGCAGTAAAATTATTCTCCTGGATTTGGGGAAATTCTTTCTATCTGCAGGAGAATTTCAAGGTACAGTAGAGAATAAGAAAATTGTTAGGCTTTTAATCCTTTAAAACAAAAGAAAAAGACATAGACTTAGCAGCTTGTTTTTCTTTATTGTGACACAGAATAAGAGTTTGTCAACAATTTTCTTCATCAAGGCTCTTCATCCAATTGACTTAGTGATTAATTGTCTAGGTTTGTAATTAGTTACTCCTGCTGATTTTTAAAAATTGGATAATAATGTTGCATGTCTGCTGAAATAGGTCAGGCTACCTTTATTTCATCCAGAAAATGAGTTTCAATAATATAATATGTTATTGACTAAAAGTGAACAGAAAGTTATTAATAATTTAGAACTCTAAAGTTTCTGTCTGCAAAGATTCATGGATCTAGAAATTCAGAGCTGGAAAGGACTTCAAAGATCATCCGTCAGTCTCATCCAGGGGCACTGGAAATATATATACATATGGTTGTCTTGGATTGACAAATAGCAATGAATAAGGGGTTCAATTGAATTAAGTGTCCTGAAATCATGATTCTGAGCATTCTATATGCTTACATGCTATATGGTTGATATAGTTCCACACAAAAGAGAATTGCCCTCTTCAAAGTGGCAGGAATGCCCCTGTTTAAAAGATTGAGTTCAACTCATTGTTTGAGTTATGAAGATACTAAGGTTTGATATTTTCCAGGTCAATAAAAGGGCAATAAATGAGGCTGATTTATGTGTGCATCTTGAATGGAATCACGTTTCTTTTTTTTCTTATGCCAATTTTAATAGTAGCTGCCAAGGTGATACGAAGAGACTTTTTCCAATATATAGAAGGAGAACCAATCAAAATCTGCTTTATGTTCTTGGTACGTGGATATCTACTTTATCCTTTTTCCTCTGAGCACTAGAAATCTTATTTTCCCAACCAACAAAATGGCTTAAAAATGAAAGAAGAGCAATGAAAATTAAAATTATAAAAAATAGATGCGCGTATTGAAAGATGGAAGCCCAATGTGAGTTTAAGTTTAGCCTTCATCAAGAAGAGCAAAGTCAAGTAAGAGAGTTTAGAATATATGAACCAAAGGTAGGTATGTGTTATTAATATGTCATCATTTTGAGTCAGATCACAGTCTCCAAGTCCAGGTAGTTGCATCCTTCTCTATTAAAGATTTTTGCAGATTAAATCTTAAAATTCTTGTTTTCAGCAATCATGAAGAATGGAAAAGTTCTCAGAATACTACAAATAGAAAAAGAAAACAGAGAAAAAATAGTTTTAGAAGCCACCTCCAAGGGAAGCTGACATTGGATCTGGCAAAGCTCTTCACCAGTACATTAAACTCATGCTTTATACATGCTTAGAAAATAATGAGGTGCTCTCTAGCAGCCAGTATGGATACTGCTATCATAAACTGACCCATTATGGACCAACTACATTGGCAAATTGGTGAGGGTCCATTAGCCTCGCAGGTTTCTGCAACATGTTTGACAAGATCTTCTATGATATCCTAGTATATTAAGCTATATTGCAGTTAAGTGGATTTCCAGTTGGTTGAATTTATGTATTTAAAGAGTGTTATAAGTGATAATCTGGGAGAAGAGGTCAGTGAAATTTATCTTTGATTTAACCATATTCTGTTCAAAATATATGAGGTCTGTCAGGAAAAGGTCCAGCCATTGTTAATATAACAAGAATGGTTTGTGGGACATCAGTATGAACTGGCAGCCAACGAGAGTGGACTGGAATGTGCGTGCATGAACAATGACGACTTCATTGTACTAGTTAGTGAGGTCAGTAGACATCATTGAGTGAGCATTTGTACTGTTTGGTTGTCCCACTCAAAATGACTGAGCAAGTAGAACAATGAATCTACATCCAATTTTGTGTTAAGCTTGAACATTCTTCTGCAGAAACTATTTGGATGATTCAGAAGGCCACAGGTATGGGCAACTGATAATGGGCAGATTCATTGCAACAATGCGTCCATTCATGCATCATGTCTTATGCAGAGTTTTTTGGTGAAACATCAAATCACCCAGGTGACTCAGCCTTCCTATGGCCCAGATTTGGTGCCCTGCGATTTCTGGCTTTCCCAAAATTAAAATGGCCTTTGAAAGAGAAGAGATTTCAGACATTGATGAGATCCAGGAAAATACAATGGAGCAGCTGATGGTGACTGGGAGAACTGTGTGGGGTCCCAAGGTACTTAATTTGAAGGGGACTAAGGCATCACTGTCCTATGTACAATGGTTCTTGTATCTTGTATCTTCTTCAATAAATGTCTCTATTTTTCATGTTACATGGCTGGATACCTTCTGAACAGACCTCATGTATCAACACTTTGAAGGGACACAGTGACAAATATGATTTATAATTTCTTTGTATGACATAGAGTCATGTGTCTCTCAGTAGACTGGAAGTTTGGATCAATTCAAAAGGATGAGATTTACCACATATAAATGTTAGTCCGCTGCACTGAAACTCAAAATATCAACCACTCAGCCTCAGAATCAGGAGACCTGATTTTGCACATGTTAATATTAAAAGGGAGAGGGCTTTCTAGGTAAGGGTTTTTTACTGGACCATGAACAGAAGCTGAAACAATAGTGGGATACATTTTCCATAAAAGTTAATGTAATCTGAGATGTATCCAGAGAAGCATGTTAGGGTGATGAGAGGCTCAGAAAACCCATCATATAAGGAATAATTGAAATGACAAAAGACCTTATAATATCTGGGCTAAAGAAGAGGTAACTAAAATATCAAGGTTACCTTCCAATATCTGAGGTTTCCTTGTAAGGAAAGAGAGAAGGTTTACCTTGTAAGAACTTAAGGTAGTAGAATGAAGGCCAATGGGAAGAGGTTATATGGAGACAAATTTTAGTTGCGTGTAAGGAAAAACTTACTAATAGTTGAGAAGAAATGGGCTTATACCCATGTTCATAGCAACATTACTCACAATAGCCAAAAGGAAGAAGCAACTCAAGTACCCATCAATAGGTGAATGGATAGACAAAATGGGCTATATACATACAGTGGAATGTTATTCAGCCTTAAAAATGAAGGAATTTCTGACACATGCTATAACATGGATGGACCTTGAAGACATGCTAAGTGAACAAGCTAGTCACAAAAGGACAAATATAGTATGATTCTACTTACATGAAGTACCTATATAGTCAAATTTATAGAGAGACAGAAAGTAGAAAGGTGGTTGCCAGGGGCTGAGAGAAGTGAGAAATGGAAAGATGTTGTTTAACAGGGAAGATGAAACAGTTTTCGAGATGGATGGTGGTGATGATTGTGGAACAATGTGAATATACTTAGTGCCACAGGGCTGTACACTTAAAAATGGTTGTGATAGTAAATTTTTGTATTATGTATATTTTACTACATGTTAAAGCCAACAAATTAGGGGCTCCATATCTATAAAATCAACCCCCCAAAAAGAAGAAGAAATTGATGGCTATGAGAGGTATTGAGTTTCCCATAACTGTAGGTAGCCGAGCAGGGGCAAGACGGTCTCACGGTGGCTCTAAAGGGAATTTCAGAATTAAAAGAGAGTAATGCCAATGCTTTCAGAACTTCTGTGACTCTACATGGAAACAGAGGCTTACTTCATGCTACAGACTGAGCCAGACTGCATGCATTCTTGATATTATATTACATACACAAGAGTGTATTCACACATATCATTCAAATATAAGACTTTGTTTTATAATGAATATGCATTGCAATGTATACTGTTTAATGAATATTTTTTAAAAAATGAATGCCTGTTTAGTCTCCATCCAGGTTCAATACTGGAACATTGCCAGTATCTTAGGAGTCCCCATCACATCTCTCCCCTCCTCCCTGAGATGTTTCTTCTCCAGATTTTGTGTCCTATTCCTTGTCTTTTTTTGTCGTTGTTGTTAATAGCTTTAATATCTATTATGCATTCTTAAACAACATCGTTTGATTTTGATTGTTTTGAATGGTAAGTATATCGTAAGGTATGTTTTCATTTGTTACTTCCTTCTTTAGTTCATTATGCTTATAAGATTCATTGATGCATGCAGCTAGAATTAATTAATTTTCAATAGATCAGAGTGTTCCCTTGTGTGTATATGTCACAGTTTATTTATCATTTCTACCGTTGATCAGCATTTGGACTGTTTCCAGCTTTTAGTTTTTAATAGGCACTGCTGCTAGGAATGTTCACATGCATGACCTCTGGTAACCATGTGTGAGAATTTCTCTAGGAAAAGTACCGGGGAGTGGAAGCTGTGGGTCGTAGGTACACACATCGCCAAATGTTAAGATAATGCCAAACTGTTTTCTTAATGAATGTATTAATTTATGTTGCCACCAGCAGTGTACAAGCATTCTCATTGCTCTGCATACTTGCCAGGCTCACGCTACACTCTTTACCTAAGAATCAGAGAAGGTGCTGAGATTGGTAGCCTGACTCTAATATCTGATCATAAATTGGGAAAATGTACTTGAAATGCACCAATAAAAATTTAGTTTCCAAATCAAAATAGGTTCTTCTTTTTTAACATAAATATTTTATAATTTATTGTAAATACATTTTGCACTCCACCACCGCCATAAACACTGAACATGGTTTTATGAAAATTAGAACTTTATGATAAAAATATTTCCTAAACACCAAGATAATGAACTTGTTTTCTTCTTAACCTATTGAGGATAACAGGGGAGACTAGGGTTATAATTTAACCCTAGCAGACATGAAAATTTGGTGTCTTGGTTTACAAATATAGTCTAATGAACCAGAATATTGACAAGCATTTCCATGTACTTCAGATGTACTGCCCAGATGTGGGTAGCTAACAAGTTTAAAAGAAATATACACATTTCTTTTTTTTTAAATTTTTATTTATTTTTAGAGAGGGAAGGGAGAGAGATAGAGAGAGAGAGAGAAACATCAATGTGCGGTTGCTGGGGGTTATGGCCTGCAACCCATGCGTGTACCCTGGCTGGGAATCGAACCTGGGACACTTTGGTTCCCAGCCCACACTCCATCCACTGAGCTATGCCAGCCAGGGTTTGAAATATACACATTTCTAAATAGAAATGTTACAGGTAGTAACCAGAAATATTACAGTACAGCTGGTAAATTGTGACCACCAATCCAGAATTCTCAGACCTAAGGAAGTCAACCACAAAAATTAAGACCTTTGGCATCAGGTGGATGACCTGTAGGGTTAGGGCTGACTTACTGTGTTTATGTACTGTACAGCCTCCCATTGCCCTCAGCCTTGGAATTTCATTGCTAGAGAGTGTATAGTTCCAAACACTTGCAGTGTCCTTTTCCTCACATGAGACCTCTGATCCTTTCCTAACTCTTGAAGTCTTCTGGACTGATCTTCCAGGTTTTCACTCAACAGCACTGGGTCAAATCTCTTTTATACAGGATCTCATTGTTCTCATGCCCCCTCTATTCACAGAGAGCCAGTGGAAGTCTTGGAGGTAGAAATGAGTTGCCAACTTATTTACCTTTTTCCTCAAGGTCCAAACTGCTGAAACAACTTGGAAAGTAAGGAACATAGTGAAGATGATATGTATCGCTTTTTTCCCAGGGCAGATTTGTTATTATGCCTTTGTTAAAGAACAAGAAAAGAATCCAAGGCAACTTCAACAGAAGGCTCAAAAGCCCAAAGCCAGCCCACTCAGGAACCTTTCCCTGTAGGTTATCCATCTAGCCCAAATAACATCTGATAGCTTCAGTTAAGGTTATTAGAATGAAATCAGTAACCACAAAGAATTTGTAGTAAAATTGGATGTTTCATTCAGGCAAAATTGGATACTTCATTTGAAGTGTTATAATACTGCTCACCCACCAAAGTGGTAAAAATGAGGCATTAAAATAAAGTGACATCTGCAATGCTGAACTGCAAACCATTTCATTGTGTGGACCTTTGCTGTACTCAGGTTGGCCTGGTTTGAGTAGCTGAAGATGGTGACGCTGAACTTTCCCAGTTGTAGGCAGACTGGGCCCAGTAGTTCAATGCCCCAGCAGTTCTATGCCCCAGCTTCAGCTTTGGTACCTGTCATGGCTCGGTCTGGGGTTCTGATTGTATCTTAAGTATGCAAAGGCAGGAAGGGCCATGCACCCTTTGGTTAGCTGGTTGTCCCCACTTTGCCCCTCAGTCCTAGGTTTAGAGTGCCTGCTCATCAAATACTGAGGAACTTGTATTCAAAACGTAGTCTTTAAAGAAAGAAATTTCAAAGCAAGACACTGAAATATATCAATGTTACCGTTTGCTGAAGCTTATTGAATGAAGTTGAAATGAACTGGCCTTAAGAGGACGTTGTGGGCCACACAACATTGTGTAGCTTTGGGCTCTGGAGCTGACAGCCTGAACTTGAACTTTAGCCCAGCCACTTCCCAGCTATGTAACACTGAGTAAGTTGGTTTGTCTCCTGACCTCAGTTGCCTCACCTGTAAAATGGATGGAGTAATAGGACCTACTGTGTGTGTTAGTCTGGGAAGAGGGGTGTCGTGAAGGTGAGGTAATTCACATAAAGTGCTAAGCTGAGTCCCTGGCATTTAGTATTCAATAAATGTTGCACATATTAGAATCTATGCCTGTGAAGAAATACTTTATGTCCGCTTCCTGGATATTATAAACATGAAAATTCTTGGAGAGAAGGGGCAGGACTTGACCTCTTAGGGCTATTTTTTTCCAGCCCTCCACACTGGTAATTTTCAGCAGTGAACATTTAGAATAAGCTCCAGTTTTACTCTCTATCAAACCAGAAGTGACAGCAAAAGGAGACATTTTTTCAGAAAGGAAATTAATCTCCTAAACAGGGTGATTTTACCCTTTTCTTTAAATACTTCTAAACTCATGAGGGAGAAGCACAGAGCACATGATCCATCAGAATGAAGCATCACCCAGCACTGCGGAGTTTCATTGACTTTAAGATTGCCCTCTGAGCTATCGGTGTTTTTTCCTTTCCCCGAGCACAGTTAGCAGGAATATTTTTCTTTATATGACCCCATTTCATTTGCATTTTTAAGCTTTCACTGCAGAGTAGAAGCAGTTGTAAATGGTTCCAAGAAGGTGGCTGTGATTTCTTCAAACTCAGCGCTGCCTGCCTGAAGGTTCTGAAATTGAGTGTCAGCTTCCCTAAGAGTAGAAAGATATTACTTCATATTTGCGCACGCAGTCTGTGGGCTCTGTTCTTGATTTGATGGTCTCATTTAGCCACAGGCATTTTCCAGCAGTGATTCGTTCTCCCCAATAAAATTAAATACCATCTTCCTCCTCCCCAGCCCACTCCCCTGTTTTTTAATATGACATTTTCTTGTTTAGGCTGAAGGTGAGAAACTGAGTTCTTCTCTGGTTCTTTTTCTTGCTCTTTTTTTTTTTTTTTGACAAGGAGAGGATAGCAAAAAAGGTAAAACAGGAGGAAAACCTACTATTGAAAATGTAAATGGAAAGCCACCCCAATATCACTGATCAATTTGAGTTTGTTTAACATTCAATAGCAAGGTATTGAGAGGAAGGCCATAAAGTGAGTATGGAAGGTTTTACAGTGTTGTAGAATGAGGACCAATGGACCAGCATTGCTCCATGTTGATTCTTGAGTTCACAATATTTACCCCAATAACCTCAGAGTTACAGACCAGTATGCAGTGAAGCCCAGCAGGACCACTGTATCTGTGGGATTCTGACACCTCTCAAGCCACTTCAGGAGGAGGCTAAGCTGAATCCAGAAAGGTGTGAGCAAGCAGTTCTTTGTAAGATGAACAAACATCAGGGGAAGAGACTTTACAGCTTACAAAGAGAAGGAGGTCTTTGCTTTCATGAAGCCGTTGTTGCTGGAAGATGCAGTGCCTTGGCTGATAGGATCTGTGAACCAAACAAGTTACAACTTAACTCATTTTTCTCAAATCTGGTTTAATATATAGGTATTATTTTACCATACCGATGAGCTGTGTGTCTGAAGTTTATAACTTGGCTGTTTAGAACCCGAAACACAATTTATTTGAAAGTGGTCCTTTAATGGGATCATTGGGTTTCTTGGCCTGCTCACAAAAATCCATTTAAGACATATAATTTTGGCCAAAATGTATTGCTAAGAGTTTTACTGGGATGGAAACAGGAATTCATGTGGTGGGGGAAGAGGAGGTAGAAGATAGAGTTCCCATTCCTTTTTCCAGAGATTGAATCAAGCTCTGGTGAAATTTTAAAGTAGACCTGGCAAGACTTGGTATCTGCCCTTTCTGCTTATTCCCCCCTGGTTATCAGTATTCTGTGTTGCCCTCACAGCTATCAGGGACGTTATAAAGAAGATTTTTGCTTTACATAATGGGTGTGTGAGCCAGGCGAGGTTCAAATTCTGTAGGGGAAATAGAGTGCAGAAAAAGAGAA
This sequence comes from Phyllostomus discolor, assembly GCF_004126475.2. Taxonomy (NCBI): domain Eukaryota; kingdom Metazoa; phylum Chordata; class Mammalia; order Chiroptera; family Phyllostomidae; genus Phyllostomus; species Phyllostomus discolor. The sequence goes on along the minus strand of NC_040916.2, from coordinate 8,713,242 downwards.
TTCGAAATTCAGTCTGGGAACGTCTGATCAAGATGGAGGCAATAGATAACATGGATAACCTCCTCTTACAGCTACATAAAATGACAACTAAATTGTAGAAAAACCATCACTCAGAACTGTCAGAAATTGAGTTGAATGGAAGTCTAACAACTATAGAATTAAAGAAACCACATCCATTCAGAATGGTAGGGGGGAGGAGACATAGAATAGGCTGGTCCCATATCCACATGTGGTAGATAAAAATTCAGGAGAGATATTTTGGCAGTGGAGGGTCCCAGCCCCACACAAGACCCCAAGCCCAGGGTTCTGGTGCCAGGAAGATAAGTCACCATATCTCCTGGCTACAAAAACTAGCGAGGACTGAATCGGTGGAAGAAAATTCTGGAGCCCCAAGCAGATCCTCTTGAAAAACACATACACAGACTTACCTCCTTAGGCTCACTTCCTCTGAGCTCTAGCACCAGGGTAACAGCTTGAAAGGGTAACTAGTGGCATATAGAGAGGAACTGAAATATCTGGCATCAAGGCAAGAAGAGCTGGGGGACAGCTTTCTTCCAGACAGAAATGTGGGCAGAGGCCTGTGTCCCTTTACTGAACCCTCTCCCCACTGAGCCACAGAGCTGGCAGGCAGGTGCCATATCTGATACTCTATCAACCTGGCAAACACTGTTTGCTCCATCCTGGAGATCCCCTGAGATTCCATCCCACCCAACTTATGGGCCTACTCAAGCTGTTAACAGAGACTTTTTCATATGAATGGCTGGTCTTGGCTCATGCTTTACAACTTTCAAAATCCTCTCAAACAAGCAACAGCTGGCCTGAGTGAGCCCCCAGCCCCTGTACCTCTTGTTAAGGGGTTCTAGGCCCAGTACTAGTAACAGTCAGAGTAGATTCACAGTTGGCTTCCACTGGAAATCTCCAAGCCCAGCAGAAGTAGCAGCCATATCAGATTGCTTTATGGCCAAGGCAGGGTGGCTTTGGGAAAAACACAGGTGGGAGCTGACCTTGGCCTGAACTACCTGGGAAACCCCAGAGCCTGCGCACCCAGTAGACAACTACAGACCATGTCTAGCCCCACCACCTGTCCCTGCACAGCTGATCCATGGAAGCTATAGGTTGGTGGTCAGTGGTCACAGCAAATCCTTGCAGCTGACTGGCCTGGGTCAGTCCCTCCCATTGACCTGCCAACAACAATCAAGGCTCAACTACAGGAGGAAGGTCTACTCTGCACACATGAAGGATGCACCTCAAATACCCAATGTGGGTGATAAGGGGCTGTGTCACTGCCCCGTTCAGGACACCGCTACATTAGGCCACACTACCAAGACAGGGAGCCATAGCAGCTCTACCTAATACATAGAAACAAGCACAGGGAAGCTCCCAAAATGAGCAGACAAAGAAACATGGCCCAAATGAAAGAACAGATCATAGTTCCTGAAAAAGAACTAAACAAAATGGAGATAAGCAACTAATCAGATGCACAGTTGAAAACACTGGTTATAAGGATACTCAAGGAACTTAATGAGGAGCTCCACAACATAAAAAAGATCTAGTCAGAAACAAAGGATTCACTAATCGATATAAGGAATAATTTTCAGGGAAGGACAGTAGCGTGGATGAAGCTGAGAATCAAATCAATGATTTGGAACATAAGGAAGCAAAAGGAACCAATCATAACAACAAGAAGAAAAGAATCCAAAAAAATGAGGATAGTGTAAGCAGCCAATAGGACAACTTCAAAAGGTCCAACATTTGCATCATAGGGGTGCCAGAAAGAGAAGAAAAAGGGCAAGAAATTGGAAATCTACTTGAAAAAATAATGAAAGAAAAAAACCCTAATTTGGTGAAGGAAATGGACACGCAAGTTCAGGAAGCACAGAAAGTCCCAAACAAGATAGATGCAAAGAGGACTACTTCAAGACATATCATAATTAAAATGGCAAAGGTTTAAAATAAAGAGAAAATCTTAAAAACAGCAAGAGAAAAGAAGTTAGTTACCTCCAGGAACGTTCCCTTAAGACTGTCAGATGATTTCTCAAAAGAAAATTTGCAGGCTACAAGAGAGTGGAAGAAATATTCAAAGACGTGAAAAACAGGGACCTACAGCCAAGATTGCTCTATCCAGTGAAGATATCATTTAGAATCAAAAGGTAGATAAAGAGCCTCCCAGACAAAACAAACAAACAAACAAAAAACAAACCCAAAACAAAAAACCTAAATGAGTTCATCTTAAGCAAACCATTATTACATGAAATGTCAAGGGGACTTATTTAAGAACAAGAATATCAAAACTATGAACAATAAAATGGAAATAAATGCGTATCTATCAATAGTTGAAACTAAAAAACAAACTAAGCAAACAAGAAGAAAAGACATAGAATCATGGATATGGAGATTGTTTTTATGGTTTCCGTATGGGAGGGGGGTGTGGAGGAGAATGAGTGAAGAGGTGAGGGGATTAAGAAGTACAAATAGGTAGTTACAGAACAGCCATGGGGATGTAAATTATAGTACAGGAAATGGAGTAGCCAAAGAACCTATATGCATGACCTATGGATATGAATAATGGTGTGGGGATTGCCTGAGGGAGTGGGGGGTGCTGGTTTATAGGGGGGTATAGGGGGGAAGACTGGGACAACTCTAATAGGATAATCAATAAAATATAATTAAAAAAAAAGAAATTCAGTCTGGCCCTGGCCAGTGTGGCTCAGATGGTTAGGCATTGTCCTGCAAAGCGAAAGGTCACCAGTTCGATTCCTATCAGGGCACATGCCTGGGTTGCAGGTTTGGTCCCCAGGAGGGGCGTGTACGAGAGGCAATCTTCCAATGTTTCTCACATCGATGCTTCTCTCCGCCTCTTTTTCCCTCCCTTCCCTGATCTCTGAAAATAAAATAAATAAAATATTTGAAAAAAAGAAATTCAGTCTGATTCACTACTTAGTGATTCAGTATCAGGGTTATTCTTAAGTAGCCCGTATCCATCCTTGGAATCTTTGCCAAGCTGACTTGAGTGCCCAGGGTCTAGATAAGCACCCTGACCACCAGGCTGCTCCCAACAATAATTAGTTAAAACTTTTTGAGGTTTCACATCTCAAATATCTGTTTTTCCAGGTGACTTCCTGTCCTGCTTTTTCCTGTCCTTTGCTATTTCTCTGTGTTTCCTCTCACCCGGCCCTCCTCCTCACCAAAACTTTTATGTCTGTTCTCTGGAATTTCCACATTCAGTACATCCATTCATAACCTCAGACTTTCCCTGACTATTCCCTCCACCTTTTTATTTAAAGATGTCCCTTCCTTCTCAAGGGGAGTTGCTCATTCTTTCACACCTCAGGGTCAGCAGGTGGCATTGGCATCATCTCTGCTCCCCACTTACCTCCCCAAAATAACTCATATAAAAATGCCTGCCCCTTTAAGGCTCATTCTCTTTAGCATTGCCTGCCCTCCCCTAGAGTTACTGAAGAATGTGCACAAGAGCAGGCCAGTATCTTTAACTGAGTGAAGTGAGCCTGTGGGGTCTGGTGTGAATTGGAAGCTGCAAGATATTCTAGCAGGGGTGTCCAACCTGCAGCCCAGTGTCCGCATGTAGACTAGGATGACCGTGAATGCAACCCAATACCAAATCATAAATTTACTTAAAACATGAGATTTTTTTGTGATTATGTATTGCAATGTATTTAATGTGTGGCCCAAGATAACTCTTCTAAGTCCAGTGTGGCCCAGGGATGCCAAAAAGTTGGACACCCCCGGAAGGGGGCCAAATTGTGACTTAACTCTGGAGGTCACATGGAGGGAGGAGCCCCATGTTACCAGATTTGCATAATTTTAAGAGCAGCCTTCCAAAGAATCCAGATTTCTATATCAACCCTCCTACTATTTAAATGATGGGGAATGATTCAACATAAAACAAATAAGGAACAAACCCTGAGGAAGCCAGATAAAATCTAACTGTTGGTCCGACTTGGTCCATAAGCTTCTGATTTGTGATTTCTACTATATATTTCTTGGACACTATGTACCACCCTCTTAGTCATCCTCTGCCTTTCAGTGAGACATCAGCACGTGGCACACTCTTTCTCTGCCTCCGAATCCCCAGCCTCTTCCTGGATTACCTGTGTTCATGGGGGTGTCCCAATAACACTCTGACTTCTGCATTCCCAGATCTTCTCACAGACAGTGACCTTCACTTTGCCACTCATATGCAGGACCCCACCTGAACCTTGTCATCTCTTAGGTCACATCCTAATTTCTGACCATAACTCCCTATGTTTCTACTTTTTCTTTTACTCAATAATTTACATTATTTCTATCTTTCAAATTAGAGGCTCTCAGACCATTGATCTCTATGTATATTCTTCACACCTGGAAGCCCCTCCTCATTCCTTCTCTAGGTTCATGTTACTTCACCCACTGTCTAGCCAGTATCATTACTCCACTGGCTTTCTTTCATACTTGTCTGGCAAAATCTCAACCCTGGATCCGATTATCTGATATTCTTCTCTGCCAGTGTTGCTATGGGTAGTAGAGAAGCTCACACAGATCTGCACACTAATTTCATGGCTGCTTCATGGTTCTCACACATTACTGGCCCTCCCTGGCTACCCTGTAATCATTCTGTGGTTCCTTAGTCCTCTCTCTAGTTCTTTAGACTAGCTTTTTCATGCTTTCTTCACTCCCCTTCTGTCTCCTCAAATGTTTGAGTTGCACAAGTTAAACATTTGGCATTGCTTCCTACTTCACAGAGAAAATAGAAGCCAAAGATGGGAACCATCTCCCTACCCCACCACCAACTCTCCCTTAACTTATTGTCATGAAACCTACAAATTAGCTACAAAAATAAACTACCTGCATGCCTCCCACTTTCACTTCTGTTAGAATGGAAGAGTAGCATCCGCATCTGTGCTGATCCCTACACTTGTCCTCTGGAGCTCTCCTCTCCTAGTTCCTAGCAGCCTGGTTTGATCAGTGTTGCCTCTCTTTTTCCTATAGAGTCACCTTGTCCCTTTACCTTTTGTCCTCTTCCTACCAACAATTGAACATGCACAAGTCTTTCATCCTGAATATCCAATTCCTTTCAGGCACCATGGCACCTTTCAGCCACTGCTTTTTTTTTTCTTTTAAAGAGACATACCCTTGTATATTCTGCTTCTCTGCTTCTTTACTTCCCATTCTCTATTCTGCCCACTGCAATCTGGCTTCTGTCCTTATCACTCTACTGAAAGTGCTGTCAGCAGGGTCATCTATGTCTAATTATGGCTGAATCCAATGGAAACTTTTAAGTCATCACCTTCATTGACCTCCTTGTAGTAGCTGACACTGTTGGTCCTTCCTTGCATGTTGAAAGCTCATTTCCTGGACCTCTATGACCACAGACAGCAGCTGAATACCCTACCTCATCAGACTCCTCACTAGGTTACTTCCCTCTTCTCACTCTTAAGTATTAGAGTGGGTTCTGCTGAAGATCCTCTTCTGGTCTTATTCTTATGCTCCTGAGGTTATAAGTTATCTCATAACTTATCTGGGGAAACTGAGAAAGAGCAGGAGGGGCAGGGTGCAGATTTTGTGATGGGAATAGTGGAAATGAGGTTGGTCAAGCATGATGGTGCTAGAAGATGAAGAGACTATTTCTGTAAGGAAATGTTTGGCTTACTGAAGTTGGCAACAAATGAACAAGTATTGGATCTAGAGTGTCAATGTCAAATGTTTTAGGTGTTGGAAACTTTTCTCTTGTTTTATAATAAAGTGTATGTCAGGACTTTGTTCAGGGTTCCTTGGATGGAGCTCTTAAACCCTTGGAATTTCCAAAATGACAGGAATGTCTGTGCTGTTCATGATGGGCCCTTAGGATCACAGTCGAATTTATGCTAATAAAGTAACTGTAGTGAGCCTGTAGGTAGATTCAGGGTGGGGGATAGCCATGCTGGAAAGATCATCCATGCATGGTGGCTTTGAGCCACATGACATTGGTCCAGACTTCAGGAGTGGAAGGTAGCTGGAGAATAAGTCTAACTACATGGCCAATGATTCCATTAATGGTGCCTACATAATGCAATCCCAGTGAAAACTGGATACCAAGGCTTGACTGAGCTTCCAGGTTGATGAACACATCAATGTACCATGACAGTGGTGCATTCTGATTCCCTCAGGAACCAAAAGCTTCACATTCAGGACCCTCCCAGGCCTTGCCCTATGCATCTTTTCATTTGACTGGCCCAGGGGTTTGAGTATAGCACATTCTTCAGTTCTGTCAGTTATTCTGAATTATTAAACCTGAGGGAGCTGTGGGAACCCCTAAATGTGTAGCCTGGTGGTCAGAAGTGAAGGTGGCGCAGGACCCCTGAACTTGTGGCTGCTGTCTGATGTGAGGGCAGGCTTGTTGGAGACTGTCTGTAACTTGTGAAGTCCGAACTGATTCTGGGTAGTCAGTGTTGGAACTGGACTGCAATACTGCACCTCCCAGGGAGAGGGTGTGGACTCACTGAGAAAGTGAGTGCCTCATCACTAGAAGAGATCTGTTATCAAATGGAGAGGAATATAGAGGACTAATAGTCATAGGAGGTTGGGAAAAAAAACTGACTTTATTTGGAAGCCATGTCTCTAGGTTTTTGGGTAGGATAGAAATAAGGAGATGTTTTTAAAAAGCAGAAAGATTATTTACTTTCAATCTGGTCTTACTTTCCTTTAATAGCTTTTGTGCTTGTGAGTTCTTGGATCTGTCCCTCAAAAGTTCTAGAATACTGTATATTTCTAGGTTAAAATACATGACTTTTTTCTCTCATCCCCCCAGAGAAAGCAGAGAGCAACCATTGGGGACAATAATGGCACCACTTATGCTGTGCTGTCTTGTAGTTAAAATTGTGTCATCCATTGTGATCCCTGGTGGGATTTATGGTGGCTTAGATCTCTGTTGGAGAAATGAACTACAGGCAGTAGGCAGGAGGAAAAGGTCTCAGGCTTGGAGCACATTATTTTGGTGAAATGGGAAGAAAAGTCACTTGAGCTTTTTTTCTTATTTTTTTAGCTGTAAAATCTGACTGCCCATATTTTCTGCCCCGTCTGCCCCTGATCTCACTGGGCTCTCTTGCATGCTAGGTGATTCTATTCTTAATAATAATGTGAACTCATAATGTCCTATTACCTGTCACCAAGTCAGCTCCTTATAGACCCTTACTAAATTCCTTTCTCCAACATTTGCAAATCAGAATTGTCTTCATTTTACAGATGAGAAAACTGTAGCTTAAATAGGTTAGTCATTTTGTAAATGGTACCTACCTAGAGTGCCACAGTGATTGGAGTTCAGGTCTACCCAACTCTGTTGTCTAGTGTCTCTTAAGGGTGAAACAGGCACTGAAGCTGGAGCTAGAGAAAAATAATGATTAAGACTATTCTTATCCCTAAGGAACTTGCAATCGAATCAAAGAGACTGACCATTATTTTCTGACCAAAGTCCTTGTTTGGGGCAAGAGATTGTGGAATAAAGATTTTCAGGCCCATGGGCTGAATCCAGCTCTCCACTTTGTTTTATCCAGCCTGGCACCTTGTTAGTGGCACCAGTTTGGAGTCAACCATGAGGCTGATGTGGCCCCTGGTGAAAATGAGTTTGACACCCCTGATCACCAAGAAGGTGATCACCAAGATCACCCTTCACCAAGAAGGATCCCTAGCAGCAGCTTGGTTCAGAAACAGCTTGCCTCTCCTTGAACTTTGCCATGATCATTGCATATGTATATAGTTGATCCTTGAATAACATGGATTTGAACTGCATGGGTCCGCTTATACGTGGATTTTTTTTCTATAAATGCCTGTACTGTTTTCCATACATCACAGTAGGGACTCTGAGGATGCGGAGGGCTGATGCATGCATCTACCTTTTGTATAGGGGACTTGAACACCGCAGATTTTGGTAGCTGCAGGGATCCTAGAACAAATTACCCACAGACATCAGGGATGCCAAGGGACAACTTAGGTTTGGGGAGTCAAAACTTACACAGTTGACCCTTGAGAAACGTGGGCTTTTTCAGTTTAGCTGCGCCGTTCAAACCTGCATTGTTCAAGTGTCAGAGGGCAGTTGAGGATCTGCATACACAGAGGGCCAACTGAAGTCATGAGGTTTTTGGTAGATGTTGTTAAGGGTCAACTGTACTTGAATTTGAACTGTTTTGTCTTTCTTTTATAACCATGCCAAATCCCACTCATAATAGTCCATGTAGATGGAAGACAAGACTGGTTTTAAAATTTCCAGATCAGGAGACAGAAAGTAATATTTACTGACATTTACTACATTGAGAGACTTCATACACTTTTAAAAAATTTTAATCCTTTTAGAGATCAAGATTCCGAAGCTCTGTGTTCAGCTTCCCTAAAATTTTACAGCTTTTAAGAATGAATCCATGAGTCAACCCGACTTGACGGAAATGCTAGTCACCCATCTCAAGGTTTTCCTTTTTTATATTGCCTGGATAGTAATCCTATAATGTCAATGGCACTTTTAACTTTTGCAAGCGTTTTCCACTGTTCTGTTCTCATTAAATCTAAAAGCCCCAGCTTTACGAGGACGTAGGGACCCATGTCTCCATTTGATTGAGGAAACTGAAGTGGATGTATATGTAGTGTTTAGTGACTTGGGAGAGACCACTAAACTACTAAGAGGACAATACAAGTCTTTCTACCCCAACAACTTTAAAGAGGACCTCCTGTTTCAATTAAAGATGAAAGAGAGGAAGAGAGCACCTAAAAACCTAGAGGAGCCAGTCACTGCACTAGGCATTTTTAATTTACTTATTACAACAACCATTCGAGTTGAGGGTGAGTGTCCTCACTTTGTTGATGAGAACTGAGGCAGAGAGGTTACAAATGGTCCCCAAGTCCCACGGTAAGTGCTGGTCTGCCCTTCTATTCCAGCACATTGTCTCACATATCTAATTTTTTTCTATAGGATCTTCCAGTTGGACATGGTAAAAAACCTGTCCAAGTCTAACTCATCTTTTAAAAAAAAAACATCTAACCCTCCATTAGCCCCATACACCCGTCTCAGCACCATCTCACCTGCCCTTTCACAGGTAAGCCTCCTGACAGGTGAATATATTTGGGCAGCCTGCCCCTTCCACTCCCGAGTTCACTACCATCGTGTTTCTCCTTTAGCTCCCATGTGAAACGGGTCTTGTTAATGACCACCTTGTTGCTGTCTGGTAGCTGACTTTTTGCCATGTTTCCTTAACTTTGCAGACTTCAACACTAATCCTGTTTCTGAAAACTCAGTCTTCTGTTGGAAGACTTTTCCTTAGTCATGTCCTTATCTCACATCTCTTTGACTGTGCCCTCTCACTCTCTTTGTAGGTTCTCTTATGTAACCTTTAAGAGTGTGTGTCCTCTGCTTGCAGTGATTTATCCAACCAATAATTATTTCATGTTTACCATGTGTCAGGTCTTGTGCTAGGTGCTGGGGATCAGAGCCAAGTGAGCAGTGGTCTGCAGTGTGGGAAGTCTGTCATGATCTGGTCCCTCTGTGTTGACCGCCCAGCCGGTTCACTGCCCCCTCCTCTGTCTGCACAAGTGCTGCACTTTCCGGAACTCAGTGAGCTTTCTCTTGCCTCTGGGTTTTTCCAGGGGTAGTTCCCTCAGCTAGCAATGTCCTCTGCAACTCTTTGTTTGCTTAGCTTTTTACCATCTTTCAGGATGTGGCTCATGCATCATCATCTCCTCTAAGAAGTCTTTTCTGACTCACCAGGTGGGCCAGGAGCCTGCCTCTGTACTCAAGTTCATCGCAGAACATATGTACAGCATAATTGAGCTTGTCTCATATTCTGTCCACTCTGTGGTGACAAGAGTCAGGTCTTAGGCTCCTTTGTATGCCCAGCACCTAACACAGTTCTTGATATGTAGCTCTTTGCAGAATGAATGAATCAAGCTTGCCACGACTGCTTCTTGCCCCTTTCCAACCTGAATTCCTGTCCCTCCTCCACCTACATTATTCACTGTTGTCCACCTTGATTGCACTTTAGATTCAATTGCCAAAAAAAAAAGACCCATTTCATTTGAATTAAACTATCCAGTGGTGGGACTCAGACATCCCCATTATTTAAACACCCCTCCAGGTGATTCTTGTAAATAGAAAATAATCACATGCAGGACATGTCTTGGTATTTCAGTGACTTGTGCAATGCTTTGCACACAGTAGGTATTCAATAAAGATCTCTATAATAATTGAGTGGATGCCTAACAGCCTAACGTTTACAAAATTCAATTTAAGCCAAGTGTTTGAGCACCCACACCTAGAAAGCTGATTTTCTAGCAAATTTTGCTTTGAAAATATTTACCTTCCAAAATGTGTTACTTAGTTTTTAGTCCTCATTTTACAAAATAAAATTTTCAAAGCCCAAATTGGCTGTTCATTTGTGTAACTAAGTGACACATAGTTTTTGTTTTAACCTCCAGAAAAACAGTAGTCAAAGAGGTGGGGTTTGGGTAAAAAAAAGAGGATATAGAGATTCCTGGCTCTCATTATATAAGAATTCATAAAATTTGCCATGGTTTCTGGTAAATGCTGGCAAAAGCTTGTTTGGCCCTGGGCCCTAAAAGCACTAAGATACTTCCTTTCTGATGTTTCTAGACTTTCTTTGGCAGCAGGAGAGCAAGACATAGTCAAGTCTGTCAGGACTTGAGTAGGGCAGGGACGGGGTGGGTGCAGGGGACTGGTGACGCCACCCAGCTCTCTTCATCTTATTTTCACAGGTCATAGCTGGACTTGCCAACTCTTTGAAAGCAAGGTCTCATTGATCTCTAGTGCACTGTGACTCAAAACTCTGAGGGCAGACATTTGTATACCTTTCCCCTACTTTCTATTGCTGCCCCTGCCCCTAAATTCATAGGACAGCACTCAGATATCTGGAGGCTTAATCACTGTCACTAACTGCAACAGGTGCAACATGTACTCTCCAGGGCAAGTTCATGACCATAAACTTATGTAACCTTCACAGGAACACTACAAAAGAGGGTTGTACCCCATTTTATAGACAGCAAACTGAGCCTCAGAGAAGTTCAGTGACAGTGGTCAGCTACTCAGTGTCTGGATGCACGAGCATCCTGACTTTCCAGCTGGGATCACTGCACTCCCATGAAGGTGACTGACCTGAGCTGGGGCAAGACAGCAGGGCACAGGCTACTGTCCAGGAGACAATTTTTGGAGTGGGCCAATGAGGTTGAGACGAAACATTGGAGCAGAGGTGCTGAGGGGGTTGCGGCCTCTGGACAGGCTGAAGAGGGGGATATTCTGGAGCCCGTTCTATTGGGCAAAGAGGCAAGAGTCTGCCCGCTGGGTGCACTGATGGCCTCATCCCACTCCAGGAGACCTGGCAGAGAAGCCTTTAGGTTTCTTCCCTCTCTTTGGAGTTTGGGAAAATCTCAGAGTGAACAGGCACATAAAACCTACCTTAACTGGTCATTATAACCCCATACAAAGTTAAGAAACAGTTGACAGATGGGAAGAGAGAAATCAAGAGACCTCTCAGAGTAGTCGGCTTGTTTACCTCTGGCTTTTTATTTATTGGTGCCGAGTCTTCCATTTGTCAGGCTCTAACGATAGCAGCTTTTATGAGTAAGCAATTTTTAAATGAACGTGTTCCAAATGTGTGTTCCGTTCCTGGAACTCTCTGTGCTCTGAAGCAGCTTTATAATTATTGCCTCCTGTGGAATAGCCAGGCTCTATCTAGCTTTTATGTAAGTAATTTCACTTGGTTTGCCTCTTCCTATTTTAGCTTCAACTAAGGAAGATGAAAGGGTAGAAAAATATAATAATAATAGCTTTTTAAAGTGCCTATTATTAGGCATTGTTCTAGATGTAATGCATTCATCTTTTTATTGTATCCTAACATTACTTGGGTCTAAGGTATTTTTATAGCCCCCATTTTACAGATGAGGACACTGTGGCTCAGAGACATTGAGCAAAGTGTCCAAAGTTGCTCAGGTAGTAAGTGGTAGAGACAAGATCTGAGCACAGGTCTGTTTGAGCACAGCCTATGCTCCCGCTTCCCCCACTGCTGTGTGAGTGGACCTGCAGGGCTGCTTATACCAGCAAATGCCAAGGTGGAACTGGAGGTGGGAGGAAGACCTTAGGACACTTGCTACTGCTATAAGTCATTTGCCATATTGACCCTCCAAGAACTGTTGTAATTCAGTGCTGATGGCTCTGTAATTATGGACAATTTCTGGTCTTTTGATTTCATAAAAGAAAATAGGAGAGTTTACAGAGCTCCCTAAAGCTTGTTGCTGCTCATAATATAATGCTATCTTCTGTCTTGGTGAATGGTTGCATCATTTATCCCAAAGCTGAAAAAATTATCATATTGTAAATTGGCTTCATTATTGAGACATGATCTGTTACCATCTCATTTAAAACCCCAATCCTGCCCAAATGGACTGAGGCTGTTGTGAGTTTCCTTCCTCACCATCCTGCACTCTGCTCCCAGTGGACAAGACAAAGAGCTTTCTTATCACATCCACTGGCTCCATGAGTGATGCTGGCCATGGAAGACAAGCTGTGGGGGTCAGCTGCAGCTCAGATTTCCTTCCGCTCCACCACGTTCTTGCTTTGTGATTTCTGACCAATCTCCTTGTGCTTCTGTTTCCTCATCAGTAAAATAGGACTAATAAGAAGAAGAGTGTCTACCTCAGAGGGCTGTGGTGAGGGTTAAATGAAATGATGCATGTGAAACGATTGGTTCAGTGAGCACTGTTATTCTCTTAGCTCCCACTAAAGCCCGCAGTTAAATATTGGGAGCCACTATGAAATCACTGTTAGTATTTTGCGTTTTGTCAACAAAGGTACACAGAGCCAGGAGCTAGGCTCTCTCTAGGACCCTGTTTCTTGATGCTTTGTTATTTTCAGTATCTCTTTATAAGGTGAGAAATTACAGGAGCAGGGTTTGCTTTGGAGAATGCCCCTCGTCTCCCATTCCTGACATCTTCCTCCTTGTTGCATAGGCTCCCCTTTCCCACACCTAGTACCCTCCCTCTGACCCTGGGTTCCCCAGAGCTCCACACTGGAACACCCAGGCACCCGGGCCATTACCTTTTGATTAAGACAGAGCCAGGCCCTTTACAGAGAGGGATAAATTTGCTTGATTTGACCCAGAAGTGGATTTGTTTCCCTCCAATTAGTTGGCAAATCGAACTTGATCTATGAAGAAGGCAGATTTATAGCCTGAGCTGATACATGACTGCCCTGGTTTTGTTGTAATAAAAGATGAAATCTCTCCAATGGGGGCTTGGGTGGACTTCTGGCTGGGTTTCTAACGACTGCTCCCTCTAATATTCAGAGCCTGAATGACCCTGGCCGGGATGATCAAATAGCCCTTCATAGTAGATAAAAAATAATTTGGGGAACTGGAGAGGAAGAAAGTTAGAGTGTTTGCTTTCTTTTTTTCCTGAGCTTTAATCATATTCCTCGAGGTGTGGGAAATAGAACTGTTCTAGCTAATTTTCAGCCGAAGTCCGAGGAGACTACATGTCCTCAGGGCAGATGGCTGCCAGCATGGTCTCTGCCCTGTATTAAGGCTGTTTCTCTCCATTTGGCTTCTGTTCTTCCCCTTTTCTGCCTGTTTAGCTGTTGATTTACTTTCGTTCTGATTGCTGCATTATGCTTTCTGCTCCAATCTTTTGCTCCTTGTTTCTTACTATCTATTTGTGCATCCTTCCTGTTTCCCTCCCTCTCTCCTTTTCTCTCTCTCTTCCTCTTCCCCTCTCATCCTTTCTGCCAGTGAACCTCATCCTTGGGTTTCCTTTTGGCACTCCTCTTTACCTCTTTTTCTCCCTCTGATTCGGGTTCTTAATATCTTGAGAGAGCATTTGATAACGCTTGCCTGACCCTGCCTGACATCCGGTGAGCAATTCTCCTCGGGCAGCGTTTGATGTGGTCTGTGTGTGATTGATGAAAGCTGCTCCATTTGCTCTTCAAAGCTCTGTTTACAGGAGCTTGGATGCATCTTCTCTTGGCATTTCACCCTTTCTCTCTCCAGAAACAAGTCCAAATTATGGGACAAAACCATGCCACTTCCCAATTTGTCCGTCATCCTCACAGATCCCTTAATGCTTAGAGGAGCAGGACCACGTTGTACAAATCCACTTAAAAAAAAACCTGACATAAAAAATGTTCTTATTCCTAGGGTCCTCATGTCAGAGATATTATCCACAAAGGAGGTTGCTTGGGTGACTTTCAATTTGAATACAGCCACTTTCAACCCGAATGAGGACACTTTGATTTGGACACTGGGTGATAAAACAGAAGAAAAATGCTATCAATGTTAATATCAGAATCTAAGCATATTTGGTACCTGGCTGCTTAGGACATGGTCAGTCAGAGGAGCTGAAATTGGAAGGACAGTGGGTCACGTCCTTTCAGTACCGATCACTCTGGATCCCAAAAACATATGAGAAGATGAGGTGTTTTTTTCACTTGGATTGGGTTTCTATTTCTGTTTTTCAATCTAAGATTAGGAGCCATGCTCCTGTGCCAGAGGGCTTACACATTCAGCTGCTTGAAGAAAGAGGGATGGACAAAATAGTCTGTAAAACATCTTTCTAGCTCATAGACTCTCCAATTTTGAGAACCTAATACTTTAGGTATGATAAATATAGGTGCATAGAAAAGATTACTGCGTTTTGCACTAGAATACTTAAATTTAAATGAAGATTTGACAATGATGAGTTGAATGATCTTCAATACATTTACATTTTTTTTTTCAGTTTTTTTAACAGCTTTACTAAGGGGTAATTTATATACCATAAAATTCAGCCATTGTTAGTGGGTACTTCAGTGATTTTTAGTAAATTTATAGAGTTGTGCAACCATCATCACAATGCAACTTTATAACATTTTCAATAACTCTTTTAACCTCTCTCCATTTTCTTTCTTCACCTTAAAATTGGACTTATGTGGTGGATTGATTGTAAAAATGACCACCATCTTTCAACATATTGCAACGTGACTTTGTTACCCCTTCCATGGAGAGGTGGAATTGATTTCTCCAGCCCTTGGATCTGGGGCTGGCCTCGTGACTCACTTTGACAAATGAAGTGTGGTAAAAAGTGATGGTGTAGCAGCCGTAAGCCTAGGCTTTAAGAAGTCTTGCTGACTTCTGCTTTTTCTTATGGAAACCTGCTCCCTCTACCGTGGGTACAAAGCTGGGCCCGCCTGCTGGAAAAGGAAAAACTCTGTGGAGAGAAGCCCCAGTTGGTAGTGCCACCCCAGGTTAGGCCATCTTACATCACTTCCCCCCATTCACCCTCTAGCTGAATGTAGGTACATGAACACACTCCGTTGAGACTGGCCAAGTCTAGCCTAGATCAGCAGAATTGGTGAGCCAACCTGCAGACACACAAGAAACAATAGAAGGGGGTAATACTAAGCTTTTAGGGGGTTTGCAAAACATCATTACTATGGCAATCAATAACTGATATAGGGTCATGAGAATCAATTTTTTAAAAGCTAAGAAAACATCTGCTGCTCTGCCTATTACACAGTACACTATCACTATATTTAAAAAATATTCAACTAAAACATTTATAGAAATCCTCATATATGAACAGCACTATGTTTCACATTGTGAGGGGGATGCAGAATTTGAAAAAGATGTGATGTAAACTCTCCAGGAGTCAGTTCTAGGGGGGAAAACAGAGTTACAGTTACAATATAGGGCAGCCTGTCCCTCTAGTCCAATATTTATGTCCAAGTGGTTCCTCTATTGTCTGCAAACAGCTATGTTCTTCTTTCCTTGATATTTCACTTTGCTTGAAAATGTTTTCAAGGGATATGGTTTATGGGGAAAAACAAACAAACCTGAACAGCGCATTGACCAAAATTAAGTTTTATTGGTGTGTCCAATACCTTGTTTGCATGTATAGGATATAGCCCTGATGGAAGCTTGGCCATGTGAAATACCTCATGTAGCCAGGGAAACAGGAAGGCAGGTGTGGAATCAGAGCCAGGGTTGGGAGGAGAATGAGTCGTGGAAAGAGAGGTGGGTGGGAAAATCTTAATTTCTAAAACGACCAGGAGCTTTAATTCCAAGAGTGCCTGAGGAGCAGAGAACTGCCTGCCAGATTTGTTTTCTTTTTTAAAAGAGGGCTCTAGAGTCAGGAGATACTGGGCAAACCTGATTTCTTTCTTTTTTTTTCAATCTTTACCTGAGGATACGTTTATTGACTTTAGAGAGAGGGAAGGAGAGAGAGAAAGAGGGAGAGAGAAACATCGATGTGAAAGGAAACATTGATCGATTGCTTCTTGTACATGCCCTGACTGGGGATTGAACCCACAATATTTTGGTGTAGGAGATGATCCTGCAGTCACCTGAGCCAACCATCCAGGGCCTGCTAGACTTTTTTGCTTGCCTCCAAATATTCTATATGTTGGGAGGCTGGGATTGGGGTTGGGAGTTGAGGAGGAAGACAAGACCTCTGATACCCAGCTCCTGCAGTTGGCTGGGCTCAAGCAGATTCTCTGAGTTCATACTCGCCAGGAAGCAGACCCTCTGGGAAGTGTAACAGCACAGTGCAAAGAGCCTGACAGGGACACTAGTTCTAGTCCTAGCTCAGACACTGAAGAACTCTTGCTGTGTGACCATGGACAATTCACTTTCCCTTCCCAGCTGATTTCTAAGGTCATGTCTAGTTCAAAGAATCTGTAACTTCAGGTCTAATTCACCCACTGAGTTGAAGGAAAAGCTTGAAATCAAAGCAGACAGAGGCAGATGGCAAGGCTTTCTGACACCATGCATGAACCCTTAGAAAATGGGACTATTCAGAAAATCAAAACAGAGGTCAGTGGGTGAGCTGTAGAGATCTGGAAGCCCTCCTCCCGTCTTTACTGAATGTGTACAAGTCGAGTTCTCACCATGCCTGACCTTAAGGACTCCTGCATACTCCTCAACCTGGGACCGTACTGCTGGGTGAGCCGCAGGCTCCTGGCCTGGGGCTGTTGATGTCAGCTTCTCTCTCCTCCTGCAGCAGGGATGTCAAAAGGGGTTTCTTAAAATGAACTTGGGCTCTAATAAGGGACTATGTAGACACGGATAAATATTCCTAGCTGTCTGGTGGGAGTGAAAAGATAACCTTTTTTTCCAAGCAGTGGAAATAAAAGAAACTCAAAGAGTAAAGGGAGCTTTTTGCTCTGAAGCTAGTTGTAATCAGGGCTCTTAGTGCTGGTTAGGGTCTTTTAGGATGACAACTGTCAACTGTCTCAGGGGTAACTGGACAAAGTCTGGATGCCTCTGGGGAGACACAGTCCTTGAAACCTGAAGCACCACTAGGTGGTGGTAAGGGAAGAAGTAGCAGAAGTCCCCAGCTTCAGAAGCCCCTGCCTGGATCTGAATCCCAGGGTGTGACATCTTTCTCCTGTTGTGAGGGACTAATTTTTGACTGCCACCTTTCAAATCAGGTCCACTGATGTCCTACAGAGAAGTCATTTGGATTCCTACCACAAGGGGCCCTGTGAGGTGCAGGAGGCTTGAGTAGAGTGGCAATGAGGGAGGGGCCATGCTGTAGGAGCCTGTGGACCACCTGGTGAGACTGTGGAAGGACTACTGCAAAGCCAGGCCACCAGAAGCAAGGCTTAAGGTTTGTGATTATATTAGGTTTCTTTTTCACCTCAAAAAAGAAAACAGTGTATATTCAGCATTGTTCAAGTCGTTGTCCTTCTCCCATAGTGTCATTATCTTTTTGTGCATTCCATTCCTCTCTCTTTTTTTAATAACACTGCTCATTCTCCCTCCCAGGATGATTGGATCACTCAAGCCCTGCCACTTGCTACAAATCACCCAAAATTAGTGGTCTGAAATGATCATTTCATTCTGTTCGCAGATTTGGTGGGCCAGGGTTTGAACAGGGCGTGGCGGGGACTGATTTTCTGTGCTCCACTATGTCTGGAGCCTCAGCTGGGGCTCCAGCTGGGGACAATTTAAAGCTGTGGGGCTGGGACTGTCAGGAGTTTCATCCATTCACGAGTCTGGCAGGTGGTGCTGGCTGTTGGCTGGGACCTTAGTGTGCTGTCAGCCAGATCCACACATGGCCACGCACATGCTTGAGCTTCTTCACAGCATGGAGACCTCAGGGTGGTCTTACTCATGGATTGGGGTTCAGAGCCTAAGTGCACGTGTTCCAGGGAACAAGACGGAAGCTGTGAGGCCTTTCTTCACTCAGCTTTGGGAGTCATGAAGCGTCACTTTGGCCACATTCAGTTTATGACAACCAAGTCAGAAGCCCACCCAGATTCAAGGGGAGGGTTGATAGACCTTCCTCTCCTTGGAAAGATTGCATATTTTATGATATGTTTAAAAGCCTTTACAATAGACTGTTACCAAATCCGAAGCAGGACCCTCCATCATCATTTCCCCTGAGAAGCTCCTTCTTCTTTGCTTCTCAGATCCTAGGATGCTTTGGAGGTGACCATAGGGAAGTTGCTCAAATGCTTCTTCGTTCTTGGCCATAGTTTAAAGGTGACAGAAATACTGTGGGAAACCCTCCTTCCTTTTGTTCTTACCCCAATCCTTGACCCTCCCCGGCTAACTTGTCATTACACCCAGGCGGCTCCATTCCACTTTGATGGATGTTTTGTGGATCCCTGGGAACCTTCTTGCATGTTCTTCAGACTGGAGTGAATAGGGATCCTTGCCTGACCACACTTTGTGACTAAAATGGTTTCTTCTTCGAGGGGTGGCTTGGGGACAGAGGCTCTGAAGCATGTTCCACAAGGCATTGGTCTAAAGTACATAGCACAGAGCTTGGCACTAGGCACTTTCTTAATAAATGATTGTTGAATAAATTAACCTTGGCTTGCATGTGCTCTAGATGACTAATGGGATCTGATTCAGCTTGATGAATCAGAGGATTTGGGGGGATTTGACCCATAGAAATCCCTGTCTGTTACCAGAGGGAAGGCAGTGTATGTTTGAGGGTGGGAGTGGGGGGATGGGTGAGTAGGTGGCTGCTCCTGTGCATGTGCATTTGGAGGAAAATGGGGGTATGTGGGATAGTCCTGTGGTATGGTATCGTTCGTGGGCTGGGGCCAGCAGCACCTGCTGCCCTGACTTCTGCTAAGCCGCCCCTGCTTCCTTATCTCCTTTATTTGGAAACTTTCTTAATTTCCTTATTTGGAAGCAATCCCTCCAAGTATCAGGCTCCTAGTCAAGTTTCCAGGGGGCTCAGGCCACTGGTGCTTCCTCTTTGTCCCTGCAAAGTGTTTGAACAAATCACCAGAACTTCTCTGGTTAAGCTTGACCTCACTTGAAAAGACCTGTTTATAATAAAGTAGTGTGTGTGTGAGGAGGGTGGTCTAGGTTTTTAGGGCCCTGTGTTAGTGGGAGAAATGACAAGAGTAACTATGATAATCAATCAATTAACCCAGCTAGAGACGCTGCACTTCCAGCAAACTTTAGGAATGATCTGCTATGTGTTTCTCATTGAACAAAAAAACAAACAAACAAAAAAGAAAACAAATAAAGACTTCTAGGTTTCTTTCTTGCAATGAGGGATCTGCTGGTTGGGACAAATATATCCATGAAAAAGGGGGCTGCAAACTGACTACAGAGGTCTTCCTTGCTCTAAAATGAACTTGCTATTTTATTTTTGCTTTCTTTTTCATCACTCCCTGTGTAAGCTGTGGCCCTATGTGCATTAATTCTCCATGCCTGTGTGTCATATTGTATTAGGCCTTGACATATGTTACCTCTTAAGCTGATCAACATCCCAATGGGAGATAGAGCGTTATCGCCAATCTACAGATGAGAAAATGGAGGCCCAGACAAGTGAGTTACGCTGCCTAGAACACACTGCTAGTAAGTGGACAAACTAGATCATTTATTCATTTAATTAAGCTATGGAAAGAAAAAAGTAAATTTCTTTTCTGGTCGACAAGAAATTCACAGTCTAGGAGAGGAAGACAGCAAACACCTATACAACCATGTACTAATATATAGACACTAGGTTAAGCACCAAGAAGGGTGTCTAATGCAGCTGTGGATGGTCAGGGAAGACTTTCTGGAGGAGGTGATGTTTGAGCTGAGTGCTAAGGATAAGCAGAAGGTAGCTCAGAGAAGGGAAACTCTGGAATGGGGCAGAGCATTTCAGAATGAGTAGACAGCATGAGAAAAGCATGGAATTAAAACAGCAAGTTTTGGAACTACAAGCAGTCTCTCCAACTGTGGTTGGTTCAATGGGTTTATCTGACTTCAAATGCAAGCACTCCTCCCACTGTGCTTGGTCTCCTCAACTAGCTCATTTTGAAGGGTATGGCATGTGTTTTGCCATGGGGGTTTTGAATGCCTGGTTTTTATTCTTCAATAAAAAGTGTTATGGAATTAACAGACTGTGGGAGGTGTTTCCTGGAACTTCTACGTTGTGACTTCTCTGGAGGGCTTAAAGGGGATCAGATGATGACGGTGCCAAAGGCCACTAACTAACTAAAGGAAAGTCAATCCCCTCCCCCCATCCCCTTCATCCACTGTTCCCAAGGCATTTTGGAAGAAGTAGGCCAGAGGTCACCAGGAAACAATGGCTCCTGGGTTCACTACCACAAAGCAAGCTGTGATGAATCAGAATGAAGCAATGGCTACATACACCAACAGGTCCAGTTGGCAGCAGATAAAGATATTACCTCAGTGAAAGACTAGGCTGGAAATGGGTGAGGTCTAACTGTGCTGAAGATCTGTGCCCTTCTTTCTTTCTTTTTTTTTTTTTTTGGTGGTGGGAGTGGGGTGGTGGGGAAGGAAGTGGGGAGACATATGATACATGTATGAAATAAACTGATCCTTTTCCTACAGGCAACTCCCAAAGGGGTCCTCACCATTTGACTTTTCGATCTCTTTCCTTAAAGGAGATCTTAAGAAGACCTTTCTTAAAGGTCTTCCTATGGGGTCACTGTGGAGAACATGCAGATGCTCTTGGGCCCTGTAAGGAAATATCTTATCCCACAACCCAGGACTAATGCAAATAGGTAAATTTTTGGTTCCGCTGTGAGAAGTTCTATAGGACACAAAATTGTGACCACATACATTCAGAGAAGCTTTATAAGAAAAACATCCTTTCTGGTAGGGGATGAATCATGGTATTCTTGAATCATAGTATTAGGAGCTGGAAATAACCTTTGCCATTTTATAGGTCAGGAAACTGTGTTGAAGAGAAAAGAGAAGTCATTTGCCAAAGATAAGCCTCGAATTAGGTACAGAACTGGGATAAAGTCCAGCCACTGGGATCAAACCTTGTGCTCCTTGCTCACATTGGCCTGTCCCCACGCTGCTGGTCTAACCACAAAGCATAAAGTCTGTTCAACCATCTTTTAAATGAATATTGTTGTGTATTAAAAGAAGCCATTTAGAAACCATATTTTAGTGGGATTTGTAACTTCAGTGCCCATCACATTATCTAAGACAGAATTATCACTAAAAATGTCCCTCTAATATTTCTGCCCTTGACTATGCAAACAGAGACACTACTGGGGACTCAGATTTGGTGGATTATTTTCATTTAAATGGGACCTCACGTTTAACAGGTCTTCCTGTCCATTATCTTGCCTGGCCGATGTTCAAATACAGCTACATTTTGGGGGTTATTTTTTGCATTCATAATTCTTGACAGGAAAATCCTCTCATATAAGCTTTACTTTATTTCTTTGTTTCAACAGATTACCTTGCGTGTCTAATAGAGCAGCAAGTCACGTCCCGTGGCTCCAGGCTTTCTATTTCACAGCATACCAAACTCAACCACAAGACTTTGCCTCCGACCTCACCCAAGTTAAGGGTGGAGGTGGGGTAGCTCTTTGCCCGCTGGGGAGGTGAAATGGGTATGTTATTTCTTGATCTCACCAGGTTCCCCAGAGTGGTGGCATGCGATCTTGCTATTTAATTGATTCATTCAGTATACAAAAGACATTTCTTGGGGATAATTTAGGTCAGTGGTGTCCAGCCTTTTTTAGTTTGGAGAGCACATTTTAATCTTAAAAATTTATAGATCTGCAGATAAAGATACTTAACACATTGGAAATGCATTGATAGAGCAAATGCTTAATATTAGAGGCTATCACCTTTAAAGGAATTTGAATGTCATTAATCACAACCTTGTGTATATAACATCCCAAGTCTGAGTTACTGCTTTCACTCCGTGTTTCTGCAGCTCTCTGTGCCTGTCCTCACCAATGGACTGGAAACTCCACAAAGCCAGAGTTGTTCTGGCTTGTTCATTATCTATTGTACACTCAGCATCTAGCACAGTTCCTGGCACAAATGTACCTTATGACTCTGTAGAATGAATAAATAAATACATCAGAATGTACACGAGTCACGCTATTTAGCCAATATGTAGGTACTGATTCATGCAAATATGGTGTTTCCATGGGATCCTAAGGCTCATGGACTGGAAGCCATGGATGTAGATTTACATCCTCGTGTCTCATATTTTGTTCTATTTACTCCATAGGCTGCTTAATGTGCAGTAGACCACAAACACTGGTCTCTGGGTTTAGAGACAAATGATAACTAAGGGTGGAAGCCCATGCCAGTAGACCCTTTGAAGTCCTGTCCAAAATGGAAAGTCCATGATGAGGACAGAATGTGCAGCTAAAGAAACTGCAACTTCCCAACGCCCACAGAGACAGGGAGGCTGATGACAGCTTCCCTCAAGAGTCAACATTTGTAAGAACAAATTCTAAGCTAATCTCTGGGAGCCTCTAGGCATTCTAGTTGTTATTTCAACCCCAAAGAGGCTTGCAAAGGTACTTTGCCTATTTCCTCTGTCAGCCTCTTTGTGTGGGGTGTTGATAACTGAAGTGACACACAGTACATATTCTTTGTCTTGCAAGACTTCGGCTGGGGGTGGAGATGAGCAGGGAAGTAGAGGAGTTAAAAGAAAGCATGCTTGGTTTAAAATATGTGTATGTGTGCATGTCTGACAGAGTGTGTGCATTAATATTTAAATACTGACATCTCCTTTTTCTCTTTAGACAACAGCTTATTCTCTTGATTCTCCCTGCTCTTTTCCATACTTTCCAAACAAAGAGAGAGTGATATTCCAGGTGTGAACAAATCAGGGAGGTTTACTGCTTAAAATTCAGAAATTCATAGCCTGAGGAAATAAGTAAAAGAGAGAAGGGGAGAGAGCAAGGGAGATGAAAAACAGACTCTTCGCCACCTGCTATTTAGTGATTAGCTCCCAGATAAGAAAGGCAAAGATGGCATTCCAGGAGATCAGAACTTGCCCAGACGGAACTCAAAGGAAAGGGAGGCTTGGAGAATAGCGTAGCCAGAAGTTGGAGGGGAAGCTGGGCTGCTGAAAGCACCATCTATCAATTTGCTCTCCAAGCCCCTCCATTTCATGCAGCTCTTTAAATCCCTGGTTTTACCCTCTTTTCATTCACCCCTAACTCATGTGCTTTCGTTTATAGCAAAGAGTCTTGTGCAGGCTAGCTCTGCCACTAACTGTGGGACCCTGGGGAAATCATTTACCTTCTTACAGGTCTAGTGAATGTTTTCTCTTGAGTTTAAATAACTAAATCCAAAACATAGGAAAAGAAGTCAACAATAACAACTGAGCAAACAAACAAAAATCCCCTAATGCTGTGCAGGAAAAGTCTGGGTGAGTTTGTAGGCAGGCAGCCTCTCTTCCAGTTCTTACTTGCACGCACACCACGCTGTTTGACTAAACCACATGAAAAACAAGTACTTATTCATTCCCTCACTGAGGAGCAGGCTGCTCAGTTAGGGTGTTTTTCTTTCTCAGTAGGAAGGGGTGAAAATGATTTCTGCACTGCCTCCCCTTCAGCACCTAGCACCTATGGCCACAAACGTGACCCAGGTTCTAAGCGGGGAGTGGGGGGTGGGGCAAGGATGCTGTGTTCTTGTCTGAGTGAATGGCCTCTTTCCTGATTAGCTTTTCCAGCTCCCTTTCTTCTTACGATTGAGACTGTCTTGTCCTTGACAACAGCAATGTGTTCAATTTTTCCAGCAGGGTGAGGTCAGCACACTGGCTTTTAGCTTCTAGAGCAGGTAAGAGCCATCAAGCCCTGACAGATACAAGATCAAGTTACTAATTCACCCTGATTTTCATTTCACACTGCTCCCATAAAAATAAATGTGGAACCATAAACAATTATGCTACAGCAGAAAATAAATACTCTGGTGACTAAAAACTGGAAATCACTAGCTTTGAAAGGTCTCCAAAAACACAGCCCCAGATGTCATGCAAACTCCAACCAAACATGGGCTGTAAAAATCAAACTGTAGACATTGCCCTGTAAAGTGTTCACAGATGTAACAGCAGCAATTCTTGCAGCCTGGAAAAAGCAAGATTTCAGCTTTTCTCCTTTCTTTCTGTCTTATTTGGGGGTGGGGAAGTTGTTCATCAGACTGTTCATTTCGATATGTAATTTGCTTCAAAGACTTTCTGACTTAATTTATTTTCTCACCAACCTAAATCCAATTCAGAAAACATTTATTGAAACCCAGACAATCTACTTTTGGTTGATGAGTGCTAATAGGTGCAATGTTACCCCTGTCAACTTATAAGATTACATACTGAGCTTGGAGCTAAACAGGAAAAAGGAAATTAAACCGGGGTTTGAATTTGTTTCCTTCTAAATTCTCTGCCATAGTTGGATTTGTACAGTGTTTAATGGGAAACAAAATGCATTGTGAACATTTCTTTATTAAAAAAAGGTTTCTTTTTTTAAAGTTGGAAGATGTTCACATCTAATGTCAGGTGTACCTCTAATGCAGAGGAGATATATCTGTATGAAAAAAAATAATATCAAAAAGTCTCCGTGGTTTCAGCATTTTTTGCCAGTTCTTGGGCTAAATAAATATTTCTCATGAAGAAATGATATATATGATTGTTTTGGGGCTCTATTTTTCCCAGTAGACCAACCTCTCTGATTGCTTGGGTTCCGTGGATAGGTGGATTCCCCTGAGAAACTTAAAAACATCATGTCATGTTTAGTTTGAGAGCTCTTGTTGGGGTATCCAATAGGAAGGAGGCAACAGGAGTATTTGAGTGTATGTGTGAGAGTGCGTGTGCATGTGTGGGTGCATCTGTGACTCCCTGCGTGCATGTGTATATTGCCAGCAACATGCGTCCCTATGGGACTAAAATTCCATACCAGGTTTTTAAATAAATCAGTTTGGTCAAAATGGTTGGCCCAATATTATGTTCCCTGCCCTTGATTTGTAGTTAACTAAGAGAATGTGGCCATTAATGTTAATATTCTAGACCTCACTTGTTGGTGGGGTCCATATCAAATATCATCTCCTTCTTCCCTCTGGGTGCAGACTACTCTGCTTATCTGTAAGGGACAGCCAGAGTTGAACTCTTTTTCAGTTCATTCACTTGCTTATATGATAGGGAATAACCAATGCCAACTCCGTACCAGGCAGTCTTCTAGGTGCTGGAGATACTACAGAGAATTAGACAGAGACAGTCAGTCCTTAACCTCATGGGGCTTACATTCTGGTATAAGGAGACAGCCAATAACATCAATAAGCACCATTGTCTCAGGGCATGATAATTACCATGGTGGAAGGAGATAGAACTGGAAACCATTATGCTAAGCGAAATAAGCCAGGTGGTGAAAGACAGATACCATAGGACAAGAACCTAATCAACAAAACAAGCAAACAAGCAAAATATAACCAAAGACACTGAAATTGAGAACAGGTTGACAGTGACCAGAGGGGAGAGGGGAGGGAATTTCAGGGGAAATGGGTGAAGAATTTGCAGGAACAAGTATAAAGGACACATGGACAATAACAAGGGAGGGGTGGAAATGGGAGGGAGGTGGGGAGGGCTAGGGGCGTGGGCTGGGATGGGGGAAAAGCAGAAAACTGTACTTGAACAAATATTAAAATAAACATTTTTAAAAAAGAAAAACAAGGAGATATGATAGTTGATGGGTATGTGTGGAGGAGGCGCTATTTGGATAGGGATACCCGAGAAATGCTGTCTGCGAAGGCGATGCGTGAAGACAGCCAGGTGGAGGCAGGTAGCACACAGGGAGGAGCGTTGCATGCAGAAGAAGTAATGAAGGTATAGCATTTCGGCAGGATAAGCTTGGTTTGTTCAAGTGAGCAATCCCTGCACTGCATTCTTCCAAAAAGTATTTTTGGGCCCATTTGTAAAGCAGGTGGGAAGTTGTACTTTGGTAGGGATACATGTGAAGACTTGGGATACTTCATTCAGGGAAGCTGAAGTGTTGCTTTGCTGAGAGAGGGAGGACTTGCTAGAGAAGTTGGAAAACTTCAGAAACCTAGTCCCACTTTTGGTGCAGTCCCTTCCCCTCTCTGACTTCGGTTTCTCTCTGAAGTAAGAATCTTATATTGAGAGATCTCCATTCCCTTTCAGCACAGGCAATTGCTAAGCCCTCCAAGAACAAAAGCTGAAATTGCATTTTCTTCTTTGAGAATATCCTGTTAATATGGACTCACTCGCTGGGAGTTCGAAGTCAAGCTCTGGGTAAAACCAAACATATAAATGAGTTACACCTGACCAATTCCTCCTAAAGTACAAAGGAGTCGTGTTCAGACTCTAGACATTCTTTAAAAAATTATTTTAGAGAGAGAAGAAGGGAGGAAGGTAGAGGGAGAGAGAGAGAAACATCAAAGTGAGAGAGAAATATGGGTTGGTTGCCTCAACTGGGGACTGAACAGGCAACATAGGTATGTGTCCTGACCAGGGATGGAACCTGCAAAACTTTGACGTATGGGACGATGCTCCAACCAACTGAGCCACCCGGCCAGAACAATACATGATATCCTTTAGTCTCCTTGATTTGATCTGCATTACAACTATAGCCAGTAGGGAGCCCATACAACAGACAAGCAATAGACTTCTTTGGCCAGAAGACTCCTATAGGCCAGACCTCCCAGTGCACACTGAGATGAAGCATCCTGTCCATATGCAACTGCATGAGAAAGGGCAGATCTGACAACAGAGGAAGATCAGACAGCAATCCCAGGTTCTTAACCTTCAATAATACATGATCTTAAAGGCAACTCTTTACTGCAATCATTTTGCCTGCTAACATGGAAGCAGTCTTTTTTAAAATCCTGCTCTAATGAGAAGGGAATCCCATGGCTATTTCTTCCTCTTTGGGGCTGTTTCACAGTATTCTATAAGTTCAGGGTGAGTAACATCCCAAAGCCCTATAAAGGTATAGGATGAGGGGATATCACTTATCCATGTGTTTCAAATATTTTTACTGCATGGAAGAAGGTATCTTGAGAGACACATCATGAATCAAATGTAATTCTTGACCTCAAAGAACCTCCTCAACATAGCCCCATAAGCAGATACCTAACAGTAACATAGGTCAGAAAACAGGAAGTGATGGCTGTAATGAAGAGGGTGT
Organism: Phyllostomus discolor; assembly: GCF_004126475.2. Classification (NCBI taxonomy): domain Eukaryota; kingdom Metazoa; phylum Chordata; class Mammalia; order Chiroptera; family Phyllostomidae; genus Phyllostomus; species Phyllostomus discolor. The sequence continues at coordinate 8,685,869 of NC_040916.2, read as the reverse complement.
GGTGGATGAGCTGACAATTGGAATCAGTCCTCGGGCACAGAAGGACATCCCTGGCCAAGGGAACAGAATGAGTAAAAGCTGGACACAGCAGAGAAATTCCAGGAAGAACATCAATTTATTTGGACTTCAAGGTGAGGGACCCTGAGAAGTTAAAATTTGAGCTCCAAAGCTTAGCACAAAGGAAGCCAGAGCTCTGTCCCTTTGAAATGAAGCTATTTTGAGTCTTGGCATTTCCAGTTCCTTTTCCAGAAGAAGCACGGAACTCTCCTTCCCTCCTCTTCTCCCCTGAACACCTACCACATACACAAGGAACCTGAAAGGAGGGCAGGGCTGGTTTTCTGTAACTAAACTTGCATCATTTGTGATCTGGGAGATATTTTAAAATTCCAGTGCATTTTGGCATTCTTATGATTTGCTTCAGAATCAACTTTAGTCTTAAGGTTCTTCATTATTCCTTTGTTCTGGTTTTGAAAGGCCACCTTTGCCTCACCTTCCTCCATCCAGATGTGCTTCATCTCAGACACAAGTCTTTGGGAGCTTCCCTATTCCTCTTTGATTTCATTCTCCAGAACTACAAAGACAGTCACCTGTCTGTATTTCCACTCACCAACCTTCATCGTTCAGATGTCTCTGAGAAACAAGACCACCTACTTCCCTGTAGCCATCCTGGTCATTGGCCCCTCACCACGGCTCTGTCCCAGCTTAATTCTGTTTTGTCATCTACTTCAATATTATTTTCAGCTCAGTGTGTGCCAAACAATGGGTTTATATTTACTCTTGACACGCATTTGATGATCACATAGAAATTTACCAGCTAGTTATTTTCTGGCCTACTTAGTTTGTGTTCTCCATGTTCCTCTTCCTTCTCTTAACAGTGGGGATGTTGCTGAAGTTATCTTTTATTATCACACTCTTGCCTACCTGGTAACAATAATGATATAACAAGGAGTAACTTTTGTCATGCGGTACTTCTATAGAAGGCTATCACCTCCTTAATACTCAAGGCAACCTGTGGAAAAAAATTCATTCCCATGTTATAAATGAGGAAACTGAGGGCTAGGGGGATGAAATGACTTGTTTGAGGTCACTCTGGTGGTAAGAAATAGGAAGGGCTCAAATTCAGGAGTTCTGAATGGAGCTGGTAGTTCTCGAGCTATTCCAACTATTCTTCTCAGGGACCTTCCAAACCAGAGGTTCTCAAACATTAGTGGGGTTAAAAAGTTACTAGGGGGGCTTGTCTAAAATGCAGAATCTCCCCCACTTCCCCATACCCATTCTGATTCTGATGTGATGGACCCCTAGAATTTGCATCAGTAACATGGACTACTGATGTATCGATGCAGGAGCTTGTGGTGAGAAATTTTGAGCAAAGTAGAGAGGCTTCAGTCTAATAGACTAAAAATATGCCCTTCTTTTCATTTACCCTTTATTGTATGCAAATTTAAGCTCATTCAGGGAAAGATAGTTTGTATTCTGCTTTAGTTCTTATAAAATATCATTTTAATCTTATTTTAAATGACTGCATTTCTGAAAAAGACCATTTTATCCCAAAGAGAATTTCATTCCTGATCATTTGAGATAGGTGTCTTATTTTAATTCTCCTTTCCCTTCTTTTAATATGACATCATAATCCTCTTTACATCTTGATTTTGTGCTATATTGGTGGTTTTTTTTTTTTAGTGGAACATTGTCAGCACTGACATTAATGATGGAATTGTCAGAATTGTATGCTAAATGAGAATAAAATTCAAATAAGGGCCCAAATGGAAAATATGTCTATAAATAATTTTTAAAATCTCTCTCTCCTTTGGCAGTTTTTTTCCCTTTTAGCAAAGAAAATGTTGATTTATATGGGTAGCTTAGGGAATGCCTTTTACTATTTTATGTACCATCTAAAGAAATATTCAGCTAAATTCTGCTTGTCAGAACACCGATAGAAGTCAAACCACAGGGTAAAAAGAATGAGCCCAGCTTTGATTTCCTTATGTAAATGTTTTCTCTAGGTATGCCCATCATGCCAAATTTAATGTTTCTAATAACCACTCCAGACCCATCTAATTCAATTTAATCCTTCCTGGTCAAAAAATGCAAAACAACTATTTGAAAGGATAGCTGTATTCTACCACTAAGGGAAATGAGAAAGGCATTAAAGATATGAGCCCTCAGACGGAGCTTCAGTATTGGTCTCGTCTCCCCTTAGTTTGATCTTGTGCACATTACATAGAGTGAGATTAAGGATGAAAACATGCACTGTGGAGGCCCAAAGAAACAAACAAATCATCCATCGTCATCCCCTCTTTGGCAGGATATTCCTTTTTCTTGGGATCAATGCAAAGGTTTGGGCTCAGGTCTCTCAAGATTTCAGATCATTGCATCATAGCCATATTTTTTCACAGGCTATGGCTTTGCCATCTTGCCCACTGAGATAAGAGTGAATATTTTGCATAAATATATTTTTCTAAGAAACAAAATGTAAACTCTCTCTTTACAGATTTAGTTCTGTCTTAAGAAAACTAAAGACACTGTGTTTTGGACAATGAGTTTCAAGCCTCTGTACAGGCTAGCTAACAAAAGAGATCCTTTGGTCATTCACACTCCGGCTTTATACTGATACTCTCTTTTCACCCCCTACCAGGCTTAAACCATCTTACAGATATTTGTGGAACAGATTCTTCCCACCCTTCCCCTTTGTTGGCCCCACCCATAATGAACTGATGTAGGAACTTATATATTTGTGTATCCTGGGGAACAGAGTTCTTCAAGCAAAGGCAGGAAGTTTAGTGGCATTAATGAAAGCTCTTAGTGTGTGGGCCTGATTCTGGGAGCCCAGAGGGGCAGGAGATGTGTTCCACTTCCTCTATTCAAAATGATTATGCTCTAGTTAGAGGTAATGGACCTAACAATAAAAATAGCTCTTCTTTATTGAGCACTTGCTTTGTGCCACCCACTGAGCTAAATCATTTTCCAAATGCAATAAATTTTTGGCCTCAGCACAGCCCAATGTGTTAGGTGCTGTAGTCCATTTTACAGATGAGTAAATTCAGGCTCTCAGTTGCTTCAGTCCATGATAAGGATGTGTCAGACTTGACATTCGAACCCTTATCTTTTGGACATCAAAGCCTCTTTACTATGTATATGCTACACTGGCTGAAAATATAAATAATGGTCGATAACTGAGGACCAGGAAAGGTCAATGGAAAAAAAAATTCATCTCCAGGGTCAGAGGGATTAGAAACTAGAAGGTTTTATCCATTCCAGTGTGGCAGAACCTTCTCTTTTAATGACTTCCCCTTGTAGGAGAAATTCTCCAGAAGGATGCTGTTGACAGTCTTCAATGCATCATAAATAATGTCCCAGGTGCTCCAACCCCCTTTCAGTCACCATCCACTAGAGAAGTGCACTGTTAACCCACTCTCCACCGACATTCTTTCTCATTCCCTGTCCCCATGTTGAACTCAGTGTCATTTGTCATTTGATGATGGCTTTGTAAGTGCTCTTAAATATTTTTGGTAGGCAATTTTTAGCTCAAATGAGGGTCACCTCCACAGAGCCAGGATCTGTTGCTTCTATGTAGTTAGTATCTAACAATTCTGCAAACATTTTGTTTGTTTGTTTTTTGGTGGGAGAGAAAGAACACCTAAATTGCAGGTTGTTTGGAGGCTGCTGGGGCTGGTTGTATGAGTTTTTTTTGTTTTGTTTTGTCCTTGGTCCCTCACCAAATAGGGTCCAGGACATGTGCTCAGATAGATTTGATGAACTAAATCAAATACAGAACTAATTGTCCAAACCTCTGTGATGGGGAAATATAGATGATCCTCAGATAAGTTACATTTTAGCGAGGAAAGGCTGGAGTGCTGGGATCCATTAAAATAAGTATATATATAACTATAAGACAAAGCAGAAAAAGATACAGTATGATAACAAGAATACAAAGTACAAGGCACTTCAGAGATTGGAGATATTTACTTATCTAAATTGGGGGTATCAGAAGGCTTTAGGTGCCCACTAAACTGATCACAACTCTTGCACTTGGCACCTTGGAAATGCCAGTAGTTCCTAGTGGTGGTAGAAGGTATGACATGGGCAAACTTTTTACTTTACACTTTCCTAGTATGAATGAATGTTTTTATAGTACATTCATTCTTCTTGCAATAAAAATAAAAAGTGAAAGGACTTCATCATGAAGACAGCATGAGACTGGGTTTGGAAAGCCCTGTGGGTGGGCTGAAGGGTGGGAAGAAGGATTCTAGGCTGAGGGCAGAGCATCCAGGACAAGCACAGAGGCAGGAAAACATTGAGAAGGTTCAGGGAACCAGAAGTAGGAAGGTTGGGCTGGAGGGCTGGACATAGGCAGGGGCACAGATGGCAGCAGATAAGATCAGAAGGAAAAGTTAGGATCATGTTGTGAGGGTCAGAGAGGCTAGCACTGAATTCATTTGGCCAAAGAAGCCCCTGCAGTCTTCTGAGTTGTGCAAAGCTTGGTCATGGCTGGGCTTTGGAGGAATCATTCTGGGCTCTGTTTGGGGCTTGGACATGCACTGAAGGAGTCCTTCATGACCCTACTGGCCTGGAGCTCCTAATGCCCTGATCTGGGCAGATCTCTGTTCCATATGCCAGCCCATCCGGTGTGATGGCCCAAAGGGGTGACCCCTGGTGGGTCTCCCAAGAAATATGACTGGAAGAGAAGGAAGATGGTAGGCATCTTCACAGCACCCCTCAAAATACTCCTAAGTCCTTCTCTCTTTCACTTGTCATGGAAAGTCAAGGTGGACATAGAGATTTCCTCAGTTTTATTTGTTCTTCTTTATTTTAGGATAATAAATCTTTCTTAAATACTTATATTCTTGGCCTCTCCTCCTTATTCCTCTCTTTTTCATTTAAGTATGTCTCAAATATTAAAAAAATAGATATCTACTCACATACTCAGCATATTCACTCACTCACTACACCTCTTCCCCTGCTGCCTTGGTTGCATTGGGAGCAATGAGGGCAAAAACTCGATTTCTTTGAAATATTCATCTACTGTTGTAGTCAGTAGGTGACTTTTCATCTGCCAGCATTCCCTATCAGCCACCTCCTGTGGCTCTAATCATCTCCTATCATTTCAGTCTGTTTCATGCTGGCCAGTCTGAAGGTCCCCTCCTCCTCCCCTTGCTTTTGATTTTCATTTCCTTTGAGTCTGAAATGAAAACCCATTACCTGTTCTTTGAGCCTGACCCCTTCACTGATGAACTTATTTTTTATATTTCAGAATATTTCAAAGTGTTTGTTTGAGGAATCAGTTTGTTTTATCAAAAAGAGGACCCCAAAAGAATATGTCTCTATTGCTGAACAACACGCTGAAAGTGTTTGTGAGGGTTAATGTTACGTGTCAAAGTGGCTAGACCATGATGACCAGGTATTTGGTCAAACACATGTGGATGTTTCCATGAAGATATTTTTTAGATGAGTTTAACATTCCAACACCAGTGGACTTTGAAAAAGTGAATTACTATGCGTAATGTGGGAGGCCCTCATCCAATCTGTTGAATACCTTAAGAGAAAGGCTGACCTCTTCTGAGAAAGAGCGAATTCTTCAGGCAGTGGCAGATTGCCTTTGGACTCAAGTAACAATATCATCTCTCCTCTGGATCTCCAACCTGCAGGCCTACTGTGCAGATTTTAGACTTCCCAGTCTGTACAATGGTATGAGTCAATTCCTTAAATTATCTGTCTATCTACCTACCTACCTATTTAACCATCTATTTATACATACACACACATCCTATTGGTTATATTTCTCTGGAGAACCCTGACTAACTCAGTCTTTACATTCATATTTCTCCAGCAAGATTACTTATTGCATAGGTGCAAGGTGCAAATAGTACAGCCCTTTTAAAACTGACAATACCTTCTGTCCATCTCCTCCATATATTTCTCCTGTATGAAAATCTACACACACACACACACGCACACACACAACCACTGCAGAGTCACTTCCTGCCACACCATATTTCTTGCTAGTGAGTACAGGACTCTAAAGTGAATTTCTTGTCTTTTCTCTTGGTCTGAAGATTCTCCTAAGCAACCAGTTTGGTTGAACCACTGCTGTCTGGAGAGAAGTTCAGGTGTTCCTTCACCATTTTGACAGACACTCCAACTAACCTCTCTACCCCTGACCACGCAGGGACCCTGGATAGACTCATCCTCTAGCTACCTGATATGTTTGCCAAGTAACTCCATCTTAAAATGGAGGGTAGCTTGGAAGTCTTGCACACCTGTCAGACTGCTAAGCCTGCCTGTCCAAACAAACCTACTCTTCTGTGACTTTATTCCCCTGGCATGTTGCTACATGTGTTTCTCCCACTCAGGCTTAGGGCCCAAGCATGTCTGAGAAATTGAACGGCAGCAAGTTTTCCTGCCAAACCAATAGCAAACATCCCTGGAAACAAGGAAAGGGAGAGCCTTATTATGAAGTCTCCTGTCCTGACTTCTATGTGGATTTTCTGCCAGAGGATTCCAGAAACTTACTTTGGACACAGAAACCCTCAAGATCCTTTAAATGCTCAACAGTAGTCTATGCCACAGTCAAAGGCACAATCCCAACAGAGAAAAAATGTGTGTAAATGTACAGGGGTCCCTCATGCTGCCTCTCCTCCAGTTTACTGTACGCCCTTGAAGAGACATAACATATTATGTTGAAAGAGCACAGGACTGGGATTCTGAAAGCCTGGCTGCTGGTTACAACTCCCACACAATCTAGCTCAGTCTTGGAAAAGTCACTTAACCTCTCTGAGCCTCTCTGCTATAAGATGGGAGTCCATTTGCTCACCCACATTTCCATGTATGCATGCATCTATCCATTCATCCAACTCAATATTTAGTAAATGCACAGCTTTCTAGGTTCTGGGCACACAAAGATGAGCAAGACATGGCTTTCCTGCCAAAAGAGTTCATCTCCTACCTGACAGCATTATAGTAAATGTCACAGTGTTAATAAATATGATGGTACTTGAGAAAGTATAGAGCTAGTCACACAGTTGTAACTTATTTTTGAGTAACAGCTTCAGGAAGCTCAATTTCCCCTCCACTAAAGTGGGAACCCCAAATGTTCCAAAGAGAGTCAATGGAGAAACAAGCATGGAGTTAGTGAACTGGTTCCTAGCTATAGCTGGATCACAGATGCAGCACCAGGTGGTAAATGGGGACCTGTTCTAGGAGCCTCATTCTGTGCACATGTACTGAGAAGCACCTTAAAACTCTCCATGCTCAGGGCTCCTGCCCAGGCTCACGATCTCATGGGACCCACAGGCCACAGACTTCTATCCTTATGATTGGGAGATGCTGCTGTCAGCCTGGAGAAAAATTTCAATATTTTATTGAAAACATTTTGCAGTGGGAACTTTTTTTTTCCACTGCCAGCATAATTTAACTATGATTTAACACTTTCTTTCATTTATGTGTTAAATTATGCCTCTCCATCACTTTCCCTTTGGATTTTCCCGCCTTTTGGTCCTACAACCTCCCATTTTTTATTAATGCCCCATAATACATGATTGAGGCAGGCAGAAAGCCGCCATTTCACAATGATTTAGGAGGCTTCTGGCAGTGGAACAACATGAAAAGGAGCATATGTTCTGAGAGTCTCCCCTGTACTTGTCTTCTTGGAACAGAGCTGGGTAGTGCTTAGCCATCATCTATGTGGGTCCTCCCTTGCCCTCCCCATCTTACCCCCCCGGCCATTTTCCTGCCCTGAGCAAATTCAAAATACTTGGCTTAAAATGATGGGTGAGTCACAGCTCATGGTTTTTTCCAAGTGCCAACTGCTAGAATGAGCATGAGCCTCAAGCTGTGTTTAACTCAAAGAGACACTAGGATGTAATTTGGTTTTCCCTCCAAGGGAGGAGCCCCATGTGGGATTAGGACAGGTAGGTTGGGCCATTTCTGGATGTTCATCACAGTTTGATACCCCCAGGCATTTGTGAGTGGCCTATTCATTCACTTCTCTGATCCAAGTTTTCTTTCCCTCCTCTCTTCCCCTATGCTTTGGACCAGGCTAGGCTGTGATTTGGGGGGTGACACACGGAAGTTTTACTGGTGACAGGGGCAGAATGCCACCCAGAGAAGTGCAGTGACCAACCTAGTTGAAAAGCAGCAAAACCAGAATTAGAGGCAAGCTTTTTATTGACTATGAACTTATTTATTGAGGTTTGCTAGTATGTAATCTTTGGGAGATAACGTATTCGAGTTCTTAGCATAATGCCTGGCGTTTAATGCACTTGCCTTCCTTTACTAAGGACTTAACAGGAGGGGCAGTGAGTATGGACAGGGGCTTTCACTTACTGACTTGGCAAGTGTGGGTGGGCTGTACTGCCTCCCCGAACCTCAGTCATCTCAGCTGTAAAATCAGAAGATTGGGTTTGGTAGTCCTTGAGATAATTTCCTGCTGTGGCTTTGTTCCTTAGTCTGCCTTAGTTGAGGATATGAGGGACTTAGAGCCTGTTTGGGGATTCCAGTGTGTGGGGAACCAGTTACCCAAAATGGAGTAAGGAAGTCATGCCAAACTCAGAGTACTTGGGGTTTTATGCTTGTTGCACTGGGTGATGGTTAATGACAGCAGGAGAATTTATTCTACTTCTTAGCAGTTCATCCTGTTTCTCTTCTCCAGGTCCTAGTTGCCACTTGGCATTTACTGCACTGTGTCCCCACTGATTTCCTTTCCAGTGCCTGGAGGACAATGGTTGCCCTAAAGGTTGGGCATGCTTGTGATTCCTCCTTCCTCCTCGAATACACTCACCTTGTTCACCCCTCCAGAGGGCAGCAAGGGGCTTGAAGACCACCCCCTGAGGATATGTTCTGACTGTCCCCTGGGCCCTAGGCAGTCCTTCCCCAGCTGGTGGTCTAGAATTAAAGCCCAAGAGCAGGAGAGGAGATTTGAGAGAAAATCACTACTGGAATAGCAATCCTGCTCTGTCTGCCCCTCCATGATGTTACCCCGTGCTTCCTGCCCTGCCTTGCAGAGGGTTGCAAATGGAGTAACTGAGTCCAGAGACTGGAGCTCGGGGTCTCTTTCATCCCAAGTTCTCTTCCATGCAGCAGCCTGTCTAGGGGGTGATTTCTGCAGTCCCTCTGCATTTCTGAAGTGCCCCAGGTTTGCAATGACAGGCTTCATTCCTCCCCAAGTTCTCATTCCTGTGGTGCCGCGGCTGGGAGACTTCAGAGGGCCAGGCGGCTCCGTAACTCCCATCAATTTGGAATCTGCCTAAACCTTGACTAATGTATTCCTTGAATTATTAAACACAGATTAAATATAGATGGATATTTAAATGTAATGTGTTATTTTCCTAAATCTGGCTTTACTTGATATTCCTTTGACTTATGCCTTTTCATTGCTCATAATTGTCTCAGCGATCATGAATTACAGACAGGAAAGGGCTGGAGCTCCCTCGGCACCAAAGAGCTTGCCATCCCATTACATTTTCCCAAGAGATGCAGCAGCACTTCTCCTGCCCAGAAAATTACTGCTGGTTTTTCACATGGAAATTTTTTTTCCTTCCTAGAGAGAGCTTATTCCTTACCAATGATTCAAAGGCTAAGGCAGCCAGAGCCTGGCAGACTTGTGGGTTTGTTTCTGTTCCGGGAGAAAGCCTGTGTCCGGAGCAAGGAATGGAATAACAAACTCAGACCGTGTCTGGGTTTCAAGCCGGTGGCACTTTCATCCATTTGCCGTCAGCAGTACAGCCAGCCAGTCAGTTGTCCTCGGTGGGCGCTTGCAGGGCCCCAGGGAATTCTGGTTGGTTTTTGTTTTTAATAATCCAGTTTATTTGAAAGTTCTTGCTCAATACTCCAGTCTAATGAGAAGGAAAATGAAACCATCAGTGAAAGTGGTATGTTGGAAGCAGAGGCTACCTAAATCGCTCCATGCCTGCACGCCCCAGTTCCTCTTCTGTGTGCGGTGGGAAGGGATGTTGGTCTTGATTAGCCCCAAGGTCTCCACAGGCTCTGACCTCCCAGGTTTCTCTGCATTTCTGAGAAACCAGAAGGGAAAATACAGATACTGTTCTCAGTTTCCGCTTAGCTGTGCAGCCATTTTTTTCTTGCTCCCCCTACAATATGTCCCCTCTCTGGGTTTTGCTTGAAGATTTCCCACCTGATGCCAAGCAGTGAATGGGTCAGGAGAGTCTGCCTCTGTGTCCTGTGTTAATTAGATTACAAGCCATCGGTGTTCTGGGGTCAGTTTGTGTTAGCAAGCAAGAGCTGATTGTGCTCATTTCCTCCCAGCTCCTCATGCTGGCACCTTATAATCAACAGTTGTGGTAGCATGTACATCCTACCCCCACCAGGAGAACAGGTTGTTCAAATTTGTAAGTGCACCACTGCTATAAGCTCCCTGAGGGCATGGATCAATTCCTACGGCTCTCCCTATATTACTAAACATGTATGGGAGTTTACTGGAAGTTTTTAAAGGTGAGCGCCGAAGATGTCAAGTCACGGATCTTTCTCGGTTTGACTATCAGTAAGTTCTAATCTCAGTGAAGTGTCACATGCAGTCTACCAACCTGGCCTCCTCCCTCTAGGATCTGATTATTGGTGTTATGTTTTCTCAGTGGGAGCGATGCTTCTTTCCACCACCCATGCCTGTCTGCGTAGATTCTCCCTCTCCTGAGTATGCTGGCCACACCTCCCTGAATTAGGAATCAAAGGGGCTATTTAAGGAAGAAAGTTTGATTTCCATTTTGTCCTGGGCCCAAGACAATTATTGGTAATCTCCCTCTTTTGACAGGGGAGTTACCAGAGCGAGGTAACTTAAGCCTTGTCCAAGAGGAATGAAAAGGAGTAGATGTTGGGATTATTGGTGAGGAAGAGAGACACTTGCCTAGACTGACTCCAGCAGGCAGGCCCCTTGTCAGCCGGACTCATGAAAACCCCAAGAAGAAAGGGAAAAAAACATGTTTCACATACACAATGTACAGTGCTCACTATGTTCGTCACACAATCAGCAGCCCTTGAACCCTAATTTTTCTTGTGCCTGACTTGGAAGTTCTTAAGAACAGCTTGACCATGGTCATCCCTGCTAAATACCTAGTCTAAAGCCTGAAACACAATAGGCATTCAATACACATTTATTGAATTAGTGAATAATTTTATTTGACATCCATGGCTTACAAGGTTTGGAAAATGAACATGGCTTGTGGTTGGGGGTGGGGGGAAGGTGGCAAGGGGATTTGTCCTCTTCTTGAACCCTGCCTTATTCTTTATGCTTCAGTCAACATGGTAACCAGGCCCCTCAAAGGAGGTAATTTTCAAGATGTGAGGATACAAACATGAGAGAGAAAGGCTGGGGTAGGAGGAAGGCTGGGCCTTTGTGCATGGCCGCTTCTAACTTTAAGGGGCCTTTCAACAACAAAAAAAAACCTCTGGAGCCCAGGTAAGCAGGGAGTTAAGGTCTGAGGAGAATGGAATTTTCCTTGTGGTCGTACAGACTTGTTTTAACCACAGGAATGAACACAAGATTTGACTTGTTCCCTCAGCTATTGTCTGGAACTCTTTTCCCTCCAGCCGCTGGCAGCTGGAGCTTTTAATGTGACATTTTTCTAAGTATTATGATTGCTCTCTGGCCTTCTCTTTGTAGTTTTTTTTTTGCTCCCCCCTTTCATTCGCTCTCTCCCCCCATACCAGCCTTCAAATGCTCTCCAATAAGCAAGTGCTCTCCTCTCAGCCACCTAGCCAGGGGAAGACATCTGGGGATGGTTTATTTACTTTATAAAGATGTGTGTCTCCTCTCCTTCCTGAACCCCCACCCTGCAACTCCTCCTTGAAACCACAAACCACCACTCGTCCCGCTGCCCAAGTCCCAGAGCAGAACGCAGGATGCTAAACTCAACTCATCTGCTGGTTGAGCCGATTTAGCAAGTGTTTCCAACAACCTTTTCAATGGAGAAAGGATAGCACACTTTTTCTCAATTAAGTGTTGTTGCCTGGACCCATGCATTTAGTTAGAAGCCTCACTGAGCCTTAGTTAGAGGTCTTATTTCATGAGTCTCGCTCTGGATTTTCTAGTCTGTGTATGGCCCCCTCTGAGGCTTCTACCCAATCCTAACCCATCTTCATCCATTCATCCTTAACTGAAGGGGAGCTCAGAGAAGTCACTCCCAAACAGGTTGACAAATTGGGGATAGGGGAGATAGATTATTTCACGGATCCTCTTCCTTGATTGCCTTGATATTTTCATGGCATCAATTTCGTCTTTTTGCCTGGTGTCTGAGCTCTCCCTGCACCCAGGGATGACAAATGGCAAGAGAAAAGTCAGCATGCCTTGGAACCTCAAGCGAGCCGAAAGCTTGGGGCTCGCCTTCTCTCTGCCAGCATTGCAGTGGAAAAGCATTCCTGCAGACAATTATGCTTTTTATTTTGTTTTAAAGCAGCACTAGAGAGATCGGAACGGATCTTTTCAAAGCATTCCCCTTTGATGAGGTGCAAAGAGGTTAAACAAAAAGCCAAACTTTGGTTTCAAATATAAGACACCTTTATTCTAATTATAATTATAATGATCCAGTGTGTTAGGGATTTAATTATTTGGAATTAGAATTAAAAAAAGACATCCTGTAATTACCATTGAACTTATCTTGAGGCATAAATCTAATAATTAAATACTTTCAGATTTTACCCAGTAAGTAATTACAATTTTTAAAAAATGCGGTGGCTTCTTCTCCACCTCTGTAAGGAAAGTTCTAAAATTATCAATGGATTTCAATGGAAAGGTCTGAACATTATTGAGTTGAAACACAATCTTAACAAAATTATAATTTCAGTTATTTATGGTTCCCTCCCCTAGTGATCAGGGTGTTTGAGCAGGTGAGAAATGACGGAGTTAGGATTTGGATCTGAATGAAAAATATTTCCTGCAAGAAAGATAGCTCCCTGAGCTTGAGCTTCATTTTTATTGTCAGTAAGAAAAGGGAAGCAAGTACCATGCAACTTTTATGAGAACTAAGTTCTGTTTTCTGATCAGTTTTGGCAAAAAATAACAGTCCATATGCTCTCCGCTCCTGGAAATGGAGCTGGGAGTGAGGTTTGGCAGGGGCAGATGACTGTGAAATCCAAGAGGAGGTCTTGGTGGAGGGTGTGCTCAAGGGAATTGAGCCCTTTTCCTGGGACTAGGCCCCAAGCATGAACAAAGCAGATGCATCAGCTCCCAGTGGGGAAGGGCAAGAGCTGGCTAGTGAGGGGAAAATGTCTGCTTAGATGCTATAGTCTCTGGAAGCTGAGATCTAAGCGTGCTGCTCCCACTCACCCCCCACTCCACACTGGGAACGAAGAACGTAATGACATGGGGATTGTTTGAAGGGCAGATCAGAAAGAAGGAGGAATGAGAGCTCAGACCATCTTAGGGATCAGCAGCCTGGCTCAACTAACCAGGTTGTCTCTTCCTGTGTTTTCAAACCTCTTTGACATTCCATCAACAGCGAGTCCCCTGTAAAGTGCTGCTTCCCTTGGCATGGGTGGTGAACACCACAGGCAAGCAATACCTGAGAGCTTGGACTTAACAGAGGGGAATCTGGAATTCACTCAGGGAGAAGGGGGAGCTCAAGGGAAGGTGGGAGAGTGCCTATCAACAACAGCAATAACAGTTACAGCACATAGGTGCTTTACCTTGCTTTTCTTACTTACCTTTATGCTGACCCTGCTGGGTAAGTAGTCATCTGAACTGAAGAAAAGGTACTAACCCACGAGGTTAAGCAATTAGTCCGTGTGTTCTCAACACTGATGTCAGATTTTCTATTAACCACTGTAGTATAATATGTAGCAGGGGTCTTAGATTGGGTGCTTCCAGAATCACCCATAGAGCTTCAAAAAATAAATGTGTTTAGATCTTGCCCTAACTACACTGACGACTCACTAGAGGCAGGCCAACAAAGAAGTTAGAGTTTGATTTTTGGAGCTAGGCAAACTGGGTTTGTTTAGTAACTCTTACTAAACCTTAGCAAATTATTAAAGCTCATTGAATCTTAATCCCTCATCTGTGAAATGTGTATAATTAATGTACTTACAGTTTATAATTATGAGAAAGAGATAATACATATAAAATACTTAGCACAGTGACTGGCAATGAGTATGTGTTTAATAAGTTAAAGCCAATAACAATTGTTTTGTGTAAGAACCTTGAAAAATGATTGTAACTTAAATGAAGGGAATCTCAGCGAACATTTTAGATTAAGGGAAATATCATATGCAGATGTGATATTGCTTTATCCTGGTCTTTCTTGCTGTTTCTATTCCCTAAATTGTAGACATTATTTATGGTTCTGTTCTTGGTGTTCTATTATTCCTATATTCTATCTTCGGGCATCTCATCCATTCATACAATCTTTGTTATATCCTCGATGTGGATAAACCTTAATGCTTTCTCTTTGGTGCTAATCATTTTCTTAACCTCCGTTCTCCTGTTTCTAACTCCGACTGGGTGGTTCTTCCTGACCTCTCCAGCCTGGCATGTCAAAAAGTGTTCCTCTAAGGGTTTCTGTTTCCCTCAATGGGCCCACCATACCCTAAGTCACTGAGACTAAGTCCTCTTGGATATATCCATTCCCTTTTTCATATCCAATCAAACTGCAATTTAGATCCATTTTATTCGCTCCAGAATCAAGGCCATTCTTTTCAATATAGATTATTGTATTATGTTCTCAACTGGCTGATGAATCCCTTCTAAACTGTACTGTACATGACTACCAAGTTGATTTTTCTAAAGATAATTCTAATGATACCAGTCCATGCTCAGAAAACTTCATTTCTGAAGCTTTAAAACTAAAAAAATAGCCCCATTTGTTAGACCATTCTCTCAATAGGCCAAGGTTGCGGGTTTGATCTTCACTCAGGGCACATATAAGAGCTGACCGGTGAATGCATAAAAAGTAGAACAACAAATTTGATGCCTCTCTCTCTTTCTCTCTTTTGTTCTCCCTTCCTCTCTCTAAAATCAATAAATAAAAATAAAAACTAAAGAAATAAAAAACAATAAAACAATCTATGTTTTAAATGGCCCCGGGGGAACCTGCTATTTTTTCTTCTCACAGCCTGCTTTTCCCTCCGTTGTCTTTGGCCCACTGAGTTTGCTCAGGCAGACCTGTCCTTCCCACAAGCCTTACTCCGTAGACTTTTACCCCTTCTTCAAGAAGCTTGATGCCCCTTCCAGTTGCTTTTTCTGATCATTTCCTGTTGACAAGACCTCATTTTTCTCTGTACTGCTGAAGCATTCTGTATCCCTTTTATGATAGTGATATTGTCTTGTGTTATGGTTTTAACCAATTGATATAACCCCCTGGAAGCCAGATATCTGCTCTTATTCATCTGGTGGGTGATCTTTTTTTAATCTGCAAAGCAACATCCTTAGGAAGGTTAGTATACTTTCATCTTAGAGATAAAGATGTTGAGGCTCAAAACTGTTAAGTCACTATTCCGAAGGTTCCAATGGACCAAGTGATTAGGTGGAAGAATCAGTCCAAACCCAGGTCCATTTGGTTCCAAAGCCACTATACAATACTGCTGGGTCAATGGAGTTGAAAGGAGGAAGAAGAAGGAAGGACAGGAGGGTTTGGAATATGTTCATGAAGGCTTTAAATTGGAGGCAGATACTGAGTTGGGCCTTGGTAATTATGACTTCACTAGGTGGGTGCAGAGGAAAGCATGCTGGGCAGAGGGAACAGCATCAAGAGAGGTATGAAAGTAGGCCCTCAGTCACTGCTTGTTGGGTAAATGAACTAAAAAACAGGTGTGGTCTGCTTTTCTCCTTTAATGAGGAAGACTGTTAGCAATGGGCCTTTGTCCTCTTTGTCCTAGTGGATTCTCTCCTTCCACATACTTTTGTAGGTATAGGGAGAGGGGAAGGCTGTTTTGCATTCTTTCTATTCAGTGGCAAGTACTGGTACTAAGATTTTCAGGAAAATAGAAGTACTTTCATCTAAATCTTTAGGTTTGCAGAGTACAGGGAAACCTGTCTGGCTGGTAAGTAGAGCCCCTCCATGCCAGCTTAGGTTTCCTGCTCCCACCTGCACTCAAACTCAGCAGGAAACACTGGCTGAATGGGTCCTCAGCTATCTCTCCAGGTAAGGTCAGAACCAAGAAATATTTCCCCTGAAAGATGAGTTCCCCTGAGAGGTGAATTCCCCTGAGAGGTGAATTCATGGGTCTTTTGCGGTAATTCTTTAAGATCTACTCTCTGAAGCCCTTTACTCCGATTCCCCTTGGCTATAGCCTAGAGCAACACAGCCAGAGCCAAGAGCTCCACAATCTCGGAGCTCGTCTCATGAAATTTATGCCCACACCTTAGCAGTCCAAAGAGCAGGGGAAGTAAGTGACAAGGAAAGTTAGAC
Source organism: Phyllostomus discolor (assembly GCF_004126475.2). Lineage (NCBI taxonomy): Eukaryota > Metazoa > Chordata > Mammalia > Chiroptera > Phyllostomidae > Phyllostomus > Phyllostomus discolor. The sequence goes on along the minus strand of NC_040916.2, from coordinate 8,669,520 downwards.
TAAATTGCTCCACTATGACAAGCGAGGGCTGGGTCATACTTATGTCAACTGAATAGAAAGAGGTAGTAGGTAGGGCCTCCCTCTGAAAGCTCTTCACTTGGCTTGAAAGTCACAATGAATTAAGAGCGCAGGTGTAACCTTGATTAGAGACACTGCGGCCAGGCCTTTGGACACAGCCACAATACCGGCCGTTATTTAGAGCCTGGTGCCGACCCCACAGGGAGCAGCATCTTTGTGTTTCAAGTGGCTGCCTAACAGAATTCTTTTAGCTAATGCCACTAACATTTTAGGCAAAACAATCGTGATGGATTGATAACCCCACCGGAAAATATTTATATATTAGAGTGGGTGAGGCCAGTGATACCACAATACCATGATACTAAGCATGAGACCAAAGACAGACACTATAAATGAAAACACTGATGGGCCCTGGCTTGTGTGGCTCAGTGGATTGAGCGCAGGCCTGAGAACCAAAGGGTCACCAGTTCAATATCCAGTCAGAGCACATGCTTGGGTCCAGGTCTCCAGTAGGGGGCGTTCGAGAGGCAACCACACATTGATGTTTCTCTCGCTCTCTTTTTCCCTCTCTTCCCCTGTCTTAAAATCAAATAAAATACAATCTTAAAAAAAATAAAAACACTGATAAATATAACTACAAAAGTGAAACCGCTGTATAATAAAAACTGAATTACAAAATAGCAAACTGAGAAAATTATTTGTGGCAAATATGACATAGGTTAACAAAAGATTGATGAACACTTATTAAAAAACTACAAGCACTTTAACATAGAAAGAGGATATAATAAAAGAACTGTAAGAGCCCTGGCTGGCATAGCTCAGTGGATTGAGCGAGGGCTGTGAACCCAAGTGTCGCAGGTTCAATTCCCAGTCAGGGTACATGCCTGGGTTGCAGGCCACGGCCCCCAGCAACTACACATTGATGTTTCTCTCTCTCTCTCTCTATCTCCCTCCCTTCCCTCTCTAAAAATAAATACATAAATTTTAAAAAATAAAAATAAAATAAAAAAGAACTAAGTATTATAGAAAATAAATATATAAAAAGTTTAATCTTACTTGTTGCAAAAGGACTATGAATTGAACCAATTACGAGGTTTCAATGGATAAAAGTCTGATGCTGGCCAGGGTTTGGGGCAGGAGGGTGAAGATCTGCTCTGCAGGGGAGTGTGACTGGGCGCTGACCTCCTGCAGGGCACTTTCGCCAAATGCATTTCAAACCTTAAAAGCAGCTGTAGCCATTACGTTTCTGGGACTTACCCTCAGAAAATATCAGGCAAGTATGCAAATATGCATTAACAAAAAGGTTACGACGTAATTATCGGTATGTACAGAAGACTGGAAATGACCTACCTGTTCAAAAACCGCTGGGCAGTATCAGAACACTGGACGGTCGTCCAAGTGCTGGCGATCAGAGCTGCAGCTGGTGACAGGGGAGGTGGTCGCATTGCATGGTGGCGCGGGAAAAGTGCACTGGAGACTATTTAGTAGGTTTTCTTTACAGAACAAAACAGACATATTTTCAAAGTGGCCGCGTTCTCCATTTTCTAATGTTAAACTTTTCTGTAAATTTAATTTTTTCTATAATGAACAGAGATGATTTGTGTTAAAAGAAATGACACCTGTGGGAGGCAAAATAAACCCCCCTCCTCAAAATGTTCATGTCCTAATTCCCAAAACCTGTACACATGAGACGTTACGTGGCAGAGGGGGCTTTGCAGGTGTGGTTAAGTTAAGGATCCTGAGACGGAAAGATGGTCCTGGATTATCTGGGTGAGCCCAGTGTAATCATTATGGTTCCTGTTAGACGGGGGCAGGATGGTGAGAGCCATAAAGACCTGAGGGTGCCGTGTGGTTGGTTTTGAAGACGGGGGAAGAGGCCATGAGCCAAGGGACACAGGAAGCTTCCAGAAACTGGAGACGACAAGGAAACAAATTCTCCCTCGGACCTTCTGGGAGAAACATGGCCCCCCGACCCTGCTTTTATTAGCCCAGTGAGACTCCTGACCTCCAGAGCTGTGAGCCAATGCATTTGTGTTGTTTTTTGTGGTCATCTGTTACAGCAGCCCTAGGGAATGAGTGTAATCTGTAAAACTACTACCCACAGTCTGGCCCACCTAGGTGAAGGGGTGATATGATGTGGCATGGAAGAGCTTTTGGTTTAGGGACAATCCTCCTCAGGCCACAGTTGAAGTTGGGAAAAGTGTGTGATTATGTGCAGACTGTCTTCCCTGGTTTCACCCCTGTGCTTCAGCACCAAGGGTCACCTAACACCCAACCAGAGACACGGTCCAGTGGGAGAAGCAGGGGGTTGATATCTGTATATTGTGTCTCTGCTGCAGAAGCTGTGTGAGGGGATTTACCATATATCTCAAGTCATTGAAAGTCTCTCCACCCTCAGGAGGGCTTAAACCCATCGCTGTGGGAAGGCATGGGATTTATTTGGTAATTGCATCTGGCAGCACACCTGACCAAGGGTTTTTTTCTTTTTGTTACATAAACAACAAAATCCAAGTACTAATGTGTGATAGATCCTGGCCACGATGTGCCTATGATTTTTCTGGATAAATTCAGCAGACCAAGACTCTGGCTTTACGTGGAAATAACAAAAGGACTAATATTTGTAGTGCACAGGCTGTCAGAGGTGACCAGATCCATTATTCCTGTGTTTTCTCTTCTTTGCTGCACCTCTGTTTTCATGCCTGTCCACAGTAGCAGGTACTGAGTACACTGAGCCCAGGGCCTAGAAGCTTTACAAATATTTCTGATTTAGAGTAATTCTTAAGGGCCCCCCTTCTCCCCAAAAGCTCCCACACTTCATCCATAATTCAAAAAGAAAACTGCAAAATCAAAACAAATGTTTAACTAAACTTCTACAAAATATAGCATGTCAACCCACTCAAAAACAACCAAACTCGTCTTAATTACAGGTTGATGAAATAAATATGTGGGATGTGGGCACACTTTAACATCTTTGAGGTGATGTAGGATATGACCTCTAAAATGAGCTTGCCAGGGGCCTGTGAACACTTTGTACCATCCTTCTCTGCAGCTTTGGGATGCTCCCACCCCTGCCGAGCCCGAGATGTTCACCCACCCTTCTTCGGCAGCACCTCCTGGGACTGCTCTCTGAACACTGGGTGGCAGCACGGATCTTCCTAAGCTTTCTCCAGAGTCTGAGCGTGAACCTGAGTGATTCCACCTTAAGAAGGGGCATGCACAGAACCAATCAAAAAGTGCGGTAATTCTTGGATGTGGCTAATCTCTATAATTCACCTGATTGCAGATACAAGTGACAGCTGTGGTAGGAGTGATGTTCTCTCATTCACTGTGTCACCAGGATGTTATTTCGAATCTTCCTGAGATGAGAAAAAGGGTTACAATTGCCCCCAGGGCTTTGCCTTATAATTTTTATTAGTCTTGATCCATGAGTTCCCCCAGGCAGTGCGTGTGCACGTGTGTGTATATATATGTGTGTGTGTGTGTGTGTGTGTCATGAGCAGGCCCATGATGGGATGTAAGGCTTCTAAGGACCACATGGTCCATTTTTCTACTACTGGACTATATTTCCAGATTTGTCCCTTACTCCAAGACTCTTACCTTGTCACTTTTGTTTTGGAGTCACTGGAGCAGGGACAGCTTCATGGACATACAACCTGTACGTCTGAATAGGGCCTAGTGCTCAGAAGGTCTCTCTCTTTGGTTTAATTCCCTGCTATTGCTGTCTCAAAATTCTTAACAAGCTTTGAACATGGGTCCCTGTATTCCACTTTGCAATGGGCCCCAAACATTAAGTGGCCAGTCCTTCTATGGAGAAGTATGGACAGAGGCAGATTTCTCTCTAAGAGAAAATGGGGCCCCATTCTTTCTCAGCCTCGTTTGACTTAGACTTTGGCTTGCCTTAGAATTGAGCATGCTAAAAAGCAGGGGCCTTTTGAGACATAACTGGGTGCAGTTGGGAGTCTGCCACTCACCACCTGTGTGACCTGGAGCACCTTTGTTAATCTCTGCAAGGCCTTCTCAAGTGCTAGAAGGCTGCAACTCTCCTTAACTTTAAAGGGTGTGGTGAGTATGCAGTGCTAGGATATATGCAAAATGGCTTGGCACATTGCAGACATTCAACAAACATGGCTTGTGCCCTTGTCCGCATCACTCCTGGAAGTCAGCATCAGTTCTTTCCATGTCATCTTCCTTGCCAAGTATAACCTGCTTTAGTTGAAGTTCAAGCTTGCTTTTATCAATGGAGCAGGTATAAGTTAAATGTTCCATCCACAACCCAACTCCCTGCGAGGTAAAAGCAATTTCTCATTGTGTTCAGGTCTCTGTTCTGAGGAAGAGATACACGGCCAACCGTGGTTATGACTTCTGCACCGCAGGAAAAACTGGCTTTACAGAGCCACCTACTGTTTGGGGAGCCGCTGGAGGGAGCTTCTGACTGAAATGCCATCCTCAAGGAATCTCCCCTGTACCAGTCAGCTTACAAATATGTTGCATGTTTACAAGGCCTTTTTCTCCAAGGATCCGGGGACACTTGGCAAACAACCATTACTCTCAGGCTCCTGCCTCGATGTCAGATAACTGCCATGGGCACATTTGTCTCCCCACCTGGGTGGGGAGGTGGGAGGCTCTGGGTCCTAGACCACCTCTGCTCAGGACTTCTGTATGGTTTGGAACAACTATTTTTGCGTCTCAGTTACTCCAGGTGTCAGTTGAGGTTCATAATTTCTTTTGGATCACAGAAACAGCTCCCAAGTGGAAATAGTCTTTAAAGAGTAGAAATAACTTCACAATATGAGAGACTGCAATATTATAGTTTTTGACAGTTAAGTTCAAGTACTATAATCCAGGACTATACCAAACAATATGTTTGTAGGCATCGAAATTTCCAGTTGCCAAAACCGAGGTGAGGTGTCCAAGAGGCACATGGGGAATTTCTTAGAACACTGAGACGTATGTAATCGGCTTTATAACAATGATCTACCAGCAGTCCTTCTGCCCATAGCTAACAGAGTCCTGAGCAGATAGCTTGGGCTCGTAGCATCCCCACCGGACCTCTTCGCAACTTCCTTAATCATCTGTACATCCCAGTGATTTTCCCCTCTCCCGAGGTTTTATAACTTCCTACTTCCATGGCAATGAGGTCAGCTAACTTGGGTTGCCACTTGTGACTGGAGACATAGCCCTGTCATCTCATCTTAATGGTGAGCTCCCTGAGGGAGAGTGTGGGGTAAAGTAGACATTTGCCACCCTATATGTAGCATGGTGCTTTGCACTAGTAAGTCCTGGGTAATTCTTGTCAGTAGTAGAGAGAATGGCTGAGTTTGTCTGCCCCTTCCAATTTTTTAGGCTCCACAAATGTCCAGAAGTTGTGTAAGAACAAAATAAAACCTTTTAATAGTGACTCTGTGTGGTTTGAGCTAAAGTCTCCCGTCCAAGAATGTCTTTCCTGCGCCAGGGTGATGCTAACTTAGCCTTTACTCTGCAAGGTGAAAATGCAGTCACTTCTGATTGTTTAATTAGTCGTATAAAAGATTTTTGGTGACTTGTGTAGGTAAGTTTGTCAAAATTATACCCCTATAAAAGCCCAAATGCTATTGTACTATTGAAAAATCAGAAGGCTATCTGATGGGAGAATTGAAAGAATAAGGATGCAGTTGTGAAGTACCTGGATCTTGTTGGTGTTAAAACAAACGCCAGGTAAGATTCAGACTGCTTTGTCATTATAATTCATCCTGCTAAATACACCTACAGTTTTTTCCATATTCTTGTACATTTGTATGTTCTTAAAATTTTTTAGTTTATGCTTTCCTACCAGCTTGCACAGTCCTTTCTATAGATGTCACACAAGGAATGATACTGGCATTGTATATGGCTGAGCGTTAAAGATTGATACCATCTCATTTAATAAAAGGAGATAACTACTTACAATACTGACCAATGATAAACTTGGTGTGTAAGTTACAGGACAGTAGGGACTAGACCTCAAGCTATCTGTCCCTGACTAGCCAATCTGTTATAATAATTAAAGCTAGAGTGTTTTTCTCTTTTCTCTTTCTTTTCTTTTCTCTTCTTTTCCTCTCTTTTCTTTTCTCTTCTTTTCCTCTCTTTTCTTTTCTCTTCTCTTCTTTTTTTCTTTAACTTGGCTGCTAACAGTGGCCAGGAATCTCATGGCATTAAATGGCCTCTGAGGCAAAAGGCCAATTTCTTCTAGTCCCAAATCATGAACTCCCTTTGGTATTATAACTCTAATTCCTCATCCAAATTGTCTTCCTTCCTGGCAGAAGAAGGCTGACCCTTAACCTATTTCATAGCTCTGAATATGTCATTGAAGCCTTTCACTGGGGCCGGGGAGAAACAAGCACTCTGTATTTTAAGCTGAAGTTTTCTGAAAACTATAAAGCTAATAATCTCTAGTAGCAGCTTAACTTCCCTCCCAAGCTTTGAATAATCTACTTCTGGTGGTAAAAGGGAGCCACAGTAAATCATTTAGTCCATTCCCTTGTCTCCGGGCTGTATTATGTATTAAAAGTCCCAGAAAGGTGGAGGCATAGCAATCCTTATGCTTGATAGCACTTTAGTGTTTACCAAGTGTCTTATATATGTCATTTCATTTCATGCTTTCCCCCAAATATTTCAAATTAGTTATTACTGTCTCCATTTTACAAAGCCAAGTGAAGGTCAGAGAGGTGGTTACTGGCTGAGAGTCACGCTGCTGGCAAATGCCAGTGCCTGGACATGGACCGGTCAAATGTCCTTTCGGCAGCATTACTGCCCCAAGCTATCGCGTACATTTAGGTTTTCTGCAAGGGATTTCTACCATTTCCTTCCAGGTCCGAAAGCCTTTGGAGATAACTACTATCCATTCCTCCTGTACCCAAACCTACATCCTTTGTTTTTTTATTTTCTGACCTAATGCAAATAAGTGGGTTCTTGTTCTTTAAGGAAGTCCTAAGGTTATAAGAGCTGTCCTTTTAGTCCACCTTCTGAAGGCTGACTACACTAAGCCTCTTCAGCTTCTGTCACTGGTCTGGGGGTTAACCAGTTCTGCCACTGGGCAAGACATATATTTTTCTTACCTGTAATAAGGGGAAAATGTCACTTATCTCACAGGGTTATCATCAGGGTTAACTCATGAAATACATATAAAGTGTGCATGTGAGATGCACGACAAATCAATACATTTACAATTTCCCCCCTTCCTACCTCTCTTTGACCTTCTTCTCTGGCTTTTTCATTGTCCTGGTAGATGCCCGGAGCGAGGGCACACTCCGCATTTGTGGGCATAGATTGGTAGCCTGGCACTTTCCTGAGAAAGAGATTCCCCTTTTGATAACTCTGCCGAAACAAATCATGGAGAGAATCCTGGAAATACTTGAGGGGCGCATTAGAGGTAAGCAGTCTCTCTGCTGACTCAATGCCTTTTCTCCTTGTATTATCCATGTGCACCAATTACAGGCCTAAAACATAGCCAGGAGGCGCCACCTAACAGCATTTGATTTATTAGTTTTATTAAACACAGATGCCTTTAATGTGGAGTTGTTTGTAGCCTGTGCTGCATTTCCAGCTACTTTATCGCATCTATTGGCCAATGTATGAGTTATCTTCAAAGGACACGGCTTTTGCTTTTTATCACACTTTCTCTTCAACTACCAAGGAAGAGGTCACTCGGGAGACACATCCTTTCATGGTAAGAAAGTAGCCTCATAGATCAAACGTGCGTTTGTTCTGGAATGGCGAAGCAGCCAGGCCGGGCCTGGAGAAGAGGCTGGCATTGCTCAGAAATCCTCATCAATCACCCAGCAAATGGCACCCATGGGTAAAGGCTTAGCTGGGAGATGAGTCCGGGGAATGGAGAGAGCGTGGGGGGAGGGGGTGTGCACAGTGGGTAGTGAATCTGCTTTGAGGCCAAAGAGGGTTTCAAATCTTGCATTTGGTAATTATGGCCTCACCTGAGGGGGCGGAACCTTGAGGGGTGGTGTCGGTGAAGGAGAGCTTGCTTGGTGGGAGGGCCACAAGTCTTTGTCCCATCCTTGCAGTCTATGTTTGCATTGTGCCAGTTCAAAAAAAGCCTTTCTCTGACTTTTATCGATGTTTGTTCTTCCATCTTTCCCTGTTGTGTTTAAACTGCATGAAAATGCTGCCCCTGTGTTTATTCATTGCTGACTTCCACCCAGCACCTTGCACATGCAGGGCAGGTGCTCAGAAAATGTTTATGAGATGAAGTCCAATGGCCTTTTTTGTTTGTTTGTTTGTTTGTATTTCTGAGATTATTTTCTTTCATTTCTGTCTGAACTAGCAGACTCAGGAAGAGGATTCTGAGAGTGATGGCCGCTGGTAGCAGCTCCTGAGCAGTGGAGAATCAAGAGACTTGGCTTCACGGGGGCAGGCTTGAGTTCTCACTCTGAGCGAACTTGGGAAAGTTACTTAGCTTCTCTAGGCCTTAGTTTCCTCACCCATGAAATGGGGATAATAACAGTATCCACTTTACAGGGTTATCGTGCAAATTACATAAGTACTATTGTTTTATTTTGTATTTAAGTGACAGGCTAAAAAGCAGAGTTCCTTTTGCTAAGCCATGTCTCCAAACCAAAGCTTAATAACTAACCTAATTGCAGTTTCAAACTCCCTCAGGAGTGGAATTTTAAACCAATCAGCCTGGAATTTCCTGATCAATACTAGTGAGATAATCTGCTTGATAAGACCCGCTGTCTTCCCTCAGAAAAAGTGTCCCTGACTGAAATTACCCACTCTTACTTCTACCCTCTTTCTGCCTAGAAGAATTTTCTATTTTGTACAACTCATCCTGTCTAGTTGTTAAATGGGATACCACCAGATCCACGAATCATTTAACAAAGCCAGTTAGATCTTCATACTTACTCAGCTGAGTTTTGTTCTTTAACGGTGTATTTAAAACCTGATAATAGTGTCTGGCTATAGTGAATGCTATCTGTGCGTGCTGCTGTTATTATTACTACTACCACTACCTGTAACTAGCAGTGTGTTGAACAGCGCTCAACTCCTTTCCAGCTGTAATATCTGTGACTTTGATGAGTCCAGAGGGAATAAAAAGGTGTAAGCAATGGGAGAGCAAGAGAAGGCAGAGCCTGTGGGGGGGTGGCCCGAAGCTGAGTCTATTACTGGTGCTGGGCTCTGAGCCAGAGTGCACGTGAGTTCATGACATCACCTAGGGGACACTTGTCCAGGTGGTTGCTTTTCCCCTGTGTTGGATGCTGAGGTGAATGGGCTGAGTCCTATGATACACTTTGCATATAAACTTTCCCAGCCTATAAAAGCCTAAGCTCATAAATACTGGAAAAAATTCCAGCCCTCTGAAACTGGCAGTGAACTTCAAAAATGACAGTCAAGGTGGGAGCTTCTACCCCAGGAATGTTCTAGAAAGTCACAAATCTGGAGGCTGAGGCTTCAACTTGTGGCTAGAATTATTCAGGTTTTATTATTCCAAACAGACTTCTACCTCGAGGGGAGAATGGAGCGGCAACTGATGAGTGGGCTTAGCTGTCATTTTTGGCCTTTAGCGTATTCTGTCATCAAATACTTAATACTTTGGTAAATATGATGCGTTGGATTAGGTCATGGGGGCAGGTGGGGTTGACGAAGCTTCTTGCTTCAAGCAACAGCTGTCATTGGGATGGATGGACTCTCAGAGAAATAGCCGAACTTGATACCTGCCGCGGAGTTGTGGAATGCAGCCCCAGGAGAAACACCTACCAAGTAGAGAACCATTTGCAACTTTTGTGGGGTGGGGCAGGAATGGAGTAATTTATTGCTGATAAAGGAATGTTTTCCTTCCATCAGAAATAGAATTTATTGTCTGTATAACATGTGGTATCCTCAGACTGGAAGAGCTACATTTTGTTAGAGGTGTTTGCCTGGTGCATCTGCCCCAGACACCAGAATTATTTTAAGAATCAAAATAAACATTTTTATTTAAAAAGAATGCATACTAGTGTAAAAAATTCATGCATGGAAACAGGAAACTTAAAATCTTTTATAATCTACCAAAGATCACCAATTAGCATTTTGTCATAATTCTATGTATTGTTTGTACTTTTTAAACATGGTTCAAAGTGGTACACACACTTTTTAATTCTAACTTTTGAATTTAACAGTTAAGCATAAGCACTTCCATGTTATTAGAAAAGTTCATAAAATGTGAGGAGGTTATACAGTTCTGTTTGCTTCCGTACTAGCATTTATTAACCATAATAATGTTGGCAAGCGCTTTTTGCCACTTCTATGTTGCAGATACTGTTCCAAGTTTTTTACATATACTAACTTATTTAATCCCAAAACAACACTATCAGGTTGACACTGTTAACATCCCCTATTTTACACATGAAGAGATTGAGAGGTTAAGTCGCTAGAGATCACTCAGCTGTTCAGTGATGGGGCCAAGAGTTGAACACAGGCAGTGGTGGAGCGGCTAGTCCTAGCTTCTCTACGTTACTCAGCCTCTCTGCCACTGTAGGCCCCCAGATTAGAGCTTCTCTGAAGGAGGTGCCCTCTTGTTCTGACACGTGAGACCTTGGGCACTGGACGTAGGCGGGCTCTCCGGGGTGAGTCAAGCTGGCTGCGTGGCTGCTTGGCCATTCGAGAGACAGAATTCTGGGGACAAACCAATCATTGGTGACAGTCAGAATTAGAACCCCATTTTCGGACTCTTTCCTACTTTATTTTTCTTTCTGCTACTTTGTGTGAAAAGACACACCAACATTTTGAATAAGAAAAGAATGACATCTTTTAAAAGATGAATGTCTGTGATAAGGCTTTTGTGAGTTCTATAGCTTATTACTTGTGGTTTATTCTTTTCTCCCAATTTTTATATCTATGTATTGGCTTAGCAGGGAGTGAGGTTTTTTTTTTTTTTTTTTTTGCTTTTTCAGTATTGGGAAGGGCATTTGCACCCTGTTCTTTGCGATGGATAATGGGAGCAGGATGACTTACTGACTGGGGAGACCGGATGAAGAGCAGGGGACAAGCGTGGCTCAACTCCTCCCCCCACCCCAGCCAGCCTTCTCACCATGAAGGCTCACCTTTCCTCCTGCTTCTGCCCCCCTGAAAGACAGTCTAGACTGCTGGGATCTTGATTCCTTCAGGCTCCGTGGGAAGTGTGGCAGGCCAGGTCCTCCGGGAGGCCAGCAGGGTTAGGTCTGCTCTTGGGACCCCATCTCCCCCATCCGAGCCCTAGGGACTAAGTGTGACAGAAAGCAGTCAGAAGCCTCATTCTGCAGGTCTGAGGTTCTGCAGCCCACACCCACCAACAGATACTTTTATATGGTATTTGGATCTCCTTGAAATTATAATGCTATTTCTCAATTGGTTTAGAATCTGTAGGGAGAGAGAGATGTGTGATTAAAACTCCTTTTAAAACTCAACAACTTGGTTTTTGTGTAGTAGAGACAAAAAGTATTAATGTGAGAATCACATTTCTCCACAGTCCTAAACTCTTAGGAAACACAATTTGTCATGCCCAGCTTCTCCTCATCTACCATTCTCTATGAGGAATTCTACCTTGGGGAGCAAATTACTGAATCTCTCTGAGGCTCAGTTCTTGGACTTCAGCGACACAGAATTCCAACAGTGTGTGAGAGAGGCAGAAAAGAGAAGCAAGGATGGAGGAGTTGCATAGAAAAGAACAGAAATTTACTCTTGGAGAGAATAAAGTAACAGAGGTGGAAGAATAGGGGGAGAAGAAGGAAAGCAAGGAACTTATGCAAATAGCCAAAAGGCCCTTCGGGGGAAGCATTCAGATCAGCTGGGGGTCCCAGGGATGTCTGTGGTCACATGGAGAAAGAAGCATAGAAACACTCTCCTGCGATTGGCCTCGAACAGGCTAAGAGCCTGGGAAACACAGCTAAGCTTTTACTTTTATTCACCCTCTTTACACAGGGTCAGAGAAACCTGACATCCCGATGGGTAGGAGAGAGAAACTTTCAAATAGGTGTCAGATGCACAGCAAAAAGTTTTGAAGCATTTTGGCAGGAACCCTGTCAGCGGTTACATCTGCGTTCCTGGTATCAGGTCTGTGATACTTGGATTCTAGTCCTCGGCAGATGGACCGTTTGCCACGTGTCTGCTTTTCTTGGCTCCTGTTTTCCAACAGCCCTTGCTAACTTGGATCAGGCTATTAGCACATCTGACTCCTATGCACTCAGCACTTTGCACACATATGTGTCCTCACACACACAGCTTTCTGGTGGTCAGCATAAGGACATGAATGGGTAGAGGAATGAGGTCCTTACTCCCTAACTTAGTATGGGGTCCTTCTGCCCGCCTACAGTGGGCGTGGCTCTGCACCGGAGCTACTGACACAGATTCTTTGTCGGGCTCTCAGTGCTACGTGGGCAGTTAGCAGTGCATTTGAGGGAAATTGGGGGAAACAATATAAATCAAAGATGTATACCTTGATCTATAGGAGCTGGATTTCACAGGTGGAATTGGGGAGTAAGAAAGGATGGTCATGGAAAGGCCTTGAGTCCATCATGTCCAAAGCCACAGGCAACAAATCCAAATACAAATGGTGCATACTGGCTGTCAGGGGGACCTTACTGGTGGGAAGTACATTTCTTTCTAAAGAGTTAATGGCTTGGTTAATGTTAATGTGAACAAAGACACACGTGTCTAAGTTAAATTTCCATAGGATCTTTCCAATCAGCCAGCCCTGACAGCAGGTTCCACAGGTCTCTTTGGTCACTTCACAGAGGGACTAGGTCCTAGAGTATCTGGGCCAAACCTGGCTTCGAAGGGTCATCCTCTTAACAGACCAGGTGCACAACCAATATGTCTCTACTGGGACTGGGTAATTACTGAGACTCTACTCATATGGCCGTAGGCAAGTACCCAGTTGTTTTATGCTACCAGTTCTGTATGAAGAAACAACACAAAATTGAATAGAAAGGTAAACCTCACTCACTGGTTTCTAGGTTCTCGATATTATTGCTTGAGTGAGTACCCACTAGCAGCACAATTTGAGAGGGAGGGCTCAGCTCTCATGAGTGCCTGCTAAAGGCAGTTGCAGGAAAATCAGTTCCTGTGTAGCATGGTCTTAGAATTCCATTTCTACCCCGGAGGCTCGGGTCAGAGGAGAAGCATTCAACTTCATCCTCTGCTCTTTGCTCCACAGAGGAGTTACAGGATAGATGTGTTTTTAAAACACGAAAATCAAAATGTGGACTAAGGAGGGATTGGGAGAATTTAGCTTCGATTGCATGAACCATCTAGTGGAGAGTTTCAGATTCTAAAATAGAGGGGAGTTTATGCTTCGCTTAAGTTTGGGGGAAGAAGTATAGCCTCCTGGGTTTCTAAAAAGAGAAAAAGAAAAAGAGTTGCAGAATTTCACAAGCTGACTTTATATCAACATTCGGAGTTGTGAGAATGAGTCAGACAAACACAAAGCAAATGTTCCTAGAAAAGCAGAGGGGCTGAAAATGGATCTGCAAAGTGTTTTGGCAGTTTGGGATTTTGGAATATTATTAGCGGCCTCCCACCCCAAACACCACCAGATAACTCACTGGCTGCATTTGGCTGATATGTTTGCCTCTGAGACAAGTGATTTTGAAGCCTTTTGTAAGACACAGGTTTCCCTTGAAATTTTATTTATTTATTTATTTATTTATTTATTTATTTATTTATTTATGTGAAGTATAAATCAGATAGAATTTAGTCCGTTTGCAGAGTGATTTTGGTTTTAAATTTTTACAGATGCTAGCTCCAGAATAGATGCTCCCAAGAGAGGGGCCGTGGTTGTAATAGACAAGCCTCATCGCCCAGCTTCAGTACAAGGACAGAGCTGTGCAGGAGCCAGGAAATTCAACGGGCTGCTCACATCAGCAGGTTATTGATTTTTCACCCCCCAGAAGATAACTCGCGATCTGGGAACCTGCGGGAACTGTATTTACTTTAACATCTGCGGTAATGCAACTTTGAGTCAACTGAGCCTGTTGAGCTTATTTTCTCCCTTATTCTAAGAAATCAGGAGTGGGGCCAGTCTAAGGCCAGGTGATCAATGCTATTCCATTAGCTGAATGGATCTCACAAAGTGCCTGATGCTAAGTACCCTAGAGCGGGAAGAAAACCCCAAGAAGGTCTGAGAGGGAAGATTTCTGGTTGCGCTGGGAGTGGAGTGAAAACTGGGAATGGGGTACCACAGCTTCAGGGGCAAAGCACAGGACATGAATCTTCCACTACTCAACCTGCAGTCTTCTCCCGCCACTGCAATGGGACACTTGACTCAATCAGGCCATCTAGTGGTGAGGCGCAGCCATCACCACTAGCATTCTTCAGGGGTGGGCCTGGGCGGGTGCAGGGAAAGGGGTGCTTTTGGCAACTTACCTGTTTCCCTGTTTAATTTTCTCTCTTCCTCCCACCCTATTTCCTACCTTCTCCAATTTCCTTCAGGAAACTGAGACCACTGTCTCCACCTCTTCTCAGCTCCTTGGCCCTGTCCTTCTGAGGTTTTGGACCTGTATAGATTTCTCTTTTCCGTTTGGAAGTCGCACATTATTGCTATCTACACGTTGTCACCAAAACCAATTTGTGCAAACTAACAGGCTTATCAGTGCTGCTGAAATGAGATTAAAACGGCTTCCAATGAGACAGATAAAAACCAGATGAATGAAGCTCTCTAATAAGACATTAAAGATAATGACAAGAATGATTAACTAGCATGATATATTGAGCAGTTATGAGGATTTGGGGGCCCAGGATCAGTAAACTAATAAAAAAAGAATCCACCTTTAATTCCCTTTAGTCAGTGAAATATAATCACATCAACATTATAATGTTTTGTTTATTATTTATTTGTGAGAGCAATAGCACACTTCTCCTCCAAATTGCTAAAAGCTTATTAGCAAGAGAGAGAGAGAGAGCAAGCGAGCACACGCTTTGGGGGGAGAACTCTTCTCATTTCAGCTCTTTAAGAATAAAAAGGACTGCTTAATACTCTGCCTGCGTTCACACACCTATTATGCAGACACGCTCTCATTTCTGTTTCATCTTGGAGAGTGGCCTATTCATAGCCAGACTGTTTTACATTATACAATCAGTTCGTCAATTATTGCACGATCAAGTCACATCAAGACAATCTGAAAATTACATCTCTACTGAGTAATATCGCAGGGGCTGGCTGCGGTGGCAACCTTAGAGCTCTCAGTTGCCGGGAGCCCCTCTGGCCATGCTTTTGCTGTGTTTACCTTCCTGCCTTGTTGGGTTTGACTTCATGAAGGAAGGAACATGAGGGAAAGGGAGTCATAAATTGTTTATTTAGAATTTCTTGAATCCTACTATGTGCCAGGCCCAGTGCTAGGCTCCAGGGAGACAGCTGAAGAAGGGCTTGACTGTGTCCTCAGGGAGCCCATAGTGTAGTGGGGGGCAAGGGGACAGGAAGGCAAGACAGCAAAGCCCTGTGACAAGTGACTCTATAGCTAATGCATGGCACCATGGATCCCTGGGGGGGGAAATAACTCTGAAGAAGCTAGTGGGAGCCCTTTGATTTAGATATATAAGGAAGATTGGGGTTTTGCTAGAGAGAGAATTAGAACAGGGCAGAGATGAATTATGTGCACCAGCAGCCGTGCTGAAGCCTGCTGTGCGGTGAGAATAAATGTGTGGTGGGGAATGGCAGTCTGGTAAGGGATCCTGGGATGGTCGAGAGGGACCCTCTATTCCATGCTGGGCTTTGCACATTTTATCCTAAGAGCTGAGGTGATACATCAATACGTTGTAAGAGTAGCTGTATAGTGAAGACTGTATAACTTTAGGGAGCTGTGGAGAATGAGTTAAAGGCAGAAGAGAAATGAATTGAGCAAACTCTGCTAGTCATGACACAGTGAGCAAAACGCAGACAGGACCATGACAGGTATGCATTTGTACCTGAACATAGCTCCTAACCAGACCTGTGATCTCAGGCAAAATTGCCACTGAATCACAAATTTCTCATTTGTAAATCAAAGATAGCAGTATCTACTTCCTGAGGTTACTGGTAAGATCAGAAATAATATGGAATAAGGTCTGGGTATCCAGCACATGATAAGCACATACATAACACACTCAGTAATAATAATTTTTCATTAAGCACTGCTGGGGGGTGCAGAAGGGGTTGCTGTTGTTGTTGGTGGGGTGTGTTTTACTGTTAGGAAATTTAATGAATAAAATAATACAAAATTATCACATGTTGAGAAGAGAAGGGAATATAGAATTTAAAAATATACATTCAGATGGATATATTAGTTCTGTCATTGGTATACTTTGCTGAATGAAATTGTACAGATTAGACATTCTTGCAGTGTTTTGGAGACCCTGCAGGTACAAATAACACACACTTCACCCATTTCACAGGGTAGCTGTGAGGACTCAAAATTAATTGTGCAATTTTTTAATGACCTATTATCAGTTCTTTGAGGACAGGAACAAATTCAATGCTTCATCCCTAATATCTAGAACTCAACAAAATAAATATGCCTTGAATAAGTAGATTAATTAGATATGAATGATTGCAAAGAACAGTGGAAATATTAACTTGATTAGTAGTCAATAGGGTCAAAATATCCAATTTCAGTATTTCTCTCCATTTCCCTCACAGGCTAAAATTTTGCTCACAGGCTAATGAATTTAACAAAAATTTTTGAGTTCCTCTAAATATCCTTGGCTTCTCTGTACCATGTACCTGGAATGAGGTGACTAATACAAACGCAGCCTTGAGCACACAGTCCGGGAAAATGTGGGCAACAGGATCCCCTGAAGACTGTCAAAGGTGTGGGCTCATTTCCCCCTTCCCACTGCACCCCACTATCATTCCAGTTGAGATCTGAATGATGGATAAACATGAAAGACGCAAAGTAGGAGGCTGTGTGAAAAACTGAAGCAGGCCGGGGTCACATACATTGCTTTTTGCTGCTGACTCCATCACTTCCTAGATCTGAAAGTTTGGGCTGGCTCCTTCAGATTCTCTAAAGTGAAATTTCCTCATTTTCATTTTAAAAAATTTAATTTTTGTTTCTTCATCTTTAAAATGTTTTTATTTATTTCTTTTTTTAAAGATTTTATTTGTTTATTTTTTAGAGAGGGAAGGGAGGGAGGTAGAGAGAGAGAGAGAAACATCAATGTGCGGTTGCTGGGGGTCATGGCCTGCAACCCAGGCATGTGCCCTGACCGGGAATCGAACCTGCAACATTTTGGTTCACAGCCCGCGCTCAATCCACTGAGCTACGCCAGCCAGAGCTTGTTTCTTCGTTTTTAAAATAAGTATTTTTAATAGGAATTAGTAAAGTTTGGCATGTAAGTCATTTGGTGCATAGTAGTTTCTTAGTATTCTTCTTTTTTCTTTGTATGCCAGATTGATAGCTATGGAAAGGTCATTGTTTTTCAAAGGACTTAAAGCTTTGATATCCATAGTTGCTCCTCCTGTCTCGACAATGTGTCAGAAAAGATCGTCAATTAATTCATCTTTATTCAGAAGGTAGGAGAACCGACTTTAAGTCCCTCTAACAGCTTGTGAAAATGCTCATCTTTTCTGATGGCTTATTAATATGAAGCAAGTGCAGATTCAGAAATTTACACATTTGCAGATAGGGCAGTCCCCTTAAAAACTGGCAGATAAGAAATGCTATAATGAAGAGAAAACTCTAAAAACAGTATGTTAAAAAAACCAACCTCGCTGTTTAAGATGCCAAATTTAAAAAGTTGAAAATGTTTAACTACATTGTTTCTACACTCATTGCTAAATTTTATAAATATGTTTTAAAGACCATTATATCTGAACTTAATAGAAATTTTAAATGTATCTTTTTTTGGTGTCATTTTTAAGTTCCCAGTCAAGATTTTCTCTTCACTTAAGCCAACCCCATACCTGCCATCTTATCTGTTTCCTTGCCCATATACAGAAAAGGTAGATTTTCATTAAAGTTTAAGATGCTTATGAATTTCAGTTTTTCTAACCAACATATTTGATTCAAAGACCACATTTAGAAAGACTTGAAAACATTTCTATAGTCTAAAACTGAGTCCACTTAAAAAATACACTCATTTTTACAAAAATCTGCATGGTTTGGACATTTTTATGAAGTGGGCTCTTGCTCCTGACAGTACTATTTTTAGTTGAGGAAATAGCTCAGGTATAAGGTATCTGGTAAGCTCTGAGTAAATTCTGTGGAATGGAAAATTTCTTCATTTCATTTTTAATATGTAAATATATAAATATTTTATGCCAAATATTTCACACGAACTATCTTTTTTTGCCTCCATTTCCTCAAAAAATTATTTTTCGAAACCAAACTTATAAATAAATTATCTGCAATATTTGAGGCTATCTCAATATGGGTCCATTCCAGTAGAGAATGTAAGTTTATTCAAGAAAACTTTCAAAGTGCATGATTAAAAGATTTTCTTCAAAGGTAAAATATTCCAAAGTATAATTATAGAATTTCAAAGTTAAATATTTTATGCTTTTCAGCTCTTTTCCTTTAGTTTATTCACTTTTTCCTTTGCTTTTATGGGTTTACATTTCATTGTCTTTCTGGTTTCAAGATTTTCTTTCAGTAATTACAATTTGCTGCTATACATTTCAGAAGCTGAAGTTGACTGGTGTTCCATTAGTTGAATATTTTGATTAAAGATTTGCAACTTCTTTCAAGTAAAATGCAACCTGGATTTTGAGGACTACTATACAATAAGGTGCAATGTCATTGTAGAATGGTCTATAAAATGTTCTTTAAAAACTAAAACATAATGAACATACAATATAATATACAGGTGATGTGTTATAGAATTGTACAACTGTAACCTGTATAATTTTATTAACCAATGTCCCCTCAATAAATGCAATTAAAAAACAAGCAAACCAACAACAAAAAATCACATACAAATGAATAACAGAAAATATGTGTTTAAGCTAGGATACTACTACATTTTGGTTGAATGTTTCTATTTATTTTACATATTACTCCCTTATCATGTTTGTGTATTTTTATCTCATACAATAATAACACTATTTAAAGTGAATATATACAGAAAAAAATACAAACAGCTTTTTCTGCAGTGCCAGTTGTATATTAATTAATTCAATAAATCTCCAAGGACCTTTGTGCATCTAGTGAAAAGCTCATAACTATTTGTACTTTAGTTAATGTTCAGTTTATGAAAATTATGTATCTGAACATAAAAAAATTAAGCACATTTCTAAAATCTGCTGGTGACAGCAAAAAAGAAAAGCATGCACTGCCATATTGAAACATTTAAAAATAAATTTAACATAAATTTTTTCACAAAAGTTTATACTTTAGCTGGCTTTACATACAGGATGGAGCAAAAGTAGGTTTACAGTAGTTCATATGGAAAATAATAAAATAATTAATAAATAATACTACAAGAATAAACCGTTTTGTGTATTCACAAATATAAACTGACTTTTGCTCCACCCTGTACAGCTTGTATTTTGACAGGTAGACTAACAAAGCTTGTTGGACATACTCATGAATAGTACATTCACTACAACCAATGCCAACAAGAGTTTGCTGCAGCAGGTTTCTTAATGGAATGAGAACATTGTTTTTACACTATTGAGCTCCACCAAAATTTGTATCATATTATCTCTGTAAACAAAAGTGACTTTATCTTTAAGGTTGAGCGTTTAAATTTAGATTTATAATAGTATTTACAATGATGTTAAATACTTTATCAGTGTGGAATAAACTTCTAAAAGTTTGACTTTGATTTCATAAATTGGATTTAAACAAAATACATTGTTGGAATTAACTGATTTCCTATTTAAAGAACCTCCTGACAATAATGTAAACCGGACCCCATCTAACTCTGAATAAAGTTCTCTAGCTGATGGAGCCAGTGCTTTGAATAGCTATTGCTTTACTTTCACACTTACGCAGGAAAACTTGGAATCAATAATGAAATTAATTTAGAAAAATGCTCATTTGATCCAAATAAAAAGTCATGCTTTCCAGTATTGTGAATGAGCCTTCTGCATCTGTACTTGTTAAATCGACATCTCTGGGAATAGTCTTCTTAATTAACACTAGCTTTTGAAGTAGATGCTGAGGCTTCTTCAGAATATTTGTTTTTGGGGGATAACAGGTAGATGATAGATGTAACGCCAAAACTTGTGCTTAATATTTCATTAAATGTGCACTTTTTTGAGATAATTACTTTGAAAAGGACAAGAGAAAACAAAGTTTAATCAATAAATACATACTTGTAGATTTACATCATACAATATCCAATAGTAAAAACCACTGAGCAAATGTGATCTATGAAAGGCAGTAAAGTCTATATTTCCTTCACATATTTCACATATTTCAAACCCATAATTCTTGATGATTCCCACTGATCCTGACAGCTTCACCCAACTCACAGGCTTTGGCATTGGTTTTCCATGGTCCTGGTCACAGCACAACTGGCTGCAGATACACACAGTGGCCAGCAGGGGCAGCAACACAAAACACTTCTCCCATCACTGCCAGAAGAATTAGCTGTCCCTACCCACCTATTCTGAGCCCGCTTCTTTTTGTCAGGGAGTGCATGCTGTCTTTGAAAGGAAGGTGTTAGTAGCATATGTCTCAAAAGGGAAAGGAAAAGTAGGTTAGATTACCACCTGCTGCCTTCCAGTTTTAACCATATGCTAATCAGAACTCCATGTACTACATGCTGTTAGACAAGGCCTTGGCAGATGATAAAGGTACAAAGTAGCAATCACCAAACTCACCTTAGTATATCTTAATGCTTTATTAAAAAATGAAAAATCTAGGGTGCACGCTAAACTGCAGGATCTGCCACAACAGTTATAAACTGGGAGTGTTCCAAGCAAAGTAGGGTGTATGGTCACCCTAACGATAGCAATTATTTTTCATTGTTGAAGTTTAATTATTAACCAGTGTTCGTGAATAAATAAAGGGTTATAAATTTAAAGACATGTTTTATCTACCGAAATTAAAAGTTAACAAAAAAGTGCAAGTATTAGATTAGTTATGGTTGAATTTAGTGGTACTCAGCTTTTTTATGTTTTGTAGGGGTCTGAGGACTGAACAAGAGAGCAATAATTTTGGGGCAAGGATTGTTACAGGAGAGCAGGGTCTCCCGATGTCTATTAAGTCATCCACAGTTACAGCCCTGTTCCTTTGGTTGCCCTTCGGCTCTGTGCTACTTTCTGAGCTCAATTGTTTACCGCCTTGGCTACACTTGTGTTCCCTTAAAAACCCAGGAGGCAATGTTCTCACACTTTGCTGTAAATGTGCAATCTTTCTTCGGTGCCTGCTTGATGTGTGCTAGGGCTTTTCCCTATTATTCTCCTTCAGCTGATCTTACATCTTGCTTCACTGATGGCAAGGCTCCATCTGACATGCATCTTCATAATATCATGTATACCTATTGTAGCAAAAGCAATTTTTATGAACAAAATGTTATTTTATGAACTCACTGATATACAGTGAGAAGAGCCTGTAATTTGGTCTCAATCGATTGGAGCAATTCCAATTACCATTCCCCCGCCTCCTTGGTCCCATCTAAAGCAAATTCACATCTTGGCACAAGACTTCTACACATCCAGAGGAAATCTTGCTTTTCTTAGATGTCCACATCACCTGCAGAGGTAAAGTAAGTAGGTAAAACTGGCATTATGATAGTTACAGCAATAAAGACTTGCTTGATTCCTGCTAATTCATAATCTCAGAGTTTGGTATCCATGTATTATTGTAGGTAGCAGAAGTTTTGGAAAAGTTCTCCATATCCTTATTTTTTTTAAGTACACTGTACCAAGGTACTATAGAAGTGAACATGTAAATTTTTCATTCTACTTTCAACCTTTGTTTACCGAGTCACATCAAATTTGTGTATAACCAACGGCAACTAATGTATTGTCACAGTTCTGCCACTTCATTGAATGCATTCAATTCAATTCAATTCAATTCATTCATTCATCATTAAATATTAAACGTATATTGATTGCATATCTAACTCCTGGCAACCTCTAATATATTCTTCATTTCTAAGCTTTGTCTTTTCAAAAATCTTATATAAGTAGACTCATGCAGTCTGGAACACTTTTTCTGTTTAAAAATTCAGTGTAATTTCCTAGGGGTTCATTGCAGCTGTGTGTGCCAGTAATTCACGCCTTTTTATTGCTAAGTAATGTTCCATGGTATGGATATACCCGAGTGTGTTCAGCCATTCATTTAGTAAAAGACATCTGGCTTATTCCCAGATTTTAGCTATCACTTATAAAGCTGTTCTTAACAATATATATGGTTTCACTTATTTTGTGAACATAAATTATGGGATAAATACCTGAGTGCAATTTCTGGGTCATATGGTAATTTTATGTTTAGTTTTTATAACAACCGGCCAAACTGTTTTATAGGGTGTCTATACCATTTTACAGCAACGTATGAGGAATCCAGTTTCTCCACCACTTGCCAGCATTTGCTGTTGTCACAGATTTTTATTTTGGTCATTCTTTTTTTTTTCTTGTTTCTCAATTGGTTTTACATGTAAGAAATCTTCATCTCTATTTTTAACTATTCTTACCATATCTTTAAGAAAATGACAATGGAGAGTGTATAAGCAAATTGGACCTAAAAGTATAAAAAACATTTCTGTATTCATCTTGAGTCTAAAACAAGCTTGCAAAACATGAATAATATAGGCATGAGCCATGAAAGGTAATTGATAATGATAAACATAGAGTTTCATACAATTTAACGCTTTGTGCCCTGTGGGAATGCCTTCTTTTAGAATGAATAGCCCCTGAAGTTTTGATCCGCATTGATGATAGGTGTTGTTGAATACCTTTTCATGTACTTGTTGGTGATCTGTATATTTTCTTGGAAAAATGTCTCTTCAGATCCTCTGCTCCTCTGCTCATTTTTAAATCAGTTTTTTTCCTATTCAGTTCTGAGTTCTTTATATATTTTGGATATTAATCTCTCACCAGATATATGATTTGCAAATATTTCCCCCCATTCATTAGGTTGTCTTTTCATTTTGTTAATGGGTTTCTTTGCTGTGCAGAGCTCTCCAGTTGGATAAAGACTCACTTGTTGATTTTTATTTTACTTTTTGCCTTTGCTTTTGTTGTCAAACCCAAAAATCACCATCAAGACCCATATCAAGGAGCTTGCCACTTATATTTTCTTCTAGAATTTGCTGGTTTCAGATCTTGCATTCAAGTTTTTCATTGATTTTGAGTTAGTTTTTGTGTATGGTATAAGACAGTGGTCCAGATTCATTCTTTTGCATGTGGCTGTCCAGTTTTCCCAGCACCATTTTTAAAGAAACTATCCTTTCACCATTGTATATTCTTCATTTCTCTGTCATAAATTAACTGACCACCTAGGCATGGTTTTATTTATTTCTGGGCTCTTGATTCTATTCCATTGAACTGTCTGTTTTTATGCTACCATTATGCTGTTTTTATCACTCTGACCAAGTAACAAAATTTGAAATCCGCAGACCTCTAGATTTATGTCAAACCTGCCGGTCCAGGACAAGCAAATAGGCCTTTTTGACAGAAAGACTGGGGGCATGTGCCATTCAGCTGTCTGTGTCCTGGGGGTGGTAGCCGGCCAAGGACTATCTCCTCAATAGTTACAGTCCCCTCGGACCCAGGAATAAAATCCTCTTGGCCACCAGAGACAGGCAGTCAAGGGGTGCTCCAAGGGTGGCAACCGTACACTGGTGTAACAGGTGAAGGTTTGGGGCCAGGCGGGTGCTTGGAGCAGCAGGGAGACTAGAGTGCACAGGTTTCTGGCCACTTTGCTGTGCATCTGAAACTGGTGTGGAATGGTACTGAATGTAAACTGCAGTTGGAAAAAAAAGACAACAATAAAAAAAATAAAAAGCTCTTTCAGAGAGGTACTACTAGCACTCTGGAGCACAGCAGGAGGATAGTGCCCCCGGGAGGTGCTCTGAGGTCTTCTGAAGTCTCCGGAAAGGATTCCAGGCAGCCCCCAGATGTGTTTAATCAGCAGCCTGCCCCTCGGGCTGCAGCCATGATCAGAAGCCCACGGCCCTTTCCCAGAAAGACTGAGCTTCTGGGCCAGTTGCCTCTGGCTGTGCCCTGAAGGTGGTGGCTGCTTAAGAACTCTTTCTCCTCCTCTGGTCACAGTCCTGTGGGACCCTGAGAGAAAGCCTCACTAGCCACCGGAGTCAGGCCATGAAGAGGTGTCACTGAGCAGCAGCAAACACCTGGGCAGCAGACGTGTGTCAAAAGCTCCCATTCAGGAGATACTGGTATTTCAGAGAATGGCAGGGAAAAAAAAGATGGAGCCCCAGAAGGGAGCAAGGTGGACAGGAAGTGTGAAGATAGTGCCCGCCAGTCTTCATCCCAGGGAGCATACGGCAAGCCCCAAATGTGTGCCACACCAGATGTGTGTCCCTCAGGCTGAAGTTCCACTGACTGGCAGGCAGGCCTCACTTACACCAAGTCCCAGGTCCTTTGCTCCACAAGGAGCAGCTCAGGTTTGAGTTTTCTCCAGATCATGGGCAGCGCTGGGGTGGGGTTTGTGGTGAGATTGTGTCCCAGCCTCTCCTAGTGGTTCCCATGTGCGTCTTCTCTCACTGGCCCAATTCAATGGAGTTCAGGGGCCATCGGCCAATTTTTAGGTCCCCCCACCCCCTGGAGGAGGTTGTTCCCTATGTACCTGTAGATTTGGTGTGAGGTGAGCTCAGGATACTCTTACCTCATCATCCTGAACTAGGGCCCCTCTCAGCATATTGACTTAACCCCTACACTTACTTGTCTGCACAAGGATGCAAAAAAGCTGTTGTGAGCTCCAAGCATCCCTCTGCACACAGCTGGATATGAAGCACAAAAGCAGGCTTCTCCTCCTGCCAATCTGTTTCAGGGGGCTTGATAAATATTTTTGATGGTGACGTGCTGATTCAGGGCAAAGAAGCTCAGATGCATAGGATCCCAAGGGTTTGGAGCGGAGTTGCAGCTCTGAGACTGACGATGAAGTGATTGACTGTGAGCTTGCTCCTTTCGGAGTGAGCCAGATCCTTGCCTCCTGGCAACGCTCACTTCAGTGGTCCTGCCTCTCCCCGCATCTGCAGGAGTGGGAGAGTGGTGTGTAGAAGAGAATTATCTGCCCTGGCTGGCATAGCTCAGTGGATTGAGCACGGGCTGCAAACCAAAGCATTGCAGGTTCGATTCCCAGTCAGGGCACATGCCTGGGTTGCAGGCCACGTCCCCAATGGGGGCCACGTGAGAGGCAACCACACATTGAAGTTTCTCTCTCTCTCTTTCTCCCTCCTTTCCCCTCTCTAAAAATAAATGAATAAAACCTTTAAAAAAAAAAGAAGAGAATTATCTTGTTGATGGAGGAGATGGGACACTCTGGTTTTGCCCATTCATTTGCAGCTGAATTTTAAAAGGAAAGTTAAATTGATTAAATGAATAGGACTTTGCTCCTCTCCTTACAAATCAGGCATTTACTGTAGAAACACTTACTGCGCACTAAATATTTACCGCTTGGCATATTCATGTTTCCATGAAAGGTGGTGTGGCTGGAGGTTCTAAGTGATTGTGGAGTCAGACAGGCTTGTGCTCAAGTCCAGTTCCACTCATTATTTACTATAACTAAGCTAGTAATTGACTAGCCAGGGACCTTTTTGAACATTGGTGTAGTTGGTTATAAAATGGGGCCAACATTTTCCTCATAGAGGATTAAATAAAATAACCCATATTAAGCACTTAGTATACTACCAGGCACGTAGTCCGTAAATAGTAGCTTTCATTAGTAGTTCACGTACTCTCTCCCCACCAGACTGTTCCTTGAGGGGATGGTCTATTGTCTTTAATCTTTGTATCCCAAGGCATGGAGCCTGGAACGTACTAGGCAGAAATTAATTGTTAATTGATTCTCTAAGATTATGCTGACATAGCTTAAGGAAAAATATAGGCAATTATCCATTTAACCTGGGAAATCCCGTCTCCCGAATGAAATTTTTGTTGTGTTCTAATTTGGTTTCTGCCCTAATTAACACTTAAATAATGGCCACAGATGCATACATAATTTTTGAAGACTGGTATTGGTGCCTTTGTTCTTTATCCCATACAAACAAATCCATTTGTTTTAATTCAGTAATCCAGAATCTACTTTTCCATTCTTCGCTTACATAGTCCTGGGGAGTGAGGGTAAGAACCAAATTCCCCTTAAGGGGTCCGAGTTCTCCAGGTTGGCTGCCATCTTTGCTGAATTGCATGGATAACGTACCAGTTCCTCATCTCACTCTGTTGATGTGGGCCAATCTGGACTGCCTGGAATGTATTAATGAAGAGCTCAAAAGTCAGTCCATCACCTTGACAGTCACGTACCTCTACAAAGCAGGCAACACGTAGAAAAACACATCTGAATGATGGGCTTCATTTTTCACTTTCCAGCTGGACCTTAATTTGCATGTCACCTAGAGAGGGGCTTTCGGGGTTTGCAAAAGCAGCAATCCATGCTGCTGCTGATATGCTCAGCCCTCAGGGGAGTGGCAGAGAAGGTGAGTGGCAGGAAGGGAGCCTTCTTGGGAGTTCCTTGGCCTCGCCTACCTGCCAATCGCAGCAGCAATGTGGCTTTGGCCACCCACACCCAGCAAGGCTTAATGGCCACATGCTGACTTAAATACACAGTCCCAGAAAAGTCATTAGCATTCTGAGCTCAGCTGTGTCATCCCAGTTGCTATAGCAATGCCGGAAAATATATTTTGTGTCCAATGGTTATTTCTCCACACTAATGAAATGGACATTTTTCTTCAGTGAATTGAATCAAAACTAATTGAGTAGTAATCAGCACAGACCCTGAAGTTCAGGGAAATGTAGTCTGACTAGTGCTTTGTAGAAATGCAGAAACCATTAACTATCTTCAAATGAGATTTTTTTTAATTAGTGGGATCTTAGCAACCTATTACAGGCGGGTGTGTTATCACACAAAAAGCTCCTCACTTGTTTAGTGCTGGGAGGAGAAATTTATTTTTAATTAATTCAAGGGCTGGCAGGATTCTATGATTTGTTGTGTCCTTTCCCCCAACAAATATCCCAGACTGATGTGTGTTCTACGATAGAGTTTAAAGAATATATGTGTAAATCATAATTTGGATTCTCTGATGTTTTCAGGAAGGATTTTTATTTTATTTTATTTTTTTTTGCTGAGACCAACTCTTCCTGAAGTCCACTGAACAGTGGAGATGAAGAAGTGATTTGTTTTTGTTTGTTCTGAGCTGTATCTTAGAGCTAAATCTATTTACTTCAAATTTCACTGTGATGGAAGAAGCTACACACAGAGAAAATCGGAAGCCATAGGGTCATGATGTTTGTCCTCCGATAAATCTACAAATGCTTCTTTGATTAATCTAATATTTTTTTGGCCTTAGTTTGGATTGTAGGTATAAAGAAAAATACAGGCACAAACTAATACCCTGTCTATGTGTTAATATTCCCCTCTAAGGACATAATATTGGGTATTATTACAAGCAGATCTTTATCTCCTTTGGATATGGGCCTAACTCACAGCAAAAAGGCGTTAGTTCATGTGCAATTTACGTCACTGCGATAGACAAGAACATCTGCTTGTTAGGTATGATTCACCAGTGGGCTGGGGATGGCTAGGTGAGTTCGCGAACTCGGATGCCTTGATTTCATTATTTCTGAGTCCACTGAGTTCGCTTTGCCCTCTGAGGTTTCTCAATGCCACTTGGCCTTGGGGAACAGGAGCATCAATCCTTCTTTCCCTCTGTTAGATATTCAGCAGAGAGGCAGGTTCCTGTGGTTGGCATAGGCAGCCCCAGGAAGGTTATCTTCTTGAAGCTGGCGTCAGAGCCAGGTGAAGGCAGGTGGGGTTTGAGAAAATGCACCCCAACGTTTGGCAAGTGGATAAACAGATGAGTCATTTCCTTGGGACTTGAAGTCTAATGCTTTCAACCAGCACTAAATTCACATTAAAAATTGATTGTGCCATAATTTGTAAGAACAGCCAGACCTGATGGCACATGATAGCATTTCCGTGAGGTGAGATAAAGCTGCCTGGAATCAGTGTCTCAGCTGGCTGGCAGGAGAAGGTGGGGAGGAAGGAGCAGCCAAGGAAAGGAAACAGGGACTCATCTCCATGCACACCTTCATCTTTATAGTCTATGGATCTAAAGTTGGAGAAGATGCTCTTAGGTCACCATAGCAACTATAGGGCATTGCAGTGGGATTAGGGGGTTGAAAGGCAGGGAATGCCAGGTTTGGAGGAGTCAGGAGCAGTAGAAAGAGGATGGGCTTTTGCGAGAAATAAACACAATAAGGTGCCACGGCAATAGAGGAGAGTGGATTTATGGTTTATGACACTCCTAAAATATCTTTATTTAATAATGAAAACTTCATTATCCAGGCCTGGGCTGAAGTGTTGCTGTGGGCCCTCTGAGGATCCCAGCAAAGATCTTTCATTTTGACAGAAGTTCTAAATTACAACATTAGTGTTCTAACCGAGAGGCTGTTATTGCCTATTTGGTCTGTCCAGGGAAATGAGACACACATTGCTGGAGAGTGGGTTATTGAAATCTAATAGCTTGGAATATTAAAAATGGGGGCTGGGTTGGGGGCATGTCTCTCTCACCCCCTCCCCTTGCTCCATGAGCGAGGGGTAAATTAAGTGATGAACCTGAAATGTTTACCAATGTTTCATTATTTTTCAGGGAAAAAATGGTAATTCATCTTTATTATGGCCAAAGCCATTATTACTTTTCACATCATTAAGAAACCAACGTAAGGAGACCCCTAAAGCTAATTTTCAGACCAACCATATGAACCTATTATGCCTTTATTTTCATCTCAGGTACTTCTGTCTCCTTTTCAGCCATGCAGCCTGACCTCCAAAAAAGTGTTTGGTCTTCAGATGTTTCAAAGACAATTAGGTCTAACTGGCTCCCGGTGTTTGACTAATGGTCAGAACGGATAGGTCTCCAGATCACCGTTCAATTTCCGCTCCTTCTGGCGGGGCTGGAAAATGGCTTTGCTGGGCGAGTGGAACCAGAAGAGGGCCATGGGAGTGAACCAAGGGCTCTTTGCTCTTCTTCCCTTCACTCCCTGCTTCGTCCTCCTTATCTCCCCCCCTCACATTCACCTTCACTTTCTGACAACTGTCTTGAAGGCCGGCCTCACAAAAGGGAAGGCAGTGCCTACGTAATATAATGATAAAAGGGTGAACTTACTATGTGCTAGGCACTTGTTAAGTGCCTCCAAAGTCTTAGCTCATTTAACTTTACTCATAATTTACTTTCCATTGAGGAAGCTCGAGTCATGGAGATTAAGTAACTGAGTCAAGACCACCCAGTTACTACCTTGTAGTACTGGGTCTTGAACTCAAGACTTCTCACTCAAAAGCCCAGACATGGTAGTCTTGACGCTATACTGTGTTGCCTCTCATACATGGCAATGATAAAGGTTTTCTCCTGCCAAATTACCCCCACTCATCAAGGCTTTCGTTAAGATGAACCTGCTATCAGTCACTTCTTTGCTTTAAGAAAGAGGTTGGACACTCTTTTGTTAAAACAGAAACTCATTCCCTGTGGATAGAGTGGCAAGTTTGCTCCGTAGCTTTGGTCAGTGATGACGTACCATCTTTTTGGTATGGATAATAATGCACAACAGTTTAGTTTTGCTATAAATGCTAAATGAGATATAACACCTTTTTAAGCTATGGTACTAGACAGGGTCATATCTTTACATGTCAGCTATTACAATTATTTGGAAGGAAGTTCACCAACATGTAACTACAGAAACCTTAATAATTAGCAGATAACAAGATCCCAGTGAGGTCAGTGGAGAGGGAGATCAAGGAAGTCCCTTGGCATGGGGCGCAGCTGGGGAGAGTGGGCCACAGAGAAGCACTGCAGAAGGCATCCTGGGCAAGCAAAGCCATGGGCATAAGGGGTGCACGTGTGTGTGCACAGGCACACATCTGTGTGCTTGCATGTTCATGCACACACGTGCAAGGTGGGCATGGATTATGGAGAGGAACGGAGCTATAGCAGGTAAGCAGAAGAAAGGTAGTGGCCTCTGACAACCGAAAAAGGGCCCACCGAGCACAAAACTTTTTCTTTATTCAGGGCAGGCCCTACATGTCTAATCCAGTGGTTTCCAAACCTGCCTAACATTCAGAAAGAAGACAAGAATCTTCCCATGCACTGCTCAGGACAGATTTAGTAAGTGTGGTAGCACCCGGGCATTTATACTTTGTAAACCGCTTTCTGGGTGACGTTCACTGAGCACTCAGACGTCGAGTAAACACTCTGACCCTACTATGGCTTTTCCACTCCACGCACTGTGCCCTCCCTTCCTCCCTATGAAACTGCACCTGTTTATCTCCTACTCACACACAGCTCTCAGGCTGAGCATCCCCTCCCTAGGCTCCCTTCCCTGACTTTGTCTACCTCAGGATCCTTTGTTATGCAATCTACAGAGCTGAGTTCTGCTCTTTCAGAGAACTCGTCTCAATTTGTAAGTATATACTCAGAAGGTGAAACTTATGAATGGTGAAGCAGGCACTGTGTTTGCTTCATACAATACCAGTCCCTCCCTAGCACCTAGAACAGACCAGAACATGGCTGGCAATTAACCATGTATGTAGTGTGTTTTCTTTGTCTTAGGCTGGGCTCCTTAGACCAGCAGTTTTCAACTGGTGTGTCACAAGAGTTTTTAAAACATGCAATACCTGACTATTTAGTCAGGGGTACTGACCTCTTTTCCCTTACATTGTCAAATATAAAAATGACAACAGCCAATGCAGCAAGAGCCACTTGGTGTAAATGAATGAAAATTATGCCCATTTTTGTCAGATTAGGGATGCTGCAGAATTTTAGTAATTAGTTTATGTTTGCCAATAGATGAAAAGTGTTGAAAATGGCTGCCCTAGACATTAGGGACAACTAAGGGGCTTAACAGCTCTTTGCTGGGGAGTGTATATATTCCAAGGTAAACAACAGAAGGACTAAAGGGAACTGAGGCAGTGCAGAAGGAAGAGCAAACACAAGGAGAAGCACTGCTGAACTGGCCACAACTTCATAAAAGTGCAGCTGATTGCTTGGTTCACGGTAGGCCTCCCAGAAGGCCTTACACATTACTGTGTCTATGGCGGGAGCAAAGAAGGGAGGGCTTACCTGCCTTTCATCAGTCAAAATTCAATTCATGAGGCATGACTTTCCTGCACTTCTTTTTTTTTTTTAAGATTTTATCTATTTACTTTTAGAGAGCGGGAGGAAGAAAGGGAGGGAGAAAAACATCATTGTGTGGTTGCCTCTTGAGCACCCTCTACTGGGGACCTGGACCTCAACCCAGGTTTGTGCCCTGACTGGGAATCGAAGCCATGGCCCTTTGGTTCGCAGGCCAGCACCACGTCCACTGTGCCACACCAGCCAGGGCCTCTGCATTTCTTGGTCCTGTCATTGGTAGTGGGCCCAGGAGTTCAGTCATGCCTGCATGAAGAGTTTCTCAATGTGTTGCAGTGGCAATGGCTGCAAGAGCCGCTGGGGTCTGTGACTGTGGTTAGAGCACAAGCTTTGCTGGGGCCATGCTGGCTGCAAAACGAGGCCAGGGTGTAGATTTGGTATCCTGCATTAACTGAGTCCAGTTCAATATTAGGTGAATAAATGGATCCACTTCATTTCTCTGCTGTAGTCAAACTGAGTCTGCAAGTGAACCACCCAGGGTGAAGACTGTCAAGAACACAAAGATGATGACCATTATGATGTTGCTGATGATTGGGACAGGATATGCTTCATCATCTCCACAAAGTGCCATGCAGGGAGTTTTGTAGAACATTCACATACACAGAAAACATCCCACCCACTCTGAGAAAAGTTTAAGGCAAGCTAATTCATTCCCAGCATCACTATCCTAACTAGGCCCTCATCACTTTCACCCTGATCACCCAAAGAACTTCCTAAACTGGTCTCACTTCTTCCATCTCTTCTCTCTATTTCATCCCTCTACCTCTTGATCTTCCTAAAATACTGCGGTCACCATGTCAGTCCTTTGCTTCCCTTCTCATATTACATAAAAAGCTTCTACCTGTCAGCCAAGACCCTTCATCCTCAGACCCACCCTCCCTGTTCAACTTGATTCTCAAGGATGTCCTCCTGAATGGGATGACTTCCTTCTTGTCCCACAAACATGCTTTTGTTCACTCCAAACTTCACACCCCTTTTTTTTTATGCCAGTTTCTCTCTAGAATGCAACCAAGCTGTCTCTTTATCTCCTTTACAAATCTTTTTTATTCTTCAAGATCCATCTCAAATTTCATTTCCACCATAAATTTTTCTGTTGTGTTGAATTGTGTCCCTCCAACACATGTTGAAGTTTTAACCTCTGGTACTTGTGAATGTAGTCTTATTTGAAAATAGAGTCTTTGCTGATAATCAAGTTACGAAGAGATTGTTAAGGTAGCCCCTGGTCAATACTACTGGTGTCCTTATAAAAAGGGAAAATTAGGAGACAGACATGCACACAACAAGAATGCCATGTAAACAGGATGGCAGAGATCAGGATGATGCATCTATAAGCCATGGGGTGTCAAAGGTTGAATTAAACCACAGGAAGTGAGGGAAGAGGCATCAAAGAGATTCTTTTCCACAGCCCTCAGGAGGACTTAATCTTGCTAACACCTTGATCTGGGACTAGTAGCCTCCAGAACTATGAAGCAATAAATTTCTACTATTTAAATCACCCACATGTGATACTTCATCAGAGTAACTACAACAAACTGCTACATTTTCTTAGAGTTAGCTTATATTGCTCTCCTTGCTGAACGTTTCTAAAGAACCAGTCTTTACTTCACAACTTAGCATTTAAATATATCCTTGTTTGTATGGTGAGTATTATATTAATGTGCATCAGTCTTATTTCCAATTAGATTGCAAGATCTTTAAAACAAGGGACCATGGCTGATACATTTGAAGGCTGCGTGTTTCCTGCCACAGAACTAGCACATAGTAATTGCTCAGTCTCTTCCTGGGTCAGACTGAGCCAGGTGAGAGGAAGGCCCGGTAATACAAATGTTATTTTTATCTTCAGTTGCAGTATGTGGGGCCAGTGGATAAACATAACATGGGAAGTCATGCCCCAAGTTAGTACAACAGCCAGGTCCAAACTGAGCTGCCATCTACTTTCAGCAAGAGCCAAGATATTTAGTTCAATTGCTGCTGAGTCCAGGGGTACGGGTCAGTGTCTCTTGTCCTCACAGACAAGTACCTAAGGCTAAGCATGGGCTTCCTTTGACAGCTACTTAACTCCTTCCCAAGCTACGTTCAGGGCAATGGCAGGCATATTTCAAAGGGGCAGAAAGAAGATGAGTACTAAGTATTGTTGTGTTGCCCATTCTCAGGTAGAGAGCAGCGAGACTTGCTTTATGAATGGGGCAGATAGGCTGGGCTGGCTCAACACTCCTGGTCTCAGACTAGTGCTATTCACAATAAGCATGCTGGGTGTTAGCCAGATAAGAGAACCCTGTATTTTATTCTGAAATTCTCTTGCTTCCATATCTTTGAAAGGTTCTCAGGGGGATTAATAATCCATTGAAAGACATTTTAAGACCTAATTTCTTAGAGCTCTAGACCAGATATATCTTCCAAGAGATTTTTACATCAGGATACCTGGTCAAGGAGTATGTATCTACACCTGTGGATGGCCTCTTTTCTTGATGGCCATATCAATGGGTCCAAGCAAGAGGTTGAAA
Source organism: Phyllostomus discolor (assembly GCF_004126475.2). Lineage (NCBI taxonomy): Eukaryota > Metazoa > Chordata > Mammalia > Chiroptera > Phyllostomidae > Phyllostomus > Phyllostomus discolor. The sequence continues at coordinate 8,635,786 of NC_040916.2, read as the reverse complement.
GTGAAGCAAAGAAAAACCAATACAGTTTAAGGGTCTGTGATCTGGACCCTTAAAGATTCTTATTGACTATCATGTGCCAGGCACTAGGCTTGTCATAAGAATATACAAGTGATTTAAGTAGGACATTGCAGCTGGCTCAGACAATTCCCCACTTCTGATGACTGTGTCTGACGGCTGACCTTGAGAACCAGACCAGTGGGGCCATTGTCCCTGTTCAAAGAAGGTCTGAGTGAAATGCACCCTGATGACACTCTTACAACAGCAGCTTCTGCAGAGTAAGAGTTGCCTCACCTCCTCAGCTCAGGCCCTCCTGTGTCCTACACGGGCTCCTCTCCAGCCTGCCCCAAGAAAAATGCTTTCATTCCTTCTTACAATGATGTCTCCTGACCTCTGGCTCTGCCTCCTAAAGACCATGTAACTTGAGTTTCAAACTCACTGTAGAGCTGGGCATTTGACCCTGGCCAGCTCTGGATATTGGTCATGGTGGGCTTGTCCAGTCCTGGGGCAGTTTGCTGGGAGAAGCACTAACTGGGCTATTGCCAATGACAAGGAGAAGAATCCTCACGAGAACTGAAAGCACTGCCTAAAACACGTGGCTTGTCACTGAAAATGGCACTTGACCATAGCTGACACTGAGGTGAGCATTGAGACTCTTTACAGGGAAAGAAGGGCCAGCCACACAGGAAGCATGATCCCAACTACCGTAATCTTCAGAAATGAGTAACTCCTTCTTGCCCCAAACCATCTAGGTAAAATAACATATACCAAATTATTTGTAGGAAATTGAACATATTTTTTTAAGGAATCATCAAAAGGAAGAGAGTATCAGTGGTAGGGAGAATTTTTTAAGGTTATGAGAATGGCTGAAGCTTGAGTTATGCTTTTCCAGTTATGTGTTCAAATTCTGCCTTGGCCACTGGTCTTTCTCCAGAAAGACATACAGATAGAGGTGGGGGATATAGGGCTTTTGGTCACAACAGCTGGTCTTTCCTCTGAAGCCCAATTAGAGAAAAGTCTTGTGACCTCCCATCCCCTAGGAATCACAGATTTCCCAACGGTCATTCATTCAGCTTCTTAAATTTCCTTGTAAACTAGGAAGTTGAAAGTTGATTGAGGGCTGGCTTCTCCACCCTTTCTTGGGGAAAGGGACTATTAATCACTAAGTTGGGTTCCTCAAGCATTTATAACGTTGTGCAACCTGGTAAATCTTTGCAATCCTTGGGCTCCATAACATTGTGGAGCCTGTTCTTATTGCAGTTCTTTGGCAATGAAGGCTGTGTCCACTTTGCAGTGAAGAGTTTGGGTGCATCACTCTGACTGACAGATAGAGTAGAAAGGTATTACCATTTGGGTGGATCTGGCATAAATGACTTTATAAAGCTAAGAATCATGTACCTTTGGGGAAGGGCTACATTTGAGTTAACATAGGGGTATACCTGAAAATCTGAATTTCTAAGAGCAAGCCTGATAAGATGGATCTGTCTTTGGAATTCGGTTCTTATCTCTCCTTTCAGATGGGATGAAATATATTAAGCTGTTAACACTTCCCTTAAAGGTTTCCATAATAGTTAAGTAAAATGAGAATATAAAACCAGGGTTGACACCTGCACAACCTTGGAAGGAAGAGTCTTCATAAAAAGTCCATCCAAGCGCCTCTTTTGTTCTGTCCTGTTAAAAATACCCAGTATGCCCTGGCTGGCGTAGCTCAGTGGATTGAGCGCGGGCTGGGAACCAAAGTGTCCCAGGTTTGATTCCCAGCCAGGGTACATTCCTGGGTTGTAGGCCAGAACCCCCAGCAACCGCACATTGATGTTTCTCTCTCTCTCTCTCCCTCTCTCTCTCTCTCTCTCTCTCTCTCTCTCTCCCTCCCTTCCCTCTCTAAAAATAAATAAATAAAATCTTTAATAAAAAAATGTTATACCCAGTATAACATTTGGCACAGTGTAGATAATCAGCAATCAGAGTCCTGCTTTCTTTTATCTCAGTTAATGAAATTGATTAGAGCCATTTATACCCTTCCCTCTGTGCTGGACCCCAGACCCCATCAATGTTTCCCGTTCTCCTCTAGATCTCAAAGTCCTGCCCAGCATCAGTCCATGTGTGGATGGAGAGAGTGAGGTTTTGGGTCTTAGAATGAGCCCAAGGAATGACACAGTTAAAATGAGCTCAAGAATGCCATTTGTCTTGTGCCTCTGGCAGGATGAGGAGCCAGGTGGCAGATTCAGCCACAGCTCCAGAGGCAACTGCAATTTTAAGGGAAATGTTGAGAGTATGTTTTAGGTCCTTAAGACGTATTTTCTTTGGGAAGGCAGGTTTTTCAAGCATTCCCTTTTGATTTCCATTAGATTGAGCTCTTCACTTGAAGTGACTTAGGAGAGAGAGACTGCCTGTGTTTAAATCTGGGCTTGTCACTCTCCATGTGACCTTGAACATGTTGTATGACCTATGTCTTGATTTCCTCATCTATCAGATGGTGATAATATGGTGTCTATTTTATAGAGGATGTGAGAAATATGTATAAAGTACTAGCACGGTACACAGAGTAAGCTCTCAGTAACTGTTATTCAGCGACATTATTATGGCAGTGACCACATGGAAGAGGAAGGCTATCACTCAACTACAGAAATTCTCTTGTACAGCAATCTATTGCTTTATACACACTTGTTATGGGTAGGGAAGGTAATTTTGCTTCACAAAAGAATGCAGCACAAGAGAATTTTAAACAGCATAGCTTCCACTACACTTAAAATATGACTCATTTCGCCAACCTAATTTACACCCTTTATTTAGAAATACACCTTTGTAAACAGCACACACCTGCAATATACTCGTATATTAATAGCATCCACTGTAGAAACTCAAGTTGAAAAAGAGAAAGACATTGAGGGAACTAATATTAACAGAGTACCAAGCATGTGCTAGGGAAATATATTATACGTTATTTTATTGATTCTTCTAAAGAGTCATATAGAGTCTACTCTTGTGCCCCTTTTATAGATGAGGACATAAAAACTAAAAGAAGTAAAAATTTTCCAAGGTCAAAAAACTTGTAGGTGGAAGAGCTGTTATTTAAATCTCTGTCTATCGTCGTTTTATTAGACCATGGAACTCCCCAAAAGAGTGATCTTTATTCCTTTTCATAATCCTTTCTCGTCCCCCCCGGTAACCCCCTTCCCATTAACCAATCCTGTTCTCCTTGAACTCTCACTTAAGGACCCTCCACATTTCTCAGAGAAGAAAAATGAGCCTCATTGGCTCAAGAACACATTCTTCTGGGGTGTGGGAGAGCATGATGCACAATAGGAAGCAGGGATACAATACTGTAATGCAGCTTAATTAAATTAGCTCAAGATAATGGTAAATTCTGAAATGGGAACACATCCATTAATGCTGTTATTATTATCAAGGACACGAATGGCCCATTGAGGATTGATGAGAGAATAAACTGTCCATATGCTGTGAACCATAAGAAAACAATTGATAGGAAAAGCCTCAACGAGGAACATTGGATGGGATTGATAATGCATCCTCCACGATAAAACACACACACATAGTAAAGGGATGTATGCTTGGCATCTGGTTAATCAATGAACTGTGAAGGAACTGAGGCAATAAAGTGAGCAGGTTCCACATTAATATTATAATATGATATGTTTATAAGATGGGAACATTCAAAAGTGATTCCAGCAGCAATGTATAGGAACTATTTTAATTGAGTTTGTGTTCTGCAACGGAAACACAGGCTTCATCCATCACTCGAAGAAGGGGGGTCAGAGGAAAAGAAAATTTCAGCCTTGCTTGTCCCTATAAGTGACCTTTGGTTTTTATTAGACACAACAATGCACTATTTAGCTATTGACTGTTAAGCCAGGGAGGATGTTTAGGAAGACACAAACCTTGTCTGCCCTATACCCAGAGGATGTTAAAATAAAATATGCATATCGTAATGCCTTCCTGAAGCCATAAACCTGGTTTGGTTCACCGGGGATCCATCTCTGCCTGCATGATCTATGGTGTTATGGACAGAGGAGAGCTGAATGCAGCCAATTATACCCATGGAGCAAATCCCAAGAAGAAGAGAGGTAATACAGGTTCAAGAAATGATTTGCTGCTGAAAAGGGCTCCATTAGCCCAGGAAAGAGGTTAGAAGGAAAAGGCTCATAGCATAAGGATGCAGATATATGCCAGAGAATGTCATGAAGGGCTGTCAAGGATGAAACAAAGGGGAACTCCCCACCTGGAAAATGTTCCTTCTGACAGCAATCTGTTCCAGGTGAAATCAAATGGTTTGCACAAATGTGTTGGGAATCATAAATGTTTTGTGTGTTTGGGATGTGAAATTATTCGATGGTCAGGCCTTATGCATAGCCTGTGGATGGCTTATGAGTAGTGACATTTGGATCTTGATAGGGCACCCTGGATTTGCTCTCAGGCCCACATATTCAAAACGGAGATGTTCTCTCTAAGCCTGTTCAAGGGAATAGAGCAGCGTCCTCCTCCAAAAGCCACTACACTCTGCTGTCAAGCTCTGACATATCTTGGAAAAATAACCCAACACCAGACTTCTCTGTTAGCCTCTTCTGGTGGCCTTAACTAGGTTGAGGGTTGGGGGAAATGCCCTGAGGGTGTTTTATTTCATATTTCTAGGGATGAGGAGGGATTTCTTCTGTACATCCCTGGAGTAAGCAATAAGGGGAGACTTTTCTAGTCCCTCTGTCACCCCTTTATTTGCACTTCATGGTGGAATATTTATCTGATTGATAAAAGTGAGGTCCACTCCCACTCCTCTGTCTTCCTCTTCTTTTTCTTTCCCTCTTCTCTCTCCTTTCTTTCATTTTCCTTCTCTCATTCTATTTTCCAGTAGTGCACATTCCATCTACCTTTATTCCCATGAGGTCAGCGTCCAGAGCCTGGGTTGTCCCTTGTCATCAACACAGTCTCCATTGTTCCTCAGAGACCTCAATGCATTATATGCATCCCTCTTTCCAGTCCTTCACTCTCTCCCTCTCTGATGGTTTCTCACCCCCACTTTATTTACAGACTCAATCATAAGACAGCAATAACAACAACTGCCTTCCCTCCACTGCACATTTCCTTCCTTGTCACCTAATCACTTCCTTCCCTTGCATTGAAGCTCCAAGAAAACTAACTTGCTCCAACGTGATCTTGTGTACTCCCAGCCCCCAGCTCCAGCTCTGCCCCCTGCAATGAGCCTCTGTCTCCACCACAGCAAACTGCTTTCTGAAGGTCACAAGTGACGCCTTATTTCTAATCCCTTGGAGATCTTACTTCAACTCTTACATGAATTTGTTCCTGTTGATCAAATCCTTTTTTTGTTCTAAGTTTTGTCCTCCTGGAGCGTCTCTGACATGATGTTTTCCTGTTCTTCATGTTTCACTGGACATTTCTCTTTGGCCTCCTTTGCTGACTCCTCTTCCCCATTGTCTCCTAAATGTTTGTGTTTCCAGGTTTCTGTCTTGGTCCTCTTTTCCTGCAAGTCTCTCATGAATTTAACTATGTAGTACTTAAATGCTAATTATATCTCATCATTGCCACCTTCTGGTGGCAGGACCTCTCTGGTCATAGGACCTCATACCTGGACCTCTGAGATTGCTCCCTGTCTTCACACTGTTCCCTCCAATCCATTCTTGTTCTTGCAGCCAAAGATAGCTCTCTAAAATAGAACACTGATTATGTTGATCCAGTCTTTAAGTTTCGCTAGTGGTTCCCCATTGTGTTTGTGTACCAAACACATTTGCTGGCTGACCCTTAATGACCACTAATTAAGTTGTGTATTCATATGCCAAGCAGTGTTGGGGCACCTATTCTGTGCCAGACCCCATGCTGAGTTCTGGGAATACAACAGTGACCTAGATAGGCTCAATCTTCTGCTGCTAGGGCTTATTTATAGTTAGTGGTGGAGGTAGTTAAATCAGTAATTACAGTAAAGTGTAATAAGTTTTTAGGTAGAAGTACAAGTTACCATGGGAGCAGATAGCAGAGACTATTTAGACTACAAGAGCAGGGAAGGCATCCCAAGGTAACAATATTTAAGCTGGAAAATAAAAAAGAAACTACTTCACAAAATTGCCCATTATTCTTGCAAAGAGCAATGGTGCCTCTTCAGTATCATATCACGACCCCTTCCTCTCACCTCTTACCCTCCAGCCCTGAGGAAATTCTGAGAGGTTCCTGAAAGTGCCATGCTCTCTCATGTCTTTGAGCCTTTTTATTATAGTGTATCCTTTTCACAAGTCAATTCCTATCCATCCTTTAAAACTATTTTCATTAGGAAGTTTCCAGAAGGCAGCACTAGTTAGTGCTGCAGCCTAGTAGACCAGGATTCAGTCTGATTCTGCCCCTGAGTTAATCCTTAGCTGAGTTATTTTACTTTTCTGATACTCATTTTTTAACTTGCAAAATGGGGATCATAACAGTACTTACTATTGAAATTTGAAGGGACCCAATAAATGGTAACCCTCCTTTGCACACAAGATTTAAACAAATTGGAAAACATGACAAAATAATAAAGCAGATGAGACCCTGAACATCCCTTCTATTAGTGATTAAGCTGGTATTAAAGAACATGTTTACTGTATTTTATTGATTCTGAGGTGTACTTTCTGTTCACATTTAACATCTCTGAGTTAAGGGTGCGTTTCATATAATCCATAACATCTTACAGTTGCTGCTGGCTAGCTGGCAGTCATGACATAGTTGTTAGTGCCGACACTCATGTAAACTTAGGTTAATTTTGGTAGCAAGAACAGGTCACTGTGCCTCTTGTTGTTTTTGTCAATAAACTATTAAGGATCATTTAAGGAAGGAATATAAGTCCTTGTGTTGCCTGAAATCCTTCCATTGATACCATCTGAAAGGTAAAATGCAAACATTAAAATGTACAGAATGGATGTCTGCAGCTTGGAAGATAATCCCAAAACAATATGAGTTTAGTGTTATATCTTGATGGCAAAGAAGAGAATGTTATTTTGTGAATTAAGGATATAGATAACTTTGAGTCAAAATATGATTCAAAACACTCAGATTCTGAATGTAAATTTTTTATACTTAAGTATGTTATTGATTATACTGTTACAGTTGTCCCAAACTTTTCCCTCTTTGTCTCTCTCTGCCTGGTACCCCCCTTCCCTCCAGCAATTTCCCTTTAGGTCATGTCCATGGATTGTGCATATAAGTTCTTTGGCTTCTACATTTTCTATACTATTCTTTGGTAGGTCTCCAGCTGATAGTCTTATGGGAACTCCTTGGTAGGTAACTGTCTCCTTTTCTCTTGCTACTTTTAAGATTCTCTCTTTATTTCTAACCTTTGACATTTTAATTATGATGTATCTTGGTATGTTCCTCTTTGTGTCCAACTTCTTTGGGCCTCTCTTCCTAGATTTGTATGTCTATTACCTTTGCCAAATTAGGGAAGTTTTCTTTCATTATTTTTTTCAAATAAGTTTTCAATTTCTTGCTCTTCATCTTCTCCTTCTGGCTTCCCTATAATTCGGACCTTGGCGTGTTTGGAGATGTCCCAGAGTCGTCTTATTCTTTCCTCATTTTTAAAAACTTGTTTCTTCATTCTGTACTACTTGAGTGTTTACTTCTTCCTTATGTTCCAAATTGTTAATTTGAACCCCAGCTTCTTTCCCTTCACTGTAGGTTCCCTGTGTATGTTTTTTTTTTATTTCACTTAGTGTAGCTTTCATTTCTTCCCGTGTGCTTTTGCTATACTCAGTGACTTCTCTGAGCATCCTTATCACCTGTATTTTGAACTCTGCGTCTGATAGATTGCTTATCTCCATTTTCCTTAGTTCTCTTTCTGGAGTTTTGATCTATTCTTTAATTTGGGCCATATTTTTTGTCTCCTCAATTTGACAGCCTCTCAGTGTTTGTTTCTGTGTATTAGGTAGAGCTGCTCAGACTCCTTGTCTTGGCACACCTGTTGTATTATAAGGGATGGAGCCTTAGGTAATTGCCAGGGTGGGGCAACCCTCTTCACTGCTTTGTGGTGTTGTATGTGGAAGAGGGGTCAGAGAGGGGAAAATGATGCTTGCTCAGCTCTCACCCATTTCCTGTAACTTCCCCTACTCCTGTATGTGCCTTCATTATTTGTTCAAATAAGTTTTCAATTTCTTGCTCTTCCTCTTCTCTTTCTGGCACCCCTATGATTGGGATGCTGGAAAGTTTAAAGTTTTCCAAGAGGTTCCTAAGCCTCTCCTCATGTTTTTAAATCCTTGTTTCTTCATTCTGTTCTGGCTGAATGTTTATTTCTTCCTTCTGCTTCAAACCATTGAGTCCCGGATTCCCTCCTGTCACTGCTGGTTCCCTGTTCATTTTCATTTACTTCACTTTTCAAAGCCTTCACTTTTTCCTCTATTTTGCTACCATATTCAACCATTTCTGGGATCATCCTGATTACCAGTGTTTTGAACTGTGTATCTGATAGGTTATTTCTTTATTTCTTAGTTGTGTTTTTTCTGGAGCTTTGATCTGTTCTTCCATTTGGGCCATATATTTTTGTCTCAGTGTGCCTGTTGCATAGTAAGGGATGGAGCCTTAGGTATTAGCCTGGGTGGGACAACCCAGGTTGCTGCCACTGTGGTGCTGTATGTGGGGGAGGGGTCTGAGAGAGAACAATGCTGCTTGCTTGGCTTTCAGCCGGATTTCAGTCACTTCCTGTGCTACCTAAAGCAAATTTGGCCCTTCTGGCGCTGATTCCCAGGTGGGTGGGTTTGTGTATGTTCTGGAACCCTGTGGGTCTCTCCAACTAACTCTCCTGTAAGGCTGGGAGTCTCTCCTACCACCTCAACCTCCACAGGTTTTTTCAGTCAGAGGTTTTGAGGCTTTATTTCCCCATGCTGAAACTCTGGGTCACACGGTCTGTCTCCCCAGTTGTTCTTTCTGGTTTAGCCACATGCAAATGTGGGACCACCTGCTCTGCCAGCCACCACCTTGCCATGAGTCCTCTCCACCCCAGCTGCCCATCTCCACACCTCCTACTGGTCTGGTTGAATAAATATTTCTTCTCTAACTCCTTGGTTGTCAAACTTCTATACAGTTCGATTTTCTGGCAGTTCTGGTTATTTTTTGTTTTTAAATTTGTTGTTGTCCTTCTTCTGGTTGTGCAAGGAAGCAAAGCGTATCTACCTATGCCTCCATCTTGGCCAGAAGTCTGTTTTTTATTTTGAAGTAGTTCTGATCCTTCTTATGGATGTGCAAGAAGGCGTGTCTATGTACACCTCCATCTTGGCAAGAAGTCGAAATCTGAATGTAAATTTTTTAAAAAAGATTTTATTTCTTTCATTACTTATTTTTAGAGAAAGGGAGGGAGGAAGAGAGGGGAAGAAACATCAATGTGTGGTTGCCTCTTACGTGCCCCCCACTGAGGACCTGGCTCAAAACCCAGGCATGTGCCTTGACTGGGAATCAAACCAGTGACCCTTTGGTGTGTTCACAGGCCAGTGCTCAATCTACTGAGCCACACTATCCAGGGCTGAATGTAATTTTTTTAGAAATATGGTATCCAACTTATTTTCCTTTTTGTGTATATAAAAGAGTGATGTCATAAACATATGTCTAAAAGAAGCAATCTTAATAAGTATTGAAAAATTGAAAGTCATGGAAAGGAACATGTTGCTTGATTGTCTGTGATTTTTTTTCTCTGTGGTGCATAAAATAATGGTTCTGCCTTCCAGCCGATGGTGTCTTCCATGAGATGAAGTACAGTGTATCTTCAATCATGCAGGCTTCCAAATACTCCCAAATACTGACCCATAGAACTAAGTTGACTTATTCATGAGGATGAGCGCTGGCTACTTTACAGTCTGTAGAGGCAGAGAAGAACTATGCTTCCTGTGGAAGCTTGCTCCCAAGAGGAGGGGAAAAGAAGAAGCTGGATTATACATATCTAATTCTTTCTTCCAGAACTGAAGCTCAGATTAAGTCACTGTATCTCCCTGAGAGAGGGCAGAGTTCAGGAATGTAAGCTACACGGAGGCAACTCCACATGGAAGCACCAGAAGTAAGAAGTGTCTCCCAGCAGTTATTTCATAGGTTTGGCATGAAAATAAAATAAAACGAGTGCCTTAAATATTGCTTAATTGTCTTCTAGCATTTGGTGTTGCTTATAAGATGTCTGATGCCTATCTGATTCTTATTGTTTTATCAGTGACCTACTTCATTTTGTTCTTGCATTTTTTTTGGTAAGATTTTATTTTTCTCCTTAGTCTTGGTATTTTGAAATTTCAAAGAGGTCTGTCTAGGCATAAGTTTTTATTTTTTAGTTCAACTGTTTAGAATTTTGTTTGCACTTAAAATTTGAAATTAATATGTCTGTTCATTTCTGGGAAATCATCTGTTATTTCGTTGATAATCTCTACTCCTCTATTTCTCAGCTTTAAATTTCTGGAACTCCCCTTAGTAAACGCTGGAGTTCTTGGATTGAATGCCTGTGTCTCTCATCTTTCCCATGTCTTTTTTGGTTTTTATTTTTATAGTTTTTGAGACAATTCCATGCTTTAATTTCTAGTAATTTCTGAATGTTTCTTTTTCATAGACTTTTGTCCTTGATTTTGTAGATGGGATAGTTCCCTAAATCTCTCCAGAGACTTTTGGCCAAGGCTGGAGGAAGTCAGAGATGTGAAGTAAAATGGGTTTGATGTTGACAATTCTACTGATGTGGTCCTGAATGCTTCTCTAAGTGGTATGATGGCTTCTGGTGTCACTGCTTTCAGGAGCAACACATTTTGTGCAGATAGTTTTAGAAATTACTGCTTTCTGGTGCTTCCCATCTTCTGGAAAATCTGGGTAAGGAATTCCCATATACTTTCTTGGCACCACGTGTTTGCCAATATCAGAGCATAGATGTACTGAGTAGCTATGTGCTAGATTGTCTACACTCTTTCTTGCTTTGATCCAGCACCTGGATCATCAGGTGCATTCAATAAATGCTTATTGAATGAATGATTTCACTTCAATAAATTTCAGTGATTCTTAATTAATTACCTCCTATCTATGTGCCCAGCAGAAAACAAGGCAGTGTTTGTCAAAAACAAGAATAATAAGAATAACATCAACAACAAAAAGTCACATCCAATGTCACTGTGGAATTTTGAGGTTAGTAGAGGAATTAAACTAGGACAAAGAACAAAACTCAAGAACAATACAAGAGTGTATTCAGATAAGTGTCAGAACGCAGACATTGGACTCTAAGTGCTATCACTGCTCAGAAGTTGATGTTCCTGAATATGTGTGTTTGGGGCAGGCTTCAGGGAGGAAGAGATCTTTGAAGGCACCATTCCTATCAGGGGGCCACCCGCAGCAAAATTATAGAAAGACAGGAATATATAGATCTGAGAATCACTGTCACTCCCTTGTTATTGTCTTTTAATCAGTGCTATTTACATCACATGTCTTTCTTCCAGCCTATAGGGAGGAGAAAGCAAGTTCCAAGGTATTAAGTATGCTTTGCCACTTCCTGCCTGGATCCAGTACTAAAATGAGTAGTTATCATCTGCCCAGCAGTATTGTGACCTGAGGCAGCTGTTGCTTTGTGGGGATGTGGCCATTCTTTTTTCCTCCTGCTCTGTGCTCATTTCCCAGGCTGTATATAAGCCCATCGATTGCCATCTCTTCGATTTGTATTCCTATGATGCCTTGTTATTTTTTTCCCTCATTGTTTTCCTTTTCTGCATAATGGCAGGTGGCAGCCACTTGGATAGGACTCAAACCACTGCTATTTCTCCTTTTGCATAGATTTCTTATATTATTCCTACCAGAAGCTATTAAATGTTGCCATTGACATTTTCTTGTTGGCCACATGACAATAACAACACTCAGTTCTCTAGCCAAACACCTGCTCAGGAAATATGTTACTGAGGAACTTGAAGACTTCCTTCTTTCTGTCATTCTTATGCCACAGCCCTGGGAGATGTTGCCTTCCACCGCAGCATGGTTTGAATGTTTACACTTCTTGGCCTGGCACTCACAGTCTTCATAGTTAGATCCATCTCTACTTTGCCAAGGCAATTCTACCTGATGTACCATCTCCCATTTGAACAGGGATGTGTAAGGTCACAGGGCTAGGTAAGGGGTTTGTCAGAACAGAACACATATCTCTGATTTCCAGGACAATATGCATTTCTTTTCAACATACAATCTGCTTTCAGTCTTCCTCTGCAGTCAATGGGGATTCTATAGCATGTATTGATGCTTCTTGATGAGATCCTGTAGTATATATTGACCAGGCCTATCAACTGACATTTTTGGGGGGGAGTGATTTTTTTCTATTTTTAATGACCATATAATAAAACTGACTTGTCTTTCGGCATAGAATCCCATAAATTTTAACATATGCATAGATTTATGTAACTACCACAATAAACAGGATACAAAAGAGTTGTATTACCCACTCCCCACAAGAACTCCTTTGCACCATTTTTCTTAACTGAGATATAATTGGCATATAACATTGCGTAAATTTAAGGTGCACTACATGATTTCATACACTCATTTGCTACAATATAGTTATCACCATAGAGTTAGCTAGCCCCTCCATTATGTCACACATTTCTTTTTTGTGGTAAAAACTTTAAGATCTAGTCTTTTAGTAACTTTCAAGTATATAATGCAGCATTGTTAACTATAGTCACAATGCTGTGCACTAGATTGCCAGAATTTACTCATTTTCTAACTATGAATTTGTGCTCTTTGACCAACATCTTCCCAATTCACCCATCCCTAGCCCCTGGTAACCAACCTTCTACTCTGTTTCTATGAATTCAGCTCTTTTAAATTCTCATGTAGTGCTCTGAATTTTTGGTTAACTTTGTCCAGAGTTGATAATTAGTCAGTAGGTTCCAAATGTTAAGATATCAAAAACACTTCCATGGTGGTTAGTAAATTACTGTTACTTGGAATCCCTAAGTAACATGAACTCTAGGGAAGGAACATCACCAGCCTCCCACAAGCAATTTCTGTTTAGATTCAACCAAGACCTCCTCTTCGCACTTTTATACCTAGCTATAACTTCATAGAGGATATTTTACTCCTTTATCATTCAGTATAGGATTAGGAACCTTGTCAACATTTACTATAACTTCACTGAATGAAAGCATGAATGGATGCATTTCTCTGATGGGCATTATAGCTACAGTTTACACTAGGGCTTATTTTGCTGTGTGTCATAAGGCTTCAGGGATCTTGTGAGCTTCTTGAAATTATAAGCAAAGATTCTGTATATGTGAGATTTTTTGAAAGGGAGAGTCTATAGCTCCCCCCACCAAGGTTTTCAAACAAGTCCACACTCACCTAGATTTAAGGACCCCTTAAAAGAAGACCTTGAGGATGCTAAAGGTGTCTTCTTGCTCAGATGAAACTTCATAATATTTAGTGTCTCAATACCAGAGTCTGGAAGGATGTGGATGGGGGTGCCTAGGTAGGAATAAACCACTCTCCAACATTACTATATCTTAAAAGAAAAGACTCAATGTTTTGTTTTCTTACTAGTTAGACTTGGCACCCTCCTGCCTTAGCCTGGGCTTTACTGATGTGGAATCCTCTTTGTGACTAGTGTCCCTTGTCATCTGGGCAGTCCACCAACTCATGCTTATTTCCTGGTCTATCTGTGTCCCTGTGATCAGTGTCACTATGCATTTTCAGGCAGGCTGCCTGCGCTTGCCATTTAGATCATCTATTTTTGGCAAGCAACAGAAGGCCCCCAAACACACACCTGAGTCCTTTCCTTCAGAATTACACTCAGAGGGGCACTGAGCAAAAAAGGTGCTATGTTAAGGACATCTTGGGTTGAAAACATACTTAAGATTATCCTTTCAAGTCTTAGAATCCTCAAATCAGGCCACCCTGAACCCATGTTGCCTTTATTAACCTAAGGTATTATAGAACTACAATATTCAAAGTGGGAATGGGGATGGAGGTCTTTAATTGTGAAGCATTTCATCAAACTGATGTAATTATAGTGCTTTTTTACATGGGAACTAGCTTCTCCAGGATTGAAATATCATGACCTGGCATTACCCTACTTTTTCAAAGCATCAGGGAACAGTTTACTTTTAGAGCAACTAAAAACAGTATCAGCACTCCAAGCACTTCAGGAGCTGAAGTAATCACAACTTTCTTCTTATAATAATACCTATAACTGGCTAGACATTCATAAGACTTTTCACAGTCTTTGTATTTCACTGTTTGTAGGAGGGGTAGATGGGAAGATAAAAGAGAAATGAGTCAGGACTTGTAGCCAAAGCTCTCAGTAGGAGGCAACCCTTCGATGCAACCTCCTTCCTTTTCTTCCAAGAGGAAGCCATCGGCATCATAAATTATCATCCCTGGGGAATCAGCTTGTCCCTTTAAGGCTATTAAAGTGGCCAAGATGAGCAGGATTTCCAAATTAGCTTTAAGGATTACTGTGCCAGGTGGAAGGCGGCTGCCTAAGGTGGGGAGAGAAATTGGCTTCTACTATATCATTTTGGAGCTGTCCAGCATCAATCCCCAGAGTGATTTAAGCAGGAGGAATTTTGCTTCTGCCTGATAGTAGCCAGTGCTCTCAACAACAGCCGCTTATCCCCAGGTGAGGGAATGTGAAAGGTGGGAGCCTTAGACCTGGGCATGATGATAAAGGAGTGTAGGTGCCTGGAGAGGGAGGAACAGGTTTGGAGAACACAAGCATCATCTCAGCACCCAAACAAGGATGCTTCTGCATCTAAATCCTGGGAAAAGAGATCAGGCCTGCTCTTGTTTAGCCGAGGGACATAGCCTGGGGCCAGATGCCACTCTTCAAAGATAGGAGCTAATTTTTCTCCCAGGATTAAGAAGATTCATGGGGTCAATGGTGCAGGCTACTCAGAGGCTGTCCTTGAAGCATCAGTCAAGCCTCGGGCCAGCAGTCCAGTCACGACCATTTACAAATATCTATTTTAAGCTGACCCCATCCTGACTTGCTGGAGGCAGGAGATGTTACTCAAAGTGTCAGGAAAATTATTAAACTACTAGATGACAGTTTTTTTAAAGTTAACTTTTAATTTCAACACATCCTTGAAATATGAGCTTTGAGAGAGTCTTGGGATAGTTTTCTGAGAGGTGGAAGCCCTAGCCAGGGCCTTCAGTTGGATGGATGAGTTACAGGTTTTACCAATTCTCACACAGACAATTGCAATCTTCTCCCCATCCCCGCCCTTCCATCCACCTCAACTGGCCTTATCCTCTGAGGTCTCCCCACATCAGTGCCTTCTGTAGTCCACACAGCTGTCAATCTACTTTCTATAACAGCACAATAATGAACTTAAGCCTGTACTTAAAACCTTCAGAGAGTCTGTTTTTATCATTAATGCAGTCCTAATTCCTTAGCATGTCTGTTACCTTATTTACAATCCAATTCCAACTTCATTGTCCAGCCTTATCTCCTATCACTTCTCACCCTGTGGGTTCTACTCTAGCCACCAGAATGCACCTGCTTTTCTGTACCTATGCTCTTCTTCATACCTTGGCTCGCGCTGGTTCCTCTAGTCTTAATCCTGCTTCCTCTTCCTTTTCTCTGGCAGGTGGATTCCGAAGAACCAGTTCCAATGTTACCTCACTTGAGAAATTCTCCTTTGGCCACCCCCTGCCCCATCCTTTCCTATTCAGGCAGATTTCTGTTTCCTCTGTTGTTCTCCCGAAGCAATTTTGATGGATTTCTGCTAGAACACTTACCCATACTATACAATTTATATAGTATTTTTTATTGACACATCTGTCTTCTCCACTGAACTAGAAGATTATTCTCATCTACTTTCCCACCCTCCCCTACCTCACCGCAGCTTTAGAACCTAACACAATGCCTAGCAGAAAGGTACTTAGTAAATACTTAATGGAAGAGAAATGAATGAAAGCTCGAGTGAATGTAGAAAGTGGGGTACAGACACAGAGGTTTAGAATTTATAGATAGAAAGACCTATAGAAGGTCATCCCATTCTGTGCCCCACCAGCCCCCTCCTCCAACCCTCTGCAGGCAATTTGCACTTTTACGTTTCTGTTCCATCATGTCTGGTTGCCCTCAATTGCTTTAGTCTGACATTGACCCAGCATGACAAGCAGATCAACTCCTAATATGCAAGAGCCCCAGTTTTTCTGGGATATTTGAAAGCTCCTGACAGAACTGGAGGAGAGGAAACTGTCAGCCCTCACTTGTCAGTTCCTTGAGCAGCCTGTCCAAGGCTTAATTTGCACCTTGAAATTCCCTGGGGCCATTGGAGCTCTGATTGCTGGTTTAGGCTCCTTCAATAGTTGCCCTTAGGAAATAAGTGGAGTAGAAGGGTAGAGGATGGGGAATATTATTGCGTTCTTCCCATATCTCTAAAGAGCAGTGGTGGTAGGGGTGTGGAGAGAGGATCATAGGCAGGAAAACAGAAAATGAGGAATGAATAGACTGGCTTTAAGTTTCACATCGCATTGGAGTAATAATGGGGAAATTGAATGGGGAAACATTTAAAAAACTCAAAGATGAGTCCGTGTAAACAGCACCATCCAAAAGGCTGCGGAACATCCACCCATGGAGAGGCTGCGAGTGCTAAGTTCTACTCAGTGATAATAAAGGAGGCAGTTAAAAACCAGAGATCTCCCCCCATCTGCTGGGTTTCTATCACTTAATCAAAAGTGACTCCAACTACAGCAGCTGCAAAAAAATGTTCCCAACCTTCCATTAATTTCCATACAATAACCCTCTAATGGGGGAGCTGTTCAGGGGAGGAGGGCAATCAATCTGGCCTAATGACACACCCGGGACCTGGGGAAAATGCAAACTTGGAGCAATTTCATGGCAGGTGCAACCTTGGAAAGCATTACCATTTTTCTAAGTTAATTTGTTCCCTTGATATGTTTGAAATCCATATTTGTACTTTAAAAGTATAAAATGCAAGATGATTAAAAAATATAACCAGATTTTTGTAAACCTTTCGGCAGTAGCAGGTGATGTATGAGCCATCTCCATTCTGCCTCTCCCTGCCTCTGCATCTCCATTTTGCCTCCTTTCATTCTTTGCTGTCATTTGAGAGACTGAGGAGTCTCTGCTTTGTTTACTTTTTTCACGTGTTCCCCACCCCCACCTCCCAGCCCCCACCCCTCAGCTCTGAGGGCTGGAGCCCTGTGATGCCCTGGGCAGAACCAATCCAGGAAATTCTGACTGCTGTCAAAAAGGCTGGCTCTGGGATGGAGCCTCTGACTCCAGAGGAGGAGGAGCAAGGAAACCCCAGCCCAAGATTGGTTGCTGAGAGACTGTGCTGTCTTCTCTCTGTTCCCAGCTCCTCCTCCCTGCCTGGCTTCACTCACCCAACAGGGTGAGTGAAGAACAATCCAGGGAAATAGAATTAAAACCTGGCGCATGGTCTTCTTTCAGTCCTGTGATTTCTCAGTTTTACTGGGTCCCTCCTGGCCTTGAAACTCGCCTCCAGACGTACATCGACGTCCTTCCTGGATGAACTTGTCAATTTCCTTTTCTCTTAGGTCTTGTCTTAGGAAATAAAAGGAAAAGTACTCTGTCCCACTGAAATGCGTTCTTCCCTACCCCACCCACTTCTACAAATGCCCACTTGGAAAATGACAGTGTGCAGATTTCTTGTCCCCCATCTGACATCTGTCCAGAAGTTGAGTAGACTGGCTCTGTTTGTGGAGCACGCAGGCCATTTCCTTCCCTCCCCTCTACCTTAGTCTGGGGAACCCCACCTGAAAGAACCTGTCCGGAGTCTCAGGGATTCTTCTTCCCACTTTTTCAGTCACTTCTCATATTCCAAGAGCAGAAGTACAGCAGGAACTCCGATGAACTCTTGTTGGCAGGACAATTCCAATAGCCAGAACATCATAAGTTCTTCTAGTCTTTAGAAATGAGGTGGCATTTCATTCCTTTTAATGTTAGGGTTCATAGTGTCACAGGTGTGCACAGGTAACCAGGTTCTTAGTGACCGAGGAAAAATAATTGAACCGAACACACAAAGTTTATAGCATAAAGAAAGAGGGAAGATTTATTAAGCGATAGCACACTCCACAGGACATGGGAGTGGGCCAGCTCTGAGCAGAGAAGGAACACATGGGCTGGGGGGATTCTATTCTTATAGGGCAGAAGCTCCCTGGCTAGTCTTTGGCGGGCTTTTCCTGCACAGGTACAAGGAGTTGGATTACAAAGTTACTGCACATGTGTGGTTTCCCATGATTTTGATTGGCTACTGGAGAAGGGAGTCCCACAATGTTATTTCATTATAATGATATTATAATGAATCAGGGGTAGTGCGCAGGCGCATTCCATGATTCAGAGTTATCCCAGAAAACAGGAACAACCGGTCTTAGGGGGTTTCTGTCATGTATAGATGTTTTCTACCTCAGCCCCGCGGGGCCTCTGGAGTTTCCTTCCTGACTATCTCCTGCCTCAATAGATTAATCCAAAAACTCCAGGAAAATGCATTTGCCTGTCACGTTCAAGAATTTTCAGATACTGTAATCAGGGATTTGGGTTTGAAGCTCATGCTGGTGCTTAAAGTTCAAGGGTTTTATGGTACTCTCTAGTACTAGTGCTCTGGGATGCATTGCCCCTGGAGCAAGGTGCAGATCTTTTAGAAGTAAAAGTTGGGAGATAGCTTCTTCTGAGCATTCATTAATTAGGTCTTTGGGGTCTTACTTTCTTCCTCAGGAAAAGTAATTAACAATAGTTATATATTTAGGAACTACTCTCTTTACTACTCTGCATTCGTATAATCCCTGCACCATGAGAATTTTCATGTAGCAGCCAGGAGAACGTCCCTTACAAACCTTCAGCTCCAGGGGATGTAACTAACCAAGGATCCCAGATGATGGACTCTGAGCTCCTTCACTGCACTCATGCTGAGGCCACGCCTCCCATAGGTGTCTCCCACTACTGAGGTTGGCAAGGAAACTAAAATAGACCAAGCCCTGGTTTTGGCTGGATGGCTTCATAATGACCCAAACGAACCTTCATGAGACTGCATGGTGGTGGTGTAGGAGAACTTCTTTGTCCCTCCTTCCTTCAAAAGTCTCAGACTTGCTATGTGGTCTGGTGGCTTTCCAAGCCTCCTCAGCTCCCTTCTCATCTTCTCTCTAGAAAAATCCCCTCACTATGTTTGATCTTACCTTGGAATCTGCTTCTCAGAGGACTGGACTATCACATGCAGTCACAGGCACCAGGGAAGTGTATCTCTGGGAGATGAGGATTTAATTGGTTGAAGTTCTATTCTCTAGGAGTTCAGATAGCATTATTCATTCAGAATTTAAAGGTAAGGCCCTGAAATATAAAAGAGGCCCAAAGAACCTGTTGAACTCCTAGATTTTCTCTTGGTTTTGGAATCTTCCATCTGTGTGCAGAATTCACTGTATTCGAGAAATGTGTTGCCTTTCAACTCCTCATCATGTGATCAGTGTATGGCACTCCCGGTAACAGGACTTGACATTTATTGTTAAACCGGCTTCTTGAATCACTCGGAGGGAGACTGTAAATGTCTCAGATGTAATTCCACATACAGACTTAGAATGGCAATGTTATCTAGTTGTACAATTATGATTCTCCTCTCCCTTTCAAGAGATTACCTTACGAGTGCCGGTAAGAAGCTGCAATTTTTTCGCTGGTGAGGTGAGTTGAACAGTAAATTCAAACGAACAGTGTAGGGTCATGAAAACGTTATCCTGGTCCACCTTCTGGGGCCAAATTTATTTAACAGAAATACTTCCTTAGATCAAGAGTTGAAATAACCTGGACAGATTCCAGGGATTGTAGTAAGTCTTCCATCTGGTACACTTGGATATGCACAAGTTCTAATGCTATCATTTCACCTTTTGCATATTAAACATAACCCAATTCTGGTTCAAATCCTACAGAAAAAGTTCCAGTATTTTTCTAGCTCTACTATATATCTCTTTTAATATTCCGCTTTTTATTATCATTTGCACGAATCAAGAAATATGCAGATGGACCGGTGGTTTTCAATCTCTGTTTTTCTCTCATATCTTTTCCTGGAAAAAATAAAGTCAAATCTTGTTGAGAAAGGTAGTGTTTTATTTTGTAGCAGAAGCCAATATTTGACCAGTATATTTAATCAGGGAAGTTTTATCTTTTGTGCCTTCTTTCATCCTTCTGGGCAGAATGCTTCTGACATAGTTTACTTCTTTACAACACAGAAGAGTTGAAAAACAACTCCTGTTTCTTGTTTTCTTCTTCTTCTTATGTGTTTGATTTCTGTGAAAGCATAGCAACTGCTGTTCTTTATTATTTATCTAGAGGGAAGGTGTGAGATGCCATGCCTTCATTTGCTCTTCCTCTCACAAATATTTGTTTAAATTTGATACAACAAATATTTATTGAGCAACTGTTATATACTAAGTGCTGGGGATACTGGAATGGACAAAATGAATAAAATGTCTACACTCATGGAACTTATTCCTAGTTGGAGACACAGAAAACAAACAAACAAACAAATAAATATACAATCAGGTGAAACCAGCAATATTTCTAATGCATTCACTGTGGGGATGTTAGAAAAAGACAGAGTCAAGAACGAGTGTAGGGAATTTAGCTTAAGAAACAATGTACAGACAAGGAGAAGCTCGAGGGAGAAGCAGGTTTGGTGGCAGGCAGACCAGGAAGTGAATCAAGAACTTTGTTTTGGACATGTTCAGTGTGAGATGCCTACAAAATGTCCTGGTAGAGAATTTCAGAGGAAGTTGGATGTATATGTCTGGAGTTCAGTGTATAAATTGAGACTAATTATATATATTTAAGATGTCACTTAAGGCTTTGGGACTGGATGAAAATCTCAGAAATGTATTGATGGAGACAATAAGCATTCTAAAAACTAAATTCACCCAAGAATCAAGCAGAAGAAATAGATTCATTAGAGAAAGCACCATGTGCCAGGAACTAAGCTAAGTGGTGGAAACACAAAGAAGTCAAGACATTAGCTTTACATTCTTTGAGGACAGGAAATGTTTTACTTTCTTTGGATTCCAGAACTTAGCACAGTATCAGTCACACAGAGCTTTGTTGACCCAAAATATTGAAATGGAGGGCCCAGGCAGAGCTCAATGATGAACCAAGCATTTTTCTTAATCAAATTCTGTGTGCATGAGGTCCTATTAGAAAACAAAACAAATCAAATCAAAGGTCATAGTTCATTGGGACAGGCAAACAGGTAAAGAAGCCATTATAACACAGAGTAGCTGTTTCTCAAATGGAACTTTGTCCAGAATGTTTTGGGAATGTCAGAGAGGCACAGCTATTTCTGAGCAAAGCTGTCACCAGAGGAGGTGATGCTTCGGTGGGGAGGAGAAGAATGGATGGGTTCTCACCAGGAATCCAAAGCTGAGAAGGGTGTTCATCAAATTATGGAAGTCCAACAATTTTGTTGTACAATTGGTATCACTGTTTCCTGGGTGGAATGAAATTCTCTGCTATGAATTCCCCATACTTCTCAACTCTCATCTCACGCTTGGGTCATTTTCCACGACAGTTATGTTTGTCTCTTTTAAAAACTAATTTAAACAAAAATGTTTCTTGTGCCTACCCAATTAGATTCCTACCTGCGTTCAAGAAGCTATCAAACAATAAAATTAGCAGTAGATGTTAGCAGTCAACAACAAGCCAAGTCAGGATAAAAACATGCTGAACAGAGGTAGGAAGATGTGTTACAGTCATGCATGGGGGTGAAGAATTGGTTCTGACCAAGGATAAAGGAAGGCTGCAGGGAAGAATAACACTGAGCTGATAAGTGGGGTTTTATAGGATAAGGAGCAGAGCGCATTTCAGGCTGAGGAAATAGCGTGAGCAAGCACAACGGTAAATACAATGTTTAGTGTGGAAGGAGCAGTGAGGTGTGACTGTCAGTGTTTGGAGGGCTGCTCCAGGGAGATGGGCTCAAATGCTGTTTGCAGTCAAGTCATGGCGGGCTCAGGATGCTGTGGCCGAGAGTTTGGACTTCACTCTGTAGTCAGCAGGGGTGCGCTGTCACAAAGGAGAGACTTTTGGAGCAGCCCCTCAAATATCAAATCAATGGGAGAAAATTCTTGGTAAGGTTGGGAAATTTTCTTTGAAATAAAGAGAAGGGGGAGAGTATTACATGCTACCTCTACTGGGAAGGGTTTTTATAAGTAAGAGTCTTAACTTTTACTGTTCCTTTAAGACTTGCTTTTAGTCTGTTAGTTTGGGGATGTTAGCCTATATGTTTAGTCATGTGGCTCCAAAGTACTCTCGGAGATAGTTCTATATTTCTATATCCAAGGCAGAAAGGTAAACCCTTAGCCTGGCTATGGGACTTCTGCGTAAATATGGTGGATCGACAGCACATTATCTCTTCTCACTTAAGCTTCCTGAAGCAACCACAAGGAAACAAAAGAACAAAGTGACTGAGGCAAATGACAACAGTGGGCAGAATGCAAATTTTACTTTTGTTCAGTTATATTTCCCTAGAATCTGGCACATGGTAGGCAAATAATTTTTGAGCAAATGAAAAGGTAAAAAACAAAAAGAATTAAACTCTTTGGCAAGATGAAGAGATAATGAAGGAGTGATAACTGCACGCGGCAGAAAGGGGGTGGTTACAAGCTATGAGCCTACAGATGGGAAATATTGGTACAAGGACAGATTGTGCTCTTTCTTTATGTCCTGCTCTCTCTCTAGGGTTGGGGTGTGTAATCCTGCTGCAGTTGTTAATGTTGTTGCAAGTTCAGTCTTATCCAATTCTGTATGCTCCTTAGATCCAGAAATAGGCATGACATGTCCTTACGGGTCTAGCTGCTCTACCCAGTTAGATATTGTCATCCTTACCCAAGAAAAATCCATTGGCTCCGGCAAAAACTTCATATTCAGCCTCAGCCACAAAGAGAGCGGAGCAATTTCAAATCTGATACCTTGGAACCTGTCCTGTGGCCTTTGTTGAATGTCTGCAAAAAAGCACCTTCGCTTTATGCTTCTGTGTCTTTGAATTGAAGGTGGTTGTTGCTGGTTTGTTTTTTTGTTTTGTTTTATTTTGTTTTTAACTGTAATTTATTGGCTCTGGTCCCCAGGCCAGGCCTCTCTTTGTTCTGTGAGGCTCCTATGCAGCTTTGGCCTGGCTGCTCCTGAGCCCTGTCTGGGGCCCCTGCAGGGAGATCTGGAGGGGCAGGTGGTCTTGCAGGCCCTGCTCCTGCTGTTATTACCAGACCTCACACCTAGCCCCTGCTGGGCCAAGGGGCTGGCTCCTTCCTGTCAATAAAGTGACTGTCCTGGCAAGAACACTGCAGCCCCTGGAAGGAGCAGGTTGCTCTCAGCAGCAGCAACAGCCCCAGGTGACATGACAAGTTGGGGAAGAAAGGTGTGCGATCCCACAAACAGCAAGCCTCCTCCCACCACCATGTGGCTCGTAGGGCCAGAGTGGAAGGGAAGGGAGAGTTTGCTTCCTGGACCCCTTCCTGCACGGGGCAGTTGCAGGGCAACATTTCCCTTTTTATTTTTTGTTTTTAAGTATTTTTATTGATTATGCTATTACAGTTTTCCCAATTATTCCCTTTTTATCCCCCCTTTGCCCTGCACCCCCAGCCCTCCAGCATCCTCCCCACCTTAGTTCATGTCCATGGGTTGTACATGTAAGTTCTTTGAGTCCTCTGTTTCATGTGCTATTTTTCTCTCTCCCGCCTATTCTATGCCTCCCAGTTATGCTTCTTCTTCCCTGCACCTTTTCCCTGTTTCTCCCTTTCCCCTCCCCACTGAAATCCCTCTTTGTGATGTCCATTTCTCTGACTCTGTTCCTGTTCTAGCTGTTTGCTGTTTTTGTTTTCATTGTTTTTCTTTTCTTTTAGGTTCATTTGTCGATAGTTGTGAGTTTTTTTGTCATTTTATGGTTCATATTTTTTATCTTCTTTTTCTTAGATAAGTCCCTTTAACATTTCATATAATAATGGCTTGATAATGATGAGTTCCATTAACTTTACCTTATCTGGGAAGCACTTTATCTGCCCTTCCATTCTAAATGACAGCTTTGCTGGATAGAGGAATCTTGGATGTAGGGCCTTGCCTTTCATGACTTCAAATACTTCTTTCCAGCCCCTTCTTGCCTGCAAGGTTTGTTTTGAGAAATCAGCTGACAGTCTTATGACATTCCTTTGTAGGTAACTGTCTCCCCTCCTTTTGCTGCTTTTAGGATTCTCTCTTTATCTTTATTTTTGGGTAATTTAATGATGATGTGCTTTGGTGTGTGCTTCTTTGGGTCCAACTTCTTTGGGACTCTCTGAGCTTCCTGGACTTCTTGGAAGCCTATTTCCTTTGCTAGATTGGGGAAGTTTTCCTTCATTATTTGTTCAAATAAATGCAGCAAAGAGGGTTGCCCTGCCTGGGTGTATATATTTTCCATTTTATTCCCCATTTTTGTTGACCAAAGTCTTGAAAATATGATCCTCCTATGAGAGTTACAATAGTGAAACCCAAAAGTAATGCATGTGATTATCCACTTGTAGAAGATCCTGGAAGATATTCTGTAGATGGCAGCTGAGTGACATATGGGGGTAGTAATGGAGGGGAGGCTTTGGTGGACTGGCCTAAAGTAGGAATGACTCAAGGCAGTAAAGCCTGATGGCATGAATCAGCAACTTTCCGAAGAGACCAAAGCGTGGTACTAAAGAGTGTGACCTTGGGAATACAGACCTGGCTTGCCTGCCAGCCTCGGGTGACTTTGTGTAACCACTTATCCTTTATGACAACCAGTTTCTTCATCAGTTACATGAAGATGATTGACATGTCTTTGGGGTCATGTGCTGATTGATGAGGTGTAAAGCATTTAGCAGAGTGTGTTACACATTTAACAAGTGGGGCTGCATGGAGCTGAAAAAAGGAGGACATCAAAGTACCAAAATTCGTGCTTGTTCATCTAATACATCCAGGGGACATGGACGCCAAGTATGAAGGAAATGAATGTTCAGGTTTCTGGGGAGGTGAACTCGTGAGGGGCTGGTGCAGCTGTCCAGGATTTCCTGTGGCCTCTAGGACCTATCCTTCAAGGCTCCCCACTTCCCACTCGGTATCCTCATCTAGACAGCACTATGCCTGGAAGAGGGAGCCCTAAACACTGGATTCCAGCAATCTGGTAATTTACCAAAGAACATTTCCATTCTAAATGCATGCATTGTAATTTACACATTGTCTCTTGTGAACTTCATTTACATGAGCCATCATCTAATCTTGATCTGTCTGGAAGTGAACTCAACAAGTGAGACTTTTGCAGAGTCATAATTTCTTCTACAATGTCTCCATTCTCTCCCTTCCTTTTCCAGGAATGATCTATGTCCTCATAACATTGGTTCCTCTCTGTAGATTCTCCCACCATTTACTCTGTTCGACTCCGTGGCCAGTCAGATCTCTCTGATGTCTGAAGCCCCTACTGTGTGCCACGTCCTCAATCACTACAGGGGCAGCAGCTGTTTTCAGGCCGCCTTTGGCTTTGAGAAAACCCGTGATACAAAGGGACACACTGAGCACAAATGTCTGATGTCTGGTTCTCCCAGAATACAAACCTATTTGGCCAAGGCTTCTGTGCCCACTTGCCTTAAGGGGCTAATTTATTTTGGAATTGAGGTTGTTTTCTTCAATGCTGGAAAGTGGGTGTAGCCCCTGCCTCTGGCCCTCAGAGGGACTTCTGTCTGACTCAGAACCTGTTTGTTAGTGCAGCAAAAATTTGCTGCAAGCAAAATTTTCCAATATTTCCGTTTCATGTTCCTACATGAATGAATGTGATTCTGCAAGGGAGTCTGAGATTAACTGCCTATGAAATAATAAATCTCCCAGCCTCTCTGAGGTATTGGCCATTGCCCCCACTCCAGCCAGTTAGTTCATTTAGGCCCTATTAGAAATTAGATGCAGATACTGGAATTTTATTTTTCTAATATATTTCTCAGAGGGAGTCAACTTATTTTCACTTCCCCCACCCTCACCACCACATCCAGCCTTCCACATCTTTGAACCCTAAATGTTTGTTTTCATTGAGTTAGTTTCTGGCTAGTTATAAGGGTAGGTACAATATCTTACTTTCTCATTTTTCCACATTTCTGCTGCTTTTGAGATATTATTTACTTTTCAATAAAATTTACCCATTTAGCCGCACAGTTTGTTGAACTTTTGTAATCATATACAATTGGGTAAATCATCACTGCAATCTAGACATAGTTTCTTTACAAAGTTTTCTCTTTATGCTGCTTTTTAAAGGTGGCTAAACATCCTTGAAACACCATCTACCTCATACTTAAAGATCCTTTACAGGGAAACATTTAAGGGGAAGTTGTGTTTAAAAGTTTTAATCTGAGTGACAATGTTCAAACTTCTGAGTTTGGGAGACTTCTAGGTCTAAAGTTTCCATTGTATCTCTGTGATACTCTCTCAGTTAAAGGCCACATTTGTCATCTACATCTGCTGTAGATGTAGAACGTTTTCACAGATGGCAGGTGTCTTGGGCAAAGACTAACCCACTGGCCTTATTCCCTTTCCAATCCTGCCAGCTGCTGTTTTAACAGTTCTTGGTCAGCCTTGCAATTCATCCATTAGTGTCTAGTCTTCCCCCAACCTAAGAACTGAGTGACGTGTCAGAGTCCTTAGCAGCTTTGGAGAAACCTGCTGTCCAAAATTTGATACAGTCTTTTCAGTTCCTGGTGAGGTCTCTCATTCCATTCATCAATACAACTCTTCCTTCAAGCAGATGGAAGTCTTAATTTTTCCATGCTTCTTCCATTGTATACCAAAATCTGTCCATTACAGTTAGGTATGACCCTAGTAGAGTAATTATGTCTTAGTAGATCTCCATTTCCATCTATCCATTCAGTCATTAATCAATAAGCATTCAATGTTTGAGTATGTGGCTTTCATATGGCAGCATTGTATTTTATAGTATATAATTTGACCCCTAAAACAACACTTATTTTACATCTGAGAAAACTAGGTGACTTCTCTAAGGAAACCAATGACCAGTAAAGATAGTGTCATGACTCAAATCTGATTCTTCTCTGATTGCCAAGATCATATTCCTTCCTGAGTTCTCGATTGGTTGTATTTTGTGTGTATAATACAATAGTACAGATATTTAGTAAGAGTTGGCTCTATGAGTCGGAAGTTGAGTTGAGAGGTATGGGGAAAAAATAGAGATTTAGGAATCATTGACATGTGGATGGTCTTAGAAACTTTGCACACTGATGAAGTTGATGAAATCTGAGGAGGTGATCTGACTAGAATCATAGCCCAGATTTGGTCTGGTTCTAACATTTCATGCTTCTCTGGACTCCACATGTTTATATAATTGCTTGTCTCTATCAGCCATTCTCCCTGATTTAACCTAAGACAAAATTGGAATTTAGCATTGGGCTCAATTATTCTAGGAAACCAAAGCATGGAAAAGAAATCCCCAAAACATAGATATGAATGCTTTTAGAAAGTACAGATTTTGGATCTAGTTTTATATATATGTTATATATATAATATGTATGTATATGATATATATAATCTTGTTCCATATATATGGAATATATATATGCACATGTACATGTACATATACATATACATAATCTAGCCAGAGACTTGTTTATCAGTGCTTTCTTATGGAGTCCTTCCCTAAACCTTGATCTTTCTATTTTAGCACTGCCAAGCCCTGCCTCAATTCCATTTGTTAGAATTTTTGGCATTCTCCCTCCAACTTGTTCCTGCTGGAGGTCTAGATTTATCCTGTATTGGTTTTGGTTAATAAGAAGGTTAAAGAGTATTTCACATTTGCAGATCCCACTTGAGACCCTTATGACCTCCTATTTGACTTTTGTAGATCCCAATTTAAACTCCTAAATTAGGCAGTTTATCCCACCCACATATATTCCATACATTTGAAGATGGCTGAAAGTTACTATTATCCCAAGGAGATCCAGAGCCAGATACATCTCCAACCTTGGGACTGTGCTATGTACATAATTAATGTTTATCCTGAGGAGAAACTCAGTAAAACAAAAAAATAGGAAATAGGTTCATATTTCTTTAAAAAGAGTTAGGTTAGATATTTAGAAGACCCTTTGACCCTGAAGAGGAGTGGAAGTTTTGACACAAGGGGATTGTGGCAATCCTTGTGGATATTTTTGTTTTGTAGAGAAAGGAAAACAAATCACTTTCCAAAGATAGTTTAAGTGACATCCTGCCTGGAGGAAGGGCAACGAACTAAATGACTTCTCAAGGTCTTTCTGAATGCAAGGGTTTTTATAGCCACATATCCAGAAAGTATAAACACCATCTAGGTGCAGTTTTCCAAGTAAGAATTCAAATATACTCTTTCTCCAGGTTTCAGTGACATATTGCTGCTCCTCATTATAAACCAGAGCACCTTCTTCCAGATCCCAGAATCTTCTATTACTGGGACGAGTAAATGTCCATTTGCCTCAGACATCTGAGAGATCCCCAGGCAACTCTGAGTTGAGAGATTCAGTACTAATTATTTGCCTGGGTGGCACTGTATCCTCAGTACCGGAGAAAAATAACTGAGAGCTCTGCTCATTCCAGCGGCAGAAGAAGCAGTCTATATTTGTGGTTAAGGGCTCAACATCAGGGATTGGGAGACTCCAGTCTGGGCCTGGCTCAGCCCCCAGCTAGCTGTGGCACAAGCTTTTCTGCTCCTCCTCAGCCCTCATGGTATAGAGGATAGAAGCACAGATGCTGGAGTCTATCTGGGTCTACCACAGTAACTGAATGACCTTGTGCAAGCTACCAAGACCACTGCAACTAAGTTTACAGTTTTGCCTTCTATAAAGTTTTGATAACAATGTCCACTTTATAGAAGCATGGTGAGGATTAAGGGGCATAATTGATGCATGTTGCATAGACAGTCACTGGTACAATAGTAGGCATTCTTTACGTGTTCGGTATTGTCATTAGTTTTCTTATTTGTAGAATGAGGAGATTGGGTAAAGATAGAAGATCTTTTTCAGCATTGAGAGTCTGTGAATTTAATGTTGCTTTTTCTACAGTGGCATCTATGTCATCTCCTCCTCCCATCTTCTTCTGCCTGGGGTCCCCACAATCTCCCCCAATCACAGGGCCACTTGTTACGTAACCTGCTCTGCTGACTCTCCTCTTTCCATAGTACAGGGCCCTCCCATGCTGCTCACTTCTCCACATGGTGGTCCAGTGTTTGATGAAGGATCCTGTCAGGTATACAAGTGTACATCTTCCTCCTCCCCAGCCATTAATCCTGTCAAGTGCTGAGCAATTGTATTGCCCAGCCTTTCTCTCCTGTGAGCAATCTGAGAGACTGCCTGGCATTCATAAGTTCCAGAGCTGAGGATATTTTTTTCCTTTCCTAAAACAAAGTCATCTCCAAACTTTTACATTATAGATCATCCTGGAGCTTTATTTTCACCATCACTGAGCCGGAAAGGGGACTAAGATATCCTACATTTTCCTCCTCAAAATCAAACATCTCAAATAAAAACCCCTTTGCTTCTCATCTTTCCCATTTTCTCTCCTAGTGCTCAGATAAAAATGAGACTTTGTCTTTTGATTTTCACTTCTTTGTCAATTTTCTCGTGGCTACTAACCCAAGAGCGGTGGGGACAAGCTCCAGCAACTCCCCATGGGCGAGAATGTGATGATGGCAGCTCCGTCACCAGGCAGATGGGCAACCTGGGGGTTTTCTCAGTGCCGGTTTTGCCAATGCCCCGGGACTAGTTTGATTAAATAGCTTTTACAACTGTGAAGTCTGTGAGGCAGTCTGGGAGCTAAACCATTCTAAATAGCATGGGTGGGTATAGCGTGCTCCTATGTAGGGGAGGCAAGAATGTTAGAAACCAGTTTGAATTTTCATCTCCTCCTGGGCTTCCCTGTGCTTTCAGAATAATTTAACCTTCCAACCACTGTCAGCATATAATCAGGCTCTGGACCCCTGGTTCTCCACATACACTTC
Source organism: Phyllostomus discolor (assembly GCF_004126475.2). NCBI lineage: Eukaryota > Metazoa > Chordata > Mammalia > Chiroptera > Phyllostomidae > Phyllostomus > Phyllostomus discolor. The sequence continues at coordinate 8,605,847 of NC_040916.2, read as the reverse complement.
TATTTGCCAAGTTGTACCAAATATTGCTGAGAAAATTCAACAATGAGACCAGTAAGAAAGAAATGGTGAAAATATAACTGAGGTCCAGCCTGATGACGGGACAGGCCAAGCAAGGCGTACCCGCCCTTGGCTATTTGAGGAGCCAGAGGAGACCAGAAGCTTGGGTTCTGATGAAATCTGGCAATAGCAACAGAAAATAGTCCAAGAACAAGACACAGGCCTTGATGCCTTTTTTTTTCTATTATAAGTTGCTAAAAACAAATGGGACAAGAGATTGGGAATGAGCTCGATGAATAAAATTAGATAATTGATGACCCTGCCAATCTGGTGGGGTACACAGATGAGAAACTTCGCCCTGAAACTCAGTGTGTGAATATGGCGGATGGAAAGTCAACATCTTGTGCTAAATTGCGGATTGCAGGTCAGTCCACTACAGTGGCCCAAGTAGGAGGTGGTGGGACGTCTGATGCCTTGAGGCCTCTTCCCTTGAACTGTAAGCGTAGTGTGTTTAAAGTAAAACTGAATGTATGGTTTCTTCTCCCTGCACCCCCACCCCAGCAAAAAGAATATAACCAGATGTCCTAATCTATAAAAGGATGCTAAAAATTTATTGTGTTGACTGTATCAACAGCTGTTGGTATTTGAATGAAGACCACATGAAAAGTATGCTTAACCTCCAATATGCTCTCTCATGATGCAATTTCAGGGAGTCTACTAGCCGACTGTGGAAAATACATTTGCTCTGAGGTATCTACCCGGTGTTTCTCAAATCATAAATGGAATTAGTTATGTGGCTGTAATTATATTTCAACCTGACTTTAAACATACACACACACGTCCCTGCCTTGGGTGGGGTTCTCTTCCCGTTTTGCCACTGCCTCATGTGCCTGGACTGATATCACACTGGCCCAGACTGGCAAGAGGTCTTTGTTTTATTAATAAATGATTATTAAGCTTAGTTCTTCTTCCTCTTTAAATTTTTGAGATATTGATTTTTATTCTGCCTGGCTCTCCACTGAAGGAAAGAGAAATTTATTTGTCAGGTGCAGTTTATTGTTTTGTCATTTTTCTATTCTTTTGCCTTTTTCTCTCTGAATCACTTATTTACATGTGTTTTCACTGTATTTCTATTTCTGACTTTCCTGTCCTTATCATTGTTCCTCTCTCTTTCTCCTCTCTTTCTCTCTCTCTCCTTTTTCCTCTCTCTTCTTTCTTGCACACACTCTCTTTCTCACACAGAATCAGTTTTTTTGGGTTGGATCTGTTTGCTTTTTATATTAATAACTCTTCCTGCCATGTTCCATAAGCTCTGATGCTTAAGTGATATCACTTGATGAACTAGTAAATTATGGTTACCCTATGGGAGGTGATCATTGTTCATGGTTAGAAAGGATGTTTGTTCCTGGATCCCGAAGTTCTTCCTGCTTCTTCCTTTGCTTAGACATACACAGTCCTTCTTTGCTTGACAGTTTCAGTTGAGAGTTGATTGACTACTACCTTGTGATTTATTCTAATGGAGAGTAACAACTTATATGCTTGAGACAGAAATCTTTGGCTAACCTTATTAGTAAGCTTGGCAATGTTAAAATGTAGACATGATCCAGATTTTATGGGGCCTACAGCTACTGTTAAAAAGTGACTTTAAGTTTACAAATAAAACATCATATGCTAGGCCTTAGAATGGACCCATGCACGTGCAGAGCCCAGAAGCTTAAGCTTCATTCCTTTCATGGTAAATTTGTTTCCACTAAAGGGGATTCCTCTTTGCAAGACCCTGAACTGTTTTGCTTCTCTCAAGTCCTATTTACTTTGCTATAGTTCTTTACAATGCTCTCGATCGTATACTTGCACAAACTCACTCACACTTAAATGTAGGAGAACTGCCATTTGGCTTTGGGGCCTGTTGTTTAGGCCACCCCATGGTTGCTGTCCTGTCATATTTGTCCCTGGCTCATGATTTTGGTTCCAGCTTCTGGCACCTGCGGTCTTGGTCTTCACTTCAGTTTATCCTTGGGTTTTATCACTTCTGACCCTCCCTTTTCCAGAATGGATTAAATTTCCTTACATTTCTGATTCAGGTAGAAATTTCCTATTGTTCTTTAAGCCCCAAGGAACCCAAATTCTACCCAAATTTCATTCCTGGAGGTAGTAGCTAGATAGGCCAGATCTGGTTGTCTGGTTAGAAACAGAGGAGAAGTTTTAGACTGTTTCATCCATAAAGAGTCTGGGTCAAAACTTGTATAATTTTATTAATGAATATCATCCCAATAAATTCAATAACCACCTCCCCCCCAAAACAGAGTGCAGGTCAAGCCTTTGACCTGTCTCCATCAGCCTTTTTAGTCATATGCCAGCTCCTCCCACTACAATAGAGAAAAATATCTTTTTCCTTTTAACAACTCTTACAATCTCATGTTATGTACAGACAAAGACTTCCTGTTGTATCATTTGATAACTCAGGTGTGTCCAGGTGGCTTTGGGAGCACAGGTGTGAGGAACTGAACCCACCCTAAGAATTCCAGAAGGTTTCTATGAGGAGGTCACGGAAGACTAAGAATGCCAAGTCAACCAGCTTGAACTTTATCTTTAGGAAAAATGGAATCCACTGGCCAGGCTGGTGCGTGTCCTTCTCTCAGAAATCTCCTGCTAGCAGCTCATGGAATATGGTTGGGGGAAGCCATACTAGAGGTAGGGGAAAGAATCAGTCAACCACTGCAGTCCAAAGTAAGAGACTAGGACAGTGCTGGCAGGGAGGGAGAAGTGACAAAGGAAATGTTCAGAAAACAAAGTAAGTAGAACCAAATATACCAGAGCTGGAAATTTTAAGTCACAGCCATTGGCTGGACTACACAAGGCCCACATTTGTCCTGCCCGTCTTGCTCTACCTCATCTCTTTTCTAGATAGGCCAGAAAGAAAATGGGGGAGGCACACATGCTTAAGTTTTTTGTGAGATTAACTGTCTTTATTTGGCAACTTGTGTTACCAAGTACAACCCATGGCAGATCAGAGATGAATGAAGGAAATACCACTCAGGGGGACTCGAAATCCTGATCAGCAACAGACCCGGCTCAGCTGCCATGGTTGCAAGGCCCCCACTGTCTTCCTTGCCCAGCTGTGCCTTCACAGGCTTGCTTTCTCTCTCAGGCTACTGATTTAAGAGGGCAGCCTCGCCTTTCACTGGTGTTTATGACGGGTGACACATGGACTCTTGAGGCAGAGAACGCTGTAATTCACAGAGCTCACAACTTCCACTGGGTGAAGCTCAGATATATAAAGGCTGGACTAGAAACCAAGGCCTCCTGGATTCTAATCAGACAAGCCTGATTCCTCTCCTTCCAGTGGCTTTTACGACCCATCCTTGCCCGAGATGACAAAGTTCCTCATTGTCCACCGAAAGGTAAAAATACATAAGAAGCAATTCAATTTCACAGGTCATAAAGTTATATGTCCACTTCTTGCACTTCTTCTTCTTGTTTATTATGGCAGGAAACTTCTGAGTTCACCATCTATATTTTGTCAGTGCATAGAAATTGTTTTATCCTACACGTTTCTCCTACCTCCTGCCACCCTCTCTCCTCACCTTGGCCTTGCTTGTATCTCATGCTATTCCTTACCTAAGAGACCCCTTAAATCAAGGCCTCCCACTTCTTGGCAAATAAAAGCAATATGCCTATTGCTGAGACTAAGGATGCATTCCCTCTAGGTGGTGGGATTTGTGGTGGAGAGAAAGGTAGAGGAGGTAAGCCAAAGGAGGAGTGGAAGATGCTCCCTTTTCTGAGCAGCACCTAGAGTAATTATATAGTTTTTCTTTTTCTCTTGTCCCCAGGTTTCACATACACAGATATAGTGTTCTCACCTTGAGTATGGTAAAAATCTACTTCCCCATTATTGTTCCCTTTTGTCCATTAAACCTTGCAGGGAGGCATGTTTTGCAGTGTCAGCCTTGTGTCAGCCCCTTGAGGGAGCAGCCTTCTGTTTCATGTGGCCTCTTGCCCCCACGGCCATGGCTGACTGAACCAGAAATAAACTCCTGACCCGAAAAAAAGCCATCCCATGACCTGACCTAGAATGTACAAAACCTGGGCCAATTAGATTCTTTATTTTGAGAACTTTTTTGGGATTATTTTATTATGAAAAATTCAAACATTCGGAAAAATTGAAAGAATTATACATTAAATACCTATAAGCCCACCACTAGATTCTATAATTAACATTTCACTTTCTCTCACATAGCTATTCATTTAGGCATTCTTCTGGTGGCCCACTAATATATCTTATTTTTTTTTTAATGTATGTCAAAGTGAGTTGCAAACATCACTATACTAAGAGACATGAAGGTATAGGGATGGTTGTCAACTGGTGGAGAGTGTTAAAGCTAGAAGGTCATGTACACTGGGGGGTGAAGACGTCTGAGTCTGGGGTAGCTGGTAAGTGATAGACCCAGTTTTCACAGAGAAGGAAATGGAACAGACATGTAGCAAAAACCAGACTTGTGACCACTGTGGGGCACAGAGATGCAGAAAGAAATTGCTTTGGAATTTTTTTCCAGTACTCAGTTATAATTCCCATGGGGGCCCAGCTGTACTTCTCTACATTTCTGTGTTTTGGATACAAGATTTCTGGGTCCATGTCTTCTTGCTTGAGTTAGCTCTGTGTCTGGCAACCTAAAGACTCCCACTTTGAATACCCTGTTTATTTCAGCGCATAGTCACTGGAGCTCCTACTATGGCCCAGGGACTGTTAGGCACTCTGAAGACATGGTTGCCCTGCCTGGAATGCCCTGATCCCATGACCTGCATATCGACATTGTTCTTCCTTTAACGGCCCATCTCTGTGAAGCCTTCCCTGACTGGCCAAGGCCGAGGAATTAATCTCTCATTTGTGCTCCGAGGAACCTTCATACTTCCTTGCATTGTACTGACCTCAACAGTGTGGCAAACCTAACATGCGTCTGAGTCCTCAGTGGACTGTGAGTGACAGTGCTGGTGATGTAGTCACTTTTGTATCACCATTATCTAAAAGATTATTTGGCACATAGTAGGCCCACAATAAATGTGGCAGCACTGATGTATATTTTCTTCCTTTGGTACAAACTCTCAAGTATTCTGGACCTCTTCTGCTAGAATCTTGCCACAACTGTGGAAGTGCATGTGATCAGATCTTCCTTCAGGACAAAGTTCCCACAGGAGAGCAGAGCTGACAGTGTCCAGCTGCAGTGTTTGGGGTTCTGTCACAGTGTTCCAGCTGACGACTTATACTCCTCCAGCTGCTCTGGCCAATGACTGAGCACAGGGGTATGTGTGTGGGCACAGTAAGAGGATATAGCTCTTTCTGCCTAACATGGAGCTGGTCAGAACTTTCTCAGAGTGGCACTGCAGTCTGAGGCTCTTCCTACCCATTCCTCCTTCCTTCCTTCTCCCGTTTCAAGGACGATGGACCTGCATCATGGTCTGAGGACCACCCTGCTAATTCTTGCCTCCTTGCTTCATTATATTTCCTAGGTGTTATCTCTAAATAAATCTATTGTATTTATATCTTGTTGTCTGCTTCTTTGAGAACCCAACAGACACAGTTATTACTAGAAGTGGTAATAAACAAGTTAGGTGGTAGGATGGGGTTTGGGAACTGGATCCCTGATCACCATCCGGCTGTCCAGAAGGATCTTGGCCAGAGTGGTATGTGCTTCACAGACAGTTCTTGGGACAAAAATGGCAGTCCAGCTGATAAACTTTCACTCGGTGTGGCTTTGGAAAATGTCCCAGTGGAAGGAATACCCTTCCTGGTGTGGTGAGCCCAGCAGCTTGAGCTTCATTCCTTTCATGGTAAATTTGTTTCTACTAAAGTAGATTCCTCTTTGCAAGACCCTGAACTGTTTTGCTTCTCTAAAGTCCTATTTGCTTTGCTATTGGTAAGGTATAGGAATGATGCACACAGGACAATGGAACTGGCTGGTTATTACTAAGTTGCCTTGACCCCCCTACAGAGGGACAATGAGAAACAGAGGGTAGTTAACAAAAAAGCTAAAACAAAAGTCTGTGGACCAGAAAGCATTTCTAGTAGCTTAAAAAGGTCATTATCTCCTGCAGTGGATGATTATATACAGCTAAGGAGCAAATGTAGGTTCTGACAGTTAGGGCCACAGACCTTCAAATACTAAATCCTCAGCAAAAGCTCAGGTCAGAGTCCTAGTTGGGAAAAAAACATTAGACTCCGAAATATGGTTACAAGGACATCTGGGTGGATGTCATGGGGATTGTACCTCTGCAGACTTTCCAGGCCCCTCAGAGCATGTAGAGGTTAACTCCTCCTCCTCACTAAGAGCTAGCACTTCTCCTGCTTTGGAAGACATCGCAGAGGACTTTCCCCCATAAGGCAACAGGGACTTCCATCAGAAGCGTCCCACACTTCCTTTGCCAGTTGCCAAGACAATTATCAGGGTTATATCCTAACACAATCTACCCGGGGAAGTGTTAAGCCTAAGGAGGAGGGAAAGGGCCCATATCCCATAGGAGATGCAAGAATTAGCCAGCATTTCCTGGCAGATGCCAGAGGAGTACCCATGGAGGTGGATACTGAACATCTTCAGAGGTTGGAATGTGAGACTGAATCGGGGGTGTTCACTTATTTGGGGTACTCTCTCAGGATGTGGTTTTATGCCCTGGAAAAGATTTTAGGGTTTGGGAAAAACTACTACTAGAGTGAGTCTTAGAAGCCTCGAGAAAACTATAGCCTAGTCTGAGCAGGACCGAAATGCCTGAGTTGCTATAAAAGATGGTGCAGAAGTGATTTAGAAGACTCCAGCTCAGGGAAGTGAGCAGCTGCAATATATGTGTTATCAGAGGCTGGAACACCCACCAGAAGATTATGTTCCATGAGAGGGCCAAGAGGACACTCTGTTCCCAAGGCCATCCAGACTGCGCTGAAGAGGCGGCCACAGCATCACTAACACGTTCAGCGGTGGCTGTCCTCTGCAGGTGAGGGCTGTTACAACACTTGGCTTATTAATGCGATGGAAATGACTGGGCCCCAAAGCAATAGAGACCAGGTTGCTGTTCTTAACCTTTCAGAAGCTGGTAAGATTGGGTGGGCAGCCGAGAGGAACTGACCCTACAACAAGTCAGGGAGATTTTTACTTCTTTCTGAAATCTTTGATTTGGTGAGGAAAAGTTTTATTTTCCAACCCTGCGAGTTATAGAATATTTTAAACTTTCCACATTTCCTTTTAATTTTGTTTGTACCTAAGGCAATTCTTGCCTAAATCCACACCTTTCTTGTAGTGTCTTATTAAATACAGTCAGCAGAAGCCAACTCATATTTTCTCATTTTTCCTCAAAATTACTCACTCAACTCAACCAATTCATTAAGTATATTATCTGTCTTTCAGATGATCACAGGAGGCAGTTTTACCAAATATTTCACCACCATGTGGCACAGGTCCCCATTTCTTCAGCTTCACTTAATAGTTTCCTTGAGCCAGGCTCATATATTTTAGGTTTGTGCTAACATAAACACAGATTTCTGTATCAGTCAGCTCTTGCCGCATAATAAACCACCCCCAAATTCAGTGGCATGTAACAATAATAACCATTTATTACTTTGCTCACAAACCTGCAGGTCAGCCAGGCTGCTCTGCTTCAGACTGTGTACTTGTAGATTGGAATCGATGGCTTTGCTTCAAGCTGAAGGCCTGTGGGTTAGCCTCTGCTCTGTGTACCACTTTTTTTTTTTTTTTTTTTTGGAACCAGTGAGCTATCTGAGGCATGTTTTTCCCATGGCAATGACAAAAGTCCAGGTGAATAAACCCCATGGAAAAGACACAACTTAAGCCTTTTTTCACATCACATTTATTCACCTTCCACTGGACAAATCAAGTCACATGGCCAAACCCAACCAATGACAATAGGGTGGAGCAGTATATCCTCCCACAGTGAAGGAATTCAATGGATATTCTGTGAACACTAGTCTGAACTGCCATAAGTATGCTAATGTGGGGAAGTTATATTAGCTATCTAAGTAGAGTACTTGGATGTGTATATATATATGCCTTTGGATTTCAAGACAGGGGCCTAGGCTAGAGATAAAAATTTTGGAGTTAGTAGCATGTAGATGTATCTAAAGCAATAACCCCAAATTAGATGACCAAGGGAGTGTGTGAGGATAAAGGACAGAAGAGGTCCACAGGCTTCCAGAGATTAACGAAAAGATAAACCAACAAATGTGTCAGGGAGAAGGTGATCAGTAAGGTAAGAGGAAAACCAGGAGAGCATGGGATCTGGGAATATTTGTAGAATTCGTTTCAAAAAGTAATTAGGTGGACATTTTAAGCCTTAAATACTTATGTGATAAAAGGGGAAAATGGCTGGAAATTAATAAGATGAATATCCAACTTAAAAATTAGAAGAGAAAGGCAACAAAAAATACACAAAGAAAAGAGCAGGAAAAAATGATATGGTAAATCAGACATCAGTGCAACATAAAAACAAAGATACATAATAAGGATAAACAACACCAACTACTTATTTTTTTTAAAGATCAATTCACTTGACACAACTATAATGAGTAACCAACTTAAAAGAGAGAAGGTCCAAATAAGTAATACTAGAAATGGAATGAAAAACAAAACTGCAAGTGTTACAAAGATAAAAAGGATAATAAAGGAATATTATGATCAGTTCTATGCCAATAAAGTTGAAAGTGGATGAAATGAACAGAATATCCCTAAATAAGTTATTAAATCTGAGTTAGGAAGAAACAAAAAGCTGATTGCTCTGCAACAATTAAAGTAATGAAGTAAATGAAGTAATGAGGTAATAAAGTAATGTAATAAAATCATCCCATAAAAATATTATCAAGCCCAGAAGTTTTTTCTTTTCTGCTAAATTGTAACATTCAAAGAAATACTTCTATGTTTACCTGAGCTGTTGCAGAATATAGTGAAAAGAGAACACTCTTCAACTCATTTATGAAGTTTGCAAAATTTGATACCAACAACTGAACAACAACAATTATTGTAGGTAACTATCTTTTATGAACATAAATGCAAAATTCCCAAACAAAATATTAGCAAATAGTAGCTAGTAATACATTAATGACCAATTTGGGTTAGATTCTGCAATGTAAGATCAGCTTAACATTAGACTATCAATTACTATAATTTAATGGGTTAACAAATTAAAATTAAAATTTAAAAAATATGGTTATTTCAATAAGCATAGAAAAATTACTTTTAGAATTCTGTACATGTTTATTAGTTTAAAAACACATAAAAAGTAGCAAAAGTAGAAAATTTCTTTATAAGTTAAATACAATCCACAAGACACCTAAAGCAACTGTGATATTTTAGTAGTGAAATGTTGAAAAAATTGTTAATAAAATGGACAAGTCAAGGGTGTTTATTCTCACCATTGAAACTCCTAGCCAAAATAGAAAGGTAAGAAAACACAATAAGAGGTAGAAGAATTAGAAAGGAAGAAACAAAAGTGTGATTTTTCACAGTTATATTATTATATATGCAGAACACCTACAGTGATCTAATTTGTTAGAATAAAAAAGAGTTAAACAAAGATGTTGGATATAAATTCAATATACAAAAATTAATTGCATTTCCATACCCAGCAGCAAACATTTAGAAAATGTAATTTAAAAAAGACATTATTTGTTCTGGCTTCTAGTAACAGTAGAGTAGCTTGGCTGAACTAATCTTTCCTCAGGTAACAATTAGACAGTATAGAAAAAGATTTTTAGAATTATCCTCATTTTGGAGAAACAGTAGTTACCAAAAGCAGAATGAAATGGGTAGAGAGTCAACCCTTGAAGGATAATTGTGAATTAGATACTTTAGTTTGTGGCTCATTGGGTAGAATGCCACAGCCTTATTGACTCAATGTGTTAGAGAGCAGAAGTTGAGACTGGTTAAAAAAAAAAGTAGAAAATTAGGCGGAAAATCCTAGATGATCAGAACCCACAGAAGAGTGAACCCCAGATCTACACATGGAATCCACCGCAGTCCTTGGATGCCACTCTCCCTGCGCAGAGGAGACTCCAGAGGAAGTGTGACAAAAACAAATACAACAAAGAATAGTCAGCGGAAGCCGAGAGAACTGAGGGCGGATTTGAGCTTCTGTCCATTGCAAGAGAGACGAAAGTTGGAGTTTGAGTCCAGCTACATTTAAAAAAAATCTCTCTTCAGGGGAAAATAACAGAATCCAGACTCTAAAATTTTTATAATGTCCAGTATCAATCAGTTATCAATAGGCATGGGAAACAAACAGAAAAATGTGACCCATAGCAAGAATAAAATAAGTGAATAGACCCCAATTCTAAGATGATGCAGATGTTGCAATGAGGAGGTAGGGACTTTAAAGCAGCTATTGTAAACATGTCCAAGGATTTAGAGGAAGATATATTCATAATGAACAGATGGGAAATATAACCAGAGAACTAAAAGCTATAAAAAAGAACAAAATGGAAATTCTAGAGCTGAAAACTACCATAACTGAAAGAAAAAAATCACTGAATAGGTTTAACAGCAGATTGGAGATGGCAGAAGAGTCAGTTAACATAAAGCTAGAACAATAGAAATGACACAACTGAGAAGCAGAGAAAAATATTGAATAACTTTAAAAAAGCTTCGGAGACCTATATGGCAATATTTAGCAGTCTAATATACATGTAATTGGGGAGGAGGAGAAGAGGTAGAGAAAGAAGCTGAAAAAAATATTTGAAGACATATTGGGTGAAAACTACCAAGACAGAATGATAGTTCAAAAATAAACCCACAATCACAGAGTCAGTCGATTTTTGACAAAGATATCAAAAGCTATAAAATGGGAAAAGGAAGGTCTTTTCAACAAAAGTAAGACAACTGGATGTCTATTTGGAAAGAAAAAACAAAACCCTTAAACCTTGCCATGCAAAAAACATTAATTCATAGATCTAAAAGTAAAAGTTAAAACTGTAAAGTTTTAGAAAGTAATATAGGAAGATGTCTTTGCAACCTGGGGTTAAAAAATGTTTTTAGGCATACACTGAAAACAGCAATTTTTTAAAAGTAACTAATAAATCATATATCAAAATTGAAAATATCTGCTCACCAAAATAAACTGTAATATAAATGAATAAGCAAACACAGACTGTGGAAATATGCATGTACAGGCCATCCAGTGAAACTAGATTAAAATTAAGTATTAGTTTTCAAAAGACAACAGGAAGAAAGTTAAGAAGATAAGATACAAACTTGGTGATGTTACTTATAACTTAATTATCAAAGGATTCATAGGCAGAATCTATAAAAACATCTCAAGAACAATACAAATGTCCATAAAAATGAGTAAATTATAAAACAACAAATATGAGTATTCCAGTGAAAAAATGGGCAGTCACTTCTGAGTAGCACCAAATTGGGAAAAAACAATTTCCTCTTTAGTGGGAAAATACTAATTGAAACAATAATGAAATATTCCACATTCAAAATATCGATGAAAATTAAAATGTCTGCCCTGGCTGGCATAGCTCAGTGGATTGAGCGTGGGCTGTGAACCAAAGTGTTGCAGGTTTGATTCCCAGTCAGGGCACATTCCTGGGTTGCAGGCCATGGCCCCCAGCAACGGCACATTGATGCTTCTCTCCCTCTCTCTCTCTTTCTCCCTCCCTTCCTTCTCTAAAAATAAATAAATAAAATCTTAAAAAAAATTAAAATGTCTGACCGTATCAAGTTTGACAAGCATGTGGATCAGCCAGGACTCTTACACACAGCATGTGAAGTTAAAAATTGGCATCAATGTCTTGGGAAAAACTTGGTATGATCTAGTGTACTTGAAAATGCACAGACAAGGAACATTTAGTCTCCTTCTATTGATTTCTGGCATTTCAAGAGGAACACTGATAAGCTCAAGTAGGCCCAGTCAGAGGAGGTTAACTAGATGGCTGGGGGGACTGGAGACAATGCCACAAGAGGAACAGGTGCTGGCTGTGCTTGTAATCACGAAAAGACACAAGCCTTATCCATGAGGAAGGAATCCGTAGCTGTCTTGCAGTGCTTCAAGAGTTGTAAAGTACAGGAGTATGGGACTGATGCTGCACACATACCTTCAGAGGGCAGTGCCAAGGACAATGGGTGAAAGTTACAAAGAAAGAAATTTGATTCAATATTAAAAAATTCTAACAATCTCTTACACTTATATAATGCTGTGTACTGCACATGTATTCTCATGTGCATCATGCCACTTTAGGAAAGGCTCCCAAACAATTGGTAATAGAATGAGCTGCGAGACATGTGTAAGCAGAGAATAATGAATCACGTTAGACTACTTGAACTTGAAGATAATTTCTAACTCAGACTGAATTAACCTAGAGGTGCTTCCAAGCCAGTTTCTAACCTGAGAAGAATAAGGAACAACAAAAAATAGCACCTGCATCGATTCATCCTTGTCTGTCTCAGCTTATACTTTTCAAAGTGGAAAAAAGTGGGGAACAGTTTAAGCTAGGCATGTAGGGTATTCAAAGGAATATTGGCTTCTTCTCTTCTGGGGGTCTCTGCACTCGGTAGGAAGATGAACCACATGACGCCCCTGCTCCCTTCTAACACAAAGATTCTGTGGAAGGGATACTTCATGTTTGGCTTTGTTGCTTTCTAAAACTGGACTTGAGGAAGTTATTTTCACTCCTTGGGACTCGTCTTTCCTATTAAATGAGAGTGTTCAACTCTGTGATCTTTAAGATTTTTAAAGAAGGTGCATTTTATTATCATAGGATTTATTATAAGTTCTCAGAGGTAAGCATGAATATATTAAACTGTAGAATAACACTAAAAATTGGAGGTAAGTTTAAAAAGTAGTATGGTGTTGACACATGCTTGAGCAGTGTCAAATAAAGCTAACAAAAAAGGGAGTAGAAGGGAGAGAGTAAATGGAAAGAGTAGTTGTACAGGTGGCCAGTTATGCATTAGGCTGGAGTAAAAGACTATCAATAGAGGCTGACGATTCATGTAGTTAAGCTTGAATTTTCTTGCTGTTTAAGAATTATCATTACATTAATATCAGTGACTTAAATTGAATGATGGGGGAAGAAAACAAAAGAAAAATGATTATTAGCTGAGACAGTTATATAAGGAATAAGTATTGAATAATGATAACCACTAGAACATAAATAAGAACATTTTTAGATGTCAAAAGAAACAAAAAACAAACCACAAAGTAAAGGACTTTGTGTATGCGTTATATATGTTAGTGGACATAAAAAGTCACGGACACACACACACATATACATATGTATATACATACATATATGTACATACATGATTGGAACACAAAGTGGGCATTTTTGTAAGTTTTAAACCATAGCCTATCAGCAATTTTACAGCTATTTAACAGAGAAACAGCATATAAAACAATGTGAGTGAATCAAGAAAAATATTGATTGTATCAATAGATACAAATGGGTTTTACTCACCTATTAAGAGAAAAAAATTCTGATCTCAGCAAAGCAAAATCCATGCTGTTATATGAGAATACTAAGAAAATAAAGTGATTCAGAAAGGTTAAGAATAAAACTATAGGTAAAAATAAACCAACATATTGAAAATAGGAAGAAAGCAGAAGACATAATCTGAATATCAGAAAATACAGATTTTTATGTCAAATAAAACATTGAAAGAGATGGGTAATATATTGTTTAAAGAGTACAATTCACAAGAAAGTATAATTGCTAATAACTATTCAGAAAGTAAAACTGTAATTTTATAAACAGGAAATAAACGGTCTGATGCTAATAACTTGAGGTTTTGACCACATGTCTTTCAAGATTAGGAAATTAAAAATAATTTAGAATGTATAAGACCTTAAAAATTAATGGGGTAATCCATATGGTGGCATATTTGACACTGTATCCAAATAATAAAGAATATACTTTCTCTTCAAACTCACTTGGGTCATTCACAAATGTTTCCACATGAAGACAAAAAGGAAGGAGATCCAAGATGGTGACAGACCACATGGATGTTGCACTTATCTCCTCCCAGGACCAAACTGGAATTACAACTAAGATATTGAGCAATCAACCTAAATCATCAACTGAAGGCTAGCTGAAAAGAAGTCTTATAAAAAAGGATTATTAAAAGAAGCCACAACAAGTGTAGTAGGAAGGGAGGAGACAAAAAAAAGGGCTGGCCCCACTTCCATGGCAATGACTGAGATTCCAGAGAGATATGTCAGCTGCGGGGGTTCCCTCCTGAGAAGCATAGGGTCTCAACCCCAAGCCCAGAGCACAGAGCCCAGAGAAGAGGTGCCCACATAACACCTGGCAGTGAAAATCAGCAGGAATTCTATCTGCCAGGGAAAGAGGAGAATCTATGAGAGACATGGGTGCTCTCTTAAAGGGCCAATGCACAAAATACCATTGGCAGCCACCTACCCTGGGTTCTGGTGGAGGGAGGGAGGGCAGAACAGACAGGAGTCCTTTGAGTAGAGACTGGGGTTTGTGGCTCTGGGGACAGAGCTGAAGGGACAGCTGGCAGGATCCCTGTGCTGAGTCACTCATCCACAACACACATGCCATCTTTCTTGGGTGAGGGACTACCCTCCATATGGCATCAGCCTCGGGGAAAGCAATACTGCCACCCTGATCCCTCTTACCCCACTTTGAGGAGCTTGCACACTTCCGAGGAATTAGCTCCTCGGGCTGGGGTATAGATGTCTGGGCAGCCTCAGGGTGTGTAACTGAGTTGTGTGGCTTTGGGGCAGGGACCATTCCCCCAACTTTTCCATGAATCTGACTGGTTCTTCCCTCTCACAGGAGATACACCAGCCCCAACTCCATGCTACTGGTGGCTCCACCTTCCAGAGTCCCGGTGGCTCCGCCCTGCCCAGGTCTGGGAGTGTCCGGGGCAGACTGAGTTGTATGGCTCTGTGGAGAGGGCACTCCCCTCACCTTTACCCAAGCCTGATGGGCACCACTGGCTTATGGGAGACACACTAGCTCCACCCTCCCTACTCCAGCAGTCCTACCCTAATGAGATCAGGCTCCTGGCAGAACCTGGGAAAGACTGAGTTGTGTGGCTCTAGGATGGGACCATTTTTTTCCTGGCACACCTGACTGGGGCAGAACACACCTTTCATGTGGCGTATCTTGGTCTCTTTGGGCCTGGTAAACTCTGCTGGCCTTACCCTAACAACTCTCTGAGACCCCACCCCACCACAAAGGTGTGTGGGCACCCACCATTTGGCAGCTAGACTTGGTATATACCCTAGGACAATTGCCAAGTGACCTCAGACCCAGCATTGGCACCACATTTAAACCTGTACCAATCTGGTGAACACCATTCACCCCTACCTGGTAACTCACTGAGAATCTACCTGACACAACTCGAATGCCGCCTTCACTGACTGAGGTGCATCACTGACTGAGCCTAATAGGCAGATGACATGTGGAGGCCAGAAAAGGCAGATCTTGGAGTGCTTTGGGACATTTGTTGACCTGCTGCTGGGCCTAGTGTTGGTAAAAGCCAGGCTTGGTGCACAGCTTGGTCTTTCCCATGCATACCCGGGCCCAGCAGAGGCAGCCACAAACTGTGGATCACTTTGTAGCTCCAGAATAGCTACAGCAAACTTGAGAAAGAAGGACAGAGTTGGAGGAATCATGCTACCTGGTATCAAACTATACTGCAAGGCCAATCAAAACAGCATATTACTTACATAAAGACAGATAGGTCAATGGAACAGAATAGAGAACCCAGAAATAAACGTACACCTTTATGGTCAATATGTTAATGTATGACAAAGGAGGCAAGAACATACAGTGGTTTGAAGAATCTATTCAATGAATGGTGTTGAGAACATTGGACCAATATGTGCAAAAAAAAAAAAATGAAAGTAGACCACCTTCTTACACCATACACAAGAATAAACTCAAAATTGATTAAAGACTTAAATGTTGGACTCAAAACCATAAAAATCCTAGAAGAAAACATAGGTAGTAAAATCCTGGACATTTCTTTTAGAAATCCTGGACAATATTTTCTTCTGATTTATTTCCTTTGGCAAAGGAAATAAACAAAAAATTAAACAAATGGACTACATCAAACTGGAATATTTTTGTACAGCAAAGAAAACCATCAACAAAATGAAAAGGCAACCTACTGAATAGGAAAATATTGATGCATCTGATAAGGGATTACTATCTAAAATTTACAAAGACCTCATATCACTCAAAAAAACCCAATCAATCTAATTAAAAATGGTCAAAGTACCTGAATAGATACTTCTTCCAAAAGACCATACAGATGGCCAATAAACATACAAAAAGATGCTCAACATCACTGATCATCAGAGAAATGCAAATTAAAATCTCAATGAGATATCACCTCATACCTGTCAGAATGGTTATCATCAATAAATCAATAAACAACAAGAGTTCGTGAGTATATACAGAAAAGGAAATCCTCACGTTGATGGGAATGCAGACTTGTGCAGCCACTGTAGAAAGCAATATGGAATTACCTAAACAAATTAAAAATAGAAATGCCTTATGAACCAATAATTCTACTTCTGGGAATATACCCAAAGAAACCCAAAACACTAATTCAAAAGAATATATGCACCCCCATGTTCATTGCAATGTTATTCATAGTAGCCAAGGCTTGCAACCAGCCCATGTGCCCATCTGTAGATGAGTGGATAAAAAAGCTGTGGTATATTTACACAATGGAATGCTACTCAGCCGTAAAAATGAAGGAAATCTTACTTCTTGTGGCAGCATAGATGGGCATGGAGAGTATTGCACTAAATGAAACAAGCCAGTCAGAAAAAGACAAATAGCATATGATTTCCCTTATATGTGGGATCTAATGAACAAAATAAACTAGAAAAACAAAATAGAAATAGACTCACAGATGCATAGAACACACTGAGAGCTGTCAGAGGGGATAAGGTTGGGGGTTTGGGTGAAAAAGGTGAAGGGATTCAGAAAAAAACACCTCATAGACATGAAAAGTAGTATGCTGACTGACAGAAGAAAGGGGTGATGGGAGTAAGCAGAAGAGGGTAAAGAGGGTAAATGATGATGGAAGGAGATGTGACTTTGGTGGTGAACATACAATATAATATACAGATGATGCATTTAGAGCTATACACCTGAAACCTATATAATTGTATTAACCAAGGTCACTCCCATAAGTTCAATAAAAATAAAAATATTAAAAATTAAGAAAAGAACAGAGAGGAAAACTTCAGTTATATTTAGAAAATGGAAATTATAAACCAGCCTTTTCTGACCAAAAAATGCAATTAAACCAGAAGAAATTAAATTATCAAAACTTTCTCCTAAGTGCTCTTGGGTAAAAGGAAAAATATAAAACAAAATTTTAGAATTTCTAGAAGTAATAATAATGAAGATATTATATATTTGGAAAACTCAAGAGAACTAATGAACAAAACTGTTATAAACAATAATAGAATTTAATAAAATTTAATAAAATATCACTTGATAAAAATCAAGTGATAACATCAATAATCATGTCACATACAAACAATAACTAATAAGAAATATTAATGAAAGAGAAAATTCTATGTATAGTAACAAAATAGAAAAAAATACCTAGGCATAAACTTATCAAAATTTGTAAAATTTATATCTAGAAAGCTTTCATACATATTTAAAAGATACAAAAGTTGATTTAAACATATGGAAATCTATACTGTCAATGTAGTGATACGGTAAAATTTTGGCAATTGCTGAATATGGGTACAGAGTAATTGAGATTCATCACATACTATCCTCTCTACTTTCTTATATATTTGAAAGTTTTAAAATAAACTAATTAAAAATGGTTAATTCTGGTGTTAAAAATAAAGGTATTTAGGTTCTAGCTCCATCCTATCAAGCATACTTAGATGACTATGAGTTAATTAAAATGATTTGATTAGATTTTTACAGTCAAACTTAGTTAAGCTAAATCTCTTTGGAATCTCTGCTTATCGGAAAACTGATTGCACATGCATGCTTTGGGTACTTTCAAGTGATAGCTCTTTCTTTCTACTCTTGCCCTAACTCTGGCAAGTAAGGAATCATGTTTCTGTTTGCCTCTGCTTCCAAGGACTGTATAAGATGAGCTGAGAAGCAGAAAGAGAATCACACAAAATGTTTCAGGAACTGTTAGAAGTTCTTCAAGGTCTTAGGCTAGAAGGGACTTCACAGAGCATTCTTACTCTGAATCTTTCTTCTAAATGGAGCAATGTGAAATCCGAGATACTGCCTTTAGGCTTTGTTCAGTTCTCTGGAGTGATACCATTGAAAAGATAAATCTTCTCATAAATGTTAAAAAAAAAAACAAACAAACTTGACAACATTCCATGTTCATCCTCACCGAAAATTCAAGACAAACAACTTTACTTAGGAGGGTAGTTAGTGTTTGTTATCCTCAAATAACAGGCATTAGTGCTATTATGATTACCTTCCACAAAAGAAAACAACACAAAGCAAGACATGGGCTGAATTCTTCGTTCCCAGTGGACAAAGCTCGGCCTCCTCACCCTGGCATTCTGGCCCTAGAATCCTCACCTGCCATAGTGTGGCTTCAATACATTTTTTCATTGACACTTTCTATCATATGCCTGTTGATTTCCTGTTATTCAGACAAACAGAAATAAAATAATTGTAAAACCTAATTTGTTTTAGTTCATGGAATATAAACATTTTTTTTGTTGTTGTTGTCATTTTTTAAAATTTGACAATCTTAGAGAAAAGAGGTCAGTGTCCCTGACTAAATAGTCAGATATTGCATGTTTTAAAAATTCTTTTTTTTCCTTTTTTTATTGATGTTCGAATACAGTTGTCTCCATTTTCCCATCACCACTTCCCTCACCCTGAATATGTTTTTAAATATATTTCTTATTTAATTGGAACAAAAGCCTTAAGAGCTGGGCATTATTTACCTTTCTTCCTGGTGGATTAAGTGGTGCTAGAGGAGCTAGAGCTTTGCCCAACACCATAAAGCTAATATGTAGTGAAACCAGCATTTTGATTTTGAATTTTGTGCTCATCAAACAGCAATCGGTTTCCACTACACTATGTACTCATTAATCCCTGAGATCATTCTGAATTAGGGTTCCTGATTTTGCTACCAAACTCCCTTCTTGAAGTTCCTTGAAATTTCATCCATCCTTCAAGGTTTGGATATGACATTCTTCTTGATCCCCTGAGAGGATTATGTTCATTCTCTCCTCTCTCTCTCTCCCCTCCCCCTCTTTCTGTCTCCCCTGGACCTACACAAAGTGTTCTGTGTCTTTTGGGGCACTTGACATACTCTGCCTTGTGCTGCTTTATGCTATGCACACTTGTCTTACTGGCAGAGCCTATGTCTTACTCATCTTTCTGCTGAGTACAGTGGTGTATTGTAGGTTTTATACTTAAGAAATGTTGGGGCAACTACATGGAGTTTTGCTTAATAAAATTGAAAGACCACCTTCTTTCTGAGTTTTTTCTTTACAATAGAATCTCCTAAGGAAGTGGAAACACTTTTGTTACAAGTAGACAGATTCATGTGAAGTATAAAAATAAAATAATACTGCTAATAGTAATAATCAATGACCTATAATAATGGTAATCTTATAGCTTTGAATTATAAGGTTCTCCTCTTTCAGATTATAATAATTCATATCAGTCTCATTTATTTCCTCAATACATCTGTAAACCAAGGAAAGGGTTGTCAGTATGGTGTTAAGAATAGAAACTAAAAATGGGAACCTCAGACTCCTATTGTATTTGAGGGCCAGCTCCTCCACTAATCCAACCTCCTGAGATCTCAGTCACTTTTCCACCCTTTACAAAATAGAGATAATGACATGAAAAAACTTGCAGGCTTATTGCGAAGAATAAATAAGATTACGTAGGCTAAGTTCTCTGCACAGCATTTGGCACATAGTAAACACTGATTCAATGGTATCAGTAATTATTGTTATGAGTAAAGGGAATGAGACCTATGACCCACGTGACTGACTTGCTCAAGAGGGCATAATGAAATCTAACTAGAATTTGGGTCTTTGCTTCATGGATTACCTCATCGTCTCCCATTGTATCCTATTTCTCAGCCCCTTGGATGCCCTCAGTCATCTTTTGCCTGGTATAATAAAGAATTTGATGGGGTTCTGTCCCTAGTTTCTGGGAGGTAGCCTCTTGGAATTTTCAGTGAAATAGGATCCTGGGAGGTAGTTTTTACTAGTAGTTTATGATACGGAAAAGAGTTAGTATTCAAACTGTCCATGCTGGAAAGATCAACTATAGGATTAGAGGTTTAGAGCTTTGAGTCACATTGATATCAGACCAATCCCCAGAAAAGGGTAGCGGGGCTAGAGACTGAGTCACATGGCCAGTAACTTAATCAGCCATGCCTATGGAACAAAGTCCAAATAAAAGCTATGCACATAGATGCTCAGGTGATCTGCCTCACTGTGCAATAATCTGTGTATAGACACATATCAATTGTGAGAGTGATGCCTGCTGACTCCATGGGCAGAAGACAATGGAGTCTTCATGGTTGGGACTCTCCAACACAATGCTGGGTGGGTTTCCTATTTGGACCCATGGGCTGATTCTGATTTCTATCCTTTTTTATAATAATACAACAGTTAACATAAGAATAGTGCTTTCCTGAGTTCTGTGCACCATTTTAGCACATTATTGAACATAAGGGAATAGTGGAAACCCCTGAATTTGTAGCCAGTTGGTCAGAAATGAGGAGGCCTGGGCATCCCAATTGGTGGATGATGAAGGCAGTCATGCAGGAGACTTTGTCCTTAACCTGTGAGGCTTTGCCCACCTCCCCTACAGGGAGCTGGTATCAGAGTCTTGCTGTGTCCTTCACCCAGAACCTCAACAGGGAGATCAATATTTTATAAGGTACATACTTTGCAGTTTCAGACTCAAAATGGAGATTTGTTTAAAATTTATGTTTTTATTTCTAGTTCATTTTTGATGCACAGTGTTTAAATGTGATCACATCAGCCAGGTCATCATTTAGGTAATAATAATTATATGGAAGTTAAAAAGAAATAAAATCTTAAAAAAAAACAACGATTCCCAGTCAGGGTACATGCCTGGGTTTGCAGGCCATGACCCCCGGCAGCCGCACATTGATGTTTCTCTCTCTCGTTCTCCCTCCCTTCCCTCTCTAAAAAAATAAATAAAATCTTAAAAAAAATAATTATATGGAAGTTAAACAAAACTGAAAAATGATTGATATGTGGTACTAACCTATTGTACACTTTTTTTCTTTCCAAAAACCCTTCTCCAGTCTCCGAACAAATTAATTCGTCTTCACTGTGAGAGGAGCAAACCAAGCAGTGGCCTACACTGTGAGGGCCACCAGGGGGACATTCACCAGGACAGCTGGAGTGCATATGTGGTGGCTCTGACACCCTGCTGGGGACGCATCTCTCTTGCCAACAGCAGGGAAATCAGAATGCACCCTGCAGTGACGCTGGGCTTCAAACCTATCCAAATCTATTTGCAGTGTTTCGCAACTCACTGAGAACAACGTCTCTCACATTTAGGTAGCTGCCTCTCGTCTGCTGCTCTGTTAGCCCTAATGTATTTAGATAGATTCTTCTTCCATGAGGCAGAGCCCAAGTTCATTAGAATCATGTGTTCTGCTTCAAAACCTCCCTTAATCTCCCTAGGTGCTCTTTGATCTTTTCCGGTTGTATTCACTAACCTTGGACGTGGGTATTTAGGAACAATGCTAATGTTTTTAAATTGCTTTGCAGTCTCCTCTCCTGCATTATACCAGCAGGCAAAAGCAAGAAACACCAATTAAACCCCAAGAGTCATTTTGCAAATGCTCTTTTTCTTAAACCAGGGAATGTCTAACTGCGAGCCCAAATGGAACAGATGCAGGATGGCGCTGTGATGTGCTGTGCATGTTGACTCTTCTTTCAGAGGAATCTAATCTGTTAGAGTGGGCATTAGGTAATGCTTTGAATGTAGTAAGAAAGGCAAAAAAAGAAAAAGAAGACACTTTATACATTTTGGATAATAACATGTTGGTGCTTTGATAATATTCATCTTAAAAGGGTATTTGTTATTCATTATGTTCAGTGCTTTTGAGACTTCTGCTTTCCATCAGCCTCTTCTGTAAGCGCGCTGCAGAGAGTTTCAAAAACTTTCTGTCAGGAGAGCCTGCCTCAGCTTGGATCTTGAACTTGCTTGAATACTGAGGTGAATTGGGGGTGCTAGACTGGGTGGTGGTAAGTAGTAACACCGGTTGCCTCCAGGAGAGGAACTAACTGGCTTGAAGACAGGGGTAGGAAATAGATATTTTGCTATTAATCTTGTGCTTTGTAGCATGTGAATATACAACCGATTTGCAATACAAATAAAAATATATAAATTTTGCTTTTTTAATATAATTTTATTTTTTATTGAATTTTATTAACCACTGTCACTTTTTTAGTGACAGTGGTTAATAAAATTATAGAGGTTTCAGGGGTACAGTTTTGTATATCATCTGGATATTGTATTGTATGATGCAGTCCGCAGTGAAAATCAATATGGTGTTTTCTCAAAAAGTTAAATATTATAGAATTACCTTATTATCATAAGGTCAGTTTCTGCAAGTCAGTTTCTCTGTATATACCCAAAAGAATTGAAAGCAGAGACTCAAACAGATATTGTATGCCTATATTCATAGCAGCATTATTCACAATAACCAAAAAGGGAAGCAACACAAATGTCCATATGTGTGAATGGGGAAATAAAATGTAGTGTATACCTGCAATGGAATATTATTTAGCATTTACAACATTTGTCAGAAATGTTACAATGTGGATGGACCTTGAGGACGTTACTCTAAGCGACATAAACCAGTCATGAAGGGTTGAACAATGTGATTCTATTTACGTGAAGCACCTAGAGTAGTCACAGTCAGAGATGGAAAGTGGAGTGGCAGCTGCAGGAGCCAGGTGAAGGGGGAAACGAGGAGTGACTGTTTAATGGGTATAAAGTTTCAGTTTGGGAAGATTCAAAGTTTCTGGAGATGCATGGTGTTGATGTGTAGAACAACGTGAATGTACCTAATACCACAGAAGTGTACACTGGAAATTGTTAAATGTAAGTTTTATGTTACCTATATTTTACCACAGTTAAAAAAAAGGGTAGGAAAGATTTGTGGTCATCCCCATTGATGGCTACACCCACACCGCCCATTTCTATCATATCTGAGAGATAAGTGAGTTCTATGGTCTGTCCATCTTTCTTCTCTTGCTGAGACCTCAGCAAATGCTCAGTTCAGTATGCACACTCTTGGAGCAGTGGGTAGATGGTTCAGTAAATGAAAACGTTCAACTTCTCTTCCAGCAAGCAGTTGAAGACAAGCATCTGCAAGTGTTCATTAAAGGACCTCCCACTGTGCTAGGAAAACGGAGGGCATGGAAATGGAAAAGATGCATTTGCGTATTTCAGTTTATTCAATTAATTACAAAAACAGGTTCTTGTGTTTCAGGCACTGTGCTAGATCCTGGAGGTACAGAGAAGAAAAAGGAACCATCCTAGGTATTAAGGACTTGACAGTCAATGGAGGCAGAGAGACATGTTGACTAACAATTAGGTAGGTTTGTATACCGGATACTGTAGGAGAACGGAGCGGGAGTGTGGAATTTCTCAGGCCTGACTTTCATGAACTTAGGAAGATCAAGGTCATACAGCAATTCTAACCAACAGATATTTTTGAACACCTACATGTAGGCCCTGACCTAGTTTCTGTGAGTGATTCAGATAACGTATATGTGGGATTCAATTCCATTCCTCAGGGAGCTTCCATCTCGTTATATTCAGAATAGTTAGAAGAGAAAATATGGCAGTGTATAATCACATGGGACACAGTTTTACTTTTTTCCCTCTCACCTGAGGACATGCTTAGTGATTTTAGAGAGGGGAGAAGGGAGGGAGAAAGAGAGAGGCAGAGAAATATTGATGTGAGAGAGAGACATTGATCAGTTGCACATGATCCATGACTGGAATCTGAACCCACAACCCAGGCATATGCCCTGACTGGGAATTTAACCTTTCTGTTTATGGGATAGCCCTCCAACCAACTGAGCCATTCCAGCCAGGGCTGACACATTCATACTTCTGCTAGAGATTAAGAGAAGACAGACCAGTAAGGACTGGGATTGTCAGGAAAAGCTTCACTAAGGAGGTAAGCCCTAAGAGATAAGGTGAGCTCCAATTAGTAGAAAACAGGTGCTGGGAGGCAGTGAACATAACAATATATGTATAATTATCAATAAGAATAGACAGAGTAGCTACTGAGTTCACCTTTCCTGGGCTAAGAGGTAAAAAGGCATCCCACTAGAATATGCTTCTGTGTGAGCAGGAACCCTTGTGCATTTAATAAGCATGAATCAAACACCTACTAAGTGCAGCCATTGTCCTAGGCCCTGGAAGGAATAGCAGTAAACACACAAAGTTCATGCTCTCAGAGTGTTTACATTCTACTGGGAGAGACAGACAAATAAGTAAATAAAATCCACCTCCCGCTAAGTGGTAGTGAGAGTTCAGGCTAAAAGTAAAGTAGGTGATTGCTAAATAGGTGTCTGGCAAGGGTCTGAGGCATACAGGAAAGAGGCTTGCAAGGAAACCATGCTCCTGAGATGTTTGCAGAGCCATTCCGCTGCAGATGGTAGCATGGACTTCATCCCCTGGTGCTTCCAGCCCGCAAATTCTATCAGCTTTGCCCCTGAGCCCAAGTAAATGTCCTACCAATTTTCCTACTGCTATGAAAATGTAAGGTGGTAACAGTCTCAGAGACCATGTGTTTTTGTCCTGCATGGTCCCTTGTGTGGCTACTTGGAAATATTCAATAGGTCGTATGTGGAGACACCAGTTTTCTGACACTGACTGTCCCAAAATTCAATTCAATTGCAACATTAAAATACCTGGAATTAGGGTTGGATTCCATGAGTCAAAGGTCAAGGTTCTAAATAAGACTGCCCTTTTTTATATACCAGTCTTGAGTGGGTTCCCAGGCTACTCACACTTCTGCCCCATTGACTACAAATTTAGGGTTTCCCACAACCTCCTCAGGTTCTGTAATTCTCTAGGATGACTTATGAAACTCAGGAAAGCTCCATGTTTATAATGACCATTTTATTATCAAGATGCAAATAAATAGCCAGATGAAGAGATACACTGGGCAGGTCTAAGTCATGGGTGGAGGAGCTTCTGGTCCCAAGGAGTCAGGGTGCACCACTCTCCTGGTACATGGATATGTCCATCGACCAGCATCTCCCTTGAGCTCCAGTGTCTAGAGTTTTTATTCGGAGTTTCATTAAGGAGACATGATTTATCAAATCACTGATCACATGATTGAACTCCACCTTTAGTCCTTCGTCTCCCCAGAGTGTGGGGTATGTCGGTAAGCTCTAAGTCAATAATCACGCGCTTAGTCCTTCTGGAGTGGCCAGCCCCTCCCTTGAAACTGTCTCAGGACCCACTGTGACCTTTCCTTCTCAGCATAAACTCAGATAAGCCAAAGAGGCTCCTTTTGAATAACAAACGGCATTCCTGTCACTCTGGAAATTTTAAGAGTTTTTGAAGTTCTATGTCAGGAATTGGGGACAAAGATCAGATATATTCTTCATTACACCAGAGACAGCAGTAACTCTATGTACATTTTTTTCAGCCAATGCTTATGTAATGGTCATATAGTTGGCTATATTTTAGCTAAAATAGAAGAG
The DNA here is from genome assembly GCF_004126475.2 of Phyllostomus discolor. NCBI lineage: Eukaryota > Metazoa > Chordata > Mammalia > Chiroptera > Phyllostomidae > Phyllostomus > Phyllostomus discolor. Next base: position 8,580,122 of record NC_040916.2, on the reverse strand, counting down.
AAATCAGCTTTCCAGCCCTCAGCAAAGAGGTGTTGAGAAAGCACGGCCCCAGCAAAGCAATACTTTGCTGTTGGTTTAAAAATCTATGAGCTAAAATGTAAGGTAACTGTCTCCTTTGCCTCTCTGGCTAATGACCAGCCGTGGGATATGGATAAGAAGTTCCAAATTCAGCCCTTTGAGCCCGCGCTCCTGCTGGTGAGCTCTCGGATCACCTTCCCTCTGATATCTCTTTAAGCATCAAGCAGCTGTTTAATACAAGATTCTCATGTGTTCTTTTCCCTTTTTCTTGGTCAGTGGATTAGCCAAGATTGATTTTTCTGCATGGCTGCAGAAGGCCTAAGGTTAAAAGATAAAAAGGTAGATTCCCTTTAAATGTAACTTAGATTTTTTCCCCCTGGCATTAGTTCTGATGTGAACCACAGAATCACTTTAGTTTTCCAAAAATGCCTGGGTCCCAACTACAGCTGCCGGGGCAGGGCGACCCAGGCAGGGTGAACCTGGGCTTCCCACACAGCACAGCTGGGTGGTCCAGATGGAGGTGCTGTCGGGTGCCATTCTCTCTCTCTGTTTTCCCTTTCCCCACCCCTATCTTTCTTTCTCTCTCTTTGTGACTCTTCCCCCCCCCCACCCCGGTTCTGCTTACAAAATGCAACTAGATATCACACAGGTTTATTCTATACAGTTGTTCTTTCAGGTCAGTGTGTATTTATCTTCTGCAAACTGAAGAGCTCAAGGGAGAACTGTTTCTGAGTCAACCAGATGACAAAAGAACCAACAGATTATCCAGAAGGCCTGCCAATTTAGCAGAACATCAGTGGCATGAGTGGTATTGTAGACAAAGAAGGCAGCTGATGGACTCAGTTTCCCACTTTTTGCCAGGCTTCTCTTTGGCAGCTAATAGACCCTGTCCGGATGCCATAACGGGTGCAATGAATAATCCTCTCCACCCCTGGGTGGATCTCTTTCCACCTGTGCCCTGTGGTGTATATAAACGATCACCTCCCTGTTGAGTACTAACAGGGTATTATAAATGCCACTTCATAGAGGCTGGAGACTCCCTGGAGCCTGAGGCAGAGTGTCAGGAGCAATTGCTAAATTGTCCAAAGTGTCGGGAGAAAAGGAGGTGATGCAATGCTGACATAGCGGGAGAATTAGAGAAGTATGTGGGAACAAGAATCCATATTCCATGAATGGGGCTAAGCAGGGAAAGAATATTTGTAAAGAATGAGAACTTGAGAGCATTCAAGTTAAGCCATGCTTAAGATAATGGCTTAGGTCTCACACAGTTCTCACACAGTTGTTAATAGATCAGCTTGAAGGTTCTTAAACACCCGTACCCTCTAGACAGGGCAGAATGACATCATGTCACTGTGTTTGCGTGGGATGTGGGGGTAGGAGTCAAGGGTCCATGACTTGTCCCACCATCTCTCTTCTCCCTTTGTTTCTTCTTCTTTCTGTTACCCAACCAAATGAGGATCCACCCACCCAATGTGCAGCAGAGCCAAACCCTGAACATGGAGTCTTGCAGCAGAGAAATTATGGTGATTTATTTGCAGAGCACCTAGCGAGCAGAATGGGAAGCTATCATTTAAAACCCAAACACCTGATGGTTTTTAATCAGGATTTTCAAAGGCAAAAATTGAGGGTTAGAGGTTGCAGGTGAAGCTGATTGGTCAGTTCTTGTGCAAGCATCAGCAGTCTTCCTTTGTCTGATTAATTTAGCCCCTGGTGTCATTGCGTCCCGTGGTCAGGTGATCTAGCTGGGCTAAGGAACTTAAGATTCTTCAAAAAACCTGCAATTGTGCATCAGTGATGTTATCTTTAGAGCAGGAAGCAGAAACTGAACACCATGTTACCTTTGTTATTACTTAAGCTATCATTGTTTTATGCTTAACTAGCTACATTTTTCTATTAACATAAGCAAAGCATAGTTTTAAATATTTTTTCTGGAAGTTGTTTTACAGGCAGGTCTCCAGAACATGACTAACGTACTTTCTTACACTTTGACTATAAGCTGCGTGACAACCAAAGCAATTGCAACCTTCAGTTAAAGCTTGTACCTACATCTCTAGACTCAGTGCTCTAAACATAAACATGTTTACTGTTAACTGTCTGTTCCTCTCCCTTCCCCCCTCCCTCCCTGCCTCCATGCCTTCATCCCTTCTCTCTCTCTCTCTCACTTTTGCTCTTTCATTTGCTCTCTCTTCATTTAATCATTGCTAAGATTGGAAAGGGACACTTGAGTAATACTTACATTTGTCTTAGCTGCACTGAGTTGAGTTTTCTGAAAGCGTTGGCTTCAATCCAGCCAGCCAGTGAGAAAGCCTCTAAATTCCAGGATGGGATTTCGAAGAGCCAGCTGGATGCCAGTGCCTACCCACCTCCGACAGTCTGAAGACTCTTCTATTATTGGGCCAATAGGTGGGGACAGCAAGAGAGTTTGGACAATTTACCAAACCAAAGTGAAGCTACAACAAAGGGACAACATGGAAATTCTTGTATTAGTAATCAGGAGACAGAACACAGACACCTACAGACAAACTGTCTACGGTCACAGAAGGGAAGAACAAGAGAACTAAGAAGGGAAAATCGGGATTAATCAGGATCCTCCTGGCTGCAAATAGTAGAAGCCCATCTGGCCAAGTTTAGGTGAAAAGGAAGTTTATTGGTCGATATAATTACACTTTACAAGGGGGCATTAGCTTCAGGCACGCTGGACCGGATGCTCCAATAACAGCCAGTCCCCGCGCTTTGCCCTTCTCTACTGGCTTCATTCTCAGGCACACTTTTGCCCTGGTGGTCATAGAAGAGCCCCCAACATTTCCAGACTCAAACTCCATCTCATTGGCACCAGAAAAAGCTCAGTGTGGGCTTTCATGGGACTAGTTTGGCGCATCCTCCCTCTGGACTGACGCATTGCTGTGGTCAAAGAGACGGGATGCGCTCCTTGATCCCGCCATGGCCAGGTGCTCACCCCTGGAGCTGAGAGCGGCACCCACCTAAGTACACAGTCTGGAGTGGGCAAGAAATAGTCTTGCTAAAAAGATTAGGGCTCCTCTTTATGGAAAAGAAAAGTGTTTCTTTCCTTTTTCTTTTGGAACAGGAGGAAACAATAGGTGTCTACCACAGATGCCAAAAGAAAGCCAAAGTCTTAAAACCTTGAACCAAGTGCAGTCACGTACCAGGTCCTAGAACCCACCAGGAACAGGTCAGATCTATGTGAAGACTCAAGGCTTCAGTGACAGTTGCCCACACCACACTTGGTATAAACACCCTTGTCTGAACTGGTTCAAGGCCTTCCTGGCTGTCTTCCCGTTGCTCGTGAAAGAAACTTGCCCTTTCCAGGCCAGACCTGAGACACCCCATTCCAAAGGGAATCCCTTATGGAGTTCAAGAGTGTCCATCTGTCTTTCTCTTTTTCATCTCCACAAGCCCTAGTCTCCTCCCCACACACCTACCTATGTTTTTCCAGTGATGCGACTTGTAACCAGAAAGGATCATTTGCACGACCACTCTGGTGAACCCCGCCATGGAGTCAGACCACATACTCTCCCACACCTGCAGCAGGTACCTGGGTCGTGAGTGGGAGTTTAACAAAGTGGCCACATAACATGAAAAAAAGATAGAAGAGAAGAAAAGAGGGCATAGAGAGCTGCACGACGGTGGCATTTACCAAAATTTAAAGACGGAAGAAAAATAGGCAGACTATTGGAAGAGTGATGTTTACTTAAACAGCTCTCAGAATTTGTGGTCTCACCCATGGCCCAGCCCCGACAAAGGAGACCAAGGAGTGCGCACACCAAAGGGGAGAGCCGAGCCGCGGGCTCCGGCGCTGGCAGGGCTAATTACCACAGCTCACGTCCACCCTGTTGCTATCCATCCTGGCAGGGCACGGTGGCTGCTGCCAGTGGAGAGGAAAAATTACCAGGCTGATGCCTCCAAATAATTGGTAGTTTGCCTAAATGAACAAATCAAGTAAGATTTAATTGTTGGCAGGGTTTGCCACCCAGGAAGAGCAAAGTATATAATTGCTTAAGTGTTACACATGGCTTGCCACACGTCCCCGTCCTTTTTCTAAACCGAGTATAATTGCTTAATGACATTGATGGGGTATAGACTTGTGACATTATAAATGACACTTATGACAGAACTGTCAGTTGGTGACAGCGCTCTGACAGCCCAGTGAGAAATTAATCATTTTAGATGCTTTGTGATTTGCTCATTTAATGTCACAAATAAGATCTTGCTATAAGCCACACACCATCTCATCCTCCGAGGGAGAGTTGGTTGTTTTCCTGCCTCTGGAAGGGGGGCTGGGTGGGTCTGGAGCAAGTGGTGGGAATATTTGGTGGTGCCTGACCTGCACCTCCGACTGGAGGAAGAGGCTCCAATTTCCCCTGGGGGAATTTGCACTTGAGCAGAGCCCAAAGAATTTTGTTTTCTCACTTGCCACTTGTTTAAGGAAGCTTTCAAGGGGAAAGAGCTAACCTGTTGGGACTGATATGCATAAAGACAGAAAGCTGAGGAAGTGAAGTTATTTTTAGCTGGGTAATGGGGAGTAAATGGGGCCAGCCTGTGATATGCCTGCACTCATTTCTGCCTGGAACTCCCACACTGTCTGCTGGGCAGACATCTGTTAATTGCTTTCTGTTGGACTTCACTCTGACATTTGGAGAAATGGAAGGAGACTGCCTAACTTTTTGTTTTTTTTAAACAATGTCTCTGTGGAGTTCTGGATTCAGGGAGGAAAGGAGCGAGGTGAGTTTGAAGCCTGCTTTCTGCTTGGCTTTGCTAAAACCTTAACACCCGGTGCCTAAGGCACTTTGGCCTGGATTCATTGAAAACCCTGCGTGGGCCCCCAGACTATCAGAGTCGCTCAAGTTTTTCCCTCCACGCTACACTGGCTATGTTCCGTTTTATCAGAGCACACGCTTACCTGTCTACCCACCTTTCCATACATTTTACCAATCTGGTAAATGGAGTCTTAAAAAATAATTAGACACTCTTTTCAATTTATAAGAGAAACATTCGTTTTAGTGCACATGCATCAGTGCTTTCTTGATGAGACAGTTCCTGTCAGCGGCAGCAGGAAGCTAAAACTTCAGGGGGCGAAGGTCACATTTCATTGGTACATAATTTTTTCTCAACTCCCCCCGCCCCCCTGCCTCCTCTACCCCCCATTTTGACACCTAAATATGCCTGTGTTTGTAATTCTACTATTTGGGTGGGTTGACCTTTCTGGGTAGTGTGATTGGGGGCCACCAGGTGGCAGCAAATGACCTCCTAGCAGGATTACAGGGTGTAGGCAGTGACTGATACACGAGACGTGGTCCCGCTTTCTAACAGTGTCAATAGCAACAACTTATTGGGTGCTGACCATGTGGCAGGAGTCATCAGAAGTGCTGCTTATACATTAGAGTGTTTATCTTTGCACAGTCTTGTGAGCTTTACAGAGGATAAGGAACTAACTTGTCTCAGGTCACATGCCTGGTGGTTGGCAGAGCTGAAATTTGCCCCCAGCTCTGATGCCACAGGCTGTAGGTTTAGACACTGTGCTTTACTGTACCCTTAACACAATACATTACCACTATTCATTTGGGGAAGAACTTGAATAGCCAAAAACAATATCTTGCCCTCACTGAGCTCTGAAGCTTCCTTCATCACTGGAGGATGAGAAAAAGGTGCCCAGGAAGAGCAGACTTACAAGGTACATGGAATCTGACAGAAAATTCTCGACCATCTAGTCCAGCTTCCCGTCCAATATAGGGCTCTCCCTGGCACAGCCCTGAAGGAGAATGACATGGTCTCGACCGTACCACTTTGAGACCAGGTTGCCAAATTGACCAGGTTCCTTCTCTGTCTCCCCATGGTCACCTTCCTCTCCAAGAAGAGAACTTCAGAGGGAGGAGATGAGGGGAAAATCCCCATTCCCTGCCTATGAAAGCAATTGTAGGGAAGAACATGGGTGTGATGGTTAATGAAATGTGTCAACTTCACTGGGCCACGGGTACCCAGATATTTGGTCAAATGTTGTGGGTGTGTCTGTGAGGGTATTTTTGGAGGGAGATTAACATTTGAATCGACAGACCAAGTAAAGCAGATTGCCCTCCCCATTGAAGGTGGGCCTCATCCAATCAGTTGAAGGCCTAAACAGAACAAAAAGGCTTACCATAAATAAGGCTTACTTCGCAAAGAAGGAGGCATTCCTTCTGCCTAGCTGCCTTTGCATTAGGACATCATTTTTTTTTCTGACTTTGGACTTAAACTAAGACATCAGCTCTTCCAGTTCTCAAGCCTGCTGGATTCTGACTGGACTGGAACTATTCCACCAGTTCCCCTGGATCTCAAGCTTGCTGACTGCACATCCTAGGACTTCCCAGCCCCCATAGCCACATAACTGTGTGAGCCAATTCCTGGTATATGTATATATGTATAGATTGATATATATGTATAAAACGTGTATATATACACATTGATATATATGTATAGTATATGTATATACTATACATATACACACACAATTCCATTTAGGTGTCCAACCATTATCTAGAATTCTACGTTTAAAAATTAAACCATTATATTTTATTTTAATGTATATTTATACCTATAACTACAACTATACATCTCCTATTGATTCTGTTTGTCTGGAGAACTGACTGACATGATGGGTGAACTAAACAGGAGAATGTAAACCAAAAAGCAGTAACACGGGAGTCCTGATGACATCATGCAGTGGTTAGACCTGGGCAGCCCTGCTGTCAGACCTGGGCTTTAGTGCTGGTTTCGCTCCCTCCCGGCTATTTGTCGTGGGAAGCCTCAGTATCCTCATATTCAAATGAGGATAATTATAAATGAGATGATGCAGATACAATTCTTAGCACAATACCTGGCAATTAGTGTCTATTATTTTTATCAGGTGGTAGATGCTTCCCATCAATAAATAACCAACGAATCCTGGTAAAATAATGTATTCTATCTTTTTCACAAATGAAAAGAAAAACCTCAAGGGGTGTTGTGAGGTCAAACTGGATATGAGAAATTAGGTTTTGTGAGTAAACGTGCCCATGCATATGTGCATGGGGAGGCCCTTAACTGAGTTTCATAACAAGGTCAAGTCTGCTGAACAGCAGACCAGTGCAAAGATGCAGTCCTTTCGTCAGTGAACGGTTCTGGGGGGGACCACAGGGGCCCTCTCAGGAGGGGCTTAGCCAGTGGAAACAGTGTTGTTTCTCTGGCACAGCTCTGGGTTTATTCACACAGGAAAGCAGAGTGGAATGCAGATCCCCAGGGCAAGACATTCTTGGAACAGACTGCATACAGACTTGCTATCTTGACTGAAAGGCCAGGCTTTGGGGCATCCCTTAGTTTAACAGAGCATACCTGAAGACAGAAAGAGGTCTCTTGGTGCGCTTATAATATTAATATTCCTCTAGAGGCACCTGCACTTGGTAAATTGCCACATCTGAATGGAGGAGACTCAAATGGAACATTGGACTTCTGAGCAAGTGAGTGTCCCTGTTCCCTCCTTCCACCCTACCCAGTCCCCAGGTCTGGACTTTCTGTTTTTCCCTTTTCACACTCATTTCACTCATGTCCTTCGGGACTTTGTTGGTCTCATGAGTTTTGCTGACACCTCTCAGAAGAAAAGTAGAATACCATGCTCATGCGTGCAACACACCAATACGACATTCTTACTTAGAGGTTCACACAGCATCTTGATTTCTACATTTTAAAATCGAACACTTTGATTGTAATCATTGAAGCTGCCGTCTGTCCACAAGCCACAACTTTGCCTGAGTTACACCACTCCCTGCACATTCAGGCTTCTGGACTGGACAGTTTGAAATCAACTTTAACTCATCCCTCCCCTTCATCAGTTCCTGCCACGATTTGCTCCCAAATGTCTCTGAGATCTACCCTTTCCCCTCCATTGCCACTGTTCAGGTATTTGCCCCTGCACACATGTATGCCCCTCGCAGCCTCCAGGCAGCACCGTGTTTCTTATTGTCTTTCGACAAATTACCCTGTTCGCGTGGGCCTTCCCCTGCTCCAGACCCCACGGACACCTCTCAGTGTCTCCTCCCCAGGTTTCAAGTCATCTGCCTGGTTTTTGTATTACTCGCATTGCAGTCCATTCAATTGTTTTCTGGCTCCAGCCTGCCGGGCCTCTCTTTCTTCACAGCCGCTCTGCCCCGTGCGCAGTGACCTCCGTGCTGGCAAGCCCACGCGCCGGACTCAAAGAACGTCCTCCGTCTTCCCCACTCCCCGTTCGCACCCCCGCCCTTCTCAGCCCACCAAACCGCACTCCACTGCTTCATCTACATTCTGATCTCATTTTTTATAATTTAAATTTTAATTACACAGGTGATAGAATCTACATGGCCTTTAAAAATGAAATTCTGTGGACAAGGCTAAGGCTCCCTTTGATCACGTATTCCCATCCTGGTTGTTTCCTCATTGTACAGAAGCAGCATGATTAAGTGTTTGAGGTGTATATGCAAATCTGTCTCAGTGTTTTTATATACATATGTATGTGCTCGTAGAAGATATGTAGTATTTACATTGCATGTGGCCATTTGTAATATAAATGGCATTGCACTGTTATATTTTGTGAAATTACTCTTAGCCCACCTGGATGAGGTTTACTCTGATTACCTGGTGGGTACTACTTGGTGGCATGAATCCATCACCATTTATTTGCCATTGCATCTGTGACGCGCATTAGACTGTTCTAGGTTTCGGTTTACAAACTTGCTTCACCCCACAACTGGAAAACACACCCTTTGGCATGTGGCAGCTGCTTTTGCCAATTGTATTTTCTTCTCAGAATCACAAAGTAAGACTAGAACAAAGCTGATCGTTACTGAAAGATTCCAAGTACCAGGACTGAGATACGTGTTTACTCAACAAACCTCGAGCTAGGTATTCGCATCCCCATTTTAGAGATGAGAAAACTGAGGTTTAAAGGGGTAAAGTGAGTCAGGATTTGTAATCCCTTTCATGTTACGGTTCCTACCAGTCTCCTTGCTCAGTTCTTTCGCCTCAGCTCTGCTGTGAGTCTTGTGATGGCAAGGACTGCATGACATACTTCCTTTCATTCTCTAATATGTCCTGATTACACAATAAAACTTGATTGATTATTTGGGAGACAAATTAGCACTATCATCTTAACTAGCAGGATATTTTATTTAGGTATTTTAGCAACAATAAGAAGACGCTAGCACCATAGAGTGGCTGGTTAAAATATTATTATAAGTTAATTTATATTTTAGCAGATAATTTCTAATTAATTTGCTGTAGTTATCTTGTTAAATGTCAATTAAATCTCTCCACATCCCTCACAGGTTTCTGCTATTCATAAAATGTAATTATGCAGCTATTGCTCATGTATTCTTTATTGCTTATATAATCTACCAGTTAAATACAAGTCAAAAAGATTTATCTTCCAAATTCTTAATAACATTACTAAATGTCCTAATTAATAATTAATAACCTATTTGCATAATTAATTGGGGAAAGTATCCAAATGGGATGGTGCCTTGCAGCTATCTCCTATAGCAATCCCAGCTCAGAGTGGAAGAGTGTATGTGAGCCATTCAAATTCGTTTAGTGCTCCAGAAAGTTCTGGGCTTAGCAGTAATCATACAGGGCTCATGTGGTTCCAATGGCATGTCCTTATTTACACTGTTTCTTAACACTACAGAATATATGTGTCCCCGTGAAGCATCACTTGTTGGCTGGATATGAATGTTTACTAACACAGGGTCAGGTGAGCAAAAACAAATGTCTTCATTTTCCTAAAAGCCAATTTAATTTTCTGAATCTGAGCCCTCATTTCACCAAATGCAGCAGCTTAATCCAGTCACTTTAAATGTAGTTCTATGTAGTATTCTCTCAGGAAAATAAAATTATAATTCAATTACCTTGTAGATTTTGGGGAAACGTCTTCTCTTTTAGCTTTGTTCCTTTCCCCTCTTCTTTGGAAACTGGTTTGTAACTGGGGAGGGAGGCAGTTTCACAACCACCCCCATCATGGTGTCACCTGTGCAGGGGCTGCCCACTTCCCAAGTTCCGACTGTTTTGGTCCAGCTGTCATCCTTTGGGATATAACCTCAATGATGCGTCCATGAAGGAGCGCCTTCAACCTGAACCCACGACAAGGTGTTCAGTCATCCTCATTCACTGAGGTATTTTGGGTTTTGCCGTAGCCTCCACCACCCAGGTTCATAAGGATTGCTCTTCATTTTTCTTGTTCCAACCTCCAAGGTCTGATGCATCCATCTGCCTTTCTTCAGCCCATCCTAAACCTTATCATGAGTTTGTGGATCACTTAGCCCTGAGTCACTATGTAATCGTAGAAATACTAAGGGGCTCTCAGGGGTCCTTGCTCTGTCTAACACACCCTCTTATAGACTGTCCGCTTCATTGTTCCCATGCCCAAAGCCACGAGGGTCACTGAAAGGGATGTTGAATACTATAAATCCAGGTGGGACCAGTAAGACACAGATCTCTCTGACTCTTGAAAATCAGTGGTTTTTGTTTATTCCCCTCTTCCAAATTATCTGGGGGTGGGGTGTGATACAAAGATAGACCCACATCTGTGCTTCCAAGGTTCTCTCCCATTCTTTTCTCTTTCTAACATGTAGGGAAGATAGTGGGGGCAGAAATGGTTTACTTAGGAGCACTACTTTTCTTACATTTTCTCTCTTACACCCGAAATTTCAGCACTTTGTCTTGGAGGGTGACAATGTAGCATCTCTGTTCTCTGGCCCTTGAGTTAAAGGTGGCTCCTTGTCAACAGTGGGAGCAGTGGTGATCACAAGGGAATAAGGAAAATAATGTTCCAGGTAACATCTTAATGTGTTTTTCTGTCACACCTTTCTCACATCAGAGCCAAGGCTGAGAACGCTGAAATATATGGAATCTCTAGTGTTTGTGCCAAAGAGGACCAGCCAGAACCCACAACACAGAGGCCAGAAAACAAGGCAAAGTTCTGGAAGGGCCCATGAGATGGGACTCAGCCAGCAATGCTGTTAGTTTGTCTTGTCTAAAGGCAGGTAGATAAATGGGTGGACCCCTCAAAGGGACTTCTAATCTCAGGCAAGTTTTCTGTAGAGCAGAGAAAACAAATGCTTCTCTGATTCATTTTTTTTTAACCCAAATCTATGACTTCACTGAGAAGAAAATGAGTCTATATGCTTGGGGGGGTTAGGGCTGAGAGTGACACATTCTAAGAGTTTTCAAAGAACAAAAAAATAAATAAAAGGATTTAAAATAAACCCCTAGCATTGTTCACTGAACTACAAATTGCAATGGGTGAAAGAAAATAATATTTTGATTTGGAAGCAAAAAGCTCCTTCTCCTAAGCATATCATGAATCTCTTAATGCAGTTTCCTCTCTCAGACAACACTGCCAGAGCAGCCACACATCAGATCAACCAGAAGCATGATTACCCTCTTGAAAAGACTATTACTTGTCATTTTTAAGGAAGCAACCTGCCCCTTTTGGTTATCAACAACAAAGAGCCTTACCCTTCTTTCCTGCTTATTCTTCCTCCTGGCTCTTATCAGAAGGGAATTGCTTTTCTACAGTGACCCTGCTCACAGAGAAGACCTGCTTCTTCTGTTCACAATAACAGAAATAACATGGAGCAGTGATGGGCCTCCCTCACAGAGCTCCGCATGGATTGTCAGTCAGTTCAGCACCAGCACGCTGGACAGCAGCTTGGGAAGCTCCCTCTGAGATCATCTGGTCCTTCTGTCTTCTGGCAAGAAGTTCTTCCACTCAACCAAGAAAAGTCTCTCACTTTGAACACCTCTGAGGAATTCTCGATGTTGACCAAACCAGTATCTTATATTTAGGAATACCTTTATGTCTCATCAAAATCTGTTCTACCATTTTTTAAATTTTTTTTCCTCTTTATAAGTATTGCCTGTGGAAAAATGATGAAGTAGGTAAAGGTTGTTATTGGTGCCTTTTCTTCCATCCTCCTCACTTTTTATAAATCTTCTGCTCTTTCCATCTCTCAGGGTTTTGGGGGTTTTAGTTGTCATAGGTTAAGGGTTTTTCTTTTTTCTTTTCTTCTTCTTCTTTTTTTTTTTTTTTTTTTTGACACCGGTTCTTGCAAAATGAGCCCTGCAAGCAGAGAGCAATGCTTAATACAAGATGTTGAATTATTAATGGTGACATTTCAGGCACCTCTGAAAAAAAGACTGGGCTAGGGCGAACTTTGTCCATATCCCTCAAATAATGTCATGCTTGTAAAATCAATCATGACTATTGAGTCAAGGCAGTCAGCAATGAACTTCAGGAGACCTGCATCTGGCTTTCCTTAATAGCTCTCTCTAATGTCACTTTAGCCAACTTATAAATGTATCTTGGACCCATATTCCCTATCTGTAAAATGGATGTAGTCATCCTGCTTCATAGATCATTGTGAGGCTCAAATGAGATGATGTAGACAATACACTTCCATAATGCCTTCCAGGCACATTGTGCTTTTTACAAACTATTATTGTTATAATCCTCGGTGACTTTTTATGTACGCAACCAAAATATTTTCATAGAGGGTAGTGGAATACTAAGAAATGACAATGGGGAGTAGGTGCTCTTTTCACAGATATATTTGATAAGTATTACTATGTAACAAACCCATCCCTTTCTCTCTCCCCAGGACAATATAGTCTGGCAAATAGTGAAGGAACAGAAAGACACAGGGAAGTGAGGGGCTCCTCGGAGCCTGAGAGGAGTGGATGGTCAGGTGAGCATGAGGAAGGACAGCGTCTGTGTCCTCTGCCTGCCCTAAACATTTAGTGATTCTCATTACCTAGAGCGAATGTCAACAAGGACTGGGAGTGGGTTGAACCTGTGAACATTTCACAACTCCACATTGTATATTTTTCAGGACTGACCCATGTACAGCCACTTTCATTCTAAGATAGAGGTCTGCTTAAGATATAGTGAAGTGGATAGACAGGCTGTGATTTGGTAAAATCTGGAAGAATTATGAACTGTAGCAGAAATGGCCAACTCAGGAATAGCTAAGACATATTTTCCTTTCCCCTTGATATCTGTGAAAATGTGCATCTTCAAGCATCACAGAAATAATCACCTACTCTCTATATTTTTCTCCTTTTTATGCTTTTTATTGGTATACAACATTATTCAGGCTAGGCTCTTCCATCTCCCAAGCCAATTTCTTTTGCATCTGTGTTTATATTGATGCTATTCAAACAATGATCCTCCACTTCCCCTGTCAGTTTCCATCGTGCATTTCACATATTATGAACTTATTTAAACAAAAATCATCCTCTCTGGGTACATTTCTTTCCCATCTGTTTCTCCCCTGCCTCATACTACCAATTCTCATTTCAAAGCAACATTGTAATATCATTTATTGTTATTCTCTCATTTTCCTAAGCTTCATCTATAACATTCAGAGTGGGAGAGACGGTGCTGGGGAAATATAAGGTACCATTGATTGATAGTCAAGAAATTGTTTCATAGTCGAAATGTTTCTAAAAGGTTTCATAGCAATTTTTTAGAGAAATGAGACTTCAGTAATGACTACACTTTATATTTCTAGAGTGCTTTACAGTTAGTTTTTAATATTCTTTCACTAAGTATCATTTTAGGGAGTTTGGAGAAAGAAAAAAGGAAAAATACAGCTAGTTATCCAGATTATTCTAAAATCCAGGTTTTTAGCAGCATTGTAGACTGGCATGTAGATCTGTGCTGTTGTGGAAATACAGCTTCCTGTCTAATAGAATCAATGCAAAGTGGTGGTGGTGTGTGTGGGGGTGGGGAGTGCTGTTTATTTTAAGCAAGGATTTAAACATAGGGAAGCAAACCTATCTCAGAATACATTTTTAGCTTAATAATATTTTTTAGTTGCCATTTAGGTTTTATTTCCCAGGCTCAGAAAGACCGGTTATAAATACCCTAATCCTTTCTAAATCAGGTGTTTGTGTGTGTGTGTGTATCATGATATATATATCATGAGAAATAATTTATTCTCATAATATAGCTACAAAGTATGAATATTTTTCTTCCTCTGCCAGTGTTGCCCAGATAAAAGGCCCAGAGTCTCATGCATACTCCCAAGGCCAGTTGTGGGAGATTGGCTCACATTTCTTTTAAAGAAAAATAAGTCTTTTTTTATCTTTGAAGAAATATCTGTGGGACCCACACTCTGGTAGACAACTTCCAGAGGTCACCAGATCCTACATGGAGTTTCTAACTCATTGTAAGTGGACCCTGTGTCTCTGAAATGATGGATCAGGCAAGTTAATATTGTCTCACAGAACACTTCTTGAATGAGAGGTGCTTTCGTGACTTAGAGGTCCTTTTCAAGAGTACCTTTTAGAATTTCTCATGCATCAGATGACCACTGGTGAGGCATTGATCCTCTGGCTCCATCTTTCCTACTGCCTTGAAGCCTGGCACTCCTGAGTTGGACTTCAAAGCCAGTCCCATATTGGGGACCCTCTGCTTCATGTTTTCTAGGCTAAAGAGAGCAAGATGCTTCAGTTGTTCTTTGCCTGTGATAGTTTTACAAGTGGGGAAGAGCCTATTCATCTCTTCTGCAGTTCGTTGCACCTGAGGAACCTCATTTAGTCAGGGGAAATTGCCCTCTGGGGAATGGTTAGAATTAGCAAGGAGTGAAATCTTCAGGAGTGGAAAACACTCTCTGCATATCATGGAAAGCACAAAACGCCCAGACCTGCTCCGTAATGTGATCTGTCAGCCGTCAATGAAAGGTCTTTTCCTTTTGTTAACTCGCCCCATGTGAGTTTTATATCACTTTAGTTTTCTCAGGAGGATCTGGTCTGGTTTCAGTTTGATCAGAAAAGATAAACTTTCTAAAAGGTGGAAGATTCACACATGAGATGTATCATCTTGAGGCTCAGGTACCAGAAATTCCTATGTGGTCTATTGGGTGAGTTGAGTCATGAGAGTCTAGGCTCAGAAGGGGCATTTCAACCACATGTTTTCCAGAGATCCCTTCTTATTGGGAGAGTTGAGCACCCTGGTACTTATAAATAGTTCATTCCTGTCACAAGCCATCAAGACCATGATCTCTGTTTACAAAAATCTCTTCCTTTACTCTTCCCACGTTTATCCTGGCCTCTTCTGGCTTGAAAGGACTGTATTCTATATAGAATTCTATTCGAATTCTATAATCTTTGCTTTTTTATGATGTAGCTTCTTCTCTCAGCATTGATTACATTCTGTCAGCGACCTTCCTCTGTCCTGACCAAATATACTTTTGTAGTTGAAGGTAAAGGAATTTCTGAAATCAAGAGACTCTGAGAGTTAGCTCCAGTGTGACATGATCAACCAGAGGAATAGAATCAGGATGTGGCCAGTAGAGTGTCTCAACACTGAGTGGGAAATTAGAATTTCTGCCTGAAGTCTCCATGTCAGGTCTAAGAAATCTTTTACTGAACCCTTGGACATGTGATAAACTGAAATTTGAAGATTGTTTGAAAGACACTGTTCTGTTTTGGGGCAGTTTTTAACAGGTCCTTCATATTGAGTAGGGTCCTAGTTTATGTCACTCTTAAACTCATTCTGAAGTGCTGGGGGGGACATCCTGGTTTTGAAGTCAGGAGGCTTACTTTAAAATGTTCTCTCTTCTGCTAATGAGGAGTGTAATTTTTAGTAAGTCATGCAGCAGCTCTGGGCTAATTCCATGTCTGGAAAATGGACGAGGGCTGGGTGATCACCAAGGAAGCTGAGTTGCTGGGCAAGCACAGCCTTGCTTGCTTACGTTGACTGTGCTAAGATCAGAAGTTCATACACTTTGTTAGGCTTCAGAATCATCTGATGCTTTATTAGAGGGTAGGTCTGGGGGCTCACTGAAACAGGTGTTATTTAGATTTGGGGTGAAGAAGCAGTCCAGCGGACTACATGCTTAATCAGTGCACTAATGATTCTAATGCTCGGTCCTCAGACCGTACTTTGAGAAACACTCCTTTGGAAGGTATAATTTCAGTCATTAACAACTGAAACGTCCTTATTGGGGTTCCAAGGGAAGACTTCTCATTGGTCTTAAGGCCCAAATGTCTTAGATAAAATATAGTCATACCAAACTATAAGTGATAAATGTGAGTCTTTTCTAGAAGCAGGTTTTGGTGGGAGACAAGGGGAAGCTTGAGGGCACTGAATGACTAATGGTGACATCAGGAATGGGGAAATGGTAAGAGTTTCAGGCAGGATGACTCAAAGGCACAATTTACTGACTTTAAAATTTTGCTACAGGCTATCTTTAGAGATATAGACCAAGGAGTTGGTGAGAGGTAAGAAGGTATAGGAAGGGGTTGAGGAGTGTGGTTGGAATAATGCATCCAGAAAATAAATGCCTGGGGGTATTTTCTGAAGGCACACAGGTGGGAAGTATGTGGCTAAGAGATGACTTGTTCTGGAAGGTAACCTACGGTACCTGAGTGTGCCTTGAAAACATAGGCAAAGACTCTTAATATTGTGATATATGGGCTGATAAGTATTAGCTTGAAGTAGAAGGAGCATGTGTGCTGGGGTGTGTGTTTTTTTGTGAAGGGGAGAGAGAGGAATCCTGTGTAACGAGAGAGAAAGAAGGAGGGAGAGAGAGAGGCTAAGCCTTTCAAGAATTCTGCCCTAGTTTCAGCTCCACTGGTACAACACAAGCCACCAAAATTAGCCTCCAATCCAGTTTATTTGTTGCTATCCAAATTCCAATTTTTTTTTCAAGTTGGTCTATTTGCATGCAAGGCACTTAGCTCTAATCTACTCCGATAATGACTTGGGTAAGCAGGATGAAAATTTCTTACTCCTCCCTGAAGGCTTACAATGTGGAAAGGAAGGATAGTAAAGCAAGCTTTTCATGATTAAACAAGGAAGAAAATTACTTCTTGTTTTTACTCTTTTCATTTTTTTATGCCCCATCTCTCATGTCTTTGGAAGAAGTAATCTTGACTGAAGGATGCTGGACATGGATTCATGGAAATGGGTGACTTGTTTATTGGAACACAAACTTATATTTATCATGAAGCCATAGTAATACTGGCCAGCCAATTTCTGCATCAAACAAACAAATTGAATGAGAGAAACATTATTTAATCTCACCACGGCCAAATCTTAAGGAAAGCTTAGTCATCTTTTTTTTAAAATGTTTGATTCTTTTCCATGATTTATTCTCAGATATATTTAATTCTTTCACGGCTGAAATTATATATTCTCTGTGCAAAAATTCAACAACATCCTTTCAACTCCAAGCCATTTCATTTGGTTCTGTTCCATTCTGTTTCTTTTTTTTCTCTTATTTCATTTGAGAAATCACTGGAGTCAGACCTGGAACTTAATCCCTTTATGAATACCCGGATCAATTACCAAGCCTCCATTTCAAAGGTGTGGGTTAAATCCCTGTAAGGCTTTAATTCCTTTAACTGCCCCATTTTCAAACTTCTTCCTCCAGCTCTGCCAGACACTTAACATAGAGTAAACAAGAATATATTTCTGTAAGAGACCAGAATCTGGGTGAATGGCTAGAGTACTGGGGCATCAGTGAAGGAGAATCAACCCAAGAGAAAAATTGAAATTGGTGAGTTTTATTTAAATCTATTTAATCTTCCTTTCTGTCAATATTCTTCTTCCCTCAGATGGTGCTTATTAGCCCCTCCTTACTCTTTTCCAGCCTCCAGAGCACTCACACCAATCTCCTGCTGTCCTGGACACCTCTCTGTAGCAACATAATGGATGCCCGACCCGTCCTCCCATCCTTCCCATAGTCATAAACCTCAGTTCTCCACTTTCCTAAGGTAACACTAGTTAACTGATAAGCTCAATTGTACTGAAGAATAAAAGGTTAATATGTTATCCTCTCTAGTGGATTTTTTTTTAATTTTAAAAGGAAATTTCAGAAATGAATTAACCCAAATGGCAAGGATGTGAGGGAAATGGAACCCTTGTGCACTATTGGTGGGAATGTGAATTAGTACAGCCACTGTGGAAAACAGTATAGAGGTTCCTCAAAATATTGAAAATAGAGCGACCATATGATCAGCAACCCCACTTCTGGGTATATGTCCAAAGGAAATGGAAACAGGAACTTGAAGAGGCATCTGTACTTCTGTGTTCATTGCAGCATCATTTGCAATAGCCATGATAAGGGAGCACCCTAAGTATCCAACAACGGATGAATGGGTAAAGATATGACATACACACATATGTATATATACTGGTATATACACATATATAATGGTATGTATAATGGAATTTTATTCAGACTTAAAAAAAGAAGGAAATTCCGCCTTTTGGGACATCATGGGTAAAACTTGAGGGCAGTAACTGAAGTAAGTCAGACAGAGAAAGAAAAATATTGTATGATTTCAAGGGTATGTGGGATCCAGAAAAGGTAAATTCAGAACCAGGAAGGAGAATGGCGGTTACCATGCCTGGGGGGTGGGGAAAGAGGGGAGATGTGTTCAAAGGGTACAAGTTTCCAGCTGTTTGGCACACAAGTTCTGTGGATCTAAAGTAAGCATGGTGACTATAATTAACACTCCTGTATTATGTACTTGCAACTCACTGGGAGAGTAAATCTTAAATTCTCTAACCACAAAAAAGAAATGGTAATTTTATGACACGATGGAGGCATTAGCTAAAGCTACATGGTGATAATCATTTTGTAATATATGTGTTCCAAGCAGCATGTTGTACACCTTAATATTACACAATGTTGTATGCCAATTATATCTCAATAAAGCTTGGGAGAAGAAAAATTCTACCTGTTTGCTTAAAAAAAGAAAGCAAAAATTATTTAACCTGAAGGAATGAATTTCTTTGGTGGAATTCTAAGCACCTTGGTAGACAGTTTTCAAGCTGAATGGCCCTATTGTTTAAACACTACAATGTATATCATTTTCTATTTTGTCCCTAAATAAAGTCAGCTGTGCCAGCTGGGACAGAAAGTGAAGTTTTAATTAGAAATGCTACCTGAATAAATCACTCCATACATGTGCATCCACACAGAAATTTACTCATTCATTGGACAGATATTTGCTGAGCACCTATTTTATTTCAGGCTGTGTGAGGTGCCTTGGACAAGATGATGAATAAGGCAGCATTTCAGGCAGTGAAATTTAAACAAGAGTTTGATTGTCCTACCTGACTTCCTCTAGGCTAAGAATATTTAGGGATATTTGCCAAACCCATTCTATCCATTAAAACTAAAAGGAAAAAGAAAGAAAAAAATGCCAAGGATGGGGAAGAAGATATACACACACTTGAACTTAATCCTTGCCACTCTCTTACTGTGGCTCCAGAAGAAAGAGTTTGGAAAGCAAGATAAATACTTCAGTCAGAGCAAGCTGGTTGCTGAAGCATATTTAAAAATCATATTACCATTTTAATAGTATGCATCGTTTCCATATCAAATGATGACATTATTGGCAAAGACCAGGAGGTGGTACAATTTTGAACACTTAGACTGTACCAACAATAGAGGAAGCTATCTAAAATGGACTACAAAGCCATGTTGCCATCTGGCATGCTCTCTCCCCACCCTGATGGGAATGGGAAAACAGAGAGCTTCCAAGTGGTGAAATGAAATTGGTTGCAACCTTGAGAATGCGCACTGAGGAGGGCCCCTTCACCCACCTGACATTTTGCTCATTGTGGCTGCCTAAAGAGATGGCTTCCTAATCATCAGTCTATAAACACACTCTTTCTTTAGTATTACAAATACACAACGTGTTTACTGTAGAAAGCACAGTAGGACACATGCAAAAATTAGAAGTCACTTAGAAAACCAGGAGATAGAGAATATTGATATTTCAGTGTATAGCTTTCCAATCTTTAAAAAATTTTTGCGTGTTCATGTGAGCGTGTGCATTGTATTTTCAAAGCCAAATTGAGATCATGCTGTAATTATTTCCATTTAATGCAGGGCTGGCTTCATGAGAGTGTGGCTTGTGCTTGGCTTAATGCTCTGCTGTTGCCATTGTGAAATTCTTGATAATTGTATCTTAGAGCTTGTGCTTTGTAAGTGAAGTCCACTGGGACATGCAAGTGAGCAGAGCAGATCCATGCAATCGGGGTGACTCCAGTTCTTGCTGCCCCATTTGCATATAGTGTTCACTGGACTCCATGAGCGCTGAGTTGCAGTGGGGACACAAAGGGACTTGCAGGAGACTGAACACAAGTGCCAGGTAAATGTGTTGGGTCTTTGAGCAAGCAGGAGTGCTGACAGTAGTGAGAGGCCATGCTTTCCATTGGACCAGAACTTGCTTCTAGTGCAAAAGGAAGACAGTGAAGTACTGAGCAATGTGAATGACCAAGAAACCCTATCATATCTTTTCTTACTCATGCGACTTTCCTCTATTAGCCAATCATTATGCCAAAAATAATGACGTTGAAGGAAACTGAAAACTAGGGCAACCCATTGTTCTTCTTCCTTACAGTTCTTCCTTACTCGTCAGGAAGCTAAATATACAGAGCATTGGGTAGATGGTGTGTGTATCAGGAAGTAAAATAAAAACAGTTGAGTCTATTTTATGTAGCATTTCCACAGTTTGAGCAAGAAAGAAATATGTGTGTATGAACTTCAAAATATGAATTGTGTAATGTGGTAATTCTGCAAGTGAGTTAAATGCTTTTATTATTTGTATTTTAAACTTCATTGTACAATATAAAGATGAGGTATGAAATTCATGCTAATAATTTAAATTCTGATTTTTTCTTACTTAGCATAACATTAAGTAGAAAAAAATGCCGTGGCAAGTGAGAGACCATGAAAGAAGGAATGTAATTTTATCCTGCTTATTAATGACACATTTTCATTTTCTACTGGACTGTACAAATTATGTAGCCAGCCCTGACTGAACCATATATGGTGATCATTTTTTCAAGTCATTAAATATGATTTTAAAAGATTATTACTAACAGCTGCATAGTAAATTGTTTCAATTGATGAATTCATTACAGTTACCTCCTATTACTTTTGGACATTTAAATGGTTTACAATGTATTTAAAATCAGTTGGTTTTTATGGCATGAGGAAATCTCTGTACATAACTCTTTATATACATTCATGGTTATTTCCTTAAGTAAATGCCAAGAAGGAGAATTGCTAAGTCAAATGACATACACATTTTTAAGGGTTTTGAGATAGAGTGACACATTTCTCTTCAGAAATTTTGTGGCAATTTACAATTTTCACCTTAATATGGCAACTTCAGTCAGTCCCTCAGTTATTGTTCATATGCATTCATTCCCTCTTTGGTATGTGTTCATCAATTTATTCATTCATCAGCAATGCCTATTATGAGCCAGGCACTGTATTAGGAAAGTATGGGACCAATACTGAGCAAAACAGGACTTGTCTTTATGGAACTTATAGTCAAAGAGGAAGGGTCTGACATTAAACAAATGTATTTGCAAATTGTGACGAATCCTATGAAGAAAAATAATGAAACATTTTTAGAGCATTTAGCTGGGGACTTGATTTAGCTGAAGAGCCAAGAAAATTTGCCTGAGGAAGTGATATCTAGGTGAGATTTGAAGAAAGAATAAGAATAACTTAGTGAAGAAGGAGAGAGGTAAGAGATTAGACAGATGGAGGAGGGACAGCCTGAGCAAAGCACTATGGGAAGAAAGGGCATGACAACAATGTTAGAACCAGAGAGCAGAGGGGGTAAGAATGGAGAGAAATGAAGCTGGAACAGTCAGTTTGGACTAGCCCAGGGGTCCACAAACCATGACCAGCCAGACAAATCAAGCCTGCCATTTGTTTTTGTAAATAAAGTTTTACTGAAACACATGAATGCTATTTTTTTTAAAAAATATTGTATATCCGTGCTTTCTTGTTATAATGGCAGAGTGAAGTAGTTGCAATGGAGTTCATGTGGTCTGCAAAGCCTAAAATATTCACTATGAATGGCCTGTAAATGAAAAAAAATTTGGTGACTGCTGCACAAGAGCATGCAAGGCCTTGAAATCTGTGGAGAGGTGTCAGTCTTTACTCCAGGGCAATGGGAAGTGATTGAAAGGGAGCATGGGGGAACTTTGGAATAGGTTGAATGGGGAGCGAAGGGAGATGCAGGGGCTCCAGGTGAAAGCCTCTGGCCCCTTGGAACATGGTTGTAGCTTTCCAGATGGAGACTGAAAGACAATTGAGAAGTAAACCATGATGTGTAACATGTTGGGTGAGAGAGAGAGGTATCAAAAATTACCCAAGGTTTCTTTCTGTCCAGTAGAATTGTATGGACCAGAGTGCCCTTCACAGAACTAGGACAATTGAAAAAGAACCAATTTGGAGGGCTGTGGGAGGTATTAATGAGTTCAGTGTGAGTTACTTTCAAAATATCCAGGATGATTTTGAGCAGGCAGTTGGAAAAGTATTTCTATAGCTCAGGAGAGTGGTAAACACTTGGTCAAACACATGCATAGTATCTCATTATATATTTTCTACTGGGTTTATATTTGCCAAGGGCATTTCTTGCTTTGTCTACAGTGTGCTAAGAGCTTGTGAGTTGCTCAAGAATACAAATGTGACTACGATAGGCTTTCTGCTCTCAGGTGTACGTGTACCACGATCTAAGGCAGTCACAGGAGAACGCCATCAGAGTTGGGCCAAAAATGCTATGGGAACAAAAAACAAATGCAAAAAATAATAATAATATGGGAAAAGCAAGCAATTCTGTTAGAGGCGAGGAATCCACAGAAGAGGTAGGACTGGAGCTTTGAAGCGTTAATGGGGTTTCGGATAGTAAACGGGGAGGTACATGGGCATAATGGAAGGGGACCCTTGTGAGCAGAGCAGAGATTCTGAGAAGGGCTGTTAGCCATTTTTAGACAGCGGTTTCTATTTCTATTCTCACTGTAACTGCCCCCACACCCTACCCCACTCTTACACTTTGAACAGTGCTTGACACCCTGATTTTGCTTTGGTTGACTTGAATCTCTATTTCCTGTGAGCACATAGTGTTTCATCACCCATGCTGTAGATAAGCGATCTTATCTGACTGATCCCTTCCTCCCACTGCAGAAATAATTAATTGCTTTCTCCTCTGCACTCTTAAATTGCTTTATCTCTTATGCAAAAATTGCCCTTGTCATGCATTGTTGGGGATAAATGCATATATAAGTGCTTCTATCTATTGGGAACATGAACTTCTTAAGGGCTTCTGCTATGTCTTCTATATCTTCGGACCCCCAGTGCCCAGAACAATGCATTGTCACAACAACAACGACAAATGGCAGCTGAATCAAATTGAACAGAAGGCAATCACTTCTGGCTCCAGCGTTGGCAGTTTGAGTGATCTGATGAAAAGTCCCAGACTGGATGCTGGTGAGGACTGGGAGCTAGAGAAGAAATTGAATTTGAATAATTGAATTTTAAGAAGGAGGCATATGCTCCTGCTGTAACCTCCCACACCAGACAGCATAGCCCAGATGCAAGTCAAAATGCATTATGTATTTAATGTGTCTCGTGGGGTTGGCATCTGAGATAATAGGAAGAGAAGGCAGGGATTATAATCAAAGTGGCAACATCTGAAGACATTTAGCTAGTGGTGAAAGGTCAGGGCATATCTTTAGGTATTTAGTCAACCTTGTGCCAGAGAAAAGTGGATATGATTGAAGGCTGGGGTGTGTGTGTGTGTGTGTGTGTGTGTGTGTGTACAGTTTAGAGAGAGAAGAAACTAAGTAGCAGGGAAAGGTCTCTCTGGCAGATGTTTCTTAGAGTTGTAGGAGCTGGATGTCAGTCCTGATTGTTGATGTTGATGCCCAGGACTTGAACTTGGGAAAAATGAAATCATTTTGCTGGGAAATTGTGCATTGTTTCTCAGTATTTCCTGAAGTTAGGACAAGAGGAAATGGGTTTTGTGAAACCAAGAGGAGAGTAACATTCCAGGAAGAGGGAAAGTATCTTAAAACTGCCACATGCAAAAAACATTTATCTTTTTAAATACATGGCCAACAAAATTTTATGTCAGTTATCAGCACATTTTCAGGAAGAGAAAACAGAGGGTGAAAGAAATCAAATAACCTCATTCAAATCACACAGCTCAGGGGAAACAGGGTTGGGATTCAAACCCAGGTCTGACCAATGACAAAGTTTATGGTTTTGTCGCTACACTCTTGGCTCCCTAGGTTCTGAGATCTGAAAAAGATATGAAACTTTTGTGAGATAGCCTCCTGCAAATATGAGGTCTATCCAAAAAGAAGTCCAGCCATTGTTAATATGATGAAAACAGTTTGTGTGACATCAATGTAACCTGGCAGCCAAGGAGAGTGGACTGGAATGGGCATGCGTGAACAATGATGACTTCGTTGTGCTAGTCAGTAGGGGTGGTAGACTCAGTTGAATGAGCATCTGTACTGTGTGGCCATCGCATTCAAAATGACTGAGTGAGTAGTGAAATGCACCTGCATCAAATTTTGCATTAAGCTTGAACATTGCTCCATGGAAACTTATTCAGATGACTCAGAAGGCTGCAGCTATAGGCAACTGGTGATTGGCAGCTTCATCATGACAACATGCTTGCTCGTTCATCCTGTCTTGTGCAGAGTTTTGGTGAAACATCAAATCACCCAGATAACTCACCCCTTTTATAGCCTAGATTTGGTGCCCTGCAAACTAAACTTTTCCCCAAACTAAAATCACCTTTGAAAGGGAAAAGATTTCAGACTGTCTATGAGATTCAGGAAAATATGATGGCAGCTGATGGCGATGGGGAAAACTGTATGAGGTCCCAAGGTGCCTACTTGGAAGGGGACTAAGGCATCGTTGTCCTACATGTGATGTTTCTTGTATCTCATACATTCTTCAATAAATGTCTGTTTTTCATATTACATGCCTGGATAACTTCTGGGCAGGCCTTGTATATTTAAATGGTGGAAGGGAAGGAAATGTGGGGATTGCTGTGATATGGACTCGTGATTAGAGAGAGACAGGCAAACAGCCTAGACGAGTTCTGGATGTTCTGTTTAGATCCGTGACAACCTAACGGGAAGGCCCCCAGTTTCCCTGTGGTGTGCACAGTTCTAGAAGTGCCGTGATTTGGATCTAAGGGACTTAGTCGTGCCCCCTAGGCTTCAAAGAGAGGGGAGGCAAGAACAGAGGGAGGTGTGGGAACTCCCAGGCTGACTAAACAGAGTTGTAGCACACCAAAAACCGGAAAGAATAGAGACGCTCATTCTGCAACACTTTTTTGTTTTGCAGATAAAGAAACTGAAGCCCAGGGACTGACCCCAGGCTATTTATTTTTAAAAGATTAATTTATCTTTGTGGTTTTTCTAGAACTCCTTTCAACATCTAGTTTTCCAGACATTTCTACTCTTTTGAGGGTATAGGATTCTTACCATTTTTTAATAAAGCCTTTCTCTCAGGTAGTTTTCAAATCGAGGACAATTGATGAAGTCTTCATATATTACCTCTAGTAGGTATTCTGTATTTTTAAGCAACTCCAAGTGTCACCCATTAAAATAGAATATATTCTCATTATAACATTTTATTAAAGAATTACCTGGCTGGTGTAGCTCAGTGGATTGAGGGCAGGCTGCGAACCAAAGTGTCCCAGGTTTGATTCCCAGCCAGGGCACATGCCTGGGTTGCAGGCCACGGCCCCCAGCAAACGCACATTGATGTTTCTCTCTCTCTCTCTTTCTCCCTCCCTTCCTCTCTAAAAAAAATAAATAAATAAAATCTTTAAAATAAAAAGAGTCATTTGTACAAACCACTTATTTAAAAAAAGCATTTAAAAAAAGAATTAATAGAAGAAAGTTATGTTCTTTTATCTAGGGATAATCATTCTTAATGCTTTACTGAGAGTTTCCTTTTAGTCTCTTTTTATCTATTTATCTCTATTTAGCCCTTGTTTTCATGTTGTTCTGTGTTCTTTTATGCAGCTATTTGAATAAGAGTTTGGGCCTGAATTTGAGGCGTGTTGGTGGGTGTTTGGCCCTGGGAATGTCTATACGGTGAGCATGTTTTGTGTGTGCATGTGTGTAGGGGTGGGAGAGGCAGAGAGAAAGTGAGATGCAGGGGGTAGTGTACCCAACCCACACCCTTGGAGCCCCACAGCATGGTGCCTTCCGAAGATCTCCAGGACCCCGGGGGTGGAAGCTCCTTGGGAGCGGATGCCCGCAGCCTCATGCAGGAAGCATTACTCTGTCCTTTGGTTGTCACTCAGATGCAAACAGTGTAATTGAATGGGGGCTGGATAACCATGGTGTCTACTTCTGTTGTCTTTGTTCATGGAAAGCTCCTCAGAAAAGGGAAAGCATGAAGTGGGGGAAATCACCCAAGAGAAGCCAGACTCCTCTGGGAGCTCATCAATGCCATGTTGTCACTGGTCAAAGACAGAGCACGGGGAGATCAGGAGCTGAGTGGCTGCGTCGTCTGCTTTCAAGTCAAAGAAGAAGGCAACTGGCTCAGGCATCAAACTGGAATCCCCTAGGTGTCGGGGCAGCTGGAGGAGTGTGCTTGCTGGGTCATGTGGATCGCCTCAGCCCTCCTCTGTCTCCACTGTGCTTTCCGTTGACAATCTGAAGCCTCGCCACAGCGACCAGCTGTCTCTGTCAACCCCAGCGTTTTCCTGTCTCTCTCTCTCACCCGCTTTCCATCACACGCAAGGATTCTGTTAACTAGATGCCTTTGCAGGAAGGCGGTGAAGTCATGGGGGTCAGAGACCCCGTTGGCCAAAGCTGCCGTGGCTGTCTGGGGCTCCAGACATTTCTGAGATCAAAATCAGAAGGAAAAATATCAAACCACTTTTTGAAGCTGCTGCTCCAGCATTCTTTGGAGTGCCGGTCTCCTCCCCACCCACACCCCAGGCACTGTCTGACCCAGCCTTTTATAGACTTACACTCCAGAACATTTCTAAAAATACATGTGTATTTTAACAAAAAATCATTTCGGCCAGCGTTTCTGTGGTGGGAAGAGCCTGTCTGTGGGTCCCAAGCCCTCCTGCCCGGGGGAGAGCAACGTGGGAGGGGAACAGAGACACTGTAGGTTGTCCGAGCTGGCAGCAGCCCCACGCTTGCTTTTAGTCCTCTTGCCTTTCTCCCTCTGGGAGGACTTTTCCTGCCCGAAGATGCTTCTGGCCAGAGAGTGCAAAGAGGACCCCTGGATTTGCAGGTCCCAGACCGGTAACAATCCTAGTGCCCCCTTCGCTGCTGATATGGCCTTGGAAAAGATACTTGGCCTTCCTGGGTCTCCGTTTCCTCATCTGTAAATCATACTAATGATACCTCTCTATTGAATGTATGGGGATTAAGTTCGCAGCATGTGCCTAAAGTCTAATAGAGCGAGCTCACGGCGGATTTGCAGATGTAACAGCAGTTACTTTTTTATTGTTATGAGCAGGTCTGTCCATATCAGGAATTCCGCTCTAGCTGGGGATTCTATGGGACTTTCCCAGTTTTGCACGAGATAACTGTGAATTTACACGCCTGAGGTGTTCAAACACCTGATGAGGGGCTAAACTGAGCACTAGGGGTTGTCCTGCTCCACAAGCCAGGGACAGTCCTGCAGGAAAGAATGTGACTTGAGGTTCAGGGCCCTTAGGATGACTTGATGCCTCCAAAGGTTCCTCCTTGGTCAGTCTGGCTCATACCCGAAGTCTCACCATCATGAACCTTTATTTGATATGTGAAACGTGATCTCTGTTAAAAAGACATTCCCCAGAGGGGAGAAGCATTCTTAGGCATCTGCCCCTGGGTGTGACTGGGGAGGATGCTGAGAGCCTAATACTGTGGCTGTTTGATGGTCAAGGAGCTGTAGATTCATAGTCAGATGTGAGAGGAGCTTTCTTTGAGCTCATCCTCTGTTCCCTTTTGACAAAGAGGGATCTGAGCCTAGGGGCTGGTGACGTTGCTGTGAAGGTGCTACTGCGTGGAGAGAGAGACGCAGGAGGCGGAAGGCAGGGTCCTGAAGGCCAGCCTCACTGAGTTTCCTAAACACGCCTCCAGGCCACTCGTGCCCATCTTCTCGCTCCCAATTTAGACAATAATTTATATATTAATGTGAACTCTCTGGAATTATGAAAAAAATCCAAATACTAATGGTATAAATGGAGTTTAAGTTTTATGTCAGGAATGTGCGCAAGTCATTTTCACGTGGGGAGTTTTTGTCTCTGGAAGAGGATCCCAGGGAGAAGTGGTGCTTAAAACCGGGGGACAATTACTCAGTCTCCCCTTATTCTCTCCTGCTGTTTTCTGAATGTTGCCTGGGTGTGTGGGGGTGGTGATGTGGACCCCGGCTCATGGGGTCCATCACATTGTGGATGAGATTCGAGAAATTCACTCGGACTACCACCAAGTCCTGTGGAGGAAAAGGGACGGTGTGGCTTCTCTCTCAAGGGGAGAAAAGGCCTCGGCCCCTGCCTTGACTGGCCTCCAGTGCTTTTTCTCGCACATTACATGATGGTCCTCATTTACTATGCCCAGGTTCCCTTTAGATGGTTACCTTTCACAGAAAACAAAGGAGATGATGCTGCTAATCACATCACAGAAGAAGGATATTTGCAAATGCAAAGGGAAAAGTGGTTGAACCGGTTACACTCCATATTGGGGAGGTTTAACACAGACTTTAGGAAGTTACAGTAAGCACTTGCTGCCTCATTTCAGGGTGAGGGAGTTTTAGCAAAAACAAGTCTCAAAGTGGCCTAGGTACAATGCAGGCCTGATTCCCCACGGGAGAACCTATCTGTGGGCATGGGTCCTGTGCATGTCCGAGTGGGAGCTGGGCCCACGCCACGCAGAACGGCCTCTTACAGGGTGAAGTGGGGGGCTCACTTGGCTTTTATGGGGCATGGGGAGGCAGCATTTAAGTATGTATTTATATTGTCCCTTGAGTCCCCTACTTGCTGGGTGGTCTGCTGGCCTGTGGGGCTGAGGCCAATGGCTGGTGTCCCTCTCTGGGTTTGATCAAGGCCAGTAGCTGACTCTCCCCACCTCTGCTCTGGCTAGCATGCTAAGCTTTGTCTTTCTGTCACATCCTCCTGTCTTCTTATCAGCTAATCCCTGTCCTGGGCTGCCCCGAGGCTCCCCGTCACAGTGAGCCTCGGGGCGAGTCCATTGAATGTCCACTTGGCTGCCTTCCCCACTTTGCTGGTGAGACGGCGAATGGGCTGCCGTGGGCGCTTCTGCACCCCTTCTGTGTCACTGAGACTCGAGGAGGCTTAGAAAAGCTGAGCTGCAGCGGGAGTTTGTGCCTCACCGTGCTGCCACGACCCAGTCTGTGCTGATGAGGCTGTAGCCCGAGGGGCGCCTGTGCAGGAAGCACCTCCCGGGGCCAGAGCCCCCACCGTGATCCGGAGAAACAGGGAGGGCACACGCTATACTGCCTTTCGGCAAAATCCAGCCTCCTTCTCCCTCCTCTGCCCCTCTTGCTGTGCTTTCTTTCCCTCATCACGTCCTGCATCCTCTGCAAAATAAACCCCTTCTCCCACAGAGCGAAGAGTCTCCTGGCTTAGCTGTCTTGGGCCCATGGGTTGCTTTGTCCAGACTACAGAAGAATTCCAGACTACAGAACGGGCTGAATTCTAACTAGACTTAAAAGGGACATCAAGAAATTTTGAAACATTACATCTCAAGGCAATTACTTCACTTGTTTGGATGTAAATTCTGGCTTCTGATGACAACTGCTGACCCTTTCCTCTTTCTTTCTGTGCATTCCTTCTGTTAAAGCAAATCCTTACCTTTCCCCAGGCAGATAGATTCCTTGGGCTTGAGACACATTACAGGTGCTTCAGAAGTTTCCTCTTTAAAGGAGCCTCACACCGTTCTGCAGAAGAGGAAGCCCAGGTGTGGAAAAGTTAGCAGAGGTATTCACGGTTCCAAGTTGACAGGAACAAAACTGGAATTTGAGGCCAGGTCTTGGCTTCTAGGCCTCGTTGTCTCACCACCATGCCCCAGCACACCTAAAGTGAATGCTGTACTTGGGATCCCAGGGAAATAAGGTTGGACAGGAGGAGAAGGACTGGAAGTCATGCAGAGAACTTGAGAATGGATGCGGGGTGGGGGGACAAAAAGTGGGTGAACAGTTTGGGGGGAAGTGGGGTGTGATATAAGCAGAGAGCAGGCCGCCGGGGTTTTACCTCCTTTCCTGCTCAGGGGGAGGAGCTCTTTCCTTCCAGGAGGATTGTTCCTTTGAGAGCTCAAGGAACTCCACCTGCATGAATCCCCTCCAAGGAGCAGCAGGGCTGGTCTCAAGCCTCAGGGTCCCTTCCCTACTCCAGGTGGCATGGGGCGAGGCTGGGAGACCCTCAAGATGTCCTCGGGGTCTTTCTGCCCCGGCACCCGTGCTGCTCCTCTGCTCCCTGCGATGACCCTTTCTCCCATGTTCCTTCCTGGCACCTAGACGCTGATGAGGGACAAGCACTATCTAAATGCTAAGCAGACGAGGCCCTGCCGGCCCCCGGGATAAACAGACCTTCAGCTGCTGCTGTCAGTCCCGCACCTTTCATGAGCACAGACACGGATCTCCCAAGAAGGGGAAACATGTTGGTATTGTGTCTCCATTTATTTCTGCGATTTACTCTCAATCTGGTAGCAGAATGTTGTGCTCAGTTTTTTGTTGTTGTTGCTTCTTTTTTGGTATTATTGATTTTTTTCCAGAGGGACTTTATGGTTAGTTATTTTAATTTCCTGAATTCATATTCAGGAAATGGGATGCTTTTTTTTTTCTGATTGCTCTTCCACAGCAACAAAAATAATAACTATCATTTGTATACTGCTCTCACATGCATTATCTCATACACATGCATGAGACCTGGAGTCAGAGGAAACAAATTCCAATCTTGATTCCATCTCCTACTCCCTGTGTGATCTCGGGCACGGAACGTGACCTCTCTGAGTCCTTGTTTCATTCGTACAAAGGGCACAGTGACAGACCTGTGCTTCTCAGCGCAAATGCTTGTGTGAGGAGTAAACAGGATAATTTATATGAAAACTTGAGGTAGGCATTGATTTTTAGATGAGAAATTTGAGATACAGAGAACCTAAGTGGTTCGCTCTAAGTGCTGTAGCTTATAAGCAGCAAAAGCCATTTATAAACACTAGTCTTCTGACAGCAAGTGATCTATCCATGAACCATGGCTCCAAGTGATGGCTGAGGCTTGGACACATGGATGTGGAAGCCAGTATTACACAATATAATAACACTTAGCATTTGTGAACACCTAGTAGATGCCAGCACTCCGTACGAACTTTACTATATTAACCCATTGAACCCGTATAATAATCCTGTATGACTGTTTATTAGTATGTTCATTGTATAAAGATTAAGTACTTTCCCTGAGCTTACAGAGCTGAATCTGAGCAGACTGGCAGCAGGAACCTGTGCCATTAACCACTACCTGTCCTGCCTCTCTAAGGTCACAGAGGTTGTAAGGCTGCTGCAGGTCACAGAAGACGTTTTTCCAAATCAGCTCCAGGGGAGGATGGGACCAAATCGGATTCTAAAAGGCTTTATAAGAAGGTGGAGGAGGAAGCCCCGGGGTGCAGGAGCATTTACCTGCGTAAGCACACCAGGACATCTCGGTGCTCAAGTGCCTAGAGCGGTGGTCCTCAGCCGTAAGCACACATCAGAACCCCCTGGAGGGCTTGTTGTAACTCAGAGAGCTACCCCTCCTCCCACTTCCATTCTAGACATCGGGACCTGAGGAATTGTATTTCTAACAAGTCCCCTGATGATAGGGATGCTGCTGATCTGGGGAACCACATTTTGGGAAACACAGCCCTAGAAAGTAAGAAGTAATAAACCACAGGACATTATGGTCCAGGTCCAGCCTCTAAGAACTCATACCGTCTGAATAAGGAAGACGGGGTCTGGACCCTAGAGAATCTGCAAGTCCACTCACAGGGTCTCTGAAAATGTCTCCTGCAAGCAGAGGGCTAGGGCTGCCCATCCCGGGCCAGACCGTCTCTGAGGAGTCCAGCCGGGCTGGCTGTGGGCTGAGGCTGAGGGCAGTGTGTTCTGCATTATGGATGAGTGAGCTCAGAAGCCCCCACTGCACAGTAAGTAAACAACAGCCGCCGAAACCACGGGAAAGGCTGTCACCAAGCCCCCAGCCCTCCCAGACAGAACCGTCCCTTCAGCTGTTGTTGTTTTGCTCTGCTGCTGCCTTCTCATGGCCTTGTACTGACAATAGTCGTAAATAACCGCAGTGCTGTACAGAAATCATTTTAACAGCAGAGAGTCAAATAAATACATTAGAACTGACAGCTTAACTATGCGGCGTCCATTTGTATGGGGTGGCCAGCTGCTTCTCGAGATGCGTAGGGGACGTGGCAGCCAGCAGAGGGCGCGCCGAGCTCACATTGAGCAAGGGCAGCTTTCCCCCCAACTCCAGCCTAGTCCCTAGTGCTGAGGCTTCAACCTTCATTAAAACAAAGCTTTCGGACTCCAATTTGCGTGAAAAAATAATGCCAACCTGTGATCCCATTCCCCACCCATCCGTAAACATTTTGTTTTAACCAAGCTGAGAGTTTAGGGTTGGGGTTGCGGTTGGGGTACTGAGACCTGTTGGTGTTTCTCAGATCTGTGTCACACCCCTGGGGCAGAGTCACCAGCCACAGAAGGGGCATCAAATCCTCATTCACGTGCCAACAACATACATTGTAGTCCCACCCAGACACTTGGTCGGGCTTTTCCCCCTCGGCCCTGTGTCTCTGCAGTTGTAGCTGATTCGCCCTATCGTGGTGGTTTTAACCTCGGTCCCCTAATTCCCAGAAGTGTTTAACTGCCTCCTTCCCGGCCTGTGTCTGGGACCACGGTATCCTGGTTTACAGGCTGCCCACTCTTCAGGAACGACTAAGGCCCCGCTGAGGGCAATGAAGTCTCGGGGCACTGACCTCCTCCGGGCAATGGGGCATCCACGGAGTCTGAGGGACCCCGCTTTCTCTGCAGGGGTCTGCTTCCCTACTTCAGGCCCCTAGCAGGCTTCGAGAAGGAGAGAGCTTCTCTGGTGGTAGAACTGAACCACAGTGAGTGGACAAGGTCTCTCAGTCCAGGGATGACCACGTTTGGTTCAAGCCTGCTAACAGCACAAGAGCTGCTGGGGTTGGGGCGGAAATAGGTGTGGAGGGTGTGTTTTTTCCTACAGAGCTGGTCTTCGGGAGAATACAGACAAACATTCCCAAATACGAATTGATGCAGGGTTGATTTTTTTTTTTCACTGTCTTCTTAGATACCAGACCAAATCCCTTGTCAGTGCAGACTCCATCTTATTCTCTGTGAAAACACCAGAAGTCAACCGGGTGCTATTGGCAGTCTCTTGATTACAGAGGACAAATTATAGGAACACTTAGCAGCCGCCTTTATGTCTGTGGTCATGAAGTGACTATTTCATGCTCTCTAAAGGGAGTTGAGGCTGCAGCAGCTTATTATTAAGAAGCACTTTCTAACAATAAAGTTATTAGACGCTGTAATGAATTCCACGGAGAGTTGTTGTCGATCTCTTGGGAGCAAACTGGGTCAGACCATGCCTCGTCTCCCCGAAGCTGGCAATACGTCCCTGTTGTTTGAGGATGAAGTTCTTGGTGGAGTGGGCACCTCTGGAACTCGCTGCTCAGTAGCGCTTTCCCCTGCCCAGGGGTGTACCACTTTCTCCATCCACAGGCTGCAGCAGAGGCAGCTGCAATAGAGGCAGCCACGTTAAAACGGCCCTTTCCTCACGCCCCAGTTATGGTGCATTGGCTGGGGGGCTGGCGTGTGGCCCCACCTGGTTCAAACACTGTGGTGCCCATGGCCTTAGCAGATGGTTCCGCAGCGGACATCGACCCAGCCTGGGTCAATCTGAATTCTTCCCTGGGAATTTTGACACTGAAATTGGGAAAAGGAAATCAACATCTTTCTGAGTTCCAAGAGAGTAAGATGGAAGGCAGTATGCTCTTGGTACCATGTTTTTCATCTTGTGGACAAGGAAAGCAGAGGACGAGGCCTTTAAACCAGGTGCATGCACACCAGGCAGAGAATGAGACAGAGAGAAAGCAGAGAGAAAAGAGCAGACACTTGACACAGGAGGTGGCTGGGTTACTGAGAGTACGCCAGTCCTGACTTCCGGCTCTTCCTGAGGCCCAGCTACACATTTGTTCTTGAGTTCCCTGAGATGCCTTAGTACTTCAGTAAAAATTTCCCTTAAAAATAACAACAACAACAAAAAAAACTTCTCTCCCCCTAAACCCCAGCTCCAATCACATTATTGTTACATGCAATCAAAAGGACCCAGCAAATTGTGGGCCCTAACCAAGTTCATGACTTCAACTTCCAGTGTTCTTCATCAGAACATGTCGTCACCAGAACGAGGCTGTGCGATCTTGTGCTTTTTGTCTCTCTGCATGCCCTTGTCTCTGCCCAGAATCCTGCAGAATTCCTCTACTCCTTCAGCCTCACAGAAGCTGTCCCCTGTCCTCTGATGCTGCCCCAGACAGGCAGGGAAAATGGATTTGTTCCCATAGCACTTTGCTCAACCCTCTTAGAACATATCCCTCTGTGCTGCAATTACAGAGTTGTCTCGGGCACCAGGCTGTAACATCCTGGAGGGCAGGGCATGGCCAGTCAGCCTTGCTTCCATAACGTCTCACGCATTCTAAATGCAGGCCTGCAGTCCTGCCCACAAGCAGGAGGTTAGGTCCTGAAAAGGTCTTTATGGCCATTAATTCCTAAAGATCGGGGTGGAGACGTGGAGGTAAAAAGGAAGAATATGCAACATCAATAGACTGAACACCGAGGCATAGCAAATATCTCTGTCCCTTTTCCTTCTTTCTTATCCCCATTTAACTCTCACTGCTCTCTTCAGTGCACACGCATATGCACATGCACACCCACACGCCCCCCTTGTGACTCTTCCTGGCTGCCCTGGCCCCCACCCAGTATTTAGAACTGTCTCCCGGTTCAGTATCTTCCGAGCTGTTACATTCAGAGCTCCAAGCGCTTCAGAGCTTCTCCCAGCTCTAATCGCCAGCGAGAATTCCCCCAACTCAAAGGCAAAAGGAAATAAAAAGAAAAAGGGAAGAAAAGAAGGGGAGAGGAGGTGAGAGAGAAAAGTAATATCCGATTTCAACATTTTGTTCTTTGCCGTTTAAACTTCCGGAGGCAGCAACTGTACAATTTGTATGTTTTGTATCATGTCTGCTTCCTTGTGGGAGTTTCATAAATTGATGATGATAACACAGCACATTTCTTTTAAGTCCTTAGACATTCAGTCTTTATTGCTTTATAAAGTCTGCTCGGGGCACAGATGAAATGAAACCAGTGAGGTTTTTGCTCTGCCCACTCTGCAAGCACCATCACAGAATCTGCGCCTACGATGCAGCTTGCATGCAGAAGTAGCAAGTCACCTGGCACGAGGCACTGGAGACCAGCACTGGGTGGCACAGGACAGCGGGCGACCCGTGGAGGCTGAACAGAGCCGTCTGTCTCGGCGGCTGGTGGGAGCCCAGCCGTGGCTTTTTATAACCTCCACTTGCCACCAGGATTTTCTGAAAATTGTGCAGAATTCATTTTCCTCCAGCCCCATAATAAAATATGTACAATATATAAATAGCCGAGTTTCTAAGGTGAAAGCCATAATAGTCACCTGCCCTATTTAATTATTGGAACACAATGATTTTCTTTTTCCACGGCTGAATAGCTGCACTAATAGGAATATTACCCTGATGGATAAACTCACTCCCCAAACCAATATGTTTTTGGCTTTTATGCTGATTTTCTGAAACAAATGTGTGTCATTTACAGTTCACACCAGAAAGCAAGGAGTTCTGCAGTACATGATTACCTGCCTGTGCAGAGTCAGTGCGGCTCTGAACTTCAGGCTGGGAGGAAAACTTTCAATTGTTAATAAAAGGAATCAGACCTCTCCAGGCTGAGGCATAAAAATAAAGCAGATGAAAGTAGTGCACCTCCCCCAACACGTGCACACACACGTACGATTTGTTCTCTTCTGTAATGAACTCATTTATTTCTGAAGTGCAAGGGTGACTTAACTCATGCCAGCTTGTATGCAAATGACAAGCTGTAGCTGCTTCCTTTTTGTGAGGAGAGAATAGATCAGACCCCCATGGTGTGGCATTACCAGGTCAAACTGGGGAATGCTGCTCCCAAGGTTCACAGCCTGGTAAACTTGGCCCTCAGCTGCCGGCTGCCCCACAGTAGGGAAGCTTCACGTTCCAGGGACTGGGCAAAGGGATGCCTCTCACTTGTTGAGTACATTAAAACACTGCCATTCCTTTCAAGACTTTGTATTGCAACTGTTTTCATATAAAGTGGATGCAAATGGATCAGTGGGTTACTCTGTGCGCATTGTTGATCAGTATAATGAGGCTGCATTATGGCTGGTTCAGTATGGATGTACAGTTGCTTGTCAAATCAGATGCTGCATGCAAAAGAGCTTGCAGCCCTGTAGTGCTTTTCGAATTATAAAACGCTGTAGACACGTGGGTTTGCAATTATCAGGGAGCGTGATTATGAATCCCTGAAGGGTAGAGTGTGACAACAGGCAAACCCAGGGTGCTCTCATACATGGAGCAAGTTAGGCTTGAAATCAGAAATGAGCCTGAGATTTACTGATTTTATTAGAGGGAATAAATGCTTGGAGACAGAGGGGGATCTTTTATGACTACTGTTAATATCTTACTTGGAAAGTGCACATCGTGTTGCCTGCCATCTAGTGGCAGGAGAGTAAATTTGCAATTCCCTCAAGGCCCTAGGAAATGACTTACAGACTGTCTCTGAGAAGGGCTGGCAGATGTATGAGGAGCTGTCAGTGGAAGCTCACTGTGCAATGAGTGAAAAGAGAGCGACTGTCATCGCTGCCTCCGCCAGCCCAGGAGCCTGACCTCAGGCGCTGACCCAGCTTTAACTGGCATCTCCAGTGAGTGAACCTTGAGAGCCTGTGGGCTGTTTAGACATTAAGTAAGAATAACAACAGAAATGATCCGCGTGATGATAATATTAAGAAGCATAAACAATTATAATCATAATAGCAGATTGCTTCCACTGTTCCTTTTTGGGCTCTGATTAGTAAACATGCAAAGGACTGAAGTGGGGGATGGAGGATGCCCAGGAGGCTGCAAAAGGGCTATAAAATCCTCCCTCCATTCCTCTTTCCAGGAGAGTTTGCTGAGTTACAGTTCTGCCTTTGGATACTCGCAGCTTTTGAAGACAGGGGGCCCCCTTCTGTAATTCTCAGTTTTCCCGGGCACATGTTCAGGATGTCCCCGGTTGGAGCCCCTGCTGGCCAGGCACTGCCTTCTCTCCCTGCAGTGGGCTCAGCCAGGGCAGCTGATAGGAATGAGGGGCCGATGAAGGGTCTGGAGAACCACGGGAAGAAAACAACAGTAACAACCAGATGAAGCACTGGCTTCAATTTTTAGAAAAACCTTTAAAATTAAGCATTTCGGTGACTTATTAATTGGAAGTCACAGGTCAGAACAGACACGTATGGAGTACTCCCTCTGTGCTGGGTCCTCTACATGCACAGTGTCCGGTGGTGAATCTCACAATGGTCCTGTGTGGTCAGCACAGTCACAGGCCCCCTTTACAGTTGGAGAAACAGAGGATTGGAGAGGAGTTTAGCGAAGGGCACACAGTAAGTAATGGAGCCAGGATCCAAACCCTGTTTGCACACTCTGCACTCTTTGTACCTTATAGACTTGGGTTACTTGCCCGACACACTAATATCAGAACCCTAATGTGTGAAAGAGCTTTAAATGTCACCCCAAGGTAGGTGTTTCTTCTATAGCTGTGGTTGCCTGACTCTGTTTTTCACTGTTTATATTAAAATGATTTTAAAAAACAAACAAAGCAAAAAAACAAGTTTCTGAGACCACCTCCCCATAGCCCCTTTCTAGCCACGACCCCCTTCCCTGCTCTTATACTCCGATTCAGTGGCTGAGGTGTGGAGATTCCATTAAAAGGCCTTCCAGGTGTTTCTCCAGCCTGTGCCCCGCAGAACCTCTTCAGCGGGATGTAGAAGTGAGGAGTAGGAAAGGGCTTGGGGTGGGGAGAAGAGGGAGCTGGCTCACATGATCTAGACACATGGAGGAACAAAGGCTTGACAAGAGACTGGCTTTCAGAAACTGTCTGGTCCACTTTTTAAAAAAGGATGTGCAGAACATTAGCATCCTCTTTTTCTTTTTCTTATTTTTTGTGGTTATAAAAAGTCAAGCACACATGATTCAGGAGCCAGTGCTTGCTTCGCTTCGCATGCTGCCTGAGCAAACAGGCTTGTTGATCATGTCAAATTTAGGTAAAACCTTAACTGATCTGATTTTTGTGCTTCCATTTTTGATTGATGGTGGGAGCAGCTGCAGCCACAGGGCTCACCACAGCACCCTTTGCTCACTGCTGATCTCCTGGGCACCATGAAGTGCTACTGCCTCTTAACACTCCTGGAGTGTTAGAAAACTACAGGCAGCTGCAGGAAACGCCCATGTTGGGGATGCCTCAGGGGTGCCGATGGGAGCCCCCATGCTTGTGATCCCAGAAATGGCCTACCAGCAATGGGATGCCTTGTGGCTGAGAGTTGCTGACTCCCATGAGATGTGAATAGTAGCTGAAATCCAGCGATTCCTGACTCACACCTCCTTGTGGTTGGGAAACAACTCTGGCTTCCCACTTGGCCTTTGGCTTTCCAGAGTTGAACTTGTGATTATTTGAGGACTTGGATGTCTATTGCTTCCCATTAAAGTAGCTGGAGTCTTTGCTTCCCATTAAAGTGAAAACATTTATTTGGCCAAACAAAGCCACCCTAGACTATTCTAAAAGCAAATGTCCTTTAGCTATTTTGTGTCTGATGTTTGTCTTCCTGTGTATTCTCTCTTATCTGGAGACTTTGTGGATTTCCTAAAAATCAATATACGAGGCTGAAAGGAAGTTAGCATGTGCCACTCAGAAGAGCTACACTAAAAGAGAGAGAGAAAGAGAGGAGGGAGAGAGTCAGAGAGAGAGGGGGAGAGACAGAGGAAGGGAGAGAGAGAAATAAGTAAAGGCAAACAGTCTATTGATTGTCTGTGTGCCTAACCCTGTGATAGGAACTATTTGATTACAAAAAATAAAGGCAAGTTCAAGTCTCATGGATCTCACAGGTATTTGAGGAGGCAACACAGTAAGGAAGCTAAAAGAAGGGATTCTAATCAAAGTGTTACCACAAGTAGTTAGCTGATCATTAATAAGAAAATGAGCACAAAGGGAATTAGACATTGACTTTAATAAACTGGGGTGCATGAGCCTGTTGGTTTTACCAGGAAGCTACAGCTTTACGTGCCAGGGGATTACAGCATTTCTCTGCCAAGGGGATTACCACTCCTCCCTTCCCCCTCTGGTGCCAGATTGTTGGGGGCACAGGGGAATGTGCTGGACCATAGACGCTATCAGTCTAACTAGGGGTTACACCTATCAAGAACCCACAAAAGCTTGGGGCTGGCTCTTTTGAAAAAGCACCTGGCCTGTCCCAAATGCAAACTGATATAATCTCAGGGGAAAAGCACTCTCTCTCAATCTCTCACCCACGTGGTAGCACACTCACCCCATGTGTTCACACATCCTCTCTTACCCGGGAGCACGCAGCCATGTGGGTCTGTCAGGAACCAGGGCCTGCAGCAGATGGCACGGGCTCCAAAAGACTGAGCTTTCATGTCAAGCGAATACTCTGGACACTGGTTTTGTTCTGGCATTGCTGAGGACATGGTTGGACTTTTCCCATGGTGAGATGGGCAGAGCTGAGACACGGGGCAGCCGACATTGGAAACCCAGGGGCAGATTTCCTCCCGAATAAACCATCTTGCCACACCACAATCTCCCATGCGTGGGTCTTTGGGATGCTTTCCTCGAGATCCCGTGGAACAGCCTGATTCCCACTGACAAAGAAAGGACCTGGGTTTACATCTTGGGCCTGCCACTTTACTCACTATTTCACCGTATGCGGGCAGTAACCAGAGGGGAGGTGGAAGGGGATAATGAGGGGAAGGAGGGAAGAATTTTCAGGAACATCTATAAAGGACACATGGACAAAACCAAGGGGGGTGGGTGGAAGCAGGGGAGGGAGGTGGGTTTGGCTGGGAGGGGTGGTGAGGGGTAAGTGCAGACAACTGTAATTGAACAATAAAATAATTTAAAAAGATGAAGTTACATGAGATTTATTAATACACCCAACAGTATAAGCTCAGGTAAGCAGTGTAATAAAAATAATTATAAGCGTAGACTCATAGTTTAACTTCATGAAAATGAAAGTTTGTGCATTTAATAAACTGTTACAAAAATTTAAAAGTAAAAAAATCCAATAAACTAGTAAACTATTGCAATTCATACCACAAAAGGCTTATTTGCTAAGTATATCAAGAATTCCCACAATTTAATAATCAAGTCACAATTTATTTTTAAATAGTTCAACTCAATGCAGAGGATATGAACAGAGAATTCACACACAGAGAGAAAAAGAAAAAAACACAAAACAAGATATAGAGAAATAGAAAGAAAAAAGGAATAAAAAACAATGGAGCCCTTGAATATTGGAAAGGATGCTCAATTTTCTTCTTAATAAAATAAATGCTTTACAACTAAATTGATGTTGGTTTCAAACATCAGTTACAAAATGTTCTAAAGTTTGAGGCTACACTATGTTCATAAATGTGTGTGAAAATGGTTCCATCATATAGTGTTGATAAGGAATTTAGCAAAAATATATCAAACTATAAAACAATATATCCTTGATGCAACAATTCTACTTCTAGGAATTTATTCTATACTTGTGGTCACACAATGATAAATCTGTAAGGCAATGTTTTCTATATCAAGATATTGAAAACAATCTGAATATTCATTAGTAGGTGAATCCTTAAGTAAATTGTACAGCTGTATAATGTGATGCAATGTATCCATAAGTAGATTGTCAAGGATCTTGCAACTATCTCCAAGATATACTAAGTGAAAAAACCAAGGTGTAAACACATGCACACATACAAGCTCTGTCCATAAAGTATCTAGCCAGGAATATGAAAAATAGAGACAGTTATTAAAGAAGATACAAAATACAAAAAACATTGTACATAGGACAATGACGCCTCAGTCCTCTTCAAAGTAGGCACCTTGGGACCATACAAAATTCTCTGAATCACCATCATCTGCCCTGTCATATTTTCCAGAATCTCATCCATGGTCTGAAATCTTATCCCTTTCAAAGGTGGTTTTAGTTTTGGGAAAAGCCAAAAGTCACAGGCCACCAAATCTGGGCTGTACAGGGGCTGAGTCACCTGGGTGATTTGATGTTTCACCAAAAATCTCTGCACAAGACGTAATGCATGAGCAAGCACATTGTTGTGATGAAGCTGCCAATCTCCAGTTGCCTGTAGCTGCAGCCTTCTGAGTCACCCAAACAGTTTCTGTAGAGGAATGTTCAAGCTTCACACAAAGTTTGATGAGCTTCATTGCTCTACTCACTCAATTATTTTGAATGCAATGGCTACACAGTACACATAATCGCTCAGTAGCATCTACCACTCCCTTTGATTAATACAATGAAGTCACCATTGTTCACACATGCACATTCCACTCCACTCTCCTTGTTTGCCAGGTTGCATCAATGTTACACAAAGAGTTCTTGTTATATTTACAAGGATTGAACTTTTTCTGGACAGACCTTGTGTATATAACAAATAAATGAGAATACATATATAGCAAAACATATATATTTTTTATGTTAGAGGTGGTATATTATCATTTTTGTAAAAATTTAAAAATATATATTTACTTATTTCTGCATAGATTATCTGAAATAGACTTAAGAAACTGGTGGTATTGGTTGTCTCCAAGGACATGTGGGGTGGGCTAGGAGAAAGGGCTGAAAAAAGAAACCTTCACTGTATACTTTTTGGAACACAATTTGCAAGAGCATAATTTTTGAAGTCAAATGACACAATGGTCAAATGTATGTTGTGTTTTCCTTTTGGGAAGATTTACATGAACATGGTGGCATACGTACTCATTAATTTAATAAATATTTATATAGTGTCACTCTACACTAAACCTTAATCCGATGTTTGGAAGTGGGCTGTTGATATGTAAGGTATATATGATCCTTTCAACATACCAGACCCAACTCAAAGTGTCCTACTTACACTAACTCATTTAAACTTGGTAACAGTTTAAATGAGCATGTCCTATCATTATCACCCTTACTTAATGGATAAGGAAACTGAGGGTCACAGAGGTCAAACTACTTGCCCCAAACCAAACAGGTAGTAAGTGGCAGAACTGGGCTTTAGTCAGTTATCTGGAGTCTACTCTTAGTTAATACCAGGACAAGCTCTGCAATTTGCGGGACCCAGTGACGAATGAAAATCTGGGATGCCTTATTAAAAATTATTAAGAATTTTACTACAGCGACCACAGAACATTCATCCACATGTGCGGTCCACCTGAGCACAAGGTCCTACAGGACTGCAAAGGTCACACACTCCCAAACCCAGCCTTGGTCAAGGACATCAGTATGTGCCCGGAAGGAAGTGACAGTGCTTCTGGTAAACAGTACCAGCAGGCTGGAAGGCTCTGCAGCCAAGACACCTGCCTGACTTTGTGTAACCCCGCGTTTCCCGTTTTTTTGACTATAGAATCATTTAATTTAATGTAAACCAATATCTTTGCTTTATCACCATATAGTATCACCTGTGGAATTAGAGTTTGGACAAACTCATTATGGGCTACTCTGAATGGTACAAATCCCCTTATTCTGTAGATGAGGATGTAGGGACCCAGAGAGTGCAAGGGGCTTAGTCAGCATCTCCCGCGGCTGGTTGGTACTTAGAGCAGATGCGTGTGCCTTATTCCTCATCCCTGTATTCCTCATCCCTGTTCTCTTTAATATGCCAGGAGGAACTGAGGGATGACTAACTTACTTCATGTTTGTTCACATTTTCCAGCAGTCAACTGGGTAGTACTTGGTTGTGCTCTGTAGTGGTGTGGCTTTTATTTCTTACAGAACATTCCTTATCACTGGTGAGACTTTTTCCTTTCAAAGCCTTTTTTCCTTCTCCTCTTCCTTTTCTTGTTTTCAATCTAGGCTACATGGGGATCATTTTTTTTTTCTAAAGGCAAGCTAATGGTATACACTTGATATTATTTTAAAAACTAAAGGATTAATTTACTTCCAAAATAGTGGGTTCCATTAAATGATGAATATATCTGTTAAGGAAAGCATGCAAACCTTGCATGAAAAACGAGTGGCTTTGTCTTATTGTGTGTGTGTGTGTGTGTGAGTGTGTAGAGAAGAAATATGGGCGAGTGTTTACAGAATGCTAAATTCTCTCACTGATAAAAGGACACATGTGGATATTTTACTATAGGCTTTTTAGGTTGTTGAGATAGTGGCATTTAAAACATGTGATTTGGATGTCTGGTCAAGATGGAGGCATAGGTAGACATGCTTTGCCTCCTTATGTAATCACAAGGAACATCACAAGTAACCTCAAAACAAAAGACACAGAACTGCCAGAAAATCAAACTGTATGGAAGTCCAACACCAAGGATTTAAAGAAGCCATATTCTTCCAAATGGGTTGGAGGGGTGGAGATGGTGAGCTGGGGAGGAGAGGAGGCAGCATGGTGGCAGAGGCGGTGGCCAGCGGAAGGGGAGGTCCCACATTCCTATGTGGTGGATACAAATCAGGAGGCATACCTTGGAGATGAGCCCAGGCCAGACGGCACTGACCAGGGTTCTAGCACGGAGCAAATAAAGCCTCATAACTTCTGGTTGTAAAAACCAGTGGGGGTTGGGGTGGCTGAAGAAACTGCTGGTCTCTCAGGAGAGCCCATTTAAAGGGTTCACACGATCCTATAACATATGCAGACCTACCCACTCTGGGAACCACCACCAAGGCAACAGCTAGAAGGGCACTAATCACATGTGGGAAGTGGGCACAGAGACTAGAAATGGGGTGAGCGCTAAGCAAGCCTCCAACATCCAGCAGTGGCATTGTTCCCACTCTGACCCCTCCCCCATGTACAGACCAACAAAGTGGTGAAGCAGCTTGCTTTGCCCTGGCGAATATCGAAGGCTCCACCCCATAGACAGGGCAATTTAACAGATGTCCTAAAGCAGATCTACTTACACAGAAACAGAAACAAACCCAGGGAGGCTGCCAAATTGAGGAGACAAAGAAATATGGCCCAAATGAAAGAACAGAACAAAATCCCAGAAAAATAACTAAATGAAATGAAGGTAGGCAACCTACCAGATGCAAAGTTCAAAACACTGGTGATAAGGATGCACAGAGAAGTCACTGAGTATGGCAAATGCATAAGGGAAGAAATGAGGGCTATGCTAAGTGAAATAAATAAAAATCCATAGGGAACCTACAGTGAAGGGAAGGAAGCCAGGATTCAAATCAATGATTTGGAACATAAGGAAGAAATAAACAGTCAACTAGAACAGAGTGAAGAAACAAGAATTTTTAAAAAAGGGTAGAATAAGAACACTCTGGG
Source organism: Phyllostomus discolor (assembly GCF_004126475.2). Taxonomy (NCBI): domain Eukaryota; kingdom Metazoa; phylum Chordata; class Mammalia; order Chiroptera; family Phyllostomidae; genus Phyllostomus; species Phyllostomus discolor. The sequence goes on along the minus strand of NC_040916.2, from coordinate 8,535,658 downwards.
AAATCTCCAAATGTGTCAACATCTGAATCACAGGGATGCCAGAAGGAGAAGAGGAAGAGCAAGAAATCAAAAACTTACTTGAAAAAATAATGCAAGAAAACTTCCCTAATCTGGTGAAGGAAAAAGACATATAAGTACAGGAAGCACAGAGAGTCCCAAACAAGTAGGACACAAGGAGGACCACACCAAAACACATCATAATTAAAATACCAAAGATTAAAAATAGAGAATCTTAAAAGTAGCAAGAGAAAAGTAGAGTTACCTACAGAGGAGTTTCCATTAGACTCTCAACTGATTTCTCAAAAGAAATTTATAGGCCAGAAGGTGAAATAGGGTACAAAGCAAAAGGGGCCCTGATATAGATCATGTTCCCCCACAACCCATTGGTGGGGGAAAGGGAGAAACACATGATGTGGCAATTAAGATAATTTTCATAACAATGGCAAGCGGATAGCTAGCTAGTAGCTGTGCTACTGCCCTGGGGCAAAAGGTATGTATGTCACTTTCAGAATGAATGGTGACTTGTGACATAGCCAGGGGTCTGTACAGTGCCTACATAAGAGGCAGGAAGGCAGTTCCCTCTGCATCATTAAGCCATGCTTGCCCTGACTAAAGGTGGCAGGCAAGAAAATGTAAATGTTATGGGAAACTGGCAAATGTAGCTCATCGTGGGAGGATCTGCAGAGGAGGTCATGCAGAAAGCTCCAGGACAGGATTTAAACTAGGGGCGGGCAGAGAGAGAGGCAGGTTAGCCACGAGGGCTGAGAGAGTAGGTAGCAGTGGTGCTGATCGGTAGTGAATGTGAGAGTGATTTCAGCCATGCTGCTGGCAGTGAGACGGGAGCCACCTGGGTGGCATCTCCTCCTGCAGAGGAGAAGGAGCCATGATGTAGCAGCTAGGCAGTTTGTAGTCAGGATGTGGCCACGTGGCCTAGTGTGGTCAGGGAGAGAACGGCCTGCTGCTGTCCTGATCATGCCCGCTCTAGCTGGCTCAGAAGCCATCAAGGACTCTGCCTTGCAAGATCCTGACTCTTGGGTCTTGGAACACATGGAGAGCTCACTCTCTTGGGACTTGTGCTTTTCCTGGACTTTACCATGATCTGGGACAACACAGCACACACTTTCCCGGACTATCACATGGAGGCTGAGGACAACATACCCCGGATCCCAATGGAGAGAGCTGCTGTGAGAGGATGGAGACTCTGAGACCCATGAGTGTACGTTTGAGAGGGCCTGGAGAACTGTTTGTGCAGCTGGCTCAGGATAAGGATATGGGACACTATTGGTCTTGGCTTTGGCTTTCAGCCTTTTGGGGAGCAAGGGAAGTGTTGGGTCTTGGGGAAGAACAGGGCTCCAAACATAAGTGCTCTCGGCACCATGAAGATTGGAATCTTGTAAATAAAAACCTGCTTTTCCCAACACTGATTATTGGGTCATGCACCAAAGAGCCATGTGAATGGGCCCCTGTAAGCTCGGTTAGAAAAGAACTGGCAAGAAGCATTCAAAGTGATGAAGGGCAAGGACCGACAACTTAGATTACTCTACCCAGCAAAGTTATTGTTTAGAATGGAAGAGCAGATAATGTGCTTCTCAGACAAGGTAAAGCTGAAGGAGTCATCATCACAGAGTCATTATTACACGAAATGTTAAAGGGACTTATCTAAGAAGAAGAAGATCAAAATGATGAACAGTAAAATGACAACAAGCTCATAAATGTCAACAACTGAATCTAAAAAACAAAAACAAAAACAAACCTAAGCAAACAACTTGAACAGGAACTGAAAAATGGAGATTATTTGGAGGGTTATCAGCTGGGAGGGGAAAGGAAGAGAATGGGAGACAAGGTACAGGGATTAAGAAGCATAATTTGTAGATTCAAAACAGACAGGGGGATGTTAAGAATAGTATAGGAAATGGAGCAGTCAAAGAACTTGTATGCATGATCCATGGATGTGAACTAAGGGAAGGATTGCTAGAAGGAAGGGGGTACTGGGCAGAGGGTGGCAAAGGGGAAACTTGGGGCAACTGTAATAGCATAATCAATAAAATATTAAAAAATAAAATAAAAATAAAAATCATTTGTTTTATCCTAAATTTTGCCTTAAATAAGATGCCTTCGGAATGAATTCTCTTCATAGCTTTTTGCTACTTATTGAAGGGGTGGACTTTACACTTTCCTATTGCATTTAAACCAACTTTTGACTGAAATGGTGATTTTTTTTTTTTACTTTATAAATTGCTTGTTTGCTTTGACTAACTCAACCAGCTGTTTTGGATTTGTGTGAACTCAGGGTCAAGTGCTGATGCAGCTGAAGAATTGTAGAAATTAATTCTGAAAATGGCAAAAGGAATAAGAACCTAAGCCTGAATCCGTGCTTGGTAGGCTAAAACTGATCAATTTCCCAGTCTCTAATTAAAACAAGCCACTAAACACAACAGCAGCATAAAATCCAGGGCTTTTCCTGTTGATGAATGTGACCGGCCTGCAAATTCCTCATTGCTGGGAACAGAGATTTCGTGTGCAATAGCAGTTAAACAGAAAGCTTGCTGGCAATTTATGCTTGGTAACGTGTGTATTTACTCAGTGCCCAGACCCTGCCCTACTCAACCTCCGTCCCCAACACAGGCATCCCCTCAACTAAACCCACGAAACAAAGGAGGAATTTCTCCCTCTCACCTGTGTGTCTTTGAAGGGGTTCCTTTCTGGGTATTGAAGGGGTAAACAAATATGGCAGGATAACCATTCTTTTGTCTGACTTGAGTTGTGAAAATCTGCATGTGAACCATCTGCTTTTAAATTGAATCCTAGCTTTCCATCAATTAGCACTATAATTTCAGATGTAATGTAGGTTAACTTCTGACTGATCTTCAATTAACACTAGTTCTTAATCATTTACTTTATTTCAAACTTATTTTCTCTGTCAGATATAGAAGGAAGCTGCAAACTGACCTTCCTGCTTTTGAAACGCTGATACCTCTTCAGGATGAGAGAGAGAGTATCCACATTCCTTCCCCCACCCCTCCCCCACCCGACCCTTTATCCCCCAGTAAGAGCTCAGGTAATGCAAAGTCAGTATAATTTTATTTCCAAAAAGAGCATCAGGGAATCAGCCAGGAAAGCCTTATTGCATGCAAATATGTCTTCTTTTCTTTCCTTATTTAGAATTTAGAATTGGAAGTTTTACAAAATAAGTTATATTCCAGGAAGCCTCAAAACAGCAATTGAAAACCTTAAGGAATTTGGAGGTTGTGCAAAATCATTTGGCTCCTTTCCAAGGGTACAAACCCTCAGGATTTAAAGGGAACTTGGATGTCCTCCGGGCCTTATCTGCCCTGTAACAGGGCAGGCATACCTGTTACAGGGTGCAGCCCAGAGGGGGGCCCCAAATAGGGATTTGGAATGGGGTACAGAACTCAAGGTATCCAGGAAATATTAGAAAGGTATAACAGATGTCCTCCCCTCTCCTCCCCACAGGTGTGAGTTGGGGGAAGGGACACATGGAGCAGGACCATGCAGAGCTATTTTGTACAGCAATGGCTTTGCAGCTAACCTCTGGCACAGTCATTTAACATATATCTATAACCTTTAACTGGTTGCATAGATATGTTAAATAGCTATGGCCATGCTCTGAGCCACGGGGATGGAAGTGACTTCCACCCAAAATGAAACTGGGGGAAAGGTCCCCCTGGTTACAGTGCCTGTGTGAGAGCTTGGAGGAGATTGGCTCCATGACATGGGTCCACACCTGCCCAGACCCACGATGGCAGCCCAGTAAACTTGGAAAAAATACAGGAGTGCTGGCAGGTGTGACTGATTGTAGGAGGAGTTGGAAATGGGGGTACAGAGGAAGATTGACATGGGGATTTAAACCAGACACGGCAGACACTGGGGAGGGAACCATGCAGTTTTGCCAGGGTGGGGACCCCTGCAGCTTTGGTGGGGGAGAACCACGCAGTTTTCCCAGGGTGGGGACCCCCACAGCCATGTGAGAGAGAACCACGTGAGTTTGCCAGAGTAGGAACCCCTGCACCTTTGGTAGAAGAGGATCATGTGGCTTTGGGGTGCTCCCTTTGGCCACGTGGCCTAGGAAGCAGGAGAGACTTCGCCTGGAAGAAGGGTGAAAGGACTCTTGCCAGTAGGCCATGAGAAGGTGCCACATGACTTTGGATTAACTGGGGTCCAAAGCTGGAGATCCCGATGGCAACACAGGTGATGGTGCTGGGAGCCTGAACCTACTTCTTTTCCTGAGATATGGTACCTCAAATTAGGGCAGAGGGAGAAGGGAGAACTGTGTGTGTGTGTGTGTGTGTGTGTGTGTGTGTCTGTGGGTATCCTAAAGGACTTTGATATTTTAATGAAGACATCGGGTCACTACTCTAAGTCTATATAGCTTTAAATAAACATTTCCTTTCCTTTTCACAAATCTCTGGCATTGAGAGACGTCTTTCCTCTGGCGGCGGACAATGTGAACCTAGTAGGCATCCTTTCGGTACTAGTATATCATACCCTCTTTGGCCCTGTTCTGTAACATACCCACCAAGCATCTCTGCCAGAGGCTCAGCTGGCTTTACCTTGTTGCCATCACTGGATAAAGGGGCAGAATCTCCCCAATGAAGTTGTTACAGTGAAGTTCTGGCCGCTTAATAATTGTTACTTATTGGTATAACTCAGATACTTCTTTTGCAGTCTGGAATGATATACAATGTTATCACTAATTTCTGTACAGTTGATGGTAGTATAACATTGTGATATACTATTCTGCTTTCCCTCCATAAATTCAATGCATATATTTGTTATAATCCTAAACATTTAATTTTATCACATAGGGGAGTGTCTTTTTCTTATTATGGAATATGATTTACTTAACAATCATTTTTGCTACGGTCAGCTTACTGGAAGCTTTTATACCACTAAGCAAGGATAGTTTTTTTAATGGAAAAGATTTATGACTTTTCCTTCTTATCTTATATTTTTATTATGTGCATCATTGTTTCTCCTATTAGCGTGCTATGTTGAAAATAGAACAACAAGGGCCATTGTGCTCAGTGGCTTTAATACAACAAGTTTACTTCTCATTCATGTCACAGTGCGACATCCATGCCGTCGTTCCTGGATGATGTCCTGCATGAGAGTCCCACTGTCCTCTAGGGATCTGGAGTCTTCTCCACTCAGCCAGAATGAGGAAAAAGACAGAACAGAGAATCAAGTGTTGGAGTTTTTCTGGGCCTGAAAGTGACATTCATCATCTCCTCATACATTTCACGAGCTAGAGCTCAGCCATTGGACACACCCAACTGCAAGACTGGCAGGGAAATAACTTGTACGTATTGTCAGGAATGACCTGCTGGGTTGCAGGTCCTTTACCTGACTCCCCCCACTACTCACCCAACACTGTCTCGCTGAGACTCTGGAGGAAGACATCCAAGCGCATGGCCTCACTTCTCTGGATGTACCTCATGTGGATGCCCCAGAAATGTCCCTGTTTCGTGGGACTGAGCTTTGAAATGACTCTCCAGTTAGACCCCAGCTTCTATGTTAAATAAGTTACTGCTTATAAGTTTTAACTTATGACAACAGCAGCAATAACTATAGTCAACTACCTTTAGTGAGTCCCGGCTGCATGTCAAGCACTGTTCTATGTGCTTAGCTGGACAATCTCATTTAAGTATCACTGAGTCTGTAGGAAGCAGGCACTTTCTTATCAATCTTTGAAATGAAGAAACCAAGTTGCAAAAAGATTCAACTGTATTATAGTGCTGTTATTTTAATTTAGGTGCAAATGCTCCATTTGGTTTGGAAAGATGTAGGTGACTTTGAAGGATATAATTTGAAAGAAGTAGTGCAATTCTTGGCATGGATTCCCAGCACATTAATGCCGAACCATCTCTCCTAAGGGCCATGCGAACTTCCAGGTAGCCACTTGCCTCTGGGGCACCCTAGCACACCGGTCCCTGCTGGAACATGCCAGCTCCCAGCTGGAACTCCCTGACCAAAAGAGGGTGCATCACTTTTTCAGAATTCACAGGCTGCCGAGACAATGTCTACCATCAGCATTGTCCTCGCCTTGTTTGGAGCTGTGAGTGTTACAGCTGTAGACTAGAGGTTCCCCTTTTCTCCCTACTGGGGCTAGGAGACTAGGGGGTGGCATTAGGCTTGTTTCTGTTTTACTTACACCTAGTGAATCTATAGGAACTTCTATGTGGATCTATGTGAGCCTCCTGTGAAATGGCCCATTCGGTTAAAGGAAAATCCCTGCTCTTGCTTTTTCCCTTAGCATGTAGATATTAATCTTTAATAGAACTAAAGCAAAGTGTTATTTACCCAGTGACCCCCAGCTTCACTGAACTGTAGCCTGGAATAAGGAAGCAAGTAAATGAGACCCTTAGTGTGACAAGAGGCACCACTAACGAAATCCCACTGTTGGGCAGGAGAGAGTATGCAAGCGAAGCACTAGTTCATACAGAGAAGGCCTTGGAGTCTCAGGAGGGTTTGGTGCCCCCTTCCCTTGGCACAGGCAACTGAGAGTTGGCTCTGCTCGCTCCTGAAGGTGACAGAGATGAAGGAGAGGGATCCCGGGAGAGGGATGTGGCGCCACTGTCAAAGCCATGGTGGCTGTCCATGTTCATTTACCAAAGTCAATGCCTTTAGCCTGTGTTTAAAATCATGTAATTGCCCTTCAGATTCTGTGCTTTAGAGGTTGCTGGGAGCGAAGGCTACAGTATTTGCTCTTCTTCCAAAAAATGATTCAATTATAACACTAGATCTGTCTCTGTTTTTTTCCACCTTGCATATAGACCTACATTTTTCCTTTTCCCTCCCTTATCAATGAGTATCTAAATATTCATTTCTCAGTTTAACTTGAAATAGTTTATTTCCCCTTTTATAACAGGCAAGCAAAGATTGAACAAGAAACTAATTCACTAGGGTTTAGTCTTGAACTTTGGAAAGAGTTACATTAGGAAATGGAGATTTAAATACTTCCCATAATGAGTAGCTGCAATTAAATAATTCCTCTGCCGAGTGCCTGTAACCTAGAGGACATCACAAGTAAATCAGGCGGGTGAAAGACACATAGGCCGTATGAAGGACTGGCCTTGAATGAGCAAGTGCCTGTCCTTGATCTCAGGTGTGTAAGAGTGTGAAACGGAGAAGGGTGGGGGGTAATTTATCCCCCACCGGGTCTATTACAGTGCCTTAACCACAATGGACACTTAATGCATGATTTCTGAGTATGCTGGTGGAAGCCAGCCTGCAGGTGTGAGAACAAAAGAGGGAAATTATGTAGGGGGACGGGCCAGATAGACTGGTTTCTTGATTTTAAGATACTGAAATGCTTGAGAGGGGAAAGGTCAGTGCATTTTGATCTCTGGGAGATGAAACAGCAAGTTGGACAAGACAGGAGGAACCTCAGAAAACCACAGCTCACCTCGGAATCCATAAAAGACTCTGCAAGAATGTGTGAGGGGGAGAAGTGCCGGGACGTGTGTCCTCTTCAAGTCCCACTAGTGGGGAAAGCATTTGCACAGCCACATTTTTAAAAAGCGGATGGCAAGAAACAGGATTCTTCTTCCCCTCTGCCCTCCCTCCCCTGCAGAGACAAGTGGGGGGCCTGAGCAGGCATATTCAGAATAATGGCACAAGAGCAGTAATGAGACCTTTCTCCTGGGACTGATTTGTCTGCGGAAAGAAGTCGTCAGGTATCCATTGTGAGAAGACTCCGAGACTCGCCTTCTCTTAACAATGGCTCTGATGAAGCTGCTAGAAGGTTCTTATCAGAAAGAAAAGGCCCCTAGCAGCAGGAGAAGGAGAGAGGGGAAAAAAATGAAAGGCCACAAACCCCCAAATCATCCTGTAGGCTCAGTGCAGTGGAGAGGACGAAGGGAGGCATGCTTCCGGAATGCCAAGTGACACTGGCTGGCCAGTCAAACTGAGCCTCTAAAGAGAGATATTAAAAAAGATGAGAGAGGGCCAGCTTCCCTGCAGGTGGGCTTGTAGCAAGGAGAGTGAGGTCGACGGGGTTTGAGCTGTGGAATTCTAAGTTCCTTGGGCTGAAGTAAACAGCGAAAGGTCATAAAGGCGTGTCCTCTGGCCTCCACCTGGAGATTCTCCAGACCCAGGTCACAAGGTGACTCCTTCTTTAGCTGGGAAGGAGGAAGAAATTCACATCCAGCCGAGTCTCAAGGGGACCCAAGGCCCATTTTGTGAGTTGCAGACACTCAGATACACAAAACAATAGGTTTTCTGGGTGCTGGAGAGGAACCAAGAGAATTAGAATCAGTTTTGCACTTTTAGACTTTTGTTCAGTGCATTACTGATTTGGGCTCATTCAATCCTTATCACCTCCTGAGAGGTATTATTATTTACTGCATGATTAATGAACACTGATCAAACTCCAGCCATACTGCCCCTTATTCAAAGTGCTCCATTGGCTCTTTGCATTTAATTTCAGATGACCGGGGTCCTTCCTCCTCCCCGGAACAGAAAGCCCCCATGATATGGCCACCACCCACCTCACCTGCTTTTCCTCCCACCACTCACATGCATGTTTTCTCCTTTGGTGGTGGGCAAAGCTGACTTCTTGGTGTTCTTCAATCAAGAGCTCACTCCATCTTCCTGCCTCGGCATATGCTGTTCCCTCCACCTGGAGTGTTCTTTTGACATTTCTGGCTCTGCTCCCTTCCCTTTAAAAATCTTACCTATCTTTCAGAGTTGTGTGAATCCTCCTTCTTCATGAAGTTTTTATCCAAATGGAGGTGAAGTTTTCCCTCCCTGGAGCTCTCAGATACTTTTCTTCCCTCGTGGGGTTTCTGTTGTACTTTATATTGTGATGATTTATGGTCTCATCTGACCCTTAGGAATAAGCCACAAGTTCAAGGGCAGCAACTGTTTTCTGCTAATCTCTCTTAATCTCCCAGCGACTAGTATATAGTAGGTGATCATTAAACAGTGATTGAATTGGATTTTCATTAGCATCTAGATTTCTAATTGTGAAGGAGTATAAACTTTCTTTTGTTATTTATAAGTACTTTTGAAAAACAAAATTCACAGGAAACGCTTGGATTTGTTGAGGAAATATCAAGTGCTGGATGAAAGGGCATGTGGGACAAGCTGGCACCGACTGGCACCTTTGTCAGGGGCAGGCTGTTTAAATGCTTTTGAATTTGGGCTCCTTTCATGTCTTTTCCTTCTTCTCTTAATAGGGTGGAAAAAGCAATTCATGGTGGAATTTATTGCACACTTGCCCTGTGCCTAGCACTTTGTTAAACGTTTTACATCATTAACTGATTTAATCCTTGTAATAAGCCTTTGAAGGAGGCATTATTTCCATCGCACAGTTGAGTAAACAGGCATCACGAAGGTAAATAAGTTGCTTAAGGTCATATAGCTAGCAAAGATTCAGCTTAGACACTGGCTCCAAACTCGTGTACTTGCCCCGACACTATGCTGCCTCTCGGACTTGATCCAGAGGATTTATTAGGAAAGAAATAGCCAGGGAGAACGTGTGAGATGCAACACTGTATTAACAATGAAATTTTAAGAAGTCCCTTAAGACTCATGAACATGGACAACAGTGTGGTGATTGCTGGAAGAACAGAATAGACGGATAACAGGATGTAGCAGTTGGTCCTCTGCTTATTAATCCTCATAACACCTGAGGCAATTTTGATTGTCATCAGATCTCAGAGCCACTGCTCTGTAGACAGAACATGGGTGTCATCAGAAAACTATGATTCAAAACCCGTCTCTGTCACGGACCAGTCAAATGAAATTTAGGCAACTTATGAAGACTTTGTGGGCTCAGTGTTGTCATCTGAAGCACAAAGAGGACATTAGCCTCTTTGGAAGGTTTGCTGTAAGGATTGAAGAAAAGGACTCAGTGTGAAGAGATGGCTGTGGAGGAGGTGACAGTGCCACCAGGACGCTCGAGACACAATCAGTCAGAACGCCCTTTAAAAACGTTTTTTTTTTTCAGATGTGTTCTCTCATATTCCCTAAAAGGGACCAACTTAGATAGAATGTTTCATTTTAATCCATTTCTGTATCTGTGCAGAAAGCTTCCCCAACCTGACCTTCAGCCCGCTGATGCCCTTTCAGGCGTGCCTGCAGGGCCCGTGCACACACCTTTCGCCCTGCCCCGCTCAGCTCGGCGGAAAAGACCTACAGAAGTGTCCTGTCCAGATGGCGCTGAGGCAGTGAGCCGAGCCGGCAAGGCACCAGTCTCCCGTTTTTAAGGATACCAGAAATGTCTAATTACTTGCCCGAGACCATGGGATTAGTTAGTGGCAGGACTAGGAATCAGATCCCAGGGTTCCTCTCATTTTATGTCAGCAAACAGCAACTTGGAAGGAAAAGTTGCTCCCGGCCCAGGGAGGAGGTGGCGGTCCAAAGACAGAGGAGGCTGGCTTTCCCCTCATCTCTCATTTCCTTTGATTTCTGGACTCCGGCTACATGCTAATTGCTTGGCAGGAACTTCACAACTGAACTTGCGAGAGCCATCACTGTCAGTGGACCTCTAGGCGACTAGAGTAGCTGTCAAATGTTTTAGAGCCAACACCCAACCGGACCCTTTCTAAGGGACTCAACAGTGGCATTTTAAAGAGAAGCAAAAGCAGAAAAGGCGTTTGTTTTTTAAACAACAGTTCCCCACCCTCCCTAAGGAGAATCTGGTCCTGAATTTTACTGCCCATTCAAAGGGTACAGGGCTGTTGACCTCAGTTAGTGACTGCTGCCCCCTTAGCTCCTCCCCCAGGAGTTGCTAATGGGAAGTCACACGGAGGGGTGCGGAAGGGTTATCCCTCCCACTGGGATGTATGCTCATGGGTGCACTTGGGAAAGCTGAATCACCAGCTTCAGTTATTCCTCAGCGTCTTCTTCATCTCTGGCCTATTCAAGGGTAACCTACGGAGTTCCAAAACTGAGCTACAGTTTTGTGAAAGACAACATTTATACACTATAACATTCACCATTTTAAAGTACATGATTCCACAGGTTTTAGTACATTTAGTATTTTAACATATTAACAAAGTTGTGCAACCATCACCACTGTCTAATTCCAAAATATTTTCATCTCTCCAAAAAGAAAACTATGCCCATGAGCAGTCACTCCCCCTTCTCCCCTTTCTAAGCGCCTGGTAACTACTCATTTACATTCTGTTCTATGGATTTGCCTATTCAGGGCATTTAATAAAGATGGATTAATATGATATTCAGCATTCTCTGTCTGCCTTCATTCACTTGGCATAAAGTTTTCAAATTTGGTACATTAGAGGGGACAGTCTGCAAAACCAATCTCACTTCTGACACGAGTGGCAAGTTTGGGGTCCCCAGGACCACCCGGTTGAATAAGTAGCTAGAAGGACTCACAAAAGTTGGTGGCACAGGGATCACATCCGAGCAGAATCTTAGAACCTGCCCTGAACCTAATGTATCAAAATCTGCATTTTAGCAGGATTCTCTGGTGACTCCTAGGCACAGCAAAGTTTAAGAAACAGTGATCTAAAATGTTACCCGATGCTTGCTCCAGAGTGGTTTATTTTCAAATGAATGTTGGTATCTACAGGCACAGCTCAACCTGAGATAATGGGTATCAGTGGAAGCCTTATCTCCTATTGATAAAGTGAAATTGGCAAATAGTGGTTGAATCCCTGTTGGACAGCTGATAGGTGTTCCTTTAAGTACTGTGGAGTGAGGAGTCAATACAGTTGCTTTCTCTAAAAAATTACTCAAAGCCTGACCAGCATGGCTCAGTTGGCTAAGTGTCATCCTGTAAAGCGAAAGGCCCCCAGTTCGATTCCCCGCCAGGGCACATGACTGGGTTGTGGGTTTGGTCCCCGTTTGGGGTGTGTAGAAGGGGCAACTGATCAATGTTTATCTCTCACAGAGATGTTTTCCTCCCTCTCGTTCTTCCTCCTTTTCCCCTCTCTAAAACTAAATAAAATCTTAAAAAATAAAAACAAATAACTCAGTAGTGGCCCACAAGGGCCTCAAAATTATGTCACAGTCATTCTTTTGGATTCTAATTCCTTTGCCACATCAGTGGGGGGCAATGAGATAAACTGTTGTTATGTGAATTTGATAAAAAAGGTTTTAGACAGCAGAGACTGTGAAAACAAAAGGAAAAAGTCAAGGCTGCTTGTGGGGGTCAGTGGGGACAATGCCGGGAGCTGGGGTTGCTGCAGCAGGAAGGGATGCCCTGCAGGCGGAAGTGAGAAAGAACTCCAGGTACACCTCACACACGTCACAGTCTTATACCCACCTGGGCTCCGCTACCGAAGCAATTCAATTTGACTTTCCTAACTAAGGTTCCGTGTTCCCTTAGGGAGAACCATCCTAAATATTCTTGTTATTGGATAGTGGCAACAATGAAATAAGATGTGCCTTTTTCATCTAATTACTTTGGAGATAAAAAGATTGATGGAAAACAACACAGGCATCTTTCTGGCACAGATGGGTGAAACATTTTGCTCGGGGCAGATCAGTCCTAGCACATTGGAGACAGTTCCAAGAACCACGTCGGCAGTACTTCAGGGAATACAGGAGTTGGCTGGGAAACAAGTAACAACAGGAGCTAAATATGGACTGGCTGGCTAATCGCCTCTGATGGGGGAATCGAGCAGTATGGGGATGATCTTGTCGGCAAAGTGCTATGAGGAATTTTCCTGGACTGTAAGGCATAAAATGGAGTAAATGCAAGGTGAGAGAATATCTAGGAAAAAGCCCTTGCATGGATGCATTTATGGGGGACTCTCTCTCTCCTGTGTCTGCCCTGATGTTACACATTCCTCATCTTGTGCATGCCTTTCCAGTGTAAGAAATCTAAAAAGACAACTTGAAAATTGCCCGAAGAAAGAGCACATGGTGCTTGTCAACCTAAGCAGATGATGTGATAAGCAACACCTGGGCCTCCTCCCATGTTTATGCTCCTTGATAGGCGGCCACTTTTTAGAGAAAGCCTTTTTCATAAAATGCCTGGGTCTGTATGGAAAAAGCTGCCTTCTCCTTTATTTCTCTTTTGATTGCTGTAGGGGAGGAATCAATATTTTCCACTTACTATTCTAGGTTCTCATCTGAAGCTTTGTAACAAAAGACCCACTAACAAGAGGAAAAAAGCATACAAATGTACTTAATATGTTTTATATGATACAGGAGATGTCATGGAAATGAAGACCCAAAGTAATGGTTCAACCTATGAACTAGGTTTGATGAGAGTGACCAGCAGTGGGAAAACGTGACAGGGCAGGGTAGGAGCTAAGAGTGGTAAACTCGGGGAAACTTAGCAAGGCCTGCCCATTCATTTGGATTCCTCTCCAAGTCTCTCTGTCTTGCAGACAGGAGGCACCTTTCCTCCACGCGTAGGGAGGGCACCTCTCGCAAGAGTCTTCTGACCTCCTTCAGGGGAAGGTCAGAAAGCCCTTCCTAAACTTACCATTGCTTAAATTCCTTCAGCTTAAAATATTCAACATAGCAAGGCAGCATATTTTGGGGTAGTGCGTTCTGGACCCCACCCTGGCAGAGAGAAGAAACAAGAAACAGTGAGTGTTTTTAACTTCATTTTTCAGTCTATGAGATAGACTGGTGTATGAAAGGAGATTTTAATGACTCTCTTACCTTGATAAGAAAACATTATCATGATGATACATTTAAGTTCATTGTTTTTCTTATTTTTTTAAATAGATTCAAGTTGACACTGGATAATGTCCTTCTTAAAACAAAACCTAAACCAAAAACTTTGCGATCCCACCTGCAGATCCATGACACGTTTTGACAACCAGCCTTAGACCATTGCCATGGTCAGTGAGCAACAGTGATTACAGGATCTGCTGTAAATATCCAGGAATTAACTTTTTCTGAATTTTTTTTAAGTTTTACGTAACTCATTCTGAGTAATGTGGCTTCCCCATTTATTTGGCTTTTATAGGAGGGGAGAAAAATGTTATCTACCCTTCTAGGTTCTTTTGGCTGGTCTAATAATCAAATTGACATAAAACTGATTAATAAGAGAAAAACGAATGTAATTTTGTATATACTGGAGTCTCACATGAACGTGACAGGCTAACAGGCAAACAGTTGAGGCTTTCTTACCATCCCGGGCTAGGAGAAGAGGCTGGGGTCTGGGACTTTAAAGGAAGGAAGCCGTAACAGGAGGATGGGAAGGGTGAATGGCAGACAAATGTGTCCCATGCCATGCAGAGGCAATGGGGTGGAGAATTTGAACAAACAAATAAATGTAAGCCCCCACCCCGGTCCGTATCCTTTGTAGTTATTTCTGGTGTTAATTCTCTTTCTGGACCAGGCTTTCTATTTAAATTCCTTTAGGTAGTTATGGGGAGCTAGAAAACTCTCCTGACTCTTTGGGGCCTTGATGGCCCTTTGTTACAAAGCACACCTTACTGGTTGGGGGACAACTGGCTTAGACTATTAGCTTTGGGTGAAAGAGAAACTGGGGGTTGAGACGCAAGACCACACGGAGAAAACAAGAGAGCTAGGAGCTGGTCTGTGCCTAAGCCTTCCTGGCAGCAGCCAGGCACTGGAGGACTGTTCAGCTTTCAGAGGGAAGTGGAGGCTTGAGCACCGTTATTTGTTATTTATGGGGAGCACCCCTGGAGCCTAGCTCTGAAGAAATAGTCCCGTCTGGTTATTTTGTAGAAATGGCTGTAAACATTTGTGCATTCGGAGAACTTCTGGCAGGTGCAGGCAGGGTTTTCAAAAGCAGATTGTTGTCACTTGCCCAGCACACCGCAGGCCACTCGTAAACACTGTCTCCTTGGAAATGGGCTGACTTCTGTTTCATCTCCCTCCCACCTTCCTTCGTCTTCATAAACTAGAGTTTCAACTAAGTCCACTCCTCTTTCCCAGGGTGATAGGTATACCACAACGCGAGAGGGCTGCCTGGCGTGATAGGACTGTCTATAAGCACCCCCATTTTATGAAGAGGGGCCTCAGTCTTGCAGGAGGGAAGTGGTCATGGCCCTGTGAAAGTAAGCTGGTTAATCGTGAGGTAGCCCAACTCCTCTGGAAGAGAAAACACGAGGCTGAATGACATGCATCCAGCCACAGATGTACTAATTTAATTTCATGCCTCAACATCAGCTGCTCCTCTCCACTTAAAAGGAACATTTGCATCCATCTGTCATTATCTCTCCCTTTCATTTTAAAATCTCTTTGCTTTCTTTTCTTTCTCCTCACTCCTCCCCCACTCCCACCACAACTTGATGAAATAATGGGGCACATTTAAAACCCAAACTCAGGCAATTCAAATTCTGAACTGATGTGATTTTGTGCTATTCTAAGTCAACCCTGAGAGTGTCTGGGGAGTAGAAATCAAAAGACCCAACAAAAAAGCAAGTGAGAGAGGGAAGATTTCGAATGCAAATCAACCTCCTCAACCCATCTGAAACAACCTGCTGTGAACCGGGCTAGAACGTATGGCCCATTAGCACCTTGTTAGGCTGTCCCTGGAGCAGTTTAACAGGGTGATAATGGGGAGAAAATGGCTGCGACCTTTGCAAGCCCAGCCCCAGCTTCCTGCTATTCTATCCTACCTACTTCTGGGACCCACGAGGCGGGGCTGGTAATTGTTGCTCAGGAGGAAACAAAGGTGGAAGAGAAAAAACTTCATTAAACACATCATTAAAATTTTAAAATGCACCTTTCTAGCAAAAAGGAATACAGAGGTTAATTTTAGTTTTCCAGCGTAGGGGACAATTGCGTGTGTGTGTGTGTGTGTGTGTGTGTACACACGAGTGCCTGCGTGTGCAAGAGAGAGAGAGAGAGAATCTCTTTGTGTTTGCTCTCTCCTGCTTCATTAAATATTGAAATTTAGTAAAAAAAAATTATAGCATGTTAAAGACTGCATGGGAAAATCTCAGAGATTAAGTCTTAATCCTCAGAAGGCAAATCCTCAAATATAAAATATATAGTCGACACATATCAGTAAAAATTCATTTGCAAATACTTTTAAGAACACAGTGCTTGCTTTAGGATTGGAAGCGGGAGAGGCTTGCTGGGGCACCCTGGCTCCTCTCCTAACGCTTTGGTGTAGAGCGGCGTTGGTGGCAGTATGTCTGACGCCATGACACGCACATTGTAGAAAGGCTAGAGCTCTTGCTGATGACAAGATTTACTTCTAGATGTTAAAGATATCAGATAGTCTGTTACTTCGGCAATGTATTTTCTTTCTTTCCTTTGCGAAAATGTGTAATTTGTTTGGTTTAGTGTGAAATCAACTAGAAGCATCGTACTGACTTTAATGAACCATTAGAGATGGCAGCGGGAAAAATGAGACCTTGTTAGAACAGGCAGCTAGTTAGGTGCTAACAAGAGGAGGGAGACGACTGGCTGAGTCCGATTAAGTCTGGAAACTACAGTTTCACAGACACTCCAGAAAATAGCCCAGTGGCTCTGCCAAAAGGATTACCGTCTGAATGGGCAGGGGGAAAAAAATCAACTTTCAAATCGCTTGAGGAGGTAACTGACTAGTTCCCAGGATTAACTGGGAGAAGGAGACAGTTACGGGGGAAGGTCCTTTACTGAGCCACGTGCAGTAGAAGCCAAAATGGTGGCCGTAAAGGGGGCAAACCTGGGAAACTCTGGGGAAAAGATCAGATAAGGATGCAAGTCCGGAAAGAGAGAGGACAGTTTGAAAGAGAGCCTGCTGTCTCCCGACCTCACGGAAATACTTACCAGGAACCTTAGCCAAGGCCCTAGTCTCTGTTTACCAGCCGCGCTGGTCAAAGCCGAGCACCAATCACGGGCCAAATGGGAACAGAGGCTACGTTAGGCTGCTGGGGCGGTGCGTGCTGGGCTAATGGCAGGGCAGCTCTGGGCCCTGTCGACCCTCCTGGGTCTGGTGAGTCTAAGTGTGGGCAGCTGCCCTAGAAAATGGACTTCTGCAGCGAGAGGGAGCTAAACCACCTGGTTGTGGATGAGACATTGGGCGGGCGCACCTGGGGCTAGTGAATCCATTTACCAGCCGAATGCTGGGAAATACCTCATAGAGCGCAGGAGCCTTTTGAAGGCGCTCTAATACCTCTTGCCACATTGCTTAAAAGCCTTCTAGGCGTGTGCCTCTGAGATGCTTTTCCCGAGACACCGTGGAAGGACCTATTTCCGGACCGGTTTTCCTCCAGTAATGATCTTACAGGGTTTTTGCCAAAAGGTTTAGTGGGATGATGGTGCCTTAAGATCTGGTTTAATGAGCTTGGACTAACTTAGGGTCAATGACCTTACAAAGGGTCAATGACCTTACAAAGGTAGGACTTGTGCAGAGAGATACAAACAATAACCACATGAATTAGTGTGAAAAATGTTGGAAGAAGATAGTTACTAGAGAATCCACGGTTTCCAAAATAAACTCTGCCATGTAGGAGCCAAATTCCTTTGAAAGAATTTCAAGATCATTCTGTTGTTATGTTGGGGTGGTTTTTATGTGGTTTTGCATGGAGTAAAGGGAAATATTTCATAACTTCCTAAAGTCACCAGAATACTTGTGTTCTTGGGCTGTACTTAAATACAAATAAGAAATGAGTAATTCAAGAGTATGTTTAATTTTTATTTCCGAATGGAGGTGGAGATCAGGATTGACAATACTAAGGCGATTCGTTTGTCTGTCAGGGTAAGAAATGAGTAATAACCATATTATACTTAATTTTATAAAAGTGCAAAGTAAGTGCAAAATTTTGCAAATTTTTAAATAGTGCAATGTAAGTGCTAAATGTTAATAGCCCTTTGCTTTCATTCCTAAGGGAGATTTCTCCCACTTTTTTTTTCTATAGGCTAACTCAACATTCTGCTTTTCTTAGGGGATATGGAAATGTCCCTGGGACAGCTGTCCTATGCCAGCTGAGGCACCCACAAGGTTAATGAACACCCACAAAGACTGAGGAAGAGAGCGCGCTTTCTTCGCTGATGATTAGCATGCCTGCATTCTTCCCTTTGTGGTAATGATGGTCAAGAAGGTGCCTGGTGATAGAGGGGAGAATGGAGGGTTTCTGCTTCTTGTGCCTCCAACGCTTATTAAAATTCATTTCCATTCAAATAGCCATGGTCTGATTTTCATCATCAAATAAGCACACGCTGTACATATTTAACAGGCAGGAGACCTGTGCCGAGTTCATGTCTTTTTGAAGTGAAGGCCTGTTCTCTTAATGACTGTCCATGCTTATCTCTGTATGTAAATTCCTCCCCCTCCTCTTTCTTACCCCCTCCACTTTACTGCTACCCTAGTTCTGGGATCTTTGATGGGCAGCCTAGATGCCTATTATAATGATAATTCATTTGGAGCGGCATGGAATCTCCTTCTCTAGTCTAGCTCATTATAAAGGTGAAGCCCTTGGGAGGGCAGGCTGGGAACGAAACGGTTTATGGTTATTTTTTTCCTCTCCAAGAGGCAGAGGTAGGACGCGGGTGGCTTTCTTCGCTCAGCCTTGGATTTGTTTCCCTTTGGGGTTGGCCTCCATTCCCAGTCATGGTGATTGTCCTGGAGCACTCGGGGGGACCACCATCAGCTGGAAGGCATTTTAGTTCTCACAGTTCTACACTGAACAGCTGCAGGGAACAGCTGGGCCTGTGTGACTGTTGTCAGTGAGAAACCAAGTGGCAAATGTGAGTGTACTGGGCTTCTCGAAAGGGTGCATGCGGTCGAATAGTTCAGGACAGCACAAAGATGTGCTGGCAGGGCAGCCCTGGTAAGGCTTACTTTAATATTTTTTTTAAACACAATGGCCATAAAAAAATCTCTTTGAAAGCTTTGAAAATCTCCGAGACAATGATCAAGAAGGATATCAATAAAGCAATCATATTAGGAGTGAAGGTTCTATTAAATGAATGACAAGATTTTACAGTATTTTCCAGCATGATTAAATTTGTATATTATATCCTTATAGTTATCATTCAATCAGGACAGCTTAACAAATCACTTTCTTTCATTTTCTTTTTGTTTTTCTCTGACTTGCCTTAAAAAAAATAACCAAAAACTTTTGGTCTAAAATAATTGAACTCAGTCTCATGAGTTGAAAAATCATCTTTCCATCTGCAAAGAGTCCTCGTGGGAAGAGTGGGGAAGAAATTGGTTTTCCAAAGCATATGCTGAAACAAAATATAAGATACATGAAATTTGGGGTAAAGCAAAGAAAAATATTTCTTGCTCAGGGTCTGGTGCTTGTGATTTTTTTCTGTGGAAGCATATTGTGTCTCCTAATTTTAGAAACTTGATCATTCACAGGAAGTTCATTTTGATGAATCAGTTTTCTTGTTTTAACAAAGAAATTGGACAAGTTCTGAAAGTTTTTCTAATCTTATTTGTCTGTCTGGAGAGAATGTGTTGCTGTCACTAATATTTGGTACCAACTGCCAGGAGGTCATGTGTATTTCTAACCTTCAGGAGTTCCTGAGAGTGGCCTGGCTCAGTCTAACTTAGGTACCAAATGACCTGACAATATCTGATTCTTTATTGCTTTTACCACTGTGGGTTTTTTTTTTTTTTTTTTTTTTTTTTTTTTTTTTTGCTTAGGGAATGCCATTTATTGCCAGTTGAACAATAAGAATAAAGTTGTATAAATGTAGAATTATTAGAGTTGCTGTTTCAGTCTCATCAATATCAAGGTCAGCAAACATTCCCCTTTCTTATCTGTGACAGAAACCAAGACAATGTGAAGGATTCCAAAAGAGGCAATATGGATGAAGTCATTTATTAGATTTATAAGAGCTGAAGGAAAGCGCTAAAGCTATCCATCTTCTACACTTTATTGAGAACAGGACCAATGACTCAGACTGTCTGGACAGCATCTCCAAGGCAGAACTGAAATCCTAAAGCGAGCCGATGAGAATAAGTGCATGTGTTTTAAGAAAAGAGGGATCAAAGGCCAGAGTAGAAAGTCCAGGTAAGCCTCCAAATACACTGGGTACAAATCTGACTGCAATAGTTATGCAGCAACATATCTTTGTAAATAGAGATCTCATTTCAGAAGGCTTTGAAGATTTTTGTGCCTTTAGTCTTTTTCTCTCTTGGAAATCATAGCTCCAAACATTTAGGTGACACTAGGCAAAATTATTATTTGTCTCACTTGAAATGGTGCTGTGTGTGTGTGTAAATAAATAAAAGAATGATGTAAGAACAAATAATACCATTTAATCAAGAATTGCACAAATTCTTTTCTTTTGGCATGATGAAATTATCAGAGTAAGTTAAATTGGCTAAAAAAATTTTCTTTTGTTGCTGTGTTGAAAAGTATCCTGAGTAACTCTAAAGACACTTGGTTTAGAACTTTGACGATTTTAAATTCTAACATGTTCACCTAAGGGCATGGATTTTAGTTTTTAAATTAGACATTGATTTCAAAATCTTTTTTTTTTTGGCCCACATTCCATCAGAGCTGGTTTCAACCCCTATATAAGCCTCGCTAGCTATTTACAAGCCATGTGACCTAGGGCAAGTTTTATTTCTTTTTTTCAGGCTAAGTTTTGTCTGTTGTAAAATGGGAATAATAACAGTCTTGAGTGCAAAGGGAAAACTTGATAATGAAATTAAAGCACTTAGTCCAGTGCTCAATAGTAAACGCTGAGCTATTTTTATTATTATTAAAAAATGGACAGCAGAGCTTTGCACTCTTCTAGAAGGAAGCTCAGAACAAAAAGAAGGTGGTCATCTCAGAAGATTGAGGCTAACAATTTCACTGAAAAAATATTCACTGAGCATCTACCAAGTTTAAGCACTCTCTGGTCTTACAGACTGTGTTCAGAGAATGAAAATAAGGAACCCGCACGACTTACTTTACTCCATGCCAAAATGGTACAGTTCTATAAAAGAGCACACGTGGAACTATGGGAGTTTAGAGAAAGTGCCTGCCCCCTTCAGCAGGGATGGAGGTGATCAGAGAAAGCTTAATGAATGAACGAGTAAAGATGAATCTTTTAAGGATGAATATAAATTTGAAAGGCAGAATTGCTCATTTGTTTTACAAATATGTATTGAGTATCTGCCAGATACTCTTTCATGTGCTAGAGATTCCACAGTGAGTAAAGCATATGAATTGCTTTATTTGGTAGAACCAGGAAGAAACTTTGGAATGAATGTTCTTTGGATTAGAAGAAAAAAACCTTAACTTTATGATGACAAGGAACAATGATTTCTGGATAAATATCTTAAAATCACAATGCCTCACTTCCATCCAACCAGCATAAAAACATGATGCATTTCCCAAAAGTAGAGGATTAGAAGGGAAATTTTATAGGTAGGCATAAAATGATAAAATCTTAAAGTGGAAAGTGTATCCTTCACTCTGTTTTCTTGACTCATCCCCTTATACATTAAGTTTTTCTATTTGACATAAAGATAATTTTCTCTAGATATCCATATTTATATTGATACCTTTCTCTCCACCTCTCATGAGTTCTTTCATAACTAAGAGTCTACATTTCATTTTCTAACTTGCCCACTTGACACATTTCAGTTCATGCCCCTTTTTGTCACCTAGTTTACAGCAAATGTCTCTCCATAGCGCTCAAAGTAGTATACTGAAGGGAACAAAACAAATCCAATTGTAAAACAGTAACAGTTGTTTGCCGGCCTGAGCTCTATCAGTCTCCCCGAGGGAACAAGGTAGACACCTAATGTTGATGGATCCTGGCACTCTGCACCTCAAATGTAAAATTATTGAATTAAATACAACCTAATTATTAGTAAATCTGGTGACATCAAGATTTTTTTAAGAGATTTTTTTTTTCTATTGGATAGACATATTTGCCCTTGGTCTGCCTGAAGGATTCAGCCGTCTGGGCAATATCGATCTTCATTGAGTTTTGAATACCCAGCAGTCCCTTTAAACCAGATGGCCCCCCAAAATTAAGATGAATGCATGTAATTGTCATTCAAAATTCTGAACCTGCAATGTTGCCATATGCGGAGAGGAGTTTGCCTCCTTTGTGTGTCCCTGTCCGTGGTCCTAAAAAGGCCTGCCGTGGACTTCAGTTGTGGGAGAGCCATTAATGAAGTCAGTGGCAAATACTAGAAAAGCATGCCTGAAAGAAAGGCTCTGACTGTGCTGTTGCTCCGAGAGACAGACAGTTCATTTATAACTATTTTTACAGTGCTGTGTTACTAACAGTCTCTTTTTAATTATCATCGTCTCTCCTCTGATTAATTGACCTTGGGTCACAGGAAGAAAATGTCAGGGTTTGCAGGGGGAAAGGAACGTGTATTTATTACAGGCAGATGGTTAAACTGAGCTAGGATTTGTCACTTCCTATTATAAAATTCTATCTTCAAAGGTTTTACAACTCAACCATAAAAAATTATACTGTCGGATAAAACTTAGGAAAAAAACCAGGAGTCTTTTTAGGCTCACTAATTAAGGAAAAGTCCTGTAACCTGCAAGTTATGCTCATGGAAAATAAAGCAATGCTCAACTGTAAGTGCCTAACTATCTACCACCTATTGTGTGAAATCACATAATTTGAAAATCGATAAGTAGGTAGTATGTTTAAGACTTCAAACCGCAGAATTGTACAACACTAGCAATTAGGATTGGTATTCAGGGAAAAACATTGATAGTGATGCCAAGAAATGGCTGAGCTGTTGAAGTTCATGAGCCAGCTGTTATGCATCTGTTGTACTTTTTTAACCAATATCATCATGAAGAAGAGGGCTAGTGAGTCGGCAAGAAAACATAATGCCTGATGCTTTTGAAATCATTAAATAAGATGACATTACTTCAGCTTATATCAGGGCCAACTAAGCCCTCTTAGAACAGGTATAGGGATTACTTTAAATAATGGAATTTTAAAGTAGAAAACAGGTCAGGTTCAAGTTAAAAGTTTGTAGTCTTGTACTATAAACTGGCTCATATATCTCTCATTCAACAGAAAAATAAAGAGCAAAATAAACTCTTTCTTGGTGTGGCTGAAAAAATAAAACCTATAATTATAATGTTAAAAATATTTGAAACTTACATTTTAGGTTTCCACAATCATTAATATGTTTGTTCTAAAAGATAAATTACTGGTTTTTGATTATATGACAAATTCTTCACAGCTGTGACTATATAAAAGAAAAGAACACAGAAATGATAATTGTATGAGTGCTTCATTAATCTTGTGAATGAGTAATTTATTAAATGATTTACATTGAATGAGTAATTTGTTAAATGATTTACATTGAGCACTTAGAACAATGAATACCACAAGTAGGAGGGCTTAGTAAGCCCTCCCATTACAAATACTTTTTGTTGTTGCTAATGGTGTTTTCTTTATTGTTGTCATTACCACAGGGTCAGTAATTTATCCTCTGGACAACGAACCTACATTGACTGTTAAATATAGTCACCAGAGGTGGGCGGACAACTTTCTTCCCTTCTCTTCTCTCTCTTCATCTCCATCTGGTTACCTACATCTCAACATGTTAATTTTCTGTCCTGGTAATCTTAAGTTAAATTATTAGAGCTTAAATAAAAGTTAATTATAAAAAGGCAAAAAGTTCTTTGTAGGTGATCTAAGAGTCACAGAATGGTCTTTGGTTTAAATAATAAAAATATACCTGCCCCGGCTGGTGTAGCTCAGTGGATTGAGCGCAGACTGCGAACCAAAGTGTCGCAGGTTCGATTCTCAGTCAGGGTACATGCCTGGGTTGCAGGCCACGGGACCCAGCAACTGCACATTGATGTTTCTCTCTCTCTCTCTCTCTCTCTCTCCCTTCCCTCTCTAAAAATAAATAAATAAAATCTTTAAAAAATATCAAAAGGATAATTGGAGTTTTAGTTTGCAACCCCCAAATTAAAACAATAGCCTCAGTTTCCTCACATGAAAATGGGAATAATAAGACCTAGTTCACAGACAGCAATGAGTATCTAATTACATATTTTCAAAGTAGCACAATATTTGACAGTTGCTGAAGTAGTTTAAACAATTTTTTAAAATAAAATGTTTATTTTTAAATTTTCATTCTTATTTTTTCATCGAGACCAGAATGGACATTACAGATTCTCAGATTTTTCTGAGTAGAAGCCAGAGAGCAAAGCACCGATTCAGAAACTGTCCTGTCTGAGGAAATAAAATTAACTCAACCTCTCAGGCCTACGGAGCTCTCATGGCAGGCTCCACTTCGTCTCTGTGTAAACGTTCTCTTAAATACCTCTCTGACACCTACGTCCTAAATAGAGAAAGCACTTAGGCCTGTTCAGTCAACCATGGGGCATGTGGAGCTACTTCACTCACCTTAGGGCAGATGATCATACCTGGTAGCAATTTATAGACTTCAGGAGGCAATGAACCCAAAAAGACTGCTGAAAGTCATGCTCTGGATTCAGGGTAGCCTCTATGTTTTATCTCCTAATTCTTCCTTGGCTTTTACCTCTACTCCAAAGTAGGTGCCACCTTTTTCTGTTTCCATGAGAATGAAGGCAGCTGTCATGTCTGGCTTCTGGCTGGATCCTACAAGACTTCTGTAATCTAGGAAGCCTTCAACATTCTGAGTGTCCCTGCTCCCTTGCTTTTTCATTTCTAACCATCTTTGTAAATGTTTTTTTTAAGTCATAAATTCTATACCATCTTTGTTTCAAAAGTCTTTCCTAGGTGGGTGTTTCCCTGTCACTCTCAAATCTGTATGGTGGCCTGATTTATAATTTTCCCCCAACCTCCAACCCACTACCATCAATTGTTTTTTGCTTATTTATTTAATTTTTTCTAGATTTTGTTTTGTTGTACGGAAGTGCCTGAGGCCATTTGTAATATGTTAATTCCATCTTTATATTATAATTTCTACTGCCAGAGTTAGGGAGATGTAAAATATTTGGGGATGTTTGACCACAACTCAAGAAAACTGATGGAAGTTTTGATTGCTCAGGTGATTTGAACTAATATTTTGATCTAGGCAAAATAGCATGTATTCAACCATTTTTCCCAGTAAACAATTTTTTAGCTGGTATAGACCCCCTGGCTTCCTATTCTGTAGTTTCATATCAGAAAATGATAAATAAATTCATATCTCTTCACCACTTGCAGTGTGGATTGCAAACTTTGTTTTGGGAATTCTTGATTTGTTTTAGCTAGAGCAGCTTCATTGGCCCATAGATCCAGAATGACATAGAGGAAAGATAAAGGAGGGAAGGAGAGTCATTTTCCTAGGCAATAGTCACAAGAAAGAGGCATAAGACTTCGAGGGGTGGCAGAATGGTGAGTAGTCTTCTGAGTTCTCACATCTTCTGAGTCTAGCTCTTTAATATAACTCAGCAGGAGGACCACACACATACAGCAAAGCAATCATGTTTTATTCTTCAGAGCATTCTCCAGGACATGCTTGTGGAGAGAGGACAATACAAACATTATTCATTTTAATATCTCAGAAATTTGCTTGTATCACTAAGTTCTTTTGAATTGTCAATTGTTGAATCTTCTGCTACCCCTGTGTGTAGAGTAAGGAGATAATTGCTGTGATCCCACAGCGAACCATCTGCTAGAACAAATTGCTCTGCTATCTGCTTCACTGAAATGCTTGTGTTTGTTCTATTATGCTGAAACGTTCATGAAATGTGGTTTATACTAAGCTGTGTTTCTGGAAAATTTATTGTATAAATGGTCAGAGCACTCTTAATTACAAAGTCTCTTCTCTCTCTTTGGATTTCTAAACTGCTTTGCTGATTCGAGCTGAGGTTCTGGAGAGCCAGCATGCTGATACAGCCACTGATCGTTGATGCCTAGGAGGATACAGCAGTGACAGTGCAAATTCTCAAGACCCATAACACTTTTTGAAACTTCCTTCAAAAACAGATGCTTTTGAGTTCTGGAATCTGGAATAAATATGTCTCGTTATTACGAGACAATTCTAATGGTCCTTGTTGAAGCTACTACTACATTTTGCCCTGTATAATGCACACCCATGTTTTTGGCCCAAACTTTCAGGAAAAAAATCTTTTGTTTTGATTTTTTACTTCAATTATGTATTTATTTATATTTAGATACTTGTGTTTTTTTGTATTATAAAAGAATTTTAGCATTTAGTTTTGAACATATTATGGTACAAAAGATTTTATGTAACAAATAATTACAAAACACAAGAACAGATACAAGGCATTCCAGGTACTACCCATGTATAATGTGCACCCTTATTACACCCTACAAAATATGGGCAAAAAAGTACACATTATACATGGCAAAATACAGCATTAAATTAATACATCATTTATCAGCTTTATGTTTGTATTGTTTTATCAGTTGGGGGAATGTATAATTTGATAAATTCCCATTCCGAAACCTTTTATGTTGTTGTGTTAATGTAAGATTAATGACCAAAATGGTTTGAGACAGAAAATAATAATTTAAGTGAAGATGGGGTAAGTCCTTCAATTAACATGGCACTGTTAACATTTGTAGGTACATTTCATAATTCTCCAAGCACGACTGGCAGAAATTTTAGAGGGAAAAGTGGGGAAAAGCAGAGAGACAATGTTAAGACATTAGCACTTTCTTCCTGCCATAATGTTTCTTAATCCACTGTGAATAAGGTAATGCTAATTTATTTACCCACTTATCCTTTGAGATACAATTTAAAAAGCCATAAAACAAAGATTCAGGCAGAATAGCAGATTTGTTCAGATTGAATACTCCAGTGATTTTCATCATCAGAGGTCTATTGACACATAATGAACATTAGCAAAACTGTATTCACTAGGTCGAGCATCTCCCACTGTTATCTTCATGATCCATGGTGACTTGTGCACATCAAATATTTCACTGGGTGGAATGATTTTACAAGTGATGAATGGAACTTCTATATATATGGCTGAAAGTTTGTACTTCCTGGACTTATGTATCTATTTCCTTTCCAAACAAGATGAATCCAAAGAGGCCCACACCAAGACACATCATAATTAAAATGCCAAAGGTTAAAGACAAAAAGAGAGTCTTAAAAGCAGCAAGAGAAAAACAATTAGTTACCTAAAGGGAGCCCCCATAAGACTGTCAGCTGATTTCTCAAAACGAGCTTTGCAGGCTCAAAAGGACCGACAAGAAATATTCAAAGTGATGAAAAGCAAGGACATACAACCAAGATTATTCTAACCAGCAAAGCTAGCATATAGAATCAAAAGAGGTGCTAAGCTGGTGGCTGAGTAGGTGGAAACTACACTAACCTCCTCCCAGGACCAAACCGGAATTACAAATACATTATTGAGAAATCATCCTGACTAACGAACTGAACACTAGCTGGAGAGAAGCCTTATCACCAGGGACTTAGGGAAGAAACCTTGTCACCACATCACGACTGGTAGGAAGTGTGGAGGTGTGAGAGGGCTGGCAGCGCTTCCACAGGCAGCAGCTGAACTTCTGGAGGGATATTTCAGCAGCCAGTGTGGTTCCCAGCCTACAGCAGCAGAACTGGGAAGGGAACCCAAATAACATCTGGCTGTGAAAGCAGGGAGGTTTATGTCTGCCAGGGAGAGATGGCTAGAGATGCAGGCCAACACACAAAACATTGCCTGCAGCCACTTACCCTAGGCTCCAAGTAGAGGGAGGGCAGAACAGACTAGATCTACCTGAGGAGAGTCTGAGGTTGGTGGTTCTGGAGAGAGAGATGAAGGGTCAGCCACCAGGATCCCTACTCTGAGTCATTTTCCTATACTGCGGAAGCCACATTTCTCAGGCAGACCGCTCCCCTCCATGGGACAATCGCCTGGGGGAAGTGATAGTCCCACCCATAGGAGTCCCTTGAGCCTCACCTGCAGAGCTTAAGCGGGACTGCTGAGGAGTACAGCTGGAGGCAGTTTTAGGCTTTGATTTTACCTTTTAACCTTTGATTAAGCCTAACAGAAAGCCTACAGGTGAAGGTGGATCTCACTGAACTTTGAGACTTCAGCTGACCCTCCTTGGTGCCTGGTGGCAGAAAAAAGCCAGCTTTTATGTGTAACATAATTCTTTTTGCACATACCCATACCCGGCAGAGAGAGCCACAAGCTGTGGATCTCTGATAGCTCCAAACAGATTGCCCAGCGCCAATCACAGGCAGCATTTGACACAAATCTGCAACAGAATATTTGAAGATCTACCTAATGTGCAGAAATGAAGGACAGATAAAGAGCTTCCCAGACAAGGAGAAGCTAAAGGAGTTCATCACCACCAAACCAGTATTATAAGAAACATTCAGGCAGGTGTGTCAAACTCATTTTCACCGGGAGCCTCATCAGCCTCACAGTTGCCTTCAAAGGGCTGAATGTAATTTCCACTCCTTAACAGTTAAGGAGTAGTTACATTTATACAGTCCTAAAATTAGTTCAGCTCTTTGAAGGCAACTGCAAGGCTGATGTGGCCCTCGGTGAAGATGAGTTTTAACAACCCTGCATTAAAGGGTCTTCTTGAAGAAGAAGAAGATGAAGAATATGAATAATACAATGGCAATAAATACATATCTATCAACAACTGAATCTACAAAACAAAATAAACAAAAGAGCAGAACAGAAATAGAATCATAGATACAGAGAATGTTTTGAGGGTTGCCAGATGAGAGGGGCAGTTGGTAGATGGGTGAAAAAGGTTAAGAGATTAAGAAGTATAAATTGGTTGTTACAGAATAGTCATGGGGATGTGTTGCGTGGGTCACCGGCCAGCAGTGATCACGGAACGCTGGGGATGGCTCGTCAAAAACACGCGAGAAAAAACATGCACAGAGACAGACTAGTTTCTGTGGAGAAGTAGGGACACAATGGCCACCTCCTCTAGTGGGGAGTGCGCCGATTTACCATCCATACATGCTTTTATTGGGCTCATTTTGCATAATAATTCAGGTAAAGTACAGGACTCATTAGGGGGAAGTAACGAACCGTAGAAAACAAGGAACTCTGCTGGTCTATTTTGAGTCGGGGTCAAAGAGCTGTAAGACTTTGAGGAGCATAACTTCCTCCTTGGACCCCTCTCATTCAACTGAGAGCATTCTAAACAAAGAAGGTTCCACAGTAATTTACATGTTCTTTCTTAGGCCTGATCACCCGGGGAATCCGCCCTTTTCAGCACAGAGCTGCACCACCCTGTCATTGTTTCAGGCTTAGGTGGAGCACGGGAACCAAGGCAACCAAGAGATAAGGAGATTTTCTCCCAGACAAGGAGAACTCAGGCTATGTCAAAGCCGAGGAGTGAGGGTCCATCACCCCCTTTTGCTGTAGCCCCCCAAGTCCTTCTTTGGGGGGCCTCCCAAAGTGATCGTGCCTGTCTTAGGTCGTTCCCTCCTTGGGGAATCTTACCCATCTTTGGCTAACCGACCAAGATTTTGGGGGTTCAGTTATGAATAAAGCAGCAGAAGCAGCATTCCTGCCAGGGAGATAAGCTTTTGTCTCCTTGCTGGCTCACGGTTCCAAGGGTGTTCCCTTAGCCTTAGCCTAGGTGGGGGTTTCAGCTTCTGATACCAGTCAGGGTGGTTCCCAACAGGGATGTGAAGTACAGTATAGAGAATATAGGTAATAAAAGTCTAATAACTATGTACGGTATCAGATGGGTACAAGATTTATCAGGATGAACACTTATTACATTATGTAATGTCTAATCACTGGGGTATACACCTGAAACTAATAAAATGATGTATATCAACTGTAGTTGAAAATATAAAAATGATAAATAGTTGTGTATGTGACCAGTGAGTTTCCTATCCCTCTCTAGTAGGCTGGACTACACAGATAGGAATTTAGGCTCTTGTGTGACAAAGTTAGATTCAAAATTCCTCCTTTGTAATTCCCATCTGTTTTGAACAACCAAGACCAAGAGAAGAGCTGTTTATCAGAAACATTTCTCCTCTCTCTCCCTCATCTTTCATCATTTGATTCTCTTTTTATTATCAATATTTATATTTTGTGTAACTAGAAAAATAACTTGTCACGGATTATGTGTTATTTGCAAGAGGCTGTAGCAAGATAGGGACAAGGCACGCACAATATATCATAATTTAGTGGCTTCACTTATAACTATATGGAAGTAATGGTGGAAAAAATACGTATAAACAACTCTGCGGACAGATTTTGAATGATCCAGTAATTTTGATTTATACTTGGTATTTGATGGAACTGTATTTGCAGTTAAAGTCAATGGCTAAATGATTCCCAGCACAAAAAGAGCCAGAAGTACAAAAGAAGTTTTATAATGCACTATTGAGAGCTCTGAGCCTCCCAGCTTAAATTTCCAAACTGCGGCGTAAAGTACAAGCCTGTTGTCATTTTTAACTAACAATTCTACCCAGTATGGTCTAGGTAGGTAATTTGTCCACTCTTCCTTCATGAAACAGCGAACACCAGCCTAATTTCATTGGCTTTTCTAAAGCAAACAGCTTCATTTCTCATACCTACTGCTGGGGAGGGGTGACTCTCCTGCCACTTATGATCATAAGCCCACTCTACAAACAACGTGCGGAAACCGATATTGCACAGAAATGCTTGCCGTGTCGATTAATAGCATTGGCTGCTGATCATCTTGAAGGGATCTCAACCATCCCAAGTCCTCTCAGGGGTAGAACTCTCATATTCCTCATTTCCCTTCCTTACCCAATATTCCCACTCACCCCAACAGTCATTTTCTCTTCATTTGTTTCCTCTCTGGCTTTCCCTACCAGCGAGAGAAAATAAATGAAAGCACTGGAAATCAAAATCCGCACTCTAACTACCAATATTAACAGAATGAGAAAAACATTTCAAATATCAATAAAAGCTTCAAATCCAACGAAGCAAAATAAGCAATTAGGCGGGCTAGTTCGGCAGTCACTGAGATAGACTGATTTCTACTACTTCATTAATTTGACTTGCCTACTCTGGGCAATTTGATCGTACCCTCCCAGAGGATTTCTTGGCTGGAAACAGATTCCCAAAGATGTTTTGAGGGAAATACCATCCAAACATGAGATTTCTGATCTTTTCAGGCCAGGTGGGAAAGCCAATAGATTGGCATAAATGCTTCCCAGGGTATCTGTTTTGTATAGCAGTGATGTGGAATATTTTATTCAAGAGGTTGGAGGTAGGCTGGAGAATTCTTTTTTTTTTCCTCTCACCAAAGTGGGCAGTCATGCGCATAGCTCAATCAATTCTTACACCTATCTGCTGGTCTTTATTGCTCTATTTTGAGTCACAGGCTGTGATCCCTGAGACTATCATTCATTTGAAAAGAATCATTAAAATCATTCAATCATTTATTCATTCACCAAATATTTACTAAGTTTTTACTTTTGCTAAGCAGTATAGTGGGCATTAGGGATGTACAAAGGCACACTGCTTTGTCACTTTTCTTGCACAATGCAAGGCCTATTGGAAAAAACCAGACATGGACACAGACTATTAAAATGATAATAATCACAATAAAATGTACAAGTAAGTAACTGGGAGAATTATGAAAGATAAATGAGACAGTATAAGGACTTTGGCCCAGGAATGGAAAAATACCGGGTGGCTGGGAAGCCAAGTTAAGACCAGGTGGCCAGAAGATGAGAAACTACGGTTCCAGTCATGCAGTTGATCAAGGTTTGGCCACTATCCTACCATCCTGTGGTGATGGTAATGAGCAACAACACTATCTTACCTCCACAGCACCGGTGCTGAGAGAGTTGTCAAGCAACTAGAAAGAAGGAGGAAGTAGCCCCACCATGACATGGAAAATTCCACTCCAGAACCCTTCACAAACCTGCCTTTTTTCAAAAAGCCCACCCTTTCAGGCAAGGCTGCTTTGTCCCCAGCTTGTAAAAGCAGCTGAGAAGAGTCAGTCGCTGGAGCCAGTTCAGAGGATCCTTCTTTCCTTTGTGTTGTCTCCCTTGAGTTTAAGCATAGGCGTAATAAAATCTGCCTGGACATTTCTCTATTTTTCTACCTCTCTATTTCTGTCTCGGGCAACCCAAGAACACCAACACTGAGTGTGTTTCTAAAAGATGCCTAACAATTTGCAACTTTGGGGAAGGAGTTGCTGTGGTGGTGAGGGTCTGAGAGTGTGTGGTCACTCCTCAATTAGGGAGATTGTATTGCGCCATTACCATATTTTCAGACCTCTGCCAGGTGACTCATTATACCAACACAACTCCATTATTCTACCCCTGATCTTCCGGAGAGACATCTCCTCCAAGAATAAAAAGAAAGGTGTGGAGTTGCGGGGCAGGGAGGAGGAAACTTTGAGGTTCATTACCTAAAGGTCATTTGGAGAACAAGATGAATGCGATGTATTCCCCTTTGGAATTGCATCTTCTTCTGAGCTGCCAAAATGCCACCATTTAAGAAGACACTAGCAGAGTTTTGCTCTTTAATTTCTCTGCTCATTAAGCCTTCACTTCTGAGGTGTGAAAATGACTCCAGGCCGGTAATAAACTGCTAGAGAAGTCATTATTTTAAAAACCGATCTTACTCCCAACGGGGATGGAGTGGTACAAAGCACAATTGCTCCAAGATCAGCTCCTCTGTAGGACAATGATTGTTCAAATGTTTCACTTATCAGAAGAATAAAAAAGGGCTGTCTAGTTACAGCAAGAAAAGATGAAGTACAGAATATCCAGACCCATTCAATAATCACACTGGTCTATTTCTGGGAGTGGGGGGAGGGTACATTTCAATGGGGGGGGAATTATAGAACTATTATCGTATGTATTGTAATGCAAAGAAAGCCAAAAGGGTATAGAAAGGGCCAAAGAGACAGAAGTCACTTTCAGAGGTTTTTGTGCTGTTAAAGAAGGGACCAGGAATAAGTTAGAATAACAATAATGCTATTATTAATAACCAACTCCTCCTGAAGCAGCGAATGTCACTCACTTTCAGTCTTGAGAAAACCTAGTTGTGTGTGGAGACAGGACCTCTTCAGTTTTGTTTTTTCACATGGTTTTCATTTTGTCTCTAAATTAGTGAGGGGCAGAAATGCTTCTCTTGAGTAATACTTTCCTATGACAGTAAGCCCCAGACTTTTGAGACATTAACTTGCTGCATCCTTTCTCTTCCCTCCCTCCCCCCCTTTCTTCCCTCCTCTCTTTTTAAATTCCAGTTGTTTGTTTAATGCTTATAACTGTATTTCACCTTTTAACACCATCATGTAGAAAGCAATCTCTGTATTTCTTTTTAAATAAAAGTGAATAAGAACAATTTGATTTTGAGAAACTTTTGAGCAAATAGTAGAACCCAGTGGGATAATCAGAGAGCTCCTGTGTTGTTGCCTAAGTAAAGATTGTGGGAGATGTAGAGTGAAAAATGATTTTTGGATGTGGATAAAGTGTTATTATACGGATTCTGCTTTTCATCCACTATTTTTCAAGTCTGAGCAATCAGCCCCCTTGTCATGGACCGACTAAGGGGCATGATTAGAGGGAAATTGAAGCTGCTAGCTGGGATGCAGGGAAAACTTGTCTCTTTAGGAGGCAGACTCTTCTCTGGGACTGGAAATTCATTCACTTACCTTGTAACGGGAAAAGACACCGGCATTCGGGCTGTCTGTCACTACCAAATCCAATAAGCAATGACAGCAATTGAATCTTTTATGGGCGCTTTATTCAGATGGCAAGCGATCCAAGAAGATGGCGGGTTCATACCCTAACAAACCATCTTCCCTTCGCTTTCCTGGCCAGATCTTTTATAAGGGAGTGGGGGAGGACAAACCAGGTGCGGTGAGGGTTTTGAAATTCAGAAGCTGCAACATTCCTGTCCTGGGCAGTTAACTCTATCAGTGCCCCAGGGGGTCGGCTGCTTTTCCAAGGAGCCAGGATGGGCCTTATCTATAGTTTCTGAAACAAAAGCTTAACATACACATTACTTGCTAGATTTACAGCTTTTTACCTTAAGCTAAAATTTTCCAAGTCTCGAGTCCCCTATCAACCTCACCTGTGGCCTGGAGCCAGCACACCTCTAATGAGGAGAAGGAAGGAATAAGTCAAACCTGCGGACTG
The DNA here is from genome assembly GCF_004126475.2 of Phyllostomus discolor. Taxonomy (NCBI): domain Eukaryota; kingdom Metazoa; phylum Chordata; class Mammalia; order Chiroptera; family Phyllostomidae; genus Phyllostomus; species Phyllostomus discolor. The sequence goes on along the minus strand of NC_040916.2, from coordinate 8,501,796 downwards.
TATAAAGTTTTTATTTAGTGTTTCTCCTGAAGTTACTAATTATGTCCCTCTGTGACAATTTGGTCACATGTCCTCACTGCAGAATCACACAGGAACTTCCCCTTCCCCTTTAAAGAGCAGTTCTCAGTTTTCCTTTGGCCACCAGGGACATGGCTTTGTGCAAACACATAGCAGATGTTACTCAAGGCACAGGATGACTAACCGTCTGTTTGGTAACCAGTCTCAGATTCTATGGTCCAAACAGGAGTCACAAGTGGTATCTTACATCTCACCTCTTTTCAAATCCTTTATGTTATACGATCAACTCCCTCGTGATCAGTTATATTCCTCAGCTCTCTGACCAGGGCTGGGAACTAATGAGGAGACTGAATTTTATGGATTAAAATAGAGCTCAAAGGAAAGACGATAGAACACATGATGATTTTCAACTGGAGAGATGTAGTAGAATGTTCTCGGATTTTTTGGCTCATGTTGATGAATAAGGATTATCTACCTGCCATCGAGTTTGGCAAAACAGCTTCGGGAGCTTTACCATCACAGTCCCTGCCAAACCTCTACTATCACTTCTAGCACCACCACCTCCACTTTCACCTCCTCCATTTCTACCTTCACCTCCAATGCCACCATTGTCACAGGTGTGCACAGGTAACCAGGTTCTTAGTGATCGAGGACAAAGAATTGAACTGAACACACAAAGTTTATAGCATAAAGAAAGAGGGAAGATTTATTAAGCGATAGCACACTCCACAGGACATGGGAGTGGGCCAGCTCTGAGCAGAGAAGGGGCACGTGGGCTGGGGGGATTCTATTCTTATAGGGCAGAAGCCCCCTTGCTAATCTTTGGCGGGCTTTTCCTGCGCAGGTACAAGGAGTTGGATTTCAAAGCTACTGCGCACATGTGGTTTCCCATGATTTTCTTGATTGGCTACTGGAGAAGGGAGTCCCACGATGTTATTTCATTATAATGATATTATAATGAATCAGGGGTAGCACACAGGCGCATTCTATGATTCAGAGTTATCCCAGTAAACAGGAACAACCCGTCTTAGGGGGTCTTTGTCATGTATAGATGTTTTCTACCTCAGCCCTGTGGGGCCTCTGGAGCTTCCTTCCTGACTATCTCCTGCCTCACCATGATTTCTTCGACCACCACCTTCATCATCAATAACTACACTACCACTACCACATCTACTCCTGCCATCCCGACCAACCCCATCACCATCATTCCATCTCCATCATTACAGGCACTACCTCCTCACTCACTTAAGGTCAGCAGGCAATGGCATCTCCCTTATATTTGAATGAGGTATTTGTGAATCTGCTTTTCCTCCCGTTTTCTTTGGGGGGCTTTAGCTAATCACTTTTTTAAAAAATTTAAAAGTTTATTTACTTAAAAATGTAACTTTTTTAAAACTCGGAAGTTACAAAGGCCTTATGAGAACTAAAAGATTTCAAAATATAAATATATTCCTTTCACACAAATGGTAGGAAACTGCATATAACATTTATTTATTTTTTAAAAGATTGTATTTATTTATTGTTAGAGAGAGGGGAAGAGACAGAGAGAGGGAGAGAAACATCAACGTATGGTTGCCTCTCATGTAACCCCAACTGGGGATTGGGCCTGCAACCAAGGCATGTGCCCTGAAGAGGAATCGGACCTGAGACCCTTTGGTTCTCAGGCCAGTGCTCAATTCACTGAACCACACCAGTCAGGGATAACACTTATTTTTAGTGCTTTCTTAACAGTATGTCTTGGATATCACCCTAAAATAGTACATAAAGAGCTGCATTCTTTTATATTTTTTAGAATTGAATTTTAGCTCTTACTTATAGTAAATCTTTCTCTCTGTTATTTGAGATTATTTTGGTGTCTTTATTCTAATTTTTTCTGAAGAATGTTTAGCTCATTGATTTTTAATCTTTCTACTTTTCTAATATGAATAATTATGGCTATAAATGTCTGTGTATTTCATTAGCTTCATCCAAGGTATTATATATATAATGAAGTCTGTCTGGGAAAAGTCCAGCCATTGTATTGTTAATCTAACGACAATGGTTTGCGTGACATCAACGTAACCTGGCAGTCAAGGAGAGTGGACTGGAATGAGCATGTGTGAACAACGACAACTTCACTGTACTAGTCACTGGAATCTGTAGACCCTGTTAAGTGAGCATGTGTACTGTGTGATCATTGCATTCAAAATGACTTGAGTGAGAAGAGCAATTAATCTTTATCAAATTTTGAATTAAGCTTGCATATTTCTACATGGAAACTATTCAGATGATTCAGAAGGCTTTTGGGGATGATGTGATGAATGCAATGCATATAAAAATATGGCACAAACACTTCAAAGATTGTAGAGAATCTGTTGAAAGTGATCTACCCTTTCTGGAAGAAAAGATCTTCCAAGAACTACATTCTGGAAGGCCTTCGACAAGCACACCTGAGAATGTTGAACGAGTACATGCTGCAATCAACAAAGATTGGTGACTGACAGTGCAAGAACTAGAAGCTGACCTGGAGATTCCAAAAACTACTCCAACTTCTGGATTTTCCCCAAACTAAAATTGCCTTCGAAAGGGAAGAGATTTCACACCATCGATGAGATTCAGGAAAAAATGATGTGACAACTGATGGTGATTCCAACAATGGATTTTGCAGTCTTTTGAACAGTGGAAAAGATGCTGGGAGAACTGTTTGAGGTTCCAAGGTGCCTACTTTGAAGGGGACTGAGGCATCATTGTCCTATGTACAATGTTTCTTGTATCTTCTTCAATTGATGTCTCTGTTTTTAATATTACATGGAGACATTAATGTCATATACATTGATGTACATTATGTACATCATAATGTAATATGATGTATACAAACCTCATCATATATATATTTTTTATTATTTAATTCAAAATATTTAACAACTTCTATTATGCCTTTTTTTATCTTTTAAAAAAAGATTTTATTTATTTATTTTTAGAGAGAGAAGGGAGGGAGAAAGAGAGAGAGAGAAACATCAATGTGCGGTTGCTGGGGATCATGGCCTGCAACCCAGGCATGTGCCCTGACTAGGAATCGAAAATTTGGTTTGCAGCCAGAGCTCAATCCACTGAGCTATACCAGCCAGGGCTTTTTTATCTTTTTAAAAGTAAACTTCTTAACTTTGCCAAACAGGGCTTTTTCAGGTTATCTTTTACTATTAATTTTTAGATTAAGTGCACTGCTGTCACTTAAGTTATTTTTTAAATAAATATAAATTTTGCTTGATGTCCCAATACTTAATTACTTTTAAAAATATTTGATGTATGCTTGACAAAAATCTATAGTTGTTGGATAGAGTCTTCTACATATGTCTATGAGGTTAACTTTGGTGTTTAAATATTCTACTTCTTTACAAAAATTTTTTTCTTGTTACATCAATTTATTTATTTATTTAAATTTAATTTTACATCAATTTATTTTAGTTGTGAATTTTTGTTGTATATATTTTGAGGCCATTTTATTAAATGCATGTAAATGTAAAATTGTTATACTTTACAGCTTAGCTTTCATCATTACAGTTATCTTTATCTCTAGCTATGCTTTTTATCTAGTAGTCTGTTGTGACTACTATTTATATACATGCCTGAGCTTCCTTTTGCTTGAAGTTTTCAATAATTTTTAAAAACCTTTTTGTATTTTTAAATTTTAGATATGTTTCTTTTAAACAACATACAACTCTATGCTTTTTGAAAGTCAGTCTTTCATCTACTAATATTTTGTCCATTTATACATAATATAATTCTTGGAGATTTTAGTTTTAAATCCAGAATTTTATTTTGTGCTTCATGTTTGTTTTACCTACTCTATGTTAATTTTTTTACTTTTTATCCTATAGATTAATAATTTTTACCATTGTATTTTCTTTCATGCTATAAACTTAAATGTTAAATACATAGTTTTCATGTTGATTTTTTATTTTTACTAGGGAATTTAGAATTTAAAACATGTGTACATCTAAAATTAATCAATATGTTTACTTTTCTCTAGGATAACTCAAGAAATGTAGAAGACGTTTTATGCCCTCATAGATTATATGCTTTTTTTGTTGTTTTTGCTGCCATGTATTTAAAGCTATCTTTTAAAAAGTAACACCATTAGACATTATTATTACTTATCCATACACTATCCTCACTAAATACATTGCTGCTATTATTATTTTGACATCTGAAACTATTATATTTTAGTCAATTAAAAATAAGAAAAATAAACACTTTTATTCTACCTTTATTCTCTAACACTCTTCTGTTCTTTATGTAGATCTGAGTTTTTGACTGATACAAATTTACTTATTTTTTGAGAAATTTGTTTTTAACATTTCTTGCAAGGCAGGTCTACTGGTGATACATTTGCTCAATTTTCTTTGTACTGAAAAGTTATTCCTCCTTTACTTTTGAAGGATAATTTTTGTGGATACAGAATTCTAGGGTGGTGGTTTTTTCTTTCAATACTTTGAATATTTTACTGCAATCTTGCATGCATGATTTTTGAGAAGTATGGTATAACCTCTATCCTCCTGTAAGTATGGTTTCTCTTCCCTTCCTTCATCCCCTGAAACTTCTTTCAAGATTTTCCCTATCCTTGATTTTCTGCAGTCTAAATATGATATGCCTAGGTGTAGATTTTTTGTAGCATTTATCATGTTTGGTGATCTCTGATGTTTCCTAGATATATAATATGGGGCCTATCATTAATTTTGAGAAATTCTCAGTTATTATTGCTTCAAATATTGCTTCTTTTCCTTTCTCCCTAATCTCCTTCTAGTATTCCCATTAGGTTTATGTTATACTTTTTGTAATTGTCCCACACTTCTTAGATATTCTGTTATGCCTTTTAAATTTTTTCTCTTTGCCTTTCAGTTTGGACATTTGTATTGATATCTTTTTTTTTTTTTTCAATCTATAGGGTCCGCCAGAAGTAACGCCTACTTGAGTATGGTTGGTAGTGTAATAATATGGGTGTAGTAATTTATAGTTTTAATTTGAACATTTCACCTAAAATGTCATGGGGTGTGCTTGAGTGTGATATTGTTATGTTACAGAATTACATGCTTATGGTTTTGTAATAAAAAAGGGGCATTATTTGTGCCAGGCCCTGTATTTGGTTCTTTCCTCAGCTGTGTCTACTTTATTGATGATTGTATGAAAGGCATTCTTTATGATAGACCTAGGTAGGCCTAGCAGGAGTGGAAAATCACCAGGCAGGAAAACTGTACCTTGGGAAACTGGAGCCTGGGAAAATGCCTGCCTAGGAAACTGCCTGCAGACCTTAGCCAGGTGCCTGGCTAAGACTGGGGTCTGGGGTTGGCCTATCCGGCATAACAGGATGCAGCTTTAACTTGGGCCTGACAAGATGTATCAAGAACAATGGTCAGCAGAAATGGCACCCAGCAACCAGCTCTAGCCAATCAGACTCTGACACCCCAACCAGTTAACCTTCAAGGGTTTTTGTGCCTAAAAACCCTGCCCTAAGAACAACTGAGCAAGTCCTACCCTCCCTTGGTTGCCTCCCCAACCTCCCTAGGTTGACCCCACTTTCCCCCATGAGTCCTAACCTCCCTTGGTTGGCTCTCCAACCTCCCTTGGTTGGCTCCACTTTTCCCTCTTATTCCCTGCTAATAAACCCTGCTCCTTAGCTCTCTGCATCTGTCTGGTTTCTTGAGAGACTCTGACCTAACACTTTATTTCTGTTGTAGTGTTTCTGATTTCTACCATTTGCTTTTGACTCCTTCCTAGTTTCTATCTGTCTGCTTACATTACCCATATGTTCTTGCATGTCGATCACTTTTTCCATTAGAGCTTTTAGCATAATAATCATATTTATTTTAAATATCTGGTGTGACAATTCCAACATCTCTGCCATATCTGAGTCTGATTCTGATGCTTACTTTTTACCTTTGAACTGTGTTTTTGTCTTGTAGTGTGCCTTGCAATTTTTTGTTGAAAGCCATACACGATCTGAGGTAAATCCAACTTTAATGTGAAGTTTCGTGTTTATCTGGATGGGGGTTAGGCTGTGCTTTACTGTTTGATGTACCTGAACATGTCAAGGCTAAAATATACTCTGGTATCTTTGTTTTTGTTCCCCTCATGGTTTTTGGTTTCCCTATATACTTCTTAAGAAAAATCTGAGAGATGCAGTTTCTTTTAAAGTTTTTTTTAGTTGTATTTTCTTGTTATTATAAAGCAGAACTCATTGATCTGGTGGTAAGGTATGGTGGTGGGGTTGGGGAGAAGAAGTAATCTATAGTTCTATGATTAAATGTTAGTCTTTGGTGAGCCTGTTCTCCTAGACTGTGAACTTCACAGGAGCTTCTCAGTATTTTTTGTCTGTTTTTCCCCTTTAGGTGAGATAGGAGGGTTAGACTGCATAGGAGTTGCGTTTTCCTTTCCCTTAGGCCGGTTAAGCTCTGATAAAAATGAGGCAGGCCTTGTTAAGAATAACAGAACACTGGTGTATTTTAAGATGGATTATTTTTCCTTCTTCTGGTAGTGCAAGATTTTTTTCTTCAATATTTACCATGGGAACTCGGTACAGCTTGGAAATAAAGCTTGCAAAAGTATTTGGAGTGCACCTCCAAATTCTGAGCCTCCACGGAGTTTGTAACTCTGATGTCCACACCCAGCCTCCAGCAATTCATTCACTATAGTTTGGGTTTTCCTAACCCCAGTACTGGTTCCTGTGCAGATTTTTCTTCTTTAATTTGTGATTTTAAAAAATATATGCTTATGTATCTCTCCAATCCTTGGGGGCAGAGCTGGTTTGAGCTTGCCCCTTCAGGTACCTGGTGAGGCTCTGTCATTGTGTATCGTCCCAGATTCACTCAGCCCACTTTTTGCCCCAGTCATTGCTAGGGCAGCTAGCTTCACACAGGTGTACCTGGCACTCCCTGTCTTGCCTCTGGGCTGCGTGCCACCGTGGTGGGGATCCTTGAGAAGTTCACTGACATCCACATCCACAACTTAGAAGTGAGTGGGAATAAGGCTCCACGGAACAACCTTTGACCACTGGAAAATGGGAGCTTGTGCTAAACGCTTTCTACTTTCTTCCTCGAGGTGGACATTTCTCAAGTGTATTTTCCAACAGCTCCTCAGAGGGTCTCACTGATATAATGTCCAGTTGCCCACACAAGTCCACCAGCTTAATAACACACCCTTGTGCTTTTTTTTTTTGCCCTTTCCAATTTTATCCTACCAGTTCCCTGACTACTGTTCCCTGGGATAGTTCCTATGATACATTACCTGGGATTTCTATCTCAGGTTCTCCTAAGACATGTACCAACTACATTATCTGGCAGAGCTAAAGAAAATCTTTGTCAGAATCAAAAAATTTTAATGAAACAAAGGTTAATCTTTCTTTACTATACCCACCGATGGGTCCTAGGCCAGGGCTGGAAAAAACATCCCGGAGCATCTGCAAATGCAATGCCTGGCTCCTGGGTAGATACTAGCTCTATGATACTCTTTTAACTGCAGGCCAGGTTTTTGATGATGTGCTTGTGTAAACAAGAGGCAAAAATGCCTGGGGGTGACATTATACTAGCATTATAAACAGCTCATATGGATGTCATGAAGAAACAAAGTAGAAAGCCTATGACATATCACCTAGTCAAATGAATTGATTGCTGTATTTTAGGCCTGCTCTTTGGAAGGAATTAAGAGGAGTCAGAAGAACAGAGGCAGAGTCTTCATAATTTTTTTTAATTTAAAAATATGTATCAAGAGCTTAGGGATTAAAAGATCTTTAAGGATGCCTGAAAGGCCAGATGCTATCGGGTTGGCATGAAAACAAACACCCCAGAAAAGAGGAGTACTAGGCTGTGAACAAAATGTAGTTCTAAAGTGCTGACTCAACTTTCCTCTCTGTGAATCTTTGTTTCTAATGACAATATATTAGAATCATAATTTTCTCATCTGGGATATGAGTGAGGCAGGAGATAGTCAGGAAGGAAGCTCCAGAGGCCCCCGCAGGGCTGAGGTAGAAAACCTCTATACATGACAAAGACCCCCTAAGACAGGTTGTTCCTGTTTACTGGGATAACTCTGAATCATAGAATGCGCCTGCGCGCTACCCCTGATTCATTATAATATCATTATAATGAAATAACATCGTGGGACTCCCTTCTCCAGTAGCCAATCAAGAAAATCATGGGAAACCACACATGCGCAGTAGCTTTGAAATCCAACTCCTTGTACCTGCGCAGGAAAAGCCCGCCAAAGATGAGCAAGGGGGCTTCTGCCCTATAAGAATAGAATCCCCCAGTCCACGTGCTCTCTTTTTCTCTGCTCAGAGCTGGCCCACTCCCGTGTCCTGTGGAGTGTACTATCACTTAATAAATCTTCCCTCTTTCTTTATGCTATAAACTTTGTGTGTTCGGTTCAATTCTTTGTCCTCGATCACTAAGAACCTGGTTACCTGTGCACACCTGTGACATGAGGATAGTAATAATTTTCATCTAATGATATATCACAAGAGTCAAATGATATAATGTGTATAAACAAAAATTAACATGAAACAAATATTTAATAGGGGCACACTATGTACCAGGGCAGACCTGGACACTGGGGATGACTGGGACATAGTCCTTGCCTTTGAGAAACTCCCAAAGTAAGAAGACAGAGATAGGCACACGTGACTATACAGCAGACAATGCCATTGATGGAGGACAGAAAAATCTGGGGGATCCAGAAGAGAAGCAATCAGTTTTTCTGTGTGTGTGAAATGAGGGGTTGCCATCTAAGCTAGAAGGCTATTAGTTTACAGAACAGGGCCAAAGGGAGTATGACATACTATTACTGAAAGTACCCCCCACGAGGTTTGCATTGTCTGCTGCCAGAGGAAAGATGTCTCTCAATGCCAGAGATTTGTGAAAAGGAAAGGAAATGTTTATTTAAAGTTACACAGACTTAAAGTAGTGACCTAATGTCTTCATTAAAATATTAAAGTCCTTTAGGATACCCACAGACACACACAGTCCTTTTCTATCCCCCTGCCCTAATCTGGGGTACCATATCTCAGGAAAAGTAGAAGTCCATGGCTCAGGTTCCTGGCATCATCAGCTGTGTCGCCTGCCAGGATCTCCAGTTAATCCAAAGCCATGTGGCACCTTCTCATGGCCCACCAACAAGAGTTCTTTCACTCCTTTTCTTCCAGGCAAAGTCTCTCTTGCTTCCTAAGCCACAGGGCCAAAGACAGCACCCCAAAGCCACATGGCTCTCTTCTACCAAAGGTGCGGGGGTCCCCATTCTGGCCCAAACTGCTTGGTTCTCTCTTGGTAAAGCTTCCAGGGTCTCCATTCTGCCAAAACTACATGGTTCTCCTGCTTGCCAAAGCCGTGTGATTTTCTCCTCAATGGCTGCTGTGTTTGGGTTTAAATCCCCACGCCAATCTTCCTCTGTACCCCCATTTTCGACTCCTCCCACAATCAGCTTCACTTCCCAGCACTCCCATATTTTCCAGCTTTACTGGGCTGCCACAGTGAGTCTGGGCAGGCATGGCCCCATGGCATAGAGCCAATCACCTCCAAGCTCTCATGCTGGGCGTTGTAACCAGGCGGAGTTGCCTCCCAGTTACATCTTGGGTAGAAGTCACTTCCATCCCCCTGGCTCAAAGCATGACCACAGCTATTTAACATATCTATGCAACCAGTTAAAGGTTACAAATATGTTAAATGATCATGCCAAAGGTTAGCTGCAAAGCTGTTATGCAAAACAGCTCTCAATGGCCCTGCTCCATGTGTCCCTTCCCCCAACTCAAACTTGTTGGGGGGAGGTGAGGACATTCTATGTATCTTTCTAATATTTCCTGGACACTTTGAGTTCTGGACCCTATCCAAATCCCTATTTGGGCCCCCCCATCTGGGCTGCACCCTGTTACATTAGGTTTCTTAGTGCATAGTAAGAAAGAAAATATGAGGGGAAAGCTGAAGGCATTCCAAGAAGATAAAAGAGCAGAACTAAGAAGCTACAAACAGAATGAAGAGAATAATAAGTTTGTTTTGGGACTTGTTAAATTTGAAATTCCAGTGGAGCCTCCACAGTGTTATTATTCAGGAAGTGGTCTGAATTAGTAGTTAGAGACTCAAGTGAGGACATAAGGATTTTGAAGCAATTTGAATGTACATAATTGTTGCCATGAGACTGGAAACCTGCTCAGAGAAGGCAAGTGTATTGAGTGAAGCAATAATTGGCTCGAGAACAGAAACCTGTGGAATACCAATATTTAATGGATAGGGAAAGGAACATGAAACAGAATGTGAAATCGGAAGTTTTCACTGAGACAACAAGAGAAAATAGATATCAAGTTTACAAAGTGAGGTACCAGATTACCAGGCAGAAATGTGAAAGTAGGTGTCTAAGAACATTTTGCTAGCTCTCATGTTAACAAGAAAAATGTAAAAGCATCTATTTGGATTGACAGGAGAATTTATGATGAAGATTTCCTGGGGAAAAATCTGTTCTAAGATTCCTGTGATTTCTTACTCAAGTCTGTTCAGAGGAGCTGCAAAGGAGATCACTTGGAGAGGCTGGCATGCAAACCTGGGGTTTAGAGTTGGAGGGACAAGTGACTGTACGTAGCATGTGCCCAAGGCACACCCCGCTGTGAGGGAGAGGTCATCTCTTCTGGCCTGTGGTAGCAGCACAGTGAGAGATAATGGCATCTCTTTCTAGTGGTGTGTCCAAGGTGCTTAATTCTAGAGAAGAATGTGAACCTCATGGTATGATGATAGTTTGGTGTAATTGTAAAAGTGATCTTGATCAAGAAGACCCTATGTCAGAGGAGTTCCAGCCAGGGCTTTAGTAGTGAAGCCTCCAAACCCCCCACTACTTTGCTTCTGAGAGAAAGAGCCAGATTTATGTTCTTGTCAAACATGGAGGCAACGGAACCATCCTAAAGCAGTGCCAGTGAAGGCTTAACTTTCTCATTCCTCTTCCTTCCCTTTTCCATTTTACTCCCCGATACAACCACAGTGGGTTTAAAAACAGCAACTAGGAGGAGGTAAGAAAGAAAGAGAGAAAGTTGAACCTCGCCTTCTTTCTTAAAGGTAGCTGATCAGGTTTCAATAATGCTCTTTGAGTTATGAGAAGAGAAAATGAGTTGTTATACCTTTGAATTAAGATTGAAATGCCAATTATTATACTGAACTAGAAATTTCTAATTTCTAAATTGAGGCTTTATGACTTAAGTCCTTCTTTGGTTTTATGTATTTCCCAAGTGTAATTTATCAACTTTTATTTTTTTATTATTATTTTTCATTGTTCAATTATTATTTTTTATTTTTTATTCAGGGACATGGAAAAATAAATACCTCTCAGTAAAAAGTATAAATGGATAGTGACATACCAATATAAATTTGCATTTTGAATATATCCCACAAGTTGTGCTTTTTTCCAATCGTTCATATAAAGATCAGACAAAAAAAAAGAACTAAAAACCAGAAAAGAAGTGGATACATTTAGAGTTGTAGAAATTAAGGGAAAGGAAAAATATAAAAAATAGAGTTGGTGCAAGTGACAATTATTATTATTATTATTATATTTATTTATTTTTAGAGAGAGGGGGAGGGGGAGATAAAAAGAGAGAGCAAAACATCAATGTTTGGTTGCCTCTTGCACAACCCCAACCTGCAATCCAGGCATGAACCCTGACTGGGAATCCAACCAGTGACCTTCTGGTTTGCAGGCCACACTCAATCCACTGAGCCACACCAGCCAGGGGAGAAGACAATTATTTTTATCCTAACAATGAGGACAAGCTGAATGAACCACAAAATCATAATTTTTTTTGACCCAACAGCTCTGAGGATTCAAAGAATCCTAAATAAACTAAACACAAAAAGAGGTGAACCCTTTCTAAAAGAGAGTAGTTTCGCAGCTGGTTTAACTGCTGGAGACATAAGGGAAAGGGAAGTGAACCCACTATAAAAGAGTTTAATGAGAAGCCAACTTTACTCCTAATGAGCATTTCATGGTTGCATATGGATTGATATGACAGTTCAAAATTTTGAAGAGTGATTCTTCATACACTCAACAACTCTTTTCCGTGGACCTTCTCCACACCACCCACCATACCTGGGCAGAGTGCCGAAAGTAGGGGGCAGGGTAGAAGAACTGAGAGAGTTGCCTCTGGTATCCAGGTGTTTCTAAGAGCAATGCGGCAGTCCAGCAGGTGGAAGTGGTGACAGAAATGTCTTTAAGTTCCTCCGGGCTTTTATCAAGTTCAGTTTAGTGGCCCAATAAAGGCTAGGAACAGGTCTTCATAATACTTCTTTCAAGATACAGAGAGTCAGCATCAGAACTTCGAAGTAAAGAATACTCCCAGTGATCCCCAAGTCCAACAGACTAAATGAGACAGATACACCACAATCTGGAGTGATAGTGCCTAGAGAATTCTCAAGATTATCACAAGTATACTGATTCCAAGAACTGCTGAAAGAAAATACCTGATCCCACCTTCAAAATATTTGGAACAATTGGAAGGGTAAATATAACTAATGTTGAAAAAAGTCCAGATCCATCTCAAGTGCAGATTAGATTTACTCTGTCCACAATTTTTAGCAGCATGGCATAAGAAGAAATATGATTTTTGAAGGGGGTTAAATATTATTTACTTCAGTCTTTACTGTTCTTTTATATATGATGTCCTTTATACAATTAAAATTATAAAACACAAGGTCAAGCAAGAAAATGTCAGCTATAAAGAAGTCAACAGGAGACCCATAGATGGTCCATATGTTGAAATTAGCAGATAAGGACTTTAAATTAACCATCATAAGTGCATTAAATATTTTAGCAAAAAAATAAAGAAGAACTACATGGAAATATTAGAAATGAAAAATATTTTTAACAGATAAATAATTTATTCAATGGTTCGAAAGAAATCTGGGTATAGAAGAAGAAATTATCCATGAATTGAAATATATGGCATCATAATTATCTAAACTAAAATTAAAAATAATAATAGAAAAAAATAAGCAAAGTATCTGAGACCCATGGGATAATAACAAAAGGTCAAGAACATATATAATTGGAATCTCAGAAGGAGAAGAGGGGGAGAAAGGACAGAAGAAATATTTGAATAGTTAATGACCTGGAAGTTTTTAAAACTGTTGAAGGATGTCAGCTCAAAGATCATAAAGCTCAGCAAACTCCAAGTAGGATAAATCAATTAAAATTAACACTTAAACGCATCATAATCAAACTTACCGATACTAAGTACCGAAATGAAGTATTGACTTGTCAGATTAAAAAAAGACACAGGTACTGTGGAATAACAGTGAGAAGGATGACTGACATTGGAAATAATGGGGAAGATGATGGTACATCTTTAAGTGCTGAAAGAAAGAAAAACACTCTCAACCTCAAATTCTGTATCCACTAAGATTATTCTTGCTTTTTTTCAGATAAGTAAGAGCAGAAATAATTGTTCTTCAGCAGATCTGAGCTACAAATATAATACAAAATATTTTTCTGATACTAGATGGAAGCCTGGTTTTTCAGGAAGGAATGCAGAGTGCCACAAAAGGCAAAACCATGGATAAATATAAAAGATCTTTATATTTTATTTAAACTTTCCTAATAGACTATTGACTGTCAACACAAAACTTTTAGCAATATAGTCTGAGTGTGAAGATTTAACTAGTTGTCTGGTATGTCCTGTGGGACAAGGGACAGAAACTCAGTTGGGGTGATATGCTCTAGCAGGTTCAAGGCCAATGAGGATATGTGTGTGGTTAGGATTGGTGTGGCTGTGGCCAAGGAGAGGACCTGAAGTTATTAAACGCCGGGAGACAGAGCAAATAAACAAAGAAGTTGAGGATGGGGAGCCAGTTTCTTACCGTTAAGATGAGCATTACAAACATGGAAAGAGGGGAGGCATAATAAACCCTGGGGTGTTGGGTTAGAATAGGAGGCATTGGTGTGAATGCATGGCATTCTATCTATCTACCTACCTACCTATTGATATATATGTATATGTTTGTATATAATATATATAGAAATAGAAATAAGTATAAGTATTTGTGTGTATACACATATATGTATTTCCTAGCTTTGTTATTGAGAAGACCTAGAATCAATGAAATGTCAGAAGAAATGAATGCAACTAGATTTTGCTTTCTAAATACCATTATCTATGACAAGAAAACGGGACTTATTAAAGAGTATGTATTAAAGAAATAGTACATTCCTGAACCAGGTCAGGGAAAGTACAACCTAAGACTACATCATCTTCCCGTGTCAGAAAGTAAGAGTGCTCAAAGAATGTCGGAAGATATGACAGACATATGTGAGAGTCTGCTTGGGTGAACTCCTATTAGCTAAATCTGGCAATTTGAGCATTAAAATAAATACTGATAGTAACAGGTTATGATCCATTAAATAAAATAAGAATTCATGTTTTCAAGTTAACATAAATACAAATGAGTGGAGGGAAAGCTCTGCCTTATGGTAGGATAACAACGAATAAAGCTGGAAGTAATATAAGCATTAGAAAAAAAATCACCATTTTAGTACCATCATCATATTAAATAATTCAGGCAAGAATCATCAATAGACATTAAAACTATCAGGTAAAATTTGAATAAGAGCAAGATATTTACATACTGTCAGGGCATTTTCCCATAAATTACTTATTAATTAATAAGTACAAAATACTTAGTAATTAACTTCAGAGTGGAATCACATGGCATACTTTATTTTAATCAAAAGATGAAAGTTAACGCCACCAGTAGTAGACATACCCACTTTTTATGCTTCCTGATATGTTTCATTGAGAAGAATATAGCATTACTTTTATGGCATTTCTGAAGAAACAAAACAAAACAGAACGACCATAATCTGAATACAATTATGAGGTAATGTCAAACAGACCCAAACAGATGGTTGTTCTGCAAAGCAGCTTACTGTATATAACAATGATTTTATTTTGAAAGAAGCAGTCAGATGAACTGCCAGCTTCCGTCCCGGTTCAGTCCACAAGCGGGAAGCTTCCACAGGGCAGGACACAGCAGGGAGGACTTAGCCAGGGAGGCAAGGCTTAGGGAAGGCCTCTCTTCTCCCTACACATTTTTAACATCCTTTAAGACCCTTATGAAAATTAAAACATTGTCACCTTCGTATACATTTCTTTAGTCAGATGATTAAATCACTTTCTTTTGAACATATGTCTGAATCACAAACTAAGAGAGTCATTCTTTTCCTTTCTAATTATTTTTTTTGCGGGGGGGATGGTGGTTACGTGGCGCACGTGGCATTTAGGGGAAAGAAAGTACCTACTCAGAGAATGAGGACACTGAGGGGCAGCTGAGGGGCAGCTGCCGAGACGCTGCCCCCTACCATAGTGAGAAGGATGGAGACGTTGAAGAATAGGAGGAGAGAAAGCCCAACAAAATTTTTGGCTT
Organism: Phyllostomus discolor; assembly: GCF_004126475.2. Lineage (NCBI taxonomy): Eukaryota > Metazoa > Chordata > Mammalia > Chiroptera > Phyllostomidae > Phyllostomus > Phyllostomus discolor. Next base: position 8,486,359 of record NC_040916.2, on the reverse strand, counting down.
CTTGCAACATTTTTTTTTTAGTGGACTTAGCTATCTGCATTTCTGCCCTTGAAAATCACCCAAATGGCCTTTGTCCTATGGGAAGAAGGTGATTACTAATCTCTTGAATAGGAGTAATGCCCGGTTAAGGTCAAGATGGTTTCCGAGGGAATAAGTGGTGAGGCTGCAGCAGTGCCCCATTTGATGACATTCTGGTCCAGAGGCAGGGTTGCCCTATTAGATAGATGTGGCTGCAAAGTCATGTGGGTCCAGAAGGATTTCACAAAAAGCCACAGAAGCCTGTTTCCCTATGCTATCTGATCACCCTGAGGCCAGCCCCTACAAGGAATACTGCCTCAAGTGAGACCTGGGACGTTGGAACCTCAGATAAGCAACAAGCAAAGCAAAGCAAAGCAAAGCAAAAAACCTTGTTCTATTGTCAGTTAATAATGCTTCCGATAAGTGGCCAGGAAGAAAGAAGAGGTCGTCTTCCTGAAACAAAGCCTAACAGAGAGAAAAACATATTTAGAAGGCTTCGCTGTGTCCATATAGCTTTTAATCCTATTGTCTCCCCAGATTCGGGAGGGAGGAGCTGCATTAGAATGGCGGTGGGCAGTTGTCTTCAGATCCAAGCTTGTTCAGTGGAACTCCAAAGGGCGGAATACAGACCAATAGTTGTAGGTTTCACTTTTAACAATGTAATGAGGGTATCCTAAATGCCATAGCACTAAAGAGGTACACATTGGGATGCTGAGGGCTGGAGAATAAACTTAAGCATCATTTGGAGGTGCCTTATGGTGACCAACCTATCTCAGTTTTTCTGGGGCTTTCCTGATTTTAAGCTCCATGTCTCAAATGCTTCTTCAGTCCCAGGCAAAGGTAGATGTCGGCTCACATGACCTGTGAGTCAGCCTCAGTCATGTTTTCGAACCCTAGGATCCTTTTGTTCTGATGCTTGTATCTGTTAAGTCCAGGGTTGCCTCTGTGAATCCTGAGCTTGGGATGGAAAGCCATACTGGTGGCACTAGCTTGGTCCAGAGGGCAGGGTGCTGGACTGGGAATTGGTGGTTCTACCAATAAACAACTATGTGACCTCGGGGAAAATCTCTCCTCTGAGTCCTTCCCATCGCTCCTAATGAAAGAACTCAGATGGATGCTTTATAGTATTCCCCCCAACTACTGTAGCATGGCATTTTCCTATGAATTTAAAGTGTCTTATGTGAGTCTGAAAAGATGCTGTTGGCTGTTACGTCTCTGCTTCTCTGTGTGTATGTGGAAAAGGAGTGGGAGTAGAGAGGGAGGTGGATAAAACAAGTGGGGAGAATGAAACATAGATTGTAGAAAAAACAACCAAAATAATTTGGAGAAATTCTGAGCTTTTAGTCTAAGGAGGCCAGAGGACATTCTATATCTATCTGCTTACCACTACAGGATTCCTTCTAGGTGCATAAGAAGGAAGAGCCCTGCTTTCCCCACCTTAGGCCCAGAAAGAAAAGAAGTTCCTCCAAAGTTACACAGTAAATTAGTGGCAGACGTAAGATGCAGAGTTGACGACTCCTGGACTGTGCTGTTTTCTCAGCAGGCTGTGCTGCTTATAAAGTGCCCCAATGAGAGTAACTGCTGTTTTCTCCTTTCATTTTGAACCACCGAGGAGAGCGTTATGTCTGATCAAAGAAAATACAATGGACAGGGATTCATTTTCAGGCTTCTCCTCTTCTCCCAACTCACTGTCGAACCCTTGGCATTGTTGACAATTTCAGAAAAGGGTCAAATACAGCAAAGGGAGGTCAAGGCTATACCTTAAAAATTAATTGTCCGAGTAGTAGGTCATTTCAGAGCAATGCGCCATGAAAGTATGTTATTCTCTAGAAGAATTTTGATAAAGTTTAATATTCTATGCCACATTCTTTTTCCACTGGAGTTAGTTTTCTGTTTTAAAGTACATGAAAAAATCTTTGGAATCCAGGGGTGTGTGTAAAGGCTGCCACACACAAAGCAGGACGTGTTAGGCAGGACTTTGAGAGCAGCGGATGCTGCTGGTTCACTGCTGGAGGAGCCCCTGTTACTGGGGCATGTCCCATCAAAGCATAGCCTGGCCGGCACCCGTGCAAGCGAGTGCAGGAGAAGCCATTAGTCTTGGTGCTCTTTTACTGTTATTCACACTGGGATAATGAGATTATTGGAATATTTTTTTTCCTAATGAGAATGAGACAGAATACCTTGGTCTCTAAATGATTTAGTCACAGAGGAAACACATTACTCTTCCCTTGATTGCTGTCAAATGCTGGAAAATTGGAATATTATACTGATATTTATCATGATGGGCAATATTTTTCCTGCCTTCTCAGTGTCAAATGAGATAGGAAAAGTATTTGTCTGAAAAGCAGACTCTTTTACAAGGTTTGTAAGAAAGGAAGACAGATGAAGATGCAGGATAAGGGACAGGGGGTGGAGTTTCAAGAACAATAATTGGATGATGGCTTTTTGCTATCCCCCTCCACCCCATCGGTAAAACTATCCCTTGTTTTAACTTCTTATAGACTTCTCTTTCAGTTAGCTCACCAGCGCTTGGGGCTAATTAGACATTGTTTAGATTCAGAATAGAAGGTTAATTTCAAGAGAAAATGGGTGTTTGTGTTGGTTTGGAGGTTATAAGTGGCAGCTAGTTAATTTGTGTTTCTTGGAAAGAGATAACATCCTGGAAAGGGAGAATTCTTTGCAGAGGGAAAGGAGGTTTTTGTACTCCTACTCTTAAGGACCTTTCACCCGACACTTGTCAGCCCAAAGTTTATGCAGCCAGGAGAGAATAATTGGGTGACTTGGTACATTGAGATTCAACCCAGGTCTCAGATGGATTTTGTAGCCAAGCTGGACAAAGGAATCCTGTGGCTTAATTCCTGGTCGTGCCCCACTCCCAAACATCCTCCAAGAAGGTCTGGAACTTTTGGAAAACAAACAAATGAAATTTTAACAAGTGAAGCAATCCCTGTTATTATTATGTGCTGGCTTTCGGACGGAGAGGTCACCATATTACTACATTATAATCAGGAAATGTTAGTGTTTGCAGTGCAACAGATAGAAGAAACAGCATTAGCTAACATTGGTCCTGCAATGTACAGATACGATCATTTTTTTTTTTTTTTTACAAACCCTTGTGTCGAGGGCTGACTTTCAATAGATCGCAGCGAGGGAGCTGCTCTGCTACGTACGAAACCCCGACCCAGAAGCAGGTCGTCTACGAATAGATACGATCATTTTAGATTTATTCAGGGATCCTGTTATAAATGAGAAATCCAGGTTGTGGTCTCGATTCTAGTATTTGGTGTGAGGGCCTAGTCATCTGCATTTTTAGCAGGCTCTCAGGAGACTTTGTTGCAGCCATGGACAGAAACTATGGCTTTTACAGGGAAAGGAGAGGCTCTTAATGCTTCAGGGAGTTGAGGAGGGTCCAGAAATCAATGCAGAAGACAGTGTGGGAATGAATGAGATGCCTGATAGTGGATGTATCACGTGGGCAAACTTTACACCTAGAAATTTCTGGAAGCAGTTTTACATTTCATCATCAACTCATCTGTCATTTTGTACTATAATTTCCTCTGAGATTAAGGATTGTATCTTCTTACCAAGAATCCCTGGAAAGAAAACATTTCTTAGTGCCAGGAAAGAGTACATTCATTTAGTTAGATGAGGTTCAAATTACAACTCCTCTCTGAAATTCCTCACCCCGGGCCAAGAATCTCTTCTTCTTGAAACTAACGTATACCTCTGTGGCAAACTTAGTAATGTCCGACTCGTAATATTGGTATTTGTGTCTATAATTTAGCCCCCAACTGAACTACGGCATGCAATTTAAGACTCTAAACCATATATCTGGTTTACCTCTGCATTTCATCCCTGAGGATTTCTAGAGAGCTTGGCTTGTAACTGGTGCCATATCCATTTGTACTGAATTAATTGGGTGGACAAAAAGTGCCACAGAGAGAGAGACCTCCTACTGCAGTAAATGGCCCTTTACTGTACCCTGTCATAGTCCTTCTTTCTGTCTCTTGTGACTTCTTTCTTTTTCTACTCTGATGTTCCCTCCCCACCCCCGTCATACCAGATTCCCAGGTAATGCTTGTCTTTTTCCTTTATCTGCTCCCCCTTTTCTTTATGCCTTTTTTCTTGCTCAGGATCACCAGTAATAACATTACTTAGCCCATTACTCGGTCAGTGTTCCTTATTGCTGCTGAGGACCGTGGTGAGGTTTGGGATTGTAGCATCATTTTGCATCTGAATGCAAGTGCATTTTGGGGAAGTGAGGGATTGTTATTCTAGTCACACTTTGTTGCAAGGCAGCTTGCATCTAACCCCTAGTAAGACCACTTATTTATAACATATCAATGTATTGACAAGGTCAGAGAGCAAGGATGTCTTGACGTAAGATGTAAATTCCAAAAGAGTGAGCACTAATTGTGCCAGTGATCGTTTATTTATTGGTTATGACATAATTACTCTCTTTGGGGTCATGCATTCGCCTCTTGGTTGCTACAGGTCGGGGCAGAGTGTGGTCACTGAGACTCAAACCTCCAAAGCAATCAGGCAGAACCTCCTGGAGAAGGTGGTGGCCTTGCTCCCAAGGGATGCTGACAGGTGCATGGTCTGGCCTGCTCTGGAGGCCTTTTTGGTCTTGGAGTAGTGCCAACATCGTGTGGTTCCCATCACAAAGGTACATGGGTGTAGCAGATGAGTAGGAGCATGGTCCTGGAAAATTAGTACCGGCATGCGTGGCAAGCATTCAGAGATATGTGTAACAAGTATTGCCCATTGAGTGTTCCCTTTACTTTGTAAGAACCTGAGCTCCACAATTGCACAGCTAGTGATGAAACCCTGAAAGGTAATGCCAAGTTATTTTTAAAGCAAACTCATCTGACCTCTGTACATCCAGCCATGGAGAATAGATTCAAGGCTCTGTTCCTGCACCTTCAAGGCTCATTTCCTGGCAGCGTGGTTGAGATCATCCTGGACCCCTTCAGGGACCCATCCCCGTCTTCAGGACCAGGGAAAATGAAACACTTGGGACTCGTCTCCCACGGCCTCCCTGTGGGCTTCAACATGGAGATGGATAGGTCTGTGATTTTTCCAGCTGAAGCACACTCACAAGGGTCTGCACAGAACCGGAAACCCAGTGGGCCCCGCTGGCCACAGCAACCCTCTTGCTGGGCCCTGGGCTGCACCATCCTGTGCCCTGTAGCACACCCGGGGGGGGGGGGGGGGGGGGTTTGGGTGAGTTTAGTTCAGACTCTCGTGTTACAAGGCTGGAGGTTCTCTCTGGCAGAGTGAAAGAGCTGATGTGGGAAAATGGCTGAGTGTGGGAGAAATGGGTTTCCATTAAAGTGATTTGCCCAATTTTTTTTCTTTTTGTACATTTTTTAAAGCAGATTTATTGCTAATAAAAGTGCTGGCTGGACAAATCTCTCTCATGCTGTGCACTTGCTTTTTCTTTTCTTGAGTGTTTTAAAATCTTCTAGGTGTTTTGTCTCTCTGACATTGACTGGAAGAGCAACCTAGGCAGTCTGGATTCCCAGTTCATTGCTGTGAAGGCTTTGCTGTTTGCTGGCCACCCTGCCTGGCCAGCTCCAGCCCCACAGGCCCCACACAGCACGCGTGCAGCACCAGATGGAGAGAGGAAAGGCAGACCCAGCAAGAATCCTCTCTAAGAGGAGCCAGCAAACAGCCCGGGAGAAGAAAGATGGTGCTGGACCATTTGGACAAGAGCCCAGCTCTGAGTTACTCCCCCCATTTGGACAAAATGAAATCACAAATGAGATCAGTGGGGAGCCAAGAACCAGCTGGAGACAAAAGGGTGTTAGCTTTGGGGTGGGGGCTGTGAAACAAGGAAGGCTCTGACGAAATGTTCAAAAGTCTGGTCTGCCGTGGACAGCTGCCACCCCAGCTCCAGGCCGGGAATGCTGTGACAAGCTTGGCGAGCCTGCCCGGCTGCCTCAGCCCGGGACCTGGGAAAAATGAGAAGATGGGAAAGACCTTGGGGAACTCCTCCTGCCTCCCCATCTTTTAGCCTTCCCTGTCCATCCATGGTGGCTTAGGTGTCAATCCATGATTCCTTCCTTCAGGCACTGACAGCAGGAGGAGGAGGGGGAGGAATGAGAAGAAGGGAAGGAAGAGGAGGGGAAGATTTTTAGATCCAGTGAGTTTCAGAGCAGGGGCTGCTGCTCACCATCCCTACCTCAGGGACACTGTTTCTGCATCAGCAGGTGAAATGGTCTTTCTGGAGGGGCTGGCCTCTCCAAGTTGCAAGAATGTCAGATAGAAATAGAAATTGATGTCCCTGTCCTGCCACGCATGCCACTCGTGCTGTCCCACTCTTGATTAGCAAATCATCCCTGCTTGCGTTCTGACTGAACTTTTCATCCTGAAAGATCACTGCACACTCCAAGCCAGAGAGCTTCTTCCCGCTGCTCAGACCGCACAGCTCAGAAGATGAAAGATTCTTCCTCCTCCGGCCCTGCTCAGAAACAAGAGTCACATGGATTGCCATTTAGTCATTCTTTGCATTAACTGCTGGTCTGACTTTTTGATCTGACTTGAGGCTTTCGAGGCATTTTCCTACCTGGATGAAGAGAGATAGGTCTAAAAAAAAAAGTCCTAGTGAGTGGAGGAAGCAGAAAATGAATCATATTAAGCATATTATACAATACACATGTATTTTCTCTCTATAAAATATAAATATATAAATACATATACTCACATGCATATAATATGTCATGTGTACACATATGTATACATTATATGTATACCCATGTATCTGATTTTAAATGAGACATTTATACAATATTGAAATATTTGCATACTGCTTTATATTTAAAGGTCCATTCATATCTATTATTACACTTGATGTGATGCACATGACAACCTTGTAAGCTATCCTATAATGTTCGAACGCCCATTTTACAGAGGAATTTCAAGTTCGGAGAACCTGTGACTTGTGTAAAGTCACACAGCTATTGAGTGGCATAACTGGCATTCTGTGCTGCTGCCTTTCACACATGAGGTAGAATCATGAGGGTAGGAAAAGGCGCTCACAAAAGTGTCTCCTTCATCTTTACCTACCAGGTAATGCACTAGGGACCACTTCATCTAATGCAGTTCTTAAAATAGTTACTTAAGACAGAAATCATTGTTCTTCAGCACGTAAGTGGTAGGAACAGGATTTAAAGCTAGATCCGGATGACCGTATAGCCACGCTCTTTTCATTGCTCCAGAGAATGGGCAGGGTAACACTTAGCAGGTCAGTGGGAAGGGGCCTGGGTTGGAAGTCCAGATCTGTCATTTCTTACCACTGGGAACTTGGGCAAGATCTTCCGTCACTCAGTTTCTCAGTTTTCTCAGCTATGATAATGAAGTTAACAACATTTATCCTACTATGCGCCATAAAAATTAAATGAGATAAGTTAGGTCTCTAGCACAGTGTCTGACACATCATAGGTTCTCAATGCATGATGCCTATAAACATTCCTTCTATGTTGTGTCTGTATTGCTGAACTGGGTGTGACTCCTAGCCCTCACTTAGACCAAATAACCCATATAGATCAAGATGTGTTGATAGATTCAAGTAAGAACAGGACATTGAGATCTAGAAGAGGACTCCTGAGGGTAAAAACTTAGACTTTCGGGAAAGAAGAGGAATGGGAGGGCACAGAGTTTCTGAGGATTGCCATTGTTCCTTCTCCCTTTTCTACTTTACCTGACTTTCTGCCCATGTGGGTCGGGGATAACAGAAGAGCAAGCACAGAGAAGCCTTCAGGGCTGCTCTGCCTTGTAACCACCCCCTGGAGGTGGCATCAGCCATGCCTTCCCTGGTCCGTCCCCTCCATGCAAGCTAGTTCTTTGGTTTTACTCTCCTAAATGCAACGAAAGAGCTGAGCGGTTTAAGGTGCATGTATTAGGGCGGGGCAAGATTCCAATATGAAACCTTTTTCTTTCCCAATCCAGCATGATCTCACCCCAATCCTGCCTTTTTGCTCAGGGACAGAGTTGTCACAGCCTGTTAGCCGTGACAGAAACAGGTGAAAGACAAAGCTTAGTTTACAGAGTAAGGGCGGCACCCTGCTCTCTTCCTTGTAGGTGCTGTATCCCTTGGAAGCTTCAGATTAACGAAGATCTGTCTCTTTTTTTACTTTGTATTTTAAATGAACTCTTGCCCTTTTTTTGTCTTAAGATACTAGATCAAATTTCTTCCCTAAGTTCTTCTCTCACTTGACACCTACAGATACTACATTTCTAGGCCCTTAGTACTGTTTTGTTTTTTCCTATGATGAATGTGACATTTTAATAATTCTAACACCAGGGGTGGAAAAATGAAAAAGGAAACAGCATGATAAAATACTTCTGGGGCCATTTTGGAATTAGTGATATTTTTCAGGAGTGATCAATTGCATTACTTAACTGGAGAGCTCAGATTATAAAGAGAAATATAATTAGTGGCAAATGTGGTGAGAAATATAAAGACAGATAGGCGGGCCAGGGAAAGGGAGCTCATCAATTTTTCCATGTTCCATCAGGAGGACAGTTGTTTTACTGCAAGACTCCATCCAGGTGATTGGAAAGCGAAGACAAACACAGTCTGAGAATTGCTTGTGCTCAAAAGAAAAAAAAGTGTGTCAGCTGAGAGTCAGTGGGTCTGCTTCTGGTCTATCCTTGATTACCAGGCAATTCACTTGCCCTGCCTGGGTCTCAGTTTCCTCCTCTGTTAAAGAGGATTAATAATGCTGCTCCTTCCTGCCTCCCTTAGAGCTATTGTGGGGCTTAAATAAACCCTATGGATGTGGACTTGCTTTGAAAATTAAAAGCCCCATATGCATGCAGAGGATTAGGAATATTATCACTGTTTGAGCTGGATCTTGCAGAATAAGTAGGATTTAACTTTCTGGAAATAGATATGAGGGATATCAATTAAAAGATACAGAACAAGCAAGGCATTAAACACACACATTAGTTTGGCTGTAGCATAAACTAGTGAAACAGAAGAGGAAAAAATATATTCAAAATGTGGGCTGGAGGAAAATACATAAAGGTTTAAGAGTTTGAGATTTTTTTTCCCAAAGCAGGGGTAACCACCAACTAGTTCTGGTGGGAAATAATATGATCCAGGCAGTTTTGCAGAAAAAGGAAGCTGGGAGAATAGGGTAGAAGGCATCTTTCCAGAAGTTATGAAATGAAATTTAGGGGTGCTTACTCCTAGCACTGGGAATGAAAAAAAGCCTGGTGGCAGAATTACTGGGGCAGAACTTGCAAAGCTGATTGAATGGCCCAGGGGAGAGCTGCCGATAAGGATAAAAACAGGGAGAAATCGAAGATTACTTCAAGGGTTGGAGTCTGAGCTCTTGGGAGGATGGCCACACCCTTGACAGATATCTAGAATGCGGGTTGATGGGCATGTTGGAGTGTGGGTGAAGAGCATAAAAAAATGTGAAAGCTACCGCCAATGTCGATTTTAAGGTGCTGATGAAAACTTCAGCTAAAATTAAATGGTGAAAACTGTCAGGAAGAGTTCAGAAACAGGGTATTGGAAACAGAGTACTGGCATTTCAGAAGTCATTGATGTTTTGGGTTATTGTATACTAGAAATGTGGGTCATTCCGAACAACCTGACATAAACATTATCAGGCTTGCAAACGTGTTTTCAAGTGAGATGTGCTAAACCAATATTTATAGCAAATTATGACCTCAAGAAAACTAAATGTAATCCATTTTTAAATCTCATTTTTTCCTTTTGAATCCTTCAATCTAATTAGGCTCACATCAGTATATTATTACAGAGAGTAATCATTCCTTTCTTCTAATAACATTCATGGATAATTTTATTTCTCATTTCCAGCCTCCTACTCCTGTGGTGTAATTAGTGTCTTTGGCACCTCGTGATGCTCAGAATGAGTTGCAGCTGCTAATTGCTAATTGAAAAATTAGAAACTCAGTTAGAAAAAGGATCTAATTAAAATGAAATTAGATAAAATTCCTTCAAACCAGTCCCCCCTCCCTTCCTTTACCCCCACCTCCCCATTTGTTTTTCTTTTTTTCCCCCCTCTGGCCTTCTTTTTCCACCACAGAATCATTAGCACTTCCAAAATATGTGTAATTGCTAAAAGATAAATACCTTTCCATAGCAGGCCATACAGTAGTCTCTTGGAGGGAGTTAGGGACAGGTTTATAAAAATTGAGGTCAACTTTAGAACTTGGACCTTCTCCTTATTCCCATTCTATTTATGAGTTTCATCTTATTTAATAAGACTTTCGGGCTCTCTTGTTCAGGAGGGCAAGTGCATGGTCAACCTTATGTGCTCTTCTGTATTTGGAAGGGTCATTGCCAGCCTCATGAATGAGTTACAGGGGTTTACTCACTTCTTGCTGCAAATCCGCCCCTACCCTCTTCTCTATTGCAGTGTTTCACTCCACAAATGATTATCTAGTAAATGCTCAGCCCTATAGGAGACGCAGAGTAATTCAGGTCCTTTTTGCCTCCAAAGAACTCACAATCTGTTGAGAAGTCTAGACAGATAGGCATAACCACAAAATAAGATAATATGTAAGCAAATGCAAAATAGTATTTCAGACTGTATGTGATATCTAGTTCAACCCTTCAGATATTTTTGAGTACCTTTTAACTACATGCCAGCCATGGTGACCGGACATACAAAATATATACCACATAGTTTCTAGCCTCAAGGAGTTCATATTTGGACATATTTGGATAAGCGATTCATAATATCAAGTGATAAAAGCAATAATAGCAAATTCACAGGTTGTTGAATTAATGAAGAAATATGGGTGATGAATTTTGGTGGGCCAGCCAGAGAAGACATGGGGGAACACTTAATAAAGAAGAAACGACACCACCATAGGATGTGAAGGATGAGTAGGAGTGTACCACGAGGACAAACACCTTAGACAAAGAAACCTGTTCCAAAAACAGACACGTAAAACAATATGGTGACTTCTGGCATTTCTGAAGCCTAAACTGAGGGGTGCATAGCATGAGACGAGGCTGGGGAAGGGAGTAGAAATTGTATTACAAAGAATCTTGTGTGCTTCCGAAACTTAAAGAAGAATATTGAATATTTGGTCGAAAGTTTCTTAGACATTATAGGATTCAAATGATAGAAGGATCAATACAAAACTTCAGGAGGGGATTTTGTGGAGTGAGAGAAACATTCTAGATTAAAAAACAAGACAGAAAAGACTGAATATTCCAGTTTGATTATAATGGAGGGAGTAGGTTAAGAATGTACAGAAAAAGATAAAGTGAGTCTAGTTTATAATTAAAAATTAGGCACGAAAGTATTGTAAAAATATAAATGAGACGCTTTCTTTTTTTTTTTTTAATATTTTATTTATTTATTTTTTAGAGAGGGAAGGGAGGGAGATAGAGAGAGAGAGAAACATCAATGTGTGGTTGCTGGGGGTTATGGCCTGCAACCCAGGAATGTACCCTGGCTGGGAATCGAACCTGGGACACTTTGGTTCCCAGCCTGTGCTCAATCCACTGAGCTACGCCAGCCAGGGCTATGAGACGCTTTCTTTTAAGAAAAGTTTAAATTTTTTCAATGACAGTTGACATACAATAATATATTAGTTTCAGATATACAGTATAGGGATTACATGTTTATGCAACTTACTGAGTCATTGCAACGGAATACAGAGCATGGGTGCCCTGATAATAAGGGAACAGCCCATGATCCTGCCTTCAGGTAGGATGGGGAGCAGGGAACAGCAAATAGTGCAGCGTTTGACACAGTACTTAATAAAAGTAGGTTAACCGCCACGTCTTCCTGAAAGGAAGATCTTGGAAGCTGCGGAGTTGTGTATGTGACTGTGAGAAAGTGCAGTCCCTCGTGACCTGGCCAGGGCAGAAGCTTATGCAGCGCCTGCCTGAGCGACAGGGGACGGATGCCCACCTGGATGCCTGTGTGTCACTGGGAACTCTCACCCTGACTAAAGATGGTGGGCAAAATGGGGCCGAAGACACTGGGGAGCTGACAAAAATGCAGACAGTAATGTGGCACCAGAAGACCCAGATGTTAGACCATGCAGGAAGTTCTGAGCCGAGTCTTTAAAATTAGGGCAGGAGGTCTGAAGGTCAGTGAGACTGCCTGGAGGTCTGCCTGAGAGGCCTGCCTGGAGAAGACTGGGGCAGAACTGGCAGTGCTGCGGTGGACCTGGCTGGCCAAGCACGGAGAGATGTAACGGGTACTTGGAGCTGAACTCCGACCGGGAATGCTGAGCTGCAGACTCCTGCTTTTCTGAAAGATGTACCTCTGAGTGGCCTGCTCTGAAACTGGCCTGGTTTGGCAGAGGGAGGCAGGACTATTGTTTGGGGTATTTTTAAAGTGAGCGGGACTTAATGGCAGAAATCCACCATTATTCTAAACCTGTATAGCTAAATAAACAACCCATTTCTTTTTCCACCAAATTCTTCCCTCGGGAGTCATGCTGCTTGGCAGTGGGCAATTGAACTCCACAGCTTTCTAGAACACCATTGGTTAGTTCTGTAACATGATCACCAGATAAGTCAAGTACCCATCTGACATCATATACACTAATTACAATATTATTGACTATATTCTGCATACTGTGCATCCCTGTGACTGTTATTATAACTTGCAAATTTTACTTGCTGATCCCTTCAGCTTTTTCATCCATTGCCCACCCCCAAATCCCCTTCCATCTAGCAACCATAAATTTGTTCTCTATGTCTGTGAGGTTTTTCCTGTTTTGTTTGTTCATTTATTTATTTTTATTTTTAGATTCCACATTTAAGTGAAATCATATGGTATTTGTCTTTCTCTGTCTGTCTTTTTTTCTTAGCATAATACCTCCTAGGTCCTTCTATGTTGCCACAAATGACAAGATTTTATTCTTTTTTATGGCTGAGTAATATTCTATTGTATATATGCACCACTTATTTTTTATCCCATATATCCAAAGATGTACACTTAGGTTGCTTCTGTATCCTGGTTACTGTCCATAATGCTGTAATAAACATAGGGGTAAATAGATCTTCTTGAATTATTCTTCTGGATTTCTTCAGATAAATAGCCAGAAATGGAATTGCTGGGTCATATGGTAGTTCTATTTTTAAGTTTTTGAGGAACCTCCATACTGTTTTCCATGGTGGTTTCACTAATCTGCATTTCTACCAACAGGGTTCTCTTTTCACCATTTGTTCATTGTTTTATTGATGATAACCATTCTGACAGGGTGAGGTGATATTTCATTGCAGTTTAAATTTGTATTTCTCTGGTGATTAGTGATGACAAGCATCTTTTCATGTCTTTTGGCCATCTGTATGTCCTCTTTGCAAAAATGTCTATTCAGGTTCTCTGCCCCCCAAATAAGCATGCTCATTGCATGCTTGTTTTGGGTAGATATAAAATGACTTTTTTATTTAAAAAATGCAGATACTAAGACTCAGAAAGCTTAAATAATTTATCCAAGGTCACACAGCTAATTTATGACTTAAAAAGATTTCAACCCAAGTGGGTCTAACTCCTGAAGCTCTTTTAGACCTCCACACTTCACTAGCCTACCCCCACAGGCTCTGGACTCAGTTGGGTATTCATTGTGCCACTGTATGCCTTCTACACATTTTGAAAAAGGAAACAGGGAATGGGTCCTGGCATTTTTGGCTTGCCAGCCTTTCTTTGTTCAGTAAAACAGGCCATCACTACCAACTGATCGTCAAGTTGGCACTTAAGGGAAGTCATTCCATATTTTAAGAATTCTCCATTAACAAAAAGCAAGGAGATAAATAAAAAATATTGGAGGACTAATTGGCCAAGGGCATATGTTCATGCATGTACTAGGGAAGGGGAGAGCCAAGAATGACTAACATCAGGCATTCATTCAGCAGTAATTTAATGTGTCTAGAAAACTTCTACATGAATAATCTACTTTCCGCTTTAGGTATGACTGTTCAAACAACTCTAAAAACATAGGTATAAATGGTCTGCTCCTCATGACTTCTGATCCAAAAAGATAATGGAATGGCAATTTAAGCCTTGATTCAAGAAGTCCTTCTATGTAGCTAACTTGCATTTTTATGCTGCAATTCAGTTTATTTCCCTCTAGTTGATCACAACAAAACTTGATGCTTTTAATCAATCTACATCTTCTACAACAATTAGAGTGCTGTAGTTTGGCCATACTCAACATGCTGAACAGAGCTAAAGTAAGTGGGTGGGGCAGATATAAAGTTGTGTTGGTATATGAGCTTTGGCTCAGATTACCTGGATCCAAATCCTAACTCTTCCACCTAATTTTGCAAGTTGATAAAAATCTCCATAATGATGGTGATGATGATGATGATGATATGAAAATGATTGTATGTATAGGGTTTGGGGACAATCATATGAGATAATACCTTAGGTATTCAGCATTTGTTTGACACATAGTGTATTCTGAAAATGTTGAAACAAGAAAGTAGGAAGAAAAAAATGTGCTTATGGCTTGATATAGAACGGATGTTTGGGTAGCACAAATTCTTTACCTGATTTGCTACTTGTCATGTTTAGTAATCTAAGCTACATTGGTCCAATGCTATCTTGGTGGAGTGAGATATTCTAAAGCATACTGAGATAGAAGGTGACAAACTGACAATTTTTTTTGGAAGGTCACTGAACAAGTAAGAGAGAAGGATTGTGAACTGGTCGAGAGAATAAGCTGAACTTTAATTTTGAGAATTGATGCCAGTGGTGGCTACTCCAGCTGCATCAGTTGCAGATGCTGGTGCTCTACTGCTTATTCATCCTTGTTGACTTTCTGGTTCTCCCTTCTAAGGGCACTCTGGGGCTCTTTTGTGAAGTCTGAGAAGCCTTCTTTGTCCTCCTATAGTTTACTTTGGGGGAGGAGCTTGATGACTGGGTAAAAAGTAAATAAAACCTTGTGAAAGAGAAATGAAATTACTACTTCCTAGAAAAAAAAGATAAAGGAGGACTGACTTTTATGTATGCCAATTTACTATGAGAGCATATTTTATTTTATTTTTTAAAATTTAAGTTATATTTTATTCTTTATGCTATTATAGTTGTCCCAATTTTTCTGCCTTTGTCCCTCTTCACCCAGACTCTCCCCTCCCCCCACCCCTCCCTCAGGAAATCCCCACACCTTTGTCCATGTCCATGGGTCATGCACATACATTCTTTGGCTACTATATGTTCCATGCTGTACTTCACATCCCCATGACTATTCTGTAACAACCAATTTGTACTTCTTTTTAAAATTATTTTTAATTGTTATTCTATTACAGTAGTCTTAATTTTTCCCCCTTTGCCCTCCTCTTCTGATCCCACCCCCCGCTCCCACATAATTCCCACACCGTTGTCCATATCCATGGATCATTCATACATGTTCTTTGACTAGTCCCTTCCCCTTCTTTCCACCATTATCCCCTTCTTCATCCTCTAGTCACTGTCAGTCTGTTCCATGTTTCCCTGCCTGTGGTTCTATTTTGTTCATTTGATTCCTCTTATAGGTGAGATCATATGATATTTGTTTTTCACTGCCTCACTTATTTCACTTAGCATGATATTCTCCAGTTCCATCTATGCTGTTGGGAAGGGAGGGAGTTCCTTCTTTCTTTCCGCTGCATAGTATTTCACTGTGTAAATGTACCACAGTTTTTAAATTCATTCATCACTTAAACTGTTTACAACACTTGACTATTGTAAATAGTGCTGCTATGCACATTATGGTGCATAAGTTCTATTGAAATGGTGATTTGGGATTCTTAGGGTATATTTCCAGCAGCAGAATTGCTGGGTCCAAAGACAGTTCCACTTTTAGTTTTTTGAGGAAATTCCATACCGTTTTCCAGAGTGGCTGCACCACTCCACATTCCCACTAACAGTGTGCTAGGGTTCCGTTTTCTCCACATCCTCACCAGCACTTGTTTGTTGATTTATTAATGATGGCCATTCTGACAGGTGTGAGGTGATACCACATTGTGGCTTTAATTTGTATTTCTCCTATGGCTAGTGATGTTGAGCATCTTTTCATATGTCTATGGGCCCTCTACATGCCTTCTTGGAGAAGTCTCTATTCAGGTCCTTTGTACATTTTTTAAATTGCATTATGTGTCTTCCTGGTGTTGAGTAGTATGAATTCTTTATATATTTTGGATATCAAAGCCTTGTCTGATGTATCATTGACAAATGTTCTTCAATACGGTCAGTTCCCTTTTCATTTTGATGATGGTTTTTAATTTATATAGTCCCATTTGTTTATTTTTCCATTATTTCCTTTGCCCTAAAAGGTATATCAGCAAAAAAATATTGCTATGTGGGATATCTGAAATTTTTAAAAAAGATTTTATTTATTTATTTTTAGAAAGGGAAGGGAGGGAGAAGGAGGGAGAGAGAGAAACATCAATGTGTGGTTGCTGAGGGCCGTGGGTGCAACCCAGGTATGTGACCTGACTGGGAATTGAACCTGCGACACTTTGGTGTGCAGCCTGTGTTCAATCCGCTGAGCTATGCCAACCGGGGCTTGATATCTGAAATTTTCCTGTCTATGTTTTCCTCTAGTACTTTCTGGTATCACAACTTATATTTAAGTCTTTCATCCATTTTGAGTTCATTCTGGTGTATGGTGTAAGTTGGTGGACTAGTTTCACTTTTGTGCATGTACCAGTTTAGTTCTCCCAACACCATTATCGAAGAGGCTATTTTTACTTCATTGTATGCTTATACCCCTCTGTCAAATATTAATTGACCAGAGAGACTGGTTTATTTCTGAATTCTCTATTCTGTTCCACTGATCTATGTGTCTTTTTTTTAATGCTAGTACCAGACTGCTTTGATTACAGTGGCTTTGTAGTATAGTTTGATATCAAGTATTGTGCAATTTGTATTTCTTAATCCCTTTACCTTTTCCAGCAATCTCCCAACCCCCTTCCCACCTGGCAATCCTCAAAATGGGTCTGTATGTTTTATGCTGTCTCTGTTCTGCTTATTCTTTTATTTTAATTTTTAGATTGAATTATTGATAGATATGTATCTATTGGTATTTTATTGTTCATATTTTTGATCTTCTTCTTCTTCCTAAAGAAGAGCCTTTATTATTTTATATAATAGTGGTAGGTGATGATGAACTCCTTTAGCTTTTTCTTGTGTGGGAAGCTCTTTATCTGTCCTCCTATTCTAAATGATCACTTTGCTGGGTAGAGTAATATTGGTTGTAAGTCCTTGCTTTTCATCACTCTGAGTACTTCTTGTCATTCCCTCCAAGCCTGCAAAGTTTCTGTTGAGAAATCAGCTGCCATTCTAGTAGGAGTTTCCTTGAAGATAGCTAACTGCTTTTCTCTTTCCACTTTTATGATTCTTTCTTTATCTTTAAGCTTTGGCATTTTAATTATGATGTGTCTTGATGTGGGCCTCTTTGGGTTTATCTTATTTGGAATTTTCTGTGCTTCCTGGATTTGTATGTCTATTTCCTTCACCAAATTAGGGAAGTTTTCTGTCATGATATTTTCAAAGAGGTTTTGAATTTCTTGGTCTTTCTTTTTTTCTTCTGGCACCCCCAGAATGCAAATGTTGGTATGCTTGAAGTTGTCTCAGAGGCTTCTTACAGTATCCTCATTTTTTGGACTTTTTTTCTATCCTGATTAGGTGTTTTCCCTTCCTTATATTCTAAAGCAGTGATCTGATTCTCAGCTTCATCCACTCTACTGTTGATTCTCTATAAATTGTTTTTTTTTTCAATTAGTGTATCCTTCATTTCTGACTGGTTCTTTCTTATGGGTCCCATGTTCTTTTTCATGCTGTCAAAGTTCTCTCTGAGTTTATCTCCTCTTCCCCTTAATTCATTAAAAATTGTTATAACCAGTGTTTTGAACTCTGCATCTAGTAGCTTGCTTGTCTCCATTTTGTTTAGTTCTTTTTTCTGGAATTTTGTTTTGTCTTTCCTTTGGGACATGTTTCTTTATCTCCCCATTTTTCAGCCTCCCTGTGTTCATTTCTATGTATCAGGTAGAGCTGCTATGTCTCCCTGGCCTGGTGGAGTAGTCTAATATAGTAGAGGAGGTGTCCTGTAGGTTCCAGTGGCATGGCCTCCCCAATCACCCAAGCTGGGTACTTGAGGTGGGCTCACCATGTGGGCTGCATACACCCTTCTCTTGCAGTTGAGCCTTGATTGCTGTTGGCAGGTCAATGGGAGTGATTTACCTAGGATGATCAGCTGGAGGGACTAGCTGTAACCATTGACTGCCGGTCTCTGACCACTGTGGAGAATAAGCTATATAGGGGCCCACTCCACAGAGCAGTACTTAACTTCAGCAGGGCTCTGGTGCCTGCTGAGACTGCCCCTTGACTGTGTTGCTTGTGGAGGTGGTTGGTTGGTGGTGCTCCCACCTGATCTATACCTGTCCACTGAGTGTACAGGCTCTGCGGAGTGGTATATAGTAAAAACAAGCTCCTGAAGCTGTTCGAAGGGAACATTTATGGATTACAAATTATAACACCTCAAAATTCAGTAGTGATCAGCTCAGGTTTCATGAAATAGATTGGGTAACTTGCCTCTTTGCTCAACTATGCACGTATATCAACTGTTTCTCTTCTCCTCTTACAAAAAACATCTTTGCACATCAACACAAAAATAATTCAGTGTAACATTCCAGGGGGAGAAACATTTTTCTCACTTTGACCTAAACTCTCTCGCCTCAAATAGGCATCTGGGGAGTTCCCACCTTCTCAGTTTCCCTGCTTTAGAGGGAAAAAATGAGAAATTGCACATCCAGAAAGACAGTATGTGAGACACATTCATATGAAAAGCATGATTCTATGGGACAGGTCAGTTCTTCTGGGTTTCAAATCACTTCCACCTCAACATACTTTGTGAACTGTAGCCAGGATGGCAAAGTTATTGCTATTCTGCATCACAGTAAAGGGATTTTCCAAGAAAGGTGCCTTTGAGGGATTCAAGGTGAAAGTCACTGTCAGCTGGCAGAGCTGGCTGTTTGCAGAGGAGAAATTCACTGGGGGATATAAGAAGTGCTGGGGGCTTTAAGTCCTTGATATGGCTAAGCTTTCCATCTCAGAGAAACAGGTCGTCCTGCTAATTACCTGTCATGTCAGCCTGGCTCTCCATGGAAGCAGATGATTTTCTTCTCTGGCTTTTTCAAATTCATTTATAGCTGTAAAAAAAAAAAGTAAACCCTTCCCAGTCTGTCTTTTAAAAAATATTTGTATTGTATTTTTTCCTGTTACTCTTTAGTCCCCTTATATCCTCCTCCCCGCCACAATCATCACACTGTTGTCCATGTCCATGAGTCCTTTTTCCTTTTCACTCCACCCCCTCCCACCCTGTCTTTCAGGGATTCTAGGAACATGAGGTAAAGTGGTAACCACTGACACAATTTTTTTCAAGGACTTCTGAGTATGTTCATATTTTTTCAGGAGGGCAAATGCTCTAACTCAGCACTGCAATATCTTTAAAATAGATGTTGTTTTACGATTTCCAGCTACCTGGACAGGGAATGATAACAATACTGCTAAGGAAAAACTGACTCAAGGGGAATAATTTAGTGTATTATGAGACCTGGATAAGTGTCGCACGTAAGATTTGTCTGGCCCAAAGGACACCAAAGTCAAATATGCTAATAATCTAGATTCTATTATGTGCAAACAACTTGAATTATTTTATGTAGTGTAGAAGTTAAGAGAGAAATCGTGGTAAAAGGAAACGCAGAAGCAGTTCACCAGAAGAGACCATTTATTGGCTTCCAGGAGGCCTGCAAAGACTGTTGAAATCACCACAGGCTGGATACTGACCTTCAACTCTAGAGGTTCAGAGACTCACCTTTGTCAGTTTTCTAGAGTTCCTCAATGAGACTGATATTTACCATCTATAATAATATCAGTGTGTTTAATACAATTGTGCCTATTCTTGTATGTCCTTTACAATGTGAAGGGATGGCAGAGCCCAGTGCCAATGAGAGAGAGTGAGCCCTTGAGAAGATTTCTGGATACTATTTATGCTTGTAGCTTCAGTGCCCAGCCTACTGCATGCTCCCTAAGTACATTTTGTTAGATGGCTCAGTGACTGAGTGATCAGCTGGCTGGTTTGGTAGATGAGGCATCCTACCTTGGGGTAGATGGATGGAGAAATAAACTGAGAGAAGAGAGAATGAGCAAGGGGAAGGAAGGTAGCAATGGACCTAAATGACATTTACTGGACAACACTAGGTGCCCAGCACTCTGCTAAATTCTTTTACATGCTTTGATCACTAAACCCTCACACAACTCCAAGAGGATGCAAAGGTTGTATTTTCCATTTTATACATGAGCAAACTGAGCTTTAGAAGAAGGTAACCTATTCAAGTGCACCCCAAGAGTGAGAGAATGAGAATAGATCCACAAGAGACTAAGTCATAAAAGAGTTTTTATTAAGGCACAAAGAAAACTACAACTAAACAGACACTACACTCACCTTCTCCAGCAAACATAGTCTCTCTGGACAAGCCTCACAAAAGCCATCTGTAATTACAAGTATTCTTGTAGAGAATAGCTTCAGAATGAAGAAGCCTCTATGTAGTTTAAAGTTTTTTTTTTTTTTTAAGATTTTATTTATTTATTTTTAGAGAGGGAAGGGAGGGAGAGAGAGAGAGAGAGAGAGAGAGAGAGAGAGAGAGAGAAACATCAATGTGGGGCTGCTGGGGGTTATGGCCTGCAACCCAGGCATGTGCCCTGGCTAGGAATCGAACCTGGGACACTTTGGTTCCCAGCCCACGCTCAATCCACTGAGCTATGCCAGCCAGGGTGCCTCTATGTAGTTTAAATGGTTAATTTTGTCTAGTGCCTCAATAGTTACAGGGCATAACTGCCAGAGGTTAAACCCTCACTTAACTCTTCAGAGTACCTTCTTCCCTGTACAGCACTCAGGTACACGGCTCTGCTTCTCTATGTTCTATGCTTCCATTGCACACCTTTTAAATTGATACTGCTCTGGAAACCAGAGATCTTTTAAGAACATTTTATTTTATTATTTTTTCTTTTTTGATTTTTTATTGTTTATGCTATTACAAACATCCTGTCCCCCCCCAACCCCTTAAGACCATTTTAGATATTTCTACTTCGATACACTTTGTGTGGAATGTGTAGTTATCAACAGCTACCTCATTGCTCCATTCCAAGGGTGCAACTCAGTGCCTCTAAAGTTAACTCTAGGGAGGTAGCTGGGCATGGGGAAGGGAAGTGACTTGCTCAGCTGGATGGGCTGAGTCTCCTAATCCCAGCAGTGCTTTCTCACGGTATTACACCCTCTGGTTGAGTGAATTAGTATCATTTCACAGAATCTCATATCCATCAAATTAAAGTTGTTTTTAATGAGAAGTGTCATGGTTTTTTACATGCTTCATGAGTTAAATGGAACATGGGATTTCTCAACTCTAACTGCTTTATGCCCGTTTACTCTGATCTTCCCAAGCCAGGGACCCACCTCCAGCCTGTGGGGTCTTGGGATTGGTCTGCTGAGTCTGAGTGGGTCTCATCTTTTGACTTAAGTACTTCAGAAACTTAACTCCAGATCATATAAATAACTCCTCTTATGAAATAAGCAGATACCATGTGGACATAGTTCTTAAATCCACATATCTCTCTACTATGTCTATTTTGACAACAGAGTGTAAAGATTTCTAGGTGTTTTGGACACCTGTCAATCTCACAGTTAACTGAAAACTCTTCCTAATGTAGGAAGATTATACCACATATCCTTCTTAACCTTACAGGACTTTGAAGGTCTATTAATGTCACCAAAAGTTTCGGGAAGTCTGAGAGTGCCTCCTGAGATTTTTTTCCTACAGTGAGGAAGCTAGATGAAACTATGACTACCATAGTGGATTACTAATATGTCACTTTCTACAAAAACAAAGAGCTATTTACAAGGACATTTTCCCCTTAGGGAGGAACAAAGGCCATTTGTTCCATGATAGGTATTAACAAAAGAAGCCATTCTCCTCCTGTCTCCTTCATCACCGTACACACATACACACACCCTCCAGTGGAAAGTCTGCAAACTAATCAAGCATAGGCTTTGCCATCATTTTTTTCCATGCTTTTTTCTATATCTGGGTAATGTGTCCTGTAAGTTCTCCAAGCACTTCATTATCTGCTTATTTTCTGTTTGAGTTGTCCAACAATTTCACTGGCAGAGCTGAAAATTACTTTTAATAGTTTCCTTTAACTCATTTCATCCTCCTCTTTTTTCTTAATCCCTTCATGGTAGACTTAGCATTCCCCTAAACTAATCTCTGTGGTAGCACATTAAGGTCAATATATATTAAATATGTCACCAGAGTTTATCATGAGAATCTTTCTATTTATTAGTTTTATTTGAAATTAAGTGGAATAACCGATGGGATGGATTCAAAGCTTTGAAGATCATAGTCTAAATTCTCCCAGTCAAGAACAGGGCAGGAGTCATTGCATCAAGATTGCACACCTTCAGATATTTCTCAGTTGGCATAGTCTGAGTAAGTTGCCTTATAGTGAATAAATTCTTCTGAAATTGTCTATGGATTCTGGACAAGTCTGCTCCTAACTTTTACCAGATCCCAGAACAAAATTACCAAATGGAGACACACATGCCATATGTCTATGCATTTAAATGTTCTAAATGCAGCTAAAATCTGTGAAACAAAATATGTTCTAAATGCCTACATTGACAATTATAACCTGAAGACCAGGTTTACATTTAGAGTTTTTTGATGCCTCAGAGTTCTGATCTTGAACATGGTAGCATGGAGGCATGGGAAGGCTTGGTACTTGGCCCATACTCCTCCTCCTTTTTCTTCTACCCCTGGCTTTGATTTGCACTACAAGAGACCTTGTATGCATTCATTGAATATCCCTGTCTCCTCATCGAATCTATGTCCAGTCTTCACCACCAAACCTCTTCTACCCCTTACATTGAAGTGTGGGTAAACAAAAGACCTGGGAAAAAGGCTTACCTAGGTTCTAGAAATGAATTCCAAGCTGATGGGGTAGCGAACTGGGGGATAGGGCTAAATACTCTAAGTGTTGTCTAGATAGATGTGGTTTGGGGTACACATACAGAGTTGACATGTCCCCTTGGGCCCACAGACTTCTTACTCCATGGGGTGGGGAGTAGTTGAAGGAGTGTAACAAACAGAGGATCTCTAAAGTGTGGGGCTTCAGGTAGAGGCTCCTCTTGTGGGGTCATATGGTAGCATTGTTTTTAGAAACTCAGTGGAATTTGGAGGAGTAATGAGAGAATCAGAGCCAACACCAAATTATTACTTTAAGGATATCTTCATCTTATATTTGTTAGGTAGTTTCCATTATGATAAGCAATAACCATTTTTATTAAATGAATGAGCATTATGCACTCTCAAGAGTTGCTATTTAGCTGGGTGAAACAATCTACCAAGTCTATAGCATCTACTCTTCTTCTCTACCCATTCGAACCAGCCCACATCACTAACAACATAAGTATATTCACATACACAAGCATATACTGAATATCAGAGGCACACTTTAACCTAAATTAAGCCTTGCAAGTATAACTCATATAGGATGCTTTTTTGATCTAGAAATGCCCTGAGAAATGCTTATATCCACCCCTTTCCCTTTATAGAGGGTGAGAGCTAAGGTCAAGAGAAGGGAAGTGACATGCCTGTATTTTGTTTGCTGACCCTCATTTCTTTAGACCTCACTGTGGTTGTGAAAACAGAAATATTAGAGACACTGATAGGGTCAATTCTGGAGAAGGGACAATATTCAGATGTCTCTTGACCAGTGGCCAGTTGGCCTAATTGATCCACTAACAAGTCAACTCTTATTTTCCCCCTGTTTTAGAAAAATTTTGTTTTTGGCAGAGATTAGCTAATCAGAAGGACTGGAAATGTTCTCACTTAACTCTAGAAGGATGAGACTAGTTATTGTGTTTCTAAAAACTAAGCCATCCTCACCCCCAAAAGAGGATAAATATATATTTTTAAAGAATTACAGAGGTAAAATTTATATACAATAAACTTCACCAGTTTGAGAGTACAACTCGATGAGGTTTGACATGTTTATAGTCATAACTATTGTACTATCATAATCATGACATAGACCATTTCATACACTAAATTTCTCTCCTTCCTTTTGAAGTCAGTACTTGTATTTACCCCCTGAACCCATCAATTGATCAACTCTTAGCTGCTATTGTTTTGAATTTTCTAGAGTTTTATGTAATTGGAATCATATAGTATCTTTTGTATACAGGCTTTTGTATCTAGTTTCTAGCACTTATGAAATTCTTCTATGTTGTTGCATATCATAGAAGTCCATTAAAAAAGCTGTTATGTAGTATTTAATTACATGGATGCACCATATTTTGTTTGTTCATTTACCAGTTTGATAGACATTTGTATTATTTCCTTTTTTTGATTGAGAAAGGAAAAAATAAATAAATAAATAAGAGAATTTCTTGGCATTTGAAATCTGGCCTGGGACCCACCTCTTGGTTGTATTATTCTCCTATAGAATGTAGAGGATCTCACAAAATAAAAATCATGGACAAGGATACTATTCTGAGACCATGATAAAATGCAAAGCAGGTCCATTTCATAACAGTCTTTGTGCAGATGAAAACAAACTTATCTGCTTTTCAAAAAAATACTAAATGTGGGAATGAAATGAATGACTATTACTTCTTGACTCACTACAGACATTCCTGTAGATTTAGTATTCATCTAACTAATCCTGGAATCGACTTCACTTTTTGACAACAATCTAGAATCAACCCCTACTTTCTTTAAATGCCCTCCAAATCACCCAACCAGAGTCCAAATACTATAACAATTTCTTTTCAATGCTCTTTTACTGAGGTACCCCAAAGTTTCCCTTGATATGTGTTTTCCCTAACATCAATGAGTAAAAAAAGCCCTACTTGTTCAAGCCATTGTGACCCAAAAAATTCAGGAAGAGGGAAAACTCCCAAACTCATTTTATGAGGCCAGTATTATCCTAATTCCAAAGCCAGGTAAAGACACAACAAAGAAAGAAAATTACAGGCCAATATGAACACATATGTTAAAATCCTCAACAAAATATTGGCAATCAAGATCCAACAATACATTGAAAAGATCATATACCATGATCAAGTGGGATGTATTTTGGGGATGTATTCTGGGTACAATATTTGCAAATTAATAAATATACCAGATAAAAAATTAAAGACAAAAATAATGTGATAATATCAATAGATGCTGAAAAAGCATTTGATCAAATCCAGCACCCATTTATGATAAAAACACTCAGCAAAGTGGGAATAGAGAGAGCATACCTCAATATAATGAAACCCATGTATGAGAAACCTACTGCCAATGTCATACTCAATGGGCAAAAGCTAAAAGCTTTTCCCTTAAGGTCAGGAATAAGACAAGGGTGTAAGCTTTTACCATTCTTAGTCAACATAGTACTGGCAGTTCTAGCCACAGCAATCAGACAAGAAAAATAAATAAAAGACATCCAGATTGGGAAGGAGGAGGTAAAACTGCCATTATTTGCAGATGACATAATAGTGTACATAGAAATCTCTATGGTGCCCACCAAAAAAGTACTCAACTTAATAAGTGAATCTGGTAAAATAGGGGGATACATGTCAATATTCAGAAATTGATGCTATTTCTGTACACCAACAATGAACTATCAGAAAGAGAAACTAAGAAAAAAAACCCTATTTACTATAGCAACAAGAAAAATAAAGTACTCAGGAATAAATTTAACCAAGGAGGTAAAAGATATGTACTCAGAAAACTATAGAACACTGAAGAAAGAAATTGACAAAGATACAAATAAATGGAGGCATATACTGTGTTCATGGATAGAAAGATTTAACATCATTAAAATGTTCATACCACCCAAGCATTCAAAACAATTTTTATTACAACACCAATGGCATATTTCACAGATCTAGAACAAATATTTCAAAAAATTATATGGAACCAAAAAAGACCCTGAATACCCTCAGCAATCTTGAGAAAGAAGAACAAAGTTAGAGGTGTCATAATACCTGATATTAAACTACATTACAAGGCAACTGTAATGAAAACAGTCTCATACTGGCATAAGAACAGACACATAGATCAATGGAATAGAATAAAGAGCCAAGAAATAAATCCATGTCTCTGTGGTCAATTAATATTTGACAATATACAATGAAATAACAGTAGCCTCTTTAATAAATGGTGTTTGGAGAACTTAACTGGAAAAGGTGAGCCTAAACCCAATCCAGAATCAAATTATACCATACACCAGAATAAACTGAAAATGGATAAAATGCTTAAAGAAAAGTCATGATGCCATAAAAGTTCTAGTGGAAAAGAAGCCATAAAATCTCAGATATCCCACATAACAATATTTTTGCCAGTGTATCTCCTAGGGCAAGGGAAATAATGGAAAAAATAAACAAAAGGGACTACATCAGTTAAAAAGCTTCTGCATGGCTAAAGAAAACATCATTATAATGAAAAGGGAACCAACCGTACAGGAGAACATATTTGTCAATGATACATCAGATGAGGGTTTAATCTCCAAAATATATAAAGAACTCATATTATGCCACACTAGGAAAACAAATAATCCAATTAAAAATGAGCAAAGAACCTGAATAGACACTTCCCCAAGGAGGACATGCAGATGGTGTGTATATATATATATATATATATATATATATATATATATATATGAAAAGATACTCAACATCACTAGCCATCAGAGAGATGCAAATTAAAACCACAATGAGATATCACCTCACACCTGTCAGAATGGGTATCACCAATAAATCAACAAACAACAAGTCCTGGTGAGGATGTGGAGGGAAGGTAACTCTAGTGCACTGTTGGTGGGAATGCAGAGTGGTGCAGCCACTCTGGAAAACAGTATGGAATTTCCTCAAAAAACTAAAAATGAAAATGCCTTTTGACACAGCAATTCAATGGCTAGAAATATACCCTAAGAATCCTGCATCACCAATTCAAAAGAACTTATGCATCCCTATGTTCATAACAGCACTGTGTACAATAGGCAAGTATTGGAAACAGACTAAATGCCCATCAGTAGATGAATGGATTTAAAAACCGTGGAACATTTCCACAATGGAATACTACACAGTGGAAAGAAAGAAGGAATTCCTACTTTTTGCAACACCATGGTTGGAGCTGGAGATTATTATTCCAAGTGACTTAAATCACCAAGTCAAATGCCATATGAGTTCATTTATAAGAGGAATCTAATGAAGAAAATAAACTAACAAGCAAAACAGAACCAGAGACATGGAAACATGGAACAGACTGACAGCTGCCAGAAGGCAGGGAGTGGGGTGGAATGGTGGAAAGAAGGGGAGGAGGTGAACAAAGAACATGTATGAATGACCCATGGACATAGACAGTGGTGTGGAGAATGACTGTGGGAGTGGAGGGTGGGCTGGGTGGAGAAGGGCAAAAGGAGAAAAATTAGGACAATGGTAATAGAATAGAGAATAATGAATAAAAAAGAAAAGAAAAAATAGTTGAAAGTATAAATATGTGCAAAAATTATAGAGCAAAAGTTTGAAGAGTAAACTTTTAAAATTTTGATAATACCTGTTTTATCAATTTTTTTGGTTTGTACATTTTGTGTCCTTAGATTCTTGCTTAATTTAAGGGGATGAAATATTTTCTCTTATTTTTTTCTAGAAGTCTTCAAAACCTGCATATACTTTACATCTATGATATATTATATTTCATATTAACCACATTTTAACTGCTCAATACTCCAGGTGGCTAGTTGTAACCATACATATTGGACAGTTCAAGATGTGAAGTGTATCAATCTTACTGATCTTTTCAAAGAGACAGCTTATAATTCTTTAATCTTCTCTACTGGCATGCTCTTTTCCACTTATTTCTGCTCTCATTGTTTTTCTTTTTTTACTTTTCTGCTACTTTGGGTTTAATACTTTCTTTTTGCTTGCTTATTTAAGGTAGAAATTTCATACAAGAAGTTTTTTTTTCTTCTGCAAAGCTTTATCCACAAATTCTGATATATTTCACTTTCATTTACATATATTTCAAAGTATTTTGATCTTCCTTTTGATTTCTACTTTTACCGTCTGTTATTTAGAAATGTATTTTTGTTTCTAAATATTTTTGGGTTTTGTAGATAGTTTTTTATTTTTCATTTCCATTTTTATTCTGCTGTAGTCAGAGAACATATAATTTTAACTTTCTTAAATATGTTTGTGTTTTATGGCTCAAAATATGATTTATTTGGTGACCATTTCATGTATACATGAAATAAAAGGGGAATATTCTACTGTTATATAGTGAAGTATTCTATAAATGCCAATTAGGTCATGTTGATGTTCAAGTGTTATATATTCTCATCTTCCTGTGTGTGTGACTAGGCATTCTATCAATTACTAAATGAGGAATGTTGAAATCCCCAACAATAATTTTGAATTTGCCCATTCTTTCAATTCTATCCATTTTTGCTTTATGTGTTTTGAAGCTCTGTTATGTGCATACACATTTAGAAAAACTATGCCTTTATGACAAATTGATATTGTTATCACTATGACCTATCTTTCCTTATTTCTAGTAATACTTCTGGTTCTGAATCTACTTTGAACTAACATTGTAATTCAAACTTTCTTTTATTAGTATTTGCAGAGTATATCTTTTTTATCCTTTTACTTTAAACCTATGTTTCTCTACATAAGGTAGGTTTTTTAATATACAGCATACAGTTGGATCTTGTTCTTTTATCCATTCTTACAATATCTGCTTTTTAATTGGAATGTTTAAAACATTGTCAATATAGCTGGCTTTAAATCTACTATCTTTCTATTTCTTTTATATTTGACATCTGTTCTTTATTCCATTTCTCCCTTTTCATGACTTCTTGTAGATTAATTGAATTTTAAAAAATAATTTTACTTTATGTCCACCATGGATTCATTGTTCAAAATTCTGTGTTCTATTTTATTTTTTGGTGGTTGCTCTGGAATTGTAATATTGCCTTGAAGTAATGTCAAATTAATTCATATGTTGTGTAAGAATATTACAATGCTAGCGTTCCCCTCTCTTGTCTTTTTTGCTGTTTTTTTTAAATTCAGTCTTGATCCGAGGACATGTTTATTGATTGGAGAAAGACACACACACACACACACACACACACACACACACATTGATGTGAGAGAGACATATCCATCAGTTGCCTTCCATATGCGTGCCAACCAGGAATCAAAACTGCAACCCTTTAATACACAGAATAATGCTCCAATCAACTGAGCCACCAGGCCAAGGCTTTTATGCTGTGTTGTCATTTACTTTGTAATGTCTTCTTTTTTTCTCTAGTTCTTTGATTATTTTCTCTTTATCACTGTTTTTTAGCAATTCTGTTTTGATGTACCTTGGATTTCTTTGTTTTTCTGCTTCAGCTTCTTCAAACTTGTTATATCTATGTGTTTCTATAATTCTTTAAATTTAGAAAACTTTTTACCATTATTTCAAGTACGTTTTCATCCCTCCCATTATCCATTTATAATTATCATTCATACTGAGATTGTCCCACAAACATTGATGTTTTGTTCATTTCTTTTAAAGTTTTTCTTTTTCTCTTTGTGCTTTATTTTAGTGGATAGATTGTATTGCTTTATCTCCAAGTTTACTAATCTTTTCTTCTGCTCTGTCTAATATGTTGTTAATTCCATCAACTGTTTTTTCATTTTAGACATTATATTTCTTATCTCCAGAAGTTCGCTTGAATTTAAAAAATATTTTCCATTTCTCTCTTCATTATGTTCATATTGTCTTTTGCCTTTTTCAATACATGAAACATATTCATGACAGTTATTTTAATATCATTGTCAAATAATTTTATCACTTATCAATTCTGGGTCTGTTATAATTAATTGAGTTTTTCCTGGCTATGATTCATATTTGCCTATTTGTTTTCCTGTTTTTAACTGAATGCAGACATTGACATTTTATTTTTGGGGATGTTGAATTTTGTTATATTATTTAAGGGGATATTTACCCTTAAATATTTCACGGAGATATTTCAAGGTGAAAATCCTATAGTGTGCTTAGATGTCATGACAGATGAAGCTAGAATGTCCCCAGTTACATGATGTAACCATGTGTCATAGATATGAACTACCAAACTGGTGGCTTGTCCATAAAGAACTACTTAGAAAGGTACTGAGATTGTTGAAGATGCATGGGATATTCTAGAAAGGGGAATTAAGTGTCATATCTTGTACTGTTTAAACAATGTGTAGATGGTACCAAAGTACTGTTGAATGAATTAAGTTATAATTCTACTTTACTTTGAGTGGATCAAGAATACTTAGGTAAAGCATTTCTTTTAATGCTTCTGTCCTACTTTGTCTCTGTCTTTCCCCCCTTTATAATATCACCCCTTCTCCTTTCTCCCTTTTCAACTTAAACTGGAGTTGGACAAATTCAAGAAAAACAGATCCTTTATTGTTGAATAAAGCACGGTGTTTCATTTTCTTAGCATCCTATCTCCTGTCCAAGTGCCTCATTTCTCATTTGCCTCATATGGCTGCAAATATAGATGAAATGAGATCCTCTACCTGGGTTTATTATATTCAGTTTTTGTGCCATCATAAATGCTTAATATAGATTGGGTATTATTTTTCTATACTCTTCATAACTTATTCCTCACTTAAGCACATCCCGAACTCCAAAATTACTTTAAAAACTTTCCCTTTTGTTTTGAGACATCTCCTTTTTTTTTCTGTGCCATCAGTGGTGTTGGGGGACGGCAAAATGAAGAAAATAGTCATGCTAAGGGGTAATTTATTTCCCCCTCTTCATAAGATTTTGTTTTTAAAGAAAGAGATTGCTAACTAACCCCAAGGAATGAAACTGTAAACATCTCTGCCCTTAGCAAGCATGGACTGGGGAAAGGCCATCTCCTTCAATGAGTGTTCCGAGTTAGGAAAATGCAGTGGGAAATACTTTCTGGCATATTTGGCTTATCAGTTTAAGGACTGAATAAATCTGTATTAGGGTCAGGTTTCATTTCTACAACTCCTAGAAGTCAAAACAACCAGGTCTAACATCACCTTTGTTGAAAACCGTAAGAAGTCAAATACTTCGAAAACATTTACAACGACTAAGTTCAGAGTGCTGCAGTGAGAAGTGTTTTGTTTTAGAGAGGGGTCAGCGAAGCCCTGCAGTCTGAGTCCATCTAACTGATGAGACAGGATGCAAATATGAACCCTTATTCCTAGACCTTTTTTTCGGTCCTAGACCTCTCCTTGCTTGGATTATCAGCCATGCAGTGACCACTCCCTCTTGTTTGCAGCTGGATGAGGACTCGGTGCTGGTGGAGCTGAGTTGCCAAATGCAGTGAGCGAGGTCCTGGAATGTCTCTGACTTCTCAGAAAGTAGTGGCCCTTTCTTCCTCATGCGAAGTGGATAACCACAGGCAGACCCCGGCTTGCTCCTCCTTTTTCAGCTGCTTACTTTTGGGACATCTGGCTCGCAAGTAATTTTAGCAGTGTTTCAGCAGGCTGTGCAGCCAAGCAGAAATACCACACTCTTTGTGAAAACCTGAGGTCAGCACAATTTCTTCGCAGGGAAATTGTAACCTTTTGTGCTGAGATTGGGGTGTCTGAGTTAGAGAAGGGGAAGGAAAAAAAAATACAGTTTCTGGAGTCCCCTAACCCCTTATAAAACTCAGAGGTGACCAACCTGCAGCTCTTGGGCCACATGCAGCCTAGAATGACTATGAATGCAGCCCAACACAAAATCATAAATTTATTCCAAACCACGTTTTTGCTCATCAGTTTTCGTTAGTGTTTCTGTATTTAATGTGTATCCCAAGACAACTCTTCTTCCGGTGTGGCCCAGAGATGCCAAAATGTTGGGCACCCCTGCATCTCTTTTCAGAGCACCAGAGCTAAGAGTCCAAATTCATCTGTCACAGAAGGGCAGCATCCCATCTCGGGGGGCTGCTGAGAGAAGTGGAGGTGTCTTTGCAAGGCAGTGTCAGGGATATTTACATCTAAGAGACATGTGCTTTTAGGTTTCCTGACATCCTGACATGTTCCCTTTGTGACTTTGTATGAGTTCATTCTTCTGTTTCAAATGGCTTGTCTTTTCTCCATCTTTAAAGAGTGAATTCTTAAAAAAAATCATCTCTGATCTTCAGGTTTCAGATATGCATCTTTCCCTCCACCAGTTCTGGTTAGTTGAACATCTTCTTTGCTCTTGCAGCCTCCAGTGTTTGCCTCCAACCCAGAGAACACATAGGACTGTATCAAAGATTTCCATTTGCATGTCTGTGTTTTCCATTCCCGCATGAGAGCAAGGAACACGTTTTATTCATCACTGTCTGGAGGGCTGAGGGTTCAGTTTCAAAGCTTTTGTCAGAGACATCTGGACTCAAACCTATTCTGTTCTTTCCTATCCTGATGAACTTTATTTCTTCTTCTTCGAAATGACGATAACGTCTTGAAGGTTAATAGAATTTTGATACACATATATATTTCTTATATTGTTATAGCTTATTTTTTATTGAAGGAGTGAATGTTCACAAAACATCAAGACCCTCTTTGAAGAAAAGATGTCCCAATAGCTACATAGGTTGAGGGGAGATGTAAGAGAGAAGAAGGCTTTGACATAGAGCGGCCAGACTTTTGGTGCCGTGGATACAGGAGGCAGTGGTGGGGTGTTATGGACTGATTCTAAGTGTTTACGTGCCAGGCCTGTCATGGTGCAGGTAGGCTGCACGGCTGCCTTCTTGCAAGCCCCAGTCTTCTCCACTGATGCCTCCTCCCTCCCCCCACTCCCAATTGCAAGGTCCAGAGTTATTGCCTGGAATTACTAGGTTTTGTGAACAGGTGCGGTTTCAGATTAAGTTTTCAAGAGAAGGAACTTTTCTGCCTTTGTTCAGATCCAGGCTTAGCCCTTTTACCCAGGCTCTGCCTTTTTGTTAGAGGACTTAGAATGTTTACCTTAGTTCCAATCGATTTCCATTTGTGCAGAAGCATGTTAATCATATAGGCCTATTTCATGTCTCCCCTATCTGAAAGAAAAACAAAACAAAACTCTGAAGACTTTTAGTCCATAAGCACACCTGAGAAAGTATCAATTTATAATGGCAAAATGTTAGGTGCAAGATGAAGTAGTCTCTCCATATTATTTCTCTAGATACACACTGAATAAGCATTCCTTGCAGATTTCTGGCATGTTAGTACATATTTTTGCATATGCACTGTTTTTCTTCATTTTCACAACATTGTGAGGTGGGTATTGTCATTGCGGTTTTGTAGAAATGAAGTTCCAGAGGTAAAGTGACTCGGAAAAGCACACAGGAAGTAAATGGGGGAACCAGGATTTGAACCCAAATCTGTCTGACTGTCAAGTTCGATGTTTCTGCCTTAACTTCAGCTGTCTTCCCAATGTTAAAATGTACTTTGCCACGAAGAATTAAAAAAATGCTGAACTCTAGCATAACTCCATTTCATAAATTTGGGGATCCATGGACTCACTTGTGAACCGACAAAAGCTGTGCTCCTTCCTCCTGGGAAAATATGTATGTGCATGTCAAATGTTGTATCTAATTTCTAGGGTTAAGAGAGCCTTGAATCCAATCTATGAGCCTCAGGTTGAGAATCCCTGATCTGGTCCAAGTCATCAGTTTACTTATGAAAAAGCCGACACCCAGAGAGAGGGAAAGAAAACATTTGGCCAGTCACCTGGAACTAGAACCAAGGCCTTTCAAATCTTAGACCGGTTTTATTTCATTATTTGGTGGGGTCTGTTACACTCAACTAACTGTACACTGATACAAAACCACACTCAGGGAAAGAAGGAAAGTCAAGGTGAGGAAAGGTGACTGCTTTAATTGTATAAAGCCCAATTTATAGGCCCACGTTACTGCTGGCTGTGTGGGCACTGGCCCCCGTTGTGGAGGCAGAACATGCTGGTGATTTTCACCCCCTCAGCTGTTTAGTGGTCCAAGAAGCCTGAATTCTCAAGGCACTTTGTCTACTACAGAGCAGCTTATACACAGAGAGAGAGAGGATCCGTGACATCAATATTTTAGCCTTGCCTCACGCCCTATAGATCAATGGCTTGTTCTTATCTGACAGCATCCACTGACGTATTTCCCAGGGATCAAGAAAGAAGAAAAGAAATTGCAGGAAGGATTTGCAGCTAGCTGGCATATTGTGTTTTTATTGAGAGGCTTTGCGGTCCCCACTTTGCCTGGGTCCTCCAAACTCAGGCCATCAAGAGTCTTGACTTGCACGGGGAGGTCCTAGGAGGGTCCCGTCAGTAAGTTCCCACTGTTTTACATTAGGTGGCTCATTACCATATTGGAATATCTTCCAGGGCTCTGACTCTTATGCTGATAATTGTGCATTTTTATGGGAGACTAAGCAGAGGAAAATCATGCCATGTGTACATGTAGGTCCATATACATGGACTTACCTGGGGTACTCCTTGGGGTGGACTACATATACTGTTAGGTTCAGAATGCACAAAAGGAAAAAATGCATAAAAGTACACTATAAGTTCGATTAATCGAACAAAAGCATTTCTCAGGTAAAATAAACTCTTACAATATTTTATTGAGTGTGTGTCTGGGACTGTGTTAGGCAGTGAGGATGTAATATGAGTAAGTGTCAATGTAATCAATGGGATATTATTCAGCCTCGATAAAGAAGGACATCCCGCCATTTGTACCAATGTGGTTGGGCCTTGAGTATGTTATGCTAAGGGAGATCATACAGATAAAGACAGGTATGGCATGATATCACATACGTGGAATCTAAAGAAAAGACAAACTTGTAAAAAGAGAAGGTAAATGGTGGTTACCACAAGATGAGGTAGGTGTGAAAGACAAGACAGTTGTTTAAAGGTTCAAACTTGTAAGGAGTAGTAAATCCTAAACAATACAGTGTTGTTTACTGTATGAACAGTAAATTCACTGTTCACTGTATGAACAATACAGTGAATATAGATACAAATATTGTATTATAGACATCAACTTACTAAGAGACTGGGAATTAATAATTCCGACCACTTAAAAAGAAAGGATAAGTAAGTAAAGTAATAAAGGCACTAATTATTACTATAATTTCAATCATGTAACAATATATAAATGCATCAAATTAACATTTTACATCTTAAATTTGCAGCGTTCTATGTCAAATATATTTCAGTTGAGAAATAAAATCATTCACCTATTTATCCATACACTCTCTCAGGGAAAAACTTTTATTCTAGTGTTTCTACAGAATCACCAAAGAAGTAAATGTCAATCAAAGGAAATGATTAGGTAGGAAACCCTAGAGGAATTGGCCATTTAGTTGAATTTTGAAGTGGAGTGGGGGCACTCTGGATAAACTGGAGATGGAGGCAGGATGCCTGGGGCATTTATTTAATGCAAAGTGTACATGATGCATGTACCCTGGCCTGGACGCATTAACTAGCATGGTGGGTTTGCTTCAATATTGTTGGAGTAAAGGGTGTGTGTGAAGGAGGAGTGCAGGCAGGGAGGGAAGAGGCTGGAGAATTATTCAAGGAGCATATCACAAAGAATTTTATGTGCTAGGCTAAAGAGTTTGAACTTTATCTTGAAAACTAAAGGGAGCTATTGAAAAATTTTAATAGGGGTGAGTGGAAGGAACAGATTTATGTTTTAGACAGATTACTCTGTCTATAGGGAGGGGAATGTGTTGGAAAGGGACCAGACTCTGGGCTGAGAGATGAGTTAGGAGGCTATTGCTGTGATCCAGATGGTATCCAGAATAAAACAGTACCAGTTGTTAAAAAGAGAAAAGCATATATTTTTTAACAAGATATTTAAGACGTAGGCTATAAAAGACTTGAACTATTAGAATGTAGCGATGAAATGGGAGAAAGAATAGTGAATCCTGCTTTGGGCAATTATTTTTATGGTGGTGTCAGTCACCAAAATAATGAATATAAACAGAGCAGTACATGGCAGGATTTTAACTAAGGCAAAGTAACTAATATAGTACTTTTTAAGGTACTTTGAGTGTGTAGTTGGATGAATGTTCAAGTGGAGATACCAAAACTTTAAAAGTTACAAGATATAAGGAAAAAAATCTCAAATCTAAGAATCTCACCGAAGACCAGAGTCTTTATAAAGCACCTCTTGCTGGTTGATGAACTGGGAGATACATGTGGGGAGTAAGGAGGGAAGTGGAGGCTATGCCGGTACTGCCCCACTGGGACTGCCCACCTGCGCATCGTATCAGGTGACATGTAAGAGTGTGTGCGTACATAGAAAAGGCTGCTACAACTGACCTCTTATTTATAAAATTGATCCACTTTCCAAAAAACACTGTGTATTCTGAAATGCCATTTTGTGCAACACACTCTGAGAAGGAAACAACAGGAAACAATTACAGAACAGTAAAATGTGGCATGTAACCTGGAATGAAATAGTGAGTTATGGGTGATGTGAATTACATGAGTCCACTGGAAGGGCCTGGGCATAGTGGGCTGGAAGATCAGAGTTGAAAGAAATGTTGAAACTGAAAGAGCCCTGGAAATCACGGGGTTTAAACTTTTTGTCCTTTTCCAAACTCAACTCCATTTTACAGGTGAGGAGATGCCAGGGATGTGAAGTCACTTACCTGGGGTCATAGAGTGAATGACTGACAGAGTTGTGTAAAACAATTAAAAAATGGTACAAGCAGCCAAGAGGTGGTTGAACAAAGTCAAGAATAATGTAGTAATAGCAGCGATTATTATTATATATGCATTATTCTCCTTTAATACAGGTGGCAGCTCTGTGGGGTAAGTTGCAAGTTGTAATGGACTTTTATTTTATTTATTTATTTTTACATTAAAAAAGTTTTTATTCATTTATTTCTAGAGACAGGGGAAAGAAAGGGGAAAGAGAGGAAGAAAAACATCAATGTGTGGTTGCCTCTCGCATGCTCCCCACTGGGAACCTGGCCCACAACCCAGGCATGTACCATGACTGGGAATCAAACCAGAGACTCCTGTGGTTCACAGATCGACATTCAATCCACTGAGCCACACCAGCCAGGGCTATTTTATTTATGTTTAATTTGGCGACTTAGAATTGAATCACCTTCTTTCATCTGAAGAGTCTGTTGCTTTTAGAAGTGGACAGTGACTTTCACTGTAGGACTTGGAAGTAGCAGGTGAAGAACCAAAATAAATATTTCCAAAGATAATACAATAGGCTCAGGAACCAGATAATGAGGTTTAATTCTAGCTCTGCTTGTATAGGCATACCCTGGAGATATCACGGGTTCGGTTCCAGACCAGTGCAATAAAGCAAGTACAGCCATAAAATGAGTTGTAATTTTTTGGCAGGTGAAGGGTTTTATTTTCAATTTGTGAAACATACAATATCTGTGAAATGCAGTAAAGCAAAGCACAATAAAATAAGGTATGCCTATACCAGCCAAGTTACTCACCTCTAAAAGTTACTCATCTCTACTGTACCTCAGCTTCCTAACCAGTGAAAATAGGGATGACATACAAACTTCATAGAAGTATTGTGAAGATTAAGTGAATTAATTCTCTTAATACAGAAGAGTGCCTGGCACATAGCTATCATTATTATAGTTCCTTTCCCAGACTCCCTTGCAGCTAGGACATGGGACCATGACCTACATTCCACCAATCAGATACATTCACTTCACAGCTGACAAAAAAGCAGAAGTTAACCTCCAATATCCTTTTTAGATAGTTTAAGTGGCTGTAACATCAGCAACTCTGTTTCTAGGGACATTGGAGTCAGCAGTGGCTTACTGGCGCTTCCTGTGAACTACCCAATATCCTTCCAATAATTTACTTTTTCCTTAAATTATCAGCTGGTGTCAATTTCTTCCACCTAAGAATGCTGACTCATTAAAGGAACCTTTTTATTTTGGGATTTATTTTAGCATTAAGAGATTTATTCAGGGTCAAGTAGCTACTGTATAATGAAACCAGGATGCTAATCCAGGGTTTTCACATTCCAATCCTTGCCCTTAAGCCTGATGCTGTTCTACCTCAGAGACTCTAGCGATTATGGACATGAGGAAGTCATGTGGTCCACCCTTCAGTGCAGAAGTGTCCCCTGCAATGTCCTATCTGCTGGTCATTGAGCTTCTGAACCCTACCATGATAGGAGAATTAATACCCTTCAATTTTGTCAATTTCCAGGCATACTTTTGGTTGTAGTTGTTCACACACACACACACACACACACACACACACGAAGAAGGACTGGTGAATCAAAAACATAGCTTTTGGCCCTGGCTGGGCTGCTCAGTTGTTTGAAGCACCCTCCTGTTTGAACCCACGAAATGTTGTGGGTTCAATCGCCGGTCAGGGTATGTACAGGAGACAACCGATGAATATTTCTGTCTCTCATTGATGCTTGTCTCTCTCTGTTTTCCCCTTCTTCCTCACTGTCTAAATCAATAAATACATCCTTGAGTGCGGTTCAAAAAAACATAGCTTTTGGTACATGGTGTTTTATTCATTTCCTGTGACTACGGGGGCCAGAAGTTTAAAGTTGAGGTGTTGGCAGGGTTGATTCCTTCTGGAAGCTCTGTGGAGAATCGGTTCAGTCCTCTCTCCCAACTCCTGGTGACTGCTGGCAATCCTTGGCATTCTTTGGCTTGTAGATGCATCACTCTGATTTCTGCCTCCATTGCACATGGTTTCCGTCTTTTATCTCTTTCTAACCTGTGTCTGTGTGTCCAAATCTCCCTCACTCTTATTTTGGAAAGATGCCAGCCACCAGATTAGGGCCCAGTTGAATCTAGTATGACCTCATTTAACTTGATTAAAACTGCAAAACCTCTATTTTCAAATAAGATCATATTCACAGGTATGGGGGATAGAATATGATCATTATCATTTTGGGTGACATAATTCAACCCACAACTGTGATCAATAGAATTGAAATAAAAATATTTTCATTAAAACTTGTTGGAGTTCAGCCACAAGACGGAAGACCCTGCTGGCTAAGGTGAGGAAGAGGCAGCTACGCAAGTGAAAGGTCAAGGGGCTTGCAGGCAGATCCATCTGGTCAACATGGGCCCTGTTCCTCCCAAGGTGAATGGCAGGGGGTTTTAGAAAAGGCCCCAGCAATGAGGGACACCAGACACACATAGATTAAAGCAACATTTATCTCTCTGGTCCCTTCTTTTTCTCAGGGGTAACTGCCACTAAAGGATTTTCTGCAGACCTGTTTAAAATTTTTGATTTTCTTTATTTATTCATGTATATATATAGTTTTAAAAAATACATATGGGTTCATGCTATAGTATATATATTTATTTGTGTTGTTTTCCATCTTGTTACTTTCTTTTCAATTGATATCTCATGTCAGCATATACAGGTGTACCGTATTCTTAGTCATTCCTCTTTTGATCTGCAATTGGTTTCTCATTTTTCCCCGATATAAGCAAACTTTGGCTAACACATTTGTACAGAAAGAAGCTTTTGCTCACATGCACAAGGATTTCTTTAGAACAGGTCTTGGCAGAGTAGGTGGTGCTACCATATCAACAGGTATGCATTTAATGTTTTTGTTATATACTACTGTCTTTTAGAAATTAGTTTATCAATGCATTCTTTCACTAACAGCCCATTTATTTTTGCTAATCTGATAGGAAAAAATTATCTTTTGGTGGGGGGGACCTGTCCCTTATTGGTAATGTTGACCAACTTTCATATCTTTATTGGCTGTTTAATTTCTTCTGAGAATTTTATTCTCATATTCTTTACATTGTATCAGCCTATTTAGTTTTTCTTATTAACTTATGGCATGATTTATATATTTTGAATATTAATCCTTTGTTTTATACGATCATGGCAAATATTTCCTCCTAGTGTTTTCTGGTGTTTTATTGTTATTTATGGTCTTGTGTGTCCTGAAGTTTTAAGGTTTTATGTAATAACATCTAAGAATTTTTTCATGTTTGATCTTATATATCTTATACTTCTACAGTTTTAATCTTTATATTTTTTACATTAAATCTTTGATCTAAGTGGGTTTTATTTTGGTGCCTGGTGTGAGAGTTGAGATTTATGTTTTCCAATGAATAGCCACTGATTCAACACTATTATTTCATAGTTTGTATAAGAGGTTGAATTCTGCTTAGTACCTGTTTTTGTAAATAAAGTTTTATTGGAACACAGATACACTCATTTGTTTAGTTTTGTCTATGGCTACTTTCATACTTCAGTGACAGAGCTGAGTAGTTGTACCTGAGAACTTACGCCCCACAAAGCCTATAATATCTACAATTTTATCCTTTACAGAAAGAACAAGATTAAAAAAATTAAATTTAATTAATTTCTTGGCTTTATTGAGGTATAATAATTTACAAATAAAACTGTAGGAAATTTAAAGTGTACATCTTGATGAATATATATACTTATATAAAGGATTTCTACCATCTAGTTAATTAACACATCTATCACCACACATATTTATTTAGTTTTTCCTAATTCCCAATTTTCCACTGAGTTGGAATACCTTCTTTAATGTACTGAATGTCTGTGCAATGATTCTGAGTTCCCTTCTGCTCCACTGAGCTGTGTATTTACTCCTGGGTCAATGTCATACTATAAAGGATTATGGATTTATAGTATATTTTGATAACTGCTATGGGAAATATCCCCTCACTTTTTCCAAAATTGTTATTGCTCTTTTGCATGTTTTATTTTATATGTAAGCTTTAGAATCACCTTTTCAAACTCTAAAACAAAGAAACAGACAAAAACTCTCATTTTCACTACAATTTCAGTGAATTTGTAGGTTTGGAGAAAATTGATATGTACAATAGTGATGCTATTCATTTAGAAACAGTATTCCTCACTATTTATTTTAGATTTCTTTTACTTCCTTCAGGAAAGTTTTATAGTTTTCTTACATAGGTCTTGCACATTTCTTGTTAGATTTGCTCACATGCATTTAATGAATTTTTATTGCTGTTGCATATTGGATATTTGCTATTTTGCCATCCATACTCCTTTCTATTTTGGAAGAATCCTATCTACATCTTACTATAGATGAAAAAACAGAGGAAACATTTTATCTCCCCACTTCTGGCAGTGAGAAAATGGACACATAACTTGAGCTTGAATGAAATGCTACTACCAAGAACTTTAAACCGTAAAAGAACAATACAAGGGTCAGCTAGGGACATTTTTGGTGTAGCAACTACTTGGAGGATAGAGTTTAGTTCAGTGGCATGGTGGTGAGTATGTGGGGACAGAGCAGTCCAGCAGCATGGCAGCAAGTGTCCAGTGGTAGTGCCATTAGTGGCAGCTTGCCAGGCAAATTG
The DNA here is from genome assembly GCF_004126475.2 of Phyllostomus discolor. Classification (NCBI taxonomy): domain Eukaryota; kingdom Metazoa; phylum Chordata; class Mammalia; order Chiroptera; family Phyllostomidae; genus Phyllostomus; species Phyllostomus discolor. Next base: position 8,445,007 of record NC_040916.2, on the reverse strand, counting down.
TCTGCTATGATGTTGATGCTGCAATGCCTATCTTGGTTTTTGCTTGAACTTGTCCTCCCCATCAATTCATTGGGCTACCCGATACCTTCCCATTAAACTCTGTTTCTGCATAAGATAGCCAGAATTAGTTTCTGTTGTTTATAACCCTGGCAAGGGATCCTCTTAACATTGGGGTTTATAACTGATTGTTGTTGAAGCATATACATACTAGTGATTTTTGCGATGGTCTTATAAGTCAAAATAAAATCAATTATTTCACCTTCCATCACCCACGTCTAGAGGACTTTGAAGCTGTCATTCCTAAAAACACCTAGGTGACAAATACACAGGTCATTTATTGTATTTAATCCTTGCAATTATCTTGCAGGGCTGGCATCTTTATTTCCATTTTTATAAATAAAGAAATGGGTTTTAGAGAGATTAAGTAACAGGCTCATACTGATGTATTTAATTTGAAGTGAAGCCAGACTTTGACCTTGTGTTTGTCCTATTAGTAGGCCTCCGATCTCTTCAGTTCATCAAGCTGACTTTCTAAATAAGTTGCATCTTTTGAATATTAACTTCTCAGCTATGCATATGCAATATTCATCACTTTTTTCTCTAAAATCACAGATACAGTCCCAGACCTTCACTTTAGATCTTTAAGCTTTGTTCACATCATCCTCTTTACCTTCTACTGTCTGTATTTTTCCTCCATTGTCTCAAACACATCACTCCCCACTCCCGTTTCTTCATTTTGCATATTGGACTCTCCACAATGGCTTCTCTGAGTCCTCTGGCCCATAATGTTTTCTCTTTCCCTTCTCTGAACTTTGGCAATGGAGCTCAGTGTCACTCATCTGGAGCTTAAACAGCTTTCCATTCTTATTGTCTCATCACCCAGACAAAACTGTTCTGATTCTAGAGGGCACACATTTGCCCTGTGCGTGTTTGAGGTCCCCTATGTGGACATGCAGCCATGTTCAATGGCATACCTGTGGTAAGTCTAAAGGCATCAAAACCTAGCAAGACTCTGGATCTTAGAAAACAATTGACCCTTAAACAAGACAGTCCAGCCTGCAGGTTCTCTGTCTACAGAGCATATACCTCTGTGGAGGTGGTTTTCTGATTCTGTCTTCAATTATTTGGATTTGACGAATGTTCTCACAAATGCCCAAGGCATGGATTGTGACCATCGACCACCTCCACCACCATGAGCCCAGTACGGGAGGGCTATGGGCAGAGCTGCAGCACATGGTTGTACAAGGCGCTGGAAGAGGTGGCTCTGTGTTTCAGCCTGCTGTCCCCTCCCAAACCATTTAGAGGAAGAGATACTTTTATCTAATTTGCACAAAAGCTCCCTATAGCTTCTCAGAGGCCCTTGGTATGGGTTTTGCCTAAAGCAGAAAGTACTGGTAGTAGATAGCCCTAAGCACTTTCTTGCTTTGAAATCAAGATATTGACATCCTGGTGCTTTTCATTCTATAGAAATTTTAACAAATAGAACACGGCCATATCCTCAAAATAGTTTAGTTTTACACTGACCTAAAGACAAGGGGGAATAGATGTACTGAAGAACTGCTGATTTCAGTAAATCCCTCCCCTTCACTATGATTTGAGAGGGTTTTGAGATTCATTGTTCAGAGTATATAGTAGTTCGGGGTTGGAGTTCACATATCAGGTCTACTTCAGACTGGACCTATAAAGGATCAACACCCCCAATGTCCTTGACTCTCTTCCATTTGTACTCCTATGGTCCTCTCCATAATACACACATAACACACACACATGCGCACACATGTGCATACACATGCACACTTACTTGATCCATCCAAGCTCGGTCCCATTCCCTAACCCCCTGTGCTTGTCAAACTCACTGCCACACCACAAACTTTTTAAAGAGACACCCAAGCCCTCTATCTATTCTGGCCAAGTTGAGGAAAAATACAATCTCCTCTTTTTGAGTTTTAAAAAGGGATAGCAATTAGAAAAATAAAACCAGATACCACAGAAAATCATAGAGGTATTTTGCAGAACTGGATATCTGAGTGTAATTTTATATACTGTTTATCCCTGAATGATGGCTCATTTTTCAGAGTGTATAAAGACCACTTTCTTTATTTCCATTTTTATCTCTCTGGGATGGATACTAAATCGTGATGTTCAGATTTCTGGCCTGTGGTAGATTTCATTTACTACAACTTTGGGTTATAATGGAGTCCTCAGTTTCTCTCTCCAAACCTATGTCTAGGGCCAGCTGCCCTGCCATACCCCTTAGATCATCCTATTTGGCTTTGCAGGGTAGGGTTAGAAGTTTGGGAACTGACCACATACATATGCTCTGAGCCTACTCTTCCTCAGAGTGTCCTCTCTCCCTCGACAAGGGAGATGGTCCCATCCTATCTAATTTTATAAACGTCTCTCATGGTAGACAAACCTTTTACACTGATTTAACAGTCATTACATTTTTCTTTCTAGAGGTCTCTGTGGCTTTAGTTTATAAACTTTAAGTTTGTCCCTGAAAAAAGGCTTAATTTTCCAAAGCATATTCATCAGTATTATTAAGGCTGGTTTGCTCTCCTAAGCTAATGTACTGATCTAGTGTCTTAAAGATTTGGTGGCTACATTTTCTAAATGCAAAATTGGAATACACAGTCTAACAAGGCGATGTAATATTTGAAATTGGACTGAGCTAGAAAATTCAGGACATGCGGCTGTCATGCATAATGGCCAAGTGGCCTAGATAACACATATTATTTTCCCTGAAGCCTGTCTGCATCGTGACAGCTTCATTTGATGGTCTGAGATAGCCTGTCTCTTCCTGTTTGGGGTTACCGCATTAGGAAATCCCTATTTCCTCTCAGAGGAATAAACCCTGCTTTTAGCTTATTTGCGGCACAGGGATGACTGACAAGCTGTGTACCCAGCTCTACCCATGTCTACAGGTCAGCTTGTCAGTACATGGTAGGAGGGGGATATGCCCCAGAACCTCTTGTACCAGCCTAGCCACACTGAAACTCTGACTGTGGCAGGCTGGCAATTTCTCTTCCAGCCTGTTTGCATGAGCTAACATTCATGGAGTGGGGATGGAGACTCTATTTGTGGAATAAAACAAAAGAATTTTGCCTCTGGGAAAAGACAGAAGTGAGTGAGAACAAAAGGTGTGTGCAAGCTGACTTTTTAGACTGAAATGATGAGCTGAAATCGATGTTCTGGACAGAATGCTACTGGACTAATTTTCTGAGGAAGCCTTGTGAACTTTTAAGCATGAGTTTTGTTGCATAGAATCCAGGTGCTAAAGGATCAGAGAGAATTTAGGAGAGAGCCTCTCTGTATTTCTGGAGTTCAGGCACCTCTAGGATTTATGGCTTGGGAAGTGCCAGGAAAGAGCACCTACTATGGAGTGGATGTGACCCTTAAGTCCATCCGTGGAAGCTTTAACATCCCCGTGACTGTACTGGAGGTAAGGTCTTTAAGGAAATGATTAAGGCTACTGAGGTCACAAGGGTGAAGCCCTGGACTGATAGAGCTGGTGTCCTCATGCAAAAGGAAGAGAAACCAGAGAGTGTGCTCTTTCTCTGCTCTGTGAAGACAGTGAGAAGGTGGCCACACACAAGCCAGGAAGAGAACTCTCACCAGGAAGTGGAACCCTGTCAGAACCTTGATCTCAGACTTCCCAGCCTTCCAGAACTGGGAGCAAATAAATGTCTCCTGTTTAAGCTACCCAGGCTAAGTTATTTTGTTACAGCAGCCTGGGCAAACTAAGACAACCCCCTTCTCACAGACAGACAACAGAGGCATGGCAGGGTAGAGTGTAGAGGTTCAGTAGGAAGGCTCTGGAACCAGACTGAGTGGATTTATATCCTGCCCTTCCTCTCACTAGCTCTATAACATTACAAGTTACTTGACCTCTTTGTGCCTTGATTTTCTCATCTGGTAAATGGGTCTAATATTTGAAAAGGAAGTGAGCAAATACATGTAAAGTACTTAGAGGAGTGACTAGCAGGTAGAAAGTTCTCAGAAAGTGTTTGTTACTATTGGATTGCTGTGATTTTATTTTTTCTATGTGAAATTCAGAGTAGAGTACCATCAATGGAATTATTTTTGAGCTCATTATATGTCTTGCTGAAGCTCTCACAAACAATCTGCATAAGCGTTTACAGGGGCCATCGAGGATCTGTAGTCAATCAGTTGATACAAGTTTTTGCAAATTTGGACATAAATATTAATGCAATCTCATTTATATCCATAGGCTGATGAAGCCTGTGAGCTATCAGTGTAACATATAATTACAGTTTTATAATGTGCCGTGCAGCGGAACTGCTAGCTCCTCCCTAAAGTCCATGCTTTGCTCCTCTTCCTGGACAGACAGAATGTGATGCCAGCCTCTCCTGCAGGTAGGTACATCTGGGTGACAGAGGTCTAGCCTGTGGAGTGTGACATGAAAATGATGTGTGCCACACCCAAGCTTGGCCATGACAACTTCCCATGAGGTGGGAAGAATAAGAACACCTGTAAAGACTAACATCCACATCTTTGAAATGGCAGAGCCTCCATTTGTCTGAGTCCTTAAATAATTGCCAACTGTTCACCCAGCCAGCAACAAATAAGCTTGTACTGTGTTTGTGCTACACATTTCTGAAGGGTTATTTGCTACCGCAGTTAGCCTAATATACTTCAAATATTGTAAGCTTGTCTATAAGCATAAAACACCTCTTCCACGATTCTTCAAAAGGGTTATTTTCTCATAGCATTATAGATTAAGCTGTTATAGTGAATAAGCAGGACCCATAGGATTTTTATCAGAAAGCACGTTTATATTTATTTTCCACTATTTCTTTATACTTGCTCAGTGGTAGAAGTTCTTCCTTTTCCATGGACACAAACTAGAGTAAACCTCCCAATTTCTCTGGTCACTTCTAAGAAGGACAAAGTCCTATGTTTACTGAAAAAGCCAAACACGGATTCAATTTTGTGATTAGATATATCTATTCCTTTTAATAACCATGGCTTCCCACTTAATTTTGCTCCTTCATCTTCTCCCTGCCGGGACCTGCTGCACATGAGTCTCCTGCATTGGGTAAAATGGTGCGGTTGTTTTCTCTTCTTTTTTATCTGAGCCTCCTGGGGTAAAATAGAATATGAGGTAGTGTTGTTAGGGGTATGAGGATAAGGGGAACAGAAAAGTTATTACCTATAGTCAGTGCTAGGCCTGAGATACAGGTTTTTTTATCCGTTTCTTTCTTGAGGGTCTTTTCTCAGTTCTCAGAGACTTCCCACCACTGGCAATGTCTCTCCTCCAGTTCTCTGGTCTGTGTATATGCTCCTCTAGCTCAACCTTATTCCCCCTGATCTTTAATGGGCCACGATCCACCTCCAGATTATTTCTGTTGAGTTCTCAGCATCCTTTCAGGTGGGCTATTTTAAGAAACATTAAAAAAACTCCAATTCTGACTCTTTGCTGTTCTTTGATCTATCGAAGTTTATTTCTTGCTGGTTGGATGAATAGTTAATAATCACATAAGCCCTCTGCTGTTTGGACACCAGAGCAGCTAGCTAGTTTAGTTTATCTTTTCTTCTCTCGATTTCCAGTATAGGGTTAAGATATCCATTCATTGTGGCACTCTTGCCCACCACGCCCAGCCACTGGGATGCACATCAGGCCCACTGAGTGTTCTCATTTAATCTCTGAAGTTAGGTGAAGGTCAAGGTGGGACATTCATAGCACCACTATCCTCACGGAGATACTCACCTCAGATCTCTCTTTTTCCATTCTCTTAATCCTTGTAGATCTTTAATGTGGATGAGGAGGTCCAAGAATTATGATACTGATTTTTAGACTTGCCTCTAAAAATTTGCATCTCGATTGTATACCTGAAGCTGGTATCCAGTATAATTGTAACTCAGGTAAAACTTCCAATTTTACATCCTGCAACAAAGAGGTTAAGTGAGCTACATGTCAAATACTAGAGCGTAAAGTTTTAAGAGCCTCAGCAGGTAGGCAGCTAGTGAGACAATGCACAGAAATTAGGTTTTGTTAATTCACTTAACAAATATTTGTTGAGTCTTCATTATATAACAACTTTTGAAAAAGGCATTAGAGGTAAAGTACAAAACATACATAGTCATTGGCTAGATGGAGCTCAATTCCAGTAAGGAAGACAAATATTTAAAAAAATAATCACAGAAAATAATTAAAAATAGTGATAATTATATGAGGGAACATTATAAGATGCTATAAAAGAGAGTAAAAGATATCTCTGATTTAGATTGGAGTGTTTTAAGGAAAAGTCACTAGCAGGTGGGGGTGACCAGCTTAAATTTTGTGAGTAGAGCATTCTGGGAAAAAGGAAGACCATCCTCAAAGTCCGTGAGGCTATAAATAGCACAGCAAATGTGAAGAATTAACAGAAGACTGGAACCAGCGTTTCCCGAGGAGATTAGTCATGCAGCACCTTGGAAGAATGTAGAAAGTTGTGGACTTTAATCCTTAGGGCAATGGAATCCTATTAGAAGACTTTAAAGAGGGGAGTGAAGGGATCATATTTGTGCTTAGATATGATTAAATTTATTGCTACAAAGAGAATTGTGGGGTTGAAATGCTGGCTCTTGGCCAGAAGAAATGTATATTGTTTTGGGGGTGGATTCGAATTCCCTCCTTATCTCCTTTTGGGAGTGGCTTCTTGTACAGTGACTGCCTCTTGGCCTTTACCTTCTGAGCAGACCCACTGAGGTGATGTAGTTTAGAGCCACCTGTAGGACACGTGCCTCCTTTGTCTGGGATTGCTTATATTGAGCCTCGGACTACAGGAGGTGCATTTCTCTCCCACAGACATGCCACTGTCAGTGTACACCCCTGTAATGGGAGTAATAATCAGCAAGTCCACATGTGCTAGTCCTCTGGGTGGTTTTTTCGGAATATCAGGAAGACTCAAGCAGCTCCCCAGTTTGGAGCTCTTGTGTAGATGAGACAACTTTCGACCAGGTATGGTAATTGAGATACAAGTAGAGGTTTTGTTTGTGATATATTTTGGAGATATAAACAAAAGGACTTGGAAGTGAACTGGATGGGGGAAAAGAAAATGCTAAGGATAACTCCTAGGCGTCTGGCATGGGCAGAATGTAAACAGAGAATCTATTACTGATAAGGGGAACTCTTATTAGGGGCCAATTTTAGGTGGGAGGAAGACACGGAGTTTAGTTTAAGACATACCACATATGAGGAGTCTAGGATATCTAACAAAGATGCTACATAAACAGTTGTATAGAGTAGGCCAAAAAATTCATATGGTTTCTACCCTAAGAGAGCTAGGTAGTGCTTAGTTGTCTTTAACTTCATTGGAAACAATTTTGTTAGATTGTATTGTGACAGGTGTCATATCAGCATACCTTTAAAAAAGCATCAAAATTGGTAAATTTTTGTGCAATAATTTTAATATTGAAGATGGGAGAAAATACACAACATTTTGAACATATTATGCTTCATTATTTCAAGAAATGTAAAAATACAACTGAAATGCAAAAAAAAAGATTTGTACAGTGTATGGAGAAGATGCTTATGACAGATTGAATGTGTCAAAAGTGGTTTGCGAGGTTTCATGATGATGATTTCTCGCTGGGTGAAGCTTTACAGTCAGGTAAACAAGTTATTGTTGATAGTGATCAAATCAAGACATTAATTGAGAACAATCAATGTTATACCATGTGGGAGATAGTCAACATACTCAAAATATGCAAATCAATAACGTTATTGGTGAAAATGAAAAATGTGACTTTTATTTTACTGAAAAAACTGAATTGCCTTTTTGGCCAACTCAATATATATGGATCAGGAACTCAGAAGAGAAGTATGAACTGCAGATAAAAATCTGGAAACAGGTGGCATATACTTGCCATTTAGAAGTTGCATATGAGAGGAAGAGTAGTCAGTGAGGTGAGAGGAAAACCAGGGGCATCTGGCATTATGAAAACAAATACACAGAATGAGTGGACAATGGCTTTATATTCTGTTGAGATATCAGGTAAAGGAGGGAATTAAAATGCATCCATTGGATTTTGCCATATAGAAGCCATTATTGATCTTAGTAAGAACATTCAGAGGGGAGAGGATGGTAGTGTCAGAAGCCAGAGGAAAAAGAGCTGGAAAAAAAAAGCTATTAAGTGAGTAGCAATGATTTCAAGATTAAACACTGGAATTACAGATTTCATTATAAGATTATCAGAAAATGAGATTCAGAAAGTAGGGAAGGGACATAAGTCAATAATCAAGCATACAAAAGCAAGCCAGTGCAAAATGCTACACCAAAGTCATAAAGAACAGTGTAGAGTAAAAGGATCCTTTTACTGACTTTCTAGATGAGTAAGCTGAGCCCTAGAAATGACGCTGCTGAGGTCACACAGTGAAAGAGTGGCCAGCCAGGGTAAGAACCCTGTCCAGCACCTGACTCCATGGCTCTTTCTGTTATCTATGTTGTCGCCCACCTTCTGCTTATTCCAGGCAAGGGACTTAGGAGAGGGCTAGGGCGCAGTTGTCAGGCAGCACCTGACACTTCCATGTGGAAGGAACTCATTGGAACGGACTTAAGTGACCTATAACTCACAACCAGCAAGCCAGGGTCAGAAATAATCAAGCCTCAGTCACGTAATTTATCAACACCTGGAAGTATGCTTCTGAGGCTGTCTGTCTCCTTGAGTGGCTCAGGCACAGGCCACACAGCTCTCCTGCAGTCCTCCAGTGGCAGGAGGACTTCATAAATGACATTTGATTATGCTCAACACAGCAGCCAGGGGCTGTACACCAACTTCAATAAAGACGGCAAATACTAGCGATCTCCATAAAACATGGGAGCCCGGGGGAATGGAATCGAAATCTTAATGTAGAGATCCACAGCCACTAAGGCAAATGACAGCAAAATGTGAACAAATTGAAAAACCAATAATAATAAAATTCCTCGTGCTGCCTGCAAGGCATCAGCTTTCCAACATCACCCCAGGGAGCAAAGGCAACTCTCCGTGGGGTCAGTGGCAGCTCTCAGAAGCCTGCTTGCTGGGCTTCTCAGCTGGAACCCACAGCTGCTGAAATAGCTTTGTGTTCAATTGAGTTTGAACCCTCTAATTCTGTCCTTCTGCCCGAGGGGAATCATAGGCAAATTTAGCCTTATTCCCAAGCCAGGAATATTCTTTGAGACACAGGAATATGGATTAAAAAAAAACAAAACTCCTCAATTATGACCAAGTTTGGAATGAAATTTTTGAATTTTAATGCTAGAAGTCTTAGATCATTTAGTCCTTCTCCCCCTTTCTAGTCACAGAAACTAGGAGCCAGAGGAGCAGGAGACTTTGTCCCAAATCAAACAGCTCGTGACGGCACTTGAATTGGAATCTGGGCCTCTGAATGCACACTGGCTGCTCCCAGGCAAGCTCAGTGAAGGAGCACTTACTATTAAATAAGGAGCTAAATATAGGCGTACTTCTTCTTTTTTATTCCAGGGGAGTCACAGAATTTACCTCAGGGGAAAATTTATTCCTTTGTTTAGGAACACACTTGAATGGCATTTTTTTGGTCATAAATGGCACAGTTTTGAGAAGTTAAGTCAACTGTATAAAACTACACAGTAAAGTGCAATCTCCTTGGGGCTACAGAGGTGGTTTTGATGTGTTCTGATAGGAGATACCGGGGTGGGGGCAGATTGCCTCTGGAGTAGAGTTCTGGTGAGCCTTTTCCTTGTGGATAGGAGGGGGAATTAACTAGATGGAAGGAGAATTGGCTGTGGCTTCCATAGACGGAGACAAAGAGGGGAGCAATGGCCTCTCTTGCAGTAGAGGGGATTCTAGAGTTTTTCTAGGCAGAATGTCTGATATTTCTCTGACATTATCCCCCTTGGCCTTCTATAAGGGCCATGTTTCACAGCAGAGCATAGTGTTAATGGTGTTGGTTGAAATGAAAGCTGTTGCGCATGCCTCTGTGCAGTGGAGAGGGGAGCAGCCTTCCTACGTCACCTCCCTGGAGACCTGGAGGCCTGCGAGTGAGAGCAGCATCATAGAGAGAGAGAATTGCATTCCCGGATTCTGGCAGCTGACAAGCAAGTGGAGGCCTCAGGGAGAGAGGGCAGGGATGACCAAGAGCCAGGTGGCAACAGAGCAGCAGGCAGCCGTGGGACCCAGGAAGGACAGACTTGATACAAAACCACACCTACTGGGGGAAGGTAATGCTTGAAGGGATGGTGGGCATGCGGTGAAAAGTGGGAAAAACTAGATCTGCATTAGGGAACTAGAAATTGTGGGGTGAGTATCAGAGGTGATCTTTACTTTGGGTACTTGTTTAATCATTTAACTGATGAACTTCAGTGTCTTCAGGTAAAAATGTGTTGTTATATTTATCAAGGTTATTGTTCTGATTTAATGTGATAATACAATATGTTGAAATGCTATAGAAAAACACATTGTTTAGCTCTCTTCAGAGGCAGTCTCAAGCCTCAAGCTCATCTGTACCAGCATCAGTGTAGAAACTTAGCCACCTCTCTGCGCTGGACCCCATACTCATCTTAGCTGCAAAATCATTTCAAAGCGCAGAGGGGCAAAAGGGTTAAGGATAAAGAGGGGATCCCAGGCCCACTCCTCCTCAAGGAGCTGATGTGATCTCCTTTAATCTCCCATTTTATTTGTAGTTTCAGAATAAAAAAGTGAGGAGATGAAATCTTCCCTTCTCTGCATTTTGAAGTTAAGATTCCAGAGATATACACAGTGGGAAATAATCACACAAAAAAGTAAAGCTGTCCTAATCATCAGACATTTGTTTATGGCCAAATGCAGTAGGCAGAGTGACAAAGGAGAGGAAAAACCAAGAGTCAGAGAAGGTCCACACCAATTTTGCTGGGAGTTCTCTGGAGCTTGTGGAAAAACACAATTGTATTTTGAGCTGTGTACATCTCATTTCATCATTTAAAGAAAAATAGCAGGCCCAGGCCACAAGAGGCTCAAACAGAAAGAGGGGGCCTTGGGATACAGACACACTCAATACTGTGACCTTCTCAAATATAAACATTGCAGAGATGAATAGTTTATGACTTCTGCTGGTGCCTGAGATAGCTTCATAAATGAGTAAATTAGATTTGGCCACAGTAAATACCAACTGTAAGAAATCTGCAGGGCCAGCGGAGCAAAAACAAGGGGATGGAAATTTCTAATTGTCCTTATAAGAAATGTGATTATTTGTCACTTGAAGCCTATGTAATATGTAAGGTCTATCTAGAAAAAGTCCAGCCATTGTTAACATAATGAAAATGGTTTGTGTGACATTGATGTAACCTGGAAGCCAAGGAGAGTGGACTGGAAGGTACATGTGTGAACAATGATGACTTCACTGTACTAATCAGTGGGGGCAGTAGATGCCATTGAGTGAGTATGTGTACTGTGTGGCTATCACATTCAAAATGACTGAATGAGCAGAGCAAAGAATCTGCATCAACTTTTAACATTAAGCTTTAACATTCCTCCACGGAAACTATTTGGATGATATAGAAGGCTTTCAGGGATGATGCAACGAGTGCTGTGCAAGTAAAAGTGTTGTACAAATACTTTAAAGGTGGTTTAGAATCCGTTGAAAATGATCCACATTCTAGAAGGCCTGCAACAAGCAGGACACCTGAGAATGTTGAACATGCATATGCTGCAATCAACATGGATCGGTGACTGACAGTGTAAGAAATAGAAGATGATCTGGTGATTTAAAAAACTACTGTATCCAAAGTTTTGATGTAGGATCTTGGCATGAAAAGCGTCATGGCAAAATTCATTCCATGGCTTCTGCTACCAGAGCAGAAGGAACATCACGCTGCAGTTGCTAGTGACTTGATTCAAACTGCTGCCAATAAACCAGATTTCCTCAAGCAGGTCATAACCAGAGATGGTTATGTGGTGGTACTTTGAAGGGGACTAAGACATTATTGTCCAATGTACAATGTTTCTGGTAGCTTCTTCAAGAAATGTCTATTTTTCATAGCATGTGGCTGGATACTTTCTGGACAGACCACATATGTTAATTTTCATGCTATAGTTTGGGTATAAAGAAAGAAAAAGACCCTTGCTCTTTGTGGCTGATGTTTCAGATTGTGTCCCCAATACTCCTTCTCTCCTCTTCCTTAATAATTCAACTCTGACTTTGTTTAGGGTGGCAGTGAGCCTAGTCATTTCCCAGCCCCTCCTTGCACATGTGGGTGCTGAAGGGAACAGCTCCTGCCAGGGAGGTGTACATGGAAGCCACTGGATGGAACATCTGGGAAAGTCTTGGGAGGGCAGAGATTCATCCAGCTCTTGTTTCCCCATACACTTGCTCTTTGCTCTTCTAGTCTCCTCTAAGGAATTGAAGCTGGGAAGCTTGTAACCGGGAGGATAACAGCTGATCACTGAAACGGCTGAGCAGAAACACAAGTCATCTGGTCTCTGCTGGCATATCTGAGCCACTGCACTATCCCCCAGCAGTCTACCTCAGGACTTCTATTCGCACCAGAAAAATTCACCCCTTACTGTCTTGTTTGTCCATTGAAGCCAGTTCTAACAGATGGAATGGTAATTTTTAATTTCAAGATGCATGTGGAGAATAATTAGGCATATCCCCCCTAGCAAGTTCACCATGATTTCCTCTGAGGGATGCACAGGTGGAACCACACTGGTGGCTAGGATTCTCTCTGGGTCTGAGCACCCTCAGCCCAAGGCGGCACTACCACGGGGGAAAGGCTGATTCCTTTTAGACCTTTACTTTATGTCTCTACTGGAATTAGACAGGCAAGCCAACAACTAACCTACAAATGTTTAAAAGACTTCCCAATTAACCTGCAGGATGAGATGGTCTATAGAACAATAGAATTCAAGTTCATACACATGGTTAAAACCCCAAATCTGAGCCCTTTTCCATCATCTTTGGGAAAACTCCAGAAAGATAGCCACACCTCTCTGATGGCAGCTTCAGAAGCATTATTAGGTATTTTTATGTTAAGCACGCAGTAGACACATCACAACATTTTGTGAGGTGCAGTGGAATTGAGAAGTATCTTTAGAATATTCAGGACATATTACTCTCTCTCTCTCTCTATATATATATATATATATATGTGTGTGTGTGTGTGTGTGTGTGTGTACACACATACATACATACTGAAGACTCAAGGGTATCTGATTATTGAAAAATGTGAACCAGTACTCTATTACAACAGGGTAAAATATTGCACCTATGTTGACATTAACTGTTCTTATAGGGCAAATTTGCCATTGGGTTGGTGAAGTCTATTTGATATCTCTGCTTTTACATGGTGGAAGGCAACTTGTGTTTAATTTTGTAAGTGAAGTAAAATTTGAAAGGCACAAAGGAAGCATGCCAGGAATGCTTCCTTATGTATCACAAAGGAATACATAAAAATATTTTTAAAAATGAATCAAAGCCTCTCCTTCATTTTATTTAATTTATACTTTCCCTCTATCAAGTTATATATCTGCTTTGTAAGTATTTATAGCTCACATTTCCTTAAAAGGGGCACGTTATTGGCAATTATTTGTAGTCTTTGAGAACAGGCAAGGTGGCCCCATAGACCATCAAGGAAACCACCAGCATTTGAGTAGTTAATAGAGGCATTTATTGGTAAAGGGAACAAAAGTAATTGTGCAAAACTTTTATAAGCTTTTCAAAATAGTCTAGAAAGTGATCATCTTTGTGACTGCTAAGCTCAGCCTGAATGACACAGAGAAGGAAACTACACTAACAAATTGTTCTCCAAATGTACCTGTGAGGTGACTTTTTCAAAAGAAGAATATTGGAGATAAAATGAGGTGACCTTTTAATGTTGTGCTCCCAGCCAAGTTATTATGAATTGCTTTATAGCAAACAACAGCATGAATGGTGTCCCCAGGCAACTGTACTGATGTTGCCCCCAGAAATCTAATATGTGGATCTGATGAAGACCCATAGATAGGGCAGCCATCATCTGAACCACCCCCATCCCCAAAGACCTTCACACACACACACACACACACACACACACGTGCACACACACAGAATTAAAATTGATCTTCAATGTTTTGGCAGCCATTGGAGACTTCAGTCCCTCCAGCAGCATTTCCCGTAGAAGACATTCCTTTCCAGAGCTGATCAGCATCATAATCTAGCAAATAAATAATTTATATGGGGAACTAATAAAGTAATGGAGTACTTCAGGGGCTGGTAATAAGGAGGCAGAACCAGGGCCTCCTGGAGACACTCTAGAGAAAAGGCACGAATATGTAACTGGGGGGACAATCCCCATCCCTGGAATTAGGGGAGAGGTTGGGAAGTGCCGAGGACTATTAACGAGCAGCAGCCCCAGTGCGGTTGCACAAACCAGTGTGTGTTGCCCCAGCAATTGGGGCAATGCCTCAAGACTCAGCAGAAAGAAGTGTGTAGGGAGCATGCATCAGGCTATAGAGATGACTGGATGAAGGGACACATCCTCCTATCTACTTCTACCATGTAGGGGACCCCAGGGGCTGCCTTTAAAAAGTGGAGAATGCAGAAATGTGGTGCTCTTTGCTTTTTTACTCCCCTCAGTGGTCTGGTCAGCTTCTTGGAGCTTGAGTTCCTGGACTGGTGGACCTTAGGACTGTGTGGACCTGGAATGTTCCCAGATCCCCTGTTTGAGCACTTCAGGGCCTGCCTGGCCAGGAGTACAGCAGGTGCTGGGCCGATAGGGCAGAAGAGGAGGAAGCCTGGGATGGTGAGCTCTGGAGGCTGTGTGGCTAGGCACAAGTCCGCTGCCCTTCTCCTGCATGGGAAGCCATGGGCAACACTGGAGCGAGCACTGTGTGTGCCTGCCTGACTAGGGGCACAGCTGCACCAGCAAGAGATGGGGAGCAAGTGATGGACTGGCAGGAAGAAGCCAAGGAAGGAGCAGTGTGCCATGAAAGGGATTTTGGTCAGAGTACAAAGACTCCAAAGCGCACTTGGAGCAGACCATGACCACGAGCATGCCGCAGCTGCCTGTATTTTCCCAAGGACAGTTCTTTTAAATGGGAAGAGGAATTCTGGCTGTAGCCTAGGACTGGTCTGGCCTGGCAGAGGATGGCAGGGTTATTTTTCTTTGGATCTTTTAGAAGGTATGGGCTTTGAGGCAGAAACCTGCCTTTATTTCAAATTGTATCGTCATTAAATAAGATTCCTTCTCCTTTCCACCGAACTCTGTCTCCAGAGTTTTGTCTGTTCGGCAGCAAGTGGTAGGACCCTCACTGGCTGGTGCTGTAACATATCTACTGCCTTTCTGCTTTGATTTCTCCACCCTCACTCTGCCCTTTCACCCACAGAATGTTGTCCTCTGACTGTACTTTCTTCAACTTTAAACTTGTTTAAATTCTCCTCATACTCCAGTGACCTGCTCATTTCCCTTCTTTTTGATGTAGCCTTTCTTGCTCCTCTAAACTTAATTGCTCTCCCCTTTAAATGTTCATCGTACTTATGTTTATGTAACTATTCCATAGTACAATTGACCCTGGAACAACATGGGGATAAGGAGCACAGACACCTCCCTCCTTCATAGTGAAAAATACACACATAACTTTGACCCCCCCACACTTAACTACTAATAACCTACTAATGACAGGAAGCTTTACTGATAACATAAACAGTTGATTGACATTTATTTTGTATGTATATGTATTATATACTATATTATAATACAGTAAGCTAAAAAATGAAAATCATAATGAAGAGAAGATACATTTATAGTATTTACTGAAGAACTCTGCATATAAGCTGATCTATGCAGTTGAAACCCAGGTTGTTCAAGGATAAACTGCCCCATGTTTATGTTACTATGACCACAGTACTTACATATATGTGACTTGTCTAATACCCCTTTGATAAAGCCAGGTGTTACCTGGCTTTATAATTGTATTATAATTGTATTTATTTTTTACTGTAATTAGACTATAAGCTCTTTGGCAGCAGGGTCATGTTGAACAGTCCTTGAATTTCCAACAGTATATAGACCTTTTTGCTTCATATCTACCAGTTGCATACATTTGCTGTCTCATTGCCAGGACAAGAATCATTTCAAGAATCATTTCTTCAGCTTCTACAAGACAATTTCTTCTATTGTGTGTACCTAAGAGGTGAGAGTCTAGATGTATTGGATTTTGGCTGCAATTTGAAAGGCAAGGATTCTTTTGTTTTTTGAGGAATTCTGCAAACTATGCTCCACCAACAAAAATATCAGATTATTCTGGAGAAAATTGGCAAAGAACATAAGAAACACTCATCACCCTTTGATTTTTAAAACTTGTCTATTCTAGAGAGAAAGGTAATTCTGTTCCAGCTTGTCTTTGGGACAGTGGCATGGCATCAGTGAGAAAGGGCCTTAAAGGCAGGAATGAGATAATGGGGCCCACGTGGAGCTCCATTTTGGCCTGTGAGGGGGGCTGGCTACTTTGCTTGGTACCTGCAATGACTGGTTCCGTATCCTTTCCTCTTACCTAAGAGTCTTTTTCGTGTACCAGGGACCTTCCACAGAATCCTCAGTTCTAAGTAGCAATTACAAACCTTTCTCTCTTACAGCCTGGAGCTGGCCTCCCACCTGTGTTTCCCCATCTTCTTTGTTCAGAAAATCTCAAGGTTTGGGGTAAAAGCAGATTTTCTGATACCTCAGGTGCTTTCATGTTCTCTCATTGTAGCGCTCCAGACTCACACTGAAAAGCCACTCTGTATTTCCCCACCCATGGGGATTATTGTTCTTTTGGATACTAACAGTTCATAGAATTTCATATGTATACTTATTGGTGCCTAGTAGCAGAAAAAAACCCCAACATCCTGAAATACTTGTGGAATTGGAAAAAAAATGTGATTCCTAGGTAGTGTCTTGAATTGTTTGAGAAAGAGGGGAGAGATAGTGTTTGACAATAAAGGAGATACAATATTAGGGTATTTTATAATTTCTCCCTATAGGCATAAAGAAAAGCGGGATTATTTCCATTTAAGGAAATTATATTTTTGGGTCATGGGAAACTGGTTTATTTCTTTGATCCATTAACCATAAAGCAGCAGCCCAAATTTCTCACCATTTTTCCAATATAGAGCATAGAATGTGGTAAGACAGTACTGTGTGGTTGTCTTTCACAAGCTGAGCACGAGGAACATAAATCTCATTAAGTTTTGCTGGGCATGGGGGTTGTCTTCAAATACTTGGGTCATTTCTTATGATTTACACATTGAGTTAAAGCTGGCATCACAGGATAAATAATAGGAGCATGCTGGGAATGATCATTTAGAACCACTGAGTTGGCGTGTCCACAGTTGGCATCTTCCGCACAGACCCCTAATCCTTTCTAACTGTCTAAGGAAGGTACGTCCTCAGTGACAAGTAGGCTAGAGCCAGAATATTGCCAAGTGGTCCCAACTACGATCCTGACCTAGGATTAGAGTACCATTTCCACATTAATAAAATGGCTCAGATACACTTCAGTTTGGATTTTGTTCCTGAGAGTCAAGAGCTAAACCACAAGCATTCTTTGACTTTCTCCCATAATTGCCAGAAGACCCTTTCAATATTCACAATATTTTAGGATTGTACTTATTAAGCCAGGAATATTGTGTCCTTCATACACCAGACACTAAACCTTGAGTGGAGGATATGGACAGTGATGAGCAAGACAAATATGGTCTCTTCCTTCACTGGAATTCTTTAAAAATAATAAAAGAAACAATTGTATCTTATATCAAGTACTATTAAAGCAGTATGGCTTTGTGAGAGTGAACAACTGGGCAGGGGCTTCTTTGAGTATGGTGGCCGTAGACAGATTATTTTAGAGGCTGGCACTCAAACTGAAGCCTAAAGGGTAAGAACAGCCAGTTAGGCAAAGAGCGGCAGACTCCCTGAGAACCTATGCGGCACTGTTCACCCTTCCACACCCCTCACCACTGCTTAACACAGGTGTGCATATGTAGGTGGGGGAGCATTGTCTTCTTTTCCAGAAGGGGCTTCCAGATTTAGAGCCAGGAGAACCTTAGTTGGAGTATAATGATCAATAATAAATGGTGATTTGAGAGGACTTGGGAGTGCAGGGGATGCTTGAAGAGAAAGAAGGTCTTCAATAGTCCTGAAACATGTCCACAAAATAGACCAGGTGAAGTTTGGGAATGCACAAACCAGGGGCAACAGCTTAACCAAGGATTTCCAGATGTTTAGACACAAGTCTCACTCAGCCCTCACTTTGTGTATTGGACACAGGTGTTTCCCCATTCTATATGTGTGCCTATAATGGTGACAAATTCAAGGCCACAAGAAGGGACAGTAGGTAATATATGAACTTGGATGTGGGGACCGGAGCTTGTATAAACAATCCGAGGGGGGCATCACTGAGTTCCAGGACACTCAGAAATACTGCCTAGCATTGTCATTTATAATCATTTTTCAAGACAAGCTAAATTTCTGGAATTTCATGTGAAATTTACTCATTTCCAAACGTTAATGGCAAAATAAAAAGAAAAATACTTGGTGAACTTAAAAATACCCTTTTGTAGACCATGTGAATCACTAAGTCACTCATGCAGTCTAGCTTAGGACCAAAAGCGATGTGAAGGTGAAAACAGGGCCTTTTTTGTACACCATTATCTCTTCAGCCTCCCCCGGTGCTGGTACTTAGTTGTCTGTAATGTGCATAGGTGAACAGATACCTGTGTACTCCATCCTCTAACCACCATCACGCTTGGTTCATCCAAACATGCTTAGTCATCTGTTATCTAAAGTCTTATACAAAACCAGCTTCACAGAAGAGAGGCGGTGTAATCGACTTTTATTTCCTTTTTTGGACGAAGAAATTCCAGTGCCTGATTTATCTCAAATTTAATCACATACCCGATCACTTCCAGGATTTTCTGAGTCAGACTGAACTTTCTAATGCATTCCAGACTTTTATCTCCAGCCGCCATCACAAAGTAGTTATTTTTTTCCCCAGTCTGGCATCTCAAAGAGTATTTTTACCCAAACATGTAATTAATTAACCCCAATTAATTAGAATTTTAAATTGCTTTCTAAATTTACTGTAATGTAAAGCCGTTCTTTTTCACTTGTAGGAAGATTCAGTAGAAAGTCCTGCATTACCATTAAAAACGTAATATTCTCAAAGCCTGCCTCTCATGAACACTATGAAATTTGTTCAAAGAGAAAATCAGGAAAAATTGTCTCTATCAAGAAGCACAAAGCTATTTAGATAAAATTATTCGTCAAGCCAGCTCTGAGCTAAGTTATTCTTTTGTGAGATTTCTTTTTTTGCTTTGAGCAGTTTTTTACCCCTTCCTCTCTCCCTGAGTCATAGAAAAAATCAATATTTTCTGGAAGAACAGAGATGAGAGCCTTTGGAGAACTCCACCCCCTGTTTGCTGCAAAAGCATTAATAAATGTCACCAGCAAAGTTGGGTACCAGGGGAAACAAGATGACCTCATGAATATATTTTATAAAGAGCTTAAAATGTCCATCTTGTATATTATTTGTCCCTTAAAGAGTCTAAGAAATATTGATCCCTTCGACTGGTGCAAAAAGCAGTTTAAATCCACCAAACCGCTCTAAGTATGAATGTATATATACAAAAAGCAGTGCCCGTTCAAAGTGGCTTCTAAATGTCCCTTTTCTCAATGCGGGGAATGCTCTGTAGTAAAGGATTCCTTTTGGTTGGGTAGCTGGTATCCTTGGATCTATTATAGCAAAATAAAGGAAACTCATGCTGCTTTCACTTAAAATGACATTATCATACAGCCCTATTAAAACTCATCTGCGGATAAAAACTGATTTTTGTATTCACTGGCCATCATTGCAGGGCTACCCTCTGATCTTGTAAAGGAATGTTATCCGACACCCTTAGCCATCATCCCCCATCTACACGCAATCAGTGACAGGCACGGTGTTCGGTGTTCGAGAAGAGCACAGAGTGTAAGTGACATAGATAAGAAGCTGTGGACAGAGATCTAGGTGATATGAGGTGTTAGGTGATACATTTTTATTTTTGCCAGAGATCCTCTAGGTGATTCTGGATCAACTTTTTCACCTGTTTGTTGTGGTTTCCCCACTGCTAAAATGTCCTTTCCCTTTCTCACAGGGATAGTAGGATGGTGACTAATGATTATGGTCTGAGATTAGTAGTATACTTGTCCAAGTTTAGGTGACTGTTGGTTTAAACCTACAATTTTCAAGACAAAAAAAATACTTTTATCCTTCAGGAAATTTAAGGTGCTTTGAAGCTATTGGTTCTGGCTTTGTTGCTGCCACCTGAGAACCTTCAAAAGTTCTCTATCAGCTCTGAGCCAAAGAAACAGAGGGCTCTTCTATTACTGTTCTCTTAGTCATAGTGAGACATCTTAACAGGGATACACAGTGAGGCCTGTCTTGATGAGTGCCCCGGAACAGGAGGAATCACAGCTCTCTCACTGTATGTGGGGCCAGTGCTCAGGGAAGAATACAAAGTTGGGGCCAGGAAGACCTGCTTGCTAGTTCCAGCTCTTCTGGTGACCAGCTGCGTAACCTTGGCTGAGCCATGATCTCATGGAGTTTAGGTTTACCTGTCTGTGAAATGGATATTATAATAAAAACTTGTAAGAATGAAATAAACTATGTGAAAGCATTCTGTAGGCTATACACAGAAAAATTGCATTTGCAAGAAAGATTAGTGACAAACAAGTATTTTATCTTTGGGACGAGTTTCCAACTGGTTCCGTCTGGCTCTCACTCATGTGTTCTATGATCGATCATTGGCCTTGGCTCTGGCTCCCATTTAACATTTTCCTCATGAACTCCTCCTTCTACTACCTCTCCTCTGAACTCAACCCAAGGATAAAAAAATCTGCTAAATGTGACTTTCTTCTTCAGCAGGTGAAAATCCATTGGTTCTCTCTAGCTTCCATTTTACTCAAGTAGCAGTGCACCCATTCCTGCAAATGTTAGTGAAAACACACCTAGGATCCATTATATTCCATCCTAAATACATGAATATGTTCCACATTTTCATAAAAAGAGGACCTCAATTAGTAGCCAGATGGTTTTACTCTATACCTTTGTGCCAGCCTCAGTAGGTTCTTTTTCAGAGACCCTTCATTTGCTGCCCTTGTATTCCCTGCACTTTGGCAGGTTTGAGTAGGAGCTGCATATCCACGTAAAATTGCGCAGGTGATATTGTCAGGCTGGGCAAAGGCCCCTCAGCTTCACAAACGCTCAGTGCCTAGAAGGGCAATGCTTCCTTTTGTAAGAGGCCTTCTAGTTTTCTACTACACTCATGGAGGCACCAGCCCAACTGGCTCTGTTTGTTGAGATTAAGGTGGAGAAAACTGCACACTCAGTACTGCTCAGGCCCCGGCTTCTGCTTGGCAAGGATAAGTCATGACATTAGCTTTTCTGCCCTAGCATTCTGGTAGTGTCAGCCTCAAAAGATTTGTGACATACCATGAATTCTTCTAATTTTCGATTACCTATTCATTCATCAAAACGTTTTGAAATTACGTATTTCTTTTCAAGGCTGCTTTGAAATAAATGCTGAGCTAATGTTTCTGAACTGTGAGTTTGTGTCATTTCCCTCACAGACTTCAGTGGCTGTGTCACTGGAAAACCCCTTGGGATTACTTTCAAAGGCTTCGCCCACCTGGGCAGGTTCACCACCAGTCCCTCACACTTCCTGTAACAGTTCCCCTATTCTCGTATCCCTGTATGTTTACTTATGCTCTTTTTTTTAATGGCTGAAATGTTCTTTTCCACCTTGCCTGATGACATCATCTTACTCATTCTTCAAAGATAAGATTAAAGGTCACCTCAACTGTAAAATCCAGTGACTCTTTTCTCTTATTACCACAGACTTATAATAATGTAATCATGTCTCTTTTTCTATAGTTCTCTCTCCCTCTCTCTTTCTTCTGTTAAATTTCCCATCAAGCAAAAGGGCACATCCTATTTATCTGGGTAAGAAGGTCTGGTTGAGTGCTTGACACATAGTAGGTGCTCAGTAAATCTTTAGGAAAAGAAACAAGAAGAGTCAAATATTGACAAACACTATATCTTTTACTGGTTTCAATTTTATTTTTTAAGATTTAGAAGTTATATTCTACATTATATGTGTGTGTGTGTGTGTGTGTGTATATATATATATATATATATATATATATAGTCAATGGAAAGTTTATGTGACAATTGTTTTACTCTGTAGTCTTTAAAGGGTTCAAAACATTCTTCTCAGCTTTTTTCTTTCCAGATGGTTTTAACATTTTCGATTCATTTTCATATATTGTATCCTGTTGATAATTTTACTTGTTTTTTTTTTTTTCCTGGAGGTTTGCAGTGTTTGTCATCTTTTATACAATGAGGACAGGTTAGGCAGCCTGAGCTGAATCCAGGATTACAGAAATGGAAGATTTATGGTTTGTGCAAAGGTGCAGCAATGTTTTTTGTCTTATTACAATATCTTATTGCCTCTAAAGGCCAAAGGCTCTCTTCAGGAAATAGTTACAATGTCTCCTGAATCCCCTTATCAAGTTCTAATGATCACTCAGAGCCCAGTGTCCTTTGAGTATAGATGGATTTTTTCCCTCTAAAGTCATTGTCTTATTCTTGTCCATGTGGAAATGTACCTTCACCTCTTGACCTCCACTTGGTTTCTCCTGATGTTTTGCAGTAGTACCTCATAGGAGTTTTCTTTTTCCCATAAGAAAAAGTTCGATGTTATCTGCAAACTTGGAGATTTCACTAGATATTCCCTCTTCTACTTCACAAGCTAAACTTTTAAATAAAAGTGATCAAGAAACTAACATCTTGGTGATCCTACTGTTAACATTTCATCACAGAATACTCATTTATTTTGATCCTTTTATTCCTGCATCTGTGCCATTTCCTTAGCTATGAAGTAAAAAAAAATCTCTTTAATTCTATGATGTTTTTAGAAAAAAATTGCTTAGTATATAATTTAGTCAAAGGATTTTTGAAATACAAATAACTGCATCTCTTAATTCTACTTTGCTAAGTTCAGTTTACTGTTTCAGAAACACCACAAGAATCAAGTAGCTGGGCCAAGCTGCATGAAGAGTAGATCTGGCTGCCAGTGATAGTCAGAAATACATTGATCAGTAGACAGACCAGGAAAAGGAAGAGTGAAGAATAGAAAGTAAATACAGGTGGTGGGGAGGATGTTCCTTAATAGTAGACCCAGGTAGTGGAGAGGCAGATTCCTTAAGAGTGGTTATTTTAAAGAGCTAGGACCTCATTTTTAAGGGTTTGCATCTTCCTTAAGTGCATGGATCTCTAAGGTTGACTTCTGAAAGTAGAGCTTACTTATGTTTTCTTCCCTGTTGATACTGTGCTACTATATTTTAAATTTGCTCTACTCACTCATCAGTGAACCCAACTTTTATTATCCAGCCAATAGATACTTAATAGATACCTATAATTTTTAAGTCCTTGCAGAAAATGACCAGAGGGAGAGAACAGAGTTCCCTGCCCTTAAAAATATCACAATTTAGCAGAAAGGATAAGACTAATAACCACAAAAGTCTCTACTTAGAAAGTACTTCCTGCCATTATCATTCATCCTAGATTTTTCTGGACAGTTTCAATTTCATGTCATTGTATTTCTTTTTTTTTAATTGAACGAATTTAATATTTAGACCTTGTCACTTGTCAGACCACATGTCCTGACCCTGCCATTTGGTTTGGACAGTGACCAGAGTCAGAGGCCAAGTGCTTGTTTACCTGAAGTGACTGGTATACCAGCTGTTTACAAAGGGCGTTTGTGCTGATTGATTGAGAAAAGTTTCTCCTGACTGGGCAGAGCCTATGCCGTACAAGTTGATACCTGTTTTGAATATCACTCTAGGAATAGGGCATTCATGGGAATGTAGATTGGGTTCAGAAAAGTAGGAACTTAACCACTAGTTTGGGGAACAGGGCTTTGGAGGACCCTGTAGTGCCATCGGTGGTTTTACACATTTGCTTAGGTAAAATGATTCACTGGTACACAAACTCAGAAAATCCTTTTATCAATCCAGTCATTCTTTTGCAATGTTTGTTTATCAATTCAGTTGTTCAACAAATACTTGTTGAGTACCTACCTGTGCATCAGGGATCGCTAAGTATGTACTAAAGTCCATTTCTTATTCTTAGGCATAGTTATACATTCCTCCAACTTTTGTGCAATTGCATGTAACCATGTGACTAGACTCTAATATGACATGACAGGAATAGAGAAGGCCCCTTAGTGACCTTAAAACTACGTGTGTGATAATGCAAAGTGGTCATCACCCTGGGTTGTGAATAACCGCTGGCCAGTGCGCCCTCTCCTCCCATCTCACCGATCTGCCAGTTAGTGAGCAAAAATTCAACTTCTATTCTATTAAGCTACTAAGTGTTTGGATCTATTTATTATTGTAGCCTAGCTATAACCAACTAAGATGAGTTAGGTTATTATGTGGGTTAAAAAAACACCTCAGTGGTTTAAACCACAAATGTTCATTTCTTATTCTGTTGACTACTGGGGAGTTGTCAGAAGGATCTTCTCCCACATTATTCTTACTTTGTCACCTCTTCTCTGGGTCAATCCTAGTGGAGCAACATGGTCAGGATCATTACTTGTCACTCTGAAAGAGAAAAAAGAGTTCTGGAGAGTTTTTTATTAGCCATTAAACAAGTAGCCAAGAGTCACACACACCACTCCCACCCACAACTCATTGGTTATCCATGGTCACATGGCCCCAATCAAAGCCTGGAAGTGCAACCCTTCCAGGTGCCTGGAAGCTAGAGGGCCAAAAGAATTCAGAAAGTTTCATTAAAGTGCACTGCACCAGCCTAACTGATCTAAAATAGCCTGCCGTGTGCTAGACACTATGTGAGATATTGGCATTTAAAGATTATGTCATGGTTCTAATTTTATAATTTTACAGTGCTTTTTATTCCAAACTTGTGGGTAGATGCCATCTGCATTCGATGATTTCCTGTAACATTTTTGAAGCAGATAGTACATATATTATTAATTAGCTCGCTCATTCATTCATTCTGCTAACAGTGTTTATTAAGTATCCATTTACTACATACCTGTCCTGGGAGCTATGGGGAATACAACAATGGCATTGAGACCAAACCTGCCCATGAAGAACTGAGAATGTAGGAAATGGTTTGTTCTTGCACCTCCACGCTATTTTCAGTAAATATCTCCCTGGTCATTTTCTCAATAAAACCAAGGCAGCAATTTCATTTTGGCGCTTTGCCCTCATCATGTGGGAGTCCAGTGTTAAGTTGGAAGAATGGGTACTACACTGACCAAGGCTCAGGGACAGATCCCCTGGTGATCCTTACCATTTGTTTTTTGAGCCCATGGCTCATTTGGAGGTTCTATGCACCACAGTCTACACATTACTGACCTGCCACCAATGTACCAAAGAAACTAAAGGCAGGAACATGGGCTGATAACAATGTACTCTGCTCTAACTCATTCCTCTTCAGGTGTCGAGGCTCTGTTTATTTTTGGAGCCTTTGTTCAACTTACAAGTCTCTTTGAAAGGTAATAGAGGAGTGGTTTTCAAGTTGTGTTCTCCAGTTGCCGAGGACTAAGAGGAAGGCGCTCCAGGGAAGCGAGGCATAGCCCAGGCCTTCTGTCTCAACCAGAGCAGCTTCACTTTTGAAAGCTTGTTGTATTGGAATTCTAGCTATGATTCTATTATTAGAAAAGTTGAATTTCTTTCAAAAAGATTCAGTGATTAAATGAGTTGCTATTTCAAAACATTGCAGAAGCCCAAGAGTTACTCACCTCCCAAATGACAGACCATGAACTCTGAAAGCAACCAGGATCAGCCTGCTACTCTGGAGAAAGCAGCTTTGGTCTATGGCTCATGATGTGAAAACACACAAAGTCTCATTGGATAGGCCTTATCTCTTCTGGGCCATGAGTTCCCAAAGGAAGCATGTAGTCCTGCGCCTTGCACATAGTAGATGTTAAAAGAGTATCTGTTGAATGAACAATGAAATGAGTCAGGATTAGCTGTCCATGTAATGGGTAGGAAGAACAAAGCTCAGAATGGTGAAAGGGTTGGCCCAAGGTCACACAGTAAAAACGAAGACAAAGTTTACAAGAATGATTACAGATTGGACTGACTTATGTCATATGTTGACTCCTCAATAGCAATAGAAATGTCCAAACTCAACCTCTCACTTTGTTCACCTCCATAGCCATCCTAATGACTTAACACAGATACAGTTCAAGTTTCAATTCAAATGATCAGCGGCCTTGTCTGTCTGCTCTTTCTGTTAACACGTGATGTGAACAAAACCTGTCTCTTTTGTCCTTTATAGTAGAGAATGTATTTCCCCCTTCCCCTGCTCCCCCATGAGGGCAGGGCATGTTCAGAGGGACACTGCCATCCTGGGTGGGGCTGAGCAGAGGACGAGGGAGACAGTGTAAGAAGGACAAAGTGTGCTAGGGTTAGGTTGTTCCAGCTTCTCCTTCCTTTGTGCCTTTCCTACTTCTGCATCATCAATGATGTTATTTATGGAATGCCGGTGTGTTTCTTTTTTTAATTAAAGGGAGGAAAAAAATCCAGTCTTGTATAACAAGAGTGATGACTCAACAGGACTGCTCAGCACCAAATGACTTCCTGCAATTGCCTCTGCAATAGTGCTTCTTGCCGAAGCAGGGTGTTGGGCACCGGGTGAGACTGCCCCTCAGGATGCCGTCTGCCCTCGTGGCTCGCTTCTCACAGGTTCTCTGGCATGCCCACGATCATGACGTCTCTGGCCTGCTGGCCCCCCGCTGACCAAAGCTTGCTGATCTGTGTGTGTATACAGGAGGGAATAATTTAGCAGAGATAATGGAATGTTTGGTCGAACCTTCTTCCAGGTAATCTAAATACTAAGTTTTTCCAGCACTGTAACACAAAAGAGGATCGTTAGTTTTAATGATCCTTGAAACTTATCTGTTTTTACTCCTTCCTATTGTAGGGAATGAAATTGAGACTGAAATAAATTTGGCAAATATTTATTGATCATCTACACTTAAAGGACTACTCAGGCCCTCTGGATCGAATGATTTCTTTAAGGTCCTATGACTTTTGGTGA
The DNA here is from genome assembly GCF_004126475.2 of Phyllostomus discolor. Lineage (NCBI taxonomy): Eukaryota > Metazoa > Chordata > Mammalia > Chiroptera > Phyllostomidae > Phyllostomus > Phyllostomus discolor. The sequence continues at coordinate 8,417,941 of NC_040916.2, read as the reverse complement.
CAGGTACAATGAAACACTAAATGACCTCATTCCCTTGTAATTCTTCATTCCACCATTCAAATCTAAAGTTTGTTTTATTATAATTTTGGCTGACCTAGGAATTCTGGATTGGTATATGAGTGTGCATGTGTGTTTTTCAATTATGTGCCTATAGACAGAAGAGTCTGTAGCAATCCAGGCTGATAACAGGGAACACTGGAGACAGCATGTCAGAATTAGAACAACGTTCCCTTTCGATGAAGACAAACCTAGTTACGAATCCTAATTCTTCCACTCACTTCATGACCATAGTTTAGTTTCATAATCATTTTGAAATGATTATGCAAGTGATAGTGAAATATGTTTAATCTTTATCTTGAAAGACTATATGCAGAATTAATAGCTTAACCATGGCTTTTCTTTTCTTTTAGGTTTTACTTATTTTTAGACAGGGGAAGGGAGAGAGAAAGAGAGAGAGAGAGAGGAATATCAATGTTTGGTTGCCTTTCACATGGCCTCCACTGGGGACCTGGCCTGCAACCCAGGCATGTGCCCTGACTGGGAATTGAACAGGCAACTCTTTGGTTTGCAGCCTGTGCTCAATCTACTGAGCTACCAGCCAGGGCACCTTTTGTTTTCTGATGCTTTGATACCTTGCTTCCTCCATGACACTGGAGGGATTGCCCCTCCCAGGGGAAGCCAATTTCTAACACCTTTGATTTGCAAAGCAACCAATCCAGAGCCCACACCTGATTGCCTCCTTTACTGGGCTCACAGTTTCTGGGTTTCTAATGCTCTGTCGTAATCACTCCAGGGCCAGGTACCAGACAAAAAGGAACAGCCGCTAGGCCCCAGAACCTCACACAATTATTCAAAGTAGTCAATCTTCAACCTGCCTGTCCAGTTCTTTCCTGTGGAAACCACACTAAAGGCACTTCCCCATGTTTTCCCTCCCTTCCTCCGCCTTCTTCTGTGGCCTGTAGGGCACGGCACACCCCTACCCCAATCCCTTGGGATCCGTGTGTAACAAACTATCTTTTTATTTTTAAAAAAATTTCATTTATAGCCCTGGCTGGTGTAGCTCAGTGGATTGAGTGCAGGCTGCGAGCCAAAGTGTCACAGGTTTGATTCCCAGTCAGGGCACATGCCTGGGTTGCAGGCTGCACAGCAACCGCACATTGATGTTTCTCTCTCTCTCTTTCTACCTCCCTTCCCTCTCTAAAAATAAATAAATAAAATCTTAAGAAAAAAAATTTCATTTATTTATTTTTAGAGAGAAGGGAAAGGGAGAAGGAGAGGGAGAGATACATCCATGAGTGAGAGAGACATTGATCAGCTGCCTCTTGCACGTGCCCCAACCAGGACGGCCCACAACCTAGGCATGTGCCATGACTGGGAATCGAACCAGCGACCTTCCGCTTTGTGAGACAATGCTCAACCAACATACCCTTGCCAGTAGGGCAACAAGCTTTCTTTTTCATCTGATCTATTGACTTCATTATACCTTAATAATAATAATCCCATATTTTAAAACAGTGTGCATGACAAAACACCTCACATAAATTCCTTAATATAACATTGTGTATTAATGATTTATTATGTGTGAAGTCCCTGGATGCACAGATATGAATATTACTTAGTTCCTTTGCTCAAGGAACCTAATTAAGAGTACGGGAAATAGCAACCAATCAGAAGTGGGGGTGGGTCATGGAAATTTTTCTATGGCAGATGGAGATATGGGAAGATAGCACAGGCATTTTTAATGATCTGCTTCAGGACACATGACATTGTGGAGCAAAGAAGGACTCAAATTCAGGCTCTGCTGACCACCAGCCCAGGACCTGGCTTCCAGGGGGACCCCTGGCTTCTTAGAGTGGGTGAGACCGGGGAGCTGGAGGACACAGGGCTCGCCTGGTTGCCCCAGACACAGCCCCCTTCTGCCTCTTTCTGCTACTCTAGGTATTTGTTACGTGGTACTTAACACAAAATATGCATTTTTTTCTTTGGCTTCTATTGTATAATCCATATTCATTTATTTTCAATAAACAATTTCAGATTCCTTATTTTTCCCCTAAAGCTTACAAATACATTTTTCTGGCTTGCCTTTCTTGCTACATTTACATAAAAGCCACACTGAAAAATTTATGGCAGTAATGGAAGTCTTGGGGAAAACAAATGCTCCGAGAAAAACTGTTGCCTTAACCCTTTACTGAGGGTCGGTACATGCATGCAGGCCCATGGAGGGGGCCATGGCATGGAGCAAAACACACTGAAGACACTCATTCTACCTGAGTAATGCTAACCGTGGGATCATTTAGGGCATCCTCGTGGCTTTATCAAATTGTTTAGACCACAGAAGAGGCTATGGAAATAAAAGTAAAGTAAATTGCTAAATTTTGAAGCAGTCATATAAATTCTATAAAAGCTTGCTCTTTGAAAATATTAAAAGGTTAAAGTACAGAACAGAGCAAAATACAACTTCATGAACAGTTTGAATAACAATATTTTATAAGGATTATAGTTTGACCACTTTGAAATATAGTACATGAAACATAAGACGAAACCATTCCTCCTTTCATCCAATGGATTTTTAATGAGCATCTACTATGCATGGGTCCCTCAAGATAGAGAAAAGTCAATGCGCCCCTTGTTCCCAAGGATTACACAGTTTAGTATCCATTAGTAGAAAATTGGTACTAATAGGCCAAAGAGTTAAGTTAGTAAAAGTAGGTTTTTATTTTATAATGTAGCATAAACATAAAAATACTTGAGCACATGAGAATTAATTTCTGAATGCCTGGAAGTAAAAGAAATCTTTAATTTATGGTATGTTCAGTTAATAAAGTTTTCCAATTTTAAATGGAATCCCCTTTGTGAGTAAGACCCAGAACAGAGAGAGAGACACGATTCAAGACTTCGTAGTCACTCCGATCACACACACGTTGCCCACCATGATGGGCTTGCCAACAAACCCACATTATGAAAACTGGACTCAATTAGATTTTGCTGACAGCCCTGACATTGGTACTTTCCAGGCCTTGAAGACATAGAAGCAATCTCTGTCATCTGATCGCTTCAAGCATTTCTTTCTTTGGGCAAGTGGGATAGAGAGATGTGAAAAATTTAAAAGCCCTGCATAAAATGTGAAATAATAACTTCTAATTCCTAGGCCAAAAATGATCACATCTAGTGTTTAAAAAATGCCAATGTTTAGGACTTTCCAGCCCCATTGTTCTAGTGTTGCATTTAGTTCCCTCCCATCCAAACATTTGACTTTTTCTTCTGTATAAACTGGTGAATTATCTGACCCCTTTAGAGATTAAGGAAGGTACTCCCCCCAGGGTTGTGTTGTGTGTGCTTTGGATGCTGTCTTCCATGGTTTGGATGCATTCTGATTCTACCTGGAGGCTGAGAGAGGGGCAGAGTAGCTTCAGCGGCTTCACATTGTACTAAGGTGAGGCCAGCTGGGTAGTGGCTGAGGCAGCAATTATGTAAAGGGCACTGAAACCCTCCTGGAAATGTGACTAGATGGATAAATGGTATTTAACAAAACACCTTTTGTTAAAGGTGCTTGGAGGGAAGATGACTATGACACTTGAGAGGAGCATGGGCAAGCACTACAGACAGGTGACATATGGAGTCATTGGATGACAGGACTTTTCCTTGCTTGCTGGTTTACACAAGTGTGGAACCAGAGCTGAGTTGCCCCGGACAACAGAAGACAGCTGAGTGATGCTATCTTTGGTACTACTTCTCCATACTCTCCAGGGTAGCATTCAGATTCTCTTCCATGCAAATGTTGACAGATATTTTAAAATATTAGTCCCCATATTTCAATCTATTCTTGACCATAAATTGAATATGTGGCATAAGTTAGTATTTCAGTGTCGTCAAATCATGGGTTTAACCTTAATAATAACAACAACAGCAACAACAACAACAACAACAACATCAATAATAATAACTATTATTTACTGACCTCTTTGGTCTCATATGAGGAGATTTGGAGCAAGGATTCTGGACTTAAAATGCATGAGTTTAAACTTAAGCTCTGATACTGTCTATATAAATTTGGTCAAATCACTTAACCTCTACGTACCTCAGTTTCCTGATCTTTATTTATTTTTAATTTCATTATTATTACTTTTAATTCTGACCCAAGGATATATTTATTGATTTAAGACAGAGAGGAAGGGGGAGAGGGAGAAACATTGATGTGAGAGAAACATGTTGATCGGTTGCCTCCCGTCCGCACCCTGATGAGAAGGGAATGGGTTGGAACCTGCGACCTAGATATGTGCTCTGATCGGGGATCAAACCCCCAACCTCTTGGTGTACTGTATGGGATGACACTCCAAGTAATCAGACCGCCTGACCAGGGCCTCAGTTTCCTTTTAAAGTGGGGATTTTTAAAGTGGGGATTGTAATAGTACAAATCCTTTATAAGGTTGCTGTAAAGATTAATGGAAAGAACACATGTAGAGTGTTTAGAATATTTCTGACATGCAATATGACTACATTACTTTATTTGTTGTTATTATTTTGTATATTCCTCAAAATAGCCCTAAAAGGGAGGTATTATCCTCATTACATGATTAAGAAACCAAGGCTCATGGAAGTTAAACAGTTGGTTCAAGATCAAATTGCTAATTACCGCCAGAGGCAGGATTTGAACGCAGGTCTGGCTTATCCTGAAACTTCTCTGACAGGATGCCTTCTGTCATAGTTGTGAGTGCCCACATGTAGGAGCTCTGGATTTGGGTTCTCTGAGCTCAGCTGACTGCTCCATCTCCTTAAGCTGTGTGACTTTGGGTGAGCGAATTCCCCTCTCTGTGCTTTAGTCATGTCATCTACAAAATGAGAATAATAGTCTTCCCCATCTCAGAGGGTTAAACAGTGAATATACGTAAGGTAACTTGCACAGTGCCTCTCATTACATGCTTGTAATTTTCATCGTCATCACCAAATCTGTTTCTGAATTGGGAGCTTTTCTGCCGAGGGTACTAGTACCTGTGCCTTAGGTTTACCCTGTGTCCTTTAAGTAAACACATTCACATTTCTTCTGCCCAGTTTGACAATCCACATTGAGCTTTGTTTCTTGGTCTTATGGGCTGAATTCTCCCCCTGCCCCAAATTCATACATTGAAGCTTTAACCCCTAGTTCCTCAGAATTTGACTGTATTTGGACACAAGGTCTTTTAATTAAGTTAAAATGAGGCCATTGTGGTGGGCCCCTGTATCAATATGACCAATGTCCTTATAAGAAGCATGAGACATACCAGGGGAACTCATGCACAGAGGGATGACCAGGCGAGGACACAGCAGCGAGAGGGCAGCTGCCTACCAGCCAAGAAGAGAGACCCCAGAGGAAACCCTCCCTGATAGCATCTTGATCTTGAGCTTCCAACCTCCAGGACTGTGAGAAAATAAATTTCTGTGAAGCCATCCAGTCTGTGGTATTTTATTATGACAGCCCTAGCAAATGAACATGTTTGGCTTTACATATGTGCTCTAGCATCCTCATGACTCCATGTACCCCATGTTAGCCATTCTCTTGCTCAGCCTCAGCCTCATTCAGACCACGTTTAGTTGTGCAATGAAAGGGTGCTGGGAGGTTCCTCCTCCATCTCCCCGCATTGGACCCTCCCTGTGCTTGATCCAGGACCCACAACAAATGGGCTTTCTCCCTTCCTCCCAGCTTCCCTGGGCTTGTGGACATGGGTGTTGGGCACCACTTTCTGATTCTTCCTTTCATAGTTGTCGTAACACAGGAATGGATTAATACTGAAAAGAATTATGGCCTGTTCCCCAGTTATATATAATTTTAAAATAAATACAATAAGACTTGGATAGAAAAATCCAACAAAGTTTTTATTTTCCCCATGATGATTGTTTTGTTGCTTTTTAAAATGAAATAAAATAAAACAACAAATAGCAAATTCTTTTCTATCCTCCTGTCACCTCCAATTTATTTTATTATTGCCTGACACTGGTGTCCTGAGCGTGTTTATTCTGTGCTGTAGGGACAAAGATGTGTAAAGGAGGACTCCCAGCAGTTTCATGGTCTCCCAGCTCTGGCACAACTGACCTACTTGCTTGACCTCTTTCCCACCTTAGCCCCACAGTCTGGGTTGACCTCCAGCCCCTGTGCCTCCGGATCCTGCCTCCTGCCTCCAACTTCAGTTCTCCACGCTAGTTTGCTGCCAAGCTGCAGTTCCCCTTAGCCTGATGGCCAAGTCCAGGGTGACTGGCATCAGCTCTTCCAGTCATTCACTGTGAGATTCTGCTTCTCCAGGCACCATTTTCCATTTTTCTCTGTGGAAACTTTGAACCAGTTTAGTGCCCTTGTAGGATGGTATGATATAGGAGACAGCAAACGTTTTGGAATTGGAGGCAATTGTGTACGAATGCTGGCTCCGCCTTCAGCACTGTGACTTTGAGAAATGTATCAGCTTCCTGGGGCTGCTGTAACAAATTGCTGCAAACTTAGTGGCTTGAAATAAAAGAAATGTATTCTCTCACAGTTCTAGGGGTCCAAATTTGAAATCAGTCTGTTGGCAGAGTTTCACTCCACATAGAGGCTCTAGCCACCTAGCATTTCTTAGTTTGTGGCTGCATCATTCCATTCTGGCTCTGATCACATTGCCTCTTCTCTCTGTGTCTTCTCCTCTGTGTATCTTATAAGGTTACCTGTGATTGCATCGAAGGTTTACTGGGATAATCCAGGATAAGTTTCTTCTCTCAAGATGCTTAGCTTAATCTCATTTTAACCACATATGGTAACTTCCACTCTTTTGGCATGTAAGGTAATGTTCACAGACCCTGAGGTTTAGGAAATGAGCACATTTTTCAGTTCACTTCAAGCAAGTGCCTCACTTTCCTTATTTAGAACAGGACTAATAGCTACTATTTCACAGACTCAAAATAAAGATTGATAAAAGGGGTCAGTAAATGGTAACTGTTACTCTTAATGCATCAGGAATCATTTTAGTTCCAAGGGCCCACAGATGCTGCTGGGATATAGAGTGTCAATTGGAACTGTCTCAGTCATCAGGGAAATATGTGCCAGTTATGTTTCAAGAAGCCTGCACTCCGTGTGGGACCATACATTCAGAGGCTGTGACCAAGATAGTAGCCTTCAGGAGCAACTGGCACCTCTAGGCTCATTTCCCAGTCTCCTGGGATGGATTTAGTTTTCTGGTTAGTCTAGCAATAATTGCATTGCCTGCTTGCTCTAAATGGGCTGTGGCCTTGGTTACTGTCTCTGACTTTACTGTCTGCTGTGGATTATAACCAGTCCTGGTTGCTGTCAGTTTCTTTCCCTGAGACATGCATCTGCTTCTCTCTGGCCTCCACCCTGCTTTGCAAGCACTCACACTCGGCCTTTTTCCTTACCTCATCTGCCTACTCTCTTTGCATCTAAGCCATCTGACTTACTTGTCTATTCCCTCCTCACTTGTTTTTCTCTGCCCCACCTGACTCCCTCTCTCTGCACCTGAGCCATTCCCTGCTTCACCTGCCACATTCTGCTTGCACCGAAGCCATGGCGTATGTTCCTATGGCAGCGTGTTTTTTCCCCATCACTATCCCTTTGCATGTGCAATTTTATTTCTCCAGAATGCACTCCCTACCTTGTTTATCTGGTTACTACTATTTGTCGTTAAAAATTATCATTGAGGTTTATGTTCCATAGAAAGTGTTCTCATATTGGGTAGATGTTCCTCTCCTATGCCTCCACCATAGCTTTGTTACTGTGTCATGCTTGTTTTCTGGCAAGCCTACCTCCTCTAGGAAGTAGTGACCTTTTTGAAGTTGAGACTGTGTCTTTTTTTGTACCACTGACCTCTAGCATAGTGCCTCAAGATACTAAGTGCTACAGGAAGGACTATTGAGTGGCCCTTAAGCCAAGAACTATCAGGTCCCTGAAGTCTTGTTGCTGAATTCTTTGAATTAGACCCTCTAAGAGACAATCAGCCCCAAATGGATTTCAGAGCACTACTTGAAGTTGAGATCTCTGGGCTCCTCTTAAAGACCACCTCTGCCATTGTAGTCAATTGTTCTTAGACCCATCCCAGGCCAATCCAAATGGGCTCCTAAGTCTATCCTCCTTGGTGGATGCTCTCAGGATGTGCTGAAGTGAGTCTGGGATGCATTTGACAAATCAAGACCTTTAGGAAATAAACTCTCCTATCCCCACTTGGCTAGCAATGAGTGTGTTCACTATGCTCTTCTAGACCTAGAAATGGATCTTACTTTTATCGCTGTTACTAATAATAACACAGTACTTCACAGTTTTAAAAAGTGCTTTCTTACGTAGTATGTCAGTTTAGCCTTACATTTACCACGGTAAGTAGGTATTGGTATTATTACTTTCTTTTCTTTCTTCTCTCTCTCTTTCTCTTCCACTCCCCGCCCAGAAAGTACCATAGTGAAAGACCCTGGTATCAGCATTAAATGGACTTAGTCTCCGATCTCACCTCTGTCAATTACTAGCTGCATCTTTGGGAAAATCAGTTCATCTTTTTGAGCCTCAAGATCTCGGGATTCTTAAGTGGCAGGATATTGTGACCACATTAAATTGAAACTGCCATTTGACTCCATCATTTAAACTTTAGAGATATTTCATCTTACTATAAAATTAAAATGGAAAGGAAATAATGCTAATGAAAATGGGAAAAATACGAATAATTAAATTGTGCAATATGGAACATTGATCAAGGAATTAAATTGGCTTAATGTACTTCACTGGAAAAATACTTTCTCCACAAAAAATTTATTGATGTTAGCATAATTCTGATTAACATATTTGTATTTTAAATGTAGGCAGGGGCCAAAATGAGGCTGAAATGATGAGGCCAAATAGCCCAGTCCCTGATGATCATAATAATAACTATAATAACTCTTATTGAGCACTATGTCAAGTGCTTCGCATGCAATATCATTTAATCATCATAAAAGCACAGAGGGTAGGAATGTTGTATGGCCCCATTTTTATAAAAATGGAGTCAGGTCTGGTACATATTAAATATTACATACATACATCACTATGATACCCCCATCACCATCATCTTAACACCTCCGTGCTGACATCTTACAGTTTCCCAACACAATAAGAATAAAATCCAAGCCCTGGCTGGCATAGCTCAGTGGATTGAGTGCGGGCTGGGAACCAAAGTGTCCCAGGTTCAATTCCCAACCAGGGTACATTCTTGGGTTGCAGGCCATAACCCCCAGCAACCTCACATTGATGTTTCTCTCTCTCTCTCTCTATCTACCCCCCTTCCCTCTCTAAAAATAAATAAATAAAATATTTAAAAAAAGAATAAAATCCAAACTTTCTGTCAAAGCACATAAGGCCCTGCCTCATCTGTCCCCGGGATTCTTTGCCATTATTTTACTCAGAATTCCCCATGCACAACCACACTTACTTCTTGCAGATCCTCCACAACAAGCACACTTCTGCTTTATGCCCTCTCTCATCCTACTTATGGCATGCTTTTTTAAAATAGGTGCATTGTTCCCTTCATCTTCTATTCATTACTCAAGTGCCACTACCCAGAGAGGGTTTCCTGCACTCCTGTCTCAAGTGACCACTCCCACCTTTTTAATTTTTTCTATTTATTTATCTATTGTCTGTCCTCTTGACTAGGGGTTATTTCTCTTTCACTCATTGTTTTATCTCTAGTGTCTAGAACAGTGTATGCCATGTGGTAGGTATTCAGTAAATTATATTTGACTGAATGAAGAGATAAATGAATGCAAGGTCCCTGTACATAAACATGTTTCCAAGTGCTTGATCTTTGCTTCCTATTTTGGTGACGTGTGCAAGAGCACAGAGAAGAGGTTTCTGAGGGGCACATGCCAGAAAGGAAGTCTGCCTGACTCCCGGCTTTACGCTTCTCATGGCGCTGCTTGCTCTGGGTTTCTGTTCTCCGTGAAGAAGGTCTTCACCCAGATCTTGTCCACACACTAGGCAGTCTCCTTCTCCTCTTCCCTTTAGCCCCAACCTGCCACCCTGGGAATGACACAGTTTAGTGTGTCGTTTTTAGTTTTTGACAAAACACAGAGTCCTTCCTGTGGAAGTTCTTTGTTGAGTGGGGCCATTGTGTTTTAGTTACTTAATGGATTATGGGAAAAACTTTATGTTTGGATTACAGGAATAATTTCTGTGGTCTTCCGAACATGTAAATAGACTGCAGCTCTGGAAGGCAGGCTGGGGAGACAGCACGTGAGGGCTGGCTTCCCAAGGGTTCTGTCTGTGGCATCAGTCCATGCTGTCTGCCGCTTTACAGATTGCCGACCTCATTTTTATTGACAGATGTTGCATGGCCCATAGACATAGTGTGTTCAGTCTCCTAGGTGGAAATTGATCTCAATTGAATGACCAGGAAGTTGGATTTACATTGCTTTAAAAAACACCCACTTTTTCTCTTGAGTTTAAAAAAAAAGGAGATAATGATTTGGATATGCCAATGTTCAGAGAGAGGAATAAAAGCAAGTGAGAAGAAAAAAAAATCAAATACTGATTAAATTCAAAGAAAAATATTGAAAATAGAAAAAGATGGTTTATTCTTCTGAGCATGGCAAGATATCAGAATTCTTTTTAAAAATGGGTGGTAGCCTTGAGTTGGAAGGAAAGGGGCATGGTGGAATTGGAAACTAGCTCAGAGAGCTTTACCTTGAATTTTTGAAATTTTTTTTTGTGCAAGTAAAATCCCAAAGGAGAGAATGGAGAAAAGGAATACAATAAAGTTCCCCTAAAATCAACACAAGAAACAAGGCCCAGGCCCTGAAGAAAATTTTGGCTTCTAGTTTCAATCAGCATCTTTAAAGAGGTCCCCTCTGAGCTGGCCCAGAAGCTGTACTTTAAATGTGAACTGGCGTCAGTTTGATTGTCTCCACATCTATTGGAACAACTTCCAGCATCTCATGCACCCAGTGATATTTTTGTATTCCAAACCAGCCTCTGGGTGGGGCAAAGTACAGAACAACTGAAATCAAAGGGAAACAAGGAAAAGTCTAAGGCAATCCAGGAGACAGGGAGTGACACCAGAGTTCACTAATAGGTATTAGGAAAGGAGGTACTTAGAGACATGGATGAAAAGCAAGGGAAGGAACCTTCAAGTAAGAAGGTGGCAGAAAAAAGACTTGAGGAGGATAAGTATCAGAGTTCCAGCTAAATTGACTAGGCACAACCCTGAAGGTCAAGATTTCTTTAGATTTTTTGTAGGTTTAAAAAATAAATAATGGGGAGGACTCCTGGCCAAGATGGAGGTGTAGGTAAATATACTTTGCTTCCTCACACAACCAAAAGAAGGACAGCAACCAATTAAAAAACAAAAAACAACCAGAACCGCCAGAAAAATCAAACTGAAGGGAAATCTAACAACCAAGGAGTTAAAGAAGAAACATTCATCCTGACTGGTAAGAGGGGCAGAGATGGGTAGTCAGGGTGGAGAGGACATGTGGCACGGTAGCGGCTGGAAGACTGGGTGGTACCACATTTGCTTCTGTATAAACCAGGAGGAACAACTGGGGAGTGACAGAGACCATGCACACCAGCATTCCAATTTGGGGAAATAAAACCTCAAAAGCTCTGGCTGTAGAAATCTGTGGGGGTTGCAGCATTGGGAGAAACTCACAGTCTCACAGGAAAGTCCATTGGAGTGACCCACAGGTTCCTACAACATACACAGACCCACCTACCCAGAAATCAGCACCATAAAAGTCCAATCCACTTTTGGGTAGTGGGGGAACTGACTGAAAATAGAGGGAGAGCCAAGCAAGTGGAATTGTTCCCTCTTGGACCTCTCCCCCACATAAAGCACCATGATATAGTGAAGTGATGCATCACTGCCATACTGAATACCTAAGGCTCTGTCCCTTACAGTGTAACAGGTGTGCTGAGACAGAGAAATATGGCCCCAATAAAAGGATAGATAAAAACTCCAGAAAAAGAACTAAGTGGTGAGTAGATAGCCAACCTATCAGATGCAGAGTTCAAAACACTGGTAATCAGGATGCTCACAGAAGTGACTGTGTAAGGGTACAAAATAAAGGAAGAAGTGAAGGCTATACAAAGTGAAATAAAGAAAAATATACAGGGAACCAACAGTGAAGGGAAGGAAGCTGGGGCTCAAATGAATGATTTGGAACAGAAGGACTAAATAAACATTCAGCTGGAACAGAATGAAGAAACAAGAATTCAAAAAAATGAGGAGAGGCTTAGGAACATCTGGAACAACCTTAGACATTCCAACAGCCTAATCTTAGGGATGCCAGAAGACAAAAAAGGAAGAGCAACAAATTGAAAACTTATTTGAAAAAATAATGAAGAAAAACTTCCCCAATCTGGTGAAGGAAATAGATATGCAAGTCCAGGAAGCTCAGAGAGTCCTAGAGAAACTGGACCCAAGGAGGAACACACCAAGACACATCATAATTGCATTACCAAAGATTAAAGGTAAGGAGAGAATCTCAAAAGCAGCAAGAGAAAAGCAGAGAGTTACCTACAAGGAGTTCCCATAAGACTATCAGCTGACTTCTCAAAAGAAACCTTACAGGCAAGAAGAAGCTGGAAAGAAGTATTCAAGGTCATGAAGGACAAGAACCTATACCCAAAATTACTCTATCCAGCAAAGCTATCATTTAGAATGGAAGAGCAGATAAAGTGATTCCCAGATAAAGTAAACTTAAAGGAGTTCATCATCACCAAGCCCTTATTATACAAAGTGTTAAAGGGACTTATGTAAAAAAAGAGATCAAAACTAGAACTGTAAAATGATCGCAAACTCACAACTATCAACAATGGAACCTAAAAACAAAAACAGAAGGAAAAATGACTAACCAAAACACTAGAACAGGAATGGAATTGCAGAAAAGCAGATCACATGGAGGGTTATCAGTGGAGAGGGGGAAGGGGAGGGGGAATGGGGGGAAAAGAAGCTTAATTGGTAGGTACAAAATAGGCAGGGGCAGGTTAAGAACAGTATAGGAAATGGAAAACCCAAAGAACTTATATGTATGACCCATGGACATGAACTAATGGGTGTGTGGGGGGGAATGCTGGAGAGATGGGAGTTGCAGTGTGGAGGGGGTTAAAGGGAAGTAAAAAATGGGACAATTATAATAACATAATCAATTAAAAATATGTTAAAAATAAAAAATAAACAATGGAATAAATTTAATAACTTTTTAATAGAGTTTCTTTTAAGAAATTTTAAGTGCATCATGCATGTCTTCTTTTTATGATGAAGTTAGTTTTTAAAAGCTGATCCAATATGGGATTGTTATCTCAACATGGAAATATATCATTTATGTTATGCAAGGTCTGTCTAGATGGTATCCAACCATGGTACATAAAAAGTGGAGACATTTATTGAAGAAGATACAAGATGCAAGAACATTATACATAGGACAATAATGCCTCAGTTCCCTTCAAATTAGGTACTTTGGGACTTTACTCACTTCTCCCAATCGCCATCAGCTGTCCCATTGTATTTTCCTGAATCTCACTGACAGCCACACATTACACATGCTCACTCAATGGCGTTACTGCCCCCACTGACTAGTACAGCCGGCATTGTTCACACATGTACATTCCAGTCCATTTTCCTTGGCTGCCAGACTACATTGATATTGCACAAACCATTCTCGTTATATTAACAATAGTAGGAATTTCTCCAGACAGACCTTTATATGTCTGTCTATTTAAACTAAGATATGAGCATCAATGAGGGTAACTACTGTATATTTCAGTAGTTTAACATATAAAGCATTACTTAAAAATAATAATATTTTATTATTTTTAATCCTGATCTGCCTGATTCTGGGTTATTTTTCTATTCCACATTGTCAAATAAATATCTAATATCTGCAGACAGGATCCTATTTATTGAGACAGGAGGTCCAGAACATGTCCTAAAACGTTTAATGGTTCAAAGATGGTAATCCCTATGTGCCTTTATGTTATAAAGATTCTATATACATTAATATGCCAGTCTTAAAAAATTACAAAGAATAACATTCAGCTTGTGTTGTGTAGTTAGTATACAGCAGGAAAAATAATGCTCCATCTACTTTGAGGCTTATATTGAACATGTCAACATTGTGTCTGCCTCCTTGGCGTAAAAGAAGGTATTGGGATTTATTTAGGTCAAGTACCCTCCTCCTATCCTGGGACATAGCTGGTTGGACCACATGTAGAATCTGACCTAAGGGTAGCTCATATCCAGGTTAGTCAAAGGCCTCTAGTATTTCTTGGCAAAGAGACAGTTACTGGGCCAATCAGATGGCCCAGTGTTCTCCAGAATGCACATTGAGAAATACTGTTGGATCCAACAGAGTTGGGATTATGGGGGTCAAGTGAAACCTAAACTATGAGAAAAGAGAAACAATAAATACAGAGAAGCAATGAAGCAAGAAACAGCACAAAGATTTGCATTAAAAAATGAGCAAGTCAGTAGGAGAAACTCGAGCAAACGCAGCTACTCTGCAAGTGCGAGAGGAATTACAATTAAAGTTGACAGTAGATGGACAAATACAGTTCTGGAAAAACCAGGGTCCTTTAAGAAATCATTTGGTCACCAAATCAACCAGTCCTGGGGCCCCACCCTACCCCTACACTACTTATTATGTGAGTTAATATTTATTTTTATTGTTTAAACTGGTTTGAGTTACTGAATTTTTGGTTACTTGCAGTTAAAATCATCATAATGGGCACAAATGTATTAAAAACTATCTTTATAATGATGTCACTCTCTCTCCCCCATCCTTTTCAATATACCTTCCAAGTGGGGGATAAAGAAGTAGACTTGTATCTAGGATATTAGGAAGGGTATGTAACATCAGACACATTAATATGACTATAATTTATTATGTTCACTGCAGCAGTTAAAACAGGTGTTTTTATACTTATTAAGACATTAAAAAGGGATGCGAAACCATTCTCAGCTGAGCACGTTAAACCATGAGATAAACAGACTGAGAGATAGCTTTCCTTGAGCTTCTTTGAAGTACGGGAGAAGGACTCTTCCACATAGTTCTAGATGTTGGAGCTAGGGCAAAACTGACTTTGAGTCAAGCTTCAGTGCATTAGAAAATTATCCTTTTGGGGCTGTCCAAAAATGGATGGATCTTTGAGTCAGCTAGGAAGTAAATACAGCATCATTGGAGATATTTAAGCAGAGACTGAATGACCACTCTTGCAGTGTTATTAGAGAGGAGAGTCATGCTATAAGATGGGTTAAGAAGATGACAGCTGAGATCTTACAACTCTAAGACTGAATGGTTTAACTTCAGCTCTGTTTACCACAGAGCCCTTACAAAGAAGTACATGTAGTCAGGCTCCCTAAAGATGATTTCCAACAAATAGCTCACTTCTTTATTATCTCAAGTTTAGACTGTATACTCCAGAAACAATTATTTGTCTTGGGGAGGAAGCTGAAGTCACTGAATAAAATGAGAGTTTTAGATTTTCTTGGTCTTCCCTTATGCTCACCATCCCTCCTCTATCCCAGGGGTGGCTGGGAGTCGGCACAAACCATACCACAAACATTAGAGAATATATGCAAAGCCCAAGCAAACTAGAGTCCACGTAGTTCCTCCCGGGAGGCATGCCTGGAAGTCAGCACAAGAGCAACAATTAAAATATCACGAGATGAGCCGTAGACCCCAGTAGGAAGAGCTCCTTGTCTAATGACCTTTTTCTTAGTGCGATAGAAATACAATAGGCTGGCCTCATAAATCATACCTCCAGAAAACATCCACAGGGCAGACTTGACACTGTTTGCATATTCAAATGTCACCCCGTTCATAAGAGGAAAGACAAAACACTTTTTTTCTCTCAAAAATGTCAGCATGGCCGTATTAGAAAAGATAATAAGGAAGTACTTCTAGACAATAATTACCTCTGGCACCTTTCTACAGTGTACTTAATAATTTTTTAATTTTTTAAAATTATGATTATTACAGTAATTAATCAGTGGCTCGGTGACAACTTCCTCGAGGGGGGAAGTGCCTTAAAGGCCATCTGGTTTCCGTAGGGCACCTTGTTGATTTCGCATCGCATATGCAAAGCATAGTATTATTAGCAACAAAAGTGCTTGTGGAAGTAGAATTAGCCTCCATTTCTTAAATACTCAGGAAATGCTCACGTTTTACAAGTGAGAGAAAATAAAATCCTAATCCCAAATGCTAGTTGGAAAAAAAAACGTTTCCGACTTGCTCAGCTGTGGTTGTTAAACCAATCTCTTACTCTTAATTACATGCAAAAGGTTCCCAGTTCTAATTACGGACCTGAGGGAAATAGTCCATCTCCCCAAACCAATAACGCTTCATGTTAACTTCAGCTCTTTTGTGTTTAATATCCTACTGCTGGATTTTGGCTTCCCTAGATGATCTGTAAATGTGGCTCTTTCCACTTCATTTTTCACAGTGCTGCTCAGAGCAGGGGCTAGGAGACCTCACTATCCCCAGTGATTCTTTTCTAACATTTCTTGCTACCTGAGTGCAAAAATCTCTAACCTAAGATATCTACAACAGAGGCAAATTCTTTCCTGAAATGCTTCACTATGCTCCTACCCCTCCTCCCACCGCTCCCAGCCCTCCAGTTACTACGTCAAAGGCTCGGGAAGTTATGTGAATGTAGCATTTTTGTGGAGACACCCTGTCACAGATGTGGGGGCAGAGGGAGGTTCTACAGGTCAACTAGCCCTGGCACCTTCCCATCATTGGGACCCACTGAACATTCTGATGGTCAGGCAGAGCAGAAGGCAGCATGATCTGGCTGGATGCTTACAAGCAGACACTGCTAACACTTAGAGGGCATTAACAGCATGTCCAGTCCAAACCCCTTACTTTTCAGATGGAGAAGCTGAGACCTAGAGAGGAAAGGAAAGGACGTGTTCATGTCACAGAGGCAGTTAAGGGCCAAGCCAAGATTGTGCTAGGCTGTCTATAGACATCACAGCTAGTGCTTGGAGATTGTTGTCTGAACTCCATGCAGTTCCACAATCAACTCCTCAAGTAGAGAAAAGGTGAACTAACATGAGCTCGGAGTTTGTAAGTCTGGCCCTGGACATTTCTCTTATCTCCCTGGTTAGAAAATTTTTAGGCTTCATAGATCTCAATTCCTTCACTAGGGAAATGAGGATTATAATACTATCTTATGTGTAGGAGACTGTTCTCCCTGGCGTGGGCCCAGCTCCCACTTGGAGATGCACAGGACCCTCACCCATGGATAGGTTCTTCCACGGGGAATCAGACCTGCAATATACCTAGACTGCTATGAGACTTGCTTTTGCTAAAACTCCCTCACCCTGAATTGAGACACAAGTGCTCACTGTAACTTCCTAAAATCCATGCTAAAACTCCCCAGTATGGAGAGTAACCAGATCAACTACTTTTCCCTTTTTATTTGCAAATATCCTTTTTCTGTGATTTGATTAGCGGCATTGGCTCCTTTGTTTTTTGTAAAAGGTAACCACCTAAAGCCAACCTGTGCATAGTAAATGAGGACCATCATGTAATGTGCCCAGAAAAGAAATAAAGGCCTGTCATGGTGGAGGCCGTGTCTTTTTGCTCCCCTTGAGAGAAAAGCCATGCTCACCCCTTTTTTCCACTGGACTCAGTAGTCTGTGTGAATGTTTCTCCCCCATCCACAATGTGGTGGACCCCATGAGCTGGGGTCCGCATCACTTACGATGTTATTAAGAAGGAAAAAGGGAAGGGGAAAGGACAAATGCGGAAGAATCTTTTGAAGAGTAATAAAAAGTCATAGAAATTATTTTTCTTTTCTTTTTTTTTAATTTTAATCATTGTTCAAGTACATTTTTCTCCCCCCTACTCCCATTCCAGCCCACCCACCCAACCCTCCCCCCTTCCCCCCATTACCCCCCACCCCTAGTTTTTGTCCATGTGTCCTCCAAATTTGTTCCTGTAATCCCTACCCATTCCCCCCTGGAATTCCCTCTTCTCTCCCCTCTGGCAACTGTCAGGCTAAATACAACAAATCAGACGACCTCTAATATTTTATAGAATATCCTTGGATAAATTTCACCTTAAATTTTTTAGGAAAAAGTACTTTGAAATATTCAAATAATGAAGAAATCTTGTAGTATGTGTACTTTCTAAGGAAGAAGTCAAATTGTAACATTTTTGCATTTTTTATTTTTTGCACATAGTAGGTACTCAGCTCAACACAATTTAAGGCAATGAGTAAATAATGCTCTTCTGACCTGTTCCCTCTTTTCATTACCTATCCAAACCCTACCCATTCCTTCAGCTTAAGATTCACTGCATAACTTCAGCCCTCAGTGACTTCTCCCTCGTTTGAATTACTGTCTACTGTGCCTAGTGTCCAACCTCTTCAGCCTAGAGGCGGGCTCTTCTTTGTAGACAATATTCTGTTGGATCTACTGCTTTCATGTGGGCTCACTTTTGCTTTTTGATGAGACTGAGTTCCATAAGGGCAGGGGCTCCATGTTACAATTCTCTCATAGGAGCTATAGCACCTGCACAGAGCTTACTATTAAGCAGAAAAATCCGTCATGCTGGAATGCAATGATTGTTGCTGACACTATTGCCTTCTGTAAAACATGTGCATATATACATCATAGAATCTACTGGCTATAATCTGTGTCAGACATTTGTTTTGCCAGCTCTTAGATAGGTGGGTGGCAGTTAACTGCTAGAATATTTCTGTTCTTCCAGAAGATAAAAGGTCTCTGAACACAGGTGAAATCACATATTAAACAGAGCCAGGAAATTTATCTGAGCAGAAATCTAAGCTTAGTTAGCAAGTGAGAAATGGTTAGATAGAAGTTAGCAAACCAATAAATCTTCTGCTTAGAGACAAGGAAAATGCTAGTTTATTTCTACAGAAGGTGGGAAAAGGATTTCAAGAACTAAATATAGACTATTTATTCCTTGGATGGTTAAGAGTTTTTAGTGTGAAAAATAAACTTGGATTGGGAGGTAGAGGCAGGATTAAGCCAATAACTATGTAACAAGTGATTAAAATTCCAGAGGTAACAAAGGGAAAAATTGGTAAATTTTATAACTAAATTAAAAAAATGTTTGCATCACAAATAATACCACAAACAAACTTATAGCTTGGACAAAAATTCACAACATGGAACATCCTCAAAGAGCTAATATCTCTGATAAATAAAGAACTTTTAAAGCAGAAGAGAAGAGGACCAAAATCTTGATACAGAAGTATAAAAGACAGGAAAAAGCAATTCACAAAAGGTGTCCTCAGATAACAAAAAATGTTCAAGCTTACTCATTATAAGTGAGACACAACATTAAAGCAACTCTGAGATGCTCTTTCTTACCTGTCAGACTGGCAAGAATTTAAAAAAAATATGACAACACATTCTGCTATTACATCTGTAGGAAAATAGGCACTCTCATTTCTTCCTGAGGACGGTTTGTCAATATAGTCCATGTGCTACTTTACAACTGAGATGCATTCTGAACAATGCTTTGGTGGATGATTTTGTCATTGTGCAAACATCAAGGAATGTACTTACACAAACCTAGATGGTATAGCCCACTGCACACCTAGGTTAGGTATGGTATAGGCTACAAACCTGTACAGCATATTACCGTACTGAATACTACAGGCAAGTTTAATCTCATGGTAAATATTTGTGTGTCTAAACATACCTAAGCATAGAAAAGGTACAGTAAAAATATGATATAAAAGATAAGGATAGTACACCTCTATAAAACACTTACCATGAATGCAGCTTGCAGGACTGGAGGTTGCTCTGGGTGAGGCAGTGAGTGAGCGGTGAGTGAATGTGAAGGCCCAACAAGATGTTGTAATAACACATAACTTAAAAGACAAATACATTGTACAGATGTACAAAGATATTTTTCTCTATTTTTATTTTTACCTTTAAACTTTTTTGTTCAAAAGCAAGGCCAAACACACACATTAGTCTAGGCCTACCCAGGGTCAGGAGTATCCGCACTGCTGTCTTCCCCCTGTATGTATATCTTGTTCCACTGGAAGGTCTTCAGGGGCAGTAACAGGTACAGAGCTGTCGTCTTCTGTGAGAGCAATATGTTCTTCTGGAATACCACCTGAAGGACCTGCCTGAGGCTCTGCTTGGGGAGGTGTCACTCTTTTCAGAAATGTGTCCACGATGGTTTCTTTTTTTTTTTTTATTATCATAGCTTTGTTGTAAGCAGATAATGCACCATGAAATTCCTATTAATGAAAACTTTTAGGTGTTGGGGTCCATGTTTTCAGACTTTTTAAGGAGCTAATTGAGCTCTGCAAAAGCTTCTGCTAAGCTCTTTACAGTATGCAGTCTGGTGTTGACACCATTGTTACTCTGCACATGAGTGTGTCAAACAAAACTATGTATGCACTTGCTTTTTGGCCCACTACCCCACAGCTGTGAATTCACCTGCAATAACTGGAAAATGCATACACACAAGGTTGTCATTGTAGCGTGGTTTGCATTTACAAAATATTGAAAATGACCTAGTGGCCACCCAGAGGAAAGTGATTATATAAACTATACTGCAAAAGGATGAGGAAGATCTCTATGAAGAGGTGTGGAAAGATTTATAGGACATGCTGGTAAGTGAAGATTGAAATGCAAGAGTGTCTATAGTTTGCTACCTTCCTGTACCAAAGAAGAGGATATAAGAAAGTATGTGTGTATCTACTCATTTGTACAAAGAAATAGAAGAAAGACAAATAACAAATTAAAGAAACTGGTGGCTTCCTACTGGAGGGGAGGAGAATGTGAGAAAGAGGTGAAAAGAGGGGAAATGAAAAACAAATGGAAATGGGGTAATAAGAGTGAGGGAGGAAGTTGTTTCTCTGAGTATAATTTCTGGCTCTTAAAATCATAGCAATGTTTCACACACTTTTCAAACTCCACTGAAATAACCAAGCCAATCAGGATAGGGATGAGGGACATAAAATGAAATACAAAAAATAACATATAATTTTAACTCTATAGAAAGTGAATATCATAACCACAGTAAAGAGGGTAGAGAAAAAAGAAATAACTTTTTCTTGGATACTGTAAGACAGCAGACAAAAAGAACTGTGTGCCAATGGGACTTTCCTCAGTTAATCTGTTTATCACAGCGGGTATGGATCGACAACTCTAAAACAACCTTATGTGTAGCAGAATCAATTAATAAGTGAATATTGTATAAATGAAAGTCAGCTTCCTTGCCATTGGAAAAATAAGTTAGAAATAAATTCTTGGAGATGAATCAGAATCAGAATTATCAGAATAAACTCATGGGTTCTGTGTGTATGCACATAATACACATGTATATGTAGACACACATATAAACATTTATAAACAAATATACATATGTCAACCCACATACACACATGCACACAAATACACACATATACCTGTGTGTGTGTATATATGCAGATTGAGAAATATAGACGTGTATATGTGGATCAGTATACATTCATACATTTCCTACATCTGTTCGCTGAGATCTACAAACAATGATGCTCCAATCCCGATGAATGCACTTAGTGTGCAAATGTTGGTTTCTAAACATCATTCTCTGAGAAATAGTTTATATTAGGGGTCTGGAACAGGAAAAACAAAACAAAACAGAAAAGAATGATGAACTTGGAGCATCTTGTGGTACCACAAAGTAAGGAGGTACTCAAAAAAGCATTAGGACATTTTAAAAGGACAGAGGGAACAACTAAAATATCTCTTAGTTACTAAAGTTGGAAATATTTGAGCAGTAAAAATAAATAATGACAGTATTGGGTTTCACCAATATAATAAAATAAATATCCATGAGACATATTGATACAGTTATTTGAATAAATAAATCAACAAGTGGAAAAAATACAATGGATAAATGTAGAAGGAAATAGGAAAACAGAAAAGAATCATAAGGCAACACCAAAGTCATAATTGTTGCAAGCAAGATCCTTTGATGGATGCTAAAAACGGTGGGATAATGTTTGAGAAACAAGATATTTTTATAGTCTCAAGTATTTCCTAAAGATGTTTGTTAAAGTATAAAAAAGTAACTTTTAAAAGGACAAATCTAGCAGGCACCGCCTTAACCAAGTGACCGAAGCTAGCATCGCCAGTGACAAGGCCTGCAGACCTTGAGGAGAACATAACACCCTTTCCGAGGTATTTTTGGTAAAACTGCCGGTGAAATTTGCATTAAGATATGTAGTTTAGTTAATAGTATTTCACCAGGGTTAACTTTATGAACTCGATCATTATACTTCAGTTGTAAGAGTACAATAGTTGCCATTAGGGGAAGCTAGGTGAGTGGTGTAAGGGGGCTGGCTGCATTTTTACATAAGTCTAAATTTAATTCAAATAAAAAAGTTAAAAAACACGTAACCAGTATCTCCCTTTATACACTGAACCTGTTGCAGTTTGGCCTCCAGTCTCGTAACCACCAAATTAGCTGGGACTCGGCTCCTGCTCTTTCAAAGCCCCATGCACTTGGCTTTCAGGATACAAATTCCTGGTTTTCCTTCTCCCAGCTGGTCTTTTCTCTCTGTCTCCTTTCCAATGCGTTTTCCTTTATCCGGATATTCAATGGATATCTCAAGGTTAGAATCCTTATTCTTTGATTATTTTTTTTTCTTATCTCAATTGACAGTCCTTTCTTAAGCAATCTCATTCGTACACAAAGATACAAATCTAGGAGACTCACAATTTTATATTTTCATTTTTAGTTTCTTATTTGAGCTCAAATTTACCTATACTTGAGATCTGACTTTTTAATGGCCTCTCAAACTTAGTATGTAAAAAAAAAATAAACCACCCACTTCTCATGGTGGCTTAAAATTTGTCCACAATTTATTTGACCCACCCTTCAGATGTGGGTGTGGGTTGGACTTAGTGACTCATCATGAATAGAATAGAAACAGAAATGACAGTGTGTGACTCCAGAGCATAGGTCATAAAAAGCACTTCAGCTTCCTGCTTCTTCTCTCTTTCTCGAATCACTCATGCTTGGGAAGCCAACTGCAATGTTCCTCCTGGAAAAGTCCACGTGGTAAGGAAGGGAAGACCAGCCAAGAGCCATGTGAGAAAGTTCGGAAGATTCCCCAGCCCTGCTTGAACCTTCAGGTGAATGCAATTCTGACCATCATCTTGCTTGCAGCACCCTAAGCCAAAACCACACACCTACTCTGAATTTCTGATGATCAGAAACTGATACATAAATTTTTATTATTTTAAGGCACTAAGTTTAGGACAATCTATTTTGAAATCATAGTTAATATAATCCCCTCCCCCCATAAATAACCAGATCATATTCTTGTGCATCTTCTTTTGGTGAATTACTCACTGTCCATCTCTTTCAAGACCTATCAATTTAAGCTCTTAAATTTCTCTCAGATATGTCCACTTCTCTCTCACCTTCATCGTCTCCACACTTGTCCAAACTACCATTTTTTCTTGCCTGGATAGCCTGTAATCACCAGACTCTGGTGTTCCTCTGATACACTATTTATATTGCTGTCAGGATGGTCTTTTCAGAAACACTCTCTAATCACCAGTTCTAAGCTAGGAGCTCGGGCAGGGAGCCCCAGAGGGCCAGAGCTCCCCCAAAGGCAGGAGCAACAAAGAAAATGCGTGGAGGGGAGAGTGTATTCTTCCATGCTGCTCCTGGTCTTTGCCCTGAACAATTCCAAAGGCCACCATTTGGGGTGGGAGAGTGGCCTTTGATCAACGTGATTGTTATTGCTGATTTGAAGTTATTTTTTTAAACTTTCACACTTCACATTGCCTTTAAACGTAATACATGCTCATGTTTTAAAAACTGGAAAAAGGCATAAATTTTTTAAAGAGCAGGAAAATGTTATCTTTGATCTACCATCCTGAAATTTTGGCTTATTTCATTCAAACTCCCTCACTTCCCCCCATGCTTTTAAGCCTTATTAAGATCATTCTGTATATTAATGTAATTTCCTATTCCATTTTTGTGCTTCAGGTTATAAGATTCTTTCCATATCATTAAAAAACTCTATGTAAATATCATTTTAATAGCTGCTTAACATTCTATGATATTAGAAATTTCATTTTGAATATTTTTCTTCTTGCCTAATATTAAGCAAATTATTTTACTTTGGGGGGTAAATGGTGGTGGGGGGTGGTAGGGATCTGTCTCCATGACTTGATGGCACTTGGAGGTTGCTGTTTAAGTATTTAACAAAATTGCACTTCTCTCTTTAGCCATGGCCTCGATCCAAAAAGTAGCAGCCAATCTGCTGGGTGATTCCAGCACTTCCTAACAGTATTTACTCCTTGAGGCTTCTAAAGCTAATGCACTCTTGGTTTTCTAGTGGATAAGCCAGTAATGAATGCCTCTAGGATGTCACTCAGGTCAGACACCCAAAGAGAAGGGAAGAGGGGACAGGTTGCACTACAGTAGGCACACGCATGTGGCCCTCGACCCAAACTTAGCTGCATATCTTTTCCTTACCATGCACAATGATTAGTAAGTAATCCATAATTTATGGCTCTAATTAATTCTTCCCTCTATCACGGAGAGCGACTCAGCCAGGCGTGCCGCTCTGACAAAGCTCGGATACACTGCTCCACTCAGCCCCTGGATTTCCTTGCCGGGAACTCATTTTGCAAAACCCATTAAGCTGGCAAAAGATCCAGAGCGCTAGAGAGCAAGGCATTCCTCCCCCTACCACCCAGCTTCATCTCATGGAGAAATAGACTTACAGAAAACAAATCTGACTGTGCCATTTAACGGAGGCCACATCTCCTTCAGGAGGACCGAGTTTGGACCTGAAAGTAAGTAAGGTGTAACCGCGCCAGGCTGGTCCACCAGCAGCAGGTATTCTAGATCCTAAGCCTTTGAGGACGGCCCCAGGAGGAAGAGGAGAGGATATCAGAAAGTGCAATGACTCTCCATGGCGCATCTCTGTGTATTATACATCTTCTCAGTCCATGACTTGGTTGGCTACATGAACCCTAACCACCACTCTGTTGGAGCCTGCTGACATCCCAAAACTCCAACACAGGTCTTTTTGTGATCTGGTTGTAGCCTTGTTTAAGCACATGGCTCAGCAATTTGAACATGGGCTGAGGAAACTACTACTTTGTACTGTGCCTCTTTATGTGAGTTTAAATACTACATTTAAATTTAGTTCATGTTTATTGAGAACTTACTACGTACCAGGGGCAAATATTAATTTAATGCTCATGGCAACTCACCTAGGAAGGTACCACTATTGTTAACTAGGCTGGACTGTTCAACAGTAGGACTGTTGTTTTGTTCCTTACTGTATCTCTGTACCCTCAAACTCGCCTGGCACATAGCACATAGTCAATACTTGTTGAGTGGGTGAATACCCATTTCACACATGAGAAACTAAGGCACAGAGCAGGTAAGTGGCAAAGTAACATTCAATCCTTTGAATTCTGATTCCAGAGCTCACGCTGTTAAGCATCACTGAGGGATACTCCCTTGACCTCTGCAGAAGCTGATTTTATTTCCTTCTTTGCAGAAGGATAAGTGTATCAAATGTCTTGAAAATGTTTTTGAAGTCAATGTGCAATGTAGAGACTCAGTGTTAATTACTACTGGCACAGAACTGGAGTATGAGCCGGTGTAGCTGGTGATTGATTGTGGCGTTGCCACCACTGTTATTGAAGTGACCATGGCTGGCCTGCAGACGCGACATTTGTTCCTCTCCACCCTTAGCCAACCCCAAGTGTTGTAAGTCCCTTTCTTGTGACAGGCTGTGTGGACCTCCAGACACTTTCACCTACAGACCAAAGAAAATGACCTATCTCTATAATGACAAGGACAGATGACCTTCCTTACCACCTCACCTTTGTTCCTTTGCCCTCTCGGGCTAGATTTAATTTTATTTCTTTCTGATTCGTAGATTGATGAAAATCTCTCATCTTCTCCAAGCCTGCCTGAGCCCCAGACTGCGTGGCCTGGGCAGGCCACGTGAGAGCAGCGCCCGCAGCCATGGCTGAGAGAGGCGTTATTTACATATTTATTAGAAATTCTGTCCTGCTGGCAGGAGATGCTCACTTCTGACTTTAATTCTGATAAGTAAACAACCCCATTGGCAAGGAAGAGGGGGGAAAACAAACCAGTGTAGTTTGCACAAGATAATACAGCAAAGCAGAAAAATATCCATAATGCAAAACCGTTTGCAGTGCAAAGCAAGAGAGAGAAAAAACTCCATTTCCAAAGCCTAGCTTAGGTTAATACTCCAGCAGAAATAATTACAAAGTAATTCAATTATATTTGGTATCAGTTGCCTCACAGGCCAGTGGAATGACAATTAATCCCAGGGTGTCTTTTTCTCCTTTTTTAATACTTTGTGGTTTGTAGAGAATTGCCCTCAGCAGTAAACCACACTCCCGCACTCCTTAACCCTCTGGCTGATTGTCTATTTTTTTTTTCCTCATCCATTCTGGCCTGATAACGCCCCCCACCAGGGAGCCATTCTGCTAAATTCAACCTTCTCTGACCCCAGTCTCAAACTGTCCAGCATTCTAACATTTTGTTCAGGTACCCTCCTGCTTCCCCTTAATTATATTGCATTGTGAGAATTGCAACAGTGGGAGAGTTTAGTATCCTATGGCTTTATCCTCACATCCCAAATTGAGCCAACATCATCGTCTCTGTGACAATGCAATGAATTAAATCCTTCTCAATGTTGCACGTCTAGCTATTTCCAGAAAAAAATTACCTTTTAGGAACATTAAAATGGACTGACTTTAATCTACAATAACAAAGGAAGCGAGAGATATGGCTTACACCCCACCTGATGTTGTGACCTCAACTTACTCTGCAGATAAGATCACACAGAAATCTTTGCACTTCTATGGCTGTTTTCAGTCAGGGATGGCAAGGTGCTTTACACACAGTAATGAGCTCCATAACCTTTCGCTGATGTTGGTCCCCTGTTCCAGGATGGGTTCACACACCAGATGGATGGAAAGGGACTGGCCCAGGCAAGCGCCCTAGCTGGCAGCTGGCAGCTTTCAACACTGATGATCAGGAAAGTCATTGACTTCTAAGCTGCAAATGTACTTCTAAAAATAAAAATGCAGTGGTACCAGGATTGTGATTTGTCCTGTAGGGGAGGAAAACTTTTTCTCTGCCCTCCTAGATTCTCTGACTGGGGCCCTGCAAATTTGACTGACAAATGACAGATTGACAAGAGAAAAACAAACAGAAGTTATAACACAAGCGGGGCACATACATGCAGCA
Organism: Phyllostomus discolor; assembly: GCF_004126475.2. Taxonomy (NCBI): domain Eukaryota; kingdom Metazoa; phylum Chordata; class Mammalia; order Chiroptera; family Phyllostomidae; genus Phyllostomus; species Phyllostomus discolor. The sequence continues at coordinate 8,390,725 of NC_040916.2, read as the reverse complement.
GGAATCAAGTGATGAGTAACTCAAAGGGGTGGTTAGAACTTGTGGCTTATACAGCGTCTTGGAAAGAACAATAAATTTGTGTTTATTGATACAAGTGAAAAGACAAAGGAAAGGGGTTGAGGCATTTAGGGGTGGTAAACTGTGGCAAGGGAAACATATGGGGGAAATGAGAAAATGAGGGTTGTTTCAGTAAGGGGTGCTATAAAGAAGTGTTTGGTGCCTTCTCTGGACTCATAAGAGTCTCCAGTTGTCTCCAGTAATTAAGAATTATCCTTTCCTTTGTGGTAGAGTTTGTCCTGTCTCAGTGGTTTTCATCTCAAAATAATCCTTACGTGTGAGCTGCGTATTTTGGAGTGGGGAACTCTGAAGTCCTTCAAGTCTTCAGGGGTTCAGCTGATGAAAGGGTATGTGAACTCAACAATTAGAGTGAAAATTAGTTCTGGTAATGAACACGCATATATTTCTTCACAGTAATACTTATGTTTATAAAATAATATGTCCCAACAATGTGATATTACCAAAATCTTATTCTCTAAACCAGACAAATGGGTCTATAGGGTGAAAACTGTCACTGAATGCTAACTAAATCTCTGCCTGCCAGAAAGAGCTGCAGCTAATTCAGTGCCTATTCTATAGCAGGTACTACACTCAAACATTTATTTGCAGAAATTAATTTCGTATTCCCAACACCACCACAGAAATATCGATCCCATTCTCTAGACAGGTGACGGATGCTCGAAGAGTTTTAGGTAACTTTCACAAGTTAACATAGCCTGTATGTGGTGGAGCTCGGTTTCTAATCTCGGGGGTTTAGTCCCAGCACTCAGGCTGTGTTCTTTAACAGGACGGTGAACATAAAGTATACATTTGGCAGCATGTGGATGCAGGAGAGAAGGGCGGGTTCTGATGGGAACGGGGCTCAGATGCAAAAGGGGATGGGAAACCTTTCTTACCCTTAGACAGAGCAGGTCTAGTTCTTGGAAGAAATGCTTGCTAGGCCATCAAGCTCCTTCTCCTGTAAGAGAAGACAGTCTGTGCTTTGCAACCCTTACAAGTAGGGACACTCAGCAGCACTGCTGGACTCTGGGTTCCAGGCCTGCCACTTTCTGGCTGTGTGACCTCAACTTCTATGTGTCTCCATCATCTATAAAATGAAGGTAAGGGGTATTATTCTCAAAGGTTTGTGGTAAGGCTTGAGATGGTGCACATAAACGTAGCAGTGCACCGTTATAATGGTGTTCAGCACTCAGTATGATACATTTTAGCTGATGTAAAATGCAGGGAATGGTATTTTCCTCATCTTCTGTAATTTTGTTCTGTAATATTCATCACAGTGTCACTTTTGCCCTTATTTGCGTGGTTATTTGTTACTCTGTGTGCCCTTAGATAAAAATCATCATGAAAGAAGAAAATGGCCTGTTTTTGCTCACCAGTACCCATTAGTGAATGTTTGTCTTTCAGTGACAGAAGTTTGCCTCTTAAATATATCCTTATGTGAGTAAAAATTCAGTTCCCCATTTTAGGAGTTACGGTATAGGAAAGCCGGCAGAAAGGGTATTTTAGGACCAAAGGGTATGGTCTAAAGTTAAATTTGATTAAACCCATTTAGAGTCACCAGGGAGGAATGAAGCCCTAAACTGTATATTTATCATGCCTCACATCATCCTCCAAATCTCACTTCTTTGATTCTGGGAAACTCAATAAAATGTGTTGACTGGTAGATGAACCTATGCTAGAGGTCTTTGTACAATAATTGTGAATCATATTAGCTAAAATACTGAATACTAAGCACTGTTATAAGTGGGTTATATGCACCATCTCAATCCTTACCACAAACTTTTGAGTCAATATCTCTTACTTGTGTTTTACAGTTGATGGTGGTATGTAGAAGTCCAGGTCACACAGCTAGTAAGAGGCAGACCAGGAATCTAGACTTGAGCAGTACAGTATAGTGTCCATACTCTTGAGTACTGTAAGACGCTGGTTGTCTTCACTTAGAGCATAAGGAACTTGATGGTCCAGTAAGGATTTATTCCAAGAACTAGATTGGATTGTCTAATCCATGTCTAAGATTAAGAAAGATTTCCTATCCACATGCTCATCTGCACCTCATCTGGTAGCAATTTCTTCCTTTCTTTTCTTTTTTCCTTTCCTTTCCTTTTTCCTTCCCTTCCCTTCCCTTCCCTTCCCCTCCCTTCCCTTCCCTTTCCCCTTCCTTTTCCCCTTCCTTTTCCCCTTCCTTTCCCCCTTCCTTTTCCCCTTCCTTTTCCCTTCCCATTCCCCTTCCCTTTCCTTTTCCCTTTCCTTCCCTTCCCTTCCCTTTCCTTTCCTTTCCTTTCCTTTCCTTTCCTTTCCTTTCCTTTCCTTTCCTTTCCCTTCCTTTCCTTTCCTTTCCTCTCCCTTCCCTTCCCTTCCCTTCCCTTCCTTTCCCCTTTCCTTTTCCCCTTCCTTTTCCCTTTCCCTTTCTTTTTCCCTTTCCTTTCCCTTTCCTTCCCTTCCCTTCCCTTCCTTTTCCCTTTCTTTTCCCCTTCCTTTTCCCTTTCCTCTTCCCTTCCCTTTTCCCTTTCCTTTCCCCTTCCTTTCCCCTTCCTTTCCACTTCCCTTTCCTTTTCCCTTTCCTTTTCCCTTTCCTTTCCCTTCCTTTCCTTTCCCTTCCTTCCTTTCCTCTCCCTACCCTTCCTTTCCCTTCCCTTCCCTTCCCTTCCCTTCCCTTCCCTTCCCTTCCCTTCCTTTCCCCTTTCCTTTTCCCCCTTCCTTTCCCCCTTCCTTTTCCCCTTCCTTTCCCCTTTCCCTTTCTTTTTCCCTTTCCCTTCCCTTCCCTTCCCTTCCCTTCCCTTCCCTTCCCTTCCTTTCCCTTTCCCTTTCCTTCCCTTCCCTTCCCTTCCTTTTCCCTTTCCCTTTCCTTCCCTTCCTTTTCCCTTTCCCTTTCCTTCCCTTCCCTTCCCTTCCCTTCCCTTCCTTTTCTCTCCCTTCCCTTCCCTTCCCTTCCCTTCCCCTTTCCTTTTCCCCCTTCCTTTTCCCCTTCCTTTTCCCTTTCCCTTTCTTTTTCCCTTTCCCTTCCCTTCCCTTCCCTTCCCTTCCCTTCCCTTCCCTTCCCTTCCCTTCCCTTCCCTTCCCTTCCCTTCCCTTCCCTTCCCTTCCTTTCCCCTTTCCTTTCCTCTTCTTCCTTTCTTCCTCACCATAAGGATGTAAGATTGGTTTATCTTATATTTTCCCCTTTCCAAACTTGAATCAACCAGTCTTCATGAAGCCCGAATTTCTTTTACTGGGGAATGGTAACCAGAAGCTAAGATCTGTGATCTAGTAGTTCTCATTGCTATGGGAATCATTGCTTCTAGTCAAGTGGATAGAGTGAGGAAATAGATGTATGGATACTAATTAATGCATAAATAAATCTGTTTTTATCTATCTCTCTGTCTATATCTATCTTATCTGCTTTATCTATATCTATCTAATCTGTTTTTATCCATATACTATCTACTTATCTATCTCTTATCTAATTTTAAAATGAGTGAATTTATATTGATAACATTGACTCCAATCCAGGACCACAGGGTTTATTTTTGCCTTTTTCCTTTTCTTATTTGTAACTTGTTTTGACAGTGAGAAATCTGGCTCTGACTAGTCAAATTATATTTGCTTATTTGTTCAAACCTATATATTAATAAAGTATTTTCAGAACTATTAACCCATACCTCTGTAAGGAACAAATTTACAAACTAGAGTATGATGTCTGCATGGTTCTTTTGTCTTTAACTTTTAAGTACCCAGTGAAAACACTGTTTCCCTGAGTTACTTAGGTCATCTTTTTTCTTCCTTATGTTCAGTGAGGTTATGTGATTTATTTGTAATAACTTAAATTCATCTGCCATGCCCTGAATCTATCCTCCTTTCTCAACAACTTGATGGATTAAACCGCCCCCTCCCCCCCAAAACTAATGTGGTAAAACTCATTAGTTTTGGTGAACTGCTCTATAGGTATGACAAATGCATAGATCCATGTATCCACCATAGTAAGGTACAAGTGGTTTTATCACACCCTAAATTTCCTTGTGTCTCCTTATAGACAACAGCCCCTCCCACCATGTGACCCCTTGAAACCACTGTCTTAATTTTGCTTCCTTAGAGTAATCCTATTCCAAGAGTATCATGTAAGTGGAATCATAATATGTAGGATTTTGAGTTTTGCTTTTACACTTAGCAAAATGTATCTAAGAATCATCCATTCATTGTTTATAAGTCAATAGTCTGTTCTGACTTACTGCTGTAGAGTATTTTATTATATGAATGTGCCATAGCTTGTTTTTCTGTTTGCTGGTTGATGGACATCTGGATGGTTTCCAAATTTGATGAATCTGAATAAAGTTGCTGTGAATTTTCACAGACATATTTTTTGCTGGTACCTAAATTTTCATTTCCGTTGGGTTAATACCTAGGAGTAAAACTGATGGATTATATGGTAGGTATATATTTAGCTGTAAGAATTGTCAAACTGTTTTTCAAAGAGGATGTTGTACTTTGCATTCCCACCAACTATTTAATAAAGTGGCAGGTGCTGCCATTAAAAATATTTTTAACCATTTTAGTTGTTGTGTAGTGGTGTCTCATGGTAGTTTTAATTTGCATTTTCTTATAATAAGGACATTGGACATATTTTGGTAGACTTATTTGCCATAACCATATCTTCTTTGTTGAAATGTCTGTTCAGCTATTTCACCAAAGGTATCCAGATATTTCACCATATAGGTATCCATATTTAAAATGGTTTGTTTGATTTATTAGTGTTTAGTTTTGAGAGTTCTTTTTATATACTGGTTAGAAGTTCTTTACCAGATATGAAATTTGCCAATTTTTTCTGTATCCTATGGCTGTCTTTGGCAAAGTAAATGTTTTCAATTTTGTTGAAGTACAGTTTACCAAGTTTTTCTTTATTTGTGGATCATGATTTTGGCAACAAAACTAAATCATTTTGTTCACACAGATTTTACCCTATTTTCTTCTAAATGTTTACACTTTATGTTTATATTTATAATCTGTTTAGAGTTAATTTTTGATATATAGGCTCAGATTCCTTTTTCTGGGGGTGGGGTAGATAGACATCCAACTGCTCCGGCATTATTTATTGAAAAAAAATATGCTTTCTCCATTGAATTGCATTTACACTTTAGAAAAAATTAGTTGTCAATTTTTAGTCGTGTGGATCTATTTCCAGTCTCTATCTGTTCTATTGATTTACCAATACTACACTATCTGATTACTGTAACTTTATAGTACATCTTGAAATAGAAAAAAGTGAGTCAAAATTGTTTTGGCTACTCTAGTTCCTTACCTTCCCATATACATTTTAGAGTCACTTTGTCAATATTTATAAAAAAGCCTTCTGGGATTTTGTTTGGAATTTTGTTGAATCTACAGAGTGAATTGGAGATAACTGACATTTTAGCAGTAGTCAGTCTTAAACCTATTAACATGGTGTGACACTAAACTTATTTTGGATTTCAAATTACTCAGAGTCAGAGTTTTAGAGTTTTAGCATACACATCCTATACATAATTGTTTAGATTCATATCTAAGGTTTTTTAAGGTTTGGTATGTTAAATTGTATTTAAGTTAAAATCCCAATGATTAAGGTTGCATCCTGTGACCTGGCTAACCTCTTTTACTGCTTCTAGAACCATGTTTGTTGCTTTTTCTTGGGAATTTGTAAATTTGCACTTATTTCTTTTATTTATTTTTTTATGTGTAAGCCTTTTATATCTTTTTCTTGCTTTATTGCACTGGTTAAACTTCCAGTATGATGTCAAAAAAGAGAGGGGAAGGACATCTTTACTTTTTTTTTATAATAGGGGGAAACAATTCAGTCTTTCATCATGAAGTATAATATAGCTGCAGCTTGCTAAACGTTCCATGTACACTTTGTCAGGTTAAGGAAGTTCTCTTTTATTTCTAGTTTGCTGGACTTTTTAAACCATAAATGGATAGTGAATATTATCAAATGATTCTTTTTTTTGCATCTGTCGATGATCATGATTTTTCTTCTTTTCAATTTCACTGATTTCTGGCCTTATTTTTATTATTTAAACAGGGTGAGACAAAAATAGGTTTATGGTTGTTTGTATGGAAAATGATACAATAATTAATAAACGATAATACAAAACAAACTCTGTGTTTTGTGTACTTACAACTGTAAACCTGTTTTTGCCCCACCTTGTATTTGTCTGCTTCTTTCTTTTTATAATTTCTTAAAGTACAAGTTTAGAATATTGACTTGAGATTTTTATTCTTTTTGTTTAACCATTTTATGATTATATTATAATCATTTTATGCTTAGACATTTTTTTTGCCATAAATTTTCATTTAATCACTGTTTTAGTCACATCTCATATTTTGTGCTATTTCATGTTCACATTTACTCACCTCAAAATCTTTTTTTTACCTCTCTTTGAGACTCCCTTGTTGATCCACAGTTATTTAAAATTGTGTTGTTTTTCCACATATGATATTATTGTATTTCCAAATATTTTGAGATTTTCTAAATAGTTTTCTGTTACAGTCTGAGCACATGGTATGATCTCAACTCATTTCCATTTGTTGAGGTCTATTTTGTGAATTGAATATGTTCTGTCTTGATGAAATATTCCCAGTGCACTTAAAAAAGTGTGTTGTACTGGTGTTGGATGGATTGTTTCATAAATGTCAACGAGGTCTAATTGATTGATAATGTTGTTTAGGACTCCTATATTCTTATTGAGTTTTTCTCTACATATTCATATACACAATGGAATACTACTCATCCATAAAAAAAGAAAACAATTTTACTCTTTGCAACAGTATGGACAGATCTGGAGAACATTATGCTAAGTGAAATAAACCAGTCAGAGAAAGAAAAATATCATATAATTTCACTCATATGTGGAATCTAATGAACAAACTGAAATAACAAGGAAAATGAGGACAGACTCATAAATGGAGAGCAAAATGACAGCTAAGCAGGGGAGGTTAAGAAGTTGAGGGACTAAGCAGAAAACAAAGAAGACTCAGACATGTACAACAGTGTGGTGATTGTTGGGGGTATAAGGAGATTAATACTAATGGAAAAATAAATACAATAAAGATCAAATTAAAAAAATAAAGAAAGAGAAGGGACAAAGTTTTAAACTACAATTTTGTATCTGTCTATATTTCTTTCAGTTCTATTTGGTTTTGTTTCATGTATTTTGAAGCTCTGGTGTTACGGGCATACATGTTTGAGATTTTATGACTTATCAAAAAATTGATTCCTTTATTATTATGTTATATCTCTTTATCACTAGTAATAATCTTTTTGCTGGATAACCATTAGCTTTCTTTAGGTTAGTGTTTACATAGTGTATTTTTTCTTTTACTTTTAATTTATATTATATTTATATATTTATATTTAAGTTTGTATTTACACATTTACATTTAAGGTCAATTTCTCAGGGAGAGCATAGAGTTTGGACTAGTTTTTTAAAAAAATCTAATCTAAGTCATAAAACTGGTTCATTCAGTCATTTAATGCCATTTTTTTAAAAGATTTTATTTATTTGTATTTTAGAGAGGGGAAGGGAAGGAGAAATAGAGGGAGAGAAACATCAGTGAGTGGTTGACTGTCATGTGGCACCCAATGGGGAACTGGCCCACAACCCAAGCATGTGCCCCGACTGGGAATCAAACCAGAGACTCTTTGGTTCACAGCCTGTGCTCAATCCACTGAGCTACCCCAGCTAGGGCTAATGTCATTATTGATATGATTGAATATCATATCAATAAAGATAATAGATAAAATCTATTATCTTGCTAGATATTTTCTATTTCTTCCATGTGGTCCTTATTTTTTTTTTTGGCCTCTGGGGTTAAACATAGATTAAACTAAGATTCCATTTTATTTGCTTAGTTGATGTTACTTATACTATTTTGAAAGTATTTTTAATGGTTACATTAAAATACTACAATAATATACATTTAATGTAATATACATTTACATTTAATATACAGTATCATATACACTATAATAATATACATTTAATGGAATGTATATTTAATGGATTTAAAATATACAACTTTAATTGCTTAAAATTTTTGCAGAAAATATCCACACCTAACAAGAAAAGATGGAAACCACTGAGTTTATATAGGTCGATATAACCTACAATGAATGCCTATTATATTCAATACACCAGATAATATTCTAAACACTTTACATGTATTAACTAATTTATTGCTCTTAGCAACACTAAAAAATATATCCAATTGTTATCCCAATTTTACCAATAAAGAAATCGAAGCACAAAGGTTAAATCATTTTTCCATGGTCACAAGAATAGTTGGTTTCTTAAAATGTATGCTTTAAAGCAATATGTTACACTTGTATGGGCCAGACTAGGAGAATGCAACTTTGAATTCTGAGTCCCAAACCCTCAACCTATAAAACTTCTTTTAATATTAGTTTTTTTAAATATACTAAAAGAAGTTGACACTGTACAGTGGGTAGGGGTTGGGGAGAAGAAATTAAGGTTTAGTTTATATTTCTATGGGCTGAAATTTGTAAATCAAATTTTTTAAGTCATTGGAATCACAAAATGATTACATTCTTAATCACTTAATTTTAAAACTGAGAGCTTACTTGAATACCATCAATTGTTTTCATTTTGCTGATAAAGGCAATGAGGACCCCCCAAAATTACATTTTTTTCCCTGAAGTCATAGAACTAATAATTAGTGTCAGAGGCAGAATTGGAGGCCCCTACTTGGAGCTCTGTTGTGTCCCTCCTCTGCTCCTATACTACTTCTGCTTACTGCTTTTTTAAAAATTGAATTATTTGGATGACCATACAGGTTTCAAGTGTATGACTCAATAACACATCATTTTTGTACTGCGTCATGCACTCACTACCCAAAGGAAAGTCTCTTCCCATCTCCATTTATCCCTCCTTTGCCCTCTTCTACCTCCCACCACCCCCTTTCCCTCTGGCAAAAACCATACTGTTGTCTGGGTCTGTGCTATTTTATTTTACATTATATATTTTTTTATCTTTTTGCTGAACAGCTTCACCTTTTTTACCCAGTCCCCCAGCCTTCCACCCCTCTGACAGCTGTCAGTCTGTTGTAGGTATCTATGCTGCTATTTCTATTTTGTTTGTTTTTTTTATTTTGTTCATTAAATTCTACATATAAGTAAAATCATATGGTATTTGTCTTTCTCTGACTGGCTTATTTCATTTAGCATAATGTTCTATAGATCCATTCATGTGAAACATAAGATTTCATTCTTTATTACAGCTGAGCAATATTCCATTGTGTATATGCGCCACAATTTTTTTATCCACTCATTTACTGACAGGTACTTGGGCTGCTTCCAGATTTTGGCTATTGTAAAGAATGCTTCAATGAATATAGGGGTGCAGTATTCATTCACATTCTTTCAAATTAGTGTTTTGGTTTCTTTGGATATATTCTCAGAAGTAGAATTATTGCACAAAGGACCTGAATAGACACTTCTCTGAAAAGACCATAAAGATGGCCAATAGACATATGAAATGATACTCACTGTCACTAATCATCAGGCAGCTGCAAATTAAAACTACAGTGAGACAAAACCTCATGCCTGTCAGAATGGCTACCATCAATGGATCAGCAAACAAGTGTTGGCGAGAATGGGGAGAAAACAGAATTCTCATGTACAACTGGTGAAAATGCAGCCTGGTGCAGCCACTGTAGAACACAGTATGGAATTACCTCAAACAATTAAAAATGGAACTGCCTTATGCTTGCTTCTCATCATCGAACTTATTTCTTATCACAGAACACTGTGTCTATGGTTCTTTTATGTATTTGCATCCTCTACTAGTCCTTAAACTTCTTGAATGGTAGCTTTCATTCTAATTTGGCATGATATCCTGAGCAACTCTCATTAAGCATGACACATTGTAACCACATTTTTTAAAAGTATGTTGAATAAAAAGTCCAGTCTAGAACTCTGCTCTTACTGTCATTTTACATTCTGTTAAAGGCAAGGAGCCACCAACAGTTTTCCAGCCTCCAGGAGGGTGATACAGAATCTCAGGATAAGACTTGGAACTTCTCTACCACAGAAATGAGAGCTAATTTTGGAATAGTAGAAGCATATCCCAATTTAGTTGTATGCACTCCTGAATCATCCATCTATAGCTCTTTCTCTTAACGGGATATGAATTGGGATGACTTCAATACCCTAATTATATTCAAAGACTCCCAGGGGACCAGCAAGGCAGGTGAGGACCTTCATTGTGCTGTTTCTATTTATTCTTCCAACCAAATCTCTAGTCACACAACACTGAATTCCTTGTTATTTTCAGAATGCTTCCTATTTGTTTATTTTTTCTAACGTTTTTGAGAAATAACTTGCAAATATAATTGTATATGTATTTACATTGTACAATGTGATGATTTAATATGTGCACTGTAGAACGATTACAGTTAACTCTCTGTATGTGTAGTGAAAATGCTCCAGTTCTACTCTCAGCAACTTTTAAGCATACAACAGCATTTATTAAATATAGTCACCATGCTATATATTAGATCCTCAAAACTTACTCTTCATATAACTAAAATTGGCATCTTCTGACTTATATCTCCCATTGCCCCTATTCCCAGACCTTAGAAACCACCATTCTATTCTGTTCCTGTAAAAGCAGCTTTCTTTTTTAAAGATTTCATATATAAGTGATATTATACAGAATTTATCTTTCTCTCTTTTATTTCACTTAGCATCCTATAGTCCAGCTTTATCCATGTTGTCCCAAATGGTAAAATTTCCTTCTTTATGACTGAATCATATATGTAATGTTTATATAAATATTGTGAATTATATAATTTATATAAATGTATATATGAATTTATGTAAATGTCACATAACAGCATTTCTTTATTTGTGCTTTGAATGACAGTTAGTTGTTTCTTATCTTTGCTATTGTTAATAATGCCAGAACATGGAAGTGCAGATATCTCTATGCTGTTTTCATTTCTTTTGGCTATATACTCAAGAGAAGGGTTGATAAATCAATCATATGGGAGTTCAATTTTTAATATTTTGAAGAACTGCCATACTTTTTTCTGCATGCTTTAGAACTGCATTCTGTGCGTTTTCCACTCAATCTATTGATTGTTTTCTTTGGTGTGCAGAAGCTGTTTAGTTTGATATAGTCCCATTTGTTTATTTTTGCTTTTGTTGCCTGTGCTTTGGTATCTTATCCTAAAAATCATTGCTAAGATCAATGTGAAAGAGCTTTTTCTATGTTCACTTTTAAGAGTTTTATGGTTTCAGGCCTTATATTTAGTCTTTAATACAATTTGAGTTAATATTTTGTGAGTGGTGGAAGATAAGGGTCTAGGTTGATTCTTTTGTATGTGGATATAGCATTTTCCCAATAGCATTTATTGAAGAAACGATCTTTTCCTACTTTTTTAAAGAAATATTTTATTTATTTATTTTTAGACAGAGGGGAGGGGAGGGAGGAAGAGAAGGAGAGAAACATCAATGTGTAGTTGCCTCTCATGTGCCCCCTGACCAGGGACCTGGCCTGCAACCCAGGCATGTGCCCCTACTGGGAATTGAACCCGTGATTCTTTGGTTTGCAGGCCAGAACTCAATCCACTGAACTATATCAGCTGAGTCCTTTCCTCCTTGTATGTTTTGTGCACTCTTGTCAAATTAGTTGACCCATTTGGATTTGTCTCTAGGATCTCTGTTTTGTGCCACTGGTCTGCATGTCTGTTTTTATGCCACATAACAGTATTTTGATTACTATAGATTCGTCGGTAAGTGTGATGCCTTTAGCTATGCTTTTCTTTTTCGAGGTTGCTTTGACTATTTGGGTCTCTTGTGATTATACAAAATTTAGGATAGATTTCTTTCTGTGACCAATGCCATTGGAATTTGGATAGGAATTTCACTGAATCTGTAGATCACTTTGAACAGTGTGGGCATTTTCACAATATTCTTCCAATTCAAGAAAGCAGGCTTCTTTTTATTTAAATAAATGTCTTCTTCTATTTCTTTCATCAATGTTTTGATGTTTTTAGTGTACAGATATTTCACCTGCTTGATTAATTTATTCCTAAGTTTTCATTGTTTCTGACAATTGCAAATGAGATTGCTTTCTTAAATTCTTTCAGATAGTTTATTAGTAATGCACAGAAATACAGCTACTTTTTGTACATTGATTTTGTATCCTGCAGCTTTACTGAATATGTTTATTAGCGTTAATATATTTGGGGTGCCATTTTGGGTTCTCTAAAAATAATATCATGTCATCTGCAAACAGACAATTTTATTATTTTTTCTAATTTTGATGACATCCCTTTTTCTTACCTAATTGCTGTGGCTAATATTTCTAGTACTATGCTGAATAGAAATGGGCATCATTGTCTTGTTTCTATTTTTAGAGAAAAGGCTTTTCTTTTTAAAATTGAGTACAATGTTGGCTGTGGACTCTTCATAGCAGGTCTTTATTATGTTGAGACACATTCCTTCTATACATAATTTGTTGAGAGTTTTTTTTAATTATGATAGAATTTTCAATTTTTTTCAAATGCTTTTTCTGCATCTGTGGAAATAATCAGATTGAAGTGATCATATGATTTGTATTCTTTATTTTGTTGATGTAGTGTATCACACATATTGATTTGCAGAAGTTGAGTCATCCTTGTGTCCCAGGGATAAAGTCCATTCAGTTGTGCTGTATGATCCTTTTAGTGTGCTCTTGAATTCAATTTACTATTTTTTTTCTTGAGAATTTTGCATCTATGTTCAGCAGGGATATTGCAAGCCTATAATTTTTTTTTCTTGTCATGTCCTTGTCTGGCCTTGTATCAGGATAACGTTGACTTCAAAATATGAGTTTGAAAGTATTCTTTCCTCTTCAGTTTTTTGGGAAGAATTTGATAAGGATTTGTATTAGTATTATGTTTTAAAAATATTTGGTAGAATTCACCAATGAAACAGAGCAGCTCAGCCCTGGTGTAATGTAGGAGCTACAAACTGGGGAGCTGTACTTGTGTTCATGGTATTCTGAAAGAAACTACCTGGAGAGCCAGTAGATATGCACATGCTGTGAACATGCTGTTTATTACTCACAGGGGAGTGCACCAATGGCAATGGACCCATGCGGGAAAGACTGTGCCATGCCTCCAGCCTTGATGCTACTTAGATAGTGTTAGGGAGGGAGTACCGTGTGAAAATTCTACACTTTTGTAATAAACACAGGAGCCTTGAGACATGGGGGCCTTGAGAGACATGGGACCTCTAGATACAGACAGTTTTCCTTATTCCCTATGGCTCCTGGCCAGGCATCCACCTGTTTTCTGAAGCTGTGGAGGGGCCATGTCCTGAGTTACCCCATACCTGGTAATGGTGAGTCAAAGCTGTGACTTGGGACATGAGGGCACGGTGCAGAGTAGTAGCAGCTCTGGTCTTATAGATTTAATATTTGTGAAGACAGGCAGGGGGTCCTCAGTAACAAAAGTTAATAAAACTTTCTGGGGTTCTCTTGCTCTCCTTTTCTCCATGCAGTGAAATTTCTCCAAGTGAACCCTTCTTGGCACTGAGATGCCTTGGACTAGGAGCACAGTGACACAGATAATTGCTTCCTATAATTTCTTAGGTGGCCATCCTCTGTTGTTTGAGCTTTATAGGATTTCTACTGCTACTTCTATGGCTTCTTCATTGTAGACTGGAGCTTTCTTAGAGATATTTTCACTGGGTCATAGTTGCTTATTTATTGTTTTTGTGAGAGGGATGAACATTGGAGTCTCCTAGTATAACACCTTGCTGACATCATGCTGCTATTGATTTATGATCTTTGCCTTTGCTCATTCAGTCTCTCTATGGAAATACTTTGTCAAATTTTGCCTGATTTCCTAAGTCTCTGTTCTGTTTTTGTGTAAATCCTTTGCTACCACCAGTAAAGTTGTTTCTCTAATTGTGGTGACTCGGGTACTGAGCTTGGCCTAAAGAAATATTTTCTGGATGTTCAGAAGGTAGCAAATACGGTGGTTACAAATATGAGTTACGAAGTTCAAGCTTGAGCATCACCGTCTACCTGTGTGACTTGTGGTAAGATAATTCATCTTATTCAGCCTCTTCAAACAGGTGAAATTAGTAATAATTACTTTCCCATCTTTAACCAGGTGAAATTAGTAGTAATTACTTCATAGAGTTGTTGTGAGGTAGAACATAGACAATTCATGTGAAAAATTTGCAAGTCTAGGTACACATATAGTTAATATTTAGCTATTGTTATTATGTCATTATCATCATCATTATTTATCACAATATCAAACAAATTAGTGTGGAAGGAGAGTTACAATGACATTTTATTTCATATCTTTAAATGTATAATCTTTTCCCAAACAACATGGCACAAGGAAATAATTCACTTGGTAAACCTAAAGTTCTTTTGGACACTTAGCTGAGGGCAGTAAAAATATTTAGAAGGACACTTATTTTTCAACCAAAGACCAGAAAAAAGATATGATGAGCTTTTATGCCTATCTTGGGTGTGGGAAAGAAAAAGTTTAGTCACAAACCTTTGTTTTGTAAAAAGGAAAAAAAAATATCTTTGGGGAGTAAGTGGGGAAGTGTTTGTAGTTCAAGACCCATGAGGCCCCAATTATTGGGCCTCTGTGAAGGACAGAGTGTCAGAGGGCTGATAGAAAACAAGCTCTCAGAGGCTGTATCCAGTTCCTGCTCATAGCAGAACTTTAACAAGAAGTGGATGGTATTCACCACCTGGGACCCGTCAGGGAGCTCCAGAGAGCCGGTGGGCCAGCTCCAGGAGGAGTCTGATGAAGGTCAAGAGTTTCTGGAGAAAGGTGTTGAGAGAGGAAAACATACACTTACAGACTGACTCTCCTTGTTGTTGTTTTTGTTTTTAATTGCTTTGCTGCACCTCCCAGGGAGGCTTAGCATATTACTCAAGACACATTGATTTCCTGCATGTTTTTACTCAGTGGTCGAAGGCCTCTAGGAGGCAGAGACAGATACTGTAAACAATGAGAAATATAACATGAAAGTAAAACAACACTTGAGCTGACTTCATACCTGATCAGGCACAGATCCCTTAGGGCTAAGTGGGGCCACATCAAAGCTGTGGAGGGATGAGATTTTTCAAAGCCAGTGTCTGACTGTTGGACTTCATGTGGACATCCAGAGCCCTGAGCCCCACCACTGCCAATTCCTAACCATTTCTTGGTTCCCTAGAGCTTTCCCAGAGAGAGAGAAATAGAGAACTCTGCTGAAATTCTTGGTGCATTGGAGGATAGGGGAGAGGAAGGGTGGATGAAAAGTGAGGTGGAATCTCTTGGCTGAAATAAAGTTTCAATTTCTTGGTGAATCTCAATTGAACAGGGTTTTCCTGAGTCTGGTTACTTCAGAGATTCAAAACTCTGCTGTTTCCCTGGCCCATGTGGCTCATTTGGTAAGAGCATCATCCTGTAAACTTAGGGTATGGGTTCGATTCCCATTCAGGGCACATGCTTAGGTTGTAGGTCCGATACCAGCCTGGGTGCAGGCAATCCCATGTTAGGGTACATTCATCCTTGGTTTGGGTGTGTATGGTAGGCAACCAATTAATGTTTCTCTCTCTCTCTTCCTTCCTCTCTCTAAAAGCAATAAAAAATGTTCTCAGGTGAGGATGAAATGGAAAAAACCCTTTGTTGTCATTTCTAACAGAGTGAAACTTCTTAGTTATTTAGTCTACCTCCTTTTAGAAGTGCATTTGTTTCCAGAAATATTTAACAAAAAGAGATAATTACAAGAGCCCCCTGGGAAAAGCATGACCTCTCCTCACCATCAGAATCGCTCAGACTGAAGCAAGTTCTCCTAACTCCCTGTTTTATAGCATTAGGCCTCAGTAGGTGCTCAATAAAATAACTATTGAATTAATGAGTGGCCTTGATGACCTTCCACACATGGGATAGTTTTCACGGGTTGAAAAGCAGTAAAAATTAATAAAAGGAAATGTCCAGTCAATATGGTAGACTAAGCAGAAATGGGAAACCTCTTATCCTGCTCCAAACATATGCAAAAGCTGAATCACATAGAATAGCTGAAAGTGAAAACAAGAAGGGGGAGAAATTACAAAGTCCTAGAAGTGAAATGGAAATTCAAAGCCAGAGTGGTAGACTTCAGATGTGGGTGGGGATAATGAAGCAAATATATACCTAAGGGTGGTGGGGTGGTAGGGTGATGGTATCAAACCAAAGTAGAACCAAACTGTACTACAACAATCATGGATGATATGAGGGGAAAATTCATAGTTAAAACAGTATATATTTCTGATTTTGTTTGGTAGCGTGATAGTAGTATGGGTTAGTATTACATTTGGTTAATTTTGTTCATTAAAACTATAAACGTAAATATGAAGAGAAATGGAATGTTTAACCTCAAAAACAGCTAATGGGAAAAAAGGAAATAATGAAAGTGCAGCTAATCCAATAAGAAAATTGTAGTAAGTAGAAAATGTCAAAGATGGTATATATTACCAGTATACATATATCAGAAATCTCTATAAATATGAGTGAATTATATTCACCTATTGAGAGGCATATTGAAAATTGGAAATAAAAAATTCTGCTATATGCAGAAATGCTTAACATAGAATTACATAAAAGTTAAAAAAATAAACTTTAAAATTCAGGAAAAGACATACCAGGCAAATACTACTCAAAAGAAATAATAATGTTAGCTACATTAGTTGGAATTGTTTGGGATTTGGAAAAGTATGAGGGAAATCATAACTCTAAGGGGTGAATTTGGCAGTCACTTCTATATTCCATTGACTGCTCCCAAAAACATACCAAAAAGCTGAGAGTGATTAATTAGCAAGTAAAAGCCCAAAGGGAAAGCAAGGGAGCATCCTTAGTGGTAGACAAAGAGGCTGTCATCCATAGCAGGATGGCTACAAAATTTCAGGATCAAGCTGAAAACTTAATTGTAAAGGTAGTCAAGCTCTGAAGGTTAACCTAAGAAGTTCTGCTCTCCTATAGTCAAGACTCTAGTTGGTACATGTGACACAGGGACAGCCAGACTGATGACGGTGAAAATCTTGAATCGTCAAACACAGCTAAACACAATGAGCTGTCAGAAGTGACCCTTCCCTATAAAGAGCTAGCATTCCTCCTTGTTTGAAGATGATGCAGAAAGAACATATGTCACATCCACTCTGCCCCTAGATTCTGTCCCATCTCCCCTTGGTCAGTAAGCCAATACCCAGGATTAAGTCAAAACATAAACTGGCCATAGGAAGTTACAGTACAAGGCCTGTCCAGAAAGTATCCAGTCATACACTGAGAAATGGAGACCTTTATTGAAGAAGACACAAGGTACAAGAAACATTGTATACAGGACAGTGACACCTAAGTCTCCTACAAAGTAGGCACCTTGGGACCTCACACAGTGACCTCACACAGTTCTCCCAATTGCCATCAGCTGCCCTGTCATATTTTCCTGAATCTCACTGATAGTCTGAAATCTTTTCCCTTTCAAAGGTGATTTTAATTTTGGGAAACGCCAGAAGTTGCAGGCTGCCAAATGTAGGCTGTAGTGGGGGCTGAGTCATCTGTGTGATTTGATGTTTTGCCACAAAACTCTGCGTGAGATGTGATGCATGAGCAGGTGCTTTGTCATGAGGAATCTGCCAATCACCAGTTGCCCATAGCTGCAGCCTTCTGAATCATCAAAATAATGTCTGTGGACGCATGTTCAAGCTTAATGCAAAATCTGATGCAGATTTGTTGCTCTACTGAGTCATTTTAAATGTGAGGGCCACAGAGTACACACACTCACCTAATGGCGTCCACTGCCCCCACTGACTAGTACAGTGAAATCATCATTGTTCACGCATGTGCATTCCAGTCTACTCTCATTGGCTGCCAGGGTACACTAATGTTATACAAACCATTCTCATTATATTAACAATATTTGGGCTTTTCTGGATAGACCTCTTATATGTGAGTCTACGAGAGATGGGAAGGGGACTAACTAAGGAACTTCAGGACCAGCAGAAGCTAGAAAAGTGCACTAGGGACTGCATTCTGAAACTGTTAGACCAAGAAAAAGGAACATAAATTTAAATGAAAGAGACTTCATCAATATGGGAGTACATTACAGGGATGCAGAAATTAATATCTTGTCCAGGACCTCAGGAGAAGCTGTGAACAAGCAGGTATAATGGCATCTAGAAACAGGGAGAAAGTGATGCTCTACATTAAGTGAAGACTAAAAGCCAGAATGGTCATGACAGGAGGTGGAAAAAAGAAATTAAAAGGCTCAGAGAATTGGACCAGTTAGAGTGGATATGCAGTAAAAGATCAGA
The DNA here is from genome assembly GCF_004126475.2 of Phyllostomus discolor. NCBI lineage: Eukaryota > Metazoa > Chordata > Mammalia > Chiroptera > Phyllostomidae > Phyllostomus > Phyllostomus discolor. The sequence continues at coordinate 8,372,351 of NC_040916.2, read as the reverse complement.
AAACCCATTAGATGACTGTATCTCATAGAGGGCCAAGAGGATACATTATTTACCAGAACAATAAGGAATGCACTGGTGGGAAAAGTGCCAGCTTCAGTAGGATGTTTGGTAGTGCTTCTCTTCTATAAGTCAGGGCTGATGGTAGGAGAAGCCATTACAGAAGTAGGCTCCATTAACACAGAGTAAGAGATACTAGTTCATTCTGACTGCAAACAATAGAAGCCAGGTGGCAGTATTTTATACTCAGAAGCCAGGTGAGCAGAATTATTAGACTAAGTGGCATGGTTGAAAGATCAGCCAGGGGCCTGATTTTGAGAAAGTTATGGGGATGATCAAAAGAATGTGGAATCCCTAGGGACAAAATATGTGGGCACCAATATGAGTGCTAGTCTATCTGTAAAATTACAAAAAATTGAGAATGATGATCAGAAGGCTAAGAGAAATCATGCTGATAAAAATTATAATCCTCTGTCCAATATCCAGTTTGCAGACCCAGACCCCATTGACTAATGAGACTGTTTTAGAGAAAGGCCCCTACAGCATCATGGCAAATACACATGGTAATTGCTTCTTCACACCTTCCCCAAAGGGACTTACTGCCACTTATTAGGCAAAGAGGACTATTCAAGCATTTTGAAGATTGCTGGATACAGAGTCCAAATTGATAATGATGCTGAAGTATCATCATGGTCCTGCTGTTAGAATGGGGACGTCTGATAGCCAAGCTAAGCTTGCAGTGGATCCCCAGTATTTGTAAACCCAGCTAGTGGTCATTTTCCCAGACCCCAGCTAGTGGTCATTTTCCCAGACCCCAAATGCAATAGATGTATTTGGGAGTTGGCACAACCCTCACATTGGCTCTTTGGTCTGAAGAATAAGGGCTTTCTAGGGGGAAAGGCCAAGTGGAAACTTATTGAACTACCTCACCTCCCATCCCTGTTTCAAGATAGTAAATAAAAAGAAATCATAGTCCAATGTTAATGGGTGAAATCAGTACCACCTTTAAAATCCATTAAAAGATGGAGAAATGATGATTCCAAGGTCTCCATTTAATTCAGCAATCTGGACACTAAAAGTATAAAACATATCCTGAAGTATTCAGAGTGTATTCCTACAAACACAGCCAGCCATTAGACCTAATGGCAGATGTGATGTTTTTGCTAGAATAGGTTAAGAGCACATCGGATATAGGGTCTGTAGTCATTCACGAGGCAAATGAATTTTTTACCGTTCTTGGGAAAAGAAAAAAGTTTCATTTACTTAAAAACGATACAAGTCTGTTTTTCAGCAATTTGGCCCTCAGTCAAAATATAGCCTGAAGAGATGTAGACTATTTGAACACACACATAAAATGTAACATATGTTCATTATATTGATAACAGGATAAGGCTAATGAAACCATATGAGCAAAATCAGATGCTAGTTGAAGGCTTTGTTAGGAAGTATGTGCTTCAGGAATGTGGAGATGAAGCCTATGAAGATTCAGGGCCTTCTACCTGAGTAAAATTTTAGGTGTCTAATATTTACTGCATGATGAGAATCACCCTTCCTACCCCAAGAAAGAACAAATAGCAGTAATTGAAACTTCTAGTTCTGAGCTTTAAAAAGGAAGCACAATGCCTGGTATGACTCTTTGGGTTGTAGACTATATTCCATACCTGGAAAACATATCTGGGAATACTATTCTGAAACAAACACCAGGAGGTGTGAAAGACTGTCAGCTTTAAATGGGTTCTACTTTTGGCTGGTGCCTGGGCACTTAGAATAGCTCATGCCAAGACACCAGCAGGTGATATGAATCACCATTTTGGCAGGAGTAGATAAGGATGGTGTTACATAATGAAAGAAGGATGAATATACTCAGCGACCAGATGATATATTTGGATAGTTTTTAGTACTCCTCTACCAAATTTTGACAGTAAGTGGACAAGTGTAATAACCCTGATCTGAGAATGTCATGGGAATCAGGGAAGAACTTCAACCCCAAGGAACAAAGATCTGATTCACCTCACCAGGTACATTTCCAAAGCCACAAAAGGTGGTAGGTGAGGATAAGAGGAATTAATTTTTACTAGAGAAAGGAGATAATAAGGCTAAGTTATTCGTCCTGGATAAGCTCCAAGGGTGGGGACTATAGTTTATCACACTAATGCTTCTCCCCAGGATTAGAAGCCCACTGGAATGCTAGAAGAGTGCCCCAGAATCCAAATGATAAAGTGCATCTGAGCAGCATAAGGGGTGGACTGTGGTAAGTACTGTAACGTTCTGCCCAGATAACTCTTTAGTAATGAAGGGCTTACTTCTCAAGCTCCTAGTATGGAAGGCAGCTCTCAACGATAAGCCTCTATTGGAGAATTAATTGCCTCTACTGAAATCCTGTCTCATTCAAAGGCACAGTTCTTTCCAGGGTAGCCTGAATCCAATCAGATCAGACCAAGGGAATTAAGTTCTGGCATCCTTGCCTGAACTGGGATAACTCTGAAGGACTACCCACCTCCAGAGCTCCCCATGGGGTCCTCTTAGGTCTTTATTGAGACTGTATCACAGCTTAACATCTCCTTCTGCACAATCCCATTTCTTTCCCTGCCCTTCTGCAGGTTTTGATTCCAGGACTCCTCCCTAATAAACATCTTGCAGATAATTGTTATCTGGGTGTCTGTTTCCCAGAGAATTCAAGCTGTACCAACATAATATACTGATAATATAGCTGAAACTGTAACTGTCATGAATTTATATACATATATATATTATATATGCTGGTAAAATTACAAGAAGAAATCTAGAAATACTTGTGTAAAGATTTTAACACATTTTAGAAACTAATAGATCAGGAGATCAATATTGTAACAATGCAAAAGATTTGAAAACAGTCATTCTTTCTCAAATGACATAAGTGATGTAACATAATGTCATATACATAACATAGAATAGCTATATTTTTATATCCAAGAAGTAGAGAGCACATACATTTTTAAAACATGCATGCTTTATTTCAGAAAGTTAATCATACATGAGTTCACAAAAGGTCACAAAAACTTTTAAATAATTGATATCATACAAAACATTTATCTCACTATAGTACAATAGCATCAATAAAATTGGACTCTACTAAACATTTGTTGGAAAAATAACCATCCATGGTAAAAATAATTGAATCAGTGGTAAAAAATTCTTCCTACAAAGGACATTAAGCCTACATATTTTATGGAGATATTTTTCCAAAAATTGTAATTCATAATCCCTACCTTATACAATCTGTTTCATTGAATGAAGAGTGCAAACCACCTATCAAGTGATGTCAAATTAGGTATAGAGAGCACAAGACATGATATTTATTGTCCAATCTTACTATGGTGTAGATGAACAAATCATGATAACATTATAGCAAATCCAGAATTGGACTTAGATTGTACCATGATAACAAGAGTTTATTCCAAGAATATAAAGACACACTAACAGTAGAAATAAAATAGATAAAAATAAAATCTATATAAGTCAACATATTAACTGAAAATAGAAAAAATGTAAGCATCTCAATGGGTGTAAAAAAATATTCTGTAAAAGTCAATAGCTCTTTGTAAATTAAGGGGAAAAACCCAAGGTATCAACAACAGAAAGAAATGTGCTTAATCTGATTAAGAGCACCTAACCCATGGCAATGCTATCCTTAAGGGTCAAATTTGAGAAGCATTTACATTAAACTCAAGAGAAGAGACTAGTTACTCAAACCACTTTTATATAGCCATTATGGGAAGCTCTGGCTTGTTCAAAAATGCAAGAAAGAGAATTAAATTATATAATTATTGTAAAGAAAGAGGCACAACTGTTATTTGCAGATGATATCATTGTTTGCATAAAAAATACAAAAGAATCCTCAGACAAACCATTTAGAATAAAAATGTTGGGGACGTTTACTGGAAATAAGATCAACATACAAAAATGATTATAATGTGAGATTTTATTCGCCAGTAATTAGTACATAGAAAATGCTATTTTAAAAAGATTCCATTGACGATTGCTTTCAAATTTACATGGTTGCTAAGGGGAAAAAAAATCTAACAAATGGTGTTTAATGCTTTTATGGAAGATAATTTAAAACCATGCAGAGTCAAAAATATTTTATTTATGCATATACGAAGGTCACCAGCATGAAAATATGCTGTAAATTATTCTCCAAATTGACCTACAAATTTAGTGTAATTGCAAAAGAAGTTCCCAATAAATCCTTTATAAGAAATTTGATTAACTTATTTTAATATTACTGTGTATAAGTAAATGTTCAGGAATATGTAGGACAATTAAGAAGAACTAGGAGAATTTACTCTCTTGGATATCAAGAATTATTTTAATTATTTAATTGTATTTAAATTATTAAAACAATACGGTATTTTGCAGGGTTAAAAATAGATTTATTAGACAGACTTGAGAGCTTAGAAATAGACCTTGTCTTATATGGAAATTCAATTTACAATAGAGGTGCCCTCAAAAATCAGAACTTATTAGAATAATTTGTTCTATGTATTAAAAGAAAAGAGAATTAGAGCATTAACTCTACTATATAAGTACAAATTCCAGGTAAATTAAAGGCCTAACTTTGTTAAAATTATTTTAAAATAAGATATAAAAGGACAACTTTATGAATCTGTGAAGAAAACATATTTCTATACTTGGGGGAAAGCATAAATTATAAAGAAAATGGATAAATTTACATTAAAAATGTGAAAGTCTGCATAACAAGAATTAACAAAGCCAGAAGACAAATGTTTTTGCAAAATGCATTATAGACAAAGAATTTATCAGAATATATAAGGAGTACTTTCCGCCTGTACGATAACTATACTCCAAGGTCTGCTCTCACTGATTACTGTACATTAACTTAATCACAACAATAATCCTATCTCAGTTTTACAGATGAAGAAACAGAGCCAACAGGTAGGTTAAGTAACACCTGCAAGTACACACAACAATCAGCGACACATGTGGAATTAAAACCCAAGCTGATCAGCTCTGAAGTGCTCGTTGCTGACCACCATGTAGAATTGCGTCTCCCCTGAAAAGAGAAAACTAATCCAGTTAAACAACAAGCTAAAGATGCAAACAAGTCATTCATGGAAAAAGGAACTGAATTGACAATGACAATGAAAATATGCTCAACTTTATTAATCAGAGAAACGTAATTTAAAACCTGAATGATATTTCTCGACCTATCAGATTGGCCAAATTTTAAAAGTCTGAGAATACCAAATGGAGAGCGTATTTGACAAAACAGAAGCCCATACCCTGTGGGACGCAGTGGCAGCTGTCACACAAGTTTGGAGAGCCCATGGGCAATATCTGGTGCAACTGACACTGCGGGCATCTGATAACCCAGCAGTTCCGCATAGTCCGAGGGATAGTCACACATAAACAAAATTTACATAACAAACTTCAATGCACTTTTAAGGTAAATGATTGGAAAGAGTTTAAATTAATGGGAAAATAAATTGCATATTAATAGGATGTAATGTCATTTAGCAATTAAAATGAATGAAGTACATGTATGTGTATCAACTTAGATGAATCCGTAAGATTGCACTGTTTTTTTAAAGATTTTATTTATTTATTTTTAGAGAGGGAAGGGAGGGAGGGAGAGAGAGAGAGAGAGAGAGAGAGAGAGAGAGAGAGAGAGAGAGAGAGAGAGAAACATCAATGTGCAGTTGCTGGGGGTTATGGCCTGCAACCCAGGAATTTACCCTGGCTGGGAATCAAACCTGGGACACTTTGGTTCCCAGCTGGCGCTCAATCCACTGAGCTATGCCAGCCAGGGCAAGATTGCACTGTTGAGTGAAAGTACTTTGTAGTACATGTAGCTGTGCAGAGTATAATACATTTATGTAAGCTTTTAGGACATAAAATGACTACGTATTGTTTATATTTGTGGTACCTACATACAGTTTAGTCAAAGTGTGAATACACAACGGGTAGAGTTCAAACTAACTTCACAATAGTGGCTGCTTCTACAGATGAATGGGACCACAGAGTCATAATGAGAAGATGTAGTCACACCTTTAATGTTTTATTATAAAAAAAGATATATGTGCCCATAGACAATTTATTAATTCTCTTTAGGGTACTTGGATTTTAGATGGATTACTCTCTGTACTTTTAAATATATTTTTAATATTAAGATAGGAATAAAAAAACAAGAAATTTGATTATGACATAGTCCTTGTGTCAAAAAGCTCATTTCTATTCATCCTGGTAGAGAGTTCTGTAAGTGAGCGGTACCCTTTTAAGTCATAAAGACAAATGAGAAGAGGGCTTCCTGTCTACTGAGCTTGTATTCTGTCTTCCTGGGTTCTGCTTTTGCCTGCAGGGGGGAAATAAACTGGACCTCAAGCAAGGCTCAGCCTAAGCCGCTCCTAGAACAAATGAGGAAACTGAGGCCTACAGTGGGAGAACTGGCCTATAGTCAGTGTGCGTAGGTGACACGTAGATCGAGAAGACTTAGACCCCAATCTATCAGGACTTATAAAACAGCCTGAAGGCACAGACTGAAGTCCGGCAGAACAAATGAGGTCCACAGGCAGGTTTTATTGGACTCATATGTTGCTTAATTTTAAAAAATAGGTGTGAATATTATTATAAACTGGTTGTATAACCAGGCCCTCTCTGTCACCCTGCTTTCTTATGTAGGCACTTTATTCACTGATGTTACCTTCCTGGACCCTTAACATACCTGCATTTGTGATTGTCATCATGGAATCTTAGCCTCGGAGAAGGCCACCAATGTGCAGTCAGCTCTAACGAACTAGTGCCCTCACCAGCACTCCTGACGAGAGTGATGTGCTGGTGTTGGAACACTGTAGGAAGCTTACCAACTCTGAACATAGTAGCCTGGATCCTTTCAGACAGCTTGGACTGTTAGAAAGTTCTGCCTTTTCAGGAGTCAAAATATGCTTGCTTGTGACATTCGCCTCACTATTCCCAGCCCAGTCCTCTAAAGAAAGGTTCATGACAAAAAAAAAATCTAACTGTTGTTCTGAAAACATTCGAAGGCAGCTATGACTGTTAAGCTACATAGTTTTTTGCTTCTTGATAAACACTGTCAGTTCTTCCAGCCCTTTTAGAATTGCTTGGTTTTCTACTCCTTGCTTACTGTGTTGGCCTCTGCAGCTGTCCCCCAGAGTGTGTTCCAGTTCCTCACCACTGGAAGGCAAGGCAGAGTGAGTGCTCCTGGTGATCGCTGTCAACATGCCATCTGCTGCTTAAACCATCCAGCTGTTGACAGCTAGAAGACGAGCTATACACCTCTGCAGCCTTTCCCCACTTTCTGCATTTTCCCTTATCCGTTCTTTCTTTTGCTTTCACCCTTTGCCATAGTCACACATTGTTTTCCCTCTAACAGCAATAAAATGTGTGGAGTTTCCTAAACAAGCTGTGCTATTTTATATCACTGTGGCATTTCATGCCCTGTTCGATAAACATAACATGGAATGTTTCACTAATGATTTCTCATGGGAACTCCTATTTATTCTTCAAAACCCAGCTTTAATGTCACTGTCTTTGTGAAGTTTTTCTATGCTTCTAACACTTTCCTTTTCCTCTTTCACACCCCAGTCTAAGTGACTTGCTCCCTTCTGAATGCTGCTGGCCCACTTTATACACACTTCTAGTTTTGCACATCTCTCACTGGGTTATAATTATTTGTTCGTAGTTTTATCTCCCTCTTTCATATTATAATCTCTTCAGGGGATGGTGCCTCAATTTTCTTTTTTTGTAACTCCAACACTAAGCTCAGAGACTTGCATAAGATAGGTGCTCAATATATACTTGAATGTAACTCTGAGACCACTGGATTTATTGTACAGATATGGTTTGTCTTAGGGACAGCTTGAGTTTTACACAATTAAAATTGAGTTGCTTGAGAATAGGAACCATGTTTGTGGCCCTCCCAGCATCAAGCACAAATCCTACCAGTCAGTCAGGTGATTGTTTGCATTAATAAAGATGATTCAGAGGTATGTGTACTATGAACATTCATCAAAATACAGACTTTCTTTTGGCTATGCAGTGTAGAGAAGGAAATATATATATATTTTTTTGTGTGTGTGTGTATGTTAAATTTGTATTCATACATATCTGCACACAGATATCTGTATACAGCTACCCCTGTATATATATATATATATATATATATATATATATACACATAAAACAGTATTGCCTTTAAAATCCTTTGTACATCTTTGGAATTGCAAAGTGCACTCCAAATTATTTGAAGTCCTGTACAATATGCCTTGCCTCCCAGGCAAAGTTTCTTGTTAATTTCCTTTGCCTCCATGAATATATGATTTATTTAACAAAACTTCCATGCAGCAAATTAAAGAACATTTGTTCTACCTAGAGGGATAGTTCTTCAACATCACAGAATTGACAGGCCCAGTTACCAAGATTTACGTAGGGACAGTGGCCCAACTCAGAATCCCAAGTACAGCAGTGTCTTCTGGCCTATACCCAGTAGGTACACATTGGTTTCTAATTAGCCCAGAAGGGAATAAGGAAAAAATAAAAACAAAAACTGTAGTCCTAACATGCTTGTCGTTGTTGACTTTTTTTTAATGTTTTTTTTCACGGTTTTTTCTTCTTTGTCGTATCCCCCATCACTCCACAGGGATGTACTCAGAAACTAATATAATTGACTGCATTGTTTCTTTTTCTCTTTCCTCTTCTCTTCTTTTTTTCCCCCTTTGTTTTGAAAAGGAAACATATATTTTTTGTTGTTTAATCAGAGAATAACAAACAGTCATTTGTTTCAAAATTTTTTACTTAAGAAAAGACCTTGAGCCATTCCCGTCTGAGCCTCCGGGAACCTATCCAACAGGGGTGATCTTCTCTCTGCTCCTTTGCGTTCCCAGCCCAAATTAAAGAAACCATAACGTAAGCTGCAAAGTAAGGAGCCTATAAATTGTTAAATATCAACAGTTAATATTTTCTTCCAGCTTGCAAATCTGTATCATCCTAAAGCAAGTCTCATTTCTAACCAGCAGTAGGCAGATTTGTTTGATTCATTTTGATAATATTTTATCTTTTATTCCCATTCTTTCTTGGGGCTCAGCATCTTAGAAGATGTTCTTTTTGGGGGAGGTTCACTCGTGCCACATATTACAACTAGGCTCATGATTGGACACACTTTTAAAAAAACTATGTGCCTTCATTCCTACAATCAACATATATTAAACTTACTTTGAAACAATAAACATGAATTGTAAAGCTCTTATCTTTAGTAGTATTCTGGTTAACTTTTACTTCATAATGAGCCCCCTCCCACCCCCACATCTCCAACTTGTTGTGCTTTTTCCTATGTTGCTCACAGACTCATGGGATCAGGAATTGAGAGGGCATGGTGGGGATGCCTTGACTTTATACCAGTGTCTTTGGCCTCAGCTGACAAAGTTCAAGGCTGCAGGTGGGGCTGAAGGCTGACATCATCTGAACATATATTTGTCAGTCACATGTCTGGCAGTAGATTCTGTTGGTTGGCTGGGACCTCAGCTGGGGCTGTTGACCAATGTTTGTGTGGCCTTCGTATGTGTTTGGCTTTCTCACTACATGATAGTCTCTCATTAGAAGATAGACTTCTTTTTTTTTTTTAAGATTTTATTTATTTATTTTTAGGGAGGGAAGGGAGGGAGAGAGAGAGAGAGACAGAGAGACAGAGAGAGACAGAGAGAGAGAGAGGGAGGGAGAGAGAGAGAGAAACATCAATGTGCGGTTGCTGGGGGTTATGGCCTGCAACCCAGGAATGTACCCTGGCTGGGAATTGAACCTGGGACACTTTGGTTCCCAGCCCATGCTCAATCCACTGAGCTACGCCAGCCAGGGCTAGAAGACTTCTAATATGACTCCAAAGGATACTGCCCTAGCTATAAGCAGAAGTTGTGTCACCTTTCCAACCTTTCCTAAGAGGTCAGACAGTATCATTTCCACTGCATTCTGTGGATTACAAGCAAGCCATATACCCAAATAGATATGGGGGAAGTATACACAGATCCCATTTCTTGATGGAAGGTGTGTTGAGGTCACATTGTACAAGAACATGTATGATGGGAGATATTTTTGTGGCCATTTTAGAAAATGCAGCCTGCTACAGGTAGCTTATAGTAGTTCAGAGGGAAGTTAGACATGTAAACAAGTCAATGCAGAAAGGGTTATAGCTTTAAAATAGCGGCATGTGTTGGAAGTAGTGGAACACCTGACCAATCATAGCTGGAAAAATGAGGTCAGGAAAATTTTAAAAAAAGAAAAAAAAGGTGAGTCTCTTATGAAGGTGAATAGGTTAGACATGGAGTGGTACACATTTTGGTAGAAGTTGTTGGATTTGGGGTTTTTGAGACATCACTTATGTAAAATACTCTCTTAATGGTAACATATTTAAAACACGTCTTAAGTTAAAACAAACAAACTAGAAAACCCTTGTACTCTTCAGGGCTTTTGAAAACCTTTTTGCTAATGAGAGAATGAGCTTGAGGTGGGGTCATGGCACCTGCAAATTGGTGACTTCACTGGGGCAGCAGCAAGCAAAGGTGAAAGTGAGAAATCACAATGTGCCAGGCCACTCAATTATGACAGCCGTTGCCTTGGATGGAAGCCCTAGAAGCTTCCCTAGAGGCTGGCAGGAGAATATTGCTAGCCAGGACTTACACTAGTCTCAGGTGTATCTTTATTCCCACTCAGCAGCCATTACCCCAGTGGTCACTCAGTGCAAGTTTCCAGAAGCTTGGTGTATTGTCTGCTCTGCCAGGTCTTGGAACTTGATAAAACTGTGGACTTGCAGAGGCTTCAGGTTTGGTCCTAAGGAATGTACTGCTGTGTGACTATTTAAGGGTGAGGTCAATTGGTGCAGCTTTGTAGTAGCACAAAGGCGGTAAGAGAGGGGCCACTGTTCCTCTCAAGTATCCAACTTGCAAAACAGGAAGAAAAACATGACTTTATTTGTCCACCTGAATTGAAAGTGGCCTAGGAAAGCTAAGTCTTAAGGCCCGCAGCTCCCTGACCAAACTCCACTCTGTTGGCATGGCTGTGATCCTGATACTTTATAGAAGGAGTGTAAGGGAAACAGGGAACAAAGGCAGACATCCCTGATGTGCCCTCTGTACATTGTCCTCATCACCACTGGATATATTGTACAGATATAGTTTGTCCTAGGGACAGCCCGAGTTTTCTCCATTTTCCAATTAAAATTGAGTTGCTTGAGAATATGAACCATGTTGTATTTTATTTTGGCTCTCCCAGCACCAGGCACAACTCCCATCAGTCAATCCCATGATTGTTTCAATGAATAAAGATGATTCAGAGGTATGTGTACTGTGAGCATTGACTGAAATACAGGTAGGAGAGAGGCAGAGCATGTTATGCGGGGATGTTCCCCACAGCAAACGGGAAAAACTTCTCCGTGTTTTATTTACTTTGTGTTATTAAAGGAGCATCACTGTGTCATCCGTGCTGAGCCAGAGCTTCTAATTCAGTGGAAATGAAATTCCAGCCCAGTGTGTGCTTAACTTCCCCAGCACTCTAAATTCATTTCTCCCTTTGTCTCTGTCTCATCTCTCCCTTTGTAGTGAAGAGATAGACAGGGCTGCGGTGGTGTCTGGCAGCGGGAAACCGCTCTGACAATTTCTGAATGATGTCTAAAGAAATGAATTGAGGGGCTTGCCTGGGGTGGAGACACAAGACAGACCACGCTTTTATTGTCACTGCTGGGTCTGTGAGTTTCTGTGCAGTGCTTATCCATGTGTGTTCTTTTTTGTTCTCACACACAAAGAAAAACATACCGATCCAGATGCTCCCCGGCTTATCGCTCTGTATCAACCCAGGAGCAACAGAGGTTTTTAATTTTCCTACTTGTGAGAAACAATGGAAAGTTAGCAGAGGCTGCTGTGGGGGGAGAAAGTGACTATTGGTGCAGACTTGTCACTGAAGGTAGCGATGGCATCTATGGAGGTGGCTGAGAGGTGGGAGGGAGGATCTGGGGGTCATCACACTGTACTGGAGGACTGGGAACTCTGGTGAGCTGTATTCAGTTACTCCCTTTTGCCCTGAGGCTGTTCTATTTCACTTCTGAGCCTGTGCCCATGCGTTTGCCCCCACGTGGAGCTTTCTTCAGTCCCCTCAGTTACACCCTTCTTCATCTGTCTAACTCCAACCTCTCTTTCAAGCTTCCATGCTGATGTTACTTCTTCCTCTTCAATATTTGGTTTAGCCCCTCCATCACCATCCTCCCTTGGTCCCTGAATTTATTCCCAGCAAAACCTTCTTATGTTGTATCATCATTTTCTTTTCAAAAAATATTATTTGATTTTGCACCTAGACTGAAAGTTACTTGAGAGCAGAAAACCTGGTTTTTTTCTGCTCTTCTATTTCTATGTATCTTGTACAATGCCTATTACACTGTAGGAGCTCAGACAAAATTGTATTTTAGTAAAGAGATGTAAGCCAGAAGTCACAGGGAAACAAGTGGTCAGAATTAAGGTCCAATTGGATGGGTCAAAGAATGAGAAAGAAATGAGGTCTTATACCAGCCAGATTTCAAAAGAGAAAATACAATGTCAGTAATGGTGAGATCTTGGTGAAATTGTTATACACATTCAAATGACAGCAATGCTACATTAGTAGAATATTTTTTGAAAGTAATACCTCATTTGAATAAAAAATTCCAAAATATATATACCAAATGGACTTTATAATCTTGCTTCTGGGAATATAAGCAAAGTAAATAATCTTAAAGAGTGAAAATGTTGTATATATGAAGATGATCCATTATAGCACTATTTACAATAGTGAGACATTGAAAACAATTTGAATGGTATAAAAATATTTAAATAATGAAATATCATGCAATATAATACTATATTATGCAGCTATTGAAATGATAAATGTGAGGCTTAGTTTTAAACATAGAAAATATTTATTATATAATTTTAGATTAAACAATAACATTGTACCTGTATCATATTTTAAATTATATAAACTTATGTTTTTGAATGGGTAAGTTCTGAATATAAAGAAATGAAAATAGCTGTATTTACCTAAGTGGTGGATTTTGTGTGTTTTTAAGCTTTCTTTAGAGTAAAGCTTCTCTAGTGTTATAATACTAGATTCATGACTTTAAGTTCCCATTGGATAGTGTGTTTAACACACTCAGCCTAACACCTGCCACACAGGACCCTCTTTTTCAGTTCAACCAACATTTATTGAGTACTTGCCACGGTCCAGGCTAACCCAGAAATGGATATGCCATTGATGTTGGGCCAGCTGATCCAGTCAGTCACCTCACGCAGACAGCTTTAAGTTCATGATAAGCTTGGAATCTCTAGTCATGGCTGAACAGCAGCCAAAAGCCAGGTGAATACAATCTTTACTCCTCTGGGGGCTATTGTATAGTAATAGGCGATGGTCTTGGTGATATGATACATCAAGAAATAGAGATTCAGATACTCTATCCCTTAATCCAGTGAGTAATCTGCACCTTGTAAATGAGGAAATAACAACACTTACAGAGGTAAAAGGGACAATTAACATAAGAGAGACAATTAAACCCATGCCTCATTGACCTAGTCCCATTCTGAGTCTATTCTCTTTTGAGCAGGGACTCTACTTCTCGTCAGAGGTACTTCATTCACACAGAAATGGACCAAAAGAACACTTTTCTTTCCAAGTTTCTTCCTGCTATGTAGATGATAAAGATATTTTTGTTCATTTTATAAGAGTGTAATAGAAGGTGAAGTAATACTAGTTGTGATTATGTGTGATTTAGGGCAAATAGATGGCATTTTCTAAGTCTCTGGATTGTCGTGTCTTAAAACTGTTTTCATAATTCCACCAGATTTCTATGCATAAGTGATTCCACAAAGAATAAAGGTAGAAAAAATGGCAGAGGGATCCTGGTGAGTCTGGCAGAAGGAGCATGCTACTGAATCTAATCCAGCATATCTGGGGATGAGGGTGGCCTGCATGTGTATGAGGGACTGTGTCTCATATTCCTTCTATGCTCAGTAAACATATTTACATTACAACTAAAATTTAATGTTTGGACCATCACTACAAACTCAACACTATAATTTTCCAGGCACATGAAAAATCTCCGATTTCCTGTCCATTGAGGGTACCGAAATCCCAGGAGACATTGTCAACTCATTTTGCTTGAGTGCCACCCTCTTACAGCATCATGTCTTTTTTGAAATATCTATGTGACCATCTCCCCACTCCCACAGTGTCCACCCTACACAGGTTCTTATCAGCCTTTCCAGGATTTCTGTAACAGACCCTTCAGTCTCAATCCACAGCAGCAGGACCTTCTTTCATGCTTATTCTTTCCTGATTCTCTTCTGATATAAAAACCCAGGTCACTCCCTATTTTCTTCTCCATCAAGTCTAATTTCCTCTCCCTGGCCTATAAGGATTTCTGCAACTCCTCCACTTCAGCCTTTTCCCAGGCCGACTCCCTTACTGCTCATCTGACTACCAGGGCACCCCCTCTCCTCCTTTCAGAGTATTTTTGACCTTGCTTCACACGACCTCTTCACCTAGTTCATCACCGTGCCCCAGAACTACCTCTTAGATTTGAGCAACTTTCTCTGCTATTTCTTCCTTTTCATGCTGCTTCTACTTCTGGGCACTAGGCCTGTGTTCCTCTCATCTTTCAGGGCCATCACCCTCTTGCAGAGAGCTAAAAGAATCAACAACAGTTTTTAGAGATGTGATCTCTGATCCATAACTTCCCCATCCTCTCCACGATTATGTCTTTGTTATGATTTCTGAAAGTGATATTTGCAAACCTCCCTTTTTGGTTGTTCTGATAGAGTCATAAAACCAACTTTCCTAACAACTTGGAAAAATTAATCTTCTTTATTTTGTCCATAACACCTGCGGTGCTTCTCTCAAGGCTCCGATTTGCAGAATAGCAAGATAAAATTATTTTATTTGTCCATCTGAATTGAAAGTGGCCTGGGGAAGCTAAATCTTAAAACCTGAGGCTCCTTGACCAAACTCTGTACCCTGTTGGCATAGCTGTGGTCCTGATCATTACAGGAGGAATGTAAGGGAAACAGGGAATGGGGCAGAGGTTCCTGATGTGCTCTCTCTGTACATTAGGCTCAGGAGCTGATTGTTCCAAGCCCAAATTCAGAGAGCAGAAATGTGAGAGACACACAGAGTCACCCTGCTGCCTCTTCCTGTCCCCTTCCCCAAGTTCAGAGGCCTGATGGGTTTGACTTTGTTTCTTTCTTTGGGGATTGTACCTTTCATGGATGTCCAGCATCTTTGAGCACTTTTAAAAAAGTATTTCCCATCCTCCATCTCCAAAGTAAAAGCCAGTACTTCGTTGGTTTTCTGTTTCCCTTGCACTTACAGCAGACCCATGGCCTAGGCTTATGACCAGACACACCATCCATATGAGACATGGATTTGGAAGAAAGAGTGTGGACAAAAAGGTGCTCTCTGCCACATGTTTCCTGGTGAGTGTGGTGGGACACAGCAGACGCACACAGAGCTTATGGAGGTCTTGGGTGCACACACCCTGTGCCTGTGCTCTGTGGCAGTGGGAAAACTCTTTTTTTTAAAAAGATTTTATTTATTTTCTTTTTAGAGAGGGAAGGGAGGGAGATAGAGAGAGAGAGAGAGAGAGAAACATCAATGTGCGGTTGCTGGGGTCCATGGCCTGCAACCCAGGCATGTACCCTGACTGGGAATCGAACCTGAGACACTTTGGTTTGCAGCCCCTGCTCAATCCACTGAGCTATGCCAGCCAGGGCTGGAAAACTCTTATATACATTCTGGTGGAATATTGTACAAATTGCTCCTGCTGACGCTGCTTCTGGGCCAGGTTCTCTGAATATCTGGAAATTCCATGAACTGATATCCTCTAATATTTCTGCTTTAAATAGTCAGAATGTATTCACTCTAATATAATAATATATCACCCATTCCTCCTCACACATACACCAACCTTCTTGTCCAGATCACTCTTACGTATAATTGTGGGGCCTATTTTAATATATGCTAACTGGCAGCTTATAAATACCTGGTTTCCTAGCTTTGTCTTGCTCCTCAGATTCTCATCCTTTCCTGCCATTACCTCAGAATAGTTTTGGAGGTGGAAGGTTGCAAGGGGAAAGCACTTTGAGAATAATATTAAAATGTATCACTTTAATATTTATCAAAGTATGAACCCATTAATTATGTTTTCTGAGAAACCCATGCTAATCTTTTTCTTCTTGAAGATTCCATTTCTCTGGGAATTGCCTGAAGAATTTTTTGTCATAGTAAGTCATGTCCTGGGGCCATTTACATGTCTGAGGAATGCTAGACTGGGAGAAAACTCTTCCTCCTTTAGGGAATTTCTTCATGTCTACCCCTGCACCTTGCTCTTCAGCATGCCTGCGCTTTGGCTTCTGTTGGTTCTCCTGCTAGAAAATTCCCATCATGGCCTTGAGGATGCTTTCCAGGCTACCTCTTGCTCACAGTGATGGTATCGTGCTACATCCCTTGAAGTTTTTCTTGGTGACTCTAACTTCCAGGGACTTCCCTCTATTCTACATTTGTTTAGCATTTACAGTTGGTGTCACACAGTTTAGTACTTACAGATCACACCCTGGAAGAAATAGACCTTAAGAGAAAATATTCTAAGGAGAACGGTTTCTCTAGTTTTTCCCAATCTCGACTTCAGAATGGTGATTCTTATAGATGTAAAGACTCGATTTAGCCTATTGTCAAGTATTATAATAAAAATAACATGGGGGTTGTTTCTTCATCTCAGAACTCCAGAATTGCATATCTCTACTCAGATATCTAATCCACACCTTGAACACAGTATGTCCAATACTGAACTGCTTTCCTCCCCAAACTGTTTCTGATGTAGTCATTCTTATCTCAGTAATCAGCAGCTTTGTCCGTCTAGTAACCCTGGGGAAAAACCCTGGGCTCATCCTTCTCTCCTCTTTTTCCCTCTTAATCATATCTAGCTTACTTGTACATCCTTTAGGCTCAATGTCCCACTACATCTAGAATGCAATCACTTCTCATCATCTTTGCAGCTACCATTATCTCTCTCCAGGTTTATTGTAATAGCCTCCTCACTGGTCTCTCCAATTCTGCCCTTGTTATCTGCACCCAACCACAGCACATTCTCTACACAACCCACATAGTGATGCTTTAGAATCTATGTCAGATCATGGCACTCCTCTCTTCAAAAGCATCCTGTGGCTTCCCAAGTCACTCAGAATAAAAGCCTAAATTCTTTAATGGCTAAGAAGACCTTATTTGACCAAACTCATAGTTACCTTTCTGCTTTCATCTCCCACACTGGTGCCCTGTATGATGCTTTAGCCAGACTCACATCTCCACTGTTCCTCAAATAAAAAAGGCCTGCCACCAGCTCAGAGTGTTTCTCTTTGCTGGTCCTTTTGGTTGGAACATTTCCCTTCAGATTTCCAGATAAACACTCCCTCATCTCCTTTGGGTTTTGCTCTCGTGTTACTATGTGAGAACTTCTCAAACCCAACCCATTTAACCTGATGACCATGTAGCTTTCACTGGCACTCCCTCTCCTAATTTTCTCCACAGCATTTCCCATAGCATTCCTTATACATTCATTGTCTGTCTGCCTCTTCCATCAGAATAGAGGTGAGCATAGTGCTTGAGGAACAACAGGTACTCAATTAATAGCTCTTAAATGAATGAATAAATAAATGAAAGAGTAGAACCAAGTGTGAACTGAGAATTGATGAATCTGTACTCTATTCTAGCATGAAATCATATTGAGTTTTTTACATAGACATAAATTTAAAAAATCTATAAAACCTACAGTGTGTAATTTTATTAATAACTCCTAGTTTTTTCTCACCAAACAGAATAACTTGAGAATCTTTTACTGTGTGGCCAAGAGAAGAGTCTCAAGTTTGGACCAACTGGATGCTTCTTCCTGTTCTGTGTTGAATATAGGTGTTTATTTTATTTTTTAAAATATCTTTTTCTCTCTGCATCCCATTGGGCATGATCCTGGTACATCTGAGATTGTGATGGCTAGTGACTTCCTTTGGGGTGCTCTTATTACAAAGTCTTGCCTGTGTTGGCTCACAGAGTTGGTGTACATAAATTTTTATGGAGGTTTTATATTTCTCCAGCAAGTTCTGTACAGCGCTTGCTGCTTGCTCTGTGAATTCCCCTCTCTGTTATCTGTGTAGATTTTATCTGCACACTGTGGTCTCCTGACACAGCTTCTGAGTTCTCCATATCTCTGGTACTCCAAAGGGAAGGTGACAGTTTTTTTAAAAATATTTTTTATTTGCTCCCTTTAGTGAGAAGAATCATTTGTTTGTTAAATCCCAACTTGAAACAAAAGAGTCCTCTACGTAGCACTATCAAACATTTCCCTGTCTGCCAAAGTTGCAGGCTGTGGTAGGTTAAAGGTCTTGTGGGTTAAACGATATTGACATATAGTCTGATAATAATCTTGTTACCTAACTAGATTTTAGATTCCTTAAGGAACTGGGAAGAAATATCTGTTTTGTTTTATTTTTCCCATAGAGCATAGCAGAGTTCTGGATACATCATCAATTCTTAATAAATACTTGTTTGACAGTATGGAATTTTCTCAGAAAGCTAAAAATGAATCTGCTTTTTGACCCAGCAATTCCACTGCTAGGATTGTATCCTAAGAACTCTGAAACACCAATCCAAAAGAACCTATGCACCCCAGTGTTCATAGGAGCACAATTTACAATAGTCAAGTGCTGGAAGCAACCTAGGTGCCCATCAGTAAATGAATGGATCAAAAAACTATGGTACATTTACACAATGGAATTCTTTTTTTTTTTTTAATATATTTTATTGATTATGCTATTACAGTTGTCCCATTTCCCCCCTTCTCTCCCCTCCACCCTGTACCCCCTCCCACCCACATTTCCCCCTATAGTTCATGTCCATGTGTCATATTTATGAGTTCTTTAGTTTCTACATTTCCCGTACTATTCTTGCCCTCCCCCTATCTATTTTCAACCTACATTCTATGCTACTTATTCTCTATACCTTTTCCCCCTCTCTCCTCCTCCCACCCTCCTGCTGCTAACCCTCCATGTGCCCTCCATTTCTGTGGTTCTGTTCCTGTTCTAATTGTTTACTTAGTTTCTTTTGGTTTTGCTTTAGGTGTGGTTGTTGATATTTGTGAGTTTGCTGTCCTTTTACTATACATGTCTTTTCTTTATCTTCTTTTCTTAGATAAGTCCCTTTAGCATTTCATAAAATAAGGGCTTGGTGATGATGAACTCCTTTAACTTGACCTTATCTGAGAAGCACTTTATCTGCCCTTCCATTCTAAATGAGAGCTTTGCTGGATAGAGCAATCTGGGATGTAGGTCCTTGTCTTTCATGACTTGGACTATTTCTTTCCAGCCCCTTCTTGCCTGTAAGGTCTCTTTGGAGAAATCAGCTGACAGTCTGATGGGAACTCCTTTGTAGGTGACATTTACACAATGGAATTCTATGCAGCAGAAAGAAGGAAGGAGCTCCTACCCTTTGCGACAGCATGGATGGCACTGGAAAGCATTATGCTAAGTGAAATAGCCAGGTGGTGAAAGACAAATACAATATGATCTCACCTTTGGCAGGAACCTAATCAGCAAAACAAACAAACAAGCAAAATATAACCAAAGACACCGAAATTGAGAACAGACCGACAGTGACCAGAGGGAGGAAGGGAGAGAATTTCAGGGGAGAAGGGGAAGGGTTTTCAGGAACAAGTATAAAGGACACATGGACAATACAAGGGGTGGGGGGTGGAAATGGGACGGAGGTGGGGAGGGCTGGGAGGTGGGCTGGGATGAGGGTAAAAGGCAGAAAACTGTACTTGAACAACAATTAAAATAAAAAATACTTTTTAAAAATTTTTTTCATTTATTTGGTCATATGCTTATATATTCAACAGATATTTGTGGACCCATCATGTGCCGAGCACACTTATATAAATCAGGAAACATTTAAAAAACAGCCTTGAATCCCTGCTCTTATGGAGTTTTTTTTCTATTGGTGGGAGCAGACAAGAGAAATGGTGATATGTGCTAAGGAAAAACCTGGAGTTGCAGAAATAAGGAGTGCTTGGAAAGGGGGTATTGCTATTCTGAAAAGAGCATTTAGGGAAAGCTTGTTAATGATATATGAGGAGAGACTTGAAGAGCTGTGGGTGCAATAAGGACATGGGCTGGCAGGAGGGTGTTTCAGGCAGATGGAGTGACAAATGCCTGGGTCCTTAAAAGGGATTATGTAACCTCTCCTTCCCCTCCCCCTCCTCTTCCCCACCTCCTTCCCCTCTTTCTTCTCCTTGTCCTTTCCCCTCCCCCTCCTCCTCCTTCCTCTTCCTCTTTCTCTTCCTCTTCTTTCTTCATTCTAATCTAGTTATTGGCTCTAGATAGCTTTTCCAGCAATAGGCTTGTTGAGTCCAGAAAAAAACTAAGAAGGTATAATAGCCAGAGAGCAGTAAGCAAGGTGGAGAGGATTAGATAAGGTCAATGTGGTGGTGAAGAAACAGACCTGAATCCATTGAAGTAGCTTTGTGTATTACTCTTGGGAAAGTGGAAAGACATTGGACAGTTTCAACACAGGGGTGGTTTGACTAATTCACATTTAAAAAGACTCATTCTTAATGTTATGTTGAGAATAAACTGGAGGGCAGGGGCAGAACATTTAGTTAATAAGCTATTACAATAATCCCACAAGAGGTGGTATAACTTAGACCAGGGTGATAACTGCGGAGGTGGTGAAAAACTACTGGATTTGAATATACGTTAAAAATAGAGCTTACCGTATTTGTCAATGAATCATAGGTGGGAAATAAAATATGAATAGAGTCAAAGATGACCCCAAGTTTTTGGCCTGAACTAAATATAATTGGCAATTATGGGATGATTGTGCAATTACAGGAATCATTCAGTAATGAGAGAAAATATAATAACATGAGAGGGAGATCAGAGAACTGCTGCAGACACATTGTTGAGTAGTGAGAGGGGATGGGGTGTGGTGCATGAGGAAAAGCTTAGCAAGCACACAGACAATTCACCCTTAAAAGCAGAACATTAGGACAATTATCCAGTGACAGATGTAGATAGGCGGTTCTGATTACTTTTACTGTCTTGGTTAAGTGGGAAGCAAGGTCATCAGCTGAAGGTGATAAGTAGGGAGGAGATAATGGAAGTTTGAGGAGACAGGAATAAGTATGAATTGGTCACTAGAAAAGTGGAAGAATAAAAGGATTGTCTGGCAAAGTGAAGGGCTTATTTGAGGCCACGGATTTATTCAGCAAAACTGTTTTTCTCTAAACACATTTAAATGCTTAGATAAGAATTTCGTTGGGTGATTGTGTTGAAGGGGGAAAAAAAGACAAGAGAAAGTCAAGTGTGTCCAGACTGTAGAAAAGAAAATGATTATAATTATTCATCACAAAATTTATTCTAATGTAAAGGAAATAATGATATAGAGGGGGTGAGGCACTTTGAACAGCTTGTTGAATTAGTAGGTTTGTAGGTGTAGTTTGACAGGTTTGGGAGGAAGAATTATTGGGAGTTGTGGCTCCTAGAGGAAAGACAATAGTTGCTGGTAGGACAATAAGATGCTTAAAATTGATATTAAGAAGTAGGTACAGTTATTGGTAAAAACAGAGTCAAGGGAAAGACCATGGGATTTGGATGGCTGAGACACTGGAGGAGAATTAATCATGTCACTGAGAGGCCAGGGTATTAAAACGATCATCTCTAGGCACATTGAAATCATGGGCAAGTGTTACAGGGGAAGAGTACCAGTAAGCCAGGAGCTAAAATCATCAAGAAATGAGAGTTAACCCATCTGGGGACCTATAGATACAAAGCAGTAGGGGTTCATATACTTTGATGGCATGATCATCAAAGCTAGGAAGGAGTAAGAGGTGGACATGCGAGAAAGGGCCAAAGTTCTGAAAGTGACAGAAGCATGAATGACCGATAGTCTGCCTACAAGTAGTGTACTTAGTAGTATGGGGTCCTAGAGTTTTCTAGAATTTTCTGAGTTAAACCACTTTAAGTGGCTGCAGAGAAGCTGGTATTTTAGGCAAGATTCAGTAGAAAAGCAAAAGGCAAAAGGTTCGAAGAAGAGACAGAGTATACAGGAGCTTTGGCTGATGATTCCAGGAGCATTTCAGAATATATTTTGTGCCTCAGAACATTTACTTAAATTCTGATGGTCATTGTAATGTAGATATGCTTAAGTGGCAGTTAATAGAGAGCTCCAAATAGCCAGGTGTACTGTTTTGCTATTTTGACCGTTCTGGGCCCTTTGTACATAAAGAACAGTGTAAACACTAGACCCTCTGTGTATACAACAGTCAGGATGGTCTTTGACTTTTCATTCTAGAAGCATGATCCGACTTTTCCCCAGAGCATGACGACGGGGCTGGGAACAAGAAGTCTTTCCTCCTGGACTGAGGCCTCAAGCCAAGATGAAAAACAATCAACTTTCAATTTTCTGTGCTTGTTTGCTTTCTGCCCAGAATACACAGAAAAGGCATTTCACCAAACTTTTGGGTTAAGTTTTCAAAGGACATCTTTCCATTTCTGCCTGCAAAGGATTTCGGAGTCAATTGCTCCTGGGCTTCAGGAGCTCATTTTTATTATTTAAATGGGGGTGTTTTCACAGCAAAACAACAGCAAAAAATCCAACTCAAGCCCCTGAACCCACTACTGTTTGCTAAATGAAGCAAAACACCATAATAGTGTTAATGATGGATTTCTTTCTTAACTGTTGTTTTGAGATCACAACGAATCACTATAATCATTAAATCTACAGCTAAATTATAGTACAGATCTTCGAAGTGCATGGCCAATATGGTTTGTTTCATAACACCCTCTCCTCTGCACCCCTTTGTCCCTTGTTATTATTCTTCTCAGATTATTTTCTGTGAAAAACTGGCTTAATATATTCGAAGTCACACTTGTGAACAGCTTTGTTACCTTCTTGCATGCCTATCCCTCCCCTGCACCCCAGAGCCACTTTCCTAAGAAATGCAGACAGCAGACAGCTAAACTAAGGGGTTTAAATCAGTGCCGACTCACCTGCACGACCAAGTGTAGGAGGGGTGGGGACACAGCCTGTGGAGTTGGGGCCCTCCCAACACTTCTGCATAAGTAGGGGCTCTCACCACGTACCTTCCACTAAATCTAGCAAAGGTGGAGGATGTGTGGGCAGATGCTGCTCTCTGAAGGAAGCTAGTAGAGTTGGGATTCACTTCTCTTCTTAGCTCTGCGGCTTACTCCCTCCGCAGCCAATTCAGTCCTACACAAAAGGAGGTAAGGAAGCATGTTTTCTATTTCTGGCCCAGGCAGTGTGGGGCCAGGAACAATATGGATTGTGTGGGTATTGAGGAAGTGCATGGGGCCTCTCAGACCTACCGTATGTTTGGACTATAAGATGCACCCCCCAATTTGGGAGGAAAAGGGGGATGCGTCTTATAATCCGAACGTAGATGACTTGGCTTGCTGTAGAGGAGGACAGCCTATGTTATTTATGTTATTAAATATTTTACCACATTTTTTGCTTCAAAAAATTTGTTTCCTATTTTCCTCCTCTAAAACCTAGGTGCATCTTATGGTCCAGAACATCTTACAGACTGAAAAATTCGGTATATGTTGGAGAAGGCTATACCTGTTCTTTTAGAAGATCCTTATGAAAGTAGGATGATATATAAAAGGAATTTGGGGAAAACCATGTGTTCATTCTTATTGTAAGTAGAAAGAAGGCAAGGATATGTATCATGTTGTGAAGAGCTAGTTTAATGAACATAGTGTTTGATAACAATAGTGAAATAAAAGGGGTTAGGACACCTGGTTAAACTCAGCTGGAAGAAGTTAAGATTCCCTTGCACTAACTGCTGAACTAAGTTACTGCTAACACATAAATCACTGCTACTCAGGAGATGTCCAGTTAGTGTTGGTTGAATTAAATACCATACATATGATATGTAACAATCGTCTTTGGGGGCCTGGAGTTTTGTTCCTGTTACAAAGCTGGCTGACGCAATTTTCTTACCATTTAATTGTTAAAATGAAGAAGTTAAAGTTCTGTTTGAAATCTAAGGGTATGCTTTACTCTCAGTTGTGTGCATTTAAAAAAATCGGTCTTACTTTTGCTGGGAAGTCTCTACTGTGGCCAACTCTGAACTTTAAACACCTGGTTCCATTCAGAATCATTAGATTCTTCAACCTGTACTTGGTAAGGATTGTGAATCTGAAGGGGTGGTAAAAAAGGAAAAGAAAATGGCCCACTGAAATGGTGAGAACCTTCCAACTCACTTCCATGGTTGAAAGCTTTACCTGTTTTTCTCCAGTGGGTTTTCAGAAGAGCTAAAGTGGACATTCAAGCTATCTTATATTTTAATTATATCCTGTAAGTGCAAGTGTGTATGTGTATGTTAATCTATGTCCAGAAGAACCTGCTCTAATCTCTGTGTTTGGTATTAGAAAATAAGTCTTTTATTAGGCTAATTCAAGGGACAAAGGAAGGACTGCCAAATATAGTCAGTGACCTTTTGTAGATGGGCAAGAAGGCAGGAGGATGAGTGGCTGTGAGCTAGGCATAAGGAAATTGTTGCTGCTCTAAATTGCTGCTTGTGGGAGAGTGTAGAAAGCAGGACCAATATAATGGCATTGGTTCAATCAAGATATTGAAGAATATAAAACAAAATGGAGTCACTGATGTCAACCAAGATGGCTGTCCATCAACCATGACATTTTGGTTCAAGAAGGAAACTAGCTAAGTCACACTGGATACCCTGGGCAAGGAGACACACCCAAGATATCTGCACACGTGACCATAAGAGCCCTGTCTGCAGAGCAGGGCCATCCATAGATAGGCTCCTGGGCAAATTCCCCATTTGCCATCAGGGGGGCCAAGACCCTTATCAAGAGACACAGAAGGGTGGAGTATACCACTCTCAAGGGTGTAACTGAGGCAGTCTCCAGACCACTGCTGAGACAGCTGAGCTCCACACACCTGGATGCTGCTCCATGCCATGCTGATCTCCCTTGGCATCAGCTTTCAGAGGCTCTGCCCTGCTGGACTGTGGACTTCTTCTGCCCTGATACTCACCTGGCTCCAGAGATTCTTCCTTGCAAGATGCTGAAGGCTCCCTTGCCCACTGTGCTGTCTCTTAGAACTGATGACTAAACTCTGGGACTTGGGTTTATTATTATTCCCCTTTGATTGCTGAGAATGACTAGGACATTAGTATATATTAATATTCTACTTTGAGTGAACGTGAATTAAATAAAACCTAAGTGAATAGCATAGTAACCTTGTATGACTTTATTCCTTGGTGCTGGGTTGCTCAGTAGGTAGGTAGCCAAGCGGCTGTCCAGCTGACTTATAGGGAAGACTGTATTGCAAACATACCATTGTGAGAGAGAGAAAGGCAGAGGGTGAATATAAAGGAAAGATTTCCTATATCAGGGTGCTTTATACTCAGCCTCATTGTGGGTTCAGCACACACTCATGAATTCATTTCTCTAGGTAGCCTGGAAGATCTTACTTCATTTCTGTGGGCAAGTATCCCACAATGTGGCTGTGCTATCTCACTCCAGACCTCTGATTGCCATGCTTGTGCTTTGCTTAGGCTGGGAGCCTGTGAGAAAGTGTATAAGGGACAGAAAGGCTATGTGCAAGGATAAGAGCCCAGATTGGCTCCTCTGTGTGGCTCTCCAAGCCTGTTCTGCCGCACACACCTCCATCCCAGTCCTTTGCCATTTCCTAAGTGAGGCTGAGCAGTCTGTCACCTTTACTTCTGTGCTGTGACCGAAGGAGCCATGAGGGGCAGCTGGTGGGCTGGGTTTGCAGCCCAGTGTTTATACCCGGTGCTCTCACATTACCCCATGTGCTGCTGTCAGGGGGTCAGGGCAGGAATCCACCGCAGCTGTCCTCTCCAGTGCCTGCCTGTGCCCACCTAGTGCCAGCCTCTGGGGATGGGGGGGAATGCTCCCCATCCCCACCCCAGAACTGCCTTAAAGGAAAACTTTAGCAGGAGGGTAAAGGATGACTGTGTAATGCACCCACAGGATAGTCCTTGCTTCTTCCTTTCACCAATTCTGTGCAGTAAAATGATCTGCATTTTACAGCTCAGGAAGCTGAAGTAGAGAGTGGTTAAGTGATCTGTGTAAGGTCATAGAGCTTGTAAAAAGCAGGGTTGGCATTTAAACCCAGACTCATCCAGCTCTGCAGGTAGAACTTTGCACCACATGTGGCCTGGTGAGCCTGCTGAGACAAAGAGCACGGCAGCCAGGGTGCTGGCGGACCTCTGGAGACAAGCTGGACAAATAGTCATGCAGACTGCCTCCCTGACACACACACTCATGGACACACATTCACAGACACATTCACATACACATTCACAAACACACTCTCACTCACACACACATTCATAGACATACATGCACACACACATAAAAATTTACATACATTTTCATCACTTGCACACATAAGCATACATATACATCATAGGCAGACTCACGCACACATTCATAGAAACACAACCACACAAATTTACACAGTCTCACTCACATGCATGCACACACTCACACAGGCGCTCACACATCCTGCTCCGCCTGTATGTGTTTTGCCCTTACTGAGGTATTTATCCTACACCCGGGCTCACATTTACATATTCATTGATTCTCTGTGACTCTTCTCTCCTTAGGCTGAGCAGGGCACCAGGTATGCTGTAATGACACAACCAAATAATTACTTAGCTGGCAGCAATGACTTTGGTTATTACATTTTCCCTTTTTTGTTTGTTTGTTTATTTGTTTGGGGCAACCAAAGCAGGATGGATGATCACACCTGATTGTAATTCATGAATGTGAATCGTTGTGACATCTGGGGTCTTTTGCTTCCATTTTGAGTCCATTTTGCATTGAGGTAATTTGTTTATGCTTAACACAGTGCTTGGCATATGGTAAGAGCTCCTTCAATGCCTCTATCAGAAGAACCTTTTTCAAAGTATTATTTTTATTATATCGTTTTACTGATTAAAAAAACTTATGATAGCTCTCTGTCTCCTGCCCCAAGTCTTACACACAGTTCACATTCTCCCCAACCCCAGCCCAGAAAAGATGTGACACCTTCATTTCTACCTCCTAGTCTTCCTCCAATGACTCCTCCGGTTGGAATCTCTCACAGCTTCTTCATGACTAGAAGTTCAAGTCCCACCTCCCCCCAGCTTTTTCTTTCCATTCCAGCTCTGGGAGCTTTCCCACTGAGCTAAACTACTAGGCTCTTACTGTCTGAATAACTCCAGGTACGTGATCACATTCTATCTTATTCTGTCACTTAATACTGTCCTAGGTAATATTTTAAAAAACTGTGAACACATCAAGTACCAAAATCATACAGTAAATACTTTCTGTGTTACCCAGAATGCTAGCCTGATGTTAGGCATATAGTAAGGATATAAAGATATTTGAATTATACTAAATTAAATTTCTATTCTAGTCAGAGTTTACACAGTATATTATTTATTATTCTTGAATACATGAACCCTTGTAGAAAAAAATTTCTCATAAAAACCCAATGCTTATTTTTATTATGTTCCTTAAGCATACAAAACAAAACTAAGTATAAACTAATTAAAGCTTAAGGTTCTTAAATCACTATAGAACCCAAACAAATTTACAAAATTAAATATGTGATAGTGTAAATACTGTAAAGTTTAAATTAACAGTATAAATAAGTTTGCTATGTATACAATGTTTGCCACAGGCAAATGACACCAAAGATTATGGGACTGCTAGTTTGATAAAACTTGATAATGACTCAAGTGTTTTGAGTTTTTGAGCTCAGTGTGACTCATCTTTCACCACTCTTGGCTCGGTTCAGTGCGCAGGAGAGCAAAACCTTCATCAGTGCAGTGGGGTATCAGGTCACTTGGGCCTCGTTTAGCCAAATGGCGTTCTTATTATTAAGGCTGTTGTTGGTCTCTTGCTGTGGTGAGTGGGAGCCAGGACCCCAATTTGGGAACCAAGGCCAAAGACTGTTTTAAGAAAATGGCAGACAAGTTGGACATGGGGGAAATTGCCAGCTTTGACAAGGCCAAGCTGAAGAAGATGGAGACGCAGGAGAATGCCCTGCTGACTAAAGAGACCATTGAGCAGCAGGAGTGGAGTGAAATTTCCTAAGAACCTGCGGAAGTCCCCACCCCCATTTTCTTTGGGACCCCAGTTGTGATGTGGAGAAAAAGCTACCTGCGGGATGGACAGGAGGGACAAACTGCCCTGTGAACCTGGACACGTTGTGCCCTTGCCTTTGGCCTGTGGATCTCTGAGTGGACTCTCCTCCATTCAAAAGGCCAAATTCTCCAGTTTGCCTTGGGATATTGTAGAAAGTTATCTGTATGATTAATAAAAATAAAACACCCCTCATGAAAAAAAAAAGCTATGGTGTTCTTACTACCTGAGACAAAGTCATGATGCGATGAAATCATTTGGCAGTATTTGGGTTTATGGGGTCTTCCCCCGGATCCAGATATGCTTATGTTAATTTTTTAGAATGGGAAATTCAAATGAAAATATTCTATAAGCAAGTTTTTAGGCCATCAAGAATCTATCAGTAGATCCCTGGTGGAGTCATACTGTCAACACACTAATGGCAGAAGAATTACATATTTAAAGCAGAAAAAATTGGAAGCATCCTTTTTTCTTTGCAAGGAGGTCTGTCAGACAGAGATGCATCATCCTATTCTGGGGGATTACTAAATATATTATTTAAAAATTATTGCTAAAATTTATTTTTTCTCACACAAAACAACATATTTATTATAGAAAATTTAAAAGTCATTTATAAATTTCTTCAAGAAAAGAAATGAAGACTGCCGGAATCCCATTTTTAAAGATAATCATTGATAGTATATTTACTAATAATATCTCTTCTTCTATAGCTACTAATATTAACAACATCATCAATGGATACATATTGATTACAACATGTCAGAAAGTACTCAAAAATAAATTTATATAAATTTATATTTATACAAATAATTTATATGTATAAATTTACTTACTCAGCATAATAGCCATGTGGTGTAGATATTGTTAGTGTTCCAATTTGACAGAATGAACTGAAACCTAAAGAATTTAAATAACTTTCATACACATAATTAGTAAGGGGAAGGGCAGGATTATAACTAAAGCAAAATGTAACAATATATAAACAAAATAAGTGAAATAAATAAAGGATCACTTATTTTCCTTAAAAATTCTTTAAACGTCTTTTTGTTCTACTGCCAATAATGTTTGAGAGTATCAGGTGGGTATATTTTGTTATAAAAGTGCATCACATTATTCAACCCATGGTCCGTTGACAGCTTCCTTGGTAGTTTTGATCTGTAACTGTTGTAAACCATGTTGAGATAAATGTCCTCGGACCTAAATCTTTGAGCATGCCCTTACTAGGGAACCATTGTGACTCCTTATTTTCCTAAACAATCTAAAAAGAAAAAAATACAAAAGTCTCAGTGTTCAGGGTCTAACATTATTATAACTGTTCATTTTATTCACTGGATAAGTTTTTAATTTCACGTAATGTTCAATTGTATGTATTTACTTAACATTCAATCAAATTTTGTCTTCCCTAATGCTAATAGGTGCTCTTTAGCTAAAGAACACAAGAATGAGCTCGAACAAAACAAAGTAACATTTAAAATGTGTTCTAAATTTTAGAAATTAAGAAACCCCCATTCAGTTTTTCCAAACCAGAAACTGTTGTTCTCAGTGGGTAGGTAGCACTTCTTCAGGTACCTTTTTTTGTGTGTTACTGTTCTGTTCTCTTACAAATTGTCATAACTCTATTTTTCAATCCTTCTATTGTTTTAATTTCTAAATTTTTAATTTCTAATTAATTTTTAATTTAAGTTTTAATTTCTAATTATATTTACATAAATTCATTTTTTAGTACTTTCTGACATGTTGTAATCAATATGTATCCATTGATGATGTTGTAAATATTAGTAGCTATAGAAGAAGAGATGTTATTATTAAATATACTATCAATTAATATGTAGTTATTAATATCTAGGAGCCTTTCTTATTCTAGGGCTTTTCTTTCTCTTCCTCCTCCTCTTTTTCTCCTTTCTTTATACTATCTATTCTGCTTTCACGGAGGTAGTGTGTTTCTTTATGCCTCTGAGAATATTAATTATATTTTATTGAATGTTTCTTGTTTTATCTCTCCTTATACAGGGTGGGAAAAAGTAGTTAAAGAACTGTTCCAAAATGTCCTTCAGTGTAGGAAGTAGACTGCAAGAATGTATAAATAATGAAGGTTGGCATTTTGAGCACCTATGAGATTGTACCTAAGTGCACTGTGCCGTCGTGACATATTCTGAGGTAATAAAGCCACTGTAATAATCATAGCCTGCATGTCCTTTTCTGTCGGAACAACTGTAAACCTACTTCTGCCCACCTCTGTATGGAGTTGCTTGTTTCATATCTTTTATTTTAGATAATACTTTTCTGTCAATTTCTATTTATTATTTAGCACTAAAAGTTTATTTTAAAATAAAGGATTTTCCTACGATTGCCAAAGAATTTTATGCTCATTTGTGGTAGGCTGTACTGTCGGGTAACCTCTATGCAATATTAATATCTGGAAGTTTTTATTCTTGGTCTATAGATTTACTCCAAAGAAGATTTTTCTAACTGCTACTAGGGTCGAAGAAGTTGATCAGCTGGGTGGGATCGAGGTGTGGACCTAGCACAGAAACAGAATTTCAACCAATCTCCCTGGTTTATACTTTACATCTTATTCCAGTTTTTTAATCTGTTGTCTACTATTCTGAGCTTTCCTGGGTTTCTGTAGGATGAGGTGGCCTATATCTCATTGGTATTTTATTTCAGTTTAATTGAGTTCAAATTTATTTTTTATTCATAAACTTCTTATTTGTATATATTCTGATTGTGACGTAACACATGTCCTGCATTCACTGAATACGGTTTGCCTCTTGCTTGTGTCTGTGTGGGTGTGTGTGTCTTGATATCTGACATCTTTAACCACTTATGTCTAAAATGTACCCATATTTTTAATGGTTTTTCCAAGAGAAAGAAAGAACACTTAAGAAGGCATTCTTGAGTTAGGACTAGTGGTCATTGACTCTAGACCTTACAAACAATTCAGACAGAGAACAGAATAATTAATTACTTGATGAGATTTTTCTTTGTCTCTGTGGCATTACTTATAAAAGTTTCTCTTAGAGTGTTTCACTGTACCTCATCAACATTTTACCTACACTTCAAGCCCATAGTTAAATGCCATCTCCTCTGTGAAGCCATCTCTAATCATTGCAGATATGATTATATGATATGAATATTTTCATTCTCTGAACTACATATAATATAGTATGTATGATATGATATATGATATATATGATATATTAAATATGATGTAATCTTTTCATTCTCTGAACTACATAACTTTTTTTTAGATTTTATTTATTTATTTTTAGACAGAAGGGAAGAGAAGGAGAAAGAGAAGGAGAGAAACATCAATGTGTGGTTGCCACTCATGCACCCCCTCCTGGGGACCTGACCCGCAACCCAGGCATGTGCCTTGACTGGGAATCGAACTGGCAGCCCTTTGGTTGGCAGGCCAGTGCTCAATCCACTGAGCCGCACCAGCCAGGGATGAACTATATAGCATTTGATACACTATTTTCTTATTGTGGTTATTCATTTTATACCTCAAATTGTAATCACGCATGTGTGTCTTCCACAGGAACATTTTCTGATGAATTTGTTATTTCTTCTATTCTTAAGGAATGGATTCATATCTTATTCATCTTTGAATTGCTCATGGCTTCTAACAGTGTTTGAAAAAGAACACTTACACAATAAATGTTGGGCAAATGTGTAAATGTATACAATTGCAACAATTGCTCCTGGAAATGTGAAAGGCACATTTTGAGGTATCCCATTTTGCCATCATTTGGAACATTTGCAAAGAATAAAGCGAATGCATTTCTTCAGCTAACTTTCTTGTGCTCTGAGACTTGAGCATGAGCTGTCATGTTATACCACAAAGTTCCTCTGAAATTCTTCACTGAAGTTGTTCCCTTCTTAGGAATAATCACATCAAGGAGCTGGGCAGCTCTTCTGAAAGATGACTGTAGGCAAACTTGACTTTGTTACCTTCCTGCTGGATTTTCTTCCTTACCTTTCCTGTGTTATTAAGCACTTAGGATTCCCATGGGAGCTGAATATTGAGAAAAAAAGTATAATTTCTTAACAGACTCAGATTTGACTGTTGTCTCCAACACTAATGGGCTGGACCACCCTGGGGAAGTTAGCAAATCTTTCTTCACCTAAATATCCTCCTGTACAGAATGGAGAAAACATTATCCTCCACAAGGTTGTTGTAAAGGTGAAATTTAAAAAGATATGTAAAGTTCTTAGAACAGAAAAGATGGAATAAATCTTCTCTCCTAAGATATTCATTGCATTTTTTTCAGGAATATTAGCAGTTTTAAATCAGATCCATCGAAAGAGGGATGCTTAACTCAGAAGAAAACACGCCTGGTGTGACACCTCACGATCTCTGTATCAAGAACTTCTGCAGGCTTTCAAAAAAACATGCTGTGTTAAAGCACCTACACCTATGGAATCATTTTCCATATCTTTGGTTCTCAAGGAAGAAAGTATTTAGGGGAATACAGTTCCGAACCTTGAGGTTAGGCAGAGAAATTACCTGTTCCCAAATGTGCTTGGACTTATTTTGAGAATGTTTGTGGTGAGCAGGCAAAGTTTTGCTTTCCCTGTTTGTCCTGCTTTCAAAATCTATCCTATCACATAATAGAAGGATATGTTCCTCAGGGTATATATTCTAAATACAAATTTTTTCTGTTTGTCTTGTTGAAATTGGTAAGTCACCAAATGATGAAAGATCAAACTGTGGGCACTAGAGTTGTGCAATTTCAAACATGTCACAGAGTACAGGGTGTTTGGGGAAGCAGAACTTGGCAATATGTGTCTGGCTTCTAACAGACTCAGCCAGGTTTCCCACCTGCCCTCCACCATGTTTCCAGACAGCTGCCAATCCGTCATTTGTTCCAGTGTCTGCAGTGTTTTCCTGCATGAAGGTGAAATGGATTATTCTCCTTTTATAAAGCCCTTTGGCAGTCTTAGAAAAATCTGTCCTTCCCAATCTTCACTAGTTAATGCTAGTGACTGAGAAGCTCATTCTTTTTTTCTCAAAGGCAAGACAATTAAAGTTTTAGATAAGAGGGAAATGTTACTTTATAACAGGAAAGGCCGTCAAAATTGGGGAAAAGGCTGGAGATTCTTCATTCAAATGATTCATTAGAGTAACGATGCTCTTTTGGGAAGGGTGAAATACCACAAAAGGGAAGTGATGTTTATTGATGCCTACTGTGTGCAGGGGACTGAGGATAAACTATTTGATGCCTTCTGCTCCCTGGTCCTCTGAGGACGGTGTTAATGCTTAATTTCCAAAATTAAGAAAGTAGCCCAGCAAAATGAAAATTAACATAAAGTAATAGAACTCAGTAGGGATCAAGACAGGAATTCAGGCTGCTCTTTTCTGAGTATAGCATACTCTCTTCCAGAGTGGAATGGACCAGAAGACTGGCAGAGAATACCTCACATGAATGTCTCAGGTTGCTATGAGCTCCAGGTGTCTATCATCCCTGTAGCAGACTGGCTTCTTGCCATCCCTGGCAATGCAGACCTCCTCGCCAGCCTTTCTTCTCTTTCCTGAAAGCCAAGTTGCACCCACAGCTCACTAAGAGTGTGGAAGGATCCTTTTCCTTTCTTTTTTTTTCTCCTCTACCTCCACACACACACACAAAAAGCATGTTTTCTTCTGGAGAGAAAAGATAGCTTTGTCACCATCTGGTCCCATTCCAGAGTCACCATATTGCAGGAATTAAAAAGATAGAGCTCTCAAAGATTCCCTTTGCTGTCATGTGTGGCTCCTATCACCCCAGCCTCAGAGCACCCTTGAGAGGAAATCGTCACTCAGGAAGGAATCTAGGTGGTCAGACCAGGCCCAGCAGCATGCAGACCTTCTCCGTCTGAGGTCACACTCGTATGGATCAGTTTTTTTTGTTCTTCTCAGACCAAGTTTCAGAGGCTGCTGGTCAGATGGATATATGAAGCAAGCTCACCACAATGTGCAGCTGCTGGTGGCAGAGAGAAAAATGTCTCTCCCACAACCTTCAGAAAGCTCCAAATGTTAGTCACATCTGCCAAGTTGGCAGATGTGGTTCTTTGTGGTCCAAGTTGGGCTTCAGTGATGGATGCGGAGCATCAACGTATCCTTTCTGGTTACCTTGAGCCAGGCATTGGCACAAGGCAGTATCGCCAGTAAATGGGCATTTTTGTGCCATTTGTGAAAATTAACTTCCCTAATTAGCTTGCTCATACAAATGCACTCGGGATGAAGACATTAGGATGATTACCTAGAAAATTACTACCTCGATACAGTCTCCCATGCCCCTTTTTGCCTCTTAAATGTGCCAAGAACAGAATTGCTCTGAAGACATTGTCAGATCTCTAAGAGCAAATAACTGATGAACAAAGGATGTTGCCACACATTGGCTTCTGTAAACCTAGCTTTTGCTTATGGGTTCTGCTCAGCATGCGGTGGCCAAGAAATGATTTTTTGTATCCAAAGGGGAGCACTGGTGAGGATCAGAATTACTTCTTGTTTCATATTCAAGCACCTTCTTGAGCACCAGGCTACACAGTCATTATGAATAAATGAGTTTTGCGTGAATTAGGGCTGCTAGGAGGGTACTCTGGGGGGACCAGTAGGAGGCCTACATTTTAGAAAGAAGAGGTTATAAAATTCCATTTGTTTACTCAGCCTACAAATGCAGCTTTATTATTTTTTTATGAACCTGAATATCTCCATGTAGAGTCTCAAGATTATGAAACTTTTCTAGGTCTAGGGAGTTTTACTCCTTCTCTTTGAAATTCCCTATGTATAAGTATTGGTTGTTCTTATCAGGATCAAATATTTCTAGAAAATTTCCATCTTTTCAGTGGTTTCACCTTAATTATATCATATGAATGGGTTACTCTGGCAATAAAATGTATACTTTCCCCAAATTGTGTTCGGTGTTCTTTGTTAGGTCAGCTGTGAAGAGAAGTCCAAAGACATGGGGTGTGGTTCAGTGTTATTAATACATGGGGATAACGGTATATGCTTCCTGCAAAAAAAAAGGAGGTAGATTTGTATTCTGAGAGTTTAAATAATGCTTTTCAACTCTGTTACACTTTAAGTTCATCTACTGAGTTTTTAAAATATGCCAATGCCTGAGTCTCATCTCAGACAAATTCAATTAATAGCTCTAGGAGGTGGAGTCAAGATACTTCTAAAGATTCCCAGATGATACTGATGCCAGCCAGGACTGAAAACCATTTATTCCTTCCTTTCATAAATACATGCTCATCACCTCTTTTATGTGAGACCCTATTCTAGAAGGTGAGGATACAGCAGTGAACAAATCAGACAAAATCTTCACCTTTACAGAGTTTTATGTGCTAATGGGTTTTGGCTGAGAAAAATCA
This sequence comes from Phyllostomus discolor, assembly GCF_004126475.2. NCBI lineage: Eukaryota > Metazoa > Chordata > Mammalia > Chiroptera > Phyllostomidae > Phyllostomus > Phyllostomus discolor. The sequence goes on along the minus strand of NC_040916.2, from coordinate 8,336,727 downwards.
AGATAAATAAAAATATATATCATTCATTGTATATAAGTTGGTGATAAGTGCTGAGGAGAAAAATAAAAGGAGGGAGATATCACATAGGAGGTGGGTGGTATTGCAATATTGCACAGTATCCTAAGGTGGCCTGAAGGTGGGGGAAGGGTCTCTGGGCAGAGGAGATAGCAAATGACAACAGTCCTTAAGTGGGAGCATGGCTGTTCCAAGAAAAATAAGGGGGCAAAAGGAGAGTGTAACTAGTCTAAGCTAACAAAATCCACACAGTAGGTATAAGATGAACAATTTGTAGGAGTAAATTAAGGGACTGCACGAAGATGTGTGACTAATGAATTTGAGAATACTCTGATTGAAATCAAGGTGACCTGACTATAATCTTAAGGATACATACAAGGGTGTGATGATAGTTTAATAAACTGACATAGACTATTTTCTGTTTTAGACTGTTTGGAGAAAGGAGGTAAGGGTAGAAGATAGGTTAGTCTAGTGAACAATATAAGCACGGTGAGGGAAGCAAAAGTGAGAATGGCCCTCTGTGCATTGGTAGGGGGTGGGTTGGTATGCAAGGATGCCATGGGACAGGTATGTGGTTAACATTTTTTATTATTTAATCATTTTTATTGTGATTCAATTATAGTTGTCCCAATTTTTTCCCCTTTGCCCTCCTCTACCCATCCTACCCCCCTGCTCCTACAGTCGATTCCCACATTGTTGTCCACATCCACGGGTCATTCATAGATGTTCTTTGTCTAGTCACTTTCCCTTTTTTCAACCATTATCTCTTCCTCCCCGGCTCTGGTCACTTTTAGTTTATTCCATGTTTCTATACCTGTGGTTGTATTTTGTTTGTTAGTTTATTTTGTTCATTAGATTCATCTTATAGGTGAGATCATATGGTATTCATTTTTCACTGATTGGCTTATTTCACTTGATGGAATATTCTCTAGTTCCATCCATGCTGTCACAAAAGGTAGGAGTTCCTTATTTCTTTCTTCTGTGTAATATTCCATTGTGTAAGTGCACCACAGTTTTTTTGATCCACTCATTTACTGATGGGCACTTAGGCTGTTTCCAGCACTTGGCTATTGTAAATAGCACTGTTATGAACATAGGGGTGGATAAGTTCTTTTGAATTGTTGATTTGGGGTTAACATTTTAATCACACAACTGACAATAATTGTTGTTGTTAGTCAATATTCTTCAAGATAACTTAAAAAAACTGCCAGCATATAATATATCTAATTCACAGGGAATGGTTATGTTAATCAGCCAATGTGAACATGTAGCCCATCTAAATGTTATTTCTTATAATAATAAAGTAATTGAAATTTGGATTCTAAATATCAGTCTAAGTGAACTTTGCATGAGCTAGTTTCCCTAGGTGAGATCAATCCAGCCTCAGATACTAAGAGGGTAAGGCCTATGAACCTGTGGATGTGGGATAGTGAATTTTGGACAAGACAAATGTTTCTTTGTCAGACTTTCTTTCTAGCTATTGACATTGCATTGCCATGTGTCATTGATCTCTTCTATCCAAAGTTTTAACATCCCGTTCAACCCCTAGCCTGCTGCTTGGCTGTTGTTTTTCTACTGTGTAAGTCAGAATAATACCTGATATGTTATCTGTCTCTTACAGGTAGTATGAAAATCAGATGTGATAATATATATTAAAGTAACTTTAAATGTTGAAATGGTGTGGAAAATAAGGCATTGCTTTATTAACAATGATAAGAGTAAATCTAGGTAAAAGGAAAATGAGAGATTTGTTAAAGCCATGTTGTATGTACTGTAAAGATTGGATTTAATATCTGTTGTAGACAAATATATTTTTTATTCTAAAATGAACTCCATGCATGTAGATACATTATGAAAAATGACATAAACAAAGTCATTTCAAAATGGAGTCAGAACAACCACTCCAGAGGTACTGCCTCGTGACATTTGTTCCATGGATCTTCAGACTGGGACAGACCTTGGGACTGAGCTACAACCACAACTGCTTGTAAAACCAGCAGGAAAATGGGCATCTTGACCACAGGGACTGATGATTATGGGCTCTCCTTCTGAAGCTAGAACCAGTAAACAACAACGTATAGCCAGCCAAGAGTGATTCAGCTGGTTAACTCCAACAAAAATTCTTTCTTTTTTTCATGTAAGTATTCCTTTCCTCTTCTCAGAAAAAATCCCCTTCCTCCACCCTGTAATCAGGACACTGGTTGGGTTTCTACCTTAATAGGTGCTTCCAGGATTGCAATAGTTTGATCCTAAATAAACACTTGTTGCCTTTCATTTTGGCTTTTTAATTTGATATTAACCATACAAAAAAACCTAAAATGTTAATACAACAAAATAACAACTATGGTTATATCATGGTAATAGAAGGTTAAATTATTCTTTTCTTTTATTACATAAATGTGGTTTTACATCAATTCACATAAAATATAGATATTGATATCTCTATATTCTAAATATTCAAGGGCACATATTATGAAGATGAAATGATGAAAATTACTTTTAAAAGATCCTCACCTATTGTATGAATACCACTCCAAGTCAAGTCTCCTTCCATCATCATTTATCCCCCTATACTACAGATGATGTGTTGTGGAATTGTGCACCTGAAACCTGTATAATTTTGTTAACCAGTGTTGCCTAATAAATTCAATGAAAATGAAAAAAAATAAAATAAAAGAATGTTACCTAGCTTTTTATGTAGTGGTTGAATACATGGAGTGTTTGAGCTGACACCACTGGTGATGAGCTGGGTGACCTGGGGCATGAAGCAGAATTTTCAGATGTCAGTCAAGAGAAGCAGCATCCCGGAGCTCTGAGCAGCCAGGATCTGAATGTGCTCCCAAACTGACAAAACCCTGGGCTGCTCCAGATGCCATGTTTCTGTGAGAAACCAGAGGTTCCAAAGACACAGTGTGTATACTTTTTTCTTCTGAAAATGTCAACAATTCTTTCAGAAAACAAAAGAAAATATTAAATTAAAACTGAGACAGGAGAATGTACTCTCAGACCAGTAAATTAGGCAGGTAATATAGGCTTGAGTTCAGCTTAGGAATAATTGGTAGAAGAACTTGCCTAGATCAGATGAAGTCACTTCCCTTCCAGAAATTTTTTTTTTTACTAGGACATAGTCCAGCCATGAAAACAGCCTGGGAGAATGAGAAGGAAGGAAAAGAGAATGAATCGCGACCTTTCATCTCCTGTGAAGAAGAGTCCTTATGTCAGTTAACAGAGCCATTAGTGTTAATGTTAAAGACTACCAGGCAGGACACACCTGTAGTCAAAGCTGAACTGATTGGCTTGCTGCAGCAAGGGAGAATAGATGTTATTGTGGAGCTGTGTGGTGTCTTAAAAGGGAGCGGATAGTGGAGGATTCTTATAGATTTGAGGGGCTAGAGTTATCCATATGATGGTTTTGGCAGAGATTGGTTAAAATTCATAAATTACAGGGTTGTTTGCTTGGGGTTGCTTGGTCTAATCTTAAGAACACCTGAATCTGTGCAGGATAACCATAAGGTCAGTTTTTCTGTAGTCATATAGAGTATATGGGTCAGAATGAGCTGGTATTTAAAAAGAAGAATTAGAGCTTACACAGTTTTCTTCCATATTATGGTGTAGTGTAGTCAATCTGTTTTGTGAGTCATGGAATAGTTCTGCAAATTATGACTTCTGATTCAATTCCTTTGGGCAAACATATTTTGGGGAAGAAGTAGGGAATTGGAAAGTGCCGAAAGAAATGGAGAGGAAACAAGCCTTTGAGTATCCAGTATGTGTAAAAGGATAATGCTTATAAATGTGCATGTGTTTCTCTTTGTTCATTGTAATATCCTTCCATCGATCTTTAACAAATTGTTTTCCATCAGGAACAAAACAGTGAACTCCAGGAAAGTTTTTTTCAGAGGTTAACGTAGGGCTTTCTTCTCATTTATTTGTCTTTTTTTACAAGTCAGATGTACACTTCTGACTTGTAAACTTCTTAACAACACACTCGGTCATGGAGTAGTGGGCTTTTCCTTTACTTCCCATTGACATCAAGAAACATAATGCAGCCATCTTGCAGATACCCAGTGGGGACTTTGTATCCAAATGGTCCTAAGACTTCCCAGTCTGGGTCTATTCTCACTTCTAAGAGACATGTTCTTCACAGATAAATCACTGTATCTTTGATAATCAGCAGCATTTCATTCTCCTATCAAATACTTTACCCATTGGGTCAGAAAGCGTGGCCTATGAAATTGACCTCGCACGTATTTTCCTGTGCTTTCTCCAAAGTTGGCATGAGATGTGTCAGGGCTCCAGCCGCTCCATATTCCTCCAGGCTGTTCATTTAATGCAACAAAAATGAAGATACAGTTGGCATTTCGATAGCTTTCTGTTAGACTTTCTTTATCCTTAGAAATACCCCAGGGCCATACATGGTAGTGTGGAAACCGATTCTGATCTGTGTAAATAGAGGTGAAAAAGAACTTGCCCGAAGGCTCAGACTGGAGACAGAATTAGAGCCTAGAACACACACTAAATGTCAGATTCCCATTTTCTCCTCAGGCCTTTCAATTTAAATGTCACACTCTAGCCCTCGGTTTTTTTCTTAAATACAATTACTGAAGTATTATTTTTTCATGGTGTACCACAAAATCATGAACCAACCACAAGCAGTAACACTTGGTGTACATTTGAGTAAGTCTACCATAAGAGGAGACTGAGAATAAAATGTAGGAATTGGAGGAAGAAAGTCAAAATATAGTTGCGGTCATTGGCCTTTTGGTAGGGTTTCCTTCATGACTTCATGCAACTTTTCTTATGTTATGCTCCTTGTAACACATTCATTCACTATGGAGAAATGGCAAATTGAAAATAGAAATGAGGTGTGTCCTTCATTAAATTTCTCTCTTTCTCTCCTGTTTTTCATACTTCTTCCAGGGAAAAAAACAAGCTCATTGTTCAGGTCCTTTTCATATTAACAGTTGTTTCAGCATAATATAATACAATAATGAGAAGTGAAAGAAAACACTCCTCTAGCAACCTGTGTTCTTGAGGCTGAGAGTACTTAGAGCAGACAAGGGCCCCAGAGCAATCTAAGTGCTGCCAGATGGCGGGGTTAGGGACACAAAGATTGGTTAGTGTATGGTGGGTGATTTGGAAAATAATTTTGGATTGAAAACTTTTGCTTACTGTCTTTAACAGCAGCTCCCCAGAGTCACATTACACTTGACATAAATGGAGGGAGCAGTGTCTTGTGCAAGTGGAGCGTGTTGTGCTAAAACATGATCCTGGCATTGAAGAATTGGCTTTCTGGGACTAGGATTTCCCCCATGACTTTTTTGTGGTATTTATAAGACTAAGCCACAGCCTCCTGTGATGCTAACAGCAACTTGGGTTGCAGTGCAATTGAGGAGTCTCTGGGGGAAGGTCAAAGTGCCAGGTAAACAAGGTACAAGTTGGCTCACCAAGCCAGTCACAGATACCACCAGCTTCACGGGACCAGGTGAAATGCTGGTTTGGTTATTTTTTTTTCAGTCCAAATAAAGGGTGGTGATTTGTGTCCTTTTTTTTTTTCACCTACTAGGTAGGTTTAAGAAAGACAATTTTGAGCATGAAATCAATTTAGGACACTTTCAGTACTTATGTATGCTGCTCCTTCTGGAAAGTATCTTCCCCCATACCTGTTAAACACACTCCTACTAGAACATTACCTCCTCTGTTACACCTTCCCCATCTCTCCCAGGTTGAGTCCATTTCTTCCTTTCCAAAAGTTTGTCTCTCTATGGCTAAATGGCCTGTGAGCTGCTTCAAAGATGCTATTTAGGTTTCTTATATCCACAGGTTTAACAGAAGGCTTTGGTCATAGGCACTCAACAAAACTGACTGCATCTCTATTGCCCTGAGGAATATTTCCAAGTTGCTATCTGAAAGCGTGACCCTGCCAAAAAGATTTCACATAAGTCCATTTGCTCTGCTACAACGAAGATGTTTTTTCCTTTAGGAAAGTTCACACTGGGAATTTTCACTTTACACTTTACCCTTTATAAACTACTTGGAGAAGAAAAACTTTTCAAGTTATTCCTTAAAGAAAGTGCATGGGGTTGAGCTGGATGATCTCTCATTGGCTTCTCCAACTCCCTGCGCATCCTCAGCACTCTCAGCTCATGCAGGGAAACTGTGATATAACTGAGGGGATACTTGAGTGGGAGACTGAGGCTCCAGCTCCTTTGCCCAGCACTACCACTAACTAGCTGAATTATTGGGGTAATTGCTCTTTCCCAGGGACTTTGGTTCATCTATATAAGAAAGGGATGGGATCAATGATGTCCAAATACAACTACACACTCTGACAAGGTCTGTGAAATACCAAAGTCAGCAATCCAATTAATGGCTGTTTTCTAATCTTAGTTTAGCAGATGGGTTTTCTGTACCTCTGTTGGTTAGAAATTTTTCATCATTAAAATAATTGAATGGGGTATTGCTTTTTCTTTTTTATTCTTTTGACCTTTCCACTCTCCACTGCTTTAATAAAACTGCACTACTATTTGGTGACTAGTCTTCTGGGGTCTTTTTCTGATGTGCTGTTGCATCATAGGAGTGGAGTGGAAAGGGCACTTGGAGTAGAAGCCAGGCATTCTGAGGTCTAGTCGGACTCTGCCACTAACTCTCTCTGTGGCCTTGTGTTGGTCTCATCCTCTCTTGGGGTGCTTGTTTCTCACCTGTCAACTAAGGGGGTCTGAGCTAAATGATCTTTGCAGTTCTTCAACTCTTGCATTCTGTGAATTCTAAGCAATGACGTCTCCCTAGAGAGTGGAGGCTGAATGGAAACTTCATGCCACACTACTTACTCTAAATGCCAAATAATTAATTATGGAATTCCAGCAGTCAGCTCCCTCCTCCCTGCTCCCTACCCCCTGCTTGTCTACATTAATGGCATTTTCAGAGCCTTCTGTTTAGAACAACATGTCAGTCTCAGACTAATTGGCATCTTTCCATCAATGTCCAAGGGAGTCAAAGGGGTCTCTGCTTAGATCTCTCTTGGTTCTCCCCTGCAGGGTGGGAGTAGGGAGTGCCCTCAGCCTCTGACAAGGCAAGATAGGCTTTTAGATAGCTTCCTCTCTATCTAAAAGGCTATCCTGACTGTATTCTCCTTGGTTTCTGTTTCTTCAGGAAGTGTGCTTATTTGAACAATTTCATCAAACAGAGTATCTGCCTACATCATTTGATATAGATGGAATTTACCAGACTAGATTAAAGCCACATGTTATAAAAGACTGAAGTTCAAGAAGGAAAATAAGAAAGGTACCCTTTCCTGCTAGTTCCAGTGTCGAGTAGGGTTTAACAGCACAGACTCCAGAGCACAACTGCCTTGGTTTGGATCTTTGTTTTGTCACTGAGTCAGTCATGGACCAGGGGAAGTCTACTTCTATGTCGTGCTTGTCTTACCTGTAAAATGTGACTAGTAAATTAAAGTGCACACCTGACAAGATTAATGAAATTATACATGTTAATTAGTATAAGGTTTACCACAGGATATCTTGTAATGTTAAAATTCTGATGTTTAACTTTATTTTTGTCTAACCAGCGTTTGCAAGGTGCCCTTCCACTGTGAAACCTCTCATCTTTCAGTGGCTACAGCTCATCTCTAACCACTCCCATGAGTCCTTGTCTCTCTGAGCTCCTTTATCATGATACCTATGAAATTTCTGTGTTTTTGGATGGTTATTTAGTAAAGTACTTTTCTATTGAGGAAACTCTTCTCCCAACTCTTCCCCCCAGACTCTGGGATACCCTGACTTCTGATTTGAGCACTGTGCAGTAATACAGCTACCCTTTGTGAGAAAGAAGATGCTTAACCACAGAGGATGCTTAACTTATTTCTGCTATGCACTCAGTAAGCATCAGGCATACAATCCACACATCTTATTCTGTTCAAAAAGGGAGAAACATCCCTCATTTGTGGAACTTGCTGAATAGAGGTCTAGTCTGTGCTAATCTTTCAGCAACCAATTTCATTTTCTTTTCTCCCTATTTCCCTTCTCTTAATACACACAGCTGGTATGGTACAGTATGCAGCAAAAGAAATTAAGAATTTCTCATGAGAGGGAGAAAGTAGAAGCAATTCATATAATGTGTTTTATCGATTGTACGGCACATTTACTCCATGGGTTCAAGACACCACATGTCTGTTCTCTTGAAGGCAAGTTCAAATCACTTACAGCATCTTTAAAGAAACTCAAAATTAAATGGAAATATGACTATGAAGCCATCAGCTAAAAAGCATTGGCTCCTCATGGGGGATTCTGTTCTCTCCCCCCACTCTCACTCTCTCATTTATATCATCTTTCATAGCAATGTCCTTGAAGAAATATCCCTTGGGTCTTCTCTGTTGTTCTTGGAAAGCCAGCTTTGGTAAAAATCAGAAAAATATACAGACCATAGAACTAAAATGAACAAGATACCTGATTTGGGGAATGCGTTACAATCAGTGAGCAAGTTATTATTTATAAACCCAAACTAGGCTGTATACAAAAATTGCCTATATTTGTAAAAATCAAAATGTGTTCAACAACACTCAAATTAAATAAACTCTATATGTCTGCTTTTCATTAATATATACAGGATGAGTATGGTGATGGTGACTTCAGTGAAGACTAGCCCAAATAATTATGGTGGTCATCTGTGAATGGCCACATAGCCCAGATATCCAGAGGGAAAATGGAAACCATAATGAAGGTGAGAATCCAAGGAAGTATCTAGGAATTTGGAACTGGGTGCCCATTCTGAGAATGACACATATAATACCAGCAATCAGGAATAAGGGGAATGGGATAAAATGTGGTTTTAGAAGAGGATTGGAGCAAGTGGCTCAGGCCTAAGAACATGTATTACAGTAGGACCACCAAGGTTCACTTTCAAATTACTCACTTAATGTGTTCTGGGAGCTGCCCTCACTTGGACTCTACTCTCTTTTACTCCAGACAGGAATTCTCATGTGTGTATTCATGGTAACTATGGATACTTTTAAGAACTAATTTGTCATGAGTCAGGAATAGGAGAGGAATTTGAGCAAAAGGGGGAAGAGGAAGATGATGGAGGTCTTGAGAGATTATAACTTCTTAGAAACTAATTTTCTTTTTCTGCCTACTCCAACTGTGCTGAAAGCCCAACAGCTGGTCTCATGCTACTAAGGAATTAAGAGTTTCTCCTAGAAGAAAAAACTCCAAAAGCAATCCATATAATGCATTTTATTGATTATATGGCTCATATACTTCCTGGATTCAAGATAGCACATGTCCTTTCTCCTAAGAGCAACTTCAAATCATTGTGTGTGTGTGTGTGTGTGTGTAAGTAGGAAGGGGAAGGAAGAAGGGAGAGAGAGAGACAAGGAAGAAAGAAATCTAAAAGAAAAATACTGAAGAACTGAAAGGAATGAGTATTTGAAGTCAAAGGTAAGATCTGGAGAAGAAGAGACTGCCAATGCAATGCAGCCTTTAGAAACAAGGCTCTAGAGCAGAGGTGTCCAACCACAGCCCCCGGGGACACATGTGGCCCAAGATGGCTTTGAATATGGCCCAACACAAAATCACAAATTTACTTAAAACATTATGAGATATTTTTGTTCTTGTGAGTGTGTATGTATTTAATGTGTGCTCCAAGACATCTCCTCCTCTTCCTGTGTGGCCTAGAGTGCCAAATGTTTCAGTACCCCTGCTAGAGATTTCAGAGTTTAGAGTAAGGAAGGATAATCGTTTGCAATGTTCTGGATATCTCTTGCCTGGTACCAAAGAAACGGCTCACAAAACGTTCTTATTTTCCATAGAAAATGTTTGTGAGAAAACCTCTGAGGAAAGAGGTTGCGTTTAGCTTATGGGTGACTGGTAACACTAAGAAAAGAAAACAGACTCTTCCTGCTGAAAGAAAGCCAGGATTGGTAGGAAGCTAAATGGTTTACATGTGGCATAGACTTTGAAGCCTGCTGACCTTAACAAACCTTGGGTTTCAGAAGATTCGTGCTGCTGAGTAGAAACTCCTTTTACCACAAAGGAAGGACTGAGAGGATGGTTTTGCAGATTATCCCCTTCAGCAGGGCAGCGGGACACTGAAAAGAACTAGAACATGAGATGGGCTCCTTTGGGTGCTAACAGACTTGGTCTGCAAGGAAAACAAAGATTATTTTCGTGCAAGGGTGTCCCTGAACCTAGAAGCCTGAATCTCCCTGAATGGCACAAGTTGGTTTCACTGGCCATTGTAGAGAGCTTCCTTTCCTATTTTCCATACCCCAGCTGTTGGTAATTTACAGGGGCAATGACATAGATCTTGTCTGTCCAGAAGTCTCTGGGTACATCAAACCAATTACAATCCTTCGCTCCTGTTACAGATTTAAAAATTTATGTGGGATAATGTCAAACAGCATCAAGAAAAGACTGTGGGCTTCAAATAAAGCAGCAATGACCTCCTTACCCTCAATTTTCCCAGAATGTCAGGACACCCCTCCACAGGGTGAAGGAGTGTATAAATTTAATCTGGTTGTTCATAGCAGGGTTGAATGGAGGGACCGATCAGCTGTCACTCTGGGCAGTGACAAGCTCACAGCATGTCAGTAATGGGCAATGAAGCACAAGCTGCCATTAGATACAGTCACGTCACCTGAGGATGAGGAAAAGGGGTGGAGGAGTTCTCACAGCACTGCCTGTGGTAGGATGATATTCACCGCCCTTGAGAGGGAATAAGCTCTCTAAATAGTGAGAAAGGACTCTTCCTGAGCAAATCAATGGGCTCCTAGTTAACCATCTTTTTAGAAGATGTCAGAAACCATTTGGCAGTGCACACTCTCTCTCTCCGCCCCCCCCACCTCTCTCTTTCCCTCTCTCTCTCTGTATGTCATAACATGTGTTTGCTTACAAAGATCCTCTTGTGTACTCTTTTGATTCAAAATGTGGCCTATAAATCAGCAGTCTCAGCATTGTCTGGGAGCTTGTTAGAACTTCAGAATCTCAGGTCCCACCCTGGACCTATTGAATTTCAGAGCCTACATTTTACCAAGATTTTCAGATGAGTTATATACATATTAATATCTGTCATAGATAAGCCTCTAAATATCCAGTTTTATTGAAAAAAATCCCATAGATGTTGCTGCTATTACTTAGACAAACAGCAGTGACTTTCTTTTATATAATACTGAATACAATCTTTTTAAGCCAGTCAGCGGAACTGGATCAGGTAAAAAGAGAACATCAGTTGCCTCCATCACCTAGTTGTCACTTTCCATGGACACCAAACACAAACTGAATAGAAAGAGAATGCAAGGGATATTTAATTTATAAGCTTGAGACCTGATTTCTTCCCGATTCAGGGTCAGTGTTATTTTCAGGGCTCAACTGAATCGCTTGTCTGTCTGAGCATGTGTGTGTTGCCCACATAAACCTGTGCATTATCTTCAGCAATTAGGCAATTTCTAGTAAGACAGTGTGCTCCATCTCATTGCAGTATCCCTTTCCTTCAAGTTCTTGAAAAAATTATGGTGCCCTTTGCCACAGGTGCATGCTCTGAGAAAAGACAGAGCAAATAATGAATTAGGGAATGCGTGCGACACTTGCTAGAGTTGCTCTAACCCCTTCTGTGCTCATCACCACTTGTTCCTGCCTGTTCTCACTAACTCTTCCTGAGGGCTTCCCTGTCCAACTCACTGCCAAACTACTGACATCAAGAGAGGATTTGGAAGTGTCTCTGCTTTATTCCCTTTCTTTAGTCAGGAGAAGCCAGAGTTGCTGAGAGGCCCTGCAGTTGGTCCAGGAGGAAAGGCATTGCAGAAAGCAGAGGCCCACAAGCCCTGGAGAAACCCTGGAAGTGGGAGTTCACCTAGCATTAAACTTCGTACTCCTTTCCCTTTGTTTTGCTCCATGAATCACCAATCTACGTGGTAATCAAGATCCCAAGCATGGTATAGTTGCCCAACTTTTTCTTCTAGTCACATTTCACCCATTATTAAAACCCTGCCTGAGATTTACTGCATTTATTCACTCAAATATAAAGTGAGCTCAAGTGAGGCACTTGTTGCGGTTCTAGTTCTAAATACATGGCCGAATCCAGACCATTTGCATTTCAGTGTAAAGTAATAAAATGACTGTGCGCTTTAGGGTCAAAGTGACCTGAACTTGAATTCTGCCTTTGATCCCGACTCTGACTTTGAAACTATATAGTCAAGTTGCTTAAGCTCTGCAAGCTTCATTGTTTCTGGGAGCCAGTCTTCCCTTTTAAAAATGAGATTGTAAACATCTTATACGTAATGACAATTACACAGGCTTCTTTTATATCTTATGAGGCACATATTAGCTGCTTAATAAATACTAAACTAAATTGAATTTTGAGTATACTTTACTAATCAATATGATATAGGAAAACCTGAGACCTAGCTGTGCTACCAAGTAGCTGAAATTCTTTGGATAAATCCTTTAACTTCAGAACTTTTTTTTACATGTAAAAAAATAAATTGGAAAATTCAAAAGATGCCTTCTAGAAGCTCTAACATGTGATTCTTCTCTAGGATTCCAAATTTCTGTGAAATACTACACTACTCTTCTATAACAAATGCCATATTCGTAACTAATTAAGATTTGAGTATATATATAATAAATATATATATTATATGTTTTATATACACATATATAATATATATTAGTATCACTAATACATATATTTATTTTCAGTCTTATTTGCTAAATTGTGGATTCACAATGATCTTCTACTACAATCCTCAAGAACGTCAGGAGTTAAATTTAATACTTCTGCCTTTGGATGTGGGCTTCTACTTTAGGCCACTGGTACTCATGCTGAAGATGGGTCATAATTCTTCTCCTTAGGAAGTATTCTGTTAAAAGAAATGTCACAAGTATCAACAGGCTTTTTCAATCTGATTGGTAAGATTCCAACTTTCCTGAAATGTGAGACATATATCAGTGAAATATGAAGTGAAAAAACAACAAACAAACAAACAAAACAAACCTTACACTTGGTCAGTGAAGCCCCAAATTTTTCCTTTTAGAAATAACCTAACCATAGGAATCTGTGTTGCCCATTCCTAATGCCCAAACTCATCCTGGCACCTCTATTAAGGTAAGCTTCTTTGCTGTGCAATAAAATTGATTCCCAAGGGCTTCTGCTCTCAGGAAAGAATTGTGAGAGAGAGAAAGTTAAATGCATATTTTAAAGAAGAGCCTGTTTCAGAGACTGGAGTGAGATCATCAGTTTACATCTCCAACTGTTATCTCCTCAACTATTGCCTGTTTCTTGTCTTACATATTGGACCGTGGGGATGCCTCCTATTGGTGGTTATGGAGATTCATAGAAAGAATAAACTGTTTCTCAATTCAAATGATATGGGCCTGGTTGGAGGCTAAGACTGTTTATTGGCCTCCACTGTTCAGCAACTAATAAAATGAAAATTTTTAAAGAAGAGTTGCAAGTGAAATATCGTAGTCACTCTGCAGTGTCCTGGCTCACTAGGATATTAAATGAGCCAGGCTTAGGTGTATGGAATTTCCCCCAAGAGATTGTTCTTGGAGAAGCAAGAGTAGATGATGCAAAGATTAAGCACTTCTCAGCAGAAATGCTGCAATATCACATCTTGAGTTGTTTTATTATCTTTGTATTATAGCCAGCTACTAGAAGCCATCTTATTTTTAACATTGAAAATTATAATTTCTGAACGTGAATGCCATATGAAATTGATATCAAAAGACAGAATTCATTGCGAGTCAATTATTGATTTTTAAATGTACAAGAAAAGTCATGGCCATCAGGACTCTATAAGTCTTGCAAATCATCCTCTAGTCCTTGCAGCTTCTTTCATCACCAGAAAAATGATAGAAGGCTGACTAATGGTGACTTCAGTTTGCAGAGATTGTTTCATCCATCATACTGGTGATTCTGGTTTCTCTTTATAATATTATTGATGATCAGTTGGGGATATTACTCATGATGGATGAAACCAAGAAGGGCTAGCAGAGAATTCTGTGAGCACAGGTAACATAGGAATGATAAGTTAGGTAGATAGTAGAGTTCCAAAATCATTGTATGTTCTGCACTTACATAGATGAATACGTCTAGAGATCATACAGCATGATGATGATGTTAATAACACTATTGAAAACTGGGAGTTTGCTAAATGAGCAGATTTTACATATTTTTTATTGCAAAGAAGTTATTAAGGAGAAGATATGTTAATTAGCTTGGTTGTAATAATTACTTTACTACATATATATGAAATCATAATTCTGTATACCTTAAATATATACAACTTTATTTTAAAATAAGTAAATAAAACCAAAACAAAATTATGAGATTTCCAATCTTTCTGGATGAAATATAACTGAGCTAGGATTAGCCAGAGCTGGATGTGCATAAAGCTCCTTTTTTGGTAATGTTATTTTTTTTCCTCAGTGGTAATGAGATCACACACAACAACACGAGGAAAAACCTAAAGGAGAATATACAAAACAATGCTATTTGACTTTAAGACAAATTGTTGGAGAAGTTGGGTATCCAGTGAAGATGAATTTGTTCTTGTTGGAAACAATTACCCTTATTTATAATTCCTTCCAGTACAAATTATTGAAAATATTTTTTATGCGTATATCTCTTTGGGTATGGAACTTTATTTTAGGCAATAGGTAGAATCCAAACTAATAAAAAAAGCAGAGATCTTGATTTGAGGGGCTCTGTGTGTTTTTCCTTTGATAGTTATTCATTCACTAGCTCTTTACTGAGAATTTACCACGTGCCAGGTTCTCTTTTTATTTGAATATTCAACAGTTAACAACAACAAAAAAGACGAGTTGCATTTTTTTAAATATAGAGAAAGATACTTTATGATGGAAAGAGAGGCAAAAATGAGAAAACACCAACCAGGCAAGATCATTTAAGCTAGTCGTAAGTTTCAAGAAGACTGTATAGTTCTTTGAGAATTGCAATGGAGTCAGCAGCCTTAGACTATATGTCCAAGAACACTACTCCTTCTAGTAGGATGGAGTAGTCTGCAGTAGAGCAGTGTTTCATCTGAGGGAGAAAAGTTGCCAGACAGAAATCATCTGCACAGCAGCACAATGGAGATGCTGGAACCATTCAGAATGAAGGGGCTAGTGTTTCCGGATAGGGGAAACCTATAAGAGGTGAGCTGATGATGTGTCTGCTCTTTCTCTGAGAGTATTTGCTGAATCTGGCCATAGGCAGGTAACTGATACTGTTCCAGACATAAAGTGACTGACAGATGACTGAAAAAATCAGCCAATATTTTGCTGATTCTTTAGAGAGGGTGATCAAATAGGAGATTTGAGGGGCCCTAAAATACTTGGCCAGGTTCTTCCTTGAGACATTTCCCAACATTTGAAGTTATGCAAGGCTTTATGCTAAAATACAACACTGAAACCCACTGAAAAGTAGGACAGAGTCACAGAGCTGAGGAGACAATGAGTTAAAGTTGCGCACCCTCTAGAAACAAAGTCCTGGAAGCTCACTGGAGTCTTCTTTAGAGATCTGTGGCCCTGAATAATTTACATTCTTCCCATGTACACAATATACTCTTTTCCCCTTCCAATACCCCCCAAATTCTCATCATGCTGTGGCATCAGGCTCAAGCCTGAGGTCCAGAAACTCATCATCTAAATCAGGTGTGGACATTGATGAGCCAGCATCTCCTTGAGTAAGGTTCTTTTCAGTCTGATTACCTAAAACTAAAGAGAAACATTATTTTCCCTCCACCATCACCCACCTCTAGTGGTGTGACAAAGATTAAATAGATACTCCCTATCCAAAAGTGGAGAGAGGCAGGCAGTACTTTACAGTTCCCTGATTCACAGCTAGACACAGGTTGGTATTTCCCTGCTAGGGGTCAATCTTGCTCTATGCAAGTGGTTCCATGGCCCTAGGCTTTGTTATGTTGGTAGTTACAGTGAGTCAAAGGCCATCCTTGATTCAGTGAGAGAAGGGGTTATACAAGGACTTGCATATCAAGTTCATTGGGGCATCTTTGGAAAATAGCTACCATGGTGATATAAACTACCTTGCATAATGAACTCAGAGATATGTCTATTGCTGCTTTAAAAACAGTGAGGGAGGAAACACCTTCATTTTTCTATGTGGGCTTGATATTACACTGGTCTGTAAACTTCAAGATGTTATTGAGACTAATTTCCTAATTCTGAGAAGTGAAAAAGCTGAACTTGTGTCACAATTCTACTACTTTTAGAAGTATGATCTTGGGCCAGATGGGTACTAGACTTTTGGGGGGATCACTTCATAAATCATATAAATGTCTGACCACTATGCTGTACACCTAAAACTAATATAACGTAATTTGGGATGTCAACTGTAACTGACAACTTAAAAAAAGAAAATAAAAAAACCCCTAAAAAACCCTAAAAAACCCTGACTTCAGATAAACCATTTAATCCCATTAAGTATTAATATTCCAATCAATTAAAAAAATAACAACTGCAATTGAACAACAATAAAACATTTTAAAAAGAATATAAACTATATAGAACACATGGCTATTGTGAGGATTAAATGAGATAATATATGTTAAATACTCAGATAAGGTCAAGTTAAAGGAGTTCATCATCACCAAGCCCTTATTTTATGAAACGTTAAAGGGACTTATCTAAGAAAAAGAAGATAAAAAACATGTATAGTAAAATGACAGCAAACTCACAATTATTAGCAACCGCACCTAAAGCAAAAACAAAAAGAAACTAAGCAAACAACTAGAACAGGAACAGACCCACAGAAATGGAGATCACATGGAGGGCTAGCAAAAGGGGAGTGGGAGTGGGAGAGAGGGGGAAAAGGTATGGAGAATAAGTAGCATGGATGGTGGGTAGAAAATAGACAGGAGGAGGGCAAGAATAGTATGGGAAATGTAGAAGCTAAAGAACTTATGACCCATGGACATGAACTAAAGGGGGGAATGTGGGTGGGAGAGGGTGTGCAGGGTGGAGGGGAATGAAGGGGGGGTAATGGGACAACTATAATAGCATAATCAATAAAATATATTAAAAAATACTCAGACCAAAGATGAGCATCTTGTACATGGTTTATAAAGGATAGCCTAAAAAATATTGTTTATGGAACATATGCTGAGATAGAAGAATTTTAGGAATAGCCTAAAGTTCTATATTCCCAAGTTCAAATTAACATGAGCAGTTGATATAAAATAGAAGATAACTTGGATTTTGAGAAATTCACTGTTATTGAACCATTGTGTTCTTGAGCAGATAGGGTTCTATTTCTGTGGATGATGACAGGAATTCTCCTAAAGAGAAGGCAGGCCATTATCTCAGGACAAAGACAATCCTATTAGTAAAGGAAGAAGAAAGATTTCTGCCAGTTGGAGACGTTCAGGAACTTAGCCAACTTGTAAGAAAAGCATGGATCTCTGGGCACAGAGGGACTGCAATAAACAGGGTTAAAAGCTTTTGAACATTTTATCAAGAGTGGAACAGAGGTTTCATAATATTTATGCACATGGCTGTGTTTTCAAAGTATTCCTGTGTGTGTACATGCAATTATGGACAACTCTAACAAAATCCCTTGCTTTACTGAACAGAGTAGGCAGAAGCAATTTAAACCTTTTTTTAATCAGACAGTCATGAATACATATACCAGTTAATGTACCATGCCTTAGGGTAGATATTTCTCAGAATTATTTTAACAACAGAGGGCATAGTTTATCTTCTCTAATTACCCCACACTCACTTGTACGTTCAAAGCTTGGTGAATCTTCCAGAGCCTCCATCGCTCATTTCAGAAGTTATTTCAGAATACATTGGCTTCTAGGAACCTCCCACTCTCCATACTTAACTATTTTACATCTATTGTAGATAGTAACTCTTAAGAAGTTAAGCCTTGTTGGAGGAAATCAGGCTGTAAAGGCTGGCTATATCTTCTTTAAGTGAGTTCTCTGAAGGTAACCCAATGTATCCTCCATAAAGTATATGTATGGTCTTCATGACACTTTTCTGTGTGTTTTCATCATGTCTAGGTTAAAAGTTATATTCTGGGTTAATAGGGTGTTTTTGTACTTCATGAATAAAATGATTACAAGACAATTTATATGGCAAATGGAATGGTTAAATATAGTGTTAGGGGCTGTCCTATCCAGCTGTCTATTCCAAACACTGATATTTTCCATTGATTCCCAGAACCCCTTTGAGAGGAATACTAAACTCGAGAGTAAGCTAGTATTTCCTCAATCATGAATATGAACCCATGTGTTGAACTACTCTTACTTTTGACCCCTGCACATGTCAGCAGAAAAATAGAAATATGAACTGACACCACGAGCAGTGGAACACACATCCTGACATACTTTAGCCAGTGTAGGCTGACCCCATTTTCACACCTCTTGTGGTATATGCTGCAGGAACCTGTTAATAGCTTGTATTACAAGAATCCCCAGAGCTGCATCCACATTTAGAATCTTCAGAAGAAACATGATGAAAGAACATCCAGGGAGAGCTGGGCAGTTTTGCTACATTGATAGGGCCTGGAGGCTGGTGAATTAGGAAGGAGGTGGGTAAATGAAGGAGGCCTTTAGGAAGCTGTGAAACTGAGGTTGGCTTTCCAGCCAAAGGTATGAGATTTTCTTTGGTTTGCCTCCATTTTTCCCTTCATTTCCCTTCTACTCATTTCAGTGTTTCTGGCCAACACACTGCTCCCCAGGGTTATCAGGCTGTGGCCCATTTCCCTAGAACTTTGTTCTCAGCACTTCAGGAACACCACTGTGTGGTGTTACCTAATATCCCCCTAAGGTGGGATGCCTCCCAGATGGCTGCACCATTTTATTGGCGTCCTTTCAAAGTGGGAAAGATTTCAGTATTTAAAGGAATCCCATTAATGGTCAATTTTCTGGTTAGAGTCAACAAAGAAACCCCCTCCTCATCCCATTATGTATAAGTACCTACTTGCTCACTCCCAGAACCATGTGCCTTTTGAATATGCTGGGTGAGCAACAGTGCTGATTCTCTAAGCAGGCTAAGGTGAACCAGGCTAACAACCACCAGGCTAAGGTGAATTACAGTTTAGGGCAAAAGTTTAGGGGAGGGGAGGTGTGCATTTGGATTTCATTGGAATTGAGGCCACCAGTTTTGTAGGTAAATGTCTTTTATTCTGAATCTATTCAATGATTACAGCCTACATTCTTCTCTGTCTCTGTCTCTGTCTCTGTCTCTCTCTCTCTCTCACACACACACACACACACACACACACATGCACCTGAGTTCAGAAAAGGGTGTGCTAGTATTACTTTTCAACCCAGTGAGTCTAAATCCTCACCTCACCCTTCTTGGCTTCTGCAAGCACAGGCTGAACACGCGTTGAGCAAGGGGCTAGGGGCTTCCTGCCAAGCAGCTCCAGAGGCATCTTCAAACCATAATCACTGAAGACACTTCCCAGAAGGCTTTAGGAGTACAAATTTCTTTAATTAAAATGGGAAAAGCCACAGTGAGTGAGGCAAGGGTGTTGCCTTTGAGAGGAAGGGGGAGGGAAATGAAGGGAAGAAAGGGAAGGAGAAAAAGTAATAAATATTTTACAAGTGTTTTCAAACACTGGCCGTCTAAAACCCAGTGGAAAATGCTACTTGATGGATTATATTTTGGGTTGGAAAGTGAGGCTAATTCAATGTAATGAGAGGTGAATGGGACTTCAGGCCCTTATCCAACCACAAGAGACCCCTTACAAAAGAGTCTGCTCTTTCAGTCATTAATTTTTTATGAAGTTTAATAGGCCTGAGCCTAGAGACCTTCTGTGGTGTTGATTAGCTTCATATTTCTCTCATTAATGTAGAATCTGATTAGCTCTTATAAAAAGCATTTCATCTAAGGCTCCAGCATGGCTAACACGTTGTTCTGTTATTAGGATTTGTAAGTCTGATTCACCCGAGAAAGGAAACATCCACAGGGACAAAGGCCCTGGCCTCTTGTTGTTACAGAATGTGAAGACTGGGGAGACCAGCCATCTCTCACGTTGTGCTAGCTGCAGTAGGAGCCCTCTACCTTTGGACCAGAATAACTTTATTGGAGGCCAGCAGAGCAGGTCGGTACACTGCAAGGAGAGCTGACTCAAAAGAGTAGGCAACAGCCAGTGTACCAGGCAGGGTTTGCTCAGGAAATCCAAACAGCTGAGTGATAAAGAATAAGGGGTCTACTATAGGGATTCGATTTGATGCTATCAGAGGAGCTGGCAGAGAAGTCTCCTGTCCTCAACTGCTGTTGGGCCTGAAGTGCTGTAGGTCAGCCAGGGTAGAAGTGAAGAAGAAAAACTGGACATGAATGAGGTTGGGAACACACTGGAATGCACAGGAACAAACTGGGACCCATAAGGACAAACTGGAATTTCTCTCTGTTTGGCACTACTTCCAGCCTCGATATCATGGCTAACCAAAAGGACATGTCTGTGCCCTTTGCCAGTGATGAATACATACTTGTCTCAACATAGGGAAAGCAAGAAGGGGATGTAGCTGCTTCTGGAGGAGCTGCAGGTTCAGGAGATGCCAAGGTCAGGAAGGTAAGCCAACTAACCAACAACATGCAAAAGCTGCTACAGTGCCTGCCACCCTCATTGACCTTTAGAGAGTAAAAGTGGCACTTCTCCATGTCTACTTTCCAAATCTCAGGATTCACTACAACTAACAATAACCAGGAACCATATAGGGAAGGAAATTCTGGGAAATGTTCCGGTATACTTAATTTGACACAGTACACTATAGCCAGTCCTACGTATTATGCATTAAGCAGAATTACTTGATATCAGTGGTAAGCTCTAATGTGCAGAGGACAGATAAGAGGTGGTGCTCAATAAAGACCCAATTTATGATAAACACTGAGAGACTTTAAGCTGAAATAATTTTGCTGTCAATATAAGGTACGCATGGCTATACCTGTCCAGAAAACTGTAACCAAAAATAATAATTAATTCTGTAAAAAAATCATACTGAATTTTCCTAATCCATTTGCTTTTCCACTTTCCTTGATGGATATTTTACATAATCTCCTAGTCTTCCTTAATCTCAGCTTTTTATTTCACTGAGGAAGTCAAAGCATTTCAAATATCCCGGATTCCCACTCTGGCAGCCAGTTTCCTATACAAATCGACACCCATGAAGCTGCCTTGTCTTCTGTTTGTATCTTCATCCTCCTCACTAAACCCTTTGCCTGCATTCTGTTTCTCTTGGGTACTTAGAAACAAGGCTCCAGGAATTCTCCTGTATTATTAGTTTTCCCTTTTCTGCCTGACCATTGTCATTAGCTCACAGACTGGCTAGTATCTTAATAAAAGAAAACCCAGGGTACCTGATTTGTGGTTTTCTGCAGTCTGGATTTTTATTGATAGCGTATTCATAGTGCAGTTCAACATTTTCTTTGTTCTTTGCTTTTCCTGAAAATTGGCATCTATGTGTAGTGGCTTGATCAGATTCACGTCTCATCTCTTCACCAAGACTCCAGGCGGTGGCGTATTCTTTCAGCAGGAGGCCCATAATGTGTATTTGTCTATTTTTTGGTGACCCTGGCAGCTACTGATGTTCAAAGCCCAGAGGCATGAACTCAGTAGAATAGGAATGAGGGGAAATTTATAGTTTAGAAGAAATTTAGAAGACATACATTTTTAAGTGGAGAAGACTAAACTATGGCTTCTAGGAATGCACAATTGATCATGACTGGAAAAACCCTAATTTACTGCCTCCTTTGAGTCTCCTTTACTCTCACACTGCTACCACACTCACAACACTTCAGACACAACGTGTGTGGGAGTGTTCCCCACACAAAGCAATTCTCTACAACACCAGCTTTGTGTCCTACAATTTGACTCAATATGGACAGCATTTACCTGGGTAGAGCACCAGATCCCACAGGTTAAGTCTTAGTCCACCCCCTTTCCTTTCTATGCCAATCACACATCCAGGTTGTTACCTGTGCTTCTAACCAATCAGTGATGAATCTGAGGTTTCTATGACCCTTCCTTGGGTTTGATCATGTGCTAGAGTGGCTCATAGAACTCAGGGAAATACATTTCCCAGTTTGTTAAAGGATATGATGAAGGATACAGATGGACAGCCAGATGAAGAAATACATAGAATGAGGTCTGGGGATGTCCCAAACATAAGAGCTTCTGTTCCTGTGGAGCTTGGGGGATTCACCCTCCTTGAATGTGGTTCTGTTTACCCATCTAGAAGTTCTTCACACCTTATAGTATTGGATTTTTATGGAGGCTTCCTCACATAGGCATGCTCAATTATTGATTCCTCCAACCCTTCTCTCTTGCCTGGAGAATAAGGATGGGAACGAAAATTCCAAGTTTTTAATCATGGCTTGGTCTTTCTGCATCCAGTCATTCAGGAATCACCCAGAATTACCTCCTTAGAACAAAAGTGCTCCTTAGTGCTCTTATTACTTAGGAAACTATAAGGGTTTCAGGAGCCCTGTGCCAGGAATGGATATATAATTATCTCCCAAATGCATAAAACCATAAAGAAGCATAAGGAGGGGATTATGACAAAAATCAGGATGCTGGGTATTAGACAGTGATTGAAGTAGGGTTATGAGATGTAGACAGGCTTCTGGGGATGGCTGGAAAAGTTTTATTTCTTGCTCTGGGTTGTGGTTAAAAGGGTGTTCACCTTATAACAAGTCATTAAGGCATACATTTATTTTTGTAAGGTTTCTTTATTGATCATTTATTTCACGATAAAAATGTTGCTGTTCTTTCTATCTCTAATTCCACACTCCACATTCTTTACGGTACTAACTCAGGTCAAGGGTTTGACCCCACCACTTTACCGGAGCTGCTTCTGTCAGTCATCAGTCGCCCCCAGTTGCTAAACTCATGGCTAAGTCTGAGGCCCCATCTTACCCGCCCAGCTTCTGCACAGTTGCCATGCTGTCTTGTCTGAAACACTCTACTGAATGAATTTTTTAGTCTCTCTTTTTAAAAAATTGATTTTCTTTCCCATCACCTCTTAAAGTTGAAGTACCCCAGGTTTCAATCCTTGGCTTCTTTTCTTCTCTGTCAACACTCACTTCCTTTGTTGATCTCATCCAATCTGATGACTTTAAATAACATTTATACACTAATGGTTCCCAAATTTGCATATCTTCTGCAGACAACTTCAGACTAGAATATACAAATGCCTACTCACCATCTTCATTTGGATATCTAATAGAATCTCAAGTTTAACATATCCCAAAACAAACTCTGATTTTACTACCCACACCAGATCAACCCAGGGGCTTCTGCCTGCCTCAGTTAATGATATCTCCACGCTTCCGATTCCTCAGGACAAAACTTTTAGAGTCATCATTGGCTTCTCTCTTGTTCTCTCATGCTTCACTCAGTCTGTAAGCAAATCAGGTTGACACTGTCTTCAGAAAGCACCCATGATCCAAACAATTCAAACCACAGTCCTACCTCGCCCACAATACTACAACGCCCTCCACACTTTTGTTATTGCCTCTCTATATCTGCCACAAGCAACTCTCAGGAGAGCAGCCAGAGTAAGTCTTTAGCAATGTAAATCAGTGCATTTCACTCCTTTGCTCAAAACTTATCACTGTTTGCTCAGAGTAAAAGCCAACGTTCTGACAATGGCTTGAAAGGACTCAAATGACCTTGACTTTATGTTCTACTGGAACTCTCCCCCTCTCGCCTCTCTATTTGACTGCACATGTCTAGTTGCCAGTTCTGGAACAGGCCAGACGCAATCCTACCTCAGAACTTTTGTTCCTGGTTATTCCCTCTGCCGGAAATATTATCCCTCTAGATATCCACATGGTCTGTTTCCTCATCTTCATTCAAGTCTTTGACCAAATGTCATTATCCCAATGAGGACTTTCTTCGCAACTATGTTTACCTACACCTCCCAGGCTTCCCAAGCACCCTAACCCTCCTCTATTGTTTCCACCAGTGTCATCATTTTCCAACAAACTGTATTATTTTCTTATTTTATTATGTTTAGAATTTGATATCTGCCTCTCTATAATAAGAAATAAGTTCCACAAGGGCAGGGAGGTTTTTTTTTGTGTGTTTTGTTCACTGATATGTCCCTAGCATGTTGTTCATTGTCTGATACATAATGGGAATTCAAATTTCTATTATGCACAGGAATTCATAACAAATATATATTTGTTATCCATAAGAGAGCATCCTGCTCACCTAAAATTTTTTTTAATTTTCTCTCTGACAGAAAACTACTTTGTGTAATAAGAAGGAAAATAAACCTTACCTGAGATTTCCAAAAGCTGAAGGAAAAAATAGATTTTCGTCATTTAGATAGATGTTCCCACTAACCAATATTTTGGGTTCTCTAGTTATTCTGTGATTTCTGAGCTCATTCTCCCTACAAGGCAAGAATACATTTAAATGAATATGGTAAACATGTGGATTACATGAACATGTGTCTAAAAAAGATAAATTGGACATCATGATTAGATGGTCAGTCTTTTTAAGAAGTCATACTGTCATACTATTAATGAACAATATTATTAGCTAGCTTTTAATTGCTAGTCATCTTTATTGTTATATGACTTATCTTTCCAATGAGAACACAAACTACTTATATTTTAGTGTATTACTTGATATCCTTTTATTAAGCCCAAAAGAGTTTTTTTACATAATGGATTTTTAATCAATATAAAAATACATTCTTTGAAAAGGATGCTGAATTTTGTGTGAGGACAGGACAAATGAAACCATGTGCATAGTAATGAAAGGCATTACAGAAAAAATAAGTACACTAGCTGGTAATGACTCGACTCAATAACAATTATGCTTATATTTCAATTTCAAGTCCACCAGACTTGATCATCTCCCACTCCTTGTTTATGTCTAGGTTCTATCTTTAATTTCTTGTTCCCCTTGCTCTGTTCTCAGTTAAGGTGGAGAAGTTTTAACTGTAAGACTACATGTGCCCTACCCATCTCTCTCTCAGGATGAATTCAAGGCCCTATCTATAATCCATGGTTACTGCGGGAAGCTGGGAACCTGTGAAAGGGATATAGGACATTAGCCCACTTTAAAATTTAACTTCAAATCTAAGAACATTTTTTCTTTATTTCTCTGTTAAACCATATATTTAATAAGCTGCAAAAAAGGAAAATGATAATCATCTCCAAATTTATGAAGCAAAAACTGCTTTAAAAGGAGGAAAATTCGGCGTTTTTTCTGTTCATTTTTCATCGTTTAGCTCTAAGGAAAGAAGAGGCTGAGCTTCTGAATTAGGCTTCTGATGCATGGCTATTTAATCTATTCCTGATTCTGCATTTACTTTGCTCTGTCTGGAAAGGATGCAGAATTTGCCATAATGAATGACCCAAGCAATTTCAGCTAATGGCCAGAATTGAAACCTTTGATAATCCCAGGTGAATAATGTTGTCTCAACAGACTGAAGGAGTCTTTTACCTGTCTGACACAATGATAGATGTAATTAGTTAACAGGCATAGTCAGAGGTTTTAGTGCAGGCATTAGTAGAGATTGCTCAGGTCATTCTTAATTATGCAAATTCCGTCTTCCTCAGACAGAATACAAAAAAATAAAAAGAGTAAACACAGCTGTATAAAAAAGATTCCAGGGAAAGCACAAAGCTAGGAAACTCATCAGAAAAGTGATTATGCATCCTTCAGGCTAGATAGGAAGAGAGGAAATAGCCGCAGACAAAAGCTCTAACTGTGGGCAGCCTTTAGTCAAGTCAAAACAGCTGAGATGTCTGCAGAAATGCTTGTCCTAAAACATATGTCACCTTGGGCAGACATGACTGAAGAGAGGACTATTGTTGTGGTTTCAAGCCCTTGCTAAGCAGCAGACATACTCTCTGGGGAGGACAGACCAGTAAGTGACTTGAAGCATTCAGAAGCAGGAGACAGAGAATGACGTGTTGGGTTCCACGGGGTTCCATTGGGCTGAATGAGAAAAGGGAGACGAGGATACAGAAAGAAAGGTGTTCTCCAGCACTAAATTATAGTTACCTTTGGATCAGCTGTCCTTTGCCCTTCTCCGACATTCCAATCTGAGACCCAACATGCCTCCTCTCTGCCTCCAAGCAAACAGTCACAGCCAGTGTCAGATCTGAGACAAGGTGCATAATTCAACCTGACATCAAAAACAAAGGGCCCTTTGCATCAGACATGTTTATTTTTCTTGTATGGCTTTGACACGTCAATGGTTGTCACCCGTGCTTGAGTGAAATCTTGGCATGAAATCAATTTGATGTCCAATGTCAAGCAGGCTTCTTTAATGTCTCTGGATAAGGCAAGAGGGGCTTTGCATTCTTGAAGAGAGGCAAATGAGTGATCGGGGGTCCATCACCCAGGCTTGACAAGGATCCATCTGGTCCCCCAAAAGCAGTCAAGAGAAGTGAAAATTTAGGCATGGACTCTAGCTGGCTGGCTGGCAAAAACTGCAGAAGGCAACCTCGAGAATCATTGATTGTCTTCTCACACTGCACATGGGGTGGCTGATTCTATAGGACATGAACTTTCCCTTTCTCCCCTGTGGTTTTCTTTTCTTTCTGTAGCTTGAAGGAGGCGAACCAGTGAAATAGTTTACAGTTTAGGGAACTCACAACCAAGAATTTGTACAGCATGAAAATATAAATAAGTTTAAAGGCAAAAATGTATGGACGATAGATCACTGTAAGTGAAGCAGGGAATGAAAGAGAGTAGGAAGAGCATTCATGTCAAAGTTATACTGCCCTGGGTTTAAATCCTGTCTCTACCCCTCTTTGCTAGTTGTGAGTTGTGTGACCAGGCAGAAGTCACTTAAATCCTTTGAGACAAGACTTCCTTAGCTGTAAAATGGAGATTGTAGTGCTTATCTGAGAAGTAAATGAGTTGGGGTTTACTACACATAAATCTTAAGGCATATTTTTATGGTAAGAAAGAAATTTGAGAAAAGATAAATGCTTCATGTCTCTTATTGGCTCTTTAAGAGATAGAGCACAGTAATTAATGCATTTTATATTTCAACCAATGAACAAATAATCATACTTCTATGTGTCAAAATCAATTTTTGAGTTCCAGTTCTCCATTAAATCTTAGAAAGTAGACTAATTAAGAGTTTGCCTAGGTGGTTAACGAAACAGAAACCATTCAAGAAAAGTAGAAATTTAGAAGGGTTACCCCATTTTCACAAGCATATGCTTCCTAAGTAGACATCCTTGTGGGGAAATTATCCAAATTGTACTCCAAGGATTTACTTACAAACCCTTATGTAATGTATCAGGAGTCTGCTCACAGTGTTTTAGAGATATTAAGTCATTTAATCATCATAACAAGCCTAAATTGTTAGTAGGTGGGTATTATTAGTCTCAGGGAAACCACAAAGCCGATGAGAAAACTGAGGAACTAATAGGTTAAGTAAATTGAAAAGATCATAGCAAGTAAGTGGCAGAACCAAGTTTAATATTCAGGAGTCTGGCTCCAAAGCCCATATTGTGGTTTGTGATATTTTACTCATATAAACACTCTGTGATACAGGATTTCCTTCTTTGTTTATAAGAATCTAAATATGCTATGTGTCTATGTTTCCTTTCTAGGTATTGATCTATACACGAGCCACTGA
Source organism: Phyllostomus discolor (assembly GCF_004126475.2). NCBI lineage: Eukaryota > Metazoa > Chordata > Mammalia > Chiroptera > Phyllostomidae > Phyllostomus > Phyllostomus discolor. The sequence continues at coordinate 8,309,126 of NC_040916.2, read as the reverse complement.
AGTTAACATGTTATATTAGAAGTTTCATTCACCAAGATCCATAAAAGTTTGAGAAGCACTACATTAGACTTTAAATGTTCTTTCTATCAAACTGTAGTAGTTTTGGCAGCTTCTGCCTCCCTGATTCTTTTAGGTCAAGTCCCTTTTTCATCTGTTTAGTTTTCAAGTGTTTGAAAATATCCATGCTAATACACCTAAATACTGTCTTTTGGATAAACATCACTCATTTTTTGGGGCAAGCATATGGAGGGGCATGACATTGAAAAGGACAGAAACCTTTACTTTGTTCAATGATGCATCTTAGACTCAAAGAATAGTGCCTAGAAATGCTGTGTGCTCAATAAAATATCTATTGAGTAAGCTAATGAATATCATTGGCAAATTAGATGACCATGGTTTATCATATTAGTTAACACTTCTGGTAGAGAATAGCCGAGAGTCACTAAACTAGCTTAAATGAAAACATTATTTTTATCATATGAATACACAGGTGTCTAAGGAACCAAGGGACTTTATTCAGAGAATAAAGCACTGAGTAGAATCTGCAAAATTTCTCTTTGCCTCTCATTTCTTCCTTTTCCTTTCATTTGTAAGTTTTTCTTCTCTATTTCTCATTGAGTTGACCAGTTTTACATTTCTTTAGAAGATCACAATGTTCTCAATAATATCAAGAATGCCTGATATTACAGATAATTATTGAATAGTTAAGTTGGATTAACTAGACTAGCAGGGTCTCAGTTCCAACTTCCCAAAGATAAGGACACTCATTCACACAGCTTAGATTAGCTCCTTCCCAAGTCATTTTGTATTTGGTCAAGTGTTTGGTGTTTCAATGTTTGAGTATGGCTGCTCCCGCCCATTGTAATGATGGGAATTAAGAGACCATGGTCTTGAGTTAGAAGGTGTTGGGAAGTATTGAACAGACAGAATGATGGCTGTCTCATATCTTTGTTCATCCATCAATAACTGGTTAATCATTTTTGAGAAACCTCTTTTGCTCAGAGTTCTGTGTTATGTTTCAGGTAATACAAAGGGATATAATTTAACTTTAAGGAGAGAGAGAGAGTTTGGATAAAAGGTCAAGACCTAGGCCTAATAAAGCACAATCTACAATCCAAGTAGTACATGTTAAGTATCAGTAACCAGAATGAATAATAGGTGTTACATGACCTGTATTATCAACCCTAAAAGCAATAGCCACAGACATTCATTATTACATACCCTTAGGGAGGTCATGGGTGAAGACCTTACCTGCTCTATAATGAGATGCCCATTCCCTTTATTAGAAACCTTGGCATACCTTTATTTCAGGTGTTGATATCAGGAACACTATGCAGCCTCTGGGGGACTAGTGTTTGTATTTTATGAATATTGTGTTTCTTAATTCAACTGAACAACTAAATTTGTAAAACACATTTGGCAACTCTGCAGGACCTCCTGGTCTGTATTATACACACTAACCATGTTCCTGATTTTATTTTATTTTCCTATTCTTGTTTGTTACTTCACGGTATTTCCATTTATTTACATTCTCACACTATAGTATTGGTGTATAGGCTTCCACATATTGCATGAAGTATTTCCATAGTTTTCCTCAAGTCCTTTTTTAAAACAAGATATAACCAACCAGGAAACACTAAACTCGGTCTTGTGGCATTCATAAGAGGGAGAATTCACTGTAGGAAGGCAGGGTCAGAGGAGACCTGCTAACCATATTTGTGTTGGTCCTCTCTGGATCTTGACCATTTATATTTGAGCAGTAACGGGAATGGCAAATTAATTGCAATTAAATTTCTGGGAAACACTTTGCTGGCATAATTTTATTTTTTCCAACTGAAAACATCCCTTAAGTTATTCAATGTAAATGCTACTTAATAATCTGGATAGGTACCTAAATAGCTAAATTCTTTTGATGGCATAGACATGACAGTATCTTTTGAGGGCAGCCATTCAGCAAAAATGTTTAATAAGGTTGCCTAGGAAAAATAGAGTTTAAAAACGGTAAGGAATGCTCTTTTGTTTTGGCGTTTTCTATAGAGACTTAGCTCAGCTGTCTATAACTTCTGCGTCTGATTAGCTCAGTTAATTAGAATACAGTGTCTATGACACCAAGGTCATGGCTTAATCCCTTAGTGGACTCCTTGACTTTGTTTCTGTGCCTTAGCTGGAGACTATACTTTCAGACACCTGCCTCAAACATGTGGATGAGTGGTCCATGGGAGCCACTAAGAAAGATATTCTATAAGGGCTAATGCATCTCTGGGCCAAAGTCTTCCTTTTGTAGCACGCAGGATGCCAAAATGATCACTTATTAAACATTTTTTGCCAGTTCATTTCTCTTTCTCTCAGCATTTCTCTCTCTCTCTCTCTCCATCTCTCTCTCTCTCTCTTCAGTCTCACTGAAAAGAAGTAACTCAAAGCACAGACCGTCTTTGTGATGGGTTAGTTACACCAACTTGCTTTCTTTGCCTGCAGAGATGGGAGTGCTTTTATTACAAGGAAATACTCAGAATGTGGCTGGTTCCTTAGCTGGTACCTGAACTCTGGGATCATCAATCAATTCTCATTTGATTTCACAAAGCCTCTTTACTGAAAAACATCCAGGCCTCTCCAACCAATATGACTCATGGGACACTTCTGATTAATACCAATCAGGTTAATGGCTTAGCTGTAGTTAATGGTGCCTGCTCTGTAGCGGCAACAACAAGAATCAGTAACAAATCTCACATTCATTTTTGCAAATCAGAGGAAAGATGCTAAGGGTCTGACAAGCTCTAATCTTTATGATTTAATGGAATCGTGTTAGAGCACAGAGAGTACGGAGATTGGAAAACTGAAAAAATTCTCTGTCACATCCCTGGCTTTAAAGATCTGAGCTCTTTCTAATACTCTGTCAACAGCTCACTGTCATTGGGGCTTTATAGGACAGGACAGAGCCAGTGACAAACCATCCAGAAAAGAGATATAAGAGCAAGTGGTTCATTAGTGCAGATAACACACATGAGGCTTAATCTCTACGGAGGGGGAGAAAAATTTAACAGGTATCTTATCGTAATGAGTTGAAAAATGTGTCTTAAAGCCACAAGAATGATTCATTTTGTGTTTGAATGACCTTTACTGGTTCAATGTCACAGACATTCCAAGTGCTGAAGTAATTCAGCATTGGGCAGTCCCTGGGATAAGGCCTTGTGGGGTTTTGTACCTGACTGAAAACTGTACCAAACCACCAAATGTCAAGCATTAGCACAACTTGAAGTGGGCTCCCAGAATCTCTGAAATACTTAGCATCGGGGCTTAGTTATGGGGCTAAGATTTGCTAGGATTAGAGTGGTAAGTGGAAGAGAGGGAGCCTTGCACAGAGGAGAAGCCAGTTCTAAGCTAGCATGTGGTGTGGGAGGGTGGGCAGTAATGGGAAGAGTGGAAATGAGGACGGGGACTGGCAGTGTCCAGTTTTATTTTTGCTGCTGTCACTACCTACATTCTGGGAAGTCCCACTGTAAGCATGGCCAGGATGTGGGGAAGCTTTAAGCTAAACACATGATGACATTGTGGCTTGGTTTAGAGAAAAATCCCAGCTCTCAGCTGGAAGAAGAAGAGGAAGTAAAAAAAACACCCCACAAAGTTCAGTCTACCAGTAGAGGAGATGAGCAAGAATTAAGCAGCTATAATACAGCTGGTCAAAGAATTTGGAATTCTTATAAGAAGCTAGAGAACTGATATTTGTTTATACAGAAAACTGTTTTCAGAACAGACACCAAGAACCCTGGATGCAAGATCTATGATAGTAAAACTCATCATGGACCCAGCCTGGGGGTGGAGTAGAGGTTTGCGGAGAGGCCTCTGCTTTGGTCAAAGGTGGTATAGTCAGGACTGTGATGGCAGAAACCAGGGTGAAGAATCTCGACAGAAGACTGAAAAAGGCAGTACTGGATAGCATTTGTAAAAGCTGCCTTGCATACTCTATATGTTTATTTCATTTATTTTTCTAACTGTGGGTTTCTATTCTACATAAACTATATATAAATCCATATATATGGATTTATATGTATATAAAACTTTACTTTTAGTAAGTACCACACAATAATTAATACCACTGTAACAATAAAGTGTGCCCTCAATTAAATCTCTGTTGTCTTTACAATCTTACTTTAATTCTGAAATACTTTTCTTCAGCTCTGGAAGTGACAGGCTCAGAGTTAAATGGTTGTTGATGTGTCTCAACAGGCCATTAAAGAAAAGATTTTGAAGGACTGGCTGTGTGCAAGGAATCCCCTTACAGAGGAAGCAGAAGGTTAAGAATCAGCAGCAGGTTCACGAACGCTTTTTACCACCACAGCAGCAGGAGTTCCCTCTGCCTGCTCCTCCAATGACAACTGGCAGACACAATCTGGACAGTCATCCTTGAGACAGAGGCTGATTCACCATGTCTGAATGAAACCTAGGCAGTGCCCTTGATAGGCAGTTATTGTCCATGAGGCTAGATTTGGATATATCAAATATGTCCTCACCCTTCCCACATTCTCCACAATCTAGTTATGTAACAGCAGTAACTTTGGTAGCTCTGATAGTGTCAGAAGAGGGAGTTTATAGATTAAAATCATTGTTATCTATTCTGCCACTCAGAAATCCAGGATTCTAATAACAACAGATTAGATTTATGACGTCCACGATATTGCAACCATTAGCTACATGTGGCTATTTACATTTAAATTACATTAAATTAAACAAATTAAGAATTTAGTTCTACCACCACACTAGCCACATTTCAAGTCCCAACAAATGGCTATTGCTACCTTATTGGACAGAGGTAGGCCAGTACATTTCCATTAACAAAGAACATGAGATTGGACAGACTTGAAGTAGATGGAGTCTCATTCATCTTTCTTGTTCCAGCAACCAGCACCCAGCACCCAGTGGGAATTTGTCGCCTGCCTAATATAGCCTGCTCAGCAAGAAAAGACTCAGCTCAATTCTTTTCTCCCTGTGTCTTCCACCACCCTTAGGCTCTCTGTAATGATGCTTCATTCTCAGTTTCTCCCTCTTCCCAATTCCTTCCAGAAAAACTAAAAGTATGCCTCCAAGTGCAGAGTTTAGAAAGTCAATCAACTTCCCTCACCCCCTCCTCTCCCTCCTTCCTTTCTTTTACCTTTTCCTCCTTTCTCTTTCTTTTTTCTCCTTCTTCCCTTCCTCCCTCCCTCTTTTTTCCCCCACTCTTCCTCCCTCCATCTCCCCTCCTTCCCTTCTTTCCTTCCTACTTCCCTTCCTCCCTTCCTTGCTTTGTTTGGTCAGGAACAGTGTGTCTTTGAACTGTTACTGAACTATCAGAGAGTGCTGGGGACTGCGATTGTTCTGCCTAGTATCTATTGAGAACAAAATTGGAATAACTGGGGAACATTTGCTTTGGTTGTCAAATCTGTCATCTAGAGAAGAAAGAGAAGGAAGAGGGAAGACTTCGGAGTAGTTGTGAATTCACTTGGGCCTTCTCAGCCAATGAACAGGGGAGAGGACTGTGAAGGAAGTCGACATGGATTAAAGCCACCCACACCCAACGAGCTAGGTTGCACAGCAGCCATAGGAGGTAGATTTTATTTCCACATTTTAGAAAAAATTGGAAATTAAAATTCAGAAAGGTTAAGTGATTTGTTCAAAGACATACAACTAGCGAGAAGCTGAGCTGATTTCTTGTAACTAGTCCTTCTTGCTCCAAGCATCTAGGATCTTTCTGTTACTTCAGGGGACCTTGCAAAAGAATGGGTGGACTGGAGATGTAAGCTGTATAGAAAGGAAATGGTCCTCAACAGAGTTTTCCTGAATCTATCACTCCTCTGTGTTCTATGAGGGAAAACTGTCAGGGTGTCCCCAGGGCTAGGTTCTGCCCATCCATGGGATGCTCTGGCTGGTGGGGTAGGGGAAAATAGAGAGAAGATGGCCTTCTACCTGTTGTGAAGTATAATTTGTTGATTGTGTAAAATGCTTTTTTTGTGTTACTTTTTTGCTAGCTACACTGAAGTCTAATCCAGTACAAGGTCCCATGTGCCTGTCTAGTATAAGATAAAAATTCATTTTAACACAGGATACCACTTTCTTCCCTCATTTATAAGTTAGTTCATTTATAAGGTAGAACATGGATATTGTCATAGCACATTCCTTGATGGAATTAGCTTTCAAAGTTTCTGGTTTTGAAATATCCCCACAATGCAAAAATCAAGATTTTTTTACATCAAAGATATTTTTGACATTACACTTATAGTTGTAGGTGGTTAGTAATTTTCAAAATCTTTTACATACCTTTTACATGATTTTTACTAATATCCTGTAAGTTGATATAATGATTTTCTTTTTCAGGTGAATAAAACAAAGTCAAGGAAATGATGAAAAATCACAAAGTAAATCAACCCAGGCTTTCATCTTTCAACCTGTAATTGTATTTTTCCAAAAACAATAGAAAATTTTCTTTAAAAAAAGATAGACTCAAAATTCTGATACTCCATGTCTATCAACTTTGTCTTTTTTTCCTCTTCTTTTCTATTTCTTATTCTTGGTTTGAAAATCTGTAGCGTTCAAGCTGTGCAAGTTTTTGGCCAAGAATTGAGGGTCTTGTGATAATAACTACAATTCAGAGTCACCAATGTCAGGGAATACAGAAGGTACAGGACCAGAAACTAGTGTCCTGGGGAGAGAGGTATAAGGGGGTTAAATGGTAGTGGAAAAAAATACAATAAAAATTAAAAAGGAAAAAAATAGAAACTAGTGCCCTAACCAGAGCATGAGGGATTTGAACACAATCCCTTGCAACACTTTTAGACAAGTGAAACAAACCAACCTATCACCTTACTAACTCATCTACAGGGAGGCAGACTAGTAACTTACCCGATTTGCACCACCACCAAACTCAAATGCCATTGTAGCATCAATTTTACACTGCTCAGGTTAAGAAAAATGTGAAGGTGCAGCATTGTCTGGTAAATTATACCCAAAAAATGTTTTATAAGAAACCATCCAGTTAAAGCCATGTTCTTGTCTACAGCTGGGTAAACTAAGGCCATTTGGAGAATGGAATGTGGCCTTCTTACCCCTGTCCATTAACTCACCAGACAAATAGATGAGGGTGCATATGAAGTTGAGGTGCAAACCTTAATTACTAAGGTACAAATCAGAATTACTGAGAACTATTAATATCACTTGATATTTTGCACAAAAGATTTATTCATCCAGCAAATACTTAATAAGTTCTTACTAGATGCCTTATTCTTTCTGCTTGGTTGTGTTACTAATCACAAAAATAAAACTAGGCTGAATAATCTAAGCCAAGAAATAAAGATTTCCTTCTTCCTCAATGTGGATTATCCAGATAATTGCTTCAATACTGTACTTCGAGGCACCTTGCTGATAAAGCTTTAATTATTTTCCAAGGCCACAAGTATAAGAAAATGCAAACTAAAGCTATATGCTCCCTGCATGTTTCCCAGGAGGGAAAGCCCCACAAATGGGAATCATCTTGCGTCAAAAAATTTGCTTTCAGAGGAGCAGGACTTGTGAGAATCCCTTTTACAAGATTTTCCAGGGCAGCATTAGATCCATTAATTACCTAATCCTCTGTGCCTTATTAGCCCTCTTAGAACCCTTTAGATGCCTAATTCCCTTATCCTAAAGGCCTCAGAATTGGGGCTAGTAGTCCTTTGGACCCCATTAGGTCTATGTGTGGCATATTGAGCTGCAAATCTCTGCAGCGTATTTACACTAATTATGAACATTAATTATAGGGGAGTCCTGGGAACTTAATGCCCATTCCAAAGTTATGTGTGGAGCTAAGCACAGTTTACAAACTCAGAAGTGCAGCAAGGCAAGCTCAGATTATATGGAGTCAAAAAGGAGAAAGAGAAACAGACATAGAAGCAATCAGACACGCAAGGATGACTAAGAAAGATGGAGTTTTGAGCATAAGAAAAAAACAAGAGCAGATGCCCACTGAGTTTGTGGAAATGGATCAAGAGTTTGCACAAGGTCAGATTTAAACATAAACATCCAGCCAAAGGCCCCTAAAATCCTTCTCTAAATTCAGAAGTGGTCTCAGGAGACCAGTAGGAGCTGAGTCTGCAGGTGAAGGTTAGATATTACCTGAAGGGAAAACAGAGTTCAGAGCTGGGACCAAGAGAGGGCTATACTATGAAATAATTATACTAAAAAGATATTTTAAAATAATATTCATTCATTCATGGCCTGAATGCATGGACTGTGTGCTGGGTTCTATACTGGGTAGGAGTAACTAACATTTATTGTGCATTTGCAGCATGTCAGAGACTGCTCTAAGCACTCATTCTTTGTCACACAGTTAAATAATATTATTATCCTCATTTTATAGATGATTTTATATATAGCTTACTCAGGAACACAGCAAGCAAGTGCCTGTCTGGGTGCAGGCAGCCTGCATCCAAAGTGCATAATAATGAACACCATGCTATTCTGCTGCAGCTGGGTATGACAAGGTAGGTGAAGCATGGTCTCAGCCATGAAGGAATTCTTAGCCTAAAAGATTTAGACTTTTTTATAATTGCATGACACGGACATAGGACAGAGGCTTAGACTTCACTGGATCCCATTTCTTCATGTCTAAGCAAAGACATTGCTCCTTCTTTCTTCTTCATGAGCAAGCTTTTTTTCTCTACCAGCATTCTCATTAGCATACATATATATAATAAAATAAAATCTCAATATAAAAAGTATTTTAACCTCTTGTCCCCTTCTAGCTGTTTCCATTGTTTTCCCACTCTCCCTGATAAAAACAAAACAAAATTTAACAAATAACTAAAAGCTAACACACCAACCTTGAAGGAGTTCTCTTGACTATCTCTCTTGCCATATTTCAAGGGAAAAAAGTTTTTTCTTATAAGCTTACTTCACTGTTCAACTTTTGCATCCATATCTAATCATCGGAAGTATGAGGGTGTAGATGGTCTTAGCCTTGGTCTCTAATGACTCATCTCCACTCTTGGTGATGTTCTCTAACTCTTCTATTGCTGCCCTTCCAAGCCTCAGCCTTCTCTGTATTTCTTGGCTGCAGTCTTCATTGGAATTGGTGACCGAATCAAGTTAGCAAAATCTTAAACAATTTCAATATCTTCATTGTTTAGGTTAGAATTGTGTATTTTTTCTGTAACTATAATTTTTGTCTTGATGTTCAAATGCAGTCTTTGACCCTTCTTTTACTTTCATCAGAAGTCATTTCAAATTATTGCTACTTTCTCACAGTCAGATGATATCATCTGCATATCTTAAGTTGATATTTCTTCCACTAATTTTTGCTCTTTGTTCCTCTGAGTCTAGCTGAGTTTTTCATATGATATATTCTGCATACAGATTAACCAAATAGGGAAATAAAATTCACTTTTTCTGACACTTTTGTCTATAGGAAACCATTCTGTGTCCATATTGTGTGCCAAAAGTGGCCTTCTTTCTATAATACAAGTTATGCATAGGACAATCAAGTGCTGAGAAACACAATGTTTTTAAAGCAATACATAGGCTCTCATAATCCATTTAGTCAAAGGCTTTAACTGTAGTCTATAAAACATAGAATAACTTCCTGAAATTTTTTGGAACACTCCAATATCCAAAGAATGTTCAAAATTAGATCTTGAGTGCCTCTTCCTGTTATGAATTTCATGTGCACATCCAGCATTTTCTGCTTCATATAGGTAGAAGCTTTCGCTGTATCACCTTGAATATTACTTTATGTGTGCAGGGAACTAGCTTAATGGTCCTGTAGTTACTGTTCACTTTGTTATCTCCTTTCTTGAAAATTGGGATGTATATGGAACACTTCCAGTCTGTAGGTCATTGTTTTGTTTTCCATACTTGTTGAAATATTCTCGTTAGCATTTTGACAGATTTAGTCTCCATGGCTTGAAATAATTCTATTAGTATCCCATCTACCCCTGGTGATTTATTTCTTCCCCATACTTTCAGGGGAGGTTTCACCTCACTGGCTAGAATTAAAGGTTCTTCCTCATAGAAATGTTCAAAGGTATCTGTCATCCTTTTGGCTCTTTGATAGAGATTTTCAGTGTACTGTTTATACCTTCCCTTCATTTTCTTCTGGTCAGATATGTGTTTTATACTTGCTTATTTAGCATTCCTAGTCTGGGTTTGAATTTTCCTTTTATTTCTTGAATCTTCTGTAGAAGGACAAACAGGACAATTTTCAGTCCTCATCATATTTTTTCAGCAGAAGTTGATATTGCAGGTCACTTCTTCCTTCTCGTCACCCTCTCTTCCTTGACCTGCCAGAAAGCACAATTCCTTTCTTTTTTTCTTCCTCATTGGCTGCTCCACTTTAGTCTTCTCTGCAGGCATGTCTCAGAACTCAGGCCTTAGACCTCATCTCTGCTTTTTTGACACTACAGGAATGCCAAATTTTCCCATGGTGGAAATAGTTGCCACATTGCATCAAATTTAAGACATAAATTGTTTCACCTTTTATATTTTTTAACTTTAAAAAAATTCTCACCTGAGGACATCTTTATTAATTTTGGAGAGAGAGGGAAGGAGAGAGAAACATTGATATGATAGAGAAACATCAATTGGCTGCTTTGTGTATGTGCCCCTACTGGAGATCAAACTTCAACCTTGGCATGTGTCCTGGCCAGGAATTGACCCCTCAACCCTTTTGGTTCACTGGATAATGCTCCAACAACCTGACTCACCTGGACAGGGCATTCACCTTTTATATGCATTCTAAAAGAGTTGTCATCTAGCCAGCAGGCTCGATTTAGTTTTCATTGTCTGCATTGTGAGAAGTTGATCATTGTTGTTAACATTGTCTTAATTCACTCACTCATTTATTGTTGGTGGTATGGCCAGTCTGAAAAACAATTTGGCATTTTCTTTAAAATCTAAACATGCAACTTCGTAAGCCCTGCAATTGCCCTACTGAGCATTTATTCCAGAGAAATTAAAATTTATATTCACATAAAAACTTGTACATATTTGTACTAGCTTTATTCATAAATGCTTTAGACTGGAAACATTGCAGATGTCTTTCAACAGGTAAATGATTAAACAAATTGGTACATCCACCCATACCATGGAATGCTACTCAGCATTAAAAAGGAACAGACTATTGAAACATGTAATAATTTGAATAAACCTCCAGAGAATCATGCTCAGTAAAAAGCCAGTCCCAAAAGGGTACATACTGTATGATTTAATTTTTGTAACAACATGGAAATAATAGGTTATAGAAATGGAGAACACATTAGTAGTTGCCAGAGGTAAAAGAATGGGGTTTGGGGGTACTAATGATGGGAGAAACAAGAAGGAGGTGATATGCATGTAAAAGTTCAGCATATGGGATCCTTGCAGTAATGGAAATGTCCCATTTCTCGACAGTATTGATGTCAATGTCCTTGTTGTGATATTGTGCTATAATGTCACAAGATGCTACCATTGGGGCAAACTGAGTAAAAGGTACATGGGCTCTCTCATTTCTTGTTTCCTATAACTGCATGCAAATCTTTAATTACTTCCAAAAACTTACTAAAATATCTTTTTAGAAAAAAGTAGAAGTTTTGTGTGTTCTGAATAATGTCTACATGTAGTTAATAATAATGTTAGTTCTTAGTTTTGGCAAAAGTTCCAATGATATTCTAAGGAGCTAACATTAGAGGAAATTGAATAAAGTGTAATTGGGAATTCTTTTTATTACCACTGCAAATTTTCTATAAATTTAAAAGTATTCCAAACACTTTAGAAAAAGTTTATTTAAAAATAATTTACTTTTTAAAGCAAAACACTAATAATATATTGTGTAATTTAAAACATATAGAGAAGTAAAACGTATGAAATAATACTACAAAGAATAGAAGGAAGAAATGGAAGTATTCAGTTTTAAGGTTTATATATTATATGGGAAATGCTATAATATTTTTGAGCATACACTATGCTATCTTAAAGATGCAAACTTTAACCTTAGAACACCCACTAAAATAAAACAAAGTTAATAAGCCAATACTAAAGATGAAATAGAATTTAAAACAGTGTCAATCTGAAAGATAACAGAAAAGTCAAAAATTAGAATAAAATGAAAAACAAATAGTAAGATAATAGACTAAACGACCAATCACATCAATAATTACATGAAATGTAAATAGTCTAAAGTCTAGATGAAAGGCAGAGATTGTTAGATTCAATAAAAAAAAAGATACAACTACGTGCTGACTTTAAATACAAAGATAGAGATAAGCTTAAAGTTAAAGAACAGAAAAAGGTCCAACTTAAGACATTCTTCAAAAGAAGACTTAAATGACAATATCAGACAAGGTCACATTCAAAATAAAGAATGTTACCAAAAATAAAGAAATGCATTAAATAATGATTACAGGATTGATTCATCCACAGATATAGTAATTCTAAACATACATGCATTAATGACAGTATCTCTGAATATTTAAAGCCAAATGGACAGAAATGAGAGAAAATATAGACAAACCCGTAATTATAGTTGAAGAGCTGATAGAACTAGTAACCAGAAATCAATAGTAACAGAGAAGATAGAAATGTTATCAACCAAATTGACTTAATATATAGAATACTTGATTTAGCAACTGCAGAGTATACATTTTTTTCCTAGTGTGCATAGATCATTCTCCAAGATATACCATATACTAAGCCACACAGGAAGTGTTAATAAATTTTAAAATATTGATAGAACAAGGGTGTTCTTTGTTCATTGAAGTATTAAATTAGCTATGAATTAAAGAAAGCTATCAGGACAATCTCCAAGTATTTACAAGTTAAACAAATTCTAAATACTGGTGGGTCAAAGAATAAATCATAAGTATTATTAGAAAAATTTTGAACTAAATGAAAATAAAACCACATTTAAAAATTGTAGAACAGAGGTAAAGTAGTGCTTGAGAGAAATGTATAACTTTATATGCTCATATTAAAAAGAACACTTTAAAATTTATGATGGAAACTTTTTACAAGAAAAGGAAGAGTAAATTAAGCTCAAGTAAATATAATAAAGGAAACAAATAAAGATCAGAGCAGACATAAGTGATAATATGAAAATAGAAAAATTATGAAACCAAAAGTAGTCTCTTTGAAAATAATAAAATTAGTAAACTTCTAATAGGTGGATAAAAAATTAAAAAGTAACCCAAATTACCAATATTGGGAATGAAAGAAGGGCCATTACTACAAGTGCTACAAATACTAAGAAAATATTGTGAACAGCTCTATACCGAGAAATTAAACAAACCTGATCAAAAGTACAAATTCCTTGAAGAGAAAAGTTACCGAGACTGATTGAAGAGAAAATAGAACATCAGATTAGCTATATACATGTTTCCTTTTTTAAATTGACATTTCAACTTCACAATTTCTACAAAAAGCCCATCATCCTAAATGAATTTACTGGTGAATTCTACCAAACACTGAGAAAGAAATCATACCAGTACTGGAACTTTTCTTTTACAAAGTCAAGAAAAGATAGGTCCTCAACTCAAATTTTTTATGTCCTTAGATATATATTTTTTATTATCGACACTGTTACAGATATGCCCCATCCCTCCCTTTGCCCGTCTCTCTGTCCAGCCCCCAGACCCCTGGCCTTTGGCCTTTACCACATTGTTGTCTGTGTCCAGAGACTTTGCATATATGCATGTATGTTTTTTGGATAATTTCTTCCATACCGCCCAACCCCTCCCCTCTGAGATCTGTCAGTCTGTTCCACGTATCCATGCTTCTGGTTTTACTTTGTTCATCAACTAATTTTATTATGAGAACAACATTACTCTGTTACAAAATCAGACAAGAACATTGCATGAAGGAAATTGCAGACACATCTGATGAATATAGATACAAAAATTCTTAATAAAATTTATCAAATTGAATCCAACAGCACATACAAAAGATAATGCCTCATGTCAATTAATTTAACCTCAAGAATGCTAACATTTTCTAATACCCAAAAAGCAATAAATAAAATTCGTCTTATTGGCACAATAAGGGAGAAGAACCATCCGATCATCTCACCAGATGCAGACAAGCAAGCACCTGTCACGGTCTAACATGCGTTCATTTTAAAACTTACACGAAACTGAGAATACATGGGAACTCCCATAAACTCATAAAGGTCATTACTAGAAACTTACAGCTAACATGACAATTAATGAAATACTGCATGCTCCCCCTCCCCGAGATTAGGAACAAAAAAAAATTCCCTCGCCTCTTCTTTTTATCTTTATAGTGAAGCAGTCGGAGTAGAAAATATTAATAAATGGAAAACTGAGCAGAAGTGAAAAGTACAAAACTGATTTGCAAAGGACAGGACAGTATACATATATGATTCCATTCAGAAAATTCTAGAAAAGGCAAATTCTTGTAGTAACAGAATGACAGATATCTCGGGGCTCCGTAGGAGAGATTGGCCAGGAAGTGGCATAGGAAATCTATTGGAGCGATGAGAACATTTTGTGTGCTCAATGCCATTATGTTATGTAAGTAATTCTAAACTACACCCTGGCTGGTGTGGTATAGTTGGTTGTCAGGTCGTCCCACAGCCAAAAGGTTTGATTCCTGGTCAGGGCATGTGTGATCTCTGGTTGGGTATGGGAGGCAAATAGTTGATTCTTCTCTCTTGCACTGATGTCCCCACACCTCCTCTCTCTGAAAGCAGAAAAAGCAGAAAAAGATGTCCTCATTGATGCCAACTACTGTATATCTCAATGAGAAAAAATGAAACAAGAACCCACAGTGTTCTTAAATACCATCAAGAAACAAATAAAAAGTACAAACTGCCAGTGATAAAAATAGTCATGGGGATATAAAATACAGCATAGGGAATATAGTCAGTAATATTGTAATAGCTATGCGTGGTGACAGATGGGTACTAGACTTATCAGGGTAATCACTTTGTGAGGCATGCAAATGTCTAATCACTGCGCTGTACACCTGAAACTAATATAATACTGTAAACTGTAATTAAAAAAAACACATGGAAAGTAAAAATTGTCAGAGATTCTTTATAATAAGTGCCAAACAGTAAGTAACCTAAAAATAAGTTGTTTGAAAATATTTGTCATATAGAAGATTTATAATAGAGAAAATTAGTAATAGAATAAAATAAATAAATGAAGAGCTATGCTATATTTGTGAGTAGAAATACTCAATTACATAAAAATAAAATTTTTCTCCGAATGAAAATAGAATATTTGAGCAATTATATCAAATATTATATAAAATTAACAGAGGTTTTCATGAAAGCTGATAAACTAGCCCTAAAACTGAGATGGTAGAGCAAAGACCAAGAATATCTAAGAAGATTATGATATGAGGGATCACTGTGCATATTTATCAGTACTTTTTGAAAAATATATTAATTAAGACAGTGAGGTAATGGTATTGGAATAGTAAAGAAAAACCATGAAACAGTAGAGTATACTTAGAAACAAACTCTTGCCTATATAAATAAAGCATATTAAAGAGTAGCATTTAAATTAGTGAAGAAAGCACAGTATAATTAATAGATACTGTTATGATCACTAAAAATATATAAATATATACATACATACATACATATATATAAAAATGATATTTCTATCACACACCATTAAAATTAATTCTAGATATATTTAAATATAAAAATCAAACTTTACTTTCAAAAATATATAGAAAATATTTTTACAAACTTGCGGTAGAGAAGGGACTTCCTAAACAAAACACACATGAACACGTGCAACAGATCGTAAGGGAGGGATGGACAACTTGGAGCACATTCAAATAAAGCCTCCCCAACTAACACTGTTGTAAATAATGAAAAGACAGTCATTTGTAGCACATCTGAAGATTAGTGACCAGAATTAGAAGCCCCCTTTAAAAAGTGAGATAAAGCCCAACCAATAGAAAATGGGAAAATATATTTAAACAGGAAGTTCACGCATGTGGCAATCTGATGGCCAGTAAATATATGCAAAGAAGTCCAACCTCATTTGTAATAAAAATATATAAATTAGAAGGAGAAGGTGTACATTAAAACTACAATGCAGGGAAATGTGAACTATCATTCAGTGCGAGTAAGTATAAAAATTGAGGAAGGCAATTTGGCACAATCTAATAAAATCAAAGATAGGATACTTTATAATCCAGTGACTGTACTCCTGGAGTATTTCTAGCATAACATGTTCATGCAGATATATACAAGAATGCTTATTGCAGCATCATTTTTAACAGAGAAAAATTATAGACAAATATTATCAGCAAAGGAGGGATAAACTGTAGTGTAGTCATACACTGAAATGCCATTCAGATAATAAAATAAACTCAATGTATCTGTAATGATATGAATTAAAATGTTAAATTAAAAAAGCAAGTTGCTTACAAACGCATACAGTTTATATACAAACTGCACATACAAACACAATCTGAATACATTTAAAAATGCACACAGTAATAATCCATATGATTGTAGATACATTGATAAGTATTACAGGTACTAAAAGTCTAAAAAGCATGCTGGTGATGTACCACCAGCTCCAGAATAGTGACTGCCCACGGTGAAAAGGAAGGTAAATGAGATCGATGGAGTTAGGTCTTTAGTTTTATTATGGCTTTAAGTTTCTTTAAAAATAAAAAAAGATGCAGAGCAAATTTGTTAATGGATTCACATTTGGTAAATTTGGATGTTGTGTTTCTTGGGCTCTTTATATTATTTTCAGTATTCTTTGTTGATTCCATTCTTTTTCCAAGTAAAACTAACAATATTCCAAACTGCAGAGGTCCTTCAAATATTTACAGTGTCTGCCTTTGTAGAATTGTGCTTAGATGTTAAGGAAATGTTTCATGATTTTCACTGAGTTGAGGGCTGGACTTTGCCCTAGGATTGGGCTTTAGTGGTCCCGGCTGCGGTTGCTTGTACCGCACTCACACTCCCTGCATTAATTTCTCCTTGGATGAATCATCTGAGTAAAATTTTATTTTCCTATTGTGACCACACCTGCTTCTCTGTGAGGATGTTGGACAATAAGCCCTAATATTTTTGTATATTTCACAGAACACAGGGTAGAATGACGGGCAATTCCTGCCTGCGAAGGCTGGGCATCTCTCGCACCTGGTGTCCATCTGGCTGTGGGGAAGTCCTTTCTCACATCTGTATATAAAGCCAGAAGAAAGGAGCAGTTGAGGTGACCTTCCTGCCAGCCTCCTGGGGATGGAATCCCAACACTGTGCTCATTCACTGTGAGATCTTGGGGAAAATACCTAACCTCTCTTTCCTCAGTTTCCTTACCTAGACAATGGGATTATGAACACATCACAGTGTTATTGGAAAGATTAAACAAAGCAATTCATGTGCCAAGTGCTCTGAATAATCAAGTGTAAACACTGCACTGAACCTTTTAAAGTCCGACTTACAAGGGGTCATGAACTCCAGATAGGTCCTGTGCTGTGGCTGGTAATGGCTCTCTCTCTCTCCCTCCCTCCGTTCCCCTCTTCTCTCTGTCTCTGAGCAGCTTGATCGTGGGCTTCCTTTATTCAAAGCCTCCTAAAGGAACTAGTGTTGCAATAATAACAAATAAGTTAGGAAGAATTGCCCTACCATCTCTCTTGTAAATGTCGACAGTTTCCATCCTTATATTACAATCCCAATTAAAGGGAAATTCCCCACTAAGCCATAAACCTAAAATGAAAAAAACCCTATAGGGATGAATAAGCCTCTTCCGTGAACAAACCTGCTATTTATCCTCTTTTTGTCACTGCTTAATGTGCGCTCAAATCCCCGCTGACCCAATCCTGCAAGCTGATGAAGAAGTGCCGCAACGGGCATCCATCCCCGGGTCTGTCAAGACGTTGCTTGTAACGAGTCTCCCATGGATTTGATTATTATTGGGTATTAATTATTAATGGTATTTCCTACAGGAGGCCTGCGCACAGGCTTCTTCTCCCCCAGCCTCTGTTTTGAACTGGAATTAAAAAATAACCAAAATCTCCCCCAGAAGAGTGGGAGGAGAAAAAGGAAGAAATCAAGGGTATCCCTCCCTACGCTTCAGCATCACGCCACTTGCTATTCTGGGGTGTTCTCATAATCAAGGGTGGAGAAGCAGGCCTGCGCTGGGCCTCCGGGGTGCCTGCAGCTGCAGCCCCACTCTCAAAACCACAAAGAGGACCAAAGCTCCCGCTGCTGCACCCTCTCCCTCTCCCCAATCCTCAGCATCCCGCTCCAACCTTGTTTTCTTTGACAATTAATTTCCTCTGATGCTTATGTTAATGTTTATGGCCTCCTAATGATCAAAAATATTTGGCAGATTAACATCATTTAACTTTTCTCTCCCTGAGGGGGGCGGGGGGCAGGGCCGGGGCTAAACTGGTAAGAGACAGCTGGAAGAGGCGGCAAGAGTGAAAATCGGAATTCCGTGCCAAGCGTGTCAGTGGGACAGTGAAAGACGGACACCCAGGAAGGTCTGGAGAAATTAAAGCCATACTGAAATATAACAGTAAGGCCGGAGAGCAGAAGCAGCGCCCCTCCCCTACCTTGGATGGTTTTATCCTCTATTCACTGCCGACAGTCCATATGTTCCTTCCAAGCAACGTTTTAAAGACGGCTACACCTGTCAGGGTGTCTGGGAGGTAAAGACAGCAGATGTTGAGATTTGTGCCATGGAAGGGAGAGATTCATCTTGTCTACCGAAGGCGGCGTGTTCTGGAGTGTCCTGAAGGGGTCCCTCCGCCACTGCCATGCTCCACCTCTTCCACAAGCCAGTGGGCCCTGCGTGGTGCCGCAGATGGAAAGACAGAATTTAATTTTACTGACATTCAATCAAAACAGAATAATGTGTTTAATATTCCTGCAGTGTGAGTGGAAGGGAGAGATTCATAAACTCGTGGGAGGCAAGGAATTCCATGCAGGGCTTTACAAACCCCCGTATACACAAACGTGGAAATCACGGCGGAAAAGATGGATAAACCCAGGTTAACATCTTCACCCGCTCCCCTGTGTTGCTACTTTAAGTTCAATACTTTGCTACTGAAAGGATGGCACTCACCAAGACAACACCTTAATTCATACAAAGGCAGTCGGGATCCCTGAGCTTAATCCCCAAGGAGGGTAATTGGGCTGCAGAGTTCAGGGAGGAAAGTGATGCTCGGGATTGGCAGACGCGTTTAGCAGGGGAGAGCCTCACAAAGGACATCCCTAGAATCTCCACATAAAATCCAACTGATAGTAATCATGCGGTTAATAATTCTGCTAACAAAAGAACAACACTCCTTGCACGTAGAGGGGGAAAATCTGTAAGTAAACATACCGAAGTGCTACAGGTAGTTGCGTTAGGATAGTAGACTTGTGGACAACCACTGTCTCCTAATTATTTTCTAATTTTTTTTCTAATGCTATTAAATATTTATGTGTGTGCGTTTGAGAAAGAGGGAGAGAGGGAGAAAGAGAGAGATTCTCTACCTTTGGATGCACCAGAATAATCTGGGGAGCTTATTAAAAATGTAGATGCCTGTGTTCCACATTACACTTCCTAAAATAAATAAGTAAATAAAATAAAATATAGAAACCCAGTCCTCGATTAACATAACCCTTCTTTCCCAGATGTGTTTGCATGCTGTGTAGCTGTCCGGCAAGCTGTCTGCCTCGTGTGGTCTGCATTATATTCATGTCGGCCACCCCGAGCTTATTACAAAAGAACGCTGCTTTCTATATAATTTTCCCAGAAAACCTTTCGCAATCATGCATATATCTGATCCTTTCTCCTAAAGAGACTTTAAACTCTGTGCTTTTCTCTCTTGAATGGGATTTTCAATATCCAAATAACAAAGCACAATGTCTGCAGAATCTCAACTTGTTAACATCCACATCTCATGCAGCTATATATGCACTTCTACATGCGTGACATCAAGGAGTCTGGATACACATGTGCACACACATGCACACGCACAATTCCCTTACTGTTATGTAAAGTCAGCTAACTTACAAAAAACCCAAAGTTAATTAAATTTGTGGTTAATCAAGTTTGGGAGGATTTTTAAAAAAACCTCTTTCTTCAGTGTGTATCACTGTTAGTCAAGGGAGTTGAATCAATTAATACTGAGGATGTTAGTGCGCAACTGCAGAGGCGTCCCTCTTATTTCAGCTCTGGTAACAGAGCACATTCATAGAATACAGTTTTCTCAGCTTAGTATCTTAGTTTCCATGAGTCCAGTTAATAACAGTCATTGTATTTAAAACAAAAAACAAAAAGAAAACCCTCTTGGTTACAGTGCTACCTCAAGCACAACTGATTGAATACACACATACACACAAATACACATCAATTAGAACTCTGAAGATTGGCACCACATTTGCATGAGAATGTGGTGATCCATGATAGTGTATTTTTCAAAGACATTGTCAATGAGCTTGAATGTCCCCCCTCCCCAGCTAACCGCACAGTGCTGGAAGAAAAATGCCAAGACACTTCATTCTGTTTTTGTTTAAGCAGGAGCTATTGATGCAAAGGAAACTCTTGTTTCCCCCACCTTCTGCCCGTGCCACTAAATGACTGATGTTACACTGAGTCAGCTGGCTCTTCTGCCAGGGCTGGCAGCTGTCCACTCTCTTGGACCTGGATTGGCTCCCAGAGCTGGAGCACAGGTTTCCACAACTAGTCAGATGTCAACTTCTTCAAGGAGGGACTACCCATTTGTTTGGCTCTATCTAAGACAAGCTTTTTGAACTTGAATGGTATCCATTTTTCCCAGCCTAAGCCTTTCTAGATAGACAGAACTTATTAATGATAATAACACCTTACATGGACTAGTCCTCTCTACTTCCCAGAGTGCTTGCACATCCATTTCATCTATTAATGTGGTTTGTATTGCACACAAGTCTTTTCAACTCACGTGCAATTCTATGGCATGCTAGTGACCTGGTCTTGGATACTCATAATTTTTTCAGACCCCAACTCAGCACCCTCAATAACTGAAACTACATCATTTTATCTACCTGACACCCAGCTGAAATAGGTTTCTGTTCAGTCTAGCCTGAAAGTGGTGTCACCCCACTCTCTCTTCAGTGGTTTGTCTAGCTCTGTGACCTCGTGATTCTCTGATCTTCAGAGCACAGCCTGCTTAACTCCACTTAAATTTTCAGCCTTACAAGAAACTCTGAGGAAAAGCTTGTCTCCATGTAATGCTGAATGTAAAGTTTATGTTGAATGTAAAGTTTATGCACTCTTACCATTATTGAGCACTTATAATGTGTGTGGTACTTAACTTTTATTCTTTCATTTCATATGTGTACTATCTCTTTAGTACGTGTATCTAACTCCATTTTAGAGGGATGGGAACTGAGTTCCAAGGCCATATGTCTACAAGCAGAAAAACAGGAATTCAAACCTATTCTATCTGAATTTAAAACCATCGGTCTTTTCTTTAATGTCTTGCTGCCCCTTTCAAGGAGAAGCTGCCTATCAAGGTGGCATTACCTGTTTCTCTCCCAAGATTCAGCAGAGTTCTTTTAGTCCAATGGCGGCCATATCCTGCTTGTTGTTTCTCTGAGCCCATATGCCATGTCTAGTCATGCTAGTATGTGTTCCTTTCTTCTACCACACTGTGTAATCTTTGGGGATAACCATGAATTCTTACTCATTCTTATAGTCCCAATATCTAAAAGAGTTCTTGGCACATAGAATATCTACTCAATACATATTTATTGAACAGATCAGCAAATCAGTAAATATATCCTCACTAGCCCTGTGAAGAATGACATTTTGAGATTCTGTCTTGAAAAGCAGGTCACTTGTTTATGACCATCTGGATTGCATATTCTCTAAGTTTGGCACCCATCATCCTCATAACTATGCCTTCTAAGACTCCCTAGTCCGGCAGTAATCTTAGAACTCCATACAGGGACTCGGAACTGGCAGTCTCTGGAAACGATGGGAAACTGGTACCTATTTCCTTCCCTGTGTGGCCCAGAGGCAAACTTCGGAGCACACTCAGGAGACCTCTGAGTTCTAAAACGTGACAGCTTTCTTTGACCCACTGAAGCCCAGCCCTAGGCTTGTGGTAAATCCCCAGTGTTTTTCAAACATGAAAAAAAATAGTTTTTCTCCCAATTTTCATAATCTGATATTTACAGAAAACAAAATATCACACACCTTGATGTCATGACCATTTCAAATTAATATAAAATTTTCCAGATTCTTTCTCTCAACTTTTGCACTATCTCCTCAGCAACTAATAACGATGTGTGGTTTGCTGTGAGTCAACAGAACACACTTGGATTAGCGCCAACACGGATCACCAAATTCTGATTTTCCCTTTAAAGCTGCTGTGTCCAAAGAAATGGAATGCAAGCCACATATGTAGTTCTAATTTTTCTAGTAGCTTCATTAATAAAAGGTGAAATTAATTTTAATACTACATTTAATCCAATATCTCCAAAATATTATCCTTCCAGTATGTAATCACTATTAAATAATCAATAAGATGTATTTTTATATTATATTTTTGTATTATATTATATTATATTATATTATATATTATTGTTACTATGTATGCTAAGCCTTTGAAATCTGGTCTTTATTGCATACTTACAGTGCATCTCGATTTGGACTCACAAGAGTTTCATAGTCCCATGTTGCTATTGCACTGCTGGATGGGACTGTGCTGCTCTAGAGCCCCCACTGCTGCCACACACCCTGGCTCTCCAGGCCCAAGACACCCTTTTGGGTTCTACTGCTGCTCTACAGAAAGTCTGTTAGTTACCCCCATGCTTCAGAAACTTCCCCGCTCACCATGACTCCTGCATTTGGTTCAGGCGGTCTTCCAGAACTGAACATTTAATCCTAGTCTAAGAAGACACAACAGATGATAACAAGAAAGATACTCTCACACACAGGAGACTCAGAATGCATATCAGCAAACCATTTGGAGCCTATAAAATGTGTTACACATAGGTACTATGTGGATGATCAGCCGGAATCTGTAGACTATGTCTGTTTATTTTGTATAGTTGGAACCAGACCACTCTTAGAGTCTAAAGACCATAAGATACCTTCTGGCACAGGAAGAGAAATAATTCCTAGGTCAAGTGGCTGCCTTCAGTTCAACCCAGAATCAGTGTTGCTCCTGGTCTTACTTTGAATTCCTAGGTCTGCACTGACTAGATTCCATCTTCTTTTCTCCTTTCCACAGTGACATAATATCTACCTGGAGAATGGATTGTTGCTCTTAAACCTGTCTTCTTTCAATATTTGTTAATATCTAATCATCTATACATTGATCTTTGTCTTTATGGGCCCTCTATCTTTTACTGTTTTTGTTTCTTTTTAACAAGTATTGTGACTCTGGACTTTGGCTGAGGACACTGTGACCTGTTCATTCTCTTCACTGTAGAAAAGTTTTTAAATTTTTACTGTTGGACTTAAAACTCTTGGTGTCAATTCTTTAGTCTTCATTTGACCTTGTTGTGACTTTGTCTTACATGTGCTATATGTAGATAGGTTAACTCAACTTTCTTTTGCTTAATCCCCATTTCTGACAGGTATTACCATTAAGAAATACCTTAAGTCCCCCAAAGCTAACATGGGTAGAATGACTTATGCTTTAGTAACTGGTATTTAGACCCAAAGACTATGTTATTTAAAAAAAATCAATTAGCTAGAAAAGAATACCTTTACTCCAAGTACCTTTACAATTTGCAGCATGGAAGCAGTGGCTGGTTAGCATCTGTGTGTCCTCGAGACATACTGAGCATTTCATTCATCATACATGACATTTGCATATTGCAAATATCATACTTTATGCACATGCCTTCCAGGCTAGTCTAGAGACGATGATTGCTGCCTAATCCTCACATAAATCAATGCACCAGGGAGTGCCACTTCTAAACATGGGCAGAATCAAGGGCTGCTCTGCCTTTAGACTCTTCCTGGAACCATTTCATTCTCTTCACATCCGAAGTAGATTCAGTGCTTTCATTTTCTCTTCTTTCTTGTAGCTATTAAAATTCTATTAGCCATTTGTGAATTATTATTTTATACCATCTGCATTTTCTCTAAGTTGTGATCATGACAGCTGCGATCATTTGTATGCATTTTCTGTGTAAGATTTTTGTAAAATAACAAAACCTTTCCTTTGTGTGAGCATGTACCCAAACAGAAAGATGGTTTGTTTGTAAATCTATTTCTCACCCAAACATTATTTTTATTTGCCGAGGATACAGAAAGATACGATGTTGAAATAGAGAAGGCACAAATATATGATCTCAAATGACAGGGTGTAGGTTTGCTTTCTCTCAGCTCTCGGTTTGCTGCCTGTTAATCAAAGTTGACCTTCTATCTACCATTAGATTCTGTTTTCTGTTTTGGCTCTGATGGCTTTCAGGGTATTTTTTCGACAAGCCCACCACTCTGACGTCTCTCTCCTTCCCTCCATGCCTCAGTTAGCAGAGCAATGCATGAAGTCAGGCTCCTCCCTTCTTCCTTGCACAAGAATGACTCTTGTTCTGTTGTGGGGGGCAGGGAAAGCAGTCCATAGGTTATCACACTAGGAAGTCATCTGACTGTCCTTGTTTCAGAATAGTGGGTATCAAGAGAAGAAAGCAGAACTTACCTATTTTGCGGGGTGTCACCTTATACATCATCCAAAATTAAATGCATGCTGGACTCCAGTTAGAGTTTAGACAGACCTGTTTCCAAAGGGTCAATAAGTGTTCTAAGGAAGTTGACTCAGAGGACGGCCATCTGTAACTTGATTCTGCTAACAAATTCCTACCTGCCACAGAAGGAGCCACACAGTACAGGCCTTGGGGAACTGTCCCAGGTGCATATGCCTTCTTCTCTAACTGCCAACTACACCTATTTGCCTCGATCTATAAACCTTACTGGAAGGCTTTACTAATATTCAGTGGTTGAAGGTCTTATCCATATACATTGTTGGGAACTGGGATTGTTTTCTCCCAAGTCTCTTCTTGATACCAGAAAAAGAAGTAGTGGGTTTTGTTCTGATGGGATAAGTGACAGAAATGGTGTTTCTTTCAACCTAAATTTGGTCTTCCACCAGAAATAGCAATGGCTAAATGTACACAGAATAACTTAAAGGCAGACACTCTTCAGAACCAGAAATGTAAATTTTCTTCTAAGTCTAATCTCACATAAGATGCATATACATATACTCTTTCTATTGAAATACTTCTGCTTTTTGTAAGATAATAAACACCATCTGTATTTTGCTAAAGTAGCATACTGCCTTTCTTAAACTCATTGCCATTTCATATGGTCTCTACATTAGCTAAGAATGCCTCTGTCTAAGCTGCCTGTGGTGAAATGTACTATACCAAGATGTTGCTCTGTGACCTCCAAATTTCTCCCTCAATTTAGGGTAAGGGTGGTGGTGGGGGATATGCTGTCAGTTAATCCTGTTACCACCTTGTTGGTAATGATTGTAGAAAAGAAAAAGTGGAGGGTGAAAACAGGAAAAAAAAGACAATGAGTTTTTCTACAGAAATAATAATGTTACAATGCTTTATGGCATATAAAAAAAGAGTCAAATCATATCAGAACCTTGAGGCTATAGTTTTATCTGGTAGAAAGAGGCTGTCTACAGTTAGAGAAGTGTTTTAACCAGGTCATCATGTTTTGATGGGTTCTGCACAGAGTTATGCTCTGAGCAGTGAAAGCTATATATATGAAAGATATATATACATATGAAAGATATATATATCCACTGAACAATGAAAGCTAATATATATATTAATATATATTGCCTGCGTGTGCGTGCACGCGAGCGCACACACACACACACACACACACACATATATATATATATATATATTCTGGCATAAATAACACCCCCTTTTATTACAAAATTTTTTATTCCAATCATAAGCATGTAATACTGTAACATAACAATATCACACTCAAGCACACCATATGACATTTTAGGTGAAATGTTCAAATTAAAACTATAAATAATTACTCCCAAATTATTACTCTACCAACCACACTGAAGCAGGTGTTACTTTTGCCAGACAATGTCTATATATATCTATATATCTATCTCTGTATCTATATCTATCTATCTATCTATCTATCTATACCTATACTATATATCTATATCTTCCTGTGCATTGGGAAGAGAGTAGGGTAAAGAACACCCCTGGTGTGCATTGAAAGCACAGCCTCACTAAACTAAACTGGTGAAGTAAGTCACCCTAAGCTTGCTCTACAGGATAACCACCATAGTCGATGACTCCTATTCTGTGGCAATATTGGAGTTAGGAACTAACAATAATTAATGGTTTATCCTTTTTCTTAAGCAAAGGAATAGTTGGTTTCACGTAGGCTAGGGTGAGGCAAATGAGACTCCGAGGATGCATCATTTAAGGAGATTGCACAAAAGAGGGTGAGCAAGAGTGTCTCCTTAAAAGTTTCTCCCTAAGTGCCTCATTCACTTCATCTTTATACAACCCTACTTTCAACGATGAAAAACCAAAAAAAAAAAAACCTCCCTGTAGGTCAGGGAGACCTGTTAGCAGAGATATAATTAAATGGCTAAAATGCATTGTGTATCCATGTAGTCAATCCCTGGATTTTCCAATTAAGCTTCAGAACCCTTTTTTAAAAATAAGAACATGGCTGATTAGGGGGGACTTCTGCCCAAGATGGAGGCGTAGGTAGACACAATGGGCCTCCTCACACAACCAAAAGGACAACAACAATTTAAAAACAAAAAACAATCAGAACTGACAGAAAATCGAACTGTATGGAAGTCCGACAACCAAGGAGTTAAAGAAGACATAGTCATCCAGACCAGTAGGAGGGGTGGAGACAGGCAGCCGGGGCGGAGAGGACTCCAGGCAAAGCAGTGCCTGGAGGACCGGGCAAGGCAGCGGATTGTGGAACGGGGCGCAGAAGACTGCAGCTGGCCTGCAAGGCAGCAGCTGGCGGACTGAGCGGCCCCACATTCACATACAGATAACCCAGGCAAAACAACTGGGGAGCCAATGGTCCCCACAACCCAGGGTCCCAGCACAGGGAAATAAAACCTCAAACCACTAATTGAAAACACCTGTGGGGGTTGCCGTAGCAGGAGAAACTCCCAGCCTCATAGGAGAGTTTGTTGGAGAGACAGACCCACAGGGTCCTAGAATGTACATAAACCCACCCACACAGGAATCAGTACCAGAAGGGCCCAATTTGCTTGTGGGAAGCAGAGGAAGTGACTGAAATCCGGCAGAGAGCAGGGCAAGTGCTATTGTTTCCTCTCGGACCACTTCCCCACATACAGTGTCACAACCCAGAGTCACTGGTTACCCCGCCCTGGTGAACACCTGAGGTCTCGCCCCTCACTATGTAACAAGCACATGAAGACAAGAAAAATGGCCCTAACAAAAGAACAGATCAAAGCTCCAGAAAAATACAACTAAGTGATGAAGACATAGCCAACCTATGAAAAGATCAGTTTAAAACACTGGTAATCAGGATGCTCATAGAATTGGTTGAATGTGGCCACAAATTAGATGAAAAAAATGAAGGCTACACTAAGTAAAATAAAGGAAAATGTATAGGGAACCAAGAGTGATGGGAAGCAAATTGGGACTTAAATCAATGGTGTTGGATCAAAAGGAGGAAAGAAACATTCAACCAGAAAAGAATGAAGAAATAAGAATTCAAAAAAATGAGGGAAGGCTTAGGAACTTCCAGGACATCTTTAAATGTTCCAGCATCCGAATTATAGGGGTACCAGAAGGAGAAGAGGAAGAGCAACAAGTGGAAAAGTTATTTGAACAAATAATCAAGGAGAACTTCTCCAGTCTGGCAAAGGAAATAGACTTCCAAGAAGTCCAGGAAACTCAGAGAGTCCCAAAGAAGTTGGAACAAAGGAGGAACACACCGAGGTGTTGGGGACCGCCCTGCCTGGTCTCAGGAAGCTGTAGCCCCCTGTGACTAAGGCTGAGTGCGAGACCTCTGGACCAGGAGCCACTAAGGAGACAAAACATTTCCCTGGCATGAACGCTGGCTGTTCTGTGCCTAAACCTCCTATACTTGATCAGTTAGCCAATGACGGGTAAGATTTCCCATGGAGGGAATCATCTAAGATAGGCATGATCAGTAGAAGGCCTCTGGGAAGAGATTTGGGGCTATGGAAATGAAGGGGTGATGGACATCAACCCCTGCCCCCTTGGCTTTGTCAAAGCCTGAGTCCTTGTTCTTAGATGTGAGAAATCCAAGCCTCCTGGCTGCCTTTGTCTTCTCTGCCCGACTCAGGCCTGAGGAAATAGCAGAGGTGGTGCAGCCCAGACCAGAAGCGGCAGACCCCTGGGGTAATCATGCCTGGGACATAGAATATGCAAGATCCTGTGAGATCTGTTTGCTGGAGGATATTATTAGATTATAATTTGAAGGCACAAACAGGAAACCAAAACTACCCTTTCAGCCATGTAGTCTTTTCACATGTTAAAACTCCAAGCTCTGCCCAGAATCACAGTGGGGGTTCTGTCTGCACCTTTGTAAGTCACCTACTTCTTTTGATCTTTTCTGCCAGACTGTGAATCCACGAACTAAGTCTGTATTCTTAATAAAAATCTGCTTGGGGATGGAAACAGAGCTCCCCCCCCTAGAGAGAGTGGCCATTCCGCCCCTACTTCCCCACAGGACCTGGTTGTCTCTGTGTATGTTTTTCTCGTGTTTCGACAAGCCATCACCAGTGTTCCGTGCTCACCGCAGGCTGGTGAGCACACGTCACCAAGGCTTATCGTAATTACATTTGCCAAGATTAAAAGGAAGGAGAGAATCCTAGAAGCAGCAAGAGATAAGGAGGCAGTTACCTACAAAGGAGTTCCCATAAGACTGTCAGATGATTTCTCAAAAGAGATCTTACAGGCAAGAAAGGGCTGGAAAGAAGTATTCCAAGTCATGAAAGGCAAGGATCTGCATCCAAGATTGCTCTATCCAGCAAAGCTTTCATTTAGAATGGAAGGGCAGATAAAGTGCTTCCCAGATAAGGTCAAGTTAAAGGAGTTCAGCATCACCAAGCCCTTATTATATGAAATGTTGAAGGGATTTATCTAAGAAAAAGAAGATAAAAAATATGAATAGTAAAATGACAGCAAACTCACAATTATTAACAACCACACCTAAAGCAAAAACAAAACAAAACAAAAACTAAGCAAACAACTAGAACAGGAACAGAACCACAGAAATGGAGATCACATGAAGAGTTATCAGCAGGGGAGTGGGAGGGAAACTGGGGGAGGAAGTTACAGAGAATAAGTAGCATGGATGGTAGGTAGAAAATAGATGGGGGAGGGTAAGAATAGTATGGGAAATAGTATGGGAAGCCAAAGAACTTATATGTATGACCCATGGACATGAACTAAAGGGGGGGAATGTGGGTGGGAGGGGGTGTGCAGGGTGGAGGGGAGTGAAGAGGGGAAATGGGACAACTGTAATAACATAATCAATAAAATATATTAAAAATAAGAATATGGCTGATTTCATATGTTGACATCAATTATATAATACTTTAGGGTGGTGAGTCTGGTTATATATTTTCTTGTGTGTAAAGACACAATCAAGCCCTTAAGAGGAGAGGCAGAAGAGGAAATGATCATTTTTAAACACCTACTGAGGTACATAATGTTAGTTGGCCAACATAGGATTATTCCTTACTGCCTTTGTCCTTTGCCAACTGTAAAGAATGAAAACAAATACTTTTCAAGGCTCCTTTGCAGTTAATGATTACAATGTAACAGAGTCTAGTCAGTGAAGTTGTACCAGTGCTTGGCTAGGAGTTCCTCACATAAGGCTACCAGATTAAGCAGATAAAATACAGAATGTCCAGTTAAATTTGAATTTCAGGAAAAATGCAAATATTTAGTATAAGTAAGTCTTAACTATTGCTTAGGAAATACCCTAACAATTTCACCATTGTTTATCAGAAATATAAATTTAATGGGACTTCCTATATTTTATCTGGCAACCTTATCCATGCATATATTTTTGCTTTGTTTACAGTTTGAAGTGTCTCCTCCCCTTTCTCGTCTTAATTAAGGACTGGGACAGTCAAAATAATTGCAGAAATGCGGATTTAGAGCTCAGACTTCATGAAACCTCTGACTAAATGTGAAGAACATGGCAATCTCTTGACTATTGACAGAAATAGTCTCTGTGATAAAAATGTATCCTTTATATGTTTGACATTGTTCAGAGGGTGTTCTGTTATCAGGATACAAAACCCCTCTTAATTGACACACCTATTCTGTGCCACACATGATGTGGTTTCTCTGTACTTTATCTCATTTAAATATCTATAATCATTCTGTGAGACGAACACTGTTGTGCCTATTCTCAGGTGTAAAATCAGAGATGAACAGAACCCAGTACCTTGCTCAGGGCTTCATAATGACCATGGTTAACGCTGACCGCACTTAGATTCAGATGTATGTCTAAGTGGTTACATGAGTGGACTCATTTGATCTTCCCAGTGACTGTTGAGAAAAGACTATAATGATCACCCCTTTTATAGATGAGAAAATTGAGGCGAAAAGAGGTTAAGAAACTTACTCAGTTTAACAGAACTGGCTTTGGGTCCACACAGTGGGGTTTCAGATCCTGCACTCCTAACTAGTGTGCTTATGGCCAGCCTGCAGTGGAGCTGACATTCACACTAAGCCTTATGGTGCTAAAGCCAGTGCTCTTTCCCTTGTGGCTGCTGAAGGAGTCCTGCGTTGGCCTGCTAGATTTCCAGAAGTTCTCTCTCTAATTCTGATAATAGCACCTTACTTATCTTCCCCTGCAGGTTCATCTGGCACAAATTCTGGCTGTAGGCAGGTGGCATGAAACACCTTCCCTCATTTGCTTTTTGGAGTTGGCACCAGTGGTTTCTGGAGGTCCAAGAAACCAGTTATTGGTCTTCCTTGTTCCCCAAACAGAGGGCTTGTGTTCTGTACCACCACATTGCTTGGTGAGCCTGGTCCCCAGAGGAAGTGCCTGTGCTTTCTCTATATTCTCTTACTCCACCCTAGTGCAGATTCCCAGTCTGCTTGGAATTTTATGATTTACTTTCCACAGCTTTACTGAAATACCCAATTATTTCCTCCCTACTTACTTTCTCTTTCCATGCCTCAAATTAATTACCTCTTTGGGGAATCTACTTTCTAGACTCTCACCTCTGATTTGCCAAAAATAACATATTCTTGACCGTGCTCCTGCAGTGGCCTCCTTCCTACCTGACCTTCTGGGTCTGCTTGGACTCCTGGTCTCAGGTAACTTCTCTTGCCCTATCCTGCCTATAGGCAAATTCCCCTCATTATAGGTGGGCACTACTTCCCAGTTTTGCCTGGAACTTAGTGTGGGAGAGAGCTTAGGGTTTGCTTTAATGCCCTTCGACAGTACAAACATAAACACTTCCTATTTTAGGGGATTGTTAGTATGTTGTTGTTTCTAAAGCAATCCCCAAAGGCAAGGAGATGTGGGCTGGGTATTCCACATACAAAATGATAGAGTTGTTTATTCAGCCTCATTTTTTTTGAGTCACCAAGAGTTAAAATAACAGTAACTTCAGTGGAGTCGCTGTTTCTTTGAAAAACATGACATTTGATTTGCCATTTCTAAGAGGAAAGGAATGTTCAGAGTGACAGGTTTTAAAATTCTTTAATCTTATCTCTTAAAATCATATCAAACCTTTTACATATTCAGGCTCTGTTCCATTTCTACATGAAGTCATCTCTCCTCGTCATTTGCTTTGCCTTCTGTAGATTCAAGTTTATGGTCTTCCTTTTCATAATCAGGTATGTGGTACTGAAGTGTTGACAGAGGATTCTAGGGGTAGGAACCCATTATTTCCTTTGTTCTTGACTTGTTCTCTGTGTGTGCCTGTTTGCAAATATATAGAGCCAAGCAATGAACAAGTCAAACCGAAGGTCTTTAGAAAACGTTTTCTTGATTTGATCGCATTTCCCACCGAAGCAATTGGTGGTACCATTTGAGAAGTAAATGAGCTTTGATTGCAGAGAGGTTTGTCTTTGAAACGTCTTTACCCAGGCACTATTATTTTCCTACTAGAATGTCTAAAGGTTAACTTTCCCGATTGCCACTGAACCCCTTTATCTAATCATAAACTTTTCCCATGGAATGTGCGATCCCTGTGGCTTTAAGTTCCAGCCTGGGGCACATAAGGTGGGTGCATACTTTCTGAAGTGCATTGCTTTCATAGCAAACTACAATCCCACCCAGGAATTCCAATCTTTCCCTTTTATTATAAACCCCCCCAATAAGATTTTTATTCTAAATAAAATTATTGTAGTTTTTTATTTTGTTACCAGTGGAGGGGGGTAAAGCTTACTAATTTTTCATTTTGTTAGTAGTTTCTTTTTACACGAGGAACAGGTTGTGGAAGGAAAATTTTGATAATCATATTTGGTTGCTAGTTGCTTTGCTAGCGCAATCTATTCCTGAGATTTTATGAGATCTAGCTTACAAAGCACCAGTTGATAAATGATACAATATTTAACCATGATTTACCTGTACCATGTGGAGGAAAATTATGCTGATGGAGCTGAAATCACCACAACAGAGATTTTATACCTCCCATAGAATGTGTCAACATAGTGTTGAGTGTGAATCACTCACTTGGGGCATAATGTGTTCTTCTTTTTAGGATCCAGGATTATACCTCAATATAAATGGTTGATGGAAGTAAACAAAACGAGCCCAGTGCACTACCTGGTGACAAGAGGCAATAAAGATCGGCAGTGAGGGCTGGAAGGGCTCCCCTGCCATCTCTCGATGTCACAGAAGTAGTTTTTAATCTCTGTGGGTGGTATAAGCCTGGAAAATAGAGGAACATTCAGACCATATGGGAGTCGATACAGCTATGCGCCAGGAAAGGCGAGAAGCAGCTTTGCCTCTTTAAGGGAATGTCTCACAAAGGGCGCATGATACCTGGACTCCTCCCTGAAGCCTCACTGCATATATATTTACTGGAAAATGTACTTTCCCTAAAGTGATGAGACCCAGTCTGTCACAATCGGGGAGATTTCAGTTAGAGACGATACTTGTACAGGTGTTGGAAAGGGGGTACCAATGCAAAGTTGAATTAAATTAGCACAGAGTCAACAGACTGATGCCATATTTACATTACTACATATCCCATCTGCTAAAAAAAAAGCACCACAGCATGACTAAAATGGTAAAAGTTTTATATTCAGGATGGGAAGGGTAGTATATAGTTACCTTTTAGGGAAAAAGTGGGGTTTTTTGTTTGTTTGTTTGTTTGTTTTTGCTGTGTGTTCAGGATCACCTATGTTTTGATCACTAGTGTATCCCTTATCCTTTCTGCTATTCACTGCTGGTCCTAAGTAAATAATTTTAAATAATTTTATTGTGATTTGGCTTTGTGGAGAACAGAAAATTCCACAAGCTGTATACATGTTGGAAGAGAGGTGACTTAAGGGCAAATGGTAGGTAGCATGGGAAGTGGTAGCTGATCCCGCTGCAGGAGAAGCTGAAAATCTGCTGGAGGGGTCCAGTTTCCACTCTCATTATATTAATCAACAAACCCTGGAAAGTCTGTCTGGGCCACTATTCCGACTTAAGACCAGGCTACTCTCCTGTGTCTTATTAACCTGATGCATCTATGGCCAAAGGCAAAATATGGTTTTGCTTTATCCCTTTTCTATAAATTCCCATCAAGTTAACCAGATTTGTAGTCACAACCAATAAATACACCATACACTGGCTTCGCTCAAGGCCTAAGGCATTTTACTTGGTGTCTAGGCCAAGAATTAAAATGAGATTTCAAGCCCCTTAATCTGATTCTGGGTCTTGCAGTTAGGCTGACAAATGACATTATTCTTGTAGAATCCAGCAAGTGCCAAAATCCTTATCCTCAAAATCTGATGGCTTTGGATATAGATAAAGGGCTGGGTTTCCTAAAGGTGACATTACCAATGCCACCCAGAATGTTTTGCTGTCATAGGCTCAAGCTTAAACTTTGCGATTTGGCAGACAGCTAAAAAAAATCATAGGGTTTTTTGCATAATACTGTGACACATGGATGTGCTTAATTTCAGCATTTAAACTAAGAACACACTTACTAGCAGAAAATGACTATATTATAGGTATGCAACATAAGATCACAACACATGAGCATGTAAAAACCAAGCTCTTGAAAGAAGCACAATCTGTTGTTTCTGAGTTTCTCCTTTGATATTCATTTGGAGCTTGTTTATTCGTTTTGTTGTCTTCCTCACAGACAAGCAGTAGAAACCACCGAAGATTTGAGAAAACTTTATGGAATGAAAATGAAAACTTGAAAACATTCTTTCCATTAAATGATTATTTCCTTCAAATTGGCAAGACTACCATTCTTCAATTTCAGCCCTAAAAAATTTTGACTCAGCATTTGGAATATTGATGGTCTTTGGAAATTAGTTTGAAAATTACAGATAAGAATCGGTATGGTATATAATAGATGAAAAATTTGAAACTCAGGGTCAGACACACCTAGATTTGAGTCACCAGCTGTGTGACTGTTGGCATGTCACTTAACCTTTCTTTGCCACACTTTTCTCCTTTGTGAACTGGTTATAATTGTAATACCTCAGAATGGTGTGTTATTGTAATACCTTAGAATCGTGTGTTAATTGAGTCTAATGGGGAGAGTGTATATACACCCCAAATAGCCACAGAAGGCTGAGAATAATTATGGTTTAATCCAAAACACCTTGAACAAGTCTCCTAACCCACCTGAAACTCAGTTCCTTTTATAATCACATCTTCTCCCTAGTATTGTTAAACAGTCGCATAAAGTAGAGGAGGAAATGTCTCTAATTCTGCCTTGTTCTGTGCCTCCCTAGTCACTCAGTGCCATCAATGGCCATTGGCGGTCACTCTGGTTTATGGTGCTCAGCATACCATGGACACAGGCAAGCATTTGTTAAAGTAAAAAGAAAAATTGTGTGCTAAGGACTCTGATTTTAAGCAAAACAAAAAATCAATGTGGGGTAAATTAAGCAAAATAATTTATAGGAAGGATATTGGAGTTTTTCAATATCCATGAAAGTCTGACGAATCAGGCATGGAAATGGGGTTGAACCAAAGCAAACTTGGTTCAGAAGCAGAAAAGATAGCAATGATTTTGTAACAGAAACTTTAGCCCAATCCCACTCAATCAAATGGAATGTAACTTCACCACTGTCAGACTTTTTGACTCTCTGATCTTGTTTGAAATATCAGAGAGGAAATACCTAATTGGTCTAGACTGGGTCATGAGGCCTCTTGTTCAGAAATCAGAAGCATCTCTGATTACAGTTTCTCCTCTGGACAATATTCAGTGAGAAAGAGGTATTCCAGTTAAGAAAAATAGGATACTATTGGAAAGGAGGGACGAGTGCTAGACATTTCAAACCAAAAATGTCTTCCCTTTCTTTCTACTTTATTGAGGTACAAATAAAATTGTTGATTTGCTATACACATATATTGCAAAAGGAATCCCACAATTGAGTTGACATATCCATCAGCTTGCATATTCACCTTTTCGTGTGTGTGTGAGGACACAAGCTCTATTCTGCAATTATACTATGTACAGCATCCAGCAGAAGTAAGGCTTGCTTGAGGGGGGTTGGTGGGTACATGAATGGCTCACACAAGATGAACAGCGGTTTGAACATTTCACTTAAAACATCATATGGTGTGCTTGAATATGATATTGTTATGTTACAGAATTACATGCTTATGATTTTATAATAAAAGATTTTGTAATAAAAAAGGTGTGTTATTTGTGCTGGACCCTGTATGTTATCTATGATAGTTATCATAAAACAAAAATGTCTCCAGTAGATAAGGTGTACAGCATACCTGATCCTGAACTACTCAATATATGTCATTTCATCTCACTTTTCTACCTCATTTAGGTATTGCTGACTTGGGATTCTAGGTAATCCTTTGTAATATTTTGATGTTAGCCCAGTAATGTCTAAGAGTGGCAGAAGCCCAGGCCTCAGTTCCATGTTCCTGGAGTGAGAACACGATTCACTCATAAAAGGGCTTTGGATACCAGTCCTTGATGAGGAGTCTGAGGATTTCTAAGGTGCGGGTTTTCACAGCTGGGGTTCCTACAGTTGGCTAAGATAGAGTAGCTCTTCCCATTAACTATCTTAGTGACTACATCTAGGGACCTGTGACTATATATATCACTATTTCCAAGATATACAGGAAGATCTACATTTGGGCTCATTATAAAAGAAAATTAGGTCTATCGTCACAATTTTGTTCTCCAAATCACGCATCCTTTGCAGAATAAGCATGGCCAAAAAAAACCCTGTTTTACACTCTTTTATCTCTGCTGACACAAACAAAATCTGCAAATATCCTAGAGATTTTGGCAAGTGTGAAATATGACAGTTTGATAATTTTACTGTTTCTTTTCTGGAGAAAATTCACTTTGTGGACATATAGGGGGGAGCCCCTAAAAACTTGGAATTAATTTATAAAAATTATGTATTTATTCTTACATGTTTAAACTTCAGTCACTTCAAAGTACTCTCTATTTAATGTAATACACCTATCGAGACTTTTTTCCACTGCTCAAAACAGTTTTTGAACTCCTTGATTTTGATGCCTTTTAGTGCTTCTGCCATTTTTTTAAAGAAACTCAGACTTTTTTTCTTTTTTTAAATTTTATTTTAATTGTTGTTGCAGTACAATCTTCTGTCTTTTACTGCCATCCCAACCCACCCACCCAGCCCTCCCCTCCTCCCTCCCATTTCCACCCGCCCCTAGTTTTTATCCATGTGTCCTTCATACTTGTTCCTGTAAACCCTTCCCATTCTCCCCTGAAATTCCCTTGAAATTCCCCATTTTTTTGTTTCACCTCTCCCACAAGGGCAAAATGTTTCCTTTTGAGGACTTTTTTCATCCAGGAAAACAGAAAAAAGTTGCTTGGGGCAAGATTGGGTGAATAGGGAGGGTGGGGCACTGGGGTCAAGCTGTTTTTGGTCAAAAACTGCTAAACACTCAGCACAGTGTGAGCAGGTACTTTATCATGAAGAGGGCAAACGAGTTCAAAGAGTCTTACAAAAGTTCACTGAAGCTGAACATTTCCTCTCACAAAAAACGGCAGCTGGCTCACTGATACAGATGGCTTCCTAGAGCACTCACCTGGGCGGAGGGGAGGGGGGGGGGAGCCTGTACTCCAGAAGGGGCCTGGCTTCCAGAAGATAATTCCATTTTGGGGGGTCCCACACTGTATTTTCATTGCTGACGGGACTTGAATATCTTCCTTTTATACCTCTCACTTCTTACTCAGCCTGGTTATTTTACTTGCTAAACTGCAGTTCAATTTGTTCTGTTTTATTTTTGCACATTGAGAACTTTCTAACTGGGGTCTTTTTCAAACTCCAACAACTGTACCCTGCTTGCAACATTTTCCTTCAATTATAATTCAGATAACAGTGTGGGAGAACACTTCTTATTGTGAACTATATATCTTCTTCATTTCACCTTTGTGACCAAATTCACCATAGCACCT
This sequence comes from Phyllostomus discolor, assembly GCF_004126475.2. Taxonomy (NCBI): domain Eukaryota; kingdom Metazoa; phylum Chordata; class Mammalia; order Chiroptera; family Phyllostomidae; genus Phyllostomus; species Phyllostomus discolor. Next base: position 8,271,605 of record NC_040916.2, on the reverse strand, counting down.
CTGGAATCCTTCATTAAACTATCAGGACCCTATTGCATTTAGGATTGATTTGACGGGAGACTTGGAGGCCACCGTAGCCACAGGGTCTGTATCACCAGCTTTATTCTTCTTTTTACCTTTTTAAATCAAAAAATGACTTTGGTTTGTCATGGTCTGACCCATCTATTCAGAAGTTTGTTTCATTAACTCTTTTAATAGTCCCTTCTCCAGGGCTCTGATGAGATTAAAGTCATTTGCTCTCTAGAGGCTGCAGGGCTTCTGCCTTTCACCATAATTCACTGGCACCAGCTAACGGGCAGGGGAGGGAGGAGCGGAGGATATTGCAAGACTAGACCATGCTTTGCAATGACTGTGGGGTTACTGAAGGGACAAAATAGTGGATGTTCTTCCTTTATTTTTAGGCTTTTCTTAGAATGCTTATTTTTGTCCCCCCTTTCCCAGCTATAGCCTCATGTAGAAAGAATAGCCCACACTGTAGTGTATATAAGGGGCGTGGGACAGATTGGGTCCTTCCATATTTATTTTCCATATTTATGGATGAGGCCTACACTCCCACAATTAGTGATTTCTTCTTTCAATTTAAGGTTTTAGATATCCTGAAATTTTTAGTAAAACAGCATATTGAGTTTTGCGGGTCATTAGCATTTCATAAGAAGTTTCACATTTACTAGATACAGAATTTGAGCCAGAAAGCTGAGAAGAGTCCCAGAACACTGGGCTCCAGAGTAAGTGGGAAAGAGTGGGGGGGGAAAGCCCAGAAATTGACAGCATCAATCACCAAGCTTTCACCAAACTTCATGATGTTTAACCTAGAACTGGCCTGCCTCTCTCCCCCATGCTAAAATATTGTTCTGGATTCTGAAAAGACATGGATTCCTATTTTCTATATCTTGGAGTTAAATATTTATTAAACACTCTATTCAAGTGTGTTTCATTTCTCCCTCTCCATGTCTCTCTCTGTCTCTCTCTGCTTCTGTCTCTCTCCCAACATTCCTGTGAACCCTGTCTTAGTTCATTTCCTGGCACAATTGCGGAGGAAGTTACAAAGATTTCCAAAATACAAGAGTTAGGCACTGCCAGACCACAGAAGTGTGAAGGAATCAAGTGAAGCAAATTTCATTTCCAGCCATGATATAGTCACTAGTCCTGGGTTTATCCTCCTGGCATAAAAAAAGCTAGGAAAAAAAAAAAGAAGAAATAAACAACTTCTTTCAGACATTAGATAAAAAGCAGCAGAGGAGTATGATCCCTAAAGGAAAGAAAACCAAGCAGGTGAGACATATAATTAACCTGGCTTTTGACTTAGAGGCAATTTTTGGACCACAATGTAAAGCGGAAAACATGTAGAACACAGTGTGGTCTTGTGAAGTTGAAGATACAGCAGTCCGAGCTTGGTGAGGATCAGGAGGCTTAAATTTGTTGAACAGAACAGCAAAATGGAGGGAACTACTCAGAGAGAACTCTAGAGATCAGCATGAGAGTTCCTTTGAACCAGTTGCTGAATACTTGTGATATACTTGTTGGGTAAGACTTTGTAAGGCTCATCAGAGAACGAATATTATGAAAAACAACTAAAATGGGAAGCTAAAAACTGAATGTGTTCTACTTCCAGTCAGCCAAATTAAAGAGAATTCAGAAAGACCACATTTTAACAGGAGCAATAAACTAGACCGAGGTAAAGCTAGCCTGGACCCCTCCGAACAAAACTTTAAGACTTGCTTTGAAAAGGATCATGAGGATTCCATGTAACTGCCTGCCCAGCAACACAGAACTCTCCAAAGGCAGGCAACAAAATTCAATATTCAAAAATGTAATACTTACAATGCCAAACATCCCATACAAATAGCCAGATATGCAAAAAGAGGGGAGGACAGGAAATTGTGACTCATAATGCAGAGAAGAATCAATCAACAGAACCAGATCCAGAAATAACAGAAAGAGCAAAGAGACAGCTATTAGAAATATTTTGAAGAATGTAAAGATCAATAAAACATATTGAAAGGGTAAATAAAATATATAAAAATGAATCAAATGATTGTCTAGAGGTAGATAATACAGGTATAATAAAAAAAAATCCCGAGTGGGAGTAAATGCAGATTATACATTTCAGAAGGAAGAAATCAATAAACTTGAAAACAACCACAGAAGGCATCCAAATGAAGCATAGAAAGCAAAAAGAATGAGAAATAAAGAACAAATATTATGAAAAAAATTATTAAGTAGTCTAATTAATGTGGCACTGAAATACCAGAAGGAGAAAAGAGAAAGGAAATAAAATAGATTTGAATAAATAAGTTTCATTACTTTCCAGATTTGTTGAAAACTATAGATCTACAGACATAAGCAATCCAACAAAACTAAGCAAAATAAGCCCAAAGAAACCACACCACAAGGCATTATAATTAAATTATTGAAAATCAAAAATAAAGAAAAACCTAAAAAGCATCTAAGGGGAAAAAGATATATTATATACAGAAAAACACAACAAAAACCGCAGACTTCCCATCAGAAATAACATAAGCCAATAGGTCATGCAAATATCTTTAAAGTGCTGAAGGGACAACAGCAAAAACAAACACAAAAAGTTTAAAAAGTTAACTTCTCAACCTAGAAATGTAAAATCAATGAATATGTCTTTTAAAGAATGACAAAGAAAACTTGGTTTCACGCAGGGGACTGAAGAACACTGGAAATGGTTAATGTATGAGTAATTTATTTTTACATTTTTTAAACTTATTTAAAACATAATTGCCTACTTAAGTAAAAAAATTAACAATGTATGCGGGCTTATATAACATAAAAAGGTAAAATACAGGGTCTGGCAGAAGTAACGCCTGCCTGAGTGTGGTCGGTAGGGTAATGATATGGGCGTCATAATTTACAGTTTTAATTTGAACACTTCACCTAAATGTCATATGGTGCACCTGAGTGTGATATTGTTATGTTACAGAGTTACATGCTTATGATTTGTAATAAAAGATTTTGTAATAAAAAAGGGGCAAAGACCAGAGAAGAGGCTGCCATGACCAGTGTGACTCCGTTGGTTGGGCACCATCCTGCAAAACAAAGGACACCAGCTTCATTCTTGGTTGGCTCCTGGTTGGGTGCACACGAGAAGCAACTGGTAAATGTTTCTCTCTCACAATGGTGTTTCTCTCCCGGTCTTTCTCCCTCCCTTCCCCTCTCTCTAAAAATAAATTTTTAAAAGTCTTTTTTAAAAAGATAAGAGAAAAATATAGCAAAAAAAAGAATAAATAGAAAACCAATATCAACATAGCAGAGTTAAACTCAGACAAATCAATAAATATATTAAATACAATATTTCAAGTGAAAGACAGAGATTGTCCTATTGGATGGAAAAGTAAAAGCTAACTAAATTCTGCCTATAAGAAACTCCCTTTAGATATGAAGATGCAGGGAAAAAAACGGAAAATGTTTACTATGCTAAAAAAAGAATAAGAAAAAACTACAATGGCTATATGAATAAAAGATGTAGTAGATATGAGGCCAAGAAATTTTATTGCAGGCAAAAGCAGATATTTTTACAGTGATGTAAAGAGGAAAATAATCATTCTAAAAGCAGTAGAAAAATTTGACATGCATACTGAAAATTTCTGTACTCTTCACTTGGCAATTTAGGGACCAAGTCAAAAGAAAGTCAGTAAGAAGAGAGAACGTTTGAACATCATTATCGACTACCTGAACCTAATGTACAATTACATACACAAAGTGAAAGCATATGTGCCCTTTAAAGTGCATACAGACATTGAGCAAGAGAGACCATGCACAGGACAAAAATAACAGTCATGATAAATTTAAATAGATTAGTATCAGTCACAGGGAATTCTCTGGCCTCATATACTTAAACTGAAAACAAAAAAATACTTCTGAAAAATTCTCTGACATTTGGAAAATAAACAACAGGATTCTGAATATCTTCCTTGGCACACAAGATATTCTGAATATCTTGTGTGCCAAGGAAGAAATCATAGGGGCAATTAGAAATCATTTTGAACTTAATAAAATTATAATATATAAGAATTGGAGGGAACACTTAGAGCAATGCTTAGAGGAAGACTGTAAATGTTTATATTAGAAAACAAGTCCAAAATCGATAATCTCATGTAAAAACTAAAAAATAATAAAAACATTGATCTTATATTCAGTGGAAGGAAGTAATAAAATAATAGTTGAAATAAATGAAATAAAGAACTAAAAATAAAAAAAAGACTAGTAAAGCCAAAAGCTAGTTCTTTCAAAGTACTAGTAAAGTTACTAGATGCCTTGCTAGAATCAGCAAGAAAAGCACTTTTTAGGAAAGCAGTTCACCAATATCATAAATGAATGAGGGAATAGTACTACAGGTTCTCCAAACACTAAAAAACTATCAGGCGTAATTTTTTAGCTTAGTAAATTCTGAACATTTCCTCATTGGAAAAAAATCAGAAAATATTAGAAAAAACTTCATGTCTCTAAATTAAACAATTTACATGATATGAAAAAAATTTCTTGAAAGACTTATTTTACCAAAATTGATATAAGAAGAAATGAACACATGAAAAGCCCACATTTATTAAAGAAATTGAATTAATAATTATTAATCCTTCTATACTCCATGCCCAAATTAGTGAATTATATAAAATATTTGAGGTAGATTTTTTTTTTTTTTTTTGCAGCTGGGTAGCATTCCATGTGGAAATGTACCACAGCTTTTTATCCTCTCCTCTACTGATGGGCAGGCACTTGAGCTGCTTCCAAATCTTGAATATTGTAAATAACACTGCAGTGAACATGAAGGTACATATATTCTTTTGAATCAGTGTTTTAGGTTTCTTTGGATATATTTCTACCTTAATACATTCAATAAAAAATTTTAAAAGAAAAAGTAATAAAATATATAAGGTAAAAATAATATTAATCCAACAAAAACTAATTTGAAAACTTCTCAACTCAAATATGTCACCAATATTATTCTTATACCAAAGCCAGAAAAAGGCATGGCAGGAGAAAACTACAGACCAATAATATCCCTCCTAAACATAGGTATACATACTCTTAACAAAATAACAGCAAACGAGTCCACAGCATATAAAAGTAAATATAACCTACAAAATGAGATTTATGCCAGAGATGTAGAATTGGTTTAACATTTGAAAATCAATGCAATTCACTGTATTAACAGAATAAAAGAGAAAATCCATATGACTACCTCAATAGATTTAGAAAAAAATCAACACCTATTCATAACACATTTTTTAAAAAGCCTCTCAGCTAACGTAGAAGAAAACTTTCTTAATCTGGTAAAGATATCTATTGAAAAAATCGACAGTTAGCAATATACTTAATGGTATAAGACCGAACAGTTTCTCCCTATGAACAGGAACAAGATAAGAATGCTCTCACCATTTTTATTCAACATCGCAGTGGGCATATGAATGCAATAAAACAAAAAGATTGAATAAGTGAGATACATAGTGGAAAAAAAGAAGTAAAGTTGCCTTTATTCAGAAATAACATGATCAAGGACAGAAAATTCTTAGAAATGTATAAAAACAGCCCTGGCTGGCGTAGCTCAGTGGATTGAGCTCGGGCTGGGAACCAAAGTGTCCCAGGTTCGATTCCCAGCCAGGGTACATTCCTGGGTTGCAGGCCATAACCCCCAGCAACCGCACATTGATGTTTCTCTCTCTCTCTATCTCCCTCTCTAAAATAAATAAATAAATAAAACCTTTAAAAAAAATAAATTTATAAAAACATTACTATAACTAATGAACAAGTTTATGAAGGTTTCAGGATTTCAGATCAATGTACAAAAATAAATGTTAATTCTATATATTAACAATGAACAGTGAAAAAACAAAATTGAAAGGGCTATCTTATTTAGAATAGCAACACAAACATGAAATAAAAGATATTTAATAAAATATGTGCAAGAATTCTACCCCAGAAATTGAAAACATTGCTGAGAAAACTTTAAAAGGGCCTAATAAATGGAGAGACTAATATATTTATGGACTAGAAGACTCAATATTGTTCTGATGGCAACTCTCCCCAAATTGATCTATAGTTCAACTCAATTATATGTAAAGTTTCCACCAGACTTTTAAAATAGCAATCTATAAGCTAATTTGAATATTTATACAGTTATTTAAAAACCTCAGAATATTCAAACCACTTTTGAAAAGGATTGAAGTTTCAGGACAGACAGTGTGTGATTTTAAGACTCATGTAAACCTACAATAATTGAGATGGGATGATATTAATGTAAATATAGGGACACAGACCAATAAGATAGAATGTTTTCAACAAGTGGTCCTGGAGCACGTAGACACCTCTAGAAAAAAATAAACAAAAACAACAACAAACCTCAACCCTTCCCTCACGCCTTATACAAAACCTAATTCAAAGTGGATTATAGACTTAAATATAAATACTAAATCTATAAAACTTCTAGAACAATGCAAGAAAAAGTGTTTGTAACTTTGGGATAGGCAAATATTCTTTAGACAAGTCACAGAAATCTTGAAACACACATAAAAATAGTAATTTACACTTCATCAGCATTTTAAACTTTTGCTTTTTGAGACACCTTTGATAAAATTAAAAGATAAGCCTCACAATGAGAAAATGTATTTGTAGCCCATGCTTTGGAAAAAAGACTTGTATCTAGAAAAATAATTTAAAATATCTTACAACTTAGTAGTAAAAAAAAAGCAGTTTTAAACATAGGCAAAATATTTGAACCAACACTTCACAAAAGAGTTATATAATGTTGTTAAATACATGAAAATATTTTCAGCATCATTTGACATCAGTCAAATATAGAGTTAAACCACCATATAGAGTTAGCTATTAAAGCTAAAAAAGACTAACAATGATACCACATTTTTACAAATTTTACTTATTTATTGATTTTTAGAGAAAGAAGAAATGAGAGAGAGAGAGAGATCGATTTGTTGTTCTACTTATTTATGTCCTCATTGTATGATTCTTGTATATGCCCTAACTAGGGACTGAACTCGAAACCTTGGTGTATCGGGATGATGCTCTAACTAAACTCCCTGGCCAGGATGACAACATCATGTTTTGACGAGAATATAGAGCAACTGTACTTCCACATATTATTTGTGGGAGAATAAAAAGGCAGGAACACTTTGGAAAACACATAACACTTTTTAATAAAACTAAATATATACTTATATAACTGAGTAATTGTGCTACTAGGCTTTCTTTCAAAAGAAATGGAAACATTTATTCATACAAGGACTTGTAAAACAATGTCCATAGCAGCTTTACTTATAATAGACAAATGCTGAAAATCAACAAGTGAATAGACAATTTTTGGTATACTTATTCAATGGAATACCAAGCAATAATATAAAGGATGAACTACTAAACACGAAACAACATGGGTGAATCTAAGCACATTGTGCTGAATGAGAGAAGACATATATGAAAGGATAAATACCATGTGGTTCAATCTAGATAAAATTTTTGAACAGACAGAATACATCTATAGTGACACAAAGCAAATCAGTGGATTTCTGGGTCACAAGTTAGGAAGAATTGACAACAAAAAGGCAGAGTGAAATTTTAGGCGATGGGGAAACATTTTAAAACATGATGTCTTTATTCAAACCCATGCATAATAATTACATGGGTTTACATACTTGTCAAAACTTGCTGAACTGTGCACTTTCAATTGAAGCATTTCATAGTTGCTAAGTGATATTTCACTAAGGTTGATTTCAAGCCTGAAATACCCCTGGAAGGGGTATTAAAAACACCATTCTTAAGTTTAGGCTTCTCCTTAATTTGTGGGGCCTTTGGCAAAAGTATAAACAGACATTCCTGGATTTCTAAGGATTTAGAAAGTATCACATCTAGATAATAAAGTCTTACATAAAATATGTTCTTAACCTCCTACCTGTGGGGGAGCTTTGCCCGCAGAGTCCCCTGTCCACCGCGGATGAGAATAAGTCTAGCAAGACCTGATCTGCTTGGGGAGGAAAGGTGGCTGATCCCTCAAAGGAGAGGGACCAGGAGACTTTTTCTCAATGGGCTTTTACTGGGTTCATTTGCACAAGAATACAGGTAAAGCTCATTAATCATTGCCAGGAAGGATCAAACAATAGATAACAAAGAACTCTGAGGGCCTATTTTGAGTCAGGGTCAGGTAGCTAAAGAGCAGTACAACTTTGAGGAACAAACTCACTTCTTGCTTGGACCTTTATTTAATTGAGAGTATCCTAAACAAAGCAGGTTTCACAGGATTTTACATATTCTTTCTTAGGCCTGATTGCCCTAGGGAACCCACCCTTTTCAGCACAGGGCTGCACCACCCTCTGTCATTGTTTCAGGCTTAAGTCAGGCAGGGGGAGCAAGGCAGCTGAGAGATTAGGAGACTTCTTGCAGACCGAATGGGGATTCAGGCTTTGTCAAAGTCAAGGGCCAAGGGTCCATCACTGCCTTTTACTGTAGCCCCCCAAGTCCTTCCCTGGGGACCTCCTATGTGATCGTGCCTGCCTTAGATCGTTCCCCCCTTTGGGGAATCTTACCCTTCATTGGCTAACTGACCAAGCATTGGGGGTCAGTTATGGATGAAGTAAAAGGAGCAGAAGCAGCACTCCTGCCAGGGAGGTAAGCTTTGTCTTCTTAGTGGCTTCTGTGGCTTCTGGTCCAAAGGTCGCCCATTCAGCCTTAGCTGAAGGGGAGGGGGGGCGGTTACAGCTTCTGATACCAGGCAGAGAGGTTCCCAACACCTACCTTCACTTAAATACCTGGAAGCCAGATTTGAATTTTGTATTCTTGGACCTCCAGAGCCTGGAGCATTGTTGGATAGACTTCTAGCTTTTGGTCCACCCCAGTTCTCATTCTACTTCCCTATGCTTTACACAATGCACGTGGGCATCACAACTTTTATATCCCAGTTCTATTCACATGGCCCACAAACCACTGCCTTTTGGGCATTCCTACACAGGTGCACACTGAGAGTGCAGTTCACTCTTGGGAAGATAGACCCTGGGAAGAGGCACACAAGACCCTGGATATAGGCTTGAGGACATTTGGGAAGAAAATTATAGGGTCTCAGAATGTGATCTAAAGGGGGACATTAGATTCAGTTGAGCACATGTCCTGGTCCCAGGGATCACTTGTCTAATGGGGAGATTGTGGCACACATTCTCAAAATAAGGGAGGAGACTAGAGGTAGAAGAAATAAGCCTTGTTTAGCCAGTGCACAATTGAAGCTTAAACTATCAAGCTGGAGGAAGCAAGGTTCAGATGGGCAGTATGTAGCCATTTCTGTTTCTGAGTTCACTGCCTACAACTGTGGATGCTAAAGCAACTACATCAAGAGCTAAGAATTTAGAAATCTCAGAACATGGAGAAGAAAAGCAATTCTTGTTTTCAATCCTCCTTTCCCCTTCCTTCCTTCCTTCCTCTCTCCCTCCCTCCCTTCTTTCCTTCCTTCCTTCCTTTTTTTCTCCCTCCCTCCCTTCCTTCCTTCCTCCTTTCATTTTTTTCTTTGCATTCTTTAAGTATGTACTGATGATACAAGACAGTTTGTCACAAGTCTTTGTAAATGAGCAAAGCAATGTAACACAAGGTGCTTGTTCTTTAAGGATTTAGAAATCAGTATGTGAAATAAAATACAAATGTGAAAAATAAAACAATCGAAGCATATTATGATCCAATATATTATTGGTCGCAAGTTCCCAGGAGGGAGAGATTACTGTAAGTAAGCATACTTAGAAAATACTTGGTGTTCTAGTAAACTGAGTTGGAAAAGTTGAGTAAGAATTAGGGAGTTGAGGGTAAGAGACAATCGCAGGAAGAAATGGCATCAGCAAAGATGTGATTGTGAGAATAAATACGGCAGGTTTTAGGAATGTAGAATAGATTAGGCAGTCTAGCTATAGATGAATACACAAATAAAGGAAAGAGCCTAGGTTTTGAAGCCAGAAACCTGAGCATTAAATTTAAAAAGCTGGGTTGGGGACAGATGATTTGAAATATGGTCCTATATTAACTATACAATCAATAACAATGAAAACATCTTGTAACACTTGAGTGTTTACAAAAGTGTATTCTCATACATTATCTGAGCTGATCTTTATAAACTTTGGAGAACATTGTGTAAATAAGGGGGAAATGTTCAAGGGAGAAAATTACTTGCATAGGTTTACAGAGCGAGGTATGTTCGAGTCAGGATCTGGGGCCCTTGGCTATAAGACTTACATTTTTACATTGTTAAACATTACCTCTTACATAAAATATCTCCTGGTTGGTCTCACTAACACTTCATCTTTTGTAGGGCACTTTAACTTTTCATTCATTTGTTTATTCATAACTTTCCTGAGGGTTGTAATTGCATTTTCTACTTCATTTCTATCTTCCACACGGCAAAGCATAGTGCTGGACTCATAGAGGATAGCCAATGCATTAATTAGGAATGAATGAATGTATCAAGTAATAAGTTGAGACATAGGAAAAGACTGGATCAAACTGCACGTTAAAACCATCAGCTGGAATATTTACGCATAGGAATGCCTAGAATCCACACCAGAGATTTTTATTGAATTGTTCTGGGATAGGGCTCAGACATCAGTATTCCTTATTTGCTGTTGGTGTCTTCTACACATGGCAACGTTTAGCATCTAGGCTTCCCTTAGGCTTTCCTCAGCCAAGGCCGTAGCACCACACATGTGTGTTTGAAAAGGGGCTGCGAGTCTTCTTTAAATGGAGATATGGGCAACTCATTTCTTTCAGGACAGAAGTAGAGCATATCTAATTTAGGTAAAAGAAACGAAAATGAACAAGCCTTTCTAGCTAACGGTTTCAGGTGTTGGGATGAGTGGACTTGTGACAGGCCTGGAAAATGTAAGAGGAATAACTTTTTTTCCCTCTGTCTTTGTAATATTTCCAGTAACTGTGCCATTAAATTCCTTAGATAACATTAAACATGATTTAGCAGAGAGCGCTAATGAACAATGAAGTGAGAGGCTCCTGTCTGGCCTGGCTGCTGGTGTGCATACCAAACAGGCACGCTGGTGTTCCTTCCAGTAGCGCTGCCTGGTGCTCCCAGGGGAGAAACCAGGAGAGCAAGAGACTGAGACAGAGGGAGTGGGAGGGTGTCAATTTCTAGGCAACAAGGCGGGTGAGCTATCTTTCCTTAAGCGCCTCCAACCTCATTCTCAGTATACTCCTGCCCTTGTGTGGTTCTTAGACATTTGGAAACAGAGTGCAAAGACCTGACGGTAACAGCTGTTAAAGACTCCCTGCAGATGAAAATGAAAGCCAAACTAGCATGCACACGTGAAAGGGATTATCAACCAAATGTGTTGATTTCATCCCTGGATCTTTGCAGCAAAAAATGTATGTTTCCTGAATAATAATGATGTTTTCCCCTTCTATCATGCCTTTCTTTCCAGACTCCAGTATATTCTGTTGTTTGTCCATTTATTGGAAAGGAGGGAGAAAAGAGTATAAGTATTTTCTAGTGTGACTGATTATCTGTGTCACTGGTTTTAGTCCTGAAAGTCTCATGGCATCCCAGGAAGCCCTCGGTCAAGGGCAAACTGGGATCATTGGTCACCAAGGATTTCTCCCACTGTTATATGTTTGATTTCTGAGTTCCAAAGTGACGCAGTACCTTGGGCTGGGGGTAAGAGAACCTGTTATTGTTGTTTTTTTTTAAGCTTACATGACACAAATAATGCACACTTATTAAAGAAAAATCAGCTTGGCACAATTCCATTCTTAGTTATGTCTAAATTTCTGTCTAATCTGTGCATGTACCCAGGTTTTTTTCACACCACCTTCTTTCTCTTTACACCTCCAGTATCCACCCACCTCCACACTCAGCTAATAGTTTTGCTTCCTACTTCTTTGAGAAACTGAATCACTCAGTAAAGAACTTTCCAAGCTCCCACTGAAATAACCATCTCCCTCCTGCATCTGCCACCTCCTTGTACTGCTAGTCTGCATAAGCAGCTCTGGGCCACATCTCAAGGGCTGGTTTGTGTGTGAGATCCTATCCTTTCCTGCTTGAGAACATATTCAATTCTTTGCTCTTTCCTCTACATCATCAATTTCCTCCCCCTCTCTTTTAGATCATGTTCTTTAAAAAAAATATTTTATTTATTTATTTTTTAGAGAGAGGGGAAGAAACATCAATATGTGGTTGCCTCTCACATGCCCCCAGCTGGGGATGTGGCCCACAACCCAGGCATGTGTCCTGACTGGGAATTGAACTGGTGACCCCTTGGTTTACAGGCCAGCACTCAATCCACTGAGCCACACCAGCCAGGGCAGGACCATGTTCATCAAGACACGGACATGGTATTCCTTACATCTTAAAAATGCCACCTTGAGATCACATGCCTTTCTAACTTTTGTACCCCTTTTTCTTCACACCCCTTTGTAGTAAAACTCAAAATACTTACTTATGCTTGCTCTGTGTGATTTTTCTCCTTATATTATCTCCTTACTCAACACCAATCAAACTTCTATTGCCACCACTTCATCAATACTTCTCTTGTAAATGCCAACATAACATCCATGTTATTAAATCCAATGGCTAATTCTCACTTCTCACCTTATTTGACTCTTACACACATTTGGGTCAGTTCATCACATTATTTTCCTTGATATATGCTCCTCACTTAGCTTCAGGGAGAGTATGGTTCTCTGGTTATTGTCTTACCTCATTGATTTCTTCTCAGTCTTTCTCCTTATCTCCACAAACTCTAAGGTTGGAAATGCCCGGGGCTCAATTTGTCACCACCATTATTCTCCACTTATACTGAAATCCAACATCTACTTCTTATTTACACTCATATCTTTAATCAGACTCATGGCTCTATGTACCATGTATCTGCTGGAAAGGCCAAATTTGTATCTTTAGTCTAAACTTCTCCTTGATCTCCAGAATCATATCTCAATCTCCTACTTAATGGCTCTATTTAGATACCCAAAGGAAATAACAAATCTCTGGTACCTGAACCCAAACACTTACTCTTCTCATCAAAACTTGTTTTTTCTTCTTTCTTTCTGTCTCAAATACATAGAAACTCCATACTTCCAATGGTTCAGTCCAAAATCTTGGAGCCTTTTGTATACCTATCTTTTTCTCACATATTATAACAAATCCATTAGCAAATCTTATGAGCTCCAACATTCAAATTATATACAGAAAGCAACAACCAGGCTTGTCCAAGCTCCCATTATATCTTACCTGTATTACTGCCCCAGCCTTCTGGTTTTCTGCTTCTGGGCTTTCCTCTGTGAATTTTAATCTCAACACTGGAGCCTAAGTTATTCTTCTAATATTTGAGTCACACATGTTATTCTTTGTTAAAGATCAACTAATGACTTCAGAACTCAGTAAAATCCTACATGCCTTAGCATGGTCTAACCCTCGCATTATCTCTATGACCTCATCATCTCCCCCTTCACATTTTCTCCCCCTTTTTCACTTCATTCCAACCACACTCATCTCTTTGTTATTCTTTGGTTGGGCTAGAATCCCACCTTACCATTTTTGCCCTTTCTGGTATCTATACAGCTCACTCCCTTATCAACATAAGCAAGTTACTCAAATTTTACTTTCTCAGGTCTTTACTGACAACTGTATTTAAAACTGGAGCCATCACTCCCCCACTTCCTCCTACTACCTATTCCCTTGCAAACTTTAATTTTATCATAGCAGTTAACAACACATCACAATGTTATAAAAATGCATTCATTTATTTTATACCTCTTTCTCCTACAGTGCAAGCATCACAAGAGCAAGGATTTTGTTTATCTGGTTCTTTTTGCCTAGAAAAGTGCCTGGCGTCTAGCATGTGTGTTTAATAAATATTTGTTGAATAAATGAGAACCTAGTTTGGTTTCACAGAAAGTTTTGCCATATACTACCTGTGTGACTTTGGGTAAGTCTCTGGAACGTTACAATTGCATTTTTCTCACCCATTCAATTATATAATAAAATGTAATTTATGGAATTGTTGTGAGGATTAATGCAGGCAAATATCCTGTTGCAACACTAGGCATTCAATAAATATTCACTGAACCTATTTTCCCTGAAAAGAGATTACCAAAATTTCTTGCAAATTGCAAAATTTATTTCTTACACATTTCCCATTCTACTTCTTGCCTTCAGGTGTTTGCACCTTTGCCTTCTGTTTTCCATGCATTTTGCTAAGCCAACAGTAATCATTTACCTTGGACTGCTCAATTAATCATTGTCAATGAATTGGTGCCCACTGTCAAATAATTAGTTCCTTCTCTTCTCTCCTCCCTTCCTCCCTTCTTCCTTCCTCCCTTCTTCCTTCCTTCCTTCCTTCCTTTTTTCCTTCCTTTCTTCCATCCTATCTTTGTTATTCATCTAATAGACCATATGTAGGTAATGTAAAATACTTAATAGACATTAAAGAAAATTTTCCAGGAGCTTAAAATTTAATTATGAATCTAAAATGTCATCCTTCAAACAGTCAGATATGAAGCAAAGAGACTCAAATCTAAGTATTAGATGTAGGCAGGAGTGAATGTTTAGATGGTTACAGATTTAGAAAAAGGTCTCTTGAGACAGGTAATACTAAATATTAACTCTAAAGGATGGATAGGTATATTATTCAGAGTAATGTTAACTGCAGCAACAAATAAACCCCCAAATAATATGGGCTTAACAAAGTAAATATTTACTTATTGCTTATGTCACAGTGTGATGTGACTTGAGGGGCTCTTCCTGGTCATTTTCCCCCACCCCCACACCTAAGCATCAATGCGCATGATCTTCTAGGAATGCCATCTCCAGTATCTGGCCTCCAAGATCACCAAGCACAAGCTTTATCTTGACTGGCCTCAGGTTGATTCAGTGTGACCATACTCAGGGAGTACTACTCTGATTCTTGGGGACTTGCGGGCTGCCTTGAATAGTCATATGTGTCAAAAACATTTGCTCAATCCCCAAAGCACTGTGGCCAGTGCCCCAGAGACGGTATTATGGGTCTCAGGATGTAGAAATGGAGAATAATGGTGGGCCATTTCAACCTTATTATCCTTAGACAGGTAAAAATATTCCTGAGACTGGCATGGAAATGTATGGGTCTGTTAAATAGATGGAAACATCTATAAATCAGGTAAATAGGTGTGCATGGTATTACAGGTTCATTAATGAAGTGATGGACCTTTGAGAGAGAGATTGCATTTTGGCAATTGTCATAAACAGGTTTGTTTATGATGAGGACCGTAACCTTGGAGGCTATCACAATGGCACACTGCATCTTTTGAGAAGATTATAGTGTAATTATAACTCTAATGGGCTTCAGCAAAGACTCTAAAGTAACCAGAGAGTTCCTTTTTTTTTTCTCAGAAGGTTATGTGCAGGTGATATTGGTACTAGTTCACAAGTAAGGTATTGCTTAAAAACATTTCAGCAACTAAAAGGAAAGACAAATAAAATT
Organism: Phyllostomus discolor; assembly: GCF_004126475.2. NCBI lineage: Eukaryota > Metazoa > Chordata > Mammalia > Chiroptera > Phyllostomidae > Phyllostomus > Phyllostomus discolor. The sequence goes on along the minus strand of NC_040916.2, from coordinate 8,256,138 downwards.
TCCAGAAGGGGACCGCATAACCTCAAACATAAGAAGCAGCTACTTTCCCTCTTTGTCTCCTTCTTTATCTCTCCCTATTTATACCTCTACTTTTATCTCTGATTTTATTTTTTATTTCTTTTTCTCTGTATTATTTTTGTCTTTCTAATTATGTGTCCCTCTGCGGAACTGCCTTCTCTCTCCTATCTGGCCTTTGTTCTTGTGGAAGATCATCTTGCCCCACAGACCACACAATCCCTTACACTTCAATGAAATAATAATTTAGTGGCTGTTCCTTCAAGATACTGTGCCAGTCCAAAGAAACACAAATAAAAACCATAAATTCCATAGTCTCAAATGCAAGCAGGAAGCATCATATAAAACCAGCAACCATCCAAAAAGGAGACTACCCAGTGGGAATGACCAGCGTTCTCTAACCAGGTTGTCATTTCTGTAGTGGTCTACCCCAGACTAGCCAGACCTGCTTTCACTCTTAGCCACTTGTGGCTGTGTATCAGAATTCCCTGACGTCTCTTTGATTTTCTACTTCAAGGCACTTTTATAGGAGCTGAGAATCTACTTTACTTCAATCTGCAAAGGACTTTGAGAGGCAGCATCATTCCTCTTCTTGTCCTTAATAAGAAAAATATGCAAAGAAATGAAGAGGGAGACAAGATTTTTTTTTCTTCTTTTTAAGGCTTTGTCCCAGAGGAATGTCTATGAAAGTAAATAGTGATATTTTATATTTGCTATATACCTATTGTTTGCCAAAGACCATGCTAAGTGTTTTATATACATCAGCTCATTTAACACGTACAATAGTCCTGTGAAGCAGGTGTTATTATCAGGAAACAGACTTATTGAAGTCACATGCTGGAGGTCTCGCCATTTCTAAGGGATAGAACCATGACTGAAATTCAAATTGTTGACTCAAAATTCCTCGTGTTTGTGGCTATTGTGGGCTGCTTCTTTACACACGTCAACCTCATTTAATCACTGAACAATTTTTCATAGTAGGCATTATTATCTCCATTTCATGGTTAAGAAAATGGAGGTTTAAAAATTAAATATTTGACTCAGATAAGAGAGCTAGGAAATGGTAATTTGGCCTTATTCAGGCTTACAGAGTACCAGAGTATTACAGTAAGGACAGTGTATTACAGTTCTTAAGAGTTCTCACTTTCTCTCTCATCATTCTGACTCCTGAACTCATCTCAGTCAAGATTGTACATTCTTATGTCTCACTTGGGTCTGTGGTAGCAGAGTTTATCTTTTTTCCCCTTCAGTATCAGTTACCAATCAAAAATCGTATTTATTTTTTTTAATATCTATTATCTCTGAAGTCCAGTGCTCAGAACTAAAATACATATAAAGATAAATAAAAACTAGTTCCTGCCCTCAAGGAGAGATGTTCTTTTTTTTTTTAAGATTTTATTTATTTTTAGGGAGGGAACAGAGGGGGAGAGAGAGAGAGAGAGAGAGAGAGAGAGAGAGAGAGAGAGAGAGAAACATCAATGTGTGGTTGCTGGGGGTTATGGCCTGCAACCCAGGAATGTACCCTGGCTGGGAATCGAACCTGGGACACTTTGGTTCCCAGCCCGCGCTCAATCCACTGAGCTACGCCAGCCAGGCGAGAGATGTTCTTAATTGGGGAGAAGAAAGAGAAGCTTGTGATAAAATTAAATGGTTTTTCAGACAACAACAGAAAACACGTCATGAAGCCAGATATGATGAATGGCTGAAAGAACATTACAGACAATATGTGCTGCAGGATTTCAGACGAAGGGGAAATTGGGAGCAGATGGTCACTGTTCTCCGCATAATACACCTTCACATATTTAAAGCCCATTATTGAGCCCTTTAAGAATCCCTTGTTTAGGATAAATCTTTTTTATCTCTCCTTGGGAATATTATTCTCCATTCTTTTCAACATTGTTTGCTTCTCCAACTTTCCCATGTTTCTTAGAAATGTTGGCATCAGGAAGACAATTCAACAGTATGAGTTTAGGAAGTCTTTGCCTTAAGACCTTGGTGAGCTGAGTCTTTCCCTCAGACCATGGCATATCCCTCAGGCAGTAATGAAATATATGCGGTCTGTCCAGAAAAAGTCCAGCCATTGCTAATACAATGAGAACGGTTTGCATGGCATTGATGTAACCTGGCAGCCAAGGAGAGTGAACTGGAATGCGCATGTGTGAACAATGACAAGTTTACTGTACTAGTCAGTGGGGGCAGTAGCTGCCACTAAGTGAGCATGTGTACTGTGTGGTCATTGCATTCAAAATGAGCAAGAAGAGCAATGAGCCTGCCTCAAATCTTGCATTGAGGTTGAACATTCCTCCACAAAAGCTATTCTAACAATTCAGAAGGTCGTACTATGACAGCTATGGACAACTGGTGATTGGCAGCTTCATTAGGACAATGCATCTGCTCATGCATCATGTCTCCTGCAGTTTTTTTTTTTGCAAAACATCAAATCACCCAGGTGACTCAGCCCCACTACAGCCCAGATTTGATGCCTTGTGACTTCTGGCTTTTTCCAAAACTGGATTCACTTTTGAAAGGGAAGAGGTTTCAGACCATTGATGAAATTAGGAAAATGCACTGAAGCAGCTGATGGCAATTGGGAGAACTGTGTGAGGTCCCAAGGTGCCCACTTTGGAGGGGACAGAGGCATCATTGTCTTATGTACAATGTTTCTTGTATCGTGTATCTTTTTCACTAAATGTCTACTTTTCATGTTACATGGTTGGATACCTTCTGGACAGACCTCATATATTTGTGTAGATATTTTCACATAGCTCTTGGGATTGAAGGGCATGGCCAACCATACACTTAAGCCTGTGGTAGATTCAAAGATGTGGTGGAAGATGAGGGAGGAGGTATGAGAAAATTCCCCAGCACTCTCTTTGCACCAAGATTTATTCTTCCCATCCAGGTAGTACTCACCTTTATGGATACATTCTTAGGTAGCCTCTTAGAAGAAAGAACTCTTAACTCCTCTGTTACACAACATACTACTCACAAAGGCCTAGGAATGTTTTAACAGAGCTGGAGGCTTAAGGGGTAAAATCAGCAAAATGCAGATGGAGAGCCAGGAAGTAAATCTTACCCACTTCACCATCCTGCCAGGGACCACTAAAACCTGGTGAAAAGTTCACAGCTGTAGAAGTATATGCACCATTTTTTTTTTTTGCCCTTCAGTCAAATGTCAAACACAAATCCTAGGAGACCAAAAGGTCAGGCCGTCATAAATGCCCTCTATCTCCAATCAACAGTGACTGAGACAAGAAAAACAGACATGATAACCTTGAGAGAGTTTATCTCCTGGACAGCTTTCAGGATACGTGTTTCATAAGGAGTTGTTCGAGTCACTTTTGTGTCCCTTCCTGTTGTCACCTGATAAGTTCAAGACACTGAGTCTGCCAGAAGACAATTCCTGCAAAGAAACTGCCAACAATCTTTGATTCATGTTCCCTGTTAGAAACTTTCTAAAGAGACTTTAATTCCCCTCCTACGGTGCATGCAGTCCTGTGATAGGGAACACAATCATCAGCCCAGGCTGCTTCTTAGGGACCCTTGGCTAACCAAGCACATGACTCACTCATCCAGCAGGAGACAAATAGGCAGCTGGCAAGATCTATAGTCACACCGCAGTGTGGGAAGAGGACTCCAGTGCTGGACTCTGAAGCAGAAGGCTTAGGGCTTTAGTTGGGGATTTGCCCTTATCATTTAAGCTCATTCACTTTCACATATATTATCTTTAAACGGTGCTATTAATATTATAACATATACCTATGGATGCGTCGGGATATTTAAGACAGCTTGTGTCAGAGTATTCAGCAAAATAATATATTTTAAGAAACAGTTGTCTAATCTAGGTCTCCCATTGTTTGAGGAGAAAGGAGCTTGTAGGGTGGGTGTGGGACAGGAAAATAGGGTTCAGAGTGATGGCTTTACGACAGTTACCCAAACCTTAAACAAGGTTATTAAAAACAGGCTTCTGTTTTGGCAGCCAAGGATATTAAATTTGATCTTTTATGAGGCTACTGTTTCAAACTCAACTTTATATAGTCTGTGCTATGCATGTAGCAGTTACTCATTAAAGGTTAGATGGGAGATAAATTGATGGATGAATGATCCACCCCTTAAGGAGCCACTAGATATTTTTCTCCAAGTGATGGCTCAACCCTAGCAGGTTATGTTTCAGAGACAGTGGAGGTGACTTTTCTAAGCATGATGGTAGCAAAATGCCTGAAAGGACAACATCATGGAAATCATTGCCATCCGAATCTCCTCAAAGCACGTCAGAATCTCACGTGGGCTGGGCTGGCTGAACCCTTTACAGTCTGAGTCCTCTCCAACTTCTGCTCCAGCCCATCCATGTGCTGGTTCATTGCGTGATCTTGCTGGCTGTAAGATTGCTGATGACTGACAGCCATTCCCTGAGAACATTGGGTCTGCCTGTAGCCTGGCTGTGCATGGATGCTTCCCAGTGACAGGATTAAGCACTGAAGCTTCTCCAGGGACAGCCCATGTTCAGAATGTGTGTCTGAGATACTGTCAAACATGGCAGCCAGGGGATGGCTACTAGACACTGAGGCCTCCCGTGCATGAAGATCATCACAGAAACAAAGCACCAAGATCCATTCTCATGCTAGCTTCTGGGCTCCTCACCTTTGTTTCTCTGGCCAAGAAGATGTTGGCAGGAGGCAAAAGACTCTATCTGTCTCACCTCCTTTATTTTGAGTGGTGCTTTCCCAGTAATTAAATATGTTATAATCTCAAAATCCAGCTGGATGCCTTGTATACATACGACATACTCTCCACCACATCCAGGGATTAAAGATCCTGGACCAAATGTTCAACAGGAAATATGAGGAAGAAGCAAGTAGGAAGTAACCAAATGATTGCAGCTTTTGTAACCATCAGAACACACGGGAGGTTGGCCACTGACAGCGAAGGATCAGCCCATTGAATTCACAAATGGGATTAGGTCATCATTTCTTATCATTCAACAAGTTAGATCTAGAAGAATGTTTCTTTCTCAGGAACTTTTGACTTTCAGTCCTAAAGCTTAGTTCATGATAAATATTAAGGCTTAAAAGAAGACTACAGGTCGTAAGTTGATTTTCTTTGTTATAGATTTAAGAGAGAGAGAGAGAGATTCTCTCATTCCTCCCTTATGATGCAGTCACAAATGTAGCTAGGTTGGGGGAAGAAACCTCCCAGATCCCTTGTGGATCCCACTAATATTTTTTAACCAACTCAGCAGGTCGGAGGTAAAAGTGGCCTCTAGGTTGGGAATAGGAGGCATTAACACTCCTGTTATCAGTGTTTCACCTCTCCAATCCCATCACCTTCCCCTGCTCCCTGTGGCCTCATGCCCTTGTGGCATTCTCCAAATAAGTATTCCTTTTCCATGGGCCACTGGGCTCAGAATTCTTTTGGAGGAAAAGAAGTGATCCCATCTAAAGGAAAGTTCTTATCATTGTTATTAAAGCTAATGATAGGCAATGACAGACCTTGGGGACTGAGGTAACTGATCTGGTTCAGATGGACCCTGGTCACTGTAATTTAGGTTTCGGTGAATCCTATCCCCATGTGCTCTGTCACCCTGCAGGACAGGCAAAGGTGACTTTCTCACTTTCTTGAGCAACGATATGAATCACTCCTGAAGGAGGCTGAGATATGCAACCAGCAAACCCTTTTTCCACCTGTTCTTTTCTTGTCCCTGTCATCTGCCTATGCCGTCTTGCCTTGCTTACTGTTAGTTATTAATGATCCTCTCCTTATCTTGGCCAGTTTCCTGAAATCTTTAGCCACCACAGGGGCTGTGTCTCTTCCAGAAATCCTAGTGTTAGTACAGGCCTGTTGCCAGTGACTCCTATAAGTATAAGGTCATTTAGAATTATACAATGATACAGATCATTCACGTCTACCCTTTAGTGTATAGAATGGAACACAGAGGCCAGAGAGCTGTATGGATTATTCAGGTTCAAAAGGATAACTGTGGCTGAACAGGGATGAGAATCAAGGTGTTCTAACTCCTGGGTCACTGGTCATTCTGACCACTTAGCTCTCTATCAGTTATTTTTACTGCTTCTACTCCACAATTAAACTTTAGCTTTTCTGTGTTTGCTTGAGGATCTTGCAACTGATTTTTTTAATCCATATTTCTGTCTACAATCTCTGTGTCTTCTTCCACCATGATTGCTCTCCACACACCCTCCCCACTGTTACTGTTATTCAGTCACCTTTAGGGAGACACAAATTGGGGGACTGAAAATAAATTCTGCATTCATTGCCAGTGTGGCCTGAGGGAAGTCTTTAAGAAGCAGTTCTTTCTTGACACGTTCTAAGGTGCCTGCTATAATTGTGGCTGAAATTTCAGTATCAAAGGTTAAAGTACTCATATCATAGTTTCCTTTATACTTCCTTTCATTTGCAGTTACCAGTGGGGAGAGAATGTATCCAAGAAGGAGTTCTCCATGCAGTACTTCCCAGCCCAGATTGCACTGCTGAGTGGGCTGCAGGAGTACAACAAAAGATGGAGATGGGCTTGTGGAAGGAAAGAGCATGTGGGCAGGGAAGAAGAGCCTGGGAGGAACAATCTGTGCACAAGGTGGGTGGATGACACAGTTTAAGGAGAAGGATATTCCAGCTTTGGTTCAGTATTCTAGTACAGATGCAAGAGAATGCAGGTAAGTTTTGATTCAAGAAAAGGAATAGGAATGGACTAGAGAATTTCGTTGGGACTAGGTTCTCTAGGAGCCAGTGTGAACACACAAGCTCTAATGATGGGTGGACAGTCAGAGAGAGACTAACAGCAAGAGGGCATGAAGCACAGCAGGGTTGGGCATCACGAGGTGTGATTTTTACTGTCAAATTACTTATTTGACTTTGCACATAGGATTTCTCCTCTGTAGGTCCCAGTGTCATTACCTGTAAAATAGGCAGACAGGTCTGATTATCTCAAGGTCCCCACTTAATCTAACTCTACTGAAGCCAAAATTCTTGACCATGGCAGTTGTACTTTGACCAACCACCCAGGCATAACTTTCTGTTGGCATAACCACAAAGTAGCTACCTCCTGTCCTGTCTCTTCTCTCACATGCCTCTTCTCTAAAAAGCAAACTCTTTTGAGTCATTTATATCAAGCAAATCCAAGCATTTTTTTTTTGAAGCCTCATTTTATTGAAGGCACAACGCCTTAAGGGCTTCAACCCTGGGTGGCATCCCTCCCTTCAGTGCCCCTTCCTTTTTTTCCCCCAAACTCTTCCCTTCCACCTAGCAGGCCCTCCTCATTTAACTCGTAAATGATAGCAAATCAGGAACCTCCCGCTGCTTCTAATGATAATACTTCCTGTAATTTGCATGATAAAATTCAACTGATTTCAGATAGCATTTCTTAGGACAGATAGGTGACACAGAGCTCCAGAGGGGAATAAATTACCACCTCAAGTTCTCTGCCATCAGAATTGTGGATTCAGATTGGCTGACATTCAGCCCCCAAACAAAAGCACAAAGCCTTGTGTAATGGAGCAATGAAAAAGGATATCTAGGAAATATTAACAAGTTTTGCATGGTAATTTATGCAAATACACGCCATAACTCAGCTGAAGAGGTTCAGCTTACACCTATATAAGGGAGCTGCATTAACCAGGAATTTTATGGAACTGAGATCACCTTATTACATCTCAGAGGTTGTGGGTTTTCATACAAATTAGCAGTGGAGAGGCCTCGGGTGGCAATTAGTCCTCAGACCACCTGCATCACAGGGTGCCTAGTAAGTGCAGTTTCCTCTGGCTCCATTATGGACCTATTGAAGCAGAAGACCGTGGAATGGGGCCTGACAATCTGCATTTTAATAAACATGTTTTGGTTTTCCCCAGGTAGTTTTTATGTACCCTGAATTAGACCATCTTTCAGAGTCTGGCTTCCCATGATCAGCACTATCCACATCTATTTATGCACACAATTACCCACTCTCTTACTATGTGAGTTGGCTAAGTCACTTCACCTTTTTCAGCCTCAAGTTCCTTGTCTATAAATGAAGATGTAGACCCAGTTACCTCAAGCGTTTCAGGCCCTGATACTTTAAAGAAAAAAAAAACAAACAAAGCATGGGCCATACTTCAGGCCAGACAAGACATACAATCAGGTGGCCAATTTGCAAACTGTCCCAGGTTCACTCGGTCGTCTCTCTGGAGTTCTGCTGCCTCCCAGGAACAAGGAGGTCTGTGCTGCCACACTATCCACCTCTGCTTCCCCGATTCCTTGCCCATGCCATTTTTCTCTAGTCTGGCAGCCAAGCTTATGCCACTGCTTCTGCCAGAGCGCTGTGTCTAGACCTAAATCCTCTTTCCTACTGGTGGTGGAGGCTTTTGAAAGCAAAAGCCACTGCCCATTGCAATTTTTGTTTGTGTGCTTGCTTTTCTTTTGCTGGTTACATTTCCCACACTTTAGTGTCTCTCACTCTAGGGAAATAACCCTTCATATATTTTATATACAATATTTTCAATACCTACAATGGCACGTGTCATACAGTAGGCTATCAGTAAATATTTATTGAATGAAGGGACCCCAAAACAATTACCTGCGGGAATAGGAAATGGAATAGGGGAAATAGAGGCTGGAAAAAATATATTTTGAGATCTCAATAGAGTAGCACATAAAACAAACATTTATTTACAACCAAATATACTAGGTTTTCTGTAGTAGGTATTATCACATCTATTCCTTACACGTCTCTGAGGCAGCTATTAATATATGCATCTTACTTGAGGAAATTTGACTCAGACAGGTGAAAATACTTATCCAAGACTTCATAGTAGTAAGTTGCTGAGGCTGCACTCAGTGCCAGGTTTGTCTTGTCTTATAATAGAACCTAAGTATTTCCATCTCAGTCCTGTGTCTCCCCAGGAAAAGTCCAGCAAGAAAAAAAAAAATGTAAACCAACTGTTTTATCTAAGTTAGTTTTCTTCCTACTTTATTATGATTTCTTATCTGAAACTGGTTTGTTCACCTTGGCCTCAGATAGGTTAGAAGTAATCTTGTTAAAAGATTAAAAGCAAGATTGGGGCTTGTTTAGATTAAAGCTCAGCTGTTTCTGCAGCTAAGACAGCCAACCAGTCAGGGGACCATGGCCTTGGGAGAGGATGTGTCAACACAAAGTGTCCCCCGGTGTAGTTGGGATAAAGGATCTAGACGACCCATGGGTGAGAATTGGCGATGATTCTTTTTTTTTTAAAGAATGGAAATTGAATAGCATCACAGCCAGCTATAGAGACATTTTTAAAAAGATTTAATTTATTTTAATTTATTTTTAGAGAGGGAAGGGAGGGAGAAAGAGAGAGAAACATCAATGTGAGGTTGCTGGGGGTCATGGCCTGCAACCTAGGCATGTACCCTGACTGGGAATCGAACCTGTGATACTTTGGTTTGCAGCCCATGCTCAATCCACTGAGCTACACCAGCCAGGGCCTTGGGGGTGATGCTTAAGGTCTGCTATCTCCAGGTTAGACATTACCTTCTCTTTATCCTTCTGAAATTTTCCAGGCACCGTTTATTCAGTGAGTGCTCTTTAGGTGTTCCCGCCTGTACCTCTCCTAATTTCTCAGGTTATACTGCTTTGGGAATGACAGCAGTGCCTAGGCAAATGAGGGAAAGGTATTCCAGGAAGAGGAAGCAGCATGGCAAAGACTCTGAGCAGTTCCAACCGTCCCCCAAAAGCCTGCTGATTCAACGGAAAAGTTGTAATCCTGCAGTAAGGCTTCACTGATAGAGTTACTCAGAAGCCCTCTTCTTTATTTCTTTTTTCCTCTTTCTATTCTTCTTTATCTTCATTTGGCTTACATACGAACTCCCTGAGACAGGCTCTCACTGCTCAGTTGGCCCTTATTACTCCTGGTGAGCAGAGCCCTTGAGCCAGGACAGCTGATGGCCAGAGGAGATACCAGTCACCCATTTGCAGGGTCAATTTCCCTCAGAAAGGTTGTGGGCATGGCAGGCCCTCCATGCTTAAGAGTTTCCTCTGCAATCTATTCTCCTCTCACTTAGCTGAATGCTTGCTCATTCTGCACATACAAGTATAGACCCAAAGGTGAGTTATCACTTGGGAAAAAGGTACCTAGGAAGACATAGGGTGCCTATGGATGGGGGCGGTCGTACAAGTTGTAGTTAGCAGCCGGGCAAAGTGCAAGTATAATAAGATGGCCCACAGCTGGCCAACTGCTGCCTCTCTGTATTTATAGTTGTAGAAAGGACCTCCTCTGTGATCTCGGCCCTGAAGCTCAGACTCTAGCCACTATCCTCGCCAGTTTTGTCCTCCTCCTCCTCTTTACTTTAAGGCAATGACCTTTATTTTAAGGTCATTGTAAACTCTCAGCCCACCATGTGGCCTGTGATCACAACGCCTGATCTTTGTTAGGCAAGAAACTGTTTGTCATTGGTAAAAATCACAGCTGAGACACACAAAAACTGGAAGGTGGTACCTGCAGTTTTTCCTTCATCCAAAGCCCTCTCTGCAGGTCCCTGCCCAGCCACTAGCCCGTCTGCCATCCGGGTTCCATGTCATCTCTTTCTGTCTTGGGTTTGAGCTTGACTTCCTTTGGTTACAGCAGTCTGGTCTCATCATGTTCTTCAAGTCTTTTCCCTATTCTTTTGCTTCCACAGGCCTACCACATGGGCTGTCTTTGTTCTTCGTACAAAGGGAGTTGTCAGTATTGAAGGCTCTTTTCAGAAAGGCAGGGAGGAGGCTCTTGTTTTTCTAAGTCACAAGCAGATGCATTATTTGTGCTTCTGTCCTCTTTCCGGCATGCTGCATAGGAGGTATCACATATTCACGGGTTTAGGATTCAGTGAGTGTGTGTGTGTGTGGAGGTGGGGGTGTGCAGTTTTTCACAGGGAAAATATTAGACCGAAAAAGTGGGGAAGAGCAGAGGAAGAGAGAGAGTAAGGGCAAAGGAGTGTAGGGATTTGGGCCATGAGACCCATCAGTACTGGTGCCAGTGGCCCCAACACTTCAATATCCTCCCCCTGGGGTGACATTTTAATGTCAGATCCTTTCGAGGCTCCCTTCAGCTCATGGGTTCAGTAAGTGTTTGGGCATCATCCAGTGTGACATCCAGAGTGACATACATCAAGTGCTCCTTTCAGCTCCTCTTTGGGCTGATGAAATGAGAGTTGTCAGCATGGAGACAAGCCGCTCAGCTGTGGCAGGGACCAGGGACACCAGCCTAAGGAGGTAAAGCCATAGCACATGGTTTCTCCTGGGCAATCTCACCGGGGGCCAGGCTCTGTGCCCCAAGGGCAGTGACTCAGCCTTCATTTTTCATTTGTCACCTGCTTTATATCTGTCCTTCCTAAAGACAGTTAAGCAGAGGAACAAGTGAGCCAGCCACTCCTCTGCAGGCTGAAGGCCAAGTCCACATGTCACCTCCAGGACTTCAGTTGGGCTTTGCGGCTTTTTCACACCCTGTGCAGCTCTGCAAAAAAACACTCTTTGAGGAGCTGATTCTGATGGACGAGAGCTGTGCTCAGGGACCAGCAGTTAGTCTGTGTGTGATCCTGGCTCCATGACCACGCTCACAAGCACGGCTAATGAGGAGGTCAATTAAATAACGCCAGCCACTGCTTTTCTTCCCCAAGGCACTGGCACTGCCAGAGAAAGGTGCTTTGTGGATTATTAACAACACAATTAATGGGGAAGTAACTGACTGTGAAAGGAGGCCAGTTAGGGTGGCAGGGACCATTCAACCCTACATTCCTGGGGCCAGGGCCTCCCAGGAGATTGGACTACGTCCTGGACAAGCAGTCAGTGAGCTAAAGAGGAGCCACATCTCGGGTTCCGTTGGGCAAAACTTTAGGAAATGCTGGCCTGGTGCTGGAGTGCACATGGCCCCAATTTGTAACGTCTGACAGATCCTCCCTGTTGGATTAAGTTCTGGGTTCTGAAGGGAGAGCCATTTTTTTTTAATGTGCAAAACCACAGGTTCGGTCATTAGAGCCAGAAATGACATTTATTGTGTGATTTGAGGTCACTCCTGTAACTCCTGCAAAAAATAATTTGCCTAGATTCAATTTTTGTTCCTCCTAATATACAAAAACCTCATGGGAAGGACAACACACGGAGCATTCTAAGTGATTAATGTGATAATAATAACAATATTAACAACAACCAACTTTCATCAAGATGTCATTGTCGTGACCACTGTGATCTTCATTATCACCACCATCAGCGTCATCAGGTAGTTAATGTGCATTGACATGTATTTGTTCCAAGCACTGTTTTAAACACTCCTGATGCATGACTTCTCTAATCTTCATTGTAACATGAGGTAGGTGCCACGATTATCCCTCTTTTGTAGATGAGAAAAGTGGAAGAATATTTCATAAGTCAGGTGACCAAGGCTACCCGCTGGGAAAGGAAAGCCCCAGAATTCTGCACCACCAGGCTCGTGTAAACTCTCCAGGGCCTTGGCTATTAACCACCATGTTGCTGGAGCAGAGCAAACAAGTGGGTCTTCAGTCAGCCCTGGGACTGTGACTTTGGGCTTCTCTCTGGGGGGTTCCATGCCCACAGCATGAGGATACATGTACGAATAGAGCCAAAAGGGCCAGACTGGCTCGAGGCAGTGGAGGTGCCTAGGTGTCAAACCGAAGCAGGTCCCCAGGAGGTGCCTGTGTCAGCCCTGAGCTTCCCACCTGGGAGTCACTGCTTGCTTGCTTATGCAGCCCAAGCAAGCAGGTGCCTCGCTGGCCTTATCCTGGTCTTTGCCCCAGTAAAGAAGGTTAAGTAAGCTTTGTTATTTAAGTTCCTGGCAGACATTAGATTCTTCAATCTAAATTTTCTTCTTTTTCTTGAAACTAAGGTGATTTTTTTTTCTCCTGGAGAACACAGTTGCTTATAAGAGAGCAAAGAGATCACAAAACCTATAGTCTTGTTCATGGTGTTTGTATTCTCGCAGCCCTCCTGCAGTAGTGCCCGCTCTCCACAGGGCCCTGCGTGCACCCGGTCAGCAAGGAGGTCCCCTCCACCCCCACAGGGGGCTCATCCTACGTAAGCGAAATCACTCTTGGGAATAGCAGAATATTATGGTTTGAGGGGGACCTCATTGACCATGATGAGATGTAGCAACTAATTAAAAAAATGTTACAACTAGGGCCCAGGGAGGAGACACCACTTATAGTGTGGACTTGTAAATAAAGCTGGGTCTTCTGAATCCACTGCTGCTCGGAGCTGCTGTGCCAGATTACATAGCTTTCTCCGCTGTGCGTGAGATGTGCCACCAAGAAGGCTACCTACCAGTGGACATTCAGGGCAAGAATCTTGCTCTAAGCCACTTAGCGTTCCCCTTCCAGAGAAAGCTGCTTTTAGAAAGCTTCAGGATGACCTGCCCTCCCTGTCCCCAAATCCCAAATTAATGTATCAGCAACTTTCATAAAAGAAGAAACTGTATTCTACAACTCTCCTTGCTGGGCAGGGATGAAACAAGTGAAGTGTGTGTGTGTGCATGTGTATGGCGAGGAGAGAAAGGATGGGTTGCTAGCAGGTAATAAAGCAGACTCTCTTCCTGTTAAAGCTAATGGCAGCATCTTCTACTCTGAGGACCTAGCACAATGCTTGGCACCACCCAGGCCCAATTTCTGAGTATCTCCCTGTCTTCTCCTATGTGTTGTATTCCCAGCACCACAGCCCCAGAGGGAGAGCTGGGCTAACCTCAACCATGTGCATGTTGCCACTCACAGCAAGACAATTACACTTGAAGCTGCTATGGCTTTATGTATCTTTCTCTGCCTTCCCCATCTTTCTAATGATGACAGAGTTGCCAGGCAGGTCTCTTCTCTTTTCCCTCCGGTCCAAACTGGCTCCTTCTAGGAGCCTGGTTACTTGCTAATTGTTTATGCTGTCTGATCTGATGAAGCCCACCTAGCCTTACGGATGCTCTGATTCTCCGAGACCTGGCGCTGAGTATTTAGCTGGATATTTAGGATGATGCCCCCGCTCTGGGCCTTCCCCCTTTTGGAAAGTAACCAAGTCCACTCTACCCAGGCCCACATGCACCTAAGAAGGATTATGGCCAAATACTGTTATCCTTCTCAGACAACTGCTTGGGCACAGTGATTCAGACAATGCAGGCAGGGATAATTTAGAAACAATTTGGAATAGCCAAGTAATTGTGATGTTTACTTGTAGCCCTGAATTATCTCAGAAACTGAGAAAACTGGCTGCATGCCTCCCTCCCTCCAGTCTGTTTAGTGCTTGACTGTGTGCACATGAGTGTGGTGTGGAATGATTATTTAGATTTCCTTGGCTTTGATAATATAAAATAATCACACCAACATCACTTTATTTTATTTTTTGTATTTTAAAAAAATTATTGTTGTTCATTTACAGTTGTCCCCATTTTCTCCCCATTATGCCCCCCTGCCCTATCCACCCCCATCACCTCCCACATTCAATCCTCCCCATTGTCTTTGTCCATGTGTCCTTTATACTTGTTCTTAAATATAACCATAATCCTTTGTGGTTATTTCAATTATCTACATTTTTTCATTTAGGAAAAATGATTTGGTTATTTTCTAAATGTCATATAGACATATAAGACATATACTCATAGACATACAGACATGCAGACACATACTCCAAAGTCATATAACCAATAAGAAGCAGAGATGAGACTTAAAACCACCTGTGTTGATCTCACACTTGAGAAACTTTCCTGCCACATATTGGTGCTGTAACACCGTGCGGTCCACGGACCAACAGCCTGCCTCCCCAGGAGCTCACTGGAAATGGAGAACTTCTGCCTCACCCCGGAGCTACTGAATCAGAATCTGCATTTTAGCACCGTGCTGTCCAATAAAAATAAAGCAGGTATTACACATGTCATATTAACTTCCCTTATAGCCACCAAAAAGGTTAAAAAGACCAGTGAAATTAATTTCAGTTTTAATACTAAATCTAACCCCCAAATATTATATTTGTTGGTACTAAGTCTGAAATCTGATGTGTCTTTTATACGACACATCTCAGCTCCGTCCGCACACCTTCATGGACTCGGGAGGCACCTGTGGTAAGTGGCCGCTGTGTTGGCTGGTGCAGCTACGGAGTGGTGGTGGAGCAGCGGTTCTCAAACTTCAGCGTGGGTCAGAGTCACGTGCAGGGCTCGCTCCAGCACGGATGACTGAGTAGACCTGGGCTGGAGCCTGCGTGTTTCTATTTCTAACACATTCTCAGGTGATGCTGACGCTGCTTGTCCCAGGACCACAGTCTGAGAACCAACACTCTCTGCAGGTTCCTCTAACCCACCTCAGAGATCATTAGGTTCTGGACATAAAAGAGAAAAGCAAAGAGGGCTCAGGAATATAGGAGGAAAAAAACCACAACTAGAAGCAGAAATCTCATCCTCTTTACCCACTAGCTGGAGTTGGGTAGGATGGTCTCCAGGGCCTGGGCCTGGGTGTGCACTGGAAGACAAGACAGTACGTGGATTTGACCCTGTGTGGACCTTACTCAGGAAGAATGTGTGCCTGTGCCTACACTCCCTGCCTGCCGTGTTCTTTGTTATGCTAAAGATTAGCTTCAGAGGGTTTAGCCAGACATCCATGGACTTTCTCAACGACTCCCTCTCGCCCTGGACCCAACACATAATCTCTTACCACATCTTGTATCTTCTTCCTTAAAACAATACCCTGGGCCTCCTTGCATCCTTCTGTCCTGATTCCACCTTCCTCCTGCCACACTGAGAAGTGCCCTGGAAGGTGTTCCAGCTTCTGGGCCTGTTCTGCCCTCAATTAATTCTGCACATGGCGGCCAGAAAGGCTGTTTTAAAAGGTAAGTGAATCTGTTCATGGCTCTCCTTAGCTTTAAACAATCCGAAAGCTTCCCCTGAACCACAGAATAAAATTCCACCTCTTTCACTGAACTTGAGGCTCTCATGACACCCCTGGCCTTCTAGTGCAGAAGGTACCACTCTCCCTCCCTTCAGCACCACGCTCCAGAGACACTGGCCTCCCTCCTTTTCAAACAAGAAATGGGAAGTTCTTTTCTGACTCCGGGCCTTCTGTACATGGATGGCAACTCTGCTTGAAATTCTCTTTTTCCTTGGATTTTCAGGCTGCCTGCCAATTCTTTCAGGACTCAACTTAAATGCCACTTCCTCTGAGAAGCCGATTGGACTACCCTACAGAAAGTAGTATTTCCACCCCTCAGGCTCTTTCAGAGCTCGTTCTCTTCCTGCCGCCTAATGCAACTCATTATTATATGGTTATTTCTGTGTTTACTGCTTCACATCTGTCTCCTTCAATTGTCTGTATGCAACAAGAGTAAAGGGATCATGTGTTAGTTCATTCACTGTAGCCCAGTGCTGCACCCAGCAAAGGGGTAGACCCTCATGTATCTGATAGTCAAATGGAACATTCTGTCATGTTAATAATTGAAAAGGATGTAAACAATAGAAATGATGATCTTGAATGTTTTTAATTGCTCAGTGCCATTGGGTGACAGAAGTGGAGGTAGGCAGCTATTATTTTGCCCAACATTATTAACATTAATATAACCAATGTTGAGATGTTCAGAAATGGCACAAGAAAAATGGACCAGGCCAGCCTCGCTGGGTTCTGAAAGTTAATGTCAAAAAGAAAATGTATCTTTTATTCACAACAAATTATTTGTCAGAAGAGGCAGCCTGGTGACATAGAAGACAATTCTCATTTTCTTATTTGGGCAACAGGTAGAACCTTAGCTCCTTTGCCATTGTAAATTAAATCGAATCCAGCATGGTTACTTACTGCAGAATCTTATTTTTAGGCTTTAGTTACAGTCTCGATATATCCTGTTTCTTTTTGCAAACACACCAGAGCTTTGCTTCCCCATATTTTTGTTCCTTCCCTGCCTCAGTGGAGACAGTATACAGTCTCAGGGAGGAGTGGCTGCCCTCCCCCTCCACCCCATGCAGGGCAGTGTCGCCTGGGCAATCCCAGGGGCAGCCCGGGGTGGTCTCCCCTCTCACTGCCGCTCGTCCAGGCTGGCCTCAGTTGCCTGTGGCAGAGGTTCTCATAAATCAGGCGGAATCCCACAGAGGGGCTCCACTGATTCAAACATTTAGAGGAGAGTAGACCGGCACCAGAGCTAACCCATTCTTCATCCTGCCTGGCATTTCCTTTCTCCTGGAGGGGCCTTTTGTTGAGACCTGGAGCCTGTGGCATTGTGAGCCTCTGAGCTGGCCCTGTGTGTGTGTTGGGGGGTGGGGACTGGTGAGAAAGGGAGGGAGGTGCAGCAGCTCTTACGCCTTTTCTCCCTCCTTTCTTTTTATTATCATTAATAATGAAATATTGAGACCAGGCTGCTAATGAGCCTAAACTCCCCCGTTAGTTTATTTTTTGCCTTCAGACTGTCACTTCAGAGTAAATTACTTTCCTCCGCATGTTGTTCCAGTAATATTACAGCAGCGTGACCCTCCCCCTCCCACCCCCATTCTAATTTCAGGGTTATTCAGTTTCTCTCACTGCAGTTTACTAAGCAAGGGAGGCCGGGCCATCTATCATGCTTAAACCTGTGCAACGTGCTCCCTCCTGGAATTGAGACATCATTCTTGTTGCACTGGATCGAGTCAGGTTTTAAATACTTACACGATACACATAGATACACTATAAATAAGTAAATAAATAAATATACCCATCTCCCTTTGTTGTTTCTTGAGCTCTACAGAAAAAGATCTAGAGACCAGGAGGCAGAGTGAGACCCGTTTTGGAGGGAGGAGGCCAAATAAACCGACAAGCTGCAGCTCCCGTCATCCGCCGCCTTCTGCTCCGCTCCGCTCCTGTTCATTTCATGGCATGCTAAACACTTCTTTGTCAATTGGAAGATGTCAGGATGTGAAAACAACCAACATTAAGTAGATACTTTGTGCCAGCACAACAGCAAGGGTCTCAGATGTGCTTTTGTCTCCTGTTCACAGACACGCTAAACTGGTCTTCATCAAGCAGCCTCCATTTCTTCGCGTTTCCTCTGGGGCAGGGGACAAGGAGGACTGGAAACACCGGGCTGCTTTCGGCTCGTTCCCGTCCTGCTTGAGTCCCTTCTTTCTTCCTCGTCTTCCTACTGGTGAAAAAGAAGGGCTCTCAAGCCTCAGTTTCTATCCCAGCTCTGCCATTGACTGTGATCTTGAACGACTAATTTAGCATTTCCTTGTCTGTGGAGTGGTGATAATAATCATATTTCCTGCATACTGTTTGGAGAAATAAATGATTAACCCTTGCAATGTGCTTACTACAATGCCTCACACTTTAGAAAGATTCAAGACCTTTTTTCTTCCTCTTTTTTCCCCTCTTCTTCCTTTGTCTCTTTTTCATCTCCCTCTTGCCTTTATTTTTTTTACCACAGGGAATTCTGACCACAGAGAACTGGCTTTTACTAATCACCTACCCATCTGCTCGGTGCAGAACTGAACATATTTCCACTTCCTGGCTGATGGTCAGGGACAGTGCTGTTGGAGAACCATTGGAGCCTGAAGCAAAAGGAAATTTCACTAATACCTGTCCTGTCTTTATTTAAATGTTGATACTTTGTTCATTGTGGATGTTTTGGCTTTAATTTAGAGTTTTAAAAACAGTGCATTAAAATATCATTCATCTTGATTATTTTGACAACACTTTAGTTTGTGCGGGTGAATCGTGGGCTTCCCTTGCCCTGCCTTAGCCCCAGACCTCTCTCTCAGTGACAAAGTCAATTTTCCCCACCCCCTATCTGTTCCTCTCAGGCTGGGTGGGCCCTTGCACCAGCATCTCCCTCAATGGCTGCCCACCTGGTCTTTGTCCGTGCAGAGGGCAGAAGAAAGTGAGAGCTAATTTTACCCAGACGGGAACATCTCTTCGAACTAGGCACGAAACGAAAGGCAGGCCGCAAAACACATTTGAGATCTACGTGACCTAGAGGTTAGGCCTTCAGATTTTCCCAGCTGATCCATGAAATCTCGACTTTCCTCCCTTGATAGGACGTAAATAGGGGCCATCCTGGAGGTGGGGTTATTTATGAACTTCACACTTGGGGTGCAAGATAGTGCCGATGGAAGGGTCAGACGACAGAATTCAAATGGCATAGGCTTTCCTTTCTTATTTTCCTCCAAGTGAGAAAGAACCTGCCCTTGGGATTAAGCATTTTCATGAGGGTCTTCTGCTGTGCCCCATGGACAAGCAGGGGCTACACAGTGTTTATTGCTTACAGTTCTTTTGATGTAAGAGTGAAAGGGCAGCTCTTGGTCACATGAGAGGCTGACCATATCGGCTTCTAGGCTCCCGTGCTAATAGGACCACCTACCCCAGTGCCGAGTCCACTTCCTCTGAACATTCGGGGTGCTCTTGGGAAATTCTGCAAAGCTTTTCTAAGCCTTATGGTTCTGGGAGGAGTCTCAGCTACTTTATGCCCTAGAAAAGGCTGCTCTCTATTAAATGTCTGGACTATCCTATCTCTTCCAACCCCACACAAATCCTCTAGCTAACCCATCTTCCTGGTCAAAACCAGGCCGTGCACAGGCTTGGGATCACACGAGTCACGAAGCATGTGTGATGCCCTCAAACCTGATGGCAGGCTTCCTTTCCTCAACGTGATTCTGCTTTGAGGCAAAGTGTTGGTGATATCTTTGTTCCAATGTGTTTTTCCAATATTTGTTAAATATACCTGAAGAATATATCAAAATGTCAGAATTGAGAGCACTGAGCCGTTTACTTATGTGAACAAGTTTCAAGATCTATTCTGATGCCGCAATCTCCAGAACAATAGTGTTCAAATATCCGCACGCCTCAGAACCACCAGGAAAGCGTATTTCAATTCTGGGTTCCGCTTTCAGAGTTTCTGATTCAGTAGGTCTGAGATCGGATCCAAGAATTTGCATTTCTTACACTTCCCCAGGGACTGCTGATGTTTGGAGACCACGCTTTAATGATCCCTGCTGTGGGCTTAGATGTGCCTTAGGTCACAGCTTCAAGTTCGTGTTTCCACTGGCCGACTGAGCTGTCCTATAAATTCAGAGTGTTGCAGAAAGAAAATGTTTCTGCCTTTCCATCAATCAGGGTAGACTGCGTTCTCACCAACATAAATCCCTTTTCGGTGCCCTTTCTCGTATCGTCTCCGTCCTTCTGTAAGTCCTTGGAGTCGTTTCCATTTGGCGGTGGGTAGAAAAGAGAGTAAGGGGAAACGCGCTTCCTAACTGCTTTGGCCCAGGAGGGGCACGTATCGCTGAAAGGATAGAGAATGATGCAGCCTAGCCATGTGCCTGCCTACGAGGGAACAGGAAAATGTCTTGGTGAATTGATAGCCCCTCTGCTATACTCCTCAGGAATATTTGGTAGTTCCATTTTGTTTTGTGTAAATCATTCCATCAATGGCCTCAATTTTCCACTTTACAGCGACTGTATCGAACACTGGTAGTTATGCCCTGAGTTCCTTCCCTGGTTATTTGTCAACTTGACACAATCCATCACTTCTTCCTAGAGAGAGAGTGTTTCCTCTCTGTGCAGTTGGGTTTTGAGGAGGCGTGCCACCAGGTAGGGGAAGATGCCGATTCTTCTTCAGAGACTTGCGATTTCCTTCTGTGAGACCTTCTGAGACAATACAAAACAATTTGAAAAAGTCCCTTCTAGTTTATATGCCCCTTGCTCCCTATACTCTTTTGTTAATGGGAGGAGGGCTGGGGTGGATAGGGAACGGAAGGAGGAAAAGAGTAAAACTTCTCATGTTCCTTTTTACCCATCTGCCTCCTATATTTCTATTACATATGGTCTGTGTGAGAACATGAGAATGAACATCTGACCAGACATCAATTATTGTTGCAATCAGGATTCTGACAAATTGAATGATGTATAACTATGTTATGTAGGCAGAGATCCTTAAAATAGCCTGGAAATTATCACTTGCATGCAGGCATATCATTACGTATGATGAAATAATGTCATTGTGTGTCGAGTAAGGTTAAAAAAAGACACATTGAAATCAGTTTCTCTCCCACCCTCCTGCAGTTTACAGGAAGAGAATAAATTGCTGTGAAGTCTATTCTGGCTGCTGGCAACTCTGCCCACATCCTTATTTATACACTTCTGCTTGTCCCTTCCAGGGGAGTCTGTTTCCTCTCTAGCAAGTCACTGCAACTACTCCCCCATGAGCTTTCATAACTCTTAGAGGCCCTTCAGGACAAGGAACTGGTGTACTGAAATCACTGCAGAGTAACAACAAACTACTAAATGTTGTAACTCCTTGTACTTTTCAAAGTAGCCTTGAATACATTTTCTCCTGTAGTGCTATTTATAATCTTGCAAAAAGTATACAGGGTGAGTGTTATGTGGCCCCGATTTACAGACGGGAAAAGTGACATGCAAAGTGCCAGAGTGACTTGTCTAAGGTTACCAAATAAACTTGGAGATGGAATTAGGTCTAGAAATACACTGAGATTATGTAGAATATTTAGATAGTAGAATCCTGGGCTCAGACACATGTTAACATAACCCCTGCCCTTCAAGTTAGGGGTGCCTTACCACTCCTTTCTCACAGCAAGCCCAATAAGAGTGGTTTGTGAAGTTTTAAAACTGATTCCTTATACAATTATAATGAAATTTAGGCCAAATAAATAATTTTAGTGATGTTGACTTTCAATATATTCAGCCATTAGCTACATGGAATTCTAATACATACATAATTTAGATATCAAGTTGTTTGTCTACAGCAAAAGTGACTGTCAAAATATCACAGGCATAACATAAGCAAGCAAATAGCCAAACACTTGCTATTAACTTCTCTGTATTTTAAAGACAGAAAAATATAGCTCTAAACACTCACATGTCTGTCTTTCCCTCATCCCACTTACTTTCCAGAAAACAAACATTGCAGAAGCCCAATTCAGATTTAATACAGAAGCTTGTAATAGCTACAACAGACCTAGCACATTGACACCACAATGACATTTTTTCAAAAATACATTATAACCATGACTGATAGGACCCATCCCACAATTTTGAATTTCAAGTTCCAGCCATTGTTCCTACCCATAGTGCTCCCCACTATCAAACATCTAGAGATATCTCCAAGTGTGATGTTATCGTGTAAAATGAGTATCAATTCTATAAAAATAATACTTACTTACATGTCTTTACGACCTATCAGATGAGACACATGTAAAATGACATAAAAGAATGAAAAGCAAAAACCAAGTACTTCCTTATTCCCTCCACTTTTCCCAGAGTGTGTTCTTTTTCTGTTCGGCCAACCTCTCCTCCAGTTGTTTCTGTATTACAACCAAATGGTAGCTGATAGGAGGCATGGAGGAACATGTCGCGGCATTTCCTGTGAATTCCCCTTCTGCAGCTAGGCTCTAAATGCCCTCATGGCGCTGGCTAACAATTTGGGCTTCATCCAGAGCACTGAGCCTTGCCGGCATTATGATTACATTTTTGCATAGTCGACAGTGCTACGTTAAACTCCAGATGCTTTCTCACAAGTCACTAAATTAACATGGCACACATTTTTGGCCCATTATCATTACACTAAGATCACAGTAGAATTATCACCCGGAAAGGTGATCGTGTGCTTGTTTTCTGTTCTCGTCATTTCTTCAGTTTCCACTTTTATAAAATTAGGTGAGGGAAGATGAGAGTAGAGACCTCAAGAAGACCTATGCCTAAAACAGGAAACTGTGCTCCCGTCAAGAGAAAAAAAAATCACCATCCTATGTCAGTTAGCAGATTGACATGTTTTATGAAGTACAAGTGACAGCCTTTAATGTAAGTACTAACAAAATTACTGCTGGAGGGCTTTTTTAGAAAACTAATATACTTTATGACATGAAATATATTAAAACGTCAGTGTTTTAACCAATGTTTATAAAAATATATTACAGTCATTTATTGAGTTTGCAAAGCACATTATGCACTAACAAGATAAAAGATGCTTCACAAATAAAGTTCCTATTATTTAGAATGTGTATCTGCTGCCCAAACTTACCAAGTGTAGGTAGGTGGCACATTGGACCTCTTTTCAACAGAATAGCCCTTTGGGAAGATAAATAAATTGATCTCGATAGTAGTTGGCACTCATTTAGGCAAACTCATTTGTAGTACTTGCGCGCCAATACTTTGGTGCAAAGTCTTGTACACCTTGAAATATTTTGGTATCTATCTGAGAAATTGGTTCACAAATCCAGGACTGCAGTTGCTTGTCACACTGCAACTGCCTATGTATTTAACTGTAGACCCTCATTAGATTCTCAGCCCCATGAATCAGGATGGAAGCATTGTTTGCCATTGTGTGCCCAATGCCTGGCTCAGGGCAGGACACACAGCAGACGATCAATAATGTTTGTTGAGTAGATAAATGAAACAATGAGTGAATGAAGCATAACCCAGCTCCATTGACCTAGCCTGTAATCTCAAATTTGAGTAAATTGGGAAGATACAGTGCTTCTCCTTTGAAGGATGGCTTTCCCAGTTGTGCTGGCCTTAAAAAACTGGGCATTTTTAAGCAACTGGAGAGATAGGGTTTCAGACATTTAGGCTTTATTAGCAAAGGACATCCTTGCTGAGAGGAAAGGCCAGAAGTCAGAATATGACCCTGGATTTTCTCTTTTCAGGGAGAGGAAATTACTGAGTAAAATGACCTTCATGTTGTACAACTCAGGGGTGGAAATCTGTGCAGCTAATTGGACTTACATGTCAATAGCCTTTCTCCTAAAAATTCTTAATCTTTCTTTAAACAAAGCTGTCACAGAGGGGGATGTCCTGGGTGAAGGACAAATCTTACTTTGTCTTTTAAACCACCTGTTTCATTCCACACACCACCAGACTATTGTCCTTCTCCCTGTCTTTTCACAGGTCCCTCTCCAAAGCCCTGGCAGCCCCAGTTCTGAGAGGGGTGAGGCATGAGCTAGGCATGGAGGATGTTTTACTCTGCTGAGCACATTCTGCTCAGTGCGGGGTTGGAAGTGACTTTGAAAAAGCCAAAGCAGCAAGCTTCCACATGTGGGGTGCTAAAACTAAACATGGGCTTAATGGGGCTGCCTTATTTTACATGGTTCAGAATGAAGGTCATTGGAACATACATTCACATTTTAGAAAATCTGAAAATCAGAGAAAATTATAAAGAGAGAAAATGATGCCACAATCTAATCCCGCTTCTGCGTGCACTCGCTGTTTACATTTTATATTTCTTTTCATTGTGGATGTGTAATATGTTTTATAGAAACATTTATAGAAATATATTTTATAGAATGTTTGTAGCAGTCTATAAATTTATGGAATATATTTATAGAAATGTATTTATAGTGATATATTTCATAAAAAGGAAAGGTCATAGTACTGATATAATTTTGTACACTACATTTTCAACTGGACTATGGCAAAGACTGGGATGAAGTTAAAGCACATTTACCCAGTGACAGAAATGCTGCCATTGCCAATTTGGAGTGAAATATTCATAAGATGTCACAGACTGAAGTAGTTCGGGAACCATTTATTCAAACCCCACTTCTCTTTCCCACTCCACAGATGAGGAAAAGAATCTGCCATGGCCTCCCCTTCCACTGTGCACATGACACTCCTTTACACACAAAAGGACAGGAGGGGAGGACAGGGCAGGAGGAAAGCACAGGTGTCAGAGTCCAGCCACCTGTTGGGATCTTCACCCCAACATTCATTAGCTTTGCAATGTTGAGCAACATACTGAAATTCTGTACATTACCATTTTCTCTTCAGTAAGACGGAGATAACAATCATGTCTAGGACAGATGACTGTTGTGGAAATTAAGCAAGTAAATACATAAAAAAGCACTCAGGACAGAGCCTGGTATTTAATATGTCTTAAGTAAATGTTAGCCATTATGATGATTCTAATTAATACACATACTGTCTATGTCTAGGAGACAATACATTTACAAGTCCATGGTCATCTTGAACTCCATTTAGACACTTCCTCAGAAGATTGACTGTAATGATTAACAATGTGACTTTTCAACCAATCAGGTGATCAGAAGTGAAGAATAATCTAATGTATTAATGGACAAGGCCTAACGGAGTTATGACAGAACTATAGAATATGGCTCAAAAATTTCACTGTGGAAACAAAACGTAGAAATAAAGCAATCTTGATAAATGTCAAGATAATATCTAGCCATCTGTAAAACTGTGTATTAATAATTTTAATTATGGCTCTTAGAGACCATCTACTCTAACACCTCCACTCTACAGAGGCAGAACTGAGACCCCAAGAAGGTACACCGTTTGCTTAAAGAGCCTGAGACTGTTTGTACAAAAGAATCCGAAGCAAAGACTCTGATTCTCAGCCTGATGCTATTCCCACGGTACAAATGGCTACATTTTACATGACAAGGATTCAGAGAAAAAAGAAGAAAGGCAGGTATTGAATGATTCAGAAAGGGTTTCAGGGAAAAGGTGGAATTTCAGCTGGGCTCTCAGGGAAAGATTTGGAAATGAAGCCAGGAGGAAGAAGGGCCACCTGGGTGCCCCGGAAACAAAGAGAGGGGGCTCCAGCAGAGGAATGCAGAGGGTTTGGAGGGTGGCGAGGAGGTCAGTAAACCTTACCATGCTTAACCTTGTTTGGAGAGGTTTTTGTTTGTTTATTCGTTTCTGTTTGTTGTTTTTGCTCATGTTTCTAGCCTTTACACTGAGATCCTTGGCATATGACCAAGAGACTGCTACCCTGAAGTAAAATAAAAGGCATTAGTGTCTGCTCTGCTCAGAGCTGGTGGTGGGCAGTGCAAGACCGAGTGACGCCTTTTTTCCTCTTCGCCACCCTCCAAACCCCCTGCAGGTACAGGGACCCAGGAGCTCTGGAAAGCAACGGGTAGAGGCAGAATGTTTGAGTAAAAACTCTGCCCTTGCTACCAGTGTAACTTTGGGTAAATCTCTGAAGCCCTCATTTGTTCACCTGTCCAATAGTCCTAAGAATACTATCTTGCTCAAGGGTTGTCATGCAGACAAATAAAGTACGCACGCTTATGCTTTGGAAACTGTAAAAGGCTAAAATTTTGGCTCATCAAGTTTCCTCAGCTTTCCCTTTTCCCTCAGTGACGAGCAAATGAAGCTAACTCTTAGCAATTCACCCTATTCTCCTAAGATCGCTAACGCAGCTGGGGCTGAGCCGTGGAACAGCTGCACCGAGCAATTGAGAACATTTCTTACAACCATAGCAGAGTTCGTGAGCTGCACGCGCACTGCAGTGACTGATTAAAAAACACAAGATGAAGCATTGCAGCTATCAATAAGGCCTGCACATGGCTGACTTCTAATGAAAGGATCAGGTTTCGGGGGGGAAAGAGACGAAATGAAGAAAAGGACTTTTAGCAATTCAAGAGGAACACTGTGATATGATCCCCCAATTTTTCATGGTAAAATGTTTTCATTTATTACCCTCCACCATACAGTGTTTGTTTAATTTCCCCTTTTCAGCAGCTATATATTTCAGGTTTTAATTAAAAAGAAAAAGGGAAAACATTGTTCCTCATTGATTTCCTCACATCACTTCATTTCCTATTTGCTGGCTTCACTCTGGAATGTTCTGTTTTCTGTGATGAGGAATTTCTTCGGATATTTTATTCTCCAAAACTTCTGCCTGCAGAGGAGAATATGACCAGAAGTGATTTAATTTTGCTGGACTTCATTTCCTCTGCCCACAAAGCAATGTGCAATTTCTGTTTCTATCTCCAGCACTCAGAAGCACAATACCGTCTCCATCAATATGCCATAGAAAAATATTTTGATGAAAATATTATTAAAATAAAATATGTGCCGCGTGGGTTTCCCGCAACGTGGGTGTGGAGGCCCTGCGAGCCGTGAGCAGACGAAATCTCTCCGGCTGCTGGGGGGGATTTGGCAATTCAAGCATCATTCAAGGCAGTGAGTCACTCATCTTTCTCCCCATCTTCTTTTCTTTCCCTTTCTGTCATCTGCACTATCTTCTATGTTAGTTTCCTTCCTGGCCCTTTGCTATACCTAGGGTGTAGCTAGTCCTTCTGTGCTCCCCGGGCCTTGGGTTAAAAAAAAAAGGAAAATGACAAGAGCAATTTTCTCTCTGGCTCCATTGTACCAGCTTCCCATGCAAGCCTCACCTGCATAGGCCTCTCCTCTGTGGGTCTCCAACTTGACCTTCATCACAGTCCTGAAAATAATGTCTTTTGAATAGGTCTTGTTAGCCTGGCTGAGTGCTGGACGTCCAGATGTACAGGGATACCTAGGAATTAGCCAGACTCTGAGGTTGAAGGCACAGTGCCAAGTCTTCCCCAAATTTCTAACACCAACTACAAATTTGGGAGTTTCCCAAAAACCCAGCCTGTCTAGGAAAAACACCGTTTTCCTCTACTCTCACTTCTGACACCAGATGTGTCGGTTTTTCCCACACCAGCCAAATCTCTGACACCTGCGGCGTACTTTACAATTTAGTTCAACTCTGACACTAACCATAGTGCAGACCCAGCAGGTTAAGGGCTTTGTCCCATGACACTGCTCCTTGCTTTTGATGCCAAGTGCACATTGTAGGTTCCCAGGTTACCAACAACTTCATTCTGACTTGGCTACACATTGGCTACAAAATGGTCCCCTCCCCAGGTTTAATGATTTTCTGAAATAGCTGTCAGAACTCATGAAATCAGTTTACTTACCACTGCCAATTTACTGCCAGGACGGTGTTTTTTGCTTTTTTAATTCTCAACCAAGGATATGTTTATTGATTTTTAGAGAGAGAGGAAGGGGGAGAAAGAAATAGAGAGAGAGAGAGAGAGAGAGAGAGAGAGAGAGAAATCAACGTAACAGAAAAACCTTGATTGATTGCTTCCTGCATGCACCCTGACTGGGGACTAAATGTGTGGAATCTTTTGGCCCGTGGGACAACGCTCCAACTAACTTAGCCACCCATCCAGGGCTACAAGGAATATTTTAAAGAAGAGAGACAAAAGCTATCTTTAGAATGGAAGGGAAGATAAAGTGCTTCCCAGATAAAGCCAAGTGAAAGGAGTTCATCACCACCAAACCCTTATTATATGAAATGTTAAAGGGACTTATCTAAGAAAAAGAAGATGATAAAAAATGTGAACAGTAAAATGACAACAAACTCACAACTATCAACAACTGAACCTAATACAAAAACAAAAACAAACTAAGCAAACCACTAGAACGGGAAGAGAATCACAAAATGGAGATCACATGGAGGGTTATCAGTGGGGAGGCGGAGACGGAGAATGGGATAAAAGGTACAGGGAATAAGAAGCATAAGTGGTAGGTACAAAATAGACAGGGGGAGGTTAAGAATAGCACCAGAAATGTAGAAGCCAAAGAACTTATATATATGACCCATGGACATGAACTAAGAGGGGAGGTAATGAAGGTGGGGGGTGGTACAGGGCACAGGGGGGTACAGGGGAGAAAAATGAGACAACTATAATAGCATAATCAATGACATATATTTTAAATAAGAAGAGATACATAGGCCAACATCTGGGAGGGTCCTGAATGCAGGAGCTTCTGTTTCTGTTATGGGGCTGGGGTACACCACCCTCCTGGCACATACAGATGTGCTCATCAACCCAGAAACTCTCTGACCTCCATAGCCCAGGGATTTTATGGAGGCTTCATCATGTAGCCATTAACTCATTTCCTCACCCCTCTCTACTTTTCTGGAGGATCGGGGGTGAGACTTCATGAAAGTTTCTAGTGACCAGCCCTTATCTAGGTTCCCATGAAGAGTCACCATATTAGAAGAAAAGACCCTCCTATAACTCAGGGGATCCCATCGATTTAGGAACTCTGTGTCAAGAACTGGGATCAGCAGGAATCAGCAGGGGCAGAGATGAATATGTATTTTTTTTTATTTCACATACCCTGAGGTTCAATGACTCACCAAAACTATTACACTCGTGATCGCATTCGTTCCAGGGAAAGGATACCAGCTAAGAGTATCCAAAGGAAGAGAATCATGGAATGGAGGCTGGAAGGTTGCAAACCTGATCTTCCATCACCCTCAGAGCACGTTACCGGTGAAGCTCACTCGGCTGGGTTTGCAGAGTTTTTATTGAGACTTCATTATGAAGTCGTGATTGATTGATTGATTGACTGGTTGCTCCTGTGGTCTCCACATCCAGACCGAAAGTCTCCACCCTTTAGTGACACTGCTGGCCTTTCCGGAACAGTCAAGTCCCCACCTTAAGACTGAGGTGTGGCCAGCCCCACCCTGAGTCTTATTCTGTGAGATGAACTGTTGGGAATGTGTGTGTGTGTTTGGGGGGCACCATGAATTAAAAAAAAACAAAAAAAATCACTCCTCTCAGGAACTAAGTACAAACACTGGACCTCTAAAAGGCGTGGCCAAATTCTTTACTACTCAAGGGGTAAAATACACGGTCAGAAGCCACAGGAGCCTCAACCAGCTTCACTGAGTAACTCCCAGCCTATTGGCCCACTTCTTGTGCCCTTTCAAGGGTCAAGATTATTCTAAATAGAGTATTGATACACAACTGTTGCTTTTACCCAATCTGTATTTATTTAAAACAATGTAAATTAAAATTCTTATGAAGTTCCATAGCTCATGTGTTCTTGCACATTAGAATATGTTTTAGCTCATATGTAATGGTGCTTTTGGCATAACAAAATTCTACTTAATGTTCTGAATGGAATTCCTGTGCCTTTTTAAAAGATTTCTACTTTTGAGGACAGCGTTTGCAACTACAAAGCAAGTCACTAAAAACTCCATTTGCCGGTGGGAAGATGGCTATTAGAAATTCAATGCAGGTGTTTTCCAAGCAAAACGCTTTAGTGCATAACATTTCTATACCATTGCATATCACTTGGAAATAGAAAAAGTTACTATAAGTTTTGTAACTAATTTTCATTTGCTTTTGTTTTACCAGGCCTTTCTACAGCCTGGGAGGCCTTTAAAAAGAGATTGGAAACATTGCTGCCCAGGAAGGGCAACAGCGTGAAACTCCTGTGTGAACACGGAGGCTAGTCCAAATGTTTTGTCTGTAACATGGTGCTTGTTGTTCGAACGGGGTTGCTCTGTTAAAAGGAGGCTGTAATATGTAACCACGCATAACCTTCTGATTCTTCACAACATGTCAATTGTTCCATAGTCACACAGGTGGCGACTGACTGACTGGCTCACGTCCTTGAAATTGGGTGCTTTCCGCTGTGTGCTTGAGGATGTGGGTGTATTTCAAAGAATTAGGTTGGGCAATAAATTTTGAAACTTTATCCTCATCTTTGGATAGAGTAATAAAAGTTTGTAGGCTTAAGAAAGCAATAGTTCCTGGAACTGCAATATATGGCAATGATGAAACTGAACTTAAATGCACAGTAATCTCTAAGGCCTACCCGAGCTAGAGAGGTGCAAAGTGAGAGTTATAAAGAAAAATTTAACACCTGCCACACTAAATGTCATTTTCAGCCTCTGACCAATTTCACACAGAATTGGGAAATATGACTAATATCAAGGCCTGATTCCCTGGGGGAACTTAAGAAAGAGCATGTCAGGAAGAAAAGTGATGGTCCGTTGTTGGCTGAACCAATGAGAAGTCAGCGTTAGTGTAACAATGTCCCAAAGTCTCCCCAATAGCAGCTTTCCTTCCCTTTTGTTGAATTCCATCTGCTATACAAAATGAGATTTGTAGCCATCCTTAGAAACTCAGGATCTCTGCAGGTTACAAGGTCCCCATGCAAGAACCAAGGATTTTCTTTCCCATGGAGTTTAGTTTAGGGTGTAAGAGCATCAGTTCTTTCCCATGATGCAATGGCAGCAACGCACAATTTTACTGGCACTAAGGACATCCCCACACGACAGGCTAAGAGAGGCAAATGAACACACAAATGAACCAAACCTGAGTAACTATTCAGAGAGTCTGATTGACATATCTAGCCTATCTAAAGCACTCACGCTCACAGTTCCTCCAAACCTTCTTAACCGAAGCCTGGAAATATTATTCTCTCTCGTTCTTTCCTGACTTAGTTGGATCATTACATTGGGTCCTGGCACTTGGTCTCCCCTTTTTAAAATTTTCTTTTTATTATTTAAATATAGACCTCTAGCTAGGGAGCATGATCTGTGTCCAGTATGACTATTCCCTGTCCATGCACCATTGATCAGCCCCACCTTTGATGATGGGAGACACAGTCTCACATGACTATCAGCTCTGGTTAACGTCCCTGGCTTATTGCAGGATCATTGCTGTGACAGGAACATGTCAGCAATGGGTGATTTCCTCTGAAAAATGACTTCTAGACCGTGGCTATGCAAGCAGAGCAAAGAAGGGAGACGAGCAATTATCAAGGAGATGTGATCCACGCTGACAGCCAATCTGGATAATTCAAATAGAAACAACTTCCTTTGCCTCCCTGGCAGGTTTGGGGCTTGATTTAGTAAGATCATTGTTTAACTGCTTTGCCTCTGGAAATACAGTACATGTGTTTGCTGGTTAAGTGAGGGTTTGGGGGTTATAACCACAGCATCTGTTAATTTGACATTCAAGCTTCACTCGGGTTTGGAAGCCCTTGTGCCTAAAATTTAAAAGCAGCAATACATACCGAACTCCCAGCTGTCTGGGAACACAGACTGCATATGCTTCTTGGTTTTCTAATCTGCACAGAGAAATAAAACCATCACCTGAGCCAAAGAACAGTTTGCTTAATTGGATTTTTTTTAAACTTTAGAGATACACAAAGCAGATTCCGATGTTGCAGTTGTCTGAGTGACATTACAAGCTGAGCCAGACAACTTACCTAGACTTCCAAGATTTACATTTTGATGATGTTTTCCAAGAGCTATTTTATCTAGAGGAAAACGCAATAATTTAAGCAGCTGCAGAATTCCTTGCACATCTGCAGGAAGTCCCTCTCTGCCCTGGGCAGCACAGCATAATGTATAGAGCGTGAGTTTTATAGTCAGTTTGACCTGGTTCAAACCCCAGTTCCAAAACTCATTAGCTATATTATCTTGAGCAAGATACTTAATCATTTTAAGCATGTGCTGCCCTATTTATAAAATTGGGGGTGACAATCATTCTGATAACTTCACGATGCTATGAGGATTTTAAAGAGTATTTATTTCATAAACATTTGCTGAGCGCCTACCACCTCTAGGCACTGGGAAAACAGCAGTAACCGTAATAGACAAATCTCTGTTCGTGGAGCTGATGGCCTTTAGTGGAGGGAGGAGACAGACAAAAACAAGATTAGTAAGGAAGATAAATAGTAGCTGAGGTGCTGGTAAGAGCTGTGGAAGAAGCATAACACATGGAAGAGGAAATGACAGTGGGGTCAGAGGTGGAATCTGTGATGAGGCATCAAAGGAAGCTTCACTAACATGGTGATAGAGGTGAGAGAGAGGGTCCCGGGAATATTTGGGAGAAGGGTGTGACGGGTTGAACTGTGTTCCCCTTGAAAGACAGGGTAGAATCCTAGAGCCTACTCACTCAGTCTATGACCTTACTTGAAAATAAAGTCTTGATGGAGGTAATCAAGTGGGAATTAGGTGCTCAGTATGACTGGTGTCCTTAGAAAGAAGAGGAAGTTTAGACACAGAGACAGACTTTCACAGAGGGAAGATGGTGTGAAGCACAGGGAGAAAATGAACGAGTGAAGAGTGACTGGACTGACACCCCTACAAGTCAAAGAATTCCAAGGACTGCTGGCAAAGGCCAGAAGCCAGAGGAGGCCTGAAAGGATTCTCCCCTAGAGCCCTCAGAGAGAGCATGGTCCTACTGACATCTTGATGTCAGACTTCCAGCCTCCAACATCTGAGGGGCAATACATTTCCACCCAGTTGTGGGTGCTTTGTGACAGCAGCCTTGGGAAACCAGTGCAAAGCCTGTCTGGGCTGAGGTAACAGCCAGTATAAAAGGCTCAAGCCAGGAGTTCAGAATGAAAACATTCCAGAATGTTTTCGGGAACAGCAAAGAGGCCAGTGTGCCTGGAGAGGTGGGAGCCAGGGGAGCAAGGAGTAGAAAACGAGGTGAGAGAGGCATGGGGTGCAGACCACGTGGGGTCTTTCCAACCACCCTCAGATCTGTGCCTGTACCCCGCAGGACAGGGAAAGCCATCGGAGGGCTTTGAACAGAGGGCGGACATGATTTAACTCACATTATGAAATTATGTATGTAAAGTACCTCCTGATTGGCAATTATTATTTTTACTCCTCTAGCCCACTTCAGTTCTGATAAACTCAGGTGGAGTGGTGGGGAAGGTGTTGTGTTTAATATTTATTATTTATGCAGCTGTTCCTTGGCTCTGTGCTGTCAAGAACTTGCACTCGTGCTGATTGCCATCCTTAGTTTGCAGTGACAGCTTCTCTCTACTTGTACCACCCAGCGCCAGCTCTGATGCGCCAGAGAACAATTTATTTACATATACCTCTTCATTTAGTTTCATTCCACTTTGCACATGTATTGCTTTTTGCTTTGCTGTAGAAAGATAATGAACTTAAATTGATTCCTTCAGGGCTAGTTGACCATATCTGGAGAAATAAAAAATTTCAGGAGGCACGATAAAAGTGTAGTCTCTGAAGTATCCTCAGTTGCTGGGAATAGCTGTGTTATCGTTGAGTGAGAGATATGAAGGAGAAGGGCTGGAGGAGAGAGGGAGATGCTGATCTGAACATCATAAAAAGGTACGGCAGTGTCAGCAGCCCTGGGTAGCTCAGGATAGGAAGTGCTGGGGCGTGACTTCATCCATTCCACCTGTGTTTAATGAGCAGGCAGTCCTTGGAAGTCTCCAGGTTCAAGGCTGAATATGAAAAAGTTAACAAAATTCAACCCCATCCTCAAATAATTCCTAATGTGTGTGAACAAAACAGAAAAAGCACAGAAGAGGGAGACTCATTCGGTCTGTTCTGGGGTTGGAGAAACCAAGAGGCAGGAGGAATATGGAACCCAGAGGACATAGGAGGAGGGCCCATGTGTTAAGTACTTCAGGCTAGCAGCCAGTAAAAAGAGCGCTGCCAGAAAGATGAAAGTTGAAAGTTGAAATTGAGTATGGGACAGGTGAACAGAGCATGCCAGAGGGAATTCTAGGAAGTGCTGGGTGGTCCAGAGAAACCAGTAGGACACCTGGAAAATGCCTTCACAGTAGCAGAGCTCCAGACACAGGGCTGGGATTCGGGGCAAAGACGCCATTCTGTGGGGATGGTGGGGTGGGGACGGTGGAGGTGAGTGGTAGGTGAGACACTCATAAGAACAAGCAGGACTAGGTCCTTTAGAGTGATAAAGATTCTGCTGGTGATCAGATGATAATTTCACACAGAGAAAAAGGATGGAGAGTCAGGTAAAAAACCAAAAACATTTGAGCATAAGATGGGTTCAGGTTATGGAAACAAAGCAGCTCCACATTCATTACGACGTGGGGGAAAGGCAGGGCCAAGTTCAAAGCATAAACGGTAAAATGCTAAGGTCCAATTTGTCCCAAACCTTGTGCTGGGCAACCCCAAAGTCCTCTTGGTTATCTGTGGGGAGAGGAAGGCTATGAGGAGAGCTCACAGGGCAGTGGATCAGCATATTTCTTGCATAACCTGGGAATTGCTGAAATGCAGGCTAAAACACATAAAGGAGAAAAGAAAAGTGCGTATCACGATTGACCAGGACGACTGCCAGGCACCATTGCTCTGCCACCACAGGCCCCCTGAGTTGGCAGAAAATCAGTTGCTTCATGCGAAGCACTTTCCTCTCTTCCTAGTGAAACAAGAGAGGATGACATTATAGAGTCTGAGATGGATGGGACCTCGGACACCATTTATTCCCGCTGCTTCGTTTTGCAGAGAAGAGATTTGAGATCCAGAAGTGTTACTGGGGTTGGAGACTTTTTTTTAAGCAAAGACAAAAGGACAGCAGCAGTTCTTTGCTGGTCTGTATCTATTTAGATTTTCTCTTTTTCTCAAATGGCTGGAGAGGAGAAAGAGCCTTTTAGACATTATCACCATGACATGAACAACTTCTTTGTTTTCTTTCTTGTACAAGGAGAAATTCTGAAAAGCAGAGTCAAATATATGTGCACTGTTAGCAATAAATATCTCAAGAGAATGAACTAAAAATACCTGTGTCTCTAGGATGACGCTGGAAATACCTGTACATTCTCATTGTGCTTTATTTCTTCTGTGTGTCCAGCATTATCTTGGCCCTAAACAAGGGCAGTAAAAAGGCTTTCTCTCCCTAACCCCTCACACAAAATATCTATACCCTAATGCACGCTTTGAAAAATGAGTGTCTGTATTGAGTCCTGGCTCTACCTCTTACTAGGAATGTAAGTCACCTTGAGCAGGTGACTTCACCAACTTGGGCCTTGGCTTTCTCATCTCTGGAATGGAGATATTAGAGTAACTATATTATAACATTAGCTAGTATGAAGGAAGTTAATGCTTGTAAAATGTTCAGGAAATATTTGGCACATAGCAAGCAGTAAATAATTCTTTGCTATTAAATATTACTATCATTACTTTTTATAATGTGCCCTTACCTGGGAGACCTTGGGCAAGTCACTGATGCCATCTGGGAAGCATTTGTAAAAGTAAGTAGGTTGAAAAAACTAACCTTCAAAACCTTTTCTGATGCTAAGTTTCTAAAGTTCTGTCCCATGATGTTGCCACAAAAGTAAAATGATCAGTAACATTTTCACACCGGCTAAAACATCGCCGGAAAACCATGCTTTGCAGGGTTTAATGATAAATGTCACCAATCATTGGAAACCTTTCTCATTTTCATGAATAATCGTCTCCAGTTGCTCCCTTTTGCTCATAAATTGAGAAAGTTGTCTTGTGCTTCAGTTTTACAAAATGCAAGCATTAGTGAAGAAACACAGACATAAAGCAGGGAGATCATTTGTGCTCCTCTCGCCTTCCCTGGCTTCACTGTGCGTTGTACTCATCCTGCCGGTGAGGAGACTCCCGCTCCCTCTAACCCTGCCCTCTGTGTAATGTTTACTGGATTAGGAAAAACAATTCACTGATTAATAAAGATATCTGTGTGTGCATTTATTATACACAAAACTGTGCTTCACTTTGGAAAATCTTCCCAAACCTACTTGGGGGAATCAGCTGTGGCAAGGTTCTAGCAGACAAAGCAGAATGTCCTTCCTACAGCTGTCTTGTTTTAGATGGTTTGGCAGTGATGGGATAAAGAGAAAAGTCTGTGCAGAGGAAGGGATACTTCACCAGCTCTGTGCAGATCAAATGAAAACATTCACAGTGACCTTGGGGTGGCTTGCCTTCCACAGAGGAGTTATCAGGGTGTAATAGCAACCCAACTTCACTCCCAGGGGCTGAACACTCTCCCCTTCCCCTACCCCTTTCCTTCCCTCTCACTATCCCCCACCCCACCCCCTTGCACTGCTCCTAGTGTCTTTCTGTCTCTTGAGTCTTTTGCTCCTTGAAAAACCCACAGATTCAAAACTCCTCTCTTCTCTGCATTACTGTTCCAGACCAGGATTCCTGTACCTCATACCTCAACTACTGCAACCACCTCTGAGCACCAACCCTTGTCCCCTCTTGGCTCTCACAAGTCCATCTCGCATAAAGATTTATCTCACATTCTGCTTTCATTTGCTTACTTAGATGATGAATCTTAGAGATTTGCTATTACTTATCAGTCCAAATCAACATTTCTCATTCTATCATTCTTAGCTCTCTATCGATTGGCATCCAAATACCTCTCCAATTTATTTCTGGGACTTAACAATCTGGTTTCTTCAATTCAGTAAGATTAATGTCCCCATACTCAACAAATACATGTCCCCTTTTACACACCATTTCCCAGTTATGTGCGCTTACACCTGTTTATCTTCTTGCCTTTGAATAACATCCCTTTCTCATCTTCTACCCACACAAGTCAATTTCTTTAAATTAAGCTAGAGATATATTTTCTTTGTTAATTATTTCTGATTTTCCTTTATCAATAAATTTTTAACACTTGGAGAAATCTACTGGTTGAAGCATTAGCCCCGAATATTTCTTAAATAGGAGGCTTTGATGATAAATTCAGTTTCTGAATTTTCTATTTATTTTTGGGTTATTGTTGATATTTTCCTAAAAATCTATTTGGTTTTTTACACATATATTGATGTCAGATACTATCATCTATTAGATTCATGCTCATATCTATTTATTTTTCTTATTATTTGTAACTTGTACTTTTTAACAATTTTGTCAATTTTTATTAGAAAATTCCCAAATTCTATTTTGCCTTCTCAAAGAACAATCTTTTGGCTTTATTGTTTATTTTATTTTACATTTGTTTTATAGTTTAATAATTTCTACTATTATCTTTATTATATTGTTCTATCTTCTTTTTTGGTTTAATTTACAGGTTTGTTTGTTTTTTTAATCTACCTGAGAAAATGCTCAAATACTTAGAAAATTAATTTTTAGCTTTTCTTCTTTTCTACAATCCATTTAAAGTGATACATTTTTCTTTAAGATTAGTTTTAGCTGCATCTCACAGATTTTGATACCATTTGTTTTTATCATCCAGTTTAAAATGTTTTAATTTTCATTGTGACTTCTTTTCTTTCCTACTGCTTAGTTACCTAACAGATTGGGATCTAAGAAGAGGAGGATTTCAGGTATGGACTTGACTTATAAGTGTCCAAGAGAAGTAATCAATGGAACACAGAGAGGGGGGAGAGAGAGAGAGGGAGGGAGAGAGAGAGAGAGAGAGAGAGAGAGAGAGAGAGATCTGTACTAGAAATAAAGACCAAGGATTTCTCCGCAAAGAGATGGTCCTGTAAGTAGGTGAATAACCCAGGAACAGAGACCTGCCCAGAAGAGACAACTGAGGACCACCAAGGATTAAGGAGTAGGGAAGGGAACATGGACCTCCCAGCATGTTCAATTTATTGGGGTAGAGAAGTAAGTGGGTAGAAGAAACAAGAGGCAGCGTACTCTATTACTACATTTGCCTGCAAAGGGGAAAGGAAATATTATAGTGGTGTCTGAAGAACATGGACATAAAGAGAAGCATTTTTAAATGCATTAAAAGCATTAAAGTCTTGAGTATCTGTTCGTGGAAATGGTTAAGAGCCACAAAAACTAGGGAACAGCTCTGAGGATGGCCACAGTCAACCTGAGCTCTGATAGTGCAGGAGGTAAGAACTCTGGGCAGGAAAAGGACCACCTCAATCTCTGCAACTAACCAAGAGACAGGCAGAAATGGTGAGTGTAAACTCACATACACAGGTTTGGCGGCAGAAACTGAGGGGCTTCTCCTGCTGTTTTGAGCATTACGTCATTACTTATGTAATTCTTTGTGATAATTGTCAAGGGAGAAGAAAAGCATTTCACGTTTAAGTCCTGGTCCACTTTTAGAAGTTGGTAACAATGATGAAATCTAGAGGGCCTACAAATTTCTTCTTTCCCTTAGTTATTCCTCACATTCTTCTCTGGAAAGTTTCTAGAAAGAGACTGTGGAACAATAGCTGAAGCTTAGATGGATAGGCAAGGGCTGCCTGGTATAGAGGGATGGCTCCCCAGGTGTTGTCATTGGAACAGCAGCATCAGTACCACTGGATGACTCATCACATGCATGTTTTTTAGGTCCCATCCAAAACCTGCTGACTGAGACACTCTGGGTGTGGAGCCATGTATTATGCCCCTAGGTTTTCTGTAACAAATTACCACAAATTTGGTGGCTTGGAAAAACAGAAATTTATTGTCTTATGGTTCTGGAGGCTGGGAGTCTAAAAAAGTCCAGGTGTCAGCGTGGCCGAGCTACCTCTGAAGCCTCTAAGGGAGGTTCCTTCCTTGCCTCTTCCAAGTGGCTCCAGCTGTTCCTTGGTTTGTGGGAATGCGAGTCCAATATCTGCTTCTGTCTTCACACGCCTTCTCCCCCGTTTCATTGTCTCAAGTCTCCCCCCCTCTATTTCTTATAAGGACGCCTGTCATTGGATTAAGAGCCCATCTTAAATCCAGGATGATCTCGTCTCACTATTCTTAACTTAATTACATTGACAAAGACCCTTTTTCCAAATAAGATCAGCAGCACAAGTTCTGGGGGCACGGACTTGGACATACCTTTCTAAGGGTCATTATCCAACCCACTACCAGCCTAATAATCTGCTTTAAGATGAGATAGAGTAGTGGTTCTCAACAAACTGCCACAGAATTACCTGTAGAGCTAAAAAAAAAAAACCCCTGAAAAATTAAATTAGAATTTCTGAGAATAAAACACAAAATTTACCAGGTGATCACAGGGTAAGCCAGGTTTGAAAAAACAATGGTATAGAGGAAAGAATAGTAACTGAGGAGTTAGACAAGCCTGAGTTCCAGTGCTATCTTTCTGTCTTATCAGCAGAGTCTACTCTTCTATAAAATGGAGATAATCATGCTCACCTCATGTTGTTACATTATTGTGAAGCAATACATAAAATTCTGTATGTAAAGCACTTGGATTTTTAACTATAGAGTGTATGATTTCAGAGCATTATTCACCCGTTAGCCTGTTTACTGAAGCATTCAAAATGACCTTCTGCTGAATATTTTGGTCCTGCTGGTAGTTCCCCCTCAGTTCGTCTTTGATGGAAGGTAGAGCATCTCCTTTTAAGCATTCTCCTTGTATGCTCCTCAGCTTTCAGAGAGGAATTTAGTTAGGCCTGCCTGCCCCAGCTCAATGGTCTCTTAAATAATCAGGTTTATATTTAATTGGTAACACAGAGTGTCTGGATTCTAGACATGTTCCAGGAAGTACAATCTTGTGCTCATACCCCACTCACTGTTTATCAAACATTCTGTTGAACGAAATAATTTTCCAGGAAGATTGAGTAAAAGACCAAAGACAACCTAAATTTCAGATATTTTAAGCTTCTTTCCCTCAAATAAAAGAAAATTGCTTATTGAGAATCTAAATGTCAAGAAGCGGAGATACTTGCTGATTTGAGTGATCCTGTAGTTGGGAGTCTAGTCAGGAAGGCAGAAAAAAAACAACAAAACCATAACACAAAGAAATGTAAAAATGCAACTGTGGCAAAGCTGTGGAGGAGGTTTACATGCTGCTACAAACCCATAACAAGATCATACAGAAGCGGAGAGGTCAGAGGAGGCTGTCTAGAGGACAGACCCCTAAACTGACACGCCAAGCATGACTTGAAATTAACCACTTCAAGGAAGGAGGTAAAAGGAAAAGCAAGCTCAAAAAGGCTGTGTGGCACGACTGCATCCCCCTCTCCTCTTTCTTTGCTTCTTGTTTTTCCTTACTCTTTCCTATCACCCCATGGTGGCAAGACGGCTACCACAGCTCCTGACATTGAATACACATTTAAGTGGGGATAGAGAAAGGAGAGAAAAAGGGGAGAAAGTTAGGTTTGTCTGTCCCTTTTATCAAAAATTAAAATCTTTCCCAGAAGCCCCTCCCTCCAGCAGGCTTCCCTTGTCTTTCATTGCCAGAATGAAATATTGATATTTAGGTCAGTCGCTCACAAAAAGGAATGAGGTCAACATGATTGATTTAAATCAGGAGAGCTCTTCTTTTTATTCCAAGGTCAAATATGACTTTTCTGAGCAGAGATGCTGTTGCCACAGGGATGCTGTTAGGTAGGCAATCAAAAGTGTCTGCCCCTAAGACTGCAGCAACAATCCAAGTGGCAAATGGAAAGAAGCAGGCATTGGTGATTCAACAGCAGGGCTGATGGATGCATTTAACATGGGGATGGGAAGAGGGGTCTTCCTGTAAAACCAGCAGCTGCATGAGGAAGGTGGTTGCATGAGTAGAGTATGGCTCTACTGAGAGCAGACTCAGCCTAGGCACAGGGGACATTTTCTTAGCCTAGGCACAGGGGATATTTTGGGCTGGGTGGTAATTCGTTATGGGTGGCTGTGTTAGGTTCTCCAGATAAACAGGACCTATATGTGAGGAACAGGCTCATGTGATTGGAAGCTAAGAAGTCCTGTGATCTATCATTTGCCAGCTGGAGATCCAGGATAGCTGATGTGTAGTTCCAACCTGAGTCCGAAGGCCTGAGGCTGGGGAAGCCAATGGTGTAAACTCCAGTTCAAGGACAGAAGATGATGAGATGAGATGTTCTGGCTCAACAAGTGAGGCAGGAAAAGAAAGCGGGGGCAGATTCATCCTTCTTCTGCCTGTTCCATTCAGGCCCTCAATGGATTAGATGATGGTGCCACACTGGGAGGGTATCTACTTATCTGATGTCATCAGTTCGAATGCTAATCTCATCTAGAAACACCCTCACAGACATACCCAGAAATAATGTTCAACCTGGGCACCCTGTGGCCAGCCAGGTTGACACATAAAAGTAACTGTCACAGTGGCCATCCTGTGCATTGCAGGGTGTTCGGCACGATCCCTGCCCTCTGCCCAACAGACACCAACAAATACTTCCTGCACAGTAGTGACAAAGTCTCTCGCCAGGTTTTGTCAAATATCCCCTGAAAGGAAAAATTATTCCCTATTGAGAGCTACTGCCTCCCACTAAATATGGCTTTGAGCGCTATGATCACAACAGGACCCAAGTCACACAATTTCAGGTGACACTCTCTCCCCCCACCAAGAGTGAGTGCCTCCTTACATTCTGTGCCTTAGGAGCTTCACTCACCTCTCCCTACTTCTGGCCATGTGGTGTCAGCCTATGTTTCAACGAGAATAAACCTGATTCTATGTTCTTGTTTGGGGATGTAGTTGAAGATAGAGCTCTTTATGCAGCACAAAGTGGTCTGTGTATGAGAAACTCCAGGAAAATTCCTGTCTGTATGTCCAAAGAATACACATGTTTTTCCCAAGCCACTGGTTTGCT
The DNA here is from genome assembly GCF_004126475.2 of Phyllostomus discolor. Lineage (NCBI taxonomy): Eukaryota > Metazoa > Chordata > Mammalia > Chiroptera > Phyllostomidae > Phyllostomus > Phyllostomus discolor. The sequence continues at coordinate 8,214,390 of NC_040916.2, read as the reverse complement.
TTCATCTGATGAATATTATAAATTGTATAATCTTCTGCCTCTTTGACATTGGTCGTTATTAAATTGTTTCCCTTTTTTATATCGGCTGTTACTGAACTTGGAAACCAAACCTACAGCTTCTACAGCAAGAGTGTATAATAATATTTCTTGCATTATTCCTGACTACATTTTAAATTTCTGCCTTTGTTTTTTTTCTTTTTGTTTTATCTGTTTTGTTTTGGGTAATCTTACATTTTATGTATCCATATATTTAAAATACCTTAAAGATGTTTGGAACTAATGTTGTTAACCAGTACAGGGCCTGGCCCCCAGAATGCATTTGGTATGAAAAAGTTTTCTTCCTTCAGTAATGATATAAAAAAGTGAGATGCTGTGTGGGGCAGGCCTTTGTAAATGACCGCAAGTTCTGGAAATAGAAGAGCAATATTTGGGATGAGGGTGGTTTCAGGGGTGAAGAAACAGAGACCACTTGTAGCAAAAGATGTGCAAAGAACATCCTCTTTTCCAGGAAAATAAATAACATCCAGTGGTAGACTTCCGACCTGTGCCTTTACTGATGAAAACTCTTGCAGCTTAGAGAACTTTCATGAAACCTACCACCCACGCCCAGCCCTGAAAGCACTTTATTAATCTGTGTTCAAGTGCCTTAAGTGTCATCTTCCTTCGCCATGGGCACATGTTATGACTGGGTTATGTTCCATTTTTCAAAGGCAAGACTCAAGTAAAATGACAAAGAGGGTTAAGTTAAGAAGCAATTCGAAAACTGAAAGCTATGGTTACATTAAGTGACTGAACAATAGGCCCCATCAGCAAAGACAGAGCAGATGTGGGGGTGGGGGTGCTTTAAATAGCCTCTGCTTCTTGCCATCAGATTACTGCATTTTCATCATAATTATTAAATCTTGGCAAGAGGCTCAGCAGCCTGTTACCCACCTCCCTGATGTCAGGCTGCTCTCCCACGCTGCAATTTTGAAACCTGGTTGGCAATTGCACCCCGAAGAGCAGTTCTAACAACGCTGCATCCAACTTTTCCCCACTTGAAATCTTCAATTATGTATGTATAGACTAATGGCAATCTACAGCCTACCATTTTCTCCCTCTGTCTTTTTTCTTATCGCCATGTCATTAGCTTCAACAAAATTAACTTAGGGACATTTGGTGCTCAGAAAAGCCAGGGGAATAATAATAGACGGATTAGGGTAAAGGGGATAAGGCAGACAGAGGACAGTTTGACTTCCTTCTAGAAAAGTTTGAGCCACACAAAGAGAAAGGCACATACACACGAAGATAACATCAAACTTTGCAGAGAAAATCTCAGTGCATGGTGAGCTAAGCTACTAGAAATCCCTAGGATATTAAATAATCACCAATCTTTAAGGGAAACACACGGGACAAATTAAAGTTATAATATGTTTTATATAGCATAGAACATTGGAAAAAATAGAAGAGAGATGATAAAGTATTGTTTTTCCCTAGCCTATATAAATTCTTAGTAATAAATAATGAAGACTCTGGATTTAAAAACAACAATTCCTCTGTGTCAGGGGCAGTAGGGAATGACATGTAAAGTACTATTCAGAAATGTGGCATCTGGGCTTTGTCAGAGCCCAGTAAAAGCAAAACCTCAACATGTACACTTCAAAGGGCTTATTTATCCATTCTGTTGTTAGCATTAATTAGCCAGGTCTGACTCGACTATCCTGGGAAAAGTGTTTTGAACATAGTGGGCATTCAATATGTGTTCATAGAATTGAGTTAAGGTTTAGTTGTATATGTTTCAAAAGTAAAAGATGTAAAAACACAAGGGAATATCATTTGGAAATAGCTCTCTAAATATACTCCAAGATTTCACAAATTTTCTATATTCCCATTGGGGAATAAAGAAACCAGAGTTTTATAGGATAAATATAGCTTTTAGAATCTATAAGCAAACTTTAAAATTTATCCCGTGAAAGGTCTCAGCACATTCTTATGGAAAAAAATTTGTTATTCAGCTGAGGTAGATATTATTTCGTGTCCTTGTAGCCCATAGAACAACTGCTCACTGTTGGGCCCTGCCAGGTGATGAGCTCTGGCCAATAGGCTGGTAAAGAACGTGACATAGGTTCATATGGCAGGGCCAATGAGCTGACCGTGGGCAACTGTTTCGTCTCTCTTCCCAGTGCATTGACCAAGGAGGCTACATGCTCCACAGGATGAAGCTACAGCATGGGCTCTTTATCAGCCTGGACTTCTAAATTACCACATGAAGGATTATTGCCCTAAAAAGTCATTCAGGGTCACGTGAATATTGGCACATAGGAATAAACCTTTGTTTTGTTAAACGACTTAGATCTCTATTTAATACAGAGCGTTATAAAACTTATATTGTACTTATTAATGTACCAAGCTTTAGGAGTGAGAAAACTGAAGCTCAGAGAATTATTTTACATGGCTCTAGGTTACATTGCAGGTCAAAGGCAAATTGGCATATGAACCCAGATCTTACTGAACATACTCAGCATGAAGAAAAACATCTAGCCCTTCGACAGGATGGGAGGAAAATCCATATTTGGTCTTTCTTTGGTTATAGAGGTGGGCAATGGGATCAAATAGAGATTTGTGAAGAACAGATGCACCTCTTCTGAAACACAGATTAGCAGAGAAGCAGGGGAAATAGTTATTTATGTGTTTTTTGTTCTGCTTAAAGTGCTCTCCCCATAGGTATTGTTAAATAATTTTTGTTTCTATAAAAGACAGCCGCATATTCCAGTGGCGTAACACAAAAGAAGTTCATTTCTCACTGACATAAAATCAACAGAGCTCAGGAGCTTAGTGTCACATAGTTATTCAGGAACCCAGGTTGGTAGACTCTGCCATCTGCAATACATGGTGTCCAAGGTCACCCTGGGCACTGGCAGAAATCCAGCAGCCAGAGGAAGAGCAAGTGTGAGGAACTGAGCTGGTGTTTTTGGACCAAGACTGGAAGTGGCATGTATCATTTCTCTCTCATTCCTTTGGCTGGAAGACAGCCCTGTGTTTCTACTGACCTACAAGTAAAACTGGGACATTTAATCTAGCTGGGTGTCTGGGAGGAAAAGGAAAATGTTGGTAAAAATATAACAGTCTATACTGCATCAATCCTTCCTGTCACCAAATAACCATTTCATTCTTCTTCTCATGCATAAAACACACTCACCTGCCCCAGCTGCATTATCCAGCCATCCAAGGGAGGCAACCCCAAACCCTGTTTAATCCCTGCATCCAGCTCAAAGTCCAGGATCTTCAGGCGATGTTCAATCCTCTCCATCAGATGCCCATTTATTTTCAGAAATCTGAACTAAGAAGTAAACTGCCCTCCCAAACAATGGTGACATAGGGACAGAAAACTGTCAAAATCCTCTGGTTTGGGGAAAGAAAGAACGGACACGGCAGTAACTGGTTCCTGCATAATGAACTCTTGTGAGCCAGACATTGTAAAGGCTTCGAGCCTGGAGTTGTGGAAATTTTCTCAATTAGTTTGTAATTGTTCCTTGCAGAAGGAGTTACCTTGTGTGTAGTCTCCATGGCCCATGGTGATGCCCACACTCCGAGTGGCTGTTCTTTACCTATTTAAACCTAAAGGTTTGTTGAGGGTTGCATAGCTTTGTGCTGGCTATTTTTTGTTAGTGATCCTTAAGGGCCCAATAACTGCTTTTAATTTCACAAAAAGAATTTTTAGTTTGAATTCATGGTATTTTTAATCCAATCCAATTACCTCAAAATCTTAGGCGGCTTCTAACTTACTCTCTTCTAATCAGCTACTTATGTCAGAAACTCATCCCAAATTTATTTTCCAAGGGAAAGTTCTCAATCTGTATTTTTTTTTTTACTTTTGATCATGTCTTTTTTCTTAACTTAATATCAGTTTACCCTGATACACCTGGAACACTAGATGGAAAAATCATATCCTTTATCTCATCTTTGAAGAGTCATTTTGTTCAACTCGTAAGTTTTATGAAGGTTTTGTCACTGAGCATCTTTGTCAAGTTTGAATCCGCAGGCACTGGGCTTTTCCAACCTTTTGCAGCCCCAGATTCCTGGTCTCTCTTTGTTTCCTTTTATTCTAATTGAAAATCAGCCAGTTGTATCCTGAAATGATCTTATAATATAATTCTTATAATAGCTTTCTATTAGTGAATAATCATAACTACTTCTTTCTGATTCTTTCATCCATCCATTTTCCTTGGAATCACTGACTTAATGGCATAAAATCTTATTTCCATGTTTTATCAAGTGTTTTGCTAAAAATTTCACTCCTGCGTAAAACTGCCCAGCCTCCAGCATCAGTTTCTTGCCCCAGTTACCAAATCAGTGGCATATATTTTAAGTTTTTATCCAATTATCCTTCAAATGTGTCACAATTTCTCTATTTGTTAAGTAACTCCAGCTTCTATAATAGGCAAACCTGAAATCTTAATTGTTTAAAAGGTATTTACTTCTCTTTTTTCATAAATTCAGTGGTGGTAGCCTGGGGTTTCCAGGACACAGTCACTGAGGATATCAGGCTAAAGGGGTCTCCACCATCTTGCTTCCAACATTGCTCTGGTCATTGACATCTGGCTGGTAAATACAGGAGAAGTGAATAACAAAGATTTCAGTAAACATGTTTAGAAACCAGTTTGAAAGTGGTATGTCTCATTTCTGATCACATTTTGTCTGAGGCTAGGGTTTTGCAGAGTGGGTGACGCAAAAGAACAGAAGCCCATGATAGCAAGGGTTAAAGTGTGAGAGTGACTAGATAGTAAAGGGATTGCAGTGAGGAAGGCGCTGAAGGGTGAGGGGAACTAGTGGGGTTGAAGAACTGGTGGTCTTGATGAAGTCTAAGAGCACAAACATAAATAATAAAGTGAGAAAATGGAAATATAGAAATTCTACTCACCTTCAGAGAGTAAGGTGTTAGAATTGATGTTTTCTTAGATCCATCTGAGAGCAAACTTTAAATTTTGGTTATAGAAGTGGGTTGCTGAAAGGTGGCTAAGATGCCTTTGCTCTGCTTCAGTCCTTTTGAGTCCAGCTCAAAGGCAGGACTAGGATGCAGGGGTTAAGCTTGTGAGTTTTGGAGTCAGAATACCCCTGTTTGAATCTTGGTTCAATCACTTGCTAGTTTTGTGTCCCTTGGCATAGGAATCTCTCTCCACTTCACTACTCATCTATAACATGGTAATAAGAACCTTTCCTCCTTCATAGGGCTGTTTATAGAATCAAGGAGTTAATATGTATGAAATGCTCCATATAGTCTAGCCTATAGTAAGCAGTCATTTATAGCCTGTTTCTGTCATCCCCAACTCTTCTATTTTCAACATTCTCTTTCCCACTTCTATCCATATTTTTATCTAATTGTATGGATCTAAACAATATTCAATATATAGACAGTTTACAAAAAAGATATTCTATACCCTCAACTTTTCCTCCAAATTTGTCTTACAACCTCTAGATGGGAATTTCTTTTTTTATCACATTAAATATCCAATTTCAGATGCAGTGGCATAGTCTAAAGTGGTTCCATTTCACTAAATTTCTCTTGAGAATAACTACCAAAAACACAAAACAAAACAAAACAAAACAAACAAATAAGAAGCTTTTTGTAATAGAAAGTTTGGGTCAAAGTTGTGGCCGATGATCCACCTTGGCATCCATATCGCAGCTGTCACCATCCCAGCTGGAGGGGTATCATTGCTAGTGGTAGTCTTTGCACGTCTCCTTTTACCAGGCTGGAAATCTCCCATAGATTACACTCTTGCTATTCAAAATGTGGTCCACTGACCATTGCATCAGCATCACTTGGGATGTTAGAAATGCAGAATTGCAATTCTCATCTAGACCTACTGCATTCAATACTATATTTTAACAAAATGTCAAGAGATTCTAATGCACTATAGGTTTGCAAAGCACTGATCTACAGCAAAGAAAGTAAACTTTATACCTGTTGATCTAAAGGAAGGGTTGCATCTTTAAAAAAGTACCCTGTTAGATATCAGGCAGAGCCTGCTTAGGATTCATCCTTCCTTTTAGAGATGTGGAACTTAAATTCTAACGTTTTTAAACTTGCAATTCAGGAAAGAGTATAGGTAGTAGCTGATTTCTCAAAAAAATTTCTGAGACACACAAGATTTGGAGAGTTTCTTTAAAGTCTTTCTCCTTAGTTTCCCTAATGTAAGCTTCTCCCTACTTCCAAAGGGAGGAAACAAACAAAAAAGATGGAAAGAAAATGCAATAGGATTTGTGTGTGTGTGTGTGTGTGTGTGTGTGTGTGTGTGTGTGCGTGTAACCTTTAAGGGTCTGTTTAATTGGGAGAGAAGTCTAATAAAATAATCAGTTAGACTGGGGAAGTGGTGGTCTTTTATATGTAGATGCAGGAGGGGACTAAGAGTAATCTGCTTGGAGAGAAGTGAGTAGTTGTCCCAAGAAACTCGTCTTGAAGCTGTGCTAGTACAACAAGGACACCGCTTTTAATAAGAGTATGTACCTATTTGGGGTGATGGTGATAGAGATTATGGTGAAAGTTACAGCCCATCCCCAAATTATCAGCTAAGAAGACAAATTGCCTTCTTGATAGGGTCTATTATTAAATATATATTAAATATAATTTCAGGTTGGAAGGTCCCATCCTGAAAAATAAAAGCTAAAAGCATACTTTACTGAGATTTTCCCTTGTCATAGCTAAGCTAAACATTAGACCAAAGGAGGAGGCCATCAATAGTTTGTAAATTCCTAATCTTTCTGACCACTCCAAGTTTGTTTGAATTTCTCCCTAGCTATTGACCTGAGTGATTAAAAACAAAACAAAAACCAAAAACCAATTGCAATTCAAATCCTTGGTAAACCCTTCTTTAGCAAAGTAATCAAAGTTAACATCACCATCAGCAAGACATATCGCTATTATACTTTCTCCGATATGATGCACTTAGCAGGACACAATATCACTTTTGAGGTATTCTTGTCAAAAATGTATAGTTTCATTCTATTGAAGTTTTCATGAGAAAATATCAAACAAACTGAAATTGAAGGCCATTTTACAAAATACTGGTACTCTTCAAAGGCATCAAGATTGTAAAAGACAAAGAAACTGTCTCAAATTGAAGGAGACAACTAAAAGCAATGTAGAATACTATATAGGATCCTATAACAAAAAAATGGCATTAGTGGAAAAAATAGTGAAATTCTAAAACTTGCAGTTTAGTTACTAGTATTGTGTCCATGCTAATGCCCTGGTTTTGAACCATAACACTAGGATTATATAAGATGTTAACATTAGGGAAAGCTGAGTAAAGGATATAGGGGCATTTTTGCTATAATTTTGGTAACTTTTATATGTTTAAAATCATTTTACAATGAAAAGATTTTAAACAAAAGCTCAAAGCTCTTTTATGTTTGTTTATAGAGAAAACTACAGAAAATGAGTCCCAATTTTCTGTTAGTGTTAGGATGAAAGCATTAGAGACGATAGGAAAATACATCAAGATACTTGGGCCAATAGCAAGAAGAATAGAGAAAGCCCCAAGCATCAATCATAGTCTGAGAAGTGGCCCTGAGATTTTAAAACATGAGTATAAATCACAAAGATCCCAAATAACAACACACGTTAAGTCTATCTATCTAGTTAAATCAATCTATATATCATCTATCTATCATCATCTATCATAACAATCTACATATGCACATAAAATGTATATCTATATTAGTCATTATGAGATGAACTGTGTCCCCCTCAAAATATATCATTGGAGCCCTAAATCACAGGTGGCAAACACAAGGCCCACAGGCTGAATCCAGCCTTCCATCTTGTTTTATATGGCCCAGCACCTTGTTTCTACCCGGCGGCAATGCTGAGCTCCTTGACCCTAGTTAAAGAGTAGTTACATTTGCACAGTCCTTTGAAGGCAACCATGAGGCTGATGTGGCCTGTGGTGAAAAGTAGTTTGACACTCCTGCCCTAACTCCTAGTATCTCAGAATATGACTGTATTTGGAGATAGAGCTTTTAAAGACATGGTTAAGTTAAAATGAGACTGTTGTGGTGGGCCCTAATCCAATCTGACAGGTGTCCTTATAAGAAAAGAAGTTTTGGACATACAAAGTGATACCAGGGACGTGGGAGCACAGAGGAAAGACAATGTGAGGACACAAGCAGAAGGTGGCCATCTGCAAGCTCCACTTACACTTTGATCTTAGACTTCTAACATACAGAATACATGAAAACAAATTGGTTGTCAAAGCCACTCAGTCTGTGGTATTTTGTTATGACATCCCTAGCAAATTAATGCACTCACATAAACCGAAGTCTGTCTGGGAAAAGTCCATCCATTGTTAAAATAATGAGAATGGTTTGTGGGACATAGGTGTACTGTGGCAGCCAAGGAGAATGGACTGGAATGTGCTGCATGAACAATGATGATGTCACTGTACTAGTCAGTGACTCTGTTGAGAGAGCATGTGTATTGTGTGACCTCTGCCATTCAAAATGACTGAGTGAGTAGAGCAATGAATCTGCATCAAATTTTGTGTTAAGCTTGAACACAAAGCTTAATGTTAAGCTAAACACTAGACCAAATGAGGAGGCTATCCATAGCTTGTACATTTCTTAATCGTTTTGACCACTCCAAGTTTGTTTGAATTTCCATGGAGGAAAACTATTGAAAAATATTCAGATGGAATAGTTTCCTCTGAATAGGAAATATTTCCATCCTCTATGGAAACTATTCAGATGATTCAGAAGTCTTTTAGGGTCGATGCAATGAGTGCAGTGCAAATAAAAGTGTGACACATGCTTCAAAGATGGTTGAGAATCTGTTGAAAGTGACCCGTGTTCTGGAAGGCCTGCCACAAGCAGAACATGTGAGAATGTTGAATATGTGTAGGCTACAATCAACAAAGATCGGCAACCCAGGGGACTCAGCCACCCTACAGACCAGATTTGGCACCCTGTGACTTCTGGCTTTTCCCAAATCTGAAATCACCTTTGAAAGGGAGGAGATTTCAGACCTTCAATGAGATTCAGGAAAATATGACAGGACAGCTGATGGAAACTGGGAGAACTGTGTAAGGTTCCAAAGTGCCTGCTTTGAAGGGGACTGAGACATCATTGTCCTATGTACAATGTTTCTTGTATCTTGAATATTCTTTAATAAATGTCTCTATTTTTCATATTATATGGCCAGATAGCTTCTGGACAGAACTCATATTTTAAATAAATCTGTATTTAATTTAGTCTCTTTAAGCCTTCTCTAAACATGTCATTTTTTCCCATGCATGTATGGATGAACATACTATATTCCCAGAGGTAAGACTCTTGGAATATCCTTTTGACGTTCTTTAAGGCCTGTCTAAGCCTTTTATCTAAAAGATGCTCCACTCACCTTTGAGTGAGTATTAGATATACAGATTGCTCTGAATACTTTCCTCATTTTAAGGTGCTGTGTTTAAGAAGGACTTGGACAAACTTCAGCATATTTGCAGGAAGTTGATCTGGAATAGGAGCCATCTATAAATCTTGTTTTTCTATGAACAGTGGTAGGATTTGGGTTGGCTTAGTTTGAAAAAGAAAATCAGGAAGGACATGACAGATGCTTTCAACTATTTGTAGGTGGTACCAGTGGAAGAGACCAGGTTTATTTTATTAATTTGTAGACAGTGAACTAGTTAGTTCAAAGAAACATAGTTTTGAACTATTGGCACCATCCAGGAATAGAGTGGTCTAGCATGAGAGGTGGTAAATTCTCAGTCACCCAAGGTATTCAATCATTTAGCAATGACAAGCTACCAAGGATTATCAGGTCCCTTCCCTGTGTGGAGGTGGGATATGTTTACCTTTTGGGGTTTCCTGGCTCTAAGAGCCTTAGACATTTATAAAGTTAACATGGGAAAGGATTTAGAATTTGGGAGAAAATATCCCCCAAAGAAATGTCAAAGATACAAGCATGAATGAAGCAAGAGAGTATTCAAAAGTCATACATCAGCCCTGGATGGTGTAGCTCAGTGGATTGAGCACAGGCTGGGAACCAAAGTGTCCCAGGTTCGATTCCCAGCCAGGGTACATTCCTGGGTTGCAGGCCATAACCCCCAGCAACCGCACATTGATGTTTCTCTCTCTCTCTCTCTCTCTCCCTCCCTCCCTCCCTCCCTTCCCTCTCTAAAAATAAATAAATAAAATCTTTAAAAAAAAAAGTCATACATTGACCCTACCCCACAGGGAGCTGGCTTAATTGGTGTGGGTTAGGGCCCAACATGGGTATTTCTAATAATCTTCTCAGGTAAGTCTAGTTGTACAGCCAGGGTTGAGATCTCTGATCTAGTTGAAGTATTTAGCAATGCAGTACAATATTCTCTCCCAGTTCCTCATAATCTTCAGCAATTCTCAAAATCCTGAGCTTTATATCAGACTTCCTGACAAAGAAGATGGTGTAAATTCTTCTGAAGTATACTAGCACCAAGCTCCAAAAGAGCTATAACCCGATCACAGGTTTCCAATGTCTACACTTGTTAGACAGCAATCATTATCACACCCAAAGTCAATACAAAAACTTTGTCTGAGAATGTTTCCCTAAATGTAAAAGTTTTTCCAAGTCCCTCATTGTGTGATAAATCGTAAGCATTTGAGTAACTACTCTAGATGCAGCCCAGTATTTACCACGCATCCATCATCCTGCACTGAGAGCTGGGACCTGAAAGGGGAGTCACCTTTGTCTGAGGGCAATGGGGAAAAATACTACAGGAATTATTAATTATTTTAGAAATGTATCATAATATTCAGCAGCTGCTGCAATGCACAAAAAGTTTTTCCCTCTTTGGGAGATGAGAATAATTATAAAAATAAAAATAACATCTAACATTTATTGAGCATGTATCCCATGCTTGTTAGTGTTCTAAGTGAGCACATCACATTGATTAATCTATTTAATTGTAACAACAATCCTATGAAATAGGTTATATTTCTCTTCCCCTTCCAGTTATACAGATGTGGAAACTGAGGCTGAGTGAATTTCTCTGGGTCTTAGAGCTAGCAGGTGACAGTGCTGGAATTAAAATTCAGGATGCCACAGTCTAGAATCCATGGCTCACTGCCTCCAACCCCCATAGATGTGTCTAGTTTGGTGTCATCAGAAGATAGTAAAAACCACTTGCTGTCATCTAGCCCAACTCTTCATATTGTAGATACCTAACAGGGGCCGTGACAGACAGATCTGTCAAACAGATTAGTGTGACAGTCTGGCCACTACACAGCTAAGCAGATAAGCAGATCAAGGAACCCGTAACAGTCTCTTTAGTCAAGTACTAGATCGTATGTTATCTATGTCAGTGATTGTATTTTATTTCAATTAGCCAATCCTTTTTATATAAATGGAATTAAGTTTAATTAATTTTCTTTAATCTTATAATTGGGACTGACCATCTAGCCACCACTGTGGTTTGATTTTTGTCTTGTGCTGCTAAGTTATCACTGCCCTGGTTCTACATTGCTGCAGATACAACTTTGCTAGCTGCCAACCCTATCTAGTGGCTTTCGTTTCCACTTGCTTGTTTTATCTTTAAAAACAAACAAAAGAAACTAGACCTGGGAATGCTATTTTTTGATTAACACATTAATTTGAATTAACACATCAGATAATCTAAGGTAATTGGACATTTCTCAACTGAAAGTTAATTCATCTTGCTGTATAGAAAGATCCAATATAGTCAATTGTTCCCAAATTAATTTATGAAACTAATACAATTTCAATAAAAATTGTACTATTTGACTAGATAAAAGTAACCCAGTTTTTTCCAGAAGAGTCAACAGAATTGCAGCTAAGAGTGTTTGAAGAACAGGTAGGTTTACACTAGCTGACATATAAATATATTACACAATTTAATTAGTGAATGGTATGATCATGGCATAGGAATAAAAAGATCAATGGAAGATTATTTGTGACTTTATTTTAGACTTTATTATTTTGATTTTCATTTTCAAGGGGATTTAACTCCCTGGAAATTTGAAAATGGGAAAAGGTTTACAGTCAAATTAGGGCCATGTAAATGTGATTGGTATTTTATTATTGGAGCCTTTTATTTGTTTTGTTATTGGAGTGTCTTTATGTTATATTTAATCTCGTGGCAGAATTTCTGATAATATATGTTGAACAATGGAGCTAGACACACTTTAGAATGAGAAATAGAATAGAGAGTTGTCAGATCCAGCAAGGGGGTCTGGGGTTGACTTTTATTAATGTACTACTTTGATCCATTTCAGAGCTTTCCGGAATAAAAATCTAACCTTTATCCAGAAAGGATATCCAAAAGGGCAATGGCCAGTGTTGGAGAAAGCAGCCCTCAGAAGGTAGAAGAGGTCTTTTCCTAAGGGATAGCCACACCCATTACCCTTTACAGATGGAGCCAGTGGGTTTGGAAGAGTGAACTTGAGCAATGAGGCAGAGGAACATCCTTTCCCTCCCCCTGGGATTTTCCCCCAACTACTCCTGATTAGTAGATTTTGAAAGGACAAACCAAACTTGCTAGACTAAACATGCTCCTTTTCTTCTCCTGGGCACTGACTGCTACCTGTAGGAGCCAGAATGTTCCTCTGAGCCTCTAGTCTGCAACCATCAGCCGGGAAGGCAGCCCTTGAAGAGAGGAACTGCCCGTGACTGAGCAGCTGCATTGAATTTGGCATTCAGTTAGCAGGGCCCATTTGATTCTCCAAGTTACATTCTTTAACACACCTGTTAACAATAATAAAAGTCATGTTTTGACTCCTATCTACCCTACGGTTCTTATTTCTCAATTTATTTAGAACACAAATAAGCAAGAGGGTTACCACAAACATAATGGGCCTCTTCCGACACTCCAAGAGTAATATCTGATAAAGGTGGCTTCTTGATCTTTCAAGTTAGATACCATGAGTTCTATGGTATCACAAATATATAAGTTCTGACTTCCCCCCCTTCCAGAATCCTGAAGTATTAGTGTTCCAAGGAACAGGGAAATGCTAAATAAATCCATAGATAATGTTGGGTCAGTTGGCAGTTTGCAAAGAAAAAACAAAATAGAAAGAAATTACTATCTATGTAGCGTATGAAACTAAATTACTGATAAATTTTTAAAAGTAAGAAATGAAAATATATAATACTGGTGCATATAAAACCTCAGAACATGGAAAATTTTCCCAGCATTATAGCAATAGCAGCACTATGACAGAATAATAGATATAACTTATCTAACATTAAAATTTTATATAAATAATGATAACCAAACATACCATAAGTTAGGGGAAAAGCAAATAGCAAGCTAGGAAAAAAGATTTTTAAGAATATGTGAAAATGGTTTAATATTCTTGATCTGTAATAACTCTCACTAGTAAACAATAAAAAGATGAATATCCCTGGAGTAAAATGGGAGAAGGGTGATTTGACAGTTCACAGAAAGAAACATTATCTGTAAATACACGAGACAACATCTGATCTCATTGGTAATCAAAATTACAGGCAAAAATAATGAGATTAATTTTTAAACTAAAAAGTACTCATCTTTTCCATATTGTTGGTTCTGGCAATGTAAAGTGGTAAATATGACTTTTCTGGGGAGAACTTGACAATATGTTCAAAAGTTTTTGAAATGTACATAATTTTGACTAGCAATTTCAGCTGCAGTAATTTATTTATTTATTTAATATATTTTATTGCTTATACTATTAGAGTTGTCCCATTTTTGCCTCCCCTTTATTCCTCTCCACCCTGTATCCCCCTCCCACCAGCATTCCTCTATCTTAATTCATGTCTAGGGGTCAAAATATAAGTTCTTTGGCTTCTCCATTTCCCACACTATTTTTAGCCTCCCCTTGTCTATTTTGTACCTACTATTTATGTTTCTTATTTCCTGTACCTTTTCCCCCATTCTCTCCCCTCCCACTCTGCACTGATAACCCTCCAAATGATCTCTATTTCTGTGAATCTGTTCCTGTTTTATTTGTTTGCTTAGTTCATTTTTGTTTTTGTTTCTGTTCTTTAGGTTCAGTTGTTGATAGTTGTGAGTTTGTTGTCATTTTATTGTTTGTTTTTTTATCTTCTTCTTTTTCTTAGATAAGTCCTTTTAACATTTCATATAGTAAGGGCTTGGTGATGATGAAGTCCTTTAACTTGACCTTACCTGGGAAGCACTTTATCTACCCTTCCATTCTAAATGATAGCTTTGCTGGATAGAGTAATCTTCGATGTAGGTCCTTGACTTGGAATGCTTCTTTCAAGCCCCTTCTTGCCTGAAAGATTTCTTTTGAGAAATTAGCTGATAGTCCTAAGGGAACTCCTTTGGAGGTAATTGTCTCCTTTTCTCTTGCCATTTTTAAGATTCTCTCCTTATCTTTAATCTTGGGTAATACAATTATAATGTGCCTTGGTGTGTGCTTCCCTGGGTCCAACTCCTTTAGGACTCTCTGAGCTTCCTGGACTTCCTGGAAGTCTGTTTCCTTAGCCAGACTGGGGAAGTTCTCCTTCATTATGTTTCCAAATAAGTTTTCAATTTCTTGTTCTTCCTCTTCTCCTTCTGGTACCTCTATGATTTGGATGTTGGAATGTTTCAAGTTGTCCCAGAGGTTCCTAAGCCTCTCCTTTTTTTTTTTTAATTCTTGTTTCTTCATTCTGTTCTTGTTGAATGTTTCTTTCTTCCTTCTGCTCCAAACCATTGATTTTTCCTTCCTTTCACTGTTGGTTCCCTGTATATTTTCCTTCATTTCACTTTTCATAGCCTTTACCTTTTCCTCTATTTTGTGACCATACTCAACCATTTCTGTGAGTATCCTGATTACCAGTGTTTTGAATTCTGCATCTGATAGGTTGGATATCTCTTTGCCACTTAGTTGTATATTTTCTGGAAGTTTAATCTGTTCTTTCATTTGGGCCATATCTTATTGTCTCAGTATCTACCAGGGAGGGGAGCCCATTTCCTGTGTTGTGGCACTGTATGTGAGGGAGGAGTCTGAGAGGGAATAGTGCCACTTGCTCAGCTCTCGGCTGGCTTCCAGCCACTTCCCCTGCTACCCACAAGCCAATTGGGCCTTTCTGGTGCTTATTCCTGGGTGGGTGGGTTTGTGTACCTTATAGGACCCTGAGCGTCTCTCCAACAAACTTTATTGTGAGGCTGGGAGTTTTCTCCTGCCACCTCAACCCCCACATGTTTTTTCAGTCAGGGGTTTTGAGGCTTTATTTCCCTGTGCTGGGACCCTGGGTTGCATGGTCTGTCTTGCACCCCAATGTTCCTCCCAATTTATCTGCATGTAAATGTGGAACGGCCCATTCTGCCAGGCACCAACTGCCAGCTGCCACCTTGCCCAGTCCACCAGCCACTCTGCCCGCCCTGGTCCTGCTGTGAGTCCTCTCCACCAGGGCTGCCTGTCTCCACCACCTCTACTGATCTGGATGAATATTTCTTCTTTAACTCCTTGATTGTCAGACTTCCATACAGTTCAATTTTCTGGCAGTTCTGGTTATTTTTGTTTCTAAATTTGTTGTTGTCCTTGTTTTGGTTGTGCGAGGAGGCAAAGTGTTATGTACCTATGCTTTCATCTTGGCCAGAAGTCAGCTTTGATACTTTATTCTAAAAAGATGATCACAGATGCTTGAAAGAGTTAATATTTAAGCATGGCCATTTTATCATTGCTTACAATAACAAAAATGGATATATCCTTAATATCCTATAATAAATATGAGAAATTTAATTCATAAGCTGAAATATTATGCAGTCATTAAAAATTAAGTTGTAGAAGAATATTTAATGATGTTGCGAGATAATAATGATATGTTAAGTGAAAAGGCATGTTTTAAGGACAGAATGCAAAATAATTCCTAATTATTAGAAAATATGTAGAGTAAAAAATACATGTAAATGCAAATCATATTTCTCTCTGAATAGGTGGAGTTATATATGAATTTTTTGCGTGTTTTTACTGTAGTTTTAAGTTTTTCTGCAATTAAACACATTGCTTTTTGCAATCAGAAAAAAAATATTTTCAAAAGGATTATACTAGTAAAGGTTGCATTTTACAAAGAAGAAATATGTGTGCATACCTTATAATATCATAACTAATGAAGCATTAGCCTAGTGAGATTTTATTTATATCTTTACATTTATTTATCTGAGAGAGAGAGAAAAATGTTATTCTTGGAAATATTCTTGCAACTTTCCTACAGGGAATTTTTAAAAGGTAGGGGTCATGACTTTACTGCATTTTAAAGAGCCAAAATCTATATAGACACTGTAATCTCTGTCATTTATAGTAAAGATTCTTTCAACAATCACATGGATTTACATGATCTGAATGAGAGGCCTTTTGGGTGGTATATAGACTTTGGCAGTTACCTGTCTTCAAGTTAGAAGCATGTAAAACCAGAAGTTAAACAATTTTCTGACATGAAGAGCCTCCACAAATTTAGACTTCCCAAGTAATCCGCAAAGACCAAATTTTACAGTCAATTCAACTAGAACAGCCATCAGCACCCCCTCCCCACAGCTGCATCTAAACTACCCACATTATCTGAGCATCTCTACAACAATCAGATCTGTTCACTCAAAACGTAGGGATAAAGGGTTAGTGGAAAGGAAAAGAAAATTGTCCCACTCAGATATCTCATATAACATAACAGGGAGGGCAAGACCCTTGATAGCTTGAAAAAGATTGTCTTGCATCCAAAATGGAAACACTTTTTCTGTTTATCTGGTATTCTCCTATTATGCTCAGTGAGGCCGTGTCATTTATGGCTGTTTCTCTCTACCTCTGCCTCTTTGAAAGCACATCCACAGAATTAAATTTCATGCACTGAAAGGGATGCTTTCAAAAGCTCGGAATCAATTCTTCAGTCATTCCACTTTCTTAACTGTGATTAAAAACATGTGTCCCCTAATTAAGCTAATGAGAAATTGTTAATTGGCACAAAGCCCCCCTCTGTGCACACTTGTTAATGTCACCATCACATTGACAGGAGAAAGGATCAGAATCAAGGGCACAGCTTTATTGAATGACTTTCACATTGGACTTAAGGACAGCAGCTCTGTTTGAGAAGAGGAGGCTGCCTATGACCTCTAGGGAAGGATAAAGAATGCCCTTTTTCTGTTGATTTCATAGGGAAGCAGAAGAAAAAGATGCAATAGGACAATTGATATGCAGATTTTTTTCTTCTTCATAGAAATGATGATATCCTACCCACTGGCCTCTTTTCTATGTAACAATGAATCTATATGAAAAAGCCACGCTGAGTAGGACTGCGTCCCTCTGAAGGACCTCCAGGATGGAGCCTTTCTTGATTGTTCAGCTCACTGTTGGCCCATCTATTTTCCTCTTGGCCTCTAATGAGCAATGTCATTGTTGCACATTATCCTGTATCCAAGGCATCTTGTGGATGGGAGGGGTATGACTTTGTCAGAAGGTGCATGGGCATCAATGAGATTATTTTTCATATTTTTCTACAGTTTCCATTTTGGCAATACCAGAACTTTGTATTTGCCTAGTTTGTCTCTAGCTTTTCCTGTGTACCTGTGTATATCAAAAATAATTAATTCTCAAAGCCTTGGAAAATCTTAAAGCGGATAAATGTCCTACAAGGGATTGGGCCAGGAATTATGGAAGATTTTCAAAAGAAACTCAAGCAAAATATGAGGCAACAAATAAGGACTGAAAGTACATAGATTTGCCTTTGTTCAGACCCTTTAGTTCCAGGAGATGGAACTTTCTACTTTAAGCAAGTCCAAACTCAGGTCTTGGATTGATCCTTTTAGAAAGGGACCAGTCGGAGGCCAGGGTGACTCAGATTATCAACAAAGCTCTGAAAATGCTTAAGAGAAGTCTTGGATGTGGGTGGGGTCTGATGCCCATGCCTGATGGTTCAGAAATATACGAATCATCTGTGGGGCATAGAGGTGGGGAAGTTCTGATGACCTGGAGTCCCCTTTCTCCATCACTTGCCTGAAGCCAGGTGCTCAGTAGTAGTCTTGTTCATCATCTTCGGGAGTAAAGAACACCACAGTCTGCAGGCATGTGAGTCACTGCTGGAACCCTGAGAAGGCACTGGAGCAAGCAGGCTCCCTGAGACTGGGTGTGCAGGGCTAGTGGCTGCTCAGGCAGCAGTTCTGATGAGTGTTTTGATGAGAAAAAAAGGGGAGGCCTATTAAGGAGAAAGCTGTTTTGGCATCAGAGCTGAGGGGCACTGGCCATGTGGTAGCAGTGGTAGTGTGTTTCCTCTACCCAATGCCATGGGCTGAGTGTGAGTCCAGAGAGACCACTTGATGTGGGCTGAGACTCAGAGGGGAGGAGGGGACAAGAAGCACTCTCGGTGTCCTTGGCTAAGAAGGCATGACAGTAAATGCGAGAGAAAGGCATTGTCCTGACTTCTGCAAGGTTCAGCCTTGCTTGGGAAGAAAGCCTCGGGCACAGATGCTGGCATTCCACCTTGTATACCTGCATCTGAAACAGCAATGAAGTGGCCTGCAGAGCTAAGGACCTTGATAAGGGACACAGGTGCACAAGAGGGCAAGCACTGAGGCTACTCTGTGGTGGCTGGAGCTATTCAGAAGCCTGCATTTGCTGGACAAACCTGGAGGGCACTGCAGGAAAACAGATGCCTACAGGTGTGTTCACAAGATGGAGAGAGTTGAGTCACACCCTCCTGTGGGGTATGGTGGTGAGTGGGGAGGGTTTCAGGAGAGTCTTAGGGTGAGGTGAGAAAGGGAGGAGGGGCGCAAGAATGAGAGGCACCATCGCCTGCCTGTAGACTTAAGTCTGTAAAACCTCTGACATCCCATCAAATCGTGGCACGTGCACCTGAGGTGGTATTTTTTCAACATACTCATGTTTTTCTTATAATCTCCCCTGGGAACTATAAGCACAAAATTCAATCAGGAGAGCATCCATTAGCTCCTGTCTGGTGCATAAAGAGGAAAGATAAGAACATACTGGAATATGCCCTCTGAGTATCGGTTGGGTGTTTGGGGTTGGGGGCGAGAGAAGGAAGAGATTGAATTTGCAGGAGTGAGCAGAATGTTCTTGCGATACTCTCTTCCACCTCCTGCCCCCAGGACTTTGCTGTTTAACAGAAGAGTTTTATCCTATGACCAGAAGGTAGGAATGAATGTTTTAGAATACACCTCATTTTGTAAATAAGTGAATCTATTTATTTAGCTACAAATGTTTAGTTCAATCAATATCAGTGGAATGGGGACCAAATAGGTCATGTTTTTTGGAATTCATTTGGAGTAATCCCTTTCTTTTAACCCATTGCTTATCAGAGGGACAGGGGTGAGATGAAATGACATATGTGAGAATGCTTTGTAGACTCTAAAAGCTCTCAGAAAATAGGCTGAAATCTGCCGAGAGTAGCAGAATAATCCATTTTAAAAGTAAGGATGATATGCCAAGATTTAGGTAGCTTTAAAATCCAGCTAGCTCAAGTTCCCAAATGCATCTGTTCCAACGCTTGTCCACCACGTACAGGGCTGGTAGCCACGGCTTTGCAGTCCATGAGTGTGTCTGGCCTGGCAGAGCTGACCAAGAACAGGACACAAGTTGATGCACCAATTTGTCTACTTACCTTAAAAAAAATAAAACCAGAGACTTTGAGCTAGGTTCTAGGTGAGTTATTTTTATGGACACTTACCTTCGTTCATTTTTTACAGTAATGAAGGCCCTATAGTCCCCATTGAATTGGTTCCAAAGTTGACTAAGTGTCTGAATATTCTTTGTTCTTTTAACGGGGAACTTCCAAGAGAGGGGATGCAGGAGGCCCAGGCTCTAGGTTCTGTCTTCTTCACTTACCCTTCAAAACCTACTTGCTTCTTACTGCTCTTTGTCACCTCTAGACCACTTGCACCTGGACCTTCTCTTTGGTCACCATACCCACCCAGGGACACTGTCTTTTTGAGTAGCTCTTATTTTTAAGCCCTGCTCTTAAGAATCAGTACCATACCATACCTGTATCCAGTGTAGACTTCTGGAACACCAGACTGGATTAGAGGCTGAGGTCTTGTACTGACATGGAAAGAAACTTCGGACTATTTTAATCTTTTGTTCCAGTTTCTAAGCATAGCAGGTAGCAAACCTCCACTGTGTATCCCAAGTCAAGGGTAAGTCCAGGATGAAGACATCTTTTTGCACCCACTTTGTTAAAGCTGTAAGGATCATCACTGAACCCAGATGACAGAACGTGGATGTGAGACATTTTATGCATGAGTGTTAAGGGAAAGTGGCATGGCAAGGTATTTCATGCAGTGTCTCTGACTCCCAATCCCTCTTGCTAAAGCCATGAGAATCCCAACAATCACACACCCATGTCCAAGGTTCTGCAGCCCACTTCAAACCTGAACCCTCCCCATGCTGGCTGGAGCAACCTTCACTCCTAATCTTTCAGAATTTTGGCCTAGGAATAGACATACTATTTATCCTTTCCAGAAATATGTAGTGAGCATGTGTTATGTGATAGGCACTGTTCTAGACATTGAGGATAAATTAATGATGAACAAAACAGACAAAATTCCTGGCTTCCTGGAACATACAGGTAAGAGAAAATGGAGTGAGTTAAATGTACAGATTGCTAAACTGTGGCAAGTACTATGGAGAAAGATAAAGTATGTAAGGTAGACAGAGAATACTGGCATGTGCATTGCAAATTAAAGCAGGACAAACAAGAAAAGTACTGCCCAGGAGGTGACTTTGGGCAGACTTGAAGGAAGTGAGTGATGAGGACATCTGGAGGGTGTTCTAGGCATAGGGACGGGTGATGGCACAAGCTCAGAGGTAGAGGCAGCCCTGCCATCCTCCAGCAGCAGCTGCACGAGGCCAGGGTAACTGAGACCCATTGCATGAGGGGGCGGGTGCACACACGCAGGGAGAGCAGGGAGAGATCTGAGCAGGGCGGTGGTGGCAGTGGGAGACCCCATTACACATCTTGGGCTCTGCTGTGGAGAATATACAGAAGGGTGGAGTGGGGCTGAAGGCAAGAGTGGGAACCGAGAGAGCAGGTCAGGGCTCTCGCAGTCATATGGGTGAAAGATACGGGTGATTTGGACCACATGGTGCGGGAGCAGTTCCAGAAGAGATGATAAAAGTGAACTGATTTTAAATAAATTTTGGAATTGAGCAAACAGGATTTGCTGCTAGACTGGATAAGGGGTATCAGGAAGAGAGAACAACTCCTTTGCTAACCCCCTCAAGGGGACTTAGGGTCTTGGGTGGTCTGCCGGTTCAGACCAGATCCTTAGCTTGCAGATGAGGCTCCCTCTCCCCTCCCAACCCCATTCTGCACACAAGGAGTAAGATGGGACTCTTGTGGCCCCAGGCAAAGCACAGGGATTAGATGATAAATCACTGGATATAAACGCATTAAATTAAAAGTCATAAAGGATTATCTTCCTTCCTAGGCCTAAAAAAGTATGGCTTCTTTCATGTGCTGTCCGTTGGATTATCAGAAGAAACCCTCCAGCCCAGTTTACATGTGCCTCCAGGTACCTGGAGCCCTCAGGTGGGACGATTTCCTGCCCTTTCTTCCCCAACCCCTTCTTTATTCTGGGTATCCAACAAATCTTAAGTTGTTATTTTTCTAAAGCAGGAGTGTTTATGACCTTCCCTTCCCAGGGTAGAAAATAGTTTGTTTTATTAAAGTACACATAAAAGAGGCGAAGTTAATAAAAGAGAGAGTTGGGGGAGGCAAGGGAGCCGCGGCTTCAAGAATAGCGCGTTTTAAACGCTCTGAGGAAGCTCAGTCTGCCCTCACTCCCTTCCCCGTCAGCTATCGCTGCAGGATTTTTGCTCGCATCAGCGATTCCCCACCCCATCTTTCTTTCTCACAGGTAGTTTTGAAACCTCATTTCAGCCTCTTTGGATGAGATGCCAGCCCGTGACTGGATCCAGGCCTCCACCAGCAATCTGGCATTCTGTTCCGGCCAGTTCAGCGGCTATCTGAAAGATAAAATAGATAGCTCGGGGTCCGTGTTGGGGCCGTGGAAACAGGTGTTTGCTAAAGCTGCACATTACTCCTGCAGGAATGCTTTGCCTGGGGGCATTCGGCTTTGTCGGCCCCTCTCCAGGGGGCGGGGGACAGCACAGTTACCTTTAAGTACCCAGATAGAATGAAACACTTCCTGGGGGTAATAATATGCCTTGAAATGAGCTTCCTGTCTCTTTCTATTATAAACAGTGAGCAGGCATTTCTCACCACCTGGAAGATACTGCCATTGCGGGCGAGGTTCGCTTCTGCAGCTCGGCTTTCCACGGTGTTCAATCATGGCAGGCACCACCCCTTTCTTCCCTCCACCATGCAGCTCCCTTTCCGGTGAATGGGGGTATGTAAGACCCTTGAAAGGATAACCGCTACCATACCACACTCGACTAGAATGCATCATTGCAATTGAATGGGGACCGGCAGGGCAGAAGCAGCTAAGAGATGTGACCTTTTTTCTGGCAAGCAAAGATTTTTACAAAGCATTGAGAAGGGGGCCAGACAAAGGGAGCTGATCAGATTTCTGAAGTGTTTGAGCAGCTGTAAGCTTATGCATATGAATAGCGAATGCCTGTGTGAAGCCACCAAGTCCAGAGCAAAAGGCCATTCGACTATACCAGAGGGAAGAAGGAAAGTAGAGGTGGGGGTCAGGGGAAATAATAAAGGCTGTATTAAAACGGTGAATAATAGAATTCAGAGGTTATCACCAGAGTCGAAATGAAATATGAGGTTCTCACTTTCATTCCTTCTTAAGCCTCAGGCACTGCTGATGTGGTTTATTAAACAGCTGTCACAATCCAGGCCCCTGAGGCAGACGCATTCAATAGGGTGTGAAGGAACATTCCAGTAGAGGCAGATACAGCAACTGGTTTCACAGCAGGCTCCCCCACTGCAAGTCCCTTCCCATCCTCTTGCCTCCTGCTAAAGGGAAATAGAAAAGGAAAGGGGAGGAAAGACCAAAGGAATGGGAAAATGAGTAAAAAGCGGGAAAAGTAAATTAACAGAGAAAGAATACTCTTGTAAAATATGCTGGTTCTTTTCTCGCCACGATTAATTAAAAAGTATCTGGTAAGCCACGTAATTTGCACACTGTGGAGTACACAGAGATAGACCATGCAGTACCTGCCCTTGGGGGACTTAGACTCCAAGATGACATTAGCATTGAAGGAGGAGTGGGCTTCACCAGGAGAGAGCCTAGAAAAGGCTGTTCCCAGGCAGAGAGTAGAGGCATGCAAATCTTTACCATGGTGTGACTTGGGCACAAGATTATTTAGTGAGGAATGGCAAAAGGGAATGTAGGAAAACTGATTGGGGCAAAATGGAGAAGGCCCTTGCATGCCGCCCTGTGGCTTTCGCATGGTGATCCTAGAGGACAGGTGAATCCTCGAAGGGCTTTAATCGTGAAGTAGATGAGTATTTTAGCAGGGCCTCTTTAGGTTCTCTG
The DNA here is from genome assembly GCF_004126475.2 of Phyllostomus discolor. NCBI lineage: Eukaryota > Metazoa > Chordata > Mammalia > Chiroptera > Phyllostomidae > Phyllostomus > Phyllostomus discolor. The sequence goes on along the minus strand of NC_040916.2, from coordinate 8,190,979 downwards.
CGGAGGACCAGCTGAAAGGAGGCAAGACTGAAGACAAGGCTATCATCAAGAGACTCCAGAGGAGGGATAGTGCTAGACTCCCCTGCAGGAGAGATAGAGCCCATTCCTGCCCAGCCCACTTGGCACTCCCTGGCCTATCCTTAGAACAGCAGTGGTGAGCAGACAGTGTCCAGGGGGAGACAGCAGGAGGAGCAGGTAAGGAGGGTAGATGTAAAGCTCTGAAAGCAGATGGTTCCTGAGACTGTACCCAGCCCCATTCACGCCTTGGTGGCCTCGGAGTCATGGCAATTTTTTACAAGTGCCAGTCAGGCCCCCAAGAGTAGCATGCGCTTCCAGAAGAAACCGATTCCCACTTTAGGCTAGATAGTAATTATCTCCGGTTCTAAAATTCCTTAAAATGGCTTGGCTTTTACTTCTGTTTGCAAGTAGATTTAGCAGTTTTTTATGATGCTATGCTATTTAATTGTTAATTACATCATTATTTTATTATCCAGAAATGAGAAACACTTGTTATGCTTTAACATTTTTTGAATTCCAGGGGGAAAAGAAATTGCATCATTAACTTATTTTTTCAATAAAAAGAAACAAGATACCTTAAATCAGCCTATTCTTTGCCTTATAGCTTTTTTCCCCCCAGCAAGTGCTACAGGATAAAGTAATTGAGTAATTAGGAATAAATGGCTTCCAAAGCGCTATCTTATTTCGTTCTAAAAAGGGTAAGTGTTCTGTATTCCATTTTAAAAGTGCCCAATTTGCACTAAAAGAGAAGTGAGGAATATAATTCTGGAATAATTGCACTTAATAAGTTTGGTGACTAAAATTTTCTCATCGCTATGGCTCCCATATTTTCCAAACAACATTCAGCATGTTTCCTGAACTATGTAGACACAGTTCCACGTCCCTCAAGTCTGGGTTTGGTTATCCTGGCCGACTTTGAGTTATATTCATTCAGAGAGTATTTCCTCCCTTCTGTGCAGATCACGGAAGGACTAGAGAAAAGAGCTGATAGCCGTACATGTATTATTTTTTTCTCTTTATGATGGCTTCAGCTTACAACAATGAAATTGTGTTGCTGTTCTTGTTTCCGTGGTGGTTTAACAGCTACAGAACACTGGCATTCTTTCACATTTGCTTAATAAATTAGTGTTCTGATTCTGGTTGACTTGTTTGGTGGGAACATTAAGTTTACATGCCAAGGAAAGGAGAGAAGAGTGATGGGCACAGAGCTTAGGGAGAGGTGGGGAAGGCAATTACAATTTATCAGGCAAGAGTGCCAGGATTTCATTTTTCTTCTAAACCAAGGACTGGTTCATAAGAGTAACCCATCATAGGGGTAATCCTCTTTTTATTTTTCTAGGACACCGACTGACACATTGGATCCTAACATGGTCCTGTGACTTAGGCAGGTGATGACGCCCACTTGCCAGGAGGGTACCATTGGGAGCACTCTTGAGTCCTCCTGCCAGTTTTTCCATCTGAATAAAAGGAGCATTATCCCAAATAGGTCCATCTCTCGCAGGGGTATTGCAATGAGAAAATGGCATAACAGATGTGAGTGCTCTTAGAATGTAAAAGCAATATATAAATGTAAGAGATTCTTAGTTTCTATTACAAAGATCCATCTAATCCTGCCACATCATGACAGCCTAAGTCCTATTAGCTACATACATTATAATAATCTGTTATTGGCAGAATCAGCCTTGGGTGGTAGCAGCTGGCCGTGACTATTACCATGGAAATCTGTTGGAAAAATGACAAATGAAGTACGACTAAAAAGAAATAAGACTGGTTAGTATATGTTACCTGTGGAAACTGGTCTTGGTTCTGTCTCAGCACTGTGAGTTCCTCCAAAAAATGTGTCTACATGAGTCTAGCTGAATCAACTTGAATAGAATAGCAGGGTTGAGAGCCAAAGTCCTCCTTTCTAGATCCAGCTGTACCACTTACCAATTCTTTCTGTTAAAGACTTAGTGGAAATATTTCTTTTGGTAGGCCTAATCATGTCTCGAGTGAATTGTTGAATTATGTTGGTAAATGCTAGGTTCACAATGGTTTTATTTTAGATGGGAAAATAGACTGAAACTTCGGATCCAAGTGAGAAAAAGCCTTTTTCTCTCTCATTCATTCATTCTTTCATTCATTCATCAAATATAAACACTGAACACTTAGTAGGTACCAGGCCCAGTTGTAGACACTGAGGATAACATAGAGAACAAAAGACAGAATGTCCTTTTTCTCTTGGGGCTTACATTTTATTGAAGAACAGTATATTAATCTCCTGTGGTTGCTATAATAAATTATCACAAACTGATGGTTTACAACAACAGAAATTCATTCTCTCATAGTTCTGGAAGCCAGAAGTCTGAAGTCAAGGTGTTGGCAGGGTCGCTCTATCCTTGCTTCTTTCAATTTCCGGTGGCTGATTGCATTCCTTGGCTTATGGCCATGTCATTGTAGCCTTTTAGGCCACTGTCTTCAAATCTCCTCCTGTACTGTCTTCTCCTGTTTTTTTTTTAATGCATATCAAATCTTTCACTACTGCCTTTTTGTGCATGTGATTACATTTAGGGTTCATTCTGATCATCAAGGATAATCTCTCCAAATCAAAGTCCTTAACTTAATCTTACCTGCAAAGACACTTCTTCTATATAGGGTATATCTGCAGATTCCAGGGGTTAGGATGTGACTGTATTTAGGGAAAGCCATTGTTCCACCTATCAGAGTGATAGTTAATTGGTAGCCAGGTCAATACACAATGTGTCAGATAGTGTTGACTGCTAGAGAAGAGTAAGGGTGATTGATGTTTGGAGTGGGTGTGGGGTTACTGTGTTAGATTCCATATCAGAAAGGCCTCGCTAATATGCTGAAATGCTGATTAAAGCAGGAAGCTGAAGGAAGGGAGGAAGCAAGCTCTGCAAATGGGTGGAGGAAGCATCTTTTAGGCAAAGACACTTATTTCCAGAGATAACAGTTTTGCTGTCTTGTAGCCTGGTTTCCTATTAAGTGCCTAGTCATTTTGGTCAAATATGTTCTGAAGTGTTGAACTTCTTCTTCAATTTCTTTGAGACAGCTTAGGGACCCAAGCATGGGACCCCAAGGATACCAGCCAAGTAGCCAGGAGGACCACTGGATGACAAAAATGTCACCACCCCTCCACTCCCTATTCAAAAACTCAGAGGTAGCTGATTTTATCTCCCTTCTAACTGCCTGCTTAAATTGCTGACCTGCATGCACAGTTGATGGAGGTTTGACCACCATATGACCTTGACCTTTCTAGGGTGGTGGTTAGGAGCAGTCTGTCATCTTGCCCCCAACAGTGGCAGACTCCAACATAGTTACCAGGCAACACAGCTGGAAGAGGAAGTCACCAGACCCTGAAACAGAAAGTTCCACAAGGCTGCCTTTTTCATAAAGCCCACCTTTTCAGGAAAACCTGCTTTGTCCCCAGTTTATAAAAGCAGCCATGAAAAGCCAGCCTCCAAACCAGTTCAGAGGACCTTTCTTTCCTCTTTGCTACCTTCCTTGTGCTTGGGCATAAGCTTAATAAAATCTGTCTGGAAATTTATCTGGGGTTTTCTCTCAATTTCTATTTTGGGGAACCCATGAATCAAGGCCAGTAACATCTTAATCAGACAACATTTCTCAATATGAATGACTGGAGCACCCAGAGTTACAGATTCAACCTCTTAGAAGAAACTCCTAAAAATGGCCATAGAATCCTCTGTCCTCTGGTGTCTCAGACAACTTCTAAAGTAGAGAAGGTTAAATTTTTTTAAAGATTTTATTTATTTATTTTTAGAGAGGGAAGGGAGGGAGAAAGAGAGAGAGAGAGAGAAACATCAATGTGCAGTTGCTGGGGGTCATGGCCTGCAACCCAGGCATGTGCCCTGACTGGGAATTGAACCTGCGACACTTTGGTTCACAGCCAGCGCTCAATCCACTGAGCTACACCAGCCAGGGCGAGAAGGTTAAAATTTGATGGATACTGGTCATCTGCTTCCTTTCTACAGGAAATGTTCTTTTCTTTTAGGGTTTCCAGATATGTGTGTTCTCTTTCTCCTCCTTCTTGACTTTTCCTAACCTTTCTTATCATTAAGAAATCAGACACATTCAAATTATTTTTGCCTAGATTTTGAAAAATACTCTAAAATATTTCTAGTTTATATGGAAAGTAGTTAAAATTCCCCCCTTGATTCCATTGATCTTCCTTGGGGAATTTAATGAATTTCAATACTTCTGAAGATAGTTGCTTCACTCTTCTGTGGGTGGAAAGATAGTCACCAAAGAGGTAGTGTCTCGCTGTCTTCTATATAACCTATGTGTGGGCTGCACATGGGCTTTGCTTTGAACAGCTATCAAGGCACCATTCACAGAGAAGTGAGCGGTGTACTCTGAAGTTGAGTTACCCAGGGATCCTACAGTTTTTAAAGAGGGTGGGAAAAGACCTTCCACCTACAACCAACACGTCTCAGTCCCCTCCACACTCAATCACTGCTTGAAATCCTCTCCATTGGAATTTAGCATTCTATTCTGAAACAGAAATGTTCTGGGGAAAGCATTCATATTGAGACTGTAAACTAGAGTTCGTCATTTACACCTGACCAATGTGTATTAGTTTATTCTTGCTAAGTAAGGGAAAATTTTTTAATTGAGGAAGAGGGAGATTCAAGGGAAGATCTAATAAACTATATGGAAAGAAAATTCTGGCCTTCTCGCAACAGCACAAGAACAAAGAATGAATGCTAGAGGTCAGCGTATAAAGATGGAGAGAGTAGGAGACCCTGAAGGGTCTGGTCCATGATAGCAGTGTTGCCTTGGCAAGTCATCTCAGCTTTCCCGACCTCCTCTTACTAGTCCCTCATAAAGAAGTTGCTATTAAATGAAAAGATCCCTTTTAGTTCCACAGCTTATGATTTAATTTAATAGCTTGCTTTTACTGAGAGTTTATTCAATTCCAGGCACTTGTTATATCTTTTCTGTACATTATTTTATTTAATCCTCCCAATGATTCCCATGAGATACTATTATCATCTCTATTTTAGAGATGAGAAAACTGAGGCTTAGAGGGATTTAGTAAATTGCTAACAGCCTCATAGCTCCTAAGTGACTAAGCGAGGATTAAACTCCATGTCAGTTTGATTCTAGAGCCCTTGCCCTTGTCTACCGCATTCTGTGGGCAGAGGAAGGTACACCATAGCCTGAAAATGAAACCTGGACACCCATTCCCTCTTCCTCTTTAAGTTTTTTTGAGCCCCATTGGACATTTCTTATGACATTTTCAAAATTGTCAGAGAATGTGTACACTTAATTGGTGCTGACTTGCTGGCTTAACATATAGTCACTGTCTTAATTCAGAAAACACAGAACTTGCATTTAGCTGCTTTGAACCAACTCTTCTGGTCAACATGGTTAGAGCTTTACTACAGGAGAGCTTATGAGAGCTGGAAAGACACCCTCAGATAAGCTGGTCATCAAATGGCACCCACTATTAAAATCACATTTTTAATCCTGAGCCCCTAGGGTTAGCCTGGGATCCTCCCACCTGTGAAGCCTCCTCCAAAGAGATACCATAGCTCAGAGGCAGAGAATACTTGGCAAGGATGAGTATCAGTATGTCGGTCTAGGAAACCTGCTGAAGTCTCCTTGGCTGGAACAAATGCATCTCTTAGCATGGCCCGTCATTTTGATTTTTTTTTGACAATTTCTAAATGTGTATGGAAACAACCTGCCTCCCTTTATATTCATGTATTCCAGCACATAACGTCTGATTTTCTGCATGGTGGGAGTCAACCAAGCGCCCTCTCTCCATTCCCCAGCTCACCGTTTTAATGCGTTTCATGATTTTGTTGCTTTGGTGTGCATTTCAAAATGACACATTTGATCAGTTCTTTAGGTAATATTGATGTTTTGCCCTTTTAAATGTGTCATTTGATTTTCTGATGTTATTCTCCACCTGCTTTGGTAGCACTTTCATTTAGTCACAGCTTTTTATCGAGTCCCTAAAGGTTTACATAAAGGAATACGACCTGAGGGCATTTTATTTTATTTGAAAAATGTTTTTCTCTATTCTTTGTTCCTGTATATGCCCCCCACCCCACCCTTTGCCAACCTATATCTTCCCTCTCCTCTCCAGCCACATCACCTCCTTATCTACTCTTTAAAACACAGTGAATAAATTCCTCACTACAAGAGCCTCAAACACTGGCCTTTCCTCAATCATATTTGAGTATTTCATTGTATAAGGCCCGCTGCCTTGCCTCTGCCATTCCCTGTGGATTCCATCAAAGAGCAATTTTTAAAAGTAGGTATGGGGAACGGGCTGATGTTTTACATTTCTGACATGTTTTTATTGCTCTCGTTGAAGACATTTCCAAATAGTAATTCCAAGTTTTTGAAGGCAGCAACCAAATCCCAGTATGGTCTGTTCTTTTCTTATTATTTGACATTTTTTTTTATTTTTATTTTTTGCTTTCTTTTACTTTCTACTGTATTTACCTTACATTTCTGGCAGGTTAATTTCCAGTTTTTTAATATCTTCAAGTACAGTAAATGCAGATGTTAGAGACATGCAATAGTGTTGAGAGGTTGATCAAAAGCAAGCAGAAGCCAATTTCTCCTGAGCAAAATATCTGAAGAGACCTGAAGGATGGGGTCCAATAAATAAAAAAATACCTTTCTTTTATGTTCACAATTGTCATCACAGATTGTTTCAAAGCTTAGATTCTGCACAGACAAGCCATGCAGCCTGTAAATGTCCCCCTTCTTAAGTTAGAAAAGTCCCCAACATAAATGTCTCTAAGCTCAAGATTTTTTTTTGTTAAGAAAAGACATTGTGTTATAAATAAGAAGCACAGAGTAAGTTCATATCAAGTGTCTTGTTTGTTTCATTGGGAAGAGTTAAGGATATATTAGTCTGTGGGAATAAACATAAAGTTGCAAGATCACTGGGGCTTCTATAGTGGGTACACAAGTTCATATAGGACTAGCCTTGGGCATAAATGTAAATGGACCAAGCATCTTTAGGATTATCCCATCCCCCCTTCCTTTCTGCATAATTTGCACACTCACTGCTCCTATGAATTCCTGGTAAAGAAGTATAGGGCAGTGAAGAGAGAATGAATTTTGACATTAACATGGATAGTATTTGAACATGGGCTCTTGTACCATCAGACTGCACACCTAAACTTCATGACTTATTTCCACATCTAAGAAAAATTAGACGAATATTACCAATTTCCCAAGAGGAGGCTGACATCGTCTCCTGGTATGATGGAATGTGACAAAAATGAAACCAAGGGCATGCTGCATTAGTCATGGGAGTTTGCTCAGGAGCCAGCAGCGATTGTGATCATGAGGGGGAAGACGTGTTAGAAGCTTAGTCAGGCAGTCATGTAACTGATACCAGGAGCATTCCAGGCAAAAGACGCAACTTGCAGGTCCAAATGGATAAAACCAGTTTATAACTTAAGGAAGTTGGCCAGGTATAAAGACAACAGAAGGAGAGACAGGAGTTTGATAGCTCACACATTTCTTCAGGATATTATTTGCAGGCTGCTCCTGTCTTCATACTTGGCTACTTCCTTTAAGTAAGGACTTATTTTTATCTGTCTACATTTTCAAGCCTTTCTCTCTTTTTTTTTCTATTAAAGGAAGAATAGAAGAAACTGGGATATTTTCATTGCTCGCCATGCATGCCCCAAACTATTATACTCCTTAATCCTAGCTTTAGTCCTCCAATTGCACTGATCTCCATCTGTCTTTCTCTACCAGAACACAAACTACATAAATAAAGTGACTTTTGGTCTTCTTTTTCATTTTCTTATTCTCAGTACTTAGAATAGAAGTGGATTCAGAGGTCTCAGTAAATATATTTTGAACAAATAGACAAATGATTAGAAATTGCTAAGGAATGTATAAGTAGAATTGTAACAAAGACAAAGGACTTCATAACATTCATTGACAGCTTCTAGGTATCAATCAATCACTCACATATCCAACTTTGTTCCAGGCACTACCTTTTGTTGGAAATTCACTGACCAACAGAACCAGTTTGTCACTCTTAACAAAATAGACTCTATCAGGGATACAAGTGAGTGGAATATTATACAACAGTGTAATAAAGACCATAGAAAAAGCATGCACAAATTAGCTCCTTAAGAAAGTGCTTTAAAATGTTTTCCCATGATTCCTCTACCTAGGATAAAATTCATTTTATAATGGACTCTGAGAATACACCTATAATAATTGGCTCTTGGGGAAAAAATTTCTGAGATGGCATTTTTCTTCTGCTTCCCCCCCAAATAGAGAAACACAGGTCCCCATTGTGGAGCCTTCTTGAGTTCCAAAAGAGATACGTGACTCTGATGCTGTCTCCACAGAACTTAGAACTGCGCCAGGCTGTCCACGCATCAGCTCTATCCACCATGCCCCTCACAGTACAGAATAAAATCCCTCATACAATGAAAAGGAAACTTGGCCAATTTCTCCTTGCAAAGAGCCTTTGAAGTTCAAAAGCATTTGAATTTACTTTCCAAAAAGTGGTAACATAAACTCTTTCCCACAGCATTTTACCACGCGAAATTCTTCTAACTGGCACATCAATACCACAACCCTGTAACAGAGCCAGCCTGATGATTTTTTTAGAATGCATATCAAAAATGCCCCTCATGGGGCCTAGGATGAGCAGACTCAGCCAGAAAAAGAAATGAAATGCAATTTCGTTGGGATTTTTAAATTAAATAGTGATTTTTAAATTTTCTTAAAATGAAACAATGATTCTTGCATCTTTATAGTATGTATTGCGGCCTAGTAAATAGTTTAATAAGTGATATTCTCTTTCTAGTTGTGAGAGAATTTTTGTAATTTTGATTTACATTTTTTAAAGTTAAGAGTAAGGTAAAGTATTTTTTATATTATTTGCATTTTTTCTATTTAATTATTTGCCATTTTTTGACTTTTATATTTTATCGACCGATGGCTGTTCTCCTTAACGTGTACATTTTCCCTGATGAAAGATGAGGGAAATACTAGCTAGACACTTCATCATCGGGACATTTGACTAGTTTGCTATTTTTAAGCACCAAAGATTTTGCTTGGAGCTAAGTCCGTGCATAGCTTCACAAATACATTCTCAGAGTCTCACGAAGAGCATAGATCCTGAGTGTTTCCATTTTTTAAATGAAGGAATTGAGTCATGAGCTGAACATTTTTGTCCAGAGTGACAACTATTGGATTTACAGATCATTGTAGCCCCCCGTGGAGCATTAGCCTAAGGAGACTTGCTCTTCTTATAAAGTAAGAAGATGGCAAAAAATAAGTAGCATTTCCAAACATTGACAAACCCTTCTTTTCTTAGAGATCAGGTACTTTTTTACTGCAGGTGCATTGGCATTATTCTTTGATTAATCAATGCTGGATAGGCCTTCTGGCTAATCTCATTAGCTAATAGTGCTTCTGGGTAATTAGCTTGATGTGTGCAATTATCCTCAGATTTTAGGGCCTTTTTTTCACCACTTTGATAGCATTGGTATGTATTTAATGCTTTGGTGTATTCTGGTCCTTTGAGAGGTTGAGAAAAATTTCCAAATCTTTTCAAATTAAGAGAGCATGACGGCCCACTTGGCAATGGAATTATCTGAGGTCCATCTATTAAAACCTTTCTTAGTGCCAGCAATTTCTCAAGCACCCACACACGCACGGACACACACATAGACACACACACACACACACACACACACACACACACCACATATATATACAATCTAGCTAATCAAATCTGAAAGTACTTTCAGCACTTTCCATTTTGGCTGAAGTCACGAGTTTCATGATAAAAATTCTAACTAGGATTAGCCAAATATACAAAAAAAAGCCAGACAAAAATGTCTATATGATAGACAGTTATGACTTCTAGGTGGAAATAATATAAAATTTTCGCCCCTTTAAAGATCCATTCTCTTTTTTACAAACAATCAAGAGTTCTGGGCCATAGTGTCAATTCTACTACTATCTAGCCTCATGACTTTAGACAAAGCACTTAACCTCTTCTGTACTGAACTTATATATTTATAAAATGACAAAGACCATTCAATTTGTCAGTGTGTTTTAAGCTCCTATTGTGAGCTGGGCTTGTGCTAACCAAGAGATACCATGAATGCATAAGATTCAGCTGATCAAGCTTTGTCTAACCAGATTGGATTAAGTGATTTTCTTGATTCTTTCAAACTAGGCAGCTGTGTGATTCTACCATGAAACGCTCTTCGCTTTCCCTTTGTCAGTTCCAAAACTTTTCAGGAAGCAAGGAGGGAATGTAAACACCTTGGTAAGGCATGGAGTACCAAGAGGCTTAAATCCAGATAAAGTGAGTGGTGTTAACTCTCCCCTCCAGGAGAAGAGTGGGAAAGTCACAATCTTCCATTTTTTATTCTTAGTCACTAACATCCTTAAAGTTGTCCATTGTGAGCCTGGAAAAAGGGATTAGGGACAGCTGAGTTTATGCATTTTAAACCTTCAGTTGCTACCTGTGTCTGTGTTCCAGATCATTTCATCCCTCCACTGATAGCAGCGCACTCAGCTGAACTTAGACCCAGGACATACATCTCTGGCTGCAGAGTAATGACCCGTAGCCGCTATATCTAAGCCATTTTATTTCAGAGCAATCTTGCCTACACCTATGTTGTCAACTAAATAATCCCTACGGACACTAATGGAACCTTTGAAATTAATTGTCTTATAATGGAAACATCATTTTTTGTTATTCCCTAAACAATGTAGAGTTTGATTTTTTTATTTTTCTCTTTGCATCTGGTTGGAAAATACCAGAAAGAACTTTAGTTATGTTCCAACCCTTGCCTTGATATAATTTTCTATGGCTTTTTCAAGGAGAGAGAACCATCAACCATGACTCCAAGAAAATTTGCTGCTGAAATGCACCTTGTCCAGCCACTGATGGCCTGTCACCAGGGTGCTGAAGGTCAGGAAAAGGAGCGCTTACTGTCTCATCTGAGCCAAAGCTGGTTTACATGAATGATCGATGCAACAGCAAATATACTGGATTTTATTTTCCCCTTTAACCTGCCTCGGTAATAATCTTAATAATGGGAAAAGAGGCTCTCATGATCTTTCTCAGAGAGCCCGTGTTTCTTCCTCTTTCAGACAACTTTTTCCCCATGAGAGCCTAAAAGAGACAGAAAGGGAAAATTCCATGGTTTTGTATCTCTTATGTCAAAAAGAAAGGCAGCGTTTGAATGCCTCTAAAGTGTGGGAAGTGACAATAAGTCAACTCGTGTTTTTCCATTCTTTAGTTCTAGTCTAGAGAGGGATTCTTTTTTTCCCTAAAGTTAGTAAATGAGAGACATTGGATGGCTCTCTAAATAGCTAAGCACTGGAGCATTTATATTGTTATTATTATTTTTATGCATGCTATTTTCCCTTAGCAATAGAAAAGAAAATAAATAGTCTTTTCATTGCCAGTTCTATTTTTGTTGAGGGCTTAACTAGAAGATATATCTAATCATAATGAGCAGAGCATAAAGGATATTAAGGTTAAAAGAACTTATATTTTCCTTTATCCTCTCAACAATCTCCAGATGGATTTCCTAGGGGTTGCCTTCTAAATCTTCTTACACGGGGAGCTGTAAATCCCGAACCCAGCAAGCTTCTGGTTTGGCTGAACATAGCCTTTCATGTACAATATGTACAGCCTGAATAATGGCAGAAAATTATTCAGAGGATAATTATAGCAATTGATCTTGAGATGTTTTGCAGTGCCCTTCATAGATCATTCTTCAAAGCCTTTTGGAGAAATGGTGTCTGTGGAGTCCTTCAGAGGCAGAAAGCTTCTAGGGTCTAATGTAAAGTAAACGACTTGCAAGAGTAGTAGTCGCCTGAGAAGAAAGAGGGGGACAATCCTAGGAGAATTTGGGTCAGAGGTCAGAGTGAGCTTAAAGAACCATATGATTCTGCTGGTTCCTAGATGATTATGACCTTGATCATCTTCTCAGACCATGGCCTCCCTCTCATATATTCTAAGACATGTGAGCCTTTAATTATACATTGCTCTATACTTTCTGAAGATCTCTCTTGGGAGTTCTCTCACATGACTCTGAACGCCTCTCTGTGAAGTGGGAGGGGTGATGAGCCATTAACCCACTTTACAGATGAGAAAAATGATGGTGGTCAGACAATTTCGTCAAGGTCACAGCTATGGCAAGTGATGACCACCAGGAGAACAGGGTCTTCTGACCTTGAGTCCAGTGCACTCTGCTGCCCCACAACCCCTGAACAGAAAGAAAAGCTCCCTCTTGACTTTTCTGGGGCAACACCATAGGCCATGCTGCTGATGAGCATCCCTCCTACAGAAAGCAGTGATTTGAATCCCTATTCCTCCCTTTAGCAACCGCCACCCCCCCACACACACATCTCCTTTTTCCTTTATTTTTCTCAATGGTCCTGCCTTAGGCAGGAAACAGATGGGCAGCTGAGCAAGCATACCTGTACTGGACGAAGAAATCAATAGAGACAGTTATTTCATAAACGGCTCCACTAGGCACGGGAAATTCATGGCTTAGAGAGAGCATTGGTTGGAGGAGGGGGTTTCAGAGGAGGCAGAGGCAAGCGTATTCTTTCTTGAAGACAGCCTGCTCACAAAGATGCCTGGCTCATTCACAATCCGGCCGTAGGTGAGGAGACTCAGCTCAGACACTTAGACTGTGACATTTTAATTTTCGTATCCCTGACGCCTATTATAATACCTGGTATTGAAACATTTCATATATAATTATATAAACATGTTAAGATACATTGTATATTTTATAATGCATATTCATGTAATTTCATAAATATTTTATATTATATAATTATTATGTTTATTTTTTAAGTGAGCCAATTTTAATTGGGCTGATGGTGTGATTTCTGATGAATTTGCATGAGTCTTTGAGTAACTGGTAATTATGGCCTGAAAACAGATTTGTGGTTGAAACAAAGAAAGCATGGAAATAAAATGATGACTGACTTAATCTGGTGAATTAATAGGAAAGAAAGATGGTTAGACTTGTATCCCCAAATCATTAGCCAGTAATTAACCTTCCCCCACCTCCACTTTTTATAGAACATTTCTTTCCCCAGAGAATTCCAGTGGAGAAAAACACAGTCATCTTTTTTTTTTTATAATTTGTGCATATCTACCTTAAATTACCATGGTTAGAATAATCAATTATTTCCCTGTCTTTGCACGTGGGACTGAGTTTTCTTGAAATGTGATTAGACAAGCTGTGTGTATTTGTGCGTGTATATGCCTGAGCTTCTCCATAGAGTGATAACCAAAGGTTGCACTTTCATGAAGCTTCATCCAAAACTTAAAATGTGAAGTAACTGTTCTTTCCTTCTCTGTCGAAGTGAAAGCAATGCCACTCATTGAGAAGAGCAGCAGGTTTTGTGTGTGTGTGTTACAAGAATGTGACATAGGAACAAGGGATTGCCATTTTGCAGCAGATCCCTAACCAAGCAGCCCGGGATTCCACTTTCCATCTGTATCGTAAGGGTCGTGCTGTGGATCTACAATGTTATTATCCTTGATTCCAACCCTCAAAGCAAAACATTCATCCCTTGTGCTCAGAGCTTGATATGGTTTTATTAGTGACAAGTGTGTTTAAGTTCTCCTTCAACCCATTTCCAAGTTAGGACTGTAGATAATACTGTTTTATGAACTTATGGGTTCAAATGAGCATTATCCATTTCAGAGTAGTTACTGTGAAAAGCTACATGTTTTCCTATGATGCTACTAATTGATGGTGTAGCCAGAAGAATGCTGGATTGTGAGGTAGGCAATTGGGCTCCCGGGTGTGAGTCCATTACTATAAGAAAGTATGTCCTTCATCACACAACTTCCTCTTTCCCACTTCAGTTTTCTCATTTATAATGGGGGAAGATTGATGAGCCCTCAAATACCTGTCAGCTCTAAAATTATATGAATCTATGGCTTCTATGTCACAAACCTGGGGGGAATTTTAGAAATTGCTTTCTACCCCTTATGATGGGTTCTTTTGCATTTCCTTGGTGGTTGAAGTTTTATTTTTTTCCATTGAAAGCAAATTTGATTTGGAACAGCTTAAGATCATTAACAGTTGAGTCTAGGGATTAGTGTTTGATCAAGCTGGTTATGAGCATTTTAGTTCTAAAATGAGCTGTGACCATAAACTAATAAGATTGGTTTTCTCAAGGTGTCATGTAAATTCACTTCGAAAGCCTAGCCCAAAGACAGGTTTCCCCTCAAATTTGAGTACCGACAGCTATGAAAACTGCCTTGAAGGAAAAGATTCTTCCTTTGGCCAAGCACATGGTTGTATATCAGGCCAACTTTAAAATAATCTCATCCCTTTTTAGACTTTTTTAGCTGCAGTTTGCATTTTTCAAGCCAGAGACAATTCTTGTTATACTAACAGTGAGAAGCCCTTGCTGTGTAAAGTGATGGTGTACCTCTTCATGTACAGTTATTCGGGGTTGGAAGAAGATGCTCTTGTCCCTTGTTCAATTTATTATTGGTGTTGATAATAATAGTAGTTAAAATGTATTGACAGCTTTATCTTGTGTAAGTTAATTAGATACTTATCTCATGTATTTTCCCGACTATATGAGGTAAACGCAGATGAAGAAACAGTCTCAGGATGGCTAAGTAACTTGTCAAGAATCACAAAACTAGTAACTGGTGCAACAATGCTAAAAAGTTTCTCTGACTACAAAGTATATGTTATAGATTTAGAAATTCAATTATGGTGAAAAATGATAGTTTCTTTATAACCGTGCTTTGCCCCATCTTAATCTGTGTTGCTCTAAAATGTGGAGCCTGAGATAAAAACTTGCATGCAGGCTGTTTATTGGGAGAATAATATCCAGAGAAAAGGGAGTGAGGGAGTGGGGAGGGTGTGGCGGGAACAGAAGATTATCAAGTTGCTGCTGTATTCAGTGAAGGCTCAGTTCTGTGGTTCACTCCAGAAGCATGCAGAATGCCTCCTGCCAGACGCACCCTACAGAGGCTTAACCTGCTAGCACATGTTTCCAGTGGCTGAGGGTTGACCCTGGTGCTAGCAGCTCTCTGAACTTCTGATGTGCACTGTGCACAGGGTGAGCAGGGTGCTCACGGAGCAGAAGATGTGAAGATGTGAACAAGCTCTTCCTTGGAATGCAAAGGGCAGAGTAAGATCAGCCCACATTCTTATGGAACTGTCCAGGTTAGCTGTTCCCACGTTACCTGCTGTGGTCTCCATAATATTCTACTGAAATTTCCTTTCTCTCACCCCTGAATGCCCTCCCTCAGTTTTCTTTGAAATTCCACTCATTTTTTAAGGCACTGACCAGATATCTTGTCCTCCGTGAAGCCTCCCTGGCCCTGCCTCCTCCCACTCTGATCTCCTACTACCATTCGGTTATAAGGCCATTAGATATTCTACTGATGTCCTGGAAATACTTGCTTACAGGCTTGTCTCCCTCATTAAATCTGAATTCCTTCAATGCAGCGTTTCCCTCGTTCATTTCTATCACCCTAGCTCAGAGCCAAGATGTTCTAACATACTCTACACATTTTTATTAATGAAATACAACAGCTGATGAATATGCACTTTTCATGGTTTTGCAGATTTCAATTCTTACCTCTTTTTAGCTTCATCTTCCCAGACTAAGATAGTAGAATCCAATCGTGCCGTTTCTTGGGCCTTCTCCAGACCTCTTCCATCTTGAGATGTGGCTTCCAGAACTTTCCAGAGTGTTCCAGGTGATGTTGCCCCATAGTTGTATGTATTGAGGTGGTTCTGTTTTCTGTGCTTCTCCACCCAGCAGCAGCCACTTCTGCTTCATTCATTGCTGGCAATCGTTTTGATACCCTGCATTACCGTGATTCATGAACAGGCTTATCTTCTCTAATGGACTGCAGACTCCCAAGGGGAAGGCAATTGTCTTATTCATCTTCCTGTTCCCACAAGAGGGAGAAGGTGTCAAACTGAATGGTCAGGGACAGATGCCTTCTATTATAATGATAACAATAATAAGGATAACTAACAGTGATTAAGCACTTACCATATTCCTGTCTCTCTGAGAACTCTGCAGAAATTTTCTCATATCATTTTCTCACTACAACCTTTCAGGTGGTCCTATTATTATCCCCATTTCACAGACAAGGAATCTGAGACTCACAATGATTAAGAGATTTGCCTATGCTTATGCGTGTAGCAAGTGGCAGATTGAACTCAGTTCGCCCTGACTTTAACCAAAGTCTTTGCAATTACAAAATACTACATGACCTAAGGGATCTTCTGATCTTCTGAAAGGTAGAAGAGAGCACAGAGACCAACAAGCACAACCAGGGGAAATTTTTGAAAATTTGTTTAGATCATTGCTTCTCAGTCAGGAATGATTTTGCCCCTCAGGGAATATTTGGCAATGTCCAAAGACATTTTTGGCTGTCACAGGTAGGGAAGTGGGAAAATGCTACAAATGTCTAAGCAAGTAGAGGTCAGGGATACTGCTAAATATTCTACATTGCACAACAAAGAATGATCTGGTCCAAACTGTCAATAGTACTGAGGTTTAGAAGCCCTAGCTTAAATGAAGAAATGGAGAAGGAAGAAGGAAATAGTCTAACATAACACAGTGGCAGGGTTGGGATGAGAACACGGGCCTTCTGCTTTTTTATACCATTGCATTTCCTGCTCTACCATGCCCTGAAATCATACTGGCTCATGCTGACATATGGTAGAAACTGCATGTGAAATTGCTTTGTAAACCATAATGGCCCCACAAAGGCTGGATTCTTGTCATTGGCATCATCTCCCCTGCTGAACCCCACTTTAACTGACTCCTTGGGTCTTTCCTTGTCCTTGCCTAATTTAGGGTGTTTTTTCCAGCTATTTCTTCTGTAGCAGAGCTCTGAATCCTTTCTCTCCTGTGCCATCTCTGCCCACTACCACCTGAGGTGATCACAGACAGTTTTTCAGAGTTTAGTTTTTTTTCATGTTATTTTTCTCTAACTTCCTTAGTGATTTTTAACATGCAGTGGCCTTTTTGGTTAGCTCCTTCTGGGCTTAGTACATGGCTTGGTTTCATTAAAATAATAGGATTTATTAAGTTTGGTCATATTTGTGATCCAATCAGGGAAAGTATTTATTTTTTAGCATCCTATTTTTGACTTCTCTAAATGATGTTGGTGCAAGAGAAGAACTGCCATCTCTGGAGCTTAGTCAGGTCCTCTTCAGTTTACCCGTTCTCACCTGGTACTTAATGTTAGCATCTTCCATCGTCTGACCCCTGCTGCATTTATTATTATTATTATTTTTGATCCTTACCTGAGGGTATGTTTATTGATTTTAGAGGGAGAGAAAGGGAGAGTGAGAAAGAGAGAAAGAGAACAAAACACTGATGTGAGAGAGAAACACCGATCAGTTGCCTCCTGTATGCGCCCGCACCAGGCGGTGAAACCGTAACTTTTTGGTGTATGGATGATGCTCCAACCAACTGAGCCACCCAGCCAGGGCCCTGCTGGACTTTTAATCTTGATTCCAAGCCTCATCACAAACATTGCTGGTCTTGATGGCCTATTGTGCACATGATACCCTGGGTGGACCTCTATTCTTCTTCAGTCCTAATTCTCTTCTTAAGGCTACTGTCCACCAGAATAGGTAGACTCAACATATCTTTCACAGTGAGGGTGTGGAAAGCCCTAAATATTCAGTCTGCAATGAGCTTTAGAGAGCATCACTCAAATAACCTGGATCCGTGTGGTAATTTATAATGATGTTTTATCCATAAATTCCTCTCTACCTTTTTAAATTTCTTTCTAACTACATTCAGTCTATAGAGGATTAAAATCAATCAAACAAGAATGCAAGCAATCAATAATCTAAATAAGTAAATAAATAAGAATTCTGCAATTTACTACCCACTATGTGAAACAACAGAGCCAAGGTAAATGCTCCAAAGTACCAACAAATGGGAACAAAATTACCTATTGCTCTGTTCTCAGCTAAAGATATAGAGGGAGTAAAAATATCTCTGTGTTACTGTGTATGTGTATATATTTAGGAGAGGGTGTGTGTGATATGAGAAAAGTGTGGAATGTGCACATTTTATTTCATTCCTTTTTCTCTTTTGCTTTCTCTCCCAGTTCTGCCAATGGGAGATTGTTAAATACACAAGACAGTGTTCTGACCTAAAGAAATCAGCTGGTTTTGAGGAAGCCCAGGTTTGTAGCCTTTCATACTATATCTTCTATCATCATGCATACCGTAGCATTGATGTTAGTAGCAAAAACTGCTGCTTCAAGATCCCAGGCAAACTACAAAGTACACTTGGCTCTCCTTATCCATGGTTCTGCATTCATGGGTTAAACCACCTGTGGATTGAAAAGATTCTGAAAAAAATGTTATGTTGTTGCTGACGTGTACTATGTAAATGGGCTTATGATAGTTGCTTCTGTACTGAACATATGCAGACTTGTTTTTCTTGCCATTATTCCCCTAAACAATACAGTATATTAACTATTCACATAGCATTTACATTGTGTTTGGTATTAGAAATAATCTAGGTGATTTAAGGTAGATGGGGAATGTGACTAGGTTATATGCAAATATTGCACAATTTTATATTTGAGAGTTTATCATCCTTGGATTTGGGTATCCGTGGGGTTCCTGAATCCAATCCCCCACAGACACCAAGGGACAACTGTATACAAGTTTGCTTGGCTGGTCCTACAATTTCCCTGAATTCCTATTCTGTACGCTTTTTTTCTCTCTGTCCAATATCACAGAAGAAAAAAATTTTGAATGCCATTGGTGGCTTGACTCCTGCTGATGGCCACCATGACCATCAGAAATACCTGAGTTGTCCTCAGCTGCAAAGACCCCAAGTTCCCTCTTTCTAAGGGTCCTTTGCAGTATCTTGCAAATGTTCGCCAGAGTTCTATTTGGATCTAGAATAAAAGATAAGTAAGAGTCAGGAGAGAGTAACTTTGCATTGAAGCTGTATTCCAAGCTTTAATGCTAATTGAATTCACCATCTTTCATATTTTTGTCATAATTAGATACTGCCCAAAAATGCAGGCTCTGTTGGTTATTTAGCAGCTTGTTTCAGGCTTCTCATTATGAACTGCTGTGCAGTTTTTCTTACTAATTTGTTCTGCCTCTGTCACTCTTTCTTCCAAATGCCATTGGGAACCCCTGCTCCAAAGTAAACAAATCCTCTGTATCCACAATTTTTCCACACTTTTTCCTTTCTTCCTGGCTTTAGTGGATCCTGGCAATCACTCAGGAATAGTACGGTCTGGTGTGGGTGCTAGGAGTTCAGTTTCTTTGTTCAAATCCCAGTTCTGCCGCTCACTGTGTATGCCATCATGGGCCAGGTACTGACATTTTTCTTAGCCTCAGTTTCTACATTCATAAATAGGAGAAGGAAAATACCCCCTTGGGAATTATACGGATTAAATGAGTGTCTATATGAGGCACTTAGGATGGTCCCTATCATATTAGAATACATTTTTATTTATTGATTTTAGAGAGAGAGAGGAAGGGATGGAGGGAGAGAGAGAAAAAAAACACATCAATTTGTTTTTCCACTTATTTATGCATTCATTGCTTGCTTCTTGTATGTATCCTGCCTGACCTGGTATCAAACCTACAACCTTGGCATATTGGGATGATGTTCTAACCAACTGCTCTACCTGGCCAAAGTTAGATGACTTTAATAAAAATAGTATTTAGTCAGTCCAGCCTGCATTGCCTGCATTTCACATACTTCAGTATTGTTTTGTTGGATGTTCTCAACATCCTTTCAATGATGCATTTCCTTCTCTAAGCCATTACTCCTTCATTCTCATGTAAGATATACCTCTTACTATGAAACTGACTCATTTTTGTGGGAAGTACTACTCTTTACTCTTCTCATTCTTGCTATAACCTCATATTTATCTGGAACTTCTGCATCATCTCACAAGACTTCAATTTCAAATCCCACTTTCATATTGTATGACATCTAGGATGGGATGACGTTCATTCTCCTGAAAGAAAAAATATATCTCTGTATTGGTTCATCTTCTCAGCATCAATACCTCAGACAGTCAACTCCTGAACACTGCTGGAGGTAAGGGCAAATCCTGCTCTACCCATTTGCTGTAAATTGGTATTAAATGCTTCACTTTGCAACTGAGGAGACAAGTCTTATTCAAAGAGGCTCAGGCTTTTGCTCAAGAGGACACAGCTAGTAAATAATTAAACCCATTTCCCGACTTTTAAGTCCAGGCACTTTGAACTGCTCTAGAGCTGCCTCAAAAGGCTTTCTGAAGTTTATGTACTTTTGCTTGATGTTTTAGTCCCCAGAAGAAGCATTTAATGTCATCTGAAAGCTTGAAGATGTTATTCTTTCTCTCTGTAGATTATTTTCATATATAATCACTTTTAGCTGTCAGATATATAGTCTTCCATGAGAATTCTGTTAACTCTCCTTTTCCAGCATTTGGAGATGTATCTATAATCCCATTTTTCTGTGCCAAAGAGCCCATTTTACCTGCAGCAGTAAAGGGGAAAAGGAAAATCCTCTACAGACTCAGTCAGCCATTGTTTCCACCCTGTGGGGCTTCACAGCAGGCCTATTGTCATTCAAGGTACATCAATTGGCTAATGGAAACAGGAGACTGAGAATGAAGCACCCACTGAGAATGAACTTGGAACTGAGAGCATGCTGTTAGCTGGTCTGGTTGGATTTTTATTTATTTTCTCTTCAATGGAAGAGAGATGGGGATGGCAGATAAATCCTTCCACGGTCTCACAGGTGGCAAACGCAAGGCCCACAGTTTGGGCTGGGCTAAATCTGGCCCTCCACCTTGTTTTATCTGCCTTAGCACCTTGTTTCTACCCAGCAGCAGTGCTGAGCTCCTGCTTAACTGTTAAGGAGTAGTTACATTTATACAGTCCTAAAATTACATTCAGTCCTTTGAAGGCAACCACAGGGCTGATGTGGCCTCCAGTGAAAATGGCTTTGACACTCCTGGAGCTGGACAGAAAATGACCTGAAGTGTCTTCCAAGGAGGAATTTGTGGTATCTCCACAGGTACAGGAAGCAGATAGATAGCTTGATCCTGGGCACAGAGCTGCAACCTTCTGAGTAACCATTCATTGAAGGTGATGGTGAGTATGTTTCAACATCACATCCTCATGTGTAAAGAACCAGGCTACAGGACAGAAGTGTTTATTTCACGAAGACATGAACATATAGAAGTGAGGCTCTAGGACAACTACTTCCTACTACAATTAAACAAATTTATTTAATTACAATTTATTATTTATTGAAGACCTACTATGTATATGTACTGGGAAACACTGAACTTAACAAAAAAAAACAGCTTCTACCCTTACAGTGTTTACAGTTTATTTTTAGTCACAGAGGAAACAACAACGGTGGTTTCACTTAACCTTCCAGGTGGTTCAGGGGATATTCATATATAATAAAATTTAAACTATTTTTCTGTGTATCATTTAATCTTATGAATTGTTACTTCAGATATGAGAGTCATTTGAGGTCATATTTTTTTCTCCTTTATGTGAGATGATCAGCACTGTTTTTGTTGACTACTAAAGGCAGATTCATTATGATTCAATATTCCTATTGTAAGAAAGAAAAATAATTCACAGAAGACTATGTACCAAGTACTTTTTAAAGTTATTTCTATGAGTCATGTAAAAAATGGGGGCTCATATAAGGCAAACACCTGGGACACTGAGAAAGTGTCCATTTGGGGTTCATGTATTTAGATGAATGGGATAAATGGCAGAGAGGTAGATTAATTCAACTGTAAGAAGGTTTTAGTGTGTCCAATATTAGTCAACTGTCTCGGGATATGGTGAATGGATCATCACTGAAAGTATTCAAGGAAAAATGCTTTCAGGGATGATGAAGATGAGGCCACTTTTGGGATAAGAGTGCTGATTATTTGTCTGTAAGCTCCTTTCACATCTTATGATCTCTGGTGACAGTAAAGGGTCCCCAAAAAGCAGTGGTTACTTAGATTTCACCCCTTTTCTCCTCTCCAGTCACAGTTCCAAAAGCCTTTGAGAGGTTTCCATACAGGAGCAGATGCAGACTAGAGGAGAAAGAAATATTATTTTGCAGCAACTGGTGCTCCATCAAAACATAGGCCTGGTGAAATGACGGCAGGCATCAGTAATGGCCAAAGCACCCGCCTTATTTATAGGTTCGAGGGAAAGATAAATACTGTACATGTACATTCTAATTAAGGCCAAGACTTCCCAGCATGCATAGCTCTGCATCTCATTTCCCCTGTCACTTTGGCCATGGCTCTCATATTTTCTGAGCTGTTCTTAGAGTTATTGGTAATGCTGTGCTGACTAAAATGGATGGAGTCCCAAGTTGGCTGCAGGGCACAGGAATTTGATCAGCCACACTGCTGGAGCCTATATTCAAAAACATCACAGTTGCATTTGCTCTTGTCTTCATTTGCTGACCAGAAAATTTAGATCAATGGTGGTGATATAGGATTTAGGGTCACCTGTGAAAGGGCCCCCAATCCACCATGGTATAATGGTCGGTGGTAAAGAGGAAACAGCCCCATAGAAATCTCCCTTCTCAATTCCATTCATGTCAACTAAGCACCTGTGGGGTTAGGAGGAGAGGTATGGTCTGTTTCCATCAGGCACATTTCTAAGATAGATTTCTGAATGACATAAAGCTAATGCTCCTTTTACAGTTTCCCCTATCCATTACATAATGAAAAAAATAGAGCACATTCCGTGAACATATGACTGATGGCCCTTAGAGAAAGTTCAATCCTAGCTTTGATCTTTGGGCGATGAGGACATCATAATCTAATGTAGCTAATCATGTCAAAGGCGCAATCAATAAGCATACACTGATCTCACAGTATAATTAAGTCTCTATAAGTTCACTTTTAGACCAAATCAATCAGCAGTAGTCAATCTGATCAGGAATTCACAATATCATTAACTTTAAAACATCAAGATTTATTTTCAAAATATCCTATTATTAAAAAAACTATATTTTATTAGTTCCTTAGAATACTCTTATATAAATACACTGCAGTAAAATTTAGGGCCTTTCCTTAGCAACAGTATGACTTATCACTATGGATAAACAAAACTATTTTCTCCCTTGCACATATTTCTAGGTGCACCATCTTTTACTCTGAAGCTATCTTCAGGTTGTCCCCAGAATGTGTAGACATAGTGAGCAAGGACTTGGCATAGATCTGGTTTGCAGTTGGTAGCTTCCTTTGTCCAAGGTCCAGAGCCAAGGGAAAAACTAATGAAATAGGAAAACATGGGGCTGAACTAAGGGTGGAGTATGGTTTTCTCTTCATGATTTTTCACTTGAGCCCCAAGTGAAAACTTGTTTGAATAATTAGCTGATTTTTCTTCTAAGCTTTTTGTTAATATACCAGCCAGGGCTAGATGTCTGCCTATCTGTCCATATACATGTATGCACGTGTGTTTATGTGTCTGTGCACATGCATGCAGGCTATCTACATGACTAAGAGACATTAATTGAAGAGTACATTTGTTCTCAGTGGATGTAATGAATCCAACAGTGTAAATCTCAACCTAACAGAGTGTGTTAATATTTTCAATACACCATTTTTCACTCTCTAAGATTCATTTGGATAATAGCAGAAGCTTAGTAACACACCTTGGGAGGCATCAGTGTGGGGTGGGGTGAAAGGAGGAAATTAATATTCATGTTACTACTATATAACTGACAAAGACCAAGATACTTTACATACTTGGTATCATTTTTTACAATGTGAATAATTATACCTATCTCTCAATATAGCAATTTTCATTCAGAGTTTATTGACAAGGTTACTGAAGGTCAGGAAATTAAATAACTTCTTCAGTATCAAATGGTTAGTAAGTGTCAATTAGGGGTTTATTTAAACCTCTGGAAACCAGAAATGGGAGTCTGAGTTTATCAGAGGGAGCTCACGGATAACCTGGTAAGGTGAGAGCTGTAAGAGCTCATGACCAGTGTCTAACACAGGATCTCATATAGTAGGAAGCAAAAAAAAAATACTGTTAAATGAATGAGTTATAAATCCAGGGTAATCAACCTACTTATAACAGAATGAGGGAACAATGTGGCGTCACAGTGAAACCTAGGAGAAGTGCTTAGGCTTCAACTCAGGTAGCAAGCAGTAGTCAAATAATGATGATTGGATTCTGCAGACCAGGTTAGAAGTATGGAAAATCAGTCTACTAGTGAAATAAGCAAATAATTTAACTCTAAATATGTTAGGTTCAATTCAGAGTCAAGTGACATTTATTGAGCAGCTATTATTGCAACTGCAAACACAGGTTCAGCTGCCCACTGCAACAACAGTCTAAGTTGTGAGACAGGTGCTGGTGCAAAAAGAAAGGTTTATTCAGGTGCCATGACCTGGGAGAATGGTAAACTCAAAGATCATCTCCCCTTCCTGCTCAAGCCTGTGGTTGTTATAGGAATAGGTAGGGGAGGGCTTTTTTTCTACCCAATTATCTTGCTAGCTATTGGCATGCTCTGGCCCTATCATTTCTAGCCTTTGGCAGGCTCAGTGTAAGAACATTTGCCTAAGCCATCTTGGCCAATGGAGGAGACTCCTTAACACTCCCTGAATGTTTATGGTATTAAGGTCACTGGTGAAAGGGAGCTACAGGACCCCATTAAGAAGCATGGAGATACCACATTCCTCAGCCCACCTCCTGACACTGGGTACTGCACCTGCACATCAGTGGGAATGGGTTGGAGTCTGCAGGCCACCTCTGGATCCTGGTGCACCCACATCCTCTGTGTGGCCCCCATGTGGCCCATCTTTCTGAAGTGGTTTTTGCTGGGCTGCACTCATCTTGCCACCTGCTACCCACACTTAACTGTCTAAGGGTAGCATTATGCACTAGCTTCTTATTCCTGTATGTAGTTGTCATGTAATCTCATTGCACCTTTACAGCAGTCATTTTTCATGGTTGAGGAAATTGAGTTTCCTGAAGGTGTGCCTTTCCCTGTGTCAGCAACTAATGTGTAGCAAAGTCAGTGTTTGAACTCCTGTCTTCTCACTCATTCTAATGTTATTAACATTACGAGGATAGTCCATTTTCAGTGAGCATCTTACTTGACCTGTCAATCACACCTAGTATCATCACCTGGCTTTTAGGATGGCCCTCTCTTCTTGTTTTACTTTTATTTCATTGACAGCACTTTCTCAGTTTCCTCTTAGCCCACAGACTCCTGAACACTGGGGGTATTCTTAGTTCAGTCTTTGCACCTTTTGTCTTTTCTCTCCACACTCATTTCTTGATGTGCTCATCTAGTCTAATCTTTTCAGTGACATCATGACAACACCAAAGTTTAGATTTCTAGCCCAGAGTTCCCTCCTGAACACTCTAAAACTCCTTTTCAATGTTCAAAAGGATCTCGAATTTCAGCTTTTTAATATAATACTCCTGATATGCCCCAGAACTCAATCACCCTTGTTGTATCTTCTATCTTAGCTAACAGTAGCTCCACCCTTCCAGTTGCTCAGGCCTCAAGCCACAGAATCACCTTCAGCGCTCTCATTCAATCTATAGTAAGTCTGTCAGCAAATTCTGTTGGCTGTGTCTTCAGAAATGACTGTAATCTGACTACATCTTACCACTCCCATGGCTATCCTCTTGGCCCAATTCACTGTCAACTCTTGTATTATCGCAAGTTACTTTTCTGGTCTGAATTGTACCTCCTTCAATCTATTGTGCTTATAGCAGCCAAAGTGACGTCATAAAAGGTTAAGTCAAAACATGTCACTCCTCAGCTCACAACCAACTCACTCACTGTAAAAGGCAGTATTCTTACAAGGTTATACAAAGCTCTACATGATCCAACCTCATTAAGCACAAACTTCTACCCCAAAGACTTCACCATTGCCATTTTCTCTGCTTGGAACATACTTCCACAGACATCTAGATCACTTCTTCTTCACATTTTTTTAGATCATTCCTAGCCATGCTATCTAAATCACACACTGCCTTCACACATTCAACTCTTTATCCTTCTCTATTTTTCTCCACAGTATTTATATCTGTCTGGCATATTCTATATTTAACTTACATACCTTTTAATTGTCTTTTCTCCCCTTTTAAGTGTGAGTGTAACAGAGGGACACACCTGCCAGAAATGGGGGAGGGTTGGGAGCTGCACATGTGCTACTGGAGGCTTTGCTCCCTTGCATGGTGGACAAAAGAGGGGAAAAGGCAAACATGGCCAATACTGGCCCTCACTGGTTGGAAGGCTGGGCACTACTACTGGCTCTTGGAGCACATGGCATTCTGGGAGAGGACTTTGGATATAGAGTGCACTGGAAAGCAAAAAAGGCAGTTGGTTCTTTCCCCTCCCCTGGGCAGGTGTGTGTGTATCAATGGTGACCAGTGCAGGCCTATGAGTGGAAGCCTGGGGACACAGACTTCAAAAGATGCCTGAAGCTGGACAGAGACCGGAAACCAGCTAAGCCACCTACATTCATGATACCTTTGGATGGGAGTTTCAACGTTCCTGGCGCAACCTTGAACTGAGCTGGCAGAGGGTGACAGGGTGATTTTTCTTCGGGTGTTTTAGAGGGAACAGGCTTTGAGGCAGAAACTTGCTGTTATTTGCAAAGACCTTGGTGATAATAGTCAGCTGTGAATAGTCACTGTGAAAGGATTTTTGTTCTTGTGTTATTTTCAGTTCTTGAACCTATGTAGTCGTTGTAATGACAAATATTTAAATAGCTATTTTTGATGATATACTCTGACTTTTCCTTTCCCCTTAATTTGTTACCTAGATATTTTAGGCAGAGACTTGCCATTAAATAAAAGATTTTTTTCTTTTCCACTGAATTTGTCTTTGGAGATTTGCCTGGTAGGCAGCAAGCTGTATGATCCTCCCCCTACTGTTTGGGTTTGGTAACATGAGCACTAAGAATGAAGCAGGAAAGGATTTTTGCTATTTTGCTTGCCATTGCATCCCCAGAAAAGAGAATGGAACATAGGAGATATAAAAAACAAAACAAAACAAAACAAAAACAAAAACATTGATTGAATGAGTGGGAGGGAGGGAGCGAAAGCATTCAGCACAACAGGAAGAGGCATGGAGCATGATAATAGGCAGCAGCCTAACAGATTCAGAGAGATGCTGAGGAGTATGTGCACCAGCTCACAACCTAATATATTCACGTATCAGAAAATTCCCCCCATATCCCAACATGGTATTCCTAGACCTCAGAGGACAATGCATTAATTCTCAGAAACCTGATAGGTCATCGACCATAAAAGTACTTACAAACAGCTGCTTAAATACAGAACATAAGTACTGATCCTATTTCTTTTGTATAGCATGCAATTGCAAAATAGAAATAGGAAATAAAAAAAACACTTTTTGAGTATCTGTTTATGGGTCCCCACCCAATAATGCTCTGTTATTGTGTCTGACTATTACTATACAGCCACGTGGGATTCTGCTGCTTGCCACTAATAAACTCCAGAAGCAGAGAATTGGTGAAAAAAGAAAGGGGTTCTTTATTCAAATGCTATACAATTTGGGGAAGTATTATGGGCTTCTGCTGCAAAGCTCATTCCCTTTAAAAGACCTGAAGGCAAATAATCCCTCCGCCCCTAGCCAGCTTAGTTTAAGGATATACCTGGAATCCCTTCTCCCATTTAAAAATACTGTCCTTTGCAATGCACAGGCGGCTACAGCATGATTATACAGGTGGTTTGGTGGGTTTCAGGTCACAGTCAACCTCCAGGCATCTTTTGGAATCTGTGCACCCTGGTGTCCTTCTCATGGTGTACCCCCCTTTCCTCCAGCCACTACCCACTAGCCCAGCACTTGCATTCATTCCTCAGGCTATCAGCTACTTGATGAATCTGTGTGCCTAGTTGAGCAGGGCCTCACAGCACAGCATGCAGCTGTTGCTTTCTGTGAGGGAGTGGCACAGGGCTTGGCACTTGGCCATGCAGTCTCTAGGGCCTACTGGACCAGGAATGCTCTACCCCCTGACCCCTGACTGAGCTCACACAGAGAAGAAAAGTGGGAGAGCTTCCACACGTGCTCCATTTTTAAAGTTCCGGCTCCAAATCCCGTATGTGCCAGAAGCCAGTAGGAGGGTCTTTTTCCTCTGTCCAGACACTTTACTAGACCAGCACATGTGCCGTTCATCCAGGCCAGAGTCCATCACACTCATCCCAGCATCTCTGCTCCTCCTCTGGCCACCTGGATCTGGAAGAGGGAGAGTTTCCAGCTGCGCAAGGGCACAGACCTTGTTACACATGTGTTGTGACCTTTTCAGCCCATACAGACTCCGTGTAAGCTACCTTTGGGGTTTATTGGTGGCAAGCAGTAGAACCCCACATGGCTGTACGGTAACATTACCTTTACCTATACACACTCCCTGTTAAGGCACTCTCTATTTTTGGTAGAAAGCACAGCTTAGGAAAAGTTGCATGGATCCTGAAATCAGAAAGACTTGGTTTCACATTGTGATCATACTACTTTCTAACCCCAGAGTCTTGGTCAGTTTGCATGATCTTTCTGAGCCTCAGTGAAATTCCTTTCCAGAATAAGCAAGAAAAAGTATAGTTGGTAGAATAATTGTGAAGATTAAATTATATTATAACTACATACTATATATTTGATTGGCACTTAATACATGTTTCTTAAAATTTTATTGGCATTAAGTACTATGTAATAATAGAAAAATATGTATATACTGGTCTCTGTCCCTGATTCCTGGTACAATAAGAGTACTAGGAGTATCCTTTGTTCTAATACTTGGTTTTAGATGCTTGTTCCTGGTTCATAAATCTCTTGGAATTTCTTGGGTGATAGCAGTGTCTTTTATTTTAACGAGGAGACTCTGGGTGGGTTCCTGGGTGGGGGTGGTCACCAGATAAAAAAGAAACCCATAATTAGAAGTTTGGCATTTTTAGCTCAACCCCCAATTTTCCAGCAAGGGAAGAGGAGCTGAAATTGAGTTAATAATTGATCATGTATACATGATGAGGTCTTCTTAAAAATTCCTACAGTACAAGGCTGAGGGAGCTTCTGAGTTGGTAAAAACATGTAAGTGCTGGAGAGTGGTGGGCCCAGGGAAGAAATGGAAGCCCCTCCCCACATACCTGGCCCTATGCGTTTCTTCCACCTGGAAGCCCATCTGTACCCTTCACTATATCCTTTTATAATAGATCAGTAAATTTAAGTATTTTTTAAAGTTATGTGAGTTGCTGTAGCAAATTAATTAAATCAAGGGGGGGTTATAAAAACCTCTGATTTACAGCTGATCGATCAGAAGCACAGGTGACAATGTGGGTTTCTGATTGGCATCTAAAGTGGGGTACAGTTTTGTGGACCCAAGCTATTAACCTGTGGGATTCGTTACTATGTCTAAGTAGATAGTGTCAGAACTAAATTGTAGGATACCCAGCTGGCATCACAGAATTGTTTATTATGGAAGGACTCCCCACATAAGTGATGTCAGAAGTATTGTGAATGGTGCAGTAGTGTGAGAGTAAAGTAGAAAAAAAAACAAGAGGTGTAGAGTGTAGGTTTTCTACAATCAAGTGCCAATGTATATAATGCATTATATAATGTATATGACATAAACCCAACCATTGTTAATATAACGAGAATGGTTTGTGTGACATTGATGTAACCCGGCAGCCAAGGAGAGTGGACTGCAATGCACATGCATGAACAATGATGACTTCACTGCACTAGTTAGTGGAAGTGGTAGACTCTGTTGAGTGAGCATTTGTACTGTGTGGCCTCTTCCATTCAGAGTGACTGAGCAAGTAGAGCAACAAATTTGAATCAAATTTTGTAATAAGCTTGAACATCCTCCATGGAAACTATTCAGATGATTCAAAAGGCTGCAGCTATAGGCAACTGGTGATTGGCACCTTCATCATGACAACATGACCACTCATGCATCCCGTCTTGTGCAGAGTTTTTTGGTGAAATACCAAATCGCCAAGTGACTCAGCCCCACTACAGCCCAGATTTGGTGTCTTGCAACTTCTGGCTTCTTCCAAATGTAAAAACACCTTTGAAGAAAAAAGATTTCAGACCGTCGATGAGATTCAGGAAAATATGATGGGGCAGCTGATGGTAATTGGGAGAAATATGTAAGGTCCCAAGGTGCCTACTTTGAAGGGAGCTAAGATGTCATTGTCTTATGTACGGTGTTTCTTGTATCTTATATCTTCTTCAATAAATGTTTCTTTTTGTATTACATGGCTTAATACTTTATGGACAGACTATAGATATATATGTATGTGTGTATATATGTATATACATAAAACATAATATACACACATATATTTGTATATATACATATATATACACACACACATATACAGTTGATTGGCATTTAATGCATACTTCCTAAAAGGGTTTAAGTTTTATGTGTAAGGAGAATAGATGTTGACAGAAAAGGAGAGACTTACAGCTTAGTGTTGCTTCATTCTTTCCCATATGTATTTAACTAACTAGGGTCCATGTCCTGAGAACACACAGGTATATCATAGGAGCTGTCTTAAAGTGTGCTGGAAGGCCTAACACTTCTGCCTAAAATATGCATTGTAAATGATTTTTTAACTGTCATCCAGGTTCTGTTTTGTATTTTACAGAATTCAGACAGTTTCAATGTCAGCTAAAATAAATTTTTATTAAGAATCTTACCAGATGTGTTGACCCTGGCAAATGATTCTGACACATGCCTAGGTGTGATATTCTTGGGCTGTTTTATGATCGCCCTCTAAACTCTGTGTACAGAGGTCCTCTTCTGGGGAAATATATAGGGAATGATTTCCCTCAGCGGTTCCTGATGCCAGTGGTATTACTGCCTCTGGGTTCCCATCTGAGGTCTCTAAGCACCTCAGTGAGAACAAAGACCTGTGTGGCCAATAGAAGCTTAAGAAATTTTACTCAATTTGTGTTGTCCATACATACCATGGGAGAAAGCAATGTGACCTGAAGTACAATTCAAGGAAGACAATTTAAAACTTGTGTTTAAAAATAATAACTTCTTTCATATCTCATCTTCTTTTTAAATTTTTTCTCAACTTACGTGTCTCCCAACACTGTAAGAGCCAACATCTCTTAGAAAGCGGTGGGTAGAAGTTGTACTCTTATTCCTGTGCATTATCTGCTCTATTCTCTTCCCAATTCAGACTCTTTTCCATTATAGTAACAGAAAATTAGTGGCGTGGGCTTGTTAAGAAAGGAGGAATAGTGACCCTCTGGGGAAACAACCTTAACCATTTAAATGGATTTGTACTCTCACAGGTGTTTGCTGCTTGGTTTCTCATCCCACTGTCTGATAGCCAGTCCTTCCCAAACTCATCCGCACATTGAAATCACTTGAGAAATTTCAAAAACTACTGATGCTTGTGTTGAGCCAGCAGCCTTGAGAATTTTTAAAAGATGATCAGGTGATTCTAACGTGCAGACAAATTTATAGATTACATCTGTGGGCCCAGGATAGGAACCAGCCATTCATCACTGCAAAGCCCATCTGAATCAGTGTTATCTAATTTCATAGAGCCAGAGAGGCTGTCCAGACAGTGCGCATCTTCTCCCATGTCTGCCATCAATTATATAAGGCCCAAATAGCCAGTTTTGAAAGGTGAAGGATTATATCTTTAACAATGCTCTAATAACAAATGTATCTAAACTATAAATGACAACAGAGCACATGCTTGTGTGGCTCAGTTGATTGTCATCCCACAAAATGAAAAGTTGCAGGTTTGATTCCTGGTCCGGGAACATGCCCAGGTTCCTTGATGGAGCACATTATGGAAGGCAGCTGATCAGTGTTTCGCTCCCTCTTTTACATTCCTTTCCCATCTCTCTAAAAATAAGTAAATAAAATCTATAAATGAAAAAGAAATTTTTTTATGCAGTGACTGTACCAGTCTGCATTCCCACCAACAGGGTACTAGAGCCCCTTTTCTCCACATCCTCACCAACACTGGTTGTTTGTTAATTTCTTGACAGTAGCCATTCTGACAGGTGTGATGTGATACTTCATTCTGGTTTTAATTTGTATCTCTCTAATGATTAGTGACATTGAGCATTTTTTCTTATATCTATTGGCCGTCTATATGTCATTTTGAGAAATATCTATTCAGGTCCTTTGCCCATTTTTTCATTGGATTGTTTGTGTTGTTTGTGTTCATGGTGTTAAGTTGTATGAGTTCTTTATATATTTTGGAAAGTAACCCCTTATCAATTCTATCATTGGCAAATGTGTTTTCCCATACGGTGGATTCCCTTTTCGTTTTGTTGATGGTTTCTTTTTCTGTGCAGAAGATTGTAGTTTGATGCTGTTCCATTTATTTGTTCTTTTCCTTTATTTCCCTTGCCCTAGGAGGCATATCAACAAAGAAATTGCTGGAGATATGTCTGAGATTTCACTGCCTGTGTTTTCTTCTGGGATTTTTATGGTTCCATGACTTACATTTGTCTTTTATCCATCTTGAATTTACCCCTGTGTGTGGTATGGAAAACAGTATGGAGTTTCCTTAAAAATTATAAATAAAACTGCCTTTTTTTTGAAGATTTTATTTTTACAGAGGGAAGGGAGGGAGAAAGAGAGAGAGAGAGAAACATCAATGTGCTGTTGCTGGGGGTCATGGCCTGCAACCCAGGCATGTGCCCTGACTGGGAATTGAACCTGTGATGCCTTGGTTCACAGCCCAAGCTCAATCCACTGAGCTATGCCAGCCAGGGTTCGAAACTGTCTTTTGACACAGAGATCCCACTTCTGGGAATATATTCTAGGAATACCGAAACACTAAGTAGAAGGAATATATGCACTCCTATGTTCATAGCAGCATTATATACAATAGCCAAGGTCTGGAAACAGCCCAAGTGCCCATCAGTAGATGAGTGGGTAAAAAAGCTATGACACTTTTACACAACAGAATTCTATGCAGCAGCAAAAAAGAAGGAGCTCTTACACTTTGCGACAGCATGGATGGACCTGGAGAATATTATGCTAAGCAAAATAAGTCAGTCAGAGAAAGACAAATACCATAGGATCTCACTTATATGTGAAATCTAATGAACAAAATAAACTTATGAACAAAATAAAACCAGTCATGGACACATAGAACAGACTGATAGATATCAAGGGGTGAACTGGAAGAAGTTAGCCAAAGAACATGTATGTATGTATGCAAAGACCATGGGCACAGACAACAATGTGGTGAATGCACGGGGGTAGAAGCTGGGTAAAGGTGGGGAGAGGGGAGAAAATTGGGGACATCTGTAATAATGTCAACAATAAAAAATAATAATAAAAGAATATTTAAATTTTTTTTATTTTAATTGTTCAAGTACAGTTTTCTGCCTTTTACTATAAAGGAAAAAGAAAATCTAAGTTGTATACAGGCTGTTTGTGGGTAGCAACTTAGCTATTGCGAGAGTGCTATCCAAAGGGAAATAAAAGGATATTAAAGCAGATTTCAGTTGATGGTAGAGCTCTGCTCCTTAAACTAAGTGCCCACATAATCTATGTTTGAATATATTCTTTTTTAAAAAAAGCTTATCCCAACAATCAGGAGTGGAGAAATTAGAAAACTCTAGACTTAGATGTGAGAAAAGTAAAATTCTATGGTCTAAATTATGTCTAATTTGAGATGTCCACACTGGAAATTGGAAGTTGGGATCAAAGGTAATTTCAACTACCCCCTCCCTTCTGAACTTTAGCAGGGAGGTGACCACTCTGTAGAGCACGGGTTCACAGGGCAGACCATTCCCCCCTGGTTTTATGCACATTAGAACAGATAGCTCATAGGATAAAGGAAGCCTGACCAGAATTAAGTTGGAACCTCATGGAAGGATTTGAGGGTTTGGGCACTCTAATTGCTCTCCTTCTGAGCCCATACTCAAGATGGAAAGGCGCATAACAGAACACCATCCAATAGAAATAAAAAGTCATCCACATATCTATTGAACACTTTAAACTTTTCAAGTAGCCACATTCAAAAAAGAAATAGGTGAAATGATTGTTAATGTGTCTTTTGTAACCCAATGTATATTACCATTCCAACATGTAGTAAATATAACAAAGTTATTTAACATTTTTTTTCCAAGGTTTTGAAATCTGGCATATATTCGACACACTCACAGCACACCTTAATTTAGACCAACCACATTAAAGTGTTTAGTAGCCACATGTAGCTGTCTACTGTCCTGGTCACTGCAGGTGCAGAGGAAAGATCACGGGTTTGAGTAAAAAGATGTGTATTCTAGTTGATATTTAAATGATGGATTATACTTTATGGGCTTTAGAGTCATTTTTTAGCCCTTCTGTTCTCTGATTCTATGCCAAGTGAATGTGGGTACATTGAAAAATTTGATGGGAATGGCAAAGGCTCTGAAGCTGGGATCATCCTCAAGTTAAGCCCCACATTATTTTGCTCTTTGTATCTCAATTTAGGACAATTAAAGAGCATCTTCCTTCATATTTCACCCAAACAGTAGGTTCTGAGTAGAAGACACAGTCTTTGTCCCATAAAAGCAAAGGGATCCCCTGGGATATGTTTCCAGGGAAAATTTCACTGTAGGGATTGCTTAATAGGAAATTAAACTTTGCTATTGACCCGAGTGGTCAGGCAATGAGCAATGTGGCATAAATCAAACCCTTGACCCGCAAACAGAAAGCAAAGCCCTTTTGATTAGTTTTTGTACAGCTTTATTAAAAAGAACACTGCATACACTTCCACAGTTTTTTTTCACCCCAAGACTGGTTGAAGTCATGGGGAACCATTGCCCACCCCCACCGGCATTGACTTTCAGAGCAATAATATGCTGGGGCACAGCAGAGCTTTGTCTGGCTTCCTTGCCTGGGGTGGCCCTGGAGCTATTAAAAGTCTCTATTCATTGCCCCACTTTCAGATAAATTTGCTCAAATGGTTGTCTATTTAGATCTCAGTCACGAGAGATCTGTTTTTATTGGTGCGATGCCGAAGTGACAGTGGTGAAATACTTGAACTAAAAGGAGAAAAAGGAATGTTCAGCCCATCTGTTCTCTTGAAGTGCTGTGTGACCTCCGTCAGATGCCTGTCCATATCTAGACTTCAGTTCTTCCCTGTGTAAAACAAGTAAAACTCTTCCCACCTGATAGTGAGGATCATGTTCGTGCAATCTTGGCACATTGCACAAGGAGGCTTAAGATAAATGCAAGATACCATGATGAATCATTCCAGCAGACCCCAGGGAAGAAGCAGGATGGTAAATAACTGTCAAATCTTGGTAAACAATTCAGGCAGATGAGAAGCAGTGATATCCTGAAGGTCAAGTCAAGGACAAGAAGGGAGGGGAAGGGGCTGGGAAATGCTCACCGCCTGGCCACTAAGTGCTAAGAGGCGAAGGATGGCAAAGTTTGGAAACCTTGCCTTTGTTCTGGGAGGACTTGACGAGCAAAACTGATTAGCTGTAGAATATCATTTAAACCTCCTTTTAAAGCAAATCCAAGTCTTTAATCATTATCTCCCAAACCACCAAAGAGCTCCAGACACACACCAGCCTCACTGAGAGACTTGTCAAGAATTGAAACAGTAATTCACAAATTCACTAAAATTCCCTGCTCCACCGAGCAGTATGACAGCTCCAGCGACCGTGGTAACATTTCTATTCAAACTGGCTTTGGAGCTGAAGCTATAAATATCCTTGCAATATTTCCTACTTCAGAACATAAAGACAGCTTTACAGCACTGATAAAATAGAAATTACTTTCTCTCTGAGGTCTTGCTGGAATTTTAATGTCTGTTTTGCAATAAAGCAGCTCCTACACAATTTGATTTGAGGGAAAGAAAACAAACGGTCTAATTTAGTTACAATAATGACTCTTCTTGTATTGTTTGCCCTACTTGCTTCTCTGGCTGCCGGGCTGTTAAAGTTTGTAGCAGGGAGCAGAGGGGATGATGTTTACGAGAATATTAAAATGGTTTCTTTATTATTTAAAGATATATTGTCTCCATCTCTCTTCACCACAGAGCAACCAAAAAAAAAATTAAGCAGGAATAGAAGAAAATAAAGTTTACAGCCCTTAATAGCGCCCTGCGAAAATTGCTTGTTAGAACTGTAAAGTTGTTGACCAAAGATGACACGAATTTAAAAGGTTTTTGAAACGTGAAAGATCATAGCAGCTTTAATTATTCCATGTTACCCAGCTCTTGTTAGTGCCTTCAAAGCTGAGCAAAGCATTTTTTAAAAAAAAAATCCATATACACGTCTCTCT
This sequence comes from Phyllostomus discolor, assembly GCF_004126475.2. Lineage (NCBI taxonomy): Eukaryota > Metazoa > Chordata > Mammalia > Chiroptera > Phyllostomidae > Phyllostomus > Phyllostomus discolor. The sequence goes on along the minus strand of NC_040916.2, from coordinate 8,154,678 downwards.
TTTGAGGATTACATAACGTAGAAAGAAAAAAAGAGAGAAATTTGTGCTTGCATATGAACACATACTGAAGGCACAGGAAAATCGAGTTGAGAACAGAAGCTAAGGATGGAGTGGGCTTTCTGGGGACGAGAATTGAATGATTAAAGGGAGTCAGGATTTGATTACTGATTAGGAATATGATTAACCCAGTCTCAGACTTCTTGGCAAAAGTTTAGTTTTCAAATTAGCGATAGTTCGGTTTTGGGTTCCCACCAATTTATCTTTGTACAGAAAAAGAATTTCTCCCTATTTGAAAAACACCATGACCCCATAACATCCTCCAACTGGCTTGTTAGGGGTATCTCTCCTAGGTCAGATGGCCCCGAGCAAACCCACAAAGCAGAAATTCTCTTCCACCATCAATCTGCTTCCCCTCTTTCTTTACTCACCTTCCTTCTGTTGGCTATTTTTGCTTCCTTGTGCTTACATCAGACTGCATTGCCTATTCCTCTTTGGATTTTCAAAATTTCCCATTTCCCTCATCCAAACATTACATCTAGCTGTGCCTATAGCTCTATATCCTCATATACCAAAAATTCTTGCCCTTATTCTAAATCTGTCAGTGCCTCTCCTATGTAGTGTACTACATACTACAGACCTATGAAATGTTTGGTCTAGAAAGGGATTAGGCTCTTGTGTTCCTAGGACCCTTCGTATTGCACAAAATATCTCATTGACTGCCTAATAGGCAGGCCACTCATTGCTATACTTCTATGTCCATCACAGAATCTGCTGTTTTATCAATGTAATGTAAGGAGGACTTATTAGTATATTTAAACTGCTCTGCTACTTTACACAGTCACTGCTGTTGTCATTTTGCAGAGGGGAAAACTTAGGTCCAGAGAGGAGAAATGAACACTCATTTTCTTGTAGCTGAATAATGGCGGAGAACAAGAACCCAAGTGGGTTTACTCTTACAATGATAGGGTACTAATCTCTAAGGAACTAATTTGTACCTTCATGAAAATGGCATTATGGTGTATCTTATGTTAGGGATAGCTAATTAAAATAGAAATAGTAATAAGTGATCGTGATGCCATTGCCAAGGAGACATTATAAGAGTAGGTATTGCAGGGCAGCAGTTCTCAAAGTGTGGCCTGAGGATCCAATGGGGAAAAGGAAGTCTTTTCAACACAGCATTAGGAGAACTGGATATGCACACACAAACAATAAATTGGAACCTTACTTATACCTCACAAAAATGAACTCAAATTGATCATAAGAAAGACCTATATTTCTAAACTATAGACCTCTTAAAAGAAAACAAGACAAAAGTTTCATGACATTAGATTTGACTATGATTTCTTGGATATGACATGAAAAGCACAGGCAACAAAATAAAAAATGGATAATTTAGACCTCATAAAAATTTTAGAAATGTGTGCATCAAAGACAATTTTAACAAAGTAAAAAAGCAACCCACAGATTGAGACGAAATATTTGCAAATACTACATACGATGAGGAATTATCATCTAGAATACAGAGAAAACTCCCAAAACTCAACAACATAAAATAAAGGACCATGTGATTAAAAAATGGGCTAAGGACTTGAGTGGACATTTCCCTAAAGAAGATAAACAACTAGCCAGTAAGCATAGAAAAGATGCTCCACATCACTAATCATTAGGGAAATGCAAATCAGGACAACAGTGAGGTACCACAGCATACCCAATAGGATCACTACTATTTAAAAAAATGGACAATAACAAATGTTGACAAGGATGTGTAAAACTTGGACCCATTCTGCACTGCTAGGTGGAATGTAAAGTGGAACAGCTGCTGTGGGAAACAGTAGGGCAGATTCTCCAAAATTTAATAATAGAATTACCATGTTATCCAGGAACCCCACTTCTGGGTGCGTACTCAAAAGAAATGAAAGCAGAGTCTCGAAGAGATATTTAAACACTCATAGGGTGCCCCCAGAAGCTCAGAAATAGGAAAGTACATCCCAGTCCTGAGAGCAGACTATTATGTCAGTGCAGAGTGGGTCAGAGAGAACCTGTGGGTCTTGGTCAGAACCTGACTGATGACAGCTTCCCTGGAGGCTTTAATTATACTCATGGAAAGATTCTGCCATCTCCAAGGGAGGTGGCTCCCTCAGCACTAGGCAGGGAAACATCCCAAAGGCAAGTCCTGACAGCTCCCGTTTCAGGGAGCACTCGCATGCTGTGTGTCGTGGGTAAAGCGCAAGGATAGAGATCAGAAGGCATTCTTCCCGGTCCTTATCTGTCAAGAATTTTGAGACTATTAAATACATTATCCAACAAAGGTGGTAGATTTCTTGTACATGAACTGGGTAGTAAATAAAAGGACCACAGGACTAGGGAGTATTAGGGAATACATATCAAGTGTCTGGCAATGTTTGCAACACATGGAAAATGCTCCATTGCCAGGATGAAAGTATTTATTTTTGCAGTCATATTAGTATAGAATATATGATGATTGAAATATTATCTATTGTTTTGAGGGCTTGTTTACTCATTTCTAAAATGAGGATTGCTGTGCTTCCTAGTGCATCTGCCAAAACTGCGAGCTTCAGAAAGAACAGGGTAGGATTGAAGAGTCACGATGTCTGTGTTTTGGTTCCAGTAGGAACCACTACAAACCCAAATGACCTTGGAAAAGTCATTTCTCTGGCCAGCCCCTTAGTTTCCTCAACTGCAAAACAAATAATCTCTCAGGTTCTATTCAGCACTGATATTCTTTGTCCACAATTTCCTATGATTCCACAAGTATGCAAGCTCTTTCCTCAAGTACTTAACTATATTCAGGGCAGAGCTGTGCCTAGGACCTAAGTCTTCTAGTGTTCTGAGTGGATAAATGGATTCTGGCTAATGTTTAGGATATCCTGAACACTAGGAAAATTCCATCTCAGTGTTCGTTTTTCAAGGCTAGATATTGGAAACATGATTTTAACAAAAGACGGAGGACTTTTTTAGTTAAAAGAGGAAGGCAGGCACTGTCTACTGAGGATCAGCTGCCTGGCAAGATTTCAAATACTTTCTAGTTCCAATGGGTGGGAAATGCCACAACACCATTCGTCCTGGTGTCATTTTCTTAGTTCCAGTCCCAGCAGCAATCAAGAAGTGCAGGGGAGTGTGGCAACAATGAAAACAAGAAATTAATCAGTCTCTCTCTAACTGTACTAAATCGGGGAACAGTATAGCCAAAGCTATAGCAGGGCTATATGGAGAAACAGAGATATATAGTATCTATTCTGTGTTTTATATTCATTTGATTAAAACAGTAATGGAAATTGAGTTAGCGAAAAAAAAAATGAAAACATACTTTTCTTCAGAGTTTCAATATTTTTTGGTTTTCATCCAAATCATTTGAAACAAAATTTATGTCTGCATTCATCTTCCATATGAACACAGAATAGGTTATTTTTTTTAATTGGATGTTTCTTCCCCCTTTACCATGGTAATGGCCAACTTCTACACAGTTGATCAGATCAACCAAGCTATTAATTTGATTTGGTCTTTGGAATGGTCCCTGAATCAGGTAATTTCATATTTTTCATCATGTAAAGGAAAATCATACTCACCTAGTGTTTATTAAAAATGTGGTCTGTATTCTTCCTGCATCAAAATTATGAGTATTGCTTGTTTTAAATGTAGATCCTAAGATCCTAATTCTAAATCAGAATCCTTGAGGATTCTTGAGAATTACGTTAACAAGTTCCTCAGGTGATTCTTATGAAGGTCACCAATATCCTAACTGCCAAACCAGTGCCATGCTTGCAGTCCTCATCCTATTGAAACTTGATGCCACATGGGATGCTATGGGCCATTTCTTCCTTCTCGCGACTCTCCTTGATTTCAGGGATGCTGCAATTTCATCCTCCATCCAACTCCTTTGTACTTTCTTCTTAAATCAACTCTTTCCTTGCTCTGGTTCTCAAAATGTAGGACACCCTACATTTGTAGTCCAAGAGTGATTCTATCCAACAGGGAGAGGTAACTCCTTTCCCCAAATCAGGGCACTGTTAAGAAAGAAAAGAAGCATAAGTGTTAGACAGGCAAAAACAAATGTCCACTACAGCTCTGCTTATTGAGGTCCTCACAGTCAAGGACCATTTCTCATTATTTCTAAATCCTCACCCTTTCATGTACTGCTTACTGCTTAGGAGTTATCCATGCAATTGCTGGCAAATTATGGATGGATAAATTGAATAAGTAAATACACAACTCTAATAAGAAGATTCATAAGCAGTAACTTTGCTATTGAAATAGCCTTTTAGTCCCAGTTTTTCTAATCCATCCTCAGAACAATCTTAAAAAAACTCTATATTATTAATTTTAATCTTCTGATTATAAACATTAAATAGCTTTTGGTATAAATTCATGCCATTGAAATTCAAGCACCTCTTTCATGTGTCCGTGATCTATCTTTTTACCATCAGCTCCTAACCCTTCACACAATCCTTTGTGCCTCTTCCTTCTATAAATATGTATAGACATTTGTCTATGTAAATCCCTCAAACATAAATAATTTCCCCAAATTTATCTTTGACAGAAAGACAGTCTTATTGATCTTATTAATCTTTCCACTTTTATTCTTGATGGTACCCTCTACAATCAACAGTTATTTATCGAGTTCCTTTTAAGTAGAAACCACTGAGTTTCGTATTGAAAACAGACACAAAGACTTGTCTTTTGTCCTTCACGGCCCCTGAGTTTTTAGGAATTGCTTCATTCAGCAAACCTCCCCCTTCAGGTTTTCCTCTCAGGGTGTTGCTCCTCTGTAGTTAAACCAAACACATCTCAATGTGTTTTTTCTTTGTTTGTTTTTGTGTGTGTTTTTTTTAATTAGAGCATACCCTAATTCTATGACCAGACTGTGAGCTTTTCAATGGTGTAGATCTAGCACCATAGGGTTTTTTAGCTCTCAGATGGTCATAGTAGTTGCTCACAAAACACATGTTGCCTGAGGTTGGATTTAATTTATCTGAAGCCCTTTATTGAGAGATGGACAGTAAAGTCCAGAGAGAGAAAAGGAAACACTCAAAGTCAAATAGCTAGTTGGTAGCAGAGCCAGCAATAATACTTTTATTCCCTCGACAGGCTGTCATTGAAGTTCAAATCTTAGTGTTGGAGACTAGTCCTGATTTTCTATCTCAATATTTTTGCCTTTCGTATTGCATGTTTATGTGTCACATTCCCATCACCTTCACTTATGTAGACAAACTGTGCTATTTTAGTTTATCATCATGCTAATTCTTCTTCTTTCCCATTATTATTTTCATGTTTTTCTCTGGACTTCCTTCATGTCTGCCATGCATATTTCTTACTGTGTGCATCGGGATTCCATGCAGTATTCCAGCTGCAGCACACCATGATTTTGTACCCAAAATAATACTATCTATGCATTCCAGCCTCCTTTCTGATCATGTCCAGGTAACTGTGGCTCTTTTTCCAGCAACAGCAGCACATGCGACAGATGTTTAAGGGGAGGAATATAAGGGTTTCAACATTCCTGTTTTGGATTGTAACTGGTAGTGAACCCATCATCATACAAATATTTATTTTTTCTCTAAATGCATTTCTTATACAAGCCCACATTCAACCTCTCGGGCTAGATATCTGCCCGGTTTCACAGCCTGTAATTCACTCACATTGGCTTGGTGGATTACTACATGGAAAGGTTTCGTTCCCATTGCAAACTTCATTGTGTGCCATTTTCAAAATAATTCCTTAAAAAATAACATAAGATACATTACAGTGTCAGTATCCTAGAGGTTCTTCTGTTATTGCTATAACATATGGAAAAAGCATTTCTTTCACTTTCCCTATTGCTTCTTATATTTTACCAGTACTTTAAACATATTAATGAAGCCTTTCCCCTTGTCCACACCATGCTTAATAAGCTCTAAAAACATTGTTTAAAAAACTGACAATATTGTTGAGAACTCATAAAAATATACCCACTGGCTTTCTATGTGTATAATATTTACCAAAGTCTTCAAACAGCTCCATTAGAAATATGAGATATGATTTCCTTTTCCAGAATCATAGTAGGTAGTGTGGTTCAGTGTGCCTTCCTCATGCTATAGAACTGTCTAGCTGCCTATGGTGAATAGTACCCAAGCTGCTCTGCAGTCCCCTAAAAACTGTCTAGCGCAGTGCTTAGGACATGGCAATGCTAACAGGGCTTAGCTGTCTATTTCTTCCCTCTGAAACTCGGGTTATGATGGGTGCCTATGGTGCCAGGATTAACAGAAAACCCAAGGACTTGGGGTCTTCACTTATACTAATGGGTCATTTCTCTTCTCCATTGACTCATTTGTAAACCAGGTGCTTGCAATCAATTGTCTTAAAGCCTCCTTTTTCATCTTTTTTATTTCAAGAATTCTAAAACCTGTATTGGCCCACAGTTTCACATTCACTATTCATTTTTCAAAACATCTGCTAGTCTGAGATCTTTCCCCTGTCTCGTTCATAGTTAATGCTTGGCGTCGGCACATTTATTATAAATTCATTGTGTGACTCTACCTCTCTACAGAAAAAGATAAATTGGAGCATGCCTTCCTTTTTGAGCAAAAAAACAAGGTGAACAAATACCCCTTCTTTGAATTCCTGAACATAATTTTCTTTTTATGTTCTTTTTTTCTCTTTCACTACCTTTGTTTCTATTTTTTTTGTATTTTTGTTCTATCTCTTTCTTCTCCTTCTTTCCTTCCTTCCTTCTCCCCTCTTTCTCTCTCTTTCTGTCTCTCTCTCCCCACTCCCTCCCTCCCTCGTCACTGAATTTCCAAATTAGAAAGACATTTCAGAGTTATATGTTATAGTAGAAAGAGAATCAAAATTTTTATTCATAAGTCTTAGATTGTGAGACTTTTGGAACACTACTTCTCTGATTCTCCATCTGTAAAAGGAAGGTTATAATAAAAATTCTAAACACTCTTCTGAAAACTACAGAAGCAATGGTAACAAAGCACACTGCAAACATTTCTAACCAAATGCTGGTTATAATTATTATACAATCTCCTCATCTTCCCATTGGCTTGGCAGTCCCTTAGAAACAGGTGCTTAAATTCATTTTTGATCTAGTTTGCACAAGACATGTTGCATTTTTAAAACAATGGCCAGAACAACCATTTCCCTTTTGCACATGGGCTATCTTTCCCTTTTTAAAACACAATGCCTGTGCTCTGACAAAGGCCTCTTTCCTATGATAGCCATTTGATGGGGGTTTTGTCTGAGTGCCTGTTCAAGCAGAATGTGTGATTTACTGTTTGTTGCAAAGGTGAAAGAGATTTTGACAAGTGGAAAAGAGGAGAAGGTCTGGACTCTGTTCATTAACATGCACTCCTCTTTGTATGCGTGTAAAGGGCGTGAGACAAAGTAGGGAGGGTTAGACATATGAGTTTTAAACTTGAAGACTAATTTGATTATGGAAACAGATCTGTGTCTGGCAGGAACACATGGCACTCCAGTCTTCGGCCATCAGTGTTTGGGAAGCAGTCTTCATTAATGGGTAAATCATCTGTCTTGCATTGTCCTCCACAAGCATTATCTGTGAGGCAGCTGCCCACCTTGGATAATTTAAATGTGATTTAGCAGGATAGCCTCCTGTCCCTCCTGCCAGGACATTCACGGTACCAAATTAATGTTGATTGGCATTCCACACCCAGCCTTCGGTGATTCACAGATAAGATTCTGTTACTGATCTATGCCAGGAGGAGTTAAATGAGGATATCTTTATTGCCTGCTTTTCATTGGGGGAGGATTTGGCCCATTATCTGTTTTCTGATTTCCTTTATTTGACTGCAAGATTCATTGTGTGAGCAGCTGTCCTGCATGCAGGTGGGGACTCCTCAAAGCATCCTGGGCAAATTCCCACGATTTCAGGCCACTTCCCTGGTTTACCTTTCTGTTTTTCAAAAAGGGCAACTAACCCTGTAAGTGACTGAGGACATTGTTTTTTCCTCTTTTCTGAAGTCTAATGGGAAGATCATTCATTTGATTCAGTAAACATGCTTCTAGTGATTCCTTTTTATGTGCAAGGCCTTGTGCTAGGTGCTGTGGGTGATAGATATGTGGGCCACACACTGAGCCCTTAATCTAGGGCTTGAGCAAGATTTTAGTGGCATTTGTACTTAAATCCTCAATTACTTTTGTTACTTAGATTCTAATCCTCAATCTGTATCTTTCATTTCTCTATGTTTTGTAATTCTTCTTAGAATCTATTTTAGTTTTTTTCCCTTAGTAGCTTTGTAAGTTATTGTTTTTAAAATGTAAATATAAAAGACTGCCAATGATACTGTACCACTCGTGTGCTAATATCTTTCTCGGCCACCTAGAGGATTAATGGCCCTTCATGAAAAAGGCAAAGGTAAACCAGGAAAGTGGCCTAGAATTGTGAGAATTTGCCCAGGATTCTTTGAGGAGTCCCCACCTGCATGCATGACAGCTACTCATGCAATGAATTTTTTTTTCCATTTTTAAAATTTTATTGTTGTTCAGGTGCAGTTGTCTGCCTTTTCCCCCTGCCTCTCCCCCAACCCCAGCCATGCCCACCTCCCTCCCTTGATTCCACCCTGCGTTGGTTTCGTCCATGTGTCTTTATAGTTGTTCCTGAAAACCCTTCACTCTTTTCCCTCCGTTATCCCCTCCCACTGCCCCTCTGGTTACTGTCCATTTGCTCTTAATTTCAATGTCTGTGGTTATATTTTGCTTGCTTGTTTGTTTTGGTGGTTGGGTTCCACTTAAAGGTGAGAGCATATGGTATTTGTCTTTCACCACCTGGCTTATTTCACTTAGTATAATGCTCTCCAGTTCCATCTATGCTGTTGCAAAGGGTAAGAGCTCCTTCTTTCTCTCTGCTGCATAGTATTCCACAATAAATTTTTAAAAAGATATTTTTCATAGTTGATTAAGAAATTCATCTTTAAAAGAAAATGTTACTGACAAAATTAAAGTTTTCCCAGTTTTCTTCATGTCTCAATGTCCTCCACTTTTCTACAGAAGTTAACACTACCATGAATTTGGTATGTAGGTATCACATCTATATTTTTTATCTTAACTACATGTGAGTTTAACAATAAAAATACATATATCACAGTGTACTTCTTGTTTTCAAAAGTTATACTGTAAAATCCCCTTGTAACTTGCTTTTTCTGTCAGTGTTATGATTACTAGATCTATTTTATCTCCTTTAACTACGATGTAATATATTACAAATCATTTTATTCTTTTGTCACCTAATGGATATTTGACTTTTCCTACTTTTTAATTTTGTTTTTGCTATACATACAACAATGCTTCACTGAATACCTTTGAAGACCTCTCCTTTTGTACATGAGAAAGAACTTCTCTAGAGCATATGTTTAGAAATGGAATTGCCAGGTTATAGGTTATACACACAAATAATTTTACTAGATATTGTCAACTTGCTCTTCAAAACAATTATGCCAGTTTATCACCAGCAGATTTGAGAGTTCTCATTTCTCCTCTTCCCTTGCAAAGCTAGGCACAGTCTGACTTAAGAATACTTGGTAGTCCGATGAAGTTAGAGTATAACATTGTCATTATTTGCATTTTCCTGAGAAAGTTAGGCAGAACATTCGTTCATAGTTGTTGTCAATTTGGGCTTCATATTCTATGAATTGTCTGTTTCCATGTTTCATTCATTTTTCTATTTGTTTTTTCTAAATTGATTTCTAAGAATTTCTTTACATTTTGGCCATTAATAATTTGTCTGTTATATATGCTGAAAATCTCTTTTCCCAGTTTGTTTATAGTGTTTTTGTTTGCTTTCTTTTGTTGTGCAGAAAGTTTGCATTTTAAGCATTTCTGTTTTTGTTGTTACAGTTAAGAAATGCTTTCCTACTTCAAGGTTTTAGTATTTTCTGCTACATTGTATTCTGCTAGCTTAATTTTTTTTTACATTTAGGTCTTTAAAACATTTAATGTTTGTTTTTAGTTAAAGTGGAAATTTAATTCTGTTTTATTTTCTATATGAAAAGACAACTGTTTCACCAATATTTTGATACAAACTGATTGTGGACGCAATGCCTTTCCTAACTATATATCAAGGTCTCAGCTGTGTTTAGATTTCTTTCTGGAATCCTAATTCTATCACATTGACTGTTTTTCCATTACTACACCTAGGCCATATAGTCTGAACCATAAATTAATTTCTATGCATTTATTAAAATATTTTATATCTTTTAGGATAGGTCTAAATTGTAACTTTGGGTTTATGAATGTTCTGCTATTTTTTCACAGTTAAAAAAATATGAAAATGTCTTTTTCTGTTGTAGTATCTCTGCTTCATCATCTTTGTCCTGAAATGGGTCACACAAGTTTGACTCTTTTTTATTTCCTCTGCATTCTTGTTCACATCTTTGTTTATCAGTCAAAAATAATCTTTCTTCAACCATTATGCCATAATCTAAATCTGAATCTTAGCATCTTGAATTTTGATCACCAAAAGATCTCTTTGCTATTTCTTCCAAGACATCTAGAGGCCACCATGGAAATCAGCCTGAATTTCCAGGGCAAACCTATTCACTAAGCTCCCAGCACATGGCTTGTTGCAATGACATTATAATACTTAATACAAAGCCAATAAAAAAATCAAGTAAGCAAACAGTAAGTATCCTAAGGAAAGTTGATGTAGAGTGAAAATGAGAAGTAAAGATCTATGAAAGTGAAATTATATCTGGTGAGGCAATATAAAAAGGTTTTTGTGTATGGTAATATTTTAGCTGAAACCTTAAAAATAGGCAAGATTTTCACATGAAATGAAAAACAGAATACCTGATCTAAAAAAACAAAACAAAGTAAAACAAAACAAAACATGATTAAAGCTGGGGTAACAGGATATAAAAATGGAACTCAGTCAAGTTTGGCTTAAGACCAAAAAGAGGTCCTAGATTGTCTATATGAAATTTCCATAAAAGCTAGTCAAAGATTGCTTTTATGAAAAAAATATTTTCAAGAAACATATTTTATTACATGTACCTTCAGTGTATAAAAGAAATTAGAGAGATTGAGAGAAATTGAAAGGATCTATATGGAGAGAGAATTTGTTGAAGCGCTCCCTCCCCACAGTGAAGTAAGTATGGGGAATACTTATTCTTTACCTCAAAGACTACTGACAACCTCGAAGAGAATGTATTAATTATGGCTTTTTATTTTTTGTATTTTGATTCTTGGGGCCTAGCTGACACTGAAGGGATTGTCCCTCCTAGGGCTAGCTAATTTCTGGTGAGCAAACAACTCACCAGGCAACAGCCTTTTGTATGTAGACCGGCCAATCCAGAGCCTATTCCCCCAACTACCTTCTTTACAGGGTCTCTCACATTCCAGGCCACTATTCCCTTCCCCTAACCATAGCAGTGCCAGCTACCAGTCAGCTAGGGACAACCCCCACACCCAGGGCCCACTTAAATCATTCAGACTAGCAGATTCTCTAAGCCTGCTTGCTCTGCCTGGCCCATTTCATCCAGCAGAAACCACAACAAATGTCGTTGCCCACTGTTCCCTCTCACTCCCTCTGTCTCCTAATTGACCCTATAGCTTCTTCCCCCTGAGACCCTACATGGCATGCTGTGCCTTCTGTTTCTAATGATCTAGTAATTATAATAAATTTCTTCCTTCCTAATGGTCATTTCTATGTTTTCATATCCTCCCATACCTGGTTAAAACAAATCTTGGGTGTCCTTAGAAGAGAAGACCATTTGGAAACTTGATAAGGCTATACATTTTAAAAGGTAAGAGGCTGGATGACATAGCCTGTGGTAACTGGTATTGGGAAGCCACTGTGCCATTCAGGGGCCCCTCAAATCAGATGCCAAGGTGGAATCAAAAGTGCTAGATGTTTATTAGGAGAATCCCTGTGAAGGATAAAGAAAGAGGAAGCAAGAGCAGGCAAGAAGAACCTTCCACCGTGATGAAGGTCTAATACCTGTGGACCAAAAGAGAGAAGGAAGAATTAAATAGAAAGGGCTTCAGGTTGCTGCTTAGTTCTGACAAAGACTCAGCTAGACTGATGGAGAGAGAGTCACTGAGCTGAAGTGCCCATTGGAAGAATCTGTATCAGGCAGTGTTGGGTGTTTTCTAATACCCTTGCATGTTCAGTCACTGTATAAGAGATTCCCAGGAGAGTGTGGCCTGGGATAAATGCTTCAGTTATCTAAAGTTGCAGCAGCTCAGCTGTGCTGTCTATAGTAGTTTCTCTTCAGGAAGATCTGAGTGGAACATTTCCATGGCCATTTCAGACATCCCAAATTGTGCATTGCTCATGAACTAGACATGACCACATAAGAGATATGTGATGCTACCTGGGAGATTCTTAGGGGTGCAATGAGATCTCTGGTACCTCTGGGTGCTTAAGAGCTGAGGGAGGAATGATTATTGACCAACAAAAAGAGTGGCATTTAACTGGGTCAAGGGAAGTATGGGTGAGAGAACTTTAGTGTTGTGAGAGGAAGTATGTTAAAAACTTCCACAAAGTATCCTGTAGGAAAAATATTGGTAACTATACATTACACAAACACACATCCGCTAAGGTCAGAAAGCAGCAATACTACCTTTCCAGAGTACCAGCCTAGTAAGACTTTTTCTCTTCCCTTATCATTCTTTCCTTTACCAGCATTAATCCTGAAGATGTCAGAAACCTTAGTGTCTTGGAGGAGGAGAGACCAAGGGACAAGGCAGGGACAGAAGGGGTAAATATAATTGGGTTACATCTCCTTTACTCTGTAGACGTCTACCTCACAGTAGCTTCAAAATACATTTAGCATTCTCCCCGAGAAGAGTCTGAAATTTAAAGTCTCCCCCATCTAGTTTATTTCCAGTGATATTTTAGGCAGCTATGATGTCTTCATCTCTGTGATAGATCAATGCTTGTGCATTTTGCTGCTCTTTGGCGGACCCTCCTCTTAATTGAATCATGTCTGATCTCAGGTTCTGAGTCTCCAGACCTCGAAGAAGAGACCTTCTTCTCTTTAGTCTCCTGATTATTTTCTCACCTTCTTACCCAATTTAGATTTATTGTTCATCTCTTGATCCAGTCTTTTGACAGATCAGTTCAGCTGCCCACGAACAATGTATTTTTATATCACACATGTGTTTTGGAGCAGCATGGAGAAAATCATACAACTATAGATATTGCCACTATAAATTTATGTCCTTGTCACCAATAGGTCCTTTACTGCTGCCCACTAGACCTCCCGATTTTCCACTATTCTCACATTTTTTAACACCACCTCCCCTTTCATCTCATTGTCAGATGCTCTCTTCTTAACTCATGAAGAAAATAAAGCCATGAACTTTCATGCCACAAAATTTACCACTTGAAACTGGATTATTGTGGTAACCTCCTCACTACTTCCAGTTTGGTCACATTTCAATCTATTTTCTACACTGCACCCAATCTGATCATCTCACTCCCTTGCCTGACATCCTTCAAACTTTTAGGATGAAACACAAACCACCTAACAGGATGCACATTCTTTTGCAAGATCAATTCCTATTACCTCTACCAGTCTCATTTCTTCCCATCCTCATATTCAAAGTTGACGTTCTGACCATATTGAACTTTAGTTCCTTTGTTGCCTGCTGCATAGCTCTCTCTGGTCTCCAGGCCTTCCTTTACATTTTTACATCTACCTGTTTTAAAACAGTGTTCTCTCTCCCTCTTTACCTGGCCAATTGTTACTTATCCTCTATGACTCAGTTTAGATGCAGTTTCATGTTGGAAACTTTTCTGATCCCCCAAACCTATTCCTGATGCCCTTTCTGTGTGGTCACTAATACTCTGCACATCTCCATACCATAAGAACTAGTGCAGTGTGTTGTGATTGTCATGTCTGTCTTTCCAGCTTTAAAAGAGCAAACATCATCTCTCTCTTATTTATAAATTTATTCCCAGATCTAAGCAGAGTCCGTAGCCTATAGAAATCATTCAATAAATGCCTAGTGAGTGACTACATAAGGATAGTTTCTCTAAAATTATTTTATTACTTGAGAGAAAACCAAAAGTGTAATGACAAATGTTATGGAATAGCCTATAATTAGGGAAACTTGGCTGTGGGTTCCTTAAAGAAAACAAGTGACTTAGAGAAAAACCAGCATAATCTGAGCAACCTGAATATCACATTTGTACATGTGATGAAAATTGTAAGCTCAGACCAAAATGGCTGTGCTTATAGCATTCACCAAATCAGCAGATAATTTTGTACCTTATACCATAAAGAAACCCACTACAGCAGTTGGCTGATGTTCATAATTAATATCTTGTAATAACCCAAATGCCTTTATTTCTATGTGAATCTCTATGATAAAACTGCTCATAAACCTCTTTCTCAACATGAATAACAATTACATTTCCTCTGGTAAGAGACATGCAAGTGTATTTTCCTTCATAAATAAGAGTTAGAGTCAATGAAGGCAGCAACTCTTTTTATCTCTGCAACTGTATTGCAGTAAAATGGTCATATGGAATTCTAGCAGAATGCCATCCATTATTTCCTCCTTAAAAATTAGCATCTTTAGTGCCACAATGAATACTAATTTATAGACTTCTTAAATATCATCTTATAACATTTTTTTAACATAAGATGGCTAATATCTCTGAGTTAAAACATTTTAGAGTAACATTACCCAAAGCAGCCACTACAGAACAGGAGCTTCCTGGCTAAGAAATGTCTTTTCCTGTTGGGCTGAAAGTGAATACAGCATTGGTAGGAAAACCCTTGCTTTTGACTGTAATAGGTGGCAACTACAAGCAACAGGGCTAATTGAGTAGAATTGTAGTACAAATGATTTTAATCTTGAACATTTTCACATATGGTAAAGACAGCTAATTGGTTTGCTTAGGAATTTTAACCTTTAAATTTATTCTAAATTTGATTTGTTTGTGATATTAGGGCTTAATAGCCAGAGAGGAAACCAGTTTACCCAAGAATGGGTTATGCTTTAGGAAGTTGAGGAGGGAACACTGATGGTCATTGTCTGCTCTGCTCCTAGGGACAGAAAGCTCATATAGCATTGGTGTGTGAGCTGGAGAGTGTGGGTGAGAACAGGGAAACAGAGGAAGGCAGAACCCCTTAGGTATTTTGACTCTTATCACCTTTTAAATACAGATATTAGAAGAAGCAAAGAAAATCTGAGTCCATGCTCTAACTCTGAGCAGGAATATACACCAATGAGACTCCAGTTTTCTGTTTAAAGACAATAGTAAGAAATTCAGAAAAAAAAACACCCTTATTTGAATAGCACTTAACTATTCAAATAAAGCACTCTGTTTTTCCAAGCACTCTCTGGGGCATTTTATTTGGTCTCTGCTAAAACCTCTCCTTCTACCCTTTCCTTTTCTTTTCAATTTTATTCTCAACTAAGAACTTTTTTTTTCATTGCTTTTGGACAGAGAGGGGGAGGAGGGGAGAGAATGAAAATCAATGCAAGACAGAAGCATCAATTGGTTGCCTCCAGTGCACACCCAGACCAGGGATTTCATGCACCAGACTGGAGAATGATCCTGCAACCTTCCAATTACCAGACAATGCTCCAACCAACTGAGCCAAACCAGCCAGGACCCACCTCATATTTTATCAAAAAGCAATAAGAGCTATTACTTTTCCTGTTGTACAGATAGTAAGCTGGGGCTTAGATGAGTATAATGGTTTGCCCAAGAGCTCACAATTAGTAATGGTGAAGTTAATGCTGAAATGCAAATATTTGACTCCTGGTTTAATTCTGACTTTAAACACCTTTTTAGCTGCAATATGCTTCATTATAAATATATTACAAAATCTCACAAATTTGATTGTACCTTTTTCCTGTTTTCCAACTGCAATTCTACAATCTTTAGAAGTTGAAGACTGCCCAACCTTTTCTCAGTAGGAAAAAAAAAGAAAAATAATAATCATACAGGTTAGCTTAGTTTATTTCTCTTTGGAACAAATAGCCAGGTTTAGCTAATGTTTCCTAATAAAGTATAGGCCACAATAATGGCAAATAATAGTATAACATTAATATTGGGGAAATTGAGAGACAATAAAACATTTGAATCAACATCTAAAAGTACAGAAGATGAGCTTCAGAGAATACCAGATCTGTTTGAGTAAAGAAAGGAACAATTAGAACCCAGTGATATGCATTTACTCTGACATAGTGCTTGGAGATACAAGGGCCCTTGGCAGGAAACATCTTCCTTGTAAAGGCTGGACTCCCTCCTTGCCAAATAGCAGTATAGGCCTATTCCCCCTTAGTCTTTCTTAAAGGTGGCATTGGGGTGGAACAAGACTTAAAATTTGGTAGGACACTAATTGGTGGAAAGCTATTGCAAGGAGGAAACATACATAAAGTTGGCTCTTTATGCCTATACAAGGTTATATTTCCTAAGTCCACTGGGTACTAGGACTTGGCTTCAAACATGAAAATGGAAGTCAGTAACTAGTGTGTGTGTGGAAGGAGAGGGGTAATAAAGTAAGAATGAAAATGATGGAGTACTGACTAGTAGGCCAGCAAATAGACACTGACACACCAACAATGGCAATAAGGGCAAAGCTAAGGAAGAAAAACAGTGAGTCAGGTACTGAAAACCTCAAGGAATAAGGAATGACAATACAAAGGAAGATGGGCAAGTGGTGAAATCTGATGGCCTGAAAATTAAAGCAGGAAGAAAGAGTATTTTTTTTAAAAGTATTGAAAAGTGAAGAGCATACCTATCCTTTCTCAACACATGCAGTGTGAGAACAGATAGACTTTGAGAGAAAGCGAGCATTTTTTAGTTTGGCAAGATGAAGAAACCAATGAAGAGGCGAGGGATATAGAAAAGACAATTAATGAAGACCACATCTTTTACAAGGCACAGTGGAAAATATTGAGAGGGAAGAGAGAGGGAAGAGATTGGTCACATTATGGATGTACAAAGCAGTTTGTTTTGGGGTAATAGTAGACATGGATAATAGATGAAGGTTTGGGTGATGTATTGTTTTGATGATATTTTACAGTAGCTCTATTCAATGCACATTAGAATCCTCTGTATAACTTTCAAGCAGTACCAATGTTTAGCATCTATCCTAAACAATTAACTTTGAATTTTAGGGTGGGGGATTAAGCACTCCTCATATTTCTTAAAAGCCCTTCAATAATTCTTAGTAAAGCTGAGAATCAGTGTTTTAGGAAAGTGTTAGGTGAGCAACTGAAAGTGTATAGGCTTGTCATGATGTTATATGCACTTGTCTTTGGTCTGTTAGAGTAGGCTTGGAGATGAGTTTGAAAGGCCATTTCAAATCACTGACTTTTGGCCCTGGCTAGGTATCTCAGTTGGTTAGAGCATTGTCCCAATATCTTTGATATTCTAAATTCATCGGCTCAATCCCCAGTTAGGCCACATATAAGAATCAACAAATGAATGCATATAAGGGGAACTACTAATCTCTCTCTCTTTTCCTCTCTTTCTCTCTAAAATCAATAAATAAAAAATAAAATAAAACCACTGATTTTTGTTTCGCCAGTGGCCCATTAGGCTCATGGGAAAGAAAAGAGATAGGACATCTCTATTCCCTTTCCTTTCCAGTAGAAGGAATGGAGATTGAGATTGAGTACTATCCAGTGTGAAAGAGCACATTTAGATTGAGAATTTAGATTTAGATTTAGATGCCATATTTTTTCTCTTTAAAAAATTGTATTTACCCTGGTTGGCATAATTCAGTGGATTGAGCACAGGCTGTGAACCAAAGTGTCGCAGGCTCGATTCCCAGTCAGGGTACATGCCTGGGTTGCAGGTCATGACCCCCAGCAACCACACATTGATATTTCCCTCTCTCTCTCTCTTTCTCCCTCCCTTCCCTTTCTAAAAAATAAATAAATAAAATCTTTAAAAAATTGTATTTAATTTTATTTATTCTTAAATAAAATTTAAAATATTATTTTAGACAGAGGGGGAAGAGAGAAAGAGAGGGAGAGAAATACTGCCTCTCAAACACCCCTACTGGGGACCTGGCCACAACCCAAGCATGTGCCTTGACTGCAAATCGAACTGGCAACCCTTTGTTTCTCAGACTGGTGCTCAATACACAAAGCCACACCAGCCAGGATGCCATATTTTTTCTTTAGCATAAAGAAAAGAATATTATGTCCTGGCCAGGTGGCTCAGTTGGTTGAAGTGTTATGCATATACCGAAACGTTGCTGGTTCAATTCTCAGTCAGGCATATACCTAAATTGTGGGTTTGACCCTCATTTGGGGTGTGTATGGAAGCCAAACAATCAATGTTTCTCTCTCACATAGATGTTCCTCTCTTTCTCTTAGTCTCCACCTTCTCCTCTCTCCGAGAATCAGTAAACATATCCTTAGGTGAGGATAAAGAGAAAAAAGAAAAGCAGAGACACCATTGGAAGCTATCAGTGTTGTATTTATATATTTTTTTTAATTTCTAATTTTGAAATTTATTCTTTAAAAGTTAAGAAAATGGTGCATCAGTAAAATTACAAGGTACAAAAATCAACATATAAAATCAGTTGTATTTATATGCACTAATGATGAAAAGCCTGGAGAGAAAATAAAGAAAACTACTCTATTTATAAAAACATCAAAATAATAGAATACTCAGGAATGACCTTAACCAAATAAGTGAAAGATCTGTACATTGAAAACTATAAGACTTTGCTGAAAGAAATTGAAGAAGATACAAACAAATGAAAGGGCATCCTGTGTTCATGTATAGGAAGAATGAATTTTGTTAAAATGCCCATACTACCCAACACCATCTATAGATTCAGCACAATTCCCATTAAAATACCAATGATATTCTTCAAAGAAATAGAAAACACAATCCTAGATTTAGTTGTTGATAATTGTGAGTTTCTTGTCATTTTAATGTTCATAGTTTTGACTTCTTTTTCTTAAATAAAACTCTCTAACATTTCTTGTAATAAGAGCTTGATGATGATGAACTCCTTAAGTTTTATCTTGCATGGGAAGCACTTATCTGCCTGCCCTTCAATTCTAAATGATAGCTTTGCTGAGCAGAGTAATCTTGGTTGTAGGTCCTTGCTTTTCATCACTTTGAATACTTCTTGCCTGCAAAGTTTCTTTTGAGAAATCAGCCAATACTCTTATGGGAACACATTTGTAGGTAACTCTGTTTTTCTCTTGCTATTTTTGAGATTTTTCTCTTTATCTTTAACCTCTGGCATTTTAATTATGACGTGTCTTAGTGCAGACCTCTTTGTGTCCAACTTGTTTGGGACACTCTGTGCTTCCTGGACTTGTATGTGTATTTCCTTCACCAAATTAGGGAGGTCCTGTTTCACTATTTTTCAAATAAGTTTTCAATTTCTTGCTTTTCCTCTTCTCCTTCTGACATCCCTATGATTCAGATGTTGGCCCTTTTGGAGATGTCCCAGAGGTTTCTTAAATTCTCCTTGTATTTTTTCTTAATTCTTGTTTCTTCCTTTTTTTTCTGGTTGAATGTTTATTTCTTCTTTTTGTTATAAATCATTGATTTAAACCCTGGCTTCCTTCCCTTCACTGTTGGTTTCCTGTGAAGTTTTCTTTATTTTCCTTAGTATAGCCTTCATTTCTTCCCTTATGCTTTCACCATATTTAACGAGGCCTTTGAGCATTCTTACCACCAGTGTTTTGAACTCTGTGTCTGATAGGTTGGCTATCTTCACATCACTTAGTTCCTTTTCTGGGGTTCTGTTCTGTTCCTTCGTTTTTGAGTCTAAAAAAACAAACTAAGCAAACACCTACAACAGGAATAGAATCATAGTTATGGAGATCATTTGGAGGGTTATCAGCTTGGAGGGGGAAGAGGGAGAATGGGGAAAAAGATATAGGGATTTAGCAGCATAATTGGGTAGGTATGAAATAGACAGGGGTATATTAAGAACAGTATAGGCAATGGAGGAGCCAAAGAACTATATGCACAACACATGGACATGAACTAAGAAGGGGATTGCTGGAGGGAAGAGGAGTACCAGGTGGAGGGGGCAAAGGGGGGAAATTGGTACAGCTATAATAGCATAATTAATAAAATATACTTAAAATATAAAAGGAACTCTCTCAATCTCCTGCCCTGCCCCCCAAAATAAGAAAACACAATTTTAAAATTTGTATGGAACCACAGAAGACCCTAAATAGCCAAAAAGAGCATAGCCAGATTAAAGGGACTCTCATAGGCCAAGTATGGGAAATTTAGAACAAAATTAAAAAATGATGGTAATGGATTATATCTCACAGAATGAAATGTGAATCTATGGGTTCTTACAAAAACAAATGAATAAAGGAAGAAAGAAAAGAGAAGGAAGGAAGATGAAAGGCAAAGCTCTTCCTCACAGTAAATTCTAACTAATAAATACAAGGAAATAATAGAATAAAAAATTACCATTTGGCAATT
Source organism: Phyllostomus discolor (assembly GCF_004126475.2). Taxonomy (NCBI): domain Eukaryota; kingdom Metazoa; phylum Chordata; class Mammalia; order Chiroptera; family Phyllostomidae; genus Phyllostomus; species Phyllostomus discolor. The sequence goes on along the minus strand of NC_040916.2, from coordinate 8,134,274 downwards.
GTCATAGTAAAATTATTTTTAGGTAAGAATCATCAATAGATACTAAAATTCAAAGGCAAAAGTATGATGATATCAAAAATGCATAGTTTCAATATATCTCTCCACATGATATTTACTAAGGACAAATGGAAAAACAGTAAGAGTAGAAAAACCTGGCTGTCACCTTAAACAAATAACTAAAGTTAGCACTAGCAGTAATAATGTATTTTATTTCAGTTATTTCAAATATTATAATTTATATATAATAAATTTCACTTCCTTCAGTGTATATAATTCTTCATTTTTAGAATTTCTAGCATTCTTTATTTCTTTGTATAGATTGAAGTTGCCGTCTGATATTACATTCCTTTTGCCTGAAGGAATTCACTTAACATTTCTTGTAGCATAGGTCAACTGGTAATTTATTTTCTCAATTTTTGTTTGCCTGAAAAATTCTTATTTCTCTTTCAGTTTTAAAAGATATTTTCACTAACTATAGAGTCCTGTGTTGACAGTCCCCCTCCTACACACAGCATTTTAAAGACGCCACTTAAATTGCATAATTTCTGATGTCTGCTGTAATTCTTATCTTAGTCCCTCTTTATCTAATACATTGTTTTTCTCTTTCTGGCTGTTTTAAAAGATCTGTGATTTAATATCTGTCATTATTTCTGAAAAATTCTGTCATTATCTTTTGAGCTATTTCTTCTTGCTTCCATTGTTTCTTTCTCTTCCTTCTGGGAGCCCAATTACATGTATGTCAGACATCAGATACTATTTCACAATGCTTGGTTCTCTCTATCTCTCTCTCACTTTCTCTCACCACATTTTATTGTTGTTGTTGTTGTTGTTGTTGTTGTTGTTGTTGTTATTTCAGCCTGGGCAATTTTGATGTAACTATCTTCAAGCTGATCATTTTTCCTCAGCTGTGCCAAAAGTAAAGATGCTTCTCAACTTAATTTATGTCCCAATAAACCCATCATAAGTTGGAAATATTGTAAGTAGAAAATGCATTTAATACACCTAACCTACCAAACATCATAGCTTAGCCTAGCCAGTTTCTACCCAATGTGTATCATTTTTGCAGTGTTAATAAAGTCAAAAACTCATTAGCCAAACAATCACAACTTGGGGACCACCTGTCCTAATGAGTCTGTAGAAGTCACTCTTTATCTTTTACTGTGATTATTATTATTATTATTATTATTATTGGCATTTTATTTGATTCTTTCTTATGGTTTTCATATGTCAGTTTAAATTCTCACATTTGATTATACATGCTGTCCCCCTTTTCCACTGGATCCTTTAACATATTAATCAGAATTATTTTAAATCCCTTGTGTGACAGTTTATCACTTGGATCATATCTATATATGGTTCTATTGATTGCTGTGATTCTTGACAGTATTGTGTATTCTGGGGGGTGTTTTCATTGTTGTGTGATTCTTATAATTTTGGTTTAAAAGTTAGACATTAATGCAGCCCTGGCTGGCGTAGCTCAGTGGACTGAGTGCAGGCTGTGAATCAAAGTGTTGCAGGTTTGATTCCCAGTCAGGGAACATGCCTTGGTTGCAGGCCACGGGCCCCAGTGACCGCACATTGATGCTTCTCTCTCTCTCTCTTTCTCCCTCCCTTCCCTCTCTAAAAATAAATAAATAAAATCTTTTATATATATATATATATATATATATATATATATATAAAATTAGACATTAATGCAAGACCATTGAGATTCAAGTAAATAGTATTTATGCCTGGAAATGAGCATACTTGCTGTTAGATTTTGAGTGTGGGGAGTTGAATTAGCGTCTTCAAGTGCTGAGTTGGTCAAAGTTTGGGTTTTGTTGTGAAAGTTACCCTTAGTAAAATATTGGCTTCCACGTCACCCAACTTCATGCTTAGATAAAGTCTATACTTAGAAGTGGAGTCTTGGTTTCTGGTAGATTTTACCAGTTTTTTTTTTTAATCACCTTTAACTTTAGGTGTTCCCTGCAAATGTACACCTCAGAGAGGTTCTCTCTTCGTGGTCTTGCCCTGCCAAGCAGTAAACAGCTGTTACTTGTTACTTCTTACTCTCCTGGTGGTGAGTGCCAAGCAGACTTCCTCTGGGGTTTCGGTTCAGCTTTCATCTTGGGAAAACCTCGAGCTCCTGGGTCTCATGGGTGGACTTCTAAGCGATCTTTCCCTACCCAGAAGTTGGAAGATCTCTATTATCTGAGCCTAGAATGGTTTCCTGTCATTCCCCTTGGTGTGGAGGGCTTTTTCTTCTTTCCTTTTTCTTCCTGTGCTCTGGAGAAGACAGGGTTTCCCACCCTCTCCTCGAAGCTTAAGGCTTTTGTTCCACAGGGAGAAAGATCGGGACAGGGATCTGTGTCTTTTCTGCAGTGATGGCTACACTCCTACCACCAGTCTTTTTGGGTTTAACACCCTAACCCTAATCTTTCTAATGAATGCCCAGTGAAGGCAGTGAAGAAGAGCCTTCAAATGGTTGCAAGCTTGTCTTGTGTCTGTGGCTCTATCCTAAAAACTCTTCTGAGCAAACTGTTAACATTTTTAGCTGATGTTTCATTGCCTGCATGGTAGGACCAACTCCCTTCTACACTCTGCTCCAAGAGAGCCAGTCCTTGCCTCCTGAGTCTGCTAAGAGGTATGTTTTCCCTATATTTTAGATTAGTTGAACCTCAGCTCTCAGATGTATTCAAGAAAAATTGTGAATTTTATAGATTATTAGATTATTCATCTTTTTCTTGTTAAGTTGGGAGCAACATTCCTTCCAGCTTTCTTTATCCTAAGTGAAAGCTCGATATTCTAAAGTATTCTTCTTAACAAAGCCGTATCCATACTAAAAAAATCTAAAACTACTAATGCTGGGAATCACAATGGGTGTAAAAATGAGGTGACATATGCTCACTGAGTTTTTGAATACCATCAGTAGTTATCCTTACGGGATGAAAAGAAAATAAATGCTAAAAGAACTTCTGATAATAGCAATTTGGAATTTATTAACATTCTCTTCAAAGTGGCATATGGTCAGTTTTGGTAAATGGTGCATGGACACTTGGAAATTAGTGTGGTTTACAGTCATTAAAGTTCCTTTTAATTTTTTATTAGTTATATTACTTAAAACCTGTGCTATTCTCAAAGTCTGGAATTGCCATCTTTTCACTTTATCCTCATAATTTCAATAGTTTGGCAAAAAAAGAACTCACCTTATTATAAAATAAGAAATTTGGTACAATTTTACTTCCATACTCATCATTATATAGTCTAACATAATATAAAGTTTGAAAACTAGATACTGTTTTTGTTATATGCTACTCTTTCCTGATAGTTTGGGCTTTAGCACTTATTTCTGGTACAATAATTAAATATTTCAACTAACTTCATTGTACTTATAGTCCTTTTATCTTCTAACTTCTTTGTTGGGTTCCCATATTTGATTCATATGTTTGTCAGCAGGGTTATACCTTTGAATCACCTGTTCAGGAAAGATACATGAGTATAATATTTTTGGAGCTGTTACGTATACGAGAATGTATTTTTGCTGCCACAACTCATAAACTCCTTTTTCATCTCCAGCCATTTTGCATTGCTGGAAGTTAGAGACTTCCAAACACTTTCAGAAACAATATGAGTACTGATGAGAGAAGGGACTTTGAGGGAAATAGTATCTTTATGTATCTGAGAAGTCAGTTCCCTTATAGCAGGAGAGAGACTACCAGGCTATTTGGTTGTAGCTTGGACTCTGTATCTTAAATGCAGAGGTAAACGCATGAGTGGTTAAAAACTTGCTCTCATTTCTTTTTGATGGGTTGTTTTATTTTGCATGACTTTTTTTTTTCTGTCTTGCCCAGACCCACTAGAATGGGGAATATTTCCTTCAAGAAATTCACATTAGTTGAATGCCATTATTAAAGAATGTCATTGGTTTTTGGTGGTCTGTTTTCCACCTTTTCATGGGTATTTCCATAGGAGGCTAGAAGGAAATAAATCAGGTATGGGCATCTGACTCTTCTGACAGTCTTAAGGTTATTCCTTCATTACATAAACATTTATAGAGTAACTTATTAAAGTTTAAATATATTTCTAAAAGTTTATTTAACCATCTTCACCCATAAGTTTTCACCAATAAAATAATTACCTACCAGGAAACAATATTTTAGGATAGATTCTTACCTGTGGAATTTCTAGGCCAAAAGGTTTAAGTCATTTTAATGTCTTAATATATAATGCTAAATTACTTTCTCACCGGAAATTCTCACCAGCAGATAGTTATGAATGAAAGTTTAACTTCCTGCTAGGGTATCAGGAATCACTCTAATGACCATGGACCTGGCTACCAGGAAGGAGATGATATCAAACAACCAATGAGCAAGGAAGCCCCCTGTCCTATGTGCAATGCAATAGAACCCAGGAGGGGCTGTAACGCAGCCCCCAGTAACAGGTATGAGAAAGAAATTCAAAGATGATCAAACTGGAGATGAAACTGCAATGTTTCATCTCCAGATGAAGAGCAAAGAAGAGAGGTGCATGAGTTAAACTGCTAGAATGTGCGAGGAAAATGGGCTAAAGAGGGAAAGGAAAATGCAGCTCAAATTAGATGCTGCATTTACAGGGACAAAGTATAGATAATGCCAGTGCAATTTTAAAAGGTGATCAAAAACAGGAAAATAGGTCAGCTTACCCAAAGACACAGAATCATATTTCCCAAAGACTTTTGAGAAATTCATCTAGGACCTTCAGCTAATCCCTCCTGTTCTTAAAAAGACCTTATTACTCCTTACAACAAAAGCCATGACACTCACTCGGCACAGGGATGAAATGATAATGAGTACTTCATAAACACTTTTTTGTATGCTCACTGAACCCAATTCCTGTACTTGACAATTGAATTGTTCCTGTGCTCAGAGCAAAGAGGGGAGGGAGGCTCTTATTAAAATCTAGACCAGCCAAGCTCACCGCTTTTCACCTACTAGGTTCTAAGTACCAGAAGAAAAGAATGCTCAAAACCAACCTTAGACAAAGGTTAAGTAGCTCCAGGCTGTGTGTCCAAGCCATTGAAGAAAGAAAGGCTCAGAATACAAAGGCTGGCTCTGGAGCTGGGTTAGAAGCTTCATTTTTAAAATGTGGTGACTACGAAAGCTGATGCTTTTAAGACATTCTTGACTCCAGCATCTGCAGAAGCTCTGAATTTTTTGGCAGCTTAATTTGCAGGAGGCAGACTTTTCAGTAGCAGTGGCTGAACTAACATTTTCCAAATTTCTTTTAAAGTCCATAGAATAGTAACTGAATAGCTCATTATTTCTTTTAAAAAGGCTAGAGTCTGCAGGTTGTCCCCACCTTTGTCATTCCCTCCATGGTGCCAGCTTCATACAGTTCATTTTTAAGTGCTTGGGTTGCTTTGGAAGTAAAAAATCTCTGACTTTGAATCTCTCTATCTCATCTGTACCCGAGACACCCCCAAAGCTGATCCAAACTAATCCAGGAGTTTCCACTGAAGTCAAATAACCAAGTAAGTACAGTTCTTTAAAAGTGTGTTCTGCTCTCCCATTTTCAAATAATTTTACATGTAAGATTTCATTTTAAATTGTAACTGAATATTTCACTCTGTGGGAAAGGTAGTCCCATTTTACACATCAAGGCACAGAGAGGTGGGCAGCCTGTCCAAGACCACAAGGTGGCTAGGAGCAGCACTGGGAATAAGGAAGCAGAACTGACCGACTCTTTCCTTGGCAATCTCATGTGTTTTACACACTGAGGGTGGGAAGGAGTTTAATCACAACAATGTGCGAGCACTGGAGTGAACGTGGGATCTCCAAGCCTTATGTCAAATGCACTGCTTTTCCGATACTCCTGTCTCTTCCAGGGGAGGCCTATTACAGGGCCCATGCCTTTCAGCCAGCAACTTCTTCTTCTTCTTCTTCTTCTTTTTTAAAGGTTTTATTTATTTATTTTCAGAGAGGGAAAGGAGAAAGAGAGGGAGAGAAACATCAATGTGTGGTTGCCTCTCGAGTGCCCCCTACTGGACACCTGGCCCGAAACTTGACTCGGAATCGAACCAGAAAGCAACTTCTTTACCGAGAAACCTCTGCGTTAGCCAGTTTGCTGTGGAAAACCAAGCCCTCCTCTGTCTGTTTAGGTGTCCCCACGAATTACCCTCAGTTGATTCTGACAGTAGCTTGCTATTAGCAGAATTATTTTGTAAGAAGTCTACCAGAAATATCTGGTAGTAAGATCAGAACCCTAAAAATAGAAACCATATATAGCACATGATGCAATACCTTGGGCAGTCTCACTTTATTTAGCTAGGGAGCCTGGATAAAAGCCAGCACACACTTCACATGAGCAAAGTGGGAACTATGTGGGAGAAGCACATCAAACATCAGAGCTAGGGAATAATTCAGAGAGCATGAAAACCAGGCTCCTCATTTGACATGTGTACAAATGAGGCCATTGAGTTAGTGGTGGAGACATGAATAGAAACCAAATCTCCTGACTTCCAGTTTCATGTTGTCACTTCCCACCCAATATCATTCTGCTGATCCAAGTAGGAAGATACACTTATGGAATCTGATCCCTTGGCCACTACCTACATAACCAACATCAGAGGTTTGCCTAGCCTTCCTTGGGGTGATTGCTTTCACGCTTACTGTGTCTCCATTCTGGCTGGGGCCAATTTCTGTGCACAAGGATCACAGTGCTACAGTACCAGTGACAAGAAATGCCTATCACTCTGTAAGAGCGATAACAGGCTAACAATGATGATATTGTGATGACAACAAAAAACCCAAGAAAGTACAGCTTTATTCACCTGGTTTGCTGAGTGGGATGTTGGCTCTTTTAAGGAGCTTGGAGGAGGGAGACAATCAGATCTCTCTATTTTATTCTGTCCACTATCCTGATTTCCAAGTTTGTATTACATTTCAAAGCATAAGTCCATCTCTCCATCCCTTAACAGAGGCCAAATAATGTTAACCAGATTGATTTCTATTCTGTCCTCTCTGTGTGCTTGTTAGACATGTATTCCACTGGAGGCAGCCCAGTGTGGCCTTGATTCAAGCTCACCAGTTACTGTGCAGAGCTTTCCTTCCTACTGGTTCTTAGTTCTTGAAAAGCTGGTCATGGGCAGAGAGTACAATACATATACATGCCAATGAATCCTGAAGGTTTGCAATAAGTCAAACTGGAGGCGTGGAGACTTGTTTATCCACACAATCACAGCTTTTTTTCCCTCCTGTGTAAGCAAGGGCATTTAAATGTTCAAAGTCCTATATCCATGGTAAAGAAGTCATATTGCATTGGCCAATCTCATTTAAAACCCCCAGAACCTTGACTCTCTCTGACTGTTTCAGTGATTTGTCTCTATCCAATTTATTACTTTTGTAAGATCCATAGAAATGACACAGATAAAAATCAGTTGCACATTAAGGACAAATTAAAAAGGAATTCATATAAAGGAACTCAGCCTGACCCAGCTTCTAATATGTAACCTGAGCATTAAAAGGTAGAAAAATAGTTTTTAAAGATTTTATTTATTTTTAGAGAGAGGAGGAGAGAGAAATAGAGGGAGAGAAACATCAATCCATTGCCTCTCATATATTCCCCAACTAGAGACTGAACCTGGAACCCAGGTATGTGCCCTGACTGGGAATCAAACCAACCTTTTGCTTTGTGGGATAACACCCAACCAACTAAACCACACTGGTCAGGGCTAGAAAAATATTTTAAAATATGCACACAGATATATATATTAAGTGTATTAAAATATATCTTTTACCTTTCTCATCAATTCATATGGAACTCTACCTTTTTTCGAGGATAATCTTACACAACAATTCCATAAGGAAGGCCAATTGATTCCTGTGGTAGATTGCAATGATCAAAAATGGCCTCAATAGTACTTTTATCTTACATGCTCTTCCTGAATCTTGCCACACTTCATCAAGAGGTAATGGCTATTTCCTTTCCCTTTACTCTGGGCAGGTTTGTGATGTGTTATAGAAGTTTTACTGAGTGACTTCTAAAGTCATCCTAAAACAGGCAACAGAGCTTCCACCTAATGTCTCTCTCTCTCTCTCTCTCTCTCTCTCTCTCTCTCTCTCTCTCTGTCTCTCTCTCTCTCATGCTTTACCTTTGAACCAAGCCATCCTCAAGCCACACTGAGAGGTGCCTTTATGTGTTCTAGTTGACATTGTCAGCTAAGATGTCAAATGAACGTCAACATCAACTCTGAACATGAGTAAACAAGACTTCATATGACTAGTTCTCATTGTTCAAGCTGCTGTGGCATGAAGATCAGTTATCCCTGCTGAGCCTTGCTCAAATTTCAGATTCATAAGTAAAGTAAATTCTGTCATTGATTTCAAGCTACTAAGATTTAAGATGGCTTGTTATGGAACCATAATAAATAGAACACTCTCTTCAGGGCCTTCTTAGCTAACAGGTTGTCCAATTCTACCCTCCCATTGATCCCAAAGCCACTTTAGATATTTGTTGTGACAAAACAATATACAGGCAATGTATTATAGAACTGTGCACCTGAAACTTACATAATTTTATTAATCAGTGTCACCCTAATAAGTTCAGTTTTAAAAAGCTTCAAAAAAGACTTTATATAACTTAATAATATAAAAGGTAATATAATTTTTAAATGGACAAAGATATGAAGATACTCAACATCATTAGTAATTAGGGAGATTGAAGGAGGGAGGTGGGGGTGGGTGGGGTGGCGGAAAGTGGTAATGGGAAAATGGAGACAACTGTACCTGAACAACAATAAAAAATGTTTAAAAAAATCATAATGAGATACCACATCATACCCAATTGTGTTAGTTATCAAAAAGACAGATAGTAATGTGTTGATGAGGATGGAGAAAAATGCCAACCTTCATACATAGCTTGGTTGCACATAAAAATGGTGTAGCTGCTTTGGAAAACAGGTTGACAGATTCTCAAAATCTTACACATAGAGTTAATATATGACTCAACAATTCTACCCCTTGTTATATACCCTAAGAAAATAAAAACACACTTCTACCCAAAGGGTCTACACAAATGTCCATAGCAGCATTATTCATAACAACCAAAAAGTGGAGACAACCCAAATATTTTCATCTCATGAGTGGAATGGATAAATTAAATGTGGCATATCCATCCAATAAAATTTTACTTGGCAATAAAAAAATGAAGTGTGGATACATGCTACAACACGGATGAACTGTAAAAACAATATACTAAGTAAAAGAAGACAGACACAAAAGACCACATATTACATGATTTTATTTATATGAAATGTCCAGAAAATACAAGTATTAAGAGACAGAAACTAGATACCAGTTGCCTAAGGCTGGGAAGAGGTTTGGGGAAGAGGAATGGAGAATGAATACTAATGGGTGAGGTTTTTTGAGGGGTTTCATGGAATGTTCTAAAATTAGATTATAACGACAATTACATAACTCTTTGGAAATATTAAAAACCAGTGAATTGAACTATTTAATGGTTGAATTGTATGTCATGTGAATTATATTTCAATAAAGCTTTTTAAAAATAAGACTTCTGGACTTACACCCTGAGAATCCTGAAATACCAAATCAAAAGAACCTATGTACCCCAATGTTCATAGAAGCACAATTTATAATAGCCAAGTGCTGGAAACAGCTAAGTGCCCATCAGTAAATGACTGGATCAAAAAACTGTAGTACATTTATACAATGGAATACTATGCAGCAGAAAGAAAGAAGAAACTCTGACCCTTTGGGACGGCATGGATGGAACTGGAGAGCGTTCTGCTAAGTGAAGTAAGCCAGGTAGTGAAAGACAAACACCATATGGTCTCACCTATATATGAAATCTAATCAACAAAACAAACAACCAAGCAAAATAGAACTAGAGACATGGAAATAAAGAACAAATTGACAGTGACCAGAGGAGAGGAAGGAGAGGGAGAAATGGGGAAAAGAAAGGGAAGGGTCATCAAGGAACATGTATAAAGGACCCCTGGACAAAGACATCAGGGCAGAGGGCAGCAGGATTGAGTGTGGGAGGTGGGGGAGGGTGAGGAAGGGGAGAGTAATGGGGGGAAATGCGGACAGCCATAATTGAATAATAATAAAAAATTAAAAAATAAGAATGTACCAATATTGTGAGACAAGAAAGACTGTGTGTGATCAATGTCACTAAAGAGACGTAACTAAATGCAATGCAGTATTGTGTATTGGATCGTGGAATTTTGGGACATTAATGAAAAAAACTGAAGAAATCTGAATAAAGTCTATAGTTTTTGTTATTTAAAATGATAAGACAACAAATCCTCTGGACTCTTGAACTACTACAGACCAAAACTCGCCATTTCTAATAAAAAGGGGAGAATTACACAGAGGGCAGAAGCAAATTCCAGAGGACGGAGCCAAAAGCAGCAGCGAGTCATCCCCAGGAAGTGCAACTGAGCTCTAACCAAGGGCTGGCGAAGGTTTCACGTTTGCCATGAACCAATGAGTAGTGGATGCTTCAGTTTTCCCACTTTATGAATGGTAGATGCATTATGGTTATCTTAAGTCCTGTCATACAATTTGTGTTAGGTGTGTAGGGTTCAGATAATTCATCCCTTCACATGTCTTTCCATGTGAAAAGACATGTCTTTCCATGTCTTCACATGGAGAAAAACTATTCAAGGCACTACTCGAGGAACACATCCAAAAGGTCTTTTCTACCCATGGATCGGACTCAGATGATGGGATTCTGGACTTTCATCTTGAATATGACACTAAAATTGAATAAGGCTTTGGAGAGTCTTGAGGGAGGGAATAGTATTTTGCATGTGGGAGAGAGGTGAATTAAGGCAGATGACAGTCTCTGGCAACTACTATTCAAAAATACATTCTTCCAGGACAGAAGTTCCAGTTCTAGGCACTCTTCCAGAAGTTTGCCATTCCCCATCAAGAGTTGGAGTCTAGTTCCTCATCTCCTGAGCCTGAGCGGGCTTGTGACTATTCTGTCAAATGGAATGTGTTGGAAGCGATACAGTGTGCCATCCCAGGTTAAGTTACAAAAGGTGATATGGCTTCTGCTTGGCTCTCCTTCTCTTGTGTGTACACCCTTGGAACACAGGCATCATGTTGTAAGAAATCCAAGACCACATGGAGAGGTCATGTGTAAGTATTCCCCTCCACGGCCCAGCATCCACTACCAGACGTCTAACCGAAAGTGGATTGTTCAATGCCCAGCCTCAAGCAGCCTCCACTCACATTGAATAGAGCAGAGACGGACTATTCCTGTCCAGCCCTGTCGAAACTTGAGCAAAAGAAATAATGCTATTGATTTAAGGCATTCAACTTCAGAGTTCTTTGTTATACTGGGGCATACTGAGATATGACAATGTTATGATGGGAAGAATCCCAGTGACAAGTATTTCTCTGTACCTAGGATGTGGCACTTGCCACTTTTTAAAAATTGAGATCTAACTTACATACCAAAATGCAGAGACTTCAAATTTCAAGGAATATGAGAAGTTTTGACAATTTTATATACCTGTAACCACATCCCAGAAGAAGAAATAAAATATTTTCATTGCCAAAAGTTTCCTCACACCCACGTAGTAGTGTGCTGGAGTCAGCTCACAATGCCTCGTGAGAGGCAATGTGTATGTGAATTCCCACTCCTCATTCAGTCATGTCACACTGGAAGCTAGAAATCTTGAAATTGAGAGTATTTACAGCATGAAAATCAGCAAATGCTACAAATCAAGACTTGCATCCCGCCCCACCAGAGCTCATTGTTAAGCCTTTAACAGATACTACTGCTCATGCTTCTTTCAGTCAATTCTCCACCCCTTTGAGGCAAATACTGTTTCATTTCCCTCACTATAATTAGTTTTGTCTGTTCTCGGATTTCTTACAATGGGCTCATACATGTGTATTCTTCTGTGTCTGTCTTCTTTCACTTAAAATAATGCTTAGAAATTCACCCTCGTTGTGGCATCTATCAATAATTCACTTTTAAAAAATTTCTTACTTGTATTCACGGTGTGAACATACTACCATTTCATGACCTTCTGTGGATGAACATTGGTCTATGTCCAATTTTCAGCTACTATGAATAAGGCATGGCATTAGTGTACCTGTCTTTTTTTTGGACATATGTTTTAACTTCTCTTGAATAAGTATCTTAGGAGTGTGTTGCTGGGTCATGAATAGATGTACCGGCATGTTTAGCATTATTAAAAAAAAAAAGAAACAGAAGACAAAAGTGGCTGTAACATTTAGTAAAATTTGGCACAGTACGCCAAAGCAATGTACAAGAATTCCAGTTGTTTCACATGCTTGTCAAGATTTAGAATCACTGGCATTTTTTTTCTTTAACATGCTGGTGGACACATAATAGTATTTCATTTTTGTTTCACTTTGTGTATTCCCAACAACTAATGATGTTAAGCCCCTTTTCATGTCATCAGTCTTGTGATCAATGTCCATTTATACATCTTCTTTTATAAGTTCTTTGTTCAAGTACTTTGCCTTCTTTTTATTGGGTTGTTTCCTTATTATTTGTTTGTAGTTCTTCACATATTCCTTATGCAAGTCCTCTATATCTATCTATCATCTATCTATCATCATCTGTCTATCATCTTTCTGTCTAATCTATCTGCCTGTCAATATTCTTTCCAGTCTGTATCTTGCCTATTCTTTTCTGGTTAATTCTTTTCATGTCCTGTAAAACAACAAAGTTCTTTAACTAAGTTGCAAAGATATTCTCTTATATTTCTTCTAGCAGTTTAGGGGTCTAGCTAATGTTAGGATCCATCTTAAAATGAATGCATATGGTAAAATAGGAGTTCAGGATTATGTTTGATTCATACTTTTATCCAGGTGTTCCATCACCATTTAAAATTAGCGTTGCTTTTCTAGTATAAATGCATTCTCTTCCTTTATTGAATTGGCATGGTGATTAGGATGAAAAGTAATCAACCATACATATGTGAATCTATTTTGGACTACCTAATCTGTTCTGTTGATCTGTTCCCCGATCCTGTGGCACTACCACCCTGTCTTGCTTACTAGAACTTTACAGAAAGTGTTGTTATCAAGTACTGTAAGCCCTACAGTCCATTCTTATAATTGTTTTGGCTCTTCTAGATAACTTTACATTTTCAGATAAGCTGTAGAAATAGTCTTTCAATTTCTTCAAAGAAGTCTTTTTTTTCTCTTCAGGTCATGCTATAGATAAATATAAAGATAATGGACAACAATACTGAATTTCTCAATTTATTTGCCTTTAATTTTTTTCAATATTGTTTTAGTTTTCATGTAGAGATTGTGAACACCTCTGTTAGATTTATTCCTAAGACTACAATATTTTTTGAGACTAATGTAAATGGTAGGCTCTTGTCTTCTTTCTGACTGCAGGAAAAATAGCTTAGTATTTTGCCATTAAGAATGATATTAGATATAGATATTTTACACATTTGCTTTAACAGATTGAGATCGTTCCTTTCCATTCCAAGCTTGCTTTGAGTTATATTATAAATGGATATTGATTTTTGTCAACGTTTTTTCCCATCTACTGAGAAATCATATGGGTTCCCTTCTTTGTTCCATTAATATTGCGAATTACATTGATTGATTTTCCTGGTATAAACTCCACTTAGTTAAGATTTATTGTCTTTTTTATTTACTTCTGGATCATGTTTGCTAATGTTTCATAAGGAAATTTTATATCTGTGTTTGTGAGAAATTTTGGTCTGTACATTTCTTTCTTGTAATATCTTTGTCAGGTTTTGATATCAGGTTTATGTCGGTCTCATCAAAGGAGTTGGAAAACATTCCTTCCTTCTCTGTTTTCAGAAAGAGTTTGTGTCAGATTGGTATTATTTCTTCTTTTGTGTTTAATGGAATTTACCAGTGAAGACAACTGTGCCTGAACTTTTCTCTATGGAAATATTTGTGTTACAAAGTAAACCATTTTAATAGACATAGGATTATTTAAATTCTCTATTCCATTTCATATTACTTTAATGTTGTTCAAGAAATTTGTACATTTTATCTAAGTTTTTTAACTTATTGTCATAAAATTGTACCTAATATCTCATTACTCTATTAATATTTTAGGCTTTGTAGTGATGTTCTCGATATTGATCATTTATGTTAATTTGTTTTGTTTTTATTTTTGACAATCCTTGCAAGGAGTTTTATCAATGTATTAGTATTTCAAAGGCATAAACTTGAATTTCTGTATTTCTCTTTGATAGTTTCATATAGAAGAATCATATAATATTAATTTTTTTGTCTATTCTTCCAAAGCATAATGATGTTTTCATCCCATGTGTATTGTGAGTACTCGTAGTCTGTTCCTCTTTATTGCTGAGTAGTAGTCCACTGTACGCTTGTGCCACAGTTGGAGGCCATTTGGCTTGTTTCCAGCCTGGGGCTTTTATAAACCTAGCCACTGTGATCGTTTGAGTACAAGCTCTTGTATAGACACATGTTTAATTCCCTTAGGTAAATATCTAAAATTAAATTGCTAAATTTTGTTTATGTATGTGTAACTTTTTAAGCAACTGATAAATTTTTTTAAAGTAACTTTTCAGCAATATGTATGCATAACTTTTTAAGCAACTGATAGATTTTTTTAAAGTGGTTAAACCATTTTACACTTCCACTAGTAATGTTGTTCAGTTGTTCTAACATTTTATCACTTAGATTTTTTTTTTTGGTAAACTAGCCATTCTAATATGCATGAAGCAGTATGCCATTGTGGTTTTAACTTACATGACAAATAATTTTGAGCATGTTTTCATGTGCTTTTTCATCATTCATACATCTTCTTTTCTGAAACATTTTTCAAATATTTTGTCATGGTCTTAGTTGCTTGTTTTGCTTTCTTATAATTAAGTTGTAAGAGTTCTGTATATTTTCTGAATATAAGTCCTTTGTCAGTTATCTGTATTCTCCTAGGCTAAGCTTGCTTCTTCATTTCTTAATTGTATCTTTGAAAGGGCAGAGTTAGTGAGTTTGATAAAGTACAATTTATCCAACTTTTACATTTTATACTTTTTGTATCCTAAGAAGACTTTACTATTGCTGGTCACACAAAATCCTCTAATGTTTTCATTTATAAGTTTTAGGACTTTACTTTCAAATTTAGGACTATGATTTATTTTGTACTAGTTTTTTGTTACAATGAAAGGTTTAAGTTGAAATTTGTGTGTTTCCTTAGGAATGAGCAGTTGTTTTAGGGTTAGTTGTGAGAAAAATTCTATTTCCCCAATAAATTACATTATCCTTTTAGTCAAACCCAATTAACCATAAATTTGTGTTTTTATTCTGGACACTCTCTTTTGTTTCATAATCTATTTTGGTATTTTTAAATTTCTATCAACAATGTTTTATAGTCTTCAGTGCATAGGTTTTAAATATATTTTGTTAAATTTACCCCAAATGCTTTATATTTGGATGCTATAATAGATGGTATTATATTTACTATTTTGATTTTCAATTTTCCATTGTCAGCTAACAAAATGTTAGCTTATTATTCCAGTTATTCTTAGCAGATTCCTGAGGACTCTGTACATGATCATATTACCCATGAATAAATATAGTTTTATTTCTTTCTTTCTAAAATGTATACTTTTTAATTTCACTTTCTTGCCTTCTTACACTAAATAGAATCTCCACAAAGATATTGAATATAAATGGTGGGAGTGGATATCTGTGATTTGACTTAAGCTTAGGGGGAAATATTTAATCATTCATCATTAAACATGATTTATCAGTAATTTTTTGGTAGATGATCCTTATAAAATTAGAAAATTTTCTGTATTCTTATCTTGTTGAGAGGTTTATTAATAAAATAATAAACTTATGTATGTGTAATTGAAGTTCAATAAACATGTATTTAAACTGTAAAATTTGGTCCACTTTGACAAATGTATGCCTTTATGAAGACACCACTACAATAAAAATAATGAATAATTCTATAGCCCTCAAAGTCTCTTCATGACCCTTGATAATCTGTCACTCTCCTCCTATCTCTAAGTGACAATTAAATTGATTTTTGTTACCATAGATTAGGTGTTTTTTCCTCAAGTTTTATATAAATGAATTATTATAGTGTGTACTCTTTTTAATCTGGCTTCTTTCACTCAGAACAATTATTTTGACTTTCATTCATTCTGTTGCCTGTATCAGTAAATCAATTGTTTTTGCTTATTTTTATAGTTTGTGTGTTCTTATTGCCAAGTAGTATTCTATTGTTGCAATACCACAATTTATCGATCCACATGCTACTTGACATTTAGGCTGATTCCAGTTCTTCAATATTACAAATGAATCTGCTAAGAATATTCATGTACAAGTCTTTGTATGGACATAGCTTTCATTTCTTTTAGATAAATCCCTAGGAATGAAATAGCTATGTTATATAGCAGGCATGTGTTTAACTTTTTAAAAAACTATAAAACTTTTGTTTTCAGAATGACTAATATTGAACATCTCACCAGAAACTGAGAGTTCTATTTGCTCCACAATCACACCAAAACTTAGTGTGATCAATCTTTTAAATTTAGGCATTCTAGTGGGAATGTAAAGATATCTCATTTTCAATTTTGTTTCTAAAGATTAATGATAATGAAATTTGTTTTAATTTGTATTTATTTGCTATTTGTATATATCCTTTGGTTAAATGTCCATTCAAATCTTTTGTTCATTTTTTAATTCAGACATTCTTTTCTTCTCATTATGGAGTTGGAAGATTTCTGAATATATATTCTTAATAGAAGTTCTTTGTGAGGTATATATTTTAGAAACACTTTCTCCTGGACTTGGGTTGCCTTTTAATTGTAATAATAGTTCTCTGAAGAGAAATTTTTAGAATTTTCATGAATTTCAAATTATTGAATCTTTTTATAGTCCATAATTTTTGAGCCAGGAAATATTTGCTAAATCCGCAAATATTAAGATTTTCTACTGATTTCTTCTAGATGAGTTATACTCTTTTTAGCTCTCACATTTGGTTAATCAACTGTTTTGATTTCTTTATTATATATTTTGGGAGATAGGATTGAAGCTCATTTGCAAATGGCTATCCAATATCTGCAAGATCATATTTTGAAAATATTACCTTTTCGCCACTGAATTGCCTTGAGAGCTTTGTTGAAAATTAATTGGCTACATATATGCAAGTCTATTACTCAATTTTCTGTTCTGTTCCATTGATGAACATGCCCATGTTTTTGTCAAACCATGCAGAATTAACTACTCTAGATTTACAATAAGATTGAATCAGATTTGCCTTATTATTTTTAAAGCTGTTTTTGTAGTTTTATAAACTTGCTTTGCTATTTCAGGTCTATTATATTTCCATGTAAATTTCAGAATATTCCTAGAAATATATATTAGTGTTTAGCAAAAGAAAAAAGAAAAAAAGCATGCTGACAATTGGTATAGTATTGGGGAAAATTGACATCTTAAAATATTAAATATTCTGACTCATGAACGTGACATATCAATTTATTTCAGTGCTTAATTTCTTTCAACAATGTTTTATATTTTCCAGTGTAGTAAATCTTACATTTCTTTAGTCATATTCACTTTAAGCACTTTGAATATTAATATATCCTATAACCTTGCTAATGTCACTTCTCAGTTCTAGTAGCTTTTTCATAGATTATATAGGGTTTTCTACATAGATGGATAAAATAAGTTTGTTCTTTTTTGATCTGGATGTCTTTTATTCCTTTTTCTTGTCTTATTGCACAGACTGAAACTCAAGTATAATATTGATAAGTACTGATGAATAAAGATATATCTTCTTCCTGATATATTTTTTAAATTAGTTTTTCATAATTATGTATGTTTTGGCTATTAGTATTTTTCAGAGATATATTTTATCAGATTGAGAAGCTGTTTCTTCCTAATTTGCTGTGAATTTTTACCAGGAACTGATAATTTAAAATTTTTTTTCCAAATATGGAGATAATCATGTTTTTCTCTGCTAGCTTCATACAGTATGCCAAGATATTCACTTTTCTTCAACTTTCTCGAAGAATTTGTACAAAATAGGTGTTATTTTTTTTCTTAAAATATTTAATAGAATTTACTACTTAATCTATCTGGACCTAAAGTTTTCTCGGCAGGAAAGGTTTTAACTACATATTTAATGTCTTTAGTATAGGGTCATTTAGGTAATCTAGTTTATCTTTAATGAGCTTTGATAATTTGTGATTTTCAAATAATTTATCCATTTCATTTAAATTACCAAATTTATTGGCAAAAGGGTCTTCATAATATTCCCCTTTTAATATCTGTAGGCTCTTTGGTGATGTCTCCTTTCTAGATATAGGTAATTTGCATCTTGTTTCTTTTCTTTTCCTGATCAATCTAGCTATTTAGCAATTTTTTAATTTTATTTTGAGATTTAGCAATTTTATTGATCTTCTCAAAGTAACATTCTTTGTTTTATTGGTTTCTGTTTCTAATCTCATTAGTTTCTGCTCCTTATTTTCTTTTTCCTTTATTCTTTTTGGTTTGGGTTTATTCTTTGATTTTTCTAATTTGTTGAAGTGGGAGCTAATATTATTGATTTGAGATATTTTTTCTTTCTAATGTAAGCCTTTAGTGTTTTAAATTTTTCTCTTAACATTGATTTTGCAGCATCCTACAAATTGTTATATAATTGTATAAAATTGCTATTACATTTTTCCTTCAATACAGATCTTGCTGATAGTATCTTTTTTGATTTTGCATAGCTGAAAAGAAATTTTATTTTGTCTTCATACTTGTAAAATATTTTTTTCTGGATAGAGATTTCTATGTTAAAAAATTTTTCATTCAGTACTTCAATGATGTTGCTTCACTCTCTCCTGGCTTTATTATTGACCAGATTTATTACTAACAGCATGACTTATTTCTTTCTTAATTTTGATGTTCTGTGCATATGTGCCTTCTCCCTGCTTTTAAGATTTTCCCTTTATCACTGCTTTTAAGTAATTTGATCGCTTTGTACTTTGGTATAGTTTTTTTATGATTATTTTGTTTGTGCTTCATTTAGATTCTTAGATCTATAGGTTTATAGTTTCAGTTATATTTTGAAAATTTTTGGCCACTATTTCTTTGAATATTTTTCTGCATGCCCTTTTTTCTCCTAAGGTGACTCCAATTACACATAGATTAGGCCATTTGAGTTTGTTCCAAGGTCTCTAATGCTGTTTCCTTTTTAAAGGTATTTCTTTATATTTCATTTTGTATAGTTTCTATTGATATGTTATCAAGTTCACTAATCTTTTCTTCCGCAGTGTCTAATTAACTATTACTGCCACCTAGTGTATTTTTTTACTTCAGCCATTATATTATTTATCTTGTGAAATCTGATTTGATTCATTTTTTATCTTCCTTATCTGTAATTTATGTGTATAAGTATTTTATATCTTCTTTAAGATATAAACTATAGTTACAATAATTACTTTAATGCTTTTGTTTATTAATTCTCTTTTATATTATCTTTGTTACTTTTGAAGTATTTGTTCTTCTCCTCATTATAAAACATACTTTTTCCTTTTGTTATATGACTGCTACTTTTTTTTAAGATTTTATTTATTTATTTTTAGAGAGGGAAGGGCTGGGGGTCATGGCCTGCAACCTAGGCATGTGCCCTGACTGGGAATCGAACCTGTGATGCCTGGTTCTCAGCCCTCGCTCAATCCACTGAGCTACGCCAGCCAGGGTGACCACTACTTTTTAAATTGGACTTTTAATTCTGCACTTTGACTTTTTTAAAACCTTATTTAATTCTTATAAATATTCTTAAGCTTTTTTTCTGGGATATAGTTATTTGGAGATTGTTTGATTTTTAAAGGTTTGCTTATAAGTTTTCTTAGTTTGGACCAGAGCAGTCTTTAGTCTAAAGTTCATTTTTTCTTACTACTGAGGACATACCCTTCTTAGTATTCTACTAGTATCCCACAATCTGTAAGGTTTTTCCTCTCTGGGTGCTGGGAACACAAGCCCTGTGTGAGCTCCGAGGATTCGTGTTTCTGCTCCTTTCAGGTGATTCCACCTTCAGGTAGTTCCCTCACACACACGTGCTGATCATTATTCAGCTGAACTCAAGACAGACAGCCTGTGCAGGTTCCTTTGCTCCTTTTCATAGTGTCTAGCTCTCTGGGAAAATTGTCATTTGTTCGAACTTGTGTCCAACATTGACCCTAAATTCATTAATATATCTGCTGTAGTTATTTTAAAGTGACTTTGTGATAATTCTCATCTCTTTATCTAGTTGCCTTGAGTGCTTCTCTCTTGGCCGAAGGGTTTCATTATTTTTTGCCCATTTGTGCATTTTTAAGTTGTTTGCCTGTATTGTTTGTTGAAATTGTTTGTGTATATTGAAATAAATAACATTATATTCTAAATCAAATATATCTATCCTTCTGTCAGACTGTGTGTGGTTCATGGGGATTAAGTTAATTTATTTAATCTCTAGTTGAGCTTTGTATGGCTTTTGTTGCAACGTAGATTCAGTTCGCCACTGAGTTCAGATGTTTTGAGGACTGCACCAGAACTTTGCTTCTAGCCAGGTTTAAGATGTGAGCCCCCCCAGAAACTTTACATATCATTTTTTTAAAGATTTTATTTATTTATTTTTAGAGAGGGAAGGGAGGGAGATAGAGAGAGAGAGAGAAACATCAATGTGTGGTTGCTGGGGGTCATGGCCTGCAACCCAGGCATGTACCCTGACTGGGAATTGAACCTGCAACACTTTGGTTCGCAGCCCGCACTCAATCCACTGAGCTACACCAGCCAGGGCTTTACATATCATTTTATGCTTAGCATCTCTGCCGCTAGTTTTATGAACTATAAGAAACCTGTCTCTGATTTCAGGAATGATGCCAGCTTTGGGGGGTCACCAGGGAGTTCTCTTTGTTCACATTTTACCCTAAAATCTCTAAACTTTGAAAAATCTATTTCCACTAGTTGCCTGGCCACTCACCGTTAGAGG
Organism: Phyllostomus discolor; assembly: GCF_004126475.2. Lineage (NCBI taxonomy): Eukaryota > Metazoa > Chordata > Mammalia > Chiroptera > Phyllostomidae > Phyllostomus > Phyllostomus discolor. The sequence goes on along the minus strand of NC_040916.2, from coordinate 8,113,313 downwards.
GCAGCTGTCTTATACAATGTATAGGGCTGGAATATCTTAGATGGATTTTTATTATGCATATTTCCCCATCCACAACCTTCTGAAAGTTGCCACAGTATTCCTGATAATGACCTTACATGCCCAAATGGAGCATTTCTCTCATTGTTCCTTCCCCACCCAATCCTTTGGCACACTTCTCTTTATCCTCAGTGAAGGCTCAAGAGAAAAAATTAAACATCAGTTTGGTTCCTCCTTTACCCCAATGTCATATGGATTCCTCCTCATCCTATTGCACTGCTGAAACAAAAGCAGTCATGGGTTTCTTCTCTTTTAGGAAGAGATTGCCAGTTACTGAAATTTAGATTTTTTTGCATTTTCATCTCTCTGATGGCCTTGGAAAAAAAATAAACCCCACACATTTTGTAGTTTTTCTGGCTTCTTCTCATTGTTAAGTAAAGAATACTAACTTCTTTCCCTGGCTAGTGTAGCTCAGTGGATTGAGCGTGGGCTGCGAACCAGGCATCGCAGTTTCAATTCCCAGTCAGGGCACATGCCTGGGTTGCAGGCCATGGCCCCCAGCAGTCGCACATTGATGTCTCTCTCTCTCTCTTTCTCCCTCCCTTCCCTCTCTAAAAATAAATAAATAAAATCTTTAAAAAAAAAAAAGAATACCAATTTCTTGACTGCCATTCACCAGGAATGAGAGCCACTGTAGAACTCTTCCCTTTTAAGAAGGTGTCATCACTTTTTGCAGTTCAGCTTTCTTTGGATTCTCAACTAATAGTTTAAACACACACACTCACAGACCCTATGTTTTTGTAGCACTGTTGGGTTGTTCTCCTTATTAAGATGGGAATGAATTTTCATACACTAAGCAGAGCAGTATCATTCGTATTTTAAATACCCAGTGTATGCGGTTTTTACCTAAAATAAACTCTAAGCTCCTTGAGGGAAAGCAATATAATTTTTTTAATTTCCCACAATGCCTAGCAGTTACATATTTACATGAATATTTAAAATGAATGCCCCACATATTATCTATTTTATCAAGTGCTTGGTGCTCAAGGAAATCCAGAATTGAAAAGGTAAACTTATTGATAAAGGTTATTAGTAAAGCTATTATTTAATGTAGATCTCCTGGCTTCCAAAACTTTCTTTCTCTTGTATTTGATTTGTAATCCTAATAATATTCTATGAGGTATTTATCATCAAGATGCTTTATCATCATCATCATCATCATCCTCATCTCCTAGACATCAAACTTGTGTCTAGGTCAATAGCTATATATTTTATTCTCCCAATGAGATTTTTGTGCTATCTTTGATATTTTAATGGGGTTCTTGTCCACATGACCAAAAGATAAAAGATATCAAAGATGGCACTAAAAACTCATTGGGAGAATAAAATATGTAAATACAAACCTGAACATACACTTAGCTATAAACTCAATACAGATAGTATAAAAGGGTGGGCAAGACTAGGTTTACATGGGAGGGGGGACTGGATTGGGCGTAAAAAGGAGAAAACTGTATTTGAACAATGATTAAAATAAAAAAATAATTTAAAAAAGACTAGGTTTACAGTTGTGAATACATGAAACAGAGTTTATTCTTGTGAGTTAATAAAGCTATTATAATAAACATAACCTGCATGTTTTTCTATACAAACAACTTTTGCCACCTCCGTATATGTTATATACATAGGCTTGCATCCAATAAAGAGTTAAGAAATTTAAATTATTTTAATATGCAAAACTTAAATCCCTTTCTTTTTAATAGCAATTTTATTTTTAATGTTTTATATTCCAATTTTCTTTCTTTTAATCTTACTTTTCTTTCTCGATACTGTTGCCCTATTTCGAACACGAGGGCTATTACTAAGCAGGTAAGTAGTTCTTTAATTGCAACACTTATGGGGTACACTAGAAAACCATAAAGACTTTTAAGAAATAGCAAAGCTTTAATAGGTTCTTGTGTACTCGTGTTATAACCTAATTCAGTGCTCTTTCAGCAATGCCAAAGGATGTTGCTAATTTATGGCTGTGATGAGCAATAAAGCAATAATAGTAATCGAAAGGTGTAATATTCCTTGTTTAGGGGGCATTTATGGTTATGTATTAAAACCATAAATACTTCAAGAAGCTGCAAAACTGATCTATAGAAAATGAAAGATAAGATTTCACTGCTTTCCAAAAGTGCTTTTCTAGCAGGAATCTGAGCTCGACTTTACGGTTTATAAATATAAACAAACCAAAAGTGAAATGTTCAATATGTCTACCCATCCAAAGGGACCACTTAAATAACCACTAGCACTCAAACCTAATAAGAGCTGGAAAGTTCCTTTTCTCCTATTTTTCAACTTTCCATTTCCTTCCCTATGTCCCTTTATTAAAATCATTCTTCCTCTATTTCACATTCTTTGCATCCTTCCTCCTTTTTCTCTCTTTCTTACATTTCATCTTCCCTCACATTACCTCTTATACCCATGTTGGATGAAAGAAACGTTGTGTAAGGGTGAACATGGGGTCCAGAATGCAGCCTTTGTGGGAGAGGGTCCCAGGATTCTAGGTAAGTCTTCTCTGACCCTGATTCTCTTGGCTGGACTGGCCCTGACTTCCAGGCTGCCTGTGCAATCAAACTCTAACATTAATGCCTGTTCTATACAGCTATCCAAAGTCCTTGCCACTTTTTATTCACTCACTCCCCCGGTTTTGTTTTTGCACCAATTAATTTGGATTTCTGTGCTCCCATCTTGCCTTGAATACCTGCTTCTGCTTCTGGCATGTTTGTCTGGTGTCTCATTATGCACTTTTTAAAAAATCTTCTTGGATTTCTACTTTCTAAAATACATGTTTTTGGTTTCCTCATTCATTGCTAGTCCCTGGGATCCTCAAATCTCTTCAAGGAAGGGGGAAAATGCAGATGGGTCCATTGATTCCTAGTCCAATCAAAACCCTCCTCATTCTTTAAAGCCTGGGTTAGGTAATTCCCCTGGCTGATACCCCATTCTCAGTACTCCCATGATATTCTACACATTTCTCTGTCATTGCACCTTTCAGATTCCATCTGACCATGTGTCTGTGTCTCACGTGGAGGTATGAACTGTGCTATTTCTAGCACAGAGTCTCACCACAGTGGTCAGTCCACAAATAAAAATTAAATGACAAATATAATGAACAGTTTTATTTACTCAACAAATACTAATTGAGCACTTATTTGCTACCAGGCTCTGAGAATTTAATGGTAAACAAAGCAGGTAGAGCCCCTGCCATCATCAGACCTGTATGTCAATGGGGCATCTGTAAAATAGATACACAAATAAATACAAAATAAAACATCTTGTAATAACAAGTGCTCTACAGAAGAAGAAATAAGAATAATGGATTGAGAAGGACAGGATGCCAGATAATCAAATTCTAAGCATGAAGCAACATAAAAACACTACACCAGTCTGACTGTCTCACAGAAAATAAACGAGCCATTGCCCCATTACTTGGGGCTTTTCATCTCATTTTCTATACCCCTGGCTCTTTCACCAACAAAGAAGTATTAGAAATCTGGAATAGATATATTTCCCACTCACCCTCCTTTGTTTATATCTCTTTATTCCATAAATATACTCATTCTGGAATCTGATCAAATAGGCTTTTCAGTGCTGAAAATAAAGGACCGCCAGTCCCAGGGCTGACCATGGTTTCTCAGGCTCTCAGTTCCACATACACATTATGACAGAGGGTCCCAGGAGTAGCTTCCTGAGCAGGTCAAATTCTGCTCCCCATTGTAGTTGAAACTCCAGAAATGACAGAAAAAAAAAAGATTATTGAAATATTCATGAAGAGTCTTATGCATATACTCCATAAGAATAAAGTGAAAAAAGATTTTAACACAGAGTCTGACAGATGATGAAAACACCTCCTTGTTTTTATAGAAGTCCAGGTAAAGATGGCTTACAAAAAGAGTGGGTTGTGTTTGCATTAGGTCAGCTGATGGGCCCAGGGATATTTCAGAGCCCACATGTTGGGTGTCATATGTATCAAGAAAAACTAGGAGGGAAACTCTGACAAAAAAGGGCTTTTTAACGATTTGTTTCTCCTCCCAGAGGGGCAAAATGCAGGCTTTTTCTGAAAAAAAAAAAAAAAGGGAGGATTGACCATCTCTATTTCTAGTGTCATGTTGAGATAAATCAATAACCCTTTATTCCAAAGGAATTATTCTTAGGTGTTCTGGCTTTATCAAGACCACTGAAACTTTAAAGGTCTCACCCTCCCTGTCTAGCATTATCTCCTGGGCTCCTCAACATGCACTCTCTGTGCTCTTAGGTGGGTCACCTGCAACACAGAATGTTTATTCTTGTCCATGGGAAGGGTTCTGTGGGAAGAGCATGATCTCTGGAGTCAAAGAGACTTAGTTTCTTAGCTAGGATGATTGTTTACTGTGTGACTTTGGATAAAAATCTTAACCTCTCTAAATCCATGTTTTCACATCTTTAAAATAAGGAAAATAATATGTCTTCTTAGGTTGTTGTGAGTACTAAATGAGGCATCACATACATGTAAATCACCTAGTGCCACGTCTAGCACATGCACACACCTTTGTCTTACTTGCGCCCGACTCACCTTCCCCATTCACCTTTCACCCTTCAGGATAAAGCTCTGCACCCCATTCCCATAATTTCCTGACTGATCTGCTGTATTCTGGTTTCTCCCTTCTTTCAATACCTACAGAGAGTGTGGTTTATATCAACAAAATGACCACCTAATGACTTCCTGTCTTGGTTCTTTATACATTGTTTTTCAAGAACAGGAACATCTTCCCCTTCTCCTTTGTAGTGTTGAGCACAGACCCTGAGCAGAAGCTTACTGATAAAAATGGGAAACAAACCATGTCAACTTTTTCTAGTGATGTCTGAGTCTACTTTAATTCAAATAAATTGAGCACTGTTTCTGAAATTATACGGATAATATAAATCTCTGAATCCCAGAAACTGGCTGCCTCAAGTATTTAAGGACCAAAGGAAATCCTGGTTTGTCATGATGTTTCATATACATTGCTTAATTTAATCAATCCAACATTCCTTTGTCTTAATGATATTAAGTATATTTATTTTATGGTAAGGAGACTGAGGTGGAGTAATCAGTCCACAATTAAACAACCAATAGACGTAGAGAGAGGGCATGTTGTGGGAGGAGGGTCAACACTAGCAACTCTGACTCCAGGCCTCGCTCTTTATGCAACCTTGCCCTCTCTGGCAACTTCTTAACTTCTTTTAGGAAGACATTGTCACTGTTTTATTCCTATATCCAAATTTTCCTACTCCAAACATACAATTTGTCAGCATTGAGAATAAGGGAAATTTGGTTCTGCTTATTGCTTCAAAGTCTTTAAAGGTTCTTTCTTGGCTTTCACATTAAAAACAAACACCCCAAACAGCAAAATCACTCTTGCTTTGATATACTAGAATCCATTTTTACGGCATTTGGGGGCTTCCAATTCCTGAGAACTCTCCAGATAGCCATTTCTCACTCTCCCCTTCTCTCTCAAGCAGAAGAAATGAAACTGGCAGAATAACATCTTACTATTTCAAAAGCTCAGAGTAACTGGTGTTTTATGTGCCTTCTCTCTCTGTTAGGCATGTCTCTAGACACTCATGGGAGAAAGATGGTCAGTGACTGGGAGAGATGGAGGCAAAGAGAAGATGGGGTGACAAAACAGTGGCCTGAAGAAACTGTGCAAACCTAGGCTTATTTTGCAAGAGACAGCCATGAAATATGTGCAAACAGATTGCACATATGGCCAGATTTTTTTCTGGTCTCCTCACTCTGCAGGTATGATGCTCTGCTACTGAGAACAAAACATTTTCCAAATTACAAAAAATAAAGTGAAAGTGTATCGATTAGGTATTGCTGAATAACACACACACTCAGACACACTTTGGTAGCTTAAAAATTAAGCTTTTATTATTCCTCATGGTTTTTTGTGTCAGCTGAATAGTCTTCACCAGGTTTTGCTCATCTCAGCTAGGCTTTCTCATTCATCTTTGATTACTTGGTGGGTAAGCTGTGAACTGGCTAGACTGAGAGGGCCTCTCATGTGCCTGGTTGTCAGATGGGCGCAACTGGGCCACATATCTCTCATTATCCAGCATTCCAGTTAGGCTTTTCATCATGGTATAGGCAAGAATCCGAAGGAAAAGTAGAAGTAGGCAAAATCTCTTGAAGTCTAGGGTTAAAAATGACCCAAATGTCACTTTTATGTATTCTATTGGCCAAAGAAAATAAAATAACAAACAGGGTGGGGAAATAGTTTTCCACCAATTTATTGAAAGAGTCACAGTGCAGAGAACATGAATTCAGGGAAGCATGAAGAATTGCAGGCAGTTTTGCAATATGTCACAATTACTATATCCTTCCCAAATCTCTCTCAAGCCTCCGTCTCTCTCAAGACTTACACAAGCCTCATATAATCATGATATCACACTGGAAGTCCAAGATCTTGTGCTTGTCATCAAGTCAGCATGCAGCTTCTTATAGTTCAGAACCTATGAAATATATGAAAAAATTTAGTAGTTCCCCCAAACACCAAAGATAGGTGGTAAATAGGAATGGCAGGATTATTACAAATACTTCTATTCAAAAATGGAAATGAGAGAAGGCAAACAGCCCAGCTCTGGTCCATAGCAGTTCTGAAGTACTGCAGAGCAAATGTTTCTGGTTTCCCTCACTCCTCACATGAGAAGAGTTCCTTGACTAGGCCCCAGTACTGCTGCCTGGAAGTGGCTTCCCAGACCATTGCTCATGTGGCTCTTGGCTGTGCCCTCATGGGGGTCCTTCCATTTCTATAGCTTTTGTCCTCTACTTAACAACTTTCTTATCCTGCTTATTGGCTACCAGAGAAAGACTATAGTATACAGCAGATCCTTAAATAATGTTGTTTTGTTCAATGTCATTTTCTTATAATGTTGATAAGATGCCATAGAAACTCAACTCTTACTCATATCAGTTAGCCTACATTAAAATGGTTTTATCAGATGTTGTTTCAGTTAAAGTTGCAGAATTTATCAACAACATTAAATGAGGATTTACTGTACTAATTACAAAAATGGACAATTGACAAGTAAAATCAATTTTCCTATTTCTTGGGTTTATGTTTGGTCTTATGATTTGTTCTGGATAATATACAATGCAGCAAAAGTGATGGGCATGCCAATATATGCCTAAGTTTCAGAAGGCCTTCTCCTGGACACCTGTGAACACCTGTTAGACTGCTAGAGATGAGACCATTTAGAGGAAAGTTGTCTCACATGGGGCCATTCTAGACCAGCTAGTCCCTGGCTGACCTGCCAGCCAACTGCAGACATATGACTAAGTAAAGTGAAAACAAGCCTAACCTCTGTCAAAAACAGAAGGACGTGCATCAACTCCTTGGTTTCATGAACTAAAATAGATGTCATTATTCACCTAGGAGTTTTGTTGTTATTATTGTGTACTATTACCATGGCAATAGAATCATGAGGAGTTTCCTTGAATCACAAGTATTGTCCTTCAAGCTCAACTTGTTTCTTTTTTTTTAAGATTTTATTTATTTATTTTTAGAGAGGGGAGGGAGGGGGGGAGAGAGAGAGAGAGAGAGAGAGAGAGAGAGAGAGAGAGAGAGAGAGAGACATCAGTGTGTGGTTGCTGGGGGTCATGGCCTGCAACCCAGGCATGTACCCTGACTGGGAATCGAACCTGGGACACTTCAACTTGTTTCTTATGGTGGGAAGCCCATGCCTGCCAATGGCTGGTATATGCTAAACCTTATGTCATCATCTTCCCTATTCTATCATTTTTTCATTTCTTGTATTTAAGATGTGTATTATACTTACACACATTACTTCAGTTGTTTTTCATGACAACCTTGTGAAGTATCATTTCACTGATACAAAAGTTTCTGCTCAAAAATATTAAGTGAATTCCCAGGCTCACACAGTTGGACCCCTAATACAGTATGCATTCCTCTACATTAATGATCTTTAAATTTTTCAGAAATTATATTATATGATCTTATCTTTCTTGTTCTGCCTTATACTTTAATTAAATGAAGTTTGGATGTCTGTTTCCCCACCTGGGAATCAGGACACCTAAATTTTTACTATCTTGGCCTTTCTTCCAGTTGCTTCTTATGCAAAGTAAGTGTGACTTAGAAATCAGTAACAACCTAAGTACTGTACAATGATAGTGTAAGACTGAATGGGGAACAAAAGAAAAAGCCTCCTCTTGACTGTGATCTCAGGGAGTGGAATGGGGCCATAGGTACAAACTACAAAGAGAAAGATTTCAGGTTAATATAAAATAGAGCTGCATAACATGTCATTGTGAGGGTTCCAACCTTCAATGGGATGGAAAACTGGGTGTTTTCTGATGACCCTGTCAGCTCAAGAAGTCAGTAACTCTGATACATCAAATTTTAAAAAATGACAAATTTATGTATTCACCACTATAGCAGGACAGCCTACCTACTGCCTAAAAGGAAGATTCAGTCAGTTACTATTGAAATGCTTTTCTGGGTTTCCACCCCCTAGTTGGAATTTTCTCCTTTTCTTTTGAAATGCCATTCCTGTTTTCTTGATACTTTTTGTTTTATCATTTCTTCTCATCCTCTATTTGTAATTTTATCTTCTCTATACAAAATACCTAAACATAAGTACTTTCCTAGGACAACATAGGTAGCCCCCTTCTTTTCAAGTTTAATGTAGGTCTTACTGCATTATCTACTGCCACAACTTTACTGTCACCTACATGCTGATCATTCCCAGATCTTCACTTCTGGCCCTGTAATAGTCACTATTGCCATTGCTAATTATTGCCAGCTCTCCCACCCTCCAGAAGGAATGCACTCCTGGCTCTCTGTGGTTGGGTGCAGCCATTGAATAGTTCTTTGTAGAAGTGCCACGTGTCACTTCCTGGTCAAACATTTAATTGCCAGGGCAAGACCTTCCAGACCTCTTTTCTCCCTCTGGTTCAATAGCTGGCAACTTTTGAAAAGGTGGCTGCTCTCTCAGCTTGGGTCTTTGAGTGACTGCCATGAACGAAGGACCCCTGCTGACCTACAATAGATGGTAGAGTAAGTAACTTGTTTTAAGCTACTGAGATTTTTATTTTTACATCATAACCTAGTTCATTCTGACTGACAAAGCCCTGACCTCTGCCCCTTGAGATTCAAATCTCTTTTACACAACCCCCCAAATGTTTTCATCTGGATGTCAAAAGTGCACCTCTAACACCAAATTCCAAACCAACATCACCAGCTCAAAATGAATCAATAATCTTTTCCAAGTTCTGCTTCTTAACTTTCTCTCCATGATACCATGATGCTTTGCACATTTACTTGACCAACAAAAAGACAAAACAAATCTCCTACCCCATCAAGTACTGTGTTTTCCTTCATCTCTTTAACATCTTTCATACCCAGGCTGATGTTGGGTATGAAAGATGTTAAATGTATATATAACATATATAATTTTTACATTTATATAAATGTAAAATATATAAATGTGCTCCTCTCCCTGACTGCCATCATTGCTCTAGTTTAGGCCCTCAAAACCCCTAGGCAGACAATTGCATGTCTCCTAATAGCTCACTTTCCAAAACAACCAAGTGAACTTTCTAAAAAACACATCTGATTATGTATCTCTTCTGCTCAAAATTTCTTAATGACTGCCCAAGGCATTCTTGATAAGGTTCAAATTGTTTAACATATTCTACATCCTCCACAATTTCAGGAGCACTTCCAGGAGAAGGAAGAGAAACCCAGGTAGAAAGGTCACCATGAGCAAAGGCTTTATAAGGGAGCTGCCTGCAAATGGATATGACTTCAGTGGGGGTCCAGAGGAGGGTGAGGAGAGAGTCAGGATTAGAAAGGTCCCCTTTGTTCCTGATGCATTCTCTGCCTAAACCATACTTTCTTTTTCCTCACAGGCCTTACACCCTTATAGTAAACACCTACAAATTTTAAAAATATTTATCTTGTCACAACAACTACGAAGCCTTTCCTGCTTACAGTCACACTTTACCAAGCTTATTTTTTCAGCGTTCTTCTCCTTCACTAAGGTGGGAGCCTCCTGAGGGTAGAAATAATCCATTTCTCAATGATTTCATATCTTGGCCTCCAGCACAATAGCTGCCACATTTCAGGGACTTAATAAGTGGCTGTTGAATGAATAAATGACTGAATGGATTCTCTTCTGTAGCGTTTATTGGATACTCCATTCACTATTCACAAGGAGTTGCTTCAAATCCCAGGTTTATGGACAGTGGGGAAAGGGGTGCAATTTTTACTCTCCATCCTTCCACCCCCACATTGGCAGACCCTCCTCCCTAAGTGCCAGTCTCTGCCTATCATCTTGTCAGCAGCCAGCTGCTTGGCGCCAACAGTGCCAACTCAGCAGCTCTCCCCACACATCCCTGGGGAAACCATTCACCTTATCACCAAAGAAAGAGAAAAAACTCCCATCTGTTACTGCTCAAAGCTAGAAGGCTCATAATTGTATCAGCACACAGGCTGCATATCAGATTTTCTTGTTTTTAGGGAGCACTTAGGGAGATTTCACTCTCCCTTTATTGTTGTTCTCTCCCCAGCAAGTGACCGTATTTCATCTCCACTGAGACACAGTTAAAGAAATTTCCAAGCAAATTTGTTGCCTGATGATTCCAGGGTAGGTGCTTAGAACCACAAATGTCTTCCTGAAAAGCTGTAGAGGAGCCCAGCTCTATAAACTTTTAAAAACTAGCACATAGTAAATGTGCCACGTCGACACTCCAAATGAAGGTGGTAAAGGCATCACAGGGGCTCCCAGAATAAGCATCACTCCAGTACAAAGGGTAGTGATCTTGAAAATTGAGTGGTGAGTTTCCAAAAACATCAGCAAGGGCAAGATTGAAATTATGTGGCAATTCCTCAGACATGAACCCATGAGGATTCTAAGCGTCTTAGGGAATGACTAAGTTGCAAAAACACACTTGGAATTCTTCTTGATAGTGTGGGTGATCACTAAGCTTGTTTCTCCATTTGTAATACAGAAAAAATATCCTTCATGCTCCAGACCATTTTTGCTCCCCCAAGGAAGAAGATGATTGATTTTCATGAAGTTATTTGAACACTAAGAAATAAACAGTGGGTCCACTCATTCATGTAGCATGCAACTGTTGAGTACCCACTGTATTTCAGGAGTAAGTACTAAAGAAAACAAGACTGGCCCCTGCCTGTGTGGCACTAAATCTGGTAAAGTAGATAGCTATTAAACAAATCATACAAATACATATTTAATTGTTAATTAATTAAATGCTCTGAGGGAAGAGTATAGATTAGTTAATAGAATCCTCATTAGAGTTAGTTTTTACTTTTACATGCAGATGGCTTCAGCACATTTAGACACCATGCAATGGGGCTTATTAAGTCTGTTATTTATTTAGAAGTTTTGAGCCTTACTCAGTTCAGGCAGGACCACAACATTAACCTGAAACTCTTCTGATACTCTTAATTTCCTGAGCTTTACAAATATAATCTCCCTAACGTCAATTTATATACCAAACCCCATGCTTTAGATTTCCTGGTGGGGAAAGGTTATAATTGCATAAACACTCCAGAAATTACTCTAGAAAGAACATAGAATATTTTATATATTTATTTACTTTCAGCTAATACTAGCCCCAAATAAATAAATAAATAAATTCTACTCCCTGCTTACACCCACCAAAAGTAAACACTTAAAGGGCAAATGGCTAATACCCACACATTGTACGAGTAATCTAATTCTGGTTTCTCCGTGTAGCCACCTTCATTTGATATTCTATCCATAAATAATGCACAACACACCACTCTGAGAATGGTATGAAATTAGAGGTGAAAAACATGTGACTCCTAAGGGGAAGAACAAAAGAGGTTGCAACTCAATTTCTTTATTTAAAAAAAATAGTTGTTATTTGGGCAAATTTTCAGCAGTCAATAATGCATTCCTGAAGGGCTCCTTTATCCCTGGGTGGCCTTTAATTTCATTTGCATATTGGAAATTCAGCACTTTCTTTTGCTTTAATCAAACTTGCAAAAAAAAAAAAAAAACAAGCTGCCTTTCTAGAACAAGGGTATTTTAGATGCTAGTAGCAGAGTAAAACAAAATATTTCAAAAAAGTTTTTTAAAAGTATTGTCAATATATTCTTCTGAGTGTCCAAGTTCCCAAGGCCCAGTCCCTCAGCCTTTTAGAGCTTAAAAATCAGAGACAGGAATGCTAAGGAGAAGCACGCAGGCCGGAAACCCAGAAAACCTGGGCTTTCCGTTTACATTGTGACTCACTAACCACTGATCTCCAACGTGCCCTGAGTATTTTTGTCTCACTGTCTGCATCTTTAAGATGAGGCTGTTGACTGAGAGCCCCCACACACCATTCTCTGTAGGCTTTTTTCTCTTACCTCACACTCTTTCCTCTGGTAAGCATGCCTTTCTACCATTCTTCATTGCACAGGTCAAAATCACCTGGATGGCTATTGTGAAGCTCAGTGTCCCACTTATGTTGCCCCTCCTGTGCATTGCTATCTTGTTCTAGGAAAGTTGTGACAATCTTTGGGGGGTGGGGGTGGGCAGAAGGGTTACATTTTCTTTTCAACATCGGGTGAAAACTGTTTCCTTCTAATGGGAAGCAAATAGTATGAAAGAACCGTCCATTGGCTATAAGAGCACTTCCAAAAGACCGTGTTTCTGTGTTAAAGAAGAGAATAATTAATGACTGGCAAATTGCTGTTCAAAGGCTCTTGGAATAAAATACGATTTTTTTTGTTCTCAATCTGTTGCTGTACACAAACTATGCAATATTGTATGTCTCTAACAAGGCAAAAGTTAGTTGTGATTGAACATCACCTTGGGCCTTCAATTCTGCCCCAGGAGTCAGAATGCCTTCCCTTGCCCTCTGTGGCAGCAGTCACCCAGCTGTGCCTGCAGACACTTGGCAGTGGCTGTTTGGGAGCCACATGAATCCAGGGATCCAGAATTGTTCACTCTATCAAAAATTGCTGTCAGCATCGCAGACCGTTTCTGTGCATTTCTTGCAATTGTATCTGGTGGGCACAGCAGTAAGAATGAACCCACTAAAAGTGTGTTGTGGGAAATTACACATAACATAAGACTATCATCTTTACTATTTTTAAGTGTATGGTTCAGTGGTATTAACTACGTTAATATTGCTGTACAACCATTCACCATCCATCTGTAGAACTCTTTATCTTACAAAACTGAAACTTGATTCCCATTAAACAATAACTCTCCCTTCTCCCCTTCCCCCAGCTTCTGACAACCACCATATTACTTTGTCTCTATGTTTATTTTTAATTTAAAACAATTAAAAATAATGAAGCCACTTGCATGCTCTTTGTCTCTTTGTGATCAAAAGATTAAGAAAACACTTTATCTACAGAAAAACATATCCCTAAATTTGTACCACCTAAAACATTTGAACATACGATTGAAATTATCTTTTTTTCCTACTACCCTTAAAGTTCTGAAAAGCAGGAACTTGTGTTATATTTCTGTGTCTGACAACCCCTAGTCATATCTGTTCATATCAATACATGAATAGGAAACTTGGGTGGAATTGGTCAAGTCAGGCAATGTAGTACCTAAGGAAGAGCAACTGACCAGTTCTGTGATCTTGGGAAACATTTCTTCACTGGAATTCTCCTGTCTGTTTCATACAATATGGAGATTGTAATAGATTATTTAAAAGACCCTTTAGAGTGCTGGTGGTCTCAATTTTTCCTATGGCTTTTTTAATCCACACAGGTTGAAAGACCGAGCAATTCCTAAAGAGAAACCTAAGACTAGAATCCTGTTGGCCTGCCTTTAGTAGAGGGCTCTCAATTCCTGATTGCCCCGAACACTGTTTTCCTAGGCTGTTTATTGATTCCAGCCTCAGTGGAGCATTTTTGCCTCATACTTGCTGAAGGAGATAGACAATGACTCTCGTAAGGTCAAAAACAAGGAAATGAGGATCAAGAGTCAACGTTGTGCGTCTGATTCAGCAGTCTGAGCTGAAAAGATGCAAAGATCCAGATGACATAATCAGGCTGTATCATTCAGACAATGATCCTGGGTAGACGCTCCTTTTCTTCTCATCTTCCTGGATGCACCCAATCAGTAGGTTAGACTACGGGTTTCTGGGGTGGAGACACCTGGAACAGGATAATGTGAGTTGTCAGGCAGGGCTGCAGGAATGCTTTACCCTGCTTCAGGAATGTTTTTTTCTGGGAACTACTTCAAAGGAAACTTCTCAGAGAACCTAAACCCTTAAGGGAAACTTCACACTGTCGAGTACAATCTAAACCATTGGGCTGAGCTTCTTGGACAGAGATGAGCTACAGATCACTAATCAGCAATAAGGGTCACTCCAGGCACATATGGAGCTCCTCACCCTCTGCATGTTCTCTTGTGTATATGGTATAAGATCACACTATAAAAAGATGAGACAACGTAATTAGATACTGACAACCCTCGGGTACCACTTTATACTATTTATTTCTCCTGGATTCTATGCAACGTGCAATGTCTGGTCCAGAAGGCAGAAGCCTCTAACTAATAAAGCATCATCTTCCCCTGAGGGTGTGAATGGATTAAATAACCTCTGGAACTCCTGTCTAGTCTTTACTCAGGGCCAGCTCAAACTTGGCTAATCTCTAGATTGTGTGTGTGTGTGATAACACTTAAAAAAAAAAGAATGTCCATATAATATGATCTGACATGTTTAATTAAATATTTGCAGAGGTCCCAATTTCAAACGACTTTGGAGGTCAAGTATGATGTAAAGCAGCCAGGAAAAAACAGTGGAGTGTAAGAACAGCTAGGACAACCTGCAGAGAGCACACCGTGCCTATCAAATACTATCCTAGCCAAACATCACATTTACGGGCCATATTGTACTTGTGCTTACCCCCTGGTTTGAGGCAATTGTCAAATATACCACATAACCTACATCCAATGCCTATATATCAAGAGGTTTTATGTCAAATGCTGGGATTGACACCAAATGGAAAAAAAATAAAAGATATAGACCTGGAGTTTAGGATATTTATACATATTTACTTGTTAGTTTCTATTAAAAGCAGTGTCAATGTTTTTTAATTAAAAGTAAAGAGAATAATATATCATTGTGTAAGTTATTAAGAAAAGCTATTCCTGCTTGGACATAAACCAGCATTTTCTTCTTGGAAATTATCCCAACACAACAAAAATAGTAAATAAAAATACCAATACCATTTTAGATAAAATGAAGTGACTGCTATAATCTGAAACCACAAAGTATGTGGAAATGCTGCCCAAAGCAGAGGGGGTAAAAAGACCCTGAAGAGGATGAAGTGGCTCAGATTTCAGACAAAGCCTCAAATTATGCTTCATAAAACTAAAGAATGCGATAGTGGGGCAAGCATTCCCAGCTTGCAACACCAGCACTGTCTAGTCCCAGGGAAAGGCAGAGGCTGTGCAAGGAAGCATCTAGACCAGTCAACTGCCTTGTAGCAGTTTACAGAGGAGCAGACTCTAAATTGTGAAAATGTACACATCTTTGTTTATCCTTTGGCTGGAGAAAAAAACAAGGCTACTGAGGTCACACATGAGATCCTAGTCATTAAGTAATTATTGCTATCCTACAACATGGATAGTTTGGGTCCTAACTTCTCCCAAAATAAACCTCCAGTAAATGGCTGGTTTGGGTAGGGGGGATTTCCTTCCAAGATGAAGAATCCAAAAGGAGCCATAGAAGATATGGAAATTATAGTCAAATATTTTGCCCAAATAAAAAAGGCACAAACTTAAAGTGATTGTCCCTGTAAAACAAGAACTTACACACACACACATGCAGATAAAGTATGGGAAATCAGGAAAACAGGAGGAGCTGAAACACTATCCAGTAGAACACAATAAAAATGATGTGGAAAATAATCATAGCAAGGAAGGTGAATTCAAATATGAATACAGAAAATAAGAAGTGATGAAAATAGAAAATAGCACTAAAGATATAAAGGAAATTACTGAGCTAAATTTCATAGAAATAAACTTTGAAACATAGGTAAAATGGAAAGCACACTAGAAAATACATTAGAAACATTAAACAGACCAGTTACTATACATAAACAGGAAAAAGACTTACACTTCTCTCTCTTATACACAGTTTCAGAAATTACATCACAACTTTAAAAAGCAGGTTTAAACTTACTTAAACCATTGTGGAGCATGGACAGGGGGGTGAAGTTGGCTGGAAGAAAGCTTACAAACACTGAGGAAAATTTTTTCTGAAAATTCACATCAAAACCTTATAAGGATTGCACAGAACATAAAACTAAATAAATAGATGAACACAAAACTAAATAAATAAAACTAAAATAAAACTATAGATGAATCCCATGTACCAATATTGACGTAAAAATTCTAAATAAATTAATAATATAAACTACTCTAAGAGGTTTTGTCCAAGAAGACAAAAATGGTCTTTAGGAAATGCATTTCATCATTTTTATGGAACAAAAGAGAATATCAGATAGACTTCTCCTTAAGCATTGAAAAAAAGGCACTTTACATTTTAGATTTACTTTTTAAAAAGAAAACAAAGTTTATAAGATGGAAATAGGTGGGATTTCCTTAATGTGATAAAATGTATCTCAACAGCAAAGCCAGCACCTTGCTCAAAAGGAAACAGCAGGAACATTAGCAGTCGGAAAACATGACAATCAGGAAGGGAACCAAAATGTCCTAATCACCACTGCTCTTCAACATCACCTAGAAGTACCAGCAAATGCCATTATAATAGAGGCAGAAATTAGAGGTTTACATTGTCAGGACTTTAAAGTTATCATTATGTGCATATGATAAAATAAAACCTATTACAAACAGATGATTTTGGTGAGATGAAAGGGAAGAGAATCAATATCTTTATGTAATAACAATGATTTGTTAAAGCTTCAATAGAAGAAAAGACACCAGATCCCTAGTAATAAATCTAATAAGAAATATGTATGTGAGAGAGAGATGCTACTGAGGATATGTGACAACTTACACAAATTGTTAGGCACACCGTATTTGGGGATAAAAGAACTCAAAAACATAAGACCATCAGTTTTATTCCTGAGCTCAATTTATAGATTTAACATGATCCTAATTTCTTTTTAAAATCAGTAAGATTTGTGGAAGCTGACAAGATAATTTTAAAATTTAAAAAAAATAGAAAAGGAAGAAAATGAAAAAATAAAAAGGAGAAAGACTAACATTACCAGATATTAAAACACATTACCAGGTTGCAAAAATTCAATGTTTGGTTCTGGTATATGAATTAACTGGCAGTCAATGGAATAGAATTGGAAGTCTAGAAATAGGCCTGAAGATTTATGCAACTTTAGTATATGATAAATTTTCATTTCATATCAGTGAGGAAAGATGAATTATTCAATTAATTTTGTTGGAAAACTGGGTCACTATCTTGAAAAAATTTAAGTTGAATTATGCTTTAAGTATCACACCAGGATAAGTTTTAAAAGTAGACCAAAGACTTAAGGGTAAAAAATAAAACCATAAAAGTGCTAGAAGAAACTCCCACCCCCATCAAAAACTATTTTATGATGTCATAGTGCTGACGGTCTTTCTAATCATGTTGCAAATCTTGGAAGCTAAAAGGAAAGATCAGTACATTAAACCACAGTAAATTAGAAAACAGAATATTTATGGTAAATCCTCACATGCAATCAAAAGTTTTATGATAAACTTTAAAAAAATACTTTTCAAATCTTACTGTAGACAGGGGCAAATTTACCTGCTATATAAAGAGTTCATATTAATCAATAACAGAAAGACCAATATCCCAAAAGAAAAAATGCATAAAAACCATGAATATACAGTTCATGAGAAAGAAAATACAATTGCCTATTGAGGTGCTCACTTCATTCACATTAAGAGAAATGGAAATACATCTACAAAGCGATACCATTTTCACCTGTTATATTTTCAAAGGTAAAGTTTCATAACCTACTGTTCTGATGATGAGTATGGGGAAACGGACTCTCATGCTTGGGAGAGTGTAAATTAAAGCTATATTTATTAAGGGTGCTTTGACAGTATCAAACATACCTTTATAATTTCACTACTGGAAATGTAATCTAAATATATACTTGCACATGAGTAAAATGGTGGCTACAAAAGACCACTCATTGATGATTGCAGTAACAAATGAGTGGCAACATCCTAAATGTCAGAAGACTCATTTGATAGAATACTACGTAGGCACAAACAAGAACAAGAAACTCTTCATGAGCTGACACAGAGAAACAAAGTGAAGTGAAGAATGGTGTATCTGACATGGTACAATTTGTGTAGTAAAGGCTAGCACACACATACACATACAGACCTTTGTCTATGGATAGAATCTCTAGATGTGTTCATAAGAAACTGGTAGCAATTGACTGTGGGAAAGGGAGCTAAGAACTATAAGGGATCAAGGTGGGAAGAATTTTGACTGTATGCTCATTTATTCTTTAAATGCTAAGCCATGTTGATTATTTTGCTTATAAAAAGTAAAATATTAATTAAAACAAAGTTAAAAAGCAGAAGAAGAAATTTTCCATAAAGTTAATTCATCCAATCTTTATTTTATTCAATATTTCAAAGGGTCTTACTTTTATATGGTAGTGATAGTCAATGGTAGACATCTTTTAATAATGTAATATCTAAGTTTCAAAATAAAAAGAAATATAGTATAACAATTATATCTTGATGTATGAGTCTAGGGCATTCACACATGTTCTTTATATTTTAAATCACTAGAGTAAATAAAGAAGATAAAACTGACTTTTTACATCTTCATAAATAATATTGAAAAGCATCAACATATCCCTAGATGGTAGAGATGGGGACATCCAATTATTGAAAAAAAAGGCATAAAATATGAGGAAAATGCACATACCTTAGAAGAACTATGGAGACAGCTGTTGTTGAATAGTCAAGGAATGTAAAGTACTGAAAGTTAATTATATGCTTTTTATAGCAATTTGAAATGGACCCAGTGATCTGATTCCACAGTTTAAAAATACTGACATTTTTTTTCCAGCTCTGCAGGGTTGGGCTGTTAGAATTTGACTGAGGCTCTGGTGAAACTAGCTTGCTCTTAATCACACATTTTACTTTACAGTTTGCAAATCATCTCCATTTTCATGATTTTGATGCTTTATTCCAATCTTAAAGGTTATTGAAAGCAAGTATTTTTGTTGAATTTTATAGAATTTTTTGGTTTGCTTAAGTGACTTGCTCTGGGACACACAACTAGAAACCATAGAGCTGGAACTCCAAAATGTCCTGACTCCTTGTCTAGTCTTTATAGCTCTAAGTCAGGCTAAGTTAAATATTTCCTGTTTCATTGAGCCTGCAGGGAAGTTCACCCTGCAGGAAGAGGCCGCCAGTATCTAAGGAACACATGCAATCTTTCTTGCATTTAACCCCCATAGATTTCTCAAACACAATGTTCCTTTAATTGTGTCTTCTGTGTGAGCAGTCCTTTCTTTGGTGTGCAAGTGTGAGTGTGTATGTGTAATGTGTTATCTATATGCCATCAAAGCACCTGCACATTTGCATATAGGGAAAGAATTGAATAAAACATGAAGGGTTTTATTCCAATGGGATGCAAGATCCTCAAAGGATATTTACAAATGCACTCAAGTCCCTCCGAATCAATCAATCCCTGAATCAACAAACATTTTTGATTCCCTGGCATTCCCTCACACTAGGACAAATGCTGTAGGGGAAACAATGAAGCTAGGAGAGAAGAGTCTCCCCATTCCCCCATTAACCTTGAAGAACTTCAGTTTAGATCAAAGAAAATAATTAGATTTACGGTGGTCTCTAACAGTGTCTACAGAGCACACATTCGCTGGGCTCCCATCTAAAGGTTACAGTTGAATATAAAGGAAGAGCACAAAAAGCTGAAGTTCAGTTATCTACATCCTCGTGACCATTCATTGGAAGATTATTTGAGGAGGAGCTTTAGACTTCCTTGTATACAAAGACAAGTGAAACAGTGTCAGCGTGGAGTGCTGGTCATGAATGTGGCTTTGCTGTGACTAATCCTCAGTTTTGTTGCTCTGCTTCTGCTCCTGTTTCTCCAGACTCTATTCTTTACCCAGATGACACAATATTTTAAAAAGTAAATTGGTTATGTAATTCTTTTGCTTATAATTTTAAAATGAGTACCTCACCTGTTCTTAGAATAAAATTCAGACTCGTCACCATGGCCAGCAAGACCATGAGCATGCCCTTGACTCCCTCACATATTTATCACCCCCTCCTCTTCTCACTCATGATTATCTTCCTATGCTCAGCTCTTCTCCAACTACGGACTCATGCATTCCCATGCTTTCTCCCTGGAGTATTTGGCCCCAGAGATTTTCATTGCTTCCTCCTTGTCATCATTCAGGTTTCAACTTAAGTGCTAATAACAAGAGAGACCCTCCCTACCCCACCTAGCTAAAGTAGCTACCCCACCTCTTGCCCTACTCTCTATACATCAATGTATTCTTTTCTTACAGTAGTTATTACTATATGTAATTACCTTATACATTTGTTTGCTTGTTCATTGTCTGTCTCCTTCAACTAGAATATAAGAGCTTTATAAAAGCAGCAGCCTTGTTTGCTGTGTTCATTGCTGTCTATGCAGTTCCTAGGACAGCATGTAGTATTTAACAAACATTTATTGAATGAATGAATGAATGAATGAATGAGAGCGAGAAGCCTCAGAGATTGTTTATGGCTTTCATTAGCATCTACATCCCTTTATAGACTGATGGCTTTTTGAGATATTAGCCAAGAGTCTCCCCACCTCCTGTGCCTTCCTCACCTCTCTGTCTATTAAATCAGTGACACCCTTTGCCCCAGGAAAGATTAAGATTATTAGAGCAGTAATACAAAAAGAAAAATTATAACACTTGAAATTCTGGGCTTTTTGAGTTTCTAAATGGATTTTTAAAATTATAGCTGCTGCTTTGCAAGAGCCAGGCACTTTTGAGTAACAGAGGTAAAGCCCTTAAGGAAACATGGCATAAAGTGCCCACCAGTGTAAACAAGTGACTGGGAAAAGAATAGAAGAGCCACTTTGTGCAATCATGTGGACAAGATAAAGATGGAAGTCTTGGGGGCACTGGAGGATGTAGACAAGGATCAAGGGACATGACAGGATATTAGATAATAGCCGACAAGGGGCCCAGTGTTCTTCCAGCTCCCACTGGGCCATGTCCTGAAAGTTGAGGGGTCTCAGACTAGAGGAAAGTTAGACTTCATTATGTTGGTGAACTGTGGCATGCCAGCACAAAAAGGTGGCAGGGCATGTTGAACAACCTTGTGTGAAATAGACTGTAAAGTCTGAAGTCACAAAATGGAGCATATAGAATTGTTTGAGTTCCCCAGAAAGGGGTAGAAACACTTGATAGATACCTGTTAGATATAAAGGGGCATGACGGTCAAGATTAAGACAGAGAGGTACCTGTGAGTTTGATGATGAGCGGGCACAGTGGGACTGTGGACAACAGCAGATGCACTTGGGATCCAAGCTAATGACCAAAGACCAAGTGGCATCATGTGCCCACAGAGGGTAGAGGACAGAGTGGAAAATCTGGTATCTCTCCTTGTTTCTTACCCCACTACTCCCTGTATGCGCATAAACTCTGCCTCTCTTCCAAATATTAGATGGCATATGGATAGAAAGGGAGACGTGGGATGGATTGTTAATATGGCCGAGTTTATTCCCAAATGGCTCATTCTAATTTTGTGAGATCATATAAAAATGTTCATATGTGGGATATTTTTTAATCAGGAGGAAATAGGACTTGAACAAATTAAGATCAATTCAAAGAAAGAAAATTTTATTTTTCTCCATTTAGTTTATGACATAAAATCTTTACTCATTACAAATATTTAAAGGGATGTTCAGGAGTTTTTGAGGTAATGCAGAACCAGAAGTTAGACATCTTATGATGTTACAGCAAAAGGTACAGCTATCTCACCCTGGCCAGTTGGCTCAGTTGGTTGAAGCATCACCCCATACATGGCAGGGTTGTGGGTTTGCTTCCCATACCTAGGATGTGTATTAGATCCCCAGTCAGGGTTCATACAGAAGGCAACCAATTGATGTTTTTCTCCCACACTGATGCCTGTCTCTCTCTCTCTCTCTCTCTCTCTCTCTCTCTTCCTTCCCCTCTTTCTAAAATCAATGAACATATCCTGAAGTGAGGGTTAAAAAAAAGGTACAGCTTCCTCTCAGAGGTAACTGTCTTGCACCTACCAGTGGGCTGAGGGTTCTGAGGCAAGTAACACCACCACCTGAAACCCAGGCTTCAGTCTGGAATTGGATAGGCCTGAGTTCAAAGCTCTGCCTTTAATTTTTACAGGATGGTAATTTGAGACAAGGCATTTAAAATTTTGGTATTTCAGTTACCTCACCTATCAAAATAAGACTGTCTTCAAAAAACTACTTGGGAATTAAATAACATAATGCACATATAATTGTTTAGAATGTTTTCCAATTGTCAACAAGAACTCAAAATGGGAATTATTGTCCTCATAATTGGGAATAAGTTATTTTGAACAAATTCGATGTATTATTTTAACTACCCACATATTATATATTGTTCATGAATTTCTAGTTGTATGAAGCAGTACTTCTGTTAAGCACAGCAATTCACTGAGGAGGAATTAACAGCCAACATAGTAGAGATACTTGTTCAGATTGTGAGTTAGTGGAATAGACATCAATTATGATAAACTGCAAATTGTAGCCTTTCTATTCTCACATTTAATTTAACCTGCCCCAAGAGGAAGAACAAATAACAACAATAAATAAAAACTCATTCTCTGGTTCAGTTCTCCTTAGTAACCAATAGAATCCAGTTACACAAAGTTTTCCTAGGAATTCATGCCACCCATGGATGACAGTAAGTTCTGGAAGATGAAGAAATCTTGAAGAGGTCTTAGAGTTCATGTGGCTTAACCTCACATTTTACACGGGAGAAAATGGAGGCCCAGGGCAGAAGTGACCTGGTTGGGATTAGTAAGTTATTGAGATAGATAGGGTTGACATAAGGCCTATATTTCTCATTTTTTGCTGTGTAACAAACCAGCCCCAAAACTCAGTGGCTTAAAACAATAAGAATTTGTGTTTTGCTTACAGGCCTGTGGGTCAGTTGTGTCTAGGCTGATCTAGGCTTCAAGCTTCTGTTGAGTCCAGGCTTACTACCTATGCCTCTCACTCTTGGATCAGCAGCTGCCAGGGACATTTTTCCCCCTTATAGTGGCATTTAATAATGCAAGAGGATACACAGAAAAAATGTGATGCTTCTTGAGACATCAGCCCAGAACTTGAATATTTCAACTTCCACCCCCATTGTATCACCTAACTCAAGTCACAGAGGATAGGATCCAAAATCAGAGGGATATACTCCATCTCTTCTAGTGGATGTTACTTCCAAGTGACAAGACCAAAGGTGTGGCTATGTATGTCCAGTAATGGGACATCATGAGTGACGGTAGTGACTCTATTTACCATAGGGTTCCAGTATTCAGATTCCTACATCAGTTTTCTTCTCCTCCTGTAAGCAGGCCATTAGCCTTGTAAGAAAACCTGTTGGAACTTTTTGGTACTGAATCACATAGGCCTTGGCAGTAATTTAACAATATTACCCTTAGAAAACAACCATAAAGTCTAGGAACAGTTACAAAGAAATGAAGGAATTAGAAAAAATTGTTCATTGGCCAAGAATATTTCTACCTCTGTCCCTTCTACAAAACTGAAAGCTCATAGTAATTTTTCCTTCAGCAAAAAGGGATTTATAGCTCCAGCCCTAACAATTGTTTTTTAATTAAAAATGTATTGAGGTCCTCATGACTGGAGCACATAAACCAAACATGCCAATGCTTGGCACAGGCGGCCCAGTGTGTGTGTATAAATTATACCCTGGGTGACTTAGGTCTGGCCAGGAGACTCTGCAGCAACTCTGAGTTACGTTTCTCTGAGTTGAAACCACTGAAAATGACATGCTTAAAATATTTAAAACATCTATCACAAGCCTGCAAATAGATGACCCCAGCACCCTATCAGGGCTTCTTTCTTTAGCAGTTTCAGATGCTGACATCACGTGACATAAAGTGAGTTTGCCGCTATAGGCCCAGCAGGTGCCGAGTTGATTCAAGAAGAGATGACCTGAAAGTCCTTTAAATTAGCAGGCAAACTCTGGCTGCAAATGATTTCATTGCCTTTGGTTACATTGAAAAGAGATAGAATAAAATCTGATGCTGGGCTTCCAAGATGCCCAGGTAGAGCCCCAGTGACTCGTAACCCTCCATCCATCCATTCATTGACATAAGTGTCTTCTGGGGTTCTGTTATGGACAGTCAGCCGCTGAGTTCAGAGCTGAAACTTGAGCCCAGCAGGAGTTAAATTTCTGGCAAGAGGAAAGAATGGGGAGCCCAGGAAGAAAGCCAAGAGTGAAGTCTAAGGAGTGTACAAATCTGTCTTCAAAGTATAAAGAGAAATTACATCAAATTCCCCCTATTCCTATTTGAAAAAAACATAACGAGGAAATGAGAAATGTTTGCCCTTTTTGCCTAAATGTAGGTTTGATTTTGTTGAATCCTGGCATACAAACTTTATAGATTATTATTTAAAAGTTAAAGATTTTCAGTAGGTAAAGAAGGGTTACTTGTCTACCTTCTCCAAAAGATTCTGGAAGTTGCTGGTTTCAATAAAGAACAGAATAAAAGGCCATTTTGAATGTGAGGAAGAAGCCCCAAGATCAAAAATCAAGCTCACCAGGAGTCATAGTTGTGAGACTTTATGAAGCTCTTTTCCCCTTACTGGGCTTCCATTCCCTAATTTGCAAAATGGGGCAGTTGGGTCTGATGAACTCTAAGTTCTCTTCCAAACCTAATCAGTTGTGGGTCTAAAACTCTTCTTGACTACCAACCTATGCAGAATGGTTTCTATATAACACCTTTCAACCCATGCTACATGGTATAACAGAAGGAGCACAAAATTTGGAGGTGGGCCCTTTGAGTATGAATCATAGAGCACATATGACCTTGGGTAAAATATCTCCAATTCTGACTTGGACCAGAGAACTTAGATTTAAAAGGAGGAAGCTAAAGGCAACTTTCATCAGATCTCCTCTTGGGTACTTAAAATTGATGAAGCAAAAACTAACCAGATCACAATTACCGTGTATTTGTAACACACTTGATTTTATGTTGATCTTTGAGAATAATATGGTTTGCCCTGGCTGGTGTAGCTCAGTGGATTGAGCGCAGGCTGTGAACCAAAGTGTCGCAGGTTCGATTCCCAGTCAGGGCACATGCCTGGGTTGCAGGCCATGACCCCCAGCAACCACACATTGATGTTCCTCTCTCTCTCTTTCTCTCTCTATCTCCCTCCCTTCCCTCTCTAAAAATAAATAAATAAATAACTAAATAAACCTGTTCCTTTAAAAAAAGAATAATATGGTTTATCACATGAAGCAAAGAAATAGATAGACCTCAAGCCTTTTGGACATGCAACCTGGGCCCTTTAAATTCTCCCTTAGACTTTTGGGCAATGAGAGACAGGCACAGGCAGCTCCAGTGGAAACAGCATAGATTTTGCCTTCAAGCCCACTTAGTTTCAAGCTTCAGTTTCAACACTACCAATGAAAGTGCATCGGGCAAGTTCATTCATTCATTTATTCATTCATTCTTTCACTCATTCTTTACTGAGTGACTGCTGTGTTCTAGACACTGCTCACTGGGCACTGGAGCTACAGTGGTGTGTAACAACACAGTTTCCACCTTCTTGGGAATCACCGTTGAAAGAAGAGGCAGGTAGGTTCATAAATATATTACCCTGTGATTAGTGCCCAGAATGAATTTAGTGCAACTCTCTCTGAGATAAAAGAGTGCTTTTCTCTCTGTTTAAAAACAATAACCAAATAAGGACTCCTTCATATGAAGTAACGTTATAAAGTATTTCAGTAAATAACGCTGAATGCATGCCTATGATGCCTAGTTATTTATATGCACTCACTAATCTTCACAAGTTGCTTTTTCCCAATCATTATCCCATTTTATGGATGCAATAACTGAGGTTGAGAGAGATTCTATAGTTCTCTCCAGGTTACTTAGCCATTACTGGAAGAAATGGGATTTCAAGCCAGTTCTGTATGGCTCCAGTGCCCATGCATGATTGTCATACAATGCCACAATGCTTTCTCTTTAATACATGGGCCTTAATCTTTGTTACCCAGTACCCTTGACACAGATGTCACCAAAAGGCAGTTGTTCCCTTAATGCAATAAAACCAAACCACGTTATTTGGTTTGATTTGTTTTGCCCTGGGAGATGCCCCAGATTAAGGGTGAGGAGGGATTTTAGGGAAAGAGGGGGAGGAAATCTGGGTGCAATTTAATGAACACTTTGATGGCTGGGTTCTCACTCCAAGAGGCCCCAGTTTTCATTTCCCAGTGGTCTCTGCTTTGCAAGACGTGCTTCTCCGTGATTCTGTGTCTAGTGCACACACAGTACTAGAGCAACTGCATTTTATCCCTCTCCTTATGCACAATCTCTAAAAAAAAAAAATAAAAAAGATGTGGAGAAAGCCAAGTACAAAACATAACTCAGAAATGGTAATGTAACAGGGCCAACCACGGTTGCTGACTAGTTGCATTCGTAATGATTTCCTCCAAATAATGCAAGCACTGTTTCTTTTCCTGAGAAGATGAAATATGGGAGTGCCATATTCCACAGATGATGGGGAGAACTCATAAAAGATTTTAATCTTTCCTTGTCAGGCTTCAGAAATGCAAACGGCCTCGTCCTCATTTTCTTTATGCTCTGGACTTCTAATTGAGGAAGCTGGCATCAATTCTGCATGCGGGTATCGCTGGCAAGGGAACTAGAATAAATATTTGGGGGATATCGTTAGCCAGAACATCACTTCATCTTTGTGTCACCATAATTTCCCATATTGTAGTGTTTTAGATGAGAACATATGGCAATAAGGTAGGTAATGAGAACAACAATTTTCTGAAACAACATTATAACTTTTCCCTCTTTATGGTCACATTTAGTTACAGTACATGCTGCTATTTAGGTGTGGAGCTTTATAAAAGCAAATCTCAGGGAAAAGAGGATTCATAGGAAAGGCCTAGGAAGTCTGAATGCCTGGGACTGCAGCCAACCCTGCAGATGGAAATTTGGGGGTGTGGACTAGTTAGCTTTTGCTTCATGCCAGTTTAAAAGGGGCTTATAACAGCAACCTTTCTCTCATTTTCATGTTACTTGAGGACTGTGAGTTGCTCTGAGTGGGCTGGTGTCAGCTTCACCTATCTTCTCATTCAGAAGCCAGGCTGAAAGAGTGGCCTCTGTCTGAGACACATTGCTGTCATGGTGGAAGGGTCTGAGACCAATTACCCAAGACCACTTAACACTTCCGCTCAGAAGTGTGTGTTTCCCATCCACTCCCAATCCACTCCCAGTGCATGGCATAGGCTGAGCATGTCAATAACGCAGGGAGGCGTAGTCAGGGTGGAGATGTGAAATACGCATTTATGGACAGATTGCAGACAATAGAGCAATGCAGTCGACTGCAGGGTGACCCTCTAGCTCTACCCACCATTACTGGGGAAGTTGTGTTGGGCAATTCAGTAAACTGGCATGTAAGCCAAGAAAGTCAACATCATTCAGTGGACCTGGAGTTCCTTTAATACAAATTCAGTAAGCATCTTTTGAATTCCACTCTAAATGTCAGGAACAATGCAATGCATTCTGGGGAAATAATGCTGAATCAGATGGCCTATGCTATGCAGGCACTCTCAGTTTTGAAAAGATGATACCCAGGCCAAGAGTTAGTAAACCCAATGGCCAGAGTAAAAAAGTAATATTAGGGAACAGGGAACAGGAAACTGGGAGGAAGGAAAGTTGAACTGTGCTGTGTTAGGTGTTACACATGGTATTGTCTTATTTAATCTGCACAACATCCTGAGGTAACAATAATGCAAAGGGCAATCATAAACTTTTGTCCACATCCTTGCCAGCACTTGTTGTTTGTTGATTTACTGGTAATAGCCATTCTGACAGGTGTGAGGTAATATCTCACTGCGGTTTTAATTTGCATTTTTCCAATGATTAGTGAAATTGAACATATTTTCATATGTCTATTGGCCATCTTTATGTCCTCTTTGGAGAAATGTCTATTCAGGTCTTTTGCCCAGTTTTGTGTGTGTGTGTGTGTGCTGGGGGTCTAATTTTGCCCATTTTTTTAATTGGATTTTTTTTGGTGTTGTGTTGTCTGAGTTCTTTATGAATTTTGGACATTAACTCCTTATCAGATGTATCATTGATGAACATGTTCTCCCATTCAGTGGGTTGTCTAACCACTATGCTGTACACCTAAAGCTAATACAAAATAACATTGAATGTGAACTATAATTTTAAGAAATATTTAAAATTAAGCCCTGACTGGCGTAGCTCAGTGGATTGAGCGCGGGCTGGGAACCAAAGTGTCGCAGGTTTGATTCCCAGCCAGGGTACATTCCTGGGTTGCAGGCCATAACCCCCAGCAACCGCACATTGAAAAAAAAGAAAGAAATATTTAAAATTAAAAAAAATAATGCAAAGGAGCAAACTTGAGTGTTAGCCAAACTTAATGACCTGCCCTTTTAAAAGCTAGTAAGAAGTTAAACTGGAAGTCAAATAAAACAACACTAGTTGGACTGGGATGGTAAAGCAATTTTTTCTGCTTGGGAGTGATCAGGAAGGAACCAGGTAACAGGCAACATTTCAGATGGGCCTTGACAAATGAGTAGCATTTCAGCAGAGAGAAGAAGAAAGGCAGGCAGAACATCCAGCATGAGGGAACAGCATGGACAAAGCCCAGAGTTTGTGGGGCATGGTCAGGGCAGTTCTGCTGTGTGGTTGTGGCATAAGGTGGGATGGAGGATCAGGTTATTAAGGATAAGCGGTATGTATCCTGTTCAGTGTTTTGGACTGTACTCTGAAGGTGGTGGAAATATTAAAGATTTTTGAGGAAGAACTGATGAGATCTCATGAATGTTTGAAAAGATGATCCAGTAAGAATGTTCTCCAGGGAACAACAGATCAGGGATAAGCTGCTTGACTCTCTAACATATTATAATACTCCCTTAAATCTGTGTGCCTTTATGTGAAATTTTTATGCCTTCAAGGCTTCAAGAACGGGGGTGACCCTGAGTGTGTGGTTATGTGTGCGTGTGTTTCTGAATTAAAGGCTGTATTTCACATGATTTTAATCAGATGTCTGCTTGTTAAATGTGAGGCGATGCTGCACACGTAGATAGGTTTACCGTAGCCCAGGCCCCCAAATTCCTTAAAGTTGGCTTGCCTGGGACTTCAGCTTTGTTCTGTTAATGAAGTTCATTTTCCAGCTCCAGATCAGCCTCTAAGGAATAGGCTCCATTATAAAGATAAATAGTACCCACCTCCTCGAGCTCACCATGCAAAATGCACACACACACACACACACACACACAAACACACATTCATCACACAGACAAAATTTGAAGAGAGAAAAACTAGTGAGAACAAAGTCAATGTGAAATGAAGCAGAAACCTAGGGCTCCCCCTTTTTAGTCAGCCATTTCTTTCCAGACCCCAGGGGGTCTCATATTTACTATCAACACCCAGCCCAAAGGTAGGCATATCTTTTCCTCTTGACTCTTTTTAGTAGAAATATGAGGCTGGCATTTAGAAGATAACTTTGTTTAAAATGTAAGGACAAAAACAATTGGAAGATGGGAAGGAAGAAGCAACTTTTCTGAGTCTCAGAATCCAATAAGGCTCTGGCTAGCTTTCCTTAGTCCTATGCTTTTTATCCTACGAGCACTATGCAAACTCTTGATGGTGGACTCTAACCAGGACCTGATACAATTAGACAGCTGGGACCACCTCCTAGAGTTTCAGCTGCAGGTAGTCTGGGATAAGGATCAAGAATTTGCAAGTCTGCAGGTAAACATGCTAAGGGACAAGTCTCCCTTATTTTGAGAACCATAGAGGAGGCTAATGACACCCAGGAGGTGAGCCCCACCCTCTCCTGCTGTCCTCTATAAATCAGTGCAGGATGATTGGGAGTGGAGTGGGCTCGGGGAGCTTCAGAGCTTTTTAGGTCTGATTCTGAATCTTGGCTCTTTCCCTAGTTCCAAATGATCTTGAACAAACTTAACCTCACTGAGACTCAACAGCAACAATAATATTATCTCTCAAGTGTTTGTGTGAAGAAAAATAGATAAAAAATATGAAGTCGTTAGCACAGGATCTGATCTATGATATGCATTCTGGACATGTCAGCTTTCTAATTCTCCTACAATGGGACCCCCTTCAAGTGAGAGTCTTCCTACACCCTCATACAGAGAGTAAGCCTGTACTAGTTTTTCCATTAAGATAGGCAATGGAGCAGTGCAGTGGCCATAACATGTAAACAACAATGGTTTATGTATTATGTTGACATGTTATGTTCAAATACAGCGTCTGTTAGTCTCCATTCTCTTGCTTAGCCCAGAGGAATGTTATTTCCATACGGAAGTCGTGAGAAAAAAAGTCATAAACCATGCTAATGGAAGAGTAGATTCTACTTTAATGACAGCTCTATCTGCAGCATTAAGCAGAGAATGCCAATGAAGGATGGCTCTGTGTTAGAGAGCGGGGTCCTGGGGTTATTCCTTACTAAGTCCTACATGAGTCATACACACTGAGGGCGTGTGTATCCAGGAGAAGGGTCATCAGTGACTACAACACCTAAGGGGACAGCTGGGAAAAGCTAAGCAGAGCCATGAAATAAAAAGCTGTGACTTTTGGAAATTAAGGTGACTTGGAAGCTGAAGTTTCTCAGGCTTATCTTTGGAAACAGAAGAAAATAAAGGAGATATATCGGCATTAAAATTCCAGTGAATAAAGAGAAATACATAAAATACCCAAATGATTGGAGTGGAGCATTTGATAGGAATAAATGTTTGAAATACCTCTCATCCTATCTTTAACATGGGGTTTCTGGAGTAAAGTACTTAAAGAAAGGAGATGATGCATAATTCATAACGTTTCGCAAAGGCTAATGAGATAATGCTTTAAAGGTGCTCACCCAAATTCCTTCTGCGTGGTAATCCTTCAATAAGTGGCAACTATTAGTTGCTATTATCCTGAAAAGCATATTAACATTATAATTAACTGTTTAATGCCCATCCTACCCCAACCCACCAATTAGATCACAAGTTCCAGGAAGACAGAGACCAGATCTCTCTTTTTAGTATTCTGTGATCAGTGCTACTACAGTGCCTGGTGCATAGCAGAGGCTTGACAAATATTTGTTGGAGGCAAATAGAAAGAAAGAAAGACTCATGAAGTGACAGAAGATTTGGGTATGGGCTCAACCGTAGAGAACACAAAGGGAAGAATTAGAAAACATGGGGAACTAAAAATGGAAATATGAGACAGGAAACCTCCATTGACTCTGGGCATTGAGAGCATTCCTTTTGTGACCAAGTCACCACTGAGGCTTGCCTTCTGCTTTCTCCTCCATTGCCCACCCTGAAATGCCTTAATCCTTCTAGGAAGTTCTCAGTGGGCTCACCTCCAGGCTTCCCAATTGTCTAAATCTCCTGGAGCTCCAACAAGGCCACCATTAGCATGTATGACATCTTTGCACAAATTTGAAATAGCTGTTCCTTCTTCTAAGTGGATGCAGCTACAAGCTAGGAGGCTCATCTTGGTGAGTGGAGTGTGAACTGGGTTTTACTCTCTTCCCAGCCCTTGTTCCTGTTACCTTCCCAGCCAGGTACAAAGTATAATCTGATACAATTGTACGGGGTGGGCCAGGGCTCCCTTGAACTTCAGGTACAATAACACGCATTGATGGAGTGTGTATTTAAAATTTTTAGGCACAAGGGCTTCAGTGGTTTGTACATGGCTCTTGTCCTCATGAAGTTTATTCTATCACTAGGGAAGTGGCAGCAGGCAAAATGGTTGGGCAAAAAGCCTGGAAGGAAGACATACCTCCTTAGAGCACAGTGTCTCTTGGTCATCAGTTCTGTTACTCTGAGCAAGTGATTGTACCTTTCAAAACTGCTACTTTCTCATCTTGAAACTGGAGATGCATAATGACATTAGCTCCCTTTTTTAAGGGGGAGGGTTTTGTGAGCATTAAATGAGATGAGTCTATGATCTATGACCTGAATGTGTGCGTCCCCCTCCCCAATTTTTTATGTTAAAAACTTAATCAATGCAATGGTACTAGGAGGTGGGGCCTTTGGGAATTGCTCACGTCATGAGGATGGAGTCCTCGTGAATGGGATTAGTGCCCTCATAGAAGAGACCCCAGAAAGCTCTCTAGCTCCTTCCACCACATGAGAACACAGAAAGAAGTCAGAAGTCCGCAACCCTGAAGAGGCCCTTTACCAGACACCAAATCTGTTGGTGCCATAACCTTGGACTTGCCAGTGCCTAGAACTATGAGAAGTACTTGTTGCTTGTAAGCCGCCCAGTCTATGGTGTTCTGCTATAGCAGCCTGAATGAACTAAGAGAGCCTGCATCTCATATATTTTAGCAACTTTTGTTACTATTGTATTGCTAATCAATGATATAATCATGAAAAAATAGAGAGACACTTTAGGGCTAGGATACTCAGAAAAAAAAAATCCCCAAATCACCGTAACTTGAGCAAGAATAGTATCAGAATGTGCCTGCAGGGAAGGGACAGGAGCAGAAGTCACTAAAACAGGCCAGATTTGAGGGAAAGGGCGGTGTGGAATGCGGCAAACTAAAGCATTCAACTGCAAGTGTTCGAAAACAAACAATAGAGTTTGTAAAACAAATTTTGTCTCAGGAAGATGGGTAAAAATATGCAGCAATTAGGTAAGAAAATCGCCAGTCCTTGCAGAAGACTTGCTGTTTCTAATCAGCTGCTGTTACTTTTTCTTCTTATTTTTCTAGGGGTGTTTGGGGAAGATCTGGGCCCTTAAAATTCCTCAAAACAGTCCTTCCGGACAAAGGCATAGGCCTAACGCTACAAAAGCAGGGCCACTCTTTTTCCAGGCTCTGAACAGTGCCCCATGCCAAATTCTCAGACATTCCAAGTTTTTCCTCTCCCATCAGCCCCACCCCCACTAAATGTGAGATGAATTGACTGCGGAGCCTTCTCGCTCAGAGTACATTGTTTGAAAGTTTGTGTCATCAACGAATCGATCCTGCCTCATGCTCCCAAACAGAATCTCAATGTTGAAGCACTCCTTTAATCAAAAGTAAATTATGTACAGGCCACGCAGGTCAGCTCAGCCAGCCTCACAAAAAACGCAATCCATCATTCATTCGTAAATGTCAGTGAAATCTGGGAATCAATATGTGCGTCAATGTGGATTATGTTTATTATTTTTTCTGTAAATATCAATGCCGAGAAATGGTTTGAGAGAGCCCACAGGTGCAATGGGAAGTCAGAACCTAACCTAAGGCGGGTGGTGGAATTGTGGGATCTCTCCAAGTGGATGTGATCTGGGTTTTTTAGAACCTCTTTGCAAGTGCGACCAGGGCCATTCCTGGTCTCCTGGAAACTAGAAAAGAGAGAAACATTCTTATAGTGATCAAGGTATCTGAGAAAGATCCAAAATGGATCTACCTTCCAATAAGGTGGGAACAGCTTATCCTGATACATTCTGAAGAGTGAGTTTGGGCATAGAAAATAAACATGATTCTAAAAGATCTGGTTCATGCATTGGATCCCTGGAGCCAGAAGGTAAAGGGATCTAGAGTCTTGTACCATCCCTTTTCTTAGTTTATCTTGATTCATACACCATGCATGTTATGCCAGAGTCCTGGAAGCACCAGCAGCAGCAGCATGCAATGGTTTGAGAGGAAAGCCCTTAGCTTATGCTTCCTGTTATTCTTCCATTAATTCTAGAGGCAATATAGAGCCTTGGGAGCTTTAGAGCGAGTGAAAAACATGATCAAAGTGCTATTTAGGAAAGACAAAAAATTAAATGTTTTAATAAATAATCTTGGAAACCTAAGTGATGGAAGGCAGGAAGGCCAATGATGAGGCTCAGGCTGCATGGGCGGACATCTCTTTGTAGTGGAAAGATTACAAACTTTAAAATCAGATATCAGGGCCTGAAGTTGAATCCTTTCTCTATTAATTTCTAGATGCAAAAACCTTGGGCAAATGATAATACCTTGCTGAGTTTCAGTGTTCTGCTATGTAAACTGAGGTTAGTAAGAGCAGCTGTATCAGTCAGAATAGGTTAGGTTATGCTACAGTAACAAACAACCCACGAATCTCTGTAGCTAGGAGAGGTTTCCTTTCCCCTCATGCTTCATGCCTATCCTGGGTCACAGGGGTAGGGGTACCCTGTGCATCATGTGCTTGCTCTTACTCTCAAATCAAACATGATTTACATCAAAGGCTTCAGGAAAGTCCAGTCTTACACTGTTTTTGGAAGGAAAAGAATGGGATATACTTGGCAAACAGTACTCATAGCTACCACACTGAACTCACAGGGCTTGACAGCAAATTGGAAGTAACATCTAAATATCAAGATTGGTGTCTGATAGATGACACAAAAAGTCAGTAAACCATGGCAGTTTACACTGAGTCAGTCCTTAGATGTCAGATTCTAATGGCTAGATTTGATCTGACAGAGGACATAGTATCTTTATAGGTGTGAAGAAGGAGAATGACTAGACTGTGGGCTTTTGAAATTTAGTTTAATTAATTAAGCATGCAGAGGGTAGGGGTTTTGGGAGCCTCCTGGATGTGGTACTGAAGGTCTAGGCGTGTGGTGATGAGGATGGTGAATACCTACTGGCCTGCCTGGGTTCCTGCAGTCCTCCTGAATGTGAAGCGGAGACCTCTGTGAAGGGATACCACCAGTGCATACTAACAGCTTTTATAGAGAGGTCAGCGTAAGCTGCAGCAAAGCATACAGTTAACACCCAGTGTACTGGAGAACATTTGCACGCCTTCTCTCCGTAATGCTCCTGCCTGGTCTTTGCATCTCCACTGGAGGCCTTGAAATTGTGTCATCCTGGATTAGGTAATGAGGGACCTGCGATCTAGGCCTATTACTCAAACTGTCTCTGTGACCTTGATAAAGTAGCCCCATTCCTTTTCCAGGCTTCAGTAGACTCATTTGTAAAATAGAAAAGTTAAAGTTAAAATCCATCATCTCTAAGGTCTCTTTCAGCATCAGATTTAGTGGGGTTTTTTTTTCCAGAAGTGTTGGCAATGTGCACATGATTGTTCTTGTTGTGTGCAAGTTAATTTTGAGAAAAGATGGTCTAAGAATATCTGATTTTGTTTGAGTATTTGGGCTTTGCAGTGTCTATTTTTTCCTTCCTGTGAATGATTACAAAAACAAAAAGAGAAATATAGAATAAAATCAGGATGCATGTAACTTATGGGGGTTATTTTCATGTGTTGGGGATAACTAAAAGGGGAGAACTAAATTTATGCTCCTGCATTTTCAGATTTGGGAAGATCCCAGCAAACCTGTCAGTTGTATCTCTTTGACCTCAGTTAGCAGAGTTAAGAGAAAGATGGGTCTTTGTTTGGAATCCATAGTGTCCCAGTAACATGCAAGCTCCATGATAAGGTCAAGGCCATTGTCTTGTTCACCTATATCCTCAGCACTGAGAACTGGTGGATGACATAAGATGGACATTCAGCAAATATCAGAGAACAAATACATGAACGGTAGAGAGAAAACCAGTTATGTCCAGGTCTTCCCATTTGTGTCCCATTTGCCATCCCCTTGTTGTAAGAAACCAAAGTTTTTTCTCTCCTGTATATCTCCAGTGATCCCCTCTCCATCCTTCAACCAATACAATCAAAGCACTTAACCCATGCTTAATCCTGGTACAAATCCTTAATGAGACAATGTTAATCTGCTGTTCACCACCTAGTGTAGGAACTTGCAAATTGGCTGGTGCTGAGCCTTCCTTTCCAGGGAAATGCGCATTTTGACCTCTTTAATATGTAGTTTTGGGGGACACAGGAACATCATTTTTTATCTTTTTCTCTTGAAAAAAATCTATTAATGAATCATAAAAAACAGTATGTATTCTTACCTCAGATGAGTTATCAAAAGAAATAATAAAGTATTTTCAGAGAGCATTTAGCTTTATGTTTAAGGTAGAGTTTGAAACCAGAGAAGCTGGTGCAAATCCCAGTACTGCTCATTGTAGCTTTGAAAAGTTGGCAGGTTATTTATGTTTTCTTTTTAAGGTTCGGGTCTCTCATCCCTAATGTGGACAAAAATAATGCTAACACCACTCAAGACAATCTGTAAAAGGAAGCCCATGGTAAGTATTCATTTATTTATTAAACAAATATTTACCAAGTACTTTTTATGTGCCAAACATTATTCTAAGTTCTGGAATATAGCAATTAGCAAGCAGACACATCTCTCTCTATCCTTATTTTATGTATCGCCTAATATTCAATAAATATTACCTATTATTATTATTATCATTTTCTAAACATGAGTATTCCAGAACTTTTATCTAAATTCTTTTTTTTTTCTGTAATTAATGTCTGTCAGCCAGTTGTACTGTACTCTGAGTAGCCACAGAGTACAGACCCCTGAGCTGGTGTCTCTGTGCATGTTCGCCGAGCAGGGAAGGTAGACTAACATCGTAGCCTCCGCTTTCAGGAGGTCACTCACAGTGCATGTGAAAAGACAAACGGGGACTACCACTCTGGAAAGCAGTATGGAACTTCCTCAGAAAACTAAAAATGGATCTGCCTTTTGACCCTGCAATTCCACTGCTGGGACTCTATCCTAAGAATACTAAAACACCAATTCAAAAGAACCTATGCATCCCAATGTTCATAGCAGCACAATTTACAATAGCTAGATGCTGGAAGCAACCAAGATGCCCATCAGTAAATGAATGGATCAAAAAACTGTGGTACATTTACACAATGGAATTCTATGCAGCAGAAAGAAAGAAGGAGCTCCTGCCCTTTGCAACAGCGTGGATGGAGCTGGAAAACATTATGCTTAGCGAAACAAGCCAGGCAGTGAAAGACAAATACCATATGATCTCACCTTTAACAGGAACCTAAATAACAAAACAAAGAAACAAGCAAAATAGAACCAAAGACACTGAAATAGACGCCAGGCTGACAGTGCCCACAGAAGAGAGTAGAGGGAATTTAAGGGGACAGTGGGAAGGGTTCACAGGAAGAAACTTAAAGGACACATGGTCATAAACTAAGGGGAGGGTGGTAAGGGGAGGGAAGTGGGGAGGGGTGGGAGGGGGGACTGGATTGGGAGTAAAAGGGAGAAAACTGTATTTGAACAATGATTAAAAAAAAGGTAAAAAAAAAAAAAACCAGGGACTAAAGGGCCCTTGAACTTAACAAACATGCCTCAATTAGAAACGCCACACCTCCTTGTTTGTTCTTATTACCTTTCAGTGATAATAAGAACTTGAGTCGGTTTTTAAAAAATCACTGTCCATTGTAATCTGTCCAGAAAAACCATTGAACCATTCTGAGGGGCCCAGAAGGAGAAAAGCAGCATCTGTGTCTGATCTGCTTGGGAAAGAACATGGTTTAATAAATGGATGGATGCATCAAGCTTCTTAAATTGACAAGGGTCGTCAAGTGCTCTGAGGAAGCAACAGGCCAACAGATGTCAATGTTTTCTTTTTAATTTAAATTATTTTATTGTTGTTCAATTACAGTTGTAAGTGGAGAAAACCCCCTCCAAACCCACCTCCTTCCTTTCTTTCTACCCTCCCCCTTGGTTTTGTCCCTGTGTTCTTATGGTAGTTCCTGAAAACCCTTCTCCCCACTGTCCCCTACCCCCTCCCCTCTGGTTATTGTTAGATTGTTCTTAATTTCAATGGCTCTGGTTATATTTCGTTTGCTTTTTTCTTTTGTTGATTATGTTCCAGTTAAAGGTGAGATCATATGGTATTTGTCCCTCACTGCCTGGCTTATTTCACTTAGCATAATGCTCTCCAGTTCCATCCATGCTGTCGTAAAGTATATAAGCTCCTTCTTTCTTTCTGCTGCATAGTATTCCATTGTGTAAATGTACCATAGTTTTTTGATCCACACATTTGCTGATGGGCACTTAGGTTGCTTCCACCACTTGGCTTTGTAAATTGTGCTGCTATGAACATTGGGGTACATAGGTTCTTTTGGATTAGTGTTTCAAGGCTGTTAGGGTATAATCCCAGCAGCAGAATTGCTGGGTCAAAAGGCAGATCCATTTTTAGTTTTCTGAGGAAATTCCATACCATTTTCCACAGTGACTACACCAGTCTGCATTCCCACCAGCAGTGCACTAGGGTTCTCTTTTTTCTGCGTCCTCTCCAATACTTGTTTGTTGATTTGTTTATGTTGGCCATTTTGACCGGTGTGAGGTGGTATCTCGTTGTGAACAAATGTCAATGTTAGCTACTATATGATGTAACATTGTGATTTCTTGGTGTTTTGACTTGTGAAAGGGACCTCAGCAATCTCCTTACTCAAATCTTTTATCTGATAGATAAGGAAATAGATACAGGGAAAACAAAGTAATTAAGATTGTGCCCACTGGTGTGTGGATTGCCTGGGCTAGACCCTCAGAATCCCCATTCCCAACTCAATGTTTCTGAGGCCTCTTGAAGTCTCCTTTCGTCTAACTTTGAGTGAAAATTCCTGTAACTCATGGCCTTTTTACCAAATGTCTTGTTCTGGACTCAGGCTAGAGGTGTGTGAGGGAACCTGAGCAGGAGCTCCCCAATACAGAGGGTGCTGGTGGTGAGGTTAGATCCACTTCCAGTTGTGGAAAATAAAAGTGGGTTGGGAGGGCTATGCAGGTAATTTCACTCATTTTTTCCTTCCCAAGGAGTTCAGATAAAGTCACTGTTGTTTTTTCCCCCCTTCCAGACCCCTTGGAATGGTTCAATAGTTATTCTGAACTGATTACAAAAGGCAAGGATGAAAACCCACTCACAATATTACTGCAAAGTAAGTAACTGGGAACAAGCAAGAAAAAAGCATGTTTAATGCAGATTTCTTAAATTGAGTACTTTTGATCCTCGAAAAAGACTTCTGTTACCATTGAGGAGAAGGGGACAGCACTCCAAGTTCCCCTGGGTTCACTGAATCCCTCCCGAGTGCTTTTTGCTTCTACAAGGATCCAGGTTCACTTGGGAAAGTGGGGAGAGATTTTAAAAGGAGGTGCCACCTAGTGGCCCCTGTAATGATCAGCAGCCTACCACTAAAAAGGCCATCACTAAGGATAGCAGCTGGAGCCGTGTATCTCAACCCCGGCTACAAGGCTGGAAGAATCATAGATTGCTCACATTGGGAGCAACTTCCAGAGATTTTCTGTCATGAAATCTGCCTCCAGTCAGCACGAATAATATGTCTTACATTTACAGTGTTGTATAAAACAGTTTTACAAATATAATCATATTTAATTCTCACATCAGCCCTGTGAATTTTGAGATACTCACCATTTTAACAATGAGATGATCAGCCATAATTTAAGTTTCGTCAACAAAAGTGATAGATGAATCAGGAGCTTAAACCCAGGCTTTCCTGACATACCTTCCCACTTGAAATCACCCATCTATCAAACCAAGAAAATATGTGAAAACTTAAGAGACTTAGAAAAGAGAGGTTCATCAGCAGTCTTACACCCTAGCCTGTGCACAAGGATTGGTTCAGTGCTTGAAACCGATTATAGATGAAATTTTGGAATTAGAAGAGAGTTTCTTCCACCTGCAAATTCACCTCCAAATTTCCCCTGAGCACATGAACGAATCAAACAGTCCTGGCCAGCAGGGCCAAGGCAGGCTTGCCATGGGTTGGCAGTGGATGGGGAGGGGCTGCTGTGTCCAGATGGCAGTGAGCTATGGGGCCCTCCCAGAATACGGAAGAGGCTGCTGGTCGTGTGAAAAAAAAATCCTTGTAAAAGGAAATTAAGCCAGATATACACCCTGCTATGAAATCCCTGGGCACATCTCAGGTCTCTGGTTTAAATATTCAATAGTCTTCAGGGAGAAAAATGAATGAATGAATCGGGTCATCTGGCAGTAGTATGAATAAAAAGGGTTTGAAAAGTTTAAAAATTATATATTCTATCCCACCTACTCACACAGCCACTCCTCTGCAGAGGGGCTGTTGTCACACAGTGTCATAGGTAGGGGGGTATCCCTAGTCTTGTCTACCCACACACACATTTACTGTCACTCTAGCCCACTCTGACTTTCATCCCATCCCTCTGTGTCTCCTGGTAGCTGGACATTCAAGAATAGCCCTTAGCAGCTTGTGCAATCACAGGACAGTCTCTGAAAGAGAAGCAATCTTGTGTGGTTTGGTTGTTTTAGAAAGAAGGCATTGTTAATGGAGGTCTTGACCTGTGGGCTGAAATAGCAAGCTAGGGATGTGTTTGCTTTTTCTGGCTTGTACTTGTTAGAGAAAAAATATATTTATGTGGAGGGGAAAAGCCATCTCTATGTCCCTAAGGTCCCTGACAGAGAGGTTTCCAAGATTCAAACCAGATAAGGGTGTAAATCCCCCAGCCCCCAACAGGGCCTCTCTTCTGAGCATGCTGTGTGGACTTCCGTTTTTCACAAGATGAGGGAAGGGGCATGTCTTCCCCTCAAGGAAGATGCTGCAGATTGTGTCGGATGAGTCCTTAAGAAGAAACTAAGCTGGATCTAACCCCTGAAAATTCTGCCTTAAGAGGAAACTAAGCTTGGATATAACCCCTAAAAATTCTGCCTTCTTTTGTGTTATCATGCCCCAGCAAAAACAAAGAAATCCAAGCCACAGACAACACTAGACTAGATCTGTAGTGTTTGTTAGTATTGGGGTCATATGGTAAATTGACTGCAACATGCAGCATATCCTCAACACCGTTTCCTTATGCCTCAGCCTGCTCATAACCCCATGAGGGCAAGCGGAGAATCTCCTCTGGAGCCCAATGACTAAGTCAGTGCTTATGTGTAAAAGCTCAAATAGCACATTGAGCCCCTTTCCCAATGAAGAATTTCAGTCAGTTTTCTGCACTTCCTAGTTCCCAGTCACTTTTTTTTCTTCTCAAAATTCAGGAGGTCTGGTGTAGGTCTCCACCGTCTATGTAAAAGATTTGAGTAGAAGATATTAAGGGTTAATAAAAGACTAAAAGTTTCCTTCGTCTTTTTTTGTGCTGGTCTGACCTCCTCCATAGTCCAAAATACCCCACAGAGGATGGAGTAATTAGCTCCATCCTCTGTGGAATCTGTTCACTGCACTTCAGCGAGAGGTGTTCAGAGGTGGGTCACAGACAATGGTGTTGGTGGGTAGACCGGACACTCAGATTTTGAGACCCTGCAGCCTATGTGTCCAATACTTTGTTAACAACAATGGCAGCAAGGCCACCTCCAAGAGCATTGACAATAATAACAATGTCACATATTCATTCAATCCAAGATCTTTTAATTATGTTGGTGAATTTATTATGTGCCAGGCATCAGTCTGGGTACTTGAAATTCGTCAGGGAACAAAATGGCAAACTATTTGCACTTAAGGCATTTTCCTGATAGCTCACAAAGGATTTTGCCACTTACCTAATTGAACCTTCTCAAGAAGCTTTAAGAGGGCTGACATAGGAACTTCTTTTTCAGGTGAAGAAACTTCTGTC
Organism: Phyllostomus discolor; assembly: GCF_004126475.2. Taxonomy (NCBI): domain Eukaryota; kingdom Metazoa; phylum Chordata; class Mammalia; order Chiroptera; family Phyllostomidae; genus Phyllostomus; species Phyllostomus discolor. The sequence goes on along the minus strand of NC_040916.2, from coordinate 8,071,622 downwards.
TTGCTCCTTGTATCATTAAGCACTTTTCATCCCCAAGTCAAACTTCTGGCCACCTTTAGTCCATAATGTCTTTCTTCGATTGTCTCTGTCAGAATCCAGAGTGAACATAAAGTTAAATCCATTCTTCACTCACTTATTGGGTAACTACGGTCAAGTTGATTTATTCCAATTTCCTCATAAGGGTACAATAAGAGTATAATAACTTGCCTATGACACACTTGGGGAAGTGTTGTGCCCATGGTATTGTGCTTTGTACACCTGTGTACAAAAGCAATCTAGTGGAATCCAATCTAGGTTATGAACTTATGAGGATAATAAATTCTAAGCTCGGCTTATTGAGTAAAGTATATTTTCTGCTCTGAATGAAATCAAGATGGGAATTCTCTAGTGGACAAGTGAAGGGGCCGTTTGATAAATGGCACATCAATATAGTATTAATATTAGCAGAGAAAGAGAAAGCTCAGTGTCAAAGAAGTGATATCTGAATTTCCTTCGCTGCTCTGAGAAACTCAGGTCCCTGAAGAAATTCTGGTGGCCATCTAATTCTTCCTTCTGCCCCAGAGAAGGATGACCATGTGAGTGGACATTGGACAGCTCCTGGGTGGTTGTCAGTGACAATTGGCAGCACCTTGGGGCTGTTCAGAGCACAAGGCAAATAAGGCACCAGCAACTTGAGTCTGTCTTCCTTTCTTCAGTCAGTGCCCTAGAGTAGATAAAGATCAGGTACAACCAGTAGCAGGCAACCTGTTCCCAGGAGTTTCTACCTAATCCAGACTCTGGGTTTCCTCACGGAAGGAAGAAATAGCTGACCCCCGGGAGCCCCTTTCACGGGAGCCTATTACACAAAAGCAGTGTCTGCCTTCTAACAAAGCTGCTGCCCCTGTCAGGACGGGAGGCTGGAGTGCAAACCATCTCTGCCATAGAGGAGAGAAAAATGATATGAGAGCAGCTTGGATGGGAGCGATATTTCAAGCATGGCTGGCTGTTAAAAATGAGCTAATTCAGAAGAGGCACATTTAAATAAATATAATGCAAAAGCATAATGGCACAAGATAATAGTTTTGAATGGGGGATTCTAATGACTTCAAGTGCATTTCACAGGGCAATTAATACACATGGCAATGCTGCAGTGTTCAGCAAAAGGGGAGGGGCGAACAGGGTCAGGAGCACAAAAGGGGGAGATGGTGGCAACTGATAAAAAATAGGATTTGATTTTCTTTGCAGAAGGAGTAATGCTTACAAATATAATAAAAGAGAAAAATAAACGTGTTGCGTTTTATAATTCTGCTTGTCAAATTCAGAATGATTAGTTTTTGAAGAGGGCAATTAGTCTTCTTTTGCATATTCATGGGGATTTAATTAAATGAGGTTGGGCTTTCTCCATTCTTTTTTGGTTACCCCTTCGATACCCTTCCCCCACCATACACTAAAGATATATATGATTCCCACAAAACTGAGGCCTCATCCACTTCAATTTGTGGAGGAGGTTCCCCCCACTGATGGGTATGTATAAATGCCTCGGATTATCTTTAAGAAAGTACACATCTTTAGAGTCCCCACTGCAAGTTAACAGTTGAGGTGTGTGATTCTTCAGGGACTGAGGACGAGACTTTGGATGATGGCGAAGACGGAGATTATGCCGGGCAGGAGGCTGGCTGCCTGAGACCGACAGAAGATCTCTTATTTGCCTGTATTTTCTCTTATATTATTGCTGGGGTGTGTATTTGTGTGTGGGGGGAGAGACCATGAGAAAGAAAAAGACATAAACAAAGAAGAAGGGAGAAAGAGAAAAAAGAAAGGAAGGAAGTAGGGGGAGGAGAAGAAAACAAAGAGTCTGAAGAGATCGAAATCTTTTGTTGTCCGGTTTGGTAGAAGCCTGGAGGATAATTTTAAGCCAGCCACCAAGTATATGATTTTTTCCTTTTGTGTTTATATTTTTTCAAGTGTTGCCTAGAGCAAATATAACTAAAAAGCAATGAACAAACAAACTCCAAAACCCACACAAGTCAAAATCCACCTACACACCAAGGGAGAGCCCCTGACGACCTGTCTGGCTTGCTTCCACCTCCTTGCACTGATTTCTGGTGTGTTTTGTTTTTGTGTACCTGTATGTGCTTGTCCTTCCTTCCTTCCTTCCTTCCTTCCTTCCTTCCTTCCTTCCTTCCTTCCTTCCTTTCTTTTCTTTCTTCTTTAAAAAAACTCAATCACTCTTTCTGATGTTTTGTATAAGAATCTCTTTGGTCAGCATCCAAGTCTTTAGCTCTACCACTCTCTTCACTCTCAGATCCTGTTAAGGGTTTCAGTTCTCCCCCACTTTGCATTGACTGTTTACACCCTCTTCCCCCTTTCCACATGTGTTATTTTTATAGGAACCTTCTCCCTCTATGCCATTACTACCACACACACACAAACCCACCTTGAATAGGGACGGATGATAAGTGATCATTTTAGTTCCTCCTACAAACAAACATATTTACAGATTTTCATCTGCACAGGATTTTGCTCATGAAGAAAACAAGGCAGAGAGGAGTCAATTATTCAAGGTCACAGTGCTAGTGAGAGGTCCAGCTAGAGTCTGAGTTTAGGTCTCTCTGCCTCCAAATCCCGCACTCCTTCTCACATAGCTTTGGCTTCCCCGTTTCTAGGTCCTGAGAACAATGAAAAGAGAAGTTCCTAATCTTCTTGGAAGGAGAAGCTGCTTCTGATTTATCCTGAAAGAGGAGGGAAATTGGAAAGAAGGGATTGACTGCAAAAAAAGACAATACTCCATCCACCCCACTCCTTTCCATTTGGAGTACTAGTGTTACCCATATTTTTAGTGTCTCCAAATTCTGGTCTGATAATCACAGCTAGAGGAGTGGGACATTTGCCTGAATTCAGGAAGAACAAATTTCTGTGGTTTGTAAACTACTGTTGAAAGTTCATTTTGTATTCAAGTGCAGAATATAGGGAGAGTTGCCTTGGAACCCTGTTCCATCCTCTCCTCCTTGGGTGACCCTGTCCATTGCCCATGACCACTGTTTCTTCCATTTGACACAAATGTATACCTGCCCCAGAATGGAAAGTCATTTCTTTCTTTGGCTTCTCTCTTGCCATTTTGGTGACCCATTTTCAAGCTCCTGCAGAGAACTTGCATTCTCCAAAGATGGGCCCCATGCTGTCCTTAAGAGGAAACTAGACTTCATAGGGCATGGCAGTTAAATTCATAAATAAATGCTGCATGTGCCACCAGATGGTTCACGAGCCAGTTGTTACAGCAATCAGCATTTGAGCTCATTAAAAGTCTACCCTAAGACTTTAAACTATGTTGACTGTGGAAATATGAAGTGCCTGAAGACCATGCAGATTCACTTGCACGCAAGAGGCATCTCTGCTTTCAGATAGGAGGAAGCTGGTGGGTGGAGAAGGGAGAAAGGGGAACTTCAGTGCAGTGCAGACACCAGAATGAAGATAAAGGATGTTGGCAGAGAAAGACGGTTTTATTCCTCTCTACACTGAGTATGAGACATTCTTTCAGCGAACTCAGAAGCTAAAGGCCCTCTTCACCATATGTTTTTATAGATTCCTTGATGGTGGTGACTGTATCTCGTGTTTTCACTGCCTAGCACACTGCCTGACACGAAGTATGGGACGATTTCTAGTAATAAAAAATAAATAATAAATTTGACAATCAGAATCACAATTAATTGTAATAAATAAATAAATAAAGTGTTATTGTCCTATTATAGAAACCAGAAACAAACCACATTACTGAATTTTGACAGAAGCTACTAACGGCAGCTGCCGAGATCCTGAGCAATCTGGCTGGGGCAGGAGAACCTCACTGGACAAGCACTCGCGTACATAGGAGCAGATGAGAGAGAAAGCAGTCAGGCATAGAAGAAGAGATAGGGACTATCTTGCACCATCTCTGTAACCCTGACACCTTATAACAGTGGCAGTTACATAGTAGGTGCTCAACAAACCCTGATTTAATAAATAGTCATTCTTTTCATCATCTCAGTGTGGAAAACCTTGTTGTGGGTGGGTGACTGAGAGAACGAAAATTCTGAAATCTATTCCGAACTTTTTCATTCCCTCCCTGGAGAATACTTTTCCAATTATAATACCCAGAATGAAGACTTCTCTTCATTTTTACTCACTGATCAAAGGAATTCCCCAGGGAGGTGGATTCCTTCAACACCAGGAATCTAATGCTTTTCCCGGACCCAGTCCAGGAGACAGCGCAGGGCCTGGGATTCCCATCTCACTGGCTGCCAAAAGGTCTGACTTGCTCCTGGTAGTTCGAGGCCCCCTCCTCTCCTCCCTCATCTCTTCTGAGCTGTCTGGACCACCCCCCGCCCACCACAAAATCTGCTGCCTCTGAAATTTTACTGATAGAGTGAAGAGAAAAAAGCACAAAAAATAACTTCCCTAGACAATCAGAGCAGATTATTTTAATGAGAGCTTGGAAATGGGAAACAAACAGCACCAAATTAGCCTTCCTCCCATTCGTCAACTATGTTGGTGAAGACTTCAGCCTCTGCCTGAGTCAGCAGTGGGGGAGTGGGTGGCTGCCTCTGGTTTCAGAAAGCTTCTTTGCAGGAGCTCCCACTTGTCTCTCACGGAGCTGCTCATTCCCACTTAGCCAAGTGGTCTCTATCCAAATTATCTCAAGGCTGCCAGGGCACATCACTGGCAGTCCACGTCTGCTTTAGATTTCCTTTGGGTAGCAGTACAGATCACTGGAGAAGGTCCGAGCCTACCTGTGACTCAGGTAGAGGACAGAACCAGGATACTCATATTTCCCAGACTCTGTCCCCAGACCTCGAAACATGTGGCTAGGCACATTTGAATATGAGGCAGTTTCTCTATTTCCCTATTTTCTCTGTACTTTGCCGTTTTGCCTGCTGGCAGCCCCGGGTATTGTCACTGGGAGGTCATCGGTCGGTCAGGGGTGGGCTGTTTCTCCGCAATTCACAAAGTAGAGAATAATACCAACAATCACGCTCCCTTTTGCATCTGGATGGCAGAGGCGGGACTCTGAAACTGGGCCTGGGGTCAGAGTGGTGAACAGAAAAGGGCTACAATAGATTATTACATTAAGCAAAATGAAATTGTTTTCCTGCTGGAAGGAAGGAAAGTCATTAACTCGGAGGGTCAGTTATCAGGGAAAATTATATCATATTCTCAGTGTGTTTTGGATTGCAATTTAAGGGGGAAAATTGTAAGAGAATTTGATGTGTGGTGAAGGGTGCTGGGTTCATAGCTCGGGAATGAAATGTGTTGTTTCTTTGCCTGCCTCTTCATCTCTTTCTATTTCTTCTTTCTGGATCTCATCTCACCTACCCTGACATTCTTTTCTCCCTCTCCTAAGGAGGCAATGTTAGAAAGACATTGAGGTGAATTCAAATGCTTCATATTTCTGAAACCTTGAAGGTGGCCTGTTTTCAAATTTATACCCATATTCAGGGTTGGCTCTTAGCTTGCAGGGAAATTCAAGGGTTTTCTCCTTGCTTCTGTTACTTTTGGGGTCACCATGTAGGAGTAGTTTGGTTAGAAGAAGGATGAGGTTAGCCCAGGAAATGAGAAAATATTTATAACAGAAGTAAATAACAGGGTTAATCATTCAATTGAAAATGTTTTTGCTGAGCACTTACTGGGTGTGAAATACTGCATTCCATGCCATGGAAAATATAAAGACAAATGTGACCTAACTTTTCCCTCAGGAAATTCATAATCTAGGTGGACAGATAACACACACAGTACAGGGTAATCTGCACATACTAGGCAATCCATGGTCACAGTCACTGAAGAAACTGTCCTTTTTATTGCTATCTTGTCACACTCTTAGCCCAATCCCAGGCCTTTCATATCCATCTAGAGAATAAATTAATTTTATTTAGAAGTTTAGAGTATAAGAACCTACTGTGTGGAGGTCTGTTAATTTATAGGTCTGTTCATCTCACCCCTTTAGTATAACTCAATATAGTTATACTATATTAAATTTATAGATAGACAAGTTTAGAACTGAGTAAAGATCTCATTGTCTTAGTACTACAAGCTCAGTCCTTCCCAGCCCAGGACGTTTTGTTATATGGTTCCTGAGAGGTGCACCTTTTCTTTCTAGTTCTCCTATGCTGTTTTAGTTATGTAATAGGACAATCCACTATAACCTTAACTGACATTGAACCAAATAGGGCAGAAATTAAGTAAGTGGTACAGTATGGACAGGAAAGTGTTCCACAAAAGTCACTTAGGAACTTAAGCTGGCTGCTCAGTACTTCCATTCTCAACATGGGACTTCTACGCTGGGATCCAAGGTGTCTATGCCAGATATCAACACATCCAAACAAAAGAGTGGAGGAAAAGTTGTAACATTATAAAGTCTTAGATTCAATGTTATACACAGTACTTCCATTTTCATTATATTGGTCGAAACTCAGTAACGTGCATATCTAGCTGCAAGGGAGGCAGTAAAATGTAGTTTCTAACAGGGACTTCATATGCCCAAGTAAAATTTTAAGATTCTATTACTGAAAAGAAGAGGGAAAAGGAATATGGGGATAAAATTAGTTCTCTCTTTCATGCTATTTCCTACCACACTCCCACCAACCAAAACTTTCTATCTCTATCACCACTGATAATTATAAATAAGTTATATTCTGTTCCCCTCTGGGGACATAATGCCAAATCTAGAACCTGAAAGAAAAGCAGGATCATCCAGTCTCTTTAGTCCTTAGCCAAATAGAATATCTCCTAACTTAATTTGAGTCGTTGTATCTTAATACTGTACTGGAATCCTCAAAACCTTCTATGACTTTCTACTCTTTAATCAATCACCTTTTCATTTGCTGAATTTATATTGGGACTTACGAAGCACTGTATTTTGTGCTGACATAAACAAAGAAATCCGGATCATGCCTTCAAGGGCCCTGCATTCCTTCAGCTATGCCTGCTCCTTGCTAATTCCTTTGTTCTCACTTAGATCTTATCTCAGTCTGCACTTGCCTCCTCTTGTTGGCTCATTTGTTTCCCCAAAACATGATTGTTCTGGTGTTGTCATCATACACTGCTCTGTGTCCACCTAGAGAGCCTCTTTACTACCACAAATTATTATTTAATTTACACATTCACTCAGCTATTCATTTGTCAGAAATCTAGAGTCTGTGCCTACTCTGTGCAGACCCTGTTCTAGGCACTGGGTACACAGGAGGCCCATGGTGGCTAACTGCACAGTCTCTGTTGTCACAGAGTTCAATCTTGCACATGGAGATGGGTGATAAACAAATAAACTCAATTGTACTTATAATTACAAATTGCATCAAATATCTTCCAAAAAAAGCTGCACGAGAAAGCATAAAAAGGAAAAACTACTTATGCTGGGAGTTAGTCTGGGGATATAAGGCCAAATCTAGGACCCAGAAAAAAGCAGAGCTATCCAGGCAGCAGAAAGTGGGCATTATTTCAGGTCGAATGGCACATATCAGAGCCCCGAGACAGAAAAAAAAATGGTGTGTTTGAGGAACTGAAAGAAAGGCAATGTGACAAAGACACAAATTGTGTAGCCACAAGGAACAAAGATGGGGAATGGAGGTGGTGATGAGGTGACAGCAGAATACATATGCTTTGTAAAATGAAAACCTACTAAAGTAACTTATTTTAACTTATGTTTTAAAGTTTGCTTTGTTGTGGGGAAAATGGCAAGAATGGAAGAAGAAAAATACTAAGTAGAAAACTACTGTCACATTCCCAAGGAACGACGCGGCCTGGACCAGGATGGCATGGTGACGGAGAGGGTCATGGTGTCTTGTAGACTAGGGCTTGGGTAAAATTCACCTTCTGCATGTTTTTGTAAATAAAGCTTTACTGGAACACAGCTACTTCCACTCATTTTTATATTGTCTGTGGCTACTTCCTGCCTTCAATGAGAAAGACATGAGTAATTGCAACAGACATCATATTGCCCATGAAACCTATAATATTTACTTTCTGGGCCTTAATAGGATCTGTTGTGTCTTGCTCTAAACAGTGGTTTCAAAGGGTATACTTATGTACAGTGGAAGTTAGTCAACTTACCTGCTCAATATTTTTTTCTAGTTTGTTAAAAATCTTCTGTTTGATATATGATGGAGGTCTCTCCCTTTCAGCAGTTTGTAGCCATAAATGGAAGAGTTAAGAATATCTGTGAACTGAGGAAACACTGTTGTGTAGGAAGCAAACTCAGTCTGTTGTGTAGGAAACTGAGTGGGAAGCAAACCCAGACAGCCACAGCTTTGCTAAATTGAAGGAACTGACTATGGAATTAGCCATGCTTATTGATATTTTTTCCATTAGAAATACTTGTAGTATCTCCACATCTTCAGATCTTTTTGTAGTTGCAATAGTTTAAGCCCTGCACACTGAGCTAGCAATCTACCAATTATTTTCTTGCTCAACTAACATCACTAACAGCCCTATTATGGCTAGAAGGCTTTTTAATAAAACTGTTCATGAAGGTTACAAAATAAACCTATAGAGCAACCTCCTCACTACTTCCATCTATTTCCCACCAGTTTCTCTCCCTTTCCTACAGAGAAGGTTTGAGTTTCCAACCAGGTGCCTCTTCAAAATTCTCATAGAGAGCAGCTGAAGGCAGCAATCTTTGTCTACCCTCAATGCAGCAGAACCCTAAGGAACCACTTTTCACAGGTGAAATGACATTGGAGTACTCATGATTGTGACTCCTTCTTCAGAAAACATCCCTCTAGTCAAGCCACCAGGCTCATTTCATTAAAGTAGGAAGTCAGGACTAATCTTAAACCTTCTATGTTAGTCTGTCCTGCAGGCTGTAATCTATATGTTAAGAGTATAGGTAGTTTATCTGTCTCTTAGGCCAATGACCATTATTTTCCTACCCAAGGTGGTAAGAGTCCATTTTTCTCCAGGAAAAATCATTTTAAATTAATTCAGAGGGTGATTGCTGTGAGAAGGGAGACTAAATTCTTTAGTTTTAAGAGAGATTAACAAATTCAATGAATGGACACAAACACAAATGATTCTGGCCAAGTGGAGTGCTGGGAGCTCATGTCAGGGAGGATGGTGATCTGAGGAACAGCTCTAGAACCCAGATCATGGAGTTCTTGGGAGTGTGGGCTCCATGTCTAAAGCATACAGATTGCCCAGGGGATCTTGTCAAAATGCACATTCTGTTTCATAGGTTTGGGGTGGGAGCAGAGATTCTGCAACTCTAACAAGCTCCCAGGTGATGTTCATGCCATTGGTCCATGGACCACACATTGAATGACAAGGGCAAAGGATCTAACTCTAGGGTCACGTGGATGTGGCTGCAAGATTTTCCATTTGGAGTCTAAATCATTCATCACTGCTCACAGGAAGTCATGATGCACAGGACTTCAGAAAGAGAGAAGACTCAGGAAAGAAACTACAAAGAATTGTTAAAAATATAGTAAATTTGTAGTGGAGATGAGGTTATCTGCAAGAAAACTGACAGGGGGGGTTTGCCCAAAATATTCAGGCAGAAGGGTGGGTTAACAAGACTCTTCACAACCAGAACATGAGCCAGGGAAGCAGGAGCACTAGAGGGCTACACCCAGTACAGCGCAGGGCTGAGTGCTTGAACTCAACTATCAGGGACACTGAATGGGGAATATGGCTCCAACATTCTGAGACTCTTGTTTCTTGTCTCTAAAAACTTACCTCATGTGCTGTAGGTTCTGATCCCTGGAAGCAGATCCCAAGATGATGATGCATGTGAAAGTGACTTATTATAGTGAAGGTTATCCCAAGCTAAACAGGTAAGGATACAGAGAAGCTGGGCTGAAGAAGGGAAGAGAGCCAAACAAGAAACCAAGTTCTGTGAAAGAAACTATAGCTCAGTCCCACAAGGGAGCGCTGCAGATAGAGTAAGTGGTAAACCTAGAGTCTTCCAATCTGGGATAGCCAGACATTTCATACTCTCAAACCCATCAGTTGTTAAGGGCTGCCCTTGAGAGATGTAAATTCTCCAGCAATTCTGGTTCTCTGCATACACAAGAAAAGAAAGTTCTAGAGCCCAAGAACTGCCCTTTGACTGAGAATCAGTGGATGGCTGTTGTGAGAGGAAGCATGCCTGAAATCCATTGCACAAAAAGGGTAAACAACAAAATGGCCCAAAGGCATGTGAGAGGTGCTCTGACCCTATCTGCAAAATCATTCAAAGACCTTTGCATGGTTTCTGGCGATCCTCAATTATCTGTAAAATCTCCCTTTAATATATGCACTGTATACTCATTATCTGAGAACATAAAGACCAAGCAGGACAAGAGGAGACCAGGCATCCACCTCATGGTGCACTAGGCATGGGCAAACTTTGTGAATGTAACATGTCATTAAGTAACCTGGAATCCAGCGAGTAACTTAAATGACCAGAAATACCAAGATCCAACTATTGATGTTGACCAATAAACAACCGCATGAACCTTCCTTTTATTTCAGGGATTCATGGGCTCAGATTCAGCATAGAAAGTGGGTTTCTAGATGTAAGGGGCCGTGCTTCACTGCTTGTGGCTCATGGAGTGGATAACCTCTCCGGGCTCCATGTTTTCACCTTTAAGGTAAGAGGTCCTCTAGCTCTAAAATTTAATGATTTCACATACCATTAAATGCAAGATGAACACACTCCATAAATACTTAGCCACATTCTCCATAGGCATCCCCAAAGTTAGGCATTTTTCTTCCTCACTAAAACAGTGTCACAGATAGTGTATCTGTTTCCTGCATCTGACCTTTGCAGGTACATATGACACCAACCCAGCCTGGCTTCTTGTAACTATCCATGTCGCATAGTCCTCCTAACTGTGATTGAACAGTACGCGTGCGCACGTGTGTGTGTGTGTGTGTGTGTTTCTCTCCCATTTTTTGTGCATTGAAAAACACTCTGATTCTGGAGATTATAACTTCCAGTGTGTATAAGTTATGAGGTGAGAAGGGAGGCCAAAAAAATGCACTCAGGCAGGATTTTGATGCTACTAATTACTCACCAAGATACGGATAAGACCATTTTTATAAGCAATGAATTGGCTCATTTAAAATTCCTTTGTTTTCACTTTAGCGGAAAGAAAAAGAAAGAAGGGAGAACGTCAAAAGGATGAAAGAACAAAAGAAGGTCCCCACAGAAAGACAGGATCTTCTGCCAGCACATTCATGGGATGGTGCCAAGTGCCCAGCAGACAGAGGGGCTCTGCTTGCTGCATCACAAATAGAGTGAAAGGGAGGAGGAAGGCCGCAGAGAAGTTTAACACGGACTTTCCTGCCTTACCTGGTAACCCAGACAGAACAAAGGTCATCTAACTAACATGGGGTAAAATATTGGAATCAGACCTAGAACAGGCCCCTCCCTAACACAGGGGGGTGGGTAGGCATTGTGCGGCCAAGTGGATGGCTGTTCAGTGATATGGGCATGTCAGGCAGCAAGTGGGAATGCAAACTGTCAGGTGGTGCCAGTGAAGGGAGCAAGAAGGCTTTGATGACCTGTTCTAGAGCACTGGAGTGTTCTGTGCAGGCATTAGTTTGAGATCCAGGTAGGCAATTTCTTGTCAACATGGAAGACAGACAGTGAGGAATGAGATCAGAGGACCTTGATCACATTGCTGGGGCGAGCAGGTAGGTCCCAGTTCCAGGGTGGTTTTGAGAATCAGCACGCCTGTCCTGGGTGGCCTCAGAGTGTGGAGGGGGAATCGATAAGAGAAAGGGCAATTGTTGATTAAGCTACTATATTAGTTTTTTAGGGCTGCCATAACAATGTACCACAAAGTGGGTGGCTTAAAACAATGGAAATTTATTCATTAACCTTCTGGAGGCTAGAAGTCTGGAATTTAGGTATCAGCAAGGTTGGTTCCTTCTGGAGACTCTGGGGGAGAATCTGTTCCATGTCTTTCCTAGCTTCTGGTGGTTGCTGGCAATCCTTGGCATTCCTTGGCTTACAGCTATACAATCTCTGCCTTCATCATCACATATTGCTCGTCCTGCATGTAGCTGTGTCTCTGTTTTCTCTTTATAAAGGCATAGTCATTAGATTAAGGTCCGCCCTAATTCAGTGTGACTTAATTTAATTTAGTTTAATTTAATTTATCTGTAAAGCCCTTATTCCCAAATAAAGTCCAAAGTTCCGGGTAGACTTGAATTTAGGAATAAGGGATGGCAGAAGTGGGGGGTGGGGTGTGGGGAGAGACACTATTCAACCCAATACAATGACCAAAAGAGACTGAGGCTCTACTGAACAGTATAGAAAGATGTCACTAGAGCAAGAGGATGAGTTTGTGCTCTGGTTTTGGGAGCAAGGCTGAAACCAAGTTATAACTATCAGATATGGAAAAACTATGGCTCCAAAGCCAATGATGAAAGCCATGGAATGGTGACTCCTGTTCCATGTTTTGAGAAGTAAGCCCAATGGTTAGTTCATGATTTTAACCTGAACCAGGCAGGGTTCAGCTCCCACCGAAGGATCCTGGATGTATCTTTCCTTTCCCCACAAATTCTAGTCCAACCCAGAAAGGGCATCGGCTTTTTTTCTTACCATCCGTTCTTTCTTCATAAGAACAACTGTGGTACTGAGCCCCCCCTGCTAATCTGAGACTGCTAGACTGCAGCAGAATGGGAGGCCTCTACTGCCATACAACGCCACCTTTTGCGAGTGAAGAAACTGAGGACATTTGTGGACATTTGGAGACTGTTAGAAATCTTGACTATATGCTTTCACATTATAAACTCTCAATTAGAGTTGCTCAGATTATTTTGTAAATAATAGGAAACCTCTGACACCCTGAGAAAGTTTGTACCATTCGAAAGAAAAAAATAAATACTCTCAGAGTCTGTCAAGGAAAGAAAGCAAAACTTTCTACTGAGCAGCTCTGACAAGATGAATGGTGTCAACACGACCAAATCAAGTTGAGCCCAATCAGAAGGAAAGATTGATTTGTTAGTCTAGGGGTAGAGATGTGGTGAGGGGAAATTGAATTTAGGTTCTGGGGGGAAAGGACACAGCCATTATGAGCAAAGAGGTCTGAGACACTGGATTCAGATTGTTCAGACAAATCCAAAGACACAACTGTTTAAGTCCATTTGCCAAGCCAAAGCCGGTGAAGCCAGAGGTTGTAGAGGAGACTAAAGAGGCCCTGAGAGACCAGCCACCTCTCAGACAAGGACAAACACATCATCAGTGGGGAGGAGAGTTGCCTGTGGCTTCAGCAGGGTCTCCATTTTTGTCTACTCCATGGGTTTTCTTGTCTCATCACCCTTTCTGTTTCCATTCTTTTCCTCTAACATGAACCTACACAGCTGCTAGAGGAACATTAAATCACAAGGGAAGAATAGCTTAATTGTGATTCTGCACAGTAGGAGGTGCTTGGGGCGTTCATGGACTTCTGTAGGATGTTATGTGTAACCTGCAGCTGTATGACATTAAACATAAGAGAAGAACACTTTGTCACATTATTATCAGTACATTCCCTTCTCTTTGGGCCTCTCCTCCTTTCTCGTCATTTTAACCGACTTTTCTCTGAAAGCTGCCAGCCCAGTAAGGAATAGTCACAATGGAATTTTAGAACCTATCATAATGGATAAAACACACATCTATGTCACTGGATCCTTTCAGTAGCCCTGTAATGTAAGGATTACAGTTAACCCATTTCACAGAGGGAAAAACAAGCTATGGCTAGAAATATGTTGAGCCAGGACTGGTATCCAAGACTACTGATCCCAAACTCAGTGCGGTTTCCACACGTCACGCTTCATGACTGTGGAAGAGACTCAAAAAACAAGAACAACAAAGAAAGAACTTCAGTGAGGTTTAGAAGCAGGTGAACCGCGGTGATTACTTTTCACTTTGCTTGGAGGCAAAGCTCAGTTACAGCCCTGAGGTGGGACTGACAGCAGTGATGTTGAAATCAGGAGGGCTGGAATGCAAACTCTGTTTCCAAAGGTAGCTGCCTTGATCACTTAATTAGCGAAGGGTCACACTCCATTTCCTGTTGTCTCCAAGACACTTGCAATTGTGTAGTTTTCTTGGCTTTTCATTCCATGAAAGGCTTTTTCATATCAGCTCCTTCTGTCCCTTGGGAGCTGGATGAGAAGGGAAGAAAGTGATGTAATGGGGATTGTTGTGAACGCGGCTCAGCACCGTCTTCCCCTGTGAGCTTGGTTTCTATTGCTTTCACCGCCCCTGCTGAGGTACCTGGGTAACGAACTACCTGAATGGAACCTAGGGAATGTCTTTAATCCCATTATTACTCACCAAGGTCCAGAAGCCACAAGTCTGGCACCTCAGGGCCTCACTCATTTAAATGCCTTTGGCTACCTATTTCTTAAAAAAATTATTTAAGTGGCAGAAAGGAAGGATAAAGAATATACTCAGTAGATGAACAAACAAAGGCACGCCCCCGTTGCTAGAGAGAGGCAGTGTCAGTCGGCAGAGAGTTGCCGGCAAGGAGCAAGCTCAGCACTGGAGGAGCCAAAGCTGTAAACAACTTGCTCTGGATTTCAGAGAAACTCAATTCTCTTTTCAAAGGTGTTAAGAACTGGCTTCAGCTGCCTCCCAATCTTCAGTAAGAGAAGCATAAAGTGGCTGTCAGAGATGAAACACCCATAAAAATTTGCTAAACTGTAGACAGGAATGGCATTTTTTTTAACTCTGATGCCAAAGCATTGGGCACAAAAATGTGTCTGGGTGGGACCCGGGAGCAGAGCAACTTAGGAGGGAATTTGATCCAGGCTACTCAAGCACTGTGCTGACTTCTAAAAATACTGAGAAAAGAAGAGAGGTCAGCCTCAGTGGCCTCTGGGCATGCCTGTGTGAGGCGGCTGATGACAATGAACCCTGCTCTAGAAATTTCTGCCATGCTGTTTCGCTTGCCTTCACTGCTCTTCTGACCACCCCTCCCACTGGCACTTTTCTCTTCACTCTGGCTGCGTGGGAAACACAAGAGCACTCAGTGATACTCTAAGCCCTTACTTCAAATGCCAATTGTGCTTCATCTCAACAATTCTAGACACTTAGGCCCATCTTCTGATGTGGATGAGGACATAGGACACATGGGACTAAAGGAAGGAAGAGAATTCAACCTTAGTGTAGGAAATCCCCCCCTCCCAGCCCTGCTCACTTTTTGTTTAATTTCAACTGTTAGGAGGGAGAAGAAAAATTTCACTCCTGCAATTTATCCTTCCCTTCTAGCCAGTGTATGTTCCTCATATACTTCTCTTCACACCTTCCTCCCTCGGCCCTCCGTACCCATGAGTGACACTTGCATTAACATCGGCTGGCAGTCGAGTCTATTTTTGTATAAAAGGTCTTTTCAAAAGTGGATATGCAACAGCTTAGCAAGGGTTCAAAATTAAGGACTTTGAAGGAACCGATGGCTTTCGTCTTTAAGGATCTGAGAATGTCAGTGCCTCTTGCTGTGTCCTTGATTCTGGGAGAAAGGGGAAAATATAGAGGGAGTCTTCTTTCAATAGGCCATCAGTAATAACCAGTCTGTTTAAAAGTTCATGAATAAGAGATTGTATATAATCTCTGTGTTATGAATTATGCACAGACTGTGGACAGAAAAGAGATAGGCAACTTCCCACTTGACTCACCTCTGCCAATTTCACCTTCACTCCTGCAAGGCAGCGTTCGTGATATCTACTTTAATCTATTAAAAAGGAGTCGGTCCAGGAAAAGAGGCCTGCTAAGATCAAACATCCTTGACTTTGGTGAACTCATATAATTCTTAAAATTTCTTTCCCTTGATACTTAATTTCAAATCACCTAACTAATTTCCACTTCAAAACTCCTGACAGAGACTTCAAATTGCAAATCCCAGTTGTTAACCAAGGGGCGGGGGGCAGGGGCGCGGAGAAAAACGGGAAAAGTGGACAGTTAAAAAGAAGTGGACAGAGGAAAGTGAGTGACATGGAAATAGCTTATGTGATAACCAGTAAATATCTTGGATAAACATCTGGATTTAGAGTAAATTCAGCTGCTGCCTAAAAAAAAGCTGTTACTAAATCTTTTGAATAAACATGAGGGACTGTCTCTCAGATATACACCACTTCTCTGTGAACCATGTCTTCCACAAAATACTGTAATCTGTCCCCTCTCCCATGTCAACTCGGATATTAAGCTGAGTATCTCAGCCACAGTTGGAAGTTGCACGTAGTTCTGTAACTAATGAGTCTTGCATGAGCCTGATGAGTCCAAGAACAGGCAGCTGGTTCTGGCTGGTCACCAGAAGCAGCATTCTGAACACAGTTTATTCATTCTCAGGAGCCTCAGGAAACCAGGTCGTCAGGTTACCATCTCTGGGATCAAACTTGTTATGATGTTTCCAGCAAATACAACTTTTTCCTACACTGCTTTTCTACGTAGTGGAGACAGAAGTGATGGAGACAGAGTAGGTGGAGACAGATTTTGTGCCTGTTAATTTATCACAGCTTTATAATATTTCAGTACTCAAGATGATTTCCAGAATCATTTTATCTCATCCTGACTGCAAGTAGAGCTGTCCTTACATGATCTCACACAAATAAGAGCTCTCCATATCTTTAAAAATAAAACAAAGGCATGAGAGTGCTAGAGACTGAATGTTTGGGTGCCCCTTCTCCTCCAATACATATGTTGAAACCTATTCCTCAGCAAAGTGGTATTTGGGAATTAGGCTTTTGGGAGGTTATTAGGTTATGAAGGTGGAATCCTCATGAGTGAGATTAATGCCCTTATAAAAGAGTCTTCGGTGAGCTCTTTTACCCTTTTTATCATGTGAGAATGCAGCAAGAAGACAACCATCTATGAACTAGGAGGCAGGCTCTCACCAGACACTGAATCTGCTAGCGCCATGATCTCAGACTTACAGTCTCCAGAATTGTAAGTAATAAATTTCTGTTACTTATAAGCCACAGTCTATAGCATTTTGGTTATAGCAGCCTAGACAGATGAAGACAGAAGAGATTAATATTTTTGAGCATCCAATATGTGTCAAATGCTACGTAAAATATTCACCCTGACCAGTGAAACAGGAATGGTTATAGAAGTGAAGACTGAATTTCTTGGGAGCCCAGTGATTTTCTCTCTTCCTACACCTGGGAAGTCCCAGCGTTTGCAATCTAAGTGGTATCGTGTCAAAGTCCATGCTTTTTGTGCCATTGCTTTCAGAAATGCTGTGATCTCTGCCCCAAGAGAATTCTGTCTTGCTTGGAAAGCCATGCCACTGTGTGCCTTACCAAATAAAACCAAAAAGTGCTGCCTTATATCTTGTCTAAACTCTTAATAGTTAATTCCCCCACTTCTCTCTCCCCTCTGATTTGGCTCCAATACATTTTTAAAATTTAAGTGACATTTCAACCATTTAGAAAAATGCCATCCAATCCTTTTGGGACTATTGCTTCTATCATCCCATCATTACAGGCATCAATTAGGATTGAATTAGGGTTAAGACTCTGTATGAGGGCAAGGTTGAAAAGAGGTTGAATTCTGCCTCATTGTCAAAGGTAGTATGCTCTCTAGCTGAAAAAGTCTTTTCATAAATTCAGGTACAATGAGCTATATTATCCATACCCTACACTATAATACACTCTGTCTCCCAGGTGCTCCCCATTACATATTGAATATTTTGGGGTTCACTTTAGAGCCTTTAATCGTCAAATAGTGTTAGGGGAATGAGTGTATAATGAGGAAATTGGCAGGCATCCCAGAGTGATCTGAAGGGCTGGGATTCAGAATGCTAAACCACCATTCAAAATGTAAGTAATTAGAATTAATTAAAAATCATTAGACAAACCTTCATTTCTGCAATTTCAAGGTGCAACCCAAGTCACCAGAGCGCATAAAAAATGTGCATGCTGTTGCATCTACGTGATGTGCTTCCATGACCCGAGCATGGACTGAGGAACTGAGCTGAAGGAAACTGGATCAGAGTACTATGGTGAGTCAAAACCTATGTTTAAGAAAAATAAGTACATGCCTATGCATATGGATCCTGGACTGACATGGCACTGCTTGACCCACTCACCTCTAGTCATCAATCACCAATATTTATTCTGTTGTTCTCCAGTGCTCAGCATTCCCTAAAGGTTCTGCTGTTGCAAGATGGGAGGAAGGGTGGCAGGGAGACCATAAACCAAGAATAACACAAATGAAACAATATGGAAGAATGCATCATTCATTCATTCAACACACATTTGAGAGTCCCTACTGCTGTAAAGACAATCATTGTGCCAGGGTATATGGTTACAGAATCCTTGCCTTCAACACCTGCCACCTGCTAGATACAGTCAGGGCTCGTTGAGGGGTAAAGATGGTTACACTTATGGATTTAAGAATGAGCTAGATGTGTGTGTGTAGTAGGCTGACAAGAGATGCTTATTTGGGATCCACGGGAAAAATCACTCCTAGTAACCTTGTGATGGGAAATATGAGACAAGGAAAACCTGCATAACCAGGAATTACTTCCCTACAATCACTTCTTAGACAATTGAAATTCAATATCATAGACACTTTAGACAAGAAGTGACCCAAACAGGTCATGGCCTCCATTTCAGCACCACAACAAATGAGAACATCAATTATGTAATTTCTACACCACCTTCCAGTTAAAGTGTCATTGTACTGAGAATAGATGGTCCAGATTAGTTCTTTATACAGATTGGAGAATCTGAAGGATTAGGAAATCAAACTACAGTCCCCATTGAAAGAATCTGGGACATTTATTCTGAAGAAGAGAATAATGGCTACTTTCAAACACTTAGAGAACCATTTAAGTAAGTAGAATAGTTCTTATACATTATTGTTTTTGGTTTTGACTTAAGCCCCTAGAAAACCAAAATCTTTATATTTCAGTGTCACTCTCTTTATAGCATTTCTTTATAAATGAAACAAGAACAATAAGAGAGAGGCAGAGTGAAAGAGAGATGCTCAAATGGAAGCAGGCATGTTCTGGCAGAGAGAGTGAGCTCTCTCCTCCCCGCCACAGACAGATGTGAGGGGCTCCCCAGAAATTCTACAGCTGAATGGGTCACTGTTTGAAAAACATGCCCTGAAATCTAGAATGAGGATTAACCAAAGGATGATTGAAATCAAGGGTTAGAGTTTGATTCAGCATAAGGAAGAATTTTCTAATAACTAAACTGATCTATACAGAAATGGAATGCTCTGTGATAAATTCCTTTGTATTTGAAGTAATAAAACAATAGCTGGAAGACCACTTTCAAGCAAGCAATAAAAGTATTTCCTGCACTGAGGAAGAAAAATAATATTACCTCAATTTTCTTTTCAACTTCTAGGTTCTCTGGAGTCTGTGTTGTGCTCTAAGTCATATTTTGAAATAGTGAGAGGCCCAAGAAGTGAACCTACATCTTGGCCTCTGGATCTTGGAAATTTTGAGTACAGGAGTGAGTTAGGTATCAAGGAAAGTTAAAATGCAGAGTTTTGCCCAGGAGCAAGAGAATAAGGGAAATGCCTCCACATGCCACCATGTGGTACATATCTGATGATAGCTGGGGAGACCAGTTATCATCAGAGTCTTCCTACCAGGACCTTAGAAGGAAGTTGATACCAATGGGCCTTTCCTGCCTTGTGAGAAGGCACCAAACACAGAACATCTGCTTCTTGATTTGAACCTCATAAACCCATGTAAAAAGAGTTTATTCTCCAATGTCTGTGGTCCCACAGTGTCTTTTGGGTCATTTCCTTTCTCCCGAAAGTGAATACAACTTCTTTCACATGAATGATTTTTATGGGCTGAAGTCTATCCTTTGAAAAAAGAGATGTTGAAGTCCTAAGGCCAAATAACACAAGATCTGAACTTATTTGGAAACAGGGCCACTGCAGATGTAATTAGCTAAGATTAGGTCATATAGGAGTAGGATGGGATCCTAATTCAATTTGACCAATGCCTTTATAAGAAAACAAGCAGGTGAAGACAGGGACACGGAGAGAGCTCCTTGTAAGGAGGAGGATTACTGTGACGCCTCTACAAGCCGAGGAGGGCCAAACGTTGAGGGCAACACCAGAAATCAGGAAGAGCCAAGGAAGGCTTCCCATACAGGTTTCTTAAGGTGCATGGTCCTACTGACTTCAGACTTTTAGCCTCTAGAACTGTGAGACAAATTTCTGTTGTGTTTAGCCACCCAGTTTGTGCTCCTTTATTTCCTAGGAAATTAATACAGTAACTCTTCACATGAGGACCTTGGCTATGTGGAAACAGAATTGTTTCTTTCCCTAACAGGCCATGTCACAGGGCCTATGATGGGCATAAAATTGGCAGTTTATTATCTCTACTTTGCATCACACTTCTTATGTTGTAACAAGATCATCCTCCTAAATCTTGAGAACGTTGGCAGATAAGAGAACAGAAATGAGTGTCAGCGGAACCGGGCTCTATCTTGAAGCTGATCTTGGTTTAATTGACCTAGGTGCTTCATCATTTTGGAATTTAGTCAAACTGTCTGCAAAATGGAGGTAATACTCTTGTTATACTGTTCACTCCTCTTGCAGTCACTTCTTATGGGTAATGTGAGGGCATGAAATGATGACAGATTCTGTGAGATGATTAGTTAGGAGTGTAGGGGAATCCAACACAGGAATTTCTGGGCTGTTCAGGAAGGTCCAGGACCCAGGACCAAGCCAAGAGGGTGGACCTGGAGAGCCGTTAAGGTCAGAATCAGGGGAGCAGTTAATAAAGAAGAAAGGGCACCTGCGTACCATGAACCCAGGGAAGGAAGCCAAGTTCAGACTTTAACATGTCAGGCCAGCCAAGAGGGGGCAGGCGAAGTGTAGAGTTAAGGACTATTAGCGCAGGTTAGCGGGTAGCTAGCCAACTATGCAGGGACATGGACGGAAGCAAAAACAGACCATTCAAGCAGGGAAAATGGGCCATTCTATGGCATACGTGGAAAGACTGAAGTCAAGCAGAGGGGTTAAACAACACTTGGGGTTCTGTGGTACTGGTGGAAATAAGAAAACTGGGTTTAATCATTCATTGTTCCTCAGATGGAACAGGTTGCCATCTACAGAGGTTTTAAGAAGCCTTCTCGGTCTGTGTCAGTGAGGCCCAGAATGTCATGCAGATCTTAATTCTAAGAGATAAAGCAATTAAAGCCTTGCATTCAGCAGAAACATGATAAAGATAGTTTTTCCAATTATAATGGTTCTTCGGGGTAAGACAGGGTCTGTCGTGCTGGTGGTTGGCACACGCATTCCACACCAGGGCTGGACCCTGCAGCTACTCCTGTACTGAACTACATTGTGTGTCTTAAAACAACAAATGCAAACCGCTTTCATAACTTGAAAAAAAAATCAAAACAAAACAAAAAGAAAAATCCATTGCAGTTTGGAAAAATGCCTGAAGTTCACTGTCTTTCTGTGTTATTTCCTTAGTAGAGCTTGAACCTACTTACTTATAGCCTGTGAGCTTCAGATTCTTCAATCTACCAAATTATATTAAGTACCAGTGCGACGAGGCCTGTGGTTAACACATCTCATGAGAAGTAAACACCTGCCATAAGCTCCTCCTGTGTGAGGTTTGTATCGATGAGGGAAGGACTTCAGTTGGAGTGGGTACCATGTGTGTAAAATGGGGTGTGATACTCCCCCAAAGAGCTCCGTAAGAAGCCACAAGCAAGCCAGACAGAAGCTGTAGTATTGTAGTCAATGGATATGAATATTTTTCATTTTATCAAAAGAGGTAATGAAAAAGATTTTCAGGAATGATTACAGAGAAGCTAAGAGCCCTCCATAGTGTTCCTCCCCTTGGCACATCCTTCCTTCAGAGCTCACTTATCAATATTTAAGATGAAGCAATTTATTTTTTGTTAGTAAAAATTAGATATATTTTAGCCAATATAATTGCTTTAGGATTCTCTCCTGTAGTTGAGTCGTGTTTATGGTCACCTGCCAATGCTCTAATTTGTTGAGTGTCACTGAGTGCTAGGTACTCTTTGTGTGCTACCTCATGTGCTGATGCTAATAGTCCTCTGGTAGAGAGACTGACATCCTCATTTTATTAGAAGGAGACTTTAACCTCCATACAGTTAAGTCACACACCTGGGCCCACAGGCTTAACAAACAGCTGGAATTGGAAACCAGGATGGTTACAAATAAAAACTAATCTCTAATGCTGGGATTTGAGCCTAGCTGTGAGCGAACTGTAAAGTATTTTGGACAGAAAGAATTTCCTGTTGAGAAACAAGTCAGGGGGGTGAAAAGAAGGAGGAAAGACAAAAGAAGTGGCATGTACTGTGTGTCCCTCTGTGGAAGACTGTTGACATACCTTTCATGCCCATCGCACCACCTTGCGCAGCACAATTGTTGGCACTTTCTCTACTTACTCCGCGCTGCCTCTCAGCAAGAAGTGTGTTCCCACTCGTCTCACTTTGACTTCTACCTTTTCATCACCCTCTTCCTCCACAGATGCCCGGCTGACTTCTCAGAAAGTGGGTGAGCCATAGCAGATAATAACCGATGTGACACTTATAGTTTCCTTTCTAGGTGCCAGTCTCCATGTTGAGCTCAGTGTGTGCCTTGTCTCTTTTAGTCCTAAAAAACTAAAATAGTGAAGATAATGTTATTATCCCCCATTTATGGACAATATTGCCACCATAGCTTTTCTCTATCTTATTCCCCTATTGCATCAAGATATTTCTCCATGAATCCAGGGGTAATGACATGAGAAGAGGCACAGGTTCTCCTAGAAGTAAAACTGTGAACACAAATATAACTCCCAACTTGCCACCTGATGTGAAGATGCTCCCTTTTGTCTGCAATTGTCCCACGTATCATTCATTCATAGCAGCCTCAGAGTCAGTGCAGAAGGAGGGTGCTGAGATTATTTAGATTCTCATAGCACAGCAGATAAATGAGTAATGTAAGACCTGCCAGGGTGCAGTGGGTGCCACATGGCTGCCTTTATTAAGGTGTTGATGGGGCTGCCCTGACCCCTCAGTTCTGTTGGGCTTGTGTTTGAAAGGGGATCCTGACAGGTCTACCAAAAAAGACGAAAGAGGCAGCAGGGGCAAGGGCCAATGGATCAGTTAATGTGCAGGAATAAACTTTATAGCTCCAGGGCAAGGCCACCATAAACCTTCTCCACACTGCATAATGCAGGTTGCGGGGGAAGCCACATGCCTTGGATGGAGGTTTTACTTGGGATCCTCAAGGGAACGCTGATTGGCACACCTGCTGTTGTCTGGCTGTCTTCTCCCTGCCCCGCAAGGGCCACCACTCCTGAGCTCTGTAGCAGCTATAAACTTTGAGACAAGGTCCAGAGTTCTGAGAGGGAGCCTCGGTGGACTCAAGTGGCCCAGGTAGTTCCCTGGGACTAAACTTGACCTCATGGAGGATGCTGCCTACAGATAAGACTAAATGGCACATTTGAACAAGTTTCAAACAACTTTTAAAGGTCATCCCAACCATGTCCCTGTCTCTTCTTTGAACCATTTCAAAAGCATTTCAGACTGAAAATTTCTGCTGTTTTCAAAAAGTGTCAAGTATAAAATAGTGTGTGAGTTTATCTTAACAACTTAGATGACCAAAAAAAAAAGTTTCCTTAAGTTTAACCTTAGTCACTCATTCTTTCAGGGACACAGACTGTCTCCTCTCGTTCTGCCTGCTGGAGTGGTGAAGGGTATTTCACTGACATCTTGAATTACTGAGAGGAATTTAGGATTTAATTAAATACAATAAATATTTACTGAGTTGCTGCATACCTACCTAATCCTGAAATGGGGCTGAGAGGGCCACAGAGTTGCTAAGGCTGGCTTCCTCCTACTCTCAAGAAGCTCTCAGTCTAGGGAAGGAGGAAGGTTCTCACATCCCTAATCGTGCAGAATGTGGTAAATGTCACACTAAGGCCACAACAAGAAGGATTTGGAGGCATTGATTTACCTGGAACCAGGTAATTCCGTGGTGGGGACAAGGATACCTGGGAGAGCATCAGCATCGCACTGGTGCCAAACAGGATGGAGACAAGAATCTGGGTGAGCTGTGGCTCAGGTGTCTGCCAGGAGCAGGAAGCTGGCAGAAGAGGCCTCAGCTGGCCGTGGCTATAAATTTGGATTCCTGCCTCGGTGCTGGCACTCACTGAGCTCTCCCTGCACATCACTGTGTTCCTGTGTAGAATTAATTCCTCCCATCCTCCATTCACTTGTCTAATTAATATTTATTAAACAATACCTACTGTGTTTCTCACCCTGAGCTATGTCTGGGGAATTCAACTATAAGCAAGAAAGACAGAAGAGAGGATCTCTATCTTTGGGGACTTAGATATAAGAATAATTAATTAACAAATATGCTTTGAGCATATCAGTGGTGCCAAATATTGAAGAGAGGAAGTGTTGTAAAGGGCCCCAAAGAACCTGGTAATGTAATAAAGGCAGGAGTGTGACAATGTAAAGTCATCCCAGAATGCTGTTCCACCTTTGCCCTGTCCCTTCACTGTCACTATGCATTGCTTTATTTTCCTTCATAGCACCTTCACACACCTCACATGATATTACACTGTCTGTCTCACCTGAATGGAAACTCTGTGAGAGTTTTGTCTTACTCAGTGCTCTATTCTCAGTACCTAGAATCATGCCTGGTGCATGGGAGTCTCTCAAATAAGCTCTGCCTACACACCTACCTACCTATCGTCTGTCTACTTATTTATTTATAATAGCCTAGAAAACCTAATGAATTCTTGAAGTCAGATAATTATTTCAAGACTTCAGAGAAAGAAGTCAGCATGTGAAAAGGTGAGAATCCACTACATACCTGTTAGAATGGCTGAAATTAAAAAGAATGATGACACCAAGTGCGGGAGCAACTGGAACTCTCATACACTGCTGGTCGGAGTTTGCAACGATGCAGTCACTTTGGGAAGCAGTCCAGCAGTTGCATACAAAGTTAATCATGTATTGACCATAAGACTCACCCATTTAGTCTGTATGTTTATTCAACATAAATGAAAGCATATGTCCACACAAAGACTTTTAGAAGAATGCTCTTAGCAGTTTTATTTGTAACAGTCAAAAACTAGAAACAACCCAAATGTCCATCAACAGTTATAGTTAAACAAACTGTGGTGTATCAACACAATGGAATACTACTCAGCAATTAAGAAGACTGGACTATTGATACATACAACATATAGATGAGTCTCAAAATAATTGTGTTGAGTGAAAGAAGTCAAGATAGAAACAATACAGAATGTATGATCTCATTTATATAAAATTCTAGAAAATGCAAACCAATCTATAATGACAGAAGCAGATCAGTGGTTGTCTTGGGACTGAACTGGGAGGTTCAAGGGTGGCAGGGAAGTGGCATGAAGGACCGTGAGGAAACTTTTGGAGATGACGGATGTGTTCATTATCTTGATTATGGTGATGGTTTCATAAGTATATGCTTACATCAAAACTTAAATTGCAAGGAAAGAAACAAATTATAAACTTTAAATACATAAAGTTTATTCTACATCAGTTATACTTCAATTAAAAATGAGGAAAAACTTAAAAGCCATTTGACATCGCAAGTTTATGAAATGTTGTTCCTGTAGGTTTCTCAGTGGTTCCCCTTTTCTCCTTCTGGCCTCAGCTCATTTGTCAGGCCTGCCTTAACAAATATACGTAAAGCAGCCTCAGACTCAACCCCACAGCTATTTTTTCTGTTGTATTACCAAGTGTTATTATTTTCATAGCATTTACTATTGTCCAAAATAATCTTACCCATTTAGTTATTCTCTGATTTTCTGTCTCTCCTCATTCGATTCCTTGTCTATTAGAACAGAAAGTGTGCCAATCTACACTGTGTCCTGGTGCCTAGAAAAAAGTTGGGCACATATAGTTGCTTAATAAACACTAGATGGATATACCGACTGCAGACATACCTTGGAGATATTGTGGGTTTGGTTCCATACTACCACAATAAAATGAGTATCATAATAAAGCAAGTTGTCATCTCTTTGCTGGTAGAGGATTCTCAATTTGTAAAAAAATATATGCAACATCTACGAAGTAAGATAAAGTGAAGCACAACACAATGAGTTACGTCCCTAAACGAAAGAACAGTCTGTGATGAGATGCAATCCCCAGCGTCAACAGTAGGTGTAACCAACTAACAGCTGATAGTGGGAACCACCAATAAACCACCAGCTTGGATGGTTTGCAGTTACTAGGGATATGTCAGATTCTAGATTAATAATTTATACTCTAATTTTTAAGTGTAAAACTCCATATAGTGAATGACACCAAATGGACACTGTCTAGTAAAACTGACGTAACATCCAAATTACAAAATGTCCTCTGTTTTAATTAATCTAAACTCACCTTATGATCTCTTGGAATTGCATGGACTTAGTGTGGCCCCAGGGTAAATACCGTTTAGCAATACGTTTCCTTATTCTCCACTTTTCTCTCTTTAAACCTTTCTTCTATGATGATTTGTTTGTGAAATAACCTCCACCTAAACTCTCAACTAGTTGAATATTCACAACTGCTTCTGAGTATCACAAATCATTTTCTTCTTTGGTGCTGTTCTCAGAATAGATCTTCACAGCGCCTCTCTTTGGATTACTGAACCTGCCAAATCTCCCTTCTGGCTGCCAAGAATTAGCAGCATCAATAAAAGCTCAGTAAACTCTGCTGTAAATAACCTATCTTTCCACCCATTATCATCAATTAATAAATTATGGTGGTGTTGGGCAGAAGCCCATCTTATTAGGGTATCTATCTATGGTTTTTCAGAAACCAGGTTTTAGGTGGCTCTCCTTGGTGGTGGGCAAGATGCACTGGAAAAAAATCTGGATCATAAAGTTGAAGGGGTCAGAGATAAATGAACTGACCTATCGCTGAATTATGTAGCATTTCTTTAAAAATCCTTCTCTGTGAGGGCTGTTTCCTAGCTGCAGAGAACCAGACAGGAAACAAAAGGATCTTCTTTTTTAAAAAAATAAACTATTCCTCGTCTATCTCTCTGTAGATGGGTGCTGCTGACAACACAGAGAGGACAGAACCCAAACATGAAGCAAGCCCCCTGCCCATGGGCTGTCAGTGTGGGAAAAGAAGGAACCTAAAGCAAAGCCATTGGACAGACACAATGGCCTTATCTCGTACCTTTCGTGAGGCACGAAGCAGGATGGGACAGCGCTGTTCTTGCCACCCCCACCCAGTCCTCCCTGGCGTTCTGGCTCTCTGGCTCCCTGGCTGCCTGCTCTCCTTTCTCCTCCCTCCCCAGGCACAGCGCTGACTGGCAGCTTGACAGTCCAGATTGTAGTTTTAGTCTATCAGCTAGTGTTGCAGCCTTATAGAGTGGCTTGGAATGTATAAAACAGTTTGAGGGAGAAATAAATTGTCCTTATTTGTAGGTAATGAAAGCTAACAGACGTGATCCCAGGAATACAGAAGAGGTGACGTGAGAGGCCCTTAGGAAGGTGGTCCACACTCAGAGTTCGTCTTCTTTAAATTGCCATCAAGCCAGGGTCTTGAAAGCCCTTCAAGTTACTTCCTGTTAGCCACTGGGCACTAGCTTGAAAAGACTTTATGAAGATCAGTGTTCAGGGACCTTGGCCATGACAGAAGACTCTTGGGGATGGAGATAGTATAGTAGCGCATGTCCAGTGGTACACACAGTTGTATATGAACACGTGTGTTTGCACGGTGATAACTGGAATAAGATCTGGAGCTCAACATGGATTTTAAAAATGTTGTTGAATGAATGAATAAATAAAAGAATGCTTATGATATGTAGTAGCTTATAGTTACCCATCATAGTAGACCTGTTAGGGTAACTGATCTCTAAGGAATACTAACATTTAGTCTAACAAATTCAGTTAAAATATTTATCGGTCTCTCTACAGGCCACAGTTTTCTATCATGCACATCATTTCCAGACCTTGGAAGTTCCATGGGCTCTGTAGGAGGCAAATACGGATTCAAATCCTGAATTTGCCACTTAATAACAGGGAAACCTTAGAAAAATGACTTAAACTCGCTGAGCCTCTGTTTCCTCCTGTGTTGGAGATAGTACATATGTCCTCCTGGGGGTGGGAGTGTTATCAGACACGAAGCAAAGCCAAACACCACACACTGAGAACTGCAGTAGGGAAAGATCAACTATTTTATTTTGCATGGTGCCATCCAGGAGAACCGGAAGCTAATGCTCAAGAGCCCAAACTCCCAGTGGCAAGCAAGTTATGCATTATATAGGGCAAAATCACAAGACACCATGGGTTGTGAGTCCAGGGCTATGCTGGCAGCTGATTGGACAGAGGTAAGATAAGGGTCAAAGGTTTTAAGGACAGTTCTGAGGTCTGTTCTGCTGTTCCTCTGTCTGGATGCTTGGGAATGTAGCCAGGGACAGTTCTACTTTAGGGCTCAGGAACTGAAACATAACTTAGGTCAAGATGTTATCTTTAGCCTGCAGAGGTCTGGAACTTGAGATCATTACTCAGGCCTGAGCTACTATCTTCAGCTGCCTGGAGGGTTGCTGATTATCCTGGGGAAAGGGTAGGTCTCTGATTATCTGGGATAAAGGCTAAGTCTCTGAGGTCTCTCTCAGAGAGAGAGAGAGAGAGAGAGAAGTATAACTTCTAGAGCTAGGACTTAAAGCTAAATTTAATGCAAGTCATAAGGGCACTCAGTTTCAGGAGTGATATCTCCCAGAGAAAACCTGTGTCAAGGTGCTTTGCAAACTGTAGAATGCTATGTAGATGCACTGCTTGCTATTTTGTTCTCTTCGCTCTTTTTGGCACTTGCACAAATGTTGCTGCTGATTAAGGGTGAATTTTGTGTTCAGACAAGCAGGCCCCACGTAAATATTCTCCCCTCTTGTGCCAGGATGGCAGTGGTTATTCATGGGTTCCTGTGCTCTGGGCAAGGAGAGGGCTGGCCCAGAGGATGAAGGGGGCGGCTTACTGAATGCTCTGTGCAGCTGGGTCAATAGGCAAGGCTCATCCCTCAGGCTGCTGTTCGTTTTAGTTGTGGGCTTATATCGGTCCTTGGAATAAGTATGTGAATTGCTTGATGTTCGTATATGTGTTTCCATCTAACACTTAAACAAACTATAGTTATAAAACAGCACTGGCTCACAAACTCTGAACATTATGAAATCAGACAGCAGGTTTAATGAGAACCAGAGTGAATCAGATGAATGGCACTCCTTTGAGATTCATTTCCACGGAGCTTGGGAGACTGAGACTTGAGGAAAAGATGGATAGGACATGCTGGGGAATGGGAAGGAGAGGAGCTGGGGTGGGACAATGAAAGAGACATCATCTGGACACAGTTATAGGGGCAAAAACAGCACATGACATGAGGTATTTGCAGGGACCAGGGCCAGTTTTCTAAACATGGCAACAAAAAAAATGCAGCTTAAGAATTATAAAACATTTTGATGTATGATTCATATTTGATTCATGGGCTTTCCAAATAACTATAAGGTATCAGCATACCATTAAGGCCACTCAGCATCACTGAACTTGATACATGCTTATCAGACAAAACATTTCTCTTTATATAGAAATCCACACTGCACTTCACCTCAGCCTGCGTGTTGGGCAGCAGAGCATTTCCCCGCAGACCAGCAGGTCTAGAGCCTGTGGGCTCCCCATGTGTCACATGGGCCCAGGCTCCCTGGATGGACTGTGATGTCCGTGAGGGCTTTCATGTTGCCTTTACTCATTCTTGCTTTGCAAGCCCAGGAGTGCAGAGCCAGGAATCACAGAAACACAAAGTGAAATTTCTGGGAGGGATTTTAGGGCTCATTCAGTCCAATGTCTTCACTTTGCAGGTAAGGAAGGTGAGTCCAGGCAAGAGAAGAGGCATGCTCAGCATAGGTGACATATGAGCAGTTAGACTAGAACTTGACTGGCTTGACTTCTAGTCCTGTGGTCTTTATGAAATGAGGAGGACTGTGAGTCAATTTCTTTTAGGAGAGCACTAAGTCATTATTTTCCATGTGCATTCCTCTCCTGTGTTCTTCGATCAGGTCTGTCTATCTGCATGTCCATCAGTCCATCAAATAGACACAGACATATTCCATAAACAGCCAAAGACATCATGGAAAGAGCCAGCATAAGTGATGAGTACTTGGAGAAGCCCAACTTGAGTTTGCATTTGAAAAATGGACACCCCATAGCCCATTCCCACAATTCCAAGCTGGCCCTGCACACAAGCTGAGTCTCCAGTGTCTGATAAGTGGATGCAGACATACACTAACCTGGTCACTAATTCATCCATTTGAAGCCACCGCGCTGCTTCACAGATGCAGGAGCCATACTTCTCAGGAGGGCAGGAAGGAGTAAGGGAGGGGAGAGAAGAGGAAAAGCAAGGAGGAAATGGCAGGAGTAAAGAAGGAGGGTGTCAATGAGCTCTAGTCTACCAGAATGAAAAGGACCCAGTCCAGCCCGCTAGACAGAATTTCTCAGCACTGACATCTAGGTGCCTCTCTTACATTCTAAGTCCCAGCCATAAGAAGTTTTGCTTTTCATTTCTTTCCACCCAAAATAAATCTCAAAGCCCTCACTTCCTCATCGTTTCACTTCCAGCTCGAATCTCAGAAGCAGCATCTTCCACACCTACCCATGTGTCATGTCTGGCCCGCTCGCCTGAAGCCTTCAATGTCACAAGAAGTTCTGAAATTTGCTCAGCTGCAAATGTATTTTACCACCCTCTTTGCAGCTCCCACACATTCTTGGATTTCCAAAGCCACTGTAGCGTCAACCAAGCAGGAGCTGTTCTGAGGTCCAGACAGCTGTTGTGAGGTGGTGTTAGAGATCCCAAGGCCTGGCTGAGAGGAACCTGGCAGTGAGTGGTCAGTTGATTACCATAAGTCTCACCTGTTAGGTACATGCCACACTGACCTTCCCTGATTTCAGAGTCAGGCTGTTTTTCCTACATTATTAATGAACAAATACATTATTTGTGATGAACTGTAAGTTTATGTATATAAGTTTATTGCCATGCTTGTTACTTTTTAGCTTCTCAGCTGTCAACTTCCACCCAACATGATGCTGTCAGCCCTGACTTCTAAACTTCACAATTCTCCATGCCCTGAAATCACATGGTTTCCAGGCCTTATGCTTTGTCTGCCCAGCTGGGTCTCTCTTCAACTTTATATTTCACCAGATCACAGCTTTCCTTCATGTATATCTTACCTTTTCCCAGACCCCCATCCCATCCCATTAAATGTATCAAGCATTATTTACTGAGCACCCACTGAGGTCAGACACTGTGAAAGCACTACAGGGTTTGCAAAGAAACATAAGATATAGCTTCTATCCTCAGAGAACTTCCAATCTTATTCCTATAAGACAAACAAAAATAACCACAATGCAAGGAACAGTGTGTCATGGCCTTCTACAATGGAGATAGGTAGGTCAGATGGGAGGGAGAATCATACTGGTTTGAGTGGAGGTAGGTGATATTTGAGGTGAATGTCATAGGGTGTGTATGATTTTAACAGATGGAGTTGGTAAGAAAGTACCCGTGGTAGCAGGAAATTCAAGAGCAAAGACAATAAGGTAGGAGCAGGGGGTGTATATGTGATTTCTCACACCTGCTCCATCAGGTAAGGGTTCTGTAGGCTGCAAGTGACAGAAAAATCAATGAAAAGTTGTTTAATAATAAGGACATTTATTATTTCTCATATCAAGAAAATGGTCCCAGGGTTGATGTATTTAGCAACTCAGTATCAGGGTTTGGTGTCGGCTTCTGTGCCATTTTCTTGGCCTCCCCTCTCATAGCTCAAAGACGGCTTCAGGAACTCTAAGCATCCCATCTTCACACGAAGCTCAAAGGGAAAAAAAGGTTACATCTCAGTGATTCTTTTTACGAGTGAGAGATATGTCCCCAGAAATCCCAGCAGACTTCCCTTCACCAGCCAGGACAGCATCACTGGCAATGGGGACTGGAACTGACTTAAACAGATCAACATTCACCCCCAGGACCTGGGGAAGATACTGGCCTAAGCGGGCATTTGAGTAACAAAGAGTAGGGAGTTTCTGCCCTTATATGTTTGCTTTCTCACATCTTTGTAAGCCTTTGCACAGACAATTCCTTCTGCCTGGGGTGCCATAGTGACTCTGACCTGTGCCCTAGGAACTCCCAAAGTGCTGTCCATTCCCCTAACCAGTCATTTTATTGTTTGCCAGCTCCCCTGGATTCTGAGCATGTTAAGGGCAGGGACCATTTTTAATCACTTTGTATGCCTATTTAGATGCCTAGCCCACATTAGATGTCCAGTACATGTCTGTTGAACTGAATAAATGTTTGCAGCACAGATGAATGAGTGAGTGGGGGAAATGAGCTAGGTGATGTAGGTGCAGGGTGGTACCATCTGAGGCCAGTCATGTGGTTTCTAGGTAGTTTTGCACCTCTTCTTCCCTTGCATCTATGCGGACCCATTGGCCAAACTCCACAGGAGATGATGGGGTAACTGGTACTGGGCAGCTTAGCAGCACCTTCAATAAGCTTGTGTAACAGACACAGGTAAGCAATTTCCAGGCTGTAACTTGATTAGAATGTGAGTAAGTGAAACCAGGAAGGGGGAGCTAAGGGAAGGAGAAGTCCTCCCTGTGGAAATTGATGAAATATTCTTGGCTATTTAGTAGAATCTCAGAGGTACAATCCTCACCCTAACCTTGATAATTAAAGTTTTTGATTCCAGGTAAAAACTCATAATGAATTTATCACAGGCCTGATGAGGTTGAATATCTTTGTGCTGAGTAAAGCTTTCTCTTGATAAGCCCTCAGCAAGAATGTACAGCCAATAAAGCCACTTGAAGATTTTATTAAATTCACGTCTTCACTAGATGGACTGCAGGCAGTGCAGTGGGGCTATAACTATTACACACCCCCAAATAGAACCCAAGCAGGAGGGATCCCTGGGTTTGTGGGGGAGGAAGCATCAGTACTTCACGCTGAACTCTGTGATGTGCCCTCCTCGACCCCATGTTCAGTCATGATTCCATCTGTCACTAATTTTGAGGGAAATGAACATATAAGTAAGCCACACAAACAGGTTCTCTTCTGTCCTCTGCTGTGTCAACCACCTTCAGTATCCAGGCAGCTGAGGAGAATGTTATGTGAAATGAGATGGGGAAAATGAGGTTGTATCTGCAGCATTAGCATTGTGTTGTGGGCAAGAACCATCCTCTCTAGCCAGAAAGAACTGGGTTCAAATCCTGACTCTGCCACTTACGAACTCAGAATAGTGGTCAAGTTATTTCCTATGCCTCTCTGAGTCTGCACTTGCTTCTTTCTAATATGAAGCTAATATTAGCGCTTCCCTCATAGGGCTATTGTGATGGATAAAAGCCAAAAGCCATCATGTGTGTGGAGCCAAGTGGTAGGTGCCTGTTATAGGGTTACCATTCCATAAATATTATCTTTTATTTTTTTATTATTGTCATAATAAAAAAAGAAGGCCTACTTCTTTGGAAACTAGTGGGGGGTAAAACTAAAGACTTCTTGGAGAAAATGAGTGATTTTATTCCACTCAGAACTATGTGAAATCAGTCCTCAAGAAATGTCCTCCAGCGAGAGGGACAAAACAAAGGTACCACCAGAGAGTGAGGCTGATTTGTTTTGAAAAGAATCTTACGATCGGAAAGAGAAACCAAATCTGCTCCATGAAATTGAGCTACAGATGATGAAAGTGTCAAGGTGGGACAGTGGTCAGAATACTGACTCCATTGGAAAAAAATCATCATAGTTCAGAAAAACACACACTTGGGCACCTTGTCAGTGCACTTCTTGTCCCTCTCAGTGGCACACTGGCAGCGGATCTCCTTCATTTACTGATAACAAAAAGAGAAAAGAAAAGAAGAAAGTTTCTATTATTTCCAAGCTGAGCACCTGCTAGGCCAACACAGCGTCCATGGAAGATGGCACTGGGCCTCGTGCACCCTCACCTGAATCCAGGACCGCATGCAGACTCCACTATTTCCCCCAGCCCCTGGGGTGAGGAGCAGAGCGAGGGAGGAAGACTCTCTTAGTCCAGAGGGAGGGCTAGAGAGTCTCCCCAAAGCTTCCTTCTTCCCTGGAATTACAGGGGCCCCTGTGACCATAGGAGAGCTGGCACGCCAGGCAAAGGGGCAGGGTAGTGGCAGGTCCTCAGAAGTCCAGAGCCCACCCAGGTGAATGTGGGGTTGAAAAGTGTGCACACGCCCTGAGGAAGGTTCAATAGGGACCCCACCCCTGCACCCAGAATCCGGATTCATGCAAAGACGTGTACTCCCATAGTATAAAGGAAGAGGAGACAGGCTTCCAGATGGGTGGGGGTGGCGGAGGATGAAAAACAGCTTTACATTTTTAACTGGTGCTCAGGAGTGTGGGGTCTGTTGTAAGCATCTGGCAAACCCCAGAAAAGAGTCCTGATTGTGCTGGCTGAAACCTATTCACATGGTAATGTATTTTTTTAGGATATTAAAGGAGAGGCAGTATTCAGGAAGAAAAATATTTAGGAAGAAGAAAACAATTAGTTTCTGTTTCTATAATGGAATGAGAGAGAGAGACAGAGAGAGAGTTACTTGTTCTTTGAATCTGAATATAGATAGTATATATGTGTCTAGTGTCACTTTCAAATAACCCCCAATAGATTTTTTTCTTGCACAGTGATCATTGTCTGGTTCTGAAATTCCTCTCAATTATTCAAGTCACTAGTTGAAATAATTTTTTTTCCACCCTGGCTGCTGTGGCTCAGTGGATTGAGTGCCAGCCTGTGAACTAAAAGGTCACAGGTTCCATTCCCAGTCAGGGCACATGCCTGGGCTACTGGCCAGGTCCCCATTAGGGGGTGCATGAGAGGCAACCACACATTGATGTTTATCTCCCTCTTTTTCTCCCTCCCTTCTCCTCTAAAAATAAATAAAATCTTT
The DNA here is from genome assembly GCF_004126475.2 of Phyllostomus discolor. NCBI lineage: Eukaryota > Metazoa > Chordata > Mammalia > Chiroptera > Phyllostomidae > Phyllostomus > Phyllostomus discolor. The sequence goes on along the minus strand of NC_040916.2, from coordinate 8,036,781 downwards.
TAAAAAAAGAAATAATTTTTTTCCTACATCCTCCTACCAAATTCATTTCAAGTTCAGGATGGCTAGGAACTGAGACATGAAAAATCACACAACTTGAAAAAACAGAGAATGTGACGCCTAGACCTGAGTGTACACAGTTGTCAGTGCGTGAGGGTGTGTCCCGATTCCATCCGTGGTAAAGGTTAGAGGGACATGATAGGCATCTTTGTGACTCTACGGCAGCAGGGACCGCCGGGAAGGCCGGAGGTGCCAGTCCACAGGAAAGGGGAGTCTGCCGCTCAGGACACATGAGTGTATCAGAGAAGCACAAACCATTTCTCTCCCTTGCCACCACTTTCTGGTCTGTGGCTTTGGCCCTGCTTTAGTTGAAGAGCCCTGTATTTCTTATTAATCAACATTTGTTTAGTGAATCCCAGTACCAGCAAAATCCAATAGACTCTAAGATGTTTCTACAAAAGTAAAGGGTTTCTCATCCTCCACTTATAGCCCTGACGCCTAGAGGTGTCCCCTTCTGCTTTTTTATTCCCAGATTGTCACCAGGGCCACCATTTATAGTTCTGAAGATTGTGCCTCCCATCACCACATAGCGCGCCCAGTTGAGGTAGGAGGGATGGCTCAAATCCAGCCTACATTCTGATTGCACCATCAGGGCTGTGGTGGAGTCCCGCTACCCAACTTTCATTCTCATGAAGGGCCACACTTTTCTTTGTACACATGTTCCACATCTGGTCATCATGAAGTAAAGATCAGCAATTATGTCTACCCAGAGGGCCACCTTTTCCTGATTCACCCAAAGATATTAATACTACACAGAATGAGCAAAAGTAGGTTTATAGTTATGAGTATGCAAAATACAGAGTTTAACCTTGTATGATTATTTATTAATTATTGCATTGTATTCTGTACAAATAACTGTAAGCCTCCTTTGCCCCACCCTATATAGGCTGGCATTGGCCTTGGGAGTCTTCTTCAGGAGTCACCCCAGTGCGCATCATCCTTATCACTTACCTATCCTTCTTACTCAACTCAGGCTAATGAGAGCAAGACATAGACCTTTGACGGAAACAAGAGGCAGATGTTAGAGACAGACCTGAATCCAGTGGGTGCTCATCACTAGCCAGAGGTTCCTAATGCCTCAAGAGAGCAAGACAGTAAAGCTGCCTGTAGGCTGAAGGACACCCTTCACTTCCTTTTCTGACTCTGGTGGCCAGTAGCATCGGAAGCAGGTCCACTTCAGACCCAGCAGCATAGTTAGCCTGCCAGGAATGAAAGTCACATATCTAGCCTGCTGAGTCCAGGCATCAAAGGCGCATATGGCACCTTCCACCTGGAGCAACACAACTGCCAGAACCTGGAGCCCCTGGAGAGGGTGGCTTCTGCTTAGCTTTCTTTCCCCTGAGGTCTTGGGTTCCCTTCATTTTAATCCAATTAAAGAAAAGAAAAATCAGTAAGTTTTTACCACTAGTGGAAAAGGGCTCAACTGACAGCAGCTTAATCATTGTGCTAAGCGAGGTTAATTTCTACCCTTGGTCTTTAATAGGCCTGGTACTGGGTATGAATTTTTCAGTTGATGCCTCACTCAGGTCACCTGGCTGCCCATTTTAATCAGAAAGCTTCCCTAGCTCTAATTTGTATGTTTCTAACCACTCACCCAGCCTTCTTCTCTGGAGGCTGGTTTCAATGAATGGCAAGGCAGATTCTTTATTGCTGTGCTAAGGTATCGTGAGGAGAGCCAGCCAGCTCTGAGCCGCCTCCTCCCTGTCTCCCAACACTAAACACTCATATCTTTTCCCCTTTCTAAACTCTGCCATTAAGTTATGGATGATGATGTTTGAGTGTGAAGATACAGGCATGCAACCCTCCCTCCCCCAGATCACTAGGGACCAGCATGCCACTGTAGCATCCTCTCACCTGAGGATTCTAGAAGACCGAAGAAGCAGGGAAAGACTAATACAAATTAAAAGCAAATTTAAAAACTACACCAAGGGCTGAAGCATGTAGAAGAAAATCCATTAACTGCAATTTATGGTTTCGTGGTCCCTGCTTGTTTGCAGGGAGTTAGAAGTGAGCCCAAGATACATTAATTTCTAAGTGTGTTTAGAGAAGGCTACCCAGCCCTAAAAGTATTTCTCATTTAGATTAAATTAAGTAAAATCTCCCCAAATGACTTTTCTGAGTTGACAAATATTCTTCAAAGCTTCTCCGGGATAAGGTATCACTGTTAAAGGCACCCATCAAAAGCCCTTCTGGGTGACATCCCTAGGCATGGCAGGAACCTTGGCCATAAGTCAATCTTACATTTACTTTAGTCTGGATTCCAAAGGCAAGATGAAAGAACCAGGGATTAGTTAGGGGCTAAGAATCGAGCACCATTAGGAGTCAGACAGACTTACATTGTTAATCACTCTGGGCTCACTGTCTCCAGATAGCTGCCACTACCAGAAATCCTTGGATTGACCAAAACTAGAGGCTATCGTTAGTCAGTTCAAATTTTCAGGGCTGTCTTGGAAAGACACGAAGGCTAGGGTGGAAGAAATATTTGGTCTTCATCCAAGTGGACGGCTAAGGAAAATAATCTGGCCCAGAAGCCAGAAGAAACTTTGTGCTCTTGTGCTCTCCTGCTCTTCTTCCTTTTAGCTCTTTCAAAGTACAGGAGGCTGTCGACCCAACCCAATCTGTAGACTGGCCATCAGGTATACCAGACATTCACACAGCCTTACCTTTATGTGGGCCAGCTGCCTTCTTGACTCCTCTTCAGGTTCCTCACCTGAACCAAAGAAGAGATTGTCCTTCACAGTGAGGGTGTCAGAGCAAATGAGGCCAAAACTGGGGAGCCCCGGGGGCCCTTTGGCATGTTGTCATCCAGTCTGCTATGTCACAGGAACAGGAAACATGCAGGTTGCCTTCTGCTGTCTCTGACTTTCTTCTACACTATTTTAACTGGCCCCTCACATTCTGCACTGCTGCGAAGGACCTCCGTTTACTCCAATGCCCCCTGTGTCTTCTCACTGTCATCAGAGTGGATAGCTATTTACACTTCTCAGCTTAGTTTTCTCATTTCAAGTTCTTGCTTATGTCATACATCCTTGAATTACTCTTTTGTTTGTTTGTTTGTTTTTGTAAGCAGAGCTCACCTTAAGAGTTCCACGAAGCCAAGGACAGCTCTGACAGATGCCTATACCCTTACAGAGCTGAGTTGGTGGCCTGATCATAGGAAGAGTCAATAAGTTAATTGGATTGAAATTAATAAATTGGATTGAAGTTGTTTAACTTTCTCAAGCACCTTTGTGGTAGAAGATGGTGTTTTTGCCTTTGATCAGACAATAGACATTCATTAAGCCTTTTCCTGCTAGACCCTGTGGGAATTACAAGAGGGCCTCCACTTGTAATGGATATGGTTTTCTCGTTGCTTTGGCTAATTTGTGGGCTTATTGTTTTTCTAAATTTTTTGGTGGTAACTTTGTGAAGAGCAAGGAATTTTTTCTGAATGTACATACACTACTTATTACAGGTGTTGTAATTCGGTGCCATACAGAATTATTAGGCACTACAGGCACTATTGCAATACAGGCACTACAATTCTGCGAGATTGATGGTTTTAACCCATTTAACAGCTGCAAAGATCAAGGCTGGAGTGTCTTAAGTGTTTTGTCTATGGTCACAGAGCTAGGAAGTAGCAGATCTAGGATTCAAACTTGGTTCCCTCTAGCTCTGAGAAGCTGAGCCCTTTTCGTTACACTGTTCTGCCCTCAGTGATCCCACCTTATTTGTTTTTGTGTGTCAAGACCTTAGCACACTGCCTTGCACAAAGTAGGTATGAACTAAATGATTGATGAATAAATGATAACACAGTCCTCAACTCAAAGAATTTATTTACAATCTAGCTGCAGAGTCAATACATAAAGGGGCTAAAAAATAAATAGCAATTCAAAAGATATATAATGGTCCGGTACAACAATACAAAAACTGTCAAAAGGCTGTATAAGATTAATTGCCAAATGAATGATACAAATAATAAGTGCTGTAGGACTGGAATGACCTGGCAAAGCTTCATGGGAGGAAGAGGGGTGTTTTAAAGTACAACTTTAATATTTATAGAGTGCCTACTCTGGGCAAAGTCTTACAGGCAAAGATCAACAAAACTCAGTCTCTTGCTCTCCAAGTGCTTTGAGTATCGATGGGGAAAGGGGGGTGGTAAATGCAAAATAAAGTTTTGAAAAAGGCAACAGAAAAACAGGCATATGAGGAGATGGCTGTCTAAACACCTTGCCTTGTTTTTCTTTGCCTGTGCTTTCCCAAAACAGTTTATTAGAGTCTTGCTGTTCAAAGTATGATCCAAGAAGCACCAGCCTCATTCAGAAACTTTCCAGAAATGCAAAATCTTGGGAAGTACCCCAGACCTACTGAACTAGAATCTTCATTTTAACAAGATCCAGAGGTGATTCATATGCACATGAAAGATTGAGAAGAGCTGATCCAGGATGCGGAGTATTTAAAAGCAGCTGGGCAACTATCACTTCTCCCATCTGTGCCACCTGTCCCCACTTCAAGCTGTCCAATCCTCCTGGAGGCAATTTAGTGTAGTACTTAGGGAAGCTCCTTCAGAAGTCTTGCTCTCTGCCCTTCCGTCACTGTTGATAAATAATTACTTCTTTACTCACCCTATATTCCCTCCCCCAAATAAATCCCTCACCCCTGCAGTTCACTTTCTGCTCCCAATCCCCTCTGTTCCAATAACCAGATAAATAAGAATTACTCTTGCTACTCAGTCCCCTCAAATGTCAAATTTTCTCTGGGGCTGCTGGACGTGTCAAGGAGAAAGAATTATCTGTGTGGTTATATATAGACTCTGTCTCTCTTTCCCCTATGCCCACCCCCATCCCCCTGAGTCAGAATCAGCCGCAAGGGGGAACAGGACAGAGAGAATGTTTTGCTTCTTTAGATGGGAAAGTATTGATCAGGCAGAGAAGAGAAACGAAACAAAAAATAAAAACAGGAGAGAAAGCAAAGGCATTCAAGTCTCAGATGCATCTGGCCTGGATACAAAAGGGCTGTTTTTACTAGGCATGGATTTCACCTTCAAGTACAAAATGTGAAAGAGAAGATCTGAGAAACTGAAGCAAGCACTGAATACCTGACATTTGCAATAGGAGACATATTAGCTGTGATGACTGAAAATCAACCTAATGGTTTTCCAGCATAGTTTTAAGACAAGGGGGAAATGTTTGAGGCAGATTAAAAGTTAGAGCTGCTCATCATGGGTAATCTGGCAACAAAAATGAGGGTCCCAAATGAAGAAAAAGGGGATTGAATGGGACAGTGCAATGTCCTCCTTCCTCAGTGTCTCAGAAAGGATACTCTATATTCTGCAGGTGTTTTTTTTAATAGATTATTATATTTAATCCTCACAATAACACTATAAGGAAGTATTATTAATCTATTTTATAGTTAGGCTTAAAGAGATTTGGGAATTTTCCCAATGCCAATATACATGTACATGTAGAGTTGCTCTTCATTATTTATGAATTCTGTATTTGTGAATTACTAGCTATAGTTTATTTGCAATCCCAAATTGGTAGTCACGACACCTTCACAGTCATTCAAGGACATGCACATGGATAAAAAGCCTGAGCTGCCCAACATGGACATTCGCACACAAGGGTGAATAAGGAGACCTTCTCCCTTCTTGTTTCAGCTCTCATATTGTAAACAAGTGTCCTTTTCATGGTCTATTTAGTCCTACATTTTTTACATTTTAATGCTTTTTTACTGATGATTTCACTGTATAAGGTGGCCTGAACATAGTGCTCAAGTCCTGTCTGGTTTTCCAAAGCACAAGAATGTGTTTTAAGAAGAAAACACACGTGTTAGATGAGCTTCATTCGGGCATCAGTTATAGTGTTCTTGGCTGTAAGTTTAATGTTAATGAATCAACTACATAGAGTAAATAAGGTACCTTTAAACATAAATGCACATAATAAAGGTTACATATTCATTAGTTGATGAAAATGTCATAACCGAGGCTCACAGGAACCGAACCCTATATTTCCTCTAGGAGCGATGGTTCAGTATTCACTAATTGTGGGTTTGTGGCAACATTATGGAACATAAATGCTGTGAATGAGAATTCAGTATATTTTTTACTTCCAGGTCATTCGTATATTTGTGTATATTGAGATAGGAGGTATGGCTTCTGAGGAACCTAACGAACTTCCTTTAATGACAAGACAGTCAGAGTAAATGTCAATTTTTGCTTTTCTGGATGAGGGACACCAGTGTGGGTCAGAGTTGAGCTGCAGCCTCCAACAGTCTTCTCTCTTAACCCTGTTCTCAATCAGCTTTACCCATAAATATGTGTTGAACACATGTTTTTAAAAATATTATATTAAATCAGGGCTAAATCATGAGTCTGCCTAGGTGCCCATAAGTCTCCGTTTGACACTGCTCCCGTGGCTATGTTTGGAAACTCAGGCCTGTCACATTCAATGCCATGCCCTTTCCCCTAAACCCCCTCTGCTATGTCCAGGAAATTTATATTCCTTGAAGCTAGATTTTCAGGGAATAAGAAGAAAGACTCTGTCATACTTTCATTGAGCACAATTCATTCTTCCCCCTCTTCCATCAGCATGGGTTACTTTATACCACGCCATTCTAAAACAAAAGCAGATACTCTCAGGAATCTCATTTTTTATTCAACACTGGTGGATATTTTTTCTAAGAACCAATAAGCATCCTATAAGCTAAATATCATATGACCACTTCAACTATATTTACAAATCTTATATGAGATACGTTTCTTATTTTTATTGTTTCTCTTTTCCTAATTTTACCAGACTCAGCAGTGGCTACTACTCTGTGTCTTTTTCTCCTTTACAATCTATTTCCATTTACTTTCTATTCATTCTTCAATTCAGCATGTTCTTTCATCCCAACAATGCCATTCACCAAGTTCCCGAATCAATGGACACATTTTGTTCTCTATGTTATTCTATCTTCCTTTAATCTCTGACATCATTGACTATGTCCTCAGTTTTTGACGCTTGTAGAATGAGTAAATAAAATTTAGGATCATAGAATGTTAGAGCAAATAAGACCCTAGAGATCATCAGACCAAACCACTTACTTTGGGGGTGAGGGGAAAGAGTGACTTGCCAAAAATCAAGGCTCCAACTGGTAAAGCAGTGCCAATGTCTTACAGCATCTGGTCTCTCCACCTACACAGATCCTGCTCTTTCAAGCTGGTCTCCCATCCAAACATTATATGAGCCTGATCTTGGCCAACTCCATGACTGGCCAAACTAGAGTATATTCAAGGTGATAGATTTATCTTGTCTGTCAATTCATTCTCCTCTGCCTCCCTGGGGCATGTACCCCATCCAGGCTGGCCTTTTGCTGGTCATGACACTGGAGAATTAATACTAAAAGAAAAAGATTGAAAGTGCCAGGCAGAATCCTTGAGAATGGCACCCTGCACTGATAAAAGTAAACTGATTAGAACTTTACTGGCCAGAGTTAAAGACATTTCGACCTCTACTCTGTGGAGTAAGACAGTTGCCAAATTGTAAAGAGATATGCATCCAGGAGTATCTTCTCCTTAAGCCTGGGCATTATCATTTGTACTGGTACCCTAGTCACCTTCCGATGTCTGCTTCTCATGAGTATCATGGTCCCTGCACTTGAAAAGGCCCACTTTATACATAGAATAGGTTTAAAAAAAAAACACTTTAAGAAGAAAAATAAGGAGGAAGGGAGGGAATAGGTCAACTTAAGTAATCATCAAATATAGCCACTCTTGCAAGGATAGGGCATTCAATAAAAGGAACACTCCCTCTCCTTCTAAGCAGCAACCAAAGTTGTCCTAGTCTCCAACTTCTACTTGCAGAGATGCTGCTTTTTCCTTGAGCTTTTGGGAGGACTCCTCATTCTAACGGGAAATCAGGTGGAATCTGTTATGTTACATACATTGCACCAAGCGATCTAATCCATGTGTTGGGCAGCCCAGAGCCCTAAACAGGGCACAGATACAAAGAACTTAAACTCTGTACCCTTGTGTCTGCAAACAAATGCACAGGGCGCCTCAGGGTTGGGAAGGAGCAACCATATAGAAGGGTGTGTCTTCTTTTCTAACTCACCAGTACCTTACTAATAGACTTACCATAACAGCCTGATCTCTGTTGTCCTTAAATCTATTCTTCCTACATTTAATTTTTATAGGGCAGCTGAAGGCTAGATTGTCTTTATTAAAATGAAGAAGATAACACATGTAGAAAGTGTTCTGCAAATTGAGAAACCTCAAACAAGTGTTAGCCATTGTTATTGTCATTTGTTAACCAATGCTGATTCCCATTAGGAAGATTTGGTGAGCCTTTCTCTCACTTAGCCACCCTCAGCATTTTGTGCTCTTATTTTATGATGTGGTGAAAGTCATGAAGAGAATAAAGGCAATAAACCTGCCATATGCCACATGCTATCAGAAAAAAAAGACCTCTATTAACAGATTCATTTATTCATTCAGCAAATATTTATCAAATAACTATAATTTGTGGGAGCAATACAGTGGTGAGTTAATAGTCTTTGCTCTCAAAAACATTAGTGTGTTATAGGAATAAAGACATTTTAAAAATTAAACAAATAAATGTATTATGAAAACTTGTGTTAAATACTACATAGAAAAAGGACAAGGTGCCATGACAGAACATAATAGGCGACCTTAATTACATGGGAAGAGGGATTCAAAGTTTAGGATAGTGCATAGCCTTACAGTATGTGCTAGATTTATATTTATTGAATGAATAAGTAGTAAATGAATTAATTAAAGGTCTCTCTGCGTCAGTGATATTTAAGCGAGAACTGAAGGACGAATAGGAATTAGCCAAGAAAAGAACTAGGGGCTTTTAAAGAACTGAAAAAAGCCAGTAAACCTGGAGAGCCAGGAAGAAGGTGACCTGAAGGACTGAGGCAGGGAGGCGGCGTGGGTGGAGCAGGGCACTGCAGGTCGCAGGAGGCAGCTTGTTCTAGCAGGGATGGCCAGCCTGTGAGGCTTTAGCTCAGGAGCAACTTAACCTGATTTCATATCTGAAAGGATTACCCTGGCTGTTGCCTGAAGAATGAAGCTGGGGTGGGGCAGAAGTGGAGATACCACTTAGCCAAACTGTTGTAGGAATCTAGATTAGTGATAGCAGTGCCTGGGACTGGGGCTGAGGCCGCGCAGGTGGGCGTGAGCAGACCTGCTCAGGAGAGACCTTGGACTTAGAATTAAGAGGTTTTTGATGATTTATTAAGCAGCAGTGGGGAGGTCAAAGAAAACCTTGCGGTTTCTTGGCTTGGGCAACTGTGGGGGATGAACTTAGGCACACGGAAGTTTTGGGGTGGGTGGCAATCATGCTTTTAATTTGCAAAGAAAAAACATCCTGGGCACATGAGAACAGTATGTCAGGTCTGGAAAGTGAGGTGGGTAAGATGTAGAATGACAATACCAAATTCCTTTTTTTCTGAAACTGGTACTTGGAGGGCAGAACACAGCTTCCTGTACAGTTTTCTCTCACCACAGATAAAATCTTAGCATTTCTGTGTTTTTTTTTGTTTTGTTTTAACAGCTTTACTGAGATGTAATTCAGATAAAACACAACTCACCATCGTAAATTGTACAACTGAATGGTTTTAGTGCAGTTACAGGTTCTGCGGCCAGCTCCCCAGAAAGAAACCCGATACCCATTAGCAGTCACTTGCCATCCTCTTTCACCCTGCACCTTGCTTGCTGCCTGGCCCTAAGCAACCACTTTCTTTGTGGATCTGCCTGTTCCGGGTACTTCATGTACAGGAAATTACAAAATAGGTGGTCTTTTGTGACAAAACATTTTAACAAAGGAATGCATTACAATTTTGTTTTGCAAAGCTTTTCCTTAGCGAGCAGTGAAAAGCAACAGCTCTGACCCCAAATCACAGCTAGGTAAGTGGGGAGAAATAATTACAGTGTTAGAGGGGCTGCCAGAAATGCCCCCTGGCTTCAGGCCTTCTTGGGGTGGGGGTGGGGGTGGGGTGTTCAGGGTTGCAGAGCTCCCCATCTCATCAGTTTCTAAAAGCATAAAGGCCATTCCTTCCAGCCCTGAGGGGTTCCCTGGGGCTCAGTGCTCCAGGTGAGGAGAAAGCCCCAGGCCTACAAGCATCTCAGGTCACAATTCTCCGCCCTTTAGAATAGAGGGAGGTTATGCTAAAGAGAAGAGGGACTCCAGCAGAGCCAAGGAGCCAGACCGTCTCTCCTGTAGGAGCCACCAGGAAGATCTCCCCCTAAAAGCGTTCACCTGCCAGCACAGGAATTCCTCAGATGCTAATTCTCCGGGCGAATCATAAAATCTCCGTCCACGTGTTTTAGTGCTTTAAGTTACCAAGCACTTGGGCAACATATTGCCTTTCAATAACTCTCATGCTATTCCTTTTGATGGAGCACTCTCTGCCTGTTGCCTTGTAACGATGTTGTTGAGGATGAGGCACTTTGTCTGACTGGTGCTCCAAAAGCACTTTACCTTACCTCTGTTAAAGTACTTAGAAGCTTCGTTATTTGTTTACACAATCTGTTTGCCCCTTTAGACTATGAGCGGCTATGGAGCCTCTGGACACCCTGCACTGAAGGACACATAGTAGGCAGACAGTAAAGATTTTGGTGCTCAAAACCCCTTTTTATAGGAAGAAGACAGAGCTTAAGCCTATAAAGATATAAAGTGATTTACTGAGGGACAGACACTATTCGATAAGACACTTGAACCCAAGACCCTGGCTTCTCACTAGGCCCAGGTGCTCACAGACATTGGTACAGTGGTTTGCATTTCACAAAGGGCATTCGCTTGTGTTGTCTCTGACGACCTTCATAATAGCCTTGTGAGGTAGGCACACCATTTTAGAACTTAATAAATAAGGAAACAGACTCAGAAATATTGGGCAGTTTACTGGGCAAGCCAGCTCAAAACAAAAGTTTTGCAAAACTGTATTTAAATGCTAGCTCTGTCTCTTGCTCGTGATGTCACTGAGTCACAGTTACTTATCTCTAAAATGGGAATTGTAAACCCTGCCTTGCAGAGGTTTCTGAGATTTATAGATAATGTAAATATATTGCTTGGCTCATAGTAAGTGCTGAATGAAAGGTAACTATTATAAAAAAACTGCCACTTTGAAGTTCAAAGCTAAAAGTCACATCTGCATTTCCTAAAGAAGCCCTCTGCTCTGGTAGTATCTTCTTTGCAAGTGTAAATGCCTGGTCAGGGACAATTTAAGACTGTAACATCAGAGCAGAAGTAACAGAGTTGAGTATTGGAAAGATACTGAAATACAGAAGAGGACTGAAACGTGGGGGCTGGAGATGACAAAGATAAATTTTACTGACTTAACTATTGTTTTCGATATGTTCTTTCAGGGTGCCTCATTGCTTGACTGTGCAGCTCACCGTCCCCTTTAATTCTCTGGGCAAGTGAAGTAGAACCTGGCCTCGTGGAACCCATGGCTCCCACATCCTCTGAGCCCTAAAGCTTTACTTTTCTGTTCCTTCTCATTCACTCTGTTCCTTACAGGAGCACATTTTGCAAGCTCACACACTCCCTCGAGACTGAGTAAGTAGGTTTCCAGAGTGGTTATAAATCAGAGAAGCATGTGACTTTGTTTGGCTTTGACGTGTCAACACTTGTCTGAATACGCCTCCTTTTGCAATGTTCGGAAAATGAGGGCCTGGAAGATGAAGTGTTACCTCTTCCCTTGACCACACTTGGAATGAATAGCCTAGTCACTCTGAATTCATTTAGTGTTTATGGGAATATCATATGGAGTTCTGTCGACATTCCCTAACCATTATAATGCAGTTACTGTAGATAATGCTCTGCTAGTGCAATATGTTATCACCATTTTAACAACCTGACAGACAATCGGCTCATATTATCACTTAAATGAATCCATTAAGCAGCTAGAGGCTTCCAGGAGTTGGATGCAAGAATATCAAATGGGCAAACCTGCCACCCCCAACACAGCCAACCTCCTCAGCTGGAGGGAAGACTCAGTCTACCTGAGGGTCATCCAGCCAGTTCCCACAAGGTCTTGTCAAACTGTCCCCTTTGGAAACTAAGTTGCACTTCAGACTTTGAGCGAAGAGAAATTCTCACCTTATTACATCTTTCTTTAATGTAGAAAAGACATGTTGGTGCCTAAGAGCAAAGCAATGACATGTAATCAAATTCACAACTTCAGCTACAGAGCTGAGTGGTTTAGGTCTGAGTCAGGCAGCAAACTACAGAGACCTGAAATTACCACTTGCCCGTTTGGTTTGATTTGAAAGATAATAACAGTGCCAATTAACATTTGTAAAGTGCATGACTTACAAATTCTTATCACATATGCTGTATTTAATTTGTTCTTCAAAAGCAGCCAATAAGGTAAACACTATTATTATCATCCCCATTTTACAGATGAGGAAAGGAAGGTTTTTATCAGGTCTGCTTTGAAGGATTATAGGAGGAGTAAACCAAGTAAGGTTCACGAAGAGCCCAGCAAGACATAGGTGCTCCATGTATTACTGTCTACCACACTGAGATACTCCTCTGTGGACATGTTCTGCTGTCCAAAATTCTCTCGCCATTTCTCCAGAAATTATCTCTAAATACCATCATAACTGGAAAAGCCGGTATTCCTGCTGCCTGTCACCTACCAGACCCAATAAACGGAGATAGGGATTGAATCTTTATGGGCACTTTATTCAGATGGTCAGCGATCTGAGAAGACAGTGAGTTTGTACCCTAATAGACCATCTTAAATTCCATTTTAAAATGGCCATTTTTATAAAGAGAACAAAGTGTAAGTAAGAGGTTTGAAATTCAGGGAAAAGTTAATTGGATTAAAAAACCTAGAAGCAGTTAGAACCAGCTTCTAGAACTTGAGGGACAAGACAGTGTAAAGAGCCCATAAATAGGAGGAACGGGAGGAACCTGAGGACACCGAGGTGGGATTGGCCTGCCAGGGCTTAGAACAGGTCACCCAAAGACAGGGGAGCCACAGAGCTCCGAGGACACAGGGACTCCTGTGGGAGCAGAACCTTACTTCTGGAAACTGGCAAAGTCATCCCAGGGTCAGCTGGTTCTTTAGCCTCCTCCAAGCTTTGGGCTGAATTCCTCCTGGCACTCTGCAGCCTGGGCAGCCATTCTTGGTTTTGTCTCTTGCTTGGAATTCAATGTCACCTATTTCACTTTTTAAAAAATTGTCTTTGAAGAATTGTGGGATCATACAGGAGGTGGAGGTGGGGTCACAGTTCGGTGGCTTCCTCTCTTCTCACTGCTGACCCTCTCCTGCCCTCTGCTCTACTCCTTTCAGAATCCCACGGAATCAGTATGTGACCCATCCTATGGCACATGGACCCGTCTGTTTCTATACTGGGAACAGCCAAGTCAAGCCAGTGTACCTGCCATAGCCCTAAACAGTTCCCAACATTGGCCACTCTGTTTGGGGGGATACCAGCGCCTTCCAATCTTCTCCATCACATTCTGACCATTCTTAAGTGCTGTTTCATCTTCCTTCTGTATCTCTGTATTTCTTACAGGGCCAGAGGGGAGAAAAGAGGACCACCAGAGGAAGTTAAAGGACACTGAAGCAAACTATATGTACTTTATGATGATGGCCTGACACTAATAAGCTCTAAATGGCATTTGGCTGCAGGCTAATGACTTGGCAGAGCTAGACTAGAGAAGTAGACTTAGTTTCTAGCAGGAGTGATGTGCAAAATCACCCCTGCTAAAATAACCAGCGTGGCAGAAAGAAGCGTGTCAGCCACAGGGTCCTAGAGGTTATGAGGTGTGAGCTTCTCCCTCCAGACACTTCCATCTTATGATCATTCTATAGTTGGTCTGGACGAAGAAGTGCAAGGGGGGTATGCCCTGGGGGGAATCAGATTCAGGGCTCAGCCTGGGACTTGGCGGAGATAGTAGGAGGTGCTTTGCTGAACCCCACAAATGGGGACCTTCCTTGAAAGGAAAATATTTCCTGCTCACTGGAGCACGTCTGCAATAAGAAAAATAATAATAAATAACATAAAAAGAAGAAGCAGCAGCCAGAAAAGGATGTTGCCCCCTCTGTGGTTAATGGGGTAAGAAAAGGACACTTTCTCAGCTCTGCCGCCTGTACCATGACATAAATTGAAACAGACAGAATTACCATTGATACAAATTAAAAACAAATAAAAAGGGTACACCAAGCTGATTCTGAGAGTTCAAACTCCATTACCAGCTGATTTACTGAGCAGTGACCTGTGATTGTTGGGGGGAGGGCAGGAGGAGAGAAGAGTCCGGCGAATCCCATCAACCCCGTTGCCATGTGGCACACCAGTCAATAAGCTATTTAATTTAATGGGAAATGGTATTGACGAGCCAGAGAATGCAACTCACAAAAGATGCAGCTGCAAAGAGCAGATAAAGTCTTCAACCTGCCTCACTCTTGGGGTATCCACGCCTCGGCACCTCTTCTGTCAAAATCAGACGAGAGATCCGTGGGACGTGGGGGCCGTGGCGCCCCAAAGGGACGCTGCTTAGGAGGGATTACCAACACAGACAGAGAGAGGTGGATTGGAGAAGAAATTGGTAAGAAAATAGGAAACAGATCTTCCAAACTGAGGACAGTGCTATAAATGACCTTTCAGAGTGAAGGCAGCCAGAAAAGGGAAGGCCAGGAACTCCAGAGGGAAACCCATCAGTCACATCTCAGGAGGAAAACAGCTCATCTGTTTGTTTTAGTCTTTTTACAGGGTCACATCAGGAGTGAAATTCTCCCCAAACCAAAGCCTTCTTTGCCCACCCCAAGCTGAAACTGAGAAAACAAAGCTACAGTGGGGAAGGCTGGAGAGATTTTTAGAAATGGGTGAGACATGTAGGAAATTAGTACTGGAAAAAGCCTAGAAAAGACAATTTGTGGGTTCAGTACATAGTATGCTACAGTGATTGAGCCCTACAGGCCCTACCTACCAGCTGGGCCCCAAGCTCGGTCCCGTGAATCTCTCCTGAATAGATGTTATTTGTAACTGAGCTGCCAGAGCCCCAGGCTCTTCTCTGCCATCACTTCCCAGTGAGGGCTGGAGTGCAGCCCTCTGCCCCAGGCTCTTCGCTTAGGGTCTAGCTCTGGTCAGCTCCTTTCAATTCCCCTGAAGTTCTTCTCTCTGGAGCAGTGCTTCTCCACTACGGTGGTAGTGTTGGTGAGAATAATTCCTCCCCACCCTCAGGGAACAGTTGGCCATGTCTGGGGACATTTTGCCGGCCTCTAGTAGGTAGAGGCCAAGGATTCTGCTGACCATCCTGCCATACAGACACACAACAAAAAACACTCAACCCAAAATATCAAGAGCACCATGGTCAAGAAACCCTACTCTAGAGGGAAAGTAATATAGAAAGAAAATAATGCACCAAATGCCAGAGAGGAGGCAGAGCAGGGGGGAGCAGGATAGAAAACATAAGGCCTTTGCCAAGAGGACACTTTGCCAAGTGTCCTTTTGGTGTGGTAGTCCCCAATTACCCCAATCTCTTTCAGCCCCAGATAGCATCTGGAGACCTCCTGTCAATAGATGAACCCCTGGGGAACTGCAGCCAGACATTGGGTCTACCTCACACACACTTCCCAGGACATCCTTCAGTCTGGTGTGGCTCCAAAAGGGTTTGAGTGCACAAACCCCTTTGGAGACTGAATTTTGCAGTGCTTGCTTCTCCCCACAGGGCACCTCACTACCTGCAGTCAGGCTCAGGCCCAGCTCCCCATACTTCCTTAGGATGGCTTACTACTGAATCCCCCCACCCCCACCTGCCCAGGGATGCTGCTGAGGTTGTTACCAAGAAAGTGAGCCACGTCTTTCACATCATAGAAAGACCAGAGTTCCACTTCTGAATGCCTGGAACTTCAGGCAACAATTCTCACAGTCCCGTAGCACCAAATCTGTCCTCAAACAATTTCTGTCACATAAACTCCCCTTTCACTCCCCAAATGGTTGAGGATCATTTCTCAAGCCCCTTAGATAGTGGAGCACCCACAGATGTTCTTCCAGACGTTCTTCCTTTACCCCTTACACGTGGAGCATCTGTTCCTCCCCCTGCCTTTGAGCAGTGGCCCTCTAAGGGGTGTGGGCAGAGTGGCAGGGCATTTCCCCATTCCTAGGTCAGGGGATAACGGATCTGGGATTAGCCAGCCCCGTCAGTGCCTGAGAGCTGATGTTTCAACAACATGAAGACTCCTTCCAGATAAACTTCTATAGCAACTGACAGCATCTAAGGAATGAAAGGTGTGTTCTGAATGTCAAGTGGGGTCAAGATCAGAGAGGGAAGGGTGGCACTGGAGTAGAGACAATGGGCGCTGAGTTTGGAGGCAGGTTATAGACAAGAGGAGATGGGCAGCAGGAGGCAGGGCTCTCTGGGTGTGGGCTGCTCCCTACTCTCCGCTTTGTCCTTCTTACCCTCACCCAGAAATGGGTGAGTTGCTTGTCGCTAAAGGTTAAAGCATTACCTGAATTCCACTGTGATAGCAAAAAAGGAAGGAGGAGAGATTGTGTTACATTCTTCCAATCTTGAGAAACTTAGGACCAAGGAAATAACCCTGGACTTAAGAGGCATAGATGCAAGTTCTACCATCATCACTTTTGGCCACCTGCTGCTGGCCAATGACCGGGCTGCTATAAACCGTGGTTTCTCCACAATAAAACCATAATAACCGCTCTGCCTCTACCAGAGCCTGTTTTGAGAATCAAATGAGACAATAACTGTGAATATGTTTTGTAAATGGTAAAACATTAAGCTAGCAGTCCCCATAATGTTCTCTGTAGAACATTAATTCCATGGGATGTGAGTGAGATTTTCAAGTCCAAAAAAAGCAATAAAGTTAAAGAGTTGTTGTTGTTGTTCTAACTGTGGAATTTGTGACCATCCTTCCGGTACTAAATTGACTGTGGAATCTTTTATCGCAGAGCATCTCGCATGACTAAAGTTGCAGAACACACTTTGGGAAATGTTTCTTTATAGAAAAATAAGAAATTATTCATACTATTCTTGGCTGTTGTATGAAGCATAGTGATGTGAAGAAAAGACAAGGGTCAGGCTGCCTTGGCAGCTAGAGAATGCAGTTTAGGAACTTGTGCTCTGGTGAGTCTAATGCAGATCAAAGTTTGGGAAACCCTCCCTTTCTTAGAAAGTGCAGACCGCATGCCATAGGTTAAATTGTGCCCCACCCCAAAAGATATGTTGAATCCCTAACTCCCAGTACTGCAAATATGACCTTGTTTGGAAATGGGGGTCTTTGTAGAGGTAATTAGGTTAAAATGAGGTAGATGGAATGGGACCCAATCCAATTCACCTAGTGTCCTCATAAAAAGGGGAAATTTGGACACAGAGACAGGCATGGCGGAGAAACAGGTTCTTGGCGACATGCCATGGAAGGTGGAGAGAGATCAGGGTAACGCATGTGTAAGCCAGAGATTGCCAGCAAACAACCGGAAACTAGGAAGAGGCATGGAACAGATTCTCCCTCAGAGCATGCAGAAGGAATCGACCCTGCTGACATGTTGATCTAGGATGTCTAGGCTCCAGAACTGTGAAGCAATAAATTCTGTGTTTTAAGCCATCCATTTTGAGGTACTTTGTTATAGCAGCTTTGGAAACTAATCACCACTCCTGCAAAGAACACGGCAGTCCTGTACATCAGCTTTGACAAGGGTCCGGCATGTAGCTGGGACTCAGTAAACAGATGGCATCGGAGCTGGGCTCTATTTAATAAGGTCATAATAAAGTTTGCGGAGATTTCTGATATTTCTTTTCTTTTTTTTTTTGAGCTCAAAGCACACTATATGTGAAAACTAAGCAACTCTAAAGATGAGCGGTCTTCCTTGGGGGAAGCATTCAGCCCCACCCAGGTGAGGAAAAGGGGGATGGCATATATTTACAATAGTTGAGATATTCAAGTCTCTTCCACAAACATAGCCAGTGAAGTGATGGGAGAAATCTGGGCCAAGTGTTTCTTCTGCGGAAACATTTTGCTGGGTGGAGACTTCCGTTGTGGCTATGGTGTCAGCATCAGGCATGGAAAGGATGCCTGAAAAGGTAGGGAACGTGGTAGGTAAACCTGAGTGCTGCCCATTGGGTTCCAGATAAAACTCCAATAGCCTGAGGCAAGCAGTCTTCTGAGAATTACAAGGGTTATTCCAAATGCTATTTGATGAGACATTTCTTAAGGCATTGCCTTTTTTCCCCCCTAGGATATCAAATCTTCACTAGTATTTAAACAGCACAGTGGTATGTTTCTTAATGGCTTCTGACAGGGTTAAATATTTGTCCTGTAGTGGGAAATATTTTTAATGCCAATAGTGTAAATTGCAATTTCTGGCTTTTTACTTCACAGAATGTTATTAGCACTCAGCCATTTCCCAAATTTTTTCTAATATATTCTATTGAGAAAACTCACATTTTTCATCAGCTCTGGCAAATGAAAATGTAATATGGACAGAATAACAGTTTTCATTTTGTCCAGACTTCCAGGAAACTTCAAACTGTATTAAATGTTCAACCTCAATAATTATTAGAACTTTTGCTTCCTCTATTTTTTGTGTGTGATTTTTATTTTCTACTTCTCTTTTTTAAGGATTTAATTTATATATTTTTAGAAAGAGGGGAAAGGAAGGAGAAAGAGAGGGGGAGAAACATCAATGTGTGAGAGATATCAGTTGCCTCTCAGAGGCCCCTACCTGGGCATGTGCCTAGGCATGTGCCCCAACCGGGAGTTGAACCGGTGACCTTTCAGTTCACAGGTTGGCACTCAGTCCACTGAGCCACAGCAGCCAAGGCTCTACTTCTATTTTTCAAGCCTTATTTTATCATTAGTTTCTGAAACATGTCTTAGATATCTTTCCTGAGCTCTAAACCTCAAATATCTAGCTGTTTATTATGTAGTTCTGCTTGGATATTTCACAAAATCTCAAGCTCAAGATTACATTCTAGATGTATATCTGAAGAAACCCTAGACACTAGTTCAAAAGAATAGATGCACCCCTATGTTCACTGCAGTGTTATTTACAATAGTCAAGCTGTGGAAGCAGCCCAAGTGCCCATCAGTGGACAAGTGAATAAAAAAGGTGTGGTATATATATATATACATATATATATATATATATGTATATATATATAATGCAATATTACTAGGCCATAAAAAAGAACAAAATCATACCATCGTGACAGCATGGATGGAGCTAGAGGGTATTATTCTCAGTGAAATAAGTCAGTCTGAGAAAGAAAAAACAACCATATTATTTCCCTTATATGTGGAATCTAAAGGAAAACAAAAATGAACAAACAAAACAGGAACAGACTCATAGATACAGAGAACAGACTAATGGTTGCAAGAGGGGAGGTGGGGCTTAGGGGCTGGGTAAAAAGGTGAAGGAATTAAGAAGTATGAGTTACTAAGTGGTAGTTACAGAGTAGTTATGGGGATGTAAAGTACAGCATAGGAAATATAGTCAATGATATTTTATTGACTATGTAACTAAGGTAGGTACTAGAAATATCAGGGGGAACACTTAGTAAAGTAGAGATTGTCTAACCACTATTTTATACACCTGAAACTAATCCAAAATAATATTAAAGGTAAACTGTAATTTGCCCTGGCTGGTGTGGCTCAGAGGATTGAGTGCCAGACTGCAAACCAAAGGGTCGCTGGTTCAATTCCCAGTCAGGACACATGCCTGAGTTGTGGGCTAGGTCCCCAGTAGGGCATGCACAAGAGGCAACCACACATTGATGTTTCTCTCCCTCTCTTTCTCCTTCCCTTCCCCTCTCTAAAAATAAATAAATAAAATCTTTAAAAAATGCAAACTATAATTTAAAAAACTTAAATTAATAACAGTAAAAGGACTACATTCAAAATCATGCTTTTACTTTTCCTTCTAAAACAGCCCAATCATCCCACACTTCTGTCTTGCTGAATGTCACCACTTCACTCACTTTCCCAAGCCACACATTTGGGAAAACTTCAGACCCTTCCTACTTTTTGACTATCCACACTGCACACATTACCATTCTGTTGACCTTGATATACTATTTCTCAAGTAAGTGCTACCTAGTAAGTTTTCCTTTCTACAATCTAGTCCTTCAAAAAATTAACCCAATGGTGTTACTTGCTTTTTAAAATTCTTCCCAGGCTTGTCCTCACTGTGAGGATGAATTCAGACCCCCTTAGTAGGGTACACATGATCACTTCTCCAGCTTTAGGCCCCTTAATCTGGCACTCAAAGCTTACATCCTCAGCCTAAGGTCATAGGGCAAGATGTACATACATGCTCATCTCCTCAGTCTCAGGACCCTTCATGCGGGTCACATGATCTCCTCATAGCGTCAGTCTTCATAGCACAGGACACGGGCTCACCTCTGCACATTCAGGCTCCATCATGGCACACGTGCACACCTCTGCAGGTTTAGTGTTCTCTCTGCTTTCAATTGAAATTTATGTTCTAGGCATTTTGAATTACCATTGATTTCACAATGAGAATCGATCTTAAATATATACAATCTCTGAGCCTCTTTCTTCTGGGTCAGTACCACTACCATTAAATATCTCAAAAGCTCTGGCTCAACCAGACATTACAGTTGTCTCCCCAGAACAGAGTGTCAGAGGAAAAATAAATGGCAGGCCTTTGAACCTGCTGCTTCTTTTTTTCCTGGAGTGGCCTCTTTGAACCCAATTCACCTGGACAATTCCTCCTCATTCTCGGAGACTCGGCTCAGGCACTGCTTCTTCCTCTGGAAAGGTTCTGCTCTTTCTTGCTTCCCCTTAACACCTACCTAGCTGTCTTGCCTGTGTGCTTCCAAGGTATCTTACACATAGTTTTACTGTATGCTATCGCACTGTATTGTAATTATACGCTATCTTGTCTGTACTCATCACCACCACGACCACTACATTTTAAAAGTTCCTTGAAGGCAAAAACTGTTTTGTATCAGTTCTGTCCCCAGACTCTAAAACAGTGACTGTCACATAATGTGAATTCAGTGGAAAGTTTTTCCAGGAAATAAACCAGTGAAAGCCTTCCTATAATTATATGAGTTATAGTAAGTAAATAAAAAATAATAGCCTTTGAAATATAAGATCATATGAAGCACAGTCAGTAACAATTATTACTGGTCTACTTTATTGCAAAGTAGTTTGTGGCTACGACTATGTTTACTACCAGTCTATGACATCCCCAATGTAAATCACATGTAATTAAATGAAATTCATATTTTTTTTCCTATACAGCAAAGCCTTAGAGTAAGACTTGGTCTCTGCCTCTAAGAAGCTTACCTCTAGATATAAAATAAGACTCTCTTTTAAAGATAATGAAATTGAGGCACTGAAAGAATAATTCACACAAGGTCATTCAGGGGATAAGTGGTGGGGCGAGATTCAGACTTGGGCACTCTGCCTCCAGATTCAGACTTCGTTTTTTAGCTCTACATGTTGTTGTATGGAAGCTATAGGAGGTCAGAAAACTAGATGGAAAGACGTCATGGGAAAGCTAGAATTTGTTCTGGCCTGAGAATCAGCCACCCACAAATATAAAGAAAAAGGAAAGGCATTCCCAGAGGGACACAGCATAAGCTAAGGTCATACTTAGACAAGTCATGGAAAATATAACAAGAGTGGAAGAAATGTATTAGTTATTCAGAGATAATAATTGTTAAACTAGTCTGACTCTATTTTCTCCCAAGGTTTTTTTCCCTCTTTCTAAATACTGTTTTTGTTTTCAAAATTGAGATCAGATTGTATGCACAATTTTAAGTCCTCTTTTTTAAAACTTGTATGCTAACTAATATAAGCTTTTTCTTGTTACTATTTGTAGACATGATGTTAATGGCCCTCTGATCATTAAACGGATGTGTGATAGCTCAGTTAAACCTTTCCCCGTGGTCGAACACAAAGTTATGTACAATATTTTTTATTAGAAATGATACTGCTAAGAACATCTTTGCCCATAAAATTTTTACATGGTTACTCTCATTTTCTTGGGATAAAATTAAAAAGTAGAATTCCTAGGTCTTAAGTTACTAAATTTTTACTGTGCCAGGTAATTAAACTAGTACTTGCTGGAACGAGGGCCTCAGTGGTAAATAAGTGAAAGTCCCTGTCCTCAGTTTACATTCTAGAGGAAAAAGAAATAAACATAGACAAATAAAATACAGTCAGGGGAATATTTTAATTTAAAGGAGTATGAGCGAAATCTGTGAGACCCCGGTGGAAGAAACGGCCATCTCCACTGAGAGAGTAAGGACAAGGTCATAAAGGAAGGACTTCTGAATTATGTTTTTATTAGTTTAATTTGATGCTTTATTTGGGAGAGACAGATACTGTTTCTGAGTAAATCTGAGCTGTTGAGATACTTAAAGCTGGTGCTACTAACCCAGAAATTATGTATTTTTAAGAGGCACTTGCCCGTGCTATTAGCTAATTATTACTAACTCATAAAACCTAATGAATAAATAAAAAAAAAATACTGAGTTACCCAACCCCGGTCTGAGGTTAGATAATAACCCATCATTCAATTCCTTTCCTCTTTGGGAAAAGTGAAAGAAATGGGAAAGAAACCATTTCTGTTTTGGAAGATTCTGGCAGCAGCACCTCCTCAAGAACCATTGAGAAAACAGTGAGGAACACCAGCGTGTCCAGCACTCTCTCCTTTACGCTCACCCTCTGGCCTAGAAGTTTCCAGACTTTCTCAGTTTATGGCACCTTTAGCACCTCAGTCACTGTTTTCATGATATCCCTAAGCCAAAGGAAATACCCAGCTGTTCCATTTGTTAAATGGTATGTTAGTTACATGCCTAGCTAAAATTAGTTTAACTATATAATAATATTTATGTCCTAACAACATAGTGGTCATTCAAAAAATGTAATATGCAATAACTGAAAGAAAAAGTATTTGTATTGTATTCTTAAATGAACACAATTACTTACAAATGGGATATATGTATCTTGAAATCAGATTGAATGCTGCCACTCTTATTTCCAGTCCCACATTGGTTTTCATGTAGTATTTGCCTTTGACCATAGTAATGACCAGAACCACAGCTTCATGTGATGCCATGGTACATTGCTGGTGGGAATGCAAAATGGAGCAGCGGCTGCAGAGGCAATATGCTGGTTCCTCAGAAAAATTAAGCATAAGCCCTGGCTGGCATAGCTCAGTGGATTGAGCGCGGGCTGGGAACCAAAGTGTCCCAGGTTCGATTCCCAGCCAGGGTACATTCCTGGGTTGCAGGCCAGAACCCCCAGCAACCGCACATTGATGTTTCTCTCTCTCTCTCTCTCTCTCTCTCTCTCTCTTTCTCTCCCCCCTCCCTTCCCTCTCTAAAAATAAATAAAGAAAATCGTTAAAAAAAATTAAGCATAGAATTACCACATGATTAAGCAATTTCACTTCTGGGTATAGACCCAAAAGTATTGAAAGAGGAGATTCAAATAGAAATTTGTATACAATGTGCATAGTAATATTATTCACAATAGCCCAAATGTGTCCATCAACAGATGAGTAGGTAAAATGTGGTATCTAGATATAATGGAATATTATTCATCCTTAAAAAGGAAGAAAATTCTGACATATGCTGCAACACAGCTAAACCTTGAAGACAATGCCAAAAGAAATGAACCAGCACAAATAGAGCAACTGTTGCATAATTGTACTTATGTGAGGTAACTACAGTAATCAAACTGATAAAAACAGAAAGTACAGTGGTGGTTGCCAGGGGCTGGAGGGAGGGGAGAATGGGGGCTTGTTTTTTTTGTTTTTTTAATTGGTACAGGGTTTTACTTTGGGATGATGAGAAAGTGCCATTATGTTTTGGTAATTTGAAGGAAACAAGAACAGTTTTTCTGTCTTTAGGCACAAAAAGATGACAACTTATACATGTAAAAAGTATTTTTGGATTAGTAAAAAAATTCACCACTCACCCTCCCTTTCTCCAAGAGTATAAATAAGGCTCTGCCTTAAGCCTCTGCCTCTTCTCTGTATTAACATCCACGTAGAAAGATCAGCAGCAGTTTGGGGGTGTGGGAGGAGTTCTTATCTTAGATTTCCACTGATGATAAGGAACTGACTGGGCAAATTCCAGTGCTCCCCACCCCTTATTGTCCGGTCGTTCAGATGTGCAAGGATTGGGTAAATCACTTTACTCACATGCTCCTGAGAGGGAAATTGACTCTCTGAGTGATTAAGTGAAGTTCCTAAGGCTACACAGCTAACTCTGTCCTCAGGATAGCCGTACATCCACTCCTGTTCTCTTTTTTCCCTGCCCCCACCCTATGCCTGCTCCATTTCAGCTCCTGGAAAAAGAAACATTGCAAAGATTTTCCCTACAGAGCCCACTCATTTTCTTGGGTGCTGGGGCTTACGTAGAGCTGAGAGTGCTTATGATTTCGTCTGCCACTTAACTGAGATTAGCTGAAAGCAATCTGCTTAAAGTTTAAGCATCAACTTATCACTTTGTTAACTGTGCATTCATTTCCAAGGGGATGGTTAACTTTAATGGGAATGAGGGATTGAATCATGAGGCAACAGGTTCTGTGACATGTGGGAGCCAGAAGGGAAGCGAGAGCCCTTCCCTGTCAGATGTTGTGTGGAGGGGGATCTGGTGGAAAGCTCTGGATTAATTTTCTGCCTGCAATTTCCCGCAGGGGACAGACAGGAAGGCTCCCATTCTGTCACCCTGTGATTGACATCAAGAGTTCCTTCTGCTCCCAGGGCAGGACGGATGGATGGTGCCTGAAAGAATGCAGTCAGGGAGGAGTGGGGCCAGAATTACTCATAGCCACAAGAAACACAGACAGATGAAAGGACCTCTATGCTCATTCAGTCCCACCACTGTGCAGGGGAGGGAACTGAGGCATAGAAAGGGATAACAGCTTGTCCTATAATACACAGCAGAACAGAGCTAGACTAGAATGAAGCAGACTGGTTTTCCCAGCTCTCACCTTCCAAGAATCTCTCGACTTCCCAATAGCAACAAAGGACATCTCGCTTAATTCCATTAACCCAAAACCAAATTTTCTAAGCTTTTAATAAAACAGCATTCTTTGATTTTTATGCCCATGTGGTTTTTATGTATCCTTCAAGGAGAAGCAAAACTTTTCCTTCAGAAAACTGACAGGCTCACAACCCCTTGTCCCATGATTATTTTTTTTCGACCAACCATCTTTAAGCACTGTGGTCTACAACCTCTTTTCTGTCATATGAGATAGGGAAGACTTAGGAGTTTTAACTTGGTAAAAATGAATGAAGCAACTGGAGGGGAAAGGTAGTTATAAGAGATCCTACACATCTGGAGAAGTAGACCTGACTGAGAATCTGGGAGCTTCAGTCTTTACCCTAATGTCTGAATTAAAAATATTTTCTTGCTTGGCATTTTAGAGGTGCCAAACCCTGGCTCCACTTCAACAAGCCAACCTTCTCTTACAGAGTATCCATTCCAGGTCAGACTGGTACCTCCCATTCCACATGCCCATTCATACAATTATGGTGCATATGACCTTGCCCAATATTCTGGGAATTAAAGAACAATCCCATTTGAATAGCTTGCAAAGGACCTGGTATAAACTGGTACCATTCAGTTTTAGGTAGTTCAGGAGATAAATTTAGTAGGCCCTTACCAGTATCTTCATTTAATGAAACTGTGGTAGATTGCTACAGTCATGGTCCTCAATTTTTTATTGCCTCATGTGACGTATTGGCTAATGGAACAATAGCAACCATGACACAAGCAAGGACTTCAGAAATACTTGAGCATCGAGACTTGCCCTCTTCTCGCTGCAGTTCGGAGCTCTGAGTCCATCACCATGTGAAGAAACCTGGGCCAGCCTATGGGGGGAAAAGATGCAGGACTCAACTATCTGTATGCCAGACTGCAAACTGACCCCCAGATGTGTGAGGGAAGCCCACCCAGAACCATCCTACCCCACAGCCAATCCACCAGGTGCCCCCAGGTACATGAATTTCCCCTGCTGAGGTCAGCTGAGCCTAGCCCAATCCAGCTCTTAACCTTGCCATTACTGACATTTGGGGCCAGATAATTCTTTGTTTGGTGACTGCTCTATGCTTTGTAGGGTATTTAACAGCATGCCTGGCATCTCCTCACTAGATGCCAGTAACATCATCATCGCCCCTGTTAGAAAAACAAATTCTTCTTCAAATGTGCCCACATGTCCCCTAAGGGGCAAAATCACTGCTTAGAGGTTGAGAACCACTCATCTAGAAAAATTACCCAACAAAATCATGAGCAAAATAAATGGTTATTGTTTCAAGCCATTAAGTTTTGGGGTTGACTGTTATGCAACTGAAACTATCTGATATAGAATAGGGCAGATCTGGAAACATGTCACTCAGTAAGGATAAGCCTTGTTTTATGAAGCTATAGCATGTGCGTACTAGGTCGTGATGTGCAATGCATTTCTTGCTCTAGGCTGTAGTCCAAAAGGCTTACATTTCCTCTGAATTCCAAAGGAAAAGGCATGGACCTGGATTCTTGTCCCAGCTCTGATACCTATTAACTGAGTAAGGTTGGGTGGTTTGTGGTTTTTTCTAAACTGTCTGAGCCTTAGACTTCTCATCTAACCCAACCATCCTATGTCAAATTTAGTTATGAGGGATAAATAAAGTGCGTTGCAAACTATGAAGAACCATGGAAGTGTTTATTAATGGCTTCTCTTTGTCTTCTTTTGTCATCCCCTCTCCTGGATGCTCCCCACCTCCCTGCTTCTAGTCAACCTTCATCGATGAGAGTTCAAGGTACACAGCTCAGGCTCCATCTAGCACATGAAATATCCCTTCTCTGATTATTAATTAAATCCTTTTGGCACTTCTTAAATGTGCGAAATGTCCACTTATTAGTGGAAGGTCAATCTGACACTTACCACTAATTCAGTTTAGCATTCAGTTCCATTCTATTTTGCTTACATATGGTTTTAGTTTCTCTCTCCACCTAGTCTTCAAGCTCCCTGAGGACGGGGACATGTTACCTCCTTATTTGCTTGCCCTGTAGTGTGTAGCTCATTTCCCTGGGTACCTGAAAGTTCTTTAGGAGGCCTTAATTCACTGATTCTTATTCAAAAGACATGGCGTTCACTTTCTTTCCACTTTATAGATTTTACCTTCAGAAGACCACAGTCTCCTTGGTAAATTAGCCTGTCCCCTACTGGAATCCTGTGAGTCCCTTCTGGGGTCTGAGCCATCACCCAGCTCCACCTGCCTGATTAATATTGGAGGCCAGGAGTGGAATAACAGCACCATGCTGACTGTTTGGGGTATCAGCAGATAAACCATTTCCTAAGAGGAATATCACCCACTGGGAAAGCAGCAGCTGCCTGTGATAACTATGCTTTTCAACTGCAGAAGACCTGGGGCCCCTGACCTCCTCCTTGGCCACAAGCCCTGAGCCAGGCAATTAGAGGGCAACAGTTTCACACCCAGCGGGGCTGAGTTGAATCCTGTGCTTCTCACCTGGTTAATTCACGCTCTTCCCACAGGAAGCACGCGGGCATGAAAGGCACCTTTGCAGGGGAGGTATCCTTGTTGCTGTTGGGTTCTCTGAGGCTGTGGCTGGCTTTCTTCTCTGGACCATTGTTCTCTGCCTCAAGTCCCCCACCTCCCACCACCACCCCAACACCCACCCCAGGCTTAGGAATCAACCCTGCTGGGCCAGCATGGTGAGTCTGGGCTGAAAGGAGGATTTACTGTTTGTTGTTAGACTATTAACAAGCACAGTCTGTTAATACTCTCTGATTGATTTCTGGATGCTTTTTTCCTTCTGGACTGTTGGAACTTGGCTGCGGAGGCTGGTGTGAGGAGACAAAAATGTTTACTTGGTTTCTCATCCCAAGGGCAGCTACAAAAATGCACAGAAACAGGAGATGACTGCCCAGGTAGGAAATGTAGAGGAAAATCACATTATCCAGAGGAGGAAACATGGTTGAGGAAGCACCCTGGACTTGGGGCCTAAACTTCTGAGTTTGAAACTTACTTATTCCCAGCAACTGGTTCTGTTTGTAGTTGTCAAGGTTCTGCAACCTTGGGCAACTCGCTTAAGCCCCCTGAGTCTGTTTTCCCCCTCAGTAAGTAAGAACAATCACAATCCCTCTCTCAGAGCTCTTAGAAGCTCTCATGAAATCCTCCCTGGAAATTCTGAGTAAATAGGATCACTTAGTAATACACAAATGGAATTAGATCACTTCCATGATACAATAAATGAGACACAATGGAAAACAGGGCAAATGGTGTCTAATTATTCATTCGACACAATGGACTTAGATATTTTCTGTGACTGGTAATTCTGGGAATCTTAGGGGAAATATGGCTCCTTTCTCTCTCCCTCCATACTGAGGGGCATGCCAGTAAATATGCTCTCAGAAGCAAATGGAAGTGAGCTTTTGTTTTCTTTGAAGGCACTGACTAAAAGCCACTCTTGGTTTCTAGTATGAAATAAAAAGCCCAATTTTTCAGTGGAAGATTTTAAGTCGAAGGAGCATACTTTTCAACATGGAGGGCTTGAAAATGGAGACCAATGCCTTAGTAATAATATGCATCCATATGGCATGTAAGAGTTTACAAAGGAAGGTTATTTTTCCATGAAGGTGTCTGCCAGTAGAGCTGGTAGCAACAATTCTAGAATTCATTCACTCAGTAAATCTCTACTGAACTTCCACCACAAGCAAGTCACATTGAGGCCCTCAGGATATAGTAAAGAAGAAAGCAAGCAAATCACTGTCTTTGTCAAACTTATATACCCCTAAGAGACTGTCTAGGAAGAATTAAAAAACATGAAAATAGAATGTCAGGTGCTATGAGGAAAATAAAATGATGATAG
This sequence comes from Phyllostomus discolor, assembly GCF_004126475.2. Classification (NCBI taxonomy): domain Eukaryota; kingdom Metazoa; phylum Chordata; class Mammalia; order Chiroptera; family Phyllostomidae; genus Phyllostomus; species Phyllostomus discolor. The sequence continues at coordinate 8,007,910 of NC_040916.2, read as the reverse complement.
ACACTATACTATATGCAGAGAATAACTCTGGGGCGCCATTTTAGAAAGAATGGTTAGGGAAGGACTTTCTTAGGCATTGACATTTGAACAGAGATTTTAATGAAACAAAGGAGACACATATATGGATTTGGATTTGGGGGGAATTGTTCCAAAATGAAAATAAGTGCAAAGGCCCTAAGTCAAGAATATGCTTGGCATGTGTGAAGACAATTGAGACCCACCCCTGTTCAGACTACAGGCTTTCTCAAGATCCTTTCCAGCATTTTCTGTCTTTCTGAAAGAGGTTCAGTCCTTTAATTATTGCTTATCCACTCTTACGGGTAATGTAGCAGCAACATAAACTTTGCATTCAAGTGCAATGGAATTTCCAGCCCAAGCTGGCTGAGTTTAGCGTGTCAGCTGTTTCGAGTAGGGCCCCTGAACTCTGAAGGAGCATTTGGCACTGGTTATCCTGATGAGACCTCCCGAGGCCCCAGCACTCCCTGTTTAACTTCAGAGTGAAGCGAGAAGAAGTAGTAGGTCCTATGAACGCTGTGGTGAAAGGAACCATGGGAAGCCCCATCACCACACTGCAGGACTCCTGACAACTGCTAGCAGTGGAAGAGTCAGCTGTAGAATGAGAGGGGAACAGAACATTGCTGGACTGGGGAGGAACATATAGGGTTGTCTTTCTATGTGGCCCCCAATCCGAACCAGGTCATGGAAATCTACATGCACGGCTCATCACTCTCTGCGTGTGAGAGTGACAGCTTCATAAACAGCCAGCTTTGCTTCCCAGAGTAAGCAAAAGCGATCCTTGCTGTTCTCTGTCACCAGCTCAGTGTCACCTGGCAACAAAGGACATGAAACAGCCTTAGAAGTTCCTTGTGACCGCTGCAATGTTAAAGTAGTTTAACTCGTTTATGGGGACCCTCCTCTTGTCTTTATGTTCCATTTTAGATAAAAACTGTCATGAGTGAGATTCTATTTACAGTACCTTTTCCTCTTGGGAAGCCAGAATGCAACTAGCTAATGCACTTACTGAGGATCCCTGGATTTGCCAGGGATTCAAGGGGTCAACAAGAGGGAAACAGACCAGAGCAAGAGAAGGAGATGAACAGAATCTTTCTCCCTGGCTGCTCTGTTGAATTCTTCTGGTTCTGTATTTACTGCTCTTTGTCACTTCTTACCAATTACCTAGATTCCCACATAGGAAGATTTGAAAAGCGGACCAACTTGTAATCCCCTCCTTGTTAGAATCTATTGCCACATTTCTGTCAATTAGGGCTAAGTGCTCTAAGTATGATACACCTGCTGTTTTCTTACCACCACCCCCTCTTTACTCTGCCATTTGGTTACCACTTTTGCCATAGTCTCTGTGTAGAATTCAGAGTCATGAGTAAGCTAGACGCACCCTTGAAACAGACGTAATTCCCACAGCGAGGCCACTTGGAAAGGCTTTCAGAAACTCAGGCCCTGGATGCCCTTTCTTCTACCCAGTAAGTGTGAAAGATACAGAATCTCTCACAAGAGTGATCACTAGATGAATTTTCCCCTCAGTGGTACCTTTATCCACTGTCAACGTTCTCCTAGGAATGGTAGTAGCCGTTTTGGGAAAAAGAGAAATGTAGGCTCCAGTCCTGGCTCTTCACAGATAAGTCGTGTGTTTATCTGGGGTCTCAGTTGCCTCATTTGTAAAATAAGGGCATTTGAAGCAAATCATGCTCCTCAGAGCCACAGGGCTCTTCTGTTCTCACTTTAACTAGAGCATAGCTGTCTGTTACTCTTAATCTTGGACCTCCATGTGGGGTTTTTATTCATAGAGACTTTCAATAAAAGAGTTTGAAAACCACTGGGCTAGATGACACACTCTGAGCTGAAAAATTTGAGAAATGCCTAGCCTCTGAGAGCACTCTTGTTGAAGGACGAGTTGCTATGTTTGCACAGGTGAGAGTGATGTTACTGTTCTCCAAATGTGGTCCCTGAACCATCAGCATCACCATCAGCTAGGAACTGGTTAGAAGTGCAGATCCGCATCCTCACCCTAGAGTTACTAGATCAGAAACCCAGGGCAGGGGCCTCCATCAGTCCACGTTTTTACAAGTCCTCCAGGAGATTCTGATAGATGCCAAAATTTGAAGACTACTGCTGCAGAGGAATAGACTCAATGCAGTTTATCCAGATCCCTTAAGATGCCCTTTCCCATCACATTACCCTTATGTTTTCAAGGCCGCAGAAGACACACACTTCCAACTTTCAGAATCATGCAACTCAGCTTCCAAAGGTGAAAAGCTAGCATCCAGAACCCTGACCTATGGAGAAAATGAGAGGAAGGACTTTGAAATTGCCTCAAAGTGAAGGCCTGGTTCCTTTCCGCAGCTGTCTCCAGGACACGAGAGCTCTCCCAAAGGAGGTGCCTCACTTATTAACATCATAACTCAAGCAAGTTGCTTGGAGTCACCGCACATGGAAAATTGCATTCTGCAAAGTGTTGAAGCTGCAAAGTCACCAGCTGAGTCGATAGACTTTTATTTTAACGATGTTTGTGATCAATATTTAAACAGGATTGACCGAGCCTGCTGCTAGTGCACCTCTCTCTTTCCAGCTGCTTGTGAAGATAAAATATTTACTGGGGTGGGGGCTGGTTACACATGGTTTGAGGCCAAGGGGGGAGTTTGTGAGTGTGGCATAGGGCAGGAGTGATACAGGATACATTGGTACCAGGCTTTAATGGACCTGGTGTCACTCTTTCAAGGCTAGAGGTGCTTTTGTTCAGACATTCTGGGAAGATTATGAGAGAATAAGAGAATATATGGAAAGACATCGTCAGTAATCATATAGAGTATTAAGAGATTTTTCTTAAAAATAGTCACAGAATCTTGCTTTCACTGAAACCAACAACAATTAGTAACTGAAAGCATGGCTCTGGGCTCAGACAGCTAAAGTGTAACCCTACCTACTATTTCCCCAGGCATGCTACTCACGGTCTCTGAGTCACATGTTCCTCATCTGTAAAATGAGGCCACGAGTTGGTAAACTAACTATAAATGAGACACAATGTAAAGCAGTTGAAATATTGGCTCCTTATAGTGAGTGCTCAATGTGTTAGGGAATTATTGGTTGACCTGGGACTCAAAACCCAGATCTATTTGTCTCTAACATGATCTGTGTACAAAATCAGATAACACTTTAGGACATGGAATAATTAAGTGTTAAGGCATAGAGTAGAGTCTCTATTAAAGCAAGTCTGAGTAAAGAGAAAAGCCAGAAATGGCCTGAGAAACCAGGTGGCACTACAGCAGGTCCTTGAATAACATTGCTATATTCAAGGTTGTTTTGTTATAATGTTGGTTAGATGTCATAGGAACTTAAGTCTTGTTTATATCAATTAGTCCCTGATAATATTGAGTTTGTTTTATGTCATCTTGCTTAAAGTCTCAGAATCTGTTGATGACACCAGGTGAGGACTTCTTGTATATGGAGAAGATCAGACTTAGGTCAGACCTGAAAAAGTAAACAGGACAACTGAGAAAGGCATTGGGAGAACAGCTAATGTGAAAATACCACCCTGCGAGGGACTGTGAATCTGAGGTATTTCTGCACATTGATTCAAAGGAAGAGTTGGACACCCAATGGAAAAGATACACCAGAAAATATGTGGTCTAAAGAGAGGTTAGAACTTCACTTCCAAAGGCTGGGAAGCAAGAAGGAGTGCCTGCTGGGTGCTGTGCACAGAAGATTGGTGGGGTGGAATAGGGTGAACAACCTGTACCAGTGTGTCCGGGACTTTCTCATCATAGCACTGAAAGTCATGAGTTCCAGAAACTGATCAGCCCTAGGCAAAACAGGGTCATTGGTCAGTATAATCAAGAGAATCAGGGGTATATGCTTTCCTAAAGCCAAAGCAAGCAAAGTTCCACAGAGACAGAATGATCGGCAGCATTGAATGCAGGACAGACAAAACCTGAGAAGTGTCTATTAGATTGGCAATTAGGGATTCACTGGAGACAGATTAAAGAAAGGCATGATGCTGTGATGTAGGTTCTGGACTTGACCTGCCATGGGAAAGCGTTGAAGTCACTCTTTTCATCAGGGGAGTGACCAGATAAAAGTCATCTCTTAAAAACCTGATTTGTCATAAGACTTTTTAGGGCTCTCCCCCCAAAAGTGACCCAATTCAAAACTGAGCACACACCCCCTGAAATGCAGCTTGTGGAGCCCATTGGTTCAGCATTCCTTACCCCTGGTGCAAACAGTTAATACAGTTCAATGCACTAATCTGTGGTGTTTGCTTCATAATGATTCTGATGTTTCCAGGATGGTCAAATGACTGACTTGCCCATTGCTCATGGGAGCCTGAGATGTGAAAGATGGATTGGTCACCCTAGTGGCTGCCTGTGGGAAGTCTGATTTTGTTCAGATGAGTGACTTCAGGCAACCTCTCCTCCCCCTCCCTCCATGACCTTCAGTTCCAGGCTCTCTGTTCCTCTCTGTCTCATGAAATCCTTACCTACTCCTTGACTGCCTGCCTTCCTTCCTTCCTTCCTTCCTTCCTTCCTTCCTTCCTTCCTCTCTCTTTCCCTCCCTTCCTCCCTTCCTTTTTCCTTCCTCCCTTCCCTCCCTCCTTTTTTTATTTCCTTTTTTTCATTCCTCAGTTATCTCTCCCTTCCTACTTTTCTCCTTTTTCCAACTTGTCTTTCTTATCTTTCTCTTTTTCCTCTTCTAGCTTATTTCTTAAGGTCCATTTTCATTTAGTTGAGTCTTGGCAGGAAAGGGGCACAAAAAGCATTAAGATTTTTTCTTGTAAAGCGTGGGCTGGAATCCAAAAGTCCTCTTAGTACATCCCAGGGTCACAGAGCATATCTACTCTGCTTTTGGCCCAAAGAGTTACTGTACCCAAATCAATGGAAAGCAATGTATCGCTTTAACTTGCCTCCTTGAGATAAGGCAGCTGGGACAGGCCACACTGAAGAACATAGGAAATTCAACTACTTTCTAACCAGATAATTTTTTCCCAAGATGCAAGAAACTGTATCCCATAGCTTTAGTTTCACAGACCCTTCTATCGTAGGAGACTGAAGGACTCTATTTCAGGGGAACAAAACAGATGCATATGGAAGATGGGCTGGCTGCCTTTAGTTACTATATGAAGGGTTGAACCAAAGCCAGCATGGATTATTTTAAAAGCACAGATATATTTATAAAGTCAAATCAGTCTGGATCTCATTAAACTTGATGCTCTCCATGTGTGTATGAGTAGGCAGTGTATGTGAATATATGTCTAGATGTTTTTATCTGTCTAAAATTCTGTGAAGTCATCCCTCAATGAATGCCTAAGATCAGCTTCTGTCCTTATATCCCCCTCTTCAGAAACCACAGTGCTAACTAAGCTCAGACAAACTGTTTCTCCTTAGAAGTCTCAGTGGATGTCTTGGGGTGCATTTGAGTGGGAAGTGCAGGTTTCTCAGTGTGTTACTTGTGAGATCAGAGATAAGAAGCTGAAACAAAAATTTGATTTGGTTTTCAACACACATTGTGCTGCATTGGCAACAAGCCACATACACTGTCATTTATACAGAGTAGTTCTGTCTAGATTGCTTTTATAGCATCACTTTCCCTCTGTTCACCACATAGACACTCTCCTAATGCATTTGTGTTTGTGTGCCTGTACATGTCTACAAACTATAAAATTATAAGTGTATATATATATATATATATATATACTTATATATCTATATTTATGTATACTTACACAAACACATACACACCTACACACAAGGTCTGTCCAGAGAAAGTCCAACCATTGTTAATATAATACAAATGGTTTGCATGACATTGGTGGAATCTGGCAGCCAAGGAGAATGGACTGGAATGTGCATGCATGAACAATGAGGACCTCACTATACTAGTCAGTGGGGGTAGTAGATGCCATTAAGTGAGCATGTATACTGAGTGGCCATCACACTCAAAATGACTGACCTAGTAGAGCACTGAACCCACATCAAATTTTGCACGAAGGTTGAATGTTCCTCCACAGAAACTATTTGGATGATTTGGAAGGCTGCAGCTATGGGTATCTGGTGACTGGCAGCTTCATCATGATAACATACCCAGTCATGAATCATGTCGCACAGAGTTTTTTGGGGAAACATCAAATCACCAAGGTGATTCAGCCCCCCCACAGCCCAGATTTGGTGCCCTGCAACTTCTGTCTTTTCCACAAAATAAAATCACCTTTGAAACAGAAGAGATATCAGACTGTTAGTGAGATTCATGAAAATATGACGAGGCAGCTGATGGCAATTGGGAGAACTGTGTGAGGTCCTAGGATGCCTACTTTGAAGGAGGCCGAGGTGCCATTTTCCTAGGTACAATGTTTCTTGTATCTTTTATCTTCTTCAGTAAATGTAGAGACATATTACATGGCTGGATACATTCTGGACAGACCTTGTGTGTATGTGTGTGTTTGTGTACTTACACACACACATATATAAAAGAGTGTATACACACACACACACACACACACACACATATATATATTTTCACTCTTTTGGGTGGAAATGTATTTTAAGTACAGCGTTCTTTATAATCTAACTGATTTTGGTTTCTTTTTTGCTCATATAAATTTTCTCCTCTATATATGTGTGTCTGTTCTTCCAAGAAAAAAGCATTTTTCACAGTAAGTTAATCCTATCTCACAGATTTCACTTGCCTTCTCTCAATTGTATATAACCCTTTCGTGTGTAATCACAATTTAGTCTCCCTCCCCTGTCAACACACATTGCCATTAACAAGACCTTCACTGCAACTTTTAGAAATACTGTAATACTTAACCTTCCTCCCTCCAGCTCAAATCTGGTTACCATTTCTCTTTCTACCTTCTCAGTCCTGCTTCTGTGTACCCCTGAGTTTCAAGGCTTACTCTGGATTCCTTCTTACCTATTATCATTTCCTTGGAGACTCTTCCCTTCTGAGGACTTTGGCCAAAGACTCCATGACAATGTTCCTCAGATCTCCATCTTAACCCTAAAGCTAACCCTTCACCTGTTGTTTACTTCCACATTTCCAGCTATTGTGTATATACAATTTTTTTTTTACTGAAACTTGCCCCAAATTTACTGTCTAAAATCAAGCCTAATATGTTTTCCTTTCAAACTGATTTTTCATCCTTTATTTCTCACATCCCAAGGCATCACCATTTTATTTCTCTCTCCAGGCATTTCTCATCAGTCCCTGAAGACTGCCAGTCTTGCTACAAAGATTCAGAGTTTCTGTTGCTCACCAATCCTTCAGCCAACACAGCCTTATCAATACATCCCTTGATTTTTGCAACAGATTCCCCACTTTTTTCCTCTGCACAGTTGTCTCCCATTTCCCACCCCAATTTCTATATTATTGACACAAACTCTGCAAAATATTATTTCAGCATCTGAATTTTTTTAAAATATTTTATTTATTTATTTTTAGGGAGGGAAGGGAGGAAGGAAGAGAGAGAGAGAGAGAGAGAGAGAGAGGGAGAGAGAGAGAGAGAGAGAGAGAGAGAAAGACAGAGAGAGAGAGCGAGAGAGAGGGAGAGAGAGAGAGAGAGAGAAACATCAATGTGCAGTTGCTGGGGGTTATGGCCTGCAACCCAGGAATGTACCCTGGCTGGGAATCGAACCTGGGACACTTTGGTTCCCAGCCTGCGCTCAATCCACTGAGCTACACCAGCCAGGGCTAGCATCTGAATTTTTACATAAGAGCCCACAGCCTCCTCATCACCAACTGAGTCACGTACAAATTTAAAACTCTTTTCTAGACCCAGCTTTATCCTTTATCTCTCTAGTCATAGTTATCTCCACACATTGCTTCAGCCTTTCACCATAACTCTCCTCTTCCCAGATAGCCACCAATGCTGTTTCTCTCACTTGAATGCTTTTCTCTTACTCTTCACCAATCCAAACTCCATACTTTCTTATGGGTCTAATTCAAACCCCATTGCCCAAGTGGAGTTTTTCCAGATCACTTCTCCCCTCCAGTGTTCTCTGAGTTGGAGTTCTCTCAGCACATTTATTGAGACATTTACTCATATGTTTTGTGCATATGTTTTTTGTCATATAAATTCCAGTTGTCTCACATGTTATTTCCCTAAATACACATTAAACAACTTAACAAACCAGACCTTGTTCAAATCAAGTGCAATATCATAAAAATAGGAGATAAAAAAGAATGCTTATTGAGCAGATTAATCATATTTTGGAAGAGGGGTCTGTGTTAATCTGCAAATGAGAAAAACTCAATTCAAACTGACTGATAAAGAAGGCATTTACTGACTAATATCTGGAAGTTCCAAAGATAAAATTGGTCCATGACTTGGTTGAGCTAGGGCCCCATCAGAACTAGGTTTCCCATCACCACACTTGACTCTGTACTCCATGTTGGCTTTACTCTCAAGCAAGATCTCTCTATGAGGTCTCTCTGAACCTATCAGAATGAGAGATTCTCTTTCAAATGATTACCTGGAATTTATTGCTATGGAACTAACCTAGTTATATACCATTCCTTAAACTGTTCATCATGGCCTACAAGACGGAGATTGAGCTCACTGGCTGGAGCTGGTTCATACATCCATCCCTGAGCCTGTCGATAAAGTGAGGGCATTTGATGCTCTGTCCAAGTGACCGGGGTCATGAGCAAGGGGTTTTCCCCATGTAAATTATGGCTTTATAGTCAGAAGAAAGAAGAACAGATGGGGGACAGTAAAAACAACAAATTTCCATCGTAGGAGGTAATTCCCCATTTATCACTAGATGATAAGGCTTAGTACTCTGGAAAGAACAAAGTGAGTCGAAGGGTGGGCAATTGAAGATGAAATGTTGGTTACTGAGTGGTTTTGCCTTTTCCCCTATGATGAAAGAAAATATTAGCTCTGTGCAAAATATCATTCTTTGCATGTGCTCTGCTTCCCTATCAGATCTGCCTTCATTCACTGTCCATAGTAAAAAGAAACCAATTCAGGGAGATATTGAAACATAGTCAAATTTTGTTGCAACTTCAGAATTAGAATGAAAATACAAAACAAACTGAAAGGCAGGTCATACGGTGGGATTTCATATAAAAGTAAAATGGTCCCTCTTTTGCAGATTTAGAAAGAAGGTTCAGGTGAGTTAGATCTGTAAAATGAAATGAAATTAGCTTTAACACTATAATTAATATTTATTAAGTTTTAAATACAACAGACATCATTGAAGTGAAAGGCTGATTATTGGTTCAAAATTTCTTACATAAAATTTGACCTTTTCCTGCTGGAACCCTTTCCAGCTTTCTGAACAGAAGATAGTGCTACATAATTCTAATGCCCATGAGGCAGAGGAATTGGTTTTGAAAGGAAAAAAATAAAACTATGCTTTTTTTTTTTCTTCTTCTCCCTAATAGAATGAACAAATACATTGATCTATTCTTCTTGCCAAGCCCTGTGAGTCTCTTTTCAGTCTGTTTCTGTATCATACAAATTCAAGGGAGCTTGGCAGGGGCAAAATGTCTGGGTTCCCAATTGAGTCACCAAATTGGCCCATTAACCACATTTCAGTTTTCTTTCCTCCAGTTGTTGGTAGCCTTCATTCTCTAAGTGAAAACTAATATCGTTCCTTCACATGGGGCTCCTTAATGACACTGGGAAGCAAAGTGGTGACTTCTTATATTGGAGTAATTTGTTCAAAGCCCGAAGGAACTCTGCAGCAACTTCATCAAGCCAGCTCCTTCTCCCCCAGCCAAAGTGCAGGCAGTGAGACTTGGACTGGCTGCCCAAGTTAGCTGTGTAGCTAGCCTATCTTTAAACCACTGATGATTTAAAAATCACAAGGAAATAACTTTCCAAGGGGTCCAGTGGGAGAGAAAGCATTAGCAAACACAAGTTAAAGGAGAGAAGAGTTTATCTCTGATTTTGACAACGTATCCCCAAAATGAATTATTATAGCTACAGAACAGTGGTTCTCCAGGAAAGAGAAACAGAATTATTTCTTTATTCTAAGCAATAGTCTCATCTCTAAACTGACAACCACCAGACTTAAGAAGAGGGCACCCCTCTGTTATGTTTTGTTTTGTTCCACTGTGTTAACTAAAACTTAAGTAGCCTCAGAATCTTCTCAGCTAGTGGCCAAAATGTTTGATTCCATTGACCGACTTTTGTTGGCATCATTCAGTGTCAGTAGTTAGACTTGCAAGTGATAATTCAGCATCCACTTCTGGGCCTGGTGCCCAGTGTTGGAGCCCACAGTGTTCTCCAGAGCTCCTCCTGTGTCCAGCCAAGCTCTGTACCCTGCCTGCTGTGTTGAGCTGCCCCACTGTGAACATCATGGTATAACCTGGGGACTCTTGGCCCATGACTTCTGGCTACGATGCTTCTTTTCTCACTCTATCTTTGGTTCCTTTGGGGGATTTCACTCTTGGGTACCATCCTCAGTTCCTCCTCAACTTCAATGATTAACAATCCTTACCCTATGCTGACGTCCTGCATTCTCACCTATGATTAGAGCCATGAGCACTCTTCCGGGCTCAAGAGACATATACGAACAGGAGTGAGCTCTAGGGCCTTCATGCTTTGTAAAGCTGGAATATTAACATTTCCTCACCGGTTAACTCTTTACCTCATAGGACTGGTATTAGAATTATGAGAATGGAAATATGTAAAGTGCTTACAACAGTGTATGGCAAATGGTGAACACCCAATAAATCTTAAATATTTTTGCTATCCTCACTTCATTATCTCACCTGGAGCTCTCCTAGATGTTCCTCTCTATTAGCTGTTAGAGACAAACTCATTCTCTTTTTTCTTTTTTTAATTTAAAAAACAAACTCCATCACTTCTGGAAAGACAGCAAAATAGGACAGCTAGCAAATGAACTAGTAGGTTTCTCTCAGCCAAAAAGTCCCTATCACATTTTTGCCATGGCTGTAGACACAGGTTGTTTTCTTTTTTCAATGGGAATCAAGTTTATTTTTATCCCCAAGGAATGTCCACAATCTTCCTTTCTTCTCCCTGCCAATAATTCAAACCCAACCAAAACAGGAAAATAAAAGCCTTCATTTGGCAAGTGTCTCTCTGGAGCCACCCTGGAGAAGAGAAGGCAGAAGGAAGAGACTTCTATTGCTCACTTGGCAGTGAGGGCGCCCTCCTGAGGCCAGCCACTGCAGCAGGGCTGGGAGAGCAACAAGCTTCTCCTTCTCCACCCTCTTTGATCTTTCTCTCAGCTCCCCTCCCTCTCTACCCCATCCTTCCACGGCCTAACACCCAACAAAATGTGATCATTTGCATGAAATCAATGCCATGATCCACGCACAAAAGCCCAGAGAATTCTGCTATGCAATTGTGTGAGTAATTTTTCATGAACCAGACTCCTGAGTACTTGCCAACAAGCTAAATTATCCCCTTGTTAAGTGTTGTATATTTTCTTCACTTTTTCTTCTTTTCCATGTACTTCTTAATATTGATAAGGTTCTCACAGTTGAAGGGAACATTTGCATTTTTCTTTAGTTCTCTGTGCAGCAAGCACTTCAAAGGACCTAACTCCCTCTGCTCTTTTATTTTCCATTCTCAGTACCTGAACTGTCTTCAGCCCAACCTCTGAATGAAAAGATGGTACCATTTTAGAAGGGAGAAGGGGAAGCAGATGTTTAAGGATTTGGATCTTAGATCTAATACCAAAGTTACACGAAATCTAGGCTTAACTTCTTATTATGTAATCAATTAATCAATTAACCGCTAAGTGGTGGGTGACACTGGGTTTCAAGCCCTATACTAAGTACTTTGCTAACTCTAAGACTAAAAAGAATTTCTTTTAAAAAGAGACCTGTCTATTAGTATGGATAAATGAGAGCAATTTGTGAACACTGGTGTAACGAGTATAACTGTAAAGTTGGTATGGGAGTTGGGGAGAGGTCCTGAGGGCGAGACAAAGTAAGAACAGGTTCACGGAGGAGTGGGGAGATAGGGAAATGGAGATTAGGTAGAATGTAGGTAGCAATAGGCAAGGGAAGTCATTCCAAGCAAAGAGAAGATTCCTTATTTAGTAATGATGATTGTCATAATTAGATAATGAGGATGGATTTCAAATGGCCTGACTCTTTCCTTCATGTACCACTTGCACTGTGGCACTCTTACAAACACACAGTTTTCACATACTCCCAGGCTCCCAATAAGCCAGGCTCTGTGGCTAGAGAAGGAATATGGTAGAGAGGGTTGAAGAGAGAATTCAGTGGAGAGTAGATTTCCTCTTGATCAGACAGAGGATGGTACAGCAGGCTCTTAGCAAGGTAAAGTGGCATTTCTTGGCCTCAATTGCTGTTAATATAAAAGCATACCATTGGTACATGTACACAATGGAATACTATGCAGCAGAAAGAAAGAAGGAACCCTGACCCTTTGTGACAGCATGGGTGAAACTGGAGAGCATTATGCTCCATGAAATAAGCCAGGTGGTGAAAGAAAAATACCCTATGATCTCGCCTATTAGTGTAATCTAATCAACAAATCTAACAAGCAAGCAAAATATAGGACTAGAGACATAGAAATAAAGAACAAGCTGACAGTGACTGGAGGGGAGGGCAGAGGGGAATGTTGGGGGAAAGAAGGGAAGAGTCATCAAGGAACATGTATAAAGGACCCATGGACAAAGCCAAAGGAGGGAGGATTGAGGGTGCAGCAGGGGAGGGTAGTGGGCGGGGGGAATAAAGACAACTCTACTAGAACAGCATGAAATATAAGTAAATAAACAAAGTATATCAGCTGTACACTCAAACACACACAGGCACCGTTGTAATTGGAATTCTGATGTACATACTGTTTTTCAATTTTATTCTTTTAATAAAGCATGGGCTTTGAGGATATGCTGATAATTAAATATTATTTTAAAATATAATTTAATGGCTGAATGAGCTATCAGATTGTTTTGCCACAATACATTCAAACATTCTCCTATTATTGCCTGTTTATATCATTTCCATTTTTTCTCTATTACAAATAGTACTGTGATAAATACCTTTAATATTAATCTTTGATAACATTTCATTGATTTTTAAGATATACTTCTAGGAGTAATGTTATTGAATCACCAAGTGTGGATAGTTTAAAACTTTTTATAAATAGTTGTAAATTGCTTTCCAGAAACATGGTACCCATTCTTATTTTCAGAAGTAGTGCAAAAAAAAAATGTATTAGTTTCACTAAAACCATCTCAAACATGGACTACTACATACACTTTTTTCCATTTAAAATTTTAAACAATTTCATACATACAAAAGACTATATTATACTTTGTAGTTATCAAATATTCATACAAGTTTAAAGTAACTTATGAAAGTTTTAAAACCTAAAGGGACACATTAAACCCTGCGACCCAGGTTAACAAACAGAACATAAATGAGAGTCTGCATTGCTTGTGTGCTCCTTCCCCTCATACCCCAGGGCCTTCCAACTTCCAAGAGGTCAACACAAAGTTGAATGTTTGGTCAGCTCTTTTCTCCATAGTTTTGCCATATGTGTACATAACCTAAATAATCTACAATGTAATTAAACTTGGTCTTGAACTTTATAAATATGATACTATATGTATTTTCAGCAACTTGCTATTTTTACTCATTTATTTCACTGCTTTACCGTGGTTTTTTTTTTTTTTTATGTGAATGTATAATGGTTTGTCCTCTTTCCTGTTGATGGATATTTGGGTGTTTCTAGTTTGGGTCTCTATGGACAGTGCTGCTGTGAAGTCTTCTCCAAGCCTCCTGCTTCCATCGCCGGGGGTGCTTCTCCCAGGCAATGATTTACAAACTGGAGTATGTGTGGCCCTGGGGCAACATGAGGCTTCAAGAGGCACATGGGCATAGAGTATGTTCAGGGAATCAGTTTGCAAGTCAGCAATTTCTGTTCATACAGTTTCCTTAAAGCAATCCCTTCTAACCTCTCATATTTAATAGCTCTTTTCCCACTTTACTAAAGGAAAGCATACCTCTCACTCATCCAGATTCTTATGCTAGTGCATTAAATTAGTATAAAAAACTCCAGGATGACAAACAAAGGGACATTTTAAAATTTTATGATGGTGTTGAGAAAGCAAATGACTTTAATGAATGGATAACAAATCATGTTGCAAGTCAGATGCTTTCCAATTCTTTGTTGTCTAGAACAACAAGTTTTCAGCTAGTAGATTATTTAGAATAGTTTCCAATGATAAAATCATTAATCATAAAACACTAGGTGATATTTGGCACACAGTTGGATATGAATTCAGAGAACTGAGTCACATTGCTAAACAAAATTCCTCCTATTCCTGTTTATTTGCAAGAACAAGGATTCATAGCACTTGCGTCTGTAAAAACAATGAATAGGAATAAAATTGATGCTATATTCTGTCTCATTCAAGCTGTAAATAATATGTATCCTTAGATATATAAAACTGATTGAAAAATTCTAACCATTTCAATAAAATATATGTTTCCAATAAATTTTTAGTTTCATAATTAGTAATTATCTAACAAAGTTTGTGATTTATCCACATCACTTCAATCAACTGTTTATTACTCCTAACTATAATAACTCATTCCAGGAGAAGTTTTTGATATTTAGAACCCTGTGGCCTTATAGAAAAGCTTTGAAAAATTCAATATATGCATGTATTTTTGCTCTAAAGATGTATGAGAGGATGATCAATTAAAGCATTTCAAGCATATAACTATATTGAATTTGGATAAGGTTATTTAAGAAGACATGGAATAAAAAATATAGGTCTAAGGACAAAAGAAGTGATTAAAATCTTAAACCATTAAAGAAGAACTTGATCATATATTTTTTCATTTAAATTCAATACATAGAAAATTATACTTGTTGCCAGTGAAAGGCTTGGATGATAATTTAAAATTATGCAAGCAGCACGTAGTGTTTCAGAATTCTTTTAGGTGTGTAGGTGAAAACATCTGACAACCTCTAGTTGAGGGTATACACTCTAGTGCAGGATTGTAGTATCAAATGGTGTGCACATATTCAGTATTTCCAGAAAATATTACTTTGTTTTTAAGTTGTCCAGCCCGATCAGAGCTACAGAGCTCCTAATTGCTAAACACCCTCCCAAACACTGAAAGAATTTTCCATTTTTGCCAAGCTAGTGGGTATAAAATGGCATTTCATTGTGGTTTTAATTTGCATTTTCCCGATTTAATGAGGTTGAACATATTTTCATGTTTATTGGCATTTGTGTTACTATTATTTATTTTTAAGCTTTGCTAATTTGATTTACAAAAAGTGATGCTTCATTTGCATTTCTTTGATAACTAACAGGGTTAATAGTTTTTCAAATGCTTATCAGCCATTTTTATTCTTTATGTGAATTGTCCATTCATATCCTGCTCATTTTCCTACTAGGATTTTTAAGGTCTTTCTTATTAATTCAAATGAGTTCTATTAAGGCTTGAGCTCTTGACTTGTCATATTTATTGTGTTTCAATCTTGAGATAAATTGTACTTTTTTTATGATACTACACTTTTTTAATATACTTATGAATATGATTTGCTGATCTTTTGTTTTAGATTTCTACATCAATATTTATAACTCAGATTGTCCTGCCAGTATTCTGCTCTATTTCATTTTGTGAGTATGGCATCAAGTTTTAGTATCATGGTAATGCTTGCTTCTTAAAATGAATTCAGATTTCTATGTTTTTCTAGATGGACTAGTCAATTACATGCTATGGAAATTGTTGCTTGAAAAATTTACAGAAGACAACTATAAAATAATGTACAACTGATTTTTTTGGAAGGGGGAAGAATTCTGAAAGTGAGTTATTAGCTTTTTTCTTCCTTTTACTTTAACCTAAATTTAGTGTTTTACTTTCTCCAGCAAACCATCAATTTCATTAAGAACTTCAAATGTATTACCATTAACAAGTATAGTTTTGTTCATGGAGTTTAAAATGTCCTTTATACTGATCTAATATCCCTCTTCTTATTGCAAATTGTACATATTTGTGTTTTTTTATTTCTTACTTATAAATGTAAAAAATTAAATTATTTTGCCCTGGCTGGCATAGCTCAGTGGATTGAGTGTGGGCTGCAAACCAAAGTGTCGCAGGTTCGATTCCCAGTCAGGGCACATGCCTGGGTTGCAGGCCACGGCCCCCAGCAACTGCACATTGATGTTTCTCTCTCTCTCTATCTCCCTCCCTTCCCTCTCTAAAAATAAATAAATAAGATCTTTTAAAAAAGTTTAAATTATTTTTCTCAAAAGACTATCTCTTGAATATATTTTTATTGATTTTTTGCTTTATTTTTCATTTCTCCTTTGAAATGGGTTTGTTTCTAATCTGTTGACTACTTAATCTGTTTATTCTTTTTCATTGACTTTCTTTTTTTTTACATTTTAAGTGTATTTTATTGATTATGCTATTACAGTTGTCCCAACTTTTTTTCCCCTTTATTCCCCCTGCCCTGCACCCTCCCCACCTTCCAGCATCCCCCTCTTAGTTCATGTCCATGGGTTGTACATACAAGTTCTTTGGCTTCTCCATTTCTTATACTATTCTTAACCTCCCCTGTCTATCTTGTGCCTACCAGTTATGCTTCTGACTTTCTATTTAATAATGAAAACGTTTGAAGATATTTTTTATCTTACTATCTCAGGAAATATTTTCAATAAACTAGTTACTGCTTATATCTTTCTCTTGTTATTAATCTTCCAAATATGAAACTCTCACCCTTCTTTAAACTGTATTAACTGGTACCCCAAAAGGTATAAAAATAAATCATAAGTTCTTACCTTCCACTCCAAGCCCTCCACACTCTGGCAATAATATGCATTCCTAAAGTCAACCCCAGTACATCCTATATTTACATCTTATTCTAGAGACAAACTACCCGAACACACATATTACCAAATGTTCTAACCACCACACATTTGCCCATGTTATTCTTTCTACTGGGAAATGGCCTTTTATCAAGCCCTCATTCCTTGAAATTATTAGCATCTTTTAAAATTTTATTCAGCCCCTGGGTGGTTGTGGCTTCCTGGGTCCCTGGAGTCATGCGGAGTTGGAGCCACCAGGTGATCTCCTATGGGCCACTTGACTTCACTTTGCCATAAGTGTTGTTCACGGGAGTGTTGCCTTGTGAAGGGCCTTCAATGGTACCCTTTTTTGTTGATGGACCAAACCTTGCAAGGCACATCCCATAACCACAACACCGGTTCAACAAGGTAACCATACAGCATCCAAATCTGGACACTGTTTTTACTAAAAGAAGCCACTCTTAACAATTATACCAGGACAAAAAGTATAAATGATGGCTATCTTGAGCAAACCAAGACATATGTTTACCATCCAACTAACTCTTGTGATCTATGTTTATATAATACTTAATATAGCCACACCTTTCTTTTTTCTCTGTAGCAGGGGAGCAAAGTGGATATAAGAGCACATTGTATAAAAGTATAAAGAAAGGTTGTATAGAAACAAAGTGTGTATCAATACAAATATTCTCACCTTCTTCAATGTGCCTTCTATTTGGATTTTGTAGATGATCTATATAGATTTTGGTTATTACCAACAACAGGTATCAGAATTCCTTGCCCTGACTATGGCCTCTTGGGGTCCAAGCCAGTGTAGGAAAGGCAGAGATCCATCTGGTTCAAACAATCCTAGGATATTATATTGACCTTATAATGTCTGAGACATGTCATGGAGAAAGTGATGTGATGTCCCATGCGTATCACACTGTCACGTAGGTTTTAGAGCTCCCGATGTTACCATATTTTATCAAGTCTTGTCCCAATTCCACGTGTTCTCCCATCACCGTGACAATACACATTTCATTAATAATGGAGACCTGAGGGAAAGCCTCTGGTGTTAGGCCCCTCTCAGGACTCACCTCCCACTTTGGCCTTCCATGAAACTATTCTGATCCTAGACCTTGTGCTTTGAAGATTCCAGGAGATCTCAATTTTGCACATCAGAAAGGAGGCTAGTCAAACACTATAGATGGTGAAAATGCAGGATTTCAACACGATTTCCTAAAGCAATGAGCTGGTATAAGACATGGAACAAAAGGAAACCATTATAAAGAATGATAAACCATGTAGATCTGGAAATCAATGTCTCCAATGGCTCTGATATAGGAAAGAGAAGAGACAGATTCTCAAGTTTTCAGCCTGTGTTTTCGGTGCCTCTTAGTTCCAGGACTTATGAGTGGGGCAGCAAACAACAGTATTTGTGAGATGAACTGGTCACAACTGTTTAGCTCAGTTAACAACATCCTTGGGTCCCTGGTACTTTTTCCATTATAGGCTTGGTCAACTTTTAAAGGCCCTGTGATGCAGTTAAAACAAACAAACAAAACCAAGACTGTTATCAAACAGACTTACTATCAATTCCCAGCTCTCTTACCAGTTGTGTGACCTCAGATGAATATTATTCCCCTGAATCACTATTTCCTTTCTGTAAAATAGAAGGAATAATATTAACATTGAAGATGTTAGTGTATATAGGAGCCAGGAATGTGAACTATTCTCAATAAAAGTTAGGAATAACAATAGTACTAAAATTATCACCATCATCATCATCATCAACGAGCTTTGGAAGGAAGAGGTTTGAGCCCTTCTTGCAGAAGTGCTGTCATCACATAAATTGCACCTCAGCCACTGCCCTGGTTCAGAAACACCAGACATACCATCTAGCAGTGGAAGATATCAGAAGTAAGATCAGGGCCCTATAGTCCAAAGAAAGTGAAGGTCAAGAGCATAAGCAGTCAGAGTTAACAGCAACAACAAAAAAAATTAGTTTCTACTTTCTGTCTTAGGAAGAGGAGATGGGTTGGTCAGAATAAGAATGTATGTACTGAAGACTTTAAATATCTGGCTGTCCTATGAGAGATTTTCACCAGCACCTACTGGTGGTTTGCACAGTTATCCCCTCTTCCCCATCATGGGGTCATAGAGGCTGTAGAGCACAG
Source organism: Phyllostomus discolor (assembly GCF_004126475.2). Classification (NCBI taxonomy): domain Eukaryota; kingdom Metazoa; phylum Chordata; class Mammalia; order Chiroptera; family Phyllostomidae; genus Phyllostomus; species Phyllostomus discolor. The sequence goes on along the minus strand of NC_040916.2, from coordinate 7,988,964 downwards.
GGGACTCAAGTGATAGAAGGAGAGGCAAGGGAATGAGCCTTTTCATCTCCTTCAACCAACAGGCTCTGTCCCATAGAGTCAACCCAATGGAACCAATTTTAAGTGTTCTTTGTTTCACTTCCCATTACCTAATCAGTCCATTACATGTTGAGCCTTCTTTTCTGCCAAAATGTTTCTCTTGCCTTTCATTTCTGTTTCAGTGCAACTGCCACCATTCCATATCTAGCCCTCGTCAGCTCATGCCTGATTTAATTCAGCACCTTTCATGCAGATGTCTCCAGGGTCTGCCAACTCAAATACATCCATCACAGCTGCCAGTATAATCTTCCTTAGGCCACGCTTTTGTCACATCATCTTCCATCTCAAGGGTCTTCGGTGTCTTTGGTCCCCTTCTGCCTCCAGCCTCACCAATCCCATGCCTCCTTATTCCTCACAGCTCCCTTCCACTGTGGGCAAGCGTATTGACTTCTCAAGCCCTGCATATGATTTTCTTTCACAACTTTTATGTACTATGTCCCTGGCCTAAAATATTCTCTCCCATTCTCTCTACTAATCCATGCCCCTCATTGCCTTTCAAAGTTTAGTTTAAAAATACACCTTCCTCTACACATACAATGTTGCAGTAAGTCACACCTCAGCTTGTGCCTGGCCTTGGATATTGTGAGATAAACCATGGTCCCTGACATTCCTCCTAGATGCCCAAGAGTTAGCCATTAACTGTGATCTTGATCCTTCCCCAGGTGCCAGCTTTGTATTATGGCTCCACCACACAGTAGTCCTCACTTGATGATATGATAGTTTATAAATGTTATGACTTCATTTCAATCTCTCTCTCGAACTGGATGAAAATTCCCCAGAGGCAGCGATTCTGCTTTCCATTGGCACCTCCTCTGATCACATATGCATAACGATGTGCACAGAAGCAGCTAGAGCAATGTGTGTGCCTGCCTGAAGTACAACTCTCAGATGGCCCTGGGAAAAATGACCTTTCTATAAGAAAAATAAATTAGAAATAACCTCAATACTCAACCTTATAAATACATAATGGACTATCGCTGTGATATAATGTTATTCATATCTCAAAAACATTTTGAAGGAATTTTTAGTGACATGCGAAAATGTTACCATATAAACTTGCTTCATATCTATGATTTTATATAAACATGGTATGTAATTTCAGTGTAATAATATAAAGAGAAAAACATGATAGAAAAAAGAAAGAAAGGAGGGAGAGAGGAAACATGATCTAACAGGAAAAATGCAGCAACATATAAATAGTGGTGATCTCTGAGTAGTTCTGCCTCCCTGTTTATGTTTTTTTTAGAATCTCTTGTTTCCTCAAATTTTCTAAAATGATCCTTCATTGCTTATAATATAAAGAACATAGATTTTATTAAAACTGTAATTGCTTATGTGACATTTCAAAGCAGTATTTTTTAAATATAATCGAAAGAATAGGCAAGTGTTAAGATAGAGAAACTAATTGATAACTAAGATAGTAACATTTTGATATTCAGGAAACTGCCAATTGCTATAGAAGGGACAGCTATTTTTTAGTGGGAAATACACTATGTATCAGACAAGAAGTGTTTTCATTTAGGACATGTTGACAACCCATCCCTTGAATGTCAAAGTTACCACGTCTGTCTCTACCATCACCTCCACCACCATCAACTTTACCACTTCTCCACCATCACCCCAACCACCATCTCCAACATCTACCTTTACCATCACCACCACTTCCACCTCTGCCACCATCTCCACCTCTACTGCCACCTCCACTTCCACTTTTACCTCTACCTCCACTACCACCACCACTACCTCCTATCGCTTCCACAGCTATCAACCCAAAAGATTAGACACGTCCTCTAAGGCAAATTGGATGGTGGGAGAGTATAGGAATAGAAGAAATCAGAACACATTTCCCAGGTTATTTTACTTTAAATATTAAAAATAAGCAGGGTTTTTTTTTTTGTTGAGTTCCCACACTGTTACTCAGAATAGATGAAATTTGGAAGCAGCTGGCCAACAGAACGAGAAGGAAGCCTTTGTCGTAGTCCTTTTGGCTGCCATAACAAGATACCATAGACTGGGGAGCTTGCAAATAAAAGAAATTTATTTCTCACATCTCTGTAGGCTGGAAAGTCCAAGATCAAGGCACCAACATGGTCCAGAGAAAGCCCTCTTCTTGGTTCATAAACAGTGTCTTTTGCTGTGTCCTCACATAATAGGAGGGGCTAAGGCTTTCTCAGGAGCCTGTCTTACATGGCACTAATGCCATTCATGAAGTTTCCACCCTCATGACCCAACCACCTCCAAAATGCACACCTCCTAATACCATCATCTTTGGAGGTTAAAATTTCAACATATGGATTTGGGCTGTGGTGGGGGCGCTGCACAAACATTCAGGCCACAGCACCTCTTCCGCAACTAAGTTGAAAGGGAAAGATGACCTTGGAATGTATGTTGCCCCAGTAGCCAGGAATTCACATCAACTTTCTAAGGACCAGACCACTCCAGAGATCCAGTATCATATCACCCAACATCTCATAAACTTTTTGCTTTAAAAACTGTTGTGTACTGACAGGCCATGGAGGACAAAGAAAAACTGATAGGTAGGGGTAAGGGCAGTTTTGTGAGGAGAGCTGAGCAAGAGTATGCGTGTTTTTATGTGTACAGTCATAAGCCCATGAACATGTACCGAAATGCATATGTTCACTGGAGCCTATAGCACCATTTGGTTCTGCTTAGGTTATTACACATTTTTATATACCAACTAAATAATGATCACTTTGACCTAGCAGTGTGAAGGGTTATACTGTCTAAAATTAACTTTGTCTCTAAAGGAAAACTTGTATGTGTGACAAAGGAAGATGGAAGGTGGCTTCTGTCTGCAGCACCTGTTATAATCTAAGCAAATCTGCTGAAAGGTGTTGCAGGTCTTCAGGAGCACAGGGAGCAAGTCTGGTCAGGACAGGGTCTGCAGTGGGAGGCGGAGGACGAGTCCCTGTGGAATGGCCCCTGCAGGGTCAGGAGACCATGGTGATTTGTCAACATAGCTATATCCAAACGGAGATACTGTGGTGATAGTACTTATCACTCATTCATTTATTTGTTTGTTCATTTATGTAACAAACACTTTTTGGTTACTTACTATCTACCAGATAGTGTTCTAGGCATTGGACATGGAACAATGAAAAAAATAGACAAAGTTCTGTACTTTAGAGAGTGTTTATTTTTAAAAAGGGATATATATAATAACAAATAAATTGCATGACAATATAATTTCAGGAATAGTGAATGGTATGGGCAATGGTGAAGAGATACACCTCCTTATAGCATTAGGGGTGCTATTTTAGGTGGTGGGGTCAGGGAAGGCCTCTTCAAGGGGGTGCTATTGGACAGAGACCTGGATAAAGGGAGGGAAAATCCACACAAATATCTGAGGAAAGAACATTAGAAGCAATGGTAAGGGCAATGGCCCTGAGGCCCAAACCAGCTCAGAGTGTTTTGTTTTAGAGTGCACAGCAGGATGTAGCTGGAGAGGAAGGAGCTAACGTGGGAGTGAAGGAAATGAAGTCTGCAAGGTAGCCCAGGGCCGGATCGTGCACAGATTTGGTGGTGAGGTCAGGGACTTGGAATTTTATTCTAATTTGACGCAAAACCTTTGTACCTCTTAATAGGACAAAAGCCCCTTTCTCAGGCCCTCTTTCCCAAAGCTGGATGGACCCCATAAAGCATGACTGACCCTAATTGTTTTATGAGCCTTTATCTTTAGGACTAGAACACTACTGGATGTGCCCTAAATGTGCAGAGGCTCCAGGGACTTACAAAGTAGGACATGCCAGACCACAGCGACCACCAGACCCTGCACCCAAAGATAACATCGAAACAGGTTGCAGCCCAACCGAAACATCTGTTCTATGACCATCCCATCACCCGATAAAAACTCAAAGCCCTCCAGGGGTGTCCAACCTTTTGGTGTCTCTGGGCCACTCTGGAAGAAGAAGAATTGTCTTAGGCCACACATTAAATGCATTGGAACATGTAATCACATAAAAATCTCATAATGTTTTAAGTAAATTGATGGCTTTTTGTTGGGCTGTATTCACAACCATTCTGAGCTGCATGCAGCTCGTGAGCCACAGGTTGGACACCCCTCAGGGCTGGTGGTGGTGCACATCTCCGCACCTAGCCCTTTCTCCCCTTTGAGAAAGCAAAAACAAAACCTTTATTCTCTGTACTTTCTTCTCTTTGTGAATTCTTTCACAGCTCACGACACCAACCACCCTAACTCCTCTGGGATGTAGGTACATGAACAGAATTATCTTTGGGGTCCATCTCTTCTTACGCCCCTTCTGCAGGGCCTGTCACACAACGGCCTGCCCCACCTTTACTTAAGCACAGCCTGACAGCCCCGCATCTTAGCCTCCTCATGCACCTCTCACTACCTGCCTGCAGCTCCTCTGAGTCCCAGCTCCACATTCCTGAGTCTGACCTGGAAATGCCAGCCATTAACACCCAGTGGGGTTGCCCTTGACCAAAAGGTAACTAAAAATGATGGATCAACATTTCTCCTATTGTTTCCCTGGGTAGTCAGTTCTGGTTTGGATTTTGCATTTCTGCTCTGCAATTCCAGTTGGGTTGAGTGCCGCCTCTTGCACAGTATCCAACTCCAAAACTCCTCCTTGTCTCCTCTACCCTGTTTTGCTCCCTGTGCCATGTGTTCCTTCTGCCTACAGTCACACTGCTAAATAAACTTCCTGTATATTTAGGAGGCCTTGCTTTAAGGGAAATATGGTATTAGACAATATGACTACCCCTATGTTATCGACAAGGAAGTAAGAGGTTAAATCAATCATCCAAGATCACAATGGGCTCAGAAATGGGACCTGAGTTTATCTGATTACAATGACCACGACTCTAACTGCTCTAATTTGTTGCCTCATACTGAGAATTTGACAGGTGGTGGGGTTTCCAGTCTGAACGGGCCTTTCTGTTGAGAGCAGAGAAAACCCCAGGCCACCAATGAAGATGGTTTTCAGGAACAGCCTATCTGATGGGTATTCAGAAAAAGGGCCAGGTGCTGAAGAAAGCATCAGAGCTACTCAGGAACTGAAGGAGAACCCTGAGTCCAGGGCTTGGGAAACATGGAGTAGGTATGGGTGGGTTTTGCTGAGGGGGTAGTTGGTACTGAACCCTTGTCATCCCTGCTCCATCCTGGATGCCAGCCCCAGGGCAGCAGAACCTTGTAAGATCCAAGTGAAGAATCTCCCTTGTTAGGCACAGAGACAAGCATAAGAGAATTAATGTCAGCTATTTTTTTAAATATAGATGTGGTCAGATTGATGAGAAACAGAAATATCATAATAGCGCTAATAATAGTTCCCTTATTCAGCACTTATACGCACTAGGCACTGTGCTAAGTGCTTTGTATCTATTATCTTTTCGGCAACACCATGATGTAGATACAATTATTACCCATATTTTAATGATCAGGGTTAGAGTGGTTAACTCAGCAAATGTCACACAATTAATAAATGATGGAACCAGGGCTCAAACTAAGTCTGTTTGACACCAAACCCTTTCTTCTTAAACACTTCTCTAGAATGCCTCATTGGAGACTATTTAGGAGACAATAAAAAGCTTCTGGAGATATTGGGGTAGGACAGTGTAGGCTAAATTATTCTGATGCCAGTGCATACGTTGAAATAATTCTAACAGGAAACAATTAGGAGAGTATTTCAATGGTCCATAAAAAGGTTATAGTCAATGAAATTAAGGGGGTAGCCCATGAACAGAAAAGACAAGACAGGATCTGACTCAATTGAGACCGTGACAGAAGAATCTGTGAGGCTGCAGCACCAATTAAACCAGAGCACAAGGGAAAGAATGGAGTCTTGGAAAATTCTGAAAAGTGGATTCTGATTGAATAATGATGGTGCTGTGAATAGCTGTAGGGACATCAGAAGGATTGTGGGGGAAGGGGAGAATGGTGGGATCTGTCTAGGGGACAGGATTTGAGCCCTTTCATGAAAATCATGTCCCAATGTTTGATTGAAATGGATTTGGGCCTCGGAAATGGCACAAGTTCTTAAGATACGCATTTAGGAATCATACCTTAGACAGTCCCAGCCTTACACCCTTCGGTGAGGTCAGCTGGGGAAAGAAGCTCAGTGACCAGCCCCTCTGTGCAGCGGGGCCGGACACTCTTGCTTCACTTGCTCACCTGCTTTCTGCCCCTTGTGATGTCAGTTTGGCTTTTGACTCTGCTCTGTCATCTCAGGGGAAAGATTTGCATGTGACCTGACTTGCCCGGTTCGGATTCCAAGCTATTTGATGATAGGGACCATATCTTAAACTTCTTTTTCTTTTATACCAAATGATATTCTAGGAGGTTGCTGGCACAATACTTTATTGGGCTTTTAATTTTTGTATGAACACAGTTTGAAATGCAGTGTAGATCATCATTCACCTTTGGGGCCATTCGAAGCAGCAACCTGAATTCAAAGCACAGACCTAAAGTGCATCTATCCCCAGCATTTTAACCTCAGTTCTCTGCAGACCTTCCTATACCCTCAACTGTCAGTTCCTGCTTACGACTGACCTTTGAGTCTCTCAGCCTCCACAGCTCCAATTTCTAGCCTCAGGCAGTTCAGACATAGGAGCTTTGCAATTAAATTCTCCCCTCCGGCCACACTGACCCCCCAAAATTCTTCTGAAATTGCTCAAGTTTATGTATTATGTTTCTGTTTCTGTGTTTTCTGGGAGCACACAGAGCCCTCCTCACAGGCAGGGTGTTTTGCTGTGTTTGGGAAGGTGGCCCCCATGAACGCGTGGGTGCCACCCCCACTGAGCCTTCTGTCTGACTGGATCCCAGGTAGCTTTGACCACTTCCATTGCTCTGCCACAATCTGTGGGCAGGCCAGGCCTCCAGAAAATGAGTGGAACAGGCCACGCAAATCACCAAAACCTTCACTCCCACTCATCCCACAGGTGCTGTCTCTGCTGACCAGTCTTGACCAGGGCCTTCTTTGCCGTGGCCGGCCCTTCAGGACAGCACCTCACAGCTGTCTTCCTCGGTCACCCAGCACAACATGAATGGGAGGAGTGGCCACGTGTTGGGTAGGCCCTGAGAGTTGTATGGGATCACCACGAATAAAGCCTAGTTCTTTCTTTTCAATTATCACCCAGTTTAGTGGTGTGGCAGTCTTAGAAGGACGTTTATGGGAACAATGGAGAAGGGTTGCCTAACTGGGCTAGGGACCCAGAAAAGGCCTCTTAGGTGCAGATCTGACTTAGCCATTAGGACCAGAAGACTCAGGCCAGCACCTAGGATGCTTTCAGAAGTCCATGAAAAGTTTTTACTTTCAAGTGTTTTAAAAGCAGAAGAAAAGATGAACATAATTATAATGAATATATGACTGGATTCAGCCTTTATAGCAATGCAGTTGTAAAATATAATTTATCATTTTTTTTAAGAAACACTCACAGGAACCATATTGACTAGGGCCAATGAAAGTCCTAAGGTGGTCCTACCTAGGCAAGGTAACTTCAGGGTGGAGTAGGAGATAGGAAATATGGGAAGAGTGGAGTGTACTTGCTACTAACAAGACCAGCAAAAGACTGTGTCATCACCTGCAACCCAGTGATGGTAGGGAAAAACTTGTAGACTAAATAGTAAAGGCAGAGAAGTGGTAGAGAGAGCCTTATGCACTACAAAAGACCTGGAGTTAGTCTTGCTATTACCAGTTTCGATTGTGTAGGCTCCCTGGAAAGACCATCTGTCCTTCCAAGGGTCCTTTCTTCATTCTGTGTCACCAAGACAAAAACAACACTGAAGCTGAGCATTTAATTCAATGGGCAGGGAGTTGAGAAGCAGGAAACTAATTGACAAATCAACTTCTCCTTCCAGACAAGTTTGGGTGGGGAGACTATTAGGGGAGCAACATAATGAGGGGGAAGCATATACATTAGTTTTTCAGAAATGGGCCAGTCTCTTCTCAGAACTGAGCCACCACCTCTTTCCTTCCTTTATATTGTCTGAGTGGGATCTGTCCTGGCTCCAGCACTTATGTTACTTGGCGTGCTAAAGTGTTTTAATCGGGGTATAAAAGGCTCAGGGTCTTTGGAAGTCCAATCCAGTGCCATCTTGGTCCCGTTGGTTCTGGTCAGTGTTTGCCATTCTAGCTCTTTTCCCATTTTTCCTATAACTGATGTGGAAAAATGAGTACACGAGGTTTCCACAGCCAGGGGCCAACAGCCACCATGGCACTGTAAGACTATTCCTTTCCATGGCCTCAATTGATCAATTAATCTAAATCAAAATTTGCCATTCCTGTGCTGTATTCCCTCCCAGCTAATCTTTTTCTTAGAACATAATCTGGATAATGAATATGTGCCTGAGTGTTACTTACTGCCCATGAGCAGCTTGCTGCACCACCTCCTCTGTAAAAAGCAATGCCTTTAATAAGGGAACATGCTTTCAGTGCCAGGTGAGGGATGAGTTGCGGGTGCAGAAAGGTGCTGGGCTGTCCACTACCTGCTTCCCCCTTCATCACAGGATCAGCTTGAGCTCTCCAAAAGGCTGGTGAATGGCCTGTTTTCAAAGAGCCCAGAGATCTACCATTTTTTGAAGCATGAACTGAAAGCAGGATAAAGAACAGGAAAAAAATTCATCATGCAGGAATAGGAAAGCCCCCACCACTACCACCTCCTAATGCATGTGTCATTTAAATACATATGTGAGAGGTATTCATTATTTTCCCCATTATTTAGAAATGTGCTTCAAAGACCTCTCAAAGAGCCGTGTGCCATTATGTTGTTTAAACATATGATTTATTAAATCACTACCCTCACAGCCCCCAAGCTTTGGGGTTATATTGTCTCGGAGCAGACACAACTCTGAGGTCACCGTGCTTTTGAGGGTTGTCTCAGCTACCTCCCATCCCATCCTGGTGGTTAATAAGGATCAGCGTTTGAAAGACAAGGTCAAAAGGAGTACTGACTGACTCCTGACACTGGTTGATGGTGTATGAATTCATTGTTCCCAGAGGCTGATCAGTGCCCATTGAGGAAAGAGCCCATTGTTTTCAAGTAGCCTAAAAGGCAAAGCCTAACTGGCATTGTACCTGAGCCCAGGGCTGAACAGGGGCTTCCACAAGGATCAGTCCACCATTTGAAAAATAGCTCAATTTAGAAAAGATTTGTTTACATCAAGACGGGAACCTGTACAAAGTTGATCACATGCATTGTCAAATACCTTCAAGCACCCATTCCCCTGGGTGCACTAAAGTGTTTATTTGCAGGTCTTTAAATTGCCATAAAATGCTTATGGCAAGGCACTGATTATAGAAAATCAAACTGAGATGCATTCATTGATTGGAGAGAAAAAATAAGAATAATGGGGAGAAAGGTTTCAAACTTCAAAAAATCAATTTATGAAAATTTATCAAGAAAACATCTGCTCCATAAATAGAAGTATGTCTCTCATTTCTCTAGTTTTGGCATAGTGGCTGGCAGCTCTTATCTTCTCATTTCATTTTTTTCCTCTACACACCAATGTACATAATTCGTCTCTGCATGGCCACTTTACAAAATACATAAAACTCCTTAGGAAATCAAAGGTACAGGCACAGAAAAATTATATATATAAAGACCTGAAGCAGCAAATCAGTTAACACCTGCCTTTATGAGTTTGGAGCAGGGCATGACAACACCCTGGAGTGACCATTTGTGTTGGAAAGGAGAGTTTCCACCACCTCGGAGAGCAGAAGCAGACAGACCCCAGGTGACCCCCTTCACAAAGTCCCTCTATTCAGTTAGTGGCACCACAGATCTATATAGCAAAGCAGGCTCCAACTCTTGGAGATAGGGTCAGCTACTCCCTTTCCTTAATCCCCTAGATGTTGTCTGCCACCAAAGCCAACCTCTTTTTCCCTGGAAATCACGTCTGCCCTAAAAGGCAAAGCCTAACTGGCATTGTACCTGCGCCCAGGGCTGAACAGGGGCTTCCACAAGGATCAGTCCGCCATTTGAAAAATAGCTCAATTTAGAAAAGATTTGTTTACATCAAAACGGGAACCTGTACAAAGTTGATCACATGCATTGTCAAATACCTTAAAGCACCCATTCCCCTGGGTGCACTAACGTGTTTATCTGCAGGTCTTTAAATTGCCATAAAATATTTATGGCAAGCATTTTATGGCAATTTGTTAATCATTTGTTGCACCCAGTCCTGTCCATCCGAGGTCCTCCTCGCTGAAGGTCTGGAAATCTGCAACAGGCTTTTTTATCCCTTTTACCTGCTACCCTTCACTCTCAATCTTTCTGAAAGTTTAGTTTGTTTAATTTCCAGGCATGCTGTGGTGGACAAATGCCAACATAGTGCAGGCTGAGTTTTCCAATTCCTGATCGTTTCCTGTGGATGGTCATGTCTCCGGGCCTGGGTAAAGACCATGCCTGCAGCTGCCCCCCGTTGTCTCCCAGGCCTGAGCTTTCCATCTCCTGTGAGCATCATTTCAAAAGGAAACACAGACAACTTCAGAAGAAAAAGCAAGGGTTTGCGGGCACTGTTCAAACTGAATTCATACTTAGGAAAGAGATATTCCGTCAAGGCAAAGAGTCTGGGGAGCTTCAGCTCTGCTCACTGCATAGACAGACTTCTCACTAGGCTGTGGGGAACGGTCTAGCTCCTCTGAGCACACACTTCTCAGCCATCGACATGCAGATTCGTGCTTGGGTTTCACATTTCCCTACCAGGTGGTGAGTTCCTGGAACACTGCATGTGCAAGTCTGTACTTCGCACAGGATGGGAAAAGGAAAACCCAGACTCTGGGCCAGCTTTCCAGCGAGGATTTCAAGCTCATTATTTCTATCAAGGTTTCAAAGGTCTTCGGACCAGGTTTCATAAAGGAATGAAGCTTAAGGGAAATGTTAGGTTTTTTTTTTTTCCTCTATCTGCAGACCACTTAAAGAGAGGCAAAGTGAAGTTTTTATTAAAAGAATTAGATTTTCCAGGAGGTAACTGATGTCTTGTCCTAATGTGAGATTTTAAATCATGCTGTGCTTAAAGAGCAATTCTGGGCCTTGTAAAACATGTAAACAAGCCCTCCTCGCTTCTTTACTTCTAGAAAAGCATGCCTCATGCTACAACCTAGGGCCTTTGTCTTTTCCCAAGAAAGCATTGAACTAGACCTAAATTCAGTTCCCTGTTTTTCCACTGAGTAGTCATTGACTAGTCACTTGTCATCTCTAGCCAATGTTTGCATTCTTGTGTCAAATTAAAGAAGTTGAAATGTAAGATTCCTGTGACTCCTTTTATTTTTACAGGCCCGTGACTCTGTTGGAGCTACTAGAATACTCTTTACCAAGGACCTTCTGTGGTCACTGGGGAGCTCGCCAACCAGACAAAGAAGACCATCTCCAGAAGGTTCCCACATGAACCAACTGTAATGGCACCAAGTTGAGCTAGCACAAATCTCACTTTTTGATTTTAGGTCTTGCAAGGGAATTGGAAAAAATAGTATTTTCTCCCTCAATAAAAGAAGAAAGATTTTATTCCCTAGTTCATCATTAATTCTGGCATGTTTTATAAAAAAATGCCCCTAGAAAGCGCACACTTCCATTCCTTTTGCCAAAACTGGCTGAGCTCCTGGCTCAGGCTAGGGAGCAGAGGAAGAATTACGAGTGTGGTTGAGCACACTGGCATGCGTGAAGCTAAAGCAGCTCTGCGTATCAGTAACATGTAATGACAGCCTCCCATCTGTTCTCTGGAACTCTTTATCTGAGGCTTCATCAAGCTGGAAATCTGGAAGGAGATGAATGCAAAAGCCACACATGAGCTCAGAAGTACCTGCAGAAAGGGGTCCACTTAAGGCTGGCTGGCAGTGAGGAAGCTAGCCAACTGCAGAGCTAACGGAAGCGGGTAGGGGCCTGAGAGGTCAACAGGAAGGTCAGGGATGGGATATGCATTTTCCTGCCCGACATTCTGTGCTTTAGAATAGGGTCTTGAACATTTCTTGCAACCAAGTGTCAGCCCAGAAAGAAGCACCATTCCCCAACCCCCTTCACTATAATGAGACCCCAGACTTCCCTAATGTCTATCGTGGCACGGACCCCTTGGCCAAAACTGGAACTGTAAGTCTGACAAACATATGGAATGTCCAATATTCCTGCATATGCCCCTGCCTCAGCTTTTGGGGAAAGATGACATGGTGGGCAGCAGTAAAAAGAGGAATGTCTAAGAAAGCCTAGCCACCCTCCCCACCCCACCACTTCTCCACCAAACTGGTGGTCTTTCAAAATAAAATAAAACTGAATAAGTCCTGGGTCTCTTTCATGGGTGCAGAGCTAGAGACACCTAAGTCCCCAGGAGTAACAAAGAAACACTGCCCAGGGACAGCAAGCATACAGGATGCAATTCGCCTATTGCATTCTGAGCACTGGCTCTGCAGTGAGCAGCGCCAGGTCAGCTTCTATTGCCACGTGACCTGGGAGCCAGTGTTTGCCTCAGGCTATGGATTCAGCAACAAGAAAGCTTATGAGCTCCCAAATTCCCCCTAGTGAAGTCCCCCTTGGGGGACAGGAAAAGGAAATTTTCACAGATTTCACAAATACTGTAGGGAATCTGAGATCACAGTCTTGGAAGAAAAGGAGAGTGCGAGCAGGAGATGATGGAGTTTGTTGAGGCTGAGATATGACCTGAGAGAAGCCAAGGGGAAAGCAGGCTTAGGCTCTGGTCTGGCCAAGGAACAGTTCCTGGTTTCATAGTTTTCATCCTTCTGATTAACCGGATAAATCCACAAGCCTCCTTTGCTGTTCTCTGCACCCTGTGGGGTTCCTCCAGCCAGCCCTTCCTGCTGCTTCCTTTCCTTAAAATTTAGGCCACTGGGAAAGACTTCTGAAATACAAGGCAGATTAAAAATGTTTACCTAACACTTGAAGCGACTGTTAAACATCCCTTTGAGGGAGTATCAATAGAAATACAAATTTTGAAAGATGCCTCGCTTCATTCATTAACTTGTTTATTTCATGTTTTGGGGCATATCCTAGACACCAGGCAATGTATTAGGCCTGAGGATGGGAGAATAAGGAGCTCATGCTGTAGCTGGAGAGGAAGGACATGTGTATGGGGCCATTACAGAATAAATCTAAGGCAATTATAAGTGAGAATAGATGATGAGAGATTAAAAGCAAAGTTGCTATGGAGAGATGTTTGGGGGCTTGACCTGGTCAGGAAAGGCTTGCGGGAGGGGAGTCTCAGGCAAACTTTTCAGGGCACTGAGGCTTTGAACAGAGCAGAGGGCAAAGGTGCCCTAGAAAATTGGCAGAACAGAGCCTTTGCTCCTTCTCAGACCTGATCCCCACACCCCCCTCCTAGACAGAACAGGAGGTGGCACCAATCCAGATCTCTGGAAACCACCACCTTTCACCTACCACGAACATAGGCCTGAAACCCAGACAATACCATCCCAGGACACCTGGTCAAGGTGGTCCCTGCATCAGCAGTGCCAATAGCATCTGCGAGCTTATTAGAAATGCAGAACTCCAGGCCGCACTCCAGACCTACTGCACCAGAATTGGCTTTGAAGAGAGCCAGGAGATTCGTATGCATGTTAAAGTTGGGCAGAGACAAGCTGCCAGACTCCCTTCTCCAGGCTCCAGGCCTATCTTCTCCTCTGCCCTCCCAGCCTGATGGAGAAAGCTGTGCTGACCAGAGACTTCACAGTTCTCAGTCCCAATCAGGAAACCTCACTCAGCACATCAGAGTCCTGGTCCCGCTTCTCCCCAGCTGGCCTGCCTTGACTGCCCTCTTCTCCCCCACTCTCCATGGCTTGGGAAATGTAGTTCCATTCTGGAAGTGGCGATTTCTGGTCCCCCAGGACCAGCCTCTCATCACACAGCCTCCCTCTTAGATACAGGACTATGGGAGAGGAGGGGCTGTGGGAAAGAAAGGCAGCTTCATGGAGGGGAATGTGCCCTGGACTTGAAGAGAAAAGACCTGGGTTAAAATTGATGACTTTACTGCTCTGTGACCCTAGAGAGGCCATCATTTCTCTGAGCTGTAATTTTCCTAGCTGTAAAAAATACCTGTGCTAATATGTGAATGATACAGTATTTATATATATACTGTATATAAAGAAAGAATGGTTAAAAGCATAAATGGCAAAGCCAAGTCCCCGGGATAAGTGGCATTGGGCAAGCTACTTCACTTGCCTGCACCTCAGTTTCTTAATCGGTGAAATGAAAATAATAGTAGTAATACTTCAGGCATTGTAAGGAGGATTGAATTGATATTTGAAAAGTATTCAGAATGGTCTCTGGAATATTGCAAACAGCCTCATAAGCATTTGCTAAATAAATAAAGCACCAGCAGAGTGACTAGTGTAAAGCAAGTGCTCAGTAAATATGTGCTGGTTTTGAATTTGAAGGTCAATAAGATAAAAGCAGAGAGAGGGAAAGGGGGAGAGAGAGAGAGACAGAGAGAGAGAATATGCATGAGCTCCAGCAGAAAGAGACACACCCCTGCCACTACGTAGGTGGCCCACATACCTGCAGCCCCTCAAATGGGGTGGGGTTGGGCCGCAAGATAACAAGGGGACTTGGGGAGTGAGGCAGGGCATGACAGGATATGCAGGCATGCTTGCCCTTTAGTCCCTGTCAATCATTCCCCAGGACGATGTCAATCACTCCCCAAGTCCATGATGTGTGAGAGCCCAGAGAGCACCAATCTGTGCTGGATCTTAATGCGTCAGCCCCTGGGGAGCTGGGGCTCTCACGCTGTCAGTGTCACACTTCCCTGACCCCCCTGTAGTCATGTGCAGCTGCACCGTAATGGCCTTGCCTTCTGGGGAAGGGGAAGTGAGTCTTCCCAGGCCCTTGGCCCCTCCTGCCTCCACTTTGGAAAGAACAGTACACAGGTTTGGCTGGATCCTAGGATTTCTACCTATAGCATTGAGTCCTCAACCGTGCTCAGCTGGGGATCCTGAGAAAGAGTGAAGAGTTTGCTAGTGAAGGAGTAGGCTAGGAATCACATGCGTGGGTTCCAGCCTTAAGCAGTTCTCCTTCACTCGCCCAATCCATCCTGTCACTCCTATTAGATGCATCTATCAACAGCCGTGGCATTACCCCTTTAATTAGGCTTTTCAGCAGCCTCCTGGTTCCTATTGTTTCAGTCAGAAGCCAGTCTACCTGCTCTTGTACTCCTTGGCTGAAGAGAGCAGCGAGCTTGCTCTGCAGTAAGACTTTGTAGACCTGTCTCATTCTCTGCTCTGTCCCCAGAACAATCTGCAGGCTAGCTCAATGAGGTTAAGTGATTGGAGTATGGTCACCAGCTAGTAAATGCCACGTTGGGAACAGAGTTCACCTGATGTCTCAGCCCAAGACACACTGGCTTCTGTGCCGTGCCCCCCAGTATGTGTGCCGTAGGACACTAGTTCCCAGGTTTGGTAATAGATATTTTTAAAAACCCGCATGATATATGTTTGAACAATTGTGGGGAGAAAAAAAAAAAAACAAGTGAAAAGGTTTCCTTATCACAGGACTTCTCCAAGCATGAAAATGCAGATACAATCTGTGACTCTCAGATAGAGTACTGAAGCTTATTTAAATGTGGAATTCCTTTTCTCCCTCACGATGCAACATGCCAGACCAGGGATCTCAGGAAACACTTCTCTAGGCCATATTACCTCTCAATATTTTTTCCCCACAAGGTATGATTCCTTCCCCAACCCCTTTGAGCAGCCTGGTCTTCCTATCTTATGAATTCCTGTTCCATCATTCCTGCCCCAGTGCCCTGGCCCATGCTGCTTCTTTCCTTGGCAATGTGTCCCTGTCTTTCTAAGCCCTATCCACCTTTCACAGCCCAAATTAACCCCCACTCTCTGTGGAAAGCCTTTCTTGCAGACTCTAGTCTTCCTCATCGTCTGCCTATCTCAACTCCTATCACATCTGTAATCTTACCTAGATGATAATACTGCTAGCTAAAAATTCCCTTAAGGTAAGAAGTACACCCGGCCCTTTCCTATTGCTCACAGGATATTTAACACACATTAGGGGAAATACTTCAATGGGGCTTGCTGATGGAATATGGAATATTTAAAACAGACACTGGGGCCTCCCTCCTCTGCTCCAGCAAGCTCTGCAAATACCAGCTGGAGTGGAGCACAGTCCCGTTTCCATCCTCACCTGGGTCCCACCTGGTGCCCCTTGCTGCGCCCATCCTAAAGCAGTAGTTCCAGTGCATTGCCCTCAGGGGCATCACCTCTGGGACCCTTTAGGATGGCCCCAATGATTTTGCGTGTTGGAAAAGAGAAGGAGCCATGCCAGGGGGCATTGGTCCAGCTCCATCAGCCACCCTTCCCACTTCACCCACTAGTAAGGGGCGAAGAGGCAGTTGAGTGCTAGATTGCAAACTGCTTAGAATAACCAGCAGAAAAAATCCCGCAGCCTCTGGCATCACGGCCCATTTGTAAGCCGTTCTCTCTTTCCAGACTCCAAGTCTCCTTCTGTGTCTTGTGTCTGTCTCTCCCTGTTTGTCAGTTTGCCTCCCTTTTCAAAAGCCCTCAACAAAGCACGGAGCAAGGTGCTTTCCCTATATGAGCAGAAAAAACCCCCCTATCTCTATGAGAGCAGATAAAAAAGCAGTCACGTGTCAGGGGCACATTTTCAGGTTTTATTTTCACCAGCAATGTTCTCCCCGCATAATTGCTATAGAAACACCAAGTCTCCTTCCACCCTTTTGAAGGTGCTGACGGACTTCACTTTACTATCCCTCAGATGACCCTCACCCAGGCTCGCTGCAGGCACAGCACATGTCAGCACCCAGGGATGTGCAGAAGTTGGGTGAAAAACACCTATCCGGTTTCACTAGCTGTGTTCTCCCTCCCCCAAATCTGATTCCTTCTCATCTAACTTAAGATGCAGCACCGACCGCCAGAGCCAGACAGGATGCCGCCTGTGTAGAAGCATCAGCTATTTGGGAAGAGAGTTCAACCAGGAAAGAGCGGGGAGGGGCTGTCAGGCAGATGTGCCCCGTTCCTGCACACCTGGGGGTTGGCCTGGCAGAAAGGTCAGGCTCGGATTCACACCCTGCAGCTCTCCGCAGCCTACAGGAGAGAGGAAAGTGCTGTGCTAGAGGCTGGAACCCATCTCCTCACATGCTTGCCTGTCGGGCTGCATGGATGCTGTCTATAGGCAGAATGCAGCAGGAACTGGTCCCTGCAGGTCCAGAGTCTCCGAGTCTGGCACAAATGGTTCAGCTTCTGGAAGCAAGCAGAATCAATGGAGGCTGCGAGTGTCTGCTGGGACTCTGTCAGGGACTGTGGTACCCAAGAAAAAGCTTTGGGAGAATGTGGGGCTAAGGACAGGTTGGTTATTCCCAGACACAGTGCGAAAGCACGGACGCTCGTAATGCAAAAGGCCAAAGATTTTCCTAAATGCCTTTGCAAAAGGATTTGATGAAACAGAGAGTGGTTGGACATATAATAACCCCGACCCACTACACCCCTGGAAGGATTTAGCTTCAGGCAATGCACTGCCCAGATCCACAGAGCATGAGTGAAGCATTGTGCAAAATTATCCCATAAATCCTGAAATGAGTTTTTACAAAAAAGAAAAACAAAGCAAATCAAGATGAATAAATATTAATGAATCGCCTCCTCTCTGTGGTGAGAGGAACGTGAGGCAGAGTTAATGACTGTCAGCAGATAACACTGACTCTGAATATTTCATGGAGCAGAGGAGGTGGACCTCAGAGATGGGGTCACTCACCCACATGTGCAGCAGGCAGCACTCAGGGACCTCCCAAAGCTGCAGGACAGGGGCACTTCTTTGAGTAAGAGGCTGGATTTCCTTGCCAACTTTCTGGGGTGAGTTGGCACTGGCATATGGTATACACAACAACACTACATTTACTGAACAATGACTCTGTGCAGATGATATGTGTGTGTGTGTGTGTGTGTGTGTGTGTGTGTGTGTGTGTGTAATATAGATGGAGGAGACTGAGGCTTGGAGAAAATAATGTGCCCACATTACATGTCTGGTAAGTGGCAAGATGGGGTTCAAACTTGCTTTACTCTAAAATCTACCTCCACCTGATACAACTACTCAACACATTTCTCCCTTTTCCTTTCTTCCTACAGATCTTCCAGGCTTTAGGCCACATTTCCATGGCTCAAAGTGATCTTTCCATTGACTTAGCATGGGGGACAGCCTCTCACATAGTAGGTGCTCAATAAATCAATAAATGTTTGTTCAATTGGATTGAATTTCCTGCCAGGGAGAGAAAATGACTTTCTGTGCTCTTCTCATAGATAGGTGGAAATTCACAAAATAATCCTTTCCCCAGGGGTAGATAACCCATGCAGTGTGATAACCTCAGAGGCAGACACGGGATCTCATTCTCCCAGTCATTACTGTTATTATTATTATATGGCTGCCAAGGTCTTGAACAGGTAGGTGACGCAGAAATGAAAGACCTGGCAGACACTAAGTGGTTCTTAAGAGACCAAGCCCATGTCAGCACCATTTCTTTCAAAGGGAGACTCCCCTAGGGGCTGCCAATCACACCCCTTTCCCCAAGCACCAGATTCACTTAAAACATTTTTTTTAAATTAACAAATGGAAGAACAGGAGCAGACTTTCTCCAGCCTCTGTCACCTCCCCACCCAGTGACAGCTAAAACGTTTCACTTGTCAGTCAGCAGTAAATACCAGGTCTAGGCTTTGTACTGCACATCCCCAGAATAGATGTTGCTAATGGCCTTGATGACAGTCTGGATTTCTGAAGCATATGTGAGAAGGAGGAGGCCAAGGGAGGGGGCCAGGAAGGCAGGGGGAGGCTACAGGCGGGAGTGGATGGTGTTGGGTATCTTTCTTTTTTGACAGCCTCATTTTCCATCTAATTTTGTTTCCACTTATTTGCTATTTTCCCCTGAAAGCTTTTTCAAGTATCCACAACACTCTGAGTGCTGAGCAGTGCTAGCCCTGAGGGCCAAGAGCAACAGGGCAAAGAGAAACAGTCTTATCTTCTACAGACAGCCTGACCTGGGTGGGACAGACTATCTTCAGCCCTTCTTATGGGCCCCCAGGGAGGCCACGTGTTCCAGGACATCCTTGGCTCCCCTGTGATGCCAGCAGGTAACACCCAGTTAAAGCAAGGACCCTAAGCAAGAACCGTCGTCTTTCCTGAGTCTGTGTTGTTCATGTTCATGCTTTTTTCTTGGGGTGCAGAGAGGGGCCAAACCTAAAGATCATGCCCAACTGCAATGCTCAGACTATTTGTCTAAACCAGCAGTTTTCAACCTGTGTGCCACGGAACACTGGTGTGCTACAAGAATTTTTAAAACGCGCACTACCTGACTAGTCAGAGGAAGTGACCTCCTTTCCCTCAGATTGTCAAATAAAAAAAAATGACAACAGCCAACCCAACAATAACCATTCAATGTGAATCAATCAAAATTATATCTATTTTTTGATCAAATTGGAAAAAAATAAATTGTTTTGGTGTGCTGCAGAATTTTAGTATTTAGTGTATGTGTGCCATGAGATGAAAAACTTGAAAACCATTGGTCTAAACAAATGAGAGTCACTAAAAGTCATTGATATCATGCTATGTCCCAGTCACTGGTGAAATAAATAAGACCCAGCTTCTATCCTCAAGGACTCTACCATTTCTCGTTGCCCTTGTCAGAGCCACTGACCAGAACTTTCAATGAACAGATGCTCCAACTAGAGTTGGAGGGACTTGAGTGTTAATTACATGACCCTGAACAATGGCAAATAGGCAAAAGACTCCCATCTTTCTCTGAAATGAATCCCTGCTCACACACACATACCACTTCACCCCACCTCCCCCCCAAAATACATCACCCTTACCTCCTGTTACTTTTCCCTAGTCACTAAATCAAAATTGTCTGTGATTCTCCTGAATCACGTCTCCTTAACCTGCTTAACATTTATTAAGGTGTTTGGTGTGTCACTTGCTGCTGTAAGCATTTTATGGGCCTTACCTATGACATGAGTACTACAAATATCCTAGTTTAAAGATGAGAAGACAGGATCATCCATGTTAAATAACATATTCCTATCGATCATGAACCTAAGCCATCTAGCTTCAGAATCCACCTGCTTGCTTTTCTGTCTCACTGAACCTATATTGGTTCTAGTCAGCCTCTCAGTGTAAAACCTTTTCTCTCTTTTTTTTTCACAAGAAAATATAACATCACCTTCCTGACGCCAGCGTGCTACAGTCACAGGCTGAAAATTGTAAGTGTGGGGACACTTAGCTTTCTCTCTTCTGTGCTTATAGGCAGTTGCAACTGGGCTGTGTCTGAAAGAGCCTGAAAGAAGAGACCACAAGGCTCAAGGGACAGTTGGTGCCATCCCATGTTCTGTACACTTATTAACTCACTTGTGCGGTATTTCTTGGCCTTTGTTATGAGCATAGCGCAAAAGACTTCAAACACCTTAGGAAGAGATGACAGGTTTCCCAACAGTCTTGAAACTCATGGAACAGTGTCTCCGCAAACAAATGGACATTCCACATACAGCCAACTCACGAAGGGTTTATTTTTCAGGGTGATGATAAAATTGCTGTTTCCAGGGCCTGCATCACTAGCCCGGATTTGACTTTATTGTCTCAGAAGGCCGGCACCTCCATTCTCTTCAGAACATCAACTTTAATTTAAAGGCCCGTCAAAGATCTTTGAAGGCCTACATCTTTTCCTTCTAGCTGGTCAGAGATATTGGCATATTAATCTATTTAGTAATTATGTGAACAAGCTCTGACCATGTGTTATTGAAAATTAAACTATCAAAATGTGTCCAATCAAATTGCTCAATTTCTCAGTCCCGTCATGTCATTAGATTCAACACCAAGATTAATTATGAAGCAATGGGCCAGGTTCAGCAGATGTCGTGCTGACTCCAGTCAAGGTGCATCTGTTTCTCCACCTACCATCACTGCAGACTCAGCCACTGATTCCACAGTCACTGCTCTGGTTCAGGGTTACATTAACCGAAAAATGCCTGGTATTGACTTCATCAATGCTCTTACGTCTCCTGCTTTTTGCACCTGCAGCCAGCATGGCCATCGACAAATGATCTGTCCCAAGGGAGGCGTAAGGAAGTGAGAACTGCCAGCCAGCTTTGAGATACAGGAGAGAAACTGCTGTTTTGTGGGGAATTAAAATTACAGAAACAGGGAAACCACAGAAGTGGGTTCTAGCTCAGAATACCTGGTATTTTCCCTCATGGCACAACTTCCTGGTAAACTGCTTTCCCTCCTGGCCAGGCAGTGTCACCTAGCTGGAGTGGCCTGGGTACTGTGGAAAGGGTAGAACTTCAGAGTTACATATAATTAGGTCTCATAGTCATCCTGGCTCCTTGCCAGTTAACTGAATGTACAACCAAAGCCTAATCAGTTTTACTATCCCTGAGCTTTCTCAGTTGTAAAATGAGAAGGTAAAAATACCTACCGTACAGGGTCATTAGAACTGTGAACAAATACACAGAAGTGCTTGGCATTTTGTATAGTGATAAGCACTGAGGTCCTTGTGTCAAACCATTCAGAACTCAAATCTTGCTCAATGCTCTACCAATTACTAAGTGGGCATCTTTGAACAAGTAACCCAACCTTTCCAAGCTTTGTTTTCCTCATCTACAAAATGGAATGATATTAGGGCCTATGTTAGAGGTAAGGTTAAATTTGTATAACTTGTGTAAATGCTAGGTAGAGTGCCTAGAAAATAAAAACATTAAATAAATATTCAGGGATATTACTACAGGGATATAAATAAATATTCAGGAAAATTGTTATTTTCATGGAATATGTAGCAGACATATTCAACTCTCATCTTTTCTTGCCCTATCTATATGCTTTTCTATGGTCTTCAGAGTTGAAAGAGTCTTAGGAGTCATATAATCCAATCCTTTATGCCATAGAGACATCCATTCCTTTTATAATAAAAGAAGATTTTATCATTATAAACCCAACTGCTTCCTTAAGAGGATAGGTACTGTTCTATGGAATATATTTCCTTTTATTGAATACCTTAGGATGCCAGTGTGGGAATGTGAGCTAATACAGATTGCTCAGTGTAATAGAGAAAGAAAATATGGTCATCAGAATGGAGAGGTCAAGAGGACGAGGGTAAAAAACAGAAAGTCTCCAAGGAGAAGGGAGAAGGAAAAACAGTAAAAGGACAAGGTTCTATAAAATGACCCTCTTCCCAAGGATCACTTAAAATATTAGTGAAGCCCTATTAAAAGTTTGATGTGAGTTAAGCTCTTATGGAAAACAGTATAATAATGGGCTGTGTTGATATGATAAAGAGGAGAAATTAGATTTGTAGATAAAAGAGTTAAAGGCATAGATGACCAAAAAGTGTAACTCTCCAATGCATTATTCAAGATACTATATATAATTATGGGGTTAAAAAGTTCAGAGCCTTAAAACAACAGAAGTTGACTTCAACTTCTATATAAGATGTAGAAAATCAAAAGAAAATGTTGCTATCACTCTAACAACAAGAACAATTTGGATAACCTATAAAATCATAATATTTAAGCCAAAGAGCCAAAGACGCCTATACAAACACACAAACTAATGAAATAAAATTTTGAAAATTTCTTAATCCTCCTAGGAGAGAAGAGACCCATGATGGTTTTCATCATTATAAAATAATGGAGAAAGGAGGAACCCACCATAGACCCATGTAAGAAAAAAATTAGTTAGTTTCAATGAATTTGTGTCAAAATTAGATAGGAACGATGGTTTCAAATCTGTAGGAGTCCAGAAATAAAAAGCCTGAACCCACTCACTAACTCTATTCATTGTCTTTTGTTAATGCATATGCAGAATATTGAGAATAATGTGGGGAGGAGGGGGAAGCTGCAGAAGTCTTCTTGTAATGCAAACAGATGAAATCTGCTGAAACCTAAAGAGCAGAAGAATTGAGACAAAACCTCCAGGAATTCATATCCATAGCCCTGCAAAAGGGAAGGTTCTAACCCTTTCCTCAAATCATGTGAAGCTGAAACAAATTTAACCTAATTAAAGCAACAATCAAATCCTGACCCACCTCAACTACAAACCAGATTTATTCAATGCCACAAACCAGAAGTCTGACAGGAAAAGATGTCTTGCTACTGAAGTAAACATTATTTACTTCAACTTCTACCATATTTTTATCCATAACTCGTGACATTCAACCAAAAACCAAGAGACAAAATGTCCAGGTTGTGAAAGACGAGGAAAGACTTACGAACTTTCCCAGGCTGGAGGAGAGTAGAGGACACGACAAATAAATGCACTGTGGTATTGGATCCTGGAACAGAAAGGTGGTATTAGTAGAAAAACTAGGGGCACTTGAATAAAAACTGTAGTCCAGTGAATCATATAGTACCAAAGTTAATTCTTAGTTTTGATCATTGTATTGTATGGTCACTTAAAATGTTAACATTAGGGATCTGGGTGAAGGTTACTGAAACTCTCTAAACAATTATTGTATCTCTCTGCAAGTTTTAAATTATTTCAAAATTAAAAATTAGAAAAATAACATCATGAGATAAACAGAAAGCAAGAAGATATAACCCAATATGAAGAGAGTAAAGACTCAATAGAAACAGTCACAGAGATGATCCAGATATTGAAATTATAAGAGAAGAACTTTAAAATCAGTATGACCAATAGATTACACGATTTTATGGAAAAGGTGGACACTGTGAAAGTACAGAGGGGCAAATCCAGCAGGGAGATTTCTACTTTCTGTGAAAGAAAACAGCCAAATAGAAATACTAAGGATGAAAAATATGATGGAACATATGAAGAATTCTTTCAATACATCATCAACAAGACCAGAGAAAAGAATCAGTGAACTTGATTACAGGTCAGTAGAAGTTATCCTAAATGAAACATAAAGAGGAGAGAGTTGGGAAGAGGGTGGCATTGCTGGAAGGAGCATAACCCCCTTCCTCTATGCATGGGAGAGAAGCTCATGGATCTGCGGAGGAGCAGAGCAAGGGGCCTACAATATCGCAACATTTATGAAATCAGGACATCAATAATTATAGCGGACATTGAAAAACCAGACGGTAAGGAGACTGCTTTAGGGTAATAAGGGCCCAGGGATCAGCACGGGGACCAGGGAGGTTGCAGTACCCAGGCCCGGTGCTCCCGGGTCTGCCTCAGGGCATGGGGAGAGAGAAGTTGCCGCTCCCTCTCTGGACAGCAGGGATTGAGCAGCAACACAGGAGGCCTTCTTGCTTGAAGGCACAGAGAGGAGAGTGAGACTGATAATCAGACAGGAGCTGCGAGCACTCACGCATAGCCCTGGGAAGGGTGAGTGCCCCAGCCTGCATGAACAAGGGTGGCCTGGCCGTGTGCCCAAGCCCCCAACCCAGGGAGAATGTGGTTTTGTGGATGACCCAGACCCCACAGCCCTGAGCAAGGAAAGGGCACGGGTGTTCGCGGTTTTCTGGAGCCTGCAGTGGTGAACTTGGGGGAGTGCGCACCCCTTTGGGATTCCCGACTCTCACATTGTGAACCCGGAAAAGATGCGGAGCTTTTCGGGTTCCTGGAGCCCCCAGCGGGGAAATTCAGGGAAGGGTGCAACCCCTCGAGATCTCTGGAGCTTGCACCGTAAATCCAGAAAAGACGTGGGTACTTCACAAGAACATAGAGCCTGCTGCGTGAAATTTGGGAGAAGGGCTCGAACCCTTGTGATCCCGGGAGCTTACACAGTGAACCTGGAAAAGACGCGGGAGCTCTGTGGGGCCCTGGAGCCCAGGAGACTCGGCAGTGAGCTCTGGAGAGCATGCTTTGGAGCACCCAAACCCATACCCAGGGACCTCTGGGAAGACATCAGATCGGCTCTGGGGAGGGCATGCTGCTATCCCTGGGGACAATACGAGAGAGACTGACTGAGTTCTGACTGGGAAGAGTGAAAAGCATTACAGTTGCCCCTCAGCCTGCTGAAGCCAGCAAGACCAGAAAAACTGGTTTGGCCAGTTAGAAACCAACAAGAGGGTTGTTTTGTTTTGTTTTGTTTTGTTTTTTGGCTGCTGCTGTTTGATTATTTGATTTTATCTTGTTAAGTAACTTTTTATTTTTTAATTATTACTTTTATATCTCTCAATTCCCTATGTTTCTCTTTCTTTCATCCTAGTGCTATTCCTTCCACTCCAATTTTATCTCTCCTGCATTCCATCTTCTGCTTTTTTTTCCATTTTTTTTGAGCCTGCAAGTTACTGCAAACTTGTATTATCTTTTTCTCACTTTTCTGACATTTTTTATTTTAATAGTATTTTGGTATTCTTTTTCTTTCTGTATAATCTTCTTTGCTTGGCTGGTTGTACTGTTGTTTGATAGGTTCCCCTGTTATCTCACTCACTGTGTGTTGATAATTTACTGTCCTTCATTTGTGTTCCATTAGTACACCTCTCAAGGTTCTATATTCCTTATTCTTGTTATCTAGATTGCATAGATTCTGCCACATGATTGTTGCTTTAATATTACTGTAAATAACACCTATTTCATACAATTGTAACTACTACACAACACATCTCCCAGATCTCAGCCCACTTTGCAATTTCCTGAACTCTATTATTGTGGGGGTTGTCTCTATTCTTTTACACACTACTCCTATTTACTATTCTTTATTCCCACCCTATCTCAGAATCTGACCTCCCAACGCCTCACAGCTTTCTAGATCCAACTAACAATCCTTTCCTCCCCAATAAGAGTCTTATCTTCTTTCCATCCTTTCTAAAACGTGGATAGTGGGGTGGAAGATCACGGTTAACATTATACATAGCCAAAGGATCTCCCATCTCTTCTCTACTGGCTGATACTGTAAATATCATAGAATACTCTCTTGCTGTCTTAAAGCATTTTGCCTTACTCCTCCAACTGATCACAAAAAAGAGTAAGGGGAAGCTGTGAATACCAGGATACATGAAGGAGACTGCACCATTGAATCTCACAGGTATTCTACCACAGAAGTTCACACCATAAACAGAGGGAAACAGAACAGATCAATTTAAGAAACAGAGGCTAACAAGAAGAGTCTCATGCACAATGAGAAGACAAAGAAACAATCCCCAAATAAAGGGAAAGGAGGAAGCCTCAGAAAGAATTCTAAATGAAATAGAGACAACTCAACTATCAGATATTGAGTTCAAAACAATGATTATCAGGAAGTTCAATGAACTCACAATGAGCTACCAGAAACTACAGCGAAGCTACAATGAACTCACTGCAAACTATATCAACATGAAAAAGGAAATAGAAACTATCAACAAGGGCCAAGAGGAAATGAAGAATACAATTTCTGAACTGGAGAACACAGTAGAAGGAATGAAAAGCAGGTTTGATGAAGCAGAAGACCGGATCAGTGAATTGGAGGACAAAGTAGAAAAAGCACCCAGAAAGAGCGAGAAAAGGAAAAGAGGTTCAGAAAGAATGAAGATGAATTAAGAGAAATGCAAGACAATATGAAACATAATAATATCCATATAATAGGGATACCAGAAGGAGAAGAAGAAGAGCAAGGGATAGAAAACCTATTTGAAAAAGTAATGATGGAAAACTTTCCTAATTTGATGAGAGAAAAAGTCAAACAAATCCAGGAAACACAGACAGTACCAATCAAGAGGAACCCAAAGAGGCCCACCTCAAGACACATCATCATTAAAATGGAAAAATTCAAGACAAAGAGAGAATCTTAAAAGCAGCAAGGGAGAAACAGGAAGTTACATACAAGGGAGCCCCAATAAGGCTAACACCTGACTTCTGGAAACATTCCAAGCCAGAAGAGAATGGCAAGAAATAATACAAGTAATGAGAACCAGAGGTCTGCAACCACGACTACTTTACCCAGCAAGGCTCTCAATCAAGATAGAAGGCCAGATAAGAAGCTTCCCAGATAAAAGAAGTCTAAAAGAATACACCTCCACCAATCCAGCTATGCAAGAGATGCTAAAGGGACTGCTTTAAGGAAAGGAAGGAAAAGAGAGAGAGAGAGGAACACACGTACATAAATGGCAATGAATAAGTACCTATCAATAATAACCTTAAATGTAAATGGATTAAATCCTCCAATCAAAAGACATAGAGTAGCTGAATGGATAAGAAAACATGACTCACACATATACTGCCTACAAGAGACCCACCTCAGGATAAAAGAACTGTACAGGCTGAAAGTGAAGGGCTGGAAACAAGTCTTCCAAGCAAATGGACAGGAAAAAAAAGCCGGGGTAGCAATACTCATATCTGACAAAATAGACTTCCAAAGAAGGACCATAAAGAGAGACCCAGGTCATTTCATGATACTCAAGGGAAGAATTCACCAAGAAGACATAACTATTGTAAATATATATGCATCCAACATAGGAGCATCCAAATACATAAAGAAAATCTTAGAGGACTTCAAGAAAGATATGGACAGCAACACAATTATTGTGGGGGATTTTAACACCCCACTATCAAAAATGGACAGATCTTCCAAACAAAATATCAACAAAGATATTGTGGCATTGAACAATACCCTTGAGGAAATGGGCTTTACTGATATTTACAGAACCCTCCATCCCAAAGAAGCTAAATACATATTTTTTTCAAGTGTACATGGAACATTTTCAAAGACAGGCCACATGATAGGACACAAAACAAGCCTCAACAATTTCCAAAAAATTGAAATCATACCAAGCATTTTCTCAGACCACAAAGGACTGATGCTAGAAACCAACCCCAAGGGGAAAAAACCCAAAACACTCAAAATCATGGAGATTAAATAGCATGACATTAAACAATGAATGGGTCAAGAATGAAATTAGGGAAGAAATCAAAAGGTTTCTGGAAACAAATGAAAATGAACTCACAGCAACCCAAAACTTATGGGACACAGTGAAGGCAGTCCTGAGAGGGAAGTTCATAGTGATACAGGCATACCTAAAAAAGATAGAAATATTTCAAACAAACAACCTAACCCTACATTTACAAGCACTTGAGGAACAACAACAAAGACAGCCCAGAGCAAGTAGAAGGATGGAAATAACCAAGATCAGAGCAGAATTAAATGACATAGAAACTAAAAGCACAATTCTAAGGATCAATGAATCCAAGAGCTGGTTCTTTGAAAAGAATAAACAAAATCAACAAGCCTTTAAGCAGACTCATTAAGAAAAAAAGAGAGAAGATCCAAATAAACACAATCAGAAATAAAAGAGGAGAGATTACAACTGATACCACAGAAATACAAAGGATTGTAAGAAATTACTACGAAGAACTGTATGCTGAGAAATTTGAAAACCTAGGTGAAATAGACAAATTTCTAGAAAAAAGGTAATCTTCCAAAACTCAGTGAAGAAGAAGCAGAAAGCCTGAACAGACCAATAACAGCTGATGAAATTGAAACAATAATCAAAAAGCTTCTGGCACACAAAAGCCCTGGACCAGACAGTTTCACAGGAGAATTCTACAGAGCATTTAATGAAGAGCTAACCCCTATCCTTCACAGACTATTCCAAAAAATCCAAAAAGATGGAAGACTCCCAAACTCTTTTTATGAGGCCAACATCATCCTAATTCCAAAACCAGATAAAGACAACAAAGAAAAAAATCTTCAGGCCAATATCACTGATGAACATTGATGCTAAATCCTCAACAAAATACTGGCAAACTGTATCCAACAATACATTAAAAAGATCATACACCATGACCAAGTGGGATTCATTCCAGGGATGCAAGGATGGTACAATATTTGCAAATCAGTAAATGTAATACATCACATAAACAAAAGCCAAGACAAAAACCACATGATCATATCAATAGATGCAGAAAAAGCATTTGGTAATGTACAGCACCCATTTATGATAAAAACACTCTGCAAAGTAGGAATAGAGGGAGCATTCCTCAACATAATAAAGGCCATATATGAGAAACCTACAACCAACATTATACTCAATGGGCAAACATTAAAATCTTTTCCACTAAGGTCACGAACAAGACAAGGCTGTCCACTTTCACCACTTCTATTCAATATAGTACTGGAAGTTTTAGTCACAGCAATCAGACAAGAAAAAGAAATAAAAGGCATCCAAATTGAAAAGGAGGAAACAAAACTGTCACTGTTTGCAGATGACATGATAGTGTACATAGAATATCCTATAGACTCGGGCAAAAAGCTGATTGACCTAATAAATGAATTTGGCAAAACAGTGGGATACAAAGTCAATATGCAGAAATCAAAGGAATTTCTGTACACCAACAATAAAATAGCAGAAGCAGATCAAGAAAAAAATCCCATTTGAAATAGCAAAAAGAAAAATAAAATATCTAGGAATAAACCTAACCGAAGAGCTAAGATACCTGTATTCAGAAAACTACATAACACTGAGGAAAGAGATCAAGGAAGACACAAACAAGTGGAAACATATACCATGTTCATGGATTGGAAGAATTAATATCATCAAAATGTCCATACTACTACCCAAAGCAATCTACACATTCAATGCAATACCTGTTAAAGTACCAATGGCTGATTTCACAGACATTAAACAAACACTTCAAAAATTTATATGGAACCATAAATGACCCCAAATAGCTGCTGCAATTTTGAGAAAGAGTAAAGTAGGTGGGATCACAATACTTGACAGTAACCTATACTACAAGGCCACTGTAATCAAAACAGCCTGGTACTGGCATAAAAACAGGCACATAGACCAATGGAACAGAACAGAAAGCCCAGAAATAACCCAAATCTCTATGGTCAATTAATATTTGACAAAGGGGACAGCAACATAAAATGGAGTAAAAATAGTCTCTTCAATAAATGGTGTTGGGAGAACTGGACAGCTATGTTGAAAATAATGAAACTAGAACACCAACTTACACCTTATATAAAAATTAATTCAAGGTGGATAAAAGACTTAAATATAAACCGTGACACCATTAAAGTTCTAGAGGAGAATATAGGTAGGAAAATTTCAGATATTTTATGCAGAAACTTTTTTACTGACATGTCTCCTAGAGCAAGGGACATGAAGGAAAGAATAAACAAATGGAACCTCATCAAAATAAAAAGCTTCTGCACAGCTAAAGAAAATAGTATCAAAATAAAAAGAGAACCAACTGTATGGGAAAAAATATTTGCCAATGATACCTCAGACAAGGGTTTAATCTCTAAAATATATAAAGAACTTACACGACTCCACTCTAAGAAGACAAGCTACAATTAAAAAATGGACAAAGGACTTGAACAGACTCTTCTCCAAGGAGGACATACAGAGGATCCAAAGACACATGAAACGATGTTCAATATTGCTAGCTATCAGAGAGATGCAAATTAAAACCACAGTGAGATACCACTTCACACTGGTCAGAATGGCCATCATAAACAAAGCAACAAACAACAAATGTTGAAGAGGTTGTGGAGTAAAGGGGACCCTAGTGCACTGTTGGTGGGACTGCACACTGGTACGACCACTGTGGAAAGCAGTATGGAACTTCCTCAGAAAACTATAAATGGATCTGCCTTTTGACCCAGCAATTCCACTGCTGGGACTAGATCCTAAGAACCCTAAAACACCAATACAAAAGAACGTTTGCACCCCAAGGTTCATAGCAGCACAATTTACAATAGCTAGGTGCTGGAAGCAACCTAGATGTCCATCAGTAAATGAATGGATCAAAAAACTATGGTACATTTACACAATGGAATTCTATGCAGCAGAAAGAAAGAAGGAGCTCCTGCCCTTTGCAACAGCGTGGATGGAGCTGGAAAACATTATGCTAAGTGAAATAAGCCAGGCAGTGAAAGACAAACACCATATGATCTCATCTTTAACAGGAACCTAAACAACAAAACAAAGAAACAAGCAAAATATAGTCTAAGACACTGAAATAGAAAACAGGCTGACAGTGACCAGAGGGGAGAGAAGAGGGAATTTCAGGGGAGAATAGGAAAGGTTTACAGGAACAAATTTAAAGGACACATGGTTAAAAACTAGGGGGAGGGTGGTAATGGGAGGGAAGTGGGGAGGGATGGGTTTGCGGGCTGGAATGGGAGTAATATGGAGAAAACTGTACTTGAACAATGATTAAAATAAAAATTAAAAAAGAGAGAGCTAAAGCAAATATGGCCAAATATAAAGATTTAACAAAACTGAATATTATGTATAATAAACATTTATTAAAGCCTGAAAAAAAAGAAACATAAAGAGGAAAAAAAGAGTGTAAAAAAAAAGAGAGCAGAGCATTTGATCTCTGTGGAATGTTATAAAATGACTGGCATTCATGGAATTGGAGCCCCAGAAGGAAAAGGGAGAAAGAATGAGGAGGAAGAAATGTTTGGAGACTGATCATTTCCTAAATGAATGAAATACCAAAAAAAATGTAGGTATAAGTAGCTTAGTGAGCCTAAGAAAAATAAATATAAAGAAAACCACATTTCAAAAGCAGAAAGAAAATAAAGGACACAAAATTCAAAGAGGGGAAAAATTATGAGAATGACAGCTGCTCTCTCATCTGAAATAGTGCAGGCCAGAAAAGGGTGGAATACCACTTTACAGGACTGAAATAAGAAAGGAAAAGAAAACTATCAACCTAAAATTCCATACCTACAGAAAACATCCTTCAAACATACAAGGGTAGGATATGTAGGTTTACAGTTATTCATATGGGGAAAGACATGCAGGTTTTTAACTCAAGTGCACACTGCACTCACAACTGTGAACCTACTTTTGCCCAGCTTTGTATAGGCAAAATAAAGACAAGTGTGAACAGACAGATGTTTATATAATTTGGTTTTAGTAGATGTACATGATGAAAAATGATTTTAAAGATCAGTTCAAGCTGAGAGGAAATGACAACAGATCAAAACCTTGTTCTTCAAGAAGAAATTTTACAAAATACTGTAAAAGGTAAATATAACAGTAAGTCAGATGGGTTGTTGTTTAAACTAAAAATTATAACAAAAAGTTGTGAAATTTTAATCTATGTAAAAGTAAAATGCATGACAGAGTGAGCACAAAGGCATAGAGATCTAATTGGAAGTACATTGTTCCAAGGTTTTTGCAGTTTAAAAAGTAGTAGAATATTTTTTTAAAGATAGACTCTTACACATTAGAAAGACATAATTTTTATGTAATTATACATTTATATACACAATACAAGGAGGCATAATGTAAAAGTTAATAGAGGAGATAAAATGGAATACTAAAAAATATCGCTTTATTTACAAAAAGTAAGAATTAGAGAATTGAATAACAAAAAACACATGGAACCAATTTTAAAAACACACTGTTAAAATTAGGATAATGACCACTTCTCCCAAGAGGACATATGGATGGCCAATAAACATAGGAAAAGATACTCAATGTCACTAACTATCAGAGAAATGCAAATTAAAATCACAATGAGATATCACCTCATACCTGTCAGAATGGCTGTCATCGGTAAATCCACAAACAAGTGCTGGTGAGGATATGGAGTAAAGGGAACCCTCACGCACTGTTGGTGGGAGTGCAGATTGGTGCAGCCACTGTGGAAAGCAGTATGGAGTTACCTCAAAAAATTAAAAATGGAACTGCCTTATGACCCAGTGATTCCATTTCTGGCAATACTTCTGAAGAAACACGAAGCAATAATTTGGAAGAATACATGCACCCCTATGTTCATTGTAATGTTATTTATATTGACTAGACAAGATACAGAAGCAACCCAAGTGCCCATCAGTAGATGAGTGGATAAAAAATCTGTGGTACATCTACACAATGGAATACTACTCAGCTATGAAAAAAAGAAGGATATCTTACCCTTTGTGACAACATGGATCAACCTGGAGAACATAATGCTAAATGAAAAGATAAGTACCATATGATCTCACTCAAATGTGGAATCTAATGAACAAAATAAACTAACAAACAAACTAGACTCATAGATACAGAGAACAGACTAACAGTGGTCGCAAAGGAGGGAGATTGGGGGTCTGGGTAAAAAAGGTGAAGGGATTAAGCAAAGAACAAACAACTCAGACACAGACAACAGTATGGTGATTATCAAAGGGAAAGGGGGTGGGGGGAGAAAGAAGAGGGTAAGGGGTGGAGGATGAATGGTGCTGGAAGGAGACTTGACTTTGGGTGGTAATCACGCAAATACAGATGATGTATTATAGAATTGGACACCTGAAACCTATATAATTGTACTAACGAATGTCATTCCAATAAATTCAATACGAAATTTTTAAATTTAATGACTTTAAAGGAAAAAATAAATTAGAACACATAGTTGACAAACTTAAATACAAACTCGCCCATGATTACATTAAATTTAAATGGATTAAACATCCCAATGAAAGGTGGAGATTGGCAGGTGGTAAAGCAAAAGTAAATCCCATATGCTACTTATAAGTAGTATACTTTAAAAGAGACACAAGTTAAAAGTAAAAAGATGAAAAAAAAACTACCATTTGTGATGACCAGATTCTAAGGTGACTCTCATGATCCTTGATCCTGATGTTTACACTCTGGTATAAGACCCTCCCCTTTATTGCTGGCTGGTCTAGTGCCTTGCTTCTAACCAACAGAATTTGGTGATTGTGATGGGATGTCACTTCCATGATTATATTGCATAATATTTAACACCTACCTTGCTAGGAGGCTGTTTCCCTTGCTTGCTTTAATGAAGCCAGTGGGCATATTGGGGAGGCATGTGTCACAAAAGACAAGGTAGTTTTCAGCAATCAGTCCATTAGGAATTGAGAGTGGCCTTCAGTCAATAGCCAGCCTAAAACTGAGTCCCTGGGTCCAACATGACATCAGTAACCGAATTCTGCCAGGAACCACATGAACTTGGCAATGGATACTTCCTCAGGCCTTGAGATGAAAGCACAGCCCTGGCCCATAATAGTCATTGTAACTTTGCAGATAAGTGAAAAATCAGTGTCTTTTGCCTTAAATCACTATGTTGTAATATTGTGATGCAGCAATAAATAGCTAATATATCATGCAAATACTAAGCATATGAAAACTGGTGTGGTTATATTAATATCAAACAAAGTAGATTTTAAGTTGAAGGAATTATTATAGACAAATAAAAATATTTTTGAAAAATGAAAGGGTAAATTTACACAATCAATTTTTAAAGTTATTTTTTCAGTTTAATTGAGGTATAATTGACATATAGCTCTGTATAAGTTTAATGTGCACATAGTATAATGACTTGATATACATACATTGTGAAATGATTACCATGATAAGTTTAGTCAACATCTATCACCTCATATAGTTACAAAATCTTTTTTCTTATTATGAGAACTTTTAGGATCTATTCTCTCAGCAACTTCCAAATATATGTGGGTCAATTTTATCTAAGACACAGCAATCTTAAATGTGTGTGCACCTAATAACAAATCTTGCAAATACATAAAATGAAAAAATTGGCAGAATTAAATAGAAATAAAGAAGTTCACAATCATTCTCAGTAATGAACAAGTAACCAAATGATTACTAAAAAATTATATACCCAGCAAAAACACCTTCTAAAAAATGAATGCAAGATAGTCTTTTTAAGGCAAACAAAACCACAGAGAATGCATTGAAAGTGGAATTGCACTACCCCCCCCCAAAAAAGAAAGAAATTTAAAAGAATTTCTCCTACAGAAGGATCATGATATCAGATAGCAAATTTGGATCTGTAAAATAAATGAAGAGTTTCAGAAATGGTAAAAATAAAAAAAAATGGAAGACTGTATTTTCTTATTTTAATCACTTAGAAGAAAATTGGTGGTCTAAAGCAAAAATAGTCTCTTTTTGCAAGTTATAACATAAATAGAAGCAAACTGTAAAAAAAAATAGGACAGAGGAGTGGTGAGAGAAAACGGAAGACTATTGAAAGGTTCTTACCTATATATATTATCTTAAGGTAGACTGTGAGACTATTTCTATTTTGTCTGTTAGTCTACTTGGTTCACTAGATTCTGCATAGTGAGATCATATGGTGTTTTTCTTCCCCTGACTGGCTTATTTCACTTAGCATAATGTTCTCCAGGTCCATCCATGCTGTCAAAAGGTCAGATTTCCTTGTTTTTTACAGCTGAGTAGTATTCCGTTATGTACTGTATTTTGCTGTGTGTAATGTGCGCCCATTTTTAGCACTGCCCATATATAATGCACAACCTTATTTTTCCATCAAAAATATGGGTGAAAAGTGCACATTATACACAGCAAAATACAGTAAATGTACCACAGTTTTTTTTTATCCACTTATCTACTGATGGATATGGGGCTGCTTTCAAATCTTAGCTATTTTAAATAACTCTGCAATGAATATAGGGGTGTACATATTCTTTCGAATTAGTGTTTTGAGTTTCTTCTTGGATGGAGAACAGACTGACAGCTGTTAGAGGGGACAGGGGTTGCAGGGCTGGGTGAAAAAAGTGAAGGAATTAAGCAAAAAAAACGAATATTGTAGACAACAGCATGTTGATTGCTAAAGGGGTAGGAGGTGGGGGGAGGGAGAGAAGAGTATAGGAGGGGGTAAATGGTGATGGAAAGATGTAACAGGGTGCAGCCAAGATGGGGGAGGCAAATGGGGATTTGTAATGGGGTCCAGAACTCTGTGTATCCAGGAAATATTAGAAAAAAAAATATATATAGGATGACCTCACCCCCACAAGTCTGAGCCCAGGGATAGGACACATGGAGCAGAGCTGTTGACAATTGTTTTGAATAGCAACAGTTTTGCAGATAACCTCTAGAACGGTTATTTAACATATCTATAACCTTTAACAGGTTTCATAGATATGTTAAATAGCTGTGGCCATGCTTTGAGCCAGGGAGATGGGAGTGACTTCAACCCTTGATGCAACTGCGAGGCAACTCCCCCTGGTTACAGCACCTGCATGAGAGCTTGAGATGATGAGCTCCATGCCATGGGACCATGCCTGCCCTGACTTACTATGGCAGCCCACTAAAGCTGGAAGAATAGGGAATGCTGACAGTTGTAACTGATTGTGGGAGGAATTGGAAATGGTTCTGCAAAGGAAGATTGGCATGGGGATTAAACCCAGGCGTAGCAGCCATGCTGGGCTTTTTGGGACCACATGGCTTTGGTGAAAGATGGGACCATGCTGCTTTAGGGTGCACCCTTTTTTTTGCCACATGGTTAAGAATCAGAAGAGACTTTGTCTTGAAGATAAGGGGGGAAAGGACTCTTGCAGGTGCCAAATGATTTTGAATTAACTGGAGATAGCGGATGTGACACAGCTGATGGTGCTGGAACCAAGAGGCTGCCTGAACCATGGACTTCTACTTCTTTTCCTGAGATACTGGGCCCCAGAATGGGAAAAGGGGAGAAGGAAGGACTATAAGTTTGTGGCATTCTAAAGGACTTTAGTATTTTTAATGAAGACATTAAGTCATTACTCTAAGTCTGTATAACTTTTTAAATAAACAATCCCTTTCCTTTTCACCAATCTCTGGCATTGAGAGACTTCTTTCCCTGGCAGTGGGCAAGGCAAACCTAGTATGGGGTGGAGACCCCTAGAGCACAAGGGTGGGTCCATGCAGTAGTAGTATATCATTTGTGCCAACTCCGCCCCAGGTCTGTTCTGTAACAAGGAGGCTTGACTTTGGGTGGTAAACACAATACAATATACAGATGATGCACTATAGAATTGTCCACCTGAAGCCTATATAATTTTATTAACCAGTGTCACCCCAATTTTTTAATTAAAAAAGATTGACTATGAAAAGCTAAGATGCATTGCAAATTCTTAAACAACCATTAATTTTTTTAAAAAAGCAGGTATCACTAAATGCCAAGGGTAGAGATAAATAATAATTAACTGAAAGGAATTATAATAATTAACTGAATTCAAACTTAGAGAAAACAAGGGGGGAGTAATAACAGACAGACAAATAGAAAAGAACTAGCAGCACTGTGCATTTAAATGTAATTATTTTATATTTATATTTAATGTGAAAAGTCTAAAACCTTCACTGAAAGACAGAAATTGTCAGATCTCTATATGTATGTTACTTACAAGAAAACCACTATGTCATATAATAAGACATAGATATGTTAAAGTAAAAGGATGGTAACAGATGCACAATGAAACACTAATTGAAGGGAAGTTGAGGCAGAGGTCTTGACATAGCTGAGTACTCAGTAAATGTTAGCCACTAACAGTGGTAATTATAATGAGATTTGCAGCCATCAGGTAACTAGGAAATTGCTCACAGTTGGCATAAAGCATGGGGGGGAAGCCCAACAGCAGGTGGACCCTTGGCCTGTCAGCAGGTGCTCATGAACTTGGGAATTGGTACCATTTGTGGTCAACACCTTGCAACCACTAACAACTCCTCCTCTCTTGCCACTTAAGCAGCAGTAATATATTTTTTTTATGCTTAACAAAGTATTCAAGTTTAGCTTTCTCACATTTGTACATACACACCCATGTATACTGTTTTTTTTTTTTTGTTTTTGATACAGTTTGAATTCTCAAGGGCCAAAGAGAAACCTGGAAAAGTCGAGTCTTAAGTCTAAGAATGTGAATCCAGACCATGTTCAAATCCCATCTCTATCACTATTGAACAATATGATCTTGAGTAAATTACTTAATCCCCTCTTCATTTTCTCTCCTATAAAATGGGTTACTAAAACTCTTATTTCACACAAGATTGATAAGAGGATTAAATGAACTAATTTATGTGAAGCACATAGTATAATATCCAGCATAGAGTTTGTGCTTATACGAGCCCTGTTCTGTGAGAATACCCCTATGAGATATGAAGATATTTTAGGCCTCTCAGGGAGTATGGTGGAAGACCCTTGTGTCCCTGGGGGTAGGGGCGTGCACAGCGGGACTTCTTTTCACAACAGAAATTAATGTGGCCTGGATGGCTCATGTAACTGAATGGGCAGGACCACCTGTCCCAACTCAGTGAACTTCCATCTTTGTCTCCACTGCAACAAAAATGGAAAGCCAATGCCCTCTGTATTTCAAATCCTCAGCCTGATAAATCAACAGTCATTAATGAAGATGTCAGAAACAGCAGCAACCATAATGGTTCCG
Organism: Phyllostomus discolor; assembly: GCF_004126475.2. Taxonomy (NCBI): domain Eukaryota; kingdom Metazoa; phylum Chordata; class Mammalia; order Chiroptera; family Phyllostomidae; genus Phyllostomus; species Phyllostomus discolor. The sequence continues at coordinate 7,950,887 of NC_040916.2, read as the reverse complement.
TAGAGGTGAGGAGGGCAGCAGCAAACTTCTGCAATTCTTTAAGACAGGCAAGGCAGAGGGGGCCTTGAGAGAAAATCTAAGTAAGACTGGCAAATAAAAGTAAAATCTACAAGCCCATATTTTAAAACCCTGTGTTCATTCATTCATGCTTTCTTTCATTTATCCAAAATCCTATCCATGTATTTAACAAACATTTATCAGGGGCTAATTAAATGCCAGGCAATAGAGCACAAACACCAGTGAAACTGACACGCTTTTCTATTTCCTGGTAACAAAAAATATTATTTATGCCAGCAAATGCATACAAAAATTCCTTACATGTGGTCAGCTGGTCTACTAAATTCCTGGAAGCCTTGGTTGGGGCTGGAACCGAGGCCCAGGTTAAACCCCTGCCTTCAGAAGACGGAACACAGCTGAGGAATGAATTAGGCTTGGAAATATGTTCAGCAGGTGATCTGTTCGACTCATTAGGGGAACTACCAGGTTCATTAGCTGATATACCTGGTTCAGTGGGTAATATATCAGATCAAACATATGAAGCATTATTTCTTCAAAAAAATAGACCCCCTTCCACCCACCATGGGCACCCCTGACAGTAGTGGGAGATTTACCTGCTCAGAGAAGCTTTGTTTACTTCCATGTTCCTTTTTCCCTCGCTTAATACCTGTGATTGTATCCTGAGGGATCTCCTGCAGGTGTGTCATGTGTACTGTGCTGATACAGGCAGAAATCTGGATTTGGCTATTTTAGTACATCACTGTCATCCGGAGTGGTTCTGAATTCTGAAAAAAAAAATAAAGAAAAGAAAAAGCCTGGATTTGCTTCGTAGTCAGGATGTGGCTGTTTTTAGCCTGCTGAGGTCCACAGCTATGAAATATTTGTTTGTAAATCAGCCTTCTTTTCAACAATGCTGGGTATGGGGACCAAAATAGCAGTTCTACAGTTACTTTGCACCCTCTGTCCTCCTCCCGCTGTATGGTGGGGTTGGGCTCTGGAGGAGAAACAGTTGTTCCCTTGCTGATACTCTTATCACAAACAGGGACATGCAAGCCCTGGAGCCATCCAAAGGCAGGCTCATGAATGCACAACCCTGACTTTTGTATGTATTTGCATGGGGGAGGGAGAACCAGAAGTATCAGAGTCCCCTGAAGGGCTTGTGAAAACATGGATTTCGGGGTCAAATGGTGCTTGGATAATTGTTTAACAACCCTTTGGAAAGAAAAAGATGTGCTTTGCACTTGCCAATTTCTATGGTGTAAATACTCTTAAAATAGCCCATTTCAGGCTACTGTGAAATTGAGGAGAGGCACAATCTGCTCTGAAATTTATACCAGCCAGCCCCAGCACCGCTGCCTCTAACTTGGCAGATCTAGGTTAGGGACTGAGACTGTGCACTTCCAACAAGTTCCTGGGTGGTACAGATGCTGCTAGCACATGATTACCAAATATTGATGAAGTTTCCTCTGGCTTCTGAGGCTTTGCCATCCTCCATACCCTCTCTTAGGGCCTGATCTTCCTTTCCCAATTATATCTTAAAGGCCATTGGAAAGGATGCTTAACCATGAGGACATGGCTCCGGACTGTGATCTTTGGGAAAGTGAAATATAGCAATTTTCTAAAAGGAAGCCACATATGCTGCTCTCTCTTGTTTGCACTTCTCCCGTTTCTTAACATGACTGTAAGAAACCAGATCTTATCCATCCTTCTGTTTCTTAGCTAGCACAGTGCCAGTCAAAATCCACTGAACTGAAATAAATGTGGTATACTGGCCTGCAACCATGAAATACAGGTCTCGTTTTTCTATCACTCATTTGATTTTTAAACTAACCACCTATCCATCTATTTATTAGTTTATTTCTGCAGTGAGATATCTTAGTCCCTACTATGTGCTGGTCACTGGGTACTGGGGATGTAGTGGTGAAGGTGTTATTACAATAGCTGATCCACAGAGCTTATAATACAGTAGGGAAGACAAATATGAAATAGAAATTAGATTTGCAATGTTTGCTTCAGAGAAAAAGCCCCATATGCTATACGGGCATCCAATAGAGTAAGAGTTCAATAAATGACTTTCTGAGGAAAGAAGTTTAAGTTGAGACCTAGAGGGTGGGTGAAAGTTTCCCAGTGAGAAGATATGGGGGTGGCAGATGTGTCGCAGGGGAAAAGTATTCTAGGGAAGTAGGAGATGGGAAGTGTGGCACGAGATGAGGCTAGAGAGATGGGTGGATTCTCGATTTGATCCTAAGATTGGGATCCATAGAAGGACCACAAGCAAAGGACTGCCATTGTAACAGCTCACACATCTGTGTGTTGTTTTTAAGTCACAGACAGTCATATACCCTGTTATGCAAGGTTATGGCTGAGCTCAATCTTTTCTGTTTGGGTCAGCCATACTGCTGGATGCTGTCCTCTAGCTGTGTTACTCTGGTTATCCAACACAACCGTAAACCATTCAAGGTCAAGGATGCTGTCTTCATGCCTTTTGTCTGTTGTGCCTGTGGTGGTGCTGGGTACCCACTGGGTCACTGGTCAGCAGCCATGAGGTACTAAAACAGCACTTGACAATGACAAGAGACCAGGCTTCCAGACCACAGTTGCTAGTTACCAGCTATGAGACCTCTGAGGTGAGGCATGGGACTTTTCTCAGCTTCTGTCTTCTGGTATATAAAAAAGAAAACCATATGCATTTCATCAAGTTTTTGTGAAATGATTGAATAAGATATCACAGGCAAAAGTTCTAGAATGCTGTGCCCATGTGAGATAGCACAGTTAATGATACACTGAATGGGTAGTGATAATGACCCCGGTCTTCATCTAAAACAGTGTTCGACTTACCTTCCTATTCAGAATTACCCAACCACCATGCTGTCATTTTAGATTTATTTCACAGTCTGCAGGCTGCCAGGGGTGACCTGCAAGAATCAGGAGACCACCCATTCCTTTAATGTTCCTCTTACAGCTTGCATTGGGCTATCTCTGATCTCTGAGGTGCCCTCTTATCAACACATGTGCATGAGTAGAAGCGGGGGGACTGTAGCTGAGGGAAGCATTTTTTAAACTGAAGTTTATGGACCACCCACATCAAAACTACCCAGGTACTTATTAAACCTGCAAATCTGTGGACCCTACCCCAGGTCTACTAAATCAAAATCTTCTAAGTACACAAAGCTCCCAACTCTGCCATGATGGATAGAAGCCCATGCTATGCACTCATCCATGCCAACATGGCCTTGGTCTTCACATCTATACCTTTGATTATAGATTATATTAATCTCTACCTCAGAGAGGGACTGTGAGGGTTAAGGGAGATGAATTATGCATGGTGCTTAAAACTATTTTTGGCACTTAGAAAGCACTTGATAAATGGTTGCATTTATTATGTCACGCTGGCCTCTCGACAGCCCTGTACATGGGCGGATGAGGAACTGACTTCTAGAAAAGCAAAATGAGTTACCATAGGTCACACAGCTAATTAGCAGCCAGGCAGGACTAACACTCAGAATGCCTAACGCCTAATCCAGCACTATTTCCACTATACCAGGCTGCCACCTTTGAGCCCTGAACTTCCTTAAGTGCTTCTTTTCCATGTATTCTTCTGTAAGTGGCTGGGTAGAGATCTACATAACTCCTTTCATTAGTAATTTGTCTGGATGTTGCTTTTTATCTTGCAAACAGGTAACAAGCCCAAGCTCAGTCGACCTCTAGAATTCCTTCCAAAATAATTGAGTTTGCAGTATCTGAAATTGCCCATCTTATAACATTTAGATAAATCGCAGAGCCTCCCCACCTGACTTGGACCACCTGGCCCAGGGTTCCGAATCCTTTGCTTTGTTCCCCACACACCCTGCTCACCTCTCCTTTCTCACTTGTGTTCAGGGAGGCGTTGATGATGTTGATGCTGACTTCATGCAAAGCACGCAGGAATACAAAGGCCAAACCACTCCCCTGTCAGATCCCAGTCCTGCCTTTTTGAGACTGGAGGAGATTTAATTTAGATAGAGATGATTTCTAGCAATACGGATATTCCAGCCTACCCTTGAGGAACAAACAAGGCAAGAGCCTCTTGCAGCGAGATGCTGGAACACAGCCACATAGTCTCCACATGCCAGATTCCTACCGCTGCCTTGTCTTCCTCTATCTCTTGTGAAGAACTAAGAAGTGTCTCTGTTAAGATGTCCTTACAGCTCCCCTAAACTATGCTTTGTCCACTGCCCACCCACCCAAATGGTAGAGGAGAGAAAGCAAGTGTTTAGTTTTCATGAGTCAGTGTACCCTCCTCTTGTGTCAGCTGCTTGCTTTCTTCGTGATTATACCTCTCCACTACTACCCCCTTCACACACATATGCTCTTCCCTACTGCCCCCGACCCCTCCGCAACCCAGACACAAGAAGAATAGGATTGGGCAGGTCTTCTCAAGGTCTCAGGTTGCCTACTTGTAAAATGAGGGTGCTAACCTGGATGGTATTAAAGATCTCTTCTACCTCTAGCATTCTATGGTTCTCTAGCTTACTCATACTTAGCTGTTCCCAGGCATTGGGCCAGGTACTGTGATCAGCCACTACTATGTACTGCAACATCTTTATGATACTTTAGAGCAGAGGTTCTTAAGATTTTGCTATTTGTGGCATCCTTAAAGCCTTAGTGTTTTCACGGTACCCATAAGCCAAAATAAATACCTAAAAGATCTATTCATTAAGTATTTAGTTACTAAATATGCTCTAAAGGAACTAAAAATTTTGGAACTGTAGAGTACGACGAGCAATCATTTTGCAGTGTCTGATAGATGTTGAGAATTAGTGTATCTGCCTAGAAAATTAGAAATCCTGTGGCATCTCTGTGAGTTTAGTACAACACTCTAGAATATGTTGGCACGGACTTTTGGAATTGGGGCCTTATAGTCTTATTTCCTAAACTCATATCTAAACCTCCTGCTCCCCACAGCCTCCAAGAGAATCTCCGTGGGTACTCGTCCTATTACTGTCCACCTTGATCTCTCAGAAAGCTTAGAGAATCCATTTACTTTGGCCTTCAGTAAAGTTTCTTGGGGCAGTCTGGCTTGAAAACTAGAAATTTCTGTATCTTCTTTCATTGCTCAGACCCAGAAACACCAAACCAGAAGATAACTTATACTTTGGCAGTTTAGACACTGATTGTTTCTCAAATGTGTCTATAGATAGGCTAAATCCTAAACATGCAAAGACAAAGAAAATAAAAGGAAGCTGAGGTATAAATTAATAAGGTTGGCTGCATACGTGATCTGAATTACCTGGGGTAATGATGCAGCCTTACATTTCATGTGCAGGAATAGATACAGGCAAGATAAAATTAGGTGTCAAGAATATTTGAAAAGGTTTTTGAGCCTGGCCATGTGCCTGGTACTGTAATAACACTTTTAGACTTGGAAAGTCTACTCTGTACCAGCTCTAGAATATACATACTCTGGACCCCTATCAAGCAGTGAAGAAATCAAGGCTCAGAGTAGTCATGTAGCATGGAAGCAATGAGGTCAGAACTTGAACTTATATTTTTCTGACTTCAGAGACCCAAATTTTAACTACTTATTCTACCTCTTTGAAAGTGTGATTTTCCCCCCATGGATGACAAATGACCTAATTGGCAGGTACATCCAAGAATTTTACATTAGAGTACCTTAGCAAACCTATGATCCTCAGGCCATGTTACTCTAGACCCGAGCTCACTTTCTCCTCTAGCTCCAAAGCAAATGTACATTAATTATTTACCATCCATGGTGTCCCTCCATTTCTACGAGCCTGCAATCTTTCCAGTGGCTGCAAAGAAGTTTCCCTGTCTGTTCACCTCACCCACCAGCAATACTGAGAATTATCTCCTCTCTTGGTCCCCTTCTCAAATGGTAACTGATAAGAAAAAAAAATACCAAGTGTCCTTTAAACAGAAAAGGAGAAAAGCTATAAAAGAAAAAGAAGTGGCATTTGCCTAGCATAGAGGATGGATTATTTAGAGGTTACTGCTTTAAGTTATAGGGAATCCATTAGGCCAGGCCGGTGGACATTTATTTCTTCTTCTTGCCAATGTGGGCCCTAGAAACCCCAGTTCTACCTCTAAAGGAAATGTCAGGGAGACTGTAGCTCTCCCCTCCATGGCCAGTCATTAATTCAGAGAGTGAAGCACTAATGCCTTGAATTAGCTTGGCTTCTCTCTGCATTTTCTCTGAAATTCCATTTACTGACAACTTAAATAAATTAAGACTTTGGGAGTGAGACAAAAGAAAATCCTGGGGAGACAGAGAAGCCTGCCTCATACATGTGGGCTGCTGGCTCAGCCACCATCCCGAATTGCCTCCAAATCTAACCTGCAATAATGTCTCATTCTGCTCAGAACCTCTCTTGGTTTCATACTGTTGCTTCTGCTACTGCTGCTCCTCCTCCTCTTTTTCTGTCTTCTCATACTGAGGTCTAATTCACTTTTTGCCTACTGGTCTGTAATTTGGCAGCCATCACAATCAAGATAATGATCATTTTCTTAAGAACAAAAAATGCCTCCATGCCCATTGTGATCAACGCCTCACCCCACCTCAGGCCCACCAGACACGGACCTGTTTTCTGTCACTATAGGTTTGCCTTCCCCAGAATGTCAAATAATTAGAATGACAGGTGTAGCTTTTAAATTTCAACTCCTTTCTCTTAGCATAAGGCACCTGAGAGTCATCCATGTCGTTGTGTGTGTCAGTAGTTTTCTTCCTTTTTATGCTGAATTGTAGTCTAGTACACGCATGTATCATTGTTAACTATTCACCAGGGTGTCTGGCTCATTTCAAGTTTGAGGGGATTATGAATAAAGCTGCTATGAATATTCACATGCAAGCTTTTGTATTAACCTAAGTTTTTACTTTTCTTAGGTAAGTGCCTAAGTGTGAGCTTGCTGGGTCCTATGATGAGTGTATGTTTACTTTCATAAGAAATTGTTTTCCACAATAAGTGTATCAGTTGGCATTCCCACAGTGACGTATGTGACTTCCAGTTGCCCTGCATCCTCACTGGCACCAGGGAGAGCCAGCTCTCCCCCTGGTTTAGGTTTCATTTTCTCTATAAGTTGTGTATGGCTCAGCTGTGGTTTTGACTTTATTTTCCCTAACGACTAATGATATCAACCATCCTACCTGCATTTTTGCCATCCGCATAGCTTGTTGGTAAAGTCTTAAAATCTTTTACCCATTTTTTATTGGGTAGTTTGTTTTCATATTATTGACTTTGGAAAGCTTTTATGTATTCTGGATTCAAAAACCTTCATGTTTTGCAAATATTTTTTTCTTATCCCGTGGCTTATGATTTCATTATTTTGACGGTTTCTCCATGAAGAACAGAAGCTTTCCATTTTTATAAAGTCCAATTTATCCATGTTTTTTTTCATCGATCATGCTTTTGATGCCATATCTAACAACTCTGTGTAACCTAAGGTCACCCGGATTTTCTCCTATGTTTCCTCTAGAAGTTTTACAATTTTAAGTTATCTAGTTCAGTCTTTGGTTTGTTTTGAGTTTCATGCTTCTTTTCTAATTGGTTGTCTTTTAGAGACAGAGATGCCAAGGCAGAAAGAGAGATTTGACTTAACCCCTTCAAGGAGTTGTTCTTTTATGACAATCAGCTCACCAATGCAGAGAAAGCCAGTGCCATGAGGGAGTGGTTAAACCTCAGGCTCTGACATCAGATGCCTTGAGTCTGAGTCAGTTTTCTGTATCCTAACTTGTAACACAGGGTGATTACTTATACTTTTGGATTCTCAATTAAATGAGCAATTAATCAGCAATGCTAAGATTAGCACCAGGGCTATAGCATTGATTCTGGGTAGGGGAGACAAGAAGTCTCAGCTTGGGAGTTCTAAATCATCCAGGAAAGGTGGCCAGGAGTGACTTATGCTAAATACTGAAAAAAAAAACACAAGGTTAAATTATCAAGCCACTGGTATCTCCCATAGCGCCTGCTGTCAATTCCCCGCTGGGCTCTCACTGCTCTCTGAGTCAATCTAGATAAATGCCTCCCTTACATTCTTCTTCTTGCCACTCAGATTATTACTCACTTGGATGTGCCGTGGTTTTGTCTGTTCTCTGCCTGCCAAGATTTTCCACCTCTCTACCTCTGTTTTCAAGGAGCAACTACCAGTTTATGTCTGGATATATCCATCTAACAAAGACACCCACATCACAATCCAGAAAGAGACTTATGAATTCACAGTAGATATGATCAAAGATCAAAAATGTTTATCTTGCATGTCCCCAGCCTCCAGGAAGGCCTATCCTAGAATCTTTCAGAAACAGACATTCATCTGTTTAGATGAAAGCCCATGTGGCATGGTTGGGTGCACGTGGGCTTGGGTCTTGGACGCGTGTTCCGATCACAATTCCAGCTTTTATTGTGTTGCCCTAGGCAAAACACTTAACTGCTCAGCCTCAGTTTCCCAATCTCAAAGTGAAGACTACTAAAACCTTTACTTGGTTTTCTAAGTCTTAAATGATATAACGACTGCATGTGAAATAGCTGGTACATTGTGGCAACTTCCCTGATTGTGATGATAAAGTTTGCTCAGCCTTCCTCAACAAGGATACACAGCCCTCATTCAGAGGAACATCTTTGTTTCTAATCAAAATTCCCCCTGCTGCTAGCCTAACTTATTTCTGATGATTATATGCAGTCAATGGCCCTCAGACGATCAGATAGGAGTTGAGAACATCCTAATGGCTTTTGAATTCTTTGAAAAGTATGTACGTATGTGTAGTGCAATCCACTTGTGAAGAACTTACAGCAAATCAATTACTATAAATGCCCTAACCAGCTTCAATTGATTGCCATGTGTGATCTGAAGTTCTGATTAATACAGTCTTTGTTTAAAAAGAAAAGCATTTCTAGAAAAAAAGAAATTATCAGTCTATTGTTACCAATATCCTGAATTATGAGACTAAAAAATGATCTCCACTGGCAACTCCCAACATCCAGCCACCTGCTACTTCCAAAACAAGTCAATACTTAGGTGAATACATCTTCTATTTGTTGGGATGCTTGGGGAGAATCAGCTGAGATCATCTCATATTAGCATAAGTTTTTCCCAGGTTGCCTGTACTGAAAGTGCTATTCTGTATTCCTGAGTGAGGGCTCTCTTATGTATCTTAATCCGGTGCAGCCCCAGTGACTCACCATAGCTCTGTGGGGTTTAGCTTTGAATACCCTTCACTTTTAGGCTACAAACATCAATCCTTCTGCTATGCTTAACCTTCATTTCTGGAGCCCTCGTGTGCGTATCTAACCACTGCATGCACATGAGCATTCATTTGCCTGGAAGTCTTAAAATTGTTTATATGAAACTGGGTTAGCATTCTACAGATCTGCTGACCTCAAATATTAGTCATGCCAGGGTAGCTGAGGGGAGCCCTGGCCATTGCAGGGTGGGAGCATACACTTGTCCTGAAGCACTACAAGGCAAACTAACCAAAATCAAACCCCTATTTTAAAACATTTCACTCACCAGCAGACTGTTTCTTTTCCTCAGATGTACATCTTGTTTTTGATTAGACAGAAGCAGTGATCTGATCAATTTTTCAATTGAACAAGAAACAAAACAAGATATGGCCAATTCACATCATGTTTCTCAAATGGTTTTTCATAGAAATCTACTTCTTTGAATTCCATTCTTTATTCAACATGATCTCAGAAAATGTTTTTCCTGTCTCTTTTTTCTTCACATTTGCCTCTCTTTTCCTACCAACATTTCTCCCCCCAGAACACTTCCTGATATATTGAAGAATTACTTAAAGACTGGATTTGAAATTCAAAACTCCAAAGAGTTGCCTCTCATGGACTGTGGACAGTCATTGGCCAGAGGTCTCAGTGGAGTCGCTCAGAAGTTCATCTCTGCTGCCAGGCCATGCCATCTATATGCCCTGAACCAGGCCAGCATCAGACAGCCCCTGGCTTGGGCGCTGCAGTCACAGTGTGGTCACTCTGCCCAGGGGCCTGTGCCAACACAATGCCCCATCTCCATCATAACCAGGTCCTGTCTCTTCATTAAGCCCCTTCATTTTGTCAAGTCCTGTACTAGGTACTTTCATTTGTGATAGTGCATCTGATCTCAATTGGTCCTTAAAACCATCATGTAATTTAGATAGAATCCTCATCTCTATTTCAGCTATAAAGATGACCCAGGTAGGAAGAAGTAGAGTGAGAATTTGAATCCAGATCCAATGACTCCAAAGCTTATCATTTTTCCTCTGCATCTCACTTCCTTTAAATTACCATCTAATTTTCTCCCAGGAAAACAGGTCTTATACACAGGACAATGTTCTCTTCACCAGGGAAAGAGATGAGCTTACAGGCCAATTGGTGCAAAATCTTAAAATATCAAACAAAACAACTGATGCCCAGGAGATCTTTTTGACTACCTGATGTCACAGCTATTGAGTGGGCAGAGCTGGGACTTAGGTTTGTATCTTGATGATTCTAATTATTGTACCACTATTGCTTGTACCATGTTGGATACCCTGTCCTATCAAGGAGATAAAGATTCCAAGTCAAAGGAATAAACCCTCACTACCCACTTCTGGAGAAAGTCACTGCTTCAATACAGATACTAAGATGGCCAAGTCCTAATACATCTTGTGCTCTTAATATGGCCTTTCTCCCACTTCTTAAACTCTTTATAGTTTCTTTTGACTCTTTACTGCCTAATTTGGGTTTTGGTTATTTTCCCTTCCCTTCCCTTCCCTTCCCTTCCCTTCCCTTCCCTTCCCTTCCCTTCCCTTCCTTTCCTTTCCGTCCTTTCCTTTCCTTTCCTTCTTTTTCTTTTGTCAGGAATATGAAGAAGACAAAACAACAAAGTATCCTCAACTGCCATGCAAAATACAAACAACTCTAAGCTTTTCTTTATATTTTCTTAGATTTCTATTAAAAATGCCTCCTGCAAATTGAAGAAGAGCTTTCCTCATTTTAACTGTTTACTTGCTTGTCTCAAAACAAGACTGAGGTAACCTCAGAAATGCAGCATTTCAGGCTCTGCCTATGTCTGCTGTTATTTGAAGGTAAGAAGGAGAGAAAATAGGAGTGAACTATATTGGACTAAACTACATTTCCATCTAATCAACTTTATATATATTATTTTATTCTTTTCTTTTGAGAACAAACTCTCTGTTAATGCAATGAATTGCAGACCAGTAAATGAGATAACATTTGGGTTTGGAATGTTCTCATTGGTGTCCCCATAACCATCTAATGATTTATTTCTTCACAGAATCTATCCTCCAAGGATACCAACATAACAGAAGACCTAAAAGAAAAAGAATTTCTTGCAGTTAACCAAGTTTTTTTTCCTCAATAAATATTTCCAAGAAGGAGAATGAGCAGCATGTGGCTATTGGCCTAATCTCCCTGCCCTGCCTCTATTCAATTTTCACCTTATGCTGTAAGGAAATGAACTGAATCTATACCACAAATACATTGAATTAAATTGGTAAGGACTTGGTAATTTTCTGTTCTAACCCTTGACCTACTAGTAGGTCAGCCTCTATGCCAGCTGAGCTATTAGATATCTCCAGTTAGTGTAATATATGTTCATTTATTCATTCAACAAATGCCCAGCACTAATCTATTAGGTGTTGGGGATATAACAGTAAACAAAATTGACCAAACACCCCTGTCCACTTTGCTAAATGAATAAGGAGATAAAAATAACAGGTCAGATGATGACAAGCACGATGATGATGTATAAGTGGAGAAGGAAAGTTTACAATGTAGTCAATAGAAGTAGAAGCTACCCATCTACTGGGGCCCTGCCCTATTTCTGTCTGTTTGTGCTACTCCTCACTGGCTGCTATCTTCTCCAGAATGCTCAGCTGGTAAGAGGACATCACTGAACTCAGCTGTGTCCACATTCTTGGACCCAGGTGACCCAGTGATGTCCAGTGTTCTTCCCGGTATCCATTTCCCTGCTCTGCTCTCATTCTGCTCTAACCCTTGAGCCCCCTACACACAAAGTCTCTCTGGTCCCCAACTGTCCTGGTTGTGTTTTCTGTTCATATGCCCAAGCCTACCCCTTGAATCTGATGACCCCCAAGCTCCCCAGCAAAGGGGGTCTGTTTTTTCCACGCCCCAGCAGTAGAACTCCAACAAAAGTCTGTGACTGGTACTTACACAAAGCTTGCTCTGGCATCTGTCTCCAGTATCTAAATGGAAAGAATCATTTTCAAGTATCCTAAAGCAAAGAAATAGCCATTTCTTGTGCATACACATACTGGTAGTGCTTTTAGTAAGACCTCATCTGAAAAAGCATGTGCCTTCCCTGGACATGGCCTCCACAAGGCTTTGTTGTGCCACAAATTGAAATTTATTCACAGAGCAATACTCTCATGGAGATGGAGCTCCCCTGGTTTTTAGCCCATGCCTAATGTGTTTTGAGTTTCTTTAAGTCATTGCCCTCAATATCTTGCTGCAGCCAGGGTCCTCGGGTTAATTATACCTCCCCACATTTAAAACATTTCCTTTCTTAATTTACTTAAAATATGTGTTCTTTAGAATCAGAATGCCGGTGTCCCCCGTCTGGAGATGTCATATAACTAGATGCCTAAATGGCTTTTTAGAGGCACTAACTATTTTGCAGCGATCTCTGCCAGAGCAACCTCATTCATTCTCTCATCACAGCATGTGCTTGCTGATGCCGCTGCCTGAAGCCCAGCTATGCCTTCCCTTTCTGGCCATGGAACTAGTCTTCTCAGAGAGACAAGCCATCTACTACCTCCTGGCATCAACAGATATTCGAAGCATCAGCTTTGGATCATGTCCAGTGAACTACCAATATCCACCCTTTTTTCCAGGTGAGGAAACCTACCCTGTGACAATTATTGTTGAAATAGAATAATATTTTGTGTAAGTTTAGAAATGGCACATTGTTTATACTTGTCTTTCAACAAACATTATATTTTACATGAAAGTTAAATTGGAAAAGTGTCAGTTATACTGTTGATACTGAATACACATGGATTCATCTACCTGACTTCATTCCAAGAGCAGTTTACAATGGCCTGAATGTTTGCATTGGCTTCTGCACAAACTGTATCTCCAACCCCTGTGGAGCTACATATTTTCATGTTTAAACAGTGTATCTGAAGTAAACAGGGATAGCACAGTGACAGAAAAAGCAAAGAGAGAGAATTTGAGTAATTTCAGTTTTGTTATTCTATGTGACCACTTGGGGTATTTATTTACGTTTAATTTTTAAAACAATGAAACAGTGTAAACTACAAGGCCTAATACTTTTGCTTGGTAATTGCAAATTTTGTTCATATATGGGATGACTTACTGAATAATATCTTAACTTTGAAATTTATTCATTTTAATTGATAACAGTTTTAAAACTAAAATATAGGTTAATCAAATTCACATATTATACAGTTATTTACATTAAATATTATATCAGACTATTATCAAAGTTCAAAATATTAGGTAGATATAAAAGTATTGAATAATACTATTTATTAGTGTTCTTATCATCTGGCAGGAACATGAAAGAATGAGAAATAGTGACAGTATTCACTTATATTTATCCTGAATTTTGTGAAGAAGTTTGAAGTGGGAAACTACATGAAAGGACCTCGAATTTGTGAAGTTCAACAACAACAGAAAAACACCAACGAAGGGGCAGTGAATCAATATCTATTGGAAATATCTATATCTATTTTGAAATATATAGTGCCTTCAACATCACCTATGATTTTATTTCATGACTGTCACTGAAAATTATTATATTACATGGGGGTGTTAAAATTATAAGTTTTACATGTCAGACATGCTAGATACACCATAGAATTACTGTTGTTCTAATTTCCATTTCCTCAATTAATGTGAAACTGCGCATATTTTCACATTTATTGGTCTTTAGGTTTCTTCTTTTATAAAATGTCTGCTAAATCCTGTGCCTATTTTTGTAGGTGGTTTTAATATCAATTTATACAAATTATTTATATATTCTTAATATTAATCTTTTGATCTTCAAACAACTCTCTCTATCCTCAAATTCCCAGATCACGTCCCAATATTCTGGGTGATTCTGTGAGGCTATTTTTTTTCCAGTAATTTTAAAATCTATTGTATTATAGAACTTATGCTCTAAAATGGGCAAAGGACTTGAACAGACACTTCTCCAAGGAGGACATACAGAAGATCCAAAGACACATGAAACGATGTTCAGTATTGCTAGTTATCAGAGAGATGCAAATTAAAACCACAGTGAGATACCACTTCACACTGGTCAGAATGGCCATCATAAACAAAGCAACAAACAACAAGTGTTGGAGAGGTTGTGGAGAAAAGAGGACCCTAGTGCACTGTTGGTGGGACTGCAGACTGGTACAACCACTAAGGAAAGCAGTATGGAACTTCCTCAGAAAACTAAAAATGGATCTGCCTTTTGACCCAGCAATTCCACTGCTGGGACTCTATCCTAAGAACACTAAAACACCAATACAAAAGAACCTTTGCACCCCGATGTTCACAGCAGCACAATTTACAATAGCTAGGTGCTGGAAGCAACCTAGATGCCCATCAGTAAATGAATGGATCAAAAAAACTATGGTACATTTACACAATGGAATTCTATGCAGCAGAAAGAAAGGAGGAGCTCCTGCCCTTTGCAACAGCGTGGATGGAGCTGGAAAGCATTATGCTAAGTGAAATAAGCCAGGCAGTGAAAGACAAATACCATATGATCTCGCCTTTAACAGGAACCTAAACAACAAAACAAAGAAACAAGCAAAATATAACCAAAGACACTGAAATAGAGGACAGACTGACAGTGACCAAAGGGGAGAGAAGAGGGAATTTCAGGGGAGAATGGGTAGGGTTTACAGGAACAAATTTAAAGGACACATGCACAAAAACTAGGGGTAGGGTGGTAATGGGAAGGAAGTGGGGAGGGTTGGGTGGGTGGGCTGGAATGGGAGTAAAAAGGAGAAAACTGTACTTGAACAATGATTAAAATTTTTAAAAAGTCAAAAAAAAAAGAACTTATGCTTTAGGACAGCAATTCTTTAATATTCTGAATTTCACATTTCTTGGTGTATTGCTTTTTAAATTTTTATGTAATGACCTTACTTATTCTAAATAACATGTATTTTTCTTATGGCCTATTTTTATTCATTTATTTTAGAAATTTTTTGAAAAATCAGAGGGAGAATGGTTACTGCGCTCCTAAAAATACGAAAAAAAAACCCTCTTATCTTCCAAACCATTTCCTAAATTCTTTCTTCAAACAGGGAAGTCTTAGAGTCTATTTTTAATTTTATTAATATGATACCAGAAACTCTATTTCCAACCAAGATGGAGTAACAATAACTGGATTTACCCTTCTTCCTGAACAACAACAACAACAACAACGACAACAACAACAAAATGAAGCGATAATTTTCAAACCACTATACAACAGGTAATGAAAAAGTTGTGTCCCTGATAGATAGGAAAGAAATGAACTGGCATCCAGCTTACCAACCTAAGAGTTCCTGGATGTGCTGCAGGGAGGAGGAACCCAAGGAGAGCCTGGCAGATGAGTAAACCAAACAGAGCTACAAGTCAGAGGAGAGCAAGGTAACTGGAGTTCACAGTACAGAATACTCAAAAGGAGAGAACTAGACAGAAAAAAAACGCTCCACAGATAATAGAGGGTTCCTTCTGAGTATTCAGCTGAATACTGGTATGTGCCAGAATGTGAGAAAAATACCTGAGGCTGGGAAAGACCTCCCAGAAAGGGTTAGAAGGAATGGTGACCAAAAATCAGAATAATAGGGAATAGTTAGTTCCTTTTCCCGCCAACACGACTGGAAAATTTTCTAGTTCTTAGGTCTTTGGGTAGAGTATTATAAAGGATTTTTCCTTAGTGGTGAAAAATAATTAGTGCCAGAGCAAACACTGCTGTGGTCCCTCCTAACAACAATTGAAAGTAAGACCCAAGAGCACCAAACTGTTTCCAAGTAACTTAACGTATTCAAGAACAAAGCTCAGGACTATTTTAGGAGTACAATAATATCTGAGAACGAAGGTAAAATTTATAGTATCTGGCATCTAAGAATAAAGAAATCAGTAAGCATGAGAAGCAAAAAAATGCAACCCAAAAGAGAAGAATCATTCTAATGAAAACCAACTAAAAACATGGCACATATGTTAGAACTAGAAGAAAATACATCAGAAGGATTATAACTTCATTCCATATGTTCAAAAAATATAATCATGAGAGGTATACAAAATTATGTAGAAACTATATTGAACTTATATAGATAAAAATACAACTAGTGAAACGACAAGTACATTGCATGGGATTAATGGCCGGTTGGAAATTACACAGTAGTGATTCTAAAAACATAGTAAACATAGAAACTACCTAAAATAAAAGGCAGAGAGTAAAGGGAATAAAGTCTAACAATGAATAGAGCATCAGAAAATGAATATGAGCATAAGTGACCTAAATATATATTTAATTGGAGTTCCCTAAAGGAGAAGAGAGAGACAGAACAGAATTCCTCAAACACTATTTTAAGAAATAATAGCTTAAAATTTTCCAAATTTGATGAAAACTATAAACTCAGATCCAAGAAGCTCAAGAAACCCCAAGCACAAAGTATGTGAAGAAAACTACACTATAGCACATCAAAAGGAAATTTCTCTAAGCCAGTAATAATGAGAACGATCTCAAAAGTAGTAAGGAAGGAAGGAAAGAAAGGAAGGAAGAGCAGAAGGAAGAAAGCAAAGGAAGAGGAAAGGAAGGAGAGATGTATTAAATATGATATCAAACCCATGATATATAAAAGCAAATTAATAAATTAGTCTTTATCAAATGTTTTAAAATCTACTTTAAAAAAGACACTGAAGAGAATGAAAAGACAAACCATAGACTGGGATAAAATATTTGCCAAACACGGAGGACTTATATTGAAATATATATCAACTCTCAGAACTCAGTAATAATAATGAAAGAACTCAATTTTTAAAATATAGCAAAAGATTGAAGAGACACTTGACCAAAGAAAATATGTAGATAGCAGATAAGCACATGAAAAATGCTCAACATAATTGGTTCTTAGGGAAATGAAAATTAAAACCACAATAGGATACCACAACCTACTTATTAGAATGACTAAAATTAAATAATTGTCTATATCAAGTGTTTTAAAAAATATGGAGAAACTGCAACTTTCATACGCTGCTGTTGGGAATGGAAGCTGTGCAAGCATTTTAGAAAATCATTTCAGTTTCTTAAAATGATAAACATTCACCTACCAACATTTCAGTCATTCCAATTCTAGGGATTTACCCAAAATAAATGGAAATATATTTTATACAAAAAATTGTAAATAAGTATTCTTAACAGCTTTATATGCAACAGCTAAAAACTGGAAATACCCAAATATCCATACCAGGTGAATGACTAGACAAAGTGTGCTATAAACTATAGTGGAATAATATGAAGCAATAAAAATAAAATTAATTTCAGCAATAATAGATGAATCTTTGAAAAAATTCTGAGAGAAACAACAAAAACTCAATATAATATATACTTACATTGTATACAAAATTCTAGAAAAATACAGATTAATCTAGAGTGACAAAAAGTCGATCAATGGTTGTCTAGAGGTGAAGAGGATGGAGGGAGATATTACTTTGGGGCACAAGGAAATGTTGGAGGTTCACTATCTTGATTATGGTGATAGTTTAATTGGTATACACATATGTCAAATTTATAACATTATACACTTTAAATATGTAGAGTTTATTGTTTATCAATTACATCTCAATATAGCTGTTTAAAAATCACTGCATCATCTTTCCTTTCATATGGATTTTGCCTAATTCTCTTTTTCCCCTTTTACTTTCCATTTTTATATCTCACGAATCTTAGGTATGTCTCTTGTAAACAGGGTATACTGGATTTCCTTTTATTTTTGAAAAATCTGCCTTTATCAAAAGCATTTAGTCCATGTATATGTATTATTCTTACTAATTTGATATACTTCTATTACTTTATCTTGGATTTTCAAATTGCCATGCTTTGCAATTTGTTCTTTCACATTCCTTTCTCATCTTTTATAAAGTGTTCTTTAGCCCTTTTTATTCTAGCCCTCCTTTTAGTAGTGATGAATTGTGTTGTTTCTTTTCATATGGCTGTTACTTCATTAGAAGAAGGGGGAGAAAAAGGCTCAGTGTGTTCATAGTACCTCTTATTTTACAGAAGAGCATCACTGTTGGCATCCACAAGGCCCTCACTTTTGCTATTTATTATGTCTGATGCATATATGTATGCATTCATTATCCTCATTCCTAATTCTCATTCCCTATTCTCACAGTAATTTGTTTGATGTATATGATTTTGTGTTTTTATAAAAGGTAAATAATTATTGTACATGTATTTTTAACTTACATAAATGATATTATGCGAGACTTCATTTTGTATTCTGTATTTTCCCTCAGGATTATGTTTTCAAGCACTAACCATGTATGTGGTTAGGTGTGCCTGTTCTGATATCCTTGCTAACACTCAAGATTATTCAGCTTTTTAGTATTTGCCTTTCTTATATATGTAAAGTGATAAATCATTTTATTCTTATGATAACAATGCCCATGTCTTCAAAGAATTTTCTGTTCATATCTTTTATCTGATTTCCCTTGGGTTTCAGCAATTATCTATCAGATTTATAAGCATTTTTATGTATTTTAGACATTAATCCCTTGACATTTTTTTCATAATCAATCACCTATTAACTTCACACATGTGACACGTGGCATCACAGAAATTCTTAAAATCTGAGCAATCAAAGCTCTCAATTTTGGCTTCATTAATTTAACCTTTAAAATTTTAATAGTTTTTAGTAACTCATAGGTCACAAAGATAATTGTGATAAACCTTTCACTTGTAAATTTTTAACTGATACGGAAGTATTGTACGTTGTACGTTGTACGCTGGCTCATTGTACGTTGTACATGTGTTTAAGTAAAAATCAGTTTTTCTTCATATGCGAGCCAGATTTGTCAGCAACTTTACCCTCACAGCCTCCACTATTGTCTATCAAGTTCCACTTGTACTTAGGTCTCTGAGGCCCTATTCTCTTCCATTGTCTACTTGGCTTTTCTTGCAGTACCATCATACTGATTTTACTGATGTGTCTTTGTAGGGTACTTAGAAGATACTTTGCAAGGAAAATCTCTTTCCCTTGGTTGTTTTCAAAGTTTCCTTAGCTCTTTGTGAGAGTTCCAAATGAATTTATCTATTTTTAAAAATTTTATTTATTCATTTTTAGAGAGAGAGAGAGGAAAAGAGGGAGAAAGAGAGGGAAACATCGATGAAGTACAAGAGAAACATCAATCTGTAACCTCTCACCCATTCCCAGGTGGGGACCTGGCCCACAACCTAGGCATGTGCCCTGACTGAGAATAGAAGCAGTGACCTCTTGGTTTGCAGGCCGGCACTCAATCCACTGAGCAACACCAGCCAGGGCATTGTATCGAATTTCTTAAATAATACAGTTGGAATTGTTATAGTCATGGAATTAAATTTACAAATTAAGTTCAAATCAGCATTTTAACAATATTTTTATCACATCTCATTTAAGAGTATATAAGATTTCTGCATTTTTTCAGAACTTCCTCTATGTTCTTTAATATAGTTCTATCGTCTTCATCAAGATTTTATGTACGTATTGTTAATTTCTTTATATTTTATTCTGAAAGGTATTATTCTAAATGTTTTACCCAGTGATCTTCCTTTATAGTCACCTTAATTACAAAATATTGTCTCTTAATTTTGTGGATTTTCTATATAAGCAATCATCTTGTCTGTGAATAGTCTTATCCCCTTCCTTCTAATTCTTTAAGTTCTATTTTTTTTTCTTTCCATATAGTATTAGGCAGGACCATTAGAGATCTGTGTATGAATTCCAGATCTCAAAGGAAATGTGTTGTCTAAAAACTCTCCATTAAATGTAATGTTTGCTTGTTATACTTTTGTCAACTTAGGAGTTCCCCTTTTATTCTCAATTTGCAAAAGTTTTAAATCATATGTGTGGGTGATTTTCTGTATTTGATAAGATAACCATCATTTTGGAAACAGTATTTGACTGTCTTCAGGTATTTTTTGTTGTTGATAGACAGCACTATTAATGTCATTATTATGTCTCTGTAGGTAATCTAATATTTTTTTTTACTTGGTTTTAAGAGGTGTGTGTGTGTGTTCTGAAATTTTCTTACAATGTACCTAGATATAGGATGTTCAATTTATTCACTTTGGTTTCTGAATTCTTCTTCTATCTTCAAATTTCCATATTTATTCAGTCCAGAAATTTCTCCCTGATTATTTCATCTCCATCATTCTTTTCTTCTAGAATTTCTGATACACAGACTTTATACTATCTCAATTTTTCCTCCTTATACCTCCCATTCATATTTTCATCTCTTTGTCTCCCCATGAATCACTGTGACAATTACTTCCACTGTATCTTCAAGTTTATTAATTCAACCTTGTTCTAATGTAAGAAGATTAATTTCTGCAACCAACTTGTGTACTCACCACGGAAAGTTCTTTGTGAGTCCCCATATTTGATTTTCTGTACACTGAAACAGGAGACTGTGGAAAGTTGACTCACCTGTGTATGACCACAGGGGTCGGGAGAGGGCTGCTAAACCTGGGAAATGCTTTAAGGGAAGTTGAGAATCATTTAAAGGAGCAACACAACAGGAGAGCTTTAAGTAAAATAAATGTCAAGTTTCCTCTGATTTGTGACAAGTAGGACACAAATGATTCCATTAACATGTATTTGGATGACAATTTAGCCCTGATAATTTGCACGTCTACTTTGAAAACCCATCTAAAAATACTCCTCTTAAAGAAACATTATTTTTTCTTTTGTATCTCAACTCAGGTTCAATAGGTCTCATGGCTTTGCAAGGTCTTAAATGACTTACACTTGTAGTCTAAGTCCATCTGACCAAAATCCAGGATTGGGTCTGTTTCTCTTTGTAAAGTCACTTTAGGTCCCCATATAACATGTGGAAAAGTTGACACCTGGTAACATAAACTGGGTCAAGAATAAGTACCTGGAGAAAATTATACATTTCACCACCCACACCCCTGATGCTAGTGACTGCAAGATGGAGAGATTCTTGACCAGGGACTTATCAGTATCAAAAAGTAATATGACATCAGTTTTGTGCAGATTTAGTGTATATTTATTGTGAGAAAAAAACTTGGTGTCTTTAGGAAATCTGGTTAAAATTTGTCTGATATATAAAAATAAAATCAGTGTAAAATTCTATTCAAGGACTCAGAAATACTTTTACCATTCAAAAATTATATAAATGTGATACATGTTTATCAAAAAATTAAATTAAATTAGAAACACCTTTTCTGAAAATTGGTTAAAATTACTTCAAATACTATTACCTGTGGCAGAAATATGCCTATAAAATGAGATCCTTAAGAGACATAAATAGGCTTTTTAAAAGAGTCAAATCTTAGGCAAACTAGATAAATGATTATCAAGAGAACTGGTTTCAGCCAAATTGCTTTTAGGTAAACTGGTCATCATTCTATTTCAACATGGACAAAGTAATACCTTTTTTAAGCTACAAATATTGGGCTTTAGCTTTTGTAAAGTGTAATAGAGTTTAATGTATTATGTATGTGAGTAGCAGGCAGAGAGGTAGGGTGTGAAACCCCTAGGCCAGAGAGAAAAGGGGTCCTTCAGCTGAGCTAGGTAAGGGCAGAATTGAGATATAACTTTTTTTTTCACTTATCCAAGTGAGAATATAGAAAGAAAAAAGTTAAGCTCAGGACCAAGTAGCAAAGAATTCAGGATGAATGTCTAACAGGGTAACAGGAAAGCTTAAGTGTCCTAAGATAGGAAATCCCAGACACAGAGGCAAAGCCCATCAGGATACCCTGGATCAGAGAAAGGGGAAATAGGTGAGAAAGAAGACATCACTTACATGAGATACAAAGAACAAAAAGTAGGAAGCAGAAGCAGACCCAAAACCCACTGCCTTTAGCTATTTGGCGGGAAATGCGCCTGCAAATTTAGAATGGCTTTGACCAGAAGTCAAAATTGTAGTCCATAGCCCAAACAGAAAAGATTCTCCTCATTTCCTCAAGACCAGAACAGCTATCTTAAGTGGTCATCATGATCTTGTGATGAGTGGGTTGAATATGAGTGGGCTGGATCAGAGTGGGTGGATCAGATGCCCGAAATGCTGGAGTCTTCTTAAAATAAGACCTGTGATAGAATGCCACTGGACTGTAAAAAAGAAGGAAATTTTTACCTTTTTGTGACAGCATGTATGAACCTGGAGAGTATTATGTTACCTGAAATAAGCCAGTCAGAAAAAGACAATTACTACCTGATTTCACTTATATGTGGAATCCAATTGATACAGAGAGATCTGATCAGATCACTGGGGAGGAGTAGGAAGGGGCCATAGGAGGAGGTTGCCTGGGGCAATGGTAAACAGCCTAGGACTAATTGGCTCAGAAGCTGAATGTCTCCAGAGGGTGTGGAGTTGTGGGCCAGAAGATTTAAAATAAAAGAAGGTCTCTCTGACTCTCTTCCTCCAGGATGCCTGGATGGTGGTGCTGCCACTGCCTTCATTTCCCGATGGACAGTACTCTGGATGGGAGAAGAAACCCCTGGTGCTGCCCAGGATCTGGCTGGCCTGGCAGAGGATGGCAGGGTTATTGTTTTTTTGGGTGTTCTAGAGGGGACCAGCTCTGAGCCAGAAGCCTGCCATTCTTCCACTGGGTAGCTTTTGTATCTTACATTGTTTTAGTTTATACACTAACCCTATAGAAATAAGATAATTAAAACTAACAGTGGGGAAATGATAGGAGAACTCAGGTGTTAAAGAGTCCAGCCTTAATTGATAGGTTTAATTAAGTGATTAATGCTATAAGTGACTAATGTATGTGAAAAACTGTTATTTCAAAATTGTGTAGGCTTTTGAATAAAGACTCCTTTCCTTTATTACCAAAACTTTGACTCTGGAATTTTGCCTAGAGGGTGGCGGTGGGCAGCAGGATCTCACTTGCTGCTTGGTAACATAATGAACAAAATAAACTAACAAATGAACAAAAAAGAAAAACCAGACACGTAGATACAGAAAACAAACTGACAGCTGTCAAAGAGGAGGGGAATTGGGGGGGGGGGGGCGCTGTATGAAAAAGGCGAAGTAACTAAGCAAAAAAATATCCCTCACAGACACAGACAACAGCATTATAATTAGCATGGGGAAATGGGGTTGGAGGAGGTAGAAGAGGGTAAAGGGAGATAAATGGTGATGGAAGGAGACTTGACCTTGGGTGGTGAGCAAGCAATACAATATACAGATGATGTATTATAGATTTGTACACCTGAAATCCATATAACTTTATTAACAATGTCACCCCAATAAGGTCAGTAATTTTTTTTAAAGATCTTTGAGTTAATGGGTAGTAGTGAAGGAGAGCACCAGGAGAAAACTGCCGTAATTGTCTGATTATTGAAATTATCAGTAATAAAATTATTTTGAATATTTGATTTGTTGGCGAAGGAGAGTTCTGTGGGGTAAGGACAACGAGGGAGAAAGTGTCTACTAGAGAAGCAAGTGGCTATCAGCATAGTGTAAGTTGGAGAAACCTCCCCATTTATCCTCTTGGGTGACAGCAGTGATTCACAAACAAGCCCCTAGATGCTGCAAGTAACCCCAGCATGTAATCCGTGCTTCTCACTGGACCTTTTCTGGCCTCATCCCCTTTCTCCATCCCCTGCCCAACTTTCACCCCGATGTGGCCTTGATAGCCTTCCTCTGAACACCCATAGCACCCTATCTATCTTACAGCACATGCATGTGTAATGATCACTTGTTTATTTCTTTTCTTCACTAGACCAGAGCTTCTGGAAGGCAGGGACCCTTGTCTTTAACTTTTGTATCTCCAGTACCTAGCCCAGTGCCCAGCACACAGAAAACAATGATGAAAGAATAAAGAGATATGAATAACTGGATGGGTAAATGGGTAAATGAATTGATAGATGAGTAGCTCACACATACACACATAAACACATGCATGTACGAACAGTAGCTCATGCACACACAAACTCACACACAGACTCCCTCTGTGTTCCTTGGAGGTTCATCCTTGGGCCAGACTTCTCTGTGGTGTCAAACATAATCCTAGGAGAGGTTGCCTTCAGCTTTCAGTAGTTCCAGCTCATCATCTCTCTAACTGTTGTGTTTAATATCAGCCATGCAAATCTAGAGTGTCGTCTGAGATTCCATCCTCTCTCTGGCATCTGTCCCCATCCTTCCAATCTCTCTTCTTTTGTTGTTCAGCATTTTCTCTCTGTTAAGAGGAGGGCAGCAGCAACAATTTGCTTTTGAGCCATAGTTATGTCTTTGCCCAATATCTATTTGTCATTTTTATTATATTTTTCTCTCTGTGCATTCATCTTTAGATGAGGTCTTGTTCTTAGCATTTGCTTTCAGAAAAGAGAATAGGATGTCTCATGGAGCTAGGAATTTATACTACCAGTTCCTACCAGCTACACAGGAAATGGAATAGTCTCATACCCATCAGGTTGAGTTTCTCACACCCATAGAAACTTAAAACTATCCAGTGAGTTTGCATTCTTGAAAGCATTTCAAAAAGACTTTTTCATTTGAGTCTCATAAGGGTAATTTAAGGCAGGTATCATCCCCTGAAAACATCAGGGCTTTGAAAATACCAGCTGGGTCTGATTTGTGTTTGAGTTCTTCTCTGCTAGTGTGGCCATGAGCAAGTCACTTACAGCCCAAACCCTCTTTTTCACCCACCTCTAACCTAGTGATAAATGATACCTATCACTTTCCTACCTTTTAAGTTACAATAAGTATATATAACAATACATGTCTAGCCACCGCACACAGTTTTGATAAGGCTCAAATAAGATAGTAAAGATGAAAGAGTTTTTGAAGTCATGAAGCACTGTAAAATCAAAAAAGATCAGGATTGTCCTTACTGAACTATTACTACTATATATAACATATTACGAATTCTAGGAATTAAGACAGTTCTTGAAGATCAGAACTCAGGTTTCCTGGCTCCTATTCCAGGACTTTTCCTCCCTATCATGCTGCCTATACTATACTGATAGAAGGCCAGGGCACAGGTAGGAAAAATATAGTTCTCCCCACCCTCACCCAGCCCTCTTGTTTCTGGATTGAGGAGGTGGGCTCCCTCTGCCAAGGAAAGAGCAACCGGCTAAGTTTCTCTCCATCTTAGTGACTTGTGAGAGAGGTGTTTGGCTTGAGCCAAAGAGAAGAAAGCAGCAGACCTCTCTGAACACCTGTGATTTACCCACCTCGTTGCTATACAGCCAGCCCAGAGAGGTCTGTTAAAGGGGGCAGTAAGAAAACTCATAAATGCTTTTCTCTTCTTCTTGGTTTCCCAGAGTCTCTCAATTATAGCT
The DNA here is from genome assembly GCF_004126475.2 of Phyllostomus discolor. Taxonomy (NCBI): domain Eukaryota; kingdom Metazoa; phylum Chordata; class Mammalia; order Chiroptera; family Phyllostomidae; genus Phyllostomus; species Phyllostomus discolor. The sequence continues at coordinate 7,925,419 of NC_040916.2, read as the reverse complement.
TGAAGACCTGGGCAATTTTCTGATTTATTGAATAATTCAACTCTTTTAAAAGCACTTCAGCTTACCAATAGGTTTCCTTTCTGGCAAATACTTCAGTGGTTGCCATCTGGGAGCTGCTCTGCATTTGTAATTTTTTCCACTGGGGCTGGATTTTTTTAAATGCATTTACGTATTAAGCCACAATTGGCTTGAGATCTGCAGTAAGAAGCGAGCTGTGGCCATGTAAATGGATTGCAAAAGGAGAGTGACCTCAGAAAGGAGCATGGAGGTTAAAGACACTTCTGAACAAACAAAACAAAATCACATTTTCTTAAATCAAAAGTAACTTGATGGAAACATCTTAGCCTCCAATCCCACTGCTTTCACCAGGATAGTGATGAAACTGGCTCTGCTGATAAAAGGCAGCTCATCTTCCCTCCCTAATTGCATCAGCTTGACCCTCTTTTCTGATTAAATGCTTATAATTTTTCTCCCAGCATGTAATTTTTTAATTATAATATGTTTGAAGAACATCAAAATTATTTGGCTGTTTGTAGGGTGATTGTTGACAGCAGAGTCAATCCATTTCTTCTCTGATATGCCAAGCACCCAGTGGGTGTCTGAGAAATAATAATTGATGCTAGTGGCAGAGATGTCCCTGTGGATGGGTGATGGGCTCAGCAGCAGTTATGTGTGGGGAGAAGAAGGCTCTGGATTCTGTGTGCTGAATTCTTGCCTCGCTGAGGATTTGGGATGGTATGAAAGAGAGGAAAGAGACACTGGATTATGTATCCATGCTCTTATTGACTGTAGAGAAATTCCTGTTCAAAGGGCTCCAATTAGGTCAAGTGGTTTCCCCTGGATTTGGGAATGAGTTGCAGCAATATTTTACGAGAGAGGTTCTGTTTAGGAAATATTTACTTGTTGTAGTTAAAATAACCTTAAGGCAAGTAAAATATATTATTTTCTAGACAAAACACAGTAAAAACAGCCCAGATTTCTAGAAAAATGGCATGAGAGACAAAGACAGGTTTAGGAAAACAGCGTCTCTACAAGGGATGCAAAAGGAGATCAGGCTTCTGTGTCTGGATTTCAGAGCGCTGTGGCTAAATTGTCGGCCTCAAAAGAACTGTGCTCAGATTTTGCTTGCCCTCTTCCCAGCTGGATAATAACCTTGAGTAACGTACTTATTCTTCCTCACCCCTGCTTTCCTCATCTGTATAGTGATAACAATGTTGTCACTATACAGGACTATACAGGATAGCACCTGCCGTGTGCACAGTGATGCTTACGGGAAGTGATATCTGTCATAGAGTGTAGCAGATCACTTCACACAGTGATAGTGCTTACTAATGGTTGACGATAGTTGGTACATCAAGAAGTTTCTGAGTCAGCATCAAGGGGCAGCCCTCTTCCTGCAAATTGTAAGCACAGCTTAACTTCACAGCTGTTAGATCCTCTGTGAGCCTGTCCTTTCTGAAAGCAGGGGACTGGACACGACAGCCTCGGGGGACTCCACCTGAAGGAGCTACTGGTCTTCCCTGGTGAAGACATGGTCCTCTGACTCTGTTACCTATTTGTCTGATCTGTGTATTTTATTTTTTGTCTTTTTTGTTTTTCCTGGAGTCAGCGGTGGTGTGACCCTCAGACCTCAAAAGGATACTGAATTGCCAATTCAATTTACCTAAAACTGGTGGAGGCTGAAAGCCTGGCCTACATTGACATACAGCTAATCTAATACAAATTGATTTTGGTTTTAAATCCGAGCAAGTCAAAAATTGCTGTGGATTTTTACAAAACACAAAGGACTTTGCTTTGCCGCAACTGCAAAGCCTCTGACCTGGGCTGCCTGGGTCCTAGTCTTTGAAGCCCCTTATACCCGAAACTACTATATTCATCCCCTCAACCCACCCCACCTTCCCCCACCTCAAATGGCAGCCTCAGTAGAGATTTAAGGAGCGCTAGACCTTTATGCTCCAGCTTCCCATTTAGTTGTCCTTGGTACCAGTTTGGCTGTGTCCTTAAACTTAAAGTCTGATCACTCAGACTTATTTCTGAAGATCTATCACCATGCACTACTGTTCTGGTGGCTATATTCCCTGCTGTGACCATTTACCCTGAGTAATTTGTGACTAAATTCCTATAGAACTTGGAATCTGGAGTGCTTTGGGCTTCCATTTCCATCAACAGGGCTGACTTCTTAAATTCTGGGGCAGGGATCAGAGTTTTATAACTTAGGACCCTTCCCTCTTGCCAACTGCTTGCCTGCTACCCTGCTTGCTTTTGACTTCCTCAACATCCTGACCTGGGAGCCCTCATTAGTCCATTACACATTTCAGATTTTACAGATGCCAGCCTTTTACCCAGACCAGCACTGGTTATCTATCTACCAAAATAAAAAATAAACATAAAAAAAAATTTAAAACCTCTCTGAAAGTATTTTTATTAAGCTAGCCACAAATCAATTTTAAGCAGGCTTTTTGATTATGAAGGAATGGATAAGACTCAGATACGACCATTTGGGGATACACAAAAAGAAAAATCACCGAGTCATATGTCGTTTGCATCAAATTAGAGGTCATATGCTAACCTTTCTGAGAATATGTCCAAATGTAAAAAAAAAAAATAATACCTAACTTAGGTTTTTATGATTTAATGAGATAACAACACATGATAATCGCAACACATGTTGACTGCACTGTTGCTTTTTAAAAGTCCTGAATCAGCAGGAAGGGAAATGGGTCGACTGAACAGCGTCAGAACCTAAGGAGAACAAGCCAACTGAGGAGGAATCAGCCCTGGGAGAACGGACACCTCAAGCTCCCGGTCTCAGTGAGACAGGGCTGGTGCATCCCAGCAGATAGCACTCTCCACCCGGAAACAATCACAGCAGCTGGCTAACATCAGGCTGCACACGGAGATCCAAACTAGCAGATAGGTAGACAGGAAGTCAACAAGGGGACCATGAAAATGTCTTGAGTCTGAGAAAGGGATAAGGATTTCAGTCCCCAAATGCATGGAATAGTCATTCCTCAATTCTAATATGTATAAGAATGACATGAAGTGTAATTAAAAATGGTGTTTTTGAATTATTAGGTCAGAGACAGGACATTTTAAACAAGTTCTTTAGATGATTCTGATGTGGATGGTTTGAGGACCTGTGATACAGTGATTCATAAGAAATATATATTTTGTCATTTAGATGACCAAAATATATTTTTTATACACATTTGATCCATAGTTTCTGGATCACGGTTCCCAAAAATGCTTGGAATTTCCTAAGCATGGAGAGTGGTAAAAGTGTCTTTTGTTGCGTGAATAATGTGACTTTAGGAAAGCTCCTGAGGACAAGGAGGGGCTGGTTGCCAGTTGCCCCCAGGATATAATTGGAGGGTTGGACCTTTCAGTCCCACCCCTGACCTCTGGGAGGGGAACAGAATTGGAGGTTAAATCAATTGCCAATGACTAATGAATTAATCAATATAACTATGTAATGAAACCTCCTTAAAACCCCAAAAGAACAAGGTTTGTAGAGCTTCCAAGTTGATGAACACATGGAGGTAAAAGGAGAAGGGTGTGAGTCTTACAAGCCACTTTAGCAAATTATTCAAAACTAAGCAGGGGTCATGGAAACCTCTCATTTATGGCCAGTTGGTGACACCTGGACTTTCAACTGAAGTCTGAAAGAGGAGTGCAGTCTTGTAGGACTGAGCTCTTAATGGAATCTCATGCTATGTCCTCTGGTAGGTAATGTCAGAATTGAGCTGAATTTTTGGACATTCTGCTGATGTGTAACAATTTTTTGTTGGTACAGGAAACAGCCCCCTCTGTGTTGGAAATGGGGTCTCAGAACATCCAAAAGAAGACTACTCTTGAGAAAAATTGAATATAAGACACACAACAGCAAGGCAGACGCCAGGACTAGAGGAACCAAGTCACCCAGAAAGTTAATCAGAGGAAGACTTGGGTCCAAGCATCCAGATAGTTCATCACTGTGAGTCTGAACCTTGGAACACAAGGCAAATTCACCACACTCTTGACTATTAGGTAATGAAGCCACCCTAAATGAGGTAGTGTACATTTCAAAAAAATGAGTCAAATATACTCCATTTTTCCCTTGTTCTCATGCATTCATTCAGGTAGTCATTTATTTATGTATTGAGTGCTTCATGATTCCTGCTTCTATTGTTCCAACTATGATCTTCTCCTGAATCTACAAACCATACCTAAAAATCCTCTTGAGAATATGATGTACAAAAAGTACAATTCATTTTCTTTCTTTTTATCTCCAAATTAACTTTCCTCCTAAATTCTTATTCTTCAACGGATCAAGAAAGAAAATGAGAATCTCTCTTTTTTTATCATCTGTATGCCATGGACTAGAATATTTTAAAAGTTTACCTACATGTTATATGATTGGCAGTAGAGGAGCTAGGGTTTTCTGGCCGTTCTGAACATCTTGCAATAGAGGCTGGAAAAGGACATGCCACCAGCATGGAGAGGCGGAGGTAGGGGCCCTGACACCCTATTCCCACTCAGGGTTCTTTCTGTTTGATCCCCTACTGCTGAACTGAGTGTCCCTGATGTGGTTTGGAAATGGGAATTGGAGAACTATCTAAAGGGCCAATCTATCTAATGGACACTTTGATTCAAGAAGCATAAGGAAAGGCACCATCACTCAAAGTCAGCTGCAACAACAGCTTGATGTAGTGCCTCAAACTCTACCATTAGCAATTCATTCTTTAGAAACCTTATTTTTAAATGTAAATAAAGGCCATTGCCAAAGTAAATAATTGCAGCAAAGGCTTCCACACTGAGTTCCCAGGACCCCTCACAGTTCCCCTGAACATTTCCCCAGGCCCACCAGAGGGGGCGAGACTCACTGGGGCCTCCAGTCCACCAATCCCACCAGCCTTGTCGGAGGAACTTTTATTTTTTTCCCCTGAGAAATGTAGGAGTTGCCATACAGAGCATTCATAGAAAAGCCGCTTTACTTTCAGAATGTCAAAAATTATTTGTAAGCATGAAAGAAAACTGGAAACAGCTTAAATGTTCATCATCCTAAATTATACTGCTCCCATGCAATGAAATGTTGAGGAAGCTGTTAAAAAGATGAGAGGCTGATATGTTCCAATGTGCAAACACATACAGATACATTATTAAATAAAAATAAAGTCAAGAGAAAATTATGGGCTAGTTCTAAATATGTTTATAATGTGCACATATATATTGTTCATGTATGAATATTTTGGGAAAGGCTTATTACATCTTACCTGGAACTTCGACTTGGAGTTTGGGGTATACATGTAAGTAACATTTCACTGTATTCTTGTCTGTACTATCATCTCCCTCCTTTTTTTTTTAACCATGAGCATGTTTTGATTTTTGAGTAAAAATGTGTTTAAAAATTTTTGAAAGTTCCTGCATATTATTATTGGTCATTATTAACATCTTGGCAGGTGTTAGTCATTAGTCACTGTTTTTCCACAGTGACCATTATTTCAGAGAAAAGAGACTCCTGAACAGGTAAATTTTAAATGAATGGGGTATGCAGAAGAAAGGGCCCACCCGTGGGCTGTTGCTGGGGAATGAATTGGGAAGATATGGACAGGTGCTCACCTGTTTGGGACCCTGACACTTGACAGGGAAATGCCTTCTGGTTGGGAGAAAGTAAGGATGAGTGACTAGAAGAAAAGGCTTTTCCATGCTTTGTCCTCGGATAAAGAATATAATCTTGATGGTTCCCAGCAGGAAAACTAGGTTCAGAGGGCTGGGGAGTGAGAGTCAGCTACCACAGGAAAATAATTTTCTCTAAGGGATTGCAAGGCTGTTATTTAGGTTGGACAATGATTCTGAAGAAATCAACCATACTGTTGCTCAACTGTCCACTTCCTGAGCCTGGGAAGGAGGCAGAATGCTTGTAGTCTAAGCGCACTGGAGTCAGAAAGCCTGGTTTGTGTTCCATCTCTAACAATTAAAAGCTTGTAGCTCTGTGCAATGTAGGAATTAGACTAGATTTTTCTTCAAGTTGTTTTCATATTCCAGGCTCTGTTATAGTTCACGCACAGGCATAAAAACTTCCATGACTGGTGTAGCTCAGTGGGTTGGGTGTCATCCCACAAGGCAAAAGGTCACTGGTTCAATTCCTGGTCAAGGTATATGCCTGGGTTGAGGGCCAGGTCTCCAGTTGGGGATATGCAAGAGGCAACCAATGTTTCCCTCCTTTTCCTCCCTCCCTTTCCCCTCTCTCTAAAAATAAACAAATAAAATTTTTTAAAAAAAGGCAACTTTCAAGGGCTTCCCATTTTTTCCCTGTACTTCTAATTCACCTCTCCCAAATAGGCTTCAAGAATAAAATACCTGCTCCCACACCCCCGGCCCCCAGACATTCTTCTCCCTGGTCATGTGAGCATATGTCAGTTAACATGTGCCTGCATGCCAGGTTGCGCCCATGACCCTGTGCTCAGCTCCCTTCCCCAGGACCCATGAAGCGATACTGTCTAGGCTGTCAGTCACAATTATTCAGGTGGAGAACAATTTGAACATCACAGTTAATTAATTTGCAGCTTCAAGTGGGCTCTCAGAGTCTACTGGGGATCAATTTAGGTGGTCCTGGTCAGGCTGTCACTTGATGTAAAAATCACTCTACCTCTCTGTTGTTTCCTATAGATGGGATGCCTCCATTCTCTCTCAGCCCCTCCCAACGCTGGTCTGAGAGGAAAAGTCAGTGATGACTAGGAGATCATGTCAGAGCTGAACTGGGGCACAGGTTAAACAGAGGCAGGTGGCACCTAGATCAAGCCCAGGACAAAGCTGAACTACAAATAAGCTGCTGCCTGGGATCTTGTGTCCTGTTAACCCAGCCTCCCTCTTTTGCTTGCTTGACTGTCCTGTGGGTGGTCCTGCTGAAACCAGGGTTTGGAGAATGTCAAAGAACTTTCCTGTCTAAACACTGCATTCCAGCCAGCAGAGGCAGTGGATGCAAAGACTATGGGCCAGGAGTTCCTGGCTCATTTTGCTTTCCTTTGCTTGCTCAGGCAAGTTTCTCTCCATGAACAGAACAGTTCATCCTCCTGACCTCAGATTATGGGAGCCCTGACTTCTGAAATATCTGAGAGATGTCCTTGACTTCTCTCCTTCACTGCCTTTTCGATTGGCCACCAAGTCTGTCTTGTTAGTTCGGTTTCCTAAAGTTTTCATGAGTCTGCCTGCCCACTTCCCTCCCTGCCTGCTGCCTCTCAGCCCTCATCACCCCGTTCCAAAGGGTTAGCACAGCCTTTCCGCTGGTCTTTCCGTGCCAGTCATACTCTTGAAAATCCATTTGTGGCTTTGCCACTGAGTTCCCAAACAAGAAAATGTGATCATGAAACTCCCAAGTGCAATCATGAAGCCTATGAGAAAAAAAATTCAATGACCCTCACTTGTCTCCACAAAAATAAGGGGACCAGCCCTGGCTGGTGTGGCTCAGTGGTTGTGCGTGAGCCTAGAACCAGAGGGTCACCAGTTTGATTCCAGGTCAGGGCACATGCCTAGATTCCAAGCCAGGTCCCCTGTGGGGTACATGCAAGAGGTAACTGCACATTGATGTTTTTCTCCCTCTCTTTCTCCCTCCCTCCCTTCCCCTCTCCCTAAAAATAAATAAATAAAATCTTTACAAAAAATAAGGGGATCAGACTCCATGTGGTCTGCAGGGACTCTGACCCTAAGGCAGCCCCGTTAAAATAGCAGCAGCAGCAACACCTGCTGGGTGGTAAGTAGCTAGTATGTCCCAGGTAGCAAATTGGTCATTTGGCAGACGCAAAATATTTTAAGAAGTCTGATGTATCTAACTTCTTACTGTATTGAAAATGCCCCGCTCCCTTAAACCTCACTGCATCTGTGTGACATTCATTTTGCAGAAAGTGCTCTTCCAGTCAATCTTATCTTCTGTCACTCAAGACCCAGCCCAGTACCCTCCTCCTCAGAGACACTGCCCCCTATGCATGGCTAATTGCTCCTTCCTCTGAGTTGTGGAGCCTGTAGCATCACAATGCTTATTGCATTGATCTGCAACCCACGTGTATGCCTCACTGTTTGGGGCTCTTCAAGAGGGAGGGACTGTTTTTCATCCATTTTTATGTCTTCCACTGTGCTCAAGGCTTCCCTAACTTGGGTTTCAGTAAATGAGGGAGAGTGGAACACTATGTGTTTGGGAGGCCATTCAATAGCAAAGTATGAACCTGAAAAGGCAATTTAGGACACTCCATTGGCATCTCAACTTCACCTAGAAGAGAGCTTTCCTTGTCTTCCTACCTCCCCTCTAATCATAAGAAAAGTCTGAGTGGGGAGCAGAAGGCTCTGAAAATAGGGACTGTGATAAAAATGAACCTTACTCTCAATAGGCTGAGGAGTGTGTCATTTAAGCCACACCTCTGCAATTTTGAGCTTGTCCTCTTCACTCAGCTCATGGATGATGGTTGAGCATAAAGCAGGCTCAACCAGGCAAGATGCAAAAAGCTGTGTTACTACAATGTGATAAAAACCTTAGGACTCTCTTTACAAAAACAGGTAAGCTGAGGCAAACAGTCTTTATTGCATGTACCTCAACTCATGCATCTGGGTCCTTCTCTATATCCAGTTATATCTCACTGCCTCTCCTTCACATCTGTCCCATTCCCATGTGCTGAAGACAAGCACCTCTGACTGGCCCTGTCTGCTGGGCTGTCAGTCACATTTACTTGGACCTCATGCTCCCGCTTACAAGTCCAAGTAAAGATAATTTCTCCACAGATCACTGGGTCTAGGTTAAAGGGTTCTTTAACCTCCCCTCTTTTTCTGCCCACTACCTGGCCCCCTTTTCCACTCAAAATCCTAGCTGACACACTCACTGGTGGCAGACCTAACAACCATGCTGAGCCCCATCACCTTGTCTGCACAGTGAGGATAATAATAATGCACAGGGAAGATAATAATAATGTTTCCTACTTGAGACAGTTATTGTGAGGACCACAAAAGTTAATTAAACCCGTAACAAAGATAAATATCAACTAATAATAGTAACCAGAAACCTCTTCCATGGCACAGGGTTAGATGCTGTTTGAGTTTTAGTCATTTCAATTTGTCTCTCTTTCCAACCCAACCATATTCCCTGAGTTCCTCTCCTTGGGACTAACTGCTTTCTCCTAGCCACTTTCCTACGTACATCCATCTGGAACAAGTCATTCTGCCCCCTGACCTGTTTCTCTACTGGCTTCCCTTTCCTCTCTGGGCCTGTCTGGCTTCCTGGAAGAGCACAGGGAAGCCCCACCTTTCCAGACCTCTGTCTTGTCTGTACATGACCCACAGGCACAAAGGAGTCCAGAAAGTCGTATATGACTGCCTTGGGAAAACAGGTGGTAGGAATTCTGCAATAAGTGAAATGGGGATATTTAGTCAAGAACCATTTGATATACTTTCTTTCAAATGAAAGTGACACAAATTCTTCCTAAGCTTCTCCAGGTATGCTGAATCTCCCAAAGCAAGACTGAGAAATAAAACCAAATGCCAGGTGACCAACTTTCTCTCCTTGGAAGGTAGTCCTGTTCAAGTTAGGGTAAGGTGCCTCCACATTGCCTGATTTAGAGAGGTGTCCTCCAGCACCATGGGGCACCATTAGGCAGAAGCAGAGAGTAAGAAATCTGGGGAGTCTAAACTGTAATGCTTATTCCAGCTGGTCTGTAGCACATCAGTCGCCCTTTGCCCACTGCCCTGTGTCTCCCCATTGGATTCCACTGTGCCATTCCTCTGAGAACAAGGTCTTTGTGGCATCCCTCTGCTCCTCCCATTGCCATTAAACTGAGCCATGCTTCTCCAGGTGTGGTGTTCAGGCCCCTGTGGAAGATTCTCTTGTGATCATTGCCAATGGTGCAGCTGCTCAGCCCTTTGCCCTGCCCACACAACGAATCACAATTTCAAGGGGTGGGGCATTCTCCACTTCTAGAAAGCAGAGCAGGGCATTCAAAGTGTGGAAATGTTTTATTACAGAAAGGTCAGCATACTTGGTCTGTCCAAGACTCTTCATGAACAATCTGTCCTCTATTCCTTGTCTGCAATGTTATCTTCACTACTCCATGAATAACACCTTCAACCACCCCAACAAGTATGCTCGTGACTCCCAAGTATAACAGGCAAGCTCCTATCTGAAAGTCTAGCTCACGCTACCCTCCTCTAGAAACACTCTGTTTCCACCTAAGTCCTACTCTTCCTTCAAAGCTCACTTCAATTACAACTTTCAGGCACATCACTTTTCAAGACAAGCATTGGGTACCCTCTGATGTGAGGCTCTGTGCCCTCTATTTTACTACAAAGTGCAACATGGGATTCCTGCCCTCCAGGTGCTTTAAGGTTGAGTAAGGGGATGGAGAGTGTATATCAGCAACCATAAAAGGGGTAAAATGTAAAATCAGTAAAAGAATTTGAGAGGGGAGGAGGCACAAGGCATCAGGGAAGGGTAAAGGCTGGGCAAAAGGAGGCGTCTGAGCAATGGGCAGAAGTAGGGAAGTGAGGATGAAACACAGAAATGAGAAGCAGCACAGCATGGCTGGGCTTACAATAGAGTTTATGAAGAAACGTAAGAGATTTGGCTGAAATGTACATAAGAGTGTCCTTAGTTCTTGGTCTCCTCTGAACTCCTTTAATTTTTATGATCTGAACGAACTCAACTAGACCCTTTAGCATATGCACCCATGCATTTCTTTAAATTGCTATTAATATGTTTCTAAGAGCAAAGATTTTTCTCTTTATAAAACTTCTTCTCATTACAAAATATAGAAAGGCAGGAAAATTTAAGCTAGCCATAAGTGCATCATGCAGAAATAACCACAGTTAGCATTTGGGTTGATCTTTAAATCCTTTCTCATATATATATGTGTGTGTACACACACACACACACACACACACACACATATACACACACACACACACATACATACACATACATATATTCTCCTACACATCTGAAATAAGACTACATATAACTTTAAATCCCATTTTTGTCTCTTTGCAGGTATAACGAGCATAAACCCACATCACTGAATATTCCTTGAAAGCATCATTGTTAATGGCTGCATAATATTCCAGTTTATGAATATTCAAATCTCAATTTTACCTAGTATTTTCCAAGTATAATTCTATGGGAAGTTAATGAAAGATTTGTTAAAAGGTTAAATCAAGTTAAAATAATTTCTTTTTTTCTAGATTCTCTCTAAGTCTTTGCAGAGTCAAAATACACATTTTGAGTATAGGAAATAGTAATTTTCTATAGTAAAAAGGGAGTAAAAAGTAAAAAGGGAGTATAAGAAATAGTAATTTTAAAATGTATTAACGACTGGTTCTTTTTGAAAACAAGCATCTCTTGGGACTCATTTTCTACAAGTTTGGAAAATACTGTTTTAACCTTTATTCTATGGTAAAACATTTGGAGTGTTCTCAAAGTTTTTACTATCATAGATGTGCTTAGATAATAATTTTTGTACATAAAATTCAGGCTGCAGTTTGCAATGTTTCTTCAAGATAGATTCTTAGAAGTGGAATTGTGGGGTCAAAGTACACAGCTTTTTAACTTTTTAAAATGTAGTAGTCATTCTCTCTCTCTCTTTCTCTCTGTCTCTCCTTTCTCCCTCCCTTCCTCTTTCTCTCTCTCAACTACAAAAGTCTCCTGAGCTCTGTGATTATGTCATGTACTTTTTGCACCTCCCTTTGTGTTCTTTATTTAAAAATCTTCAGTAAGCATTTGATGATGGTGATAACAATGACACAGAAGGAGAATTATTAGGCCAGAGGGTAGGTTAGAGCAGAGAGGGATTACATTTTTCAGTAGAAAGTGTCTGTATAAAAGAGCCCTTAAGTGCAGGTTATTTTCCATTAGGCAGGCTGAGTTCAGTTGTTCCTCTCATCCTAGGTGTGACCTTGGCCAAAGTACAGTGATAACTCATAGGTTAATAGCAAAAACTAAATGAGAAAATATGTGTAAAGGCTTGTAGCACATGCCTGGTCACATATAAGCGCTAAGTAAATATGGCTATCATCATCATCATCATCGTTAACTATATCTGAAGCCTAAAGTAAAGATGACCCCCTCTATAAGAAAATGAAATTGTATGAGAGTTATACAGGATCAAAGTCAACAGCAGCTGATTCAAGCAAAACTTGCAATGGAGAAGATACACAGACACACTGGGGAATGGATAGGCTATGCTAGAAATGGCAACCATGGCAGCAAAAGGGAGCCAACAGGGAAAGATGGAAGTCAGCCAAGGCAGCGAGGGACAGCATTACAGATAAAAAATCAAATCCGTTTTGGCATGGCAAAGACTAACATATCATTCTGATCTTCTCTCCCATCAGAAAACTCCATTCTGATCCCATTTCACATTCCAGCAATAATCAACCATCTCCCGCAGGACACAATGTGGCAGCCAGCAGCCTGGCTCTTACCAGTCAATTCCTTGTCACTACCTAAGCAACAGCAGGCCCTCCAAGCCAGCAGCTCAAGAGCAGACACTGATAGGGGCAATTCTGATGCCTAGCAGCCCCTTGGACCCTCCTGTTTCAAAGGAGGGTCTACCTAATTCAAAGAAGAATTTATCTCTGTGCTTTTGAGTCCACTGCTACCCTTTTCTGGACTTCCTGGGTGCATCTCACCCAGAACCAAAGGTTTGACCATTTGGCAGCATCTCTGACAGAGTGAGCCTGGGGCAGTGGGGCCTGATGGTGCCAGGCTGGGTCCCACCCCTCCTTCAGAGCCTCCTCCTCTGCTCCCTACTCTTCCCCATTACTCTCAGAGCTGCTGAGAGTTAACAAGTGTTAAAAACTCTTAGATCTATTTAAAGGGAAGACCAATTTACTGTGATTAAATGCAAGGTAGCATTCAATTAGCAGAAGATAAACACAACATATCAACCCACTACGATAATTTTTAAATCAAAAGTTAGAGCACATAGAGCACATAGGCTGCTGCAGTAATAATTTACTAATTTAAGGATGATGGAGGTTTTTAAGATCTTGCCAGTCTCTAAGAGTGTGTATGAAGGACACCCCTAATGTTAATTAGTGCTTGCTTCATTAACAACTTAACCAAAAGGCCACACTTTGTGAAATTATTTGGGAACTTATGAGGAATGAGAGTTGATGGAAGGAAATTACCACAAGGATCTTTCCCATCAGTTAATGAAGGGTATGATGTATAAATCATTAGCAAGGGCCATATGGTGACAGTCAGTAAAAGAAAGGAGAATTTGGAGTAGATGGATGGGCACAGGGCAGATGGCTGTAAAGAATGTGTGAATGACGTGCCTCTTCACATGTACGCCCTCAGTGGCAGCAAAGACCTACCCCTATGCAACGCAAACCACAGGGACGGTTCTGTTTGGCAGACAGCTGTTGCCTACACCTCTGGGCTCTGCTTGACAGAGTTGGAGTCACCTCTAGCAGAGTGCTCAAGCTTTGACAGACAGCAAGTGCTTGGGAACTTCTGATGAATTCATTAGCCTGCACTCCAACTGGAGGGATGCTGCTTTGATTCAGTATGATCTTCTGTCCCTGGTGGACGGCTCCTTTGAAGATGTGTGCATTGGTCCACAACTGTCTAAGCTGACTGGGGGTTCTAGAGTTAAAGGGCCCCTGACAGTCTGTGGCAACGGTTCCCAAAGTTTGCTACACATTGGAATCAACTCTGGATCTTTTAAAAACTAATTTCTGTTTCCCAACCAAGCATTTAATCTATAGAGGGTATGCTTTGAGCTGAATGTATCCTCCCCCAAACTCATATTGAAACCCTAATCCTCAAAGTAATGCTATTTGCAGGTAGTGCTTAGAGGGGAAATCAGGTCAGGAGGGTAGAGTCCTCATGATGAGATTAGTGCCCTTATAAGAAGAGACAGGAGAGACCTTCCTTATTCTTTCTTTCTGCCATGTGAGCATACCAGTAGAAGACATTTACAAACCAGGACCAGGGTCCTCACCAGACACTGATTAGGCCAGCACCTTGATCTGGGATTTCTCAACCGTTAGTACAATGAAAATAAATTTCTGTTGTTGAAACCACCCAGTCTATGCTATGGGGTTTTTTGCTTGTTTGTTTTAGGGTTTTGTTTTGTTTTGTTTTACAGCAGCCCAAATGGACTAAGAAGGGTATAAACTTAGCATTGAGATTTTTTTTAAAGATCCACCTGCCACATTGGTTCTAACATGCATCAAAATCTAAGGATCACTGGTCTGTGACCCAAACCCAAGGTCTAAGGTAGATGAAAGTCCCATCTGCAAATCCTGGAGTCTGGAGAAAGAATGTTCCTAGCAAGGCCGATGACCACTGAGGGGTAGGGTCTTTAAAACTCAGAGACCTAGGTTTGGATCCCAGTACCACTGCCTACTCTGAGTGATTATTCTTCTCTGAGTTTTCTGCCCTGTAAAATGAAGGTGGGAAAAAAACACTTTTAGCAGGAGTTGTTGGAGCATTAAATAAAATAATATATGTGAATAGTATAGCTTGGAAAACAGTAAGTGGAAGAAAGCTTTATCTAATCAATGAGAATTTACTAGCAAAAAAGAAGGAGAGAATCATGGAGCAATCAGTATTTAGGGCTTGCCTGAAGTTGCTAAAGAAACGATGAGCTTTCTGTGCAAGGACCTGCAATAAACCCAGAATGATCACTGTGGTAATTACCATACCTGTGTCGCAACTAGGAGACTGGGCACTCTTCTAGGCACTTTATGAACACTTCTTAGTTTCTTGACTGGTAGATATGTCAGAAAGGGTTTTCTGGCAAAGGGCAACCCAGAAAAAAAGCTGATCAAAAGTAATTCTACTAATCTGAAACACATGCCGTCCACAGCTCTAGGTCACAAATGTTGAAAGAACACCTCTTAATTTCCCAAGTGGATAAGACATGATCTGGTGCGAAGAAGACTGGACTAGCAGACACCTGGTTATAGACTCAGTCAGGTCAGCCATTCCCAAGCTGACCGACGGTGTATACATTTCTTCACCATTCTGAATCTCAGCTTGCTCCTTAGTGTGTGGTATAAAGACATCTTCCTCAATGAGCACAAAGTATAAATGAGATAATACATGTAAAAGTGCAGATCGTGGTGCCAGGTTCACAGCAAGAACTCAATGAACAGCTTGCTGAATTACACATTCTAAACAGCAGAACAAAGAAATGTAGAGTGGGATGTTTCTAGGACAGAGCTGGGAGTGGGATGCCTGGATCCTAAGAGAATGAAGGAACATCCCTGGATTGTACCACCCCATTTTCCAGCAATAACAGGTCTAATGAGCTCTTGAAATCGCCCTCTTTTCATACCCAGGCATATTTATACACCTGTGGGCACTTTGTTCCAAGCCGGCTCCTCAGCTGGAGCTGAGAAAACCCAAAAGGGCTTGGCAGGTGCCCCTGCCATCCTGCAGGCATGATGGCTTGGCACCTCAATTAGACTGTGGTCTGCAAAAAGCTGGGCCCAGACCCCCACACAGCACCCTGCCTTTCTGTAGAAACAACCAACCCCCCTAACTAGGAAAATCAATGGATTTTTCTCCCCACCGATATCTAAATAGCTATTTGAATGTGTTCTATAACAGGAGGAGCTGTTGAACAAAAGGTCAGGGCTATTTTGAAGTTGGTCTTTATATCAGCAATTGCTTTTAAGGAAGCAATTCTCCCAACTGTGCAAGTCCCTGAAGATAAAAAAAATTATATAAATGTACAAATGACTTTATGACTTTGATTATACAACTTCTGAGAAAATATCCATATGAACTGTTAAGGAAGACTAAAGATATTGTGATAAAGAAGACTCTTTGAAATTCTGCTTTAAAAAAATTCTATGTCATGAGATATGAATGTAGCCAGAGCCTTGATAAAAGTCATGTCATCCTTTTGCCACAGAAGCTGCTGAGGCATGAAAGGGACCACGGGTCTGGAGATCTTGCCGCCTTTAAAGTCTGCCTTATTAACATGCATTAGAGTCTTCCTTACGATGGGTCTGGCCAAAGGTTATCAACAAAAATTTAATGAGCCCAGAACAGGGGGAGAGGAGCCCTGCAAAGCCAATACTGAGCGGAATTTGGGGTAAGGACATTTCATTCTCTAAAGAGGAGACACAAAGATAAACTCATTAAAGCAGGAGGTA
Source organism: Phyllostomus discolor (assembly GCF_004126475.2). Lineage (NCBI taxonomy): Eukaryota > Metazoa > Chordata > Mammalia > Chiroptera > Phyllostomidae > Phyllostomus > Phyllostomus discolor. The sequence continues at coordinate 7,909,294 of NC_040916.2, read as the reverse complement.
CGATATTGTTGGTTTTCCTCCTCACAGCACCACTCTCCGTGGGAATGCCTCTGACTCTCATTGTGGAACTAAAACCACACTCCACCCAGAATAAAAGCTGATGATAATAGAGGCTTTGAGGGGAGGGACAAGCCACAGGGAAGGCTGTTCTATGGACCAGCAGCCGTGTTGAGATGTGACAGTCAATGTCTCCTGGAGTCCAACAGGCTTCCCAGAGACTGAGGCTGTGCTTTCTGATGTTTGGTTAGCAGCAGATCTAGGCCAGTTACTTCCACCCCAGTCATGTGAAAGCAAGTAAGAATTCTTAGAATCCTGAAGACAGAGAAAGCTGCTTAAAGAAATGCTGCATATGCTTCCCAGACATGAGAATGAATTGTTCCTAGTCTAGAATGGTGAGGACCCCTTTGTGGGTAGGCCATACAGGGGTCACAGGCTGACACAGCTGCAGGGGGCAGGCAAATGGCATACGTTAGTGAACTAGGCCAGCAGTGAGACAGAGAGCATGTTGGAGTAAGAGTGTGACTATTTAAGAGAATAGCAGATTCTCAGCTCTGACAGTTGCCATATAGCTTACATATTGTCAGATCTGATTGTTCAAATGAAGCTGGAAACTAGAATTTTTATATACTATCTAATTTTAAAGTATAGGCACCTAATTTGTTGATTTTTCAACATTTTGTGGGCCAAGGAAATCATGTCTATGGAATGGTCATAGCCAGAAGCTGTCAATTTGGGACATCTAACTAGAACCCCAGATGATGATGAATAGCATATGCCAGTACTCAAAGCCAGAAGGAGAAGCACCTGTTATAGAGCTGAATGAGCTATAGCATTTGCACTTATTAGGGGAAGAAAATATCATCTAACTAGGATTGTCGTGAATGGCCACATATGCTATATATTACACACCTCCAGGGGGCATCATTTATGACAAAGACTATACAAATGGCACATCTTGAAACACAGACAGCACAACATGCACAACTATACCCAGCAGTCCTGGTGGTGTCACACGCCCAGTCAGAGGGTTCCTGAAGGACAGAAGGCAAACCCATTCGAGTGCTAATCCATTGCTTCAGATGAGCCAGCACACTCATTTTTGACCCTCGAAAGGACTTTCATCAAAACCAACTATACATAGCTCTTCAGCATTACAAACCATAACCAGAAAGAAATTACTTTTATCTCTCAATTTGTTGACCACAAAGCAGGATGATCCCAAAAGTTTCATTAGCATAGACCCAGTGGACTCTAATATGGTAGCGACTCAGCCTAAGCAGACTCGAGTATGGGAAGTTTTGTAACAGAAATGTAAGTTTACAAGCCCTGGCTGGCTTAGCTCAGTGGATTGAGCGCGGGCTGCAAACCAAAGTGTTGCAGGTTCGATTCCCAGTCAGGGCACATGCCTGGGTTGCAGGCCATGGCCCCCAGCAACCACACATTGATGTCTCTCTCTCTCTCTCTCTTTCTCCCTCTCTTCCCTCTCTAAAAATAAATAAATAAAATCTTTAAAAAAAGGTAAGTTACATGAGTATGAGTTCCAATGGTTTTGTTTGGGGTAGGTTTATAAAAATTGCCATGTCAGCCTGATTGTTGGGCTGTATATTCTGTAATAGGTTAATTTAATAATTAAATACAGTTTATTCCCTCACAGAGTATAGAGTTATAGAGGCTTCAAAGGCAGTGACGACACTGGCTGGCCGCCACTGGAGCAGTAAGTTACCTGCACAACTGACCTCATGGTCAAGGGCAGAAAGGAGCGCCAGAAACTGGCAGAAGGAAACATTCCTAGCATCTTGAATCCAGACATGGTTCTTTCCCTTGGAAGCCTGGCAATGGCGGAGACACAAGGCTGCAGTATCTTCGAGGAAGAGAAATATAGGAATGTGTTAGTGAATGTGATGGGCTGTATTTCAGTGCCTCAGAAAATATGTAACCAGTAATTTCCATAAATATTTAATAATGAGCCAGACATATAAAGACAAAGGGGGATACAAATACATTTGTTACACAGTATTAAAAATGTATCACAAATATTTGTCGACTAAAACGATATTTCAATTTACATAATCCCCCAAAGACGGAGTTTCATTCCTGATGACAGTGACATTACCTAAGGGAGAGGATGAAAAAGAAGGTTGGAGCTCTCAACTGACTGTGCTGTGGCGGGTCTTGGTGGCAGTGATGTGGGGCATGACAGATCTCCGGTCTCCTGGGCCACTAATAGCAAACTTAATATTCACTCATCGGCATAGGGGCTGCCCTAAGTTGTAGTTTGTTTTCAGAACATAGGATTAAAAAAATCAGTAAGACACCCATCGCCTTGGTTAAGACTGGGTCAGTCTGCAAATAAAATTGAGTGTTCAAAGTAAGAACGGCTATATCTGACTCGTTCGATGCTTTGCACGAGAGGAAAAATGAATCACCACAAACAAAGAAATATTAGGCCGGAACAGTGCATAGCTTAATAAACATCTTCATGAAAAGTTAAAATGGCTGCTGCTGCGCATCAGGCACCACTGCAAGGCATGCTTACCGCCTTTCCAAATCAGGGCAATTTGCTGACTTCAAAATAAAGAAAGGAAAGGAGAGGGGTCCCTGCCTTGGTCAATGATTTATTCATGGAGCCAAGAAAACTCTTTCCCTCTAAAATGATGTTTTTCCTGGGTTCTAACCCTTCAATCTTCCTCCGGCCTGGGAATATATCTTTCTCTCCTCCATGTATTTTTCAGTGGTTTCCATTATTACATGACACTCTGTTCACCTCAATCTACGGTGCCGAGATCTCAGCGGGGTTGCCCCTGCTCGGAGAATTGTACCTCTCCACAACTCAGAATTGATGCTTTGTTTCGCGTGAATTGCTGAGCAGTTCTCCTGTAGTCGCAGGTCTCCCCACCCCAAGAAGGGGCTGCAAGCAGAGCAGTGGGGAGCCGTGGCACCTGCAGATGGCAATGTCCACAGTTTGAACACAAATGGCTTTTTAAAAGCCAGCAGAGAGATGAGTTGATGATCAAGTGGCTCAAGAGATAGCCTGTTTCTAGGCAAAGAAAAAAAAAAATCTGAGCCCATGTCTGTGGAGGGCTCCAAGTGGCCTCCAATTTTAGAATTATTATCCATAGTTACATGCAGATTTGGGGCATAAGAGACTTCAAGCTATGATCCCTGGGTGTGGGTTAACCTGCCTGTCAGAGAACCCAGTAGGGACCAAGTATGGATGCCTTAATAGAAAAATGGGCAGCAAGGTGTGCATGAGTTGTCAGCATTAAACAACAATACTATATAAACAAAACCCTAGCCTGAAGCTCAGGATCTAGAGGAAAACATCAGTTAAGACATAGATGCAACCATCTGCTTGCTCCTCTGGCAATTCTGAGGGGGAAACAAATGTAAGGGACTAGTATTTATTTAAAGAACTTTATTTACAGAACTTTATTTATACATCCTAGATACTCAGTGGTATCTCATTCCACGCCCACAAATCTGCTTAGGGAACCAGTCCTATGCCAGAATGCAACTCAGATATCACTTTCTGAAAGAAGCCTTTCCTCTCTGCTCTGTATCCCACACCTGCTTGTGCCATTGCATTTGTCACCCTGCACTGCACCTCTTGGTGATTGGATATTTCTCCTTTAGGATGTGAGTCCTTGAAGGCAAGACACAGACTCATTCAGTGCTGTATCCTCAGCACTCAGTACAGTGCCTGACACACAGCATGCAATCAATAAATATTTATTTAAGCAGAATTTCATTCTAAATTTCATTTTCCTTCCCCCAGCCACCATGGTAGTTTGGGCATTATCTCTGAGACTATTATTTCTGTTCTTGCCATTCCTCTGTTAGGGCACTTTTCTCTAGTCCTTCTTCCATTCTCATTATTTGTTAGTTAACTTCTTTCCTTCTTTCCATCTCCAGCCTTGGCTTTATGTCTGCCAGTGATTCCCATGGGAGTTTCCTAACAAAGGGTTCCCCAAATTTTCTAGATAGAAGGCTATTGTTTTAGTCCTTTGACATTAGTTGGAATCACTGGAGAGAGGAAAGTGTAGGGAGCCGTGAAATCTCTCAGTGGGGTAGAAGGGAAGAGAAAGATAACAAGGTTCTTCATATGCCCCCTTAGGGGAGCTGCATAGGAAGGGGAGAAGCCTATTATAACAACCAGCTTTGAGCTTCACCGGAAAATACTCCAGTGCCTATAAAAAGGTTCGTTCCTGATAGTTAGGGATTCCCTCACTAGCATAACAAGTAGATATAGGTGAGAAGCTCTACTTGAGGGGATAGGTCCTGTTTGTTGCCTCCTTGATAGGATCTAACAAAAATCCATGCACTTTTCTTTCTTATAAAAGGATACTCTCACTAAGTCCAGAAGTCGGAAAATGAATAGAATCGTCCAATGCAGACTCCATTAGTAACATCCTAATGCTCTCTAAACACAGCCTTTTGGATATGCCAGATTCAGCAGTTCTGAGATGTGCCCATAAAGCCTGTGATATTAATCAAATTCATGGCAAGAGGCTGAGGCCAGAATGCATAAGGCCAATGCATCCTAACATGGTCTTTCCCCATTATGGGGAGAAAGCAAGCCTCCGCGTACATGACATCATCAATCTAAGTAGCCAAGTGGAATAGATTTCCCGATTACCAGGTTAAGCGATGCATCAAACAGGAGTGAGCCTAGTTACTACTAATCATTTAAATTTAGGAAGACTGAGCTCAGTGACATTATCAGGCCCACATTAAGAGGGACTTCTCTCTGCTATCAAGAATGCATTGGTGACCCCTTCAGGATTTATTACACTGGGAAGCTGCAGGATGGGCTGAGGCAGCAACTATCTATGGCACTGGCATCCCATCCGTCATCCCCACCACCGCACTTCTGGTTGGCCTCCAGCATCTGGGGCCTCTGATCTCTTCTCTTTGCCAGGGACCAAACAGCAAGGATCTAGATATGAGTTCAGTTACGACAACACTCTTTGTTATATTATCATTAAATCCCCAACTGACTTATTTCCCTTTGGTTTTCATTTTGGGAAAACACAATGTTTTCTCATACTCCAGATACAATAGCCATCTGAACCCAAAAATATTTTTTTGCCTAGGGTACACATGCTTCAAACTCACCTCCAGAGATTCTATTTCACTTGTTCTACAGTGGGAACCAGGGTTGTAAATACACAATAAAATCTCAAGTGATTCTGAATCACACCTATCATTAATAATCACTGATTTACAAAGTCCCCTTTGGGAAAAACTAGGGAGTAAACCAGTTATGTGGGGACTACCCACCAACAAGGTCATTTAACAAAGACTCGCAGACTGGACCTGAGAACTGGAGTAAAGCTATGAGTTAGGAACAAGGCCTTGGACTTTGTTACCTACACCAGAGCAGCTCAAACTTTAGTGCACATGTGGGTCACCTGGGAAGCTTGTTAATATGCAGATTCTGATTTAATAGGTACAGAGTGGAGCCTGAGATTCTGCATTTCTTACAAATTCCCATGTGATGCCAGTGCTGTTGAACTATGAACTACACTTGGAGTAGCAAAGATCTATAACAATGGTTCTCAAGATTGGCCTTATATTAGAATAATTTTGGAAGCTTTTAAAAATTCCCATGCCAGGCTCATGCCAGGCCAATGAAATTAGAATCTCTAGGGGTGGGGCCCAGGGATCAGTATTTTTTTAATCTCCCCAAGGTTGGGAATCATATATACATATATACATATACCAAGGTTGATATATACTGATGACCAACCCTACTTCTGGGGCTGCATTCAGTAATTACTGAGTCCTCTGTGTTAGATATTTTGGTGGGCAATTAGTATAGAAATCAACCTTCAGTCCAAACACATAGGTCAAGTGCTTTCAGGGAAGTTGACCCCACTTCTCACCCCAGGTGTGAGTCTGAGATGTCCAAAGGTTATGTGACCCCCACCCTGTGGCCAGTGGTTATTGAGAAATATGCATGTCACCTAATATAAGTCAGTGAGATGTCAGGAGAAGTCCCTGAAATTAGTCTTAACTATAGATATATGTGATCTAATAAATTTCTTACTACTTAAGCCAACTTTACATGAATGTAGGAATCTTAACTCATATTGTCACTTGGTTCATATACAATATAGAACTAGATAATGTAGGAAAATCCTGCTAATTGTCCAAGAATGGATAGAAGCCTACCAAATTTGCCTAAAACCTATCCCACTTACCTTAACCTTTTCCTCACTTCCAATTTCTCCTGCCACCCTCCTCTCTCTGCAGAGAAGTTGGGGTTGAGGTAAAGGAAATGGCCTTAGGACTGTAATCCTATTTCTACTCTCTCATAAGAAGAATAACCTTGGAAAAATCCCCAGCTTTATCTAAGTCATGGTTTGCTGATATTTAGCAGGATAAGAGTAATATTTGTGTCACAAGGCTTTTGTGAGCATCAAATGAAGTAATGGATGGGCAAGCATCCTGCAAATGGTAAATTGCTATAAAAATATCATCTGCAGTTTTTTGTGGTTGTTGTGTACTGTTAGGAAAAATAAGCAGTGACCCTAAAAGTGGAAGGTTATTCACAATGCTAGCTACTGTGCACCCACACAGTCTCGTGGAAAGTCCAGGCAAGGCTGGGTGCACTGGGTTCTGGCGGAATTCCCCATCCAAGAAGGTGGCCCTGAGTTATCTAGAGCAATCAGGGTGCAGAATGAGACATATATTTCACTGTTCTTTACAAGTGACGGGGCGGGGGTGGGGGGAGTGGGGCAGAGGAAGAATAGGGGAGGTTGCAACCTAAATGATTTTTAATTATTTTCTGATTCACTACATCATTAGGGAGACAGGGAGAACTCTTAAGACTAAGACACAGTGATCTAATGTCATTGATTTTCACATATATTTTATGAGTGATAATATATGATGAAGCTGGGAGAGAAAATCTTTTCAAATATGGTAAGACAGAATAACCAAGCCCATTTATAAAAATAAGTCAAGTCATGAGCTCAGGTTGAATTTGCAAAAGTCAAGGCTTCAAGATGCTTCCAATTATTTGGGCCAAAAAGCTCCCAGCTCCCAAACCTACTCTGAGGTATATTGATTGACAGCTCCCTCTCAGTTATAAATTTAGGAATTATTTACTCTGTGTCTACTAAAATGCAAATTTCTCTACATCACTCACCATCACATCCTCAGTCTCCAGCATAGGGCATGGCACATTGAAGGCCCTCAATATATTTCGAATGAATGGAACTCAAGTGTCTGGCACTGCCCCAGGTCCTTCAGGAATAAAAGAGGGAGGGGTGGAGAGAAAAGGCAGAAAACTGTACTTGAAAAACAATTTTGAAAGATGGTAAAAAATACATTAATTAATTAATTAAACAATGTAAAAAAAAGAGTATGACTCTTTTATTATCTTCACTGAGCCTATAATTATTTGAGGGCCTATAAGCAAAAATAATTTAATGAGAAACAAATAGGCAGTGGTACAAATCACACACTTAAGTATCAAAGAGCTACTATAAACAGTGAGGTTCTGGAATTAAGTGAGCAAAGAAGAAATGAGTAGTGGCTTCAGTTACATAGGACAACACTGCAGGTAAATAAAATGTATACTTAATCTTTTAGCACCCAGCGTGTTGCCATGAGCAATTATCCAGTTTTTAAGTACTCAGTCAAGTGGCTTTGTTTCCAGTCAATAATGTCTTTATTTTTTTCCCAAAGGTAGAAGTAAGCAAACTTCAATCAACCCAACTAAAGTATAAACTATTAGTAATGTTAAAAAAAAAACATACAGTGAGGTTCACCATGCAAGGGTATATGTTGTATTCTCACTTTGGATTTAGAATGAACTAGGCAGCTGAAAATGTAGAAGAAGGAGGGAGCCCAGATATCCTCATGAGAACAACACTGCCTGCCTGTGCTGGGGGCTTCTTCTCTCTAGTTAGTTCAAGTGTGAATTGGGTTCCATCATAAAGGGAAAGTTGGAAGGGAGGACAACATTCAACATCACAAGGTTCACATTATTCACCTTATTTTGCTATTCTTGTCCTCCTCAAGCACATCAATACCAAATAGCTAGGAAGAAAATCTATCAAATAACAAAGTCAGCAACAACGTAATTTTTTGAGTACCTTCTATGCCCAGTAACCAATGAAGGATTTATTTTTATTTCCTTTATCTTGACAACTCTAAAATGTTTGCGTCCTGCCCTAATTTTACTGACAGAGAAACTAAGGAACACAAAGTTTCAGTAACTTGCCCAGACTCAGACAGTCAGTGAGTAGCAGAATCAGGATTAGAACTCAGGTCTACCTGACTGCAGAGACAATGCTCTTACTATGTGACATGACTTCTCTCTCCTGTGTTGTCCAACCAGAATTCTGTAAGAAGAGAACAAGGCACCACTGCTTTAAGTCTTACTTGGGAGCAGAGTATAGTCAGGAAGGGAGTAGAAGCTATTTTCACTTCTTCAGGGCCAAGGATCTCTCTCCAATGACCTGAAAACCTGAGAGCCACACAGCAATAACAGAAGAACTTTCAAAGACACCTGGAGATTACAGGTATAGTGAATTAAGCCTGGAGCCCTGGACATAGTGATGCAAAAGCGAAAAGATAGTCGCTTAACATCATCATTTAACAAAGCCAAGAGAATGATTGGCTACCTCAAATGACAGGAAAAGAATTAAGAATTCATTAAACTTACAAGAGAGGTGGAAGTGGGGGAAGAACTGGAGAATCTCATTTCTTAGGATTGGAGGATTCACACAAAAGCTTCTGCTGTGATCAGAGAGCCAGAGCATGTGTGTTAACTTGCAGGGAATAAAGGTTAGAAGAGGTCAATAAATGTTTTTGAAAATATGAATGATCAGTTGAAAAGACTACTTTAGAAAATGAATATATTAGTAAAGTACAGGATAAATAAACTAAGGAAGGAAGAAGCTAGAGTCCATGCCTTGGGGATTCAGCAAACTTTTTGCTAAAATATCAATCCATTAAAATGTTATTATATAGAACTTCCCACCAAGATGGAAGTGGAGGCATCTCATAATCACGTTACCCAAGATTACACTTTGCTCCCTCGCACAACCAAAAGAAGGACAATGACAAATTTAAAAACAAAAAATAACCAGACCTCCCAGAAAATTGAACTGTATGAAAGTCTGACAACCAAGGAGTTAAAGAAGAAACATTCATCCACACTGGGAGGAGGGGCAGAGAAAGGCAGCTGGAGTGGAGAGGATGCACTGCAAGGCAGCGGCTGGAGGAGCAAGCAGTCCCATATTCGCGTATTGATAAACTGGGAGGACCAACTGGGGAACAATACAGACCATGCAACCCAGGGTTCCAGTGCAGGGAAACAAAGCCTCAAAACCTATGACTGAAAAAACCTGTGGGGGTTGAGGCAGCAGGAGAAATTCCCAGCCTCACAGGAGAGTTCATTGGAGAGGCCCACAAGGTCCTAGAATGTACACAAACCAACCCACCCACCTGGGGATCAGCACCAGAAGGGCCCAATTTGCTTGTGGGTAGTAGAGGAAGTGACTGAAAATGAACCAAGAGCCAAGCAAACAGCACTGTTCCCTCTCGGATCCCTCCCACACACACAGCACCACAATGCAGTGACTTGGGTTTCCCTGCCTGGTGACTATCTAAGGCTTCACCTCTTACTGTTATAGATGCACTGAGACAAACAAATATGGCCCCAATAAAGAACAGATCAAAGCTCCAGAAAAAAATACAACTAAGTGATAAAGAGATAGCCAACCTATGAGATGCACAGTTCAAAACAGTGGTAATCAGGATGCTCAAAGAAATGGTGAGTATGGTCACAAAATAGAGGAAGAAGCGAAGGCTATGAAAAGTGAAATAAAAGAAAATGTACAGGGAACTAACAGTGAAGGGAAGGAAACTGGGACTCAAATCACCAGTTTGGAGTAGAAGGAAGAAATAAACATTCAACCAGAATACAATTCAAAAAAAGAAGAAATAAGAATTCAAAAAAAAAATGAGGAGAGGCTTAGGAACCACTGGGATAACTTTAAATGTTTTAATTTCCAAATCATAAGGATTCCAGAAGGAGAAGAGGAAGAACACGAAATTGAAAACTTATTTGAAAACATAATGAAGGAGAACTTCCCTAATCTGGCAAAGGAAATAGACTTTCAGGAAGTCCAGGAAGCTCAGAGTTCCAAAGAAGTTGGACCCAAGGAAGCACACACCAAATCATCTCATAATTACATTACCCAAGATTAAAGAGAAGGAAGGAATCTTAAAAACAGCAAGAGAAAAAGAGACAGTTACCTATAAAAGAAGTTCCCATTAGACTATCAGCTGATTTCTCAAAAGAGACCTTGCAGGCAAGAAGAGGGGATGGAAAGAAGTATTCCAAGTCATGAAAGACAAGGACCTGCATCCAACATAACTCTATCCAGCAAAGCTTTCAATTAGAATAGGAGAGCAGATAGAGTGCTTCCCAGATAAGGTCAAGTTAAAGGAGTTCATTACCAAGCCCTTATTATATGAAATGTTAAAGAGACTTACCTAAGAAAAAGAAGGTGATCAAAAATACAAACAGTAAAATGACAACAAACACAACTTCAACAACTGAACCTAAAAAAACAAAAGCAAATTAAGCAAACAACTAGAACAGTAACAGATTCACAGAAATAGAGATTACACTGAAGGTTATCAGTGTGGGGGAGGGGGTTGGGAATGGGGGAAAAAGCACAGGGAATAAGAAGTATAAATGATAGGCACAAAATAGACAGGGGGAGGCAAAGAATAGTAAGGGAAATGGAAAAGCCAAAGAACATATATGTGTGACTCCTGAGCATGAACTAAGGTGGGGGAATGATGTTGGGAGGGTGGGTACAGGGTGGAGGGGAATAAGGGGGGGGGATGAGACAATTGTAATAGCATAATCAATAAAATATACTTTTTAAAAATGTTATTATAATGCAAGAAATGTTGAAAATGGTGATTGATATAAACCTTTGGAATGAATATAGAGTAGAATAAAAAAGTTTACTTTGAAATGTATAGCCTAAATTACTTGGACAATGCCGGTATCCTTAATTTTTTTTAAATGAAAAAATAAAGGCAGATATTCAGTTAGGGGAAAAGTTAACAACAATCACAACTACCATTTATTGAAATATGACTATGTGCCAGTCACTGTATCAAGTACTCTACAGACCCTGCATAATTTAATCTTCACAAAAAGTTCTGTGTTTTACACATGATTATTTTCTTTTACAATCAAGAAAACCAAGGCTTAGGGTAAATCATTCGCCTAAAGTCTCATGGATGATAAGTGATGGTGCCAGAATAACGAGGTCAGTTTCAAGCATCTTAAGATGGTATCAGAATATCACAAAAGAAATGTGAGAATGAAATTTGGAAAAATGAGGTAAAAAAAATTAATTGGAGGTATCACTGCAGTGACTTTGTTGCCTGGAGATGCCACCAAGAGCTGCACCTTAGCAGTGTTCCAAGGCAAGGACATGAGGCTAGAAAGGCAAAGTAGGGAGAATATTTCACGGACCTGACCAAGAATATATAATTTATCTAAGAAATAACAAATAAAAGGAGGAGGAAATGGCCACAGGATTTGTGAATTCCCATAAGTAAAAAAGTAGTTGGCCATTATTTAAAAACAAAACCCAAACAGAAAGTAACAAGTACTGGTGGGTATACAGAGAAATTGGAACTCTTGTGCATTGCTGATGAGAATGTAAAATTGTGCAGTCACTGTGGAAAACAGTATGACAATTCCTCAAAAATATTAAACATAGGATTATCATATGATCTAGGAATTCTGCTTCTGGGTATATACCCCAAAGATTTGAAAGCAGGGACTCCAACATATTTGTATACCAATGTTTATAGCAGAATTATTCACAATAACCAAAAGATGGAAACAACCCAAATTTTCACCAACAGATGAATAGATAACCAAAACGGTGTACATATACATACAATGGCATATTATTCAGCTTTAAAAAGAATTAAATTCTGTCACATGCTATAACATGAATGAATCCTGAAGACATTATACTAAGTGAAATGAACCAGATAGAAGAGGATATTGTATGAGTCTACTTACATGAGATGCCCAGAATAGTCAAATTCAGAAAGACAGAAAGTAGAATGGTTGCTTCCAGGGGCTGCAGGGAGGAGGAAGGAAAATAAGTGTTTAATGGGCACAGAGTTTGAATATGGGAAGTTACAAATTTCTACAGATGGATGGTGGTGATGTGACTATATTCACAACAGTGTGAATATAGTTAGTTCCCCTGAACTGTACACTTAAAAGTAGTTAAATGGCAACAGGAAACAACTACTGTGTTTTAACATAGTGAATATAATGGAATACAATTTTAAATGGTTAAAATGGTAAATTTTATGGTATGCCTATTTTACTGCAATTTTTAAAAAGTAAGTGGTCAAGCATGAAGTTGGAAGTTGAAGAAGGCAAGTTCTGCCACTCTGTGCCAGGTATGTTGTGAGGAGGTATAATTCACCTCCTACAATTCACCAGCTATAATTCACCCAAAAGGCAGTCCAACGAATCATTTTAAAGAGGCCAGCACTCAGGGAACAAAAGTTACAGGTATGTGGTTGCTGATTTTTATGCTGTGACCCACCTCATTATAACAAAGACACGGAGATTAACAAAATGATTTCATTAATTTGATAGCAAATTCATTAATTTATCGCCCCAAGAAATGTCACCTTCAGTACAGCACATAGCCACCTCTGGTCCCAGTATGACATCAGAGGAAAAGGCATCTATAATTGGAATTAAGAAATTAAATAGCATGACTAAAAATAAGAACAAATTTCTTCATGGTGCGAGTTCTTCATCTTGGCACTGAGTGCTTCAGGGAGTATGCAGTCTTGTTTTCTGGAAGTACTTAGGCACAGGATAAGATCAGGTCTTCTAAGCTAAGATAAAAAGCAAGGAATGGATGTGTCACTCTGCAGTCTCCTTCCTGCCTTTGGATCCCAGGGGTCATTTAGCTATGTGTTGTTGTGTCATTTTCAAAGTGTCTCATACAGAGTTGGAGATTCCTTGAGCCTTCTTATCTTGAGCAAAAAGACAACATGCAGTGTTCTCAACCTATGCAAGACTTGAACGAGAGCTGAGGGAGAGGAGCTGGCATTGAGTGGAGACAATTCTCACCAACATTTCTCATCTCAGAGACATTATAACCCCTGACAGCTTCAATCTTTCATTTCAGAGATTTATATTGATTGGGTAAGAATCACACACTTTTTTATCCACAGCACAGAGATATCAAAGCAAACTTTCCCCCCAGTGCCATTTCCCCAGGGGATTCGAATGATTGATTTTTATTGGTTCAGCTTCTAGGATACTCACATCTCAATCCAGCCAATTTTCTTTGGAGAGAGCCCACTCCAGTCCACTTAATTGTATTTTCTAACCAAAGAGTGGAGAGAGATTTGTCATCTTTACAGACCAGAAGAGATGAATCTCCAGACTCTTCTTCCAATTCTGTGAGCTTGTTTTTGAATGGTAATAGAAGAGGGGAGCCAGGGCTTAGGGTAACTTTACATAACAACATGAAGCTGAAAATACCATGAAGGTGATGCAGGGGAAAAAACTAATCAGGCACGAAGGACTTGAAAGGTCTGGGAGAAACAATTTGCTCCATGCTTTCCTAACTTTCATCAGACAACAATTACTTCAAGTAAGCTTTCATCTGTATCTGAACAAAGAAACACCATTGGGGGGCAGCAAAAGTAGGTTTACTGTTGCAAGTAAAAAACACCAGAGTTTATTCTTGTATTATTATTTATCAATCATTCTACTATTTTCCATATGAACAACTGTAAACCTACTATTGCACCACTTTGTATTGGCTAAGAGTCATCCCCTCCATTTTCTGATTTTTTTCGGTTTGTTTTTTCTCATGGTTCACTGTTCTCCTGTGACCCTCACATCACCCCTACCTCTGCTTATTTTAACCCTCATTTAATCTCATACCAAATTTCCCATGTTTTACTGTCTCAGCAATAGCTTGCTCTGGAGTGTGGAAATGAGATCCAGGGCAAAGTATGAACCCAAACCTATCTTGAGACTTTGGAAAATGTAATGCCCATGGGAAAAAGGAACTCCTCCTCCATTCTGTTGGTAAATGGAAAAGGTGCCTAATTTGGGCTTCTTCTGCACACTGACATTCCCAGTCCCCAATTATGCATTCTTTCCTATTAAATATAAAAGCGGCCCTGATCATTTCTTTATACTGACCCTCTCCAAACCTATGTATTTTCTATTATGTTCCATATTTCCATTTCATGCATAGATTTATTTTCATCTTCTCTGTCATACTGTAATGTTCCGAATTAGATTGTAGTAGTCCTATATACCCAGCAATGCTGTTTCTTTTGCTTTTCCCACATCTGCTAAACATAATGTTCAGTAAGACACTGGAAATATTATAAGATAATACTATAAAGTAGTAATACCATTTTTCAGAATATATCTGTTTACAGTCCATCATAATTTTTGACACATTGTTATTAGTTATTTTGACCTATATTTTTATATTACTCAACTTGACAGCTTTATTTACCCACTTGCTCAAAATTATTATTTTGATGACTTCAAAAGTTACTATTGGTGACTCACTCCAGGCAAAAGAATTTACACCTACCAAAGTAAAAATAATGTAACAGCAGGTCTGAATGTCATCCCTAAATGGGAACATGAAGGCTTCTGAGCACGAATAATCTTTTTAGAGTAGTTATATGGCTGCCAAAGGTGGCCTCTATATTCAGTTAGGGATAGGGTATTGCTCCAGAGAGATTTAGAGACTCCTCTCCCACAGAGCGTTTTTGCTATTTTCTTACATTTTAAAAGTAGTGAAGTAGATTGCTAATTTTCTTCTCCTCAAAGACTCTCTCTGTCTCTCCGTCTGTCTCTTTCTGTCTCTATCTCTCTCTGTATGCATATCTCTCTCTGGGCTAGGGTGAATGCAAATGTGCTAGACACCCTTTAGGAGCCCCAAGTCTTATAATTTTGGGGTTCCTGTTCTATGCTACTAATGGATCTGCCCCCAATTCCATTGTTGGAGGAGTCTCCCCATATCAACCAATTCTCTGTGGCCCAATCTGGATAGCCCACAGTTCAATTCAACTCTGATACCATCTACCTGGAGATAGCATCATATACCACCAGTTAAGGGCTTAGTTCTATAATATTGCCCCCACATACATATACTTTAGATGACAATCCAAGTTCAGGTGATACAGGGGTTTGTAGACCTGAGGGTCCATGACCCACTGTGGGTTCTTGGCTTCATGCAGGACAGAATTCAAAAGGAGTCAGGATAGAGTTTAAGGTGAAAGAGAGTTTCACCTTAAAGTAGTGGGACAGAGAGAAGGCTACCTCACAAACAGAGCAACCCTCCCTGGTGGGATTTACTTCTCTACTAAGACTCATTTAATTAAGGGGTAGGTCATTCAATAAGAGAGAGGGATATTCAGGATTTTTCCAGGAAAGGGGTAGAGACTTCTTAGAAGGGCCCCTTGGGTCATTTTGTGACCTTTTAATGGACTTACTGTTTCTGATCATGCTAGTTCAGGGTGTGTTGTTTAGTATGCTAATGTATTCCAATGAACACATAAATGAGGGTAGGGGTTAAGGTGAAATTAGTCACCACGTTGGATCCAGCAGGCCTCTGCTGATTCTAAGCCATCAATTTGTTAGGGGTTAGTCTTACTATCTTGGTGATAGTCCTTGTAGCCTTTATTAGTTACAGACATTTTCCCACATACCCTATCTTACAGGTTGTCACCTGGGTTTCTAACCAATGAGCTATGGATTAAAGCTCCAACAGCCCTCTCCCAGGATTTGATTAATTTGCCAGAGTAGCTCACTGAACTCAGAAACATTTTACTCACTAGATTGCCAAATTATTATGAAAGAATATAACTCAGGAGCAGTTCGGTGGAGGAGAAGCATAAGACAAAGTATGGGGGCAAGGGAACAGAATTTCCATGTCCTCGAAAGTACACCACTTTCCCCAAATCTCCATGTATTCCCCAACTCAGAAGCTCTCCAAACCCTGTCCTCTTGGGTTTCTATGACTTCATTAATTACATAGGAATGATCCATTAAATTATCGGCCTTTGGTAATTGATTCACTCTCCAGCCTGTCCCCCGCCTCCCCAGAGGTCAGGGGGTTGGGGCTGAAAGTTCCAACCCTCTAGTCACATGGTTGGTTCTCCTGGCAAATAGTCTCCATTGTTAGATTGAGCCCAAAAATCACCTCATTAACAAAATAAGAAATGCCTTGATCATTCTCATTCCTTAGAAAATTCCAAGCGTTTTAGGAGCTTTGTCACAAAAATGATGAAGACCAAATATATATATTTATTATAAATCACTATATTACAGGTACAAACCCTTCTGTCTGCACAGGTGATATCAGGTCCCTGTCACACCATCTGTGGCTGATTGGAACACAAGGAACCAGTGTTAAGATGCTCTATGAGCAATAAATGATATGCTGTCTAATACAAACGCCTGGTATTTCTGTTATAGTGTTGTGTACATACACAACTGGTATGTACAATATCTACTCACACACACCCCTACACAACACAGCAGGTTAACTTACCAGCCTGCAAGTAGGGTAACTTCTCAGGCCTATCACAGTTTTGGACTTAATAGAAGATAATAATAATTACAACATCCTTGGGCATTAATCGAATAAGCTACATAAGTAAGAGTTTAATAATGGTTGAATGAGTTAGTAGCCTCCTTTGGGGGATATCAAAACTCTGCCCCAAGTTCCATCTTTTTGCCTTACCAGTGACTGCCTACTACAAATGTGTGCAAGGTGGAATCATTGCCTTTGGGGGCTACAAGTGTGAATGCAAGACATTTTTCGTCCCTGAGAAGTTTATCATCTGTAAGAGAAGATAAGGTATTTACCCAGATATCTTTCAGACAAAAGAGAGATTGTTTCTGTGAGAGAAATATATTTAGCACCATAAGCAATAAAAAGAAGAGACAGTGTTATTTTTAGCTCTGCATGTTGTGGGTAGAGAGAAGCTAACTAAGGAGTTCCCATGGAGGGAAATTTTCAATATCTATATTCATCATTTAGGTAAAGCCACAGAAGCAAAGCTTCCAAAATTTGTAGATAATACAAAGCAGGGTATGGCAACTAGGGAACTGGTTAGCAAAATCAAGATTCTGAAATATTTTTCTATTACTTTATTTTTTAAATTAGGTTCCATAAATGAGTAAATCCTATGAGTTGGGGGAGTTGGTGGGGGGTGGAGGGATTGAGCAGAATTTTTTAAAAAATGGAAAAAGATTCTGAAGTATTTTTATAAGCTGGAATTTTACAGAAATAAAATAAAACTAGAAAATTAACAAAATGCAACTATACAGTTATAAATATGGAGTGATAAGCAGGTTAACGGCAATACTAATGGGGAGAAACAAGAGTTGCAGCAGACTATATAAGCCCAAAAGACATAAAATTAAACCCAAATGTTCCTTTTGATGCTATTTCAAATGTACATATACCCAATCACATTGGAAGACCACATAAAACTATGAGGGCTGCATCAGGAAAATTTTACTGTTCCCACTAAATAGAAGAGGGGACATGGTTTCTGAGCATCAGAAACTTAACAAGGTAATTAATCAATCAAAAAAAAAAAATCTTTGGTCCCAGCGGTTAAAGGATGACATCACAATCAAAGAGTTTCAAAAGTAATCAGAGTTCTGCCCTGGCCAGTGTGGCTCAGTTGGTTGGAGCACAGCCCTGTAACTGAAAGGCTGCAGGGATGATCCCTGGTCGGGCATGTATGATCGCCAGTCCGAGTGCATATGGGAGGCAACCAGTTGATGTTTCTCTCTCTTCCTTCCTCTCTCTCCAAAAGCAATGAAACAAAAATGTCCTCAGATGAGAGTAGAAAAAAAATAATCAGAATTCTGTGGTCAATTGCAGGTTTAACAGTTTATTAGGGATCTTGTCAAGAGTATACTCCATCCTGTGGAGCCGGAATGACAAGGGTCTGGACATCAGGGCACATAAGGAATGTCTGGAGGAACTTGGCCAGGAATAGAAAAGGCTTGAGAACTACTGCCTGTGAATACCTGGGGGGCTGTCATGTGGAAAGGAGTTAAACTTGTTCTGTGAGGGTTCATGGGGCAGAACCAGCACCATTGTACGAAAGTTACGGAGAGGAAGGTTTCAGATGACTGTAAAGGTGAGCATTCTGTCACTTGGAGATGGGAAGGATAAGCCTGCCAGGGCGTGAACCCATCATCACAGGGCTGATTATACAGCACAGGCTGTGACCAGCCACAGATTGCAGTTGTTGTAGAAGGAATTCCTGCCTAAAAATAAAAAGTCCATGGCTTCTAAGACCTCTTCCTACTCTGAGATTCTATTACTCAAATAAAAATCTGCAGTACCAGGAAATTCACATCCCAACACTAGATCTTCAAAATATGCTTAGACATTAAAAGCTACACTGACACCATGAGTTAGCATCTTATATATCTGGCTTAATAAAACATCATAAATAGTCATAAATCTGCTTACATATCCTGACTTTTGCTTTTCCCTAGTCGTTATAGCCTTCCATGAATGAGAAGATGACTTGAATTGTTATCCCAGAGAGACTGTGATGAGTGTAAGGTGATATGGCACATTAGTAGTGAAGCCAGAGCCAGGAATCCAGTCTCCCCTCAGAGTTATTCAGATCTCAGCAATAATATTACTAATAAAATGACTAATAATTATATATATGGTATTTACTATGGGACATGCACTGTCGTAAGTTTTTTACATCTATTATTTTATTTAACCCTCAAAAACCTGATTAGGTGAGAACCATTACATCTCCACTTTATAACTTAGGGAACTTCAAGAGGCTCAGAGGTTAAGTAACTTGCCTAAGAGAACAGATACCACATGGCAGGGCCAGGTTTCAAAACTGGGCACTATGACTCCCAAACCTGTACTCTCAACCACTGGCTATGTTTCCCCTCTAGATTCATTTTATTTGTGAGACAGACAGACAGTCCCCATATTTGCACATCGCAGCCTCTGTGGGATATGTTATCAAAGGAACTAAATAATCAAGTTTGGGAAGCCAGGAGAGATAGAACAGACTCTACCTTAGAAGCTATCTCCCTGCCTCGCTTAGCTTATCCCTCCAAATATAAAGGAAGGTTGCTGAAGAATGTTCTCATCGATGGGATGGTGGAAATTAACCGAGCATGCTGCAAACTTGAGACTCAGCAGTTCCGATAATCAGACTGGACCAAAATGTGGTGGAGATTTGGCCAAACATGATGGGGGAGGGGCGCTCAATAGAAGAGTAGAAAGCGGAGTCCACATTTGACCCTTAACTGGAGTGTGAGAAAGACAAAACCGAAATAATGGTTAGTACAGATAATGGTTTATTCCTTTCCTGCACAACAAGCGAATAAACTGCCATTGGTGCCTCAAAACTTCATCCAGGGTAATATTCCTTTAATGGAATGCTTTTAGAGAAGAGTCATAAAAATAAATTGAAAAGTGCTTTCTGCTAGCTACAGCTGGCATAAGCAGCATCTGAGCAAACAGGATAACACAAGGCTTAACTTAGCATCGCCATTTTTATTACTCACCCGCGACAGGCCTTATAATAGTATAAATTCACTTAAAAAATGAATTCTCCCCCTATCATTGCCCCTCCTTCTCTCCACCACCACGTGCTAATTCTGAGCAGCATGATTACAGGTCTTCTTATGACTTAGGTTTGAGACCAATTAGCTGATACTGCAAGCCTTCCACATGCATGCCGGTTTCCCTCTCTTGGCACTCTCTGTTCTGGGATTTATCTGTGTACTTGTAAAAGGCAAAAGTTTTGTGCGAAGCAGAGAAATCAAGTCTGCTTGTTGGGTGTGTTTCCTCTTCCCCTCTCTCTTCCTTTTCTCATCAATCTGTGCATCTTTGGTGCACCCAGTCTCTCAAATTGTCACAGCATGAAATATACTTTGAATACTCATGCTGGGTGTCCATGCTGCTGCTGGTAACCAGTAGTTGTGTCCTAGAACTGCCAGTTGCCTCCTCCATGAATTGTCTGTCCTACAGGGACAACGGCGGGCTGCCACCATTGTGGAACTTGTTAGCCTCTGGCCAAGGGGCCAGAGTTCAGGAACTGAGAAAGGCACTGCTTGAGAGCCCTGCCTCCTCCACCCACATTCATCATATAGTAAGACAGCCACATGGGCCTTGATGTCAGATGTTCGGCAAAGATGTCCTATATAATCAAACAAGAAGCATGGATTCTATGAAGCCCTCTGCACAATTGGAAAACTCAGGAGTAAATAAGATTCCTGCCCTCTTTGTTCTTTCACTTGAATGGAACTGAACCTACTCACATAAGATAGCTTAGAGTACAATGCAGAATGTGGTAAGGGCTGTATGGAGCAGGCAGTAAGCTCAAAGAAAGATTTTGCCACAGGGACCTGAGTAATCAGAGTCTCCAGCATCGATTCTGTAGCAAGCACTTCACAAATATGTTCATTCCTTACCCAGCCATTCAAGATACATATAACGCATAGTTATTATACAGTTTCCAGAAGAAGAAATCAGAACTCACAAAACTAAGTAATTAACTTGTTCAAATCACAGGATCCCAAAGTAATAAGTGGCAAAATAACTGAAAATTTGATTTCTGGCTCATGTTTCCTCTCTACAGGTCAGCGGAAATGAAATTTAGTCGGCATTCCACTGGCGGTTGTAAAGGACAGTGTAAGAATATTTAAAAAAGAAAAAGTTGATTAATTTGGATAGAATAGAAGGATTAAAGAAGACCACAAAATACTAAAATATTAGTCCAAAAGGGACATACAGAGTAAGTCCCAGATATATTGTTAATTGTCAAGTCAACAATATATTAGGATATTACACAAGCATTAAAAAACTGTGAAGACCAAGTAGAACTTCAGGAAATGCTAATGCCATAATGTTAAGTGAAAATAAAATGATAAGCTAAAGCATAATACAAAGTACTCTGTGGTTGTAACTATGTTAAAATAAATACTAATATTTTTTCACAAAACTTTTAGTTGAAATTGCTTACAAGAAAAAAAAAATAACCCTATCCCCTAGGTATAAGCAGGACTATATATACTCTGTTCCTGACAGATGGTTTTCTGTCCTCTTTGAACAATTTCCATGAAGAGACATCTACCTCCCTCCTGTCATCTGAGGGCCTTGTAACCCCATTGCCTCAAGTCCAGCCTCTGTCCTCTGCTATTGCAATTCCACCCCACAGTCAGTTTCTGTCTCTGTGAGCAAACTGCTGGTTTACAATTTTTCACATTCTTTGGGTTCCAGAGATGGCGAGAGTGCCAGTCTCCCCACCCCCATCCCGCTCTCTGCATGCCTGCTCTTTACACATTTGATATGATCCGGGGTGGGAAGGAGGAGCAGGGACAACTGAGGAAAAAACTAAACATCAAAATTCACCACCTATCATTTCCCTACCTTGTGCTTCTCTTTCATGCTACTCACAATGATTCCACTTAATTTCCTAATACCATTCATATCCAGTAATTTTTAAAAGCTCGAAGAGTCTCAAATAGCCCCCTGTCCCAAGCTGTTTGTCAGCAGTAGCAATTCGTGCAACTTGCCTGTCAGGCGCAGTTCCTGTTATCACCTCACCTGCTCCCACCTCTCCTTATCCTAGAATAAGATGACCTTTGAGGAAGTTAAATAAGCCACATCCCATTTCCTTTCATGTGTAAATATCAATAGGCCCTTTTAAGAGAGAACTTTTCTTGTCCTGTCTGATTTCTCTGGAAGGGGACCCAACACTGTTAGAGCGGGTCAGTGCTTATTTGGAGCAAATGACTAGAAGAAGATATGAGAGAGGACCTGAGTAGCTCAGCAGAAGTTAGTTAATTAAAACAGGTAAGAGTCACCTAAGCAAAACAGGGATGCTATGGAGCAAAGTCAGTGACCAAACCCATCATCAAATCCCCAAATCTGTGGCAGCCTGGTGGGAATGGCAAAGCCAGGAAAGGAAATCTGAGCTGACAGTCAGCCATAACATTTTCTCAGGGGAGAAAATCGGAAGGCTGTATAAGGAGTGGCTCAGTCATGTGGACGCGCTATGTTTTGCTGCTGCTCCTTTGGGGGGTCTGTGATCTCCCCTGCCCTTGTCTTACCAGAAGGCACCTGGAGCTTGAAGGAGCTCTGATACTGTCAGCCCCCATCTACCTTCCCAGGAAGCCTGTCTATGCCCTCAGCCCTACTCACGCCTCTGCTGATTGCCCAACAGCACTTGGCACTGTTCCACACTTGAGAGCTGCCTGTGCCTGGAGTGCCGTGCACCACCTTCCCTATCTGACACACTCCCAGTCATTCAGAAAGCTTGTTCTCTGTCACACTGTCCCCAGTACCCCTCAGCAATTTGTAACTCTATCTCTGGGGCTCCCAGAGCGTTTTGTGGAGACTTCTGTCAGAGAGCTTATCATAGTGTTATAATTGCTTGTCTACATGTCTCTCTCTCTGCCTCTACACAGAGTTCCTTTCCTGGTTATCTTTGAATTCTCATGCCCAGCACTTTGCTTGGCACACCCTAGGTATTCAATGTGTGTTTCTTAAATGAATGAATCAAATATAATTAATTTCATTTTCACCTATTCACCTCATTCTCCTCTAGAATCTTGCAAGTCAGGAGAGGCAATCTCCTGAAACAAACAGTATGACACCCAATAGATGTATCTATTACAGTTAACAGCCAGCCAATGGTCTCAGCCAGGAAAAATCATTAGCATGCTCAGATACTGTGTTTCTGTTTGGCCCTATATTCTCAGGGCCACTTGTCTAGGTAAGGACTCTGTCTCTGGGAGCACATGCAAATATATTTTCTGAGACTAGTTCTGTGGGGTACAGTGCAAGATTGTGAGATTCACCACACACCTGGGAAATTCAGACATGATCTCAATAATAAGAGCTGTAATCAAAGAAGAAACCCTTACTTAAGCAAATAATTTGCCTTGGGAGTAAAAGGCTGAACACTATGTTCTTTGCACACAGGGACTTTAGCTGGCATTCTGTCTTCATTCTAAATAGACCTTGCTGAACAAATCACAAAAATAAAATATTTACACTATGCCCACCATCAGCATAAATGGTCTTCCTATCACAGAAGCAGTGGGGTGGGATGAAAAGCCTCAGTCCAAGGAAGATGGGAGGGGGTAGGAGGAAAGAGAGTGAGAGACGGGAAAAGAGAAAGAGAACAGATTTAAAATTAAAGTGAGGCATCATCCAAGGGCAAAGTAATTTGAACCAAATTCTCCCCAAGTGAGGATAACATGGATGGTAAATAAATCTGTCTTATCTCTGAGGTTATGGGGATGATTTGCAGATGTCAGATTTTGTGATGTTGTAAACACAGCCCCCAACTTAGAAGAGAGGAAAGGAAAAGTTGATGCAGAATAATATAGTTACACTGGATAAACAACAGCCAGACAACTGTATATCACAGCAAGATATAATATCAGGCTGGAAATCAGATAAATTGCAAATAGTAATAGAGAAACAACTGAACCTTGAGAACTATAAGCAGATGAACCAGATGAAGTGAACAAAGACTCATTGGGTAGAGATGGCGGGGACGCCACTGCAGAAAGGTGGGAGGGAAGTAGAGGAATTGGTGGTGTGGTAATGGAGCATGAGCATCTAGATAAAAGGCTGCAGCTGACTCCCCCAAATTCAGAGAAAATAATAGCAAGAAATAATAAAGTAGAATGGTGGTAGTGTCAACTGCGATAAGCAGATAATTTGTTACTGTGTACAGCCTGGGGCCCTTTTCCGGAGGCAGGCAGAAGTCCAAGTTCCTGGACTTATCAGCCTGTGCAATCAAGAAAAGAAAATGTAATGCAAAGAGAAACAAGAATCACAGAGTGTTTGTACTGAAAGGAACCTTAGCAATTATTTAGAGTAACCCCCTTTCCATGACACCACACTGCTTTGGTTTTCTTTCCACCACACTAACCATTTCTTCTCCACTCTTTTTCTGATTTCCCTTTCTCTGCCCATCTTCTAAATGTTTGAATGACAGCCCTGGGTCTCCTTCTGTACCAACACTCATTCCCTAAGTAATCCTATCCACTTCCCGAGATGTAGATATGTAAATGCATGACTTCTCCCCCAACAAAGCTCCAAACTTACATACTCAACTCCGTACTTGGTACCTCCACTTGAATGGCTTACAGGAATCTCCAATGTAGCAAGTTCAGAGTAGAGCTCTTGATTCTACCTTGGCCATGAAAACTTGTTTCTCCCTGGTCTCCCCATCAGAGTAAATGATACTTCCATCTACCCAAGCCAAAACCTATGCATTTTGGTTCTCTCTCTCTGCCTCGCTCCCTCTCTCTCTCTCTCTCTCTCCCTCCACATATCTCATCTATGGGAAATCATGCTAATCTATTTGTTAGTGAAAAATAGATATCTCCTTTCCATTTCCACGGCCACCACCCTCGCTTAGGTCATCATCAGAGTTCAGTGACAGCAGCATCCCAGCTGGCCCTTGCTTCTATTCCTGTTCTTCAAAGTTCATTTCTTACACAGAAACTAAAATTATCTTTTCAAAACACTATTAAGGAGTAGAAATTGGGTAAATATTGGTTGTATTATGAATGAGACAGAAAAATTGGGTGGGTGGAACTCCCCTAGAGTGATAATCATAAGTGAATATATCTTTATTCCAAAAAGAGCTTTCAACTGCATAATTGTCCAGTGAGCACCCAGAATTTCCACTGGCCTTCCATGTCTCTAACAGCACATCAATTTCTCTTAGGAGCTACTTTGACTGTACCTCTGCTGCTCAGTTAAAAAAAATCAAACTCAATTTTCATTGCCCTCTTCTCCTTCCCTTCTGGAACATTGTTTATAAGGGGTCATATGAATGTTGCCAAAACTCTGGACATTCAGAAACCTGTAGGTGTTAACAATCTTGCTGACTTTTTTTTTGGATACCAAATGATACCCAGTCATAGCTATAGAGTCTCTTAGATCAAAATGAAGCAGAAGCTATTCAGAATTTGGGGGGATGGTTTCATTTCCATACATCTCACTGCCAAATTGGAGCACATAGGTCAGTGGTTATGTCCACAGTTGCATTAAAACCATTAAGCTGGGGATGAGGAGGAGCGGGAGAGAGAGTTGTGTGTTTGCTTGCTTCTGATGAATGCTAGAA
Source organism: Phyllostomus discolor (assembly GCF_004126475.2). NCBI lineage: Eukaryota > Metazoa > Chordata > Mammalia > Chiroptera > Phyllostomidae > Phyllostomus > Phyllostomus discolor. The sequence goes on along the minus strand of NC_040916.2, from coordinate 7,884,064 downwards.
TAAGGACTCTAAAATGCCCCAGAGACTCTGGAGTCTGAATAATTTGATGATGCGTGATTCCCAAAGTGCCATCATGTTCATTATGTCATTATTCAGCCCAATAATGCTATAGCTCTAGGTACTAACATCTCTATTTTACAAAAGAGGAAACTGAGGCTCAAAGAGAAAAGTGGCTTGTTAAATATTAGAGAGCCTTGTTGTTTTGTGAAAAATGCTGAGTGCATTTTCAAGTGAGTGAATGATGAAAGCACCTTGTGTCTGCCCCCTGAATGAGGTTATGGGAAGGCATTTTAGCAAAGTTACATGTTACTTGTTGGAACTAAGAGAAGCCCTGGCCAACAAGGAAGCCCTCTTGGCTGGCACTCCTTCACAGAGCTACTGTGAGCACGAGAAGGGTCTCAGGTCATTTCGTCATCAGGGCGTCTGCTTTCTGGTGCAAAATTTCCCATTGGATATGCAGATTGTCTTACTGCCTCCTCACATCACCAGGGCTGTTTCTGTGTGGTTGTCAACGAGGTGTCCTTGCTGCAGGAACAATCTCACATTGACAATCCCCAACCCACCCCAGGGAACGATTGCTGATTAGACCGTGGGCTCTTCCCACCCAAGATTCAATTTGAGGCCGGAGGCATTGTTAGGCAGCCCCTCCGTTGTCTTCAGCTCTCTCTGCTGTGGGTTACTGTGCAGACAGAGGAAAATGACAGTTTTCATCATTTCCTGCTAACTGATTCAGTGCTGATTCAGCCAGTTTCCACTCCAAGCAATGCAATGAAGAAAAAGGGAAGAAAAAAATACCCAGAATAGAAGAACACATGCTTATCAACCATTCTGAAGTATTATTATGGGTGGTTCCTTGCTTTGCCTTCACTCAGAAAAATCCTTGTTACCCTCTCCAAGGGCATACAGCTGTGCCGAAAAGAAACCTCCCCCCATTTCTTTCTTTACCCATTTCCACTTTAGGAAGTCTTTCTTGGAAAGAACCCATTGTTTCTAATGCACCATCAATGGGAATTGTATGGGGGGGGGCAAAAAAACCAAAATTTATTTACAAAAAATTGTGCATTTATTCTTACATGTTTAAACTTCAGTCACCTTCAAAGTACTCTCCATTCAATGCAATACACCTAGGGAGATACTTTTCCCACTGTTCAGAACAGTTTTTGAACTCATCAGTTTTGATGCCTTTAGTGCTTCTGTTGTTTTCTGTGGCATCTCTTCCGCATCAGCAAAACTTTTCCATATGAGGACTTTTTTATCCAGGGAAACAAACAAACAAATAAAAAATCCACTCTGGGTGAAATTAGGTGAATAGGGAGTATGGGGGTCATGCTGTTTTGGGTCAAAACTGCTGGACACTCAGCACAATGTGGGCAGGTGTGCTCATAAACCGCCCATTGTGAAATGGGCAGATGCACTGAAAGCGCCTTAAAAAAATCACTGGAAGTAAACACATGCTCTCACAATGACACCAGCTGGTGCACTGATACAGATGGGTTCTTAGAACACTCACCTAGTGGGGGAAGCCTGAACTATAAGTGGCCCACCCTCCAGAAGATAACCCCCGGGGTTTTTTGCAGGGGGAGGTCTCCTCTCATATGTCAGAGTAAAAATCCTTAGACCAAGAATATGATGGCTTTGTCACAGAATGTAGCTATGATCTTGGGTAAGTCATTTCCCATCTCTGAAACTCAGGTCCTCTCTATAGAGCAAAGATAATCAAAGCCTCTTCAATGCATGTGTAAAACATTGCAAGTTATGAAGTACTGGGAAACCTCAAAATGCATGTTTTTATTCTCCTAAAATCTCCAATCCATTTGTACTGTAGGATCTTGTTGAGCATGAAGGCAGGTTGGCAAAACTAGGGGTCTTCATGCCTGAAAGGCACCTAAGACAGTTATGTTCTGGAGGGAACTTTGAGGGAGAAAATCTAGTCTGGGCATCTTCTTATTGGCTGAGGGCAGAGTGGGGGCCTCCTCATCACTCTATTACATTTTTGTGCTTTGCTACCTCTGAATATGACCTACCATGTCCCAGCTGAAGCTATTTTCCCCTAGTCACCTCCCAAAACTCCACTGCTTTATTCAACTAAACTCTGCCTTCAAAATATAATCTTTTGGGGTTTCTTTAATCCTTTCCAGATCACTCTAATCCACACCAAAATGTATGCATTCCTTTTCCACCCTCCCATACCTCAACATTCAGTTTAACATAGCTAATTAAACTGTGCAGATACATTCATAAGGTTTTTCCAGAGTATCATAATTTACTTTGTCCAGACATCAAAACTATGGAGTAATTCCAGGGATGGGATTTGCTATTTCTTTACTCAATGTTTTCATATATGCTGTTCCTTCTTCTCCCTCTGCCCCCCAATCTCTCCTCCTCCCTTTACCAAACTAACTCCTGCTCACATTTTAGGTCAGTTTTAAAATCACCTCCTCCATGCAGCCTGTCCTCACTGTATCAGATGACATTCCTAAAACACATCCATAGCACATGCACTCCTTCATAACAACCAGCACACCTGTAACCATTGTTTACTCTCTCTCTCTGCCCCATAGGCAGGATGGCCCATGGGAACAGTATTTGTGTCTGTGTGTTAACCCTCGTGTCTCCAAGACCTAGCACTTTGCCTAGAATGTAATAGATGCTCAATGAAGAGATGCTGAATGACTAAATTTTGGTGGCAAGGAAGATGTTTTTGTACGAACTTAGAATTGGCAGTACTTCAGAGATCACCCAGACAAGTGTCTCCATCCAAGTCTGGCATCCCCCACACAGGGAGACAAGTGGCTTCCATGTGAACAGGAGCAGATATGGAGACATCATTTCTTCACAAGGCCATTAATGATCTCCTTTGGCAGTTCTAACTATTACCAGGTTCTTCCTCATCCTAATTGGCTCAACACCCTAACTGCTCCCTTCCAACCTATAGGTGAGGTTATAGATGTTCTGTGATAAGCCCCCTCACCATGAATGGGGATCTTCCTACGTGGGATCTCTTGATTCCTTTCTGAAGTCATTGGCTTAGTCCTGCTGCCTCCTGATTTTATCTCACTGCCTCATGTCAGATTTCCATCTTCTACCCCCTCTTGACAGCCCCACCTTCACTTCCAGATTCACCCCCCGATACCGTCTTTCGCATCTCCTCCATTGATCCCATCCTCCCTGTTCCATACCCAGGCTCAAGTCTCTGAACCTTTAATAATGGAATGCAGCACCCTGAATGCTCTGTCCTCTGGAAGGTGACTTGGAACATTACTTATTTTCTCTGGTGAAATGTAGAACTTAGTTCTGGTGTGCCTTCTGGACCCGCATGCTCCCTCCATGTGGGGCAAACTCCTACCATGGCCTTCTTCTCCCACATTCCCCCACTTGAGATTGTCTCTCTTCTCCAAGCCGAACAACCTTGGATCCTTCTGTCATTTCTCATGTGGCATAGTTTCCAACCTCTTCATAGCTTCTCCCATCCTTGTAGGGGTATCCAACCTTTTGGCACCTCTGGGTCACACTGGAATAAGAAGAGTTGTCTTGGGCCACATGTTAAATACATATACATGAACAAAAACTGATTAGGAAAGAAAAAGGTTTTAAGTAAATTTATGATTTTGTGTTGGGCCACATTCATAGCCATCCTGAACCACATGCAGCCCACAGGCTGGCAATTGGACACCCCTGCGCAAGATAATTATTGATTGGGGTATTCCAAAAATATCTTAAACCTCCTGTCTTAACCCTAGCCACATCCACCTGAGTCCCTGGAGTAACAAATAAGACTGTGAACACTACTGGGCAGGTCTTGAGTTTTCATTTATATGCACAGAACACTAAGAAAGGTCCCCGTCACTATCAGACTATCAGATAATTATTTTTTCTCACAATGGAATATGTTATGTTCAGCAAGGCAGAAGTTGCCCTGGGGAAGAACTAGGATATATATATTCTGCTCTATATTTTAAAAATGAAAAAGAAAATGGAAAAAAAATTCCACAACTTCTCCCTTTCTGTGCTGTTAAGATAAACATCCTTTCTTCCAGTTACACAGCTCAAACTGATGGTGAAAACTTTTCTCCCTACAGAAATCACTTCTGAAAAGCAGACATTTAACATTTCCAATCTGTCTCTGAAGCCGAGATTAAATTACAGTCTGTTTTGAAGGAATTGAAAACACACTTGTTAATATAATAAATGCCTTCCGTTAGTTTTAGAATTTGTCTTTGTTAGGCACATAATTCAAGAATTATCTATTATGGTAAAAAAAAAACTGAGCCATCTGGGTCTGTGCTAATATCTGTAAGCAATAAGTCTTCAATTTCCTTCATACTTCATTACTAGCGATACACGAAAAGCAATCATTCCAAAATCAGAGCTTGTTTTCTGTTGTCGGACTATTGTTTATCAGGATTTATGAAGCAGCAAAAAGGCATTTTCTTGATTTTCATAAGTTAAGCTAACAGTCCAGTGATGACAGCCCCATTAAAACTCAGCAAGTTAGATGTATAAGCTATGGAGTTTTATATCATATCTATCATTTTTACAAAGCTGCTTTCTTTCCACCTTCAACTTTCCACAGAATCTTTTATCGATAGAAAGGACAGGAAAAAATGCTTATTTACCATGTATTTGTTAAGCCACATACACTTGCAATGTATCTTACCTGACACTGTAACGCTATATGAAGTGTTATCAAACTGACCGATTTTGATGATGCAGAGAGAAAGGATGGTAGGCAAATAGCATTCTCTCCCAATTGGATTCTGTCACACACTGGCTTTTTAATGAATTTTTCCCTGGAGGATGGAGGCAGGGAAAGGACAGTTCACTGGTAGCTGGGGTCAGCAGCACACTTATGTCTAGAAGCAGACTCTCCATTTCTGGGGGTTGAGTAGACAGCCTACAACTGTACAACCTGTAGACTGTATATCAGGAGTCTTCTTGTGCATTAGGCTGCTGAACACATTTAATGCTAGCTGAGACTCTGGGATGAAGGTAGGAAAGGAATCTCCAGCTGGCAAAAAAAAAATGAGAGAGAGAGAGAAAGAGAGAGATTTCTTGGATTTAAAGTCTTGCAATTTAGGAAGCTCCTATTTATGACAAAGGAATCCTGTTGGTAGTGAGAGCATAGTGTGTTCTCTGTGACTCATTCCTTCCTCCTAGCTGCTTGTTGGATTTACCAGCAAAAGAATTATCCAGGGCAGAAACTACTTTTTTTTAGGAAGGAAACTCTTGTCATCTAAAAGTTAAATAGAAGTCTCTCAGGTCAATTCCAATTTAAATCATCTACAGTGTGCTGATGGCCACGACCTTAGGAACATGAGAGACACATGTGGATGCAGCTAAAAACAGAGAAATGAGTTTGATGAAATTTCATTATCAGAAGAATTGAGCTCCCCAAGTTGGGTGAGTTAATTTTAAATTGTACAGAGTTGGAGAGATGGATTGAACTCCAGAGAGCCCCAAAAGTCTTGTCTCTAGGCCTCTTCCATTATCTCGCTATTCTGGAGACACAGCGGGAAGGGGAGAAGAAACTGGGGGCTCACATTTTTTGTGCCCATTGTTTTCTGCGCACTGTACTAGGCATGTTTATATATGTGATCTGTGGTTTTCAAAGTGCCTGATCTTCTGTTTTCCTAAACATATCCTTTCACAAACCCAATGTTTCAAATTCCAGCTGTGATGGTGAGATGTGAAAAAAATGTGTGCCCAACAGTGCTTGATGTTCTGCCCCCAGGAGGTGACTGATGTGGAGCCGGCAAAGCACAATCACTTTGATAGATGACTGGCTCCTCCAGGCTCTGTTTCTAAGAAACTCAAAGTCTTCCTGTGGGATTGCCTAAGGTTCCAGAAAGCCTGGGCTTTGTTTCTTTCTGCCATCATTATGGCTGAGGTCAGATGCCATCTTCTGTGTGACTAACTCCCTTCCCTGAAATGAAAACCAGTAGAAACAGCTACCAAGCAAAATTGGCATGGGCCAGTTGGTAGTTGAATTCCCTGTCTACCAATTTATGCCTGTTGCTCTTTCAGCCTGGTGGGTCAATGCCATAAAGTTAATTCCCATCAGTTCTATTATTACCCTTCATGTTTCTTCCCTTGGGGTACCCAGTGTGAAATATTGGAGCATAGACTTTTTTTAATGAAACTGCCCTGCAATAAAATAATTTTTAAATGATAGATTGGATCTTAAAATATATGAACAGCTTATGTTATCATTTGCCTGAGAGACTTCACCCTCCTGTATGGTTCTGACTCTGTTTCTGATTAAATAAAAAAAAATTTGCTGTTGTGAGCATTTAGCTTCTGAGTTTCCATAATTCTTATTTGTAAGCACTTTTGTGCTGCTACCTCCTTAGATTTACTAAGTGCTTTGCTCTTAAAGAGCACTTAGCAGGAAAAGGTGCAGGGAAATTACATCTGGCAATTATGCCAGTGAATTTAATTCCAGGACCCAAGCAACACAGGTCATTCTTTTCTTCAGGTTTTCTATCCCTGTTACCTGCAACAGGTTGCCTGTGGGGGTTCTGCTGACCATGCTGAGGAGGCATGAGGTGCTTGCCTGATGTTTAGTTGTCATTTAGAGATCTGATGCCCCTTGATATGTATTAGTGAGACTCATTCAAGAGCCAGAACAAAGACAGTACAGCCAAGTCAAAGACCACAAAGCTTGTATACCAAGAAGGTATATGGTTTTAGTTTCTTGTGGCACCAACTAGCTCAACCCTCAGAAAGAGAATGTGCCTTGAAGAATGCCACAACCTTGCCCACCACCTGTGGCTCTCCATTGCCTAACAACTTCCCACATCTTATGCATAGAACGGCCATATTCTTTATCTCCAAACTGTTGAAAGTGAAAGGGGGAGCTACTAATAGTCACTTAAGCAAAGTAGGTATAAATGAAGACTTCTGGTAAAACTGAGGATGAGCACACACCGTCTCTCAAGCCTTCCACTTCTAGAGTTAACAAGAGTATAGGGACATAAAGCAAGATCAAAGAAAGAGTGGTTTGAGTCATCAACTCTGAATCATGTTGCCTTTTTCCAAAGAGCTGGTGGTTTCGGCCTTCTTGCTGCCAAGGAGAGAAAAGACATTTGATATCATGTATATTTTGTCTTATGAGGAGTTAGCATGGTGAAGCATCAAAGTGTGTGGGCTGTCAAGCCAGACTGGCTGGGTTGAAATCCTAGCTCCCCACTTACTAGCTAGATGACCTTGCAAAGTTACATAACTTTTTGGGAGCCTCCATTACTAAGATTAAGGAAGAGAAAAGACAGAGGGGTTATACCAATGGAAACACATCTACCTGGAAACAAGAGCAAAAGAAAAGGGGGTGGCCTCCTAAAGAGGATTACTATTGATTAAGCACCCAACAGCATCAGATCCTGCATGATATCTTTAACCTTAACAATAACTCTGCAAAGCATATGTTTTCAGAATCCTCAAGATCATCACCAATGTTAAGTTTACATAACAGATATGAAAATAGAGGCTCTGAGACAGTAGATATCTTACTTCAGACCATCCAGCTAGCAAGAATTAGAATTCTAAGTGACTTAAATCTGACTCTTAAAGCCCACATTGCTTCTGCAATGCAGCGTTCCTCAATTGGAGTACATGTGTATACAACGGGGGTATTCTGCTTCAGCAAGACCCCCAGTCTAACTTACCTCACTAACCATCAGCACACACTCCCTAGAGAAAGTTAGTCTTTGCTGGAAGCTCTTCTTGATGAAGTCTTTCTCACTCTCTAGGACTTCTGTGACATTGTTATGTGACCTAAGGTAAGTGGATTAATCTCTCCTTCCTTCCATTTTCTCATCTATAAAAAGAGAACTAATATTCGCATGTACCTTGTGGGAGTTTTGCGAGCATTTAATACACTAAAGCATGTGAAGTCCCTAGGCTGGGGCCCAGCACATGGTACATGCTCAGTAACTATTATCTATCAATACCATGCTCCCAGCTAGTTGGGGGAAGTCTGAAAACTAGAGAAACCAATCTTCTCATTGGGTTGGTGGGAATGTGGAGAACTTCAGGATTCTTCTTCCAAAAATGAATGAGGTAAGCAGGGCAAACAAAAAGATTCTCCTTCCCTGCCCTTTTTAAAGAAACTTCCGGAGGATATGCCCCTCACCCACAGGCAGTGTTCTCCCCTCCACTTAAATAGTAACAAGCAATTACTCCACACTGAGCATTATTGAAACCCACATCTGCAATGCCTGCCCTTGGCTGCTGACACTCCCCTTCCACATAGCCCACATTTTAGCAACATTAGCAGGCACAAGAACCCCACAGTCTTACTGTTCTCTGTTTACTGGAAAGAGCAGGTGAGAGCAGAGCAGCCAAGCCTTCAAGGCTCACACACCTGAAGAAAGGTCCTCATCTGTGAGATAGGGGGGTTGGACTCTCTAGGTGATCTCCTGCTGCAACCTTCTATGGGTCTATGATTTGAAGGCACCCCTGGATTACTAGGGCTGAGCCAGCTGCATTTATCATGCATAATGGGCTAGAGAGAAGCAATTGGTGGGAATTAAAGTCTCAAGTCCAGTGCACTGCAGTTTGTCCTTGCTGCTTATTGGGAAGCTGTAGGTCATGCTTTGCCAGCGTCTTAAATATCAGTCTCGTCCATAAACCTCATTCAGGCTATCTGAAGAGTCAAAGTCTCTTATGGAGAGGACAGAGGACAATGGAATATTTTAATACAGGCAAACACCTTTCAGAGTCAAATCTCCTTGTTCAGCTTTCCTTTGCAACTGTGTTGTTTGATCCCCTTGCCACAGGGTTGAAAATTGTAAAAATATTTAACTTGTAAAAACTACACAGTAGAAGTGGTTTTCCATCCACCAGCATTGAGGAGGCAGTAAATGTACTGGAACATTATGATAACAGGAAATCATGGGCTGAAATCATCAAGGGCAATAGGTCCTAGGACGAAGGTCACAGGCTTTGTCCAGTCCAGCCATGAAATGCAAATTTGAGTGGAAGTGAGGTGAGGTGTGTGGGTACACTGATTCTCTAAAGGTCAAAGTAACGTTTTCCTGGATATCACATTCTGAATGGAACTGGGCCAAATGAGAGAGAGAGATGTCTCCTCATCCCCAGAGACCTAATTCAATTCCACCTGCTGTTGGGATTCCATTTACCCTCAAGCAAGTCATGTCTCTACAGTGTTACACTGGCACATTCCAGTGATTTTCAACGTTTTCCATCTCATAGCACACATAAACTAATTACTAAAATTCTGTGGCACACCAAAAAATATTTTTTCAGGCCTGAAAAAATTATTATAAATTTAATTTATTTACAAAATATAATAATAGTGGTAATTACCTACCTTTTTTGTTCCAGAGTCACTTTTTTAAAAAATCAGGTGCCTATACTGGTATATAAGAATTTCTGGTATCAAGAATTAACCAATCACACAAACTGATTATGCAACATAACCAAAAAGATGCAACTCTAATACATGACCTATACATTTGTGGTTCAAGACAGGGCATTCACACATGAGAAGGCTAGTGTTGTGCTGCTGTTGTCATATTTTTTTGTTTGACAGTCTAAGGGAAGAGAGTTCAGTGCCCCTGACTAAATGGTCAGGTATTGCATGTTTTAAAAATTATTGTGGCATACTGGTTCAAAATCGAAGGCATATTCAATAGTCTAATGAGAACTTGGCCATGGGTCCTCTTGCCAGATGGTTAGGGAATTGCTTGATTCTGTCTATTCCAAATGTCTCGGATTCACATGTTATATCTTGGCTCTGAAAACACACTAGTGAGGTTCACACATGATTTCAGGGGGTCAGTGCTGTAGACACACATGACCACAGCACTGAGATCAGTAGATGAGCTTGTTAAGCATCCAGACCCCCAGCTAGACAGTCTGAGTTCAAACCCCAATTCTGTCACACCTTGATCAGTTGCTTAAACTCTTAGACTCTGTCTCCCTATGTGTAAAATGAGTAACCAAATATAACTCACCTCAGCAGGCTGTGAAAAGGGTTTTGTATATAGACATAACCTGTGTTTTTTCTGTTATCATCAGAGTGGGCTATGGCTAGGTATATTGTGTCAGGTGCTACTGGGGAGATTCTTATAGTCTTATAGCTCTTAAAATCCTCTTTTACCACCTGAGGGATTTATCCCTTCATCATCTGAACTTTAATTCCAGTCTGTGCTGCTGCAGAGAGAAAGGTTACTTAGCTAGTGATTATCAGTGATTACCTCACTGTCTTGGTGAGATAAAACTCTGTCTTGGTTTGAAAGGAAGAGAGAAGAAAATAGAAAGGCACTAAGTGCTGCGGAGACAGGGGAGAGGAAACTGAGAGCAGGAAGAAAAGACAGGACCAAAACAGAGTTGCCTAGATATCCACAAAGTCTTCATTGATTTTACAGATTTGCTTCTCTGGTCCCACTGACTGAGCTCCCCTTCCATCTGCCATCAGAAACTCCGGTATCTAGTCTTACCTTATGCTCCTCTTCTCCCCTCTGCCAGGTCCCCACTGCCTTGTCCCCTAAGAGGCCCCTTAGAGGAAAAGAAAGTGGTGGGAGGAGGTGGGATATCATGTGATTTTATGGCCACCATCCATAGCACTGAGCACTGCTGGTGATACAAGATATTCAGAAGTAAGCCTGGGAACACGCTTTAACACGGTGCTCACACTGACATTTGAGCTGCATTCTTACAGCTGTGCTCAGTGGAGAGTGGCAGGGAGGACGAAACCTGCCAGCCAGAGGCTTCTGAGAAGCAAGGCTCCCACCTCCCATGGAAAAGAAGAGGGTGCCCTGCCCTTTGTGCTGAGATTTGATTTCTTCTTTTTTGCAGCTTCAAGACATTAAGAGTTCTGTCAATGGCACATGTTATTCACTAGGAACTAGCTCTTTCTCTGAAAAGGTTCAGAGACCCAGGTGGGTAGGCATTGGAGCCCCACATTTGACCCCCTGTGTCAGGCTTCTCTTCCTCTTCCTGTGGCTCTTGTTTCTTTTCTCCACCTCCAGAAAACGTCCCATGATTTTTCAAGGGACTTGGGTTTTTTTTTTTTTTTTGGAAGGGAAAGATATTTACAAATGTAATACATGTTCAGTAGGGGAAAAATGAAATAAATAATTTATGAGGAAAAAAACAAATAATTTCCATGATGGCCCAAACCAACAGGTTGCCTTCTCAGGGGAGTTTTGTAAAATAGCCATGTGGATATATTTCCAGAAGCTTTTTATATGCACATAAGTACATGAGAATAAATCCAGCAACATTTGTTTTAAATAAAATAAGTTAACATTATACTTACTGGTCTAAAACTCCATATTTTGCTCCACGATAGATAATGGGTGTATTTGTTTCCTAGGGTTGTTGCAGCAAAATAATATGCTCTTCAACTTATGATGGGATTATGTTCCAATAAACCATTGTAAGTTGAAAATATTTATAAGTCAAAAATACACTTAATACACCTAACTTACTGAACACTGTAACTTAGCTTATCCTACTTTAAGCATGCTCAGGACACTTAACATTAGCCTACAGGTGGAAAAAATCATATCTTTGTCACTGCCCAAGATCATAAGAAAGTACTGTATCACATATCACTAGCCAAGAAAAAGAGAAAATTCAAAATTCCAGGTATGGTTTCTGTTGAATTCATGTAGCTTTTACACCATTGTAAAGTCAAAAAAAATTTAAGTCAAACCCTTGTAAGTCCTAGGCCATCTATAATAAAAACTGGGTAGCATTAAACAACAGAAATGTATTCTCTCACAGTTCTGGAGGCAGGAGTCCAAAATCAAGATGTCCACAGTGTCACACTCCCTCTGATGGCTCCAGGAAAGAGTCCTTCTTAGCTTCTTTTAGCTTCTGCTGTTTGCCTACCACCCTTGGTGTTCCTTGGCTTATGTAGACACATCACTCCACTTACACGACTCTCTTCTCCCTATGTGTCTTTATATCCTCTTCCCTCTGAGCCTGTCTCATACATAAATTTTCTTTCTTTTTTTAAAAAATAAGGACATCAGACATGTTGGATTAGGGCTAGTCCTAATGACCCGGTTTTAAATTGATTGCCTCTATAAAGATTCTATTTACAAATAAGGTCACATTTTGAGGTACTAGGGGCTAAGACTACAACATATCTTTTTTGGGGGGGGGCACACTTCAACCCTTCACAATGGGCATTCTTTTGAATCTACTTTATTCTTTTTCTTTTTTCTTTTTGTTTATCAGTTTATTATAAAAAAAGGCATGGAAATTATTTATATGATGAGAGATTTCGGTACTTCAAAGGAATGGGCTGCATCACATGATGCTATTTCAATAGTGACTTATTTCAGTCTACATACTTTCCAAGCATGTCACCCTCTCTAAATAAGAAATAATCCTTGTCATCTAGAACTACTTTGGTTCCTCCATATTCTGGAAGAAGAACTTTTCTCCAACTTTCACACTGACTGGTTGAATCTCTCCACCCTTTCCTTTGGAGCTCTATCCAACAGCTACTTCGGTTGCTTACCACACTTTTCCTTGAGATTTTTCTGGAAGCATAATGCCTCCTTTGGTTACAGTTTCTGCAACACACCTTTCAACCAATACACGGTCAAAGAGGGGCAGAAACCTTCTAAATGTTCGTCCTGCCATGACTCCAGCTGCCACCATTTGTACCCTGCTATTGCGCCGTGGCTGCAAGGAGAGACCAGCTGTTGGGCCCCCTGAATCTAATTTATTTCTTAATTGTTACTTAATATTCCAGAGTTTTATTGTGGTATAATTTACCATTTCCCAAATGATGAGTGTGAGGTCATTTGAAATTTTCTGATGTGCCAAACTGTAATAAAAATTCTTATATCATAGCCCATATATTTTTGTATACTTACTTTTACATTTCTTATTTTAGAATGAATTCCTAGGTGTAAAATTTCTGGATCAAAGGATATGTACATCTTAAATGTTGATAGATACTGGAAAATTGCTATATATAGAATTAAATTCATGTTTACACCCACCAACAGTGTACAGCAGTGCCTCCCATCCCCACACATATTTCCATTATTACTGAGCATCATCAATCCTTTATAATTCTGCCAATCTGATGGGTAAAAACAAAATTGTATCTTGTCTCATGGCTATGCCCCTGATCTCTGGTGAAACCTAGTATGACATGCTTATAATCCATTTGATTTTTTAATTTAGCGAACTGATTTTTTAATAGTTTGCCTGTTATCCCATGGAGTTATTTCTTCATCCAATAAATATTTATAAAATACCCATAATGTGCCAGTCAGAGGGCTTCCCTATTGTTGATAATTTTTTTATTGGTTTACAATTTTTAACTCATATCTTCATAATGAGGAAATTAGTCTAATTGCTATAATAGTCTTAAATTCTCTTCCTAGACTTTTGTTTTTTATTTTGTTTGTGGCATCTTCTGCCCTGTGCAAACTACAAAAATTTAGGTAAATTACTCCTCTCTATATTTTTCTTATTTATTTTGAATATCTGTTTAGAAATGTTGTATAATCTGTTGTATAATCTTTCCAAGATTACAAAAAGTACTCTGATATTTTTTCTATTACTTTGTAATTTTGGTAGGTTTTATTTGCATTTTAATTTTAATCCATATAGAATTTGTATGTGTTTGATGTACACTTATCTTTTTTTCAAAATGGTCTCCTGATACTTAAATACCACTTACAAATTATTCTGTCCTTTCTCCTGCTAGTTAGCAATGGAGAAATGAGCTAATATTTGGTTGTATACTTTCTGCTTTAACCTTGGTTCCCTGAACACAGAACCTAAGACAAAAACTTGTGTGCACTTGGAAATGGAATCCCAGGATTACAGCAGCTCATAAGTGGGAATTGAGACATGGCAGGAGGGTAAGTCAATACATCAACGTGCTTTCAAATCAGCTACCCCATGGGCAAGTGTTGTCTACTTCCCCGGATCTCTGAAGAAACTTTACTACATATTATGGTACTACATTAATGTTACTAAATACACTAGGAATGTAGGGAATAAGCACTTCCCCCTTGACCACTATTTCTCGTTGGTTGAGCATCGCTCCATGAACATTAACTGCCCTACAATTTCAGGCTGGGCATGTATGAGTGCAAAACACATTCTCACCTACATTCCACATGATGGCCCACAGCAGAAAATGTGTCTGGTGGGAACCAGGATAAATGCTATCTGATTTCACATGTATGAAGCCAGTCAAATCTTGTAATGTGTACAACTGGTTTTTGCAGAAAGCTATTGAACAGCACTGCCTAATAGCACTTTCTGCAATGATAGAAATGCTCTATACCTTCACTGTCCAACGTGGTAGCCACTAGACACATATGGTTATTGACTCTTAAAATGCGACTAGTGAAACTGAAGAACATCATGGGTCTGGGATAATAGGCAGATGAAGAAGACTTTGAAATGATGTGTAAATGGAGCATAAGTAGAACATTTATGATGTAACAGGCAACATAAAATTTAGTATTTTCTTTTTTTAAGCCTCACTTGACAACATGCTTATTGATTTATTGATTTATTTTTAGAGAGAGAAAGGGGAAGGGAGGGGGAGACAGAGGGAGAGAAACATCGATCCATTGCCTCTCGTGCATGTCCCAATGACAACTGAACCTGCAACCTGAGCATGCGCCCTGACCAAGAATCATACCTATGACCTTTCAGTTTACAGGACAGTACTCCAACCAACTGAGCCACACCAGCCAGAGCAAATTTAGCATTTTCTATGACATGCTAAGATTGTCATGCTTAACCTTCACAAAAACACTGTCATAGATATTATTATTCTTGTTTTATAAATGAGGTGACTAAAGCTTAGAAAATGTAAATAACCTTCTCTGTTGGCACAGCTAATAATTAGGGAGGGCTAGGATTCAAAACCAGGCAATATAATTCCAGATGGTGTACTTCAAATCATTATTTTTTGAGGTCCTCTTTGCTCCAAATTCTCATATATACATGGCTTTGTATCTGGATTTTTAATTGCCTATTATGCCCAGAACCACATTGTTGAAATACTGCAGCTCTAGAGTATGTTTTGATTTCTGCTAGTTTTTTAGTACTCTAACATGAAGCCTTTTAAAATATTTTGGCCATAACTACCTTTCCCAAGTAGGCCAGAAGTCATTAGAAAGGCAGAGGTCGATTAAGATGCTTTGGGTTTCAAGTGATAGAAAACTCTACTGAAAATAAATGCTCATTATCCCATATATTAAATCTATAGGCAGGCATGTCCAGAATTAGTTAATGCAGCTGCTCATAGATGTAAGGTTTCAGATTCACTTCTTTCCACTTTTCCAGATTACTGGCATATGTGCTAAATTTGACTGTCCATGGTCCCTGCATATAGCACTTCCAACATCACCTCCTCACACAGCCAAGACCAGAAGAGGTGGATTTGGGTGAGAAACCTATAGGGTCTTCTGTAATGAAAAAGGGGGCTATGATGCAATTCAGAGACTATAAAAGTGTAATATTTCAGAAAACTAAAAATATTCCAAGTTTGTTTTTTATTTTAATATGATCTCTAAGTTGAAACCAAAGTAGGGGGAGGAGAGTAAAGGGGTTAGTTCAGGAAATCAAAGTAATTCAATACAAAATCTTGATTCTTCTATGGGTAAAAGAAAATCATGTCTGAGTTTAAAAATGCACTGTCATTATATGTTTCTTAGAAGAATTCAATTTTGACATAGCATCTTACTAATGCAAAGTAAAGTTGACTTTCAACCCACTGAGCGTGGCTCTCAATGTGGACTTAACCCACAGTATCCTTAATTTTAGAATTGGGAAAATGTGGAAAATCATGTGATACCGATTATTCAAGTTACAAGTAAAGAAACTCAAGCCCACTGGAAGTCAGGGTAAGGAGTCCCAGTTCTCTAGCCGCTCCTCCTGAAGGTTTCTCCAAATGGAAGGCCAGTGAGTGATCTCTAATCACTGACAATTATATTTTTTTCTGCAGTAAGAAACCCTTGAAATTCTTCTGATGCACTTCTAAAATGGGCACATGCTAGCAGAACCTTCAGAACTGTAGACTTGCTGTTGTTCAGAGGATCTGGATACTTTCAAAATAATTGAGATTACGTTTAACTCTTACAGACATTTTAAAAGATTATTGGGGCATTTGATGGGCATTCTAAGCTTAAAACCCAAAGACAAGTGTAAAGTTTAGTGTGTATTTTGTAATTTAAAAGGTAATGTGTATTGATTGCAAAAAACTGGTAAACCCCTTAACAAGAAGAAAACCTCAAAGGAAACAAAAATTATTCAGTATCCACCACCCATAATCACTGTTAACATCACAACTTATGTCTTTGCATACATTTGTATTACCTATTAATAAATCAATTTTAAAATAAAAAGTTATATTTTATCTTTTTAAACCTCCTTTTATAAAAATATACATCAGAATCATTTTCCAATATCATTAAACAGTATAAAGTTTGATGTTTTCAATGCAAAGAATAATAGCATATAAATAAACCACACTTGACCTAATTAAATCTCTATGGTTCAACATGTAGGTTTATTACTAATATTTTAATAATTTAGAAACATATCATTATGCATTTTCGAAGGTAAAAATATGCAGTCAAAATGTATGTACCTTGTTGAGGTTGTTTAAAACATTTTGCCTAACTGCCCTCCAGAAAGCTGATACCAATTTCCATAGCCCCTGGCTGAGTATAAGTTTCCCTATCTCCCTGCTCCCTTACCCACACTAGGGGTTATCGTTCATTGTAATCTCAGCCAAGGGCAGCCTTTGTGAAAGCCAAGCTTACTTTGTAAATGTGTTTTATTTGTACCCCTCTGCAGCTCCCAGGAATTCCTGTCTTGGCCGAGGCCACGTGAGGGGTTTCTGGCTTCACTGGGCTGCACTGACTGATTCAGCAAACAGTTTTGCCGAAAGGACAAAGCTAAGGGATGTGTTCACTCGAGGGACCCGCTAGCAGTGGGCCATGAAGAGGGTTTAAGAGGGATTCTGCAGCTTCTCCAAAAGCTCCCAGGACATTCTGGAGAGAGGAGATCCCTTTTTTAATTGCTTTCACCTTCCTCTGCTGAAGGTTATTTCCCTCCTGGCCTCAGATTTCCCTAGGTGGGGGCTCTTTTGTTTTTCTGTTTGCACTCTTTCTAGTGGGCACACAAAGGTTACTGGGTGAGTTTAACACAATGGCAAGAGAATCTATTCCAGGCTGTTTCGGATAAGTTTGATATAGTAGGATGTTTTATTCGCTGTTAAATCAGTGCAAACAACGGGGTGCTTTATGCCTTTCCACACAAGCTTTAATAACCCAACCCAGTCATAATGAATTCTGGGGCAGAATTAATGTAAAAGAGTAATGGTGATTAGGTAATTATCAAGTACAGAGAGTATTTAACCTTCCCAGTGACAGGACTGCCTAAGACTACCTGATATCATGCACGCTCCCTGGGAATAATAATAATTTAAAATTATCCAATCTCTATTATTAATAAAGAAATAAAGATCCAGGAGCAGCGTCAATCAAGTGGAGTTTTTTCCCCATTTAATGTTTGCCAATGTGCTGCTTCTCTCTAGTGTCTTTGAATGTGTCGGCCTCTTTGATTTTTATTTCAGGCTGGCCAGACTTAAGCTGTTGCAAGTCTCCAAGAATATCTCAACAAGCTGAGACACATCGCCCTCTAAAATTATCCATCCTGAGTGAAATGCCAGGGAGTAACCTTTGGCCTCTGCCTTTTTTAATTGCAACTCAAGCCATTTTTAAGCCACGGGCTGTGACAGCCCCATGTTCTGCTCTCCTTCACCCACCCTCCTCTCCCCCTACCCCTCCTGGGAGGTCTACTTAAAGGGGATGTGTGTGGCACCCTTATGTACTGCATTATGTCCCAGTAAAAAAAAAAAAAAAAGGATGTGCCTCCTCCTTGACATATTGTTTAATTCCACAACAAAGGCAGCTATGCATAGATGAGTTTTACCAACACATACATGCTTCAGTGCCTGTGTGCACCCATGAATACATACACACACACATATGTTCCATGAGGACAGAGCAATTCATTATGCTAAGTGACAAAGCATGTACTGCAGCAAAATTCATAGTAGAATAACTAGAAGGGATTTTTAAAGGTCATTTTCTCCAAACCCTTTACAGAAGGTAACCCTGACACATTGAGAAAAGAAGTAACTTTTCCAGGGTCTTACAACTAATTAAAAAGAGGACAGTAAGTAAAATACAGTTTCCTGACTCCTGATCCCATAACTTTTTTTCCTAAATGCAATAATGTACAAAACCAGGCTATTTAAGTAATACAGGGAATCTACTAACCAAGTATTTGTTTCTACGATGCTGCCACCTCCTCCTAGAATGCCCAACCAGCTTCGTTCTTTAACTGGTGGACTCCTTACAATGCAGATCAAGGAACACCTACTCCAGGAGGCCTTACCTGATATACTCAAGGTTAAATTAAGTCCCCTTCTGTGAGCTCTCATAGCATTCTTGTTGAATCTTAAATTAGCATTTCTCACACTGATTAGCCAGCATTGGTTTTCTGGTCTTTTTTTCTCTCTCTGATTGTAAGCTAAGGAGGATGCATCTTGTTCCCTTTTGTTTCCCCAGCCCCTAGCCCAGTGCACAGTATCCAATCAGATATCATCAAATTATGCAAAGTCTCATTGATCCAGGAAGCATGACAAGGGCAAGGGGACATATTTGCAAAGGAGTTCAAGCCAGGTAATTCATCAGCAATCTGGAAAAACAGTGAAGGGAAGTCATCACCAAAAGTTGTTCCTGAAAGGTGAGCACAGCACAGCCTCTGACAGCCTTACTCCTTCAAGAAGCAGAAATGCTCATTGGGGTGAAGTACATTCTAGGGGAGAAGAAAGTGACTCTACTTGTACGGAAAAGCAGAGAGAGGAGGCAGGAGGCAGCAGGAGAACATAGATGCCAATTACAACCTAGAATGGATAGCAGTCTTGATGTCTACTTGGGGTCTACAGCTTGTTTCTCTGAAAATGACAATTTTGTGGGGGGTAGGGGGGGCAGGGGTCTAAATTTATGCCTATTGAATCAACTGACCATTTGTTTACTGCAAATCCAGGTTCCATGCGGCTGGATTGAGGATGTAGGTGGGGAGGGAGTGTGGAAAAATTCTATGACATATCCTCAGTCTCTAACCCAGGGTTGGGCTCTCAGAAAACCCAGACAATTGGTTGGGCTTGATCCATGAGTCCTTCTTTTCCTCATTAGGCTAGCCTCAGGTCTGAGGCACTAATCCTGCATCCTGGAGGTCCTTTTCTCTTTGTAAACATTGTTGAGGCTGTTGGTACCAGGCACTGGGCACTGGATTTTATAGATCAGTGTTTTCCAAAGTCCTGTGATCCTAAGAATCATTGAAGTACTTTTTTTTTTTGGTTAATTACAGATTCCTGGAAAACCATTCTATATCTGCTAACTTAAACTCTAGGGAAGGGGCCTAGGGATTTATATTTTTTTCAAGCTCTCCAAGGAATTCATACCATCAGAGAAGTTTGGGACACACTTGTGGGGATAAATAATAGCAATGATAACAATAATATTAATAATAAAATAAAGAAAGATAATGGCTCCCACCTCCAATGAACACATAGTCAAGTAAAAGAATATTCTTTAAAAGGATTATTCCTGACTCATGGGACACTCACCTAAAGAAAACATGTGAAAACAAGTAGAGTTCCATTTTTAACTCCATGGTACTTATTTGTGTGATTTCTGTGCAAGCATTTCTTGGAGAGACTGACTTGGAAATCTCCAGATGGGCACAGGTAACCAAGGAGAGGACTTCGGACTAGCTACTGAGAATGTTGGCCCAACTGAAAGACCCTTGGCAGAGAAGAGCTCCTCAGGAAACAAAAATGTAAACATTTATATACAGAAAAAGTCTCTTTGGGTTCTGGGAAACATTTGTAGGCAGTTTGGAGAACAAGCAAAAGTAAAAATCAGTCACCCCAGCAGAAGCTTTTGATAGATGAGACACTTAGTACACATTATAGAGACAAAAAAAAATTACACAGCTTCAGCCAGTAATGCAGGACTTGGAGCAGCTGGGCAAATAGTTCTCAGAAATTACTGGACAATCAAAATCCTATTTGGCTGTAAAATGTGCATTGCCGCCATGCTGGCTGCCCAATGTCTTCCCTCCCTTGTCTGTATCAGCAGCTCTGCCTCCTTAGCCACCTTTCTCCTCTCCCTCTAGAGGACACCTCCCCTTTCCACCCACTAGGCTTGGCTACCTTTCAAATGCACTCACCCTACTCCGCAGCTTATTATTATCATCATCACTCCATGAGGCATTAATGCATGTACTGATGGTAGAGATCATTAATGCATGTACTAGTGGTAGAAATAACAATAAAGTTATTTCTACATGGTGCCAGGATAATCAGAGAAATTGTTAGGGGGGAAAAATCAGTGTAAATGACAGTTGGTAGATACAAAGACTAAATGATGGACTGAATTTACTGCTTTTTAACTAGAACATTTTTGTATTGAAAATTATTAAATGCTGAGGATTCTGTGGTCCAGAGTTTTTGTTTCAAATGTGTTTGGTTGCTTGTTTATTTTGTCTTGTTTGGCAGTAAGGTCTATTCTTCCAATGAAATATTATTCAGAGCCTAATGAATGATGTATACAAGTTGAACTGCTCTGGATAGATGAGGAGAAGAGATGAAATTCCTGCTTCTCCCTGCCCTTGGTTTCCTTCAGTGTCCCCTAAGTCACCCCGTAGGTGCCCAAGACTCTTAAAAAAAACTGGTCAATTATCCTCCAAGCCCCTTGTGTTACAATTGAGGAAACTGAGGCCCAGAGATTGGAATTGCCTACCAGAATTCTTGCCAACAGCAGAGAACTGAGAGAAGAACTCAGGTCTTGAATCCCAACCCATTGTCCTTGCCTCTATGTCAAGAAGTCATCCTTAACCAAGGAGCTAGGGCTCCTCCATGGGTTCTCACCATCCCAGGACAGTGAGGTAGGGGGGCAAGGGGAGGAAGCAGATGCTTCTTAGACTAGTCATCCAGTGCCACTGCATCTACTCACTGTTTTCTTCATAGGCACTCATTTCTTTGAAGTTCTGAGCTGGAGTTAGGTAAAAAAAAAAATAATGACTTTACCCCTTCTAAACTAGACAGGTATCCTGAAAGAAAATAAAATGGGGAATTGCAATTTTCATTGCAGTTCACCATCAGTTTCTGTGCACCCCAGACATCCCTATCAAGGGGGTAAGTATTCATACAGGTCCTGGCATTCCTTTCTCCATCCTTCTACTTCCCTCTCAGTTACTGATCCACTCCACATTCCTGTGTTTGTATCTGTCACCATTCCCTCCTCAATCAAATATTTTTAGCTTCTGTCCAAATTCTTTGCCTTGCCATGGAGAGTCTTCTACTCTCTGCCAATAAGGTATTAATACATTAGTTGCCTCTAAGTGCACTCTTTAATGAGGGCCATGGACATTCATTTAGCTGAATTTGATAGTGACAACACATTGACATTGGTAAGGTTAATGATCCAATGCTTTATTTCATTGAACAAGTTGAACAACACTTAGCACATTGATCCACAATGTCCTATAATCTGTCTTTGCTATTACTTTAATGGTACCATGGCATCAATGCCCTTTAAGTAATTGGCACCGTAAAAAGATGGACTTGGCCTTGTCATGTCAGAATAGAGCTATATTGAATTGTGAGAGATTTTTGCCTTTTCTTTATTCTCTCTTTCCTCTCATTTTATGTTTTCCTGATTGAAAAGGTGAGTGGGAGCTCATGGAAGTGAGGAGGGAGAGTGTGGCTGAATAGTGAAGATACACTGAGCATTCAAAGATACCATGACCATTTTCTAAGTTCTCATTTCCTTCCCAGCTTGTCAGGCCCAGGCGACCTTGCACAGGCCTCTGAGCCTTTGTAGATCTCAGTGTCTTCATTTTTTTAAATGGGGATAATTAATGAAATCTACTTGTCCCCACCTGCCTAACAAGTGATGGGTCCTAGTTTAAGACATGGTGCTTTGCCCCTGGTTCAAGGAGTTGACAGAAGAAAAGAGTGGACTGGATCTCACTTGAGCCCTAATTATGAGGACAGGAAAATACTGGTTTGGAGATACTGTGTACCAGATGCTAACTCTGAAGTGACACCTGGGAAAGCTGGAAATAGAATCTAAGATCTAGGTGAGCTCATGGGTCTGCCAGGAGAGGACAAAGAGGTCCTGACCATGTAGGCAGAACACACTAGCCATGATTATAGGTGAAGCTGAACGGGCCGTCATTATTTGGGAGTATGTACTTGAGACCCAGTTCTCTACCATGGCTGAATTCACAGCAGACCTCCTGACCTGAGGGTGATCCATGACTGGGATACTACACAGAGCTCAATGGTCTTTTTGAGCAGAGATGTCCCATTATGTTTGGGAAGGCAGGAATCTATGGAACTGGGCCACTGAGCCCAGTAAGTTTTGAGCCTAAAAGCTCACTAGATTAAAATTACAAGTCTATCAAAACCCTGCCTTAGTCAGGACTGACTAAGAATTTGAGAAAAGATGAAGAAAGGAGCCAGCTCTGAGGTAATGAGTGAGCAGCCCCATGGCACATGAGGGTGAAGGAGGCCCAGGCACTGAACCAGGCTTTACCACGGGCTTGCTGGCTGGCTTGATTAATAAACAGGTTATAAAAGAGCTGAGTTTCATTTCCCTGCCCTGTAAAGGAGGGAGCAATACTACCCCTCAGGGGCATTGTAAATTTGGTTGGTACAACATGTGGGGTGGGGTAGAGGCTGGCTGGAGTGGGGGAGTGGATCAGCAACAGCAAATTTTGTTTGAAAGACATGAAATGAGGCAGAAGAAAGAGACATAAAGTATGTCTAATATTATTTATTTAACAGACCTGCTATGTACCAGACACTAAACTTTGAGTTGAGAAAACAAAGATAGGCCATATGGTGTTTCTGACCCCAAGTTGCCAACAATCTAACAGAGGAGACAGGCTGTGTATTTTGATGTCAACTCTGAAATATTTAGTCCCCAGAAAGGAAACAATTACCAATCTACAGGAAGAAAAACTGTGGAGCCTCTTTCTTTGCATTGTCTTACTCCCCCCAGCACATCTCTAATTCTGCCTGGGACTGGATGGCTGAGTTCCTCTCTGGAGGAAGTTAGGGAGCCACACTTGGCTGCAGATCTAAGCCACGTTTTCTAGTAAATTTTACCAATAAAGTTTATGTTTTTATGTCTGTTTAACAACTGTCTTATTTCTCAATTGATTCAGAATCAATAGAATGAGGAAGTATTATTTATTGGTTTTCACAAAATCCAACATGATACAGATTATTATACTGCAGAAGTATGAACAAAGCATAGAAGTCATATGCATCATGGAAGAGTTTACTCTATACGGGGTATGTGTGGAAAGAGGGTAAGATGGGAAAGATTAAAGAAAGGTGGACAGACTGCTAACAAAAAGGTGATTGGAAAAAGAAGAGAAGCATCCAGACAAAAAGGGACTACATGGCAGAGAATCAAAGGTGAGAAAGAGCATATATAAAGAAGCTTCAGGAAAGGTAAAATGATGTGCATATTTTTAGTGGGCGTGTTAGTATCATTTTGTCAATATTGTACTAAAGGACCCAAAGCTTACAGAATAGCATTTCTCAGATTTCTCCCTGTTGGAGTAAACCAAAGAAATATCCCCATAAGAGGTGGCCCTGTGCAAAGTGGAATGACACTGAAGTATTTTTGCGGGTTCAATAACTCTGAACTACAGGCTTTGGTCCCACCATGCCATTATCAGTGCAAACTTCGTGTAATTCCAGTTTCCCCATGTGGAAAAGGAACAGTGTACAGACTCTCTAAGACTTCCTGCAGCCCTGACGTTGCGCGAACCACTCATCCTTTCACACTGTTTTTTTAAAAAATCAATTCTTTCTTGACATTTTCAACTCTCAACAGAGTTCTCCAACCTCAAGATCTGTATAGATTAATTATCAATAGTTCAGATCTTACTTTGACAACTCTTGGGATTCTATCCCTGTAAAGCATCACTTGGCACTTATTCTATCACTTCTTTATTATCCACACAGGAGGGGATGAACAATTTTGCAGAGAGGAAACAAATATTCAGCTGAGCCAAAGCTTGGTTTTTGAAATCAAATACAATTGTTAAAGCCCTTCTATTTCCCTGAAGAACTCCCTTACTCAATAGTCATAGACCCCTAAAAAAGGTTAATGCCAAGATTGTCTCTATCCTGCAATTAGGACAAGTATGGAAATGTTTACTACTCCAGGGCAGAATTTCTGAACCTTGGCACAACTGACATTTGGGGCTGGATAATCTTTGTTTGTGGGCCGGGGGTGCTGTCCTGTGCATTGTAAGATGCTTAGCAGCATCACCTGTCTTTACCCACTGGATGCCGGTAGCACTCCCTCCCCAGGTGTGACAACCCTATATGTCTCCAGGTGTTGCCTAATGTGCCCTGGAGCCAAAATTATTGTCTTTGAGAACCGCTGCTCTAGGAGACTACATTCCCTCTATCTAAAGGGAGTGGACCAATTATATATTCATGTGCAGGTCCTCAGAAGCTAAAGAATGTACTTCTCTTTGATACTGTTTATTCCTTTGTTCATTTAACTAATGGAATTCTTACTGGACATTTGCTATACTTCTTGGTTATTTAAATTCTCATTTCTGGATTCCTAGCCTTATCTATTTTAAGCCTGACAATGCTGGCTTTCTCCTTTGTATCCTCTGCTATTTTACACAACACGGCCACAGTAGCCACTGCTGTTGTTCATCATGTTAAGGCTCATTTATTTCCAGCTCTGTGAATGACAGCTCATAGTCATTTCCACACCTGTCACTCACCCCCTGGAAATACTATGCAACAGTGAAAACACTAAGGACCTGAAGGTGAGGCCTTGGATTCTAGTTCCGGTTCTGCCACTTACCACATATATGAGCTTAGAAAAGCATGAGCAGCCCCGAGTGTCACATCCTGGTCTGTAAAATGGGAATGATAATGGCACATTCCTGTCTACCAAGCCCAGCTGTTTTAAGGGAAAAATAAGAGAATGGCAGAGGCAGTGATCTGAAAACTATGAAACACTGTGCAAGAAAGATTGTTATCATCATGATCATTATCTGGAAAACAAGAGCGTATCAGCACAAACTGCTTATCAAGCAGAGAGAAAGCCAGCTGAGGGAGCGAAACAATAACCACCTAGATTGGGGGTATGATCAGGAAGCAGAGGAGAATGGCACAGTCTCTTTGCTGATTTGGGCACAACCGCACTCACTGGCTCCAGGAGTGTGAGCATAAAGGTAAGAAGCCCCAGTGTGGCTGAGAGAAAGGCCTCTCAGAACAGGGCTGCTTGATGGGGCCCAGGGTGTTAGCTTCCAAGTTCAGTTCCTTCCTGCAGAGGACAAATCTGGAAGTTCTGATAACATATATTAGGTACTTACCATGTTCCAGGCATGCTGGGAGTGTTCCTGAGCATGATTTCAAAGCACTGCATCTAGAAAGGAAGGGACTGTCTGTGCTCTCCTCACAGACCAAGTGACCCCATCTACACTAGAGGTCCTGTCTATACCACCCTAATAGTCCAATGGAACATTATATATTCTACAGGGAAAAAAATGATATGCTTCAGAAACACTAGAACATGACATAGCACAGCCCATGAAAGCACTTAAGTACATTGTGAAGCATGTGTTGTAATTCTGTTTTTTATGTTATGATGATGATGGTGATAATATCAAATATTTGTGCAATGTTGCACCAGGTACTAACCTAGACACTTTAACATTTGTTAATTAATAAACACAAACCAAAAGTAAAGATTGATATGAGCACCATCACACGGAGAGGACTGTAACCCTTTCTCTACCTTCTAACTGTGTCCCTTGTTCTGTGCCTCTGGATTATCAGTGAAAGGAGGAAAAGGTATGTCCAAACGAGCAACTGTCCAGTCAGTACCCATCAGAGCACTACCAGCAATGGTGAAAGTGGCTATATCACATTCAATGGACAAGCACGAGGACAAGCAGGGGTGGCCAAGGCTGGAGGGAATACTAGGCAGCAACGAAACCAGTGAGCAGTAACCACAAGAGGAAAGACCAGGGTAACTCTTACCTTGTCAGCATATCTGAAGTTAGAAACTCCCCAGAAAGCTGGAGAAGATATCAACTTACAACATACCACTGAGATTTCCCCTTTCCCACTCAAGTAGAGATTTTCAGGGACTAAATCTTGCCATAATTCTTTGAGTAGAGAGAGAAAAACAACTGTTGTTTTCTTGTGTGGAAAGGTGCATGACCTACTAATAGGACCTTCAGGGTCTTGTAAAGAGACAATTTCTTTGTCACTGAAGGAAAATGTTCTGCATCCTGACAAGAGCAGCATGGTGTTCAAGTGGCATTTACTCTACACTACTAGCAACTGCTGACTAAAAAGACCATGGTACCCAGAAACCTCAGATTTCATAGAGAAGTGGTGAACACAGTCATTTTGTGTACCTGGAAGTTGTGATTTTTTATTTTGCTTGAGGTCAAGCCCTTCTTTCCAAGCCAGCAAGCATTTCATTTTCACTGAGGTGAAGTAGGAAAGGGAGGCAGCCCTCACAGCCCTCAGTGATGGACTGTCAATTAGCTGTGGTTTAGGCCTAAGAGGATGGCCCCATTCATTGTGAGACCATTGACTGTGAGATCATTTACCTCCTTGACTCAACCATCAGTCTTGGATCCAAGGAAATATCTTTGGCAATGAAAAAATTCCTTTTCAACCAAATACCTTGCCTCTTATATTTAAAACCACCCAAAATTTTATTTTTGTGTGTACATGTATATTCCCCAGTTTATCACTTTACATATCATTCCATTTAATCCTTAAAACAAACGTGAGAAGACAGGCATTATTGGTAGTATCCCTATTTTAGGATTGATAAAATGAGGCTGCTTGTAGCATTTCCAAGGCCAGGAAGCAGCCAAATAGAATCTCACTTTGAATGACCTTCAGAGTTCTCAGACTCTGAAGACCTTGACCTTCACACTTTGCCGCAGTGCATTTGTTTCCTGACTAGGGATTAGGAACTTCTCTGATGGCCTATTCTGCCTCATCTGCTGACAACATGACCCTTTCCACAGCAGTGTGTGAGTTTGGCAGTGTCTACACTCCCATAACCCGCACCTCTTAACGTCTGCTTCTTCTGTACTTCACAGCAAGTCATCAGGAAGGTGCTGTGGCTTCTGGTGCACTTTCTAGAGACACAACAAGCACCACCCAGGAGCCCCAGACAGGGGACAGTAGTGGCTCAAACCCTCCTGCTGGTGAAAATGGGGTCTGTTCTTTTCTTACCTTCTCTGTTCCTTCTAAATTACTGTTGATTATGCAGCATCTGCCTCCTTCTGAGATGCATATGCTTCTCCCCCTAAATCTGAATGTTCATTGAGTAGCCCACACACACAGCTGCATACAAATACACAGATGAAAGCTGTCAGTGAGCCCCCTGGAAATCACATCTACAAACTCAGCTAGTGCATCTCTGGAAGTGGCACATAGCAGGACAGGGAAATGTGGAAATTACCAGACCTGCCCAAGTCATGTGCTGGCTCAGAAGCTCTCCATTGCTCTAGGCCCAGGCAGCAGGCAAGGCAGTCAGCAGGGCGAGCCTTTCCTTTCTTCCATTGGTTGGGCCTTCAGCATTCTTCACAGTGGAAGGAAAAGGGAACTTGGGGTTTCAGGAGGAGCACACAAAACTCAAAGAGGGAGTATCAGTTGATGTTCTCTTCTCAGTAAACCTCCAAGTCAGCTTATCTGCAAGTCCCACTTACATCAATCCCATTCTGCCTCTTAATAAATCACTTGTGCTCTCACATTAGCCCCTCACCCTCCTAGGCTACGAGGTCTGGACATAGGTTCTTTCTCATACATATCTGCCATGAGTCTTACATAGGCTATGTTGAAAAACAATATTGGTAATTAATTTGAGTTACAGGATTTGACTTATGTTGATAGCCGTAAGAAAATTCCAATAAATAAGTAAATAAGAAATTATTGTTAAAGCCAGAACACCAGGAGGGCCTAATGTGAGCAAAACACAACCTGTGATGGACTGAAGAAACCAGCCTTTCTTGGAGAACATAGAGAGAGGTCACTGCTGACCTCCTTCCTCTAACAAATGTCTTTTAGGAGTGGCCTGGGCAAACCTGAGAGCTACAGCTGGGTCCCAGGGGCCCATGTAGGCCAGGATAGGAGATTGCTCCTGCTCATAATTTCAGTGTATGGAGCCAAAGGGCGATTAGAGAAAACAGACTCACTGCAAGCCAGGGCTGTAAGTGCATTATCTTTGTTTTTATAGCTTTATTAAGGTATAATTGACATCCAATAAACTGCACATACTTAAACTACATAATTTGATAAGCTTTGACATATGTACAGACCAATAAAATTATCACCCAATCAAGATCATGAATATACCCCTCACCTGCCAAAATGTCCTGTGTCCTCCCTTCTGCCTCTCCCCATGCCACACCCTCCTCTCCAGGCAACCACAAACCTGCTTTCTGTTGTTACAGATTTGTTTGCATTTTCTAACATTTTTACATAAATGAAATCATATGGTTTATACTCAATAGCTCATTCCAAAATATTGCTGAGTATTATATACCAAATTGGTTTACCCATCCACCTGTTGATGGGCATTTGGATTGTTTCCAGTTTTGCACTATTACAAATAAAACTGCTACGATTATTTATGTACAAGACTTGGTATGAACATGTGTTTTCGTTTCTGTTGAGTAAATACCTAGGAGTGGAATAGCTCAATCAGGTGGTAGATGTATGTGGAACATTTAAGAAACTGCTGTGCAATTTGCAAAGTGTTTGTACCATGTTACGTTTGCACCAGCAGTGTATGGGAGTTCCAGTCCAACACATCCTTGCCAAGACTCAGTCAATCATTTTAATTCTAGCTATTCTAACAGGTAGTGCCATAATTGTGGCTTTTATTTGCATTTTTCTAATGACTAATGATGTCGAGTCTATTTTCATATGATTATTTGCCATCTGTGTATCTTTTACGGTAAGTGTTCAAATCTTTTGCACATTTTTAAATTAGGTTTTTTTCTTATTGATATGATTTCACATACATTTCAATGAGGCCTAAAAGCTTGTATATAGAAGTAACTACCCACACCATCAACTAATACAACATTTCCATCACTTTATAAAGGCCTGTGTGCTTTTTGAGGGCCCATCCTTCTCCCTCAACTTCGACTCTTTTTTAAATGACAGCTTTATCGACATGTAATTTATGTATCAAACAATTCACCCACTTAAAGTATACAGTCAGTGGTTTTTAGATGTCACGAATTTTGAAATCATCATCATAATCAACACTACAGCAGTTTTATCGCCTCAAAAGAAACCTCATACCCATTAGTCATTCCCAGTTCCCCATCTTCCTCCCTCTACTCCCTATCCCCAACTGCGAATCTACTTTCCATCTCTATAGATTTACCTGTTCTGGACATTTCATAGCAACTAAATCATACAACTAAGTAGACTTCTGTGTCTGGTTTCTCCCATGTAGCATACTGTTTTCAAGGTTCATTCATATTGTCACATATATCAGTAGTTTATTTCATTCTATTGCCAAATAATATTCTACTGTATGGATAGACCACATTTTGTTTGTTCATTTATCTGTTGATGGGTACTTAGAATTTTATGTTTGGTTAATTATGAATAATGCTTCTATGTATATTTGTGTATAAATTTTTGTGTGTATTAAGTTTCTATCAATAACAATTTGATAGAAATATAACAATATGAGAGAAAAAATATATATTTATCTCTGCCTTCAGTTCTTGGCTGAGAGATCTAGAAACTTGTGAATTCCTAAGAGATAAGAACACTAGGAACATCTTTTGTTTTATTAAGGTGACTCTGGGTGGGGCTGGTAACCAGAAGATCAAGCCATGATTAAAAGTTTGGAATTTTCAGCCCCGCTTTCTATATTCTTCAGAGAGGGGAGAGAGACCAGAAACGAAGGTAATAATTGATTATGCCTGTGTGAAAAAACCTCCATAAAATCTCAATAGTACAAGGTTCGGTGAGCTTCCAAGAAGGTCAGTGAACATAACCACAAACTGAGAGAGTGATATACCCCAACTCCAGGAAAACAGAGACCTTTCAGACCTCACCCTATGTATCTTTTCCTCTGATTGTTCATCTGTTTCCTTTATCATATCCTTTAGCAGACGTGTTTCCATGAGTTCTGTGAACAGCTCTGGCAAACTAACTAACCCATGGGAGCCTTAGATTTGTGCCCAAGTTGAGCAGAAGTTCTTTGTAACCTGGGGAGCTGCTACTTGTGACAGGCATCTAATGTGGGTGGGAGCAATCTTTTGGGACTGAGCCCTTAACCTGTGGAATCTGATGCTCTCTCTAGGAGAACGGTATCAGAGTTGAGTTGAGTTATAGGACATACAGCTGGAGTCATGGAGAATTGCTTGGTATGGTCACATTTGCTGACCAGAAGTGGCAGAAATGAAGTCTTCTGCATAAAAGTAAAGGGGACACAAGAGGGAAGACTGGGTATTTCCAATACAACTGTTTTATTTTTCTTGTATATATACCTAGGAGAGGAATTGCTAGGCCATATGGAAATTCTGTGTTTAACCTTTTTCGGAAATTCCAGCCAACAGTGTGTGAGGTTTCTGATGTCTCCATATCCTGAAAAATACTTATCTTTCTTTTTTATTATAGCTGTCTTAGTAGGTACTAAGTGGCAACTTATTGTGGCATTGATTTGCATTTTCCTGATGGCTAATAATGTTGAGAATCTTTTCATGTGCTTATTGGCTGCTTGTATATCTTCTTTGGAGAAATATCCAACAGGTCCTTTGCCTAGTTTTAATTATTTGTTTTTTATTATTGAGTTATAAGTGCTCTTTACATACATGAGGTACAAGTTCTTCATCAAATGTATAATTTGCAAAAGTTCTCTTCCATTTTGTGGGTTGTATTCTCACTTTCATGATGGTATACTTTGGAAAAAAAGAAGTTTTAATTTTGTTGATGTCTTATTATTGAGATTTAAGGGCTCTTTGCATGTTCTAGGTATGTGCATTATGCTACAGATATATCCTTTAGCAGATATATGCTCTGCAAATATTTTCTCCCAATTTGAATTGTCTTTTCTTTCTCTTAACAATATCTTTGGAAAAGCAGAAGTTTTAATTTTCATGAAGTCCAATTAATTAATGTTTTTATTTATAAATTATGCTTTTAGTATATGCATATTATTTCTGTAACTTCTGCTTAATTCTAGGTTACAAATATTTAATACCACGTTTTCCTTTAGAAGTTTTATAGCTTAGGTTTTGCATTTTTAGTCTAAGATCCATTTCAGTTAACTTTTCTATATTGTGCAAGTTATAGATTAAAGAATTTTTTTGATACAGGTATTCAATTGTTCAGCAGCATCTGTTGAAAGACTACCTTTTCTCCACCAAATTGCCTTTTTAGTGTTGTCAAATAAGTTGTCCAGCTTTGTGGATCAGTCTATAGACTCCTATTTTCATCGACATATTTGTTTATCTTTATGTCAATATCACTCCGCCTTGATTAGTATAAGCTTTATTAGTCTTGAAATCAGGTAGTGTTAGCCCTCCTACTTCGTTATTTTTAAAGTTGTTTCCACTATTATAGGTTATTTGGCATTTCCAATTAATTTTAGGATCAGCTTATCAACTTTTACCAAAAAAAAAAGCCTGCTTGAATTTTGATTGGGACTATACTAAATCTATAAATCAGTTTAGAAACATTGATATCCTAAGAATATTGAGTCTATTGACCTGTGATAAATTATATGTCTATAGTTTTATTGTACAGGTTTTTCACATCTTTTGTCATATTTGCCACTCAGTAGTTTATACTTTTGATGTGATTGTAAATGGCACAGTGAGTGCGTTACAATTTCCATTTACTCATTCTACTATATAAATATATAATTGATCTTTATATATTTTTCCTCCATCCTACAATCTTATTAAACACACTCACTAGTTCTAATAGCCTTTTTGTAGGTTCCATGCTCTTCAGAAGGAGAAGTCTCTAATTGGGTTATCTTTCAGATCTCACAATCTTTTGATAAGTACTAAGCTTGTACTGAAATTGTGCTTATTTTATGGAAAGATAATTTGAAAAACGAAGTGGTTAGACTTGTTTAAGTATGTGTAGGTCTTAAATTAATGATTCAGGATTCATACCTAGATCTTTGTGACACCAAAGCCATCATAATACTTGTTTCTCTACCTCTGTGATGCCATGATACTTGTGGGCTTGCCTACCTCATGACCAATCAAAAATCAACTTCACTAGAAGTCCAGTTCTATCCATAGTTAGACACTCTGTTAGTTCTTTACTTCTGACTCGCTCAAGCAATGAAAAATGAAAAGGAAGGGATATAAATAAGTAGCCTCAGATCCCAGTAAGTAAGTGAAATTGTAAGTGGTCCCATCCAAACATGTGCAATAGAAAGCAGGCCCTCAGTCACAGGACAGCTATTCAAGGGTAGACTTCCCATCCTTGATATAAACTTGGTAAAATTAAAATCAAGCTGGAGAGAAATTTAGATGGGTATCAAAATAAAACTACTGTTTTCCAATACTGGTCACAAAAGTATAACTGGGCTCAAGATAGAGCCAAGAGCCTGTTCCTCAGAACAGGTATGCCACTGATAAGGGGCATTTTCTTCTTATGGAAGAGGAAAATGACGTGCCAGAATCAGTACAGGGCACTATATCCTCAGCGAGAGTAACAGGAAAAATGATTCAATGCTAAGGCCATCATAAGACATTGTGAAATGGTTTAAGGCCTTCTTGTTCTAGAGCAGGATCTCATAACCTTGGCAGAACAACACTAAGAGGAAGAGAGACATAAGACCAGCTGTGGAAAAGTGGAAATGACGTTTTGAGGATTTCTTTGCCCCAGGTATCCTGTCATGATTACTTTGGGAAACTCAGTGGAGATATTTGCATCAATTACAGAGCTTGGGGGGGAAATGGAGCCAAAGGTTCAAAGGAAGACTCTAGGCACTAAGAGCAGTTCAGTCCATGAGGCTATGGTGACAAGTTCACACCCACAGGAGTTGGGAGCATTTGAGGAGGTGGTTTTTTGTACAAAGATATGCACAACAGAAGGAGGACTGCCAAGCCTGTGTTGCAACCAGGGTTTTCTGCCTTGGGCCAGGGACGTGAAGGCTTAAGGTGGGGGAAGATTCTTAGAACTACTTCAGTTCACAGAGATCAGCAGTTTCCAGGTCATACTCTTTCCAAGGAGAGATGCACAAGGTGCCATCGACCAGCAGTAGTCACTAGGAAGGACACACTTTGTGGGATGTGGTCTACATTTCTGGTATGAGAAAATTAGAAGGTGTCTGTAGTTTTGAGAGTGTTTGACAAATGATAGTCACATTTTCCGAGATCATTTTATGGGTGGATCATTCTCATCCTTTTACTCTTGCTTCAAATATCTTTCTCTGGGAGGCTTTTCCTCACTATCCATCCTTTTTTAAAATTTATTTTATTGAGTATGCTATTAAAATTTTCCCATTTCTTCCTTTATTCTCCTTCACCCTGTATCTCCCCTCCCATTAACATTTCTCCACCTTAGTTCATGTCCATGGGTCATACATGTAAGTTCTTTGGTTTCTTCATTTCCTATACTATTCTTAACCTCCCCCTGTCTATTTTGTACCCACCATTTATGCTTCTTATTCCCTGTACCTATTACCCCATTCTTCCCCCTCCACCTCCCTGCTGATAAAGATAACCCTCCATGTGATCTCCATTTCTGTGATTCTATCCCTGTTCTAGTTGTTTGCTTAGTTTGTTTTTGTTTTTTATTTTTTGTTTTTAGGTTCAGCTGTTGAGAGTTGCAAGTTTGTTGTCATTTTACTGTTTGTATTTTTTCTTCTTCTTAGATAAGTTCCTTTAACATTTCGTATAATAAGGGCTTGGTGATGATGAAATTCTTTAACTTGACCTTATTTGAGAAGCACTTTATCTGCCCTTCCATTCTAAATGATAGCTTAGCTAGATAGAGTAATCTTGGATGTAGGTCTTTGCCTTTCATGACTTGTAATACTTCTTTCCAGCCCCTTCTTTGCCTGCAAGATTTCTTTTGAGAAATCAGCTGATAGTGTTATGGGAACTCCTTTGTAGATAACTCTCTCCCTTTTTCTACTCATTTTTAAGATTCTCTCTTTCTCTTTAATCTTGGGTAATGTAATTATGATGTGCCTTGGTGTGTGCTTCCTTGGGTCCAACTTCTTTGGGACTCTCTGAGCTTCCTGGACTTCCTGGAAGTCTATTTCCTTTACCAGATTAGGGAAGTTCTCCTTCATTATTTTTTCAAGTAAGTTTTTAATGTCTTTCTCTTCTCCTCTGGTACTTCTATGATTCAGATGTTGGAACGTTTAAAGTTGTCCCAAAGGTTCCAAAGCTTCTCCTCATTTTTTTGAATTCTTGTTTCATCTTTCTGTTTGGTTTACTGTATATTTCATTTTTCTGCTCCAAACTATTGATGTGAGTTCCAGTTTCCTTCCCTTCACTGTTGGTTCCCTGTACATTTTCCTTTATTTCACTTTTCGTAGCCTTCGCTTCTTCTATTTTGTGACCATACTCAACCATTTCTGTGAGCATCCTGATTACCAGTGTTTTGAACTGTGCATCTGATAGACTGGATATCTCCTCATCACTTAGTTGTATTTTTTCTGAAGTTTTGATCTGTTCTTTCATTTGGGCCATATATTTTTGTCTCAGTGTGCCTGTTACATAGTGAGGGGTGGAGCCTTAGGTATTCACCAGGGTAGGGCAACCCACGTTGCTGTGCGTTGTGATACTATAGGTGGGGGAAAGGTCCAAGGGGGAACAATGTTACCTGTTCAGCTCTGCTGGCTTTCAATGACTTCTTCCACTACCCACAAGCAAATTGGGCCTTTCTGGTGCTGATTCTCAGGTGGGTGGTTTTGTGTATGGTCTAGGACCCTATGGGTCTCTCCAACGAACTCTCCTGTGAGGTTGGGAGTTTCTCCTTTCCTCAACCCCCACAGGTTTTTACAGTCAGAGGTTTTGAGGCTTTATTTCCCCAATCCGGAACCCTGAGTTGCTCATTCTGTCTCACTTCCCAGTTCTTTCTCCTGTTTATCCACACTCAAATGTAGGACTGCCCAGTCCACCAGCCACCACATTGCTGTGAGTCCTCTCCACCCTGGCTGCCCATCTCTGCCCCTTCTGCTGGGCTGAATAAATGTTTCTTCTTTAACTTCTTGGTTGTCAGACTTCCACACAGTTTGATTTTTCTGGCAGTTCTGGTTATTTTTTGTTTTTAAATTTGTTGTTATCTTTCTTTAAGTTGTGCAAGGAGGCAAAGTCTATCTACCTACACCTCCATCTTGGCCAGAACTATTTTTCCTCACTATCTATTCTAAAGGGCATTCTATAGTTCCTCTCTGAATCCTCGTCCTGTGTACAAAACATAGCAGGGAAGAGCATGAACCTGAAGCTAAGCTGCTGCTGTTATAATTTTGCTCCACGAATTTGGGCAGCCTACTTAATCTTACCTGCCTCTATTCCCCGTTGATTAAATAGTCATAATACTATCTACCATCTATGGTTCTTGTGAAGATTCACTGATTTAACATTAGGTTGAACCTATAAAATTGCCATGAGGGGTATCAAAAATGGTCAAATATAAACAGTTTTATAGGGATCATAGGTATGTAATCCCTATAACATTATACATATATGCTAATAAGCTCTATATAGAAGTGTTAATTATTATAATTCAATCTATAATTATTATCTTTAGCCATTCATTCATTGTTCATATCCCTATTAGAATGTAAACCTCTAGACAGACATTGGCCCACTGTGTTGTACAGTCCGTGGCATAGGATCATTATACAATAAATATTTATTGAACAAATGAATGGGATACTTGTCCCTACCCTGGTAATGAAGGATGAGCACAAGGTTTAACTCATATACCTGTGAGTAACCAAAGTCCCATTCTTAACAGATACATCTCTATGGAGAAGAAATAACAAAAATGTGGGCTGTAGGGTTCTGGCCCTACATCTCTCATCATTCTCCCTGCATTCTCAGCCCCTGCTGCCTGAATAGGGCTTGAAAGAGCTGGTTGGTGTTCCCTGTGGCCTTCAGCATAGTCACATGCTACTGGGATGAGAACAATGATCTTCACTTTCCCCAAAGAAGTGGAATTGCAAAATGAATAAATTAGAAATATACCCTTGTGTCTGCATGTTTGTTTGATGATCTGGGTTTGTGTATCGCATTGCCATAATGACGGGGGTGAGCTAAGCTTTGGAGCCAAGTTCCCATCTTTATCTGGATCGCCTGGGAGCCAGCCTGGTGGGACAATTAGTGAGTGGAACCACAGCAGGGATGATTGCCTCTTATTAAGTACATGGCCCAGGATCTAGGGGCTCACATTTTTCTAACATAAAAGTGGCCTTAGCTCAGACTAATCTGTGCCAGCAGATAGCCTGGCATGTACAATAGTACAGCACCAGCATTTTCCTTGGCTATCCCCTAATTCCTGGCCACAGAACTTGCCAGGGTGGGGGCTGGACTCTCAGAAAACCTCAGACCTCACAGAGCCTCATTTGCCCTCCCCATGTACTAGGTCCCTTTCTTTGCTTTGAAGAGTAGGGTTTAAAAAACAAACAAACAAAAAAGCACTCTGATTTGTCTACCCATGCTTCTTTGAGGAAAGATGTAGGCTGAATTTGTCCCTTTATGGGAAGGCTTTGTGTTGTCATTACCCTAACATCTGTGCTGTGTCCCGGCGGTCCTGTAACTATGAGCGTCAGCCACAACTCAGGCTCAGAAAGGCAGTAAAGGGAAATCAGACTGTGTGTCTATGAGATCTTGTAACTGTACTTTTGAGAATTTTACTCCTCTCCCCCCATTGGTATCTGTGTCTCTGTGTTTCTCCTATGTTTTCTCCTTTTCTGTGGATTGTTAATTCCCTGTACCCTTCCTTTCTCCTCTTGGGTCCTTAGAGTTTCTCCTCCTTTACCATCACTGCACTCCAACATCTGGACCCAGCAGCCCAACAGGGCCCACGTGCAATTTTCTGCCACTCACTCTTTCTCTCCCTGCATGGGGCCCTTCTGGCTGGCTAAGCTTTTATCTCTTTCCCAAACCTTTATGTCCTCATTACAGCTCAGTTCCTTTTCCACCTACTTTCTCCACCTGGATTTTTTTTCCTTTACCTTAGCTGCTTGTCAAACTGTTACACACCTTTTAAGCTTGAGTCCAAAAGGTTACTTTCCTGACTCTCCTTAACACATTATCCCTTTCTATTTTGTCACTTTACTATTATAGTGTAATTTCTTACAATTTTCCTACTAGATGAGTGCTTCTTTAATGCAGGGATCATGTTTCATTTATCTCTGTATCCCCTGTTTCACATACGGTGCCTAGTTATTAGTAGATCTTCAATGAAGAAATAAGTGAATGAATGAATGAATGAATGAATGAATCTGAGGTCTGCTGAGTGTCAGGTGCTTTCCTCTAAAAGCTTTGTGTTCCTAGGATTTTCAGCAATACTCTTCTCTCATCTAATGTATAATCTTGAAAAAAAACGACTTCACTTATTGACATTCTTGGGCTTTTACTTTTCACTCTATTGCTTCCAATATCAGTCTTGTGTGTAAAACACAAATCAGAACA
Organism: Phyllostomus discolor; assembly: GCF_004126475.2. Classification (NCBI taxonomy): domain Eukaryota; kingdom Metazoa; phylum Chordata; class Mammalia; order Chiroptera; family Phyllostomidae; genus Phyllostomus; species Phyllostomus discolor. The sequence goes on along the minus strand of NC_040916.2, from coordinate 7,846,297 downwards.
GAAGATGGGGTGTATCCCCCAGATGGAATGCCCCCATCCATTACTGACCGTCTGCTACCAGAAATCCCCTGTACCCTTAGCCCTTCAGCCTTACATATGGCAATGCTAGACTGTCTCTTTCTACTGTGGATTACCCATTTCTGACAAATGTTGAGTGTAAGGAACTCTGCCTTTTAGATGGACAGAGAATATCTATAGGGAAAGAGAGGCAGGTCCTGGCCTTCAAGAGGAGCTACTGCCCTGGATTACTTCAGCCCCCAGTAGCTCACACTCTCCAAGCATAATTCTTGTCAGGTCTTGTTTACTACTAAGTCTGCATTAACCATAGAAGGTCTTGGTTCTCTCATCCCCCCATTCAGTTTTTGCATTTTTTCATTGTTATTCCAGTATGTAACACTTGGCCATGCTTCTGACTCTTTCCAATAAAAAGACTAGGTTTTATTATGTGGCTGTTCCTCTCCTGGCATTTTGACACTTAGCCCATTCCCAGGCTCAGATTGCCTGGAGCAGTCCCAATTTACACTCATTGTCTCAGTGTAATTATTAATAGCACCCCCTTTCATTCTCACGAGTGTTGTAATGTAGATGATAAATTATATGGTCACCCTACCAATCTCTGGTTTTTCCTACTTCTATCTCTGAACTGACAGCTCACTCACTTGTCACACCCACCTTGTAATATGCTGATAGGACAATTCCCATCTGACCTACTTCTGTCTATTTCACAAAATTTGAGTTGCTGAGCAGAGAGTCAGTGAATATGTTAGAATGAAATCCCAGCCTTCTGTCCATGTTTCATAGACAAGTACGTCCATGATCCATAGATGAGTATGTCCATACTCACTACACACACACACATATAAACTCACAGTTGAAACATTAGCATTCCTGCTTTTACAAAAAGACCTCCATGTAGTAAAAAGGGAGGGAGAAATCCGTCTGCAAGCATTATAATGATAGATGTCAAACAGTGACATAGAAAAGAAGTATAAAGGGCCGAAAGATAGGGCTAGACAGTGATCAAACCCTTTTTTTCCAATGGGATGACATTTTCCTTTCAAACCCCACACCACAAAGGGAAGAGAGGTTTTTTGCACAGACACTGGCACAAATAATGCTCAGAAGGTCTCCCCAGCAGATGCTCATTACCTAAGCCAGCCACCAAAGAGTTCTCACCTAAGTTAAACCCTGCGAGCTGCTCACCTCATGGCAAAAAGGAACATTTGCCTGTCAGCAGTGTTTCATCAGTGTGGCTTTCCATTCTGCCTCCTCTGAAACCTGCAGAAGCCCAGGGGCATTTGATCTGTTAAGCATTTTATGCTAAAAATATCCCTTATTTAAAATGGCTTCATTATACATCCACAATGGCTCCAAACAGCAATTCAGGGTTATAAGCTTGTCTATGAATTCTAACTTTGTGTGGCTATCCTCTCCCACACCCTATACATTGTCGATATCTAATTCTCCAAGAAGCCTTCCCTGATCAGGTAGGGTCAAGATAAGGTGACCTTTCTTCCTCTTAACAATTACTTTTTTAAAAAAATTGTTATTATATTACAGTTGTGCCAATTTTCCCCCTTTGCCTTCCACCACCCAGCCCACCCCCTGCTCTCACGGTCAACCCCCACACCATTGTCCATGTCCACGGGTCATTCATACATGTTCTTTGACTAGTCCCTTCCCCTTCTTTTCACCATTATCCCCCTCTGTCTTCCCTCTGGTCATTGTCAGTCTGTTCCATATTTCCATGCCTCTGGTTCTATTTTGCTCTTTAGTTTATTTTGTTCATTCGATTCTTCTTGTAGGTGAGATCATATGGTATTTTTCTTTCACTAATGGCTTATTTCACTTACCATAATATTCTTCAGTTCCACCCATACTGTCGTGAAATGTAGGAGTTCCTTCTTTATTTCTACAGCATAGTATTCCATTGTGTAAATGTACCAATTTTTTGATCCACTCATTTACTCATGGGTACTGAGGCTGTTTCTAGCACTTGGCTATTGTAAATAGTGCTGCTATGAACATAAGAGGTGCTTAAGTTCTTTCAAACTGGTGATTTGGGATTCTTAGGGTATACTCCCAGCACTGGAATTGCCAGGTCAAAAGGCAGTTCCATTTTTAATTTTTGAAGAAATTCCATACTGTTTTCCCCAGTGGCTGCACCAGTTTGCATTCCCACCAATAGTGCGCTAGGGTTCCCTTTTCTCCACATCCTTGCCAGAACTTTTAAAAATACTTAATCAGCATAGATACATATGTACATAGTTCTAACACCAAATTTAGCCAGTCTGAAGAAGAAACTTAAGTCCAGCTTAATGTTCTTCCCTGGTTGCCTGGGCTTCCCAACCCGTGTGTTCTGACTGAGTTACTGGTGTGTGAAGAAACTGATCCTTAACTCTTAGCAGTGGTCAGGCTGGGACTTGACACAGCCAGAACTCATGAGCTGTTGTCTCAGGGACTGCACAGCCTCAATAGTTTCACCCCACTAGTCTGTCCAATATTAATAGTTTCTATGTACGCCATATGTCAAAACATTAGGCAGCAGTGTCATGGATCAACAAATGGCCCTAGGACCGCATATGAGCCTGAGGTGAATTTCAAAAATACAGTTGTCTTTAGTATTATGATTAACAAGTAAAACACAATAACACATAGAGAAATGGATGAATAATGTTAAAATATATCCGTTCTAAACAGCCATAAATACCTTGGGTGTTCACACTGAACATATCAAATTGTATGCTGTCCACTCTCATTTGTTCTCATGGTGTCTCATTTTTTTTTGTTGGTCAGACTTGAGCTACATAAGCTCCTGATGTCACACTCCCTTCTGATGCCATCCAAGGGATATAACAGAAAGGCAACTTGACAGAGTGAAAGGGGTACTGGCCTGGAAACCAACCTGGCTCTGCTAACAATGGTAAGACTACAAACAACTCACCACTTCTCTGGGTACCAGTTTTCTTATTCTTTCAATCAGAGGGTTATTTAGTTCCTTTAGTGCCAAAATCCTATGACTCTTTGACCATTTGTGAATATCACTGTCCATAGAAATAAAAAAACAATAAGTATATTGGGTTTATTTAAATTTGAAAACCACTATCATTTCATTTAGTTCTACTTCACTAAACCAACCAATAGTAGAGAAATAATACAACAGTATGCAGACTTCTGGGGCTCACCCATTACCAAGTCTCCTCTTCTTCAAGGCACCCAAGAGACTGATACTCCCTTGATCATTTGCAGTTAGGCAAACCATGTGACTGGTTCTGGCCAATAGACTATATGAGTGGAAAGGATGTGTTTCACTTTTCAGTCAAAGAATTTCATTGCCAGTGGGAGAGCCTTCAGCATCCTTTCCTTCTGCCAGACTATTGACAAGTCCATGAGTTCTAGGTGGTGCAGCAACAAAGTTGCCATCAGCCTGGATCCTTGCATAGCCATGTAAAGTAGACTCCCCCACCGACTTTCAAGAGAAATATACTTGGTTCTGGAAGATTTTAGGGTTGTTCATTTCTGCAGCATAATCTAACCTATCTTAACTAATATATTACCTCCACCCAACCACCCAGCTATACCCATTCTCTGCTTTTCCTGTTGTTTGCTTCTTTAGAGAACAAACTTCTGGGTAAAGTAGAAAAAAAGGAGGGTCGGTTATATCTTTTTATTATTTATTTGTGTGGCTATGTTGAAGTGTGCAGTGATTGCACAGTGAAATTGAGGCTACCACTCATAATATGAGTTGATGATTCTGATAAAGTACAAAACTCGCTGGGTGAGCAAGGATCGCCCGAAGGAAAATATAAAAGAGAGGTATGAAAGCAACCATATATTTTTTTATTGTAAAACACTCATCTTGGGTCGCCATCACCCAGTGTCATACATTTGACCCCTTCCTTACTGAAGACCTGGAGTGGCCCTGATGCATGTGTCTTTTGCTTCCCTGCACTTCCATGATGATGTGCAATTCTAATGCCAAAGCCCCCATCAGCACCTCTGCTCAGTGGTTCAAAGTGGGTTGAATTGTAGCCAGCGGCAGGGGGTGATAAATGTAGCGTGAGCTGCCTTTCCCCCAGCAAACTGCAAATTGCCTGAGCTGTACAGCCCACAAAAGGTTCCTGTGGAGTGAATTTATCTTGCATTGTCGAGTGGAAAGGGAAAGAGAAGAGACCAGGCATTCTATTTTTGCAAAGTCACATTCGATCTTGTTCAACGTGCAGTCCACACATCTTTTGAAGGGGGTTCCAATGGAAAAGAGTAGCAGCTCAGGAATGTAGAACAGATAAAAGGATTTATTTTTAACGCTGTTGGAGTTCACGACTGTGTGAGAATTTCAATTTCAAGTCATTCACTTCTGAATAATAATAATGTGTTCTCTTGGAGTGCATGTTATATCACCCAATAATTCAGAATGGAGTAGGCCATGCCAAGGACCAGAGGACACAACAATCAAAGGAAAACTCATCTTTCCATGATTCAGGAGAAGAGAGCAATGGTCCTACCAGTGACCCAAGTTCTCCTTGATCCTTGCTTCTGAGTTGATATGCCTAAGCAGATTATTCCCTTCTACACAAAATTTCATTAATACTTCATGGGTCTGTCAAGAAAGCTTCCATTTTGGAATTCTCCCAAATGTTGAAAAGTAATAAGAATCTTGGTATCTGACTAGCTTCATTATATTGAGGTCTTTGGGGGCAAGTCTTTCATAGATAGATCTTTCCCTTTCTCATGAAATAACAGCTTCTTTTGAGAAAGCAAAGGCTGTCATAAGACTTCATAACATAAGACCCTAGCCATGAATCAGAAGATATTTAATTACATGGCTCTCTTGTGTGTGTGTGTGTGTGTGTGTGTGTGTATACATATAATGTTTTCAGATAAGTCCAGAATGAAGGAGGATTTAGTTTTTCTTTCTATCTGGAAAGTACCCTCTTCTCTAAAAGGTAGGCTTAAATCCTTTCCATTTTCCTGGATTCTCCTACTCCATAATGACTCTCCCGACAACTTCAGCCACAAAGATTTCCTTATAGTCTTAATCACTGTCTTGGCTCTTGTTATAAACAGGTTCTATCCTCCTTGTGTCACAGCACTTTATGCACAGTAAGTGATCATAACCTAAACTCTCTCATTTGGGATGGCAGTTAATGTAGTGGCAGTTAATAGCTGGGGCTCAGGAATCATACAAAATAACAGTCAAGGGCAAGTTAGTGATCCTGTCCACATTACAATTTCCTCATTGTGAAGTGGAAATAATGATCATAACCTCTACCTCAAAGAATCATTGAAAGGATTAAATAAGATAATGCATGTGAAGGGCTTAGCACAATGTTCAAAGATATCTGTAATACTTAGTGTTCATTGTTGTGATTGTTCCTGATTATAATTTATGGACACTCCCTTTGTTGGGTTGTGGCCTGCTACTCATAGCCCTATTAACTGGACCCTTCTGAGGTACCCCAGTGACTCCACTCTAGAACTTATTGTAACTAGGGTTGAATTTATGGCAAATAAGGCAGGAGTTTTCTGTTTCTATATTCTGCTACATTTGCTTAGAAGAATGTCTCTGGGAAATGTAAGCAAAATGATGATATAATGAAATACTTCAAGATAGAGTAGGCAGGGCTGAGCAGAAATTATCAAGTTTCCTGATCAGGACAGAGCTCCTGAATTCAAGATGTTGCCCTAATTAATGGGAAAAGCCATGGCATAGACTGTAAGACCCACTCCCATAGATACTGGGCAGTTGTTAATTGCTAAGATAACTCACCAGCCTAGCTAGCTGCTCACGGAGAGAAATCTTCAGAGGAATCTGTGGTGGGCCCTGCTACAGATGCCTTTCCTCTCCATTCAAGTGAAAACAAACTCACCTTTTTACAACTCACTGTGGCATTTGGGGGTGAGATGAGAAAAAATTTACCATAGTACTTGATTATTATATATAACTATTTTAATAGATGTGTCCATAGATCAATAGATGTAGATTTTTCCCCCAAATACTATAATCTGGGAGGAAAAGTCTTCTTATATACCATGGGTTTGAAAAACAACAATAGTCAAAACAATTCTATTGTTTAACTTCAAGTGGGAGGCTGTTCCATGAAGACCATTCAAACTCCAAGCAGAGTGTTGTGCTCTCCATACTCATTGAGAAGGGACCCTCTTTATCAATTACCCAGAAGCAGCTAAAACTCTGGTTCCAAAGAGCAATTGGTCTAGCAAGGCTCTCTCTTTGCTCTTGAACACAACAGATTTTTTTCTCTTTCTTTCTTTATTCTGGCATTTTCAAACCACAGAACTTGACTCCCCATCCCAGCAAACCACATCCTGTTTTGTGTTTCAGCATCATCCAATCTGACCCGCAGGACCCAGCCTCCAGGGAGTTTGACTACTGTGCCATGTGGTCATTTTTAATTAAAGATTTTGAAAGCCATAAACATTAACTTTAAAACTTTATGAAAAAGACTGCTGAACGACAATAAGAATATACTTACCCTTTGGGTATGTCACTAACCACACAGAGACTACAGCCCATTTGTAATGTTTAAAATAATATTTCAACCATCTTTTTTTAATTAGCAAGTTTTAAAAATAAGAAATAAAGAATTTACTGATTTCCAACTCCATAAAATATTTTACAAAATTAAATCCTTTTTGTTTTTAAGTTATAAGTCATACTTTCTCTATATATGAGAAAATTCCATTTGTCAACTTGCAGATAGACTAGCCAATTTATGGTGCTCCTTGTCCTACATGAAAATGACTGTGTGGCTCACCCATGCCCCAGTTGTTTCTCTGGTGGCCAAGATGAAGTTACAGGAGTCAGATTCTCACCCCTCCAGTATTTCTCCTCTTTGGGACCAAGTGATGGTGAGGCTTCTTTCTCCTATGGTACAAATAGGTTACACCAGGCCAGAACCACATCTACAATCCTAATGACAGTGATATTCTCAAAGAAGTGGGACTAAGCATGAACAAGGGATAAACAAAACTAGCTCAAGATGGGGTCCACTTGCAAGGTAAGGATGCTTATAAGACACACAAGTGCCTAACAAGAACTATTATTTATCACTGACTCTCTTCTACAGGCTGAACCGCCCTACACAGCTCACACCATGTAAACAAGTTTAAACACTAGACATATTGGGGAACTTGGTTATAATATTTGTGGGAATGAACACAGGCCATGAAATAATAGAAAATATTATTCTTTGGAGATACAACAGACAAGTCACAAAATGGGAACGGAAAATCAGGACTGCTCATTAGTTGTAGAAAGTTATGCTCTCCCTACTTAATAACAAAAGACATAAATCAAAACCAAAAAAGGATATTTTATGTCTATTATATTTTAAACTATTTGAAAATAAAATAACTATGATAATAATAATGTTAGCAACTACTATATGCCAGGCCCAGTTTTGAGCAAAACTCATTTAATCCTCGTAGTACTTTATGATGAAGATGCTAGTATTGCTTTATTTTGCAGTTGAGAAAACTGAAGGCAAGAGTTCTTAAATATCTTAACCAGAGGTTATATAGCAAAACAAAGCAACAGAGCCAAGATTTAACATTAAACACTGGCAAGGATATGGGAAGTGGGATATTGATGCTCTGCTAATGGTGAGTTAAATTGGTTAGTTAAATTCTAGAATGCAGTTTGTAAATCATTAGTGGATTTAGGTATGCTTCACACCATTTTCTAGCAATCCCACTTCTGGGTATACAAAAACCTGCACTTAGGTCCATAATGAGACATACGAGGGGAAACCCCTCCCCTCCCAAACAACAGAATTATCTTCTGGAGGGTGGACCCCTTGTAGTGCAAGCTTCCCTTGCTAGGTGAGTGTTCTAGAAACTTATCTGTATCAGTGTACCAGCTGGCATTGTTGTGAGAGGCTGTCTTTGGCTCCAGTGAATTTTTGTTTTACTCTTTCAATGCATTTGCCTTTCCTGATGGGTGATTTATCGATGCACCTGCTCATACCACACTGAGTGTTCAGCAGTTTTGAGTCAAAAACAACATGAACCCCGTGCCCCACCCTCCCTATTCACCCAATCTCTGAGCAACATTTTTTGTTTCCCTAGATGAAAAAAGTCATTAAAGGAAAATGTTTTGCTGATGTGGAAGAGGTGGAACAAAAAAAGGCAGAAGCACTGAAAGACATCAAAATCGCAAACCAATTAAAAAATGGGCAAAGAACTTGAACAGACACTTCTCCAAGGAGGACATACAGAGGACCCAGAGACACATGAAAAGATGCTCATGTAAATAAAACCACAATGAGATACCACTTTACACCAGTCAGAATGACCATCATAAACAAAGCAACAAACAACAAGTGGTGGAGACATTGTGGAGAAAAGGAAACCCTAGTGCACTGTTGGTAGGATTGCAGACTGGTACAACCACTATGGAAAACAGTATGGAATTTTCTAAGAAAACTAAAAATGGATCTCCCTTTTGACCCAGCAATTCCACTGATAGGGTTATATCCTGAGAACCCTGAAACGTCAATCCAAAGGAACCTATGCACTCCAATGTTCATAGCAGCACAATTTACAATAGCCAAATATTGGAAGCAACCTAGGTGCCCATCAGTAAATGAATGGATCAAAAAACTATGGTACATTTACACAACAGAACTCTATGCAGCAGAAAGAAAGAAGGAGCTCCTACCCTTTGTGACAGCATGGAGGGAACTGGAAAGCATTATGCTAAGCAAAATAAGCCAGGCAGTAAAAGACAAATACCATATGATCTCACTTTTAACAGGAACCTAAACAACAAAACAAACAAACAAGCAAAATATAATCAAAGGCACTGAAATAGAGAACAGGCTGACAATGACTAGAGGGGAGAGGGGAGGGAATTTCAGGGGAAAGGGGGAAAGGTTTATAGGAACAAGTATAAAGGACACATGGACAAAAACTAGGAGGGGGGGTGGAAATGGGAGAGAAGTGGGGAACCCTGGGTGGGGATGGGCTGGGATGGGAGTAAAAGACAGAAAACTGTACTTGAACAACAATTGAAAAAGAAAAAGAAAGAAAGAAAGAAAGAAAGAAAGAAAGAAAGAAAGAAAGAAAGAAAGAAAGAAAGAAAGAGGAAGAAAGAAAGAAAGAAAGAAAGAGAAAGAAAGAGAGAGAGAGAGAAAGAGAGAGAGAGAAAGAGAGAGAGAGAGAGAAAGATGAGAAGGCAAAAAGACATAAAAATCAATGAGTTCAAAACTGTTTTGATTAATGAGAAAAATCTCAATATGTGTATTGCATCAAATGAACAGTAGTTCAAAGGTGACTAAAGTGTAAACATGTAAGAATAAATACACAATTTTTATAAGTAAATTCATGTTTTGGGGTGTCTCCCCTCATAGACTCAACTATTCATTGCAGTTCTGTTTGTCAGTATTTATAGCTACGGAAATAGATGAATAAAATGTACTACATTTAACATATATACATGATAGAAGGTTATATACTGGTCAGAAATAATGAATAGATTTCAAAATATTATTTTAAGAAAAATAAGATTTATAGCATAAAACTATTTTTGTAATTTTTTAGTATGTTCAAGTGACACAATTTTTTTTATCTTTGCTTGTTTATTCCTATAAGTAAGTAAATGAAATCTGAGTCATAAAGCTAGGCAAAATTATGACCTCTGAGAAGATTTCACCCCCTAATGCCTAGAACTGTGACTATGTTGACTTGTATGGCAAAAGGGACTTTACAAATGTAATTAAGGTTTCTAACCACTTTACCTTAAAGTAGGGAGATTATTCTAGTTGTTGGGGTGAATCAGTGACCCCTTAAAATCAGAGAGAAAAGCAAAAGGGGCCATTGGAGAGATTCTAATAGGAGATATTCTAAGTACTGAAAAGATTTGAGACATCATTGCTAGCCTTGAAGATGAAAAGAGCTATAGGCCAGGGAAGGTGGGTGGCTTCTAGATACAAAGAATGACTCCTACCAACAACTAGCAAGAAACTCTATGCAACCAACAACCTGAATGAGCTAAAAATGAGATATATCCTATGTCCCCCAATAAGGACAACCCCATTAGACCCTCAGCAAAGAACCCAGCCAAATGTGATGGGCCTATGACCTACAGAAACTGTGACATTAGAAGTTCATGTTGTTTAAAGCTTCTATGTTAGTGGCAATTGTTAAAACAGCAGTAAAGTCACCAAGAATATATATAACACTGATAAGAGTTGGTACCTATAGAGGGAGGAGTAGAGACATGAAAAGAGGGAAAAGAGCAGCAAAAAGTAACAATAGAATAACAGAGGCTGATATTAATATTGTGTCATGAGTTGAGGATGTTGATCAACTGACTAGCTCAGTTCTGTGAAATTGAGGTAAAAAAATATTATGCAGGAAAAAAATCTTACTAACTATTTGTCCAGGAAATTTTCTCAGCCTATAGGATTTGGAGAGTTTTTGTCTGTTAGAAATTGTCTTTCTCAACCATGCTGGCTGGAGGGCTCAAAGGCTGACCTCAAGTGTCTAGCCCCTTATGAGTTTCCTTCATTGACCTCTGTCCATCTTTGCTTCTTTCTTAGTTTGATTCTGGTTCCTTCTCTCAGCACAGTGAAATTTCACATCAGCCTGGCCCATTAATTCTATGACAGATTCCATTTCTCTTTCTAACATTATCCCCAACCACACACAATTTCAGAAACTTCCTTCTTGGCCTTCCAAACAAGCAGCATATCTCTACTTACAAATGCATTGGATAACTAGTGTAGGATTTGAGTAATCTGGATTCTAGGCCTCTGAATGTTATGGTTTATAAAATTTAATCCACAGAAACTCTGGCCGGATGTCAATTGTTTCCCTAAAGTGAGAGAAAGGCCTGATGTTTCCAGTGAGCAATGGCTTTGCACATCATACATACACACACATGTGCACACATGCGCACAGACCTGCCATGGCTGTCCAAAAGCAGTAGGGCAGTGAAAAATCTATCCTGGTTCCTAGAATTGCCATCAGGAATCTATGTTTCTATCATTCATGAAGTGACTTTCCTCTGTCAAATCTAAGAATATCCTACAAGGTCTGAACTCTCATTTGATTTGTGCCCTGATCCCAGATGGAAAAAGCAACCCAGAGCACCTGTCTGCTCACATTTGTGACATTAATTATCAAGGAATTGGACACCAAGTCATTGCTAGTGAATGAATTATTACTAAAAACACTGTCCAGTAATGAAGTTAATGGGAGGTAATGTGACAGTCACTAGACTGGCACAGCTCTTTTCATTGCTGAAGAAAGAGAAATGGCCATCAAAGGCTTGTAACAGGTGGACTAATCTCTGTCAGGCAGTGTTTACGACACATTGCCTGGACTCTGTTCTTCTGGTTTCAGGAGTGGGCTGAGCTATGATCAGAGTGTTTGTGTTTCCTGTTAGAAGTCAGCATTGGCTGGTCAAAAGGGAGCTCCCTATGTTTTAACAATGCTAACAGTCTTATGATTCTCTGACCACAGGATGACCTTTGTACAAGCTGCCCACGTCTTTTCTTTCATCTAGAAAATTCCTATATGTCCTTCCATCCTCAACTTAAATTACTTCCAGGGAAAATTTTCTGTGAGTGCTCCAGGAGGATTTAGCCTACCCAAGATATCCCCAATGCCATGTTTAAATGTCTAGTGTTACTTCTCAAAATTGCCTTCTCCTGATTGTGTTAATGTATTTCCTGCTTCACTGAGAATGCCTCCTGAGAGGCAGGAGCCATGTGCTCCTCATTCTTTTATCACCAGCCCCTAGGAAAGCACCTCCATACTCCCTGCAAACATTTTATGAAAGGGGAAAGAGAAGAAGGTGGAAGGATAAAAGGAAGGGAGGAGGGATGGAAGGAAAGAGAGAAGGAGGCAAGATAGAGGAAGAAAGAAGAAAGGAACCAAGATCTAACCCACTTTCTGCAAAGTGTGACAGCAAATTATTTAACCCATTTAGTCTTAAATTTCCTTAAATTTCAAATGAAGGGGTCATCCTACTGCTCTGACTTCAGGGACTGGGGGAAGATATAGGAGATAAAGTAGATACAGGGTGGCACTTGGGACTCAGAGAAAGAATTTATAAATACAAAGGGTTCATAACCCTCTGTTGTGCTGGATAAAAACCACATGTTTTGACACTGTATAGAAACATCTCTCCATGTATACCTGTATATGGGCATCAGTGGGGCCACAAATGAACAAAGCCAGCTGGACTCAGCAGAAACAGCCAGACCTATATGAGGAGCCAATGACACTTTTGCACCAGGTGGGTTTCTTTCACTTTAGCATCATTCACTGAAATTGGCACAAAGTGAAAATCTTTAAGGAAAAATCTCTTGTTAGTTGCAAAAGTCTTTGGGTGAGAGAGAAAAGAGAAAAAGTGAAGGGTAATGGTTCTCCCCTTTATTGGTGCAGCTCTATGGTGGTGTGGATCTGGCAGCTGTTCTTGCAGCGCCACAAAATAAGGCCTGTTTCCAGATGACCCACTGTGTCCTAGGAATTAAAGCCATGGCTTTCCCCTGGGAGGAGCCCTGGGTGAGGAAGCTCCAAAGACTTAGAGGTGGCTGAAGGGACTCAGGAGCCAGAGAATGGGGGACTTCCTGTCCTCTTAACCTCTACCTCATCTCTCTACAACAAGAACTTCCTGACTTCCAAGCCAGGCAGAGAGTGAAAGAGATACACCCCAAACTCTTCAGAGCTGAGAACACACTATACCATGGAATTTGAAAAGACTGATGTCTTCTTCTTGAACATCAGCTGGGTTTATGTATTAGTCAAGATTCTCCAGAGAAACAGGGCAAATAGGGTGTGTGTCTGTGTGAGGGGGGAGAGAGAGAGAGAAAGAGAGAGAGAGAGAGAGAGAGAGAGAGAGAGAGAGAGAGAGAGAGAGAGACTGGTACTTATTATAAGGAATTGGCCCACTCAATTTTGAGGCTGAGAAGTCCCAGTATCTGCAGTTGGCAAGCTGCAAACCTAGGAGAGCCAATAGTGTAATTCCAGTCTGAGTCTGAAGGCCTGAGACCTGGGAGAGCTGATGGTGTGAGTTCTAGTCCAAAAGCCAGCTGGCTCAAGACCCAAGAAAAGCCTAAGTTTTCTAAGTTTGAAGGCTGGAAAGATCAATGTTCCAGCTTAAATAGTTAGGAAAGTTCCCTCATACTCAGCCTTTTTGTTTTGTTTAGGTCTTCATCTGATAAGATGAAGCCCATATGAGAGATAGCAATCTGCTTTATTCAGTCTATCAATTCAAATGTTAATATTATTCAGAATCACCCTCATAGATAAACCAGAATATTGTTTGGCCGTATATGTGAGCTCCTCATGGCTTACTCAAGTTAATGCATAAAATTAACCATCACAGCTTAGAGCTCATTTCTTCTATCCACCTACTGTGACAGCACCAATCACCCTAAATGGATACCTAGAGGCATCCTAGAGGTATGGGACCTCCTATAGTGCACATAGCATCTCCTCTGGAACATCACTCAGGGCACAAGCCTACCGCTTCAGTGAACCCTGCTGCTACCACAGTGCTATATGGACTCGCCCAGTTCTTAGGCATTCAGGCTTGAACTAAATCTATACCACCAGCTTTCCTGGACCTCCAGCTTGCAAACACCCGATAATGGAACTTCTCAGTCTCCATTATTATGTGATCACATTCCTCATAATATACCTCCTCCTATCAATCTATCTATTAATATGTATGTATGTATGTATGTATGTATGTATATACTCTCTAGCTATCTATCTCCTATTGGTTCTGTTTCTCTAGAGAACCCCAACTACCACAATGGTACAATAGGCTCTTATCCTAGCTGGTGGCTTCAATATTGAATATGGAGTGTGCCCTGGGCGAGATTTAGTCCTTGACACTAGGTTATGTGAACTAGGTTACAACCCTAAAAATTTTTTATTTCTCTCTGCCTGATTGGTTTATTTGCCTTGAAGGGTAAATATATAAATATTCATAGGACCTACAGCCTACCCCTGAACTCTAATTTCTACCAACCTATAGGCATATAGACCAGGAAAGACCAGGGGGTGAGCAGGAAGCAGAAACCAACTTCCCTGACATTGACACAATGTCTCTTAAAGAAAGAAACCATTCACTGTTTCTCACTCAATTCAGCTCTAGATAGGAGGCTCTTGGATGGTATCACTACAGCTTCTACAAGGTTCAATTAGTCAAGGCCAGAGATAGCCCAGCAGCCTCAACTTTCACAGGGCTAAAACAATTCTACAAAGTCATTGCATGGACCCTATGTGCTCGGGGAATTGGGTGATAGTGTTAACTTTCCAGAGGCCAAGGGATTCCAGGGTATAGGGCCTATGAGCTGTTGCAGTAACAATGCATATTCTTTGAATATGTCCTAAGGTATATAGTAGCTTATTAAGTCCTCATCTATACAAAATTACAAACAATACTTTAAGGAACTTCCATTTATGCCAAACCATTTACTAATATGACTTTATTAGCAGTCACAGACATAACTCTGGGCAACGGCTTCTTCTCTAGGGTGACTATTTACCTGTGACCCCAGCTCTGGCTATGCTGCCTGTTCAGGCCATTGAGTAGGGAATTGGAGTTGGCCTGAAACAACTCATTTGTAATGACTAGAGTATTAATTATAAGTAATTTGGAAAATGTCTTAGTGACTATGCGTGCATTGAGTGGAACCAATTAAACTGGTGAAGTCAGACACTCAGGAGGCAGGCAGCTAGCAGAGAGCTCAGGTGAGAAGTGAACTGAGAGTTGTCCACCAGGTGCCTCGCAGTCCTACATTAGCAAAAAGAGGCTGGCTTAACCTGAGCTAGTGATGTGAACCTGAAAGGAATGAAGCAGGGAACAGGGTCTGAGAGAAAGAGAAAGCTCCCATTATTTTTACAAAATTAAACACACTTATAAAAGTACTAAGGATATTACTAGCTATTATCTGACATTAGTATATGGGAGTTGATAATGGAAAGGGGTTCATGATCTCTTAGACTAAATTGGCGCATACTTAAGCAAAACACTTAAAATAAAGGCAAGGCAATTATCAAATGAGGTCAAATGCAGCTACATCCAATGTAACACTTGATGGAATTTTTCAGCCTAGTTTGTGATCTACCAGGTTCTCAAATGAGGCAAGCAGGAATTTAACAGGTAAATTCTTATACCAGTGCTGTTAACAATATAGCAATCTTACTAAGTTCACTCCTGGTAGCCCAAAATCTCCAAACTTCTAAGAAGTTGTATTACAGCTAAATTTCTATTCTCTTTTCATTTTATGGCATATGTTCAGTATAAATACAGTTGCATCATTTTGACATATTTTAGTTTCAAATCTTTTTTATCTCAATAGCTTATAGGTCTTTGATTCTTTTTCCTAGTTGTTTTTCCAGTATTTGTTTCCTATAACAGGGATCTGTAAATATTTTCTTAACAGGCCCAATTAATAAATATGTTAGGCTTTGTAGACGATATGGTTTCTGTCACAGCCACTCAAGTCTGCCTTTGCAGCACAAAAGCAGTCATAGACAATATGGCAACAAAAGGAGCATGGCTATATTCCAATTAACCTCTACTTACAAACCCAGTGGTGCAAATACGGCTGGCAGGCAGTAATTTGCCAACCTCTGTCCTATAGGAACTGAGTAAGAGACAAGATTCTCCTGAGAGTGAAGCCTGGTCAACCTCTACAGACTTCCCTATGGAGGAACACCTTCTTGCTACTATGAGAATTCAAACAGAGGGTAATGGGCCACTCTAGCTCTAACCCTAATGAAATGCTGGTGCACTTTAAAAAAATGAAGTCACGTCACATCCTTCTTCTGCTCAGAATCTCCCATCTCATTTAGAGTAAAAAATAAGCACTCAACATCTTCTGCTCATGCCCATGACTCTGGTATCATTTCCTTCCACTCTGCCCTCTCCCTGTTCCAGCTCCTTGCTTCCTCATATTCTTCCAAAAAGCCAGGAATACTCCTGCTTAGGATCTTGGCACTTAAAATCCTCTCTGCCTGAAATGTTCTTTCTCTAAAAATCTGCAGAGCTCACTCTCTCACTTCCTTAGGGTCTTTACTCAAAAGCCACCTTCTCGGTAAGGACTTCCCTGTTCTTCTCATCTGGCATTTTACTTGGCTTTGCATATTCCCTTTTCTGCTGAATTTCTTTTTCCCTTGGCACCTACCACAATGTAGCATAATCTATATATTCACTTTCTTAGCATTTATTTCTGAGTCCCTCCACACCACTTGAATACAGGCTTCTTAAGGGCAGTTTGCTTCATTGACTGCAGTATTCCCATTTACCTAGAATAGTGTTCAGGACGTAATCAATAAATATTTGTTAAATGGATGCATCCTGGACCATAATCCTAAGAGGATCCTCATTATACAGAGGCATTTTCAATTAAATAAGGCTTCTCTTTTGTCTGAGTACATATTCCCTTGCTTTTCGCGCTAGGCATCTGCCTGCCTGAGAAGATTAGAAATTGTTATAGAGTGAATGTAAAGAAAAAAACCCTGAAGTAGTATTCACTTTTGAAAGTCAAAATATAGATTGTTGAAACCGTGCAATAACTGGCAAGTCAAGCTATTGTCTTCAGAAAGCATTATCCAAATCTCTTTATCTCCTTTCGAACATCAACACCTGGTCTCAATCAACACCTGTACTCAATTATAGCTGTTTTTCTGTGGTGTGAAAGCCTGTTCCGTGAGGGAGAGGCTGTGGCAAAGGGAGGAGGAAGGAATGCCCAACCCTTGTTGGACCCTGGGTATGGTGAGACATAAGGGGATGAGGCACAAAGAACAGCATGGTTACCCTACCTCCCCTCTCTGGATTTAGGTGCAGAGAAGGAGAAGGTAAATTAGGTAAGTAGACAGAAAAAACTAATAGAAGGAGCCATTTGTTGTTACTTTCTGGTACTCTGGGCAGAATCTTGCTAATAGGCAGGTTCCACCAACCTGGGCCTTAGCCAGACATATTCCCTCAAGTGTCATCAAGCAGAAGACAGCCCTGAATTCAGATTGACTGAACCACATGGAGTTTCTGGGTGGTATGAATACTGAGGTGAGGTATGAGCAGTGAGGTATCTGAGGCAATGCCAGACGACCCCACAGTAGGGAGGAGGCATAAAACTTCTGACCAGCAGGCTGACCAGAGACATTCTAGGAGACTCAAGAGTAACATGCTGGTGGGAGCCAAGATGAGGCCAAGTCAGCTGGAGCTTCACTGGAATTGCTGGCTGAGCAGAGACACATGATGCTGATTGACACCAGCCACCCACTGCGGCATCAGATACACGTTAACCCAGTGACTGGGCAGATGAGAGAGTGGGCAGCTAGCACTAGCAGGAGGGCTGGGGAGCAATTCCTCACTGCAACAGACCCTGGCTAGATCCCATCCATCTTGTTTTCTCTTCTTGAACACATAGGAAAACTACATTTACTAGCTTGCTTTGTAGTTAGACTGAGACCTTGTGACCACGTACTGATAAATGGAACGTAAGCAATATTAACTTCCACCATGCACAATTACTTTATGCATTTTCATTCCAGAAAAGCACTAAGGTCATGTATTGGAGGGAGAGAAAGAGAGATGTTTTGAAGAAAAAAATAAAATTCGCCACTTGGAGAAAAGCTAGCCTTCCCACACAGAATAGTGACATAAAAAATAAATAGTCTGTGTTAAGCCACTGAGATTGGGGGATGGGGGTGTTTGTTATAAAAGCTAGCTTTATTTGTCCTGACTGATATATCTGCCCAACACCAAGCCATGGACTCCTCCCCCATATGCCCAAATGCCAAAGAGAGAGACACTATGAGATATCAGACTTTGTTTTTCCCTAAAGAGAAATTAAAAATTACCTGAAGGCATTATTTAACTTTTTAACTTTTAAAATTGGACTAAAGTTATATCAGACTGAATATTTAGTTAATTTATTTTTCCATTAAGTGGAAGTTTAGGAAAAAGACCAAGTTAATTACAGACAAAAGTAAAGTATCATATTTTATTCTTTTGCACATTTATGTTAAGTTGGAAGTAAAATTTGTGATCTCATTACACACAATTTGGAAGGAAGGTTTGAGCAGTAATTCTAAGATTCTAATTCTAGCTTCTCAGCTCTAATAAGAGGAGGAAAGTACAGAAAGAAAGAAGTGTGCTAGGGGCTATGCACAAGGCTTTCAAATTAATCCCAACATGGTATGACTTTTGCTCAACCTCCTATAAATCAATGACCTTGAGAAAGTCATTTAATGAATTTGAGCCTCTTTTCCTCACCTGAAATGGGGATGATACTACCTCTTCGCTAGAATTAGGACTTTTTTTTCTTTTCTTTTTTTTGAGATTTTATTTATTTATTTTTAGGGAGGGAAGAGAGGGAGTTAGAGAAACATCAATGTGCGGTTGCTGGGGGTTATGGCCTGCAACCCAGGAATGTACCCTGGCTGGGAATCGAACCTGGGACACTTTGGTTCCCAGCCCGTGCTCAATCCACTGAGCTACACCAGCTAGGGGTGAATTAGGACTTTTGTATCAATCACTTAGCTCCGTGTCTGACACAGGGTGCTTACATAATGATTTGTAGATTTAAAAAATCATAAAAATCAACAAAAAAGAAAGGCAAAAAATTCCAGAAATATGGAGCTGAAAAGAAACTTTTGTACTCTAGGCCCTGCCTCCTGAAGGGATATCATATTTTTCAACACTTAAGAAGGAATTTTTCTCCTCCCTAGTCTGATTCTCTCTCTCTCTCTCACTCACACACACAAACACACACACTCCCCATATAACAATTAGATTAAAATGTGCAATTAAAATCTTCTTTAAAAATAATTATGTCCTAGGTTCGGAACTTCACAAAGTTGCAATTCAACATCATAACCCTGCCACCTTCCAAATAGCCATCTGGGACAAGTGACAACATCCCATTGGGACTCCATATCTAATTAAAAAGAAAAAAAGGTCAATTTTCCCTTAAGTGGAATGTGACCCCACTTCACCCCTAAAGGGACTGATATGACTAAAGATGTACATGCAGAGAATGGATGACCACCCATGTAGGATGTTGGGAGAGGGAAAATGATACATTTTTTCTAACTGCCTTTGATCTGCCCAGCTGTGAGAAGTAACCTCTGGCTTCCTGCAGACCCAACACCACTAGTTTCTGAAACAGAAAGCCCACCCTGGAATTCCACAGGAGCCTACTCCCCAGATAAACGGTGTCAGTTGTGTCTAGAGTAGACTTTCTTCCCAGGACCCACTGCATGCTAGGACACAGCCTCCTAATTGCTCCCAGTAACTAGGAATTCAATTATGTCTTTAAATGATTTTTTATTTGACTAATCCCAACAGCATGTGTGTGTGCATATATAAAAATATATAATATATGTTTACATAATAAGTATACGTGTGTTTATATGAGGTCTGTCCAGAAAGTATCCAGCCACGTAATATGAAAAATCGAGATATTTATTGAAGAAGATACAAGAAACATTGTACATGGGACAATTGCACCTCAGTCATCTTCAAAGTAGACACCTTGAGACCTCACAGTTCTCTCAGTGTTTCTCCCACTGTTCAAAACACTCTAGGAAATCCTTTGTTGAAATCGCCTTCAGTTGCCCCAACATATTTTCCTAAACCTCATCGGTGGGCCAAAATCTCTCCCCTTTCAAAGGTGATTTTAGTTTTGGGAAAAGCCAGAATTTGCAAGGCACCAATTCTGGGCTGTGTCAGGGCTGAGTCACCTGGGTAATTTGATGTTTCGCCAAAAATCTCTGCACTAGATATGATGCATTAGCAGGTGCATTGTCGTGATGAAGTTGCCAATCATCAGTTGCCCAAAACTATGGTTGTTTTCACTGTATTGCACCCCTCATCCAATGAAGAGCTTTGAGGTAGTACTCATTAATTGTTTAGCCTGGGGGGCATATTCATGATGGACAACATCTTCCCTATCTAAAAACACAGTTAACATAGTCTTATACTTGCTGTGACTTTGCTACTTCTTCTTTGGGCATGGAGAACCAGGTGACTTCCATTAGGACAACTGGGTCTTCATTTCTGGATCATAGCCAAACATCCACAATTCATCTCTGATTATGACCTTGGAGAAATTTAGTTCATTGGTAGCAGTTTGAAATAAGTCATTAGCAACTGCATCACAATGTTCCTTCTGCTCTAGTATCAGAAGCTGCAGAACAAATTTTGCCATGACACATTTCATGCCAATACCCTGCATAAAAAAAACCTTGGACACAGTAGTTTTTGGAATCCCCAGATAAGCTTCTAGTTCTTGCATTGTCAGTCGATGATCTTTGTTGATTGCAGCCCATACATATTCATCATTCTTAGGTGTTCTGCTTGTTGCAGGCCTTCCACAAAGTAGATCACTTTCAACATATTCTCTACCGCCTTTGAAGCATTTGTGCCACACTTTTTTTTAATTTTATTGCTGCGCAAGTACAGTTGTCTGCCTTTCCCCTCTGCCACTCCCCTCCCATCCCAGAGAGCCCCACCTCCCTCCCCTGATTCCAACCCCCATTGGTTTTGTTAAAGTGTCCTTTATAGTTGTGACTGAAAATCCTCCCCCTCCCTCCTCCCTGCATTATCCCCTCCCACCTCCCCTTTGGTTATTGTCAGATTGTTCTTAATTTCAATGTCTCTGGTTATATTTTGCTTGCTTGTTTGTTTGTTTGTTTTGTTGATTAGGTTCCACTTAAAGGTGAGAGCATATGGTATTTGTCTTTCACTGCCTGGCTTATTTCACTTAGCATAATGCTTTCCAGTTCCATCCATGCTGTCACAAAGGACAGGAGCTCTTTATTCCATCATGTAAATGTACCATAGTTTTTTGATCCATTCATTTACTGATGCGCACTTAGGTTGCTTCCAGCACTTGGCTACTGTAAATTGTGCTGCTATGAACATTGGGGTGCACAGGTTCTTTTGGATTGGTGTTTCAGGGTTCTTAGGATATAATCCCAGCAGTGGAATTGCCAAGTCAAAAAGCAGTTCTATTTTTAGTTTTTTGAGGAAATTCCATACTGTTTTCCTCAGTGGCTGCACCAATCTGCATTCCCACCAACAGTACACTAGGGTTTCCTTTTCTTCACAACCTCTCCAATACTTGTTTGTTGGTTTGTTTATGATGTGTGCTACACTTTTATTTGTGCTGCACTCATTGCATTGTCCCCCAAAGCCTTCTGAATCATCCAAATATTTCTGTGGAGGAATGTTCAAGCAAAATTTGTTGCAGATTTTTTGCCCTACTTGCTCAGTCCTTTTGGTGCAACAACCACACAGTACATGTGCTCATTCAATGGCATCGACCACCCCACTGACTAGTGCAGTGAAGTAGTCAATATTCATTTATATACATTCCAGTCCACTCTCCTTGGCTGCCAGGTTACATCAATGTCACTCAAACCATTCTTGTTATATTAACAGCGGCTGAACTTTTTCCAGACAGAGGTTATATGTGTTTATGTGTGTTTATACACATATATATTTGAAAATAAGTTGTAAAAATAAGAACAAGATATTTTATTCCTTCTGTAAACACTGCTTACCATACTACATCTAGATTAATATTCAGCTCCCCCAGCTGACCATAGCTCTCAGGCAGATTCTTTACCAGTTAAAGTGGGGAAGCAGATGAGTAGCAAGGGCCTCAACTTGCTTTTCTCCCACCTTCCATTTGACATCTGACATATACTTGCATATACCTATGTTCTTCCCAATTCTCTTCTGACCAATTATCTTTACTCCTTTGCCCCATCTCATAAAACCAAGTAAAAATGCAAACAAGAGTGACATTAACAAAGAGATAACCTTTATTGTACTTTAACCTACAGAAAACAAAAATATTGCCAAGTATGAGTGTTGTTTTTAATTTTTTATTTTTATTTTAAAGAAATTATATACTTGGGGAACTTCTGGCCAAGATGGAGGCATAGGCAGACACACTGTGCCTCTTCACACAATCAAAAGAAGGACAACGACAATTTAAAAACAAAAAACAACCAGAACTGACAGAAAATTGAACTGTATGGAAGCCCGACAACAAAGGAGTTAAAGAAGAAACATTCATCCAGACCAGTAGGAGGGGCAGAAACGGGCAGTCAGGCAGAGAGGACTTAAAACAAGGTGGTGGCTGGAGGACTGGGGAAGGCAAGGTGAAGGCTGGTAGACCCAGCAAGGCAGCGGCTGGTGGAGTGGGTGGTCCCACATTTGTGTGCAGATAAACTGGGAGGAACAACTGGGGAGTGGGACAGGCTGCTCAACTCAGGGCCCCAGTGTGGGGAAATAAAGGCTTGAACCCCTGATTGAAAACACTGGTGGGAGCTGAGGCAGCAGCGGGAAAAACTCCCAACCTCACAGGAGAGTGCATTGGAGAGACCCACAGGGTCCTAGAATGTGCACAAACCCACCCACCCGGGAATCAGAACCAGAAGGGCCCAACTTGCTTGTGGGTAGCAGGGTAAGGGACTGAAAACCAGCAGAGAGTGGAGCAAGAGCCATTGTTCCCTCTCAGACCCCTTCCCCACATACAGCATCACAACGCAGAGACATGGGTTGCCCACACTGGTGAATACCTAATGCTCCACCCCTCACTATGTAACAGGCACACTGAGACAAAAATATATGTCCCAAATGAAAGAACAGATCAAAGCTTCAGAAAAAATACAACTAAGTGACAAAGAGATAGCCAACCTTTCTGATGCACAGTTGAAAACACTGGTAATCAGGATACTCACAGAATTGGTTGAATACGGTCGCAAATTAGATGAAAAAATAAAGGCTATGCTAAGTGAAATGTAGGAAAATGTACAGGGAACCAACAGTGAAAGGGAGGACACTGGTACTCAAATCAATGGTGTGGACCAGAAGGAAGAAAGATTCAACAAGTACAGAATGAAGAAACGAGAATTCAAAAAAAATGAGGAGAGACTTAGGAACATCCAGAGACTGCAGGACATCTTTAAATGTTCCAACATCCAAATCATAGGGGCACCAGAAGGAGAAAAGGAAGAGCAGCAAGTGGAAAAGTTATTTAAACAGATAATAAAGAAGAACTTCCCCAATCTGGCAAAGGAAATAGACTTCCAGGAAGTCTAGGAAACTCAAAAAGTCCCAAAGAAGTTGGATCCAAGTAGGAACACACCAAGGC
Organism: Phyllostomus discolor; assembly: GCF_004126475.2. Lineage (NCBI taxonomy): Eukaryota > Metazoa > Chordata > Mammalia > Chiroptera > Phyllostomidae > Phyllostomus > Phyllostomus discolor. The sequence continues at coordinate 7,823,138 of NC_040916.2, read as the reverse complement.
ACATCATAATTACATTAGCAAAGATTACAGATAAGGAGAGAATCTTAAAAGTGGCAAGAGAAAAGGAGACAGTTACCAACAAGGCAGTGTACTTAAGACTGTCAGCTGATTTCTCAAAAGAGACCTTACAGGCAAGAAGGGACTGGAGAGAACTATTCCAAGTCATGAAAGGCAAGGACCTACATCCAAGATTACTCTATCCAGCAAAGCTTTCATTTAGAATGGAAGGGCAGATAAAGTTCTTCCCAGATAAGATCAAGTTAAAGGAGCTCAGCATCACCAAGTCCTTATTACATGAAATGTTAAAAGGATTTATCTAAAAAAAGATAAAAAATAAGAACAGTAAAATGACAACAAACTCACAATTATTAACAATCACACCTAAAACAAAAACAAAAACAAACTAAGCAAACAACTAGAACAGGAACAGAATCACAGAAATGGAGATCACATAGAGTGTTATCAGCAGGGTAGTGGAAGGCGGAGAGAGGGGGAAATGGTACAGAGAATAAACAGCATAAATGGTAGGTAGAAAATAGACAGTGGGAGAGGTTAATAATAGTATAGGAAATGTAGAAGCCAAAGAACTTATATGTATGACCCATGGACATGAACTAAAGAGGGGGAATGTGGGTGGGAGGGGGTGTGCAGGGCAAAGGGGGGGATGGGACAACTTTAATAGCATAATCAATGAAATATATTTAAAAATATAAATAAATAAAAAAGAAATTATATACTTGGCAAGTGAGTGTTGCTCACCGGGATATCATGACAAGAGACTTGGAACCACTGTATAGCTGGTTTTCATGATGGTAGAACACCATTTACCGGGTGTTATTTATGTCACGCAGTTTATGTACACTGTCTCACTTGATCTTTTCAGTAACCCTATGAGGAGTTTATCAGAGAGGAAACAGAGGCAGAAAGAGGTTAACTGTCCAGCCCTAAATCCTAGGGTTAATGAGAGGTTTCACAAGCAGTACTGTTACCAGAACCCTTGCAGTTAACATTATTCTTGAGTACCTATTTTTCTAAAGGAGTCCAAAAGGGAAGCACTTTTGACCACTGCTAAGTTATTTTGAATTTTTGCCATTACTCTCATTATTGATATGGAAGGCTCAGTGAGGTCAGCTATTAAAATTCTACCACTGTTTGAAATTTTTAAAAAGCAGACTGCGTTCCAACTGGGCCACTCAGGAGGTCCATGTGTTTTTTTGCTTGTTTATCTCAATAACTTGACTGCAAATGTGTAGTGATTAAAAATCTCTGACTTTCAAGCCAGACTGCCTGGATTTAAGCCCTGGCATCACCTCTAACTAACTGAGATGACCTGGGCAAGTTGTCTAAACGCCCCATGGCTGTTTCCTCTCACCTGTTAAATGGGAAGGACAATAGTACCTCTCTATGAGTTAATACATGTAAGCACTTAGTATGTTGCCAGGCACATAGTAGAAATTACTTATGTCTTCACTATTATTATTCCTAGATCTCAGGAAAAACTTTGTATCAAATGTATGTCAGTCTGCCATCTTGAAATAAAAAGAGAGCAAAGAAAAAGATTGTGGCGTAAAAAGCTAACATCTAATGACTACCATCTCTCTAACAAGGATTATACAACCTCTAAACACTCAGTGAGGTGGGCTTTATGATCTCTGAATCCCTGTGCATATCAAACATTAGCAGAACCCATAGATTCACGAGTAGGTGGTGAAGCAAGGATGCAAACCCAGTTGATCTATCTTCTAAGCCTTACTCTACCCACAAAAACATGCTACAGATCTTCTGTAATTTTAACTAAACTCAGTGACATTTAAGAAGAGATTGATGAGAAAAATCTCATGAGGAAAAACATGGCTCTTTGCCATTTAAAAATACCAGAAATGAGCACATTAGTCTTAGCATTTGCATTGGATTTAAACTATTTCTTTATATTGGATAATGTGTGACGTGAATTACAAATGAGGACTTACAAAATGCTGTGCCCTGTGTTGGCCATGGAGTGGCTATGAATGATCCCTACCTCAAGTAATTTATGGTCTACTAAAGGAGATATGACAGACAATATTTAACTCATTGTGGATTTAATATATGGTGTAATGAATATGGAATGGATTATCCCAAATGAAGAAGAAATTTTGAGCAAAAATATTGAAAGAGGGAAAAAAAGAGTGAGGTAAGTTTGAATTGTAATGAATGGTCCTCTTTACAAAGTTGTCAGTTATTATAAAATTTCTGAAATTCCGGTAGGAACTCAGGCAGGTAGGCAGAAGGAAGGAAGATTTGGCTCCATATCAGACTACAGACACCAACACAAGTGATTTGCTGAAACTTTCGGTAAATTACACATCCAAGAAATACATACCCCTCAGATCAGAGGCTCCAGGGCCACAATGATTTCTCCATGGACATCATTCAGGACCCACCAGGAATCAGGATCTCTACCCACAAAGAGATTGGACTGTCAGGCACCTAAGGCAATTAGAAGTCAGCTGCTTCAGTTTCCTGTGGCTGCTAAAACAAGTACTACAAACTAGGTAGCTTAAAACAACAGAAATTTATTCTATCACAGCTCTAGAGGCCAGAAGTCACCAGGTCCATGCTGTCACTGAAGCCTATGAAGAAAAATTATTCTTTGTCTCTTCCAGCATCTGGTGGCTCCAGGTGCTTCTTGGCTCGTGGCGGCATCACTCCAGTCTCCGTCTCCATCTTCCATGGAGGAACTTCCGTGGTCCTCTTCACTAAATTGTCAGAATTTCTAAAATTCTGGCAGGAATTCAAGCAGGAGGGCAGAAGTCGTTGGATTTGGGGGGACCCAAAACCCAAGATGATTTCATCTTGAGATCCTTAACTAATACATCTATAAAAACACTATTTCCAAATAAGGTTACATTCTGAGGTTCCACGTTCTAATATTTGGAGAACAGTATCCAGCCCACCACAGTAACCATGAGAACAAAAAAGCAAGAGCCAATGTTAGCAGTCACCTCTGCCACCACTTCCTTGATGCCAGGCATAACCAGTGACAGCCCCAGATACCCACTCTGGGGCCACACAGGATCCTTTTACCCCCGTGTCATTTCTGCTGGTTTTGCCTCTTTTGACAGATCAGGTGAGTGCATTCCAGAAGTCATCATTTTGAAGGGAGAATAAAATTTATTTTGAACACATGCTCCATTGAGCAGCATTCTGAGAGACAGCTCATGTACTCCTCTTCCCAGAGGGCTATCCTCCACTGGTGGTAAAAACACTCAGAAGGAAATGCTGAGCTAGGGAACCATGACCTCCCATTAGACACGCTAGGTGGAAAACATGCCACACAGAGATAAGGAGCAGGGGACCAATGGGAGCATGCCTCTGGGGCACCACACTCAGTCTCTCATCAGCCTGAATGACACAGACAGAAGTGCCAAGGAAATGGATCTTTTTTACTGGTGACTAAGTGATGGTCTTGACCCGAAAACAGGTGGGCAAACAGCTTGGGAACATGTGCTTCCAGAACAATCCCAGGTTCTGCAGAGTTCTGATTCTCTAATCAGCACCACAAACTTAAGCATGTTATTTTTCTCTGATTGTTTCAAACAGAGCAGTTTAAACTGAGCCTGTGGTTAGACTCATGGGAGAGTAAGAATTCCCTGAAAATGAATGCCAACTCTTCTGTATATTCACCCAGGCATTTTTCAGAGCATAGGATCTACAGGGTTTTTCAATACTTAAAGGGGCCTCGTTCTCTCACCCCCCAAAAATTAAGAACCACCAGTTTTTTCGTCTCCTCTATGTGAATTTCTAGACGGAGCTTTTGTTCCTTTGTCCCAGATATAATGCTAGACATTAGGGAGGAGGTATTGAATAAATATTTAATTTCTTGATTGATTTAGATTTAAGAACAGCCAGTCAACAATCTTAAGTCCTCTCCGTGCTTTATCACAGATCTTTTGGGGGAGAGCTATGATGTAAATTATTGAGATCTGAACAGGGAAGTTAAGCTGTTTGTTCCTTATAGCATCTGACATTCTATAAAACAGAACTGTTCACAGAGCAGACAATTGACATTTTTGATCTGGCTGGTCAGCATTTAATGGAACCCTTGTAGGCTGCTATAAGGGGGCTGGAACTCTGGAATCACATTACTTGATCTTTATCTAAGAAGAATTATTAAATATTAGCTCATTCTATATATTGTTTTAGTGGTCTAATGGAAAAACTTTCCTGACTTGATAAGCTCAGGGGGAAAAAAGGCAAACTCTAATGAGGACAAAGTCAATGGACTTCTTTTTGTATGATCCATGAGCTTAAAAATTGTTTTTTACATTTTAAGAAGATTATAAAAAGAAAAACAAAAAGCTATCCCTCCCCTCCAAAAAAAAAAGAATTTTCAACAACAGAGCACAAAATATTTATTGCCTAACCTTTTACAGAAAAAGTCTGCCAACCCTGGCCTATATTATAATGAAATGAAACTCAGCTCTTCAACCATGGTTTCAGAAATTCAGATAGTATAGAGTAGGGGTTAAATAAGAAGTTAATCATAGTGGAAATGACTGAGTTTAAATCCTGGCTCCATCACCTACTAGCTAGTTACCCTGGGCCTCAGTCTCTTTGCCTGCGAAATGGGGATAGTGCAAATCCCTCCTCCATTACTGTTGTCAGAATAAGACAACAATTACCCTTTTAAGGCACTTCATAGCTTAGCACATAATGGAACTAATACTCAATAAATCCCGATAGTATTTAAATGTACTTTATAAAACACTTTCAGGCAAGGAGAGGAATCTGAACTAATATATCCTGAATAGTAAACACTGCTCAGTATTTAAACGCTTTTAGTGAACAGCACACTAAAAGTGTTCTAAATCTTAGAGACACTTCAAAATACCATCTACCCCATCTCTCAACCCTGAAGCTGATACAAATCCAAATTTTATTGATGAGAAAACTGATGTTGGAGAGCTTCATTAATTTACCAAAAATCACAGTCTCCTGCTCCTGACATCAGAGTGCCTATTGTAATGTGGGGAAATTATGTCATTCTTACTTATTCAAAATTTGTTCATTCACTCATTCAATACATATTTTAAAAGCAGCTGTCACATGTCAAGCCCTGCATGAGTGGGACTAAAGGAGGTTGACAAACAAATAAATGCAAAGTATGAAGTGCTGCACATTCAAATAGAAGCTTGTGTAGGAGAAAGGGACAAGACCAGACTCTGGACTGAGGAGGCGCACGCCAGGCAGAAGGAGCAGCATGAGCAGAGGCCCAGGGATATAAAGGAATGCAGCATGTTCTGAGAATGGCGGGAAGTTTGGCATAAGGTAAGGGGACTGTGTGAGGAAAAGCGGAGGCCAGAGCATAAAAGGCCATGTATGATATGCTGCGGAGTTTGAACCCCATTCTGTAACTGCTATTTTTTCAGTTGTTAGCAAGGGAACTACACGGTTTACACTTCAGAAAAATTATTCTGAAAGCAACAAACTGTGTGAGGGACGGGTGTGGGGAGCAGACTGGAGGCAAGGAGAGCAATCAGGGGACTATCACAAAAGACCAGATCAGAAAGAATAACAGCCCGAGCCAGAATAAAAACTACTTAGAATATCAGGAAAGGAGAGAGAGAGGCTGAAAGTGGGGTCTACAGAAGTCCATATTCACTTAGAGAGTGGCATGCTAAAGAGAGGAATGAGTATACAACAAACCCTAGATTTCAAGTTTAACAAGCGGGTAATGGAATGACTTATTCAAAAGAGACAAAAAAAAAAGACAATCCACTTTGGGAGAAAAAGTTATTTGGTCAGTTTGGGACATGGTGAATTTGAAAGACCTGTGAGGTATCCAGGTGGTGATATCTGGTGTACATCACTGAGGCCCAGGCCAAAGATCCAGGCTGGAGACATACATGTATGAAAAAACAAAACAGAGAAAACAGATGGAAACCAGGAAATTGATGCATTTTTCAAGTCAAGTAAGAACCTAAGGAATGCTAATGTTTTAGGAGTTCACCAAGAAAGAAAACACAAAAGATAAATGTAATACTGCAATCAAGAACAACATATCAAGATGGTTATGAATATCCAACAAAAATGCAAGCTCCAAAGCCAGGTGAGGGCAGGGATTCAGAAAGAATGAGTTTGGGACAATGTCTCCTGCTACACAAAGGTATAAGGAGTTGAGAAGTGATGAGTATTTTGTTTAGAAATGAGGAGGCCCCTGTTGAGATTTGAGAGAGCCCTTCCTCAGGGGTGACATGAATTCAGAGCCTGGCCACAGGACACAAGACATACAGGGATGAAGGAGGGGCGAGCAAGTGGAAAGAGCAGGTGGAGCAATCCTGGAACTTGGACATGACGGGGGCACAGTGACCACAAATGGAAAATGATACAAGACAAAGCTGCTGTTCCTTCTGCATTTTGTTTGTTTGCTTTTGAAACATACAGAATTTTTATAGGCTTTACAAAGTGCCAGAAAAGGGGAAAATTCTGGAAATATATGAGGAAGGAGAAGAATAATGGAACAGGCTTTCACATGGTCAGGGAGGGCAAGTGATGAGTGGAGGTGGAGGCCAGACGTGCTCTCCTGCTCTCCTCCCATCACCCCCTTGCCTCCATTCCAATGTCCACAGAAACATCACTTCCTCAGGTCAACACTCTCTACATTTATTACTTTTATTATTTATCCACTGTTCCCATTAATAATCCAGGCTCTGGATCCACATTTCTTAAAGCCAAATCCTGGCTCCACCACTGTCTAGTCATGGGGATTTGAACAGTTACTTCATCTCTCTGTGCTTTGGTTTACTGACCTGCTAAACACAGATGACAGTAGGACCTACCTCAAAGGATTATTGAGAAAATTAAGTAGACTAAAATGCGTAAAGTGCATTGAACAGACCCAGGTATTCCGTAGGTATGAAACAAATTGAGATTGTATCCATTTTTTTTACTGCTTTTCTTTTTTTAAAATAATTATGAGCTTTTTTTAAGATTATTTATTTATTTATTTTTAGAGAGGGAAGGGAGGGAGAAAGAGAGAGAGAGAGAGAGAGAAACATCAATGTGTGGTTGCTGGGGGTCGTGGCCTGCAACTCAGGCATGTGCCCTGAGTATGAATTGAACCTGCGATGCTTTGGTTCAAAGCCCACGCTCAATCCACTGAACTACGCCAGCCAGGGCACTGCTTTTCTTTATAGTAGCATTTATCAACAATTTTAATTTACTAAATAATTATATAATCAATTATTTAAATCATGACACCTCTAATTAAATATAAGATCCCTAAAGACCTAAGGGAGTCCTTCTCCTTCCTCATTATATTCTAAGGGACCAGCAAGGGCTAAGCCATCAAGGAGTATTTGTGAAGCCAACAGAATTTACCTGACCAAGAATAATGAGGGGAATAGAAAGAGATCGGTAGATAAGATGCACCAAGAGGACTTGACTAAAGAGGAAGTGAGGTATGAAGGGGGCTTGGTGACTTTGGATAATAGTGAAAGCAAAATAAGAAACAATTTCAGCCCTGGCTGGTATGGCTCAATGGATTGAGTACTGGCTTGTGAACCAAAGGGTTGCTGGTTTGATTCCCTATCAGGGCACATGCCTAGGTTGCAGGCCAGGTCCCCAGTAGGGGGTGTGTGAGAGGCAACCACACATTGATGTTTCTCTCCCTCTCTTTCTCCTTCCCTTCTCCTCCCTCTAAAAATAAATAAATTAATTAATTAAATATTTTTTAAAAAGAAGAAGAAACAAGTTCAAATAATAAGAGATCTTTATCAGAGATTGGCAAGTATTTGAAGTTTAGTGTCCCATTCAGAAAAAGAAAGAAAAATATTATTCATGCTAATTATAAGGTGGTGAAGTTGATTGCCTAGGTATAGACATGTTCTTACTAACGTGTCCACCTGGATGGAGAGCAGCCTTGTCTCTCAGTTCGGGTGAAGCTTTTGTGTTCCTTTCCTCCCTACCTCTGTGAGTGTGCGGAAGTGCCTCAATTATTTCAATTTGAAAATGGGAATGATAAGACTTTTTTGCCAACCTTGGATGGGTAAATGAAATTGTGTGTATAAAGTACAAGGTACATAGTAGGTAGTCAATAGGTTGTAGCTGCTCTTACTGGTAAAATGAATTATTCATGTAAAGTAGATGTGTTCCTGAGTGATTGCATGCAAATCAGTTGATACTTGAAATGCACAGCTATGTTTGCTCAATAAAAGAATCTAATGTAGAAGCCTTTTGTAAAACATAAAATCACTCTGTGAAGTAGTGACCCCCCATTATTTAATTTGTGTAGTTCTTTTATTAATGCTGAAGTATGATAATGCATAATAATGTGATTATACTGTTGGCACGTATGAGCAAAATTATACACTTGTCACATGGGTCCAGGTCCCTCCTAGGGTAATTTCCAGAAAAAAAGAGAGCCTTGTCTCAGTCTAGAGACCAGAGCTGAGCTTAAAGTCCTATAAGACCACAGAACCGTCTTTTCTCAGCTTCGACCATGAAGGTGTGGTAGTGTTTAAGAGAGAAAAATAGGGTAGAGCACCATAAACCCTGGATTTTAATCTTCACTCAAGTAGTTAGTAACTCACATGGCCTCGAGCTAGTTAATTAATGTATGAGCCTTAGTTTCTTCACCTGTGAAGTGGCCTTTATACTATCCATCACATAGGGTTGCTAGAAAGGGGGAATAAAATATTGTATGTCAAATACTTTAGAGAGTGTCTGGCACAGAATAGCAGTTATTAAAGGGCAGGCATTTCCTCCTCATTCCTCGACAAACCCACATGCAGATACAGGCTAAGATATAAGAAATAGAAATCCCAGGCAGAGGGCTACCTGAAGTTTGCAAGACCTTTGGTGATAGAAGGTAGAAGCTGCAGCCCTTAGAACGGGTGGTATCAGGAATGGGAAATGAGCTAAATATTAAAATATGTCTTGTGTTCCCCAGGCTCTTTCACTCCGGTTCCCTTTTGGTATTAGTAAAGCCTTTCCAAAGGCCCATCTTGCCTGTATGGAAGCAGGGGCCCTGAGGAAGGCATTTGTGCCTAGCTCAGGCCCAAGAAGAAAGGTGGAGCAAGCCAGACGACTGGGCCAACACCTGGGCAAACACAAAGCAAGAGAACCCTGGGTATGACGATGTGGGCAGCACCTGGCCTGTGTCCCCTTCTGTATAAAGACCTCCCCCTCCCCAAGGGCTGAGATTGAATTCGTAAGGGGGGGGTTCCATTTATGTCTCTCCAGATAACATCTGAGTAAAATTTAACTATTTCCTAGGGTTTACCTAGGACATGCCTGATTGTGCTAAGAGCTTCTTGCCTCATCACCTAATTATCAGGTGAAAAAAAAAAAGCAAAGAAAGAAGCCTCAGGGCCATTATCTATAGAAGGGCAGGACAGGTGATAAAAGTCTTCGTGAAGCCCCCTCAGCTACTCTCCTCTTTCTCAGGCCCTATAGACTTGACAGCTAATCTTCTAAATGCAGCCAGGATGGCCAGCCCCTGCTACACTGGGAGCTGGGGGCTCTCTCAATGCTCATCAGTCAGTCCTTTCCTGGGGCTGCCTCTCCAAAGGCCCATTGGCCAGAGCAGCCTCTCAGTTGCTGGAAGACAGCCCAGTCAGGGCCTCAGACAACACAGTCTTGCTCCAGCCCCAACCTCCCCTGCTCTACTCCCCAGGTTTAATTTCATTTTCATCAGAAGCATAAAGAAGGACATTTTCAACAGATCAAAGGGACATAGTGAACATGAAAGAAACTGTCACAGGGCAGGAGCAGGTGATGTGATACCCAAGAGAAAGATGAGATGCTTTCAGGGGTGCTTTGGAGACTGGGAAACAGTGTGGCCTGAAGCTCTCCTTGGGAGATGCAGAAGTCAGCAAACAGACTGTGCATTCTGGAGCCTGGGCCATTACTGACCTGAGTGAGCTGGTTCTGCAGAATAGAGCCAATGCTGGGAGCACTGAGGCCAGCAACCCCATTACCTTCCATGCCCTCCACCCTTACCACTGTGTAGCCTGCTTCTCAGAATTAAGAGAAGTCTAAGGCATTGTTCCATTATCTGTGTACTGCAGGGGTATATGGTATAGTCGAAAGATAAGACTATTAAAAACAGTGAATAACATTTGCTTACTTATTCAGAAGTGCAACCATCCAGAACACAGGCATCAGCAAAGAAGAACTCTGAATCATAGTATGTGTCAAAAAAGGCCTTGCCCAAAACAAAGGCAGATTCTGGGCTGCTGGTGATTAACTATATTTTCATCTAAGGGATAGTTGCATGGATATTTACTTTGTGAAAATTCATGGAGCTATGCACCTATGATTTGTGTACTTTATCTCTATTTTTTTTAAGTTTACAAAAAATTTCCTGCTCTAAAATTACAAAATTTTATATAGAGGAAAATTCCTTTTTCCCTCCCTCAGTCTTATTTATTCTTGTTTTAGATAAAATTCAAGCAAAGAGAAATACATAATTTCTTGGCCCTCAACAGTTGTCATAAAATGGAAGTTATCAGATGTAGGTAGAGGGCAGTGGGAGATTCTACTAGTTTCAAGTACAAGAAAAATGTGAAAAATCTGGCATTAAAAAAAGGAGGTACAGAGAATAGAGAGAAAAAGACAAAAATATAAAAATCAGACCCAAGAAGATGCAAAATAAAGCCATATCAATCTTAGCAAAGAAGCAAACGGTTGTATAAAACTACAAAGCCCCAAGAAGCATTAAAATTTAGCTTGTTTCCCTAGTCATGGGGCCTTGGGCAAGTCATTTAACCCCTCGGATCCTGGCATCCTCATTTCTGAAATGAAATAATAATTATGCCTATCTTGCCAGGTTGTTTTGAAGATTAAAGATTAGTGTTCACATGCAATAGACATTCACAAGTTATTACTTCCTAAGTATTATTATTTGGACATATTTTACTAGTGAAATATAATTTCAACCAATTGCCCAAAAGGCTGTGGTAGACTCTGGGACATATCAGGAAGATAAAATGTGTTCCTCGCTGTCAAGTGACATAAAATCAAATGAACAGGACATAAAGATAGAGCTCAAACTGAAGTCAGAATATGCAAACATTTTGAAAAGAGTACTCCACAAAAGGAAAAACAAAATGAAACACAGTTAGTGCTTACTATATACCAAACAGTGTATTAAGTACTTTACATATATTAATACATTTAATCCTATGACAACCCAATGGGGCAAGTAGTATTCTTATTCCTATACTTAACAGGTGAGAAAACTAAGGTACAGGAAAGTTAAATAATTTTTTTGGAGTCATTAAAACAGCAGAGTCCTCAAGTCCAAGCTGCCTGGCTTGAATGCATGCTACTATCCATTTATCTTGTCAGGGCCAGGAAATTATGTAATACATACTTTTCTAGTATATCTAAAATAGTGTCTGAGTGAGGGCCTAAAGGATTCTCTATAGGCAAATGTCATAAATTAATTATGATAATGTTTTTACTTATTAATCAGTCTTATTGAGATATAATTTATGTACAAGAAAATGCACCCATTTTAAGTGTGCAATTCAATGAGCTTTGACAAATGTATAACCTCATGTAACCACCATCCTCCCAAAAAATGTAGAATAATTCCATCAGCCAAGAAGTTTCACTCAGGTTGCTTTGCAGTTAGTCCCAGTCCCTCCAGAACCCAGACAACCACAGATCTGTTTCTTTCATTATACATTCCTTTGACTGTTCTAGAACTTTATGTAAAGGGAGTCATATCAAATGTGTCTTTTATATCTGGTTTATTTCTGTCAGCATAATATTTTTAAGATTTATCCATGTTATTGTATAGATTAATAGTTCATTCCTTTAATGCTTAGCTGAATTCCATTTTAAATAGATATCACAGTTGGTTTATCCATTCATCATTTGATGGATATTTGAGTTGCTATTGGTTTGAGGCTAATGTACATAAAACCACTGTGAATATTTAGGTGCAAATTTCAGTAAGGACATGTGTTTTAACTTATTTGGAGTAAAAGAGCTCAGAATGAAATTATTGGACCATAAGTTAAATATATGTTTAACTTAACAAGAAACTACCAAACCACTTTCCCAAGTTATTATATTGTTTTACATTCCCACCAGCAATGTCTGAGAGTTCAAGGTGTTCCACAGCCTCACCAACACTTGGGGTTGTCAGCTTTCATTTTAGCTGTTCTATTTGTAATATAATATGTATTGTGTTGCAGTTTTAATAATGTTGAGTATACTTTATGTGATTTTTGGCCATTTGTATGTACTATAAATAAAACTTTCTAGCCATTTTTATATTAGGGCACTCACTTTCTTTTTATTAAGTTTAAAAGTTCTTCTGGATACAAACAAGTCCTTTTTCAGATATGTGTAGTGTGAATACTTTCTCCCAGTCTGTGGCTTAAGGGCAACAATTGTTTAATAATCTGTTTAATACTCACCTTTCTCCCTAAGGAAATACCTGAATTGTTCAAAGAAAGATGGTAGAATGTAGAAAATTAGAAAAGGTGAAATAAGCATAAAGATAAAAAAGAAAACAAAAATAATATTTTAAGTACAAGATGGATTCTGAGTTAAAGGTGTGTGGAATAGTAAGGTAGATAAGCAACTTGGTCAGGAAGATGACAGGCTCAGAAATTTGGAATTTATTTTACAAGTAGTGGGAAACCATAAAGTTTTTTCAATAGGCAACTGATATAATCAAAGATCTGAAGTAGAAAATGTATTAAAAGCCATAGAAATAACCATTTTAATGGCCTGATAATAAAAGTAGAGAATCCAGTTAGGAGACAATTTCAACAATCCAAGTGAGAGAAAATTGGGTTCTGAACCAAAGTAATAAAAATAAGTTATAATTTGTGGGACTCAATCAACAGGTCTTAAAACTATGGGAGGTTAGGGATGAAGGAGCGAGTTTAGATGATGAAGACCCTGAGTTTCTAAACTGGGTGACTGACAGACTAATAACACCACATCACAGCTCAAAACGGTATGAGGAGTTGCTGCTTCTAGGAACATATGAGTCAGAATTTAGGCATGTGTTTTGAGGTCTCTGGATCCTCTAGGTAGTCACACCTGCCCCTTGATAATCTGAAATGTTTTTTTTTTCTCTAAGAGGAAATGGGTTTAATGTTGAACCACAGATCATCTGCAATATACAGTAGAAGATCATTGAGACCATGGAAATACAATCATTTCGATTTAGAACAATGAAAATAAAAGGAGAATGTCTGTGATATTTAATATGTAAGATGAAGAACAAGAGTAGGTTAAGGGAGCTGAGAAGAAAATGATCCAAAAAGTAGGAAGAAAACTGAAGAATTCATGTTGTGAATGCCTAGAAATGTTTCAAACAGTGGGCTGTCACTGTCGTCAAATGCTTCTGAGAGGCTGAGAATTTGAAGCCATTGAGAAAAGTGTGTATTATGTTTAACATACTCTATGCTCAACATATTCTAGGGAGATATGTGCCGTATTTTTTAAAATCTTCTTTTTATATGCTATATATTTTTACAACATTTTCACGTTAAAGTTAACTTGTAAAATAATTTGTGAGCAAAAAACATGGAATTCCCTGGTGGCAAATGAACCAATGGAGAGGTTTTCAAACTTTTTTTTCAACTAGAGAACTTTCTTCAAACCAAGTCTTACTCAAAAGCTCAATTTCTAAAACAGATAGAAAAGAAACTGCTCTAATTAACACAAAATGGAATGGGAACAGAGCCTCCACTACCCTATGAGCCCTCCATGGTTAATAGATAATGGTGATAGATAGATAGATGATAGATAGATGGATGGATGGATGAATGGATGGATGGATAGATAGATAGATAGATAGATCAAGTTTTTAACTCCTTCATATCCCTAACACAATCTCCTTCAGTGCAGGGACATTATCTATCTCACTCACCACTATCTTATTAGAACCTAAGATAATACCTCCCACTTGTTAGCACTAAAAAAAATTAAATTAATCTAAACCTCCCAACAATAGTACAATAGAAAAAAAAACAAAGAAAACTGACATGTATTGACTGTCTACTATAGAGAGAATTCTGGGTTATTTGAAATCATTTGAATTTACTGTATGTAACAACCCTATCAGCACATATTATAATCCACATGGTATATATAAGGAAATACCACTTGAAGAGCTTCCCAAAAGACACACAAGTTGGCAGACCTAGAAATCCAACCAGAAGCATTTAGTGCCAATTATGCATGGCATTTCTTTCCTACACCACCATGTCATGCCACTCTTCCCATTGCACTCACGGATAATAAATAACCTGGCTTCTGAGGGTTGCTCTGGAACAACTTAAGTAAGCTGTGACTCCCTGTTGGGAAGCTCTTTATACTAGATGACAGGGATACAATTGAGAAAGGATAGAGAACAGTAGAGCAGCAATAATAATTCAGCTCTTGCTGATGGTGTAGGTGTTTGGGATGAGAAGAGTGGTCAGGCTAAATCAATACAGAGCAAACTTTGTTCTAATAAAAGGCTTTTATACACACTCTCACCCCAACGTGGGTTAATGGGGGAAATGCCATGGGTTCTCTGGGCTAAACCAACACACATTAATTTGCAGCAGGATGTCTGGTTGGTTCTTAACAGTTTTATCAGTTATCTACAACTGTGAAAAACCACTCTGAAACATAGAGACCTAACAGAACAACTACCTGTTTATATATCACATTTCTGTGGATGGGTAATTGGGGCTGTGATCAGTTTATTGGTTCTGCTAACCTGAGCCCAGCTTGGCTGATGTTGGTGAAACTTGTACATGCATCTATAGTCAACTTCTAGACTGGCACATTGGTTTGCTAGGGCTACCATAACAAAGTACCATGGATTGTGTGGCTTAAGCAACAGAAATCTATTTTCTCACAGCTCTGGAGGCTAAGAATTCTAATACCAAAGTGTCAACAGGGCTGATGTCTTCTGAAGACACTCCCCTTGGCTTATTAGGTGGCCATCTTTTCCCTTATTTTCACATGGTCTTTCTTCTGTACACACATGTCTGTGTCCAAATTTTCTCTTCCTATGAGGGCACCAGTTATATTGGATTAGGCCAACCTGAAGACTTCATCTTACCTTAACTACCTGTTTAAAGATAGATATCTAAACACAGTTACATTCTGAGATTCTTGGGGTCAGGACTTCACCATATATATTTTGAGTGAAACATGATTCAACCCATAATAGCTGACAGTTATCTGGGTCATCTAAGACGTTTCAGCTGGAATGGCTTGTCTCTGCTCTACATGGTCTCTCATCCTCCAGAAGGCTAACCTAGATCTGTTCACATGACAGGAATTCCAGACACCCCAAGAAAGAAGGAAGAAGAAGGCAGGACCTCTCCAGGCTTGAGCTCAACACAGCACAACATCCTTTCTGCCATATTCTATTGACCAAAGCTAGTCACTAAACCAGTCCATATTTGCAATCTCTTACAGTCATTCTTCTTCCCACTTCTACACTCCAGGGAAATCCATATAATACAATTTTCACTATTAGGTTAAGACCCTGGAAAAACTGTGATTCAGTACAATTTGTTCTTCAGCCTCATCCCCACACCAATCTTTTTATTTCTGTGCCTCCCCTCTCTCTCCAACTCCCAGGAGGCATTCCTTGCCTTCCTCTTCTATATAAGAAGAGAATCTGGTGAAATCATTCATCCTGAAGGTAAATTGGGTAGATTGAATGTGATGCCTGCCCCTCCTGGAGATGAGTGCATGTCAGTAGATACCTAAGTTTTAAGCTAAGGAATATAGCAGTATTTCTGGCAATACCAGGGAGTAGAAGAAACCTCATTAAACCCATGAAAATTGTTTCTCCATATGGAGCAAGAAAAGTCTTTTGTGTCTTTATTGGTTACTTCCTACACGCTCAGCACATTGCTCCACAACCAACAGTTATTCAATGAACAGTGAGTGTTTAATATCTACATGAGAGCGAAGGTTCTAAGGTCTTTTTTGTGTGTGTGATCATGGAAGAATATTAGCATAAGCTAGGAATCAGAAGATCTGGGTCCCAGGCTATTCTTAGTTACCATTCCATGGTTAGACCTTACACAAGCTATTTTTAGCTTCTCTGATCTTAGTTGTTTTCTCATTTGAAAATAATCGCTAGGATTATCTCTAACTTCCTATGAATTCTAACAAAGTCTCCATGGGAAGAAATGATGGTCCATCCACCTCTCTCCATAGTCAACCAATATGCACACTGATATTTGTTCAACGTGCATAATCTCATGCCTGGGTGACATGTAGTATGGGGTTCTGAACTAAGAGAATATTATAACTATGACCAACTAGGAGCTGGTCACAAACTGTTTTAGATTGTCTAGATTCTTATTAGGAGGCCTGGGAAGATAATAAAACTATTAAGTGTAGGAGGAATTGCTGACAGATTTCTATCCACCAAGTATTTTCTGCCTCCCACTCTCAGCCTTGCTCTTCCAAGCAACAACCATGTCTAACGTGTGTTTCTCAGTGTATACATTGAAATGCAGTCTATTGTATACATTTGCCCTCTATTCACAGTACATCTGTCTGCCCTGGATATACACAGCCATCTTCCAAGTTTAAACACCAGTCTGTATACACAATGTGGGTGGGTTGAATTTGGACCTGACCAAGACAAGACCATGCACCCACATATATTTAATGGCCCCGTCTTAACAATCTGCCATTACAGCAAATGTGAACAAAATAAACAGGGACAAGACTTTCTTTTTTCAAACTCAACATCAAAAGTTATTGAGTGATCTTGCTGTGCAATCGCCAGAGGTAGTGTTAACAAAGGAGAAGCTCTGAGGTCTACTCACTGCATGGAAAGTAGTTTGTATGCTTAATCATCTCTTAGGAGCTGTCTAGCCCAGTTAGTTGGGTGGACATAGATTGACTCAAAAGGATTTGCTCTGCATTTGTTTTCCAAACACACTACATCTTCTTTGGAAGGCTTATCCCAAGAGATAAAATATTTGGAGGTTGATTTGAGGCTTACCAAGTTGCTCTCTTTTAAAACCCAGTCTCCAAAGGAAAAACGGGAACTGAGTTCAAAGGTAGATCACCCATCAGAGTGAACCTAAGCCTTAGTTAAGCTTCTGCTAAGCATTAACTTAAAGTGAGTAAGATTTTTTAAAGCAAAGTTTATTCCTGTTCACAAATAAGGCTATTTGTCCAGTTACCTCGAGGCTCCAAAATTCAGTATCTCCAGTCTACAGGGCTGTACTGACTGCCTCCACAAGATATCAAGTGGCATGGAATTCCAGTGGGTTCTCCTGGGGTCTTTGAGCATTCTTTCATTGCAAGGTCATTGCTTTGTGTATTATTAGCATGGCAATAGAGAACATATGTATGGTAAATTTCAAGAAAAGATGAAAAAGTAAACAAGAAATGCCAGCACCTTTTATGCTTTCTAGTCTCCCCAACAATAGGTGGGGGTAAAAATAGATATTTTAAAAAATAGGAAGGCATCCTCCTGGCTCTGGAAGTTAAAGAAACTAGTCTAGCAATAGCTCATGTACAATGTGAAGCAAAATACATTTGAGTGTTTACATGGAGTAGATGGTAACAGACCACATGGGAAATTTAAGAATGTCAAGGCAAAGAACTCTTTTACAGGATAATAAGGAAGGTGTGTAGGTAGACTCCCTAAGATGGCCCCCAAGATTCCTGTCCCCCGATGTGCATGCCTGTGTAATCCTTCTTGAGTGTGAGTGGGCCTGAGCTCATCAGGTGAGCCCTTTTTCAAGCTCTAGTCAGAGCCAGAAGAAGTTAGAGATTCCAGGCTGCAGTGGATGCTGTCCTGTTTGCTTTGAGAAGCAAATTGCTATGCTGTAGCAAGGGCCACATGGCAGGAAAGGGCAGACAGTCTTTAACAGCTGACAGAGGCTCCTGGCTGGCTTATGGCCAGCAAGAAAGTAGGGACCTTCACTCTACAAATGCACAAAACTGAATTACACCCACAGCCTTCTGAGTTGAGAACCTGGAGCTCCAGGAAAGAATGAGACCTCAGTGACACCTTGACTTCAGCCTTGTGAGACCTTGAATAAAAAACCCATCTAAGCTGTGTCTGGACACCTAACCTACAGAGGCTGTGAGATAACAAATAGGTGTTATTTTAAGCTACTATGTTTGTGGTAATTCTTAACACAGCAATAGAAAATGAATACAGGCTTCTTAAAGCAGAAATAACTTTAGCAGAGACCGGAAGAAGGTGATAACTTTAAGAAGTTCAAAGAAGATAAGAGGCAGTTATGTTGGGAGAAAGGAAAAGGAAGGTAATACAAGCAAAGGCCCTGAAGTAATTAGGCAGATGATAGGATATGTTTAAGATAACATCATTAAAAAAGGGGACCTTTCATCTCTTAAATGAGAAATCATCTTGATGCATGCAACATGTGTAACTGGTAAGCAGGTCACGAGTCATTATGCCCATGACATGTGAGAAAACCAAGGTCTATAGATGTCTGTTGGTTGTGAATTGACAAATGATTAACCAGGGACAGTTAGCTTTTTGAAATAAAAATCTAATTAAAATATATGACATGCTTTTCATTCCTATAACCTAGAAGGTAAGATCCAAATTCCTCAACCAACATACGAAGCCCCTCGCTTACTTCTCATCACTCAACCTCCCTCTGCACTCTAGCCAAGCCAACCTCCACGCACATGCACACACCCACTCTCCCAGCATTCCTGCATGTGGCAGATGGTTCCCTCCATGTGGATTGTCGTTCCACTCTCACCCTCCCCCACCTAGCTTCCCATCCCAAGCTTGCTCAGTTGTGGGTCTTCTCTTCCGGTCAAAAGCAGTTTCTCCACTGAAGCCTTCACTTATGTCCCCACTTCACACCCCAGGTACAAACTTTCCTTAGGGATCCTGTAGTGTACCAAACACACTTCTGTTAGCACTTAATAATGACAACAGCAATAATATTAATAATAGTGCACATTGACTGGCCGTATATGAAGAGCCATGTACTGTGCCTTTGCATGCATTGTTATTTACTTTTATCATTTTTTTACATGTTTAAATGTTTCTCTTTTAAAGGGTGAATCTCTGAAAGGCAAGAATAAGGGCTTTTTCATCCTTGTATCCCCCAGAGTTTTGCAGAATGTAGGAGGCACTCAAAATGTATTTAATAAATGATTTAAACAAGTCAGAAGGAGTGCTGGAATTCAGGCCTGTGTATGGGTCACGGAGCAGAGTTGTTTGCTTCCATCCCATCATGATAAACATGAATACACGAGGGCTTTGTGCAGTTACAAAATAGCATGTGAATGGAAGGTAGAATGTGTCAACCCAACTCCCCCTTTCTGAGCCCCTCTCTTATCTCCCACCTGCCTCTTATTGCCAAAATAATTTTATATTATGTGGAAGCTTATCAGCGGTGCTTGTCTACTTTATTAGCTCAGGAACCCAAAAACATAAAGAGTATTGGTGCAGACCCCGGCTCGTGGTGTCCAAGACGTTGTGGATGGGGGAAAGACATTCACACGGACTACCAAGTCCTGTGGAGGAAAAGGGCGAGCAGCTTCGTTCTCAAGGGGAACAAAAAGCCGTGGCCTCCACCATGACAGGCCTTTATTTCTTTTTTTGGTCACATTACAGGATGGTCCTCACTTACTATGCCCCCGCTGGCTTTAGGTGGTTACCTTTTACAGAACACAAGGAGCCAATGCTGCTAATCACATCGCAGAAGAGGGCTATTTGCAAATAAAAAGGCAAAAGTGGTTGAACTGATTACACTCATCCTTGGAAGGTTTAGCACGGATTTTAGGAAGTTACTTTGCAGTAAATGTCCTCAATTCAGGGTGAGGGAGTTTTTTTAGTGAAAGCAAGACTCAGAAGTGGCCTAGGTACATTGCAGGCCTGACTCCCCATGGGAGAACCTATCCGTGGGCCTGGGTCCTGTGCATCTCCAAGTGGGAGCTGGGCCCACACCACACAGAACGGTCTTCTACAGAGTATGTGTGTGTTCATGACCGTGGGAAGTACCGTGAAGGCAGGTGCCAGGAGAACCAGTGTACTTAGCAAACAGCACAGCAGTCTGGGCACATGTGCAGAGAACTCAGATCCCTTGAATACCCTGGAATCCCAGGCAGGAGGTGTAAGTGAGCTCCCAGGTGAAGCACCTCAAAGACCTGCATATACCCACCTAGTTCTTGGTAAAGAACTGGTAAACAAGGTAAAGAAGACAGTCAGATAAATTGTAGCAAACTCATTGTCATTTAAGTAAGTAGAATTCTCCTTCTTTGTGTCCTGCTATTTAGAGATAGGTAATAGCATCATTTTGTGCAGTACTGTCCTAGCTTTTGTCTCTCAATCTTGTATTTAGGCAAAAGTTAATATTCAGTCAGCTATCAGCCAACATCATGCTCTCTTCTGTACACCAGCGCTCAGCCAGAGAAAACAGAGGAAGAAACTTTGTCTCTCAATTTAACAAAATAGACTCTATCATATTGGAACCTCACATTCCTTATCATTTTTTTCCCAAATAGCAAGGTATACAATTCTTTTCTTGTTTTGCAGTTCCCATGACTTTCCCGCAAACCTCCCTCCTCACTCTTACCCCTGCCAACTCCCACCCTGCGGAGTACAGATAGGTGGAATGCACAGGCAAATATTTGATGGGGTGAGAATGGAAGAAAAACACATTAGCATCTAACTTGCACAGTTGACATTGGGCTTTGAAAGAGCGACTTAAGGCCAGTTAGCAAGGCCCTGTTTTATTTTTTCTGGAGGAAAAAACATTCTTTCAATTTTTTACCTGAAGAATAGAGGGGAACGCCCTAGTTCAAGTCAAGAAAACTTATGTGAAGCAGGGCCAGTTACCAGAGAAAGGACACAGACATGAGAAAAAATAGTCACTAGCTTCTAAAAACTGACAATCTAGGAGCAGAGTATGAGAGAGAGAGAGAGAGAGAGAGAGAGAGAGGGAGGGAGAGGGAGAGAGAGAAGATAAATAAAGAACTCACTCTAAACAAAGCAGAACCAGGATAAACCAGGATAAACACTACATTAGAGATGGCAGCAAAGAGACGTATGCACAGGGAAAATTGCATTTATGGGGGCAGTGTCTGATGTTTCTCGTCTTTCTTTTTCTGGAACATAGAACAACAAAAAGCAACACCAGTTCACATTTCTGAATAATAAAAACATTCATAATTTTTGACTATAAAACAATGGTTGCTTTTCTAAGAAATATCACATTATTAGAAATAGCATTACAAAAACACTTATTCTAATAGGGAATAAGTCTTTAGATGTGTAATAACAGTTATTTTTCCTCCAGGAATCTCAGCAATAAAAAATGTTTTCACTAGGATCTAAATGTCTTTTTGTTATTTTAGGCAATATATTGGTTCATCAAAATTGACACAAACACACCTAAACATTCCTGGGCAAATCTGCAGAGTACATAAAATGAGACCAAACCAAGTTTTGAAACTATCACAATCAATTCCTGCCCCATTCAGAACAGATCATCTTACTCTTTGCTAACAGCTGTGGTTTTGCCCCCCTGCAGCGCATCTTCCTGTGAGAGCACTGCACACACCCTCGCTGTTGAACGCCTCAGGGACCATATGACTTGCTTTGGCCAATGAAATATGGGCAGAAGTGATGGGTGTCACTTCCAAGCAGCAGCTTTCATAGGAACATCATGTCGTTTTCCCTCTGCCACTGCCACTAAGAGTACCCCAGCCAAGGAATGTTCCTCCAGCCAAGCTCTGGAGTAAAGATGACCAGGGAGCAGAACCCTAAGGACTCAAGACGTGGATCCCTAGCACAGACAGAGAAATAAACCTTCGTTGTTGTAAGCCAGGGAGACTTGGGGGGCATTGGTTACCACCACAATATAACCCAGTTTATTCTGACTGACATATAAGTATTACAGAGTAAAGAAATATGAATTGAGCAGCCAGCAATTCAAGTAGAACAATTTAAATGAAATAACTTTCTATAAACCCCAGTGGGCTTTTATTTCCCAACTATGATCATTATTAGCAATTATAGTCTACACAATGCTACCATTTTTTGAAGACTGTATTAGACAGTTTTCATGCATTATCTCATTTAATCCTTTCAACAATTATACTGAGATAGATTTAAATCTCTATTTTATAGATAAGAAAACCAAGAGCCTAAGAGGTTAAGTGATTTTCCAAATGTCATTTACCTATTAAGTGCTCAAAGCAGGAATTTAACTTACTCTATTTGATTCCAAATCCTACTTTCATATCACTCTTCCACAGGTCTAATTAAGGGGTAAACTAATTAGCCACACAAACTGACCTCTGAATACAAGCTTAAAGTCATAAATACTGGGGCCATGTTAGTGCTATCTGAATTAAGTTATTCAGCCTCCCTGAGGCTTAGTTTTCACATCTGTAAAATGGAGATAACATTATCTCAGTATGGTTGGAGGATTAAATAGACATAGAGGTACCAGCACACTGTCTGGCATGTACCAGCACTCAGTTAATGACTCTCAGTATAACCAGTGGCAGTCCTGATACAGCCTAGGCGTACTTGGACTAAAGGGTCATTCTCTCTGGGGTCCCTAGAGAAAGTAGCCCCCTCCTGGTCCTTGTGAGACCAAGTAGGGCCCAGCAGGGGCCTAAGTTGATGACATATGATGCCAGGTAATAGGCCAGAATGGGAGTCACCACTCAGAAGAGGGGCACTGGGCCCAGAGCAGGGCAGTAACATATCTAACTCCTCCCAAAATCAGATAGTCGAAGCACAAATGTTCAGAACAGCCATCAGCCTCCTAACAGATGGACCCATGAAATATAGGAACAGGTTGAGCACCAATGGCAAGATAAAGAGAGGTTAGAGAAACAGGGCCTGGCTCTGGATGAAGGCAGAGAGAGATAGCCACAAACAAGAAGGAGTATCCGACATGCCGACATGCCATGGCCCCTGACTAGCAATGAGCTGATGGAGACAGCTGATGGGAATAATGACAGGAGGTAATGATGATGAAAGGCACTTAAGCAATGGGCCTTCAAGTAGCTGTTGTTGCTGCTGAAAGGCCTCCACCACCTAACAAAGCAATTAGTCAGTCACCCGGCCACCCAGCCCCTCCTCCGCCCGCCTCCCTTTTCCCACCTTTCCAGACCTCAGACCATTCATCCCTTTGTCTCACCAACCCAGAGCACAGCAGCACAAACCTCACAAAGAAAAATGCACCATCTGCAGCCCAGCCTATAACGGCTGGCTTCCAAACCAGCAGCGCCAAAGGCAGGAGGGGCTGCAAAGGAGGACTGGCCTGGGAGGAACCTTCCTGGCTCTGTAGTTGTGCCATGAATTTTACGTGAAAAGTTACCTGTGCTTTCACATATTTCGGTATATGGCACTGACCTTTTTCTAGAACATAAAAACTAAACCTACTGTTTTTTTGCAGCTGGGAGGGTGACACAGAGCTGCAAATTAGAAAACAATTTTGAGTTTGGGCACTCTTCTATTCAAAAAGAAAGATTACTAGTCTGGGAATGGACCATTTCTGAGTTTTAGATCTTGCTTCCATTTACTCTTCAAGACTTACCTCAAGCAGTGCTGTTCTTGGAACCCTTCCTTCATCCATGCATCCAATCTGTCCTCCCTCGGTACACTGCCAGTACAGCAGGTATTGTGATGTAATCCTACATGGTGATGGTCGATTCTTGTCTGTCTTTCTATTTTCCTTCTTCTCAAGACTGTAAATTCACAAATGGCCACAGGTATTTCTGTGCTCTTTGTAGCCTCAGTGTCCAGCACATGAGTGCTACACAGCACCTTGTTCAAGTTTCTAAGATATGCAACTTCCAAGTCTCCAAAGTAGAGATAATAATATATACCCGATTATAGGATCCAACTTAGTATTTGATGATAAAATATGAGAGCAAAACTAGGGACTGTTTGGAAATGCACAATGACGATGACTTACAAATGTTACGCATTGTGCATCTCTGCTGTCCTCATTCATTCACACATTTTGTTGAATACATTGTATATACTGGGTACTATGTTGATACAATGGAGCCCCTCTTTGAAGGTGCCCCAGATAAACTCACTATCTCACCCCCTTCAGACATGAAGGAGGCCTCTGGCCATGGCCCAAACCAGTGAATCTGCTCTCAATGGACTCTGCTTCCCTCCCCTGGCTGAAGTTTAAACCCAAAACCCAAGCTTACTGCCAAGCATCCATGTAAAGATCAATAATCATATTTTGAATGACAGCTACTAGTAGGTCATGGGACCAGGCATGGAGAGGAGGAGTAAACTATACGATGGAGAAGATGTAGAGTCTAGCTCACAAGAAGACAAAATATAATATAAACAGAAAGTGAAAAGAGTTGGAAGATACACACAAAAAGGAAGTCACAATTCAGAGAAAGGTGAGGTTTCATTAACTGACCCATTAGAAAAGTTGTAAGGAAAGAGGTGACATTTGAGTTTGATCATGGCAAATTGAAAGGCTTCAGGAGCCAGGCATTAGGCAAGGAAAGCTATTCTCAGAAAACAAGAACTCTGAGCTTTCTTAAAGGGTCACCCTTCAACCTCTTCATCGTATGGATGAGAAAATTGATGCAAAGGAAGATTTAGTAATTTTCCCAAACTCACTTAGCTAGTAACTGTCAAGGCTGAGATATAAATGCTGAATGACCAGAGTGCACTTTAAGCAAAAGAGACAGAGGGCAAGAAAAATGAGAAAGGAAGACAAGTGAAGAAAGAGAGACAAAAATCCAAAGAAAAACTTTCCAAAACATTCCCAGATGAGGGGAAATTACTTAAGAAGCTACTCAAAAGTCTAAAAGCAAAATAATGGAAAACTGGTCAAAAGTGGTAGCTACAGAAATGGATAATTCTGGAAAGATGGTATCTTAGTCCATTTGGGCTGTTATACCAGAATGTGTGTCTATTTCTATGAATCCTGGAGGCTGGAATTCTGAAACCCAGGTTGCAACATAGTTGAGTTCTGGTGAGAACCCACATTCCAGTTCACAAAGAGCCATCATCTAGCTATGTCCTCACCCAGCCTCTGGAGACTGTTTTATAAGGGCACTCACTAATCCCATTCAGGAGCGCTCCACCCTCATGGCCTAATCACCACCTAAAGGCCCCATCTTGTAATGCCATTGTCTTGGGGATTAGGTTTCAACATACAAATTTTGGAGGGGACACCAATATTCAATCCATAGCAGATAGGTTAAAAGACTTTGATAACTGAATGTAGCAAGATGGACAGGAGCAGAATTCCAACATTTCAAGCTTGGGGAACAACTTAGAAAGTAGTTTAGAGCCCTGGCTGGCATAGCTCAGTGGATTGAGAGCAGGCTGTGAACCAAAGTGTCTCAGGTTCGATTCCCAGTCAGGGTGCATGC
This sequence comes from Phyllostomus discolor, assembly GCF_004126475.2. Classification (NCBI taxonomy): domain Eukaryota; kingdom Metazoa; phylum Chordata; class Mammalia; order Chiroptera; family Phyllostomidae; genus Phyllostomus; species Phyllostomus discolor. The sequence continues at coordinate 7,797,782 of NC_040916.2, read as the reverse complement.
CTGGGTTTCAGGCCATGACCCCCAGCAATTGCACATTGATGTTTCTCTCTCTCTCTCTCTCTCTCTCTCTCTCTCTCTCTCTCTCTCTCTCTCTTTCTCTCTCCCATCCCTCTCTGAAAATAAACAAATAAAATTCTTTAAAAAAAAGAAAGAAAGTAGTTTAGAAATCTGTATGTTCCTAAGCATATGATTCCATTCCCCAATACTGCCACAGATTACAAACAGGTCTCCAAAACCCACCCAAAACAAAATTTTCCCTGTCTTATTAAAAAAATAATAGAATAAAAACAATGCTGGCAAATGGGAAAGGAGGAATTATTTTTCTCACTGTAGGGCTCATCTACTATGGCAGCAACATTATCGAGTTAGTACATGATTGATCTCAGATGAATAAGTAGGTTTTGAAGTTGTATAATCCATTACACCTTACCCAAGGGCACAGCACACAGGGTTATGTCCCTCTGTTCATAGGGACTCTGGGATGTGTAAATTCCTCTAAATTCTGTCTCCAACCAGAGACACCAGCTTTGTTGAGATTCAGCTGTGTTCAAATCTAGGATGTGCCCAAACATGACTGAGGCATTGTTTTCTCTCCCTCAGTCCTCCGTATGTTAAAAGCATCTATTAAAATGTGTCTGGGATGGAAGACACCCAACACACTGTCATTAATTTAAGGAAATAAAATTACACCATATGAAGGGTTATCATAAGGAAGATGGTGACCAGCTGTTCTTCATTTCCTCTGAGTCTGAATAAGAGAAAGTGGGAGGGATTCAATTTGAAATTGAATTGGGAGCAGGAACTTGACAGAAGGGAAGAAGCATAGCCAATGAGGGCTGTAAGGCAGACAGACAGTAGGGCTGTGGTATGTGAGTAATGAGATTTTTGTGAGTGTGGGGTGGGGAGGGACTCACGCCATCCAAGACAAATAAGGTTTTATTTCTTCACTCCCTGTGGGTGCCTAATGGACTCAGAGTTTCTCTTATTTTCACCTCTTTCCAGAGAAAGGCTGCTTCTTTATTTCCACTAAAGTTAAAAACAATTGAGGTGTTTTTACTCTAATATAACTGAAAGCTTTCTAATAAGTGAATAAAGCAAGAAGTAGATGACCAGAGACACGTTTTACAAAGTAGCTCCTGGTCCTGTGTAACATTCAACACAACCCTACCTAGAGAATTAAGAATGTAGCTGCATTTGGAGAATGGGCAGGATAGATGAGAAGTTCCTGCTGATTTAAGGAATGACTCAGTCCAACCTGGCCCCAGGCTAAATTGTGAGTAGCCCAGTTTATTCCTCAGTCACGCCCCTCTCCCCAGATACTGTAGCCTCTCTGATACCCATATTTTCTTTCTTTTTATAGACATCCAGAACCACAGATACCATCAAAATGTGTTTTTAACAAATCACTTATGTCAGTCATTTACTCTTAGTATGAATTTAAATTACTTCTTATGTGTCTTCCAGTTGTATTTGTATATAAACTGTCACTCTCAGGGGAAACCAGAGGTCTGGTTTTCCACTCAAAAGAATTTCAAAATACCAGCAAAAAAAAAAAAAGAAGGGTAATTTTGTATGGAAGAGACCTGTCTATATCCTGAAATTGTATTATGAAGGAGGCAGTTGGCTCTACCTGCTTCTCAGGCAGGATTATTCCACTCTAACTAATCCATTACAACTGAACCCTATCGAAAGTGAGAAGAAATCAGAGCACTCCTCAAAATGGATAAAAAATGAATTGGCCTCCCAAACTAAAATATCAGACAAAGCCTCGAGAATTAATCACTGCTGTAATCACAAATGTAAGTCGGAACTCTTGTGATATAAAAAGGAAGCAAGACAAACACAAATATTCATACTGTTCATGAAGGAGGAACAGAGTACTGGGAGCCTTCAGGAAAGGGAGAGGAAGTGAGAGTTGGGATGATCAGGAAAGCACACTGTACATGAGATGGTATCTGGTTAATACCAGAATCATATTTGATGCACACTCAGCTGAGATTCAACAGAACTGTTGGGTAGGAATGGACAGGAAAGCACTCTAACCCGATTGAGCAGCCTGAACAGAGACATGAAGATGGGGAAGGCTGCACCAGGACATACAACGAAGTTAGTTTAGTGCAGGTGTGTCAACCTCTTTTTCACCGGGGGCCACATCAGCCTCGCAGTTGCTTTCAAGGGCCCAACTGTAATTTTAGGACTGTGTAAATGTAACTATTCCTTAACAGCTAAGCAAGAGCATGGTGCTGTCACCAGGTAGAAACAAGGTGGAAGGCCAGATTCGGCCCCCAAGCCTGGTGTTTGCCACCTGCGGCTTAGCAGATGCACAGGGCATGACTAGGGGAGCAGTAGGAAGTTACCCAAGAAGAGCAGGCTGGGGCCACACCTTTGATTTTCTGGAACCCCACCAGGATGAGGAGCTTCCACTCAGCTGACATGGGGTGGCTTGAAGTTTGAGAAGGAAACAAGTTAGGCATTGCCTAAGCCCCAGGATCTGAGCTGGTTCTTCCTCCTTTCATAACGAGTTATCTAATCCTTTTACTTGTTAAAAGAATTTTAGGGTTTTACTTTAGCCTTGGGATTAGCCTCATTGATGAAGTGACACTTTGCCCTGAGCGACCACAGTTTATTCGATTTCTAAAGCCCATTGTAACCTGCTCCTGTGTCCTTTTCTTCTTAAAGTGCCCGAGTTCCCCATTTGGGTCTAAAACAGAAGCAGTTCTAATCGAAAAGAACAGAAGGAGAAATGCTTTTGAATAATAATCCTTGGCATTCAGATTGTCATTTTTCTTGAATTTAGAAACATTTCTGATGAAAACTTGGCATTGCCCCCCAAGTTGAGGACTGTTGGTAACCCAGATGGGAAAAAGGAGCACAGTGAAGCAAGAGGATTGGGGGTGGAGTGGTGGTGAATTAACTCCATGAAGAGAGAAACCTTGGAGTCTGTTTCCCTGCCACCTCAAAGCAAAAGACCAAGTGCCTCTGTTTTCCCTGGTGACTCTGAAGCAAGCATGAACCCAGTTTCCAAGACTGCAGGAGCCTTGAAAACACAAAGGTCAGGGAACCAGTTTGATCCCCTGCAAGTCAAAGCAGCATTGGTTTTCCTTTTAAGTGTTGTGAAGTTGGCTGATGATAATTTACTTCCCTGCTGACAATCTGTGTCAAAGTTTCAGCCTCATTGGAAGCGATTGTGATCTGAACTCTTTCAGGAGAAAGAGAAAGAAAAATGAAAGAAAGAAAACACACACAACCCCCACAAAACTCCAAGTCTTTTAATGGACAAGTTGACAGAGTCCTTAACTAGCATTTCTCTGGGTCCCCACCATAATTACAGGCTGGGAAGTAGAGTTGTGTTTCATGTGATTAGAGACTGTTTGTGCTTCTGTCCATTAGGGAACAAAGAGGAGGAAGCATTGTCCAGAACTTGACGCCAAACATTTTTCACTAGGGAATTTTACTCAATTACTTGCAAAATAATTTCAAAGATGGTCATTTCATCATGAAAATGTTTTTCTTAAAAATGTACCACAGCCTTGTTTAGAGATGATTTTCATTGGTGACTCTTTGGAAATGGTGTGCTTGATTTAGCTCCATCATCTTTTGAGACGATACCAAACCCATCCCACCACCAGTGTTCCACTTAATTGAGTCAGCCTCTCACTTTTCACCTGCCCAGACATCTATGCAGATATGCAGCACACAACTCTCATACACTCTTCTTTTCCTCTTACATCAAGAGAATCCATCAGCCTGGCATAGGGAGAAGCCCTGGGGAGGTGAGAGGAGAGAGGAGAGGCCTTTTTAGAAAGGACTAGAATTAGGAAAGAGTTTTCTTGGCTGAAAGAAATCCTGTTAAAGTCTGGTGTTGGTGATGTGGTGTAGCCTAATAGGGAATGGGAAACAGTAGAGCAAGTCCTATCTAAGAAACCCTTAAAACTCAAGGTCTCTGAGTCAAGGACTTGGCAGCGGAATGCATTGTTAACCAATACTGACCTGTTCTGATATTGAATCACCAATGGCCCAAACGCTTATCAAAACTCCCTTGGTGCACTCCATTCTTCCCTTTAACGGCTAACCAAAATCCTCACAGCCTGAAAAATGCAATTCAGATCCCACTTCCCCTTGTAGCTCTCCTTAGCCTTTACCTGCCCTGGTCTCTTTTCCCTGAAATCTGCTTCACTTATGGTCACTACCACAAAGTCCTGCTTCTCACTAGCCAATGCCCCCTCCAGAGCAGAGCCAGAGTTGCAGAGATGCAACCGTAGTGCCAGTAGTTGGGGTGTGTCAGGAGGAGATGGGGTGGAGGGGTAAGATATACAACCTACTTGAATGTGTCTGCCGCATAAAATTCCCTTCTCCAGATAAGGACAAATAAGTATATTTCTCACAGGGGGAAAAAAGTTGAAATTGCCACTTTGAAAAGGGAAGGAAGGCATTAAATGAGAAGGAGGCAAAGGAGTGGAAAAGGGGCCTTTGAGACTGCAGAGCGGTCTGTTTTCCTGAAAGTCCCACTAGACTAATACAGCAAAGGAGGAAAAGGAGATGGAGACTGTCTGTTTGTGTTTTGCAAAGATGCTATCATGAAAGGTGCTCCTGAATCACATTAATGCAGCATTTTCTGTGGTTGGGAATGGGTGTGGAGAGTCTGCATGTGTAAAGAAAAGGCATTTGTGGAATTTATGTTCTCCCTAAGTATGGAAATTCTATTACTGATACCATAGACACCCGGGATGGGTCAGTTAGGTATCTTTTACATACCTCCTTCGTTACTCCCTCCTCACCAAATACACACGTGCTTGCACATGCACACACACACTTGTTTATTCTCTTCTCAGTAAGGTCACAAGTTATGGTTTTGCTCTCTCTCCGCACCACCAGCCTGTAATGATCATACTCTTCTCCAAGTTTAACACCTAGCAGCACTCAATGTTGTGCTGCAATGTTGTCACCTCCATTAAACCTTCCTGATGGCTTTTACAAAACCCACATTTTCTCCCACTGCATTAAAAGGTCTGCTCTATGTTCCCTAGTACATACATGCTGTGTGTATATGTGTGCTTGTGTGTGGGGGTGGAACATGCATGCTTTTTCCATTGGGACCAAAATTTCTTGAGGTCTAAGAAGGAGAACTCTTGAAACATATAGTAGGTCTCAATAAAAGCTGGTTGGCTAGTTGATTATTGGATAAAACTCAGGTGCTAATGGTTATTCCCCACTAGGTCTACTATTGAACCCTAGGAATTTGAAGGGTATCGTGTCCTCATTTCCTTTGTCCATGAAGAAGAGGACTTAGGAAGATCAAGAAGCTCTTTGGCCTCTTCAGTAAGTACCAGGAAAAATGGAAAGCCACATGCAAAACAATGAAATTAAACAAAGGAATGAAGCTACACAAAAGTGTGATTTAGGCCTTGACCATAAATACAAACCACTTATTTTCAACCTAGTATTACCAATACAAACTTAAATTTTGACCTCTATATTTTATTCCACTTTCTGCTTCTTAATTCATTTAAACTAAGTTAAAGCTTAAGGGATAAGAGCAATTATCACCCTGAAAACATCAACACTCAATGCATGGATTGAGAAACCTTGGGGTAGGCACAGACTGGCATTTCAAATTCAAAGTAACAAATGGAGAAACACGTTTCTGGCGGTGGGGACAGAGACATCAATGCCCATGCTTTGGCCAGTGAAGGCTGCATGAGTCCTAATTTTTGTAGGACAGAGCAGCATTTTGTGGCCGTGTCTATGAGCAAGTGGCTGTTTTTTATTAAAGGTGCTTGTAAAAGTTCAGGCCTATTTTAATGAATGCTGGAATTTTCATACACAAACTGAATGAGTCTTAGAAGGAGGTACTGACTATTCAGGCCTCACCAACATCTGATCACCTGCACATACAAGTAGCTGTACTTAAAGGACCAGAAGTGGCACCCTGTACTGGTAAGGCTGAAGGGCTAGGCTGCAACATAGGGTATATCTCCTATTGTGCTCTTCCTTCTCTTCTTTTGAGTAGAAATCATTATTATAATTTTATTACATTTTATTCTTTATTATTATAACATTCTGCTTTTTATATTAAATTTTATATTAAGTTTACCATTTAAGTCTCCTGTAGTACAACCAAGAGAGAAGTGAACATCACCTGGAGATGGACGATATGCATTTGAAATGACCCGTTTGTCATTAACTCTGGATGCAATAGCAGGTCAAGACATCACATTGTCTTCTGATGTGAAAAGGCTGAATAACCATGTGCTTGTATATTGAGCACCACTACTAATAATTGCTCACTTCCTGATCCAATCTAAATGCTCAACATGTATTTACTACAGCAACTATGAGGTGGTTGCTATAATTATTCCCACTTTCATGAGTGAATACACTAAAAAATAGAAAGGTTTAAGTAATTTTCATAAGAATAAAATAAAACTAAAATTGTAGAGCCAAGATTCAAACTTAGCTATTCTGACTCCAACATTTGAACACTCTTCATCACTAAGCTTTAACAATAATTATTTATTTAGGGACTGGTTGAAACTAAATGTGTAAGAAAATCAGAAAACAAGGAACAGAATGTCCTAGGCAATTTTGCAAGGTCTTCTCCTTGCCTATCCCCACCATCTGACCGTAGCTGATTGATCTTAGGTGGACATGACATGAAACCCGTAAATACATAGGCTGATGAGCAGCTTATGACTAGTACCTAAAACACAAGCTAGTCAATCAAATTGTCTCCAAGGATTTAAACTAAGATACTTAGAGATACTTGCCAATATTGAGGGTCAGTGTTGGAACTCAAACTGCATAAACTTAGGTGCCAGAGTAACCAGAGTAAGCTTGTTGGTGGGAAGGAGAACAGAACAGAAATTTAAAGAAAATCTGATATAAATATCCAATATGTGAGAGAAAAACATATTCTTTGATTTTCTTAAACTTTCTTCAGTGCATCTGTTCTTTTCCTTTGCAATGTAAGTAGCCCAAAACAGTGCTACAAGAGGCTTATTATCATCATTACCCAAGGACAAAGCACAATGACTGGAACACAGTAGGTGTTCAATAAATGCTTTGAAATGAAAGATTAAAAAAGAATGGTCCTTAAAAAATGGGCAAAGGACCTGAAGAGACACTTCTCCAAGGAGGACATACAGAGGGCCCATAAGCATATGAACGGATGCTCAACATCACTAGCCATCAGAAAGATGCAAATTAAAACCACAATGAGATACCACTTCACACTGGTCAGAATGGCCATTATTAAGAAATCAACAAGCAAGTGTTGGAGAGGTTGTGGAGAAAAGGTAACCCTAGTGCACTGTTGCTGGGAATGCAAACTAGTACAGCCACTGTGGAAAACAGTATGGAATTTCCTCAGCAAACTAAAGATGGGACTCCCTTTTGACACAGCAGTTTCACTGCTGGGATTATATCCTAAGAATCCTAAAACACCAATTCAAAAGAGCCTATGCACCCCTTTGTTCAGAGCAATGTTATTTACAATAGACAAGTACTTGAAACAGCCTAAGTGCCCATCAGTAAATGAGTGGGTCAAAAAACTGTGGTACATTTATACAATGCAGCACTATGGAGCAGAAAGAAGGAACTCCTACCCTTTGCAACAGCATGAATGGAACTGGAGAGTATTTTGCTAAGTGAAATAAACCAGGCAGTGAAAGACAAATACCATATGATCTCACCTATAAGTGGAACCTAATCAACAGAACAAACAAAAGAGCAAAAAACAACCAGAGACATGGAAATAAAGAACAAAAAGACAGTGACCAAAGGGGTGAGGGGAGGGGGAGAAAGGGAGAAAGAAGGGGAACACATACAAAGGACCCATGAGCAAGGACAATGGGGTAGGGATTGTCCTGGGGAGCAGAGGTTAGAGGGCACAGGGGAGAGCAATAAGAGGAAAAATGGGGGCAACTGTAACTGAACAACAATAAAAAATTAATGATAAAAAGAAAGATTGGTCCTGAATAAATACAGACTCTATGCTGAATGTAATTTTCTTAACTTATCTACCATTCTCAGCTATACAGCGGAATATTTTTCTAAACACTTGATTGGGCACAAGGTCTTGAACCTCTTACCCCCAAGTTTCTGGCTCTCTCATAGACACTGTAAAACTTGAATGAACAATAATAGTTATGTGCTTCCTTCATAATTCAAAGAAACTCTGGTGTGTCTACTACCCTGCCCTAAGAAGGGCTGTCATTCAAAATGCAGAATGCCCAGCTCAATTTGAATTTCATATAAACAACAAATAATTATTTATTGTGTGTCCCAAATATTGTATTATACATATGTATTCTAAAAAAGAATTCTTCATTTACCTGAAATTAAATATAACTGGGCATCCTGTATTCTCACTTGCTAAATCTAGTGATCAATCACCAAGGATCAATTTTCCCCCCCAAAATAACCAGGCTACTTCAAAATGTTTAGCTCTTGGGGTTGTCTTTTCATACCATCTCATTCTACACAAAAGATGGTGGATCTCCTGCTCCTCTATGCCACCCAACCACAAGTGCACAGCTACACGTGTGTATGCGCACACACACACACACACACCCCTTTCAAAATGAGGCCTTAATACTTTCTGATGCTTGAAAGGTGGAAGTCATGAGATTCAAGGCATTGTTAAGTCATTGAAAAATTCAGATGGACACGGGCAATACTTTGACACTTTATTTCTTCACTTTCAGTGGTGAAGGGTCTTGGTATTACCAACATAACTTCCTTTTTTCCCAAGGGATACTCAAGACCACTTTGCTAGACATTTCCTAACACATGAAAGTATTTCAGCAAATCTAACCTTAATCTGCTACATTGACCAAGTCTTCAAATTATGAGCAAGGGCTATCGCTACTCACTGTTTCTTCACAGGACTCCTGTGACATCCCAGAATCCCTCTGGCAGGGAGGTATTTACTCCTGCCATCCAGCGATGCTTTTGGGGGGTAGAAAATTGTAAGGAAAAGGAGGCAAAGGATAATGACCTTGAGGCTTCTGGCAGCAGTGTTTTCCTCATAACCATCATCGCCCCCTTTGCCATATACAACTCATGTATAGGGGTATTCACTCATTACCCTCCTCTCCCACGGCTAGAGTTAGAGGATACAGATGAGATGCCGTCTGCTTTAGCCACACTCAGGATCTAGGATGGTCTCTGTGTGCAATCATGACTTATAGTCTTCATAATTTATTTAAGACATTATCAGCTTTTCTTCATGTCCTCACAGTAACTTTGTGATATGGATATCACTAGGCATTTGCAAATGAGAAAAGTGAGGCTGGAGGGAGGTCAGTCAAGGACATGTCAGCGTCACAGTGAAACTGGTAGATTGGGGACTGTTAGAGCTGGGACTGAAACTCTGATCTTGCCCTTCTCCTTCTCCCCACCCCCTGACCCTGACTCAGGTAAGAACGTGTGGCCTGTGTGATGATAAGGTTTGCTGTAAGATGTAATGCCTTCTTAGGAGGTTGCAGGAGAGCAGGGATGGCCCTACCTGACATCTAGGAAGGCAAAGAAAATGAAAACTACCGTAATGCCCCCAACCAAGTGAGAAAAGCACAGGGGTCAAAGGAGGCTTGGATTCAAGGATATGTAGCCCCCAACAGACAAATATGCCTGAGCCAAGGGCAAGAGGTACCGCTTGTCAGTTATCCAGGGCAGACCAGCTCACCGCAGAGGGCAGGAGCCCTCCTAAACCATTGCACTAGATGTTAAATGAAGCAATTAAAGATGAAGGGGACATTTTAATTACCAGGCTTGGCCAGCTCCAAAGGGGCCAGGCTTCACATGAATGTGAAGACTCAATTATGCCGAACAGGAGCAAGTCACCTGGTGTCATGGGGCTGATTATCCAGAAGCTTGAAGACGAGGAAACAGGATGCCAGAGCATAAAACCAAGAAGAAAAGAGAAGGCACATGACAAAAAATTCATAAGACAGCAGAAAAAGACAACAGATCCACAACATCCTGAAATGTAGGATGAACCTGCCTCTCCAGGGACAAGGGGAAAATTAGTCCCGTTGGCAATCTCAGAAATTCCCTCTTCTCTTTCCTCTAATGGATATACGATTTTGATTTTTTTCACCTTCAAATCTCTCTTGAACTTTTTACCTTTCCATCAGTTCCAAGCCAGAATTTCTGCTTCTCTCCATCACCAGCGACCCCAGGACAGATGCCACAGCAATTCTGGAGCTGGCTTGTCCTTTCTGAAAACTTCCAGGCATAAAGACAAAGACTGGTGTTGGGGGTGCCATGTATCAGGTTTTCATGTGGGCAGATATTTCTTTAATAATGATCGTTAAAACTCCAATTTGTACAAAATTACAGTATTTTTTACTTCTTCTCCTTTTACTCTGTCTTAATATAAATTGGAACCCCAAAACTAAACTTTGGCATAAATACTTTTATGCTTATGAGAGGTGTCATAGAGATACTCACAATTTCCCAAACTTAAGATTACCCCTATTTTATGTGTCATAAACCTCTACATATTTAGGAGAAAACTCTATACTTTTAGGAGAAGATCTGTTTTCAAGCAGAAACAATAGCCAACTACACTCACCCTCTGGTCAAGAGATTTACTATCATTCACTAGCCTTGCATGTTAAATCCAGATAAGCTAATTTGTGTGCTCTAGAGTTGAAACCAGAAACTAAATATCTAGACTTCTGTGCCTAGCACTTCCCCCAGGTGACATTACATGACATCTTGGGGTTTTGCCTAACTTCTGAAACTAAATGCATAAATCAATTATGCCTAAGTACTCAATTTTTTTCAACTCCTAGGCTGGCATATTTTGGCTCCATACAACCTCTTTGCCCAACCCCAAGAGGTTCTAGGAATATAGATAAATAATAGTTATTAATTTACTCCTCTTCTTTCTCCTTATTTTTGCAGACCTGGGGCCAGCTGAGATCGCTGCACAATATGAGTGAGGTAGATGCCTGCTCTTTTCCCTGTGGCAGAGGGGAGGACCTACAGCCCCTTTGCATGGAACTTGCCTCACTACCCAGCAGGGAAAAGGCTCTTTTCAGGCTAAAAGTCAGCTGCATGATGGGAAATGAGCTGACAGCTGAATAGGAAAGGAAACAATAGTTGCTTAAAGAGAGCAGGCCAGCCCCTGAGAAATAGGCCTATCCACTAATGAGTGGAACCATCCCTATGCCGCAGGCTGGGAGGAGGAAGGGGTGCTTTTCAGTGAAGATGTATTGTCTTCAATTCCTCAAGCAACAACCTGCTTGCAAAAAGCTGCATCCCAGAAGTGTGATCTGCAAAAGGTCTTCTGAAGGTCAAGAAGCCCATCCCCCTGCTTTCATGAATTTACATAACATCTAAACAAAGATATCTGCATATATGATTGAAGGAATGGAGAGTGGCACCTGGTGTGTTCCATAAACTCCCCAAGGAAAAATATATCCCAATGCTCCCCTATCCTCAGCCGCATCCCACCTCTCATACTGTCAGGAAACAAATGCATGAACTCGTCACCACCGGTCTGCACTGCCCCTCTCAGGCCCCTTTCTCCCCTTTCCCACATTTCTTGTCATCAGATCAATTTGTTAAAAGCAGTTCTTTCACACTCCCTCAGACAGCTAGGAAAGTTTTGTTTCCATTTTGACGGATGGGGAAACCAAGGCAGAAAGAGTGATTGAAGAAGGGGCCCTGGGGATTGGTGAATTCTGCTTTCTATCCTTCCCGAGCCTTCCAATCTCACTTTTCTGCTGAGCGCAAGAATGGATGCTTTTTTTCTTCCCCCCATAATTAAATCAGATCGTCACACTTCAGTAAAAACAACATTTGTTTAGGGTGGAAAGGGGGCCTGGTTGTGTGGTGCTGCGGTCCCTTTGAGCCGCTCTGACAGAAACAGCACGGCCACGGTGCCCCCCGGCTCCCCTTTGTAGTCCCCGCCATTCAGCACAGCCTTTTGGGGCGGCTAAGTGGAGGGCTGGAAGCAGAAAAAACAATAACACGAGCTTTCAAAAACACAGTGGTGTTTTCCTCTCTTCTTTTCCTTTTCATTTAAAAGTCCAAAATGTAAAGTGCAGGACTCAGAGGGCTAATGCTTTCCATTTCAAAGATCCTTTAATGTGAGGAGACAATTCAGAAGTATCTCTTCTCCAGGCCTCCCCTTTCCCATTCCATTAAGTATATACTAACGCTGCCTTCAGTTGAGTCCAAGGACTTGGGGTGGTGTGAGCGAATTCACTCCTTTACCCTCCAGGGTCTGTGTTTAGACCAGATACCCTCCTAATCTGCAAATAAGACATTCTCCTTTTGAAATGCATGGTACAGGTCTAGTGTGTTTTAAGAAAGTCCAATATGTGAAGCAAGCAGGCAAATTTTCCCAGTTTCAAAAGGTTTTGGAAAATAAAAGGAGAACTGCTAAAGCAAATCTAGGCTGGGAGTTGAGAAGCCTGGGTTCAACTCATTCAGCCATCAACGCATGAGTGAATGTGCCCTTCTCTAAATAAGCACGGAATGTATCTCAGACCCTCTGGTAAGCATGGAGTTTAAAAGGTGAATAAAACAGGATCTCCCCCAAGCATTCCAGGCCTGGCTCGGCCACTGATCAACTGTGTCCTTGAGTTAGATGCTCAAGCAATGTGGGTCTCAGATCTCCCTTTTGAAGCAGAAAAATAATAGCTGACTTCCCGCTAGCCTGCAGAGCAAGAAGGTAGTAAACCTGCGCATTTGAGTGTTTCTTTACAGATCATTAACTACCATGGGGAATGGAGGGTCATAGAAATAATAGAATTTTTGAGCTAGAAGGAACCAAAAACATCAACTCTTCCAACCTTTTCACAGAAAAAAACAGGGAGTCTGAGAGCTAAAATGTTAGGAGCTCCTATCTATTGACAATCTATCTAAATGAAAACAAACTTCTTTGAGATAATGAAAGAAGACAGAGGGGTAAGTTAGGTGATTTATACCAATTTTTAGGGAGAGGTAATTCAGGAATAACAATCAGGAAAATTGGGTTGCATTCTTGAATTTTCCACTAATCAACTAAGTCAATTAATGAATGAGTTAATATCTCTTGAGTCCTAGCTTTGTCACCTATCAAATGAAAATTACAAATGGTAAAAATGTGGTACAATGAGAAGACTATGGCTTTGGAGTTATACAGATCTCAACTTGAATTCTGCCTCAGTCACATTTTAGCTGTGTGACCTGGGGTAATTTACCTAAAACTGACTCTTCTCAGTTTCCTCTTCTGTAAATTGGGCATAACTCCACCTCACTAATGGGGCTACTAGGATTCAATATGATGAAGCACATAAAGCTTTGAACATGGTGAGTACTTTCAATGAATGTTAATTCCCTCGCTTCCTAGATAGCTTCTTGTAGCATTAAAATTCTATGACTATGACACGTATCCTGAAAATGTGATCTCATCGAAGTATATTGGCTTTCCTACTTTCTCACCCTATAAGGTAAGAAGAAGCCAAAAACGTTTCTTCTAATAGAAGATGAAATGGAAATCCAGAAGTGTAACATTCCAAGCAAGGTCCCTTGCAGGTTAGCCACAGAACTGGGAATTAAACCAGGTAGCTCTGCTTCTAGCCTGGAGGCGTTTCTCAAAGCAGCCGTCTGTGGCTGGGAGACAGAGCCTCCTTACTGTCCATCAGCCACCTTACCATGAACTCAAGTGGTTTAAAAGAACAGTAAAAATTTGTTCTGATGGTACCACTAGTACCTCAGTTAATCGTTTCAATAATCTCATGGGGTGGTAAGCATCCCCCTTTTATAGATAAGGAAATGGAGGGACAAAGGGGTAAAGGAATCTGCCCAAGGTTTCCAAGACTGGTGATTGACCAAGCCAGAATTCATCTGATTATAAAGTCCTCGTACCTCATATTACACAGCCTTGGGGTCATCACTATGGCACACGCATGTAGGGTGAATTTTTATATCAGCAGAGATCTCTTAATCACCAAAAAGACTCATTCTCCAAGGCCATGCAAGGAATCTTCTCTTCTACTCCACAGTCTCATTCATGGTCTTTGACAAAAGCCCACAAAAGTATTTTCCAACCAGAAATTCACTTATACTTTTCTCCTGCGCACTTGCTCAGAACCCAGGATCTGAGGTCAAAGGGGTCTGGAGCTTCTGGGGACAATAGTCAACACTTTTGACCATCCCTGAATAAACAGATCTGGGGCTTTCACAGGCTTCAGAGAAGGAAGTTAGGAGGCCCAAGACTTGGGAAAATGTGGCACACTTTAAGGCCAAAGCCAGAGCTAATGATAAATGAAAAAAGACTTTTCAAACAGAATAAATGTAAATGAGAAAAGAAGCCCCCGGTTAGGGAAGTTATTCTAGCAAGTGGCTATATAAATGTCTTTATATTGTTATTTCCAATATTAGTTTGTTGTTCCTCCATGAAAGCTGATTTATTTGAAATGTTATTACTAGAAACACCCTAATCTTTTGGTAATAATTCATATACTGGAAGATTACAGTTTTGGAAGGCAGCCCAGCACTGTCTGGAATCCTATTTATGGATTAAAGGATTTGAACAGCATTGCAAGCAAGATCTCTAAAGAGTAGGATAATATAAACCTGGTTCCATATAAAATGCTTTACCCCAGCTATTGTAACCCCATTAAAATCAGACTGTTAGAGGACACTGGGCACGAGAACTTTCATTTCACTAAAGCAGATATCACTACCCCTGAAAAGGAGGCATTTTTTAAGTCCAATTACCCCTTGTTTTGACCAACTATGTTTAAGTGTTTCTCCTTTCTCCTAGGACATACCAACCTCATCTAGTAGGTCTTGACTTCTTGAAAGATGGTACCCAAGTGAAAGAAGGAAAAAAATAATTTGTCACAGCAAAGGCAATGGGGAAGTTACCACAGTTTATCCAGAGCTAAGATAACATGTACCAAATGCCTTTTGTTCTTGGAAACCTTCAGGTTAAGACTGATGTCACTGTACTAAAAAATGACCTTCCTAGACAGAAGAGCCCTAGCACACTCTCTTCCCTTTGAGGGCTCAGGGGAGCATGGAAAGACCTTGGAAATTGCACTCAGAGTCACCTGATTCCACTATTTATTGACTGTGTTGCCGGGAACCAGTCATACAACCTCTTTGAACCTGAGCTTCTATATCTTTAAAGAGACACTGTCTACTTGGAAGACTGTTATGAGAATTTTATGAGGTCATCTATGACAAGTGCCTAATACATGGAGGGTGAGGAGGGAATAGCAATAGCACTCATAACCTTTAGCAAACAACAGGCACAATATAGAAAGATGATAACCAGTTTCTACATCAAAAACTCTTGGTTTATTACCTCACTTCTCTGTTACAAACTCCTGCAAGGAGTCAAACCCAAAGTACTATCAGGACTGGTCGGGGCTCAATAGAAGAGAGCAGGAGAGAAGCAGGAGAGAAAAATGATAGACCAATGTCACATTCCCTTTCAGCAAAGACACTGCCTATTAATATAGAGTCATCACACATCTTATGAACGTCATCTGCCACATAAAAAATGAATAGTAATTCTAATTATACCACCATCTAAAACTTGACTTGGTTGACTTAGGAAGTCTTTATTTTTTTTTCTCCAACATATTTCAGTCACCTCAACAAGGTCTTGTTTTACTTTTATGACTTCCAGCCTCTGTTCAATGATTCAGGTCTGGGTTCTGATTTTAGACTTAGTACAGAAGGGGGAATTTCTTCTCAGGCCCATGTAAAGAGAGAAGCATTCCAGGGCAGTTGGAAGCCCCAGGGAAGCATAGAATAATACTTTTTAAAAGGTAGACTTTGAACTACCTGTGTTAGAGTCACTGGAGTAAGGAACCCTTTTCTTTTTTAATGTAGGTTTCTGGGTTCTACCCCAGAGCCATTGAGTCAGAATATCTGAGAATGGGCCTTGGGATTCTTCATTTTTACAGGTTCCCCAGAGGAAATGAATGTACACTTAATTCTGAGAATGGCTCTAGTCTAAGGATTCCTAAGGATGAACCAGCAAGTCTAGGTGTCTTTCAGGACTTCCACAGAGCATGGTGATAAAGAACATTCATATTGTGTTTCGCTGTTCAAAAAAATGCATTCACAAACATTATTGCCTACTAAAGAGTGTGCATACAAACAACACAAATATGTCCATATTGCAAATTATTTATATTGATAAACAATACAGTACACCTCATTGATCCAGCACTGTCAAATAAAAGGTTGTTCTACAGAAACAAATTTGCCAGAAACACTGGGATTTTAACACTTTGAATGCTAAGCATTTGAGACAATTAATCATAGTTTTTTTGAATTGATTATATACATCCTGCCTTAATAAACCAAAGAACCAAAACATAACATCGTATTGACTCAGGGTAATGGTCAGGAGCATCTGCTTTTGCACGGAGCTATAGAAGCAATGAGGTACAGCGCATTGATGCATATGATGCACTTTGGGCTCCAGTGGTGTCAAACACTCGTCCTGACGTTTGAAGTCCCCAAGCTTGAGGCATGTTGCTTGCCATTTATAGTTTTTTGAACTTGTCTTTTAAAAAACTACCAAATGTCACTTCCTGCCAATAGGACGTAAAGCCCTCCTGCCCTTACCGTTTCTTATGTACTAGTTCTAAGACAGAAGAAAATTAAGAAAGTCCTACAACCAATAGTACAATGAAAGGAAGTCAACTTGGAGGTTTTGTAAAAAAATGACCTTGAAGTAATATTCATGAGCGTGCATGTGAGCTATATGTATCTAATCTGCTCGGAGGCCTTTTTACTTACTTCTGGTTCCTGCACTGCTCAAGAAGCTGAGGTGGCTCTGTGTCGAAACTCTGGTTTAGTGAAGTAACTGGGTGCATAGCTCCAAGGCTCTAAGAGCCAGAGTGCCAGCTTACCAGGAAGATCATGACCAAAGACCAGAGGGGAGAGGCACAGATGAACAGGATCACACAGAAATAGGAGATTTAATATTGTTGGGTGAATCAGTAAGAATTCTTTCAGTTACAGCTGTCAGATAAATAACTTAGATTAGTTTAAGAACAAGGGAGGATTTATTAACTCACAAAACTGGCAGATTTCTCTTACATAGCTCCTCTCTCTGCTTCAGTGTGTGTTAGCAATGGACTTTCTCCATGCAGAAGAAAAGTATTCTGCTTCCAAGTCATTCTATCTTGTAATAAAAAGGACAGGAAGACCTCTTAATTTCCCATGTTAATATAGCAGAAAAGTTCTCCAATCAGACCAACTTGAGTCATATTTCTACTCCTGTACCACCCACTTGTGCAATGATAAATGGTCAAGCCTTTATCATGTGCTCATTGCTGTTGTCAGGGGCACTTGATGCTATAGTTGGCATCCCATGATAATCTTAAGGTTGGTGTAGGGCAGGAGGAGCTCCCCAAAATAAGTGGGAATTGATTTTAGCAGATGAAAGAGGGAAAGATGTCACAGAGCTCAAACAAGGGATGCCCACCATCATGAAGCCATGATTCAGGGTCCTCCTGATGAGAGCACCATGGGCAAATGTGGTGAGGACCAGGGCTTATGACCCTCCACCCAAAGGGGTCAGTTAGATCACAGAGAGCAGAAGCTGTAGAAGTCCAGTATACATAGTATTGAGCCACCTCTCTCTATGGAATACCCAGCAGGATAATTTTAATGAAGAGAAAATTATATTTTGGTGATTCTGCATCAGCCAGAGGAGATCAGGTTATGCTGCAGTAACCAACAACCTACAAATCTCAGCAGCTTTGCATGTGAAGTTTTACTTCCCAGTACTAGGACATATCCAGTATCGTTGACAAGGGCTTCTATGCATCACTGTCTAACTCTAGGACCAGGCTGATGAGCAGCCACCTGAGAGGGGTGAACCATGTCTCAGACCTAGGAGCTTCTGTCTGGAAGTGACCCTTCCACTTCTCTTTAGGCAAGTTGCATGCAATCCTATCATGAGTCTGAGAAATATTTAATGAACAACACTAATGACTACCAAAGACTCTGCCAATTCCCCAGCTTCAGAAGGAAAGGGAATAGAGAGGGAAAAGAATGCCCCACTACCAGATTCTACCTAGTGAATGTATCACTCTAGGGCCACTCCCACTCCTCCAGTCCCATCCTCACCAGTACTCCACTCCACTGGAGCCACATATAGGATTTTGATGCTGCTGTGGTCGGGAGAGGAGGAGCAAAGACTTCCCACTTTCTACTGGAATATTCACAGAATGTGGGAGAAGACAGAGTTCTCTAGGCAATGACATGAGCTATAGATGTAGATGATACAGATAGATGCAGTTATAAATATAAATATTATATTTATAAGAGTAAATTTTTCTACTCTTATTAATGATAAGAGTAGAAAAATCTAGGAGAAGGCTTGGGAAGGCTCTAAATCTCTTAACATGTTTACCTGGGAAAGATAGCAGAGGTCTTATCTTCTCCCACGCCTAAGAAAAAAAATTGACCCTCTGCTAAATCCAGTAAAGTACCATATGTAGCACTAGAAATTAATGTCCCAAACTAGGAGAAAAAAATAAAGAAGGAAGGAAGGAAGGCTAATTGTGTGGGTCATGCATTTATTCATCCAGCATTTGCTAAGCACCAATTCTACTGATCAAGTACCAGAGTTAAAAAGATGGCTAAGACACAATCCTTGCCTCAAAAATTCAATGTCTTATAGATGCACAGGCAAGCAAACAGAAAAACAGGAAGATACCATTGTGTCAGAAACAAACCCAACAGTTATGGGCACACTAAGAACTAACAGACACCAAGCTAAAATCTCATCCATGGCAGTCAACTATGAACAGCGTTCAAATGAAGGGGATCTCTGAGCCAGCCCCAAAGGGTAAGTAGAGACTAGCCAAATAAGGGGAAGTAGTTTCAGGGAGAATACCAGTATATCAGAGAGAAGGGAACACGTTTGAAATGACTCCCACGTGAGGGAGGAATGCTCCAGTTAGTGAGTATGCTATTAAGATGGGAAAGGTGGTAAGAGGTAAAACTGGAAAGCAGTTCATAAAGGGTCTTTTTCAGCTTTCAAAAAAATTTTTATTTTATCCTGAGATTAATAAAGAGAATTTCAGCAAGGAACCTAATGATCAGATTCCCATTTTAGAACATTCTCTGTGGCTAAATTATTGAGAAGGGACTGAAGAAACAGGGTGGAGGGCAGTCAGGGGCTCTTGTAGTAACTCAGCCAAAATGTATGGAAAGTATTGGCTGAATCTGTGTTGGTTAAGGGAGGCATGGGCATCAACAAATCCCAGCCTGAGTCAGTTACTTAGGGGAAAGCAGGTACTTGGCAAGGAGAAAGATGGGACCTGGAGTTCTTTGGATCAGAGTAGAGACAGCATCTTATTTATTATCTTCTTTGGGCCCTGCTACTAAAATGGTTTTCTGAGAATCACTACACTGAGAGGCTAAAGTTGATTGGTGATCATGTACCTCGTACCCTGTCAACCTCATTTTTCTAGGAGTTATCAATTACATGGTGTTGAAGGAGCCAATTCAGCATCACTCAGAAGCACCTCAAATAACAGGGCTGAGCAACTTGTCTGGTCAAAAATCCAGTCAAAAAAGAGGCAGGTGGACTGTACCCATGGTAGACTCTGATACTCAGAGGATAGGGCACTTAGTGACATCTTTCTCTCTAGCCCCACAGAGCTTACCAGTAGCCTCACAGAACTTGAGCAGGAGTTGTGCAACACCTCTGTTGGTATGTGCAAATAGAGGTGTTGCACCACTTTGCAAATAATAGTCTATAAATAATGATTTTTTGTCTTCAACAATGTATTAAAATAATGACAGTGCTCAGCACTACACTCTTTCCATGACATCCTGAACTCATTCCATTACTAAAACCACAGCAGCATTGAGGAGCTCATATCTCAGGGCCACGGTCACTGCAGGGGATGCCCAAGCCCCATCAGGAACAAGATAACTAGACCTGTTCTCTTGCTTCTTGGATTGGAAAGGGGACTCGGCTGGTTTGAGCAACAAATCTACTTGAACCAAGTGCATATATTGAAATGGGCACGAGAAGAAAGCCTAGTAGCTGGACTAGGGCAAAAGTGGGAGAAAGGAGAAATTCAAGGAAACATCATTCATCTGGATGGATATAGAACTCTTGTTTTCAATTCACCATCTTTATTTGGGGGTAAGGGCATGGGGGTGATGAGAATAACACTGAAGGGTGGGATACAGCATAGGCAGTCAGGTCTAATAAAATGTAAAGTCTCAACCTCCCGTTTTCAACTTTCCCAGTCTACATTTGTAATTTAGAAACAGGTCTGCACAGCTTGAAGAGTCCCTGTGCCTTGTGAATAATTCAGAGCCTCCTCAAGTCCCCAGAGACTGGCTTCTAGCTAAAAGGCTCAAAGGAGAGTGCAGGACTCTGGAGATTAAATCTCCAACAACACCCAAGCACTCACCAACCAGCCAACCCACCCTGTAACCATTCCCCACCCTTCCCCACCTCGCCCTCACTCTACCTCATCTCGTATGGCAGTGTTTCTTTGAAACCCTGTATGGTCAGGCAGGACTTCTCAGCGACACCATTTTCTTTTCGTTTGACAATAGGGGGCAAGCATGGGTGCAAGAATGGCAGCTGGGAACCTTCCAAGGCATTCTCCCACTCAGACACAAGCCTTGCATCTCATCATTTCAGGGCAGATGGCCGAAAGTACCTGCAGTCTTGCTTTGTGTGGGCGTTAAGTTCACCACTCTCGTGGTCAAGGTGTTGCACTGTTGCCTTGGCCCTGTGCTTGCATGTTGCCAAGGAAAAGAGAGCCTCAGGATGTAGGGCAGGGGAGGAATTGCCCAACTGGACACTTTGGTCTGATCTCATGGACAGAAGGCTTTGAGTCCCTTACCTGGAGTGATTTGAGGTACTTCCCTATAAGTCTCCCTTGCCTTCAGGCTTGTCAAAAATATCTCCCAGATCAATTCTTTATGATGCCTGAACATCCACCATAACAGTATCATTCCTCGAATATTGTTTTCCAATAGTCTGGTATTAAAACGTCAACCAACCTGGTAAGGATTTTGGATTCTGGCTTTCATTGGCCATTAGACTCTCATAGTTTTACCCAGAAAAGCTGAGTTATATAGAATAGGTCAAAAAATAGCTAAGGTTATTTAGTTATGGGTGCCAGATGAGGAAGGATGGGATAGGACAAGTCTTACTTCACAATAGAAAGGAGCATTAACAAAGAAACTAAGTAGATAAACAAAGGTAAGAAACAATTCCTCTATCCCTCATAAGCCGCATGTTCAATGCCAATGTTGATACCAGGCTCAATCTCCACTGGATTGTAGGTGCTGGAGAACTTTCCAGAGAAATGCAGGGTAAAGGTTCACTGTCAAGTATAACCGGAACACATTTCTTTCTAAAAAAAGTAGAATGGGAATTGATGTTTCTGTACCTATGTATCAATGTAAAGACTCTCTAGTTTTTACAAAGACTGTATCAGCAAGTCTTGTCAGGCTTTCGGTAAACATTCGTTTGCTAGCACTTTAATTTTATCTTCTCTGCCTGTACATCTACCTACCCCCAACTGGGAAAAAGAGCTTTTCTGTCTAGTCATTAATGATGTATACACAGTCACTTAAGAGAACTAAAGGTCCTTCTTCAAGGAAGCATTTTCTTTCTTTGTAAAGCGAATAACTGCCTCCAAGTGTATAGGCCACTTAAAGTGTTTGCTATACTGGGCTCTCAAGTACCCTCATTAGAGAAATAAGATCTCAGTACAATGTTACATTTTTGACTGAATTTAAGTAGGTTTACTTGGGGGGAAAGGGAAAGCTTTTTAGAAAGGAAGACTGCTAAAGTTCAGAGCAAGTTAACTAAAAAACAATTTTAGGAGCTTCCTCTGCCGAGATCTACTGCAATGGAAAGGTCAAGGCTGCAGACCTACCTAAAGAGAGGAGGCACTGGCACAGGTGACCCCAGGAGCTCTCCTCCAAGGCTCAAGCACCGGAATCCTGAGTCCTGGTCTTTCCCCTTTGGATCCTTTGACAAATCAAGAGGGCAGAATGTCTTGTCCACCTCGCCTTCCTAACCTGCTGAGAAATCAAAGGAGATAAAAGCCCAGGTTTGCCCAAGAAGTAAATCAGAGGAGCCCGTCCACAAATTCTGAACAAAGTCATCTAGATAAATAAAATGTGACATTCATAACAAACAAACCAAAAAGCAGATAAAGTATGAGAGCCCTCAGCATTAATGCTGAGAAACCTTTGGCAATAAATAAGTACTATTATAATAAAAGATATTATAATGTATTGTCATTTGTATGGAGAAATGTAATATAGTCTGAGAAGGAAGATAGATGGCTCAAGTTGTTTCCCTGACAGTGGAAGTAATAGCTATTGAATGTTATGTTTAGCATATCATAAAATCAGTGTTAGCAGGCAAGACAGCCCTCAAGCCTTCCTGAAGTCCACATTCAGCCTTTTGACATCAGCAAGAAAAAGGCCTGGAATGTAGCTCCCTCAGGATGGATGGCCTCAATTCAAATCAAATCGGAAGAGACAGAGCTTCCCTTAGGCCCTCAGCCTGAAGTGAAAATGAACTTGGGGGTGACTGGAGAATGTCTTTTTTCAGCCCAGTCTGAACTTGCTCTGCCCAAGGGACTCCTGCCAGTTGTAGGAGTCTAGTTGCAAAACTTGAATTCATGTAGCATTGGAAACTTTTCTGAGGATGAGGGTGGCCATTCTCTTTATTCATTGAGTCACTAGGGGACCATTCAGGTGTCCCTTAGAGGAACAAAAAATCCTCTTCTCACTCCACCAATAACAACAGTCATCAACATTAGATGGCTCTACCACATGGCTCTACCACATTACCTGAAACCCCTCCATTATTTACTATAAGCTATATCCCACCCACCTAAAGGAGAAGAGAAAGCCGTGTGCATCTATGAGACAACAGAGCTCTCTGGAGCTGTGCAGCCTTGCTCATCGTAGGCATGGGAAAGCCAGTAGGCAGAAATAATTCAACTGAGTGCTCACTCAGGAGGGGGTCTTCACTTGTGCCAAAAACATGCAAAAAGAACACCATTTTATTTACTTTCTTTTAATGTCAGGAAAGCCCACTGACAAAATATGCTGGGGGGAATGTCACTTTAGAGACAAAAAATTAAATAATGAGCTAAGGAAAGTTTACATGCATCCAAATGATTTTTTTTTATTCTTACACAGCCTGTGGGATGGATTTGAGAGACGATTAGAACAGCCTCAGCCTCTGCTTCCTGGGAGCTGTAACAGTAGAACTAGAAGCTGAGCACTGCTGCTTCTGGACTCCACAGCCTTGAAGAAGAGCACCCCAGGACTCTGTAATGCAACTGAGTTCAGAAGAATGGAGGGGGGTGGTGACTGGAGGAAAAGATATATCTGTCTTATTTTTGTCAATGACTTGACTAATCATGAATTTTTCTTCCTTCCCATCTGGTCCTCAAGATGGCATTCCATCAGAAACCTGTGGCTCCCTCCATCTACCACCACCATCTATCTCAGGGAAAGGAGGGCCCCTGACTTCCAAAAGACACTAGGACCTACCACCTGCTCCTGTTGTATATTGAAAGAGAAAGGCTTCCATGAAGAGCTCTTGGATGGAGGTGAAGTTGGTGAGCCGAGGGTGAAGGGTATATGTGAATGGGTGATTGGAGAAGGGTACTGACCAATAAAGACAGGTTGACCACCCCTTTTCTTCCTTGGGTCCTAGTTCATTAACCTTATAGAGAATACAGACATTGAGGATCTACGCAGGGGATTCTGTGCTAGATGATCTCAAGGAAGTGAAGAGAGATACACTCTTGAAAATGAGAATATGACCAGGCAGCACAGTCTTTGTTCCCTCACAAGATGGGCGAATTAAGCTCTGAAGTCCACGGCCACTTTTCCATTCAGTGTAATGAGCTTACACAGGAAAGACAGCTTGGTTATGAGCATGAGCTTTGAAATCCTATGTATTTGACTCTGCATTTTACTTTGACTACTTAATAATTCGACGATACTTGGCAAGTTATCTTAGGCTCTCCAAGCACTGGGTTTTAATACATCAAAACCAGACAATCATTTTTGCTTCATCATGGAACAATTTAATGAGTTAATGGATGTAAAGCAGTTAGCGCAGCATATAGTAAATGCTCAATGAATGCTGGCTGAAAGGAAGTTGAAGATGTGCCAGGCACCAGGCGTAAGGCTAGCAGATGGTTAATGTGTTGCTCTCCAGGAAAGTAGAGTCTAATAACTTAGAATCAAATAACTATAGCAGGATGGCAAAAAACATACCGAGCTGCCTGTTTTTGTTAAGATGTTAGACATAAAACAACTTCCTCTGTTTGAATTGTTTCTTTTCAGAGGATTTTTGAGACTGGGAGATTTCATCTTCTAAGTGTCCACAGATGAGGCAATGTTGTTTAATTTAAGTCCCCCAGACACAAAAATAGGGCCTATGATTCTAAACCACCCATCCCATCCCAGTTCCACTTGAGGCTAGGTGTATGACCTGGGGAGGTTAATGACTTAATTAATTAAAATATTTATTAAGCACCTATTATGTATCAGGCACTATGATTAGTGGTGGACATATAGCAGTTATGACATAAATTGCTGGTGTTTCCTTTTTTTTCCTAGGCATGCTCCTGGACTATATATCCAGCCTCCCTTGTGGTAAGATGAGGCCGTGTAACCGGAATTCTGGCCAGTGAGCTGGAATGTGAGCCGCAGTGAGATGCTCCACCTTCAGGTATGACTCATAGACGCCTCCCACCAATGATCACTTTCTCATGCCACATCCACCAGCTAAATTGAGAGCCCTTCAGGGAACTACAGGCAAATGTAGCCATAGATGGAGACTTGAGTCCTTAGCCCATATTGTGTGTGGTATGTGTGAGAAATAAACTTTCATTGTGCTAAATTATTGAGATTTAGAAGTTTATCTGTTACAGAAACTAGAGTTACTTTCCATATCTAACAAAGCAGTGCACAAGATAGAATTGTCCCGAGTCTTGTGGAGCAGACAGACCCTTAAAAAAAAGAATAATTAAATATATAGTTATCATTGATGAATGTTAGGGCAGTGAAAAGACAGAAAAATAGGATCAGACAGTAGCATGACCTAAACTAATCTAGAAGTTGGAGAAATCATCTCAGAAAAAGTGCCCTGTATGGTACACATGAAAGGTGGGGCATTACTCAGCTAAGGCTGCCATAACAAAGGACCATAGACTGGGGGCCAGGAGGACCATGGAAGGCCGACACTTAAACAACAGAGACTTAGTTCTTTATCAGCCTGGAGCTGGAAGGTGCCAGCTCAAGGTGTCAGTAGGGCTGGTTTCATTCAGAAGCCTCTCTCTTTGGTTTATAGACAACCACCTCCTGCTGTGTCCTCACATGGTCTTTCCCACATGTGCACACAGGCCTGTATCCTCCTAGTCTCCTCTTCTTGTAAGGACACCAGCCATATCGGATTAAGGCCCACCCTTATGACTTCATTTTACTGAAATTATCTCTTTAAAGGCCCTGTCTTTTCACATTCTGAAGTACTGGGGGGTTAGGACTTCAACATGCGAATTTTGGGGAACACAATGGAGCCCATAACAGATGGATAAGAGCTATCTAATTGAAGGATTAGGGTGACCTTAGATTCTCTGTCTGGTCCAGTGATGAGAACTGACACAGGAAAGGCAGGAGGATGAATGAGAAAGCTCATTTCTTCTAAGAGGCAAGGTGCTAAAGCTATTCAGGGGAGGATTCAGATCACAGTTTGACAACAGTGCTTTGGTTGCAGATTTGGAACTTAAGAGATTAAGAATCACATTGTGGGAGGGTAGGTAAGCAGCAGCATGCCTTGGCTCTCTGGAGATGCAAAGAGATTGACCGCAGCTGTGGTGTGTGGCCCTGAAGCCTTCATGGGGCTAGCGTGCTTGCTAAGAAATCCCAGGAGGGTCTTTTAGAGTAAATATTGGCCCCAGAAGTCAGATCACAAGAATGATAGGTACCTGGCCATGTGTAGAGACTGACGATCAATGAGTGAAAGATCAATCAGAATAAATGATCTATTAATACATACAACAGGTTCCCAGCAATTAATCTCCAGGAGGATGACAGCCCGCCAGTTACAGTGAACTGCTGGTGGTGATTGACATAATGGGATCGTCTGCAGCTGCCAGGCTGCTGAGCTAGTGATATTCACATTTATTTTCCTGCTTGCATGGAGTGGTTTCTGGGGCAGCTCTGGAGTTTGAGGCTGAAAACATTCTTCTCAGAAGACCAAAATAGTCTCCTCTGAAAGAAGGTGTACCTGAGCAGATCCAGGACCAATGTCTGATCCGCTGAAAGAAAAAGAGAGAGGGACCTTTCTTATTTCCCAAGTGATTAGTTAGACCTTTGTAGTGGGGAGCTTGGTAGACAGATTTGGAAAGCCTTGCTCAGAAATCGGAAAGGTTACCACACATTGGAGGGCTGCCATTGCAAAAGGAACTGCATATTCGTGAGAAATATGCACTTGATTCTTGTTTCCCTCGGTTCTTTCAGAAGAACACCATAAGCCAAACTTATGCTTCCAAAATCCGCCATTTCACACTTTTGGTCTTCTGAACCTAGAATTTGGAATGTCTGACTACTTATTCTTCTTAGCCCATTTCATAATCTCCCCTAAAAGGTCTTTCCCAGGTATTTTGATGCTATGCCCAAAATATGCCCTCACACCACCCACCTTTCTCCATGTCCTCACACACACCTTAGTCCAAGTCACCACTATCACTCAGCTGCACTATTGCAAGGGCCTCCTCCTACCTAGTCCCTCTGTTTACAGCCTTACCCTCTGCTGTCTAGTCTCCACCCAACAGCCAGAATGAAGCTTTTTAAGCAGATATCAGAGCATATTGCCACAATCACACGCAGAATAAAACTCAGTGCCAGTCCTAACTATCACCAGCTCAGCCCTACACAAGCTGACTCCTGACAGCTCCTTTACCTTTCCTCCTACCAAGCTCCCCTGAGCTCCTGCTGCACCAACAATATGTCAGACTCGTCTGATGCATGGGCCTTCCATTTCCTGGCCTTCCTCTCTATAACCCTCACCTCTCAAACCCCACAGATGAGCTCTTCCCATGATAGGTTGCTCATCATTTAGATATCAGTTCATCAAAGCGGCCTATTTAGAGCAACCCACCACAAGTAGCTCCCACCCCCACCACCAACCCTATTACTAATACATGACCCTGATTATTGCTTCACATTATTCATCACTATTTGGATATAGATAGATATCGATTAGATAGAGATAGAGATAGATTATATAGATATAGATGATATAGAAATAGAGATATATAGAGATATTACTTGTCTTTCCTTACTAGAAGGTAAGCTCCATAAAAACAGAGCTGAATGGGTGGTTGACAGAAAGCAAGAAGAGACACAGTGGATCCCGGTTTTACAGGAAAGAAGCCACTTTTGGTTCCAGTATTATTTGCATTTCCCAGCATGTAGGAGAGCACCTGGCAGACAGCAAGTGTTCGGGTATTTCTAGAATGAATGAAGGATGGGCATAAAAATTATTTCACTCCTGTAAATTTCTGTAGTTTTCTATTCCCACTCTCTAAAGACATCCACCACATTGTAGAGTAGGGATTCATCGGAGTTTCTTCCTCTCAGCCTTAGGTATGAGCTTCTTAAAGAGAGGACTGCATATCATGCACCGATGTGTGCTAAAGCAGACAATGCAGTATTATCTGTGTAGCTGGTACTTCTTAAACTTTAATGGGTGTGCAAATCACCTAAGAGATCTTGTTAAAATGCAGCTTCTGATTCATTGTCTGATTCATTCATAGGACCCCAGATTCTGCATCTCTAACAGGCTTCCAAAGGCTGCCAGCACTGCTGGTACTTGGCATATTTTGAGTTAAAAGGCATATTTTGATTGGATGTTTTAAAAAGTTGTTTGTTTTTCCCTTTGTATTTGCTATGGAGCTCTGTATAGCACCTGGATGTAAAATATACATTAAATTAGCATATATTAAGTGGGTGAATAAATGGAGTCCGGAACTTTTAGATTCACAGGAGATGAAACTGAGTCATAAAGAATTAAATAACTTGCTTACTAAAGGCCAAGTCTGGTCTAGAATCCTTGCCTCTAGTGCTCTCTACACCGAGTCACAAGCCCTCTCCTGGCTGTATCCTAGGATTAAGGTTTAGAAGTTCAAGAATTTTAAGGATAACCTGCTGAGAACCAAGTAGCTGCCCACCCTATAACATTGGGTAGTGTTATAACCAATAACATTGTGTAGTGTTATAGCCTATAACCAATGTCAAGGCTAGGGGAGCCCCAAGGCTAGGAGGCAGGGGCTACTGCATGGTGACTACCCAGCATATTCATACCCCTCAGGCTGTCAGGGTTGTCGTGGTCTGCCCATACTGGAGGAGTGTCAGCCAAGAAGTCCTTCTGTGCTGGGAAAGCAGACAGGCATTTCTTCTTGGCAGAATCTGTCACGTTTACAGGACACATAAGCCAACTGCTGAGAAGGGTCTGACTGAGGCCTGTGAGAGAAGATACACACTTTTATTAGGCTGAAGAGGAAAACCCTCGTGACCTGAGGTTATGGGATGAGGGGCAGAGTCAAAGGGAGGAAGGCCCTGTCCCATTCTTCCTAAGAGGCTTAGAAAGCAAGAACTGCTCTGCCGATTCAGCCTTTGCTCTAAATTAGCACAGAAATGGTTCCACTTGGGCAGACGGGCCTTTAATTCGCAGCCCATCTGACAGTACTGGAGCTGGTTGGGGATCCTTCACAGAAAAGGATACACTACCCACCTGCACCATGGGACCTGCTTGAGAATAATCCGTGTCTGACTAGCAGGCCACTGAGCACAAAGAACAACCCAGGAGACAGATGTGCATGGTTGCTCATATTCCCCCAATGGAAGCACAGGAGTTGGCCCTCTGCAAAGAATATGGAACACACAGAAGAAACATATGTTGCAAAAAGCTGACCCAACTTGGAAACTTTTACCAAAGTTTTCCCTTTCATCATTATTTCCACCCATGTTGGTCCCGAAAACCAGTGATCATTACCTTGGTCTTTCTGATTAGTCACTTAGAGTGGCATCAGGCCAGACACACAGGCAAAACTCAGGAACCCACACTTTCCAGACTCTCAAGAATTGTACCACCCCCTGCATCCCAGGTGAGCACTTAGGACATTTGCAAGACTGGGGGCATTGACATAAAGAGAGGGCTCACTAGCTAGTTCGCAACTTTCCTATAAGTAGAAGGGAAAGAAAAGCACAAGTTGTCCTCACTGCCTTTTGGCCAGACAGACTTCTTGCCTGAATACAGTGAGATCAGAACATACACTCCTTTTCTGCAGGATCGACTGACATCTTGCTACTCAAAATATGCTCCAGAAACCACAGCAGTGCCTGCGAGGTTGTTGAAAATGCAGACTCTCAGACCCCCTTCCCAGACCCAGAAGCTTCTCTGACTGGAGCAGTAGCTACATCCTGGCCGAGGGCAAAAAGATGGGCTCACAGGGATTCAAGCTGCTTCAGATTTTCTCCTTGAACCCTTTTCTCCCTCTGCCCTGATTGTAGGGTCCCTGACTACTGTGCAGGAGCACTACCCGTATTTCTGTTTTATCCCAAGGACAGAGCAATATGTAAATTCTTAGTCACAGAAAGCAGGCAAGTGCAATAAGCTCAAAACTTCCCCATGAATTAAAAATAGAACCAAAAGTGGTTTTGTTCCTTTATGGAAAGAGCAGGATTCATTGTGTGTCCCCATGCTTACTCATGACCATCTCATTCAGCTCTGTCTTCCCCATGTGCTTCTTCTTCCCTGCTCCCTGGACTCAGGGAAGCTGCTGGCAGGGAGACCTGGCCCTTCAGGGCAAGGGGTCTCTGCGTCACTGATAGATTGGTCGAGTGCTTCAGACCAGGAAGGGGCCCTCCCTGTCTCCAACTCTCCAGATGGCTTTCAGAATCTTGCCCCTCCTTGCTACGTGCTCCCCCACACTGCCCTTCTGCCTGCAGCTCCTCCAGAACTGTGGGCTGCCTGTGAGCACATTCTTCTGCCCCTGAGTACTCACCCTCCCCAGCGCTCTCTGGCTTTAACCCCTCTTTGCCTGGCTGAGCATGACTTCTCTCCTCAGGGAACCAGAAATGGCAGATGGCAGCTTGGTGTATGAGACATCTTCACAGGTGAGTGCATATGCCCCAAACTGGAAAGAATCCCATTTGCCACACTTTCATGATCTGAAAATATATACCCTTAGGGGCTATGTGGTGTCATGAGACTCTATCAGGCTGGCTGGAGTTCAAATCCCAGGACAGACATTTAAAATGTGTGTGACCTTGAGCCACTATTGGATGTAATTTTTTCTTTGAGTCATTCATCTGAGAATTTAAAATAATAGTACCCACCTCCTAGCATGATACCTGGCACATAACCTGTCAGTTTTCCTAGGATTCCCCTTGTTCCATAAGATCTCTCCTGGTTGGCTGGGGGCTGCGTACCAGGTATCCTGACCATCACTGTTTCTGGATATGCATGCTGCATCCTTGACCTTCCATCTTCACATCCATAGACAGTCCTTTATTCCAAAGACAGCGGTCAGTGCTCCTGGGGCTCCCCGAGCTGGCCTGTCCTTGTCTGGAGATTTTAGCCCTTCAGAAACAGAAGATTTCACTATAGCCACTGATAGAAGCTTTGGGACAGCAAGGACTCCCAAAAGCCTAGGGCTTACTCAGGTGGCTGTATCCTGGGTTCAGTTTTTAGCCACTACTCAATATCTTCATTACTGAAAAGACAAACATCTGCACAGATCAATTAAGATTTAATTAATATTCTATAATTAATCCAAAATAATTATCGTGGTCTTTTAATTAAAGATTGATTTGGGAAGAAAAAAAAAACTTAAAGAATTGTTATATAACAGTTTTTTTTCCTCAGGGAGGTTTTGACTTGTTCTCAGGAGAAGTGAACCCAACATAATAGTTTTATTAGCTCTCATCGAAGCTTTGATACATGTACTTCAAAGGAGTGGCTGCTCTCCTTTTCATTTGAAGTAGAGGAATCTTCTCTGGCATCTGGGCTGTCTGGAGGGGCAGCTGCTTTCTCTAGGTCTCAGAGTGCAGACCTTGAAACAAACAGAACTTTCTGACAATCCCAATCCTCTGTAAAGCTGTTTATTTCCCTTTTCTCGATCTTATCAGGGGTGGGTGCTGGAAGACAACATAAACAGGGACTTACATAATCTGGACCAAGCACTTTTTAGGTCCAGTAAAAGTGGCCTGACCCAGAGAACAGATTGCAGCCTGGGAGATGCAGGCAATCCTGGAGATCCCTGTGCCCACCCACCTATTCCGTGCTAGAATCTTCTCAGCAGCATCCTGGCCCCCAGGTAGTCAGCTAACCTTTGCTGTTAACCCTACCCGTAATCGAGAGCTGTCTATCTTGGAAGTCTGCCTTATATAGCCACTGCCGACTACTTTTTTAATCTTCTGTACATTGAACGAATGTCCACTTCCCTGTCACACCGTTCACAACTCCCAGTTCTGCCCTCTAGAACACAATGGAATAATCCTTCATCTTCTCCATGAGACTCCTTCAAACGCTGAAAGCCAGCTGTTAGTACTTCCCAACACGTTCTCTTCCTAAGTGCATTGCCAACTTTCTCAGTCAATCTCGTGTTGACAATGTCCAGACACTTTCAGAGTGTTCTGGTCTACGTTCTTCTGTTTGTTAGTGTCCCTCCTGAGCATGGAGCCCCGAACTGACTATGGTGCTCTGAGGTCTGAGGGGCCTCTAAGTAGGTTCCAAAGACAGGATCCTCACATTATTTATACGCAAATAACCCACATGGTAGATAAAACATATATAACCATACACACACATGCACACACACACATATGGCTTAGTAAAGTCTAATGTCAGATATTTCTTATATAAACTGCATTTAAGCCAATTCCTCTCCATCCTCTATTTATGAAATCAAGCCATCTTTCAAACCTAAAGACCAAAACTCCGCTTTTATCTTTGTTAAATTTATCTTGTTAGTTTCAAGCCATCTTTTCCAATATCAAGATCTTTTGAAACTTGTTTATGTCATTTGTCATATCCTCTGACCTCTGCTTCATGTCATCACAAATTCAATAAGCACATAGTCAATGTTTTTATCTGAGTCATTGATAAATACTTGGAACATGACAGGGACAGGCAAACATCCTTTAAGTTGCTGCTTAGAGAGCTCCCTCCCCTTAGATACCATTCCAGAAATCGACTCCCTTTCGACTAGCATTTAACTATCAGCCACAAATCCACACACAGCCTGTATTTTCTAGGTCATTCCAGAGAATATCAGGAGAAACTGTCATAGGCCTTAGTATATTGTTACTCTTTATGCCACTAGCCAGCCACCCTAGCACCAAGCCTGCCCATCTAATAAAGATGTCAAAAAAGGAACTAAGGTGCCCTGGCTGGTGTAGCTCAGTGGATTGAGTGTGGCCTGTGAACCAAAGGGTCACTGCTTTGTTTCTCAGTCAGGGCACATGCCTGGGGTGCAGGCCAGGTCCCCAGTAGGGGGCACATGAAAGGCAACCACACATTGATGTTTCTCTCCCTGTCTTTCTCCTCCCCTTCCCCTTTCTCTAAAAATGAATAAATAAAATCTTTTTTAACTAAGGTTATTTGGCTTGTAGGAAACCGTGGATGCTTCTAGTGATCACCTCGTTATTTCTTATGTGTTCACAGGCCACTTGCTTCATTACATGCTCTAGGACACAGGTGACAAACATAAAGCCCGCCACCTTGTTTTATCCAGTCCGCCACCTTGTTTTTCCCCGGGGCAGCAGTGCCGAGCTCCTTGCCCTTAGTGAAGGAGTAGTTACATTTATACAGTCCTAAAATTACATTCGGCCCTTTGAAGGCTACCACAAGGCTGATGTGGCCCCTGGTGAAAATGAGTTTGACACCCCTGTTCTAGGATATTTCTAAAAGTGAACATCAAGATCACTTCCCTGTAGTTTTTATAATTCACATTCCCCCCTTTGTAAAATTAAGACTGTATTTGCCTGTTATTCCAAGTTCACATAATTACAGAGGATAGTACCCAGACCATCCAAGAATATATAAGCATATATTGAACTCAGAGTCCAAAGAATTGAAGAATCAGTGCTTTAAAACATAATTCTTGGCCAGAGAAAGAAGCAGGGCTCAAACTTCCTGAACATCTAAGGATTTACCATCTAGGCCTGAGAAGCTTCTAGAAGACCTAGAATAAAGTAGAATCCTAGCTCTGTCTTCAACTAACAACTAGTTGTCTGGTGTCAGCTTCCTCATCTGGAAAATGATGGAATTTATTCTAGTTCTAAGTTTTAGTGACTTAAGAGGTTAGTTGCTACCAGATAGGTAGCTGGATTTACATACAAGGATCCTTTTTTGGCAGGTTTAAACAGCTATTAAATTTCATTTATCTTCTGGACACAAGCACACACACGTACATACCAGCATCCACAATCATTACTTGTTTTTCTTGCTGGTACATGTGTGCATTTGATGAGAATAAAATCCATTGTTCTAGCACTATCTCTGAGTTATAATGAATCTGCTCCAGGAACAGCTGGTTACAGCATCATCTGTCAGGAATGTATTACTAATGCCTTTTAAGACTTTTTTTTGTCACATGTAACCAGAAAACAGCACTGGATCTAGATAACATTTATTAAATTTAGAAACATTGTCAAATAACTTCACACACAAGTAAATTTCGAGGGGGTTTGTGTGTACTTACATACATACATATTTTTAAGTAGAATAATGAAACACAATGTGAACAGAAATATTTAGTGGTATGCTGTCAAATCCAACATACTGCATTCATGTTCCCTGAGATATTCCAGGACATATCCAAATGGAACTGCTGTGTAGTGAGCAAAACACAGGGAGGCCAGAAAGATACACACACAATCAGCTTTACCAAAAGACTGCTGCCAAAAAGAAGATTAAGAAAAAGGCTGTAGGCTAGAAAGAACCCTCTCCAGCCCATTCAAAGCAGATTTGGATATCTATTTTACCTTTATTCCTACTTTAGATCTTCATGGAAAGATCTCAACATGGCTCTCAATCCTCACAGTGGGTAAGAACACCTGTGGGACATTGCCAACCTGTTCATGCCTAAGCCAAAATTTAGACCTACCCTCCTGGTAAGACTTAATTCCTAAGCATGTTAATTTTATAAACTCTCTGAAGCAAACCTCCAGTAGATTTAAAGAGAATCAAAGTGTCCTGAATCCTCTTATCATGACTGCTGTCAGCTTGGATAGATACCCAAGGAATATTTAACGCACAAAAACGCTTCATTGTACTGAAAGTCAACATGATGGAGTGGTTGTGTACGTAGGCTCTAAAGCCAAAGTTCTTGGGTTCAAACTTTGTCTCAACTACCTTCAAGCATCCCTGTACATCCATTTCCTCTGCCATGAAACAGGGCTACTAACAACACTACTAGAGCAAATCAGCTAATGCAGATAAAGGATTGGTATTTTGCTTTATGGTGAGCATTCGAAAATGTAAATTGTTTGAGACAAATGTGTTCTCAGTTTCTAGGATTGGCTTGGCATGGGTCGCTGTGTTTTCTGGTGAAACCGTGGCTCGCCTGACCATGCACTGCTGAGTTTGGCCTTCTTTCTGCCCTGCCTCAGCTCTTTCGCACTGCAGTCTTACCTCCCTGGGACTGCCTCTTTCTCCCACACACAATAAAACATTTGCCATAAATTTGGCTTCAAGCTTTGTTTTCCAGGGCAGAACTAGGCAAAGAATCTAGGATTCCAAGGCAATAACCAGATAAATTGGCAGAGTGTTTTTATGCTTTTGACTAGAAAACATAAATATCCATAGTTAGAATCTAACTAATTATGAAAAGTGATGACCACCAACGGTTTGCCTTGGGCTTGTGGGTTAAAGTATGGGCCAACCTAGAGAACAGTATTAACCCTCAATCCTACCCGACATCCCAGTGCAAACTGCCAGAGGGAAAGTTCCCTTCAAGATCCAGGTCTTTTTCCTGATGACAGCCCTGGAGGTGACCGGTGAGAATGAGGGTGGTTTCAGGGAAGCCACAGGGACCGTCCTGACAGGGAAGGGAGCCTGCCCTCTGAAGGTCTACACTGGAGGAGAGCTGAGTTGTGTCCCGGGAATGACTCCTAGGTCATGGGATCCAAGGACCACTCAGGAGAAAGAACCCATGGAAAACCAGGATTCTTTGTGCGGATGAACTGCTTGATCCAAGTTCTCATAAAATGGATAATTTCTATTCCCAACTCAATCCAGGACAAAGGTTGTTTGGGCAGGTCCTATCTACATTCCTGAAACTGGCTCAAGGATTGGAGTGGTTTCAACTCAAAAAGGGACTGTTCACTATCTAAAACTGTCTAGGAAAGGGAAGAATAGGAATAGGGCTGAGACTGCAAGATAAAGATTGTACTGCAAAATCACCAGGCCCCATAGAAAATATTTTTGTAACCCAAACGTTTGCCTAAGCATATTCATAGAAAAATGCTAAATATGTGGGAACTAAAGAGAAATCAAGGGAAAAGCCATGGTTCCTCAAGTTTTGCCTAATGTAAAACAAAACCCTCAGTCCTCTGGGTGGTAGTGGCAGAATTCAAACTGGAGGGAACACCAGTAGCAAGTATCTTTTCTCTTTCCACCTCCTCATTCTGCCCTGGGTGGCTATTCTCACAGCATCTTTCTGCTTGTCTGAGACCAGCTTACCCTGACCCCCACCCACACCGAAGTGGCATAAATAGCTCCGGTATCAAGGCCGAGGATTGTCTCAGCAACTAAAATCCTTATGATTGGAACCATGCGCCCATGTCCCTGCCTTTCCTTTCTGGTTCCATCTCTGTCTGATCTTTAGTGCATCTACCAGTTTGTAACGTTTTGCCTGGGATTTGAAATTTTCTCTTTCAGTTGGTGTTTACAAAAGTCATGGGGATGTAAAGCACAGCATAGGAAAAGTCAATAACATTGTAATAACTATGTATGGGGCCAGGCAGATGCTGGAAATATTGGAGGGAATGCTTTGTAGAGTATATGATTAGTTAACCTCTATGCTGTACCCCTGAAACTAATACAAAATAATGTTGGATGTAAACTATAACTGAAAAACAAAATGTTTTAAAAGCAGTTAATTTTTTTTAAAATTTTGAAGACATTTTCTCTTCCCTTGTCCCTTTTGTATCTTCATTTTTCCCATGAGACTCAACGTGGCCTTCAGTTTCCTTTGGGGTCTTATCTGGTATAACCTGACTTTGGCTGACCCACCTGATGTGACAGCCTTCTCTTTCAGAGTATCAGCAACCAAATTTCAACTCTGACCCTCTGCTCTCCAAACTATACATACACACACATTCCAGAATGATAAATGACCCATTTTGCCATCGAGTTTTAAAAGAGACAAAAACCGTCTAATTCTTTTCAGGAGCCTCCAAACTAGATCTATTAGCACCATCATAGTAGAGGGTACATATGAATCACAGAGACAGCCCCACTACACTCAGTGCTACTCAGCACATAAGTTCTTTGGTGAGAGAAGACCCAAGCAATGCGCTACGGCCCTGTTGATGTCAAGCTGATTTATCCCCAGCTCCCTCTACTCTGTTACCAAATCATCAGGATCCCAGCAGCCTCAATTTGCCATTGACAGTGATGCTAGAAAGTGGATGAAACCAAAAAGGGGAAAACGAATCGGAGGTGTGGCCAGGTCTCCATTTGCACCAGAGCCCACACCCTACTCTCCTCTAAACCCAGCCACTGTTGTGGGTAGATTCTCACTGATGAGGCAAAAAGTTGTTTCTAGAGCCACCAAATTCACATTACTTTAGCAAGATTAAACTGTTTAAAATTTCAATGTTGTCCGCCAAAAAAATAATAATAGGAAGTTGTATAAAGTGAATGTGCTGACAGCAGTAATGTTTCGGTAATAATTCATGTATAGTAGATGATGCTCTGGAAGGCAGCCCAGCAGGCTAATGCAGATTGGAGATGCTCTCTGACTGATGACCAAACGATTGATTGGCGTTTTTTTGCTCCATCATGAAATCAGCTCACAAATGAAGTGGAGGTGGTTCCAAAGGGAAGAAAATTGAAGAGGAATGAAGGAATGAAAGGTGATGAAAAATGTTGCACAGCAAAATGTGAATAGACAGACCAAGGTAACATTTTCAAGCTTAGTGTCCAATCTAAGCCATCTCCTATCTTGATTTTCCACTATGATTTTGAAAGAAAAAAAAAAGCCCAAACCTAAATCATTGAATAAAGGTGATAATTACCTATTCATTCTTTCTTTCACTTGGAACCAAATCTTTCTCCCAAAGAAATTAACTTTCCCCCCACCAATTGTTCTGCTAACAAGATCCATACCATCAATGAATTGTTCTCTTGATACACATAGATCTGAGTGGTATCTGCTCTATTATCATTAGTAGATGTGCTTTCAACTCCTGATCAATGAGTAAGGAACACACCTCTCTGCTTCCCCAGCTGGATTCACCCCGCCATTCAGGTGACCTTAGGACCTCTTCTGCCCACATGTAAGATGAGAAAAAATTGTTTCTGAATTATCATCTATAGAACATAATTGGATAACAAAATATGCTGCCCCTTGACTATCTAATGTATACCAAAGCAAAATGGAAATAAATTTGCTAATCATACATACTAAGCTCCCTGGATTTAATATGGATAATTAAAAGATTTCCAGGTATGTGACTGTGGGGTAGAAATCAGAGAGAATTTACAAAGTGCCTACCATGTGTCAAGTACATGAAATGTGATTAGGCCATTGTGTTGCTTGTTGTAAGTGTATAAGTATACACTAGGTTTGGAGAGAAATTGTGAAAAATGAATTTAAAATACACTGACTACACATTGAAATTTTATTTTAGAATCATTGGGTCAAATAAAATGTATGGCAATATGAATATTACCTGTTTCTTTTTATTGTTTTTTTAATGTGGTCTAGGTACAAGTCCATACTTACTCTATGTGTCTTACCCTTCTGGTTTCTTTTTTTTTTTCACCTGGGAGGCAGAAGAGCAGGAGTATCCAAAGAACCAGGTCAATCTGGATTTAAGCCCAGGTCTACCATTTATTTTTTCAATTATAGTTTACATGCAATATTATTATGTATTAGGTGTACAGCATAATTGTTAGATAGTCATATACTTTACAAAGCATTCCCTCCCAAGACTTCTGGTCAAGATGGCTGTGAAGGAAGACATAGCTCACATCTTCACACAACCATATCAAAGTTACAACTAAAATATAGAACAACTGTCACAAATCAAGTTGAATGGAAGTCTGACAATTATGGAACTAAAGAAACCACATCCCTCCAGACTGAGCCAGCAAACTGGTGCCATATCTGACTCCATCAACCTGGCTAACACTATTTCACACACTTTGGAGATCCCTAGAGACTCTTCCTCATCCAACTTATGGACCCACCCAAGCTGCTTTTCCATATGAATGACTGGTCTTGGCTCATACTTCATAACTTCTTAAATCCTCTCAAACAAGCAGCAGTTGGTCTCAGTGAGCCCCAACTCAGCACTACCAGCTGCCAGCCTAGATTCACAGCTTGTCTATGCCTGGGAATCTCCAAGCCCACCACAAGTAGCAGCCATCTCAGAATGCTTTATTGCTCAGGCATGGTGCCTCAAGGAAAACATAACTGGGGGCTGACCGTGGCCTGCACCACCTGGGAAACCCCAGGGCCAGTGTACCCAGTGGAGAGCTACAGACCATGTAGGAGCACCACCACCCTGCCTCTGCACAGCTGGTCCTCTAAGGAGGGAAGGTATTGGTGGTTATTGGTACAGTCAGTCCTTACAGCTGACTTGCCTGTGTTCATCCCTCCCATTGACCTTCCAACAGCAACCAAGTTTCAACTACAAGAAGAGGGTGTATTCAGCCCACACAAAAGGTTCATGGTGAGTACCCAGTTTGGGTGATAGAGGAGGCTATGTCACTGGACACTACAGGACACCACTTCATTAGGGCACATTACCTACCAAGACATGGAGTCAAAGCAGTTCTACCTAACACATAGAAACAAACACAGAGAGGCTGCCAAAATAAGGAGATAAAGAAACATGGTCCAAATGAAAGTACAGATCAAAACTCCAGAAAAAGAGCTAAACGAAATGGAGATAAGCAATCTATCAGACACTGAGTTCCAAACATGGGTTACAAACATGCTCAAAGAACTTAGTGAGGAACTCAATAGCATAAAAAAGAGCCAATCAGAAATGAAGGATACACTAATTGAAATAAAGAACAATTTACAGGGAAACAACAGTAGAGTAGATGAAGCTGAGAATCAAATCAATTATTTGGAATATAAGGAAGCAAAAACAACCAATTAGAATAAGAAAAAATAATCCAAAGAAAGGAGGATAGTATAAGCAGCCTCTGGGACAACTTCAAGAGGTCTAACGTTTGCACCACAGGGGTGCCAGAAGCAATCTATTTGAAAAAATAGTGAAAGAAAACTTCTCTAAGTGGGTGAAAGAAATAGACATGCAAGTCCAGGAAGCACAGAGTCCGAAACAAGATAGGTTCAAAAAGGCCCACTCCAAAACACATCATAATTCAAGACAAAGGTCAAAGATAAAGAGAGAATAATTTTGGGGGGGGGGGGGTGGTCAAATACAGTAAGGTTTTATTTTGATATGACCACTATACATCAGATACATTAACACATAAAGTATCATTTTATTAATTATGTGGGTTTAAGTGAGCTTTTGAAAAAGCCTAAACAAGTTGGTCCAAAGGTGGTAGGTTATTCTGAAGCTGAAAAAGCCTAAACATACAAAATGTTATGTGCGTATATATATATATCAGTATAGATAAAAATAATTTTTTAATTTATAAAAATATATTTTATTAATTATGCTATTATAGTTGTCCCATTTTTTCTACCCTTTGTTCCCCTCCACCCTGTACCCTCCCTCCCACCATCATTCCCCCGCCTTAGTTCATGTCCATGGGTCATACATATAAGTTCTTTGTCTTCTCCATTTCCCATACTATTCTTAACTTCTCCCTATTTTGCACCTACCATTTATTTTTCTTATTCCCTGTACCTCTCCCATTCTCTCCCCTTCCCATCCCACTAATAACCTTCCATGTGACTTCTATTTCTGTGAATCTGTTCCTGTTCTAGTTGTTTGCTTAGTTCATTTTTGTTTTTTCTTTTTTAGGTTCAGTTGTTGATAGTTGTGAGTGTGTTGTCATTTTACTGTTTGTATTTTCGATCATCTTCTTTGTCTTAGATAAGTCCCTTTAACATTTCATATAATAAGGCTTGGTGATGATGAACTCCTTTAACTTGACCTTATCTGGGAAGCAGTCTATCTGTCCTTCCATTCTAAATGATAGCTTAGCTGGATAGAGTAATATTGGATGTAGCTCTGTGCCTTTCCTGACTTGGAATACTTCTTTCCAGCCCCTTCTTGCCTGCAAGG
Organism: Phyllostomus discolor; assembly: GCF_004126475.2. NCBI lineage: Eukaryota > Metazoa > Chordata > Mammalia > Chiroptera > Phyllostomidae > Phyllostomus > Phyllostomus discolor. Next base: position 7,757,276 of record NC_040916.2, on the reverse strand, counting down.
TTTCTTTTGAGAAATCAGCTGATAGTCTTAATGGCACTCCTTTGTAGATAACTGTCTCCTTTTCTCTTGCCACTTTTTTTTAAAGATTTTATTTATTTATTTTTAGAGAGGGAAGGGAGGGAGGGAGAGAGAGAGAGAGAATGAATCATCAATGTGCGGTTGCTGGGGGTTCTGGCCTGCAACCCAGGAATGTACCCTGGCTAGGAATCGAACCTGGGACACTTTGGTTCCCAGCCCGCGCTCAATCCACTGAGCTACGCTAGCCAGGGCTTCTCTTGCCACTTTTAAGATTCTCTCCTTATCTTTAATCTTGGGTAATGTGATTATAAGGTGCCCAGGTGTGTCTTTCCTTGGGTCCAAGTTCTTTGGGACTCTCTGAGCTTCCTGGACTTCCTAGAAGTCTACTTCCTTTGCCAGATTAGGAAAGTCCTCCTTCAATATGTTTTCAAATACATTTTCAATGTCTCGCTCTTCCTCTTCTCCCTCTGGAATCCCTAAGATTCAGATGTTAAAACATTTAAAGTTGTCCCAGTGGTTCCTAAGCCTCTCCTTATTTTTTGAATCCTTATTTCTTTATTCTATTCTGGTTGAATGTTTATTTCCTCCTTCTGCTCCATACTGTTGATTTGAGTCCTGATTTTCTTCCCTTCACTGTTGGTTCCCTGTACATTTTCCTTATTTCACTTTTTATACTTTCCTCTATTTTGTGACCATACGCAACCATTTCTGGGAGCATCTTGATTACCAGTGTAATCTGATAGGTTGGCTATCTCTTCATTGCTTAGTTGTATTTTTTCTGGAGTTTTGATCTGTGCTTTCATTTGGGCCATATTTTTTTTTGTTGTTTTGGTGCACCTGTTATGTAGTAAGGGGAAAAGCCTTAGGTATTTGCCAGGGTGGGGCAACCCACTTTGCTATGTTGTGGCACTGTATGTGGGGGTAGGGTCCAAGAGGGAAGGCTTTCAGTCACTTCCCCACTACCCACAAGCAAATTGAGCCTTTCTGGTGCTGATTCCCAGGTGGATGGTTTTGTGTATGTTCTAGGACCCTGTGGGTCTTTTCAATGAACTCTCCTGTCAGGCTGGGAGTTTCTCCCAATGCCTCGACTCCCACAGGTTTTTTCAGTCAGAGGTTTTGAGGCTTTATTTTCCCACACTGGAATCCTTGTTGTGTGGTCTGTCTCACTCCCCAGTTCTTCCTCCTGGTTTATCTGCACACGAATGTGGAACTGCCCATTTCGCCAATTGCTGCCTTGCTGTAAATCCTCTCAACCCTGGCTACCCATCTCTGCCCCAGCTGCATGTCTCTGCCCTTCCTACTGATCTGAATGAATGTTTTCTTCCTTAACTCCTTGGTTGTTGGACTTCCATACAGTTCAATTTTCTGGCAGTTCTGGTTATTTTTTGTTTTTAAATTTGTTGTTGTCCTTCTTTTGGCTGTGCAAGGAGGCAAAATGTATCTACCTATGCCTCTATCTTGGCCAAAAGTAAAGAGAGAATCTTAAAAGCAGCAAGAGAAAAGAAGTTAGTTACCTACAGGGGAGTTTCCATAAGACTGTCAGCTGATTTCTCAAAAGAAACCTTGAAGGCTAGAAGGGATTGGCAAGAAATATTCAAAGTCATGAAGAGCAGGAACTTACAGCCGAGACTGCTCTTCCCAGCAAAGATATCATTTAGAATCAAAGGGCAGATAAAGAGCTTCCCAGACAAGAAAAAACTGAAGGAGTTCATCACCACCAAACCATTATTATATGAAATGAGAATGGGACTTATTTAAGAAAAGAAGATCAAAACTATAAACATTAAAATGGCAAAAAATACATATCTATCAACAATTGAGTCTAAAAAACAAACTAAGCAAATGAAAAGAACAGAAACAGAATCATGGATACCAAGTACGTTTTGATGGTTGCCAGATGGGAAGGGAGTAGGAGAGAATGAGTGAAGACGTGAGGGGATTAAGAAGTACAAATAGGTAGTTACAGAACAGCCACGGGGATGTAAAGTACAGTAAGGAAATGGAGTAGCCAAAGAACTTATACACGTGACCCATGGATATGAACGATGGTGGGAGGATTGCCTGAAGGAGTGGGGGCTGCTGGGTGGGGGGGAGCAAAAAGGAAAAATATCAGGACAACTGTAATAGCATAATCAATAAGATGTAATTTAAAATAAAACAGAGTTTTATTTTCTTTTTTTTCTCAGGATCACACCTCTGTTATTTTTTGCTTCCTCTCCAGCACCTCATGCATAATATGTATGCAACAATATCTGTTGACTCAATTCCTAAAGAGATGATAGATAGACTTTGGCTGTCCAATGAAAAATTAATTACTTGTCTACTTCTCTACTACCCTGCTTTCTGATTCCTTCCCTTTCCCACTCCAAACTCTCATTTCTGGAACAAATCGTGGTGATTTTTCAGCAGGTCCTACACTTACCTAGCACATTGAAATGAGTGGATCATTGTATAGCCTGATGATGCAGCAGAGGATAAAATTATATATGTTTCATCAATGTACAAGTATACTGCAAATGATAGTGACAATAGCTAATATATTGTAGAATATGTCAGGCAATGCACAATGAATATGAAGTTTATGTCTAATTTATCCTTCACAAAATTCCTGCAAAAAAGGGATTTTAATTGTCCCCATTTTACAGATGAACAGAGACCTCAGTTAGCCTTTTTTCTAAGATCATATGGAAGTTAATTGCTGAGAAGATGTTTGAAACAAACAGTGTAATTCCAACACTCAGTCACCTACTCTCTGGAGTTCACTATCTTTCTTAGCTTCAAGCACCAGCTTTGCCAGTTAACTCTCATGTGACCTTAGTTCCACTTTGCTTCCCAACTAATCCATCCTTTCTTAAGGAGCAACACCTTAATGGTAATTTCCAGAAATAACCCCAAATTCAAGCAGAAGTTATTTTTTCTTAAACGATCTGATACTAAGAATTGACAATCTTTTCTCTCCTGTTCCTATATATAGTATTCCCTTTTTATATTAATATAACTTTTTTTTTAACCAGGATCATTATGACTCCTGAAGTTAATGAGGAGAGGCAGATAGAGAGGAAAATGTCATTTATTTAGTCCCTTCCATGTGTCAGCCACTCTTCCATGTATTTCACATATGTCATGTCATCCAATTGCCTAGTAGCCCATTAAACAGTTATTAGTATTGTTAATATACGAGAGAACACTGAACCTCAGAGAGGTTAAATAACTTACCCAAGATCACACAGCTTCAATTCAAAGTCATGCTTTTTCTTTTACACATATTATATCCATGTACCCAAATCTTTTTGGATCCTCTAGTAAGCCTTCTCACTTTGTTTCTCCCTCTTCTTACACAAGTTTCCACATCGGACTTCACTATCCAAACACTAGGCTCCAATGTCATCTCCCAAACTCACAAGAAATCATTTTGTTTCCCCCTTTCCTTTCTTGAGCAATGGTTGGCCCAATGAAAATTTTATGTTTATGTGTATGTTCCTTCTATTCACATTTGCAAAGCAACTACATTTGCATATCTCTCTTCCACAGCCACTTTCACAGAACATTAACCAAGGTAAGAGTCCTGAGCATGGGGCTAAGGGAGCATTTTATTTGGGAGCTTGTCTTGTTCAAATACAACTACACTGTCACATATCATCACATTAGCAGAGAGCAGGACCCTAAGGGAATGGGACAGAAGACAAACCAGCCTTGATAGGGTAAGTGGCACCCTTGTATAAGGCAGCTAACAGATGAGGGGGCCACACAGCTGCAGGAGGTGGGGGTGGGATGGCAACCGCCCAAGAGTTCTGAGACCCCAAGGACACTAACAGAGAGAAGGGGGCTGAGGCAGTGAGCACATTGTTTGAAACAAGGTATAGTGAGCTGCCAATTTTTATTGAGCCTGGTCCTGAAAATACCATCACCATAAACCTATCTCTAAAAACAAATAAAAGAGAATTAGACAAAGATATAATTGGAATGGGATCCCTGTAGATGTCATTGGTCACAGAGCACCTGGGGTACTCTCTGAATCTGATTAGGTTACAAACACAGAATATCTATGAAATATCATGAATCTAGTACAGTAGGCAAAATTTCCTAGGTTTCTCACACCACTTGGGCTAGGTATTTATACTAGTTGGGCAAACACAAAATAGGGGTTTGCTCATATTAGTGAAGATTCTAGGGAAAATCTACCTTGTGGGGTCATACCCTTCACAGAAATGCTAGCTTTTAAGACTTCTTTTTCCTGGGAGTCACCAGACCCTCCCTGACTTGGGTAAAGCCTGTAGGTTTTATGTTGCAAACAAAATAATCAAATTGACTTATGAGTCCCATGATATGAGTTTAAGTGCAAGTGCTATGTTTGAATGACAAGTGTGAGAGAGGATTTTAGAGATGCAGTTTGAAAACATTGATGGGTTATGTGTGCATATGTGGCCCAGGCATAAATGCCTGGCTGCTCTTGATAAGAGCCGTAACTACATCCAGTTTACAGCTCTACCAAAAACAAGCCTTGGCCCTCTTCCTGGGACTGCCTGATGTAAAAAGACATACTCTGGTCTGAGCCACCACTGCTAATACTGCTACAACTCCCATAGAACGGGTTCTATTCGTGTTTGCCCAGATCTCTTTACCCCTCGGTGCAGCCATCCCTAGCTGCCATGGGATGGCCAGATAGCAGCTCACAGCTCCCATCTCTGGTTAGGCAGGAGCATTGCTAACTCTGAGACTTCCCCCTCCCCAACCTCCAGAGGTACACAACCCAAACCTGATCACAGTGGGTCATGCTTTGTACATAATTTGTGTTTCAAAGTTTCCATGAGGGATTAGAACTGAAACAAGTGTCCAGAGAAGAACATATTATTGCTTAGCTTTCCCCCGTTCCATCCTACTTTCCTCACTCCTGTTTCCCCAAGAGCACACCTCCAAAAATGTGCATCTTTGTATATACAATGGAATATTATTCATCCATGAGCAGGAAGGACATCCTGCCATTTGTGACAAGGTGGATGGAACTTCGGAGCATTATGCTAAGTGAAACAAGCTAGGCAGAGAAAGACAAATATTGTATGTTCTCACCAATATGTGGAATCTAAAAAAGCTGAACTCATGCCCTGGCCAGGAGGCTCAGTTAGTTGGAGTGTCATTCCGTGCATCAAGAAGGTTTTGAGTTCGATCCCCAGTCAAGGCATATGCTTAGGTCTCAGGTTTGATCCTGTTTGGTGTTACATGCAGGAAGTGGCTGATCGAGTTTTCTCTCTTACATCAATGCTCCCCCCCCCTCTCCTCCTCTCTCCAGAGTCAGTAAATATTTCCTTGGGTGAGGATTATAAATAAATAAGTAAATAAATAAACTGAACTCATACAAACAGGGATTAGAATGGTGGTTACCACAGCGTGGGGGAGGGGGGGAGGAGAAAAAGGGGAGAGGTTGGAGGGCACAAAACTCCAATTAAAAGATGAATGAGTTCTGGGGATCTAATGCACAGCTTTGTGATTACTGATAGCAATGCTATTCTATATATTTGAAAGTTGCTAAAAGAGTAGATGTTAAATGTTCTCACAACAAAAAGCAATGGTAATTATGTGACAAGATGGAGGTGTTAGCTAACATTACAGTGGTGAGTATAATGCAATACATAAATGCATCTAATCAACGCATGTACATCTTCAAGTTACATAATGTTATATGTCAATTATGCCTCAGGAAAGTTGGAAGAAATCATTTGAACAGGATTTCATCTCAGCGTCTGTTTCTGAGGAACAACACCAGTGTCAGGCTCTGCTGACCCGGCTGGATGAAGCTATGCTGGGGCCCTAATCTGGGCGACACCCAAACCTCTCCACTGAGGACTCCAGAGGAGGCTGGCTCCCCTTTAACTCCATCGGGTCTGTGTTCTGTGATGGACAAACAGTCTGCCCTTACCTTCACCGTCGGAGTTAGGAAAGGGGGTTTGAACCTGACTAAACCACAGCTACTCCTCCTGCTCCTGAGTCAGGGGAGTCTGCAGGGAAAAGTGGAGTTCTCCCGTCTGTGTGAATAGAGTCCAAGCCCCACCTAAATCATTTGTACACCTCACTAAACTGTCCTGACATCTCTTCAAACCCCTCCCTCCTCGGTGGCAGCTGGGGCAGGGGTCGTGAGCTGCTTCTTTCCATTAGCAGTTTCCCCACTACCACTCCCCACCCCAAACCATTCTCCTACAAACTGGTGATGAAAAACAGACTCAGGCAGAAAATTGGGCAAGGGAATGCTGGCCAACATCAGATGTGTATGTGCTGAGGTTCAAGGGGCTCAGGAATTAGCACTCCTTGCTGCCACTCTCAAGTTTAGAAGAAAGAAGATTTTAAAACAGATGGATGAAGATCAAAATATCACCGGCATCTTTGACAAGCTGCACAGAAAATAAGACCTTCCCTCAAAAGTTCTGCCAACACCTCAGCCCTGAGCTATCCCTGACCCAGGAAAAGGCCATGGGTCCAGCCTCAGGCCTCATGAAGTTCCCTGCCCAGTGGGGAGCAGAGAAGAATGTGCTGTCTCTACAGGCGAGCAGGTCTGAACAAGAGAAGGAAAGGTGCTGAGCAAAGTTTCTTCACCCAAGTTTATTAATGAAAGAAACCACTGCTTGAGAGAAGGAGGGATGGGGAAAGTGTTCTTGAATCTTTTCAATCATTACTAGGTTTCCCAGGGTTGTTGGGGGGGAGCATTTAAATCCATGGGGGATATGACCAGCATGTAGTGGCAGGCGTGAGGAATGCTAAACATTCTACGACATGAAGAACAGTGCCGTATGACAAAGAACATTCCACCCGAAATGCCGATGGTGCCCCGGTGGGAAACAGAAGTCCCTCTATGTGGAAATGAAAGGCAGAGAACTTGGAGGCTCCTCATACTCATGCACACACACTGTTGCTCACCTATAGATTGCAAAGCACAAGATTTTCAGCAGAGTTAGTCAGGGAGGGGGAACACCAGTTTCACAATCTTGGAAAACCCAGGAGACACAGACCCTATAGAGCCAGGCATTGCGCCTACACTTTACAGAGCTCCTAATTCCAGAATCAGAGCAGCGGTTAGGAAGCCTGTGGCCTTTGCTGAGAGAGGAGCACAATGCAGAGGCGGCAGCTGGGCCAGCGGCAGGTCATTCTGCTGAAAGCCGCAGTCAGCTCCCTGGGAGTTCTCACCACCCTTTCTTCCTTCCCCTTTCTCTCTCTTTTCTTGGGAACTGTGGTTCTTCTCTGTAAGGTTAATTGCTTGCCGATCATTGTGTCCAGGAGTCTTTCTGTCAGCTCCCTCTGCTTAAGGACCAGGGGTGTCAGAGGAAGAATTTCTACTAATGCTACTCATATACCACCCCCTTGCTCCTTTCATGTCTTCAAAAGAGGCTGGTGTTCCCCTGGCACTGGCCTTTTCAGTGCTCCGACTGCAGCAAGTATGCCTGGAATGGTTGCTCAGCATCTACTCCTGCAGGTATTGCTTGTGTCATGCCATAGTACCAGGGTTATAAGTATGTCCAGTAGGAGTCTGAAGTCTAGAATTGATGAGTGTGATGGGCAAACTACTTAAATAAACAAGCTTATTATTGAAGCCGTGCGAGAGATGCGATGACATGCAGAGAAAGCTCATGCACCTCATTTTCACTTTTATTTTCTAATCTTATCTACTTTTATTTTATGCCACATAAAAAATGAATAGGGGCTGCTTGCTATTGCTCATTGGTTTTCTCTTTGAGTGTTCGTCCCCCCACCTGCTGCTTCAATGAGAGTGACACCAGCCTTCTCAGAGCCACTTCCATCAGGCCAGGCCGGCCACAGAGCCATAGCCCAGAAGGAGTGGAGGGGCCAGCTTCTCCTGGAAGTAAGGAATGGATACTCACCAAGTCAGCCAGCAGGCGTATGAGGGCTCCAGGTACCCAGCCTTTTCCCGCACCTCAGTGACTGAATGAGACATTAGCAAATGAAAGTTTGTGGATAAAAAGAATTATGGGAAAATTGGTTTCATACTTATTTATAATACATGGCTAGTTTAAAGAGCCTCAGAAATGGTCTCTGTCTGGCCCTTGGGTTTCAATATATCCACATTTCATAACATCAGACACTCAGTCTTATCCTAAAAATTTTAGTCAAACGTTTTAAGATTATTTGCTACTGAAGACAAGACTGTATAAATATTTCATTTAAAAAGCCTAATAATAATCATAGTTAACTACTCTGACCCTTTAAGATGTATGTAGCATTTCTGAGCTCTTTAGAGAAGCTGATTCACTTAATTCTCACAGGAGTATGTCCATCATGCAGATGAACAAATTGAGGCAACGGGGCAGATGCGTAACATGTGAATAAGTGGCAGAGCACAGACTGCAACTCAGGCAGACTGGTTCTGGGGCCCTGACACTTAGCAGGACACTAGTAATTCTGACATTTATGTCCATCAAAATTCTACTATAAGCGAGCTTACTATACAATAAAATTGAACAAGGTTGGGATCCTTCTAAAGTAACTAGCCCAATTGTCTCCATCTCTCAAATTCCTAAATTCCACGGTCAGAATAGCATCTAAGTATAAATACAGCAAGGTACAAGGAAGCCTGTGAATTGTGGAGTGTGAGAGCAACTCAACATTGATTTTGGGTTTTGGGGTTTTTTGTTTTTAGAAATGTTTTAAAATGTCCTTAGGTCAAATTCTACCAGCTGGCTGCCAATATGAGAACCCTGGTCCTAGTCCAGAATTTGACAGACAGTGAAACTGTAGCCCAGAGAGGGAAAGTGGTTTGCACAAGGTCACACATACATAGTGAGAAAAGCAAAGCTGAAATTCAAGGCTCATGGACCAACACTTTTTTGCCGATACCACACCAAAATCCTTCTCCACCCTCTACTTCCCCATACCCTCCCTTGCCCAGTTCCCATCTTTCCTACGTACAAGCAGTAAGGCTTTTCTTTTATTTGCAAAGTAAATAGAGCTGAGACACAGATTACTCTCAAGCTTTGAAGCTTTTATCCAATATAAACAGAATCAGGGTAACTTGTTCCCTCTCACTCCTCTCCCACACATACACACAGGCTCCGTGCCAGCCCTCGCATAATTAGCAGAAGGCAAATAGACTTCAGGCATCCTGGCCAAACTGGGGACACTGCACACATCCAATGCAAGCAAGAAGTTGCGCTCAACTTTCCCTCCTTTCTTCTCTTTTCCACAGACCCTCCAGTGGAAATAAAGATTGAATTTTTATTCATGAGGTACATCATAGAGGAAAGAACCAAAGGCCAAGAGTCAGTGGGAAGACTGGCCTCCCTTATAGCCTCCCTGAGTCTCATTAACTTAGTTGCAGGGATGTGAGATTAAATGGATTAATAGAAAATAAAGACCTGAAATACAGTGCATTATCAAGGTTCCTGCCATCGATGCCTGAGAGGTCCCAAACTAATCAAAGAGAAGATACACATAAGCATACCCTCACACACAACCTCTTATATATTCATAACCAAGAAAAACAAACCGTGTGTTTGGGAAGTTACATTTATTCAACAATAGAGCTGTCACTATGTAATTACTATTTTTTTAGAACTAACTCATCCCAGTGAATATTAGAGGCATCAGCAATGCCAGTGTAACTTTGACAGTAGCAAATCTTCATTTTCTGAGTGTGGAATGATTTGATCATTGATAACGACCGAATGCCTTTCATAGCTCTGGAGGATAACGTTGAAAACAAGCCTGGGACACAAGCTTTGGGTATGAGGACACAGGGCGATGTCATAAAAAGGGCTCAAGATTCTGTGTCAGAAGATCTTGGTTGATCCTCTGCTCAGACACTTACAGGTCCTGTGACTTTAAATGAGTGTATAAACTGTTCTCAGATTTGTTTCCTTACCTGTAAAATAGGAATACAAATTTCTTCGTAGAATTTTATGAATATCAAGAGATAATACATATAAAAGTGTTCATTCTCTGGGCCATAAAGTCTAGATGTCAAGTTTTTAAAGTTGTTTGTTTTGCTGGTTTTTTTTTTAGTAAAATATGTGGGGTGATAAGTTAATTAACTTTAAAGGCAGTTCCTATAATGAAACTTAAAAGTCCATTTTAATAGGAGCAGAAATAATATCATTGTAGAGCTCCCAAGGAAACTACTGTAAACGGCCAATCTCATGTCTACACATTTCACCCATTCAATCAGTCAGTCTGCAAATGTTCCTTGAGTACCGAAAAGAGCCGAACCCTGTTAGGCTCAGGGAATACCAAGTCTAAATGTTTACAATGAAATGTGACTAGACATCAAGCATTTACTTTTTACTTATCATGTCACTTTATAGTTAGATCTGATATAAACACTGGCAGCACAGAGCAACTCCAGAAGCTTCTTGAGCCTCCCAAGTGCCTACAAAAGGCTGTGAAAAGTAAAAGGTGCTTCCATAATGTGTTCCAAAAGGAAGAATAAACAAGTGCATCAGTGAAGGAAGAACATGAATATGGCAAAATAAAAGGCCCAAGGGGAAAGTTCCAGAAAGAAACTGAGGGTAGAGCCAGGTTGAAGTGTCCCCCACAATTTGGCAACACCCCCCTTACCAAAAGGCACTCACCTCCTTCTCTCCATCTGTTCTCCGGTGCTACAGCCCAGACGGGAGAGGCCACTGTGCCATGCTGAAGAGCTGCCATTTTTCTATTTTTCCCTGAGGCCCAGTCTGATTTTACTTCAGATTTTTCTGCATCACGGACGGTGAACTGTTATAGCCTGGAGGAAGAACACACAGAAGATCTGCATGACCTCAGTCATGTCATTTTCCCTCTCTGACCATATTTTCTTATCTATAAAATAAAGGACTGCAGCAAATGGCCATCAAGGTCCATTTCAGCTTTAAGATTCTGTGATCCTCTGCCATATAGGACAGCACACAGTGACCTAAAGGAGTTAATTCATCTTGCAGAATATTTCTAACCTTGCATCAGCATAGGTGAGGCAGAACACAAGGAGACAAGAAAGCAAAGCTGCCCATCATTTGCCTTTAATCTGCTTTCTTAATTTTCTTCCTAAGGAAAGTCACAGCTCCAATCAGCCCTCTCTAATCAATGGCTGCACTTCTCCTGCACAAATGAGCTAGATTTATTAAAGGAGTCTTCTCTTCAATGGAAATGGGCTCCCTGCTGGGGCTGCAAATAAAGGCTAAAATTGACTGCTCCCAGAATAGGTACAGTTGTAAAGAAAATGAGAGCAGGCAAGTGATGGGGAAGAGAGCACCCAAGGCCTCTGTGTGACTACTCCACCACTATGACCATGAATGGATGGTCACCAGTAGCACCCTGGACATGTGCATGTCATTCAGGCTGACCTTGAGCACATTAGTCAGTAGCAACTCAAGCATATGCTGTACTTCCCTAGACACCCTAAGAAAAGGACCTCACCATAAAGAGACAAAAGGAGACACTTTTAAGCAGAGACCTTCACAGAACCCAAGCGTTTATAAGCTGTTAGAGCTGCAAAGATCATTTGAGAATGATGCATAGCCATGAACTGAAGGGGTATTCTGTGAAAGGACCCTAATATTTCTGAATCATGGATGGCTAGAAGGGGAAGAATTAATATTTCAGAACTAAGAAATTATTTATATTAAATAAAAATTAGATATGTGCATATTCATATTCGGGGGCTAAGAGCTCTTTGTTGATGGGAAGCAGACACTTTATTAAACTTTTGGTTATGTACACAAAAAGCCAAGGGAGATTCTTGGGACAGAAAAACTTAATCTATTCTACAAAATAACTTCAAGCTCTGCCTTTATTGTGGGTATATTTGTATTTCTGGAAATTACTACAACAATAATTTCTAGGGCCAGTTGTGAGGTTATGAAAGGGAAATAGATTTCTTCTTTGTTTCCCCTTGAAACTGCAGAGAAGTTTGAGAGGCCTGGACTTCAGTGTAGAATATGGACAAAAACACTTATGTGGGAGGCAGATACCTGGCCGTGGTAATGTGATGGAAGGGAAGGAGGGAGGGAGAGAGGGAGAGAGAGAGAGAGGGGTGGGGGGAGAGAGAGAGAGAGACCTGTGCTGTAAACAACAGAAGATAAGTTGCTTAGCACCCGGTTTTAAATTTTCTATTCTCAGCTACAATTTCCTTCTGTTACCCTCAAACCTCAGTTTTGTTCAACATGTCAGCCTGAGAGAGAGCAGTCTAGGGAAACAAACAGTTACAAGATGGTAAGAAGGATCAGCACAGCAGAGATCCAGAGCAAAATAGTTTCAGAGATGATGAGGGTCAACCAGGGTGGATTTGTGAAATATGTAAATATTCCTCCAATAATCCTCCCTCCAAAAATATAGAGAGGGGAAGCTGGAAGAAGGCTTCACTTTTAAGTTAGGTGGAAAATGGGCTGCTGCTGATTCTGAGTGAAAGGGGGAGGCTCAAAAACCTCTGAAAGCTGGAGGTCTCAGGGACATCTACATCCTGTAAGGAACAAAGTCCAGAGGGAGTCATAAATGACTTGCCCAGGGTCACATAGCTCATTAGTGACAAATGCATATGGAGACTTTGTGACTCTTATCTTGAGTTCTCTATAACCCTAGATTCAGCCACACCTCTCCCCACCTTACAAAGCCCAACTAAGCCTTAAATACTTACTACCCAGACTGGAAGAGGAGGGAGGAAGAGGGCAGAAGGGAGAGGGGCATGGAGAGGGACATTCTGTTTCAAAACTGCACTTTCTAGCATTATTCTGGTTGTTCACCTTTCTCTTGACCTGATTCTGCTTTTTGAGACTTGCAGCCTATTGGTTGGAAAATCAGTTAATCCCTTTCTTTTTACAGAGAAGAAAAACTGCCCACACAGACAACAGCGTGGTAATTACCAGAGGGAAAGGGAGTTGCACGCAGATAGAAGAGTGTATGGGGGGATAAGTGGTAATGGAAGGAGACTTGACTTGGGGTGCTGATCGTATAATACAACATACAGATGATGTATTATAGAATTGTATACCTGGAAAGAAAAGAGAGGGGGAGGGAGGGAGAGAGGGAGGAAGGAAGGAAGTCATTCCTCAGTCAGTGTGGAAGTGACTTGCCTAAACTTGCTGGCAACTAATAGTCAAAGGCTGTTTGGAAGCAGAGAACAAAAGTGGCAATGACAAAATGTGGAGAAAGAATAAAAAAAAAAAAAAAAAAACGACCCCAGTAAGTCTGTCTCTTGACTACAAGAAGTGGTTCTGGGAATAACCCACAAACTGTGCCATCTGTCTTACTCTTTCCTTCCTGAACCTCAAAAATAACTAGAGTGAGAAAATAGAGCATCTTCCCGGTCTCCAGTCCACTCTGCCTGATACTGTCCTCATTTACCTTGTTTAGTCTGGTTACCCCAACACTCCCAGATCCTTCAGAGTAAAAACTGAGTGTACCAAGGAGTATACCATACCATATGTTGCTCTTTTGTAAAACAACTCAGACAATTTAGAATAAGCAATTCATGTTCAAGAAATACCTGTTTGCTGATTACTCTTTGAGAAAACTTGAAAAATTTCTCATGGTACAGATTCTTAAGTTATAGAGGGAAAAATGTAAGAGTGGAGAAATGAGACTCAGTATTCTCATCTGAGGAATGGAAAGGAATATTCAATCATATCTTGCCATTCCTTTTTATTTGAAGTAGATTATTTTATGAAAAAAAATGAGCTATTATTATTGACAGACCCCAATTTGCATAGGACATTCTAATAACTGTGAGAATTTCTCCCCTTTTCTCCTTCTCTCTCATCCCACACACAATCTCACAAAACCTTGTTGAGCCTGGGGCTCTGGATGTGACCAAGACCTTGAAGGACTCCCACAGTGATACAAGCAGAAATTTGCCTGAGGCCTGTGAAGGGTGGCTGCTTTTTCACCACCCTTATATTTGTTGTGCTGCAATTGAAATTCTGAGCCTGAGAGGGAGGAATAGGGGTTCTGAGTGTATTTGCAGTTGTGGATGCTGTCAGAGCAAGGACTTGCTTTGCTCCTGGGATGGGGAACAGTCGGAGTTGAGGCTGGCAGTGGGTCATATTTGCAACTGGAAAACACTTCTCAGGCAGGTGAGAATGGCTATGTCAGTGGCTCACTCTTTCCAATTTCTCCTTCCCAAAATCTACCAGCTAATTTCCCTCTTTGTGTCATTAAACTGTAACTCATAATGTAAAATGCCACCCTGAAGTTCTAAGGTAACCACGGGAGCTATAAAACTATTTATAGAAAGCTTGAATTTTCAGTTGTTTCCAGGCTTCATTGCAGAACATTCTAGGGAGTTGTGGGGAGGAGATTAAGACCCACTCGGACCATCTTGTCCCTCAACTGCAGAAAAAAGATGGGAGAGGAACAAATATGTTTCTGCCTCTTGCCAGGCATTATGCACCATTTAATCTTTTCAACTTGAAAAGAAGACTGTACGTTTATTTTTTTGTCAAGCCAGGTCACAGCTCCACAGCCTTACCAGAGGGGGATGACGTGCAACATCCACCCTTTCATTCAGGCAAACGTAGGCAGAGCTAAAGACAGACTCCATTTCGTTCCCCATCCTCTGACCTTCACGTCTGAAAGTCACTTGCTTTCAAGGAGAACAAGTCTTGTCTTGGAACCAATTAAATATACATATCATGGTGACTGGAGTTTTCTTGAAAGGATGTGCAAGGGGAGTACCAAGAAAGAGGAAGCGTTTCAGAATGAATTATTGATCAAGATTTTTCTCTTACACGTACACTAGTACGAGGGTCTGGCATTCCCAGCCAGGGGGAGATGGCATTCTGTGGGGTCTTCACAGGGTTAAGAAAGATTACCTCTCTGCTCTAAACTCTATTTATCTGGCAAATAAAAAATGTGTTTACATCCCTGTGTATCTTCCTTTCTTTGGTTTTCAAGAAAGTCCGAATCAGCAGATTTCAGAAGAATGCTAACACATCTGACAGGTTTAGAGAAATGATGTGTGTCACATGAAGAAAATAGTTGAGAAAAAAGCCACTTTTCACTTATATAGCAGTTTTATCCTTGTCTCTAAACAGGTTGTGGTTATTAATTAAATATTGTCATACATCACCTGTCACCTTGGTTCTATTAACCCGAGTGGAAACATCAGGTTTGATTACTAGTAGTGGTGGGAAAACTGAGGCAATGTGGAAGGATGGATTAAAAACAGTCATTGAGGAAGTTAAGGGAACTGTTACCTTTATATGGACCACTCCAATCTCACTCATTTCATGAGAACTACTATGGAGATAACAAACCAAGTACAGTTTACAGTAATTCTGGCCTTCTCACTCCTACTGGTTGTCCTCTTCTGCTAACCCAGCTGATGAAGCTGTCTCCTTGCTGGCCAGCTTAGTGGCCATTAACAAGTATTAGTCACCTATGGTTGTATAACCAATCACCAGAATCATATAGAGCTAAACAACACACATTTATTGTCTCACAGTTTGAGCAGGTCAGAAGTCTGAGCATGACTCAGCTGAATCCTATGCTTAGGGTCTCAGGTGGCTGTGATTCAAGTGTCAACTAGGGCTGGACTCTCATTTGATGAAGAATCCGCTTTCTTGTTCATGTGGTTTTAGCAGCACTCTGTTCCTTGCAGCTGTTTTGTGTTGGCTATGGGTCATGGTTCCTAAAGGCCACCCACAGTTCCTTGCCACATGGATCTTCTGATCTTACATAACAGAATATAATCACATGGTGTGCTTTGTCATTACAAAAGGGGACATTCCATCACTTTTGCTGTATTAGAAGGAAGTTGCAGGTCTCACACTCTCTGGGGGGACCTCTGAGTCTGTCTGCCACACCCCAGAATCTGGAAGTAGAAACCCCTTCACACACTTAAATTTTAGAGTAGGCTTTCAACAGAGAAAGTTGAGGAGATGGGCACATTATTTTATATTATCTCTCTTCCAGAAGACAAGAGAACTCAGCAGAACATTGGATCCAGACAAAAATAGGTATTTAATTATGATCTCAGGAAGGCCCCAGTAGTGTGGCTCATTAATGAGATATATAAGATTAATATACTCAACTAATAGCCAAATTACTAAAATGGCCACCTTTAGGTCCCCTTTCACAGTCTCAGAGAAGAAAACAAAAGGGATAAACAAAACAAAATGCCTACATTTTGCTTGCACCAAGCGTAAACCCTGGGCAGGAAACTCAGGATGCTTTCAGATGGGAGCAGTGTTTTTCAGAGTGCAGCCCTCAGCTGTATCAGAGCACCTTAAGAGTACATGATAAAAGGTCAGTTTCTGGGTGCCATCTCTGAGCTCTTGAGTCACATCTCTGGGTACAGAACCCAGTCATCTGCACTTTAACAAGAACCCTGGGGATCTCATTCACATTGGAGATTGAGAGATAGGATGTAGCAGCACCCAGGAAACTTTAACACAAAGGCAGAGAACTGTACTTGAACAACAATTTAAATAAAATTTAAAAAAAGAAAAAAGAAATTTTCACACACGTATGGTCTTGTTGGAAAGCAGATCTGATTCAGTAGGTCCAAAGGAGGCCTGAGAGTCTGTAATCCTATCAAGCTCCCAGACGATGTCATTGTTCCTGGTCCTCAGATCACTCTTTGAATAGCAAGAGTAGAAGACAAAGACTGAAAGCACCGAATAGAAAAATTCTCCTCCTACCCAAAGTGACTTTGAATTAGGGAATTTTAAGTGATTTACATATTTTAATTGAAAATCTCTGACCTTCCCAGAGCCAGATGAAGATTACCGTTTTTCTGTGCACATGACATATTGTGACTTTTGTAGGTAACTGATATTTAGGTTTGGAGGAAAGGGGCTGGGTCAGGGAACTGAGTCATGCTGGGGGTGAAATTATCAAGTTAATGGGTATATGATTAGAGTAATAAAGACACAGAGAGAAGACAACAAGGGCCCAGGTGAGTGTCTGAGAAGATTGGAGCTGGGTCAGAGCTAGCCAGAATAGCCTAGACAATAGCCTTCCCTCTAGCAAGACCTACAGGGGAGATGAAGCTCTCAAACTATGCTGGTACAGACAGGATGAGCCAGAGGGAGGCAAAACAAACAAACAAAAAAAGACAAAAAGAAAACAAGAGCCTTAACAATATTGGGCAAGAATCAACCGAGAGCCTCCAACCAAATGCATAAGGGAGAATGAGAGCACATTTCCTAGAAGACAGAGAGTAGCAGGCAGCTGAGAAGGGAGGTGGCCACCAATTTTATTTCCCACCAGAAGCTGACAGCAGTATATCCAAAGGCAAAGATTTGATTTTGAGCTGGAGTATAAGAGAAGGATAAATGCCTGGGAGGCTCAGGGTGTCTAATATTTCCAATGTGAGTTAAGCAAACTGAACCAGGGGGTAGTACCATTTTTGGAATGCCTGAGGCCACATGATCTGGAGGAAAGACCATGAAACTAGGAGTCAGGATTCTTGACTTTTCCTTCTGGTTCATTTACTCATTCATTACAAATTTCTTGAGAGCCTACAAGGTTCTAAACCCTGTGCTAAGTTTTGGAAAACTTAATTAAAATAAAAAATAACAAAATGTATATAACTTAGTAATACCAATAATAATATGTGAGTGATTAATTTGTGTTAAGTACTATCCTAAATACTTCATATTATTGGGTACTTTAAATATTAGAACAATCTACTGAGGTAGGTAGTGCTTTTATACCCATATTTCAGATGTGGAAACTGAGGTAAAGAATTTACAAAGACAGACCATTTCTGCTTTAATGGAGCTTATATCCTAATAGTCATGCCTCAACTTAATAGAATGACTTCTGGTGATTTTTCAGTCTGTTTCCTCTTGTATAGCCATGCAATAATAGCTACATATGTTAAGAGCCTGCTCTGAGTCAGACATAGCATCTTATTTAATATTCACAATAACCTTAGAAGGTAGTTAGTATTATCATACCCATTTTACAGATGAAGAAACTAAGGTTCAGAGAGGATAAGTAGCTTTCCCAAATTATCACATCAAGGATTTAAACCCAGGCAGTCAGACTCCAGATTAAAATATAACACAACTGAAAGTAGGAAATTGAACTAAGTGTTTGTGATCACATCTTGTTGGGATGTTCTATTACATTCTTATAAATACCCTGAATCTTGTAGTTTATGACCCAGATATTTTTGTATCTGAACCAGCTATGTGTTGTGTGCTAACAGACTATAAGGGGCAGACAACCTAAGGACAGGTGGTAACAGGGAAAAAAATCCATTTGACACTCATGGGCAATAGCAACAGAGAGCCAGTGCAAGCTCTCCCACCCATGGATGATAACACCAACAGACTGTGGCCCCACGCAGACCCAGACTCGGCATTGCATGGGGATGCTCCATTTAGCTTGGAGGTTTCAAGACACACGGAATAACTGACTCTGTGAATCCAGGGATTTGTTTCAGCTCAGATCCTGAATGCAAGCTTTCCTGATAGCGTTGAACAGGAGAGGATTTAAATTTGAGGTTCTGAACTGAAAGAAGAACACATTAATTGTGCTCATTGCTGGAGTCCAAAATAAATTCTTTTTTTTTCTGTAAAGAGTGTTACCAAGCAGGAAGTCAAGTCTGCAGGTGAGGGAGGCAGAGAAGTGCCTAAGGGAAAGTGCCAGAGATACCCAGCAGACTCTAGAGTGTGGATTTGCAATATCCACACTCTATAGAACTTTATATAAAAATAAGTCTCCATAAACTACTTGCCATCTTTTGGTTGAAATAATGGATGACCCAAAGTTTAATAAATGCACCAGAATTTGAGAACTTCTACTTGTTCAGAGTCAAAGTGACTCATTTATTCATTCAACAAATATTTAGTGAACACGCACTAAGCTCCAGGCCTAAGGAATTTAGCAGTGAACCAAATAAAAGTTGACCCTGCCTTTCTCAAGATTATTCTAGGTACAGAAAATAATTGAAGAGCCTGATAACTGTAGATAAACCAAGAGTTAAGGAATGTTATAAAAGACACACAGGATGATCTGATGGAGAAAAGCCAGAGATGAAACCACCTTAGATACAATGGTCAGGGAAGATCTCTATTTTGAGGTGACATTGGACCCGAAGGATGAGATGGAATCTATGCAATGAGCAAGAAAATAGGGTGCTAGGAGGAGGGAAGAGACCCTGAAGCAAGAGCAACGTTGACCTGTTCGAGGACATAAGATGTAGTCATCATGGCTGGTAGGTAATGAAAGACGTGCTTGAGATAAGATGTGAGAAAAGAAGGTAGGGCAGCCAGGATCACACAGGGCTTTGTGCATCACACTAAGGAGAGAGGCTGCTAAGACCAAGTGACTCTTGTTAAGCAGTGACTTGATTTGCTTTAGGAAAAAATCACTTTGCTGCAGTGTAGAGAATGAGTTAAAGGGTCCCAGAATAGTGGCAGGGAGACCAAATAAAAGACTATTATAGTGATCCAAGTGGGAGATGATGGAGACTTGGAATAGGTGGGGGCAGGGAAGCTAGAAAACAGTGGATGGGTTTGAGAGCTATCCTGGAGGTGGAACTGATGGAACTTGCTAATGAATTAGGTGTGGGGTTGAGTCAAAGGGAGTATTTGTGCCCTTATATCAGAATTTTTCTGTACTTGAAGCTCTTCTTCATGAATTCCATTCAGCTTCATACAATATAGATATCCCCGGGGGTGAAACACAATTAAACAGTCTGAGTCTTTGCTGCTCTTTTCTTGTGATGATGAGAATGACCAAAGGCAGACTACAGGAGGGAGGGGAGAGAGCCAAGGGCCTCAGTGCCCCACCACCTGGACCTGCAGCCTTCCGGCATAACCAGCTGCTGGCCTGGCTTTGACTGGGGAGTAGCACCTGGAAGAAGCAAATGATGCAAATCCACTGGGCACAAAACATTGGAAAATGGCCTTGCCAGCCATTTCAGATCTACCTCATCCCGTTAAAGAGGAATGAGCAATAAAATCAGGATGAGCACTGGTGTGTGTGTGTGTGTGTGTGTGTGTGTGTGTGTTGCAGTTGGGAAGAAATGGAGGGCAGAGGCAGGCTTGCTTTTGTCTTAAATAGAAAGGGTGTTCCTTAGCTGCCTTGAACTAACAGAAATAAAAACAACTACATCTGAATCCTGAATGTCTCTGAACTTGTCTGAGATTGTCTCTGATTTGCAGCACCAATGGGAGAGGGTGGTAAAAATTTGACCAAAACATTATTTTATAACTGAGGTTCTCTCCCTCCCTGATAGCACTGTCCCCTCTCCGAGCAGGCCCCAGGCGCCTCCTGACCCCGGCGTGCTGCTTCACAAAGGACAAGTCTGGGCCAGAGTTAATCATGGAAATGCTGTCTTGTGTGCCCTAGTCAAAGTCAATTAGCCATAAAAAAAGGGAGATGTAGGTCTTTACGTATTTTTTTTTTTTAGTAAAATACACTCCAAACTGGCCTGAGTGATCAGCTTTGAAAATCAGAGGAAATGAAGTAGAATCCTAGATGGGAAGAAAAGCAGGAGCACTGAAGAGAGAACCGACGAGCATGTTTCCTCGTGTGGCCTGCATCGAAGGGAGTGAGCCAGCAGGGGGTGATGCTCCTCTGACCACAGACAGAGGGGACCCCTTTTCTCCAAGCACTGAATGCCTCCATGCTTTGACAAGTTGCTTAACCCCTTGGGCCTTCATTGCTTTGTAAGTAAAAAGGAAAGGGGAAGGAAGACACGTGATAAAACCTTAATTGCCTGGAGACAGGGAGTGAACCAAAAGATCATGCGAGGTCATTTCAAGGTCTGGGGTCTATGACTGCCCAGGAGGCCATATCATACCGTGGTAAAGAATGCAAGTGGAAATTAAGTCTCGCCCCAACCCTGCCATGTCCTGACTAAGTCACCTTGGACAAGTTGTTTATCTTTTTTGTACCTTAGTTTCCCAATTTGTAAAGTGCAGATCATAATAAGATTGTAAGGACTAAATGAGTTAATACAAGTAAGCAGCTTAGAATAGTGCCTGGCACATGGTTATTGCTCCATAAATACTAGACGTGTTTTTTCAGAAAACTGTCTTCTATACCAGTCATCCCATTATTTTGAGTTC
The DNA here is from genome assembly GCF_004126475.2 of Phyllostomus discolor. Taxonomy (NCBI): domain Eukaryota; kingdom Metazoa; phylum Chordata; class Mammalia; order Chiroptera; family Phyllostomidae; genus Phyllostomus; species Phyllostomus discolor. Next base: position 7,736,262 of record NC_040916.2, on the reverse strand, counting down.
CTAAAAATTCAACAAGAGGACCCTTAGGCTCCCAGGATGATCTGCAGTCACCCTGTCTAGTCTCCTACATTCATGGAAACTTTGCCTGAGCTATCCCAGAGAGATGAGAGCTTGTGCCACCCCACATAATTTGGAGAAGCACCCTGAGGTGTCTGATTTCCATGACTACCATTGCAGCTGGTGGGCTTGCTTATGACCAGAAAGTCCCCTCTGACTAGGAAAATTTGTGGGTACCACAGCCACCTTCAATGAGGCCAACCTCAAAAAATCAGGCATTTGGACAAAAGATCACAGTGACGGATTGTTTTCAAACATCAGAAGGTGACCTTAAGAGCCAGCTCAAGCTCCTGTCCCCTGATCAATGTTCCAGGGACTCGTGAAGCAGAATAATCTCTTCCCAAATTTGTTTTACTTAGTAAAGCCGAAGATTCATTAATTAACCATTAGTTTCATTAAAAAGAAGAGGCATGACTTCCCAAAGCACTGGGGACCATGGTTCTCAGAGCCAGGAGCAGAGACTGACAGGAGAGGCAGGAAGACAACATCAACTTCGTGACTGGGCTTGGGGAGCTAGAGCACACTCAGGAGTCTTCCTTCCCTTCATACAATGTTGAATTTTTCTCTAAAAATATGAATAATATATGGCATGTGGGGGAGTCCTTCCTCTAACAAACTCAGAGACCTTCAAGAACAACTGCCGTCTTATTCATCCCACAACGTTACAACATCACAGAAACAGCATTGCAAATGCCTCTCCTTTTCTTGCTGTTTAAAATAAGAATTTATTTACTTTTCCAGTTTTAATATAAGTTTTATTTTTCACATACAGCTTACATTCAATATTATTTTGTATTCGTTTCAGGTGTGGTTAGACAATTACATACTTGTGAAGGCATTAAGCAGCACAAATTGGTAGCTACAAAATAGTCACAGGGATATAAAGTACAGCACAGGGAATAGAGTCAATAATAATGTAATAACTATGTATGGTGGCAGGTGAGTACTGGAAACATCGGGGGTGAGGGGAACACATTGCAAATGCCTTTCCTTATTTAATGAAGGGGAAACTGAGGTCTGCAGAAGTAGAACTTATTCAAGATTATAAAGCAATAGAAAGACTTGAAATTCAACTCCTTTGTTGCACCCCCACCTACTCAGGCAGCCTCTTACTTGATATTTTAAACAAGAAGAAGAAAGATGTTTTCCCATAGAATCTTTTGTGAATTCCCTTGCTTGACCAAGAGAAGAGACAATACTTTGGAAAGAATGAAAAAAGAAACCATCTTCTAACTGATTTCACTGCTTTTGGCAACTTCTCCTAAAACACAGTTCTCTAAAACTTTAATCTGCTATGCCACTCTCCTGGTTAAATCCTTAAATGACTCCCCATTGACTTTAGGATAAAATCCAAAGGCCATGTAATTAAGCTGTTTATTAACCAACTCCTGCCTCCCTTGTCAGCTTCATCCCTTCCTGCCCCCCAAAACACACACTCTACATTACATCCATCAGAAGCTTTCACAGGCCCCACTGGCCAGACTCTGTCTCTCTCCTCTTTTCCCTGAGGTGCTGATCATACTGCACACTGCCCATCCATCCACTTCACCTTTCTACCTTCAATCCCTCCAAAGTCAGGTATCACTTCCCTAGGATACCTTTCCTCACCTTCAGGCTGAATGGGGTTTCCTGTCAGTTTTCTTGAAGGACACTGAGGAGACCCCTTAGGCAGGAAGTTGCACTACCTGTAAGTTATCCCTTTGCCAACCTGCCTGTGAGCTCCCCCTAGGGCAGAAGCTGGGAATATTGATGTCCATATCCCCAGCCCCAAGTACAGTGCCTGGCACATGATAGATGTCTAGTAGATCATTAATTGTAGATAGGTAGTTAACAAGTGCTTTTCTCTCACCTAAAGTAGGCCCCTTTCCTTTAGTAATTTTATATATAACTATTTGCACGAATATATATATATATATATATATATATATTTGCAGGATATATACATAAGGATATTCATAGCAGCACTGTTCAATAGCAAAAATGTAAACAACTCAATTACCTATTGGGAGAGAAGTGGGTAAGTAAACTGTCATCTAGCCAGTCAGGTAATGGAATATTATACAATAGGAAAAAAGAATAAACCACAGCCTAGGTTAACTACAACCTAAAAAACAAAACAAAGCAGGAAACAAAATCAGTCATTAATTACTCTGAAAATGATTATCATCTGCTTTATCAGATAAATACAGTGGCATCAATAACCTAAATCAACAGACAATCCAGAAGCCATTTCTAGCTGGTTTGGGGCACATGACATTATGGTATACATGTGTGTATGTGTGTGTATGAAGTAGGAAGGGACATGAGCAATTGTGTATGAGACTTACTTTTATAATTTGACCTTTTTCTAATGTGCTAGTCATGTAAATGTGCCTGTTCCCTGAGAGCATGCTCACTAACAAGGAGAATGAGAGGAGAAAATAGCAAGAAGTCAGAAAACATGAGCCTGGTACTGCAAAGGTACTGCCCAAAGGCATAGTACCATCCTCCAAATGCATAACCCACAATACCCTAGGAATTTAGCAATGAGCTATCAATGTCCACAACTTCTTTATAATAAAACCCTTTACACTCATGTTGCATGCCGGAGTTTACAAAGCACCTTTACATTAAAGTTCCCATTTGTTTCTGACAACAATCTGAAGGCTGTGAAGAATATTTTATCTTTTCTTATCTTTGAATAATATAATAAGCAGCCATGTACCCACAGACAACACAAAAATTAACACCTTGACAAAAACTCATAACTATCAATGCTGTGGTCTTCTCCTATTCCACCCACTCCCCCATTCCATACTGCATAACAGCATGGTAAGGAGAATGTGGGCTTTCCTTTATATTTATTTCTAAAAAGCATATTTTCATTTTGCTTTTCAAAATTTTATGAAGTGAGCATCATGCAACAGAAAATATTTGTACCTTACTTCTTTAACTTAATATTATACTACTGAGTTTCATGACTATTGTTGCATGGAGCTATGGTTTATTCTTTTTGCCTGCTGCATAATATTCCATTATCTGACTGACTAGATGACAGTTTACTTACCCCCTTCCCCCTCAATGAGTAATCAAGTTGTTTACATTTTTGCTATTGAACAGTGCTGCTATGAATATCCTTATGTATATATCCTGCTATGCATGTGCAGAAGTGTCTCTTGAGTATTCACATAGCAGCGTTTATTACAAGGTAACAGAGAAAGTGAATTTTAATATTCAAGAATAATGTCAGACCATTTTATACAATGGTTGTGCCAAATAGCATGTCCACCAACAGAGTACTGGGGTACCCATCACTCCATGTCCTCTTTACCAATAGGGTTGACCCAAATGACTAAGAACTATAAAACATGAGTCTCAAACTAGCATCCTTTGAGCCAAATCAAGCTACTTGTTTTACAAAATATTGCACTAGTTTTTGTTAATTTGGCTTTGAAAGCTTTTATATGGAGATACACTCTTGTCTACTGTAGGCCCCACTATTCCATAACATCTTACACATAGGCCCATTCACACATTTATACTACTGCCTGGCCCCTATAAGTAAATGAGTTTGGGATCCCTGTGATTCATAAGATCCATGAGTTTAGTCTTATGGAAGAATAGTAAGTCCAAGAAAATGTGTTTTCTAAAAGAATGCAAAAAGAACTCAGTTGAATGCCCTGCGGATTTTTGATAAATTATTCTGCAAAACTGAAACTGTGGTTATTCTTCACCAAACAGGAATTCAACTTAATTTCAGGAATTCAACTTAAAAGTGACAGATGCAAATAAGGTGGTACTGAAAATAAACAGTTGTTGAGGGCATGTGCTGCCACAGTTAATCCTCACATCAAGTCTTAGAGATATGTATCATTATCCCCATTTTATAGCTGAAGAAAAGGAAGTGTGAGGGAGATCACTGGCTTCCCAAACTAATAAGTAGGGGAGAGCTGGGATTGGAATTTATGGCTAAACAACTGAATTCAAAACACATGCATAGTACACCATAGCACACTGTCTCCAAAATAACACTGTCTCCTCTTTGTTGAGAAGTCACTAGTTTGGGGGGAAGCACCTAATTTAATCCCCCAGTAGTGCTGCAAGGGGGTTATAGCACTTGCTTTTGCTTTTTCTTAGACATAGGATATTTGGGTCTAGGGGCTTGGCTAAGATCACCTGGGGAGTAATTGAAGGTACTAAGTTATGAACAAATTCTTCTCACTCTCATACCACCTTCTTATTCCATACTGACTGAGCATCAAGTTTATACCAAAAGGCCCCAAGAGGAGTCATTGCAGTCATTGCAGGCTGATACAATTTATTCTTACGGGGTAGAAACACAAGTTTCCTCACAACCAGGCATGGAAGTCGATGGTCCCAGAAGGGTCAAGTTTGGAAAAGAGGAGAGGCTTAACCTATACCAGTCTAGACACGAAATACCTTCACTGATGTCAGCGTTGGGCTGCACTTTTCGTATCATTATCTCCTTTGGAAACCTGCTAAAATAGAAGACACACACCACAGCTTAAAGACTCACTAATGTTTCTAAAAAGGAAAGGAATGTTAGAAAGCAGACTTACAAAGAAAAGCAACATTCTTGTTAGAAGCAATGGCAGAGAGGGGGAAACCCCTTCATCAAGTTATAATGTAATGTTCTTCACCTTCTCAACGTAGGTTTGGAAGTTTATAAGAATAATCTGATCATCACCTCTGAAAATAAATTAAACTTTGAATTTTTCCCATCCAGGTCTGGATCCTGGTGAGGGCTATAGTGTGGAGACCAGGAAAACTTTCCAATTTTAGAATAATCACCCAGAGAAGCCATCACTGGATTACTTACCAACAACAATTTCAATTCTGACTCCATATCTGTTGAGACAGAGAATGTTCTTGAAATACTGAAATGTCATTAGCAGTGAGCTGTTTCAAGGTCTGATGGAATCTGCCTCTGCCCTGGATCCCCCCTCCCACCACCACCTCCCACCTCAAAGGGAATGTTTGGGATGAGGATCACTTGCCTTCTTTCGGGCACAGAACTAGACACAGAAGGTGCAATGATAAATAAGATAAACTTTATCCTCAAAGATCTCACAGTCTCACAAACAGATAGAAGCGTGCAGCTGGGCCTGAATAGGAGGGGAAAGCAATTAGTACTCTCAGTGGTGAAAACCATGTAGAAAAGCAGATGTCAGAGACGAGTTTTAAGGATGGGTGTAATGCTCAGCTCTGTCTATTGAATCTCAAGCATGTTCCTGCAACTCTTTTTCTTGGGTTATCTCTTGACCAAAAAAAGGCAAAGTAGTTATCTCTTGTGTGGCAGAGAATTAACACTTCCATTTGTGGAGCTGAGATTCGGTGGTCCTAAGACTGAAAGGTATCCTTTGAAATGCATACCTACAGAGTATAGCCCTTTTCCTACAGCACACAAAAAGAGAGATCTCTACACAATTGTTCTCCACTGTGAGGATTCATTTCATACCTAAGGAGACAAAGGATGAACTAATGGCTTCTAGCAGTAGCATCTTTCCTTTTATCTTTGTCCCTATTATCCAGCAATAATAGCAACCTCTTCTATTGTTTCAGAATCTATAAGTTCAAACTGGCATCTCTAGCTCCTGTGGCCATCAGATAACCAGATGTGACTGCCTCTGCTTTCCTCTCCAGAAAAACCACAGGTTAATTTTGTTCAAAGGTAGTAAAGGAGAAAAGTTGTGGGGGAAATGTCATCACCTAGTCCCAGGCAATTTTAGCATCCTCATTGTTCCTGCCCCCCTCCCTCCCATCGAAGTCAAACAAAGCCAACCATTCCATCCTGATCTGTCCCTTTTCCCTGCACTATATAAAGCTAGCTACAGATGGCAGGCATGGATTGGTGCTCCAAAACTCCCCAGTGCCCACTCCCTTCCATCAAGCTGGTTCCTAAATCTGTGGATGCAGCAGACTTCAGAAGAGGAAACGGCATGATCACGCAGCATGAGCCTTGGCACAATGGATTTTGAGCTGTGCCAGGGCCACGATGCCCAAGTCTCACCCACTCTGATGCAGTACTCAGATTGGCATCTGGGTGCCCCACAGCCCACATGATGGGATTCTGTTTCTGAAAGCCAAGTTTCTCTCTTTGTTGCACCCTGGGTTGTAGGTAAAGAAATGCAAGACAAAGTAGGGAGAAAGGAAAAAGGAAAATCATCAGAGGAAAAGTAGTTGAGGATCTTGGAGGAAATACTGAGTATTTCTTTCTTTGCTCGTTAATTTTCCTGCATACAGCTTCCAAAGGAGGGTCTTGGGAAGGGCCAGCCAAGGAAAAGGAATAAAGAGCTTGGGGAGTTTTTCCTCCTTAGGAGTTCTTGTACTGCTCTCAATAATCCTGCTCCTAGTCATTCTAGACTCAATTCCAGAGCACTTAACCAAGATAAGTCATTTGTTGGTGTTTATTATGTTTTGAGCATTGTATAAAAATCTTTATACTCATTTTCTCATTAAATCTTCCAGCAAAACTGAAGGCTGGTATTATTATTTTCCTCATTTTCCAGAAGAGAATAAAGAGATGTTAAAGAAGTTGCCAAGATCACACAGTTCTTCAACAGCAGAGCCGAGGTTCAAACCCAGCTCTGTAGAATTCCAAAGCCTTTATCCCTAAAAAATGTTGTCAATCTCAACTAGCAGTCATAACAGAGCTTTGGCTTTTTGAAGCATTACCTGAAGCCCTCTGCCTCAGAAATATTTACATTTTAATAGCCTATCTCCTAATGAGGCTTCAATGAGCAAAGAAATGAATTGCTTGTAATGTTATTTAGGACACCGTAATAGGTCACGGAGGAAATACATGAGGTCAGAGGTATCTCACATAACAGTGTGTAGACTATTGTCTATCTCAACTCCATAGAATGAAGCCAGGCTCATCCGAAGGAAGGTTGAAGCTATGCTTCACATTTATTACAGCAAAAAACTGCTTATTGGGGGTTAAAACCAAAGGAAATTCTGTTTGCACATAGGAAAGCTTTCCCAGTGATCCATGGAAGTTTCATAGATGACTGTAGGACATGTACTCAGCTCTCATACCCCACACTAAGAGGGATTCAGTCCTACTTACCTGATCACAGAAGGATGAACAAGGTGATTTCCCAGGAAAACTCTTAGCCTCAACTTGAAACCCTTAACTTTGACTCTGAGTATTTAATTTTATCACCCAGGACTTCCTAAAGACACACATGTGGTTGACATTTCTGCCCTTAAAATAACATTAGATAAGCAAAGTAAGAGATATCCAACATAAAAGAAAAACATTTTTCCAGATTTGGGTCAAGAATAAATTGTCTAGCCAATAACATTTGGGGATCTAATTGCCACCTTCCTCCAGGCATCCCGATCTCCCAACCCCAGTTGACTTTCTGTCCTCCTGGACCAACGCTTATTGAACATCATTTCCTGACAAGCTACCAAACACAGCTCCTCGAAAGCAGACAGCAGATGTAAAGGCCTTTATTTGTCTTTCTCTCTTCCTTCCTGTTGCAGAGAGAGAGCTCATCTCCAGTAGAGGAAGACAGGAGTGGTGGTAACCCGCTCCATTCCTGGATACAGTTCCCTCCTCAGGTGCTCCAGCACTCCCCTCCCCTCCCAGGGTGCTCCTGGGGCTGCCCTACCTGAAAGAAAGAGGAGAGAAGGGAACAGCCTCAAGAGGACAACTCGTGTAACATCTCATCAGTCAGGATCCTGACATATGCAAATCGGTAATGAAAAGAAATTAAACAGGAGTTCAACACATTTATTCCAGGGATATGAATGCAGGTGCGCTAGATGAATGTAGGTTTAGATATCCCAGAGTTGCCTTTCTATGCCCTCTTCATCGCTGTAGACTCTTTATCATTGTAGCACAAGCAGAAAGCCCTGAGTAGTCTAGTTCCATGCTATGAGCAACAATTCATGTTTTCTGGCAAATGCTTTTATAATTAGCTCTTAATCACCCAAGGTATATTGTTGTCATAGGGGCATTTGCACTTAAGAAAAGATGTTCAAACCGGTCAGTGCTTAACCTCAAAGTGAAAGCCAAAGTCCCTACTTATTATAGTGTCCTAAGAGCTCTTTAACAATTTACTTCTCCCTCCCCCATCTCTGACCTCATTTCTTACTGATCTTCCTCTTAGTTCCCTACCCACATCCCTCCAGCCAAAATAGTCTCTTTACTGAATCTCCCATTTAAGTCTTTGCCCTAGCTAATCTTTTTTTCTTTTCTTTTTTCTTCCTCCATCCTCACACGAAGACATTTTTTCATTGCCTTTAGAGAGAGGGGAAGGGAAGGACAGCGAGAGAGAAACACAGATGTGAGAGAGAAACATCGATTGGCTGCCTTCCATACACACCCCGAGCAGGAATCAAACCTACAACCCAGGCATGTGCCCTCACCAGAGATCAAATGCACAACCCTTCGGTTTACAGAATGGTGTTCCAACTAACTAAGCCACGCTAGCCAGGGTCCTGGTTATTTTTTTTTTACTAGAATAATATTATCCCAGAAATCCCCTTGGCTTACTCCCTTACTAGATCAAGTCTTCGCTCAAATCCTTTTGAAGAGGTCTTCTCCCTTCCCTAGGCATCCTAATGCAAATCCTACCTGCCCTGTACCACTCTCCCAACCCCTGCTCTCTCCAAACCCTCTTTACCCTGTACTGTTTTTCCCATAGCACTTATCATTTTATAGCATACTGCACACTTTTAATTATACTTATTGTTTATGTTCCTTTATCTCATACCCTGCTAGAATGTAAACTCTATGAAAGCAGGAATTTTTAGCTTTTTATCATCAGTGTATCCCAAATGTCTAGAATAATACCTTTCACATAATAGATGTTCAAGAAATCTTGGCTGGATGAATGTTGAGTGAGAAGAATCCACATCTAGGAGAGGAATTTCAAATGCTCTAGAACTGGATATCCACTTCTATCTGTACTCTGGCGACAGGTCCACCCCAACATGCAGAGAAGCTCCAGAGAAGAGCGAGCCTCCATGCCTCTTGTAATCCTCCCAGCCTCAATCCTTAGTCTCCTTGGGTCTAGTTTCCTTTGCACATTCCACACCCTAACCCAAACTTGAAGTGAATCCTCTTACTTTTCAACCTTCTGTTTCATCCCCATTGTAGATTTAAAGTGCCCATACCCCCTCAATTTGCTTTCTCATTTGCCTGAAGTTCTGGCCCTTCTTCCTGCTGTCTGGCTTCAATGTCTTGGGGCTGCCTGTGCTACCTGGTTCTGCTTGGATACTAGCTCCTCTACCTGGCAACAGCTCCCCCAAGTATCCTGCATGGCTCAGAGATGCTTTTCTAGGAAAACTTGGACCTGAGAGGAAGTAACATGCTGGAGTGTATCTTCATTCACTGTTTTGAATAGTATCAGAACACATTTAAATCAATAGCAACAAGCTCTCAGCTCCATCAGGAAACGAGCTTAATAAAGAGCATGACACACAATTATGACTCTCCATGTTCAGAATGTCAGAATGAACTTTGAATCTGTATATAAATGAGGCAAGAAAAAAAAACATGTAATAACCTGAAGCCACAGTAATGACAAACTACCCTTAAATTCCACATGTATTTTACAGAAAATCTCTCCTGGTCTAGTTCTTTCTGACATCAAAATTCAAATGATACTTCTTTTTTATTCTCTGGCTACTCAGTCTTGAAGCTGGGCAGCCATTATTAAATGGTCAGCAGCCGCAAATGCCAACTTCATAGCATGGAAACTCTGGGCGTGTGGCGGCCGAGCCAAGGCAGCTGTGGATGTGTGGTGTGCTGCGACAAGCAACAGAGATGCTGTGGGACTAAGGGAAGGGAGAAGTTAACTGCACTGGAAGAAGATCAGAACCCCTGGTGGAGCAGGTGTGACTTAAGCTGGGTCAGGAAGACGACACTAGGGCCAGTTCAGGTGGCTACATAGGTCTCTGTGAAACCCCTGCCACCATCATGATCTCTGCTCTAGGGAAGAATTCAGACAGGACTAATAAACTCTCCCAAGAGCAGTAAAGCCAACCATGACACCAAAGAGCAAAGGTCATGGGTTTAGGTTTCTCCCCACTTGGGCACTCAGAATGATGTTGGTCCTCTAAAACATGCCATGGAACGATGTTAACTCACTCAGTCACTGTGAGGACTCAAGCTATCAAATAAAAGCATGAATATAAAATGCCTAGAACAGTGTCTAGATGAGATCGCTCTGCAGCACCCTTCCCTCCCTTTATCAGCACCATCTTACACTCTTTAATATTTAGTTTCAAGCTGGATCCCCTGTGCCAAACCCTGATCCCAGTCTTCATATCAAATCTAAACACAGAGACTTCAGCAAGAAATTGTGCAGGGGAGAACAGCATTCCCTGGGAATAAGGGCAGTCAGAACGTGTCAGGGAATGAAGAATACTTCCACGCTGCTTAACAGGGAGCAAATAAGTGAGGATGACGGAAGGCAGTGTTAGCAAAGTATCTGAGGATCAAAACAGGTGGGGTGTGAATGCCAAGCCTGGAGTGTCCATTGGATGGTGCCTGCAGGGTTAACCGCTGAAGGCTTCTGAGGAGTGAATTGATCTGTTTAGGTCCCTGCTGGCTCTCCTGAGACCCGTGTCCTCACCTCAGGAAGTAACCACCCTGCAGAGAAAATGGTGTTAATTCTTTTCCTAAAAAAGGGGGAAGGTCCTTCTTGCCTCTATGGTTTATATACTATATACTCTCTGGGTGCCTTGAACTTGGTGTGAGGGCCTTCAGTGCCAAGTACTCAACTACATGGTGAACACTGATAGATGAGCCCCCAAGAGAATGCATTACTGACATGCAGTCATTTTCATTGCAAATTTTTGATATTGACCAAAAACCATGGGGATGGGTTTCCAGTGAGCCATGCATATTCGTTTGTCCAGACCAAATGGTAACGTGAGTAACCCGTTCTTTCCATGTAAGGGCATTTGAATGAAAACAAGTAAACCCTAAGCATGAAAGGCAAGATGAATAGTGGTGTGGCCAGTCTTGCTCTTACAGAGGAGGGAAATGCAGTTGATGTTACTTAGCTAATTACATTCAAATTCTTCTCCAACCTGAAATCTCTGGATTCGTAGGCTTGGGTGGAGCTGGGGCAGAAACTGTGAAGTCAGTAGAAGTGAGGCTTTGTTATGCTGGCTTCTAGGTAATCAGGGACGAGAGAATATATCCAGAGCAAAATAAACAATCTGATAATCACAAGGAAGATATTTTTAAAATATAACAATTGGCATATGATTTGACAAGTATGAGTGTGCTTTGGAAAATATATTTTTAAAAGGCATTTAAAATTTGGGCTCTTCTTAAAAAATCTTTGGCAGGTGATCACTTTCACACAGTGGCCTTACAGAAGAATAGAGTATGTATCATCCAAGATAAGCCAATTCACACAAATTACTAATTAGAACTATTGGTTACCCATGGTCCATGTGTAAGAAGGATTCATCAGCAATGGTCAGCTGAGCCCCTTCATGACTCTCAGCAGCCAGGCTAGTCATTCGAAGGTCTCAGAATCCTACACATAAAGGAGGCTTCATCTCTGCATATCAGGATGTAATGAAACTCTGGCCAATATGGCCATGGGAGCAGACTCAGAGGCTAATCAAGTTAACGGGAGAATTACACACTGTCTTCCCAGAGAGCGTACCCTGAGGGATTATCCGTCTCCTTTTTGTACAGCTTAGACCAGGATAAAGTGGCAGCTTTTCTTACTACCAAAGAATTGCTTTATTCTCATCTACAAAGTTCATAGTTGGTCTTGCTCACACTGATACACATATACACAGAACTCTATCACAATCTCTCTCTCTCCCTTTCTCTCTCTCTCTCTCTCTCATGCACACACACACACACACACACACAGCAGGCTCCATTTGGTTGTAGTTCCTGGGAGGGATGCAAAATGAAGCCAGATTTACATAGTATGCCAGACAAGCCCTCCGGCCCCTGAAACTTCACACCTGTCTCCTGCCAGGACCCAAGTGCCATCTGCTTCTTCGGGAAAGCCAGACACAAGGCCCCTCTTTATGCCTGTGGTAGATGATGAGAAAACCTGGCACGGGGAGCCTTAATTGCTCAAAAATAACTCCATGGTACGTAACATGCAGATCCAAAGGAAAGCCTTGGCAGTCTTTTTACAAACATGCAGGATAATAGCTGGGGCATGCAAAAGGGAAACTAAGGACTCAACCTGGTCCCAAACTATCTCCACTGCCAAGGACTCTGCATGTGAGGAATGCCATGTGTGGTAGGACGTCCCACAAACAAGGAGTGTGAGGGGCATCCAGGCAGGATTGTCTTTTTCACCTACTCCACTCTGAATTTGAGATGCTCTCCTGAAAACTTTTCCACCATCTCAAAATAAATAAGTTTACTCATTAATGCTACTTTTACTATGCAGTTCTTGTCAGCTATAATTGAGAAAATAAAAATAAGTGAAAAATAAAGTAAAGTAAAATAAAATACAGTTCTCTTTCCAGTTGTGAAAGCAGAGCAGAGAAAAATTCCCTTTCCCAGGTCTGAATAGCAGTGTCTAAGCAGCAACAAACTCCACGTAGAACAGAGAGGCTGACAGAAGCAGGCTGGCTTCCAGCATGGTGTAAATCCCAGGAGTGTCCAACCCAAGGTCTGTGGGCTGCATGTGGCCCAGGATGGCTATCAATGTGACCCAACACAAAATCGTTAGTTTACTTAAAACCTTTTTGTGCTCATCAGTTTTCATTACTGTTTGTGTATTTAATGTGCGACCCAAGACAACTCTTCTTCTTCCAGTGTGGCCCCAGAGATGCCAAAAGGTTGGACCCCCCCTAGAAGCGCTAGACTGTCTGGAGGCAGGCAGAGAGACTAGGGTGGAGTTTGTCACCATCCCATGTCACTTGACATTGGGGCTGGGTATGTCTTCATTGTGGGGAGCTGTTCTGTGCACTATAGGATGTTTTTCAGCTTTTCTGGCCTCTACCTACTAGGTGCCAATAGCAGTCCCTTCTTCAGGTGACAAGTGAAAATATCTTTAGGCATTGTCGAATGTCCCCTGGGGAGCAAAATCACTCCTTTTGAGAAGTACCAGACTAGATGATCTCCTGAAGTCTCCTCAAAGTCCATGACTGGGGTATGTGGATGGCAGAGAGGGTTCTAACAGCATAGCATTCATCATAGAGAACGAGACTGGTTGTTTATGAGTCTGTACCTCCCATTAGGTTGTTGTTTTGTGAGAACAGTAACCATTTGCATCTGAGCATTGCTGTCTCTCCAGCCCATGGCCCGGTGCCTGGAACAAGTTTTAAAGGAATAAATCAATCATGGAATGAATGGCAAGCTGGATCCGATCCTCCTTCCCCAATCCTACCTACGCCCCCTGTGCCAAGCGCGGTGTCTTTGTGTTGGTGATGGGGCCATGAGGGGACATCTTCAGAAACTAATAAAATAAATGACTAAATAAATGGAAGCTCTTGTCTAAAGAACACAGAGATAAGATAAATCATTTTGAGTCCTGGGAAAATTATCTCCACCATCCTGCCCCTGTTTCTCCGTTCAGCCAGAAAACACTTTAATTTATCTTGTGAAATTTTTCATCCACTAGACGAGCATTAAGTATTTCTTTCTTCTTTTTTTTAAAAAAAAATATTCTTCTCTCTACAAAGGTGGGTTGGCTCCCAACTCATCGGAATAAAAGCTCCATTAGCCTCAGAGCACGTAAGGCTTCTGACGTTGGCCTGGATTCAGGGTGGCAGAAGGATAAAGAAACCTGACACTCATTCTTCACATAATTAGAGTTGGTAAAATAAACTGTGTGCATTTCATTAAGGGAATGGATCCATCAGCCCAGGACAGAGCGGGAATCCCATGCTCACTGCACCAGCCTTTTGTCTCAAATTAACTCCCAGTTGATTAAAAAAAAAAAAACCTTCCCATGGAATCACTGGGGAACATTTCTGAACCCTACCTCCTATCCTTTCCTGCTCTTCGTCTCTGAGTATGCAGCGTTTCTCAGCTGGCTCACACCCAGCAAACACTGCACATGGCTGTCTTCTTATGCACATGACACATGTTCTCTGATTCCCCCCAAAGTCCCTGCATAGGATGCTCTTTTCCCTCAGTAACATGATGTTATTTGCAAATACATATCTAGGAACTCACCCTTGGCCAAGAGGGCCTTGCTTTTCCATGCAGTCAGTAACCAGGACAAACTTGCCCTAAGAAATCCCCACGTTTGACCAGCACGGAGACAAGTAGGAATGCAAATCTGATCATTGACTGGGAATCAACAGAATAATCTGTGATGATTAAAAAAAACACACCTCTCTTTGCAAAGTAAGCAGCCCCTTTCTAAATTCAAATTATGGTTCCTAGCTATGTTCGTCCCCTCTCCTAAAACTGTGATCCAACAAAACCCAACCCAGTTTTCAAAAAGCCAGGAAGGTCTTCAAAATTCCATTGCACGCTTCTGGATCACCTGCTGCTGTGGTCATAGCTCTGGGTGGCCTCCATTTCCATCATAACTCTCTACCCTGCCTTCACTTTGGCTAACTTAAAATCAGTGTGCATTTCCTCTAATGGTCTTCTCACCCCTCCTTACTTAACAGATGCGCCTGTTTTTGTTCTGGGGGGTGTTTTTTTGCATATATATCTACAAAAGGAAGGGAGGTGGGAAAATACAGCAGGCATAGACAAGAGTCAAGCTAGCTCTTTGCTGACCGTGGAAGAAGATCTCAAGCAAGAGGCAAGAAAGGTGCCAGAAGGATAGCACAGGACTGCCAGGAAGTACAGACACCCTTTGAAACGGACAGGGTGAGGAAGGGATTATGGAGGGAGAAGTTGTTTTCACCAAGAGGTGCAAAAAAGCAGCCCAGCTATTCCCTGATTGAGTGCCTGCCAGGTGCTGGGGTGCTATACCACTGGGCCCAATCACGGCCTAGTGGAGAGAAACAGCCAAGGCAACAATATCAGCTAATGGGGGTGGGGGGGGCTTCCTGATGACAAGAACTGTGAAAAACAGCTTTTACCATATGTAGGGGGGGTCTTTAAGATTAGGAGAGGCAGTTTCCTCTCCAGGGAAAACAATGCTGAGCTAGCCTGGATAAATTTTTAAGAGCATCTTTAACTTCAGGCAGCTATGAGAATTGAGGGTCTATACCCAGGACAAAGGTAGCACCAGATCGGGTGGGATGAGGGCAGGTGGTGCCAGCAGGAGCCTGACTCTGTCCAGTCGCTGAGCAGTTCAACCTAGCCTTGGGTCTCCTTTGGCTCAGTCTCTGAGTGGCTGGTGTGTTTCCCTATAGTCCTGGTGGATATATTTTGTGATGCTTTCTCTTTCATTGTCTCATGTCTCATTGATAGCAATGTATGTGTGTGCACGTGCGTTTCCTTGGCCATTTGCCCCATGGGAAGGTTTCCAGAGGTATTTCCATGAGTACAAAAGCCTCAGCAGAGGCTGGGAGCAGACAGAGATGACTTTGGGGGCTGGGGGGCATCTGTTAGTGGCTGTGCCTTCTCTTCTCTATGAACTCAGCTATATGGCATCCGTGACGTCTCTCCCTTTAAGCTCACTGGAGAGTTTAGGGCAGCTCCTCTCCCTGCTGTTCTTTGCACACCCCCTCCCTCTCTCCCTCCTGCCGCCTCTGTTCCCTGCTCTCCTTTTCCCCTCTGGTTTCTTCGGTTTCAATGAGTTTATTGGCATGACGAATGTTGCCAAAGCCAATAGCGCTGAGTCTCAGTGTCTGGGGATGGATTTCACAGTGGGAAGGGGGTGACCGGGGCCTCAGACCACGTTCCCACTGTGGGTTTCTGCTGCAGTCTGGGGCGGTGGCAGGCTGCCAGGGGCCTTGTTCGCTTGGGTTTCCAGTCTCAGCTGAACTCACCAGCCTTGTCTCCAGACAGAGAGAAAGTTCTTATTATGGCAGAGGTCATGTCTGGAGCCTCGAGTCTAAGGGGGGTAGCAGGGGTAACTGGTGCTTCAAGCTTATGTTTTCAAGGAGTGGTTCATAAGAAAACCCCTGTGCAAAGTGCACTGTTAAAACTCCAGCCTCCGACTGACACTGCAAATTCACAGACGTGGGCCAGGGTGACAAAGACAGGCAGCTCTCCCCCAGGCATTCACAGGAGATTAGAAAGGGTCCTTGATGTGTCTTCTGAACAAGTGCAAGTCTTACCAATTTCCATACCCACCCTCCTCTGTGCGTGCGCGCGCACACACACACACACACACACACACACACAAGAAGAACAATTTAATTTGGAGAATCTGAGATAAGCAAGAGAAAAGGGATAGTGTCACAACTAGAGCCTCAAACATCCATCTCAAATGAGTTCTAGCTAAGGAAGTCTCCTTCCTAATGAACGAGCCTTATGAGGCTTATCAAACTCTCTCTTTCTCCCCTTTTCTCTCTCTTTCCCATTTTCTTACTCACGCGCACACCTTGTCGGCACGGCGGACATTTCCCTCCAGGGTGCCTCAGCTGATGGAAATTTCTATTTGCAATGAAAATCAACTTTGGAAAACGTCACAGCAAGGGACTTTTTTTCCCCTGGCTGCCCCAAGATTGATCTGGTCCATAGGATGCCCCAGATCATTGCATTCGGTAATTTCATTCTGCTTATGATCTATTTCTTATACGATCAATATGATAAATGCGAGGCAGAGCAAAGTGGGTTATGGCCTGACGCTGGCGAAGTGTGAGGAGGAGAGGGGAGCGCTGGGCTGCCTCGCCGTGTGTCCCGTGAAGCAGAAAAGCAATTCAGTCAGACTAAAGGCTACAGACAAGGCGGTATATTCTCCATGATAAATGCAAATGATGTGACTACATTTCCCCCAGGCACAAATGGGATGGGGGTGGGGGGAGGAAAGGCCCGGCTGTCTGGGATCATGGCATTCCCTTAGGAATCCACGGGAAATTTGCACAAGGTGAGCTTATTTAAGGATGGGGAGTAGGGGCATCGAGAGGGAAGAATTAGAGTTGTTTAAATAAGCAGTGCTAATGGCAAGTCCCCTCTCCTCCCTGGCGATGCCTCTGAGCATTGTCATTTTTAAATCATAACACAACAGAGTCAGGCATCCTGCAAGCAGAGAACCTCAGGGAAATATTGGTCAGTGCACTGATCCATGAGAACCCCATCATCTTCTGTGAGCATCAGGATTCCCTTGGCTACAGGTCCTGTTAGTTGGCAATCAGTTTCACTGCCGGCATTGTTGTTTTGTGCCAGGATCTTCTGCCGTCCCATGGGAGCCGAGGTACTTAGGTGTCCTTGAATGAGTCATTGAATTCTTTGCATCTAAGATTCATTACCTGTTCAAGGGGATCAATTATATCTCTGTTGCTGCTTCTGGAGAGGATCTTTCTGAGAATGGAGTGAGATAATTTAGATAACTTCTAAAAACATATAATGCACCTGAAGCATGAAGCATTGGCTGTGGCAGGCTCAGTGAAACCTCTAAAAGGAGAAAGAGAGGCCCCTGCTCTCAGAAAGTTTAAAGATTAATGGAGAAGTTGTGTCAAATCCACAAGGAGAAGAAGCAAGACAAGTTCACATGGAAAACAAGTGTCCTGGACCAAGAGGTACAAACCCTGAGTTACAAGCCGGGCTCTACCACCCCTCGTCACACAGCCGTAGAAGTTCCTTCCCTACTCTGGGCCTCAGTTTCCCCAAAGGAAAGTGAGACAGTCGTTTGATCTCCAAGGCCACCCAAGGCTCACACTTTTCATGACACTATGACAAATTGGGCCTTGATGTAGCTGCAAGTGTTCAAGAGTGATCTGAACTCTGGGAGGAAATAAAAGAAAGGTAGATTTTAGAACCAGGAAGGGCATGCTCTGATAAAATGGAAGGGCGGTGACATTCCAAATGTGGAACTCAACCTCTCTAAGACTCCCAGGTAGGACCTGGCAAGTCCCAACAAGAATGTTCAAACAGTTTAAGTGTTTGGACCCTGGAGAAGAGTGAGAAGAAAGGCAAAGAGTGTAGAAGAGGCCATCATTTTCTAAGCCCTTGCCTGGGATGAGTTGTGGAGCAAGGAGTGGACCGAGTTGTCTGTCTGGGTGTGCTCTTCACACTGGTGCTGGGAGGAGCCTGACCCACTGCCCTCGCTCCTTCCCATCTGTACCAAAAAGACTATAGCCTTCAGGATCTTTCTCCAGAGGGGTGCTCTGTCACCACAATGCTGCTGTTTATGGTGTCCTTTCAGGAAATTAAATTTGAAGCTGCTGGGCCCTGCTCTGCTGTTTGATCCTTCACAGACACTCCCCCTCTCCTGCTGCAGGCAGGAAGGTAGGTGGGGTGGGGGCAGTGTCGTGGGTGGAGCTGTCACGATAAGATGGATTCCAGCACCTCTGTCCTCCCACACCTCCCTCTGTGTGGAAGTCTGGCTGCTGGAGAAGGGCAGACCCAAGGCCCCTTCTGCTTTTTCATCCAGCTGGCAGAGGCTGTGATGACATCTTCATTGGGAATGTTGATTGAGAGGCCACTGCTCCAAGGGCAGGGCTGGGAACTGTGATCCAGGTAATAATCAGGCCATTCACGGCCCATGTGAAAATGGTCAGGACAACTCACCTGGACATTTTCTACTTGCAAGGGGACTGGGCAAATTGTGTTCTTAATATGTACTGCTCCCACCCGCGGTGTATCTTAGATTTTATTAAAGATGACCATTCATGTATTCATTTACAGGGAAGGGGAGCTCCGAAGCACTAATGCATTGCTTCCTGCCTCTAGAGCTGAGATGGCTGAGGCCTGTCCGGGGTCACACAGATGTATTTAGAAGGCCCTAGGGTCTAGACCCGTGGGGAAGGTCTGTGACTTTGGAAGAAGATGGGGGCCTGGTTGGGGGATGGGAGCCATGTGCAACTGTTCAAAAAAGAAGAAATAAAATAAAACTTTAAAAGTGGGAGCTCTTTATTTTAGTCAACATTTTCTCATCTCTCCATTCAAATATCTCAGCAAGTATGAAGTTCAGAATGGAGGGCAGAGTGGGGTCAAGGACCACTGTCAAGGTCCAAGGGTGTCTACCCCATGGCCTGCAGGCCACATGCAGTCTGGGATGGCTATGAATGCCACCCAACACAAAATTGTAAATTTACTTAAAACAGTATGAGATTTTTTTTTTTTGTTTTCATTAGTGTTTGTGTATTTAATGTGTGGCTCTTCTTCTTTCAGTGTGCCAAAAGGTTGGATACCCCTGTCCCTAACCTCTTTGACCTTCATGAAATGAGTTGCCCGCACAGAGCACATCAGCTTCCTTATCATCAGCTGAGGATCATCAGCACAGCAAAAACTTGCATGGGCATGTGTGTTGAGAAGTCGGAGCTAGTGGATTAAATTAAGAATAAGTAGGTTAGGAGCCGCTGAAGGAGGAGGCATAAACCGTTCACATGGGGTTGGCAGATAGATCCCTCAGCATCCAAACTCCCACTTTAGGGAAGTGAAAACCCCAGGGTCGTTTTGATTGAAGGCACAGTCCCAATACACTCACACAGAGGAGGTGAAGTAATTAGACTTGTACCTTACAGATCCCAGTGACAGGAGACTGGGCGGTGTGCAATGAGCTGGGGGAAGGGCAGTCCTCCATCCCAGGTCACCAGCAAGTGGGATAGCAGCACCTTTTTCTTACTAGGTGGTTGAGGTGGAGGTCACTAGCTTTTTCTGGGCTCAACTCTAAGTGGTTGTTTTACAGTGAAAGGTGCCCCTAGGAAAACCAAAGGCAGGGCCTGGGGCAGGAATCAGTCCTAAAATCAAGTTCTTGTCTAAGTATCCAGACTCTGAGTATGAAGAGGGTTGACATATTGTAAAATACCTCAGCAGCAACTCAACATAGTTGTTTTTGTTGTTGCAGTTTGCAATCCAAAAAGGAAGAAATATCATTCTTTCCTCACCCTCCCCATGTCTGTGTTCTGTTTCTATTGACTTTACTTTTAAGCTTCTTGGGGTCCTTAGCCTTGAAGAGATTTCTGATTTGCTCTTTGCCAGCAGCCCGGGCCTTTTTTTGGTAATGAGTTCAATCCCCATGAAAAGCCAGAAGCTGCTTCTGAGGCATTTGGGTAAGTCCCAGGCAACACTTCTACCAATACCACTTGCCCAAGAATTCCTCGCAAGCCCCCAGGCCACTTAGACTCCATTTCTTCCAGACCATTCTCAACGCTCCAGAATAAGTCACATACTAAAAATCAATGGGAATATTCCAATAGGAAGACTTCCAAAATCACCAAAGACTTGAATTACCTTTCCATAATTGGGAAAGTCCACCAAAGAGCAGAGAAATGATCTTTTTATTTTTCCCCTGACTTGCCAATCGAAACACTGTCTGCCCCCAATCCGAGGCATGTCACGAGGCCTGTTCCCAACGAGCTCAGCTCCTGTAATTGGAAGCAGCCCTGCCTCGCCTTTGGTCTTGGGTATTTTCATCATTGGACTGTTGGAGCCAAGGCATACATTTTGCCAAGGAAAACTTTCCTTTGAAAACCCCATCTTATCCAAACAGAGTTGGAATTGACTTTTGGCAGTTCCAAAGATAGTTCTAAGTTATGAAAAATAGTACACATGTTTCGGGCAATCTATGAGATTGTCCCCAATCTGAGAAAAGCAGCCTTGCACTTGAACTCATCTTTCCTTCCTGCGAATGGACAAAGACAATGTACCTGTAACTACTTCAGAGAGAGCCGAGCTAATTGGCCCTTTGCAGCCACCTGTCCAGTTCTTCTGACGGTGTCCCCCAAATCTTTCCATTAAATGAGGCTTGTGAGGGAAAAGAGCAAGGACTGTTTCAGTGAAAGGGGAGATCTGGGGTACAGAGAAATTTAGCTGTACTCTTCAAGGGGAGGCATTTGAATTCCAGCTTTTGCAAGATTGCACTCTGGGGAAGGTTTGGTCCGTTTTGGAGACCTGGTGACCCTGGACAACTTACTTGACCTCTCTCTGCAGTGTTAACAAACAGGGGATTTGTGGACATCATTTACCTCCTGAAGCTGCAGAGTGAGTCTTCATGAAGAGGACTATGTTTATACCCACAAACTGATGAAAACATTTTGCAAATACTCAAACCAGTTATCTGACCTAGAAAACAGAGGGTATGCCACCCCTAGACAGGCTACTGCAGGATAAGGGAGACAGGGCCTCTCTTGAGGAATTCCAGGCTCTGTGAATCCTCTGCCCTGTGCTGCCTCACGCTAGGTTACTATTTCTCTGCTAGTTGCCTTTGCAGCTCCTAGAAGTGAAGAATCTATTGCCTCACCACACTCTCAGGACAGTCAATTCAGTGGGGAAGAAAACTTAGAATCATAGAATCTCATAATTAGGCATAACCTTAAAGCCCATTTAGTCAGGTTATCGATATGGCAGAACACCTGCATAACACAGTACACCACCAGCAATACAACTATGGCCAACGGGATTGCTCGCACTGCAGGGCTTGGCAGAACCACATCATCTCAAGGGTAACCAGACACCAAGGCAGACGAACCAACTCTGCCAGTGTGGGGGATGAGGGGTGGTCAGGATAAGGGGCTTAGCCTGCCTGAAGTTAGACTCCCTGAGTTCAAATTCTGGTTCCACTGTTTACTCCTAAGTGACCTTGGACAACTTGCTTGACTTGTCTTCCTCAGTTTTTTATCTGTAAAACAGAGACAATGATAATACCTACCTTATTTTGGTATTTGTGAAACACCTCGAATATTGGCTGACTGAGATCTTCATTTTAGAAACCTTTTTATTGTATGTCACTTTATATACACACAAAAGCATAATATCAACATGGCATATCAAAGTAGCATAATGAATGCCTCACCTCCTTTCAACAATGATCAACACATGGTCCTTCTTGCTTTATCTTAACTCTACCTTTTCATCCCCACCTCTATTATTTTGAAACAAATATTTAACCTTTAAATATTTTGGTACATATCTCTAAAAAGGTAGACTGTCTACAAAATTTATAGCATTATCACACTTCCCAGAATTATTAAAAAATTCTACAAAACTATAGCCCTGGCTGGCATAGCTCAGTGGATTGAGTGTGGGCTTCGAACCAAAGTGTCGCAGGTTCTATTCCCAGTCAGGGTACATGCCTGGGTTGCAGGCCATGACCCCCAGCAACCACACATTGATGTTTCTCTCTCTCTTTCTCCCTCCCTTCCCTCTCTAAAAAATAAATAAATAAAATCTAAAAAATTCTACAAAACGAAATATTAATCATTATGTCTCTTTCTCTCTCTCTCTTTTCTCCTCTGTCAGATACTTTATATATAGGTATCTAATATAACAGGTCCAGTCCTGGCTGGTGTGGCTTAGTGGATTGAGCACCGGACTACAAAGCAAAGAGTTGCAGTTTGACTCCCAGTCAGGACACATGCCTGGGTGGAGGGCCAGGTCCCCAGCAAGGGCATGCAAAGCAATCACACATCAATGTTTCTCCTTCTCCCTCCCTTCCCCTCTCTCTAAAAGTAAATACATAAAATCTTAAAAAAATAATTTTTTAAAAAGGTGAACACATTGGTTTTTTAAGTCTCAAATCTCTTTAATTTGTAGGTTTCCCTTTTCAATTATTTTTTACTATTTCCCCCCTTGCAACTTTTTTGGCATGAAATTATATAATTTATTGTATGATGGCTCTGACAGTCTGCATTTTGTTGATTGCACATCATTTAATATATCCCTCTGTCCCTCTGCATTTCTTGCAAATTGATAGATCTGCAGGATCGAGTGATAGAGTTTCAGTAATTTGACGAGACAACTTTATGGGTCATGGTAAATATTTCTATCAGGATGTCAACAATGTCTGATTGGTTCTTTTGTTGTGATGTTAGCAGTGTCAATGATCATTGTCTAAATTTATTAACTCATTGTCAGGTTGCCAAATAAAACACAGAATTTCCAGTTACATTTGAATTTCAGATAAAAAAAAACCTAACAATTGCCTTGTGTAAGAATATACCAAATATATTTACCCAGGTAATTATTTGGTTTTAATCTGAAATTTATACTTCACTCGGGGTCCTATGTTTTTATTTGCTAAATCCAGCAACCCTAAGTAGGGGCTGCAAAATGATGACATTCTAATCATATGATTCCTTTCGCATTTGTTAGCTAGAAGACTTCAGTAAAAAGAAACTTCCCCTCATCTCTTAGATAGCCCTGAAATATAGAGCACACATGAAAAGCGGAATAAATGCTTGATTTTTCTCTTGTATTCAATATTTATCAGTTTCAAAATAATGATACTTCCTTCAGTACCAATAGAGGTAGTATGATAGATTCACAGATGTGAATACACTGGTTGTAAACGTCAGTCCTTTGTAGTTATTACCCTCTCTGGTGCTTACACTCTCTCACCTCTAGTCAGCGAGAATCCAGTCTGGCCAGCTCCTGAGTCTTTTTGGCATGATGCCAATAGTGGTTGAAATTTAGTCTTTATTCTGGTGTGACAAGATTTTCCCGACTCATCTTGTATGTTTCCTGCCCTGAATCTGGAATCAGACACTTCTTTAAGAAATCTTGTATTTTAGGAGAAAACGGTATTTAGAAAACATAATCTGAGAGCTAGGGGTACTCTGTGCTACAAACTGTTTGTTATTTTTAGGTCTTTTCAAGAGATAGAGCCCATAAACATGTATTTTTAAAAGACAATATGGATCATGAGTTCAGTATGGTATTTCCAATACAAATGCAGAATCACAGGTTTTTCTTCACCTCATCGATTTCACATCTGTGTTTCTTCTCCCAGAATAAAAATTCCTGTTCTCAGTAACATTTACATGGCTAATTATATACAGCACATATATAGCAGATCCTCAAATATATAGTAGATCCTCAAATAACGTCATTTCATTCAACATCATTGTGTTGTAACATTAATGAGATACCATGGGAACCTAACACTTATTTATACCAATAAGCCTATGGAGGAGTTCTATCAATGACATTGAGGACTTGCTGTATACCACAACCTCAGAATAACAATATCAACACTACCACAAACAATATGGTTGCTAAAAATAGCTTAAGGTCTGTTTCATCTTGTGTTTATTTTTGTTTTTAGGGTATATCCTATTAAGAATATAAAAAACTATATATTTGGTTTTTTTAAAGTTACTTAAAATACTTTCTTTTGTGGTTTTGCTCCAACTAGATATACAGTTACATTCACTTTTTTAAAAATTTTAGTTTCTAAATTTTTAGAAACCACTTTGTTGTATTTTGTTTTAAAATTTTGTAAAAATATTTACATAGTTCCAAGGACAAATCAATAAAATGTGGCATATTCAAAGAAGTTTCATGCTTATCATGGTCTTCTCCACTCTATTCCCTCTCTTTTTTTGAAGGTAAAACATGTTGTTTTTGCAATTTATCCTTCATTGGTTCATCCTGCTATAATTACTTTAAGAAAATACAAACCTATATCTGTACTCTCCTCATTTTTCAAGGCTCAGCTCCAATATTACTTCTCTAGGCCTCAGCACCAAAAATAGAGTGCTCATCAAGTTAATTACTGCCAGAAGTGTGTCTGGCCCGACAATATACCGGTATGGTCACATGAACTGTACATAGCCTTCATTCTGATTGTTCGCTTCTCTGCTTTAATCGTTTGGTGTCTGAGCTTTATCTGATTACAGTTCATTGCATTCACATCTGTCTCCCTTGGTAGGAAAAATTGCTAGGCTTTCCTTGAAAGCCAGGACCAGACCAGCCCTTACATACTTTTTATCTTCCATACAGACACAACCTCAATGAGAACTTGTTGAATTGAATGCACAAATCAGGGCCTCTTAGCCCTGGATAAGCACCCAATGTACCAATCCAGCCATTTCAGTTTTTTAAAAGTACAGGCTGCAAAGATCTAACCCAAGAGTCACTGAATCAGAATCTCTAAAAGTGATCACAGAGACTCTTAACTAAATAATAAGGCATGACTCAATTACACAAACAGTGTGATAGCCACTGACCAGCAGCCATTCTGCACAAAAACCCAGGTGGAACAGAAATAGCGCTTGCAGTCAATGGTTCTTTGTAGTCTCCCCTCTGCTCTTTGAGATGGAGTGATTCTGTATCGGCAATGCCAAAAGGAAAACTTAGCTGGTCCTTTCATTTGCCCTGATGATTTTCACAAAGAACTGG
Organism: Phyllostomus discolor; assembly: GCF_004126475.2. Classification (NCBI taxonomy): domain Eukaryota; kingdom Metazoa; phylum Chordata; class Mammalia; order Chiroptera; family Phyllostomidae; genus Phyllostomus; species Phyllostomus discolor. Next base: position 7,711,115 of record NC_040916.2, on the reverse strand, counting down.
GGAGACTGGGTTTATGCCTTTGAGAAAAAAAATGGTTGCATATAAAGGTTGATTACTTGTTAAGGTCACACAGTGTGTCAACACCTAGAATGAAGCTGGCTGTGTGACCTTCTGGCCCAGAGCTCTGTCACTATCAACAAACTGCTGCTTCCTTTCACCAATCTTAGGATCACTCGAGGGCAGAGACGAAGTAAATGTTCCTGGCCCTCCACGGGCACTCCCATCCCCTGGCAGTACTTGAGAACCAGCGGGGTCTTAAAGATCTGATTCAATCCCTAAGGTGAGGAACCTGTGGCCTAGATCAGCAAGTCAGTTAAAGGCAGGGCTACACTAGAATCTGAGACACATTCCTGGTTGATCAGACTCTTCGCTTCCCTTGCTGCATAGAGTCATCTGCTCTTGCACCACCACAGCTAACAGCCAATGCATTGAAGCAGGTGGTCGGAATGATGCTAAGTTAGAGTTGTTGACATCTAGTCTCAGCCTAATGTCACATTTCTGCAACTATGCAAAAGCAAGAATCAGACCCTTCTCTGCTTGTCTAAGCTTTGGTGACAAAAGCCGTTGCTAGATCTGTATCCAGGAAGTACACCCAAAGCGAGCTGTGAGGAAGAGGGGGGAGTGGGCTGAGAGAGGATTATCTTTTCCTCCTCCAATAACTTTGAATGAGCTCTCTCATTTGCTTTTTCTTGATTATCTAGCAGTGAAAAGAGTTAGTGGGGGGAGGGGGCAGATGGTTGGGGATGGTGCCCCCAGAAGGAGCCTCACAGTTGGCTTCCTCCAAGTCTGCCTTTTCACTTTTATCCCCAGGGATCTATAGGCCAGAGACAGTCTAATTTGTGTCATAGAGAAAAGAGATGGGGGCTGAGCTCTATAGAAATAAGGCTTAGGTTTTTCTCCCATTGTGCAAATGTACATAATCCTCGCCATTCTCTGTCTCCTGGCCACTGCTTGAACCAAAGACAAAAACTGGACGTGGTCCCCTTGGCTATTTTGGAAAGCTCTAGGGAGGGAGTCATAACAGCAATCAGATGCATCAGTTCAACCCAACAGATCTTTTTTTTTCAGTCACAAGCAGTGTGCACACACACAAGCACACACTAATGCAATCGTCTATTCCTGAGCGGACTTTCCCGAGCTCACTCTGGCCTCCCTGGCTTCTACAGTGTGAGTCAAAGCAAAGAAAGTATTTGAGCCACAAGGCTGAGGTTGTGTGGGGGGGGATGTAGGAAATGACAGAGGGTAGGCAAGTATGCTGCTGAACTTGAACGTGTGCCAGATAAGAGGGCCAAAGGTCTTTGAAGGCAAAAGTCTCATAGCAATGCTAATCATGAGTATTTTGTGTGCGTGTTTGTGTGATAATTCTGGGTCTCTTTTTCTCACTGGGATGCACACAAAACGAGATGTGGGATAGGAGCCTCCCAGATGCTCACAATATTGCCATTGAAAAAGAGGTTAGTTGTAGAACCTTCTGTCCAAGGCTTTTGTGGAAATCATTGCTTTCACTGGATTGAAGCATGAAAGAAAAATTTAGACTAGAATTTAAGAATCTTCGAGGCTAAAAGTACTGTAAAACTGTAACAGGCAGCAGGAGTATCGGTAACATGCTCTAGACCTCTTAAAAGTTGCAAGATGATAATGTTACGGGACAGACCCAGGAGGGTGCGAATGATATACTATTACCAAATGGACCCACCCTTGTGCTCTGGGGGTATCCCTGCACTAGATTCGCCTTGCCCACCGCCAGGGAAAGATGTTTCTCAATGCCAAAGACTGGTAAGAAGGAAAGGGATTATTTATTTAAAGAGTTATACAAACTTAAGAGTAATGACTTAATGTCTTCAGTTGAGATCCCCAAGTCCTTTAGAATACCCACAAATACACAGTCCTTCCTTCCCCCTCTGCCCAGTCCGGGGTACTGTATCTCAGAAAAAGAAATAGAAGTCTGTGGTTCTTCTCTGCCCAAGCCGTGTGGTCCTCAAAAAGACTGCACATGGCTACCACTGCTGGGTTTAAATCCCAGCACCAATCTTCCTTTGCCACACCATTTTCAACTCCTCCCACAACTGGCCACAGCTGCCAACATTATCATATTTTTCACAGCTTTACTGGCCTGCCATAGTAAGTCTGGGCAGGTGTGGTCCCATGGCATGGAGCCAATCATCTGCAAGCTTTTACGCAGGTGCTGTACCCAGAGGGAGTTGCTTCCTAGTTACATTATGGGTTGAAGTCACTCCTATCCCTCTGGCTCAAAGCTTGGCCACATCTATTTAACATATCTATGAAACCAGTCTAAGGTTATAGATATGTTAAATGACCATTCTAGAGGTTATCTGCAAAGCTGTTGCTATTCAAAACAATTCTCAATGGTCGTGTTCCATGTGTCCCATCCCCCAGCTCAGACTTGTGGAGATGAGGACATCCTATATATACTTTTTCTAATATTTCCTGCACACTGAGTTCTGGACGCCATTACAAATCCCTATTTGCAACACCCCCCACCCTGGCTGTACCCTGTTACAGTAAGTGCCTTATTGGATGGATACAAAGAAATAAAAAATGACCACTTACTGAGTTGATGTAGGACATATTTTTATAGAGAATGTAGTGGGGTTGAATTGTGTCCCCTAAAAGATACATTCAAGTCCTAATCTCTAGTGCCTCAGAATGTGACCTTATTTGGAAATAGTTTTGCAGATGGAATCAAGCTGAGATGAGGTCATACTGCAATAAGGTAGGCCCACATCCAATGACCGGTGTCCTTATAAGAAAGCCATGTGAGCACACAGGCATGCACAAACACACATGAGGGGAAGATGGCCATGTGAAGACAGAGGCAAAAATGGGAGTGAGGCACCTATCAACTAGAGAATGCCAAAGATTATGGACAATGACCGGAAGCTAGAAGAGGCACGAAAGATTGTTTCCTAGAGCCTTCAAGAGATTCACAGCCCCAGTGGAACCCTCTGAGAGAACAGAGTCATTTCATACCCCTCAGTTTGTGGTCCTTTGTTATGGCAGCCTTAGGAAACTAATACAGGGTGAGACTAAGTGGCGTGTAGGATCTCTTCCAACTGCAATAGGCTACAGTCTTAAATTCGTGAGGGTTTCTTTGTTGGGAGTTGACACAGAAGCATCTTTCTGGGCTGATTTCCACACCATCCTATCGTGAGACAGAGGAAAGCACGGCTGTAACTGAGATGTAGGGACCTGTAAAAGCCATTGTAGATCCTGCAGAGAGAACCTCAGCCGGACTCTCCTTTCCTCAAAAAGGGTTCATACTACAGCACTCTCACACACATGCTCCCTTCCCCGCCCTCCTGTGCAAAAAACAGCTGCACACTTTGTGCTCAATCTAGGGGACAGGAACCAGACCCCAGTCCCCAGGGCTGTCGAGTAGGATTCCTTACTCAGGAGTGCCATTCAATCCCAAACAATTAAGATAATCCAATCAGCATTGCAGACAGCACACACGCTAATGCCATTAGAGACAAAATCTCCCAGGGCTGTGGGGGCAGGAGGAGATGGGGGACAAAGCACAGTGGGCTCAGTCTCAAGATCACTGTGTTCCTTAGTCTGAGTTACCTGAGACAGATGGTCCTGAAGCAACGACAGCGTTCTCAGGGGCAGACACCATTGCCATCCTCCAGGGCAGCCATAGCCAAAAGTAAAGATGGTACATATTAAAAGACAAGGATTCATCTAGAGACTTGTAGGAGAGCCCATGTGTCTCCATGAATGGTGCATCGGGCAAGACTCAGTAGATTTTGTTTTGAACACACTTCTCCATTTATCTGCTGCATCCCCTTGGGCAAAGTACTGACTCTCCTGAACCTCCATCTCCTCTTTTGGAAATTGGGACAACTACCCAACTTTCTATCTTTTTGTGTTGTTCTGAAGAAGGAAATGTATCAGGATCCAGTGCTCCCTGCTCTACAGAGGAGGAAAAGAGGTGACCTGACTTCCCCAAGGCCACACCACCAGTTAGTGACAGACAGGGGCTATGACAGAATAACTGTCCAGTAAGGGGCGATTTTTCTTGTGCCAGATGCCATGGCTTACGAGACTCTCATTTAATTCTCATAACAACACTGCGATGTGCACATTCTTTTCCTGTTGTTCCATTGAGGAGATCGAAGTCAGCAAGAGGTTAAATAACTTTGCTGAGACCACGGGTGACTCAGTGACAGAGTCAGGAATCAAACCCACTCTGAACCCTATTTTCTTACTGGCTGCAATTGAACCCGCAATTTTTTTAGTCTACGTCTGCTTCAAATGTCCATGAAAACATTACCAATGGTAACCTGCTGTACATATTATTACATTAATTATTAATATTAACTGTTAAATGTTAGTGTGCTAAAAAGAAGTAGGAATTAGTTGGACTTTGAAGCTCATCAAAAGCACAGAGGTGATTCATAGGTCCTGGGATGAGGTGGATATAAAAATTGCAAAGCAATTTGGCACGTTCTTCTGTCAAAGGGTCTTTTCTGAGCCCATCAGTCAACAGGAATGAGAGGATAGTACTTTGTTTCAAGAAGGCTAGAGATGCTAGTGGCTGTCCCTGAAGGTAAAACTCATAGGAAACTGAAGGTATCTCTAATGTCTCAAAAGAGACGCCTGGTGTCCTGACATTCCCTGTGTCGCCATGCTCCTGTATGAAAGAGACCCAGATTGGCTGAGCAGCGTTGGATGGCTCCTGGTGTCAGCCTTGGACAGGATTATGTGTGTTTGCCAGTCCAGGTCCACAGTCTGACCCCAGTGTCAGAACCAAGACCTTCCAAGTTTGGTTGCATAATGTTTTAGCCAGTTTTGATGGGCTGGAGAAAAGTTGGAGTTACATGAGATTGATAAATAACTTTTACTTCCCATGTAAGGTACAAGAGAAACTTAAGGCATGGTCCCTGCCCGGGAGGAATCTGCAATCTGATGAGAACAATGATGTGCTCAAGTTAAGCACTCTGACAAATAACAAGAGAGGTTAGAAGGGGTTGAAATAGGAAGGCAGCACAGCAGAATGGGAAGGACCTTGGACTTGGAATTGAAACACCTGAGCCCCAGTATCTTCCCTGATGCTTCCTGGACATGTGACCCACACATTACTGAAACTCTCAGCTCTGAAATGGGTAAAAAAAAATGGCAGATGCCACTAGTAAAGGTAATTCAGCAGATCTTTATGAAGTGACTTCTCTCTGCCAAGCTTACCATAGACAGGAACAAGTTCACAAATTCTTAAACACAGTATGACCATAAAGCACCCTTAGCAAAGATTGGAAATGATATTGTAAAAGAGGTGAGTCTTCAGAAAGTCCTAAAGATGGTTCAGGCTGTGGGAAAGGAAGAAGGGGAATGACACGTTCCAGAATGCAGGAATACCAGGCAGAGAAGTTCAGGGGATACAATGGGCTCAGTGGTCTCGAAGGACTGAGAGGGAACCCATGTGCCTGAGGTGGGTGGGTAGGGGTTGTTAGAAATGAGATCGAGTGCAGAGGGCAAGGCAAGATTATGAAAAACCTTGAATGACGGCCTTTAAGTCCTCTGATATTATGGTTATGGGTGTTATTTTTATTCAAAGGAAGAAAAAAGAAAAGGAATGCATGCTGCTCACCCAAACATCAGGACATTCTGTTCCTCTGTGATTGTGCTTCGTGAAAATGCTCTCCAGCAAAAAAGAAAAAGAATGATTAAGGGGAAAAATAACTGGAGCCACATTCATTTCAGCTCCACTGAAAGCACAGCAGGAGGAAGTAGCTGTGTTTGCCAAACTCCAGAAAAGAGACACAGTTGATGGGGGGGAGGGGAGGGGAGAGGGCAAGGCAGGGAGGAGGAGGGGTCCAGTTTTGTTTTATTCTCTCAAGAAGATATTGTAAATAATGGCGAGGTTTAGTGCACGGAAGGGGAAATTACTCTGACAGGGCCCTTTTAGGAAGGAAAATGGAACTAAATACACAGGGACTCCCCGGCGCTGAGGTTTCCCCTTTGCTGTCATAAGTCATCATTGAATGAAGCCAATCATTTCAAAATAATGCCTTGCAGTTCTTCCATTGTCGTGATTAACCCAAGGTAATAATTATTAGCCACACTGAAAACTGCGGAGACAAGGTACCGCTTGCTGCCAGTCTCCGAAGGCCCAGGTTTTCTGAAACCAGGACAGTTCCCCATCATTCCACCAGGGGGGGATGATGTCCTCGAGAGACCACAGAAGCCTTTCTGCTCTACACCTCCTTCCGGAGCTCAGGATCTGTGCCTCACGCATCACGGCCAGTAGCAAGGGCTGGGATCTGCCCTCTTTCCAGGACCTTGTGGAACCGCGCAGAATGGGAATTCCACGAGAAAGAGAGGAGGCTGCAGGGCGAGGTGGGTGGGAAAAGAAGGGAGAAGGTAAATATCCAATACCCGACCATCCCAGACTCTTGGCCTTTGAAACATCAGGAAATATTGTCAGCTGAATGGATCGAAGGGGCTGGAGCCACCTGTGACTCAGAAAGATTCGTAACACCAGAACCCTGAACAGAAGAGTTTATCAAAGGAAGCAAAGAGAGAACAATCATCCAACTTGAGACAATTGAAAGGTGAAATCTCCACTCTGTCCCTGGACTGCAGTCCTGCGTCGATTTTTTAAGGGGTTTTTTTTGTTTGTTTGTTTGTTTGTTTTTTGTACGTGTGTCCAATGTCCCTCCTCCATTCTCCAAGGAGAGGCCTGGAGAGATGACTGTACGGCTATCCTGGGAGAGAGAGGAAGATCCGGCATGATTTCTACTTTTCACAGATGGGGAAATCAGAGCCAGAAAAAGGGGAGGTGCGGTGTGCCAGACCAGGAAACAGCAGGGGCAGGATTAGAAACCAGGTCTCCTGACACCCAAGCTGGGGGTTGCAACCTCTGTGTTTGGATGAAAATAGCAGTTTTCTCATTGAAACATAGATTCTGAGTGAATCGAAGCCATTTTAGAAAAACCATACTGTGACCCCAGAGAGAGAGGAAGAAAGTCAGAAAAGAAGGACAGAAACAGAATTTCTCTCACTGATCTTTTCTCCCCATTTCCTGTACCACCCTGATCACCCAGCAACAGGGTGATTCACAAAGGGAACAATAATGAGCTCAACACCACACTGACTTTGAAGGGAAAGTATGGATATTTCTTTCTAGGAATTCAAAACTCAGAGTACAGAAAACAATATGAAAGTGGGTTTTTTTTTTCTTGTGGCCATTAATTGTTTCATGATGTTGGTGATGACGCAGTTGATTCCTGCCTGCCAAGAGCTTGTGCCATTTCTGGATTTTCTTTTTAGACCTAAGTTATTCACACCCTGCCTTAAATTCACAGCGTTGAAGCAGGCACTGAGTTTGCACCTGGACGTCAGGGTATTTGATTTATTTCAGCAGCGTGCTTATTTGTTTTTGCACGGGGCAATGGACTCTACTCTCTGGCAACCCCGTCTCTGAGCAAGGCCTCACTCACTCCCCAGGGCTCCGGACCAGCCCCCACCTGTCTGGTTTGAGGCCTCCCAGACTGCCCCTGACTCCCAACCCTGTGCTCTGCACAGCCTCAGCAGCCTGTCTAGCTATGCCTACCAACCTCTGTTCGTCACTCTCATCTCAGAGGGCTGCAGGCCCGGGGAGAGCCTGGCACTATATTAGGGACTCCAGATATCAGCCAGGAAAGAGGAGTTGGGGCCAGCGAGAGCTTCACATTCTGTCCCTGAAGAACCTGCAGTCAGAAACAGGAAGAAATTCTTCTGCCATCATTCTTGTCTTTTTTTTTCTTCACTAATTAGGAGGAGATGTAAGTTCAGTTCTGTTGGGGTTTATAGGGCACCAGTGCAATCAGGGAGATGGCAGACACTGGCGTGTTGCTCACTCTGCTCCCTGTGGACCCTCACATGTACCGGCTGGCATGCTGTCTTTAAGGGATGGAGCACGTTGCACCCAATTATCCCATTAATTTGGAAAGGCAGGCATGGTCACATATGTGGTAAGTGGCATTGTGCAGGGCAGAGGTGACATAAGCTGGTGGAGATCTGCATGGTTGGCAACTTCTTTCTGTGGGCCAACTCTCATTGTTAAACACATACACCCTGCAAAGTAGACGAGAATTGAGCTCATTAGTATGATTGCTTATAACAATCATGATAATGATCGTAACGTGTGCTCCTTTGTAAGAGAAAATGACACCCCTGACCCTCAGTGAGAAGCTCAGGGAGGCTTTGCTGGACACGGATGCATCTGGGGGGCCCTCCTGATGCAGGGGCTCCAGGCCGACAGCTGGGTGGGTGCTAAGAAGAAGGATGCGGCTCTTGCCTACCATTTTCTGGCATTCAAAGTATGGACTCCCCTTTGTCATCACTTTCTCCTCCTTCAGAAGAGGGCAAAAACTAGAGAAAATGGATGTGAGGTCAGATAAACCTCGTTTCAAATTTTGACCATATCGCTTCCTACCAGGGTGATCTTGGAACCAGTCACTTGACTTTCTGCTCATCAGTTTCTGTATCTGCAAAATGGGGTGATAACACTCACCTTATAAGATTATACTGGTGAGGATTAGGTAGCCTATTGGTCTACCACCAAGCACTGCGGTTGAAACAGGGTGGGCACCCAATAGTTTCTAGTACTTATCATTGTTATGATAAGTTTAAGCACAGAAGGGAAGGCATCATTTTATCTGAAGGAAGAAACCTGGACAAAACTATTCCTTTCTACCAGTTCTAAAAGTTTCCGATCTCAAAGGAATAAACTGGACTGTCTTTATCCTGTCTTTCTCACTCCCACCCTAGACGGCCCTGGGTAGGCCTGCCCATGACACACTGAATCCTCAGAAATCTGGGAGCCCAGCCCCAGCTGAAGCTCTGAGAGCAACTGTCATCCGCACGAGGCTGAGCCATGGAACCCACGAAGTTACAGATGGGGCTTCCTAGCTGGGGAGGGCTGCCGACGCCAAAAGCGCATCTTCATAATGCATCTCAGGCAACAAGGGGCCGTGCCATTGTAGTTATTGTTCAGTAGAAGGGTGTTCTCCAAGGCATCGTGGGCACTCCTCTCCCTCTCTGCCCGCCTGGAGCGGGGGGTGTGCGTGTGGACTGCCTGGCGATGAGAGCCAGCTCCAACAGGAACGTGCTTTGTGAGTCCATATGGGAAGGTAACTGGACAGAGTCTTTTCAGGTCTGTAGCATTTTCCAGTGGAGGCATGGAGGAGAAAGAGGGACCCTGAAATGACAAGGAAATGATGCAGCCACCCTGATGCAAACGGTATATCTAACGAGTCAACTATTTTTCCTTGAAAACTGAACCGGAGAATAACTGAAGTGAGGGCAGTAGAGAAGTGGGTCTGGCTCTGGAAGAAACTCGTAGATGATAAGACAACACCCCCATGCATCATATAATGCTTTCCAATTCCCAGCCAGTATCTTATTTGATTTTTGTGAAGCAGAGTCTGCAAGGCAAAGAATGTTATTTCCACTTTATGGATGAGGAAACTGGGGCACTAAGAGACTTAGCGAGGGATTACATGACCAAAAGGATGATGTCTCCATTTCAGAAATCTCTTTTTAAAAAAATAAGGGTGGAACACCCTTCCTCAGACCCCCACTGCTATGTGTAGAGCAGAGACAAAAGTCATAAGCCGTCACTCAGCCCTCACAGTCCTCGCCTGAAGCCCATTTGACTCCAGAGACCCTTCCCCTCCCCTCTGCCCACCTTATCTTGCACTGCAGGATTCTGCAAGTGTTCCCAGGGACCCATTTAAGTAGGTTTAGAGCTGTGGCTAACTGGGCCTCACAGAGACTACTATCCTTTTTCCTGAGCAACGTTCTAGATGCATGGAGAGAGGGAGGGGTGTTAGGGAAAGAGGGAGAGGTATACAGACATAAGTTCCACTTCTGGGAGGTTTAGCAAGAAAGGAGTAAAATCCTGCCTCGTATTTGGAGCCTTAACAGTCTTGTTACTGTTTGTAGTGCATAGGAAAGTGGGATTTGTGAAGGGATGAGTAGGGAGGAGAGAGGAGGGGGACATCTTTATGAATGGTGCCGAGAATCCTGGAGCAGGTGCTCTGTTGCTGTGTGTGCCCTGGGCCCCTGGCCCTCTAGCCCAGGCTGAGGCCCGCCACGCTGGCATCCCAGCAGCTCTCCCTTCCATTCATGGGACTTGGCCCATGCACTCCTGTCTGGCCCGTCAGACGAATCTCTTTGTTCCCAGCAATGTGGGGGGTAAGGAGACTGCTGCTTCTGCACTGCAGCCGCCCGACAGTGTCTGCTGGGAGAAGGAGAAGCATGGCATGGGAGAGAGAGGGCCCACCCACAAGGGCCAATCTCAGGGTCAGGGCAAGTGAAAGATGATGTGCAATTTAGAGCAGAGATTGACCAAGTTGGTGGTGGCATCCGTGGTCTCAGCTCTGAGAGCCAGATGGCAGCCTGGGAACAGAGATCTCTTCTTCAGAGATCACACGCTGACACTGGCAAGCCCACTGGCCTCCAGGCCACAGGTCCAGGCACATAGTCTCCCAAGCCCAGCCCCCATTCTGCTCCAGGCACCCTAAATATATGCACACACACTCGCAGACAACATTCATTCCCATGCCGAGCACTGATGGCTTGCCACCTCCCCCCCCACCCTAAGCAAGCAGACTTATTGCTGAAAGCCTGCCAGAATGTGGCCAGCTTCCAGCACCAAAAATACCTCTTGTGATCCAAGGGGCTACCCGTACGGGCATCTATTTGTGGGGCTGGAGCTACTGCTGTGACAGAGAGAGGACTCACCCTGGCATCGGCCAGTTACCCATTGGGGCCTATTCTCCCCAAAGTCTCGGGCTTGCTGACAAAGGCCTGAGGAGGCCTGCTCAGCCAGACTTGCCCTCTGCAGGAGAAATCTGTACTCATTTCTCCCAGGGAAAATTCAGCTCCATTCCAGAATGCTGTTGCTCTGTTCTCTCCTACTTCTAGCCCCTTCCCCCAGCCACCCATCTAGTGACAAGCAAAGCAGAGACCTGGGGCCTGGGGGCCACAGATGACTGTAAGAATGGGTTCCAGGAGCACTGTGACTGGTGGAGGTGGGGAGTTTGGGGTGGAGAAGAACCCTGCTGAGTTTTTGAGGACTTGCCCCAAGTGATGATTTTATGTGTTGGGTTGGCCAAAAAATCCCTAATTTTTTTCTGTAAAATAAAAGACACATTTTTCATTTTCACCAATAACTTTATTGATTTGGATATTCTGAGTACAAGGTCTGTCCAGAAGGTATCCAGCCATGTACCCTGAAAAATAGAGGCATTTATTGAAGAAGATTCAAGATAAAAGAAACATTGTACAGAGGATGATGACACCTCAGTCCCCTTTCAAAGTAGGCACCTTGGGACCTCACACAGTTCTCCCATTGACAGTCTGAAGTCTTTTCCCTTTCAAAAGTGATTTGAGTTTTGGGAAAAGCCAGAAGTCGAAGGACGCCAAATCTAGGCTGTAGGGGTGCTGAATCACTTGAGTGATTTGATGTTTTGCCAAAAACTCTGCGTGAGACATGATGCATGAGCAGGCATATTGTCATGATGAAGCTGCCAATCACCAGTTGCCCGTAGCTGTGGCCTTCTGAATCATCCAAACAGTTTCCACGGAGGAATGTTCAAGCTTAACACAAAATTTGATGCATATCCGTTGCTCTTCGTACTCTGTCATTTGGAATGCGATGGCCACACAGTACACATGCCCACTGAACAGTATCTACCGCTCTCACTGACTAGTACAGTGAAGTTGTCATTGTTCACACACGCACATTCCAATCCACTCTCCTTGGCTGCTGGGTTACATCAATGTCATGCAAACTGTTCTCATTATATTAATAATGGTTGGACTTTTTTCCAGACAATCCTTGTATGTTGGCCATCTCCAGTGTAGTATAAAGTTGATTATTCTCAATTAATGTCTTGATTTGATCATTATCAACTTCAACTGGTCTACCCAACCATGGAGCATCCTCCAGCAAGAAATCTGCAACACAAAACTTCACAAACCACTTTTGACACATTTGATCAATCACAGCACCATCTCCACACATGGCATTTGTTTGCATTTCAGTTGCGTTTTTACTGTTCTTGAAGTAATAAAGCATAATATGCCAAAAATGTGGTGTATTTTCTTCCATCTTCAATATTAAAATGGCTACACAAAAAAATTCAGCAATTGTGATAAGTTTTTTTTTAAATGTGCACTGGTATGACAGCTGTCAACACAATCTAACAAAATTGTTTCAAATGAAGTAAAAGACAACTAAATGCTTCTAGAGCCGGCTTACGGGAAAAAACAAACTTTTTGGCCAACCCAAAAAGACAAACATATTCCCAACCATCCATCCATTTGATAAATATTTATCATTACCCATGACTTTCCCAGAACTGGACCGGCTGTGTCGGTCCCTCCTAATGGAAATGAAGATAGTCTGTCTCATTTTTGCACCTCACTGTGCAAAAGCTTGGTGAGTCCCCCATGGGCTGCAGTTCAACATCAGTTGGATGGGATGGGGAAGAGAACATCAAAGTCCCGACAGACACCAGAAAACTCAAATCCCAGGAAGACACAGACAAGCCTAAAGGGAGAGAACCTGCTCGATTATTAGCATGTTTTTCTTAAAAAAATAAAAATGTGTGGAAGGAATAATTACCTACCATATATAGTTTCATCGAAGGCAGAAATCTAATAGATTCACTTTTAATAAATAATATTGGTGGAATAAATAAATGAATGAGTTGGTATCCAGTAGAGAAAGAAATTAAGATGTTTGAGCACTTTGAAAGGCCAAGGCTCATGTATATTGCCATTGCCTAGGAGGATGTTATATCTAAATATCAACCATGAACCTCAGTTGTTCTTTTCTTTATTCTCATGATGTATTGTTGCAATTATGTGCTTAACTAATAAGATCCATATTTTCTCTAGCCTATTAGGACTAAAAATATAAACAAATAATTTCCATTTTAATGATACCCTTAATTCTTCTAACATTATAGAATATGTCTATTTTAATTCCTCTAACTGTCTGAAGATCGAGGGAGACATTCCCATCTAACAGACAGACAAACTAAGGTCCAGAGATGTTAAGGCTACTTCATCCAGGGTCCCTCCCATTAGACAGGTCAGGGTCCTTTCCGTTGTCTTTTGACCACAAGCATTGCCATAATCTCACGGCACTCCCATCTCAGAGCCCACTCAGTGGCGGTATGGGAACTGGGAACCTTATGTCCCTGCCTTGCTGCCTGCACTGTGCCCTGCTGCCTGTCTTCTCTCCCTTTCTCTCTCGCTCTTTCTCTCCCTTTATTCAGGAAGGGAAGGGAAAGCTCAGAGAGAGGGATGGTAGAAATGAAGGAATCTGTTTCGTTTTATCCTCTCTTGCTCTTCATTCAGGATTTATTTCTGGACCATGGGGTGGTTATTCACACAAGTGCATTCATGCAATTTAAGCATTTAAATTGTACTATAATATTCCAAAGATGCAATTAAGTCGAGGTGTGGGGTAGAGATGTGACCTTTGCCAGGGTCACACAGCATTTGATTTAGACCCAGAGGCCCTAATGGTCAGCTTACAGCTTTATCACCTCGATATTTCCAACCCGACCACTGGCTGTCTTAGGTGCAGCTGGCCAGACTGATGTTCCAAGTATCATACAAATAGGAGAATGTTATTCCAAAAGCTTCTAGCACCTTCTTCAAGTCATCTTTCTTAACAAGTTGTGGTTTAGATGTGGCCTACCCAGAAATAAGAAGGTAGACTAGACTGTCTATATGGGGAGACAAGATCTACTTATAAAAAGAAATCAATAATAATATAGGGTAACTTATGACAATTGCATGGAGGGGTGCCAACAATAAATGCTAAAGAAGTTCAAAGAAAAGAACGGGTGTGGATCAGGAAACACGGCTTTGATTCTTTGTGGCTCCACAGGACACAAGCAGGAATAACCTGAGAAAGTCCCAGGGAGCCAAATTTCAACTAATTTTAATGAAGACAGAACTTTTGAAGAATTAGATAATTTCTGTAGATGAAGTAAAGCTGAAATTTCCCCCAATTCTGTATTGAACGGGGGATTGTGCAAGATGATGGATGAGTCTAAATTTATTTTTCTTTCTTTTTTTAAGGCCCCTACTGCTCTGAGAATTTCATGTGCCTCCCTTCAGGGTTTCAGGAGTAAATTTTTTCCTGTTTTTAATCACTGAAGACTGTGGCCAGGAGAGGGCAGTAGAGGAAGTTTATCAGAATACTTGGACGTGTCGAGTAAACTCTCCGCGCACCAGTGTCCAACAGGGACTACGCAGATCATGCGAGCTGGCTGGGGTCTGGCTTCCAGGTCCCTTTCGGAAAGCCACATCCAGAGGCTACCGAGATACCGCGACTTTTTATGGTGTTTAGTCAGTGGTCGCAAGGGCACCGAGGCATGGCCATCCGGATCCAGAAACCTCTCACGTTAGGTTATTAAAATAAGTTATCTTACAACCACCTCTCTGATTCCCCTGCCAGGCGGGCTCCCTGAGTCTGGGCATAGAAAGCTCCCCTCCGGTCCTTCTCCGCTTGCCAGAGGCCCAGTATCCCTAACAGAGCTGGAAGCTTGAGATTCCCAGCAAGGCCCATCTTTGCGTTATGAAAATAATAATTAATAACAACTTCAAATCTCATTTGACAGCTTGTTGGCTTCCTGAAATTCACCAGCAGAAGAAATTTGCTCCCACGGATTCCGAGACCCCCGTGTCAACCTCGTCAGGCAAGGCCGGTTCCGCCCCACTCACCCCACACTCAAATTAAAGATGAAGAGTGAGGTGTGCAGGCTGTGCGCGGTGACAGGTGATGCCATGGGTGGGGGAGCCCATGTCCCCCAGTGCGTAGGTCCTGAGCTCTCCCCGCACCCGGGCTAAGCCAGCTGGGCTGACCAGGCCTGCACCCGAATTCCCAGGCCCCAGAGGATTTTCGTACCCCCTTGCCACTTAAGGTGGCCGGTGGGTCCGGGCTGAACTGGGCGCGGGGAGGGCAGGGGGGGCGGCCTCCCAAAGCTAAACGTGCTTCTTCTTTGTTGACAGCTGGCGAAGGAGGAAGTCAGGGAAGGCGGGGGAGGGGACAGGGGGCTGGCGGCGGCGGGCGGTGCCAGCTGCGGGCGCGGCCCCTGCGCGGCGGGCGCGCCCGGCAGGGAGGGGGTTAAGGCGCGCGGCCTCTATGATAATGAGCTGCCTGGTAATATAGGGAGGGAGGCCGGCGTGGAGAGCCTGGCTCGGCCGCCACCGCGGGAGCCGGAGCTGCCGGGAGGAGCGGCGTCCTCGCCAGTCTGGAGCAGGAGGGCGGCTGGGCGCAGTTGCTGGGAATTCTTCTGCCGAGAGGGCAAGCGATAGGAAGGGAGCCCCGGCGAGCTGGGGAGCGCGAGTGCAGCAGACCTCCCCATAGATTGAGAAAGCCCGGTTCCCGGAGGAAATGGGACTGTGAGCGAACCGGGAGAGAGAAGGGAAGGAAGCGCCGAGATTGCTGATGTCAGAGGAGCCCGGAAAGTCGCGCTGGAAAAATCTGAAGACAGCCGGGGCTCCGCTGCTTCCCCAGGAGAGACACCGCCAGCCACCCCCTAACGCCCCCTCGGTGCCTCCTAGATCCCCCCGTGAGCCGGCGACAAGCGCCCGGTGGGGCTGCTGCGGGGCGATAGGGACGGAGGGGCGCGCGGACGGGAGACCGAGGGGCCACTTTTGGAATACAGATAAGTGGCTGGTGGCTTGACGTGGATTTTAATGAATTTCGACTCCATGTGGATGTGGTTCTCCCCGTGATTGCGAGCTGTGGGCCGCGAGAGGGGCAGCGCGCCGCCCTCGGCAGCCGGCGGCCGAGGCTGACGGACCAAAGACACGAGGACAGACAGACGTCTCGGAGCTGGGTAAGCTGCGCTCTGGTCGCCGGCTCCCTCCGCCCTCTCCCTAGACACCCGCACTCCCCGCCGCGGCTCCTCCCGCTCCCAGGCTCCTCTCCCGGGTCCTGGCCCCTGATTCCCGGGTTCGGCTGCTAGCGGCGAGTCCCCGCGCGGGCTCGGCCACTTTCACGGGCGGACTCGGAGCCCCTGCCCAACCCGGCTTCCCCGCCGGCCGCCGGCTTCCCCGCCTCTGGCTGCCGCTGGCGGCGGCGCTCCGCGGCGCGCCTCCCCCGCGCACCTGCCGGCGCTCTGCGGCTTTGGAGAGCATTTGGGCGGCGGAGGTGTCCCGAGAGCTGGAGCCCCACGCGGGCACACTGGGCACGAGCAAAAGAGCCCAGGGCCACTGTGGCCAGGGCTCGGTCTGGGGGCGTTCCCTCCAGTGCCAGTGCCGGAGTCCCTGGTGGCCACTGGCTATTTCTTGGGATCCCGGGGATTTAGGAATAGAAGAGGAATGCTGCGCGGATTCCACAGGCTCAGGGAGCCGGTCCAAGGCGCTGAATGGGAGACGTGCTCCCTCCCTTCTCTGTCCCTCCTCGTGGTCACACACCCATCACCACCTTCCCTGGGGCCGGGCAGCAGCCGAGGGGTGGGAACTGAAGTGGAAGCTTGCTCAGGATACAAGAGGCTCCAGTGTGGGCCCCTTCTTGCCCCACCCCACAAGTGATGTGGGGATCTTAGAAAATTCTAGCCCTTTTGATCCATCCTACAGGTAGTCGCTAAATGTTAATCCTGGGCCGGATTAACAAGAGAGAGTCACCAGAGCTGTCATTTCAGATCCCAGGCGAATGTCTACCTATTTGGCATGACCCTTGCCCTAGGAGGAGCTGCCTATTCAAACTCAGGTTCAGAGGGATAGAGATAATAGGGGGAAGGTACAAGATTTGGGGTTCTAGGTCAGTTAAGAGTCTAGAATGAGATCCCCCTGAGTGGGGCATTGGAAATGTGGGCAGGTCTCCCGTGGGGATCTAGTGACACACCAGCCGTGGCTGTGCAAGAGACCTAGGACACAACCGGTCTGAGGGACTAGGGCTGCCAGCTGGAGCTTCAGGGGCTTCGGGGCTCAGCAGCCTGTAGGAACCTGCAGACATGTGGGGACCCATTCATTCTCTTCCTTGTGTTCTCACGCACAGTGAATGAGGTTTCTGAGCATCTGCTCTGGCCTGGACATTTAGGGAGCAGAGTCAGCTTCAGCTCTCCCCTCCTGGCATGGTGGCAAGCCCACCACACCCACTCTGGCCCCCTGGGCTTCTTTCTCGGACCTCGAAACTTCCCTCTTCCCTCTGGGCAGACCGTGGATTCTGGGGCCTTCACCGGAGTAAGAGAGCAAGGGGGAGAGATAGCTCTGGCTGGACGAATCCAGCTCTTCCTGATCGAAATGCGCAAGTTTTGTGCGCTCATCCTAGAAAGCTCCTGGAGTTGCTAGCAGCCCTCTCTCCTGTGTCTGACCTCTTGGTTAGAAGAGGGAACTTCCCCCCTCACCTCACAACAGCACCATTTGAACTAATTGCCTGTGATCTCTCTCTCCTCCTTGGCCTGGGGGTTAGGGGTAGAGGAGTGAGGAGGGGTGGGAGGCAACCTAGGACACTGAGACAGCCCCTGTCAAGCTACCCTAGCCAGGCTGCTTTTCTATTCCCTTCTTTGACCTGGCATCTCCGTCTGTCACCCCAACCCTTCCTCACCCTGGAACTTGCCCTCATTGCCAGTGTTCCTTTCATTCACCACCCCCCACCCCCAGCCGACCCTCTTCAGGGTCCCAACGATAAAGAGAGGGCAGTGCAGACTGCCCTCCCCGCGCCCTGGCTGCTCCCTCACTGTCTTCTGCAAATTGCATTAGGATGGGGCAGATTGACTTGCAAAGCAGTTAAATGGAGATGCCATTTGGACGGTGTGCAGTGGAGGTGGTGCTGAGGAGCAGCAAGATCTGACCTGGTAAAGTCCCAGAAAGTCTCCTCTGCCCAGGGACCCCAACTGTGGCAAGAAAGCCCCACTTGGTCTTCTCCTTTGATAGGACATAAGAACCAAGGTTTCTCAAAGCCTGGATTGGAGCAGGACAGGAGGCTGGCTGGCCTTTCAGCCCAGGTCCAAATGAAGAGAGTAAGTGGTAGTGTTGCACGTTCATTGCCTGGAAGAAACCATGTCATTACAAGCTTGGTGGCCCCTGTCAGAGCTGGCCTGAACACCTACCCCTGTCCCCAAAGGACATTCACCCTCCGACCTCTTGACCATCAAAAGCTGCAGATGTGGGAAATGTAAAAGTTCACCATCCGTCTTGCTGGAGTTTGTGCTCAAAATGAGATTGAAAAGAAAACCCTCAAAAAACAGCTACCTCTCTCTTAGGCCTCTTTTCCATCTACAAACACTTCTGATGATTCCGTTAATCTTTATTTCATGGGCATGTTACAAGAAAACACACGAGCGGGACGGGAAGCCAGTGACACAGTTAAATATACAGGGCAGCAGCTGGCAGCAGCCTGAACCCGCCTGTTCAGGTACTATGAAATATTTATGGTTCTGGAATTGTCACTGTTTGGGGGTTTTATAGTCTCTCTCCTGCCTCCTTTTCTATGGCTGCCTCCCCAAGATATAGGGTTTGGGGTGGGGGAGGCTATTCCTGTCTCCAGCAACAACACCCCCCAACCCCCAGCTGTCTCTCAGTGTTGCCACACAGCTGTCCCCCCACACACAGACTGGGGCCCAATATACTTCTGTCCATCATAGCAAACAGGCAAGGAACTCTGAGCCAAGCCCCTCATCTCCACCCCCATTCTGATCATAGGGAGACTGGAGCATTGTGTTACAGTCTGTTAACTACAAATAATTCAGGACCGTCCACAGGGAAATGCAGAAACAGGCTTTGAGGTGCTGTAGTTTTACAGCTCACGTGCAATCCCCCACCCCCCATTGCTACCACCCTCACCCAGGGGCAGTCTGCTATGAATTCATTATATGGGAATATTCTGTTTCCCCCCTGCACATATGCTCAGTTCAAACAATGATGAATGGAACCGATTCCCTTATGGGAAACAGTTTTTTCACTTAGTTACAAAGATTTCATGCCCGATTAGAGTAAATGAGGGTGGGTGTGTGTCCACTTCTTTTTTGGTCATTTCTAAAGGTGAGCCCTGCAGAGGCAGAGAGAAAGGCGGTGCTTCCCAGGGTCAAACAACTGGTCCCAAGGGAGGGATGGATAGTCAGAATGGAGACCCCCCCCCTTTCTCTTGGACTTAGCCCTTAGGCACTGGGCGGGGGCATTCCCTGGCATGGGGCATATGGAACTTCTTTATCTAGCTCCACACTACTCCATCTGGAACTGAGGGCAGAAATAGAGGCGAGAAAGTTCTTTGTCGGGAGCAGGGTCCCCACTGGGTAAGAGTGTAAATAAAGGAGGGGGAGTAGGGGGGGGCTGAAAGAAAAGGCTTAGGCCTGAGCAGTACAAAAGTTCCCTGCTCTCACAGTTGGTTAACCATTAACCCCCTGCCCTGCCCTGGTCACATCCTCGCTGGGATGAGGGTATCTCTCAGAGCCCTAGAGGACCAGCCGGTGTTTCCTGTGTGTCTCTCTCGCCCCAGCGGAGTGTTCATTCTGCCTCCCCTTGCCAGCTTTAGCCCCAGGTGCGGTCCTGGCTCGCACTTACCCCTTTCTCTCCCTCTTCCCTGGCACTGGCGCCCTCTCCCCACCCCCTGCCAGCTGTCCCTTCACCCTGGGGTTGCCAGTTGTCTTGGTGGCAGGATACGTGTTGGGCCAGGAAGCAGGCAGGGCAGCAGGGAGAACGGGAGCTGGTTTCACTCTGGACTCCAGCACAGGAACTCCAGGTTCCGGTTCTAGACCACTTGGAACATATGCATCACCCCAGGACACCCAGGTTTGCTTGGGGGATGGAGGTGAGGAAGGGAGTTTTTGCCCAAGTCTCATTCTCCTCCAGGAACACTCAGTTCTCCTAGTGTTTCTCACTGTGGATCTGGCCTATAGGTTCTTCTTTTGGCCTTCTGAGATCAGGCCGCTCTATCAAAGGCCTTGTCAAAGCATTTCCAGCTCATCAGATCTGATATCTTGAACTTCAGGGGGAAAAAAAACAGCAGATGAACCAAAGATGCAGACCAAGATGCCGGAGCCAGGGCCCACATGGAAAGACCCAAATCACGATGTAGAAGCAGCCACAGATGAACGGAGAGAAGCAGGTGACAGAAAAGGGAGGTAAAGGCAGAGAGACTGAACACTGTGAACGAGGCAGAAAGAGCTAAGAGCTAAAACATAAAGCAAGTGGAAAAGACCCTCCCAAGCAGAAGGGGCCTCTTATCAATTTTCCCAAGCAAGCAAGGGAGGTTCCCTCTGGGCTGAACTGGGAGACTGAAGTAGCAGGTTATCTCCACTAGAGGGGGCTCCTGAAAACCAGACTTGGCTCTAAACTGTGGTTTTTGTGCTTTTTTTTAAAGACAAGAAAAAAATAGATGAGATATATTAGAAACCACCAGCTGTCACTACCCAGAGACCACAACTGGTAGAGTCCTATTGCCAGTAGGACCCCCGGGCCCCTGTCTGGTTGCAGGGGAGCGGAAAGGCGCCTGCAGCATTAAGCAGGGCTCCCCAGGGTGGGGAGCAGCTCAGGGAGAGGCCTGTCCCAACAGGACGCCTCTGGGATGTGAGGCAGGGAGACGGATACCTTCTCAAGTTAGCAGGCAGTCCACTCTGCAGGCTGGCCCGCCAAGAGGCCCTGGCCTCTCTTTATTAGCAATACGAGTTTTTGGCCCATCCCCAAGGCGCCTTCACATGCCTTCCGTCCTCCCACCTCCCTAAAGGAGGACTTGAGAACCCCTCCCAGGTGGTGGCCAAACTGTTCCTGAGGAGACCGTTTTAAAGAGACCTTTCAGGAACTGAAGGCATGTCAGAGTTGTATCGCTGATTTAATCTTTGTCTTCCTTTTCTCTGTGGGAGCCTTTCTCTGAATTATAATTCCCCCTTTCATTTCAGCAGAGGACAATATGGAGAGAGAGCAGAGTCCAGAGGCTTTTCTCATCTGAGGAGATAATAACTGTCTAAGGGGGTATGGAAAAATATTGAAGTTGTGGGGCTGGCAGAGGGCCAGAAAGTAGCATCTCCTCAGGTCTGATACCAACTCCTGATATTTAATCTTGGCTTCACTTTGGCTCACATTTACCTGGGGTCAAGATGGGGGTGGGGGCGGGAGGGAAAGAAGAGGGAGAAAAGGAAAACAAGATAAATGTATCGAGTTATGAAAGTTTAATCCTGCTTTTCCTTAGCTAAAATTACTTTTGGTATGAGAGATAAAAGGCAGCTGAGTTGCCCTTGGAAAGTTCAACTGCCTTTGAGAAGGAAGATGGGGAGGGGTCCTGGGGCTCTGAGTGATTAGCCCCTGAATGAACTTCTCTCCTCTGCACCCACCCCCCACCCCCGCCCCCGCCAGCCCCACCCAGCCCACGTTCTGTCTGAAGCTTTGAGAAACTATAGAGGCTCTGTCAGAGACACCCCTGTGCTGTCCGCACTGTCCAGGGAATTAAACTCATGGGCTTTCTCATTTTGTAAGTAAACGGTCTCTCTCCCCCCATAGTTTGGAGATGGAGAGACAGAGGAAATGAACATCCCCTCCAACTTTAACCCTCACAGTTGAGATGTACACCACACTTCTTGTCCTTGCAGTGAACTGAAGACACTGAAAGCAGAATTGCAGTCCATTTCAGTTTAAACATACAGGAATTGATCACTTACGTAGTGCTAAGGATGTACTAGCACCTGGTACAAAACAAAAAAGTAATAGGTTCTACCTTCAAGAAATGTACAGTGTCCTAGGGGGAGGGAGAAGTACATAAGCCAAAAGCCCCCAAAGAACCTTAGTATAGGCAGAGTGGAGTTAAGAGTGGGCTGGAGACTCAGGAAGTGAAAACACAGAAGCTTCTGGAAGCTTTTGCTCTAGGCCATGGAAGGCGCCTTGGAGAGGAGCCAAATACTTGTAGTGCTGATAAAGAGAGGCCAGGAGACAGACTCAGGTGCCTGAGAATGTCACAGTTTCCTGCCGAGAATGACTAACCTCGCTCATTCCTCTGCCTCTAAACTACCCCTGAGCTACCCCTCATTCTCCTCCGCAGACTGTGAACTGACAGCACTGGGTTTGTTTTCTAACAGTCAACCTCCTACCCCAGGATCCCGTCCCTGCACTCCCTAGGGTTTCACATTGTATTCTATGTAAATTGCATCCCTTTCCGGCCCCTGGAGTTGGCAGTGTGGTTCACCAGGAAATGTTGTTACTCATCTGTATTCACATGTTGGTGTCCAGGATCCTGCTGTTCATTCACCCTCTCTTATCCGAATGAACACATTAAGTGGATCCCACCAGAGAGAGAATTCGGGTTTTACCCCTGCCCCTTGGCAGAGCGGCAGAGCGCACTTCAGCAGCCATCCCTGCCATCTGCCGCCCGCTGCCTGGAGAAGGAACCCCTCAAGCTTCTGCACAGAAAGAGGGCGCGGGAGGATTCATGGAGGAAGTTCCAGAGGAGGCAGACTTCGACTCAATTTAAAAATTACCTCTAACCTTATCATGGAAAGTAGTGTTGTCCTTGCTCCTTGAAGAGCCTGGGGTGAGCCCGCGGCCTGGAGAAGGAGCCGCTCAAGCTTCTGCGCAGAAAGAGGGCGCGGGAGGATTCGTGGAGGAAGTTCCAGGGGAGGCAGACTTCGACTCAATTTAACAATTACCTCTAACCTTATCATGGAAGGTAGTGTTGTCCTTGCTCCTTGAAGAGCCTGCATCCCTGTACTGGGATGGACAGAACCAGGGGCCATGCTTGGGCTTTCGGAGGCCTTTGAAACCCCTGAAAGCTGGTGCTTTCAAGAACTATGTGGAGATTATATATATACATATACACGCACACATGTGCACACACACGTGCACACACACATATATATATTTCTAAAGAGTAGTTTATGACCTTCACCCACCCTCAATGCAAAGAACCAGGACCCTCTAGTCTCTAGGATTTTCTGCCCACCCCTCAGTTTCTGCTCCCTGCTCTGGTGATTGCAATGGGGGCTTCGGGTGAAAAGCTGTCAGCCAGGAGTGTCCTCAGCTCACCTCCATCCATGGGGTGGACGACTTACTTGAAGAGTAAACAAGAGACACGCAGACCAGGCTCAGGAGTGCCAGGGGAGCCCAGTGGTTGTAATTGTTCTGCAACTATGGGCAAGTCATTGACCCTCTGTGCTTAGGAGGCAGGGCCCAGGGCACCTCCCTTTAAGGCAGAGAGGGTGGAAGGCTCAGGAGGAGAGGAAGGGGTGGGTAAAACTGCCAGGCCTGCCCTGAGAGGCAGGAGGACAGGGGCAGACAAGTGGCAGGAGGGGATGTTGCTGCTTTAAAGCACTTTCCTGCTTCATAAAAGCCAAAAGCCTCACTGGGCTGGGTAAATATTACGTTGACCTGTGACCTCCACCTCCCCAGGCTGCTCCCAAAGCTTCCTGGTCTTTCTCCTGACTAACAAAGATACCGGAGGGAGAAGAGCCTGTTTTCTGAACTTGGGGGTTGTCAGTGGGAACCCAGCTCAAAGCTAGACAGAAAGCCCTGGCTCCTTGCCTGTCCTCATCCTGGGAAGGCCCTCCTCTGGGTCAGGGAACTCTCCCTGGGTCCCTGCTCCCCAGTGGCAACGGCGGGCGGTGGTGTTTCCAGGAGAGAGGTGGTCAGATTTTCCCAGTCCCCTGATAAGACTGCCCCCCGCCCCCACCCAGCTGCCTAGACCATCCTGACAAGTCCCTGGCTCTCTATGGAATTAAAACCCACAGCACTAATGTTTCTGTTAGGCAAACACCCCCGAGTTTTAGCCAGGAAATTAGGAAAATTTAAGTCTGATGTCCCACTTTTAGAAGCCCCCGGTGTGAAACCCATCAGCTTTCTGGGCTCAGGACCCAGCTGTGAGAGGCTTCAAGAACATGATCATCAGACCACCAGCCTGTGAAGCTGGGAAGCCACACCCTCACCCT
The DNA here is from genome assembly GCF_004126475.2 of Phyllostomus discolor. Lineage (NCBI taxonomy): Eukaryota > Metazoa > Chordata > Mammalia > Chiroptera > Phyllostomidae > Phyllostomus > Phyllostomus discolor. The sequence goes on along the minus strand of NC_040916.2, from coordinate 7,687,227 downwards.
GGGGCTGGAAGTTTGGGTCCCAGTCCCACCGAGAGCGTCAGAACAGATGGTCAGGAAGAATGGTATCAGAACAGGGCCCTAATGTGCGGGCACAAAGGGCCTGCCTTCACACTTGTGCCCTTGCTTCTCCCTAAAGATTTCTCACCTTCCCACCATTTGCTCCCTGGTCCCGGGAGGGAGGCAAGACAGAGCCATAAGGCCCTAGGAGAGCTGGCTCCTCACCCGGCACCTCAGTTTCTCCGTTTGTGTAGTGGGAATGACTGCTTTTCAGGTCTCCCCACCGTCCCTGGCTTGCCTTTGTGTCTGCAGCCGGGCATGGTGAGGTGGTGAGGGGATTTGGAGCAAGGACAATTGTTGCAAACCTGCAAACCTATTCTAAAACTGAGAGCGGGAATAAAGCCAAGCCAGGGACATTTTTCTTCTCTCGCCCTGAATTTGTTTGGAACTTTGTGAGAAAAATAAGACTTTATTTAAAGAAGATGTGTGTGCTGGAGGTTTTCATATGCAAAAATAGATAAAAGGCTGTGGACTGCGTGGAGACTGGAAACAGGGAGGCGACTGGCGCATGGCTCATTGTTAGCATTTGATCAGGGGGCTGGAATTTGAATTCTGAATTTGTTAGCTTGGTTCATCCCACTCTTAGACCCCATGCCTTCAGGTCTAAGAGTGGGATGAACGATACTATCAAGAACTGGGAAAGTGGTGTTTTTCTGGGAGTCAACCTCCCATAGCAGGGGAAGGGGCAGATGTCATGGGCCTCCGCTTGCCTGCCTGCCTGCAATAGGCCCACATCTTTCTGCAGACAGAGCTCCTCAGAGCATGGGTATGGACGAGGCAGGCATGGCATGAAAAATATTAGCAGAAGCTGGTTCCCAGAGCCCAAGCTAGACCCTGGGGCTCAGGGATGAGATCCTCAGCCAGCTCTAGCTATTGGTCAGAACATAGCAGGAGGCCTGGGAGCCACATCAGCTGTCTTCTGCTAGCCCAAGAAGCTCCCCACCACCCTCTCAGCGGAAACACAAGAGCCCTGTCCCTGGTTGGAAGTGCAGAGCATGGGAAGGCATCTCTCGGAAGAGAGAGCCCTGTGCGTTCAAGAGTACCATCTCAGCGTCGGCTGTGGAGAATGGGCATGACAAGGTGTCCTCATTTTCTCTTCTAAGATATTATTAAGAAAACAGTTTGAATTATAAAAGGAACAGGTGTTCTGTGTAGGATACTTGGGGAAAGTGTTTTTGGAGCATTTCATCACAGCTTCTTCCCAGGCCCACGTCATAGATGTGAAACCCAGGTCCACTCTGGGGGAGCAGGTTGCCCCGAGTCACACAGCGAGAAGCCAGGCACTGCTCTCCTTCTGAGCAGGCTCCTGTGCTCCCGCCTAGCTCAGCATACCCTCTTGATCTGACCACTGAGCCACCTTCTCTTTCCAGGCTCTCATTCCCTGAACTCATGCCCAGAGACCTCTCCTGTTTGAGCAGGCAGGCATCTTACAGTAAAGTGGTATTCCCGGAGAAGGGACCTCTCCCCTTCTCTGCCAGTCTGCTAGCCCTTAGTACACACCGACTGCCTCTCCACGGTGCTGGGCAGTGTGGTGCAGGGAGGCCCCCCTCTTAAATAGCCCCCACCAGCTTTCCCCCATGCACAGCAAGCCTTGCTATTTGCACAGTCAATGGCCCTGGCAAGGCCAAGCCGCTGCTCCTTTCCCGAGAGGCGCTGTGGGCACTGTTTGTGTTTCGGTCTCTATAGACTCAGCATTCACACTTGAAGAGGGTGAGACAATGACCCCAGCAGCTGTTTGCAGACTGCCGGCTGGGAGGCTGCCGGGAGAGTTGGGCCAGCCAGGGTTTGGGCACCCCGCACCTGGGTGCATTCTCAGGCAGCCACAACCAACCCAGTGGGAATGGTGGGGGCATTGGGATGCAGATAGCCTAATCCAAGCCACCTGATGGCTGCCACCTGTACCCCCAGCTTCCGTGGCCAAGCTTTCCACTAGCCATGCAGTCCCCAAGGGCTTAGGAGAAAGAGGAGGGGCCTGGCTCCTGTGGAAGCAGCCATTTCTTGCCCGAGGGCAGGAAGAGGCAGAACACTAGTCCAGACAGAGGAACATGGGAAGCTTCCCCAGGAGCCTGCCCAGGTAGAAGAAGGACACAGTGCTTACAAGGAGATTTTTGAATGTTGTCTTATGTGATTGAACAAATATTTATAGAATATTTACTATGCACCAAGTATTAAGGGAGGGAGGCAAGTCACTATGCTGGATCTTGAGGAGCTTACAGTGTGCCAAGGAAGGAAGGGTCTGCACACAAATAATTGTCACACAGGTCAAGTAGAAGTACCCAGGACAGAAGAGAAATTAACCAGAGCCACCCAGCCCTAGAAAGGGCCATCGGGGAAGGGAACGCGCTCCATCCACAGTCATCTGGAGAATTCAGGCAGAGGTTGGTTGGAAGCTGTCGACAGGGTCTCAAGAAGGGATTCCTTTGTGGCACAGAAAGGTATACAGCTGACGGCTGAGATCACCACCCACCTCCGGATCTTCTAACCTCGAGTCTCCCTGTTTGCTACTCAGGAAATTCAAGGCAGAAAAAGTTGAGAAGGGAAGTTGAGAGTGTCAGGTTCTCGGCTGCTGGCCTTAATTCCACGGTAAATAGAGCTGCTCTCACACCTTCACCCTCACCACTCCCCTGGGAGCAGGGTGCCAGGAAGGTTAGGCTAGAGTAAGCCCTGGTCTCCCCTGGAGCCGGAATGCTCCTAATCGAGTTAAAACGAGCCCTCCCTCTACAAGCAGGGGCAGACCCCTCTGAACCGGGACTTGGTCAGCCCTCTGCACAGCTCTAACTTCTAATCATTGTCATAAACGGGATGGAAGCAGCTGCTCACTCCAGTCTATTATCAGCTTGGTTGGAGACAGAGAAATTTAAATGACAGTAAGATGCTTAGCAAAGAAACGAAAGTCGAAAGTCGGTGTTAAAAATAAAGAAAACAAGACAGCTTGTTTCATCGAAATAGAAGGGTTATTAAACAGCCTTGAATTAATCAGTGATCTGCCAGGGTTGGAAATTGAAGAGCAGCAGGGCCAGGGTAGCTGGGAGAATGTGAGTGGGGGAGAGAAAGACGGCAGTAGGAGCTGCCTGTGCTCTGGGATCAGCCGCAGGGGCTGTGGAAATGGTCTTCAGAGGAGCAGTGGGCAGCTAGTTCTCTACCCCACAGAAAACAGCAGGTTAGTTAGGGAGGGGACTTCGGCACCCCAGCCTCTCTGCCTACAAAGTCCTGCTTCTGGACTCTTTCCATCTGCCACCACCAGGGCCACGCGGGGGCCAGCTCCAGCCCTCAGCCCTTCCCCAGCCTTCCCCAGCCCTCCTTCCCACCAGCCAGGTCTGGATGGGAGCCAAATGGCAGTTGGTGGCTGGCCACAAGCTTCCAGCACCAGGCCTTTTCCTCTTTCACAGGGATCCCCAAGGACTCAACTCTGAGTTGAGCTCCTAATACCCTGCCCCGTTCCCAAAGAGTGGTAATGGTATATCCCTGAGTGTGGGCAGCGTTGCCTCCTGGAGGCAGGGAGGAACCGCTGGAGTAAGTGATCTCTCCTTGGGCATACCAAGTGGTGGCACCTACAGACCCAGGCCACAGAGAAGTAGGGTGACGTGTTTGACTCCAGGAGCCTATATCCAAGTCTAGTTCCCCATGTGGGACCTTGGACAAAATACTTCACCTCCAATACATGCAAGTCTTCCCACCTGTGAAATGGCGATGCTGATGCTAATCTGTCCCTCACAGGCTTGCGTGAGGGGTACATTAATGAGGTAACAGACACGAAATTCTTAGTGAACAGTAAAACTTAGTCACGGCACACATACTACTTTATATTACAGTGGGGTCCCTTGGGACCTCAGAACAAACCATCACAGGAGAAGTTTTGCAGGGGGCATGGAATGGGTCTGGGAGCAAAGCTAACTCGCTCACACCTTGGCAGGGGGAGGGGAGGAGACCGGGCCACATGTCTGGGTGCACATGAGCACCCATCCCGTCCCATCCATGTGTGCAGCATGCTGGATCTTGATTCAATCATTCCAGGAGCATGCTTTGCTCTTTGACCTCAGCATTCTTTCTCCTCAGCCCCCCTCCCTCCTGCGTCCCTCCTGGCTGTTTACCCCTTTCCAGACTCTTCTCTCACACCCCATTCATCACAGGGCCAGATTCTCACTCAGGAAGCTCTTTTCATCTCTCTGCCCCAGGTCTCCGTGCTGCACTGGCCTGCCTGCCTGCCTTCCCCCTGCTCTCCCTCCAGCACATTCTTCTCCCTGCGTCAGCCTCAGATAATTGCTCCCTTCACTTTCCCTCCGCAGTGGGGCTGGGGTCCTCGACATCTGGTTGATAGGGCCTCAAGGGTCTCAAAAGTCTCTTCTCTGCACGCTCACCCAGGGGCCGATGCCACCCAGGTGTTAAGTGTCCCCCAGTTGAGTGGAGTGTGCGTGCATCTTGGCACAGACAAGTCCCTTACGTGGACAGACTTCCGCCCCTCTGCCCGGAATGCCTACCACTTCCCAGTCTGCACATGTCCCTTTTATCCAGCTCCCCAGCGCTTCCCCTGCTAGCTAGAGTGTGTGACTATGAGCTCGCCTGTTACTTAAGAGAGGCTGCCTGACAGCTGAGGATCTTTCTGCAGGAGCTCAAAGTTTCAGACAAAGAGAGACAAATAATAGAAACTGAAGGTGGGAAGGCACAGGGTAGGGACGCAGCCTGCTTAAAAAGCTTCCTCATAAAAAGGGAGTTACAGCTTTTTATTCAGAGTCTCGGCTGTCAGTTCAGGAAAGCACAGGAGAGAAGGAGAAGCAGGGACGGATAAAGGAGAGGAATTTCTTCCAACTCAATGGCCAGACCAGTATGAATACAGACCAAGGGATATGGATCTCTAGCCTATGAAACTTTTCAGCATCTCCTCCTCCTCCCACGGGAAGGCTTTCCTCTCCTTCTTTCCTGCCAAGGGTTCCTGGATGAACCCACCAAGAGCAGAACAAGTGACCATTCAATCACCCTCAAGGCTATGAGAGTTGTTGGGTGGTAATCTGGGCAGTGTGGGGCCAAAGGGACTAGGGAAAGAGGCTACTGGGGACCAGCTGCACCCAGTGCCTTCTCGGCCTCTCTTAGGAGCTGGGAGTTGGGGAACGTGGTGACACAGAATCACCCCTCACCTGGGTGAAACTGGCTCAGCCTTTGTTGCCATCACACAGGGCAGCTGTGACTGCCAAGGAGATGATGCCCTTGTACACTGTTTCTCCAGAAAACAGAAACTCGAGTAATCGGTGTTTATTCCGAGCTGTAGAGTTTACAGAAACATTTCACAACCATTGTCTTGTTGCTTCTCACCTCAACCCTGCGAGGCATCCTTTTATAGCTGAGAAAACAGGTTCTGAAAGGTTAAAAAGCATGACCAAGGTCATCAACCTACGTGATGGAGCAAGATTAAGCCCAGGTCTGTCTCCAAAGCCCTTAGTCTCTCCTGTGCACCCACTGCCTGGGTACATGCACCACAGTGAGTCTGACCTCCTTGTAGATAAGCCCTGTTCTGAAACCTTTCTGGGGAATCTCACCCTCCCCCACTTTGCTCGTGATCGCTTCATGTCATCAGTTGACCATTTATTATTATGTACTTTTAGGTGATCTATGATGTTATATGATTTGTGGCTTTGGAGCTCTCTTGCCAAAACTTTGGAGCTCTCCCGCATGAAACTTGGCTGTATTGGGCATTCTTCAAAGGCTGAGCTGATATCTTCCTGTTCTTCCCCATCCATCATCCCACTTCGTCCACCTAGCCAATGATACTGCTCTCTACCTAGTGGATTCAAGAGGAGTGCCAAAAGATCAGTTATGACAAATCAGGGAGCCAAGTGTGGTCATTCAAACCATGTCTTAGGTCAGGCTAGTAGTTATGATAAGGCAGTGAGCATCCCTGTCTCCCTTTTCTGCTTTCCGTGGTTCAGACCAAGCACAGACTGAGTGAAAAGCACTGGGCTAGTCCCTGCCCTCTAAGAGCTTCCAATTTAATGGAGAGCTAGGACATAGTCACATAACATATGAGAGCCAACACTGCAATGCAGTATGTGCTAAAATGGCACTTTCTAATTGACTTTTAAGGAGAGATGGGTGATTGGAAGCAGGGAGGCCCTAGAGTCTTTAGGAGGCTTTGAAGAATGGATTGGGTTGAGTAGGCAAAGCAGAAGGTAAAGATAGATGTTCCGGAGAGGGGACCACAGAGGTAAAATTGTGCAGGGTGTTCTGGGGACTCAACAAATGAGCTGGTGTGTTGGGACTTGGAGAGAGAGAAAGGGAAGCCGGACAAAGACAGGAGAGCCAGCGGGTTTGGGAAGGACATGAACCTGGGTGCTTAGGAGTCCATCCTGGAATCCGTCTGGGCAGCAGAAGGTGTTTCCCTGGGTAGATATCACACTCTGGCCATGTGCCTGCCAAAAGCAGACAAGGGATCTGAGGCACAAGGAATGAAGCCGTCCAGGCACATGTGGCAGGAAATGTACAGCTGCCAATGGCTTTCACCAGCGTGTCTCTCAGCTGAGCATCCCTGCGACAGTCTTACACGGACCATTTTCGGGGAGGCAACACCAGACTCGCTGATCAAGGGGCCCACTCTTTTGAACTTTGGGGAACCCCAACTTCTGGAAATGGACAGTGTTAAAAAAATGTACCTTGCTCTGGCACTAAAAGCCGCTTTCCCTGATGTGAGGATGAACAGCATGATGGGTTGTGCTCCTTGTCCCTAGATTGTTTCAGTGGCCGGCCATGGGAGCCAGTGGAAGCAGAACAGCACAGGGTTTGCAAGGGAAATAGGAAGGGTTCTCACCTAGGGACTCCTGGAGGCCATTACCATTTTTCTTCAAGAGGAGAAAGACAGGGAGAGCTTCAGGGAAAAGTAAGTGAGGTCTGGGGCTGGTCCGCTGCCTGAGGGCTGAGATGAGTGCCTGATGTTTGGTTTGAATTTTCCTCCCCTCCCCCCCTTTATTTTCCTCCTTTAACCTCCCACTGCTTGTGAACTGAAGCTGTGTCATTATTCTTTGAAAACATTAGGGTGGTTAATGGCAGCATAATATGCCATTATGTGGAGTAACTGTAATTTATTTAACGATTTACTTGGGCGCTTTTCTACCCTGTGGTCTGCTCTCCTGCCGGTTCTGCCTCAGATTCCCTGGCTCTGCCGTGGACAGTAAGGACAAGCGAGAAGGCAGGAGATGCATCTCCAGGATCCTTGGAGAGGTCATTTGGACTTTCTCTGAAAGGTGACTGCCAGCTAGCAACCCTCTTGCCACGAAACACCCTTGGATTACACCTGGTAACACAGAACTCAGCCCACACGGCGCACGCCCCCAGGCTTACTCCGTTACCAAAATGGGAGCCTCCAGTTTTGACCTTTAAAATAACATACTTGCCAAGTCTTACTTAACATTCTAGTGAGTCTTTCCAGACCAGAGATAAGAGGGTTTGGTTGGAAAATAAATGCTGAGTATCAGGGCAATGTGGAATAGTAGGGGCAGCACGGGCACTGGGAGGTCTTGTGTCCCAGCGGAACGATACTGGTCCAATTGTCAACCTTCCTGAGACTCCGCTTTCCTATCTGTGACGTGGGGAGAGGAATACTCATCTTGCAAGATGATCACAACATCTCTCCTTGCATATGCACAGTGAGCCATGTAGCAGGCAATTAATAATAATAGCTGTCCCTCCTTATTTATTATTTTTGTTATAGAAAGACGCATGAAAATTGCTGTTGTTATGCGTCTCACGGCCCTATGAGCTCTCCTGGCATGAATTTGGACTCGACTTAGCAAAGCCAAATACCCCCACTTTTATTCTTTTGCCTGATTTTGAGGGAGCCTGAGAATTCCTTTTCCTGTTCTTTAAATCCCATCATGCCTCCCAATAGCAACCCCCCTCCCAGGATGGTTTAAGTAGGGTCCAGCTCAGAGTCAGGGGAGAAGTGGGGTGACTTTTCTGAGCCCTCTGTAGTGCTCAGAGCAGGCTCCCTCCCGGGGCCCACTGCTCTTAACCTGCAGAAATTCTTTCCACCCTGGGGTGAGGTGGCCGTGGCAAGGCGCCCCTTCTCCCTGGCCGTCCTCCACAGGGGGTTGAAGAGAGCAGAGCCCAAGGAAAGGGAAGGGGGCAGGGTGGTGGGGAAGGCAGCTGCTTGAAATTGATTGTTCCTGTAGTTTAGTTTATACCCTGGGCTCTCTCAGCACTGCCCGGGTGGCGACCTTTAGATAATAAAGGGAATTCTGGGAGATTTCTGACAGGCCCATGACATATGGGCAGGTCTGCAGGGTCAGGCATGTATCTCCCTGCTCCTGGCCCCAGGGTAATGAATCTTGTTTTGACTTTGCAAAGCCAACCGGGCCAGTGCCCCCTCCCCTGCACCACCCCTCAAGTGAGTGCGTGTCTTTGGAACCCTTCATAATTCAGGGAGACAACTCCAAACTTTTACAGCCTGTGAGGGGAAAGGACAAACACTGGATGTTTTGCTAAGGCCCTGTGAGAGCCGGTGTGGCTTCCAGAGCTCAATCAGAGCCCACTGGGAGATCTGGAAGGAAAAAAAAGTAACAGAAAGCCCTCCCCAGCATGAAAAGGCTGTGGTCCCAGGCAGGCAGGAGCAGTAGCTGGGGTGGGACTGGAAGGACATTGCTCTATGGGACTCACAAAAAACATCCATATGGTTCTTGAGTCTGGGAAGTGACACATGGACTCTTCTGATCAGGAGCAGAAGAACAGGACAGGGGAGGCGAAAAGGCAAGAACCACTCTGTGGGAAAATGCCCAATCCTAATCCCATGGGGATAAAGCCAGGAGAGGCAAAGCAAGCAGGTTCTCGGGCTGAGGTGCTCGGCTGGTGGAGGAGGAAGCCTGCATGCTGCCCTGGTTCTCACAGAGACAGTGAGACATCTACCTCTCTAAGTGTCTGGGCCCCGGGCTGGCTCATGCCCACCCCCTCGGCACAAGCAGGCGTGCTTAGACGTGCCTGCGCACACACCTCTTTTCTCTAAAAGAGCAATCCTTGAGCCAAGATGCTAGAGAATGTTACTCCTCCATGCCCTGTTAATCTCTAGGGCTGCTGTAACAAAGTACCACCGACGGGTGGCTTAAATAAGAGAAATGTATTGTCTCACAGTTCTGCAGGCAAGAAGTCAAGGTATCGGCAGGGGTGGCTCCACCCGAGGGCTAGGAAGGAAGGGTCCATCCCAGACTTCTCTCCTGGGCTTGTAAGTGGCCATCCTCTCCCTGTGTCTCTTTGCATCTTTTTCTCTCTGTGACTGTCTATTTCTGTGTCCAAATTTCCTTTTTTATAAGGACAAGTCATTTGGATTATGGCCCACCCTAATGACTTCATTTTCACTTGATTCCCTCTTTAAACCCATATCTCCAAAACAGTTGCATTCTGAGGTCCTGGAGGTCAGGACTTCCACTTATGAATTGGGGGAACACATTTGAACCCATAACACTTACTATCCTGCCTTTCTTGCCAGCTCCCAGCCCCTGCATATCACCCCATGTCTGCCCACTGTGTGTCTGAGAAGTAGAGTCCGTCGCTGTCCTGGGCCTGTGTGGGTTCAAGGGCTGGTTTCCAGAGCAGAGAGCCACACGCAGCTCCAACCACACCGCCCTCACTGCTTTGCCGCCTGGAACGTGGGCTCTTCCCTCACTGCGGAGCTGGACAGTTAGGCCTCTCTGAGTTTCCTTTTTTCCCTTACTCCTTGGAGAGAGGGTCTGGTTTACCCACTTGTAAAAGGGATTGCGTGTAGAGATAAGCAGGGGATCTCTCTTCTCACAGTGAAAAAAGGCAACGGGATAGAAATGGTCACCAAGAGTTGTGTTGACATGTGCCGGGGGTCCACAGTCTCATCTGGCTCCCCTTCTCAGGAGAAGGGTGCCAAGGGGGCACAGAGGCAGCCCGTTTTCTTCTGCCTCCCCTTACCTTCCTTCTCTCTCCCTCTGGGGCAAGGTGCAGCCACTCAGCTTCACGTAAAAGCACAGAGTCTGGGGGAAAAATGACATTCGATTAATGAAGCAAACGCAGTTGGTATAGCAGTGACATCTAAACTGTTCCTTTGGTTCCTGTTATTTTCTGTAGGAAATTCTCCTCTCCCCAGCCCACCCTCTCTTCCCTTTAAATCGTGTGCATAAAATACGCTAATAACAATCTTCGGTGTCTGTGCATGAGTGACAGCTGAAATAAGAAAAAGACTAATCGTACCTCCTGCAGCCCTGTCACATGGAGATTAAATGAGTCTCTCTCCCTCTCCCTGCTCCCCACCCCTCTCCCCCACTCTCTCCTCTCTCTCATGGTCTCTTCTCAGTGAGCATCGTGGGCATTTGAATAATAATATTATAGACGCCATCAGGGTGACAGTGGGGAAAAAATCAGCTCAAACCCATGATTATTCCTTCAATCTAATAATTATTTAAATACCAGATAACTCCTTTCACTCTAATTGAGGCCTTTCAGCTGCCGGCATTCCCCGGGGCCTCCGCGTTCCGTTTGCCCTCTCGCTCACCTTGTGCTACCAACGTGCCTGGACTACCTCCGAGGTCGGTGTTAGACAGTGACGCTTGGAATGTTTGCATGTACAACCACGCAAATGACATTATGTCAGGTCCTTCAGGGTCATTCCACCCACAGGGGACAAGCTGGGGCCCCATAATCTCTCATTTAGACATTTTATCCTCATAGGCATCTTAAAGCAACATAAGCCTTCTGAAGTCATTGGGACCAGTCCTGTGCCTGTGGGTAAACTTACTCCCAGACACCTGTCAGGAACATTCTCTGTTGGAAAATTCCATGATCTGCTTGGCAGTATGCCCCAGGGATCCTCTCCAGGACATCCCCCTTAATATCTAACTTTAGTCCCTTCTGCTGCAGTTCTAACTCTTTGGGGAGAAGAGGCTTCCTGTGCTTAGCCTCCATCTGACCTGCCTGTGAGGCTGCCTATAACCCAAAGGGATGAGGCACAGGACACCACAGCTCCCCAGTCACAGCATACATTTCATTCCTGTGTGCGATTTCTGCCTGGGCCTAGAGTACGTCACAGGGGGTCATTCTCCCCAACACAGAGGGAGCCAATGGAGAGCATCTCTCTCCCTCCCTCTGCCCCTTAGTTCTGCATGCACCTCTTTAGGTTCGCCCCGTGCACCGCTTCCCCAACCAGGCCTGGAGCCAGACTCACTTCTGCCCATCGCGGCCCACCGCCTCCCAAGGCACCTTCTTCTCCCCCAGCAGGCAGCCTTGAGGCAGAACATCACTGACTGTCAGGATCCTTTTACCTGTGACTAAGGAAGCACGAGTCTCTCCACAGAGTTCCCATTACAGCCTGTCCCTGACTCATTTTGGGTTAGCTTGGACAATTTGTTTCCCTCCCATAGGTTTTTGTTTCTTCATCTAAAAATAGGTCATGAGTTGGAGTAATCTTATAATCTCAGCACTGGCCCTGAATTGCTGCTTTAACGACGCTGCTAATTGGAAAGGAGAGCTGCAGGAGAGGTTGGACTTCCCACTGCCCTGGGAGAGGGAGGAGAGTGGGGAGAATTTCTAGTGCAGCTGCTCACCCCTTCCATGACGTCACAGTCCTCACCACCATGCCTGCTTTTCCTCTGTCACCGTCTGGCTCCTTGGGATCCTGGCCGTGTGTGCCACTTACTAGGTGCACTCCTAATAGGTTCCTGTTACTGTTGTTGTTATGAAAGATATCCTAGCCAGGATGCTGCTGGCAATGGTGATGGTGATGAAGGTGGTGATGGCCAGGACAGAATGGAGATAGTGCTGATGGTGGAACTACAGGTGGGTCCAAGGTTGTGCGATCTACTATCATCAACTTTGACTCAGTTGGCCAAATCATATCCCAACTCCTCTTCCTACTGGCTCCTTTCGCAAGAAGAAAGGCCAAGTGAAAGCATGAGTGCCGGCATCTCCTGAAGAATGCCATAGAGCAGATCAGCAGGGTGGAGAGAATCCTGCACTGAGCTGAACTGGAAATGCCTGGTTGTCATTTCCTCCCTGCTTTGCCACTGACGCCCACAGCAGCTGATCAGGAAGGTATTAGATGCCTCCACTCGCTGTCACCCACACCTGCCTCCTGAATCCTGATCAGGAGATGGTGTCACCATGCCCTCCAAATAAAATATTTAGTGACACTGCTTCCCAAACAGACAAGTGTGGCCTCCGCTTGGCATCGGAAGAGCTTGGAGTAAGATGTCCTGGGAGGCTCCTCTGATACGGCAAGCGTCCCAGAGCCACGTGTCCCAGTTTGAGCCTTGGGGTGAGGGAGAGGGAAGCTGGTAAGAGAATGGTGACTAGGCAAGCTTTGGCTCTTGAGAAAGTCATGTGACAAAGTGACTTCACCAACTAGACAGAGAGAGGAGAAGTGGCAGGAAAACGGAGGCATCTTTAAATGGAAACTCCTGCGGCTGACACCAGCAGAAAATCAGAATTAGGAGAAAACGATAGGTGTGCAAGGTCATAGGCATTTGTTCACTGGCTTCTAGCAAATCGAGGATGGGTAATTCGTTCTAAGACAGATCATGGAATGGATGGAAATGAAGAGCAAGAAATATTGACAAATAAATTACTACTAGTAAAGACTATGCATGGTAAACACTTAAAGTGGGCCAGGCATTGTTTTAAGTGCTTTATATGTATTAAGTGACTTCTCCATAATAATCCTAGGAGGCAGATGCTTGTACTAATCCCACTTTATGTAGATAGATAGCATCACAGTGTGGTTAAGGACCTTGACCAATTTTACACAGCTGTCTAAGCATCTAAGTTCAGAGTCAAAGCATTTAACCATTGCACTACCCAGCTTCTCATCACAGGTGCAAAGGCGGGTGCTCGTCCCCACCAAGGGTGTTGCTCTGAACTCGGATAGGAGACTTGATCCTTGCTAGCTGGGCCCTGCTTTGGAACAGCTACTTAGTTACGTCAGCCTTGGCATGGAAAGGCAGAAACTCTCAACTCGCTGTTGAAGTCAATTGTCCTTGTGAAAGCCACACTCCTAAGATAGAGTGTGAGCCTTCCCTGCCACCCCTGCACTGCAGGAGACCATGCTGCCTCTTGACTCCACTCTGCCAGTGCCTGCTACTCCCAGATGGGCGGCCCTTGAGCCCCACGGAATGAATTTGCTTGGCTGGTCACCAAAAGCTGTCTGTCTCAAAGTGGATGTTGATTGAGGAGTAAGAGGCAAATAGCCCTACTGTAGTGATCTGTTGAGAATTCCTGACCTAACCAGGCAGGGTGGAAGAATGTCAGCATCTATCTCAGCCACAGACTTTAGGAACTGAAGGAAGCAAGCCTCAAGGTATTGTTTCATCTGAAAGAATTTCTTACAAACTGGCTAATTCAAACACCCTTTATTTTAAAGTCAAGAAATAAGCTCAGGGAAATGCTAGCGTAGTCTAAAGCCATATGACTCATGGCTGACAGAGGCAGAATTTGAATCAAAGTCTCCTAAGTCCCTTACTCTTTCTCCTGCCCCATGACTTCGTGCCTTCTAGCTACTAGACCAATTTTCCAATTCATACTTCAACTCTCAAGATCCTTCACCTCTGCCACATTCCCTGCAGGTGGTGGAGAGACTATGTTGGGACTTGTGCAGTAGTATGATAGGGAAGGTCACCTCAGATCTATTCTCTTTCCTTTGACACATGCTTCCCAAGTTGAACCCCTTCACTGGGTCAGGGCAAGCTGCGGATCAAAGCTCTTCCCACAATATTCATTCCCAAGAAAAGGAAGAATATGAGCAAAAAGAGAAGTCAAGAGCTCTGGCAGGATTCCTGAAGTGCAGTTTCCTGGGGAGGCGTCAGTGAAAATAGTAACTAGCAGAAGCTAGAGCATTCACTATGTGCCAGCCACCAGGCTAAGAGGTTTCCCTGCATTATCTCACTTACTCTCAGGACAACCAGAGAAGTCGGTACTGCAATTATCCCCTTTCTACCAAAAAGGGAGATGAGACTTGACTTGCCCACAGTCCCACATTTATTTCCAAACTCTGCCTAACAACAAAGCCACTTACTGATCAAACTAATCTCAGGGGGATGTTGGGTAGGGAGGTGAGGTGACTGATCTTAACCTCACATCGTGTCCTTTGATGTTATCTCTGCTACCAGGACCTTCTTCCTGTAGCCACAGGCTAAACATATAAATGCATAACTGTTGTGGAGAAGACAGGAGTGTGCTGTCCACAAATGCAGTGCCAGTGTCTCAGAGCGCACTTTCTACAAGGCAGAACCCTAGCACAGCATGGTGACAGTTATATTCCTCCTCGTGGCTCCTTGTGGAACATACTGCCCTCCACCAGCTGAGCCAGGGGCATGCCCAGAATGGTCTCTTGTAGTTCCCTGTCCAGCTGGGGAAAGTAAGGATTCTGTTATTTCCTCTTTGCAGCTCCTCATGAGGAATTCACGTCCTGCTACCGGCCCCAGGACATAGCTAAAAATAACTTGGTTTCAAACCGAAAGCTCCGTCTGTCTGTCGAGGCTCTGCGGTGGATGCCGGCGTGGGGCCGGAAGGGCCGTGCTGGAGTCCCTGAGGTCAGCCGGGGCCCTGTGCTGTTGCCTTCCTCTTTCCAAGGAAGCCTGGGCTTCTGAGTCACCTCAGACCTCCCGGTGCAGCTTGGTTGGAGGGGAGCGGTCAGGTAGGGCCTGCCTCTGGCACTCAGGGTTGAAGTGGAGGAAGGGAAGTTTCTAAAGATACGGAGCCAAAAACAGTGCGGATTCCCAATGTGGCGTCTGTTCTGGTTCTAACCCTGTCCAGCCAGACTGGAGGGGAGAAGGAGACGATGAGGCCCTGCTAAGCTGCCTTGGAGCCAGTTCTCCATCCTTGGACAGGGTGTGTCCACCCCTGTTGCCTCGCTGCCCAGAGCTGTCTGGACTTGTCGGAGAAGGGTGCCGGGCAATTTATCTTGCAGGAGAAAAGATTTTTCTGCGAGACGGCTCTCAGTCTCCTCCTGCTACTGCTACCTGCTGCCGTCACTGTGCCATTCCACACAAGTCAGGAGCAGCGCTCTCAGAGGGAGGGGACAGGCGCCTCTATCACACCCTTGGCCCTGGCAAACCAGAAGCTCTCCGCAGGAGCCACATTTTGCTCCTCTGGGCAGCTTCCTTGGAAAACAGAGAAGCTGTAGGGCCTGGGCATCTGAAGCGGGAGGGAAGGAGCAAAGGAATCAGGGCAGGAGAGCAGGCTGGACAGGGCAGAGCAGGATGAGGCCAACAAGGGCTGCGGGGGAGGGGTGACTTCATGGAGCTTAAAAAAATCACTAGGCTCCAGCAGTAGCCAGAATGAGACAGACCCTCAACTTGCCTCTCCCCACGTTTTCTAAACCCAGAACCTGTGTCCAGGTGGCTGAAGCTGGACTCAGATGGCCAGTCCCCCTTGGCGAGGAGGCCAGTCCCACTTCTGCAAAGAAGCAGAAGTTGAAGTAATGTCCCCAGGACCTGGCAGCCTCCTCCCTGGGAAGCCGGGAGGAGACTGGTATCCTTCTGTCCCAGGGAACAGTGGGTGGGAGGTGTCTACCCATCTCCCTGGGGCTGTTCAGGCTTCTGAATGGCCCGGCTGATGATCACAGCCCTATTGGCCACAGTGTGTCTCTCTTTTCTAACAAGCGGTAACGGCTGACATCATTGAGTCCTCTTTCTGGAGAGGGTGAGGCTGAAGTCCTTTCCTGGGGACCACAGAGCTTGAGAAAGTAAGGAAACGCAGCTGCGTGAGGGGATAGCATTTTGAAACAAAAAGGAATTTTATTTGAAATATCAGACTCTGGGGGTTGTTTTAAAAAACAGGCGATTTTCATTTGACTGGGAGAGGACAGAAGTGACTCCTGGGTAGGAAAGACTTGCCTTACCCCTGATCAGGGGATCAACTGGCAGGGTGAACTTAAACAGTCTTTTAACCTCTCTGAGAGAGAAAAACAATGTTTTAAGAGGACAGAAATAGAGATGCTTTGTAAAGTAAAAGGAGGGAATTTACAGCGTAAAGCTGGAGACCAAAATAGATAATAGGATTCCTTGAGCAACTCCAAGAGGGAGAAAGTGTGTTAAAAATAGAAAAACTGAAATACAGAAGGAAGAGACTCACAGAGCTAGCCAGGCCTGGGACTCCGGGTCAAGCAATTCAATTCGCTCCTCTCAGGACTATTTTCCATCTGACCTCCCTGCCTTGTGTTTTCCAGAACCATGTGAGGGCCAACGCAGGAAGGCAGCGTGGATGAGCACTCAGCGGATCTGCCTCCTCGTCTTTGCCCCTCTCAGCATGGAACAGAGGAGGCCCTGGCCATGGGCCACAGAGGTTGACAGCTGGTCTGTGGTCTTGCTCTCAGTGGTCTGGGTGCTGCTGGCCCGCCCGGCAGCCGGCATGGCTCAGTTCAGCACCTTCCACTCTGAGAACCGAGACTGGACATTCAACCACTTGACCGTCCACCGAGGGACAGGGTCAGTGTACGTGGGGGCCATCAACCGGGTCTACAAGCTGACAGGCAATCTGACCATCCAGGTGGCTCACAAGACTGGGCCGGAAGAGGACAACAAGTCTTGTTACCCGCCCCTCATTGTGCAGCCCTGCAGTGAGGTCCTCACCCTCACCAACAACGTCAACAAGCTGCTCATCATTGACTACCCTGAGAACCGCCTGCTGGCCTGTGGGAGCCTCTACCAGGGAGTCTGCAAGCTGCTGCGGCTGGATGACCTCTTCATCCTGGTGGAGCCGTCCCACAAGAAGGAGCACTACCTGTCCAGCGTTAATAAGACGGGGACAATGTATGGGGTGATCGTGCGCTCTGAGGGGCAGGATGGCAAGCTCTTCATTGGCACTGCCGTGGATGGAAAGCAGGATTACTTTCCCACTTTGTCCAGCAGGAAGCTGCCCCGTGACCCCGAGTCCTCCGCCATGCTTGACTATGAGCTGCACAGTGATTTTGTCTCCTCCCTCATCAAGATCCCCTCGGACACCCTGGCTCTGGTCTCCCACTTTGACATCTTCTACATCTATGGCTTTGCCAGCGGAGGCTTTGTCTACTTCCTCACTGTTCAGCCCGAGACCCCCGAGGGTGTGGCCATCAACTCGGCCGGAGACCTCTTCTACACCTCGCGCATCGTGAGGCTCTGCAAGGATGACCCCAAGTTCCACTCCTATGTGTCCCTGCCTTTCGGTTGCACCCGGGCTGGGGTGGAGTACCGCCTCCTGCAGGCTGCTTACCTGGCCAAGCCCGGGGACTCCCTGGCCCAGGCCTTCAATATCAGCAGCCAGGATGATGTGCTCTTTGCCATCTTCTCCAAAGGGCAGAAGCAGTACCACCACCCACCTGACGACTCTGCCCTCTGTGCCTTCCCCATCCGAGCCATCAACTTACAGATCAAGTACCGCCTGCAGTCCTGCTACCAGGGCGAGGGCAACCTGGAGCTCAACTGGCTGCTGGGGAAGGACGTCCAGTGCACCAAGGCGGTAAGGAGGTGCTCGCTGCACTCTACTCCTGATCTAGAGTTCGGGCTCCAACTCTCCGTCTTGTGCCCCATTGCACACCCTGTTCCTGGACCACCAAGGGCCAGATATAAGAGAGGTTTTCAGGTTCACGTTATCAGGTGGTAACCAATAACACAGAGTCTGGCATATACCAGACATTCAGGTGTGTCTGTGGATCCACTGAGTCATTCCAAATATAGTGGACCCTTGAACAATGAGGGTCAGGTTCCTGACCCCCCGTGTAGACAAAAATCCACTTATAGCTCGTGACTCCCCCAAAACTTAATTAATAGCCTGCTGTTGACTGGAAGCCTTACTTCTAACATAAATAGTCAGTTAACATCTATTTTGTATGTTATATTTATTACATACTGTATTCCTACAACAAAGTAAGCTAGAGAAAAGAAATGTTACTAAGAAATGCATAAGGAAGAGAAAATACAATTACAGTATTTATTGAAAACAACTGTGTGTAAGTAGACCTGCACAGTTCAGATCTGTGTTGTTCAGGGTTTAACATACATACATCAAGTGTCTACACCACACCAGGCGCTGCCGCTTCAGCGGTGACCCACACAACAAAGCCCCTCCACTCTCATGGAGCTTTCATTAGTGAAGCAAGACAAATAAATACATAAAATATGTAGCCTCTCGAATGGTAATGATTGCTGCAGAGAAAAATAAAACAGAGAAAGGGAAGAGGCAGTACCTGACAGGGCTGATTCATTGAGAAAGCAGCCTTTGGACAAAGACTGAGAAAGGTAAGGAAGTGAGCCATGTGGGGACCCGGGGAAAACATTCCATAGACAGGGAGCGGCAAGGGCGAAGATTTCAGGGCATGCCTGGTGTGTGCGAGGAGCAGCAAGGAGGCCACTGCAGCTGGATTGGAGCATGTGGGAGAAGGAGAGGGAGGAGATGAGGCCAGTCAGAGGCAACAGGGACCAGACAGTGTCCATGTAGTGCCTTGTAGGCCACCGTGAAGCCAAGTTGGGGTGTTGATTAGGCAGGCTGATATGGAAGCCGGGAGAGAGGGAAGGGAGTTAAGTTGACTGGTAGATTACAAACTGGGGGAACATAATCAGGTGTTTGGGTAAAGGCAAAAGAGAAGAGGAAAGGGAACTCAGGATCCAGACCAGAGGACAGCAGAGATAAGAAAATTGGTGGTGAGCACTGTCCTGACGGAGGGTCAAGTTGCTGCCATCTAAGTGGTCACCATGACACACCCATCCAGTATCCATCCACCCATCTATCTTCCACCTGCCTACCCACCCCTTATCCATGTATTCATCCATCTCTTCCATTTGTTACCAGCCACCAGCCTATTCCTCCATCTATTCAAAAAGAGAGTATCAAAGATCTTCCATGTGCCCAGCACAGTACCAGATGTAAACATAAAAAGACAAGATCACTACTCTCACATATTTCATAATCTAGTTGGGGGTGGGTGGAGAGAGAGAGAGAGAAATATCTCATGGAATAATATAGTCTGGGCTTTAGAGACAAAGACCACAGTTCCAATTTCATCTGTGCTGCTTTCTGGCTTCCGAAGTAATTTAACATTTTTATTTCTACATTACCATCTGTGAAATGGGAATTATAATGCCTACCTTATGGGGTGACCAAGTGAGATAATATATGAGCACATTTGAACCCTGCCTGGCCTGTGGGGTGTACCATTATTAGCTAACTGTTAAGCCACGTGAAAAATGTTAAGGACGATTTCTGTGCAAAGTGCTGTTGACTCTGGATCTGCAGCCTGAGGAAATGTCTGAGATGAAGGGACCCATATGGCTGCCTTCTGAGTACCTGAAACTGCAAGTGCCTGCTCTTGAGACCAAAAAACACTTCTTAAAGCAAGGAAGCAGATGCCTCTTTCTTCTATGCTTCTGGTTCCACTGTCATTTGCTTGGTATGATAGGATATTGCTTCTGGTTCCACTGTCATTTGCTTGGTATGATAGGATATTGGTTAAGGCTATAGGCTTTGAAGTCCAACAGATTTATAGTTAAAGATCAGTTCTACCTCTTAAAACTGTATGACTTTGCACAAGCTGTGCACCTGGTCTAAACTATAATTTTTCATCTTTAAAATAGAGCTAATAGCACTCTGTTTTATGGCTCTTATGAAGATCAAATAGAAAAATGTATATAAAGTGCTTAGCATAATACCTGGCACATAATAAGCATTCAATAAATTGCAGCTGTAATTATTAATATTAATCATAATAACAACCAGTTATTTGCTGTTATTTCACTTTTGTAAAATGAAGAGGTTGAGCTAGATAATCTCCAGGTTTTTATGGCACTAAAACTCTGTAACCTATGGCTCCAACCAATCAGGAGAAATGCAGAGGAAAGGAAAGGGTTAACCCCACTGGCAGTGTCCCGACTGGTTCCTATTGCCCAGAGGGGAGCTTGTCAGGAGGAAACTGCTGATTCCTGCCTGCTTCTGAGCCAGAGAGAAGAGGAAGCTGACACCCTTCTCTGGCTCCAGTGACTTGCAGAGAGACAAGCCTGGGCTAATGACCAAAGAGCAGCAAAGGCCCTGGGACAGAGGTGACAGCAGGTGAGACCAGGACCTCAGAGAAAACAGCCCCTTATCACCATCCCCAACCTTCCTTCCCTCAGCATCACACTCTTCCAGTGCAGCCTTTACCCAGTGAGAAGGGGTGCTATGGGAGGGGCCCCTCATAATCCAAGGAGCCCCAGGCGAGGATCCAGAAGCGTTTGGTGGCCTTAGACAGGGCTAAGCGTTGGTGAGAGAAGCTGTGGTCCCAGGGCTTAATTTTGACATGATCTTTGGACAAACATGGAACATTCAGATGAAGGATTTAATCTTTCCTAAAAGGGAGTAGGAAGGGGGCTATCATTCATTAAATAGCAGCTATGTATTAAAGACTGTTCTGGGAATTTATTTTATGTTTTTATTGTTTATGCTATTATAGATGTCCCTTGATCCTCCGTATGACTCTATGAAGCAAGGATTATCATCCCCATTTGACAGATGGAAAAACAAAGGCTCATAAAAACAATATAGCTTCAATCCACACAAATATAAATGATAAAACAAGGATCTGAATTCAGTTCAGCCCATACAACTTCTGAGTCTGTTGGTAATGGGGACGAAAACAGCACCAGGTTTTAGCAGAGAATTAAATGGGACTTTGGATCAGCAACCTCAGTGCTTGAGTTCTGGCTAAGAAAGAATTCAGAGTTGAGACTGAAACTATAAGAGAAAGTTTATTTAGAAAGTCACAGAGGTAGAAGAAGTCAGCTGTAGAAGAAATGGGCTCAGGGAACCAGTTACAGAGGCAAAAGAAGGGCTCTTGGAGCTTAGGAGCGAGAAGCAAAGAAAATGTGCCTAGAGTAAGGGGGTGGGGAAAGGTTAGGGCGTGCTCCCTGGCACTGGGCCCTCCATCCTGAGGATATTTATCTGGGTTTCAGGGGAAGATCCCTGTAGAATATTCATCAGCTTTCCAGGTGTGTCTCTTCAGGGTCATGGTCTATACTGATTGGTTGGTGCCAGGGCAAGGGGTCATTAGTCAATGCAGTTGGTCCTAATGTCAGCCATGGTGTAGCTTGTCTGATTTTGTGGCTTCTCTGGGCCTCGGGGCTTAATGCTTAAGGGCTATTCTCTAGTCCCCTTGTTTGTTCTCCCTCTAAAGGAAGTCTAACCTGCAAGACTAGCAACATGCCAGGGTCAAAAAGGTCAGGAGAGGGTCCAAACTGCATGGCCAGTGATATGAAAGGTCAGGGGGCCTAAACTATATGACTAGTGATATGCTAGGGGAGGAAAGGTAACGCTCAAGGAGAGGTCCTTGTTTTACCAGTTTTGTCCCTTGCTAGGAACCCGGGGCCTTCTGCCCTGGTGACCTTCTGTATCTGACTATTGTCCTGCTCTGCTCATGTATGTCTAACTGCCTACCACAATTCTGAGTTATTTCTGTCTAGCCATGCTGCTTTAAGGAGAGCCATACTCCAAGATCTCATCATTTGAGGAAAAGTGAAGGGGCATCAGGTGTTTGGGAGTATCTGACAATTTAGAGGAGAGAGAAAAATGTCAGCCAGTCCCAAGAGCTTAGGCTCAGAACAAACTGTTTTCCTTATGGACTGGCATTTCCACTTTCAGGAGCAATGTAGAGAAATCCACAATCATCAGCAGATTTTAGCTTCTGTCATCATTCCTCAGAATCTGGCTCGGTCTATCTCTGTGTCCAGACTCTGCAGCCTTATTGGCCCCAGGAGAAAGTGGGAAATAAACTGCAACCATGAAACTGAGGACTTTCAGAGCTGAAAGGAAAGTTGACGGTTACCTGGTCCAATCCTTTCATGTCACAGATGAGAAAACTAAGGCCCAGAGAGGGTATGTGACACAGGCCATGTGGTTGGATGGTCCTGGAGACAGGACTACCTCTTCAGAGTCTTCCGGGGCACCTGCTGCCTGTGGTGTAGGGATAAGAAAGATAAGAAAAAAATGCAAAAGGTGGTAGTTGCTCCTCTGGCCTGTCTTCCTAGGGAACAAGAACTTTCCACATTGGCTTCAGGGATGTGCTGGTAAATATTAAACAACTAGCTCTATGCAGGCCACAGTGGTGGTAGTGGTGGCGGGGCCTTGATTAGAAGCATTTGCTAATTTCCATGATGTGAATGCTCCCGTCATAGCTGATTGCGCACCACCAGTGTGATGTCACTGAATGTAGAGATGTACAATCATCCCTCGTGAGTACCCCTGCTTTACTCCCTTCCTGAGAAGCTCATCGCTTCTGCAGTGAGGGATGTGTTTAGGGGGTAGTGATGGCTCCATCTTACCAGACTTCACAGAGTTCAAGGTCATCCTTAACCTAGATGTTAGTTCTCTTTCTTAGAGAGTACACATACATGTAAACTCACACATACAAGGGCAACACCTCTGTTCCTACCAGTAGCAGGAGCATCAGCTCTCTACAAAACACCAAGGGACCACAAGATACAAGTCTCTGTTTCTGTGAACCTCAGAGAGGAATGGAAGGGAAGACCCTGGCTTAACAATTACGTGCCCTGGCTTACAAACCAGTTATTCCAAGGAAATGAGGGCCAGTGATGCACCAGCCAGCTCTTTCCTGGTAAGCGTGAAAGGAGGAGGTTGAAGGGAATAGGTTGCAGGTTTCTTCTCCATGATGCTTTCTATGCTGGAACAGTCATTTCCTTCCTCCTCTGGGATGCATTTCCAGACCCAGAAGAAACATGACTCAGGGCTCTTTCTGGCCCAGAGTCTGCAGCCTTTGCCCACAGGATTCCAGTTGCATAGTCAGCTGGGGCATTTCAGAGGACCCATCACAGCCCTGCCCCACAATAGGCACTCTGCAGAGAACACAAGCCTTTTACCAGCCCCTGTTCTAAGGAGGCATAGTCTTTTTTATTTATTAACTGCATGAGATGTTAGAAATAATCAATTTAACATCCCACCCCCCCCAAAAGCCCCCAGGCAGGATGTTACTGGTCCAATTTATGCTTAGAGATACTTAGCAGTAAAGGAGAAGCTAGAATTCAAACCTCTCTACTTTCTGTCCAGCTATTTTTTCATTTGCTGAAGGTGGACTTCTTTCAAAAGTGCCCTAGTCTCTCCTGAAAGATATTCTTTACACAGAGGCACACCTCCACTCTCTTCAAAAGTCTGGTCATAGGAAGGACATCCCCTGAGCATGGCTGAAGACCTGTACCATACAATAGCGGAAATCATTATGTAATTTAAAACTCTCTTGCATGTATCATTTCCTTTGCTCCTCAATGATTCTCTCAGAAAGGTGGGCAGATAGTTTGACAAATGAAGAAATTGAGGTTTATATACATTAAGTAAATTTTTCAAAGTATAAGTTTCTGTTCAATATTAGGATGACCCTTTTCCACCTATTCCTAGTATAGAATGTGGTGAATAGTTGGCTTAAAAGTTTTGATGCCCGAAGGGAGGCCTTGCATCCCAAGAAATAAATAAGAAATTCTCTCCAGGCTGTAGAAGTGCTGGGATGCTGTCTCTAGACCGAATCTCTGCTGTCTAAATAGAAAGATCGCCACAAAGTGGCATGGTCCCTGGGGACATTAAAATAATCAGAAGATGAATTTAAGCAACCAGCTTTACAAATGACCCCTGGAGCCCTTGACAGAAAGGGAATGGGTAAGTGAGGGAGGCTACTTGCTCCTCTCCCTGGTTTCATAGGGTCCTCTGTGGACTTCATGGATCAGGTGGAGAGACATTGTTTGCAGCACGTGTAAGGACCCTGCACCCATGTCACACTTCTCTGAAGCCTAATGTCCCAGGGCTGGTGGTTAGGGATGAGCTATAGATTGACCGCCATGACTCTGCTGCTGTTCATCCCAATTTCCTCCTCTTCCTTCCAGCCCGTTCCCATTGATGACAACTTCTGTGGATTAGACATCAACCAGCCACTTGGAGGCTCCACTCCAGTGGAGGGCCTGACCCTGTACACCACCAGCCGGGACCGCATGACATCAGTGGCCTCGTACGTCTACAATGGCTACAGCGTGGTTTTTGTGGGGACGAAGAGTGGCAAGCTGAAAAAGGTAAGAGTCTGTGAGTCCCAATGCACTGATGCCCTTCAGCTCCTCAGCTGGGAGCCCCTTCTGCAAAGTAGCTGTTGGTGGAGTTTTAACTACAGGCAACTCTAATTTTCTTAATTTTCTTGGTAGAAGGTGCTGGATAGCAGAGTAGGTAGGAATTAATTTTGTGGCTTCTCTTCTAGCTGTTTCCCCCAAGCATTTGTCAATGAGTGGTCAAGGAAATACAAATATATTCCAATATTGCCCACACTTCAGGGAAGTAGGAAGGTACATCTGCCTAAGGGAGAAAAGTACTTCACTCTTTATCTCCAAGTCTAATAAAAACAACTTGATTTTTTTATTCTCTGTCATAAATCCCAAACATCACAACTTCCTTCCCACGGCCTGGAGAGTTGATTGTGCTGGTCAAAAGTCTTTGTGGAGTCCAAAGCGGCTGGTTGAAGCAGATTATGGGTCTCTCTTCTAAGAACATAGGCAAATGGTGGGGCTGCTTCTCTGAGGGCATATGGTGCCTGGCTAAGAAGACATGCTTCTGTCTTTTCTATTTCTGCAAATACAACATCTTCCCCATTCCACCCCCAACACCTGAGCTTCCTAGAGGAAGTAGGTATCTTACCCATGCCTGCCCTAGGCCCCTCTGCCCACTGGAGAGCATGGGCTGTCTGGGTTGGCAGCACGGGCGGCCTCTTGTGCGGCAGGCTGAAGCCAGTAGCTTGTACCTGCTTGTCTAGTGCTTAGGATGTGGAGACGGAGCACAGTTGGGTTCATTATGTGGGATTACAGCGGCCGCATTCTTTCCGGTCCCAGCTAATCCCCTTTTCCCCAACCTACCCTCTTGCCACCTTTCCCCAGTCCCTCCACCTGTGGATCAAAGCACATGCAAGACCTCACCCCATCTCACACTTGATGTTGACATCACCCCTATAGCTCTTTCCTCCTAATCTAGTTAGAGCCTGGGAGAGGAGTTGTTTGGGATGTGAAAGCAGGAGGGCAGAGAGGGAGCCTGAGGAAGAATTTCCATCATCTGCTCGTTCTGAGTTGCTGCCAGGGGAGGCGAGAAGAACTGGCCTGGGTTTACGAGAGGTGCTGAACCCTCCAGACCTCTTCAGCTTCTCATGACAGCAATGCCATTAACCCTTTTCTCACTTGGTGGGGAGGTTACTACCTTTTCCTGGTCTGGGTCGTCTACTCTGCCTGGGACTGGGGACCCTGGCTTGACTTTTAGGCACATGAAAGAGAATGAGTGTGGTCGTCTCTGCCTTTGCTTTCCCAAAGTGCAGGAGGAAAGGAGCTGCCTTATGAGATTTCACTAAAATTTAAAAGTGGCATATTCTGCCAGGATAGGACTCTGAGGTTGGCCACTTCCCTGCTCAGCAGGCTTTCCTGTATGGCTGGGTAGACCGGTCCTTGCATGGGGGCATTGGGCCAAGGGGCCTATGGGAGTTGAAATCCAGCCTCAGCTATCCTTGTCAAGGCACGTACCCTGGGGTATAAACATTCAGCCAGAAGGGCCCTTTTTATTAATCTGTCTGCCTATAGAGACCACCTTTCCCTACACCGCACAAAGGCTTTCTGGGGACCAACAGTAGCCATAGGTGTTCTGGGTCGTTCATGTAACTCTGTCTCCTTTATTTTCTTGAAAGTTTTATTAAAAGCAGGGTCCATGCCTTTTTCTTACTCATTTCCTTCTTTCTACCTAATTTTTTCACTGTGTGGCTACCCATGGGCTAGGACCCAAAAATGTTTTGAAAAATAGAACCATTCTCAAAGGAAACTTAGAGATCCTCTGGCTCAATATTCTCATTATTCAGCAGGGAAACTGAGGACCAGAGAATAAAAGTAGCTTGTCCCAGCCTAGAGACTAGGGCAAGTTGCTTCTTGCCCTGACACCCGATTTGACATCATTTTTACTTAAAGAAGCAGACACAGAACCCAGGGATGGGTGCTGAGAACAATCTTTGGATCCAGGCTTCATAAAGACTTTTCCAGGGGCTAGTGCTTCCACTCCTTTTGTTCTTAGATCTCAGTTAAGGAGTTAGTGTTTGCTGAGTACTTGGATGAGAACTGAATAAAGGAAGAATAACCCAGCCAGACTCAAAGGGACCCTGTGATGACCTTCCCCATATCTCTGTGCATCTTGCACAGCACACTCAGAGGCTACTTGGGGCATCTTTCCAAGCCACACACCCAAGCAGGGAAAGTTCTCCAAACCCTGGCAGACAAGTCGCAATGCAGGCAAGTCCGCAGGTTCGAAGGCAAGGCTGGGAGCATGGCTGCCCACAGCTTGTCCCAACCTGCAAGTTGGCAGCTCCTTCTCACTCTTCACTTTGCCTTTCTTGGATTATTTCTATGAGCTCATAGTACCCCTTTTTCTTCTCTGTGCAACTCGCCCTTCCTTTCTACCCACACTTCTTTGAGGCACCTGGCATTCACACCCCGGTTCCCGCTGGCCTCCCACTTACCCACCCATCCCACTCCAGAGAAATGGCCCATGAGGAATTTATGGAATGTCCCCAGGAAACCTCTCTATGGTCCAGGCCCCATGGCTCTTTCAACACAGGAAGGAAAATGAAGTAAAAAAATAGCTAAGAGTGTAGGGTGGGGGGAAGCACGCTGTGTCAGAACGACGCACTTGTTCCCTGCCTGACCAGGCGTCTGTCAGACTGCCCGGCCCTCATCCACTGCAGTCCACAGGAATAGGATGTCCCTGAGTGGAGAAGTTTAGAGGAAGCAGAGACTCATGAGGAGTACATGACCATGAGGTGCTGTTATGCGCTATGTCACGTACTTACTCATAGACCATTCAAGGCCACCCCCTTCTGAGCCACAAACATGCAGAAGAAACAGGCCGGAAAAGGACAGGACCTCAAAACCAAGATGGGTGATATATAATGCTTGCAGAGGCTAAGGGTCAGTATGTATAGGTGGTAAGAAGACAGGTGAAGCTTCACACAGATGGAACAATTCCAGAGAAACCAGCTGCAATAGAGTCATAAACTTGGAAGGCTTTATCAGAGGGGAAGATTACCAGGCTTTGCTTAAAGACTGAACTAGATCAATGTCTGAGTTGGGGGGCTGTGAGAGAAGGGCCCTCTAGACCCTGGGGGCCACACTGAGAAGACTCAAAGCATCTGCAAGGAGGGCCTAGCGTGCACGGGGGAGCTCGCAGGACTTGGTGCAGTGGGAGGCAGAGACAGAGTGCTGTGAGAACCCGGAAGCAAGTGAGAAGGGTCTTGGGATTTTCACTCACCACAAGGTTGACAGGAGTCACCTGTGTGATACAAATGAACAAAGTTAATTGGTCTTCAGCACACTAACAGGACAATGTCCAGGTCATGAGAAGTGGTGGCTCCACGCTGGAGATAACATTGGAAGAGGACCTTAAGCCAACCAAAGTGTGAGATAAACAAAAATTGGAAGGAGGTGGAAGTCGTGCTGCACGAAGAAAATTGTTAAAAGGGTGTTAAGCCAAGGCCAGAAGAGTAAAAGAGGAGACAAGACAGTTTTCTTCAGATCCTGTAATTTATTGAGCACGTATTATGTGCCAGGCGTTACTCTAAGAGCTTTATATCTATTAAATCACTTAGTATGTATAGAACTCCATGAGGTAGGTGCTATTACTATCTCTGTTTTACAGATGAGGAAATGGAGGCCCAGAAAGGTAAAGGAACGCCTCTGAGATCCCATACCAAGTAAATGGCAGACCCAGGATTCACAACCTGCACGCTCCGTCATTAAGCTGTGGAGGTTGAGTCAGACTTATTTGGTGTGGGCCAGAGGGCAGAATAGAGCCAATGGGTAGGAGTGGCAGTAGATTAGAGTTCCACTTAAAAAAATGAAGTTTCTTGCAGCCAGACTGTTCCATAATGGAAAGAGCAGACTCAAGAGGGAGTGAGGTCCCAGTCAATGGGAATATTCAAGCAGAGACTGGATGGTCACAGATCAGGGAAGCTGTAGAGGGGGCTCCTCCACTAACCATATGACCTTTTCAGTTCTGCTGCTAATCTTTCTCTGCTTCCCTTGGTAGTAGTAGGTGAAAGGCAGGCAGGTTGTGGCAGGGCACAGGAGCAGAGACAGAGGCCAAGGCCCCTAGGTGTGGGCTTTGAAATCATGACTGGGTTTGAGCTTGCCCTCAGAGTGTGGTGGAAAGGCCCTCAGGGTCAAGGAGTAGGTGCCTGGCACAGACAGGAAAAGGCTTCGCCAAGCTGATGAGGGCAGGAGCTCGGGCAGCGACAGCAGGGTGTGCTGGGCAGGGTTGACTACAATGACATCCCTCTTGGCTAAGAGCAGGCTGTGGGAAGCCAGAGAAGAGATGCTGGGAGCTAATAAGAAAGCAGATGGAAGATGAGCAGTGGCAACAGGAACTGTAAACTCATTTAATTCAGCATCTCAGGTTGAAGGGAGGAAGCCAGGAGGCCATTGAAACACAAACCATGGGGCACAGGAGAAGGTAGAAGCCACCAGGACATGAGAGGAAGGAGTCCCTCCCTCCTTCCTCTTTGGGGCAAAGTTCCTATGGTTCCTTCTCTCCATTTGCAGCTGTTAAAACTGCTGCCTCAGTCCAGGCCCCCTAGCCCCCTGGGACCTTGCACAGCAACAGGAAGTGTTGGCTCTCTCTTCCTTCTCCCCACTGGAAACCTTGCCTGCTGCCTAAGGGCTGGCGATGTGTCTTGCACTGTCCTCTGGAGCATCTGAGTATCACCCTCCTCGGGCTCTTCGTGGCACGTAGTTTTGCTCTGACAGCATCTGACAGGGAGCAAGTACAAATGTGTCCACCTCACTTGAGAGTCACAGGTCCTGGAGGACAGGGACCCTCCTTTTGTATTCATTTCACCCACCCCCATGTCCAATCCAACATCTCTCACACATTAGGTGCTCATTAAATTTATCTCGAGTTATTGGGTATCTTCTCCTTGCCAGACACCTATCTGCACAGACTGGAATAGATCAGACTCCAAGAGTGACTCCTGTTGACGTGGCTGGCACACAAAGGAAGGAAGTTATTGTGTGTTGGATAGGCTGGACGGGGAGGAGGAGGCAGGAAGGTTGGGTGGCGGTGGGACTCCAGGGAACAAGAGAACTGCTGATGCGTAATAGGAAATGACTTTGCTGGTTAACAACATTTGGGAGAGGGAGGAGCGGTACTCTCAGAAATGTTGCCTGGGGTGGAAGAAGGGGCTGGCACTTATGCTGTTACTGGAGAGCCCTAGGAAAATGTGGGGGCCTATTACCTTACCTGGATCAGAGGTTGGCATGTCTGTAGCAGACCACTCCCCTTTTAGGCCTCTGTGTATAGACCTCCTGGACATGTCAGCAAATCCACAGAGACAGCTCTTTTCAAATTCTGGGGTGTGGGCAGGACTGGCCTCTTTTGGCACCACCTTATTTCCCATTAGCCAACAGCCAGCTGCAGAAATGCCTGTGAAATTCTTGAGGAAAATTCTTTCAGTCTTTTCCTAAGGGACATAGCAATCCAAGGTCTCCGGTCTGCAGCCCACAGGAAGCCCTGACGTCCCAGTCCTATTCTTCTCTTTGCAAGCTCACCAACAATTTGCTCAGCAAGGCCAGGAAAACTGTAAGCTTCTTGTAGTAGCAGCTTGGGTGCTGGAAGGAATCCATTGAGAGCATGAAGGTTTTAACTCTCTCAGGCCCTGGGATTATTGCTCAGTTATTTGATAACATGGATTACTTACAAGATACCTTTCCAAGCTCCTCGCCGTCTTCCCCCTAAATGCTCCAACTAAGTGGGGTGTCCATTGTCTGCATCTCTGCCCCATTTTACAGATGTGCAAAACTGAGCCACAGAGATGTTAAGAACCTGGCCCAGGGTTATATGGCTCCTCCATTGGCGATGTTGACATTGGCGACTATACTTCCCTCCCAAAACACACAAAGAAGTTCCTAACCTGTGACTTGACTCCCTCATGGGGTGGAGTTGTCTTGGCAGACGGAAGGCCAAGTTGGATGAAGGGCTGAGAATCATGCCTTTCTCCTGGTGCCAACCCCACCAAACAATAGCCACTCATTCCTCTGAGTGGAAATGATTCACTCGTCTCTCAGTGTGAACTCTGGATCCTGTAAACAGCCAGGGCTGCGGGTCCAGTTCTAGGAGACCTCGTGGCTCTCCTGGCACCTGTGACTACTGATGCCCTAACTCCCTGAGCATCTCAGCAGTGCTGGGGTTGGGGGAGCAGGGGTTGGGAGAAGACACCCTCTCCCCCTTCCCCGGAACCTGATGCTAGGGGCCGGTGGTGGCTTGGAACTTAACCACCACGGCCCTAGGAATGAGTCTGGCTCCCTGCCCAGGCTCCTGCCGCCAAACTCGCTGTTTGTTTGGTTGTTTTATAGCCCTCTTGAGTCCGGAGAACTTGTCTTCTGAAAGCTGGGAAAGGCAGCATTTGGTTGGCACAGGGAAGGCAGAGTATTTACAGAGTGCCCCACTCTCCTGCCCCCTGCTTGACCATGACAGGTGTAGAGAGGGGGTGTAGGTTTCTATCCAGGCCCCCAGCTCACCCCAGGGGAGGAGGCCGTGATCTCCCAGAGCCATGCTCAAAGGGAGACACTGAAGATTCATTTATTTTTTGCACCTTTTGTGCAGCTCTTTAAAAAGCTTCCATCTTGGACAATCCATCAGTCTGTGTGCTCAGCAGGCTGCCTCACATCCAGGATTTTACCCCTCGGGGCTTTAATCACAGGACAGGTGAAACACAGGGAAGTGTGTTTCAGGGACGGGTGAGGGAGGGGTGGAGCTCACAGAATTCAGGTGACCCAAATAGGCTGTGCAGAATTTCCAAGAGGCCAAGGTACTAATGTTACAGTGCTCTCAGCTTTGGGGAGGCACAAGCCACAGGGATGCAGTCCCTTTTAGGCCATCGAGCCTCACCTGCCTGTGGAGTAGGGTGGAAAGGGACCTCCAAAGACCAGCTAGTGCCATCCTCTTGCCTTCAAGTACGAATTATTTCCGTAACAAAGAGTGTATGAGGTTATGGGATGTTATCCTACTAACTCCAGCCGACTGGCTGTGTGACCTCTGAGCTTCAGTTTCCTCCAGTGTAAAATGAGGACAGTTACACCTGCCTCATGAGACTATAATGAGGATTTAATGAAGTAATCCGTTACTGAACAAACATTTATTGAGTACCTACTATGTGCCATTTGTTGGCTATATAGTGGTGAACAAAACAGTCAAAATTGCCTGTCCTAATGAAGATTGTATCTTAACGTGGGAAGACAGACAAAAAATGTATAAGTAAACACAAAACAGTATGTTTTAAAAGGAGAAGAATGGCCCTGGCTGGTGTGGCTCAGTGGAATGAGTACCGGCCTGAAAACCAAAGGGTTGCTGGTTCGATTCCCAGTCAGGGCACATGCTTGGGTTGCGGACCAAATCCCCATGAGAGGCAACCACACTTTGATGTTTCTCTCCCTCTCTCCTTCCTTCCTCTCTGCCTAAAAATAAATAAATAAAACCTAACATAAAGGAGAATAATGAAAGCATGGTGCCGAGCTGGGACATATGTGTACTTGAATATTACTACCATTGCTACTTGTGAGCCTCAAATTTTTTTGTCTGTGGAGTGGGGAGTAATGAACACTTTGCATGGTCATTGTAAGTGCAATCAAGCACCTAGTCTAGTGCTTGGCACAAAGGTGCTTTCATGATTATCACCAACATTTTTGAGGCTTTTCTCCCCCTACCCCCAAAGCCCACTCTACTCTGGCTCCCTGGGGAAGTGGAGCTGTCATAGCAGCCTCCTTTTTAGTGACATGTTTGCAAGGTCAGATGGAGGAAGAGAATCCTGCCCCCTGCCCCCTGCCCCCTGCCCTGAGTCATGGGAAAATATACTTAGAAGACTAGACCAGCTGAGCCGAACTAATCTAATCCTGCTGGACCTTGGCACCAGCTGCATTAGTCACCAGCAAGAGCTTTCCCAGTCCCCTATCACTGAACAATATGTACTGCCCCTCCCCCAGGGCAGGGCCAGGGAATTGGCGATTCCACTCTTGCAGCTTTACAAAACTAACTAGAACAGGGCCACTCTGTGCCTTCTGCATGCTCCCGAGGCAATGATAACATTGTAGTGCTACACAGCTCACCTTAGCTTAACTGTGTGATCTTGGGGGACTTCAGTTTCCTCAGCTGGTCTACTAATGCTACCCTGTGAGATTGCTATGCACGTCAGACATGGGGGGATGTAAGGTTACCTAATACAGAGGCTGATGCACAGTAGGTGCTTAATAAACGGCAGCCATTGCTGCTATTACCGCTCTCACCGTGAGCATGACTCTCACTAGTATTGCTGTTATCACGCTTTTCTTTCAAAGGCCCAGCCAGATTGGTTGGTTTTTATTATCTCATTAATCCCATAACATTTCAAATGAACAGGAAGGGTTGGGTTATTTCTCTGCTCTGTTGCACATGGTAATACTGAAACTCAGATTATGTTCTTACTCAGGGTCACAGGGTAAATAAAGGGAAGATGTGGGAATTGGAACCAGAGCTACAAATATCTCAGGTGGAGATGGGCCCAGCATACACTTAGGTCATTTGTGTAGTCCAAAGATGGCAAAGCTAAAAGTTTGCAGCTACTTGAACTTCTCTTTTCTTCTTGTTATCATGTGTTCTTCTATCTGGGGAAGCAGGTACAGAAATGCAGGTGGTGAAGGTCAAATCAGGTCTGTCTTTCAGAGCCCTTTCTTGGGATTCGGTTCTTCTCCTGGTCTTAGCTTCCAGAAAGGTTTCTGAACTCCAAAGTGGAGCAGAAGTTTGTCTCTAGGTTGTCCCAATTAGCCATCACTCTTTGATACCACATTCTGGTTTTCTGTTTCAAAGGCCACAACCACTAGGTTGTCCCCGCCTAACCTGTGGCATCCACAGGCTTTAGTAACAAATCTGGGATTCTCACACTTCACTGTTAGGGTGGGCGAGAACACAGCCAAGGAAGGAGGAGAGGCCGTGGAGCTGGGACCTGCAGAGGGGTAGGGTCCCCAGGGAGGAGGCAGACCCTCTCACAAGGTCAAGAATCTTCCTCTGATTTTAAAGCTAGAAAGGACCTCAGAAAACTCATCTAACCTACAGACTTTGGGCAGTTGGGATGTTTATTCTATTTTATGGATAAGACAGCTGAGGCCTAAAAAAGGTTAAGTGATCGGCACAAAATCACCAAGAGTCTTAGCAACAGAGGCAAGACTAAAATCCAAATCTTCAGATTGCAATTTTTGGATTCTTCTTTCTATATCGAATGGAAGAATGTTCCCACTGCACAAAACATCAGAACAACCTCTGCCTCTCCCTAGAATACAAACATTCCCTAAGCAGAACCCAAACTGGTGAGGAGATCACTGTACCCAGGGCAAGAGTCTCACTGAGCTTCCTCTCCCAGGCCTGACCGTGGAGCCTTGCTCTGGGTAACCAGCCTCCCTGAGCCCTTACCCCATATGCCTTAAGAATCTTACTAGAGCCAGGCCAGCAAGGAGGCCTGTTTAGCCACAGAATTCTTGCCATGGGGCTAAGAAGTTTTGACAGATCAGAAGAAAACTGAATTGGGAATCTCAAGTCTTACATGTCAATTCCCTGTCTAGGCATGATACTTTTGGCTGCATGGGGGTCTATTAAAAATTAAGCACTTACTCTGTGCTAAGCCCTGGAATAAGTGTTTTTTAATTTGTTTGTTTGTTTTGTTTTTTAATTTCAGTTAGGTCTTACAACTACTCTCATAAGAATTAATATTGCATCCATTTTCCATATGAGCAAATTGAGCTCAGAGATAGGTAGCTTGCCAGAGTCACATTGCTACCGAACAGAGAGCTGCAATTTGAACGCAGATCTCTCCAACTCCAGACCTGTGTTTTGTTAGCTACCAGCTTTCAGCACTCTGTTGGCCTTCTCTAAGGTTCTGTCTAGTCCATCGATAACCTACCACCCGCCCAACAGAGCGCTATGAGGAGGTGCCAAGACGAGAGTGGAAGGGCACTCTTTCTAACAAAATGCCCTGGAAACCCAGGACATGGCAGCTGTCACCTAGACACACGCTGCCTTGTATCACTTCCCTCAGGCCTCCTCCTCCTCCTTTGCACCCATCTCAGCCCAGGCCACAGTGGATGAGGTGGCAGCCTTTTGTGCCACACACAGTCCCAGCTGACTCCCCTTTCTCCAGGCGTCATTGTCTGCTGTGAGCTTTCTGAAGGGGAGACAAAGGAGTATTGCCCACCAGGCCGAGAGCTGCTGTGTGAGGCGAGGGGCTTGGGCCCATCACCCTTGCGTTCCTCGGAGCCCCAGGGCTCTTCTTCAAAGATACTGTCTGGGATCTTTTGTGTGCCAGTCATACCTATTCAGAGCTGGCCGGGCCAAGGTTTTCAAGGGGAGGAGGACACTGAAAAATGGAGTCATTTTCGTCTGGCAAAATTGAAAGAGACATTAATGCAATAGTTAACAGCAAACCACGTCTGGGGGGGAAGGGCCAGAACGCTTGTTCTCTGTTTATGGGGCTTATGCAATTCCATCAATATTGATGCCTGATGTCTTTGATTCTGACACTAATCATTGCTATGAATTAAATTTGCAGCCATATAATTAGGATTGCTATTAATAGGGCCCTAAGCTAAGCACTACGATGCAGCATGTCTTTTTTCTTGATAGAAAATGGCATCCTTGGAACTCTGCTAATGGGGTGCACCTGGGCTTTGCCAAGAATGATGTGAAAATTATACATTCTATATCGGTATTGGGCCCTTATTAAAATACCAGCAAGCAAAGGTGAGGCTGGAGGTAAAGCTCTCTCCTGCCCAGTGCTGTGGACAGCAGTTAGGTAACTCTCATGCTCTTTAAAGTCTTTAGGGAAGGTGCTGGCCAGTGTGGCTCAGTTGGTTAGAGCATCTTCCCGTACACTGAAAGGCTGAAGGTTCAATTCCCAGTCAAGACACATACCTAAGTTGCAGGTTTGATCCTTGATTGACGTGCATACAAGAGGCAACAGATCGATATTTCTCTCTCACATTGATTTGTCTCTCTCTCTCCCCCCCTTTCTCTTGCTCAAAATAAGTGAAAATATGGAAAAATGTCCTCAGGTGAAGATTAAAAAACAAAAAAAAACTTTCTTAAAAAGACGTCTTTAAGCCCTGGCTGGCGTAGCTCAGTGGATTGAGCGCGGGCTGGGAACTAAAGTGTCCCAGGTTCGAATCCCAGCCAGGGTACATTCCTGGGTTGCAGGCCACAGCCCCCAGCAACCACACATTGATGTTTCTCTCTCTCTCTCTCCCTCTCTCTCTCTCTCTCTCTCTCTCTCTCTCTCTCCCTATCTCTCCCTATCTCCCTCCCTTCCCTCTCTAAAAAAAAATAAATAAAATCAAAAAAAAAAAAAAAAAAAAAGACGTCTTTAGGAAAGAATATGCCAGAGCCAGTGTTGGTTGCTGCTCATGGTCAAGCCTCAGACAGGAAGATCTTCCTTAAGTCTAGCCTAGTGCTAGCCAGCTTAGCCTAAGAGACTAGATACTACAATGGTGTCTTTCTCAGACTTTAAAGCAGCAATGAGCCAACCAAGGAAAGAGGAACATCCTGTTATGCCCTAAGCTTGGTTGGACAGAGCTGGGGCCAATTTGGCCTCATTGCTGGGTAGATGGCTGGGTAAGACCTGCACTTGCAACTGATTCCAAGGGCCCCCACCCAGAGAGTTCCGTGGGCCACCGAGCACCCATTAACCTCACACACAAATGGGCTTACCACTGCATGTGATGGGAAAGGATGAGCTCTCTCTCATAGCCAGATGCTTCTCCAGGTGAATGTGCAGCATTTGTTCATGGTGGAGCCCAGTCTTATATTATCATCGGGCCCGCAGTTCAGCTTCGGAGACCCTCGAGGCCACATTCACCCCCAGTTTGAGTAATCACGTGTCACTGTGCACACAGGTTCCCCAACCCTTCTCCAATAGCACATGTGGTGCCCACACCCACCCCTGCCCCTTCGTCACTTGGAATAATAATACATACCAGTTGGCATAAGGGATGCATTAGGCCCTGCTCTTTTGACCTTCAGACTGGAAATAATTTTCCCTCCAAATCATCATTTATTGATTTTTTTTCCTTTCATATGTTTAAGGCATTGTGAGAAGACAATGGTATGAGTTCAAATCCTAACCCTACTATGTGTTAAGGATGAGAACCTGGTTAAGTTACTCCCCCCTCCTTGGAAGCTTAGAGTTGAGAATTCTTAAAACAGAGATAACAGTGTCTACTTTATAAGGCTGAGAGTAAGGTTGAAGAATTATCTCGCTTGCTTATCATGGGTCCTTTATACCTAGTAAGACTCCCCATCCACGTGTCTTTCTCCTCTTACATATACCCCGTCAGAAAGGACAATGGGCTGGCTTTTGGCACCACGACATTCAGAGGAATGCTACTTTACTTTCCTCCCACTCTCAGGGACAACACATGGAAATTAACTCTCCCAAAACATGTGGTGAACAGGAGCACAAATTCCAAATGCCTTCAGATTTTTTTCTCACCACAAACTAAAAGGCTGAACAGGGGCTTCTTGCCTGATTCTTGCCTAGTTTCTGCTGTTTCTCCTTATTCTCCAGTAGCCCACAGTCCTAGGTGAACCGAATTCACCCTGGAGCTCAGGGCCTAGAACTCCAGGATGGCTCTTAAGCACTGAGTACTTCAGGAGTATGGAGACAAGAGTGAAAGCATCATAGCATCATCCAGAATGGATGCTGTTGTATTATATAAGATTCTCATTCATTCTGCCTTCTTCTGCCCACCCCCCACGCTGTACATTTACCCATTTTACCCAAGTGCATATTTCAAGGCAAACACATGGATATAGCAACTGGCCAATATTAACCACAGAATGTGGGCACTTAACCATATAAAACCCTAGGGAAAAAATGTGTGGATAAGTCCTCAACCTGAGTGTTTCATTAATTACTAAACAACTATTTTATTCTTCATACCTGGAGTTGAGTAGAATGGAGATTATTGTTGGGTTATTGTTGGTAATGTTCCTGTTTTGATTCCCACTAAGCAGAGAACATAATTCAATCCTCTTAATGTTGGAAATTAGCCTGATGTTGGGCAAGTGCGTAGTTACTCATACATGCATCCAAGCACACACTTAACATAATTATCTTCACCCTGTTTTGTTCTTTTGTTTTTTGCAAAATCTTGGATGGGTAATACAAAACCCCCTAAACTGACTCACCCTATCAGCAATGGGATGCACCCACAAATCCTCTGGTACCTTCAGTCTTTCCAAGAATCTAACCGCACTGGGAGCTGTAAAACACTGGGTGGCTTCAGTCTCAGACAGATAGGTGGTATCCTCAGAGGAATGACTGTAGGGAAGTAGAGGAAAAAATATGCCCAGCCTCTGCTACCATCAAATCAAAGAAATAAAAAATCTGTCTCCTTGGTGCCTCCCCAATATTTATGTGTGAGCTCAGCAGACACCCCTGGGCTGCAGCCAGCCTGGGTATTAGCATTAGTCCATTACACTTTTTATGATGCATGTTACCCACCCAACACCTCCTCCTCCCTCCCCCAATGCAACATTTTATGACTGTTCTTTTCATTTCTGGAAAGAGCATCACAGAATGGCAGATGCTTGCTGTTTCCCTACTCTTTGGGGAGCATTTGTAGACAGCCTGTCCCAGGCCATAAACAACAAGAGATAAACCACAGCCACTGGCAATAAATGTATCCAAGGCCAAGGAGGTGCAAAGAGTGGGGAGGAGGGCTGGGGTGAGTTTG
The DNA here is from genome assembly GCF_004126475.2 of Phyllostomus discolor. Taxonomy (NCBI): domain Eukaryota; kingdom Metazoa; phylum Chordata; class Mammalia; order Chiroptera; family Phyllostomidae; genus Phyllostomus; species Phyllostomus discolor. Next base: position 7,649,428 of record NC_040916.2, on the reverse strand, counting down.
CTGGTGTCTGTATAAGGCCAGTGGCTAGTGGGTACAGGGTAGATGCTACCTACAGAAGGGGAGTCAAGGGCTGGTGCAGAAGCAGAAGCCGTCCTTCCAGATTTCCTCAGAACTAGAGGGAAGTACTATCACCCTCTCTTATGCCTGGCTCCACCACTAAGACCACTTGTCCCTTAACTGTAGTCACAACCAGTAAACTTTCCAGTAAGGAGAGGATGGTTTCCTTTGACATTTTTTTTTCCTGCTAGCTCATGTTGCTACATAGGTCACCATAGGCCACTCATCTCCCATTGAATCTGCTACAATAGCTCTTGGACGATCTTCCCAAACATTTCTCTGCTTTCTTGCACCCTCTCTCCCTATGACAACCACCCCAACCTCTTCTTCTTCCCCTCTCCTATACTCTCCCCCTTCATCATGCCCAAGACCAAGCCTTAATGCTCATGATGCTACAGAAGACAGTACCTGGACCCAGCTTTGCTCCAAAAAGGCACCCATGGGAGAAGAAAACCAACTTTCAAATGAATAATTGGTCTAGTGGAGATTTCAGATTCTTCCTACACATATAAACAGCAACTGAGAGCAAGGAATAAAGCAAAAATAGAGGGGGTGGGTGGGGAATGCAGGAGGCTAGCCAGCAAGGCCCTGAGTCATTAATACATTGAGGAGTTTTCTTTCTCATCAACCTCATCTTAGAGGCAGGACGTACATAGAGGATGGAGGTGATGTTCTTTTTCTCCTCCTTATTTGCTTTGGACTCCACATCAAACGGAAACGCACAGATGAAAGTGATGTTCATTTAAAATATCTGTACACATCAGACTGTGCAGATAGTAGCTATTATACTGCGTGTATTTTTTTTTTTTTTGCAGTAAGCTGCTCAATTATTTATTGGGCACTGGGCTTTAATCTCATAAACCTGCTGCAGGTCCCAGGCACCAGTAGCCTGAACACTGCATAAAACACATATGTGGGGCAGGCTGCACAAAGCACTCCAGTGACTCTGGTGGATACTTGGTCATTTCCACTCAGTCTTTCCCCGCAGATCAGCTCTTTAACAGTAGGCTGACCCAAAGAAGAAGTTTCTCATTGTCTCATCTTTGTGAACTTGGAAGTTGATTTGCATCTGGTAGCAGGCAGGAGACACAACCTGAGCACAAAGGACCGGGGAGAATGTTCCCAGAGTCTTTTTCCTTGGCTGAAGGATAGGAAGGAGCCTTACACAGGGGAGCAGATGACTCAGCCACTGGAGGCTGCTGAGATTTTCTAGAACCTAGTGCTCTAAGCTGCAGCCCCCCTGCTTCAGATCCCCCAGGATTTATGGGTGGATGGTGCTGAACAGATTATTTCATATCTTGGGCCTCAACTTGACCCTATTAAGTAAACATGATCTCCATTAAACTCCCTGGTTTCTAGTCTGGAAAGCAATTGACTTGGTATATCTCCCAGTCAGCCTCTGAATGCCAAGTTAATAATAACACCCATAAAGTTGTTTGGTGGTTTGAGGTATAAGAAGAGCTTTCATATATATATCACCCACCTTGAGCTCATCTGGTAATCCTAACAACCCCATGGGCTATGATCCTGTGGATAAGGAGACTGGTCCATAGGGATCAAGCGATTTGCCCAGTATCACCCAGGAATGACACTAAATTGGAAACTGGATGCCCATCCTTTGTCTCTTCCAATCCTAGCCCAGATAGGTGAGCTCACTAGCATTAAGCTAGTGAGGAAACTGAGGCATAAATCACCTCTGACACCCGGGCCCACTAGAGCTGGCATTGTGGGAACAATGTCAACATCAGTGCCCTCATCACAAAAATGTGAGCACGAGAAGGCTGGGTTTTCCAAACCCTAGGTCTCTGCTCTGTTTGAGCACTTGAAGCAATGCCAGCACTGCCTGGGTTTCACTGTTTATTGCGCTGCAGCCACCAACATCTTATAACTCCCCTCTGCAGAGTTGGAGGGGCAGGGAGATCCAGTAGGAAGACAAGGCAGAAGTTAAATGCACAGGATTTTAAACGTGATTCCAGGATTCAGGGGATTTCATGATCTAAAGAAAGATGTTATGCAAACATTTATATATCTGTAATTTTTGTGTAGCGAGACCATTGCTTTCATCATATTCTCAAAGCTGTCTACAACTCTAAAATGTTAAAACCCTTTCTCATGGTTTTGAGACAAGTGTTTAGACAGTGTGCCTTTAAGGTTCTAGGGTGACCACTCTAATTCCCCAGTTCCACCCTCTGAAATATAGAGACAGGGTTTGGCACAAATAACGCCCCCTGTTTATTACGAAAGCTTTTATTACAAAATCATAAGCATGTAATTCTGTAACATAACAATATTACACTCAAGCACACCATATGACATTTAGGTGAAATGTTCAAATTAAAACTATAAATTATTACACCATGCCATTGCCCTACCAACCACACTGAAGCAGGTGTTACTTCTGCCGGACCCCTGTGTACTATGTATATATCAGGGTTGTAAATATGATCTATTTGTTGTTGTTAAGAAAAAGGTTTGAATGAGAGATGATGAAATGCTGGGGCTGCCTGCCTATCATGTGGTGTGCGCCCCTTGTAACAGGCATGCGTGCACCATAATCACCACCTGCCACACGCACATACACACACTCCCACTCTCCCGACCTGGTGTCAGCGGAACAGGGCGACGCTGAAATAACCCAGATCAGGGCCCAGAGGTGAGCCAGAGGACCAAGGCAGGGAGAACAGATTAGGCACGGGGGAGGAGTGGGCTGTTGAAGACCACACCTGGGGGAGACGGAGGAGAGGTCCCCCTTTCTTGGCTGCAAAGCCTTTTTAAATCAGGCAGCACGGCGGGGAAAGGAGGCCAAATGGGCGGCTCCACATGAGTGTCCAGAGAAGCAGATCAGGCCAGGAGGTAGCAGTCCTATCAGCTGGGTGGACGCTAACCCAGTCAAGAGGCCAGGGGAGGGGTCCACATGGGGAGGGTAAGAATTGCCCCCATGGAATCTCCATGTGTCTCCTTGCTCCTCACCTCCGGACTTTGCATGTGTTGTTCAGTCAGATTAGGAATATTCTCCCTTCCCCTCGTCCAGCTATCACTTCTCAACTTCAAGATTCTGTGGCATCACCTCCTCCAGGAAGCCCCTTTATGTACTTCATGGCACCCCATCACATGGCTATTAGTGCAGAAGAGCAAAGTGCTTCAGAAGAGTCCAGGCCCAAGAGCCAAAGCATTCTGGGCTCCACTCCTGATTCTGCCCCTTAAAATCTGGCCAGTGTAGTAAGAATCACTTCACCTCTCTCTACCTGATTTCTCATCTGCAAATTGGAAATAATAGTTTCTGCCTCACAGGCTTGTTGTGAGGGACTTAATAAATGAGTTAATGTGTATAAAGCACATGGATCAGATTCCAAAATAGAATAAGTGCTCGCTGCATTTTACCTATGATTATCATAATTTCCCCTTCTCCTTTCGCTGTCCCTCAGTACACTCAGCAGTTCTAGGATAGGGGCTGCACTTTTCATCTCTGTGTCTATTGTACCAACTAATGCATCAGACATTCAATAAATGTTTAAAAGAAAGCCAGGGGAGGGAGGAGGCGGGGTGGGAGAGGGAAGAAATCCTAGGACAGGAGCCGTCTCCCTCCCCCAGCTGCAAGGCCTCATTCTGATGTGAGTCACAGGGGCTTGCAGGTGTGGGCTGTGCCTCCAGGGCGGGTAGGACTTCAGGGGCTCCACCCAGTGTCTCTGACAGGTCATCGGCAGGAAGGGGGTTCTTTGGAGGAGCGCATGTGATTCCAGCCGTCACCTCTCACACACTGAAATTCAAGCCCTCGTTGCTGTAGGCAAATCCCTCAGGGACTGCCCTTTCCCAGAGGGAAAATTCCTTCATCCTCAGTTAGCTCCCAGCCTCACTCCCCTGTCAGTGTTCCATCCGTGAATCTCAGCAGATGCCAGGTCTGCACCGAAAGGCAGCTGGCGGCGGAGACACCACGGGGCCAGGTGGTGCCCTTCTGAGCCACCCCCCGCCCCCCGCTGATTGCTTCCACGTTCTGGAGTCCAGAACACAGTAACTGTAACTCCTCCTGCCACCAAGATTTGAAGATGCAGACTCTACCTGTTATTATTTAGTGTGTTTGTTCATACATTCACTCACTCAGTTAAAAAAAATAAATACTACTATGAGTGCCTACTGTATGCTTTCAAATGCATTGCTTGTTGCTAATATCGCCACTAATTACATGAAGCCAGTATTTCTCAACGGGGCAACTCTGTGTGCATTTGGCAATGTCTGCAGTTTTGATTTTCACGTTCAGGGCAGGAGGAGCTCCTGGCATCTGGTGGATAGAGACCAGGGGTGCTATGAAACATCCTACAATACTTAGGACAGCTGCCAAGACCAAAAAAAATTATCCTGCTCAAAATGTCAATAGGACTGAGGTTGAGAAACACACCAAAGCAAGAAACACTTATTGAGCAGCAACTCTGTGCCAACCACCGTGCTAAGCACTTCGTTAATCCACATAAAAGCACAGCAGCACAGGTACTGTGACTATTCATTGTTCCAGATGAGAAAACTAAGGCTTAGAGAGGTTAAGTTATTCTCCCCTTCATTCATGTGAAATGTATTCGTTGGACATCCCAGTAGGTGTGGATGTGGAGCGCAAACCCAGTTCTGCTGGCCCCAAAGTCTGTCTGTGCTCATCCACTAAATCTCTGCTCAAGGTCAGGAAGGAGAGAACTTGAAATAAGTAAGTGAGGGAGAAACATTAGCTTTGGAGGAAGAGTATAGTTGATAAATGCCACTGGGTATGAAAAAATATATATTACTTTTGCTTTCCTGCCTCCTTTTTTCCCTCTGCCTCACACACACTCACACAGGCACACACTCAGGCAATTGAACAAATCCTTGAGGCCCCAGTTTGCCTTCAGGTTTATTTTTTGTGTGGGTGGTGATTTTAGCTCGAGATTGCACTCTCCTTTCCCTCCCCCCAAAATGTTTCTCATCTTACAAACACAGCCAACCCTTCCGCTGGGAGGAGGGCAGAGATATTTCTCTGGCTCCCGAACTGTCTTGATAAAGATCTGCTCTCTGCCAGCCCCCAGCTTCTCCTGCGCTGATTTAGTGCACACTGTAGGAGGTGTGGTATTTTATTTGTAGCTCCTGACTGGTGAGCTGTTTGCTCAGGGGCAGCATGTGTAATGGGAAGTATATGGACTCTGGAATCAGACCATGTTAGTTCAAGTCCTATCTTTGCCTTCTACTAGGTAGATGGTACTGAGAAAATTAGTTAACCCTATTGAGCTTTGGTTTCTTCATCTGTGAAATGAGAATAATGGTACCTACCTCGCAGGGTGCTTTGAAAACTAAATGCAGTCTGGTATGTTCATTTTTCTGGCATGGTGGCTTGGCAAAGAGTGAGTACTCCAGAAATGCTAGCTGGTCCGAACATCCTTTTGCCTCAGCCCCAGACTCAAACTTCTAGGGGCTCAAACAGATGGGAGACATAGTACACCCTCCCAGTGGGTCTGCTAAGCCTTACTTCCCTACCTGCTCTGGGCCTTCTCTGAGGGCCCCATGTATAGGTTAGCCAGGCCCCTGAACTGACCACAAGACTTGCAGTTTGACCTGCCTCTGTGGTGAGTCAGGTGACTTAAACCACAGCCACCACCACCTCCCCTGGCGTGATCATGCAAGCAAGAATCATCCATACTTATCCCTCAACACAGCAGAGACCCAAGGAATGGCATGGAAAAGCTAATCAGTGGTGCCAGTTCCCTTTGTAAAGAAGTATCCTCAAATCATTTAAGACTCTGAGGCTGGGAGGGATCCTCACTCAGTATGTCCTAATGATTGTCCTTACTCATTGCCCTTCTTGTTTGTCTCACAGTAGAGGAATTTTCAGGCTGCCTAGAGACAGAGGGGAGCCCATTCGCTGAGAGCCTACTGTACACTAGACCCCTTGTCACCCTATCGTAGCCGGCCACCCCACCCTGGACACGCTACACTCAACCCGCCTAGGGCAAGAGGGCAGGAGTGTTGCTCTAAGAACCTTCTGAAGAGTAGCTTCCTTACCTCTCTGCTGTCCTGTCTTTGGTGACCTCCTGAACCTCAGGGTCAGGAAGATCCAGCTTTACACATTGCGGTTTCCAGTGTTTGCATTTCTCATTCCACTTAGTTCAGAGAGCAGCTCTTGTGGTGGGTATGTTTATCTCCATTTTGAAGATGAGGTAAACAAAAACACCAGTGGATTATTCAGTCCGAGAGCCCTGGAGCCTAGACATAAACCCTAGTTCCGAGGCTCAGGGTTCACAACCCCCCATAATGCCTGCATACCCTTGCTGTGTCCTTCCTCATATCCTACCTCAAGTAGGCATTCAAACAATACTATTGGAGCATCTATTATGTATAAACACTAGCTCATGGGCCTTGGGAGATGTAAAGGATGGTGCAAGGGTCCTTTCCTCAGGATCCTCAGGTATCTGCAAGGGCTGTGCTTGCCTCGCTGTGCACCCTCTCCCAGAGGCCTGGCTGTGCAGCTGGGACAGAGAAGACCAGACTTCATGGGCTCCAGCCCCAACCCTACAGCCTGCTCCCTTATCTCTAAAATGGAGACATTGATAATCCTGGGCCCCGCTTTACAGGATTAAGGGGCACATTTGGTGAGATAACACGTGTGAAAGCATTTGGGAAGCAAATGGAGGGGTCAGTGCTCTCTTTCTCCCTGCCCCCTCCCCATCTTATGAGCGGCCTCAGACCCTCAGAAGACATTTCTACGCTAATCACCATTGTCCCCCGACCATATGTCCCTTGACCAGGGCCAGTACAGCTGTGTTCTTTAATTGCTACCCAAAGCCTACACCCGCCTCTCCATCAATTACAGATGTTACATATGTGATGACAGGTTAAAGTACAACCCTCTCCCCATTAAAAAAAAAAGCACATAGGATGAAGCAGGACTTGAGAGACAGAACCCCAAATCCACAGGTTATATCCTAGGAACTGGAGGCCTGGTACAGCCCTTCAGGTGGAGAAAAAAATTGCCAGGAACTTTCATATGATCTTGATTACCGTCCCAACAGGTAGGGGAGTGATAGTTAGGGGGGCGCACAGTACCCTGAGGACATCTTCTCACAGCTGTGGTTTCTTCAAGGAAGAATTTGACTTCAGAGGTTTTCAGGTTTGCCCTTCACAAGGTCAATTGTGGGCTTTGGTCCTAGTGCACAGTAGGCTCTCAGCAAATGGGCTCCCCTCTGTCTCTGGGCAGCCTGAAAATTCCTCTATCGTGAGACAAACGAGAAGGGCAACGGGTAAGGACAGTCATTAGGACATGCTGAGTGAGGATCCCTCCCAGCCTCAGAGTCTTAAATGATTTGAGGATACGTCTTTACAAGCCATAAGTAAGCACCAAGCAGAAGAGAATTTCAAATTCTGAGTGTTCCCGAGGCTTGTGTTTGTTGTGAAGGCGCAGTCCCTTCGGCCCCACTCCCTTCCGAGCCCGGCCTCCCACAGCCTCCCTCACACACTATGGAACTGAGATCAGCGAGGTACAAGAAACCATCTTTCCCTCCCTGGTCTATGACACGCCCCTGCCAGTCTGGGAGCCATTACCTCTTCCAGATGTGGAAGAATTTCAGGGCTAATCACCCCTGGTTCTGCTGGGATCCCTCTCCAAGGGACAGCAGGTCTTTTTATTTAATCCTCATGACAGTCACTAACAATCGAGAAGAAAGTGGGAGATGCGGAGAAGAGAGCTAAGAGAGCTGCCAAGAGACACCGTGAGCTGCTCTTAATTCCAGCTCTACATTCTTAGGTCTGAAAAACACTGAAATATGTCTCTCCTCCCTCCCCCTTACTTCCTACAGGAAGAATTTTGTACAAAATAACATTGCAATTCCCAGAGCTCCATTCCTTAGCTACCCCTCTGCAGATGTGGGCCCACCTACTCCTCCCCCCATCCCGTTTTCTCCATCACGGCCTCCTGCCTCCCGGCCTACCTTCCTGGAAGACATTCTTGACACTGTCATTAAACAGCTGCCAGCAACACCTGCTGGCACTTCTCCGTTATAAGGACACCAAACTAACTTTAAAAAGAAAGGATACTAAACAAAACAAGAAAGGCTCTAGCAGGTGTAGGTGTGGGGTTGAGCTTTTTTTTTTTTCCTGTTTTGTCAAATTACATTTTCTGCATTTCTCTGTTGACTCTCCTGTTCCTTTGCGTTTTCCACTCTCTGCTTGTGAATACTCTCTTCCAACTCCCACTTTGAAAATCAAGAAAAGAAAACCTGTTTGGGGATTTGATTTGATGTCAACATGTGGCTAAGGATCTTAATACCTCCAAGGAGACTTGCAGGGGCTATCTCCACCCACCCCAGCCTTTAAGAGTGGAGGGAGGAGGGAAGGTGGAAGAACCAGTCTTTCCTTCCTGTCTTCCTGGGCCTCCTTCCAAGAAATGCTGATGCAGGGCGATGAAGATAGCATTCTTAGAGCCTGGGCATAATGGTAATAACTCCCTCAGAAAGTCCTTACCCAAGTGACTTTTCCAGCCCTCACTGGTACCCTGAGGTCTCTCCTGTTTATCCAAGCAACCTCATGAGGAGCCCAGCCACGACATTGCTTATTGCCCAAGTGGTTTCCAAGCCTTGACAGATGCCTACTCAGCACGACCCCATCCTGCCCACAGAGTTGTAACCCCCTCAGAAACCACCAGCACCCCACTCTTGCCCATGCCACCCCTAAGTGCCATGGGGTCCCACGGCCTGCTCACTTCCTCCTGCTGCCAGCTGGAGCTCCGCTGCAAAGCCTCTATATTTCTTAAGTGATAGGTTGAAAGCAGTGGATTCTTTTGCTTTCAGACAAAGGCCAACGAGGACTAAAGTGGCTACTTCGGGAAACCAAGTTTTATTTCGTGATTGCTGGGGGCTGGGAGCTGGTGTGGCCTGGAGGGGTTAGTTACTGGAAGCAGGGTTCACGGAGCTTTGCAGAGGTCAACCTGAAGCTGGAACGATCAAACTGATGACTCCACTGGTTTTCTATTGTGTCATGGAAAAGGCTTCGAGGGAATTCTTGCCAAGTCTTTAGAAGAAAAGATATATATAGCTAAAGATGTGTATATTTATAGAGAGATATACGGATATATTTATGCCAGTCGTGCCAATTAGCTCTGCAGGGAGGAGGAGGGGCCTCTGGAAGGAGGGTAGAGCCCCAGGATCTCCCTGCAGCTCTTTCGGGCCCTTGGGAGAGGAAATAGTATCATGGAAAACACCGGGATCCTTGGCCTTAATCACCCGGGACTCCAGCTCCTGGATGCAGTGAAGAACTTCCTAATGGAGGCCATGCCTCTCAGCCCAGAGTTTCCCTTTGGACTCTTCAGGTGGGTCCCTGAGGGCCAGAGGACATCGTGGAAGGAAATCTTCCTGGGGGTCTGTGGTCCCCGAGTAACGCAGTCTTCAGAGCAGAGGGTGAGAGGCAAGTCCCTGCGGGCAAGTGTAGGGGTGCCGAAGGGGAGTCAGGCGGCCTGAGGGCTTCCCACCCCCAACAAGGGAAGGCATGCCTCCGAATTCATGTGCTTTCCCCGTGGAAACAAAGCTTAACTGGACTATTGGTGTTAGAGGGGCCCAGACCCTGGTGTTAGAGGCACTGGGAGGCTTGCCTTCTTAGCTGGGACCATCTGCTGGCCCCCTTGCAGCCTGGAGGAACAGCTGAAGCTTCCGGAGAGATTGGGCTAAAGATTCTTTCCACAGATCTCCGTAGAATTACATGGTATATGTGGTGCGTATGTGTGTGTTTGTGTGTATGTGCCTGCATGCATGTGTGGTATAGTGTGATATGCACGTGCTGTGTATGTTTATGTGTGTGGTGCCAGTGCATGCGTGTGCGGCGTGTGTGAATGTGTGTGGTGTGTGTTTGTGTGTGTGCTTACATACATGTGGGGGTGTGGTATATATGCACCACATGTGTGCTTGTGGGGAGGGGTGCATGCTCATGTGCGCGTGTGTTCTTCCTGACTTCTCTCCATGCAGGGACCTCCCAGAGTGGGTAAAGCATTCAGACCATGAATGAGTTGGGTGGGAGGCTTAGCTGGGCGTATTCAGTAGCTGGCTCTTTATCTCTCATTCCATCTCCATCAAGTCAACAGTTTTCTAAATTGACTGAAGCATAACCACTTGCCTCATCCCCAGCCTGTGTCCCCATCCCCATTCTTGCTACACCCGCCCCAGTGGAGGCCAGGGGGTGTGAGAGTGAGTCATCTAATGACACTACAGCCACTTAACCTGGGATTGCCCTGGTATACCTTCCTTGAAGGTTCTGAAGCTGAAAGCAGGGGTGGGGACCGGAGGTAGGATATTATTGCAAAACCCGTTTGGCCTAGCTGCCGCCTGAATTCCTCTCCGCTGTAGACAGCCACCCCTCCTCCCCAGGCAAACTGAATAGCTTAGCATCAGCAAAGAGGCTCCAGGTCTAAAGAAAGCATACAGGTTGCCAAAATGAACATAATTGTTGTGACATTCTTACATCTCCCTTCCCTCCACCCCATCCCACCCCACACCCATCCTTAGGGCCAACCATTCCCTCATGCCAAAGGAGCAGGCTAGCGTGTGAACATCTGAAGAAATCAAGAATGAACGTAAGACTCAAGCCTGAACTTTCTCAGAACAGCAGCGTCCAAAATAACTTTCTGTGATGATGGGAACATTTTATATCTGTGTTGTCCAGCACAGTAGCCACTAGTGGCTATCGACAGACTGAAATATGTTAGTGCACCTGAGGAACTGAATTTCTCATTTTACTTAATGTAAATGGAAATAGCTACATGCGGCCAGTGGCTACTGTACTGGATGGTGCGGTTCTAGAACATGAAGTAGAAACAACTTGGAGTCTAGGATGTGGGTAAAGTCTAAAGGAGCGTCCTCCCTCTCTCAGTCGCAGTTGAAAAGGGTAAGATTTGTGAGATGCCTCCGTGAAGTTTATTTTCCATCTGCCCCAGAGCGCGCCAAATTCCCACCTAAAGCACCAGACAGCCCTCTTTCTGTGATCTGTTCCCCGGACAAAAGAACTGAGGGATGGAGCCAGCAGGATGGGGCCCAGCCCTCCCTTGAGACCCACCCTGGCCCTCCTCTGCACCTGGTGGCTCCGTATCCGCAGCCCGGACCCCTGGCAGGAGGCAGCGGCCGTGGGGGCACCTCACCAAGTGGTGCTGCAGCTGCAGACACCTGCTCTCCCTCCGTCTCTGCCCCTTCATTTCTTTTCTGTCAGCAGCCCCTCTCGGCCGCTGACCATCACCAGAGTTAGAGAGGCCCCGCAGGCCTCTTCTCTGCCTCCCTCGGCTGCCATCCCCTGCTGAGGAAGGTGAAGGGGGAAGGAGGAAAAGAAAGACAGGAAGGCAGAATGAGGGTGAAATGAAATGTCAGTGACATTCAAGAAGGTGACTTCATAGGACTCGCACTGCCCTCCCTCCGGATTCAGGACGAACCTTGCCTGGTTCATGAGCCATTGGTGACTTCTCCCCTGTCTGAGCTGTCAAACCCTGGTGCCCTCCCACCCCAACTTCCCTCCCGTGCAAAAAAAAACACATGTGCCTCTTCCAGACCATGGCGGGTCCATCTGTGACCTTTATTCTTCTGACCTCACCCCTGGAGGGGGAGGGAGCCCCAGAAGAGCTTTCACTCCCTACCCTGGACTGGAAAATTCCACCACCCTCCCTGACTTCAACCTTCCCAGTTCCTCCGGGCACCCAGGAGGAAGAGAGGAAAGCTCTCTTTCTGAGCCACGAGGCTGGCAGCCCAGGCTGGATTCCACAGGTGGAGAAAGCACACAGGGGGGAAAGTGTTCCTTCATTTGAGCCTGGCCCCTTGGCCCCTGATGGCTCCCCAGACAGGGAGGTGAAGCTGCAGTTCACCCGGTGGCCCAGCAGCCAGATTCTTCCCAGAGAGGGCAGGACCCTCCCAGGATGGATGAGAACCCAGGCCTCCTGGCCACAAACCCCTCTTCCACCGCTCTGTTGTAAGGCAGCTAGCTCTTCCAGGCCCTTTCCTTTCTCATAACTGCAGAGGACAGTGACCGACCAACAGAATAAATCAAGATACGCCTCAAGAGTTTCCCCATCTGCAAAATGGGGAGACGGCATTGTAAAGCCCTTCTAGAACCAGCATTCCATGAATGTAACTTCCCAAAAACTTCACTCATGTGGGCCGAACAAGGCTATGTTCTGTTAGCTATGGAACAGAACATAGAACATTTCCATAGCTATTTCTGTTAGCTATGGAAATGCAGCAAAATCCCCTTGAGGTTTTTGGACGGTTTTGGAGGAGAGGTGAGCCAGGTCCTCACGTCCCTGGCAGAGTTTGGGTCACTTCCTGCCTCTCACGGCCTGCACTTTGGAGCGAGCTGAGGGCTGAGCTGGGCTGAACAGGCCATGATGGCAGAGAGAAGACAGACATTGAGTAAATTAGCATTTGTCAAACAGCTGTAACAGGGAGGAGTTACCATGAGATCATAGAAAGAACTTTCTAAAGCAGCTGAGTTCTCAGGGAAAATGGAGCGTTTCTTTTCCTAGCAAAAATGTCCAAATAAGAATGTTGGAGGGGTACATTGGCGTCTTGAAAGTTATTTTTCAGGATTCAGGGCATGATTGAAAAATAGGCATTCCCCACCGCTTTATCTATTCACCACCACTTCCTACCTCCAGGGCCTGTCCCCCCTTCCCAGGCCCCCGGGGGCCTGGAATACAGATGGTGGGAAGACATGGGCTCTAGAAGGAGGGGTCCCACCAGAGAGCAGGGGTGAAATTCCCCTCCCAGCCCCTCACTGACTTCTGACCTCTGCACCTTTCTTGCTAGTGATCCCTAAATTACTGAGCTGTCTAGCCCTCTCTTGGGGTGGAGGGGAGGCAATCAGGGCTGACGGGAGGCGGAGCAGAGAAAGGATGAGGTGAAGGTCAGGGGTCTTTTCACAGTATGTTTTGGCAAAGGAGGCCTGTGGAGCAGCCAGTGGGATCGGACTTTCATCCTTCCCGAAATGCCCGGACTCAGAAAACAAAGGCTGTCACTCGAGCAGTGATTTGGAGCCTGTGCTTGGGGGACCAGGACACCCCCCTCAGAGTTCAGCTACCTGGGGGCAGGGGGGAATTGGATGGCAGCCCCCTCTCCTCGAGGGGCTGCTCAGGACAAAGGCCGGGCTCATTCTGGCTGGCCTGGGTGAGGACACATGTGAATACAGCGGTCCTCGGAGCCCCAGCCAGGATGGGTGCCCTGCAACATCGCCGCACTGCTCCAGAGAACCACGCGAGATAGTCTGTCTCCTGGGCAGGCGAATGAAGGTCTAAAAGAAAGGGGGAAGCCGCAGGCTCGGGGCCTGGAGGCTGGAGATTGCCTGCTGAGTGAGTGCTGGGGGCCTTGGAATGCTGGGAGCCTGGGGCTCCAGGGGAGGCCCCTTTGTCCTTTCTCGAACCTGGGCAGAAGGGAGACATGAAAAGCTTGAACTGACCAAGGCCATAGTTATTCTTTGCCCTGATGCTCCCACCCTCTTTCCCAGACCCCCAGCCTAAGTGTCCCCACTCCCTTTGGCTGCTTTGAGGTGGGGCAGGAACGCAGACAATGAGCTGATCTTAACTGGAGCTAAGTCTCCAAAGGCTCAGTCCATGATGCCATGCGGCCTGGGTCTCCATGCTTTGTCCACCACTTGCTAGCTGTGTGACTCTGTGACTCTCCATGTCCTCCTCCTTGGGCTGCGGATGATAACCGTGCCTCCCACATGCCTGATCCACAGGACGTATTCATCAGGGCTCACTAGCTCTGTCTTGTTCTGCTTGCCAGCTCCCTTCCCTGTAGCACATAGGGACAGTCCATCCCCAGGCAGCCACAGCCTTTGCTCTGCCTCCCCTGCCCCAGCCTCCCCGGCACGGGGGTGCCGGCCCCCACCCCCGAGCCAGGCCCTCTCCCTCTGCCCAATGCAGAGGCGTTTCCTCTGTTGACAGCTTGAAGACAGGTCATTTTTCTTCTCTTCCCATATAATGGCCTTTACTCCCCCACCTACCACCCCCTTTTCAAGCCTTAATGACTTTAACATACACACAGTTCTTTAAAACAAAAAAAATACAAGCCCCCAGTGAACCGCTCCAAACCTCTTGTAGTGGAGGAGAAACAGCCCAAGCACATGTTCACAAGTCACTGCTTGTGATGACAGGGGGCCTTGTGCTAATTTCCTCCTGTGTTTGAAGCTGAGCGTGGGGGCAGGGTGGCGGGCAGCAAGAGGGAAGAGACAGAGGACTTGGGTATTTGGTTGCTCCCTTTGATCCTTTCAGAAACACTATAGCATTTAGGGAAAAAATTTCATCCCGGGAAATATTGAGGAATAAGAAACATGGGTTGGGTGTGTGGCGGGGCTATTGTGGAAGGAATGCTACCAGGTGACCTTTTCTCTCCTTCAAATCCTGACTCTGCTCTGTCTTGTATCTCTGGGCAAGGGGGTGGAGGAGACGGTCTCTACGGAGAGGCTCTAGCTCTGAGTATTTATGGATCTGCCGAAGCCCCTGCCCTAGCCTGCATGGCTCCCGCCTCCAGTTTCCCCCTGTGGTTGTCTGAGCAACATGGAGGCCAGCAGAGCCCAGGGCCCAGGGCCCTCATCTTCTCAATGCAGGCTGCATGCAGGGAGAACCTCTCCCGTGCCTCCTCAGGGCTGGGCCTCGTCTGCAAACTGGGGTATGGAAGGTGGGTACCACCTGCCTCTTGGCTGTTTCCCCAGCCCCTCACCTGTGCAGAAATAGGCAGATCCCTCTGCCAGGAGGAGGGAGTTGCCCGACGGGAGGGAGGCCCCAGCAGAAGGGGTGAGGGGAGACGAAGGGCGAGGAGCCCCCAGCTGCACCCCCTGGCATGGAAATGGAGCTGGCTGGGATCCAGGTTTTCTTCCAAATCAGAAGCAAATGCACAAAAGCTGCAACCTTACCCCTTGACCGAAGACGGGAAAATGCCCGTCTGACCTCACGTTATTAATGCTATTATCATCATTATTGGTAATATTACCATCATCATCCTGTAATTTGCCAGTTTCAATGGTGAGGAGGCTTGGGCCTCCCTTGGGCTTTCATGTGAAGAGAAAATGAGCTGTGGCAGCCTCCCAGCCTCTCTCCTCCCACTACCACCCACAGGGTCTCTCCTCCTGTCCTGTCTCCAGGGACTCTCCCTGTCCCACACCCAGAATGCCTTCATCCTTGGGGGCGGGAGGGGGATGCTGTGTGGCAGGACTAGATGCCAGGGCTGGAGGGAGGCCTCTAGGATATTGGGCAGCACATGTCCTTCTTCCAAACAAGACAAAGACTTTAATCCTAACAAGTGGGTCTCAGACCTGGGCATTCATCAGAATCACCTGGAGAGCATGTTAGAATACAGATCACTGGGCCCCACCTGCAGAAGTTCGGGTTTAATGGATATGGGATGGGGCCTGAGAATGTGCATTTCCCAGTTGCTGATTTTGCAAGTTCCCAGGTCAGGCTGATGCTCTTGGTCTGGGGAGCACACTTTGCAAACCACTGCCCCAAATCATCCTAAACTGGGTTTGTTTAAGGGGTGGGTCCCTGAACTCCCCTCTTCCTCTCATCCTTATGGATACAGGTATTTCCATTGTGCCTCATTCAACACTCTCAAGAGTGGGTTCCCGGCCAGGGGGCCAAGGGACCAGGTGCAGTGTGAGGTAAGGGAGTGCTGCTAGTTCTCGCACAGACAAACCCCTTGGACAGGAGGCCGAGGCAGGCAACACCCCCATTCCCACCCACTGAAGATTTATTCCTTCATTTGGCATCTCAGGCCTTCCTCAGGGGGAGGCTGGGGCCAGCCTGACTCACGCTGCAAACCTTTGTGGGGAACGCTGGGCCCCTGCCAAGATCTCCTCCCTCATTCTTCTCCACCTGTTCCTCTAGCTGAGCTATAGGCCCCAGCAGAGTGACAATCTCCCTGTACACACTGTCCCCACACCCGTGAGAGAACAGGCACCCAAGGTGCACATTGTGTGTGCTAATTCTCAACGTGAGGCTCCCACAAGTCTGTGCTGTGGCTTTCCCCTCCCCTCTGCTCCAGAGATCTCAGGGATCCTCCTCCAAAAGCAGGGCCCTGGGAGCATGGCTTTTTCTGTGTCATCGCTCTGGTACCACTACTGCGCAGGGAAAGGAGGAACGCATAGGAATTGACACTTGCTGAGCTCCTACTGCTTGGCTGAGACCATGCTGGGTTCATTGCATGGCGTCTCCTGTCAGCAGCAGTGTCGTCTGCCTGACACGCACGCATTCCAGTCCTCAGGGTATGGCCCCAAACCTGTTTGGCAGCAACAGATTTGAAATCTCAGAGCATGCACTCCACCCAGATCATAAGACCCCAGCAAAGTCTAGCCCAGTGGTTCTCAAACTTGAGTGTACATCAGAACCATCTGAGAGCCTGTCAAACACACACTGCTGGGCCCCAGCCCCGGGGTTTCCAGTTCAGGATCCATGGGCTGCGGTGAGGACTGACAATTTGCATGTCTAACAAGTTCCCAGGTGGGGCTGATGCTGCTTGTCCAGGGACACACTTTGAGAACCACTGTACTAGTTATGAAGCCTATTGATTAGGCTTTTGCTGGCTGTGATTCCATGTTATACTCCATCAGAACTTGATTTCCACTGCTACACCACATGACACTCTTTCTGAATTCTCAGGTGACCAGCTTGCTAATACCATGGTGTTTTTTCATTCTTTCAAAAGATAATAATCATTACAGTAAACACTTCCATAGTGCTTACGAAGCAGCAGTGTCCTAAGCTTTGCACATATTAAATCTTTTAACCCTCATAATGATGCTATGATGCTGTAATGATTACCACCATTTTAAAAATGAGGCAACTGAGGCACAGAGAAGTTAATCAGAGGCAGAGCAGGGATTCAAACCTGGTCAGGCAGTATAGTTCTAGAATCTGTACTCCTAACCAATCTTCAACTCGCTGTCTGTGGTAATAGGCACTGTGTTGGACATGGGGTAGGTGAGAAATACACAGATGAATACATTTTGCCTTATGTTAACAAACGAATGCCGTAGGATAATATCAAGAAAGAATATGCTGCCCTGGCTGGTGTAGCTCAGTGGATTGAGCGCAGGCCTGTGAACCCAAGGGTCGCCAGTTCAATTCCCAGTCAGGGTACATGCTTGGGTTGCAGGCCAGGTCCCCCCGACACCCACTGCGGGGCACATGAGAGGCAACCACACATTGATGTTTCTCTCCCTCCTTTTCCCTCTCTCTAAAAATAAATAAGTTTTTAAAAATATTAAAAATATATATGCACCAAGTGCTGAGGGCCTAAGGCAGAGAGAATGAATGGCTCAGCTCGGGAAAGTTGGAGAAGGTATCAAAGAACAGTGGGGCATTTGAGCTTGACGTATAAGGAGTTTTAAGCTGGAGAAAAGGCTAACGGCCACTCCTCAGCAGCAGCCAAAAGAGTCTGTGCAAAGACACTGCAAGCACAGGGACTGTGAGTGGCTCTCGGCTTGAGGACTGAGAGTATGAGGAGAAAGGGAGTAGATGGAGTGGGCAGGCTTCTGCAGGGGCAGGCTGGGGCCAGGTGGTGAGCCATGAATGCTATGCTCAAGGTTTGTACTTTTGGCAACCAAGGGGGATCCATTTAAGGTCTGTGATCAAGTCAGGGACATAAAATGTAGCTGGGAAAGATAACTCCAGGCTTTAGCCTTTGATCCAGCATGAGCTAACCTCCACTGGCTTCCTCAATGACCTACATCCCCTTGAATAAAAGCACTCTCTCCCTGGCACTCTCTCTCTGCCCGGACAACATCCCTTGATTGTGTTTCCCACTTTGGGACTCTTTCTAATTGACCTTTCCCATCCTTCATAAGGTTTTCCAACCTGTATCAACCTAATTCTGACCTTCTCACTCATGGCCCCATGACTCCAAGTCATGCTGATATAGATCGAGCCTACAAACCTGTGCTTAGGATGACCAAGGCTCCTGTTATGTCAGGTAAGGGTGCCTTTGGATACATGCAGAATTAAAGAACTGTAGTGATCACAGGCCTCCCTCCTGCCCATTCCCATGGAAATCGATGAACCCCAGAGTTAATTACCGGCCATGAGGACCCTCCACTGCCTTTAAAAGGCTTTGCCTGGTCTATCACCAGGCTCCCGTCATCATCAGCATCCTTCAACCTCTGTTTCCTTACCTATGAAATGGTGGTAAGTCCTCACCCACTTATCTGATCGAGTTTGTGTGACCTTAAATAGAAACTGACTTTGAAAGCATTTTGTAAACTGTGAGGCAACAGATTAATATGAGCTAGAGGAGGGTACGTAAGGCTGGTTGCTTCAGTCAGGAACCAAATTGAGCGATCCATCAATTCACTTCAAACAAAAGCCCAAGATACCACTCAATGGGAGTCTGACCCATGTCCAACCCTATAACCATGTCAATGAGTCCCTAGGTACTTTTTAACTATCTTTTGAACTGTAGGGTCTTCCATCTCAAACTGTCAGGTGTTCTTAAGCATTCTCTTAAAAAGACTGCCTTTCTTGTACCCTTTCTCCAGGCTGATTCTGCCCCCCCCTCCTCCAGGACCTCCAGTTGTAGCTCCCACCCCCCACTGGGACAGTGGATAACCTTTCCAGATTTCCAGCCCATTCCCCAGGAGACCAGTTAGTACTGGTATGAAGCCAGCTGGATGCAGAGCTCCCAGCAGAGTACATAACAAAGCAGGAAGATATAGACCTCTCAGGATGCGTAGAATTTTAAGAGATACAAGCAAAGCTAGGCCTTGCCCACCCTAATAGGATCTTTCAGGGTTCATTTTACCTCTCTCTTTGCCTTCAAGCCGGTAACCTCAAATCTTTCCTACTTGGATCCTAGACCCCTCGTGTCTCCCATTCAGAGGACTCCTGGGTGGCAGACATGACAGCCCCAGGGGGTCCAGTGGAGGAGAAAGGAGGCATGGATCCCCCGAAGGAATGGCTCCACTTGCCCAGTGACTGGCTGTATTCCATACTTGAGCCCACACTGCACTGTCTGTCAGGGGCTGAGCTGAGAGAGTGGACCTGGGTGGGAGATTCACACTTTGTCCTTGACCTTGCACATCCCCTTCCTCCCCCACACTCACCCCTTAGCCTTCTTTTCCACCTTCCTCCAGTCTAGTTTCTAAGTTGTCTCCAAGTATACAGTCTCCAGGTGTTCAACCCCCTCATCATACACCTCCTCCTAAAGATTTCTGTGGGATCAGCCAGTCTGCTCACTGCTGGTTGGCCAGTGGATATGCCACTGACTTCTGTCTGGGAGTGGTCTGGGAGCTCCCACAGAGTTGCCAGTGCACAAAGTCCAACCACAGCTGGCTCACAGCTGACCCAGCTCCCCCGAAGTTAGCAATTGGCTGGGCCTGGCCAGAGATTCCTAGCACCATGGAAGGGTCAGATCAGCAGGGGCCAAATCCAAGTTTCCTGGCATCCCTGAGACACTGAGGGAAACCAGGAAACTCCAACTTATTTTCTTGAAGGGATTTCTCCTGTGTCCACCACTGTGGTTTTGGAATGTCATCACTTTGCAGCAGTGAACTGGAGGTTTACAAGGGGAGAGGAGGCGTTGGTTCTAGAACAGAGCAGGGCATGTACTGTGGATCGAGTCGTGAAGGAAACTTGAAGCAGAGGAACTGGGCAGAGGCTCAGCAGGAGTGCCTGGCGGTCTCTGTGGTCCTCTCATAGTAGCCAGTTTAACAGGAGGCGTGGAAACACCCTCCACTTCTCACTCTGACAGCATCGCTGGGCCGGCCAGTTTAGGTGAACTGCCTTTCTTACCTGCCGCGGATGCCCTTCCCAGCCACCTTCCCTTCATTTCATCTTTTTTTCCTCACCACCTCCCCCTGCCTCCAGCTGTCTCCGTATGGTCTGCACATCTGGCTGATGACCATCCAGAGAGGTTGACAACGCCTTTGTCCAGTCCCTCTTTCAGCACTCAGCAGCCCTTACCTCCTCCCACCCCACCCTCTGAGTCTCCTTATGACTCTACCATCTGTGTTCTTTGCTGCCTCCCCCAGGCGCCCTGCAAGAATAGAATAGGAATACAGGCTCTCCGAAGAATTATCCCTTCTCTCCCCATCCCCTAGCGCCACACAACACCCTTGTCAAGTCCCTGTTCCCCTCCTTCCTACATCTGGAAGCCTGTCTCACTGACAGAAACTGAGGCTCAGCGGTGGGCAAGGCCTCTCCGTGACCGGGCAGGCCCTAGACACATTTATAGGGCCCGTCTTCATCCTGCCTCTGAGCGTCCAGCCTCTGACCCCACTACCCCCCTCAGAGGGCATTGGCATAAGGGAGAAGACCTACTCACTTCATTTGTTCCCAAGGCTCTGAATCCTTGAGCCCCTCATTCCGTCTCTGGTGTGGGTTTGTGCCTGCATGTCTACGTGCATGCATGCACATGCATGCCCGTATGCACATATCATGCCTTGGCATCCGGGTGCTTAGGCAGCATTCCCCGGTGGGGCAGAGGAAATGAAAATTGAGCAGACTGCAACAGCAGATGTTTCTGGGAGCTCTTCTTTCTGGCTCAGGGCTGCCCATCCCTCTGGAGGTCAGGCCCATAATGAGAGGATTAATTTTAGCTCCCCTCCGTCTCATCCCCAGTATGGCTGGCTAATGCCAATTCAGCCGGTAGCATGTCCATTGGCAAATCCCCTACCCACCCTTGAGATGGGCTTAGCATATGCACATAGGCCCAGAACTGGAGCTGCCTGGAACCAGAGCCTCGGCCCCAAATCTTAGCCAGATATGACAGCTTCATACAAAGGAACAACCCTTTGTCCTAGTGCAGACAGATCAGAGTGGGAAGAGGGCTGGGTGGGGGCTGTGTGTGAATCCTGGCTTTGGCATGTGCCCGCTGTGTGAGCTTGAGAACTTGACTCAAGTTATCTGAGCTTCGCTTTTCCTCATTTTTTAATGAGCATGATAACACAGGACTCACAGGACTTGTTCAAGGATTAAATATAATAACATATTCACATGTAGTACGCGTTCCGCTAATGCTCGTTAAGTCTGAATCTAAACGGTGCTAGAAACACACACAGACTTCTCAGAGCCCTCACAAAGGCTCATGAATTGAACCCAACACCCAGAGCTCAGGAGCAGTGGCAGCAGTAGCACGAGACAATAATCGAATGTTTTTGGTACCAGGGTGTATTCTCTGTTCTGTACGTGTATTAACTCATAATCCTGCACCATCTCATGTTTCAAATGAGGACATTTAGCTCCTGGAGATCAGGTCCTTCACCCCAGGTCATGCGGCTCCAGGAATCAACCCTAAAGAGAAGGGATCTAGGCTTCACCTTCAACCACTGCCCTCCACTACCTTCAGATGTGCCAGAGAGGCAGCTACAGCCCAGAGAGGGCAGGGACTTGCTCAGGGTCACCCAGCTGTCAGCCTCCTTCCTCGGCCAGGGCTCTTCCCATGGCATCAGGCTGATTGGCCACATTCTTTAGGAGGTGCTGCAGGAACCCATCTTCTGCAGCCAGCTGGTCCCAGAGCAACTCAGTTACCCCCTCGTCCTCCACTACTCTAGAAAGTGTCTTCTGGACACAAAAGGCAGCTTCATGCAGCCTTCTAAGGGGAGTCCAGGTAAGGCTGGGGCCCTCCCAGCCCACCCTTCTGCACAGATAGGCAGTGGACTCCATACTCTCTGAGGACACAGTGAGGTCAGCTCCCTCTGCCCTTCAGGTTCCTTTGGCAAGAAAGGACAGCTTCCTTGGGACACTTGTCACCCAAGAGCACCAAAGCCCTGCTCCCCAGCAGTGAGATAAGTGTCAGGGCATGTGTTCTGCTCGCCCCGCCCAGGCTGAGCTCAGACCCTGTGCGCCCCTGTAGACGGGGGCAGTGCTGTGGGCATGTCTGGGAGGCAGAGGCGTCAGAAATGGAGGAAGAGGGGGCAGCAGTAAGTTGTAGGTTCTTGGGAGGTATTTTTAAGGCAGTGACAAACTGGTGAGCTAGAAATAGGGGAAAGAATAGAACATACCCTTCCACAAGGGAAAATCCAGGTATCCCAGACCTTTCATAATATGATTCCTCCTATCTTTCCTATGATTATGAGGAGGGACCCCCAAAATCCAGAATTATCTTTGGGAGGGTGGGGCCCTTGTAGTACAGGTTTTCCCCGATACAGAGTGTTCCAGGAACCCATCTGTATCGGTGTACCAGCAGGTGTTGTTGTGAGAGGCTGTGTTCCGCTTCAGTGAATTTTTGTGAAGACTCTTCCAGTGCGTTTGCCCATTCCGTGATGGGTGACTTATGAGCATACCTGCCCACACTGTGCTGAGTGTTCAGCAGTTTTTGACTAACCCCCATGCCCGACCCTCCCTGGACTCCCCACCTCGCCCTGAGCAAATTTTGTTTGTTTGTTTCCCTGGATGAAAAAGTCCTCAAAGGAAAATGTTTTGCCAATGTGGAAGAGGTGAAACAAACAAACAAACAAACAAGAAATGGCACTAGCACTCAAAGGCATCAAAATCAGCAAGTTCAAAAACCGTTTTAAGCAGTGGAAAAAACATCGCGATAGGTATATTGCATCCAATGGAGAATACCTTGAAGGTGACTGAAGTTTAAACTTGTAACAGTAAATAATTTTTTATAAATAAATTCCGGGGTATTTTGGGGTCCCCCCTCCTATACTTCCTTCAGCCAAAAAGTGTTAACCTCATGAGTGAGCTGAAGCTCCAAACAGTAGCTCTCACATAGGTCTGTGCCTCTCCTTCAGAGCCTCTGCTCATAATGCTAATGCTACTATTTACTGAGCACCTACTGTGTGCCAGGCCCTGCGCTTCGTGCTTCCCATGCATTTTCTTATTTAATCCTCACAACACAAATTCCTTTCAGGTTGGAGCTATTATTACTGTCATTTAATAGCTAAAGAAACCTATAATTAAAGAGTAGATGAGGTAATTTAGGCAAGTTTCTTAAACTCTCAGCGCCTCAGTTTTCTCACCTCTAAAACGGGGAACCGGTTCATTATTTTATTTTGAAGACTAAATGAGATAATGCATATAAAACATTTAGAATAGTGTTTGGCCATAATAGGCATTTAGGAAATATTAGCTACAATTATGATTATGATTACCATTAAGTTTGACTGAAAGCGCCCACCCCATTCCCAGCACACTTCAATCTGACTTGCCCTCTAGGCTCAGGCGGCTTCAATGCCAGTGCACGGTGCCCTCCTCACATCCACCACCCTCCTCTTTCATGTGGACAGTTGGCCTCTTTCCAACTTCGTCGAGTACCAAGCAAACTTACCTACTTACCTCTAATTTGTGTCCCCTTGTTCCAGCCTGCAGTCAGATCACAGCCCTTCATGAGATGGTGCCCCCATTATAGCACCTCTGGGAATGACACCCCCTTCAGGAAGCCTTCCCCTTTAACCCCAGCCAATCCCCGAATTCCTGCACAACTGTCACCTGTATCTGGCATTTGCTCACTGGCATTACTCCTTGTCATTTTGCTTTTCCTATCTTGTGCTCTTCATTAGCTCCTGGGATTCTCGAAAGCAAGGAGTGTATTTTATTTATCTTTATGCTGCCAGGATATTTATCACTCAGGAGGAGCTTAAAGAATTCATTGGCTGGCATATCATCCAATCATGGTGAACTGTTCATTAAGAACAATTTAGGCTATAAGGCAAAAAGCAGATTATAGTGTAAAATGCCAGCATTCGTCCTATTCCAAAGGCCAAAATAATTCTGGGGTCATAGAATTCCATCATCAAATCTGTTTGACTCTGACCGCACCAGATTTGTTCCTAGTGCTCTTGGCTGAACTAGCCCCTTTATGGGCTATGAGCACCCTCACAGATAGCTCTTGCCTACTAGCCAGCCCCTGACCCTGCCTCCGGCAGGCATCCAGCCTCACAGGGCCTCCTGCTCCCCTGCCTCTGTGGATGGCTGTGCCTCTCCTCCTGGCTATGGGGTTCTGATCTCACCCACCCACTTCCCCTCAGCCTGTCAATCAGGAGGCCCTGGAGATGGTCCCCAGGGCCCATCCCTGTTCTCCCCAGACTCCAGTCACAAATGACTGCTTCAAGGCAGGCTGGTCTTTGCTTAACACTCCTTTCATTTGACTTTGGATGCCAAGAGGAAGATAAATGACACTGTCTCTTTAAGGTAAAAAAGAGGCATTAAAAAGAAGGCCTCTATTATTTTTTTTTTTTTGCCTTTTAAGAGAAAAAAATCCTCCAAGTTATTAGGGGAAAGGAAATTATTTGACTTAAGCTGCCTCTGGCAGTCTGGTGATGCTGAGACAATATACCTGTCATCATCTATCAGGTTTGGAAAACAAAGCCATCTGCATATGGGGAAATGAAGGGGGTGCTGGAGAGTTGAGGAGAGGCGGTGAATATCTAATGAGGAGTGCACAGGACACCCCACAGCTTGTCGGAAAAGACCTTGGAGATCCTGGGTTCAGTGGTTGGCTGTGACCAGAAAAGTCCAGACATTTCAGGAGGGAGTAGTATGTCTGGAATTTTAGAATGTTTAAAATAGTAAAGATTGTAGAGTTCATCCAGTGTAAGGGGATTAAAAAAACTTATGGTCGTGGAAGGGAAGTGACTTGCTCAAAGCCACACTTGACTGGGGCACAGACCAGGGCTGGGATTCAGTTTCCTTGGCATTGTGCTTTCATTCTCTCCTCCGCAGACTGAAGTCCCCTTCTCACCCGCTGCACAAGTTCTTTCTGCCCTTCCTCCTCTCCCACCCCCGAGCCCTGACCCTCCTCTAGCTTCCCTTCCCTTGGGCTTCCCCACATTCTGCCCCTGCACACCCCAGCATAACCTCCAAGTCCAAGTCCCTGCCTCTCAGACTCCTTGGTGCTCTAAGCACCTTGTACACTTGCCCACAAGGCTGGGGCTACTCTTATTTTTCTGGGATAGGGGCTCTGTCTTATTTCCAGACAGGACTAGATGCATCTAAAACATGCTTTTGGATGCAGCACCAGTCTGCCCCGGGACTGGACCCTGCAGCATCCAGTTCACTGTGGGAAACAGAGCAATATGCACAATGAGGTAAAGTTCTACCAGCACACAAGGCTGGTGGTCGAAGACTTTGCCAATCACGTGTAACCCATCTGACCTCTCCCTGTGTCTTGTCGTCACTCCATTAATCTGCACTTGTTTATCAGTTTTTTAGTATGTGTCATGTCTGGGTCTGGAGTGTGTGGCCTGTCGTCCGACTGCCCGCGACTCCCAAAGGTCAGCCCCTTCTTTCTTTCCTCTGGCTGTCTCGTCAGCAGAAAGAGAGAGCACAGTTCAGGGGTAGCGCAGCCTTTACCCTGGCCCAGCTGTCCCACCCCCAGTAACTTGGTCTGGGAGCATCCTCAGGCCAGAGTGAGGACCTCAGGACCCTCTCCAAGGAGTTCACTCTAAAAGCACAAGATGGGCTGATGATCTCTCAGCCTAGGAGAAAACCACTGAAGGGCGGGATCTCTCTTGAAATGAACACAAGGGTAAACTCTAGAGTTCATGATCCTGGAGGAGCCCGGTCTTCTGCCTTGCAGAGGTCACACATCTTGTGCCTGCTGAGACGTTATTTTTCCCCGGTCTCATGTCCTGGTTGACACTGGGACTTAAGGGGATGCCACTCGATGGCCATAGGTAGTAAATTAAGAAGTGTGTGAGGGCCATAAGACTCTCAGAAGCAGTATCTATCATCCTTAAAAACCGCACATACTTTATCTTCTTCTGTGTTTATTTTCCTTTTTCCACAAAATCAAAACTCACCAAGCATTTATCTAGAGCCTGCTGAAGGCATCAGAAAGAGCATTCAACTCAGACCCTGTTTTTATCCCAGGCTAGCTGTTGTGCCTTGGGCAAGGCACTCACCCTCTCTGAGCCTGTTTATTCTTCTGCACGGTGGAGGCGATACACTTGATCACATGGGAATGTTATGAGGATTAAATAAGAGAATGATATTTATTTATTTATTTATTTATTTATTTATTTATTTATTTATTCAGTAAGTATTTCCTGAGCACTGAGTCCATGTGGTCCCTCTTCTAGGGGAAACATATCCATGAACAACACAGACAGGTGTCCGTTGCATGCTAGTGACCTGTTTTAAGTTCAAAGGAGTCCACTCTAAACTGAAACCTGAGTGTAAGGTAGTGGTACCTCTCTATACTCTCTTCCCCTCCTCTGGACGGATGACTCCACTCCCCATCCAGACACACAGCTATGTATGAGGAGGGGAAAGGGAGGGAGAGAAGCACTCACATTTCTCATCAAGTACACCTTGTAACCCTCGCCTGTGATGTCAGTGACCCTGTGCCCACTTTCCATAGAAGAAAACCGAAGCTCCTAAGGTCTTGGTCACTTGCCCTGAGTTTCACAGCACCACCAGACTTTGAACCCAGGCCTTGTGACTCTAAAGCCATGCCCTTCCAGTTCCACCAGTCTGGATTCATATAGCAAGTTCACTTTGTCACTCATCTCAGTATTAATAACACTGGATCCCCAAAGCCACAGAGTAATTCACTGATGGCTTGAGGGGGCACGTGGGAGCAGGGGCAGCACACAGGTGCTGCGCTTATTTGTCAAGTCTGTGTGTGTGTATGTATGGGGGGCGTTCAATGATGGGATCTCAGTGGGGAATTGGTACTTGGGCTGCTAAATAACCACAATTTGTATTAAGCAAAAACATAGTCATTATGCAGCACGTGCAGGCGGCTGCGTCTGACTCGCATTGGAGAAGTGGGAAGCCGATGGCACTTTGGCCTGTGATCTGGCGAGAAGCTTGCACCAGCGTCCTGAGATGTGCTTCTCGGGGCAGGAAGTGGGGAGCGGGTGGTGGAGAAGTGAGAACGGAGGGAAATCGGGGGGCATATGCACCTCAACTTCAGATGGCCTGTGCCTCAGCCCCTCCTACCTCCACGGGCCTCTCATCAGTATGGCCATTAGAGTTCTCATTAACACAAGTAAACGCGCGTCCCAGCGCTGGGCAGGGGACACATGTGTTGATATTTAAGTAATTATATAGTGTGCACTGAGTATATTATGGCTGCTCCAGGGAATGGCAGCTGCAGACAATGAGGTACAATGGAGTACATTCAGAACTACTAGTTAATTAATGCATTAGCGGCTCACATTGCTGTCAGGGGGTATGGGAGAGAGGACACCAGATATTTTCCTGGTGTCCTCCTCTCCCTTGTTTCTCTCTTCCTCCAAGCCCTTTTCCTCCAGAAGCTCCGTGAAATTCTCAGTAGTCAGGGCAGCCCTCCTTAGGAGCTCTGGTCCAAGATTTAGTGAGCAAAGGGGGTTAAAGCTCTGCACCAACATAAGTAAATGAAGCTCAGAAATTACCTGTGGATTTCCTTTGTCTAGTTGATGCCAGTCTCCAGGGACCTAGAGACTCCAAGTGACATTCCATCATAGCCCCAAGCTCTGCTCTCTATTTTGGGAACTCCCTCTCCCATCTGTACTTCCAGACGCAGACTCATGTGCTGAACTGCACAGAATCCCATTGGGCTGGGAACGGAGGGGTTTGAAGTGAGGAGGAAAGAGCGCTGTGTGAGCCCCGATAGGTGCCAGGAGCCGAAGCCAGAGGTTAGGAATCCATCCACTCAGACACTAAACAGGGAGAGCCACTTTCTCCTAAGTTCCTGTGAGCCTGTGCCCTTACCCCCCGTCTACACTGTGCCTGCTTCCTGACTTGAGTTAATTATCATGTCAGTGCATGACGCCCTTACTGTGTGTTCTTTGCAAATCTCATTACTGTGATGCTTTGCACATGTGCTGATGTTCCTTTTCTCATCCCCTGTCCTATAGACTTCATCTCTCATTCTTTTGAACTCCCAGAACATTTTTCAGATCCTTCCGCGTGCATTGTCATTAAGCCTGTGTCACTCCCTCCTGGTACAAGTGGCTGGAGGCAAGACCCAGATCACAGCCAACTCTCTGTGCCGAGCACCACACTCTGCACAGCAGGCATTGGAGTGACATTTGAAGTCTCCACAGATCAGGGATCATGTCCTTGGCCTTTGAAGTCCCTGCTCCCAGCTTAGTGGGCAGAGCCTATTGAGGGTTCGGGCAGCTTTACTTCCAACCAGCCTCAATATCAGCTCTTACGACACCTACCTGAGCCAGACACCTCACCAGGGGAGGGTGCGACTGGGAGTGGTACTTGGGTGACCCACTGCTGGTGCTTCTGTGGGAGTTCCCAATCGATTGAGATTTCTTTTCTTTCTCTTCTGAAATCTTGCCATTTGGGGTTGATTTCTTCCCATGTCGTGTGTTAAATGTGAGAACTGTGATGTGCCCTTATCTTAGGTAGTGTGGATGGGTCCCTTTTCAGGGTGCTCTCTCCTTGGACCATCAGAGTTGGGTCCTGCCCTGTCAATGGGAGTAACTAACCCTCAGTGAACAGAATAAGCAGCTATGGCTGGACGGTAACCCCTACAGAGGACTTTCTGAGCGGGAGGGGAGGACTATCGGAAAAGCATTGACTCAGTTGGCCAGTGGGAACTGTGGAACATTTGTTCTCTTTGGTCAAAAAATGAGACCTAGATCCCCAGCCTACAAAGAGGGTGGAGTCTCACTGGGAAGCGTGGGGGTCCTCTCTCTCCTGGGACTCTGCAGCCCTCAGCTGAGGAAGCAAAGCCACAGCTACAAGCTTTCCTCCAGGTCTCAAGGGATTGAAACAAATGGCCTTGACGGCCACCTGGCACTAGGCTAACCCCAGACCTGGTAGAGGCAGCTGGACCTGTGGGCTTTTAAGACTCATGAAATGAACTGAGGGCTTGCCCTGGGCCGTTGCACGGAGCCCCACGGGTTCTTCCCTGATAGGGGAATTCAGGAAAGCAAAATAGAGGATGCAGGGTGAGTTGTGAACAAGGGATGGGAAAACCCTTAGTCAAGTCCACACTCTGCCACTCTAGATACGTGACCTTGGACAAGTCTCATAAACTCTCAGAGCATTTTTCCCCATATATAAAAATGGGGCGGGTAATAATTCTCACTTCAGGCATGTTGTGAGCATGTGGTGAGGTCCTGTATGTGAAGGCACTTCAGAAGCAATAAAAACAGCCAATAAATGTAGGGCATTGTTATTTCCCCCCATCCAGGACTTGGTTCCTTATCCTGGGTGAAAGAATGTGCGCTGTAAAATGAATCAGAGCTTGGGCACCCAGCACCCCATGCAGAGAGGGCCACCCAGGAAGTCGCTAGCTGTCCAGACCTTATGAAAGAGGCTAAATGAATCCCTCCATCACCACACTCCTTTGCAAATGCAAATTCAAAATTGTGGCCACTTCAAACTGGAGGCAAAAGAGCAGTCTGGCCAGCCCAAGGTCCAGCACCCTGGGTTCCTCTCCTGACTCCTTGTCCCAGAGGCCTCTCATCACCACAGTTCCCATGGCACGGCCCCCACCTAAGCCTCTTTGCTAACAGAGTATTTTTAACCTGCCACCTCCTTCCGATTTGCCGATCTGCAGACAAGGTTCCCCGAGAGATAACAGAATCAACAGAATCCATTAGTGCCGCTAGCTAGCATCAGGCAGTGCCTGCTAAGTAGTCCTGAGGAAGTCCCTCTGAGCGGTGGCGGTGGCGGTGGCATGGAGGAACACGGAGGGTGAGGCAGGCTGGCTCTGGGGCCCAGGAAGGATGCTCTAGTGCAGCCCAGAAAGGAGCTTGCGTTACTTTCTAGGAGTTTTCAAGGATGGTCCCTGACCATGCTCCTTGAGGAAGCCCTGTTACCTCACTTCTGAGAGTGAGGATCAGATGCTCTGTCCTCCCCTTTCCCTCAATGTCCCACAAGGATTTGGTAAGAAAGTATGTCTTAGACAGTGTCTAGAACTGGTCCTCAAAGGATGACACCACCATTAAGTAACAGGTGGTAAACTGGAAGAAGGGGGAAGGCAGACCCACCTGCACTCTCTTACCTTTTGGATTGTGAGGGGCCGGGAACAGAAACTCCCTTGAGAAGCATTCTGGGAAAGGGGAACAAAGCTGTGCACTCCTCCGTGTTACCCCTCCTCAGGCAGATGTTGGTAGTGACGGAGCAGAAGAGTTTGGGGGGCACAGAAAGGGCAGAGGAGTATCCCCTGGGAGGGCTGTCCAGGGAGGGACAGCCGGGGAGGGATATCAGATATCCATTCCACTGGAGCTGCGGGGCTGAAGGTGTCCCCTTGCCACATGCTCTCTAATCCCTCACGCACACACCAGCCCCCTCCTGCTAAGGCCAATTTCCATGCTAAACTGTTCATTATTGCCACCCGGCAAATTGCACGGAAGTGTCAGAATGCATCAGCGTGGGAGCGTGGACAGGTGCACCCGTGGATACATCTCCTCCTGCCCTGCATGCACTGTGCGGGGAGGCACAGGCCCTGGGGAAATGGTGATGAGGAGCCACAGGATGATGCCCAAGGGTGGGAGAAGGGCACTGGCCTAGCGGCAGAGCTCGGTTCACTGAGCAAGTGTTTACTGAACATTGCCATGCCCAGCGCTGGCCTGGTGCTGGGGCGCAGAACTGAACAAGCACAGGGCTGACGGGAAAAGGACACAAGCAAGTAGCAGCTGGTGACCATGTTAAAGAGGTGGACAAGGTTCTACAAGTGGTTGAGAATTTGTGACCAGGCAACCAGAACTGTTGGGGTCGGGCCTGGTGGGGGACTCCGCAAAGGCTTCCTTGAGCAAGTGGTATGTAAGTTGAATAAAAATGCTTCGTCAGCCTCTCTGCACAGTTTAGAACCCCTGCCCCACGCCCCTTGGGGCCACCGTCCACATTCCTCACCAGCCGTTCCAGGCACAGGTGCGCTCCCCTCGACTCCCCCACTCCTCCCCCTTCCTCATTCCCCACACTAGTACTTCTTGTCTCCTCCAGGTGCCCTCACCAGCCCTCCCTTCCCCCAGCCCTAGCTAAGACTTTTATCATGTGCTCCTGAACTTGTGCTAGCTTCTGCCCCACATCCCTCAACTTAGGGTCCATAGCATTTAACCCTTTTAGTGGCTCCCACAACTTTTAAGACATAGCTCAGAATCCTAAGCAAGGTTCTGGCACCCCGAGGCCAGGAATGCTTCACCTCTTCCTTCCCCGCACCATCTCTGCCGCACCCATGCCCCTTTCTTCCAGCTGTGCCGGTTCCCCTCACCTCGCTTCTCAAGCTGTTCCTGCCACACCTTTGCACCCTACCTTCCAGGCTCCACCTAGTTCCCGCCTCCTCAGTGGAATGAATGTTCCAGGAGTTGCCCACTCAGACTCAATTGCTCTCTCTATAAACCCAAGGTCCTTATCACTGGCTACAGCACTCAGCAGAGCTGGCCTTGCGTGTGAGTTCCTGTATTCCTTTCCCGAGGCTGTGTGCGCAGTGGAGTGGTGAGTGTCACCGACTTTGGAGTGGATTGTCTGGATTCCAAACCTAGTCCAGCGTGGGCAAGTTACTTATCCTCTCTGTGCCTTACTTTTCTCCTCAGCAATACAAGAATAGTAGTAGAGCCTATCTCATAGGGCTGTTGAGGGCATGTGCTCTGGATGAAGCACATGTAACAGTGCCTGCTTGCTGTTATTTGTATGGCATGTGTTATTGTTGTCTGCCTCCCCGTCTGATTGTGAACTCCTGAGGAAGCACACAGAATTCGTCTTTGTATTCCCTCAAGGAGATTCTGCTTTGCCCCATAATCTCTTGTAACTTCTCTCAGAAAGAAGCACAAAAGACTCAAGTGAGGAAGGACCTCAGAGACCATCTTGAGCCTTTTCCAGATCAGTCACCTATGGTCCAGATGAGCTGAAGGAAGGTCTTGTTCGATTCGTACAGCTAGTCAGTACTTGAAGCCTAGCAGCGAGGCATGGAGTACCTGGGTCTAACTCACAGCTTTCCTGCTCCAGCACACATGCTATTTCTATGTCCTCTTTGGAGAAGAACAGATGGTCAGTCCCTCCCCATCCTTCTCTTGGCACATCACTGAGCCACACTTGCAAATAGCTGCTCAGCCTTCCGCCCTCCCTGCAAATGATCTCAGTTGTCCTGAACACTTTGGCCCTTCCTAATGAGACAGGTTTTCCTACCTTCCAGTCAGGTGCTGTGTGTTCTTTAAATAGGGAGCTGGGAGCCAGACTGAGGCTTGGCCTTAGCAGAGACTGCAGGGGTGGAGAGGAGGGGGGACCGAGTCAAGGCAGACTCGGGCTGACCCCTGATCCCCAGCCCTCCCAGCACCCACCCTGCCAGGCACCCAGGGCAGATTCAGACTCCTCCCTTCGCTGTGGATTCGATACAATCTGGAGATTGCATTAAACATTACACAAAGTAGTTGACGCGTAATTAATAAAGTACAGATTTTGGCTGGAAGCCTCAACTTAAAATAGCACCATGACTGAGGAGAGAGGGAGGGGAAGGGAAGGAGGCTCAGAAGACGGCACGTGAAGAGAACCGAGTCCGTTACCCTGATAATAACAGAGCCGCTTCTCTGATACTAGGGAGGGAGGAGAAAGATAAAGATTTCATTTTTATTAACAAGGGTAGGACTGGGGTTCAGAAAGGCTAAACACATTGCCCCAGGACCCTGAGAGCCACAGGACAGAGCTGGGGACCTGTGCCTGTGCCTGGGCTGGCACCTTTGACCCTGGTCCACACTCTCAGGCAGGGGAAACCCACCATCCCTGTATCACCGAACCACTCGTAAAGTTGCACATTCCAAGACTGTTTTTAATTTGAGAAACGTTTTAATGGCATTTGGAGACAGCCTGTTCCCTCACTGCCTCTCCAGAGAGGCGGGAGGGAGCTTCGCATCATCTTCTTTGAAGGAAAAAAAAAAGGCTTTTCCGTCTGCAGGCATGTTCAGAGAGCCTTTGCTGCAGTTAACCAGCCTTCTGGTGCGCAGGGAGAGGTGAGAAAGAAGCTTAAGGAATGGAAGGAAGAGGGAGAAAAGGCTTCTGTGGTTAATTCAGATGTCTGGCCTCAGGGGCATTCTCTCTGAAAGCTGGAGCGGAGCCCTACTGCTTTCTGATCCCAAACTGGCTTTCTGAAGCGAAATGCAGGTTTCAGCCCAGCTAATCGACCCTGGCAAGGCAGCGTCACCTGTAGCCGGCCACTCATTAACCAATGACCCAGGGAGGACCTGAGACAGGAGGAGCGCCTGCCCTGAGTGCAGTAGGATGACATGAAAGGTTATAGAAGCTTCAGGATCAAATCTCCATTGAGTAGAAGCTTGACACCAAAAGGGAAACTGAGGCACAATGCTCCTCATGTAATCCCCTCATGCCACTCAAAATACTTCTCTCTACAAGGCAGAAGTGGACTTGATCTTCTGTTGAAACAGCAGTGAACGGGCGAGGATGGGTGAAAGTGTCTTACACTAGGGCACCCTGCAGGTCCTCCGTGAGAGTAACTAATCTATTAATTATGTGACATAAGGAAAACAGCCCTGGCGTCTATGGCACGGTCTGTGTTGCATTTGTTTCTGCATCCCCAAAGCAAAAGCACTCTCCTTGGCATATGATAGGTCTTTGGAAATGTTTGTGGCCAGACTCAGGAGACCAAATTCAAAATTCAGATTCTTACCCTAACCCCCTAGAGCCTTAGCATTTTCATCTGTATGATGGGGATAAAGGAAGCTCCCCTTCCCTCCAGCCTGTCAAGTGGATTGAATGAGATGTTGCTGTTGGTCTGGAAGCCATGCCTTGTGTGATGCCGTGGTAACGCCAGATAGCTGGCTGCCTTGTTCTGCCCGGTTCTTGATCCTCTTTTCTCCCTGCCCATGACTGGGTCAGAGCCAGCTGCACAGACCTGGTAATCAGAGGGACACGTGGAGTTTCTTTCTTCTACCTGTTACTGGTGATAGGACAAGACCTCAGTTCTTGTCTTCTTGAAGGGAAGATTTCAGTCAAGAGGAAAAGCGCAGGGAAGGAAGCAAGAATTTATTGGGCACAGCAAACGCACACTCAAGTCCGTGCAACAAAGAAGAGCCAAGGATAGAAGAGGTAACAGGAGAGCCTAGGCCGGGCTGCTTTGGTTCTCTAGAAACCTTCTAGGAAAGAGGTGAGACAAGGTGGGGCTGCTCTAGCTCGCTGGGAAGTCAGAGAAAAGGGGACCTTGGAGACAGACTCAGGGGGTAAGCCCGGGGCGAGCTGCTGCCACCCATTGCTCCCCTGGTTGCAAGAGTTTAGGAAGAAGACAAAGAAGGGAGGAAAAGGGGGAAGGGAATGGTGAGGGCATTCTCCCCAAAGGGAAAGTATGCAATAGCTCCTGTGTCTTGTGCATTTTTATTTCTCTCTTGCAGGCAGAATTCTTAGGGAAGGTCCCAGGGGAGAATCCCAATAGCATATTCATCAACTTTCCAGGTGTGTCCTTTCAGGGTCACG
Source organism: Phyllostomus discolor (assembly GCF_004126475.2). Taxonomy (NCBI): domain Eukaryota; kingdom Metazoa; phylum Chordata; class Mammalia; order Chiroptera; family Phyllostomidae; genus Phyllostomus; species Phyllostomus discolor. The sequence goes on along the minus strand of NC_040916.2, from coordinate 7,615,095 downwards.
GTCTCCACTGATTGTTCAGTGCCAGGACAGGGGGTCATCGGTCAGTGCTGATGGTCCTGAGGCAGCCATGGAGTTGCTTGTCCGATTTTGTAGCTTTTCTGGGCCTGGAGCAGAAATACAACTGAGGCCCAGATGTATCTCTAGGGAAGAAAAGTTAGGGGGTTGAACCACATGACCCCAATGTGCTAGGGGAGGAAAGGTTGTTCGGTGGTGAGGTCCTTGTTTTCCCAGTTTTGTCCCTTGCTAGGCACCAGGGGCTTTCTGCCCTGGTGACCTTCTCTTCCTGGCCCATCGTCCTTGCTCTGCTTATGTCCGTCTACCTGCCTACCACCTAGCCCCAGGGTCCCCATGTAGGTACCTTGTTCTCCAATATCCAGAGTTTGAATGCAGAACCTTATATAGCTACTTCTTCCTGGGGAAAAATAAATTTGAGATAGAGGTAGGAGCTCAGCCTCATCCAGATTTCCAGCCCTAACCCTTTCTGCCCCAGGAGGGAGGGGGTGCAAATACAGGAGAGAAGGGACAGGAAAGAAACGCAGTGTCTCTGGTGCAGAGGGGTGCGGGGAAGGCTGGTGCAGAGCGAGTGGAGTATCACTGGCATTCCATAGTGGGCTTTGGCTGTGCAGCTGACTCAGAGCCGAGGAGCTGCCCAGACCAGAGGAGCCTCAGAGTCGACTGTGGGCAAACCTGATAGCCCATCTGGGATCCATCCACAGCCTGCCTCCCTCCCCCATGCCCTGAGCTCATTGGAGGAGCCACAGCGGGGAAGCAGGGCCAGGTGCCTCCCCTAGCAGCTGGGCAGTCCCCCACATGCCAGCCCACGGGCCCCTACCGCTCTCTCCTGGCTCTGAAAGCACACGTTGACAATACACCAGCTCCTGGCTCCAGTTCCTGCCCCTTCCTCTCAGAGCCAGCATGAGCTGATCTTAAGGCTTCGAGTCATGCAGGGGAAAGGGGAAGGAGCCTCAGGGCTCTTTATCCAGGGAACCTGGGAATGCAGCCCCTTTTCTTGTCAGGAAGAAGTCCAGATGGCCAGTGTTAGTATAACACTGGGCTTTCAGAATCCTGCCAGAGGAGTCGACCAGCCCTCCTTGGCTGGCAGCATCCTAAATCTCCAGGCCCCAAATCTTCCACCTTTCCAATCTTCTAAGGACTCAAGCTCTCGTAACACAAAGTCTTGGGACTGGAAGGCATGGGACAGTGCGAAGAACAGGTATAACCAGCTGCCAGGAGCCTTACGCCACATCCTCTGCTCTGCTGCCTCGGGGTTTGCTTTGTGACCTTGTGGGAATCGTTTGCTTTCTCAGGGACCCAGTTTCCTTCTCTATAATAGGCTACCTGCCTCCCCCTACCCAGTATCATGAGGCTTGTGGAAGAAAAATTTAAATGACAGAAGGAAGAAGGGAATGTCATCATCAGAGCACACTCTGAGAGCAGAGGGCAATGCGATGCCAGTTACATCAACAAGTGGCAGCCTAAGCTGGGAGCACCTGACCCCCCAGGGCCACCATCCTCCACCATGACAAGGAGTTCTCCCCAAAGCATGAAGGAGAGGGCTTTATTTCCCCATTTCCCAGGCAGCTCTCCCACTCCCTGGGGTCAGTAGAAGTCATAGTGGTCTTGTCACCTACCATGTTTTGTTAACCTTTGACCACCACCAATCCCATACGCGAGTGGACACCAGTGGGCTCTCCCTCCCTCTCGCGTGCAGATGTGCCCACTCCTCTCTGTGAGCAACACGGAAATACCCTCCCCAGGGGGACCCTCGGAGTGGTGTGCTGGAGAGAACACCCATAGCAGGAGGAGCCTGAGAGCCAGCTGAGAAAAGTTACCTATTTGTTGGGAAACCTGACAGGGTCAGAGGCAGCCCAGACCACCTGGAGAGAACCAGGCCCTTTGCCTACCACAAATCTCTTTTAACAACAAACTTTGAGAACAGCCTGTTTTCCCAGTGCAGCTTCCTGCACAGTGTTTGCCTAATCTGTCTGCCCAAAATCCTCTCCAAACATGAGGTTTCCTGCCCTGCACTGGCAATCAGCAAGCTCATTATCCAGGATTAGAGATGGAATGGGGTGGGGGTAGGGTCCCGTTTAATTACAGGAAAAAAATTAGCCCAACTCATGTCAGCAAGGCCACTGGGATTAGAATGAAGTCCAAGTCTGGACACAGGTCAGTGGGGAGGTGGGGGTGCGCTATGCTCTGGGCTGGGGTCTTCTGCTCTTGACTGTCTCTGGGATGAAGGTGGAAGTGAGGGCTTCAAGATCTTCTCTCTTGAGGATTAAGGAGAAGGGTGCATGAATGCATCAGAGAGAGAGGCAGAGAGACAGCCCAGAGAAAGACAGAGATGTAATAGACATGCAGAGAAACTAGAACTAACAGAAGAAAGGGAAGGAGGGAAGGAAGGGAGGGAGGGAGGGAGGGAGGGAGGAGGGATAGGAGAACAAAGGAGATTGCTAGTGAAAACAGAGATAGACATGTTTGGAGACCTCTCTTTCTCTTCACGGTTCCTATAGGCCAGCATTTCTGTCACTTTCTTTTTCAAGGGGAGGACAACAGGCAGGCAGAAGAAGGAGGCCTCTTCCCTGCCTTCCCCCTTTTCTTCCCTGCCTTCCCCCTTTTCTTCCCTCTCTCCTTCTAGTGTCCAGCACACTGACACAGTTTTGCTACATGCAGTGCACGTGACCGATGCTTTCGGCCTGGCCAGGGGACAAGGGTAGGGTGGAGAGCTTGCGTCCCATCTTTGAGTTTGAGTATTCTCTGTGGCCTGAAGATGGGGCTTTCTGCTAACCAGTCCTTGCCCTCTCTTCTGTGAGAAGAAACTCTTGACTCAGAGAAGCATTTATTCATTAATTTATTTCATTCATTCTTTCATTTTCCTTATAGGTAGGGAGCATTATTATGGGCCAGACCCATAGCTGATCTAAGAATTTTTATTGGCCCAATAGAAGGCAGATGGACCACTGGCTCTAGATTTTAAGTAGTATCTGTCTCCTCACCTCTTTCCTCTTTTCTAACACATCATATATATACTTAACCACCTTGGAAGTAGTACAGGACCTCAGAAACCCCCACTAACTCGTACCCACAGAGACAAAGGATATGAGCACACAGTGCAAAGACCTGAGAATACCTCAAGGCAACATAGAACAGAGTGCAAATGCATCAATGTACACTGTATATTATTATATGAGCATAGTTATTTGTATGTATTTCTACCCAGTTTTCAAATAAGGAGTTAGGTAATATAATAAAAGATTTGGCAAACACATATAATGCAAATTAGCACGGAACTAGAAAATACAAGCCACAAAAGGGGAGTAGAAATACATATGCTTACAATAAAGCCAACATAGGAACCGTCACCCAACATCAGATTTGGCTTGAGTATCCTGGCAGCCAAAACAAAAAGGGAAATGGGATGAATTAGAAATCCTAACTCTCTGATAGAAGTATACCTTTTTTTCGGGAGACACAATTTCCAGACATTGCATTCTATAAATGATTGATCGGGTGAGATCTTGTATAGAAACCAGGACAAAAGTTGGACATCAAAATCAGAAGCATCTTTTATATGGAAATTTTGTATAATAACTCATGCTAAAATGCCAAGGCTGTGACATCCATGTAACAATCAACATTCAATAAATTACCCTCCTGGAGTAACCAACAATAAAAAGCAAGTAGATAAGGCCATTAAGGAAAGTGAAGCTTGATGATTAAGCTTTTGTGATCCCAGTTTGTGGCTTTCTGGAGCTCTAACTTGATTCAAGGATAACATGCAACTTTCTGAAGCGCCCCTTTATGCTTGGCATCCTGCCAAAAGTTGAATAAAATGAACTATATAGAGTCAGCTTCTACATCTGGGAATTTATCATTTTTGTTGGCACTTGCACAGGGGCTCAGGCAGCAGAATAAGGGCATTAAAATGATAGTGAGATGTTAACATCATACACAAGACAAAGGAGAATACCTTTTGGGGAGGCATGTGGCTTAATAAAAGTTTAGGCAATTAAACTGATTCAGGCTCAAATCTGTCTACCACTTGCTGGCTATGTGACTTAGGACAAGTTATTTAACCTCTCTGAGACGCAGTTTCTTCATCAGCGAAATGGGTTTGGGGGATTAACATAGATATTTTGCGTAAGGCACCTGGTGCCCTGTCCAACATGTAATATGAGCGCCATCAGTGGTAACTAGACACCGTTCAAGGATACAAAATAGGGCTAGATTCCTAAGGTGGAACGGAGAGTAGCACCAAGAGGAGGAGTTCTCTGATCCTCTCAAGGGTGGCCAAGCACGCAGTGCCCCTTCTCAGAAATCCTCTGGAAACCATCAGCTCCTAGTGGTTGGGACCGTCTGAAGCCAATTCTGCACATGTTCCAACATAGACTGTTTCTCAGGAGACCTCAGATTTCTCCCTCTTGACTCTGTTTCTGTCACGACTTGACTAGAAAATCCCTGAGCCTGCTTTCTCTCACCTGTTTTATTTCCTCTTCAGAAATGCCCAGGTCTTGGGTTTTGCTGCTTTTAGGTCCATCTCACCTTGCCCAGCCCCCTTGTCTTCCCACACCTCAGCCCTCAGACGCCCCTCCCCCGTTTGGTATGGGGTGGTTGAGGCATCAGGTAGGATGACAGGTGTTCACTCCTGCCTCTCCTCGAGGCATCCCCTGTCCAGATTGGATATCAAGCAGCCCCAGGCAGCCTCCAGGTGATGGAAAAAGGAGTTGAGGACAGGAAGCCAAGTCATGTTCCCTGCCTGCCCCACGCCACACCTCCCTGACAGCTGGGGACCCAGAACTCCCTTGAGCCACGGAGGCGGGCAGAAAAGGAGAGGCAGATCCAGACATCCAGGTGTTGGGCCAGGGGCCAGACACATACCAGGCCGGCCCTTCAGACACATCCCCTTTGCCCACCCCCTCCCCCTCTGCTGCTTTGCAGTTTCTCTGGTACTTTCCAGCTCACTGCCAAATTGTCAAAAGCTATGAGAGGCAAAGTGCTGTTCAGTTAATGATTCCAGTCCCTGGAGAGGAGAATCGTTCTTTTAAAAGAAAAAAATATAGAAGAGTGGGGGTGTGGGAGGGGCAGAAGAGGGGGATGCTTTAGTACTTTACACAAAAGCTAAGCTGTAGCTCCTTCTAGCTCTTTTTAAGGAGCAGATTAGAAGTGGGCAGGTTTGCCCTGAGCAGCCTTCTCTCTGTGGGTAATAGACTGGAGCCTCCCCTTCACTTTCTCTTTTGCACAAAGTAAAAAGGGCCTGACTCAGAACACTGCCATCCCTGTGGCCCCAGTGGCCTCAGCCTTCTGTGTCCCCAGCACAGGTCCAGTGGAGGCCCGTGTCAAACCACTCCTCCAGCTGCTCAGAGAGGCTGCCATCAAAAGCAGGCTGCAGCCTCCCCCAGTGTGACGGGTCCTGCTCCAAGCCCCTACTGCCCCCCTCCTCTCCCATCTCCCCTTCCTCTGGCCTCTACTCTCTCTCCTCCCCCTCCTCCTCCACTGTGCCCCTCCTCCTCCTTCCCCAGCTAGTTCCCTTGGAAGGACAGAGAGCGGGAGTGACCAATTGCCCCAATGGGCCCCTGAAGAATTTTGCCCCTGCCCAATTTTCCTCCTCAGTCTGCTGCCATTCAACTCTCTAGGTTGAAAGTAAATCAGTCAAAAATTCTTTGCCTCCACGCAGCCCTTTCCACTGTCCCAAATGCTTTCATGTCCCTTATCTAATTTGTTCCTGCCACAGCCTTGTCATGTAGGCAGCATCGTTTTTTACCAGTTTTGCAGATGAGGAAAGTGAGAATTAACTCCCTTGGCTACGTGCCCCTGAATGGCCTGGCCTCCACCCCAGCGAGTTAAGACTTCAGCCCCGACTGGATGGACAGTCAACACCCATCAGAAGGGAAGATTGAAGAGTGGGGCTTAGAAGATCCAGAAAGCAAACAGAAAATCTAAAAAGTAGTTGTGAAGGTAGACCTGTGTGCCCCTTAATTTCCATCATCTCACCAAGTGTGACTCAGCTTTGTGGGAGATTTCTCTAAGGTTCTTTGTTCTGTATCATCCCTAGAACAGTTCTCTGTAGTCTTGGTCCCTGGCGTCTGCTCACATCCTTATACAGAGACCTGCACCTGCTGTAGAGATGCAGCCACCCCTCAGGTGCAGTGATGTGTGGGTGATGTGCCAAGCTGCAGGAGCACGTGTGCCCTGGGTAGTGGAAGCCCCTCTGGGGCCCAGAGAATGTGGGGAAGTGGAACAGTCAGCACTGTACCGACTGGTGAGCCCACTGGATATTCCAGCAATGCTCAGAGGAAAGGCAGCACGAAGTTTGCTCCTCACAAGGCTTCTGCTCCCCTCCTTCTCCCTCTCCAAGGGGATCCTGGCACCTGCTGCACTTCTGTACCTAGCCACCCCAGAAAGGTCTGCGTGCTGTCACTATGCCCCGCAGCTGTGGGGCATCCGTGCAAGGAGGGGTGAGCATCAAGGAGAAGCAGTGTCCCGTCAAAGAGAACAAGGAGACTGGGAATGGTCTCAAGCAGTGATTGACACCAGGGAGCAGAGCTAGAGTCAACGGTAGATGAAGAAGGCCAAGCAGTCCTTGCTCACCACGCCTTACCTACCCCACGTTGATTAGAATGATCTGGCCCCAGAAGAATAGCAATGAATTAATTAGGAGTCTGTTGTCACAGAGCAGCTCATTATTAAAGTCCCTCTCCTGAGAGGGGAGATAAGGAAAGGTGTGAAGAGGACAGCTATTCAAACAGGATCTTTTTTAAGAGCTAGACCTTCCCCCAGCTGTCTGCTCTGCCCTTGGGTTCTCTGCCAGAGAGACAGACGGAGCAGAGCCCACGGGGCGCGCCGAGCAGCCCTGTGTCTGCTGCCCGAGATTTCAGTGTGGAGGCTTTCTGGTCTCACCTCTTTCTGGCCGCATGCCTCTTCCTGTGACACTGTGCCCCAGACCCCAGCTTTGACCCCATCATCGTGGCCTCAACCTCTGCTTTCCATCTGCCTTTGAGCCAGCGCAGCTCCAGCTGAATGGCCCTGGAGTTCTTTTCATACCGACACCTCAAGTGTTTAGGCCTTTCTCCCTAAGGGCTCTTATAGGTCCGACGGGGAGGGAAAAAATCATTTCAAGAGAAGTGTGTAGTATGTTCCTGTGCCAGTCCCAGGAGACTGGGTGGGGAGCAGGAGGAATGGCCGAGCAAGATTCCTTCTTCCTCTACCCATTCTTTTCTACAGGTGAAAAGGAGATGCCTAGAAAAGTGAAGGCTTAAAAGCCTTGAGATTCGGATTCTTCCACCTACCAGCTGTCAGTGACCTTGAGGAATTATTGCATCTGACCCCCCTCTGCCTCTGTTTCCTCATCTGTAACGTGGGAATAATAGAACCCTTGGCATGATGTCTAACACTAACAGGGGTTAAAGAAGTGTGAGCTGTGGCCAATGTTCCGCTCCCGCCCAGTTTCAGGAACAGGACCCATTCATTTCATCAGCATGTGTTACTGAGGCCCTATTATGTACACAGTGGTACCAAATGCAGTAGGGCATATGATGCTGTACAAAACACAGTGTCTGTTTTCTAGGATCTTCCCATCTTAGAAAAGACAATTGCATGTGTTCGCAAGTAAGTGTGCCAAGAGACAGGCTTAGGCATTTTGAGAATTCAAAGGAGGGATCAGGACAGCTTTGTGGAGGAGTGGCATTCGGACTGGGCCTTGAAGGATGGTTAGGATCTAAGGGGTAGAATAAATTGTCAAGCAAAGGCATCAAGACCAAAAACCCGGAGACATAACTGGCAAATGGTGAGAAGGCCATGTTAGCTAGGCCCCTGCATGACAGACTGAGAAATGTGAACTTTTCTAAATCACCAGGGGGGTCAATTAAAGGTGTTTTGTGTGTGCGGGCATGGACACATGCAACTAGTTACTCTTCTTCACATCCCCAAAGTAGTGAATGTTCGTTATTTAAAAAATTATTTTAAAAGCCTGAGATACGTAAGAGAAAGAAAATCATAAACACCTGAAAGTTAAAGTTTTTGCATACAGAAAAGGCAGGATCAAATAAGTGTCGTAAGAAGATTAATCTGTCCGTGTTTGGGAGAACAGATTACAGCCGGAATATACTGAAGGCAGGGACATTTCTCAGGCTATGCAGTGACACAGGTGAGAGTCAGTGAAGGCTCAACCCTAGCCCATGGGCAATGGGAAGAGAAATACAGTGCCATGGAGGTGGTCTCCGTTTTTTTTTCTTTTTCAGGTACCATGCATTTTCTGCACCACGGTATACACATTCCACATACATTTTTTAAATGACTTTTCCTTCCAAAATCTCAGGGAGTCCCTGCTTTCGGGCACAGCCCAGTGTCAGATTGCTGTGTGCACAATTCTCCACCTCCCTTCTCATCCTTACAGCCCGAAATGCCATCCTCAATGTTAACGAAAGCAAGAGATTCCTGTTCCAGATTATAAAATGCTGGGCAATTTTAGACCAGTGAAAAGAACGAGTTAATTAAAGAGGGTAATAGCCCTCTTAAACACTCGCCCCCTGCTCTTTTTCCAGGCTGCAGGTGGCCTTCTTTGTCACACTGGAGGAGACAGCTATAAGATCTATTTTGTTCCCCAGGACTTATCTCCAGGGGCACCCAGAAGCTTGGATGTAATTTTGAGTCCCAGTGCAGGCATTGTCCTCTTGTGTGACTTACGAAGAACGGGGGCCCCAGAGGGAGGCTGGATGAAAGACACCGAGTCCAGACCTTGGAGTCAGACAGACCAGCTGTGAGCGTCCCTGGGCTGCGTACTAGCTGCGTGATCCTGCTCTGGGCACTTAACATTTCTTATTCCATGAAGTGGGGGGGCCTATCCCATAGCGTTTTCAAAATTATTCATGTTAATATCTCTAGCCCTTTGCACACGGATAGCCATGTTCAACAGATCTTCAATACATACACTGAGCAAATGAGTTGATAAAGGAAGAGAAGCACATCGAAAGCCTTTGTAGATCCAGTCCCAGGGAGGGCTGGGTTCCTTCGCCTGCTCCCTGGGCAGTTAGCCCGTGTGTCGGTTTGCATAATTTTCACCACACCCTACTCCTGAGCGTGGTGAGGAAGGCTGTACCGTCCTGAGGTGGACTCTGAAGGTTGGTTCTAAATCATTAATTCAATCCTGAAATAGCCAGGGCACCCCCAGACAGGAACCTGTGTGCCATGCTCAAATGGAGATTACGAGAGCCCACATATCAGAGCTTTGGGAAAACAGAGATTCCAATTTGGCAGAAGTTGCTCCTTATTCTTTATGAATTCCTTCTCGCACCCCTCTATGCTCCCCCAACTATGGGCACACTCCCTGTGAATTCTTGGTGTGCTACTGTGTGACTTGATTTCTTCTGAGGTTGCTTAATGCCTTGGCTGTCCCTCGCTGTTTTTATCTTATTTGTTTCCCAGAACAATCAAGTGCTTCCTCTGTCCCCAGCAGCTTCGTCCTGTTCCCGGCACCTCCTGACCTGCCCGGTTTTGAACCAGAGCAGCACTGAAAGGTGGGCCTGCTCTGAGGCCAAGCCCGGCGCCCCAGAACTGCCCGACCTAATTCGCCTGTACAAGCTCTTGTCCCTCCCGTGGCCTTGGAGCTCAAAGCCCTCCCTGACAATGGGAGACACAGGACTTGGATTCTTTTGCTTCTAGGTCTTGATGTCACTTCCCCCTGAGTTGTAAAGGGAGAGGCCCCTGGGATAGCGGAGTTGGTGCCCTTGTGAAGTACAGTTTGCCATTAACCACAGGCAGGTGGGAGGCAGAGGCCACTCCTCGCAGGCCTGTGGGCTGCAAGGACCAATGATTGCTTGGCCATCCACCCCTGACTGAGGAGGAGCAAAGAAGCTACAGTTTGGGGGAGAAAAATAAAAAAACATCTTCCATTCCAGCCAATTTCTCCAACCTAACTCCTAAACATTTTCTTTACTCGTAGTAGACGTTCAATAAATATTCATGACATCCACTATCCCCTGTCATTATAGGTCAGGCTCTTAAACTCAGACTGTCCCAAGGTGCTGAATTCCAGAGAAGTGCTTCTTCTTAGGACCCTGGCCCCCATCACACCCGTGTTCTAGGAGAAAACCCTCTGTGGCTTGACCTTCTGTGGTCCAAGGGCCTCTTGCCCCATGCACCCCTCTGCCAGCCCTTCACCCACAGTTTCATATTTAGGGCATATTCATAACATGCACAGAAATAGAAGTAATTGTACATGGAATGTCAATCTCTAATGTCAAAACCCGACATTGACCGATAACTCTAAGGATCAGAGTTGGAAGCATCTGCACGCCTTGGGGAGGGTGTGTGTGTGTGTGTGTGTGTGTGTATAGGTGGAGCAGCCAGAATTCTTCAAGTTTAGTACATCTTAGTCACGTCCTTCCTTTTCATAGACAGGTCGACCCTCTCCCCTCCTGGATCAGTGCATCCCACAGGCCAAGTTTTTAGGCTCCTCCGTCCCTCTCCAATTAGCTAAGCATTTAGGGCCAGCCTCCCAGCTGTCCTCAGGGGAGCCTCAGCCTGCTTGGCTGTGACTCTGCACAGTTAGTTAATGTTTGCACAGCCCAGAGCTGGAGTGGGGGATGTCGGTGAGCCAGAGGCACCCTGGAAGTTGCTGCTGCTGCTTCTGTGTGTGCACATGTGTGCACGGGATAAAGGGAAGAAGCATCTCAGAGACTGAGCTTACTAAAGATTTCAATCTATAAATAATTCGGGTCATGAAGCTGTACAAAAATAAACTTCAGCATGAGTCCTTTCTCTCAAAGCACTAACTGCACAGCTGCAGACACGCTTGCTCATTAACTCACTCCGGAGTTCAGTCTGGGCAGCGCCAGGCTTTCTCCACCTCTCTCTAAATGTGCACACACGCACACACATATATGCACACACCTGCACACACACATTTATATACTATGCAAACCCAGCGTCCTGAGGCAGAAATACAATCAAGTCATAAAGGTCTCTAGGACGTACAGTGACAAGATCCACTGAAATTGTTGTTGTTGAGCCCTCAGTAACTGCATGTCAGAAGCCTCAGCCTCTCCAAACTTGGTCTGCAACACCCAGTTTCCAGGAAGTCTGGGCTCAAACATAACTCCTTCATATTTATATCATGCTGTAAATTTTCCAAAACTCACATTTCCACCTCTGCTTTTTAGTTGATGTGCCACCTCCTCCAAGAAGCCTCCCCCTCATGGCTTCCTCCATCTAGGTGAGGTGCTGTCGTGCTCCCCAACGATGGCCTCCCCAGGCTCCCCCATGTGTTTGCAAACACAGGTAGGAGTGTCCATTTCCCCATTCCTCCGGCTTCCTAAGAAGATCCTTTCTCACGGTGTCCCCAGCTGTTAGTATAGGCCCAGCTCACAGCTGGCATGTACTACATGCATATGGGACAATGCTAAAACTCATAGCTAGTAACTGATTTCATTCTCACGACATCTTTTTTGAGCTGGTAAGGACAGGAGTTACCACCGTTATTTGACAGCTGCGAAAACTATTACACAAACAAGTGAAGCGCGTTGCCTTAAGCCACATAGCCAGTTAATGAGAAAGCCGAAATTAGGTTCCAGCCCTCCAGACAGGAACCAGTGCCTCCCACCGTGTGGGGCTGCCTCTCACACCAATCTGTTTCCTCCTGAGAGGCCCGAGAAGAGAATTCCCCATTCTGTTGCTCTTCAGCTGATTTTGAAAAAAAAATTACTATGACGACTACTACTACTATTAATAATAATAATAATATTAAAGTGATATTAAAGTGCCAAATTCCAAGCAAAAGCACCATAATTTAGGACTAACTAGAGAATGAATTGATGCACAAGAGAGAGAGTATGGAGCGGCCTGCAGGTAAGCTAGTTAATTGGATATGCTGATTTGAATTAGATGTTCAAGTAAAGAGGCTGTCACTAATTTCTGCACGGACCTAGCTGTGATTTAAAGGAAAGCTACTAATAGGATTACCATTTCATTCTCATTTCTAAGAGGCCCCTCCCATCGGAGAAAAGGTCCATAAATCTCCCCTGGATTTCTCCTGCCCCAAAGCCAGCCCTGAGAAAATAACTTTTTTAGCTGCCAACCAGGGTGTCCCAAAATTAGGTGTGAGTTTATCATTGCCTGCAGGAAAGAGGTGACTGTCCCACTTTGGCCTTGGGGTCTGAAGGAGGAAGAGTGGGTAAGGAGAGAATTTGGACCTTTGCTATACTCTGTTCTCAGCCACAAGGAATATTTGTATTCGTCCATTATTACTGTCTCTTAAGAGGGTCACAGAAGGACTGGGAAATCAGGGTCCAGGTGGGCATGAATCCTCACTCTGCCACCCTTAGCTGTGTAGTCTTATGAAAGTCACCCAACTCTCCCATGCCTCAAATTTCCTCTCTCCAAAATGAAAATAATAGTAGTATTTACCGCAGAAGTGCTTGTAGGGATTAAATGAGTTAATTTTTGCTACGTACATTCAACAGTACACAGCACATTATAGAAGTGGTAGAGTGGTAGTGTTTATAAAATACTTTAGGAGAACAGGATCCTTTCTTTGAAAATTCACCAGGTCCATCCTACCACCTTTAGGCAGGGCCACATTGACCCATGAAGCAAAAGAGGTTATCCTGGCTTCAAACCTGTTCTGAGTAGGTGGCGACAGCCTCCTGTGGTCATTCATTCTGCAGAGGGCTCCCCACGACAGGAACTCTTGCGAGAGCTAGCCGAAATCTCCTTGTGCAACAGTGTAGGCACAGTTTGCCTTTTTCTGGTCTCAGTCAAGACCGTCACCCTCTACTGTGGCACAGTGTCCTTTCTATCCCAACTCTGAGTTTTGTCCGAGCAAAATGGACAGCTTCTGCATGTCCACTGAGGCCTGGCCCTCCCAGGAGAGGAGAATCCCAACTAGAAAGACACGCTTGAGTGACTCCTCCCACCTGTCTGTGTCACCTCCCTCCTTGGCCCACCTCCTCACTCTTCCCCAGCCTGGTTGGATGCGGAGCCCTGTGCAGCTTGGTCTGATAATGGCCTTCTCTTGGACTGGATTCATGGCCTATTTCAGGTTGCTGTTGTCCTTGTAGTCATTGAAACCTAGCCCTGGGGACACAAGCTTAAAAGCTTAATAGAACTGTGACTTTGTGGGACACCACAGAATAGACACAATCAGTTGGATTTCAAAATCCCACTTTTGTTTGGGACTCCCTGACAGTCCCTTCACTACCACCCTGGGTCTGGCAAGGACCAGGGACAACTTTGAAACTCAAACCTTCGTATCCAAGACAGAACAATCTGGGCAATCGTGTGTTTGAACTTTCTCTACCCGCCAGCAGGGCCCTCCTCTCTAGCCCCTAGTCTGCACCAGCCATGCACTTCCTCTGGACCACACTGGCCCGGAGCCCGTTTGAGCCCCAGTTCCACTGCTGTTAGCCTCGCGCCCTGCATGGAAGAGCTTAGATGAGATGAGCTCCAAAGCCTTTATAGCACCAGCAGTATTTACAAGTCCGTGATTCTCCAGTGGCAGGCACTGAGCCAATTATGTCTTCCTGTTATTCAGAGGGGAAAACTGAGGCTCAGAGAGATGAGGTAACTGACCTGAAAGTATACCATTAGGCAGACATCAAGCCCAGACAAGAACAGAGTCAGGCCAGAAACCCAGAAACCTTTGGTGGGTTGCCAGAGGGAGCAAAGGGAACTAGGGAGGGGGAAGACCTCTGCTGCCCAGTTGGCCTCCCCTGCCTTCTGCCTGCCATCCCCCAATCCCCACCTCATTTTTTTGACCCCCCTGGTCTCCTAGTCCTAATTTCCATCTTCTCTGCCCTCCTGAAGCTTCCTGGGAGGGTTACATGAGCTGGAGGCAGATAGCATGGAATGAGGGAGTAAGAGGAGAGGCTCAGACTTCCTGGGCAGTCCTGCTCTCCTCTCTGGGGATTCAGCCTGAATGAAATAGGATAGCTTAGTTCAGGTTCAGTTCCAAGAACATACTCTGTTCTGGTTTGGTCTTAGCTCTGACATTTGAGAGTTATGTAGATTTGATTCTGGCTTTAACTGGTTTATTAAAAGATTGGGGTTGCAGATGGAATTTTTTTTGAAAAATCTGCTTAGGTCTCTGATTCAGTAGAAGGTGAGTGAGTGTCTGGGATTGGTCCTAAATGGGATACAGCAGAGGATATGATGACAAGTTGTCTCTGGTTCAGTCCCAGCGCCAACTTGGCTGTGGGTAACAACTAATCCCAGGAACCAGAGAGGGAGGGCCAGACTCGTGGGGTTTCTCTTTCCAACCTTTCATGTAAGGCATTGGTGGGAATCTAGGCAAGTGTCTCAGCTTTTTGGGAGGGAGGCTGCCCTGCCTGGCAGAGGGTTAACCGGCCTCCTGGAGCAGGGGGTCCTGGGCCAGGCCTAGAGGAAGAGGCAGGTTCCACAGCTCCAGGGGCTGAGCCTGTGCCTGGAGGAGACTTACTTCTCCCAGGAGAGGAGCAGCCGGCACAGGGAGGGTGGCGAGAGTCGCTGGGACACTTCCACTTGAGAGGAAGAAGTGGAGCCTGGGCTCCCCTTTCACAGAGACAGAAAGCAGAAGTCCTGACTATCAAGCCTTCCCCTTTCCTCTGGCAGTAGCAGGACAACTTGTGTGACTAAATGCAACTACACTTCTGGAAGGATCTGTCTGTCCATTTGGTATCTGTCCATCTAAGGGAGCATGCGCTTTGAATATTAAGGGAATTCAATTTAATGTAAGGTGTTTTCCCAGATGAAGATCCCGACTCATCACTCTACTTGAATCCATAATCAGATTTGCCCAGGGTGAAGGGTAGTAGCCTCAGCCCCTTAGCATCATCCCTGACCCCAAAGCCTTCCTCCACCCTGTGAGGATGAATTAAATTGTGCCCTGACCTCTCCCCTGAAAGGAGGGGCTTGGTAACAGTTGCCAAGGCAATAGCTTTGAACAACAGGAAGCTATAAGCCAGGCAAAAAGGGGGGCAAAACAGGAGCTTAGGGGAAACAGGAGATTCTAGCCCACAAGGGGAGTTCCTAGGGTAGGAATGGCTGAGAGCAGAATTCTTTGATTCCGTTAAGGTTACTTCCTCATCTTCAAGCCCAGAAGCCCCCAACTCAATCATCAAAGCAGGTGAGAACACAATATCCCAGACTCCAGTCCCTGTCTTACTGTTCTTACTCCTGAGGCTGGGCACAGGGCCTTGGGCAGGAATCTGCTGTTCCTGCCACAAGAAAACCCAGGGCCGCACAATTCCCCACCTATAGCAGGCTCCTAGTCTACCCCCCATGCATTCCAGTTCAGCCCAACCCAGCAGGCACAGGCCATACCCTGGCTCAGGCCTCTCCAGTATGCAATTTTCAGGAGAGTAGAGAAATATGAATGGAAGTGCTGGTCCTACTTCCCCAATTCTTCAATAAATAATGCTCTTGACTATCCCTACTTGGCCAATAGGAACTAAAAATGCCTCCACTTGTTTATTCTGACATGTTTACTGAGACATTGGGCACCAGGGTTAGTCCTTGGGATGAACAAGCCATGGTCCTTGTGCCCAGGAGCTCGAAACTGCTGTGATGGGAGAAATGGGCAGATGGAAGGGGATGGTGCGCATGGGAATTGGGACAGGAAGTCTTGATCTTAAAATCTTCCAAAGAAAAGGTCTGTTGACTTCATTTTGATTTAGCACCAAGGAGACCACAATCCTTTAGAATTTGGCTCATAGTTCAGGTCTTTTTAGCAGGTATTTCTCAAGCATTCCCTTTTATCCATCCATCCCCAGCTATGTTCTCAGCCCTGTTCTCATCCTCAGGATTAGAGGATTAGAGGAGAAATGGAAAATATATCCTTGCCTCCACAATGTTGACGGACGGATGCACATGCGAAGCAATTAGGGAACAAGTTAAATAGGTCACCAATACATGTTAGCTTATACACATACAATGAACAAATCAATTGATTATAATCCTAGGACAAAATATCTGGTAGGAAAAGAAGGTATCAAGGTGATGTGCAATTAGTGTGGTAAAGAGATGGGGGAAGGCTTCACGGAGGAAGTGGGGCTTGGGCTAGAGGGGTTTCCATGAGAACAGGACAAAGAAATGCACGCCCAGATCGGGAATGTTGGTCAACTGTCGGCTGCTGTGTTGGGGACAAGAGAACTGGGGGTGGGGATACACTGGAACCAAGGACCCTCATCTACCAACTTTTGGATGGCCTTAGGGACTTCTCCTTACTGAATCTCAGTATTCTATAGGTAGATTGCTTAGACTAGCCTACTGCTTCTCAGGACCCCTGGATCAGCAGCATCCATATCACCTGGGAATTTATTAGAAATGAAAATTCTCAGGCCTTATCCCCACTGAATCAGGAACTCCGGGCATGGGCCCAGCAATGCGTTTTACCAAGCCCCACCCCCACAGTGATTCTCAGGGCATGCTGATTTGAGAACCATCCGGCTATATCGGTGCTTCTGGACTCTGACTGTTCATTAGGCTCACCTGGGAATCTCTGAAACCCAAAAAAGATGCCTAGGCCCCCCCCACAGAGATTCTGATGAATGGACCCAGTCCTGACATCCATATTTTTTAAAACTCCCCAGATGATTCTAATTTGCAGCCAGAGCTAAGAAGCACTGGACTAGTTGACATTCAAGTCCTTTCTGACTTATTGCCCTGGGCTGGGCTCTGAGATTCCCGGCTTACCACATCTCACCGAGTGGATTTGCAGACATTCAGGGGATATGTTTGGGGCAAGAAAGACCTTCCTGAGATCTGAAAAATCTTGAATCTCTTAATGACCAGCTTTTGGATGGTTTCTGTGAGAGTCCCACCGTTCTTCTCCCTTACTTGCCTGCCACTGTGCTGATGTTGACTCTCTCACCCAAAACCCAAATAAGTGTACACAAACACATACTCACTTGTACACACACCTATCACACTGTACTAAACACACACAAGAATGACTGCATAGGGATATTCAAAACTCATACCTAAGGGCTTATATACACACACAAATAAACCCATTATTAGAAATCTCAAATTTGGTACGCTCAGACCACTTTCGAAAGGATTCTTCTTAGTGGAGCTGGTCTATTTGAGCTAAGGGGCACCTCTGTCTTCCCTGCATCAGCCTAGTATGGTTCAGAGTAGCAGCTGGTGGTGGGGTGGCATGGGGTGATCATCTTCTATAAAGCTACCTGCTCTGTGTTGAGGCCAGTAGCCACAGGAAACTACTGAGTGTGGATGCTGAGGATGCACTTGTTTCTTTTGCAGATTCGAGCTGATGGTCCCCCCCACGGCGGGGTCCAGTATGAAACAATCTCTGTGCTCAAAGACGGGAGCCCCATCCTTAGGGACATGGCCTTCTCCATCGATCAGCGCTACCTGTACATCATGTCAGAGAGACAGGTAAGTGCCAGCACCTTTCTCTCCCTTCTGAAGCCCAGGAGGAGCTGATAGCCTGTGACCTTTATTCAGAAGCTGTTCCACCTAACAAGGGAGACCTCTGGGTTTACTGCTTAGGGGCCTGGGAGAGGCTGAGTCCATGGATGCTTTTGCAGGGAGCCAGAGAGAAGCAACAGGGGCTTGCCATTTCCCGCAGGCTTCTCTCTAGACCACAGCCCCTGTCTCAGTGCATAATGAACAGCCCCTCAAGAAAGGGCCAGACCACACAGAGCAGCTTGGTGTGATTAGGAGGTAGATTTACTGCTCCTGGGCCCACAAAGTCTGCTGCTCAAGGGAGCCAAAGAAGTGTAAATAATCCAGGCCCCAGGCTGGGCCCAATCCTGGGAGAGACAGATCTGAGAGAGGGCCTCAGGAGATGAAAATCTCAGCCTGCATCTTTGCCTGAGGCAGGGTGAAGCTCAGCCCTTCTACCAGCCTTGAGGAGCTGAAGCTCCACCTGCAGAGCTGGGGAGCCTTGAGAAACAGACTTCTCCCCTCTCCTGGGTAACAACAGGCAAGGTTCCCCACCTTCTGGCATGGAGCTTATATTTGCTCTGGATTGTATTTGCTCTGAATTGTATTTGCTCTGGATTATATTTGCTCTGAATATGTGTGAGCAGAAAGAAGGCAAGTGCAGGGAGAGCCATGGTGAAGGGCAAGAGAAGCAGGGAAGATGGGAGAGTCTCCAAATGAATGGAGATGCAGAAAGCAAAGACCTGGGGGAATGCTGTTTTTTTTTTTGTATTCAGTTAGTGAGTCTTCAGTTGTTCAGCAGAAGCAGTGATCTTGGCATTGACCTGAACACGGTAAGCTAGATAAAGGCCAAAGATGGAGAAGAAGGGATGTGAATCTGTCTTGGTGCTGAGGACAATGACTTAGGCTAGACAAGTGTGCTGGGATAGAGGACCAGCAAGCTCTCATGAGGTGCCTCCTAGCTCGTGTGTCTTTCTCAAAATAACTGTCAAGATGCCAGATGTCCTTCATCAGTGTCACCCAGAGTTCTCTTTCCCTCCTTTGTTTTTGAAAGATATAATAATTCGGAATCCGGGAATGATGGATGAGTGCAAGGAGGAAGGAAGAGGCAAATGGGCACATGACAGCATGAGGGAAGCAGTGATGCAGCTCTAACTTGAAAATTACTTCTGGAGAATCGATGACACAAATCATATGCTAATTGCATGCAAATTACATCCAGATCCTCTTGAACCCACCTGTCCTCTTACCTCCTTTCATGTGGCCCCTGCAGTTGATGTATAAACAGGCCCAGATGGGAACCCAGTGGAGCTGGAGGAGGCTCTGCCTGACCCAGAGTGGGAAAGACAGTCTGGGAAGTAAACACCAACCTATCATTCTAATAAAACAGTCGGGGGGACCTAAAAAAACCCCTTACTTGGAATATGTTTATTGGGAACAGTGTACTTGGAAAACATCAAAATGAATGGGACTTCACCGCTACCCTGAAGTTGCTTCCAGTCTAAGGAAGGAGAGACATATACCCAGAAATCTATAACATCAGGTTTAGTTCTATCCTCTGCTTTTTTTCCATATTCTTTTCCTTAGGCAAAAGGTGATTTCTTAAACAAAAACTGGTAGGTGCCCACTATACAAATTTAAACAATACATATGGAATAGAAGATAACAAGTCCCTAAACTCCACTACCCAAATGTAGCACCTTGTTAATAATATTTGGCAAACACCATTCCAGACACTTCTCAAGAATATGTACGGAGAGAAGGATGGATGGATAGATGGCAACCTGGATAGGGGGAGAAAAGGGTGATCTAAGGGATCAAATAGACCCATATTACATATGGTATTTTTAAAAGACATTCTGCCTGGTGGAGAACCAGGTGGGTGACCCTGGGTAAAAGCATTTTCTTGGGTTCTCTGAACCCAGGAAAGTGGAAAAGCAGTAAAAGCAAATAGAGGTGACCAATGAGACTTCAGTAGAACTGAGAAAATTTCAAGGCGTGCATTTTTTGATTGTATATATTTTTCTCAAATAGGATGCTTCCTGAAATTACATTCAAATTTCGGTGAAAGGAGAGGGTTTGGGCCAGGGATGGAGACAAAAGAGAGGCCTTTAGGGAATATAATGACCTCTTAAGAGTGTATGTGACATCACCTCTGGCAACATCAGCCCTGGCTAAACCAAGTGTCCATGTTGCTTATTTCTTTTCTTTTCCTTTCTTTCAAAGATTTTATTTCTTTATTTTTAGAGAGAGGGGAAGGTAGGGAGAGAGAGAGGGAAAGAAACATTGATGTGCAAGAGAAACATGGATCCGTTGCCCCTCATAGGCCCCTAACCAGGGACCTGGCCCATAACCCAGGCATGTGTCCTGACTGGGAATCGAACTGGCAACATTTTCATTTACTGACTGATGCCCAGTCCACTAAGCCTCACCAGCCGGGGCTCACATCACTTATTTCTAAATGTCCTCTCCTTCTGCCTCAGCTGCCAGTTCTTGTTACAGTCTACACCAGACAGAGGGGTTCAGTAGTAGCCAACCATGATGAGCAGATAGAGGAAGAATTTGGGTAGAGTGCCATGGGGCTGTCTCTAGGAGGTGACATATTTGTCCAGAAAAACGCTATGCGAGGTGGAGCTGTGAGCAGCAGGCAGAGTCTAAGGGGGATTTGTGGGAGAGCTCTGAGGCCTGTCACCTAGAGAACTATAAATTGTGTAGAAATAGGTAGCCAGGTGAGTTCACCAGGGGCTGGGGTCAGGGATGAGGGCCAAGAACAGCTCAGAAGGCCCATCTGTCTGAGTCTGAGCAGCTATAAGTGCAGAACATGCACAGACCACTCGGACCTCTGAAAGGAAACTCTTTAATGTACATCATCAGAACAGTCCATGGAAATGAAGTCCCATGACTTGGGTTCTCATTCAGGGGGTCACTATAATCAGACGTGTGACCCTCTCTCAGCTTCAGTTACCTCCCTTATACACAGAGGAGCTGCATCAGAGAACAGGGTTGTCTCTGAAGTCCGGAGCTCTGATTTGGATCCTATCTCAACACTTTATAGCTGGCATCCTCAGACAAGTCACTTTGCCTCAGTGTCCCACGGGGTCAGCAGAGACAACACATGGGAAGTGGATCTGCACTGCCTCAAGCACCACACAGAGTCGACGTGAAGACTTTCTGTGAGCCCTCTTCCAGGTCTCAGACTTGACCGTTCCACGACTCGGGAGGGTAGCGACTGAGAGTGTGCTCAGAAGGAGGTGAAGTGGCAGGGCGACACACCCAGGAGGCCTGTGTTCTAGTCCTGGTCCCACTTCTCACAAGCTGGGTGACCGGGGCCCTTAACTTCTCAGGCACCCAGTTTCCTTACCTGTAAAGATAGAGATAATAAACCCACCTCTCCAGTCTTTTTGAGATCTTGAAGAGGCCGATCTAAGGTCTTGGCCCTGGGTCTCTTCTCCCTTCCGGAAGACACCACCAAAATCACAGGAGACAGCCTTCGAAGTTTCTGAGGCTGTGTGTATTTGTATGAACTGTCCCCCTGAAGGGTGTATGCTTCGGAGGGGCCGGAATGCTGGCTGGTTATGGACTAGTACACCTCTGTTTTGAGGAAGCGACTTAAGGCTTTGAAATTCTCTAAAAGACCTAACACCTTGTATCATGGGAATCACTTTATAGTAAATCTCTGGGCAGCCTGCTCTCATCCCTGCCTTCGCCTTGTCCCCAACTCTTCTCTCTCTGTTCCCCTCCTCCACCCCCAAACATAGCAACAATTGTATTCATGACACCACATGAGAGTAGATCCAAGCCTCAGGTCTCAAGTTTTGCCTAGATAGGTTTTCATCTCCCCACAGAGCTAGAACAATTCAATACAGCTCATCCTCTCTCTTCGTGTGTGTGTGTGTGTGTGTGTGTGTGAATTAAATGTAATTAAGAAAGAGAGTAGGACTCGTCAGAAGTGTTGGGTCTTTAGTGCCACCGCCTAACAATTTAAGTTAATGTACTGTTAATAGATCGAAGGCCAGCCAGTCCCAGGGGAAAAATCTGGAAACTGATTTCCCACTCCTGTTAAACGCCCAGGCTCTCCACTGATGAGATGCCTGACTCTTCCCTAGAAAGTCCACCCAACTTCCTCAACAGCAAACTGACAGATGTTCGGGGAGGGACTACAAGTCACTCCCATATCCTTGGTGTCTCAGGGAAGTCAGACAGCAAGCCCAGGGAAAATCAGGCTGCGAGCCAAGTGAAAAACCAAGCGACAAGATGAAAAGAAACTCGATAGCCCCGGTTTCCACCCAACTTCTTAGGCTGGCCACTCCTAGAAAGGGAATCTAACTCCGTACTCTAGGTAGATAGAAACAGAGTTTGGGGATGGAAGCAATTATTCTATTTTATACTTTAATTAGTTTGAATTAGCAGAGGGAATAGAGGCATAAAATGATCCAGCGAAGGGTGAAATGGAAAAAGAGAGTGGCAGTTGGAGAACGGCTGTATGCAGCCTGGAAAGGGGCTCGGGATCAGCAGAAAGCCTGGCGATGGGTGTGTGTGGGGTGGGGTGGGGTGGGGTGGGGCATGGGATGCTGCTGGCTATTTCAAGGCTTGGAGAGGCAATATAGCACAGTGGTTAAGAGCTGGAGTATGGGACTCAGCCTTTCACTCAACCTATGACTACCTACTAGGCGTGTGGCTTTGAGAAAGTAATTTCACTTCACTAAACGTCAGTTTCTTCATCTGTATAATGGGCCTACTAATGACAGCTACTGGGGGATTGAGAGAATATCCGTAAATGACCTAGCCCTGTGCCTTCAAATAGTGGTAGTGGTTAGTATTGTTGTTGTTGTTGTTGTTGTTGTTGTTACTGTTACTAGTCATATCAGAAGCTCTCGAGGACCCCAGGGAGGGCTAGCAGCATCTCCACTTAAATGATGGCTGAGCCAGAGTTCCAAATCTCAGCCAAGCCTCTCCAACCTGCCACTCCTGCGGCTCCCTCCCCAGGGACGCCTCCGAAGTCTCAGACCTGGCCGAATGACAGCATCAGGCTGAGTTGCTCATAATCTGCTATTTATTTTTAAAATTCAGGAATGTGCCCAGCAGACTAAACAGTCCCGCTCCCCTTGATACATGCAGAGGCAGCCCCGGGCCCGTATGTGAGGCCCAGGAGGCCAGTAGTGCAGCATCTGTGGAGAGGAGGGAGGGGATCCGGAGCCCTGGTCATCCACCCACCCGCAGGGCCGTCTGGCTGCACATGTGGAGACTTGGCCAGAAAGGGGCGTCCCTGGGGCTTTTCATCTCTGGCCTCTTCGGGTAAGCAAACCAAGTGTCAAGCTCATTGCAAAAGATGGCCTGGCTTCTCCGAGCAGCGGACACTCAGCCCCCGGCTCTAAAAGCCCTGACGTTTGTCTGTAGTTGGCACAATGTTCTAGGCGTTTGTTGCTACATAACCAACCCCTTCACAATTTAGGGGCATAAAACAACCATTTATTAAGTTCACAAATTGTGTAAGTCAGGAACTCAGATGGGTTGCGCCAAAAAGAGCTTTTTTTTCTTCTCTACAAGATGAATGGTGTGGAGTGACTAGAATGACTAGGGACTAGAATCATCCAAATGCTCCTCCTCTCACATGTCAGACAGCTGGGAACTAGAAGGCTGGGATCAGCTGGGACCGTCTCCACGTGTCTTGAACTTCCTCACAGCATGGCGGCCTCACAGCATGGTGGCCTCAAGACAGTAAACCTTCTGGAGCACCGCAGCCGACGGCAGACATAGCAGCTCAGGGCTGCAGGAGTAAAGCAGAAACTTTATTGCCTTTTTTATGACTTAGTCTTGAGACTCACAGAGTTCTCTTTCCATCTGCCTCTCCCTCTCTACAGCCAATCACCCCGGGTGATTCCGATGCTTGTGGCCGATGAGCACAGTGAGAAACAAGGCCCAGGAAAGATAAACACGTGGTTTCCTGTCTCCCGGGGTCATGGAGCCACAGAGCATCACAGCTCCTGTGCTAACATTGCATCAACGCCCCCCCTCCCGAAGGTGGCCTTCCTTGGTGGTCCACCTTTGGTACGAAGGGCAATGGGTTTTAGGACACTTACCCTCATGGACTAAGGGAGACTGACTTTTTAAATCCCCCACTTTAAGTCACTTAAGAGAGTAGGGGCACAAAGGACCTTGACTTGGTGTTGTTAGAAACAAACATTATTTGAAAAGGTTGTGAAGTGCCCCCCCCCCCCCGCCTTCTCTGAAGGTCTCAAGCACAGGACAGACCCCTCCAGTGCCCTGCATTGCATGGAGACCCTGTGTGGGGTCGGGAAGGACACACCAGTCCCCTCCAGCATGTCGTCCCAGCGGTATCCAGCTGACTTCACCAGAGAACTCATTTGGGTTCCTTTGGCTTGGAGGAGGGCCTGTCGACTATAAGTCTGGACCTAGGGCCAACACTAAGAAGCATTTTTAAAGCGCTGTTGTGGTACAAGAGTAATAGTAAGTCTCCTACCTGTAGCCAAAGACACCGAACTGCCAAACCTGAAAGATATCTAAAGACTTGGGGAAGGGAAAGAAAAAATATGGAGCCATGCTTCCAGATGTCCCCTGCTCATTTATTTTGACATCTCAGACTATTATTTTGATTGTGCACATTTGTTTAGTCCAGACGATAAGGCTTCCCTGGGCGCAGGCCGAGCGTGCCAAGGTATATTTTTACAAGGCGGTGGAAGTCTCAGTAACAGGAGCCCTGCCTGCCGCCTGGGCTGGGAGGCCTGCGCTGACTCATGGGGAGGAGGGAATGTGAGGAGGCAGGGGCTACAGTGGAGGCTGGGGGACTTGGGGGAGAATTACAGAGTTTGCGGATTAGGAAAGTGAGGATAAGCGAATTTCTGCTGCACTTTTGTTTTCAAATGTGTCACTTTCAATCCAGGCCTTTGATGCCCATGTGTTTCTGGTTAAGGGCACGGCCCCCAGTGCGGGCCAGGAGCTGAGCGCACATCTCAGTGCCTTTCCCAAAGGAAGGGCGGAGCCCTGCCTCCTGGGGGCGGGGCCCAGGGAACTGTGGCCACCGCAAGCCTGGGTTTTGATTTTTCCACCAACTTTCCTGCTATTTCAAAGAGGCTGACACTGAGCTTATTCCTTGGCGATTAATATTCTCACTGGAGCATTTTTTTATAAATATTTTCACACCAGGGAAAGGAAATGCGAACCCACCCTATTAATTAGATGCTTGGCTTGTGTTTAAGAGAGAAAACTCCAGCTTCTTATTTTAAAATCCCTTGGTTTGGAAAGAAATGATCGAACACAATGGCCAGGCTGAAAGAACTGATGCCAAAAAACTCATTTCTCTAAATGGGCAGGGGGGGGGCTGGGGACTCTTTCTCTAATCCTTGGCAAGGGGTTTGATTTCTCTTTCTGGATAGGTATTGTTGAATGCTGAGTGCCCAGGATGAGGTTCCCATGGCTGAAAGATGGGAAACCATAGTGCCTCAATACCAGAAGGTACTGCCAGCCCCCCACTTATTTTATTATTCCCCCCCTACTTATTTTAAAGATAAGGAAGCTGATGCCCAGAAAGGAGAGGCACTTGCCTAGGCCATCCTCTTAATTTCCAGAAGAATCAAAATTAATACTAAGTAACCTGGTCCAGCCCAGCATTCCTTTTCCCAATTCACAACAGCTTCACGTGGGACAGGCCAGAGAGAAAACTGGTTGTACGTTAAAAGACTTTCAATTAAAAAATTACAACAACCTGGACTCTAGAGATTCCCTAAAGGTATCCCCAAGGGTCAAATTAAAATAGAGAAAGATCTGCACATCATTTGCATACACAGACTCATTTATTTAATGGACCTTTAAGGGCCTACCATGTATAATGCATAGAGTTGTCCACCTGACAAGTCATTTGCATACGCAGATATAGACGGAGCAGTCTTTCT
The DNA here is from genome assembly GCF_004126475.2 of Phyllostomus discolor. Taxonomy (NCBI): domain Eukaryota; kingdom Metazoa; phylum Chordata; class Mammalia; order Chiroptera; family Phyllostomidae; genus Phyllostomus; species Phyllostomus discolor. Next base: position 7,589,809 of record NC_040916.2, on the reverse strand, counting down.
AAGTAATTTTCCAGCCAAGATCTTATAAATAGGGCTGCCCTGAAGGTAGGCACCTTCTTGATTCCTTTTGCTCATTTCCAATGCAACAACCACACTGTTAAGTATGATTTCGTGTAGCGATAAGTAAAATAGAATCCCTGCCCTCGGGAGGTCACATTCAGATGGGAAGATCGGTGTATAAGGAAATTACAGTGTGAAGTTAGCACTGCCATAACAGGTGTGCACCATGCATTCAGTGATGGAAGAAACTCGTATCAGCCAGTGGGGGACCTGTCCTTGTCCCTCCTTCTTGGAGTCCCTCAGACAGAGCACTCACCCTGTCTCTGATACAGCAGTCCAGAGCTGGTAGAGCCTCAGAGATTATCTCTTGAAAAGTAGCTTTACTTTTTAGTTGAGGACAAGAGACCTCAGGGGGAAGAGACTCTTGAGAAGGGAGGGTCTACCAAGCTAGACTGTAAAGAAACAGATAGTGATTGCTGATGGGTGGTTTCCTGACCCCAGGAAGTGCATGGGCTCCAGACTCTACCCACCTACCTAAGTCAAGTCCTGACTCTACTCACAAGGGTGTCCATCCTACAGCCCGAGGGCCCCATGCGGCTCAGGACAGCTATGAGGGTGGCCCAACACAAAATCGTACATTTACTTAAAACATTATGAGGTCTTTTTGTGATTATGTGTTGCAATGTATTTAATGTGTGGCCCAAGATGATTCTTCCTCTTCCAATGTGGCCCAGAGACACCAAAAGGTCGGACCCCCCTGATTGATATGTGACCTCAGGCAAGTTGCTTTACCTCTCTGTGCTCTCGTTTCCTCCTTCGCAAAATGGGTGTAATTATGAGGTCTGCTTGAGGGTTAAGTTAATTGAAGGAATACATAAAAAGCACTCTGAAAAGTACCTGGCACCTATTACCTGCTTAATAAATGTTAGCAGTAGTAATTATATTTTTATGGCTGTGCCACTGCACATAATCATCAGGCCAAGCCCTGCAGATCATGCTCTGTGTGTAGCCACACCTAACGAAGAAACTGAACCGCCCCACCTTGCCTCTCAACTCTACCTTAAAGTGTGTTGAAATCGGCTAACTAGCATGTAAGCCAGGTTTTTTTTTTCTTATTTTAGCTTACAGATGGACCTCAGTTAATATAACAATCACCCTGGCCCTATTTACAGATAAGAATACTGAAATTCAATCTGGCTAAGAAATTTGCCCAGGACCATCAAGCTGGCAAAAAGCAGGGCCAGGACTCCACCCCATACTTTCCAGGCCAAACCCACATTTGGCTCCCTGAGATGGCGCCCCCTGGCTGCCGCATGGCTGTAGATGTCATCTCCAAAGGGTTCCAGTTTTAAGAGAAAGGGCACGGAGGTGGCCTTCAAGACTCCAGGAGACCAGCACAGACTCACAGCTCCTCATCTGATACCCACACGGAGACTGGAACAGTGCACTGTTTTGTGTTAAAACCCGATAACAGATAGTGAGCGCCACCCTGGGCCTTACACGAACAGTCACAGGAACTGTCTCGGGTGGTCAGAGTCGGGAGAGAGGGAGGTGCCTGAAGTTACTGCTGCTGTTCATCCTGTGCAATGGGCCGGGCGCCACACAGGCATTATCTCAGCTCCTTACAGCAACCTGGACAGACAAGTATTATCAGCCTTACTTGACATGTGAGAGAGGCTCAGCAAGGTTAGGTGCCCCGAGCAGGCCATTCATACCACTCCTATAGGCAGAGCTGGGTTTGGCGTACAGGCTGCCACCTGTGTGGCTGAAAAGCTCCTGCCTCGCCAGCCATCCCCCCACCACCAAGGAGACCCACTGAGGGACCAGAGTGGGAGATGTTGTGACTCCTCAGCACAATCTCTACCCCTGTCCACTGCCTGGCCTATCTGGCAAAACAAAACCTTTGCAAGGGAGCAGATGCAGTAGTCATGAGAGGCACTGCACCCAAGCCCTGATGCAACCTCTTGGGTGCAACAACAAGTGTGAGCCAGGCAAATTGGTATTTGCTCAGTGGCCGGCCCCAACCAGGGGTTCTCAGATTCTAGAAAGCTCCTGTGCTTGCCACCTTGAGTCTTATTGTCCAGCCAAATCCCAGAGCCCCATGGTGACACCCCAGAAATCTGCAGCCTGCTTTCTAAGCTGCAGAGCTTTCCCTCATGCTCCCTGTGTCGAGTTTCTGTAATTGAATGTGTTTTATTTAGACCATAACATTTAATGCCACTTTGGATTTCCAATTAGGCTTCAATCAGATGCCGAGAGTCTGATTCGTTTTGTTGTTTTGATCCACACAAAAGATGGCAACATCAGAGGAGCCGTCGTGAAAAGTTATTTCCATCTGCTGATGACTAGGACAGTTGCTGTGATGTGAAGACACAGCTTCTGAGGTGCCAAGAGAAGAACCAGGCATCAGGGGAGGGGGAGGGGACAGAGGGAAGTCAGCTAACCCTTGGAATGAAGCACAATGGGAAGTTCTGAGTATAGTGGTTTCCCTCAGAGAGAGTGGAGCTGGGGCGTGGGCCTCAGGCAAGTTGGTGAGGCTCCCTCCTAAGTGGGCTAGGGTCCTGGGTGCCCAGGAGGGAAGGGAGAGGAATTGGTCTCCACTCGAGCTTGTTTCTCACACAGATGGCCCAGGCCTTTTATCCAGGAGATGTCCCATGAACACAGGGTTCCTGTGAGAGGGGAGGCTGGCCATTGGGCCAGTTTCCCCTGGGGATGAGTGAGATGGGGCAAGCGCTCCTGTGTGTTCGGGGTGTCTATCTCACACAGCTGTTTTCCACAACAGGGCAGGGCCATGCTCACTGGGGAAAGCAGGGCTTGCTCTGTCTTCAGGGCCCCACTTGGCTGCATTTTTCCATCTGGCCCCGTAGTCCTTCTGTAACCCACCCAGCTCAGGGACCCAGGGAGCCATAGTGTCCACTTCATAGCTTGCATGCTGCACCGTCAAATTCCCCAAGCCTTTGCCACTCAGCTCAGAGTAATCTTCCTCACTGCCCTTCCCAGTATTCCCACTTCTGCAAACAGTTTAGGGGTTGAAATTTGCACCAGGTGGAGGGAGAATGGGCTGTGTCCTCAGCAGTCGATGGCTTAGCAAATAGTCTGGGTTCAGCCTCTGTCCCTCAAGTAATGTTTAATGATGAAAAGAGGGAGATGGGCAGAGAAAAGAGCCAGGCAGAAAGAAGATTGGAAAGAGAAAAATGGACAGAGCCAAGAACAATGTCTAGTTAACCACTAAGTCACCAAGTAATTCATCAAAGAACCTTTGAGGACCTATTGGGTGCACAGAGCTTGTCCTCATAAAGTCACACATACACAGGGGCATCAGACAAGTCCGTGTTGAATTTCAATACAGTTTGCAGAACACGGGGAATGCATGAGAAGATGCCACCCAACAGAGCCTGTGAGGCAAGGAGGGCTTCTTGGAGGAGGTGCATTAGGCGAATCATGAAATAAATCAATTTCACCAAGTGGAATAAAAAGCAAAGGAACACTTCTCCAGTGAAGGGCACGTGGAGCCATAGAAGAGTTCAGCATATTCAGGGCACATTCCCCCGATTTCACTATTGTTGGAGCTGAAGACAAGGATTAGAAGGCATCAACCTTCACAGAATGTTCATAGCACCCAGGCGAGCAGCCTTCAGGTAGACTCAACCCCCCTACCCTCACCAAGGTGCAAGGAGCTTCAGGCCACAGAGATGGTGCTTCAGGCTCCCCCAGCTCCAGCTGCTGCAACATAGACCTTGGGAGAAGACACGCACGCACACAATTCCCAGTGTTTCTCCCTCCCTGGCAGCAAGCCTGCCCGCAGGCCCCCTGCACAGGCTGTGGGGGATTTAAACAGCACAGTCAGGAAAAAAGGAGTCAAGGGCTAGGCAGAGCCCACCGCCAAGTCCCTCTGTGATCAGGCCAATCCACTTTCCCCCGGGACAGTCACTTCTGACTGTATGAAAACCTGTCTGCATTGCTGGTTCACAGGAAGAGGAAAAGAGAGATTGTGTAGCATTTCACTGATCCTTTCATTTGGTCATTTCAACATCACTTATTTGTGGTGGAGACCTTGCCTGTCTGGGCTGCTTCTGTCTCCCCCAAAGATAGGTCAGTGTTCAGTCCATTCTAGGTGCTTAATAAACACTTGTTGAAAGTTGGGGAGAGAGGCAGGGGAAGAAGAGAGACAAGAAAAGAGAGGACTATGACAAAGAGGAGTTGCAGGGGAGTGTAGAGGTCCTTTTTCAAAGCAGTTAGGCCTTATTCAAATCTTGGCTTTGCCTGTCTTCAGTAAGGCCTGCCATAGCCTCTGTGAGCCTCAGTTTTCTCTTCTGTAAAGTGGGGATAGCAATAATACCTGCCTTCTGGAGTTGCTGAGATGATTCAATAACTAATCCCTGCCAAGTACCTGGGACAGAGGAAGAGCCAAACCCTGGAACTGGCTCTAGCTAAGCCCCGCTCCTTCTCTCTGGTTCACTCGCGAGCATCCCGTTACGCCGCCACGGAGCCCCCACACTAACATGTTGCTCATTTTTCATCTTTAAGTCATCTGTCAGTTGCATCTATTTCTAGCCTCTGTCTTATGAGACAAGAATAAGGAAGGGAAACAGATAACTGCAGAGGCTCATTTGCCAATTGTCAGCTCCCGCCGTCAGCAGGGCTCTCTGTCTGCTTCTCCCTGGGTGCCTGGAAAAATCATTGTGACCTTTTATTTACCGGTTGATCTAGTCATCTCTGGCTCCGGGTCTCTGCCTGCCCCTCCACCCCACCGCACATCCCCACCCCTTCATCAGCACAGTGCTGGCTTCCTCCCTCCCAGGCCCCACCTCACTGCGGGATGGACAAGGTGTGCAGGCCCCTCGAGCCTCCCTGTCTTCACGACCATTTTCTTTAAAAACTTGTGGGCGCGGAGAGGAGGAGGAACCGGAATTATTGATCTTCCCTGCCAGTGCTCTCACCAGAGGGGTTGCTGCTGCTGATCCTCTCCTGTAGATCTCCTCTTCCATCCTATTTCACTGGAGGGCTAAACCGAGACCTAGGCCAGCAAGTGGCCTGCCCCGCCGTTCCTAAGGAGGTCGCGGCATTTCCCAGGAGACCACATGTTTCCCCCGACCCCTCCTCCCAGATTTTGTCTGTAGAGCCCTTTTCTTGTGTCCCCTTTTTTTCATCCACTTCCCCAAAACCTCCACCACCCCTACCTCAGGTCCTGGCTGGCCGGCCTGCCCCTTTCCTTTCTTCTTCCCCCCATGGGCCCGGCCATGCATTCAGATACAGTTCCTCTGAGCCAACTGGCCTGAGGCGTGCACCTCCAGTGGTGAGAGGAGGCCACTGGGGATAGTGACAAGGAAACAGAGATGGTTAGCACGTGGGCACTGATGAGAAGACGTACCCAAGGGCTCCCAGGAGGCCAGGAATGAGCCAGGCTGACTCAAACCTGAGTCTTGACTGGCTGCAGGAGTTCATTGTGTAAAGAGTGTGTATGTGCCTGCACAGGTACATGCACCAGCCCTAGATTGGCTTCTGGAAAAATTGATCCAAGAGAGAATGCAGCTTTTTTTTCTCCATCGCCTTCAGGTCACTTGCCTTGGACGTCCTAAAACCTTTGTTGCCCATGTCAGACGTGGCCAACCTTACTTCTCCCCTGGATTTAGGGGGAGGAACCCTAAAGCCTCTTGTGCGAGGAGTCGGCTCCCAGCTTTCCAGGCTCTCCTCTTGGCCCACGCTGTCAGCATCAATTTTCTGCAGGGAGTGATTTAACCTTCATTTATTCATTAATTCTTTTTTTTTCCCCTTAACTTCATTAGGTAAGATTTATAAAGATGTTGAATTGGAAAGGTCACCTGTCGCCAGGCCCAGGACAGTGTGACACTGTGCCCTCATCTCCTCTCATGAGCTTCCATCCAGGAGTGCTCTGGAGGTAGTGGGGGGGGGGGGCAGGGGGGGGGCAGCAGGGAGAAGACAGCAAAAGCAGAGCCACTGGCTCCCCAGGGAGGCAGGGCAGGCAAGGGGGTGCCACAGTCTCTGAACACACCCACTCGCCGTCACCCGCCAGCTATTGGGAGGCCTGTGGCACAGGGGGAGGGCAGGGCAGGCTCTGCATTAAGCACATCTGGAATCCTGGCTTCGCCTCTTACTAAGATGACCTTCACCGAATTATCTATTCTCGTTAGACCTTAGCTTCCTCTTAGAAAAACTGTCGATAATGATAGACTCTCCTTCATCAGGTTGTTGTGGGGTTAAACAAGGAGATGCATGTAGAGCACTGAGCCCAGTGCTGGGCACACAGCAAACATTTGAAACATCATCTTTCTAACAAGATCTGGAATTGCCCTGGACGTGCCCTGCAGTGCTGGGCAGTGGTTAGCTCACTAACCCCTAGAGACTGGTACACAGGGAGTCTCTTTGATTTCTCTGAGGAAAGGAAGCCCGCATAGTTCATGACTGATCCCATCTCCAGAACCTCAGGAAAAGCCTCAGTTCAGGGAGGAACCAGAAAGAGCCAAGCCACTCCTTGGTGTCAAGACTGCTTCCCAAGGCCCAGCAGATTTCAGCAGGGAGTCAGGCTAGCCTGGCGCCCTGCTCTCTGCCGTGGGCTGGCCACCCTCACGGTCTCAGGCCCACCCAGCAGCCACCCACGGTCATAGGCCTTTCCCAAGCTCTGAGGCCTGCCGGGCTCGGCCTTTAGCCATCTCATCTCAAGGAGTTGTCTCTCACTAACAACCTCCCTAGAAGGAGAGGGAACAGACTGCAGGCTAAGGAACCATGCAGATATTTGGAACTTGTAGAAAGACAAATGTATCTGCTTGCTGCCATTTTCACATGCCCTTGATTCTTAATGCCTCCAACAGAACTCAAAACCTTCCCAATCAGAATGAATTCTACTCTCGGAGCTTCTTCAGAGTATGGTAAAAGCCAGATAGCTGGTGACTATCTATTAGGTGTCTCCCCCATTAGGCTCTAAGCCACTAGGAGACCAGATGCAGGTGAGAGGTGTATGTTCCCTCCCAGCACTGATTGTACGGCCAGAACTCAGTGTTTGAGAAAGTAATTTTCATAGGAAAGCAAGCAGGCAAACCTATTCTGTGTGCCAAGCTAAGAATATCGTGTTCGAATATGATCACAGAGGATTACAAGAATTAATTTTATTTTATTTAACATTCTTAGAGTTCCACCTTCTAGAATTCAACATGCAAATTTATCTTCTTCGTGCACATTGGAGCATGCTAGATTAACGGAGAAAGTTCTAGTCAACTCACTTTTTCCAGAATCCTATTTCCTTCACCTGGGATTACTTGTTTATTTGCCAAAGATGCACGAAGGAGTACATTGCAGTAGAGGAAGGAACTCCAGGGCTGTGTGAATGGAACCAGTATCTCCTTTATGCTCGATGGAGTGAGAGGGATGCTGTGCACTGGAGGGCAGCCCTCTGAGGGGCACTGGGACGTCTGGGCATGACCACAGGAGGCCCACACTGCCACTCTGGTCCCAGGGCAGGCTCACTGGTCTGCAGATCCCTTCACATGTATGACATTAGTTTGTTCTGCCTGTATGTGTCTGGATTTAATGAGATTTTTTAGAGCGTTGTTAATAAACAATGCTTGACCTTTTAAAGAGTGGCAACATTATATCATTTTATTTCATGAAAAATGGCCCTATACAACAGGCCATTTGGTATAGTTATTTTTCCATTTTCAAATAAATTTAGTTCTAAAAATAAATTTGGTTCTGCGACTCACAGTATTCAATGAGATCACTAGAGATACTGGGCTCTGAATAGCCCAGACAGGAAGTGACCAGCAGTGACACCTGAACTTCATGGCCACTCCTCATTATCTGAGCTCTTCCCTGGGTCTCCTGCTGTGGCTGCTATCACTGTCCCCATGCCTGGCATCAAAGGACACGGTAGCTCATAGCACTGTCTTGGCCTGTCTGTGGGCAATTTCCTCTCCCTGTAATTCAAGCTAAATCTGTATTGGAATTTATAGTAAAGAAAGAAAGCCTCACATAGCCCTCTTTAGTTGGATTGGCCTAAAGCATGAGTATTAGCCAGTGGTATGTCTGGTTATGTTTTGCATGAAGTTCAATTTCTTTACCCGTGGCCCTAGGCTAATATCTAGTGGTCATGGGGTAATGATGAGAGGCATCAGTACAGAGACAATTGTGCACACACGATTTAACCTTTACATATTTTCTGTCTCTGGGGCCAACTGGAGGGAACATATACCCTATTATTTCTGAAACTCTCAGTGTTGTCGCATTAAGTGACGTAACTCACATCAGTGATAAAGCAAAAATGATTGACATTTCCTGAGTCCAGTGAGTAGCTTAGTGCTTTTCAATGCAGATGATAAGCCCCTCCCATTTCAGGGACCACCTTTGGCCCAGAGGTGTTCTTTTCTGCTTCCTAATACTTCAGTCTTAACATATAAAGTTACTTTAAACATAAACAATGACAGATAACCATTAGAGGAGAGTCATCCTTTTACATTGTAAAAACAGAGTTAGGGAATTGCCACTTTTAAGAGGTAAGAGAGACACATACGGACAGAATACCAAGAGACTCTCATTTGTCTTTTAACATTAAATCTAACATAAAACCATAAACAAGAGACTCTTCCACTTGGAGCCTATTTTGTTTTTGTTTCTTCAGGAGAAGCGTATGGAGGGTACCAAAAAGCACACGCTCGAAAAATGTATCATTTCACTGCACTTTGGTTTCCCAGTGATAAAAACGAAGACTCCTACTGTCTGATCTCTAAGTCGATACCTTAGTGACTAACTTGGTTCAGTGAGATTTCTTAGAGCAAACAATTGGATGGTTTCTATTATTTATGACACTTGCTGATGTGCGAGTATAATAAGCTCTGTTCCTTCACATCTTGGCTTGGAATTAAGAAATTCAAGAAGTTCCCTGGCCAGTGTGGCTCAGTTGGTTAGAATGTCATCCAGTAACTGAAAGGTCACCAGTTCAATTCCTGGTCAGGGCACATGCCTAGTTTGAGGGTTCAATCCGCATTCAGGGTACATGCAGGAAGCAACTGATAAATGTTTCTCACATCAGTGTTTCTCTCTCCCTTCCCCTCTTTCTCAAATGAAAATAAAATAAAATGAACCTTTAAAAAAGAAAATAAATTTAAGAAGTTACTAAGATGTGCTACAACATAATGAACATTGAAAACATAGTACTAAGTGGAAGAAGCCCGCCATAAAAGACCACATTTTGTATGATTTCATTTATATGAAATGTCCAGGATAGGCAAGTCCATAGTTGATTGGTGGTTGTCCAGGGCTGGACTAGTTGGGGACATGGGAGGGGGAGGGACTGCTAATGGATATGGGGTTTCTTTTTGGGAATGATAAAAGTGTTCAAAAATCGATTGTGGTAATAGTTGCACAATTCTGTGAATATACTAAAAACCATTGATTGTACACTTTAAGTGGGTGAATTTTATGGTATGTGAATTATGTCTCCATAAAGCTACTATTTGAACAATCTCAGGAAGGCTGGGCCATAATTGTGTGGCTGCTCCATAACCTCTTCTCCCGAAAGAACCACCGCCCGAGGCGGCAGGGCACCCGCCACAGATGATGCTAGTGCATGGCAGCCGAGGGTCTGCCATCCTCATTTTCTCTGCCTCTTCCTTCTCCTGCTCTTCTCCCGCCTCAGTCTTCTTGCCTATTGCTTCTCTCTCCCTTCTCCTTTTTCCTCTTCTCCCTAATGGTCCCACCCGCCAGTGGGCCTTCCTTGACCCTAGGAAGCTGAAAGAGGAGGGGACAAAAGACGGTGAAAATTAGCTGTAACTGTGAGAGTAGATTATTAGTATTACAAATTGTGACTAGAGCTGTATGGGACTTAATTTAGTCTCCACAGCATCACTATTTAGGGAATAATGTCCACATTTTATAGGTGAAGAAACTGAGACTCCACAAGCATGGAGTCTGGGCCTGGGAGTGCCCAGGCTGATGGGGGAAAACCACAATCCAAACCCGGGTCAGTCTCGCCTCAGAGCCTGTTCTCTGAAGCACAAGAAGACCTTAAGTATGAGCTGAGCTTGGTTATTTATTGATGAATTATAACAGGAGTGATTTGATGGGGTTCAAAACTGCAGTATCTAAGATCTCATCGGTTGGTCTGATATTTATGGCCATTTATGGGTGATATCAGTGCGGCTCTTTCATTCATTATGGCTTTCATTAAGACTCTAATCCTGTTTAGAAGTCTGTTTGTCATTTTTAACTCCTCTGTTTAATCTTGGGCAGCCCTCATCCTTCTTCACTACTGGCCAGAGGGAGACAGCTCCTGATGGCTCTTTCTTTCTTGTGATCGAGTTCGGGCGCGGCTGGGAGGTGGGCGATGAGTGTGGCAGAAATGCCTGTGTGTTATGAGCGTGTGTGACGTGAATATGTGTGGGATATCATTGTGAGTGTGTGATGTATGTGTGACGTGTGTGTGGGATCAGTGTGTTTGTGTGGCATGTGAGTGTATGGTATGCATGTATGTTTGTGTTCGTGAGTGTGTTTGTATGAGAGTATGAGTGTGTGGAGTGATGGTGAATGTGTGTGTGTCAGGGAGTGATCATTCATAGATTCTTTTTTCAGAAGCACACGAATTCTTGAGCTGAGACCTAACCATTTATTTCCAAAGCACAGGGGCTGTTTCCCACCCTACCCCACCCCCACCAGCCTCTCTGCCCTAAGAAGACTTGCAGTTGGAGGGACTCTGGAGTTCAGCTTCTCACTTCTTATGGACACTGAGCCTTTGCTGAGAATGTCCAGGGATGGAACTCTCCCTGCCTCCTGGAGTTGTTGGTTTATAGGAAATGTCTTCCATTGGGCTAGTCTTCCTTGAGGGAATCCTGGAGTTCTGTTACTTTTTAAATTCTTAGTTAAGATGTCTAGTCACAAAGAAAAGAAATCTAAATGGGGACATCCCTTATTGTGTCCTTTGCTGTCCCCAGAGCACATCCCAAAGCTCATTCTGTTTTGGTTTCTGACACCTCCCTGCCTGGGACACTTCACCCTGCCCCTCCTCAAGTGCCTCCTCCTCCCAGAGGCTTCCTTGCTCCTCAGCCCACCCTCAACTCTCACCTTCTCTGTCCCCCAAAGGGCTTAGGAAAGTCACAATTTTAGTACCCCAAATTTTCTGTCTGTGGGACACCTAAAACTCTGGTAGACCCACACTATGCATTTCAACTCCCTGTTCCCCCAGAAGACTCTGGGCATCAGGGCCACCAGATATAACAGTCCAGGTTATATACTGCACAGAGGGGCCTGGCTCAGGGGCAAGTGGGTCCTCACTCCTCTTACTCACCCGTGCACCTAGAGGGGGTGCCCTTTTCAAATCACACAAAAGTGCTGTATTAGCTACAAATGGCCCAGAAAGGGCCCCAGAGGGTTCAGTCTTATTTTCTGAGGGTCCTTGTAGCAGCCAGAAGAATGCTTAATGAGAGACTGTGGGGTGGGGGTGCTGCTGCCGTTCCCCCAGCCTCAGTGGACGCACTCTAGCCCCACAGTCCTCTGAAGGCCTCTACACCCTCTCGGACTAATCCCATTGCACTGTGACCACCACTGAACTCCACGTGCCTTGTCTGGCTCCAGCATAATTTGCGCTTCCCAGAATCTGCCTTTTTAGTGTCCTAAATCTTCTTTTCACATCTCTGTTATGTCCTTCCAACTAGTCGGCCACCTGTAAGAGGGCATCTGCCCAAGGACTCTGTCCCCTGCCCCTGCAGTGGGGGCCAAGTCAGTGTTGCTGAGACTGTGCCACCCGCGGAAGGAGCCGAGAAACCAAAGCTCTGTGCTCAGAGCCAGAAGCCAGGGCATCAACCCCCGCCCCCGCAAACACCAGCTCAGGGGCATCTCAGGGGCACACACACGCACTCAGCCTCCCTCAGCGCTGGGCCCAGTTAACTTGCAAAATGTCCCTAAGGATTCAAGAGTTCTGGGAAAACTCAGCCCATCTCATGGTCTCTCTCTAGGGTGACATGAAGTGTTGGAATAGAAAAATTAACTAGCCCCTTCACCAGATTAACCTTTAGTTATCATGTAGTGACTGATTGATTTGGTGCTGGCCAGTAGTGGCTTGGTGGAGACTAACGCTTCATTCTCCTGGACAGGCGATGAGAGGCGGGCCCTTGTAAAGGCAGAGCAGCCTGGGAAAAGGCCTTTAGCTGGCTCCGTGACATAATGGCTTGGTTGTGGATTTCCCTGCAGAACAATGCACGAGGCAGGTCTATCCTGCTGCAGCAGGAGAAGTCTCTCCTGCCTTTCCTTCCTGAAGACCTTCCAGTCTGGGCCCCTGGCTGACTCCCTCCACTTTGATCCCACCCCAATCAGCATCTGTGTCGCATGCCCCCTCAGCACGCTCTCACATTCCAAAATGAAACATTCAGGCCGTCACCAAATAGCAGTATAGATGCTCCATCCCCACAGGCCCTGAGATGATAATGCATCACCCGTGGTGCGTATCCAGATTACGCTCAGGTGGTTAAAAGTCCAGGTCTAATTAGAGTTCCAGGGAATCGAGCCATTGTGTTATTAATGATTCGCCGGCAATGTTCTGATTAAAACAGTAATTTTAATAAGCATAGCTCGATGCTAAGTGTTCACTGAGCACCTAATTACATCAGTTATAACTCCAAAATTATTTAAAATTCCCCTTTTTTTCCACCAGACCCTGCGTGCACCAAATAAAATAGAGACTCAGACAAGGCGGTGATTATTTGTTCTAATTAATTTCCTAAGCCCCTATTTTTAAAGAGGGAAAAATCTTTTGTCTCTCTTCCATCTCCCCAGGTTCCCCTCCACCCCTTTCTATCCTCGGGAGGCTCAGTGACATCAGGTACATTTGAGGCCACCCTTGAAGGCAGCCACAAATAGAAAGCAGCGAGGAAGGTAAAGATTTGAACAGTCGCTGCCGCCAGCCTCCAGGCGGGGGAAGGCTGCAAAGCTCTACTTCCCGCTGACTGTTCAGGCTGGGCGCTGGGCTGGGAGGGGCAGGAGCACTACGGGGCTTCTGACCAGGGGCCAGTTCCTCCCAGCACTCTGTCCTCATTAGACCAGCTTCAGATGGCACCGCCGATGACTGTGCTTGCGTCTCTTGGAAGATGGGGCAGAGGAGTCAACAGGCTCCCCAGTGTGGCAGTTCTCAACTTCTTTTCACCCAGGGGCTGCGTGGGTTGAAGAGAGACCGCACAACTCTTCACTCCCTAGAAGGACCCCAGGGTTTCAGGAAGACTGCTCTGCCGAGCTATCTAAGAGTGATGACCAGAGTCTGATTATTTTTTAAATTATGTTATCGTTAAGATACCAATCTGTCTCCAGAAGTAACAGCCACAATTCCCTCAGATTTGTGCAATGAGCCTGACCTGGAACCATGCAGCGCCATGCCCTTACTTCATGTGACCCTCATGACAGTGTCAGGAACGGTGGTCCGTAGCATTCTCGGGCCCAATCAGTTTTCTGGGAGAGAAAATCAAAATGCCACTTATTTTGCCACCCCCGCCCCTTTTCCCCATGCATGTCCCAGGAAGTCCGCATCGCTCAGCAGCTCACTGTTGGATAATACAGAGTCCTTCGAGTCTCAAACACAGTCTTATCTCATTTAAGGATTGCAATGTCCAGTTCCCATCCAGAGGTAAAACTCTGGACTTGACCGAAGCCCAGATCTTTCCCCTGCCCAGCCTGGGCCGGCTGCACTCCACACGTGCAGCCACGAGGGCTGGGAGGCCTGTGTTCTCTCTCTCTCTCCCTCTTCTTCCCCCACTGGATCTGTCCTTACTGTCCCCTTCAGAGGGAGGGGAAGGGACAGAACGGACGTTTCTCACTTGAACTGGAATTATCACAAGGCAGCCTCACGCTGTCTGAGCAGGCTGATGATTCTACCTCTTTTGGGCTGTGCTCTTCATGGCCCTTGGACACCCCTGTGCTGAGCCGCTCTGGCTGCAGCTCTCAGCAGAGGGGACAGTACCCCCTGTCGTCTGGCCACCCTCCCCTCAGCCCTGATTTTCCTGTACTTCCCTCCAGAGATGCTCATAGGAGGGTCTCAACCCCACCTCCAGAGAGTCCTCTTGGGCAGGTTTTCAAGTGCTTCCCAGCCAACTCTCCCTCCTGAGGTGGCTACATCTGGATCTTGTGCAAGGGAGCACTTCCATGGCCTCACCTGCTACTGTCACAGGAGTGGGGGTTCCAGTGCCTTCCCAAGGCCCTGCCTTCACTCTGCCTCTGCAGAGCTCACCAACCCACCCCCTGGCTTTCCTGCCTTCTGGATTCTCCTGTTCTCGCTGTCCCCTCCAGTCCGGGGCATGTAGCTCAAGCTTTCCAGCTGGTCGACTGAAGGGTGGCTAGGTTACAGCATTCTAGCAGCTTCCTTCAAACATCCCTTAACACCCCCTTTTTTTATTCCTGGGCCTTTTTATTTCTTTGATCTGGATCAGGGGACCCAGGATGAAGGACTGAGGAACTGAGAACCTGGGTCTTGAGAATCTACTCTGAAAAGCTGTGGGAAAGTCTGCCCTCTTACCTCGGCCCACAGCATTCCTTGTATCTTGGCGCCTTGGAGGATGCCTTACTTTTGGCATCCAATCGTATTCACAGATGTGGAAACTGAGGCTCAGAGTGGTTAAGTGGTTTACCCAGCACAGTCGAGTACAGGGTGAGGCTGCGCCAAGTTCTTCCGACTTGAACAGTCGTGTCCTTTCCCTGACACCACGCACCTCTGCTGGGTTATAAACATTAAGTCCATTAAAAAATAAATGCCTTCACGTCACCTAATGAATCCCAGCAGAGTGCCAGGGGCCTCAGCCACACCTAGAGAACCTTCACATCATTTAGTTCATTTACTTAAGGAGCTTAAAATAAAACCTGGATCACTGGGCAAGTGTGATTAGCTTCTCAGCAGGTATTTATAGACCTATTTTGTGTAAGAAACTGAGGTTGGGGCATACAGGGATATCTCACTTGAAGAAATAAAAAGCAGAGCCCCATGAGTAACCCAAAAAGATGGAGCCCCAGGAAGAGTTAAAAAGTGCATTTGAGTCCTGCCAGCTGGGCAGGGAGTCTGATTCAAAATTCAGAGAGAGGTTGCAAAGGTTGGTCAAGAAAGGCTGTGTGGAGAAGGGAGGGCCCAGGGATCTGCATGTGAGCAGGGCAGGGGCAGACGCTCTGATGGGCTGGGATGCGTGAACAGAATCAAGGAGGTGGGACTGTGCAGAGCCTGGGAGGAGGCCAGCTTACCAGGAGCGGGGGATGGATCCTGATGGAAGAAGCCTAGAGTGGAAAGGTCAGGCTGGGTGGGGAGCAGAGGTGAAAAGGCTGAAACATCAGGCTGGGGTGGGGTGTTTGGACTATAAACCTCATCCAAAAGGCAGGGTTTTTTGTTGTTGTTTTGATTTTGGTGGGGTTGGAGGGTGCAGGTTACTATTTCATTTCTTTAGCTGAAGTTGCCATAACAAAACACTGCTTCTTGGAAGCCTTCCCTGATTTGTCCTTTCTCTTTATGTTTGTAGCTAGCTAGCTATACCACATCTCAATTACAGTGCTGATATTTCTTTATACTGTGGAGATTTGTCTATCTTTCTGACAAAATTCTGAGTACCTGAGGATCAGAACCACATCCAGTCATCTTTAAAACTTCATAGCTGCACAGAACTTTTAGAAGGAGCTTAATACATATTTATTAATAATAGCGAACAGCTTCATGCCAGGCACTGGGCTAAGTTTTTGCTAACCTGTGCTACCCTTCATGTAAGAAGGCAATTTTGTGTAGAAGTTCAGAGTGTGGTTTCTGCAGGCAGCCTGTCCAGGTTTGAGTCCCAGCTCCACAGCTTACTGGCCATGTGACTTTAAGTGAATTCAGTAAGACTCTCTCTGCCTCCTTTTCTTCCTCATCTGCAGATAGTAAGTCTTATGTAAGCATGTGCTATTACCATCACTTTTTTACAAATCAACAAATGAGGCTGAGAGCTGAGAAATGGGCCCAAGTTCACATAGCTAATGAGCAAGGAGGCTCTGATGTGCACCCGGGCAGTCTGACTCTAAGATCCATGCCCTCACCCATTACATCTTTTTGAAGAAAAGGGAAAATGAGGTTGTGCAGAACACATCTAGTGTGGAAAGAAGAGAAGGGAGACCAGTGAGGCCTCCATCTATCCTCCCACTGTGAGAATGCAGGCCTGCAGCTGGGGCAGGCAGAGGAGGCTGCAGGAATACAATGGCAGGGACAGACATAGGATGCATCATGAAAGGAGAAATGCAAAGTTCTCCTTTCGCTTCGTCTTGGTCTGTGTCCATGGTCCTGGCCTTCCATGACCTACCGTCAGATCACTTTCTTATCTTGCCCAAACACGAGTCCGTTCCTGGGATTTTCCTTCAGTTCTCATGGGTGTTCTTTGCTGATGCCCTTCTCTCCTCATAGAATGTCCTTCCTCCATTCCTGTCTATCAAAATATCACTAAGTGGTCAAGGCTGCCACAAACGATGACACCTTTCTTATTCCTTCGGCCAGAAGTGATCATACTTAACTTAGAAAGTTTCGTGTCACATCTTTCACTTTCTAGCTCACCCGCCAGAGGGTATGCTTCTTGAGGGACTATAAGACTGTGGCTAACTCTTATTTGTACCCCCATAGTACAAGACTTGAGACCTGGTCTATTGAATAAATGAGCAGATGAATGAAGGGTTCATACCTAAATGAACTAATGAGTGAGTGCATCAATGATAAACAAGAAAAGGAACAAATTATAAGTACCGAGTGTATTTCAACCATATGCAGGTACACCACATATTCGGACGATAAGACGCACCTAGGTTTTAGAGGAAAATAGGAAAAAAATTTTGAAGCAAAAAAAATGTGGTGAAATATCTAATAACATAAATAACATAATATTTCACCAATGTAAATGTAAACAGAACTCAACAGCAGCATTAACAACCATTATTCCTCCGAAATGGCGGGGGGGGGGGGGGGCATCTTATAGTCTGAAAAATACGGTACTCAGTTATAAATCAAGTCTACATGAATGCAAATCCACAAGACCAGGCCAATCAACCCATGTCGATGAGTTCTCAGGTACAGAGCACTGTGTCCCTGCAGCCACTGCTCCCTCAGTGGAGTGGTTTTTATCCAAGTGACCAGTCTATACATGTTCCCAAAGCAGCACAGTGTCACGGGATTCAGCAAAGCATGGATCCTCCCTGCCTTACCCATCTGCACCTTGCCAAGGCTGCAGGAATGAATGAATGGCATGAAGGAATACATGTGCTCTATACAGAAAGGAAATTAAGATTTTTTAATATACGTGTAGGAGACTTTTTTTACTTTAGAGGTTTAACATGTACTGTTACTCTCCATCTCTCTCTCTCTTTCTCTCTCTCTCCCACATACACACACACACACACACACTTACCTAGTAATTTGTCCCAGGAAGCTGTGACTGACAAGAAATGGTTCTGTCCTTCCCAAGGGTGCTAGCCACTTAGCATACTAAGGAAAATGAGACAGAATATTTTCAGATGTGATATGTCAGGGAAGACAAGGTGGCTACATTTCTGATGGTTAAAAAGGAAAGTCGAGAGATGGTTGAGAAAATGTGCTCCATGGGGTCCACTGGAAACCAGAATTCTGAATTGCAACAGTAGGCTCCAGTGGTTTCTTGTCTACTTAGAATTATAAAGCAGACGGTTTAGGCAGAAAGGTGAAGGGCCATCTCAGATCCAGCACCTATGGACAGAACTGGGCCAGCTGTAATTTTTCTTATCTTCACAGCTGCTGACTGGGGTGCCCTAAAAAAGGACCTGGGTGGTTGGGCTTGACAAAGTCCAATTCCACCTTATGTATCACTTGGTAGGATTGTTCTCCCCAGATCAAGATGACCTTGAGATTTAACCTGAGGTTCATTCAGACCTCCAGAAGCAGATTTCAGGGAGGGTAATAAGAACAGAAAGGTAACACACAAAAATTCCCAGAGAACCTGCCAGCACATCTCAATACCCATGAGTGCCCACATCGGAACCAGCAGTGAAATTGAGCACCAGCAGGCAGAAACCAGAGCTTGGCTGGGAGGCAGTGCCAGGATTTCTGGGGTAGTGGTGTCCTAAGGCCCCACTTTTCCTCTTGGAAGGATTCCCTGAGTCCTCATCTCAAACAACACTGGAGTTAGCCCCTGCCTGTTGCCCGGACCACAGCAAAGATGTTCTTACCCTAGGTCTCTGACCAACCTCTCATTGGGCCCTGATAATTCCCACTCAGATCTCACTTTGCTAGGCCACAGATGCTTCCCAGAGAATCTGGGATCAACTGGAGCTCCAAACCCTCTCATCTTGCTTTCCTGGTGACCGGAAGGCAGGGGAACCAGAAGTTGACAAGGTGGGCTCCGGAAGTCAGGGTCTATTACACAGATAAAATCTAGCTGCACGAGTTAAGGGTAGACTTGGGCTCTGTGCCCCCAGGGGCCTCACTAGAATCTCCTGAACAAACAGAAGTGTGGAATAAATAAATGGGGATGGGTGGGTAAGTGGGCATCACTGCCTAGTTACTCTGTCCCCTTGCCATTGCAGTATCACTTTTCCCCTCCCGGGGTAGATGAAGCGGTGTTGAGCCTATAGAGAGTTTTGTGGGACCTGGATAATCCCAGGCATCTGGTTCCCAGATGAGAGATCTATTTTAGTTACTTAGGTCCATTTCCCAAGTCCTTCTCATCTCCCATTTCCTACCCCACCTGCTTTTCCTAACTGAATAAATCCACTGTTGTCATGGAGACAACAGAGTATTAGCAACTCTACTTCTTCATAGATCCTTCCAAAAACCAGCACTAGAAAGGGCCCTACTCCTCGCTCCCTAGTGTGTCTGGCCCAGGAGTTGTGTCTGAGAAAATACAGTATGGTATCTGCAATATCTGCTTTGCCCATTCAGCTTCCTCTCATTTTTGTGTGTTTTCCTTGTCCAAGTTTTACCTTCTTCCTTAGGAGATTATGCTTAATTTGACTTCTTTCAGCCAGGGATCCTGAGTTTCAGTGCACTTCAGCCTCCAGGAGGGATGATGTCATCAATAAGGACAACAGTTGGAGGGGTTGTGCTACCTTCATGCAAAGGGCAGACACAATTCTCCCCATGCGACAGATGAGCAGTCTCAGCCAAAAGAGCCTCGGTGGCTTGCTTAAGGTCACCCAACCCGAGTGCAGAGCCTGAGCAGGAGCCCCCTGCAGCTTTCCTGTGCAAATACTGCCACCTTCAGTGGGGTCTGTGTATAGAGACTGAGCATGATTACTACTACTATTGAGCACCAACTGTGTGCAAGGCTCTTAGACTACAGATGTCACCTGAGTCTCAAAACAACTTAGGGAAGTTGGTATCAGCATTGTCATCACCTCATAAGAAGAAAACTGAGGCTCAAGGACGCCGGCAACTTAATGTCATACAGCTGCGGATAAGCACAGGATTTGAGTTTGAAACTGGGGACTGCCTCTTTCAAAGTCCACCTTCGCAACCAGAACAAAATTTGACCTCTACCTAAAAAAAAAAAAATAGATTCAAGAGGGGCTCTTCCCTTAGCACTCATCAAAAACATAAATTCCACTCTTTGGGGCCAGACATTTCTTTCCTCGTTGTCCTCTCCTCTTTGACTCCAGCATGACCCTCTGCTGGGTTTTATGAATGAGGAGGGGGAAAATGTCATTGAAAAGTTCAACAACTTTGAATTCCACTTCTCTGAGTGATAGATAGCTTTAATTACTCTGAAGTACTCAGCCACTCCACTCTTCTCCCCAAGTCATTAAAAATAGATTTTCCGTTTGAACTCCACTCCACCAGCAGGTCTCCGGATAGTCAAAGAGTTCTCAGGATACAGCCCCAGGGTCATCTTCTGGCCGTAAGGTTGCATGTTGCTGCAGTAGAAATCACAGGCTCCACAACCTCCAGCTGGTTTTCTGGGGGTTTGTGCTTTCTTTTTCTTAATGACATTGGTCATATGATTGTCACAGCTCAGAAGACCGGCAGGGGGCTGGGTTGATGTTTATTTTATGAGGATTTAAGGGAATGTCATACATGACTATTGATTTTTAAAGAACTGGATCTAACACTGGGAACAAACAATAGTGAGTTCACATTAATTACTGGGAAGCTGATCCATAGGAAAGACCGGTGCTGAAAATGTATGCTCAGGTGTGCTCCCTGATGAACAGGTGAGATGGGTGAGACAGGTGTTGCTGTTTTCGCTTTAAAGATGAGGAAATGGAAGCTCATCCAAGGCCACACAGTGAACTGCTGGCAAGACCAGGACAGAAAGCCCCTGCCACCTTCACTGCCCTCACTGTGTTCCCTGAGGTTTCCGTGGCATTCCTAGGAGGCTCTGGATGGAACCGTGCAACCTGCTCAGAGCCACTTCCGTTAGTGTTCTGGTCCTGCCTGGTTTAGAAACATGTAGAAGGGATCTTCTGTCCTCACCAGGCTACTTCCCGCTTCCCCTCTTCATCTGGCTCAGATTCACCAGCTGAATTGTGGTTAGCAGAGAAGAGTAAAATGAGCTAAGAGGCATGCAGTGGTGGTGGGGGGGGGGGGTGTGATTGCACTGTCCAACAGCCTCAGCACACACCTGGCACCCCCTGTCTAAGAAATCGAGGTAACCTGACAGCCAGCTGTTGGGGCCACCCCAGAAGAGGGGCCCTCCCTTTTTAGTATGCCTCTGTCTCTACCTCATTCCTCAGCCTGGGGGTCAGAAACACCTGAACTCTAAGTCTTGTTTCTGCCACCCACGAGGCACTTGACCTTGGGCAGGTTACTTAACCTGAGACTCAATTTTCCAAAAAGTGGGCCTCAGAATGCTTCTCCTACAAGGTTGGTGTAGGGATTACAGGAGATAAAATAGGTGAAGTGCCTGGCATGCAGTAGGTGCTGGATAAATGACCACTATTATTATTATTATTATTATTATTACTGTTATCCCTGCTGCTCCATCCCATTCAGCAAACTCAGTCAACTGCCCAGCTCAGAGCAAGATGGTGCCAGCCAGGAGCCTGCCGACCACCAGTAGGAGACCTCAGCCCCCATCACACCCCTCCCCAATCCTGAGAGGCAAAGCCTCAGCACTCCCTACCCCACCCACTCCCTGCAGGGGAGATGGAGGTTAAGATGCTGTTTCAGGCCCCCAATAGACAACTGGCTCTTTCCCTGTTAAGGACAGGAGAGAGGATGGGTATTTTTCTGGGGAGACGCTGAGCCAAAGGGGTAGCGTTCGAGGCATACCAGGAGGCGGGGAGCCTGGCCCATCCCCAGAGGGTCCACTCCAGCTTTGGTGCCTGAGAGAATCTGGCCAGAGTAGGAGGCTGGGCTCGGCCTCCCTGACTGACCATCTGCCTATGTTCGTGTCCCTGTGAGGACTCGGAACACTGGCCCCATCTGGAGCAAAGGACAAGCCTGAAAAGAGAGACTCCAGCTGCCCATCCAGTCCATCAACTAACAACTCAACTGCTGGGTGCTGGCAAGCTGTTGAGGGCTGTGGAGTCAGACAAGTGAAAGAAAGCCTTGCCTGCTCTCACCCGCCCTCGGGTTGCTTTCCGCTTCCTGTTCCCTGTCTGGCCTCAGCCTCTGTCTCCTGGAACTGACCCCTGAACCTCGTCTCCCTCCTCACCCTCGAAAAGATGACTACAGTATGTCACCATCACGGGCAATGGAGACTGTCCTCCAACTGGCCACTTCTCTCTGCACTGCGAGATGAAGACCAGGATTAAGCCAGCCCTTGCGGCCTCTGTTTCCCGGTGGATCACGTGGAACATGCCTATACCTCGCCTTCTTCCTCCCTGGGGAGCTGTGCAGGCCTGTGAGATAATGTGTGTCAAAGCACCTGGAAAATGCTAAAAGCCTCTCCCGGTGTTGTGATTGCACGCTGGGTCTCCATGGGGCCTCTGCTCAGTCTGCCCTCAGCCATGTGTGCACATGAGCATCAGATCTTTTCTTGAAAACAGGTTGCATTGGGGAAAAGAGGAGAAGTGGGTCTGAGACCTACATGCTCCAAGGCAGCGAGGGTGTGCTGGTAGGGGGGACCACCAGGGGAGGTACAAAGGAAAGGAGAGAGGGTGGGGGTGCAGTTGTGTTTCAGCTGCTCTGCGCTTTGCCCCAGGCCCTGGGGACCAGGAGGCTGTGGATCAGGGCAACTGCACGCTCCAGCCAGGCTATGTGTGTCACCTCCCACCCCTGCCACCTGGCTCTCGGCACTGAGAAGGGCTCTGTTCCTTTCCTTGTGTCAGGAAGCAGGGGACACGTGTGGGGACAGGTGTACTATCTGGCAGAGGGGGAACAGATTCCAGAGAGGGGGGGAGATTAAATGCTCAGTGCCCAAGGGGCCCCTCCAGCCTGGGGAACAGCTTTCCCTCCCCCCTCCCCCCCAACCCCATGGCTCTCTTGCACGATTACAAAGGAATGCTGCAGGCCTCTGAAACACCAAGTGTTCATGCCAAAGCCCCGGGGCGAACCTCTGCTCTCTGTCCTTTGATCCGAAACTGTCCCTTGACTGTACCTCCACTGTGGCATCTATCCCACCAGATTAAAATGACATGTTTTCTTAGTTTCGTCCTCAATCAGCCCATGGGCTCCAGGAGGGCAGAGAATGCAGCACAATACCGAACAGAGAGCTTGACACACTTAAATGCTCAGTAAATGTTTAAGGACTACATGGGCCCCGGGCACAATGCATTGTCAGGATCCTAAGTGTTGTTCTTTCAACTCCAACGTTTCTGCTGTAGAGCCCTCCAGGCGGTCAGAACCCTGTTGCTCCTTGCAGGTGTCCACTCAGGGGCAGAGATGGAGCACAGGTGCTCTGCCCCCGAGTGCACACACTAAAGGCCTCCTGCTCCTCACTCCTCCGTGGGCACTCCTCGCTGAAGGGGGATGGGTCTGCACCCGATGTCACTGGCTGACTGCTCAGGGCCTCTGTCTAGTGACAACAGGCCCTAGAGGCCTGCCTACCCTCACCTGGATGGCCAAGCCCTGCAGGTCTGCCGTGTTCTTCAGAATCTCCAGGGATGAGGCTGGTTCCAGCAGTTTCCTCAGTGACTTGTCCCCACAGCCAAAAATAATCCTGTATAATTTTCCTTGCTGTGCTGAGCGTGACACCCCCTGGGCTACCCGATGTGCTGAGGCAGTCGGCGGGGAGTCACCCCAAACTCTGCAAGCCCTGTGGAGCCCTGCCAGCATAGATTTCCAGCCCCCACTGAATCAGGCCAAAGAAGGTATGAGATGCGGGGCCCAGGGCCAGAGGAGCCAAGAACACAGTATGAGTCACCTTTAATTAAGAGTATTTCTTAAGTAAATGACTTAATAGGACAGTTATATTCATTAGAGGCATAATTACAAGACATAAGATCAAGCAGGGAAGAATGCAGAGTGTGAGGGTGGACTCTAGTCTGAAGCGGCTCCACGGTCCTGGGGAGAAGGCCATGGAGGGGGCAGGGGCAGGGCGCCCTCCGACTGTGGGCTTCTCTTCACCACATGTGCTGGCCGACCCAGCCACCCTTAGATCCCAGCACTCAGCGAAAGGGGTGGGGAGATTCAGGCATAATTAAAACATAATCATAATAAACAAACACTAATTAAAGCATCATAGAGTGCCCTATTAAGCTCTGAGTCAGCCCCTGACAGAATGCCACCTGATGCGGTGGACACTGTTCAAGAGAAAGCTCCCCTCCCTTCTAGAGCTTCCAGAGACAACTCCCACCCCCTCATCCCACCCCACCCCACTGGGTTCTGCAGCCAGGGCCCCCCTGCCACCTGGGGTGCAGCGTGAAGAGCCCCCTGACACTGGAGGCTTGAACTTGGTCCTTTAGGGCCTCCATAGACTCAGAGTTATTAAAGCCAGTTTCTCCCCAGATATAAAGCAGTCCCCAGAGTACATGTACCCACCTCCCCCCAGATCAGTCCAGTCCCTTACATAGCCCTATGGCACAGTCTCACTCCATTTCTTCCTGGTTCCAGGGGCCCGACATTTAATAAGACTTCCCAAGGTGTGCGCTCGTCTGTATCAGTGGTTCTCAACTTCAGCGTTCATAAGATCAGCTGGGGAGCGAATTCTTTCCGGGCCCATCCCCAGACTTTCTGATCCAGCAAACTCGGGCCTTTCTGTCTCATAAGCTCACGAGTAATGCCAAAAGTGCTGGCACAAGACCCACTCATTGAGAGCCACAAGGCCACCTCTTTTTGGAAAACATTCTGGTAGGAATGACAAGCCATGAGTCAGGGGTCGGAGGTTACTACTTGAGGCAATGTGATATCATGGCTGGTGGCTATGGCCGGATGTTATCTTTAAACTGTACAAGTTATGCAGGACAAATGCCATAAACAGCCTCAGGGAGGAGTTAGGTAAACTGTGGGAAACAGAATCCTGAATGTCAGAAGTGGAAAGACTAGTGCCACTTGACCAAAAAGTGACAGGATAGAGAGCTAAGAGTCTTCGTACAGAGTGGGGCAGAAGTAAGTTTACAGTTATGAGTACGAGGTATACAGAGTTTACTCTTATATTATTATTAATGATTGCGTTATTTTCCGTATGAACAACTGTATACCTACTTTGCCCTGTCCTCTATATTCCGGTCTTCTCAACCTTCCCCAAGTTAACCCAAGCTTGCCTGTACCAGTGCACACCCATTGCCCCCTGGCCCTCACGCAAGGTTTGCTGAAGACACTCTGCTCTCCTGTGTCTGTTCATGCGGTTCTCTCCACCTGGAACCCTCTTCGTTTGCATAAATATCATGCACCCTTCAAGACCCAGACACCCATCATGTCCATCATGAAGCCCTCTTCAGACTCCCACCTGGAGCGGTGCTGTCCCGTAGAAGTAAAAGGCGAGCCACAAGTGTGAGCTTTGCGTGTGAATTTCACGTTGCTCTCAGCCAGATTTTAAACATTGAGAAGAAACAGTCAAAAGGAATGATGAATTTCACTTAGCCCAATATTGACTACATTTTTATCTTTTTAACATGTCAGTAAAAAATGATTAACGTGAATTTTACTTTTCTTTTTACTAAATTTTCAAAATCCCGAGTGTACTGTGTCTCTCTAGCACCTCTCAGTTAGGACCTCTCGGATGCGCACAGCCACCCGGGCTGGTGGCTGTCACGTTGGACAGCGCAGATGGAAGTGTGTTCTCTCTGCTCTGAATTCCCTCGGCCCGCTTTTAACACCTCTTGTAGAACACCCATCAGTCTCTTGTTTTTATTGCTCGTCTGTTTGCAGCTCGAAGATGATGGCTGTGTTTTCATGCTGCTGCTGTTTTTATTCCACTGAAGTGCTTAGTGCTGGCCTGCCTGTGGGACATGATCGATGAATATTGGCTGATGAATGATGAATGAATGTAGCCACACATGAATATAGCGAAGACAGGGAGCCCATGGTAACATCTGACTTCGAGGGTCTCCTCCCAGTCCCTGTGACATTGCTCTCCTCTGGTTTGTATATGGTCGTTAGACCTTTGAGGAGAGAGTAATTCAAGTTTTAGGACCCACCCACCCCCGATAAGTTTCCTGTTTCACTTTGCTCTTCAACTCAGTGCTTTAAAAAAAAAAAAATTCCCACCAGGAGGGCCCAGGAAATAGGAAAAATAGTTGTGCTGTTGGTTTCATGTTTGGAGAAGAACAGGGTTCTCACTATCTCCGTGGCACTTGGCGTGAAAGTGGGCTTTGTTGCTGGAGACACTGCTCCCATTCAGGGCCCCCTCGCCCAGCTGCTGAGAGCCGGGCTGTGTTTTGACAGACGGGCCGAATGCAATGCAGACAGTTGTTTTAATTTCTAGCCAGATGCAGACATCACTCACACAGAGCCCGAAACCCAAGAAAGGAAGGCCGGGCACGGGGCTGCTGCTCTCAAGCCTTGGAAGGTGGGCCGGAGGGGGCCCAGCGGAAGCCAAGCGGGCAGCTGGGGTCACAGATATCCTCAAGGGCTGAGCGTGCCAGGTCCGGAGAGGTACACTAGGGGAGTGTATGGCAGGCACCTGTCAGAAAGGTGCTTCTGGTAAGAATGACAAGCCATGAGTCAGGGGTCGGGGGTTCCTCCTTGAGGCAATGTGATATCATGGCTGGTGGCTATGGCCGGATGTTATCTTTAAACTGTACAAGTTATGCAGGACAAATGCCATAAACAGCCTCAGGGAGGAGTTAGGTAAACTGTGGGAAACAGAATCCTGAATGTCAGAAGTGGAAAGACTAGTGCTGCCTTCCTCTGGGGGCAGAAGTCCCTTCACAGCCTCCTAGACACCCTTCCCTCAGACTCCGCCTACACATCCCACCAGTGGGAGTTCCTTCCGGAATCAAGGTCTGGGGCATTAGTGGACAGCCTTGACTTTCTTCTGTTGAGCTTTCCTGAAACTTTTGACCTGTGAGTCTTATTGCAGCCACACTGCTGCCCTTCAAACACTGGAAATAGCCTCTGTGGCCAACTTGAAAGTCATCTTTTTTGAGCCAAATAAACATGCCAGGTCCATCAGCTGTAGCTCAGATGCCACATCTGGGTCTCACCCCATGGTGACCTCCCTTCTGGGAAGGGTCACTGGTGGAGCAACACCCCTCTTGGGTAGGTTGCAGACAGTTGAGAGGGGAAAATCCCCAGTGTGGGGTGGCCTCTCTCAATCTTGACATGCTGTCTATTTCTGCAGCCCGTGAGCAAATTAGCCCCTCCAGCGATTCCATCAGCACGTCAGGTCAGTTGGACGTGGAGTCCACTCAAACCCACAGGCCTGTTACGCACAGGCTGTTTCAAAGCAGCTATCCCTCAGCCTCCACTTAAAGTATGAATTTTTAAAACCAAATTGTATTTGGTTTTAAAACTTCTCCTTGCATTTTCTATTTTTATTATTAACAGAAGGGTAAGGATGTTTAAAGCTGATGACACCACTCACTTACAGAAAGCTCTTGAAATACAGAATCTTAAGTGTTATGATACTGTAAGAATGGGGTGGCGCCCGAAACAGAAAAGGAAAGCTGGTGAGGCAGGTGCCTGTGGTCTTTTGGCCCTGGCTTACATCCCACCAGCCTCATCTCCACCCCACCCATCCGCAGTGCATTCTACGCTTGTATAGACTGAACTTGATTACTTTTGTGCACCGTGATCTTTCAGCTTGGAATGCCCTTCTAGGCCCCAGTCTTTCTCTCACTCACCCTTCCGTCCTTCCTCCTGACAGGTTGTATTGGGTGCCGCTCTTCAGGCTCCCAAGGCCCCCAGGGCACATACCCCATCCCAGGCACAATGGAGAGCAACTCTCAGTTTGTGGTTACCAACTTCCACTGGACTACAGGCTCTGCAGGGGCAGAATCTGTGTCCAGTTTACTACCGTTTCTCTTGAGCGTAGCATCAGAGCCTCCACACAGTGACATCTAATAAACATGTGCCACACGAGCGGTGCTAGACTCCACGCCGAGCCTCTCAGGAGGGTGCTGTGAAGGCATCTCCGGCACATCTTTTGCCCCCCTGACAGAGGCAGAACACCGTGCTGCTGGACCACAGGTTTCGTTTTCACTTGAGCTCACACATCCAGTGGGTGGGGAACCTCTATGCCCTAACAAATGAGAAGCTATTCCCAGCCCAGCAAGTGTTTTTGCTGCCCAGCAGTCTCCTGCCCCAGCCAGCCACAGGTACCTAGGACATTATCAAATGGAAAACTTCAACCTGCTGACCTTCTTGTCCAGCCTTCACGTCACACACGCTGGGCAGATAGGGGTGAATAATGTCCAAACAGGCCCAGCTCAGGTGTTGCCGGGCACCACCAGGAAGCCGGGAGGAATAGGAAGGGGCTGTACTCTCTGGGGGGCCAGGAGCTCGATCTGAAAATTCCCACCTTCCCCAGCAAGGCAGAATGAGACAGGCAGCTTGTCTCTGTGGATATTCCCATTTAACCAGACTTTTCAAATGGTGGGACATTTACTAAAGAAACTGAATTCAGACATCAGAGAATGGGATAATTGGATCCAGGTGGTAAGTTCGTTCAGCTCTAAAGAGACTGTACCATATGATGAGTATTATTTGATAGGAAAAGTTTCTCCTTTTAAAATGCTTTCTATGCAGGCAGGATGTCTCAGCCCAAGCCCAGCTGAAAGCTCTTCAGAGACAAGTTGGTGGCACGCAACAGCCTTTTAAGAGAGTTAACCATTTTCAGCACTTGCCAGGACAGGCCCAGCTCTCACGAGGATGTGGTGCAGGCAGAAGGACACTGGAGGTTTTGCTTCACATCTGGGAAGCCAAGGAGCCGTGACCGGCCACATGAGAAACACATCCTACTTAGCTATACCTACCTGTGCCAGGCAAACAGACGGCAATATTGAGGCCACAAATGTATCCCCCGGTGTCACCCCTTTAGGGATGGTGATAGTGCAAGTATGGGTAGGTTGTAGAGGAGTCTGAATGCACATCGGCAAGGTGTCACCACCAGACCCTAACCATGACGTCTTCTCTCTCCACCAGATCACCAGGGTACCCGTGGAGTCTTGCGAACAGTATACAACTTGCGGGGAGTGCTTGAGCTCGGGGGACCCTCACTGTGGCTGGTGTGCCCTGCACAACATGTAAGTTTGGGGCCATTCTGAAAAAGGGCCGAATGCACAGGGCCAGGTACTTCCCTGGGAATGTCAACGAAGGCTGTGACTGCGGTTGGCAGGCGGGGAGGCCTTTGCCTCTGCTAACCAGTCATCCAGCCACAGCAGGAGCACCGAGAACAGCGAAAGGAAGACGGTCGCGGTGGGCCTCCTTCCCAGCTCAGCGCCTTTGCCTCTCTGTCTTGCATTCCACTTGCAAAGTCTGCCCTCCCAGCCACTCTCAAGGCTGTACCTTGTCAGTACAGGAAGGGTGTGGTGTTGGAGGAACTCACACGGGAAGCTGTAGAATCTCTAGGTTTCCCAAGAAACTTCTGGGTGTGTCTCCTGCTGTGAGCATGCAGTGGCCTTGCACTAGTGTCAGAGGTTTGGACTCCACTTAGCCGCTGTGTGACCCTGCATGATACACTGACTACTCTGGGCCCCTGTTTCCCCGTCGTTCAATAGGGAATAATGCCTACCTTGCAGGTGAGTTGTGAGGATTAAATGAAATAAGCAATGCTCTGGAAATAAGGAAGCCCACAATAGGCTACACAAATCAAAATAATCACTATGGACCCTGAACTCGGGATGACCCTTCTGGCCTCATTATTTGAGGATTCCAAGAAGTCCTCATCCCATTCCAACTGGCCTCAGATTCCAGTTCGGAAACATCCCCTGCCCTTGAATACCACCTTGATAGAAATGCAAAACTACACTTAAACTTCCCAATCTGAAGAGCCTCGGAAGGAGAGAAAAGGGTGAAAACCCTGAAAGGCAGGAGCTGACTAGGAATTCTGTTCCCCAATGGCATTGGAAACTCCATGGCTCCGTGCCAGCCAGCAAAGCATCTCTATGAAATGTTCCGGGTTTGAGTTTGGGGTAGAGGCGGAGGCGGGGGCCAGAGTTCAGGGGCCCGCACAATAGCTCTTGGCTTCCAGCCTCTGCAGCAGGTGTTGGGAGGGCTACAGAGGGAGAGAGGGAAGCTGGCGCCTCACAGATGCAAAATCTGGACTGGATTGGAGCCCACAAACACTGGGTTTCCCGCTTGGGTTTGAAGGGAAGAGACTCCTCAAAAAGTTTTGCAAAATATGCTCTTACCAGAAACTGATACTGAGTCACCATTTAGGTCAGGCAAATAATAAAGATGTTGATGACACTCCTGTTGTGTCCCAGGAGTGGCAGAAGGGGCTAAAATTGGGTTCCCTTCAGTGAGGCTGACTTGCCTGCCAGCGGGTTCTCTCTCTTCTCAGGAGGATTTCTTCCTCCAGAGAACCTGACAGCCACCCTGGCTCCATGTCCTGGGTTACCCGCCCTCTCACTGGGCAATGGGTACATCCAACTGCACCACCCACTCCCTGCTACTCCTCGCTCTGCCCACCCATCTTCTGCCAGCATCGCTTCACACCAAAGTTATGGATGAGGATTTTCACTTACTCAACAGCACGAACATGTGTGTTCCCCAACTTGTACTTGTGCCTACAAACCTATCTGCAATGCCTGTCTCCTGCTGGCCCCAGACCACCCTTGTCATCCTTCTGGTCAAGGTCAGATGTGGCTACTGGAATGACTGAGCCACACCCTCAGAGTCTTAGACTTCCTCTGTCTGCCAAACTCCTTACCTGTCCTCAGAGACTCCCAGCTCCACGCCAGGGCATACCTCTCCTTCCAGCTAACTCTGCCTTCCAAGAGCCTGTGGGGAACAAGCTTTTTCCTGTTTATACCCAGAGCTTTCTCCTTTTCTGGTTGTTCTCTTCTCCACCAGCTCCTCCTGCCATCCTTCTGACCTGCCACCACCAGCCTGCCTGGTGAGGGAATGAGGTGATGGGCCCACCTCCAGCTGCCAGGCCTACACGCTGAAGTTCAGTGGAGGCAGAGGGCTGAGGGAGAATGCTAAAGAACCTCTGGATCTGCAGGGGTTTGCAACCTTCCTGTCTCTTCTGTGCGCCTTGCTCTCGCAAGTGCGTTATTGTCTCCAGGGCTATTTATCTCTGTTAGGGCTGTTGCCATAAATAGTATGATAAAAAAGAGCCATTTCAGTGAGTCAATGAGATAAAGGCTCCAGTCAAGAGCTCACTTTAGAGCTATCTTAAGGATTCACTTAAACCTCCATAATTCTTTTCTTTGACAGCATTCATATTTAGATACATTATGGGCCTGGAAAGGAAGAGGAAGAGCTGGGGGGAGTTCCGTGGGAAGCACTGCCCTATTGTGGAATCTGTGTCCCATGCTTGGCTAATGGTTTGGGAAAGCACCAGCGTGTTCCTATGTGACACAGTGGCAACCAAATGCTCCTGCGTGTAGGAGCCACCATTCCCACCTTTGACCACGGGCAAAGGAGCCTAGAGCCAGAGATGAAGACGTTGAAAGAAACAGCCACACAGTTTTCTGACAGAGGTAGCCCTGGCTGCGACTCCTCGTCTGTCTCTCCGTCTCCAGGCATTATTTCACACCACAAACATCTATTTAAAAGACACGGGGTGACAGGTAGAATATCTTAGTGAATAAAACACAGTACCTGCCTTCAAAAGGCCATTAATCCAGCCACAAGATCACATTTACACTATCCCATATGGCTGAGACCCTGTCCAGATTTTTAAATATGCCTGGAGATGAATAATATTAATAGTCATCATTAATATTATAATAAGGGCTACCAGGCCATTGTCTCAGCACTAACTCATTTAAAAATTTTTTTGTTGATTGATTTTTACAGAGAAAGGAGGGAGTTCTTGTATGTACCTTGACTGAGATCAAATGCTCAACCTTGGCATATTGGGATGACACTCTAATCAACTGAGCTACCCAGCCAGGGCCTTTAAAAAAAATTTTTTTTTTTACTTATTGACTTTAGGGAGACAGAGAGAGAGGGAGGGAGGGAGAGAGAGGGAGAGAAACATTGATTTGTTTTTCCACCTATTTATGTATTCACTCTTTGAGTCTTGCATGTGCCCTAGCCTGAGATGAAACTTGCAGCCTTGTTGTGTCAGGACAATGCTCTGACCAACAGAGCTACCCAGCCAGGGCCTCTAACTCATTTAATCCTTTCAGCAACCCTAAGAGTTACAGTCACCATTTTAACATTGGGGAAACTGAGGTACAGAGCGATTAAGTAATTTGCTCAAGGGGCCATAGCCAGTAGGCAATAGATCTGGGTTAGAACCCAGATAGCCTGGCTCCAAAGGTTATTGCTTAGCCTCTCGTGTGCTTCTTGTGTTTCCCGCTTCCCCTCCCTTGCTCATTGAGAAGTCTATAAAGATGCTAACTAGAGCTATGCTTTATGTCTAAACCACATCTCTCATTCTGGGAGTTAATCCCACTTCCCCTTAGTCTGTCTTTAACTGCAATGGAGACCATCTGGGAGGCACCCAAGCCTCTGGAATAAGAGAAAGTCATAACAAGAAGACCAGCCATAAGCCTCAGAGCAGCAAACCCGTCTTACTTACACATAGGGGACAATGGAGCCCAACAGATGGGTCTCAGAGGCCTGATCTCTTGTGAATCTGTGTCTGTGGCAGGTGCTCCCGCAGGGACAAGTGCCAGCGTGCCTGGGAACCCAATCGATTTGCTGCCAGCATCAGCCAGTGCATGAGCCTCGAGGTGCATCCCAGCAGCATCTCGGTGTCTGAGCACAGCCGGCTGGTAAGTAACTCACCCAGGGACATGGTGAGGACACAGAGCATGCACATGTGTGGGCGGGTTCCTTTAACACTTACACAGAAATCTGTAAATGGATTGTGCTTTATATGCTCCAAGGAAACTATTTATAGAAAAGCTATGGCAACTCCTACTGTAAAGGGCACAGCCATCTTCCATACTCCTTGTAAATTCATTACTCATTGATTTGTTTCATAAGCCTAGATTTTGCATTTAGTAACAAACATCTACAACATCATGCAATCCGATAGCAAACAATGCATTCTTTGGTGTATGCTAGGTTGACAATCCTTCACGATACAGCCTCTCATGGAAACCTGAGAGTTGCAATTGTGCATGTGTGTGAGAGAGAGAGAGAGACAGACACAGAGACGGGGACTTAATTCAGTCTGTGGGTGCTTAAGAGAATATTAAAGAGAGTGAAATAGCCCTTAACCACCTGTCGAAGTGCAACCCAAAATACTTCATGTCCTCAGGCCCTGCACAATTATTTCATTCTGAAGTTTTATGAGCATTCACGAATGTTAATTAGTCAATGAACCTTCCAAGATATCCGTTCATTCATTCCCACAGGGAGATTTTGGCTCGCATGGAGCCGAGGAACAAACAGCAGAGTTTGTACCTCAGTCTCTGGGCCCCATGGAAACGAAACTGGGACAAGGATTCAGCAGCAAGCAAATGTATGGGAAGGCGAGATGATACCCATTGTGACTGAGAAACCCGCTGCTAATAAATCCCACCAGGTGCTGTTGGAAGACAAAGGGAGACCCACAGGGCTGCTGTCCCCTTGACCACTCATAGGCACTCCCCACTGCCAGAGGGAGCCAGTCACAATTTTTATATATTGTTTTAAATACCGCTTAGATATTATAGTGTGGTAATTGAGCACAGACTCATTTTAGAACAGCATCTTGCCATTGGTTTCTCCATCAGCAGTTTCTTCTGACAATGTGGGATACTTTTACCATTCAAAAGCAGGGTGTTCCAACTTGAAAAGGCTGGACACCACTGGCCTAGATCATTGGAACCTGATATAGGTGACGGCTGACATCATCCACACTGCTGGTGTCCTCGTTCCTGCTTTCTCTCATCCTGTAAGCGCCTTGTGAAGTGACTGCCCCCCTCCGGGGGAGCTGTCAGTGAGCAGAGAGCCCAGGAGGGACAGAAAAGCAGAAACTCGAGCACCTCTACCACACTGATAAGCAGCCCCTATGACAGCCAGAATGAGGAGCTAGCTGTCTTCCACCAACCTGGTGAACTCCTGGGGATCCTCCAGGCTGGTGATGCTTACTCTCCCCTGAGCCAGGGCTAAGGTGAAGGGCCTGGATCATGACTTGTTTTAAAGCACAGGTGGCACACACAAGGCCCCCAGGCCGAATCCAGCCCTCCACCTTGTTTTATCCAGCCTAGGACCTTGTTTCTACTTGGCCCTTTGAAGGCAAGGCTGATGTGGCCCCGGGTGAAAGTGAGTTTGACACCCCTGCTTTAAAGTTTACATGGTTTCATGTCAAAATGAGCTGTGCCTGAGAAGGATTTGGGTATCTTTCCCTTAGTACCTGACACTCCAGTGCTTTCTGGTACTGGACAAGACTGCAAAACAAATTCATGACAACATTGACCCTGCACACCCTGGCAGCCCTACTTTACAGCGTCAAAGTCAGAACACCTGCATCAACACCCTTCTGTACAGATGAGGTCGGGGGAGACTAGTGGGCCAGTGGGCAACAGCAGGGACAGGGCCAGGACTAGGGAGGGCCCAGGTCTCCGGGCCCTAGGGCTCTTCCAAGGGCATCATCCCTGCGCTCCTGAGTCTCTCTACTCCTCCCACAGCTCAGCCTGGTTGTGAGTGATGCTCCAGATCTGTCTGAGGGCATCGCATGTGCCTTTGGAAACCTGACGGAGGTGGAGGGACAGGTGTCTGGGAGCCAAGTCATCTGCATCTCACCTGGGCCCAAGGATGTCCCTGTCATCCCTCTGGATCAAGGTAAGAAGTGTCTGTCATGAGAGTCACAGGCTGGGAGTTGCCCTACAAGGGGAACCAGGAGCAGAGGGACACGGGGTGGGGGTGACAAATACCAGCACAGAAGTGGCCCAACCAAGTCTCCTTATGCCTAATACCAGTATGGGCTTATATAACTTGTTTGGGTTTGGAAACAAACTGTCATGCACCAAAGTGAAATTTAGGAAGAAGGAAACCCCTTGCTTTCGTTTGGGTCAAGGCTGCACAGTGTACCCAGTTTTCCTAGACTTCCCTTCTGGGAATGGCCGTGGCTTCGGCCATTGGTTTTCAGGGCGGTTCTCACCACACAACCGGAGGCTTGAGGGGTTCTGGCCTAACACTTATAAAAGTCTTTCAGTAACTGCGCTTGCCTGACCAAGGCAGGTGCTCTGTGGGATCTGATTGATTCCTTCTTTCCTGAGCCAGAGTGTGGCAGTATCGGGGTGTCCGCAGGGTGAAAAGGACTCTTTGGTGAAGAGGCGATTCGGGCAGGTCCCACCTACTATCTGTGCCCCGAGAGCCCTGAAGTGGCTGAATGACTTACCCCCAGGATAATCACTGGGCCCCAGATTGTCACCCTCCCTCCTTCTTTCTTCTTTTTTCCAGACTGGTTTGGGCTAGAACTACAGCTGAGATCCAAGGAGACGGGGAAGATATTTGTCAGCACCGAGTTCAAGTTCTACAACTGCAGTGCCCACCAACTGTAAGCACTTGTCAGAGTCTTGCCCTGGGTCTGGATATGGGTGTGGGGTCTCTCTAAGCTGGAATCATATCATATTCACTTCCCTGTTTGCCCGTGGAGCCCGGCACATTGTCTGGAACAGAGGGAGCTCCCCATGAATGTTCCTTTCAGTTCTATGCAGTTTACTCTGTTACATTAAACTGAATGGTAACCACTCTCCACAGCTTCGGATTCCATTCTGACTCCCTGGCCTGCTCCCCCAAAACCCTACCCTCAACTCTCAAGCTAAGAGAGTGAAAAGAGGGTTTAAGTAAAGACAAAAGTTATGGCCCAGGAATTGTAAGGAAAGTTTTCTGTTCTTGACAAATCGGTGGTGGCATTGAACATAGAGATTGACAGTGAGTAGAGTTTAGACATGTCAGCCATGACCAGATGAACTGGGACTCAGTGATACGAATCAGTTATGCATGCACTTACCCCCAGAGGAGGGGTAGGAGTGGGGCAACAGCCTTTCCCAGCATGCAGGGTGAGGACCTGGGTTGGGACGGGGAGAGGAGGCTTTAACTCCACCATAGTCCAAGCCCAGCCTTCAACATTTTAAAGAGAAGGGGGAAACCGGACTAAACCCCAGTCTCAATGGGGGCTCGAATACAGCCCAGCTGACCTCACTGGCCATCTACAGCAGCAGAATGCCTACCAATGGGTGCCCACAAGCTACGAGATCCTGTAGCTGCACGTGAAGCTGGGGGAGCCTGGAGCGGTGGAGAGAGAGACCCACATTTAGTTTCTGATGATCCTCTCTGGAAAAGAAACTGGGACTTCTTCCCTACAAAGTGGGAACAGTGGTCACAGGACCAGTGACCTTGAACATTCAGAAAAGAGAGATCAAACAACACCTCCATACCAGAGGGAACAGTAACTGGGACAATTCTATGGACTCTTTCTTCCCATTGTCTGGGGCAGGGACAGCCTGAGGTCTACATAATCGACAGAACTCCAGGGCATCAAGTCCATAGGATCTAAGCTGTGGCCACAATGGTCTCAGCATCCATGGGGGGCGAGGGCCTGTGTACAGCTAAGCCTGAGAGGAATCTTTTAGCCCTTAAAATACACAAATGAGCCATCCTCCTCTCTCCCCTTCTCTGATAATTGATTTTGGTGATTCCAACCATCTGCTAGAGTTCTAGGGCCTCCACGGTAGTTAAGGAAGAAGACATGGCTGTGCCTTATTGGGCCAAATCAACAGATGTGATAAGAAAGACAGGACAAGTGGTAAAACTGTCCCGGGGAGCGAGCGGGAAGGAGTCAGGGCAGGGAAGCCAGTGGCTGAAGTCCAAACGGACAAAACTTCCCAATAACCACTGCATTCCAATCCCAGCCAGCCCAGTTTGGGGAAATGCAAGCACCTTAGAACAAAGAACCCCACGCAACCTTCTCAGACTCCAGCACAGTGGTGATGGACCGCATTGCTTGTGAGCGTATCTCATCTCCATGGCAGTCCAGTGTGATGCCACCACTTTCAACCATGCATTGCTGTGGCAACAGAGATGCTGTCACAAACAGCAAGTCTTAGGAGAAAAAAAAAAAGCAGGTCGCCTTGACAGCACAGATTGCATCATTTCATTGCCAAACACTATCTAGCTTGACATTCATAGTAAAAAGTCACAGAATTTTTGTGCTTATTCAGTCCTGTCCTTTAAATGCGGTAAACTGAGACCTGCAGAGGACAAGTGCTTCGATGAAAGTCACAAAATTAACCAGTGGAAGAGCCGGGCTTAGAACCCCATCTCATCATCCTTGGTCCATTTTCATTATTTACTTACTGAATCATAAAATGTTAGCAGGACTCAGGCAGTCTGGCCCAAGCTTGGATATGAAATAACCTTGGGCATACGCAGAGGGAATAAAAATGATCAGCAAGGGGGAGATGAAGTGCCTATTTACCTTTGGCCCCTCAGGGTGGAGTCCCCTATGCCCACATGTAATGAGAGCCCCCACCAGGTGGCGCCAGATTGTAGACAGGGCTGTGTCCCTTCCAGGTTGTCCAGTTGTGAAATGCTAGGCTGGAGAAGCTAGCTGTCCAGGGGCAGGAAGATCAGTTCTACCTTACAGAACCCATTTCCATTATACCAGTCTGATCACACACACAGTCAAAACAATGCGCACAGCCTCCAGGTGAGAGAGCAGGGAGGGAGGCACTCACCCTGGCAAGAAATGCATAGGAGCCACACACATAGGCTATTGCCACCTATGCCAGACTGCTTGGAGAGTGGGATGAAGTTTCCATTTTAATACTGTTTGGCTCCCAAAGCTCAGGAACACAGGTGATATGAACCAAGCATTAACAAATGTGATTTGAGATCTTTCAAAAAACGGGTAATTTAAGCACTTGGAAATAATACATTTAACATTGTATTTTTCAAATCCATTTCCTATGCATTATCTGGCTTGATGCTAAACAGCACTGTGGAGTAGACAGGAAAGTTTGACTACAGACAGAGGAAGACATGCCTATTCAGAAGGTGAGGTGACTTACTCAGGGTGACCCCAGTGGCAGTGGCAGAGGCAAGACTGGAATCAGATCTGCCCAGTTCCCACCCCAGTGCTCCTTCAGCTTTTCTGTCATATAAGGGGTGGTATGCTGGGAAGTGTTTAACTACCAGCAATTGGGGGGAAATCCCCATATTTTCGTTTGCCAGTGTCTACAGTGGAAATACTTCCTCTGTGGCCAACTTTCAAGTTATCGACATGATGTCAACCCATTTGCAAAATTCCCGAAGATATAAATAGTCAGCTCTCACGAGATGATACAGGCCAGCTCTAGTACACCACTGCTTTATAGGTTACGGTATTTCCACTCTGGACTCATTTATTTTTTCAGGTCTCTGGTCCAGTGAATATCTTGGAGAGGGAATCCATAACTCTCAGTGCTGGGGGTTGCCCTACCTATCTACCCCCCTGAACATGAGACTAGGATAAACAGACTAACGTCAGGATACATAGGCTTCCTGGCACCCTTAGCCTCCGTCTCTGCTTCCTTCTCTTTGCCTCTTACCGTCTCCACCTTTGCAGGTGCCTGTCTTGTGTCAACAGCGCCTTCCGCTGCCATTGGTGCAAGTACCGCAACCTCTGCACTCATGACCCCACCACCTGCTCCTTCCAGGAGGGCCGGATCAATATTTCAGAGGTAAGCAGGGCTCCCCTTGGCATGGCAATGTCCCCACTGAATCTGAGTGGCCCTCCTTTCCAGATGGTCATTCCAGCAGCTTGGCCACCTCCTGGCTCTGGCCCATCCTGCTCTTCTCTCAGAGATTCTACATGTTAGAAAGCCATGTTATTATAAAGCTCAAAAAGTGGCAGGAAACACCCCAGAGGTAGAGACGCGCACTGTATCTACTAGACTCCTAAGACTCCATGAATTCAAAAGCTTGAGGGGAACTGAGGGCTGAAACTGAAAGTCTAGAGGAAACATTTCCAACCAAACAGACACCATGGTCTAGAAGAGTGCAGTGAATGGCATTTATTCTTTGAGCCTGAGCCTTTTGCTTGGCTGCAGACATAGTCTAGTTCAATAGAACATTCACTCTCAACCATTCTTTCATGCCAACTTCTCTTCCAAGTGTGAAATTCAATGATTCTTTGACTCTGATGTATGACTGAGTGGGTGGCCTTCTAGAAAGAGAGAGAAATTCAGCTAGTGAAAAAAACCAGGCCTGGCTAAAAGTGCCATTTTATTATATATCAACGTTTCATCCCTAAGGCCTGAGCCACCTTTGTTATCAACACAGTGAAAAAGCAAATTGCTTATCTTCCCGGTAAATATTCCATCCAATGATTAGTCATTGATGTTGACTTTTTTTACATATTCACAGCACGCTTTAGGACAATGGAGCCTGCTTGGTCAGCTTCCCTTTCTTGTGGCTAATGTTTTTCACACCTGAGGATGGCCACTAATTGGGTTTGAACAAATATAGAGACTTGATGTGGTCGTACAAATGCACAGGGCATATACGTACATCCCCTCTTATTCCAGCCTTTGGAAAACCCACAAACGTAAATAAGTGACAGGGCAGAATCTGCATATACCACTGTAGTCTTTCTGTGCGTGTCTCCCTCTTCCACTAGACCACAAGCTCCTTGAAGGCGAAGGCTACCTCTTATTTTTAAATCCTTAGCGCCTTCGTCAGTGAATGTTTCTGGAATACATGCGTGAAAGAATGGGTAAACCAATGACTGCTTTAGTCGAATGCCATTGATAGAAAGGGTTCCTTGGATCTGTATGTCTAAGATTTCAAGAAATAGAGTCTTATGTGTCTCCTAATTTGGATAGATGTGCTGGTTGCTTCCATGGATAAACGTAAAAAAGTAGGCCTTGATATACATATATCAAATCATTACAATGTGCACTTGAAATATTTTTTAATATTTAAAACTTGTATCTGTCATTTATACCTCAATAAAGCGAAAAAAACTTTAAATTAAAATAAAAAAGAAAGTAGGCATTTAGGTTTCCCAAACACACATTCTTGACCTTGAACTCTTACTTTCTGAAGCAATAGGTATTATATTCAGCCAGAAAAGTAGGATTTCCCAGTCTCGGAAGAGAGAAACATAGATGAAGCTCACAGGCACCTAAGGCAGACACACCCACAGGTGCCTCAGCACTGTAAGGTATCTAGTCCCTTGAAACCTTTGAGAAAAGGTTTCTCCCCTAGCCAGCTGCTATGCTTTGACATAGCTGACCAGAACACAGTGCATTGGTCTTAGTGGAGCTTGGAAATTCATCGCGGCCCCAGGATTCTGCAAGAATATGAACCTGCTTTCAAGCCTGTGTTCTCATTCATGCAGAGGGCCCAAGAGCTGAGGGAATGAAGGGGGGTAGTTAACCCAGCTTGGGAGTTAACAGAAGTGTGAAAAGGGGAGGTGAGGTGGGGCCAGGAAGAACGGAAGCCACAGGAAGACCTGCTCAGATTAAAGGCAACTAAGGATCAAGATAAGCGGTCTGGGAGACTGACCTTCACAGTGGCCACTTCTAAACTTCTAAGTTCCTTAACAAAATAAATCGAGGCGGACCACAGAACACACACACACTCAGAGGGTGAAGTGCAGATCTGGACAAGAAAGAACAGCTGCTGCCTTTTCTCCTAGGGGCTCCCCCTCGGGCAAGAGAAACCCAAAGCCAAGCCTGCCACTGCCGGCAGCTGGAGGGAGGGCAGGAGTGTCACCGAGCAAGACAAATAAACTGCCTGGTGTGGAGGCCGGGAGGGCTGAGCCCCAGAGGACTAATTGGAAGCATGCCAGCCTCCCTCGTGCCCCTTAGAAGTCACTGGAACGCAGCCCCCTCTCAGCCACAGGGATGAGACTCAGGCAGTGCAGAGAGCTGGATCTGAGAGATACTATCCCCCCCATCCCCCCCCCCCGCCCCCGCTTTACAACTC
The DNA here is from genome assembly GCF_004126475.2 of Phyllostomus discolor. Taxonomy (NCBI): domain Eukaryota; kingdom Metazoa; phylum Chordata; class Mammalia; order Chiroptera; family Phyllostomidae; genus Phyllostomus; species Phyllostomus discolor. Next base: position 7,549,509 of record NC_040916.2, on the reverse strand, counting down.
AGGGTTGAATTAATAGGGAAAGAGCCCTGGAGGTAAACTCAGAGGCTTCCCACCTCCTTTTAGTTTTGCCTTTTCTCCTGAAAGTCTGTGCCTTGGGGTAGGAGAAGTGTCTTTGTCTCCTCTCACCTCCAGGAATGGGGCAGACTACTCTCTTTCTGCTAATGTGCACAGGCCTGGTGCAGCCCGGGGATTAGCTCTTGGGAGGCTGCTGAGGGAAGCCCAGACTCCATCTGGCTCCAGCTTTTTCTCAGGAAAGGGAATAGAGTGCAGGCTCCCAGTGTGGTCGCCAGGGCCTCTCTCGGCTTCCTCCTGATACTGCTTTAGCTCTCAGCCACTGCACAGCTTTTCCCAACAAACAGCTCCCAGCCCTGTGCTCTTCTGTCCAAAGCTCTGTTTGTAGGGAGCCCCATTCCTGCAAATGCGGGGACAGCAAAGCGCACATGTGCGGCTTGGGAGAGGGTCCCCTGAGTCCATTAGGAGTCCAGTCTGACAGCCTCAGGTTCTCCTGAGGACTGGAAACCTCTGAGGTGCTTCTTTGGGGTTCTAGAATATCTCTGTTGTACTTCCAGTAAGGCTTCCCTAACTTTGAATCAAAATTTTCTGTCTCTCTACTTCCTAGAAACAACATATAACTGATTAGCTGCGTTGATTTACATAGCAACATGAATGCATCACACATTTGTAATTCTCTCGATTGTGACAGTTCTCAGAGAGAGTGTGTGGGGGAAGGGAAGCCAGCCTTAGCAGTAGCACCTGGGACCCTGTTAGAAATTCAAATTCTGGGGCCTCATCCCAGGATAGCCTAAAGATTGAGAACCACTGGCATATGGCATTTCAATTGATTCTTGCAACAGACCCACAGTTTCACATAATTCATATTTGATATTTATAGTCACCAAGATGCTAAAAATTTAGGATTTCTGCCCAAGGCTACAGAGAACTCAGGCATCCAAAAAAGCTGAGTACAATATGCTTTCTACAGAAAATCAGGGCCAGTGAGCTTGTGTGTCTGCATGGCCACGGCCACAGCAGAGGAATTGACATCCACCTGGCCTTTCACTGTTGGTCCTAAGGGTTTCGGGCGTGGAGGAACCAGCAGACATGCATCTCTACAGGTGGAGACAGTGCCCATGGCAGATAGGTCAGCATTGCCACATCCAGCTACAGAGACTGCCAGCCATGAGGTAGATCTGCCCACCGTTGCCAGGGGGCTGATGGCCCAGTCCATGCTTAGACATGACTACAAAGAACTGCCATTTTCGAGTGAATGCAACACAAAAATGAAAACATTAGTGAACATTTATTTAGTGCTTATTATATATGCAACATTTTATTATCTCATTTAATCTACTCTATGAAATGGACCCTATTTAGAAGAATAAACTGAGATTTAGATACACAAGCACAAGAGAAATATGCAGTAATAACATTAACATTGCTAATTCCACTTATTCCCATTATCACATACTTACATATTCTTCTCGCATGCAATCCAGCGTCAGCAGTTATTATTGGCCCATTTTCTAGATGAGGAATCTGAATTTCAGTTGAATCACCTTTGAACTCTTGTTAGAGCATGAAAAACCTTCCCACCGCTCAGAGTACAGCAAATTTCTGATGGGAGCCCCCAAATCTCTGCATCCCTAGGCTGGATCCAGCTGTGACAATGGTGTTAGCAAGCAGTGTGCACTGGAGTGTGTATGGCTTTCAGCTTTAAAAGCTCATCTCCCTCCATGGCTAAGCCAGGCCTAGTCAGATGTAGATACATAAATATCTTCTTTATGCCATGCCCCAGGGGAAAGGTAGAACCAAATAAATCCGATTAGCTTCCCAGGATGCTGACTGCTCTCTCTCTTTGAAGTCCGGTGGGTGAAGATAATGCCATTTTTCACATGGGAGAAGTCGTTTTAGAGAGCTGAGGGACCCCAGCACTGAGAGCTGGCGATGCACAAGCTACCAGGGTGACGATGTGACCCTAAGACCGGGGGGCTGCTGTGCCAGGGTCCTGCCCTCCCCATGGTCACGTCGCCTCCTCCCAGCCTCCCCCACCCCTGAGATATTCCCAAATACAACATCTGTTCATCTTGATGGAAACTCAGTGGCTGCCAAGGAGGCGATGCTGCTGCCTGGAGACAGAAGAATAAGATGACTGACCTAGAGGGGTCATTCAACACTGAGGGTCAGCAGCAGCAATGTTAGCAATGGCTGCAATGTTAGCAATGTTAGCAATGGCCCTTAGGTTCTGTGGAAGAAGCATAGTGTGGTTGTTTGCTCTCTGGTTCTTAGGACAGGAAGTGTGTATGTGTGTGTGTGCATACTCACAGAAGCAGACAGGTCAGAAGTAGCCTCCTTGTACCTGATGAAACCCGTCCCCTTCCTCAAGCTCCAGAGGTATTGAAGTTCCAACAACCTGCCAACTTTCTGGGCTGCCCGCTCCACTGCACCCACCTTCAGCCCTCACCTCTGCATTTCCACCCAAGCCTTGCTCCCTCATTACTACATCCACCAAAACCATCTCACAACCCAAAGGGTCTATGTCTTCCCCTACCCCTATTTCCCAAGAAGAGGACAGTGTACCTGGGCACCAACCACTTCTCTCCTTCACCCTGGACACTAGAAGGGTGAGTCCCACATTCTCTGGCCTGAGAGAAGCAGCCAAATACACAAGTAAAGCATAAGACGTCCTCGTCTGGTGGGGCATTTGGAGCCTGTGTAGGCATTTGGGAACTACCCAATCATTGTCTTTAAATTTAGTGCCAAAAGGTCTGAAACAGCAGACCATAAAAAATTTTTGTAAAATTCTAGAATTTCTTAGGAAAAAAACAAACTCTGAAGAATCCTCATAAAGTCTCTTTTTTGTTCTACTCCTCACCCAAGGATAGATTTATTGATTTGAGAGAGAGAGAGAAAGAGAAAGAGAAACTTAGATGCATTGTCTCCTGTGTGCTCCCTGACCGGAGATCGAACCCCAAAACTTTTGATGTGTGAAATGACTCTCCAATCAACTGAGCCACCCGGCCAGGGCTGAAGTGTCTTCTTTTGATTGTTAATCCTCCAAACTGAATCAGATTTAGCCCAAACAAAGAGATGAGGCTGTGTATGTGTGTGTGTATATAATATTACATATAATAAAAACAAATATGGGTATAAATATATACTTTTGTCAAAGTTAATAGGATTCTACAATCTTATTTTCTAAACTCAGACATTGTATGTCCAAAAGCACATCTTTAAGCCTCTGCTACTGAAATATTTGAATTTGTTCTCTGGGCTCATTAGAGATGCAAAACAGTGGGTCATCATTTATAATGTGTCAACCAGTTTTGAGCCTGAAGATTAATTCATTCTCTCTCTCTCTCTCTCTCTCTCTCTCTCTCTCTCTCTCTCTCTCATGCACACACACACACACACACACACACCCCTCATTATACCTCAGCCTTATTTCTAGTCTAAATTAACATTCTAGTTTATTAGACTCAACGGGGATGTTTCAGCCACCAACAGGAAGTAATATCTCCTTTTCCATGAGATGCCTGGGTTTCCCTAAAGTGGTGTTTATATTTTTCTTGCCTATAAATATATAAAAGACTCCATGAAGAGTACCCGCAGGGAATGAAATGACAATTCGGTAAAGAGCAAGTTTATGACTTGGCAGCTTGAGTGACTGGCTTCTGAACAGGGACCCATCTGTTCCGAAGTTGCCTTGTGATCCTGTCTCTCGTAGAAACCTTGCCTGCTTGGTGTCCTCTGTACAGCTGGTGTGTAGGTGGGGGACGGCATCGGGGTCCCCGGAGGGTCATTCGGGGGCTCCTAACTAGGTTTCTATGGGGAATTTCCCCTGGACCCAGCTTCTCATGTATCCTCAGGTTTCTTAATAGATGTGGACGTGCCAACTTGGTAATTGTGTGATTACAGAAACAATGGCCATCTGTAACCCCAACTTTGGGAACCAAACTCCTCAAGTCTCTTGCTGTCTTGAAGGCAAAGCTGTTCCCTCCTCTGTAAAAAATCTGGAGAGTAGGATCTAGAAGGAAAGTTATATGTCATTTTGTCTGTTGCTTTATTTTCTTATTTTTCACTTACCCTCCCAGAAGCAATGATGACCTGGTAGGTACCCACTACATGTCAAGAACTGGGATAAAGACTGGGGACACAGTAAATAAGCTCCTCAAGGCTCACAGACCACTGAGAAAGGCAAGCCCACAAGAAGCAGCAATTCTGAGGGCCAGATGCTATCACAGGGGAATATCTGTGCCCCAGCCTGGAGGCCAGTGCAGGGAGGGGGTCAGGGACAGCGTTCCAAAGAAGGAGATGCTGAGTTTGCAGACTAATAAAAGGCAATCAGCTAAATAGGGCCCTGGGCTGGAGGAAGATGTGGGGGGTGGGTAGGAGTAAGTGTTTCCAGCAGAGAGAAAAGCGTCTTCAAGTGACCAGAGGTGAATGAGTAAGGCTTGTCCCCCCAAATCAATCTTAAATTCTTATGGCTGATGCACAAGAACTGCTGGGTAGGAGGTAGGCAGGGGCCAGGTTGTGAAGGGATTGCACCTGAGGTCCGGAGGAAAGAGGAACCTGCCCAAGCCACACTGTGAGTCAGCCTGGTGCTTCCAGTGTCCCTCTAAGGCTCGATATCGCCTCCGGCATTAGGACAGGGCCAATTTCCTGTTGAAGACTATCCCAGACCTTGCAGGAAGTACAGCAGTCTTGCCCCTCATCCCCAGGGACTTAATGCCAGTAGCATCCTCTGCTGGGTAACAACATCAACCCCACGCACTCCCAACCAGAGGGAAAGGGGATGGGAAGAAATGGTTGCATGTGGAGGTGACAGCCAGCTCGCCACAGTGGGAGGCTACTGGGCTCTGTCTTCCCTGGAGAAGGAGAAAGTGGGCAGGGGATTGGGGCTGCTGTGGGGAAGTGGTAATATGGCCTCCAGTGGAGAAGCAACATCTAGGAATAGAACTGAGGAAAATCAATCACTTCCTCTCTCGCTCTCTCTCATGGTCCTTCTCAGAGTCCCTGCTCATCAAGATTTTTTTTCCAGGTTTTTTTTTTTCAAAGCAACATGGCATTCACGCAGAGTCTGGTAATGAAACGAGATAAAAAGCCAGTGCGAGTGTTTAGAGCATTGCTGGGAGGACTTGATTCACCTCCCGCAAAGGCCCGCAGTCGGAGCAGGGAGCTGAAGCCACTGATAACGGAATGCTTTGGGCAGGGACAGTGCGAGGCGGCTGGCACTGGGGAACAGATGAATGAAACCGAGAGGTGGGGGTTCCAGACTGGGGACAGGGACACATGGAGCCTTTTTTATCCTGTGTCTCAGGAGATAAAATCCTCAGGCTGCCACACCAGTGCCGGAAAATTAATTCCTAAATCATAACGCACACGCCAGATCCAGGACAACTTGTGGGATGGGGATGATAATATCTAAGGCCAGGAGCTAAGAGATAGACTTGATTTTCGCTACTGACTCCACCTGTCCCTTAAAGGGGGTATGTTCTTCTCCTGGGCAGACCACGTGGATACCAGAGGGTCTGGCCTGGCGTCGGGCCCTGTCCTTTGCCCTGGCTCAGGAGAGCAGGAAGGCATGAGCCCGGACAGATGGAGCTTCTCTGCTTGCTCCCCCAGGACTGTCCCCAGCTGGTGCCCACAGAGGAGATCCTGATACCAGTCGGGGAGGTAAAGCCCATCACCCTTAAGGCTCGGAACCTGCCTCAGCCTCAGTCCGGGCAGCGAGGCTACGAGTGTGTCCTCAACATCCAGGGGGCCATCCACCGAGTGCCCGCCCTGCGCTTCAATAGCTCCAGCGTCCAGTGCCAGAACAGTTCGGTAAGAAGGCTCACACTCAGACCCTGCCGGGAGCTGGCTTTGTCTCACACCCCTGCCAAGGCCTCAGTCTGGCCTGCCCCAGCTTCCAGAACCTTCCAGGTCCACAGCCTGATCCCAGATGCCCAGGGACAGAGGAGCAGGCATGCACGCCAGGCCGCTCAGCAAGCAAAGAGCAAGTTGATGGCATCAGGGGAGGTGGAGTGGTATGAGGACCCTAATGGCATAAGTTGCGAGCTTTGTGCCCTTCCTGAATTTTATGAGCACCTCTTGGCCTTCACTGAAACTTCAGCCAAAGCCAGCCAGCTCCACTGCAAACCCTGCCTGCATTCAGGGAGTGCACATTGCAAAAGAGTGGGTGAACCGGAGGGCAGGGTGCTACAGAGGAGAGACAAGCAGGAAGTGTAATGGGACGGGGGAGGGGGAAGGAAGGAAGTGGAAGCAGTGGGTTTCAAGAGCAGCAAGGGTCAACCAATTCTGAACGCCAGACAAAATGCCTGAGGTGTTTAATTATAATACCAGCCCCGAGAAGATCTTTCTATCTGCCAACTCCCTGTCTGTGATGGTGGGGGGTCAGCTGGAGATGGGGGGTGACATGACAAAGGTGTTGAGGGAAGCTAATTTGCCTGGGAGAGATAAAGAGAATCTGGGCCTCTTATCAGGGAGCTGTCAGATTGCTGGGTCACAGGCGGGTGAGAGAATTTGTAATGGGTGGAAGGCCGCCAAGCACTAGGGGAAGGTGGGAGGAGAAAGGAATGGAACACAACAAAGGGAAGAAGGCAGCAGGAAGGGCCTGGGCAAGGGGGCTGACGGGGGACATGCCCTGAGAGCTGTGGCCAGGGCTGGGGCATTCCCCACAGCGGGGATTCCTAGAGGTCCCCCCTTCACAGAGACAGGGCCTGGGCCATTGAGAGGGGCTGTTTCTGAAGTGTATGAAGGGCTTAAACGTCCCCTGTGGGATCAGCACGGGAGAGGGAGCCAACTCTTGGCCACAGCTTGAGGCCTTTCATGTTAGAGCAGATCAGATCTCTGCCCACAAGACTCTGGGCACTTTTCCTAGTGGACTTTTGACCAAAGTAAAGCTCACATGTAGAAATAAAGGGCCACTGCAGCGCCCAGCCCCAACCGTTAGTTATGCGTGTGCTCTGCTCAAGGTTCTGTGGGGTTTACGGAGCAATACACGGAACTTCTGGGGAGACTGGACTTGCCCATGAAACAGTGCGAAGCAGCTCCTGGCAAGTGCCAGGTTAAAGACAGAGATTGGCAACATCAGGGGACAGACAGCTTGGGGGAGCACTAGCAGGGATGTCAGAGAAAACTGTCTGAGCTAGACTAGGAAGATCATGATGGGTTGAAGGATTGATGCCATAGGGAGAGGTAGGCACTCCTTGCGAGAGACACAGAGAGGGGCTTCGGCGGGTGTGTTTACAGTCAAGTAGATTCGGAGATTTCAGTAGGAGAGCAGTGGAAGAGAAAGTTGGAGAAGTTTGGATCTGGAAGGCACTAAATGCCAAGCTAAGGGATTTGGGCTGGATCCTGTTGGTATGAGAGACCGGGAGTCAGGACGGTGGGCCACAAGGATGGTTGAGCCGCATAGTAGGGTTCCTCTGATTGTCCCTCTGCTGCTTTCTCAGCCCACAAGGAACCAGAGTCACTGGTTTCTTTCCAGCTATACCCCCAGTTCCGTGAGAAACCCGAAGCACCCCTGACCCACTGCGATAGAGAAGCTCACTAGCCAGTGCCTCTGCCCTCTCCCCACAGTACCAGTACGACGGGATGGATATCAGCAATCTGGCCGTGGACTTCGCCGTGGTGTGGAATGGCAACTTCATCATCGACAACCCTCAGGACCTGAAAGGTAAGCATCTACCTCCAGGTAGAGTTTTGACCTGTCTGTGACCCTGGGAAAGACGGGGCTGGCCGGACTAGAGCCTGCTGGTCACTATGCTGCAAATAATACACTCCCTCTGTCAGCAGAGCTCTTCAGAGGATCTGACACCAACATTTGGAGCCATCAAAGGAGTCCTGTTGGGAGCCTTGTTTTATTACAGCCAGAGCATCCGCTGTGGCTGCCGGCTCATCACGTTTTTCTTAGGCTCCCGGAGACTTTGAAGTGTCTGTGGAACCTGACCTAGGAGAGCAGCGGGCGGGATGCCCTGCCAGTTTCCCTGGAAATGGAGATATTGTTTCCAGTCAGGTTCTGGTTCCCATCTTTGGCCCCATCTTTGCACAAAGAAGGTTTTTAAGGCTGCTCTCCTAGTTCTGGGGTGGGTGGGAGAGACCATGATGGGGACTCAAGGGCACACCTAAGTGCCAAGAAGTTCAGGAAGGAGCTAAGCTGACACAGGGCGGGACTCACTGGGGGCCACCCATACTCATTGCCCCACAAACACATGTGCAGCTCCTCCTGCCTGCCAGGTAGGCGCCACCCTCAATACAGCAAATACCAACATTCCATCATGCTCTCAAGAATGACACAGTGCCTCCAATTTGATGAGCGCTCACTGATCTCAGATTATTTTTCATAATCATCGCAACAATCTTGATAGCTATGCACTTATATTATTATCATCTTATAGATTAAAAAACCTAAACCCAATGAAATTAAGAAATGAACCAAGAGTGCTCACTTTGGCAGCACCTACACAAGACTGAAACGATGCAGAGTTTAGCATGGCCCCTGCACAAACATGAAAATTAATTAATTGTTTCATATATTTAAGAAATTTGCTGCATGATTATCACTTACATGTGGAATCTTTTTAAAAAGTCAGGCTCATAGAAAGAAACAGAGAGTAGGAAAGTGGTTGCCAGGACTGCGGGTGGGGGAAGAGGAAGAGATTCGTAAAAGGAACAAACTTTCAGCTATGAGATGAATAAGGCCTGAAGATCTGATGTCAACTCTGGTGACTTTAGTTGATAACACTGGATGGCATGACTCAAATTTGAAATCAGAGTAGAACTTCAATGTTCTCACTATATGGTGAAGGATGTGTGTGTTAATTAACTAGATGGGAGGAATCCTTTCATTATGTGTACGTAGGTATCAAATCATCATGATTTAAATATAGTACAATTTTATTTGTCAATCACACCTCAATAAAGCTGTGGGGGAAGAAAACGAAAAAAAAAAACAGACCAAGAGTCAGCTAGCACAAGCCAGGGTTTGAATGAAGGCCATCTAATTGCAGACCTCGCCTGCTGAGCCACATCCCTGCCCTCCCAGGGACTCCGGCTGCTGAAGGGTGTGCAGCCTCCTCATCCCAGAACCCTGCCCCCGACCGTGGGCCACAGGCCTCACCACAGTTCAAATAGCTAGGGCTGCCACAAGCCCCTCCCTCACCCTACGGGTCACCCCGGGGACACAGAGAGGGAGACCACGGCCACAGTGGGGCCCGCAAGCGCTTGGGCATCTGTGCAGCTACAGCTCCCTGTTCCAGATGCCGCCAGGAGAAGCCATGCTGCTTAGGCTGGGAGAGGGGGACTGAAACAGGGAGGGTTTTTTTTCTCTTTCTCCTCATACCCAGGCCAAATTTTTTCAGCACTAAGAATAGACATTTGCCCTATTGGGGATCCAGGCTCAGTTCACCAGAGGTTGCCTTTGCACCTGGAGCTTAGAGGAAAGCAGTCATATATCCAAGCTGTCGCATCAGAACCCTCCTCCCTAGCGGCACTTTCAGCAGCTCTGGCGTGTGTGAGCGGTGCCATCTTCACATGCATCTCCCTCCCAGGGCCCAAGTGATCCTGGAGGCTGCACCCTGTACTGGGTGGAGAGGGCCATCGTGTTTGAGGACTCGGGTTCCAGAATCTGACACACCAGGGTCCATGTCCTGTCTCTTTCACTTGCAGCTATGTAAACTCAGACTAATTACTGCTCCCCCCTACACCCTCATCCGTGAAAGGGGGAAAGGGATGCCCACCTCTCAAGGTCATCATGAGGATCAAATGAGATACTAAATACGGACCATATGTGCATCGTAACAAATGCGCAGTGTATACTCGTTCATTGTAAGACCCCCGTCTCCTGCCCCCTACCATAAGAAGCCGTAGGAAGGAGAGTATTTAAGTCTAGTCCCTACAGCTGGGACTGAGGATGCTGGCAGAGCAGAGGAAAAGGATAGGGACCTATGGAAGGAAAAAAAATATACGCATCCCCTAGGGCATGTACCCAGACATGCTGGCCAGTCCTCAGAGCTTATTTCTGCTTGACAGAGGAGTGGAAAATGACTTGCCGAGTATTCTGCTTCTGCAGAATTCTACTTGGGATTCTGAGTTCAAAATACCAGCAGGCAAAAACTAAGTCCCGGGCTCACACAACACAGTTCTGCTAACTGGCCTGTCGAGGGTTTCTACATCAGGAAATGACGAGTGCAAAGACAATGAATTTGCAGATTCCAGACGTAACCTGTTAAGTAGCCACTTGGTCCTCTCTGTGTCAACCCTTGTTCCTTGTCAGCTTAGCCTCCACTTAACCAGGCACCTGGCCTTTTTTGAAGCCCAAGCTGATTCCTCTCCCAGACCCACCGCTTCCCATTGTGCCAGGCCAGATGCCCCTCCGCTCAGGACCGACAGTCTAGCAGCACAGCCAGATAGAATTTCAGGATCCCAGCTCAGGGAACTAACTTCAGTAAGCTCCAAGAGTCACTACATGTCTCTGAGCTTCATTTCTACGTGAAATGGGGAAATTAGTCCTTACTCCTAGGATGAGGGCCACATGTAGGAGTCAGAGAGGCAGCAACATAAGAATGTAGTTTGCAGTCAAAGAAAAGATAAAAAGCATATACAGAACATCAAATATATTACAGGCACTGTGCTAAGCACTTAATATATAACATCCCATTCAAATCTCACAGAAAACAATGATTATCCCATGTTATAGATTAAGTAAACAAGGTTCCAGGAGGTCAGGTTCTTTGTCACATAGCTAGGAAGTGGTGACACCTCAATTAAAGCCTTGATCTGATTCAGTCTAAAATAATAATATTTTCTGTATTGCCTTTAAATGATTGCTAAGATGCTCCACATATTGCTACTTTTTCATCAATTATTCATGCAATGACAATAATGATTATTGGTATTATCTGGGGTTGGGGACAGTTTCTGTCACACCTGCAAGAAGAGGGTAAGTTGTACGAGGTCCTCTCCAGCCCCATCTGTGACTGCCCCCCTGTCTCCGCAGTCCACCTCTACAAGTGTGCAGCCCAGCGGGAGAGCTGCGGCCTGTGCCTGAAGGCCGACCGAAAGTTTGAGTGTGGCTGGTGCAGTGGCGAGCGCAGGTGCACCCTCCACCAGCAGTGCACCAGCCCCGCCAGCCCCTGGCTGGACTGGTCCAGCCACAATGTGAAGTGCTCCAACCCCCAGATCACCGAGGTGAGTCCCCCGAGGTCCAGAGCAGGACCAGGAGCCTACCCCGGGGCAGTGGGTGAGGAGGGCATCTTGAGCCTTGGTGGAAGGATTCTTGGCATAGGATGTGATAAATGTGGAGATATATAAAGCTTCTTGTGGGTGTCTTGATGGCCCGTGTCCAGGTGTAAGTGACAAATGTATGGAAGTGTGTCCTCGTGCCTGTGCAAGAATGTGCGTGCATGCAACAAGGGAGGCAGAGCCAGCCCAGCCTCCCTGCCAGGCCGGCTGGCCAGGGTGGGGAATGTGAAATTGGCTGCATGGTGGGTGAACGTTTCAGAAAGCAGATTTTACTTTTCTCAGCAGAAATGTGATTTCAGGAGCCAAATTAGCTCAGAGTCGCAAAGTTGAAAACAGAAGAAGAAAGTAAAGGCAGGCACTACATTAGCCACTGTGCCATTTCCCAGGGTTTCCTCTCTGTCCCAATTTGTTTGTGCATTTTAATGGAAAGAAATAGATAATTAATTGTCCTGGAAAAAAATGATGTTTCCTGAATAGCAAATTGCAAAGGAAGATGAATACATGATGTGAATGAAAATGCAGCTGCTGGGGTTTTGAATGGCCTGGGAGAGGAATGGTTGTATTTAACTTTGCTGGCATTATGTACTCATCACTCTTCAGCACTCCCAATTCACTGACTGTCACTTGTGCTATGAAACTAATTGCACGTTCCTTCGGGTGACTAGGAAGAAAGGCCCGGGCAAGTACCGCTGTGGTCTGTGTGTTGAAGAAAGCAGGCAGGGCTGTGTTCTGCCTCTTTTGTGAGCTGAAGCTCTGTCGCTTTCCCCGCCTTGTTTTCACTGCTGGCCCAAAGGAAGCAACTGTGGCTCTCACCTGTGTCAGTGGATATTGGGAAACTTCTGAAGCATCCTTATGATCATATCCAAGATTCGCATCAGTGAGAAGAAAACCCTCAAGATCAAATGAATATGTTAACCTACAGATGGTTGTTTGAAGAGGAAGCACGTATTTATTTAGAGGGCTTTGTTGTCACTTGCATTTAATCCTCTCAGCCACCATGGGAAGTAAATATTCTCTTCTCACCTCCGTTTTACAGATGAAGAAATGAGGCTCAGTTGCCCAAGTTCACATAGCTATTAAGTGGCAAAACCAGAATTTTAGCTTAGATTTATGTAATTATAAAACCATTTTTTAAACCTTTAGTATTTTTGCTCAAGTAACATAAAATGAGAAACGGTGCTTCCTTATACTTTATAGCCAACCTTCTTAGCTGGTATAGAGCAGAGACACTTGCCCAGCCACGTGGCAGCCTATCCCAGGGGAAGCACAGTGCTATGGGACAGTGACTTTCGCATCTAGGTCCTCGTGTGTCCACGTAGGAAGCTGTGATGGGAGCATAGCCTCTACCTGTCAAACACTGGGCTTCTCTAGTCCCATTCGCTCGGGGGCTACTGACTTTCCCGTGTGTGTGCGCCTCACTGGGAAAGAGTGCTTGCAGGGGCTGCCCCAGCCTCTGCCCCCAGACAGCTGGCTCCCTGCTGCTCAGTGCTCCGTGCCTTCGCCCCGATTGTCATGATTTCCAGCAGCCGTTGGCCTGATAACTGGCTCTGGTCTGCACTTCTTGTTGATGCAGTTGTGGTCTCTAGGTCTCTGTGCCTGCGTCATCAGCGCTCTTAAATTAGACCGGGGACTCGCTTCCTCCCACCTCTGCCAACCCTGGCTGCTGCCCCAGCCCCATCTGTCTACTTCCCAACTGGCAGGAGCCCACTCCCAGCCCAGAGGCAGGCTTCTCCCTGGGAACCTCTGCCTCTGTTGCCCCTGCTCACTGACCAGGGACTGACAGGCTGCTCTGTTCACGGAGGACACCCAGCTACACAATGCTAATTAACCCCCTGAGGTAATTAGGCTGTAATTGATTTTCCCAGTGAACAGAGCAGCAGGAACCTGAAGCCCCAAGCGGTGGGGGCTCCTGTTGGTGTTCTCAAGCAGAGGCCATGGGGAAATGAAAGTGCGTCTTTCTGGAGAGACAAATCCATGGTGTGTCTCAGGCCACTCTGAGCACATTATTCTGGACAGGGTATGTGGAAGGGAGGATGCCAGCCTGGACTGTTTTATCAGGAATGTTGCTTTTGCATTTCTTACTCCCAGCCCATCCTCTTCTCCCTGTACAGTCATTTTCAATTTTTTAACTTTTAATTTTTGAAATAATTTCAGACTTAATAATTAAGGTACAAAAATAGTACAAAGAACTTTCATATACCCTTCACCCAGATTCTCTAAAATTAACATCTTACATAACCACAGTATAATTACCGAAATCAGGATGTTAGCATTGATATAATAATGCCGCCTAATATACATGCTTTGTTCACATTTTGCCAGTTGTCCCACCGATGTCCCGTTTCTGGCCCAGGAGCCAATCCAGGGTCACATGTGACATTCATTATCATGTGCTCTTTGTGCTCTAATCTTTCTTTGTGTTTCATGACCTTGATACTGGTGAAGAGGACAGGCCAATTATCTTGTAGTTGTCCCTCAATTAGAATTTGCCTGATGTTTCTTCACGATTAAATTCGGGTTATATGTTTTTGGCAATGAGTTCTAAAAAGCAAACGTGGGGTACATGTCCAGAGGGCACAGGAGCCAACTTGATTTGGCCCCAGTGGTCAAATCTGGGGTGATTTTAGCAAGAAAATAGATAATAATAACTAATGGACAATAAGCAATAGAATAAAATATAAATGTGTGGTTTTTATTGATATAAATAAAAATACAATTCATGGGGGAGAGAGAAAGCTCTTATTTATACTAGAATTTCAGCTCACAAATGTAGAAGGAATTATGGAAATAGGAAACCATCATTTGGCAAAATTCACAGTGATAATTGTTTGAGGCAAGAATAGCCAATGAATGCTAAAATTAGTGGATGGAAGTATGATGAGAAATAGGTATTTACATAATCTCAAGCTATCTCCCCACAAGGTACTTATTAATTACGACAAGAATAGTAACTTCTCAGTGAAAAAAACTGGCAGACACTACCTTAACCAAATGATCAAAGACAGCATCACCGGAAATGGGAAAGATCAACCTCATGTGCCTCTCAGTAGGATGTGCTGAGAAGAACACAACCTCGTTTCTATGACTTTTTTTTTTGCCCAAAATATATCACTTGATAAAAGTAACTTTTAAAAAGAATCAACTTATTTCCTTTACCTCAGCTTTCTTGGCTAATTCCTTGACATGAGCACAGGTCTTTTTCTTCATAATTGTAACTCAGTGAGATCCATGCCCTTTTTTCTCCCCCTCATCTCTGGCCCCTACGTGTACTCCCTCAGTGCAAGCCCACATGCAAACAGAAGCCATTCCCTAGGAAAATCTTTCTCGAGGGGTGGAAAGGGGAAGATTCTGTGATGGCCACAAAGGCTGCTGGGGGCAGTGGAATTTCCAAGGCTGGAAACAAATGGAGCTGGAATGGGTGCTGTCCTGCCCACGAGCAGAGAAATCCATGAAATGCCCTTAAACGAACCAGTTCTACTTTAGGAAAAGGCGTGGGCTCGAGCTTAGTTAGATGAACAGCTGTGTTCTTCCTTAACCCCTCCTTACCTGGCTGTCTCCATGACAACCAAGCCCACCCCTAGCGACCCATCTTTTATGGCAGCTTCATGTAGGACAAGTCTTACAGCTCATTGAATTTCCCAGTTTGCGTAAACTTCAGGTTAGGTCCCCTTCAGGACTCACCGTCTGCTCCTTCTCAACCAGCCCCTGTTGTGATAATGATGCTGTCCCCTGTGGGAGGCATCCCAGGCTGCTCCCACTCCAGCTGTCATCCTGGATGTCTGTGCACAATGTCACCTGCTCAACCCAGGAACAAGAGACATGTGGAGCATTGGAAGGCCCATGAGATGCCTGGCCTGTCACGTTTCAGTTCTTCCCAGCGTGTGCTTTTGAGGCCCTGCTGGGACCTCGGAGACGAGGATGTGATGAGCCACCCACTAGGAAGGAAGGCTCAGGGAACACGTTTTCCAAGAAGCTGCGAGTGGGTGGCAGCCAGCAGAAAGGAAAGGATACTCAATATGTTCTAGGGAAAAGAAATTTAGGAAGGATCAAGGGGCTTCAGGGCTCATGTGACAGAGGTCTCATCTCAAAGTGAGTGTATGAGTTTGCTAGGGCTACAATTGCAAAACACCACAAACTGGGTGGCTCAAACAACAGAAATTGATTTTCTCACAGTTCTGGAGGCTAGAAGTCCAAGATCAAGGTGTAGGCATGGCTGGTTTCTTCTGAGGGCTGTGAGGAGAATCCCTTCCATGCCTCTCTCCTAGCTTCTTGGGGCTTGTGGCAGTCTTTGGCATTCCTTCTTTTATAGAGGTGCCACCCCAATCTCTGCTT
The DNA here is from genome assembly GCF_004126475.2 of Phyllostomus discolor. Classification (NCBI taxonomy): domain Eukaryota; kingdom Metazoa; phylum Chordata; class Mammalia; order Chiroptera; family Phyllostomidae; genus Phyllostomus; species Phyllostomus discolor. The sequence continues at coordinate 7,533,933 of NC_040916.2, read as the reverse complement.
TCATGTCCATGTGCTATTCTCCTTGTCTGTGTGTGTCCAATGTCTTGGAAAATAAGGATCCCAGTCATGTTGGATTAGGGCCAACACTAAAGACATCATTTCAACTTGGCAACCTCTGCAAAATCCCTATCTCCAAATAAGATCCTATTCTGCAGTAATGGGAGCTAGGGCTTCACCTTGTGAATTTGGAGGGGATGAAGTTCAACTCAGGACAGAGCATTCTGAGAAAGAGGAGGAGATGCCACAGTTCTAAAGGGAATTAATTCACTCATTAAGTGTTCATCTCGTGAGTGACTGCTGTCTGCCACGCACTGCGCTAAGCCTGGAAGTTCTCACGTGGGTAAATTCGTCCTGGGTGAGGAGGCGGCACAACACAGCCTCTTTCCGTGGAACCGCAATGTATCTCTACACTTTGGCCACTGGAAGAGGCTGGAAACTGCTGGCCCTGCGCCACTCTGCTTCCTCCAAAGGACCTGAGATGGAAACTTCTAATCTGTACGCTTTGTAGTTGTCTCCGGTTTGGAAGGACTGCAGCAGGGTCCTACATCTCCATACCTAACAAGGACACAGACTTCAGGCCAGGGACATGAACAGATGAGCTGCTCCCTAGTTCTGGGATTCTTAGTAATAAAGCTTTTCTTTAACAAGACTCCACTGTGTGCCAGGACCTGTGTACTTGGCATACCTACTCCTCCTAAGAGTTCTGCCAACATGGCTGTAATTATCTTTGTTTAAGAGTCGGGAAAGCAATGCTTAGGGAAGTAAACAATTTGCTGGGAGTCGCACATTGATTAGTGGCAGAACAAAATCAAGACCAGGCCTCTGACTCCAGAAAGCAGACTCTCCCACCATGGCATGTGACCGCTCTTGGGGGGAGGGATGGAGGGGTATTCCCTAGCTATATACCCTACCCCACCCCAGGTGGATCAGAAACACCTGGGCCCAGGATCACACTCCTCTTGGAAGATCCCAGGAAATGCCAAACTAGGAACATTGGCTACCATTTGCACTTAGCCTTAAAATAAACTTCACCTGTCTTCCTAAGCATAACTAGGTCCCCACATACTTCTATGAGCGGGGAGAAAAACAGGAAGAGCATTTTGGGGTGTGTTTAAGCTCAGGGATATCACTCCTTGCCAGTGTAGGGCAGATGCAACTTTAATCACGTGTTTCTTAAAGCCACCAGACCCCATTTGGTTGTTTTCTGGTTGTCTTTATTAATGACATGATGGCTAAGGTGAAAGTTGGAAATTCCCTGGACTGGTGTCTCTGACTCCTCCAGCATCTCAGCACGATGGGAGGGCCCAGAGAATGGGGCTCAGGTGGTTCACACCTGCAGCTGAGAACAGAGATTGGGACGAAATAATGTGAAGCAGGCCTGAACTGCATGGGGTGAGTCCCCAGTTCTGGGGTCCTCGGGGAGTGACCAGGAACCTACCACCATTTGGGTCCCAAAAAATGTCCCTGTGTGTTTTGAGTCACCTGCGGCATTGCCCAGTAAAGATGTACTCATGCCGGGCCACATAAGTACTGGTTTTGCAGTTGTCTCCTGTAGCTTTTACTTCATACATTTTTCAACTTCAGGAACTTCCCCAACACCTCACTAGTCCCTGCATAGGGAATGTAATTCTCTTTAACATCTTAGGTACATGTAACTCAGAAAGAAAACCCTTGTAGAAAACCGTGTACACGGCCCTCCAAAAGCAAGCCTAAATCATTGTTGCTAGTGTAGTCATTTGAGATGATCCATCGCTCTTGCTTCCTCCTGCTTCCCTCTTCTTGCCCAAATAATTTAAAGCAGATCTTTTCCCCGTGGATTCCCTCAGATGCAAATGCATTTGTGAAACTGTTTGGGGTGCTGGACATATAGAAGTATTTATCTGGAAGGCTGCCACAAATCCCTGCAGGAAAGGCCAAAAGCCCCCTGCCCAGGGCCAGAGCGACTCGCTGCGAAGTTCCCAACAAATAAAAAATAAGTCAGCCAGCTTTCCTGAGAAACAAGTCAGCACTCTGATCTCCGTTCATTTATTTGCAGGCCTCATTAATATAACATCACTGCAGCAAACAGCTAACGGGGGATGGTGTCAAGATGAATAATGGAGTTACTCTGCTGAGATAACAATTAGGTTTTGAATGTACTATCAGCCAAGACAGAGCCAGCAAGGACTCCTGTCGGGGAGGAAGAGCTAGTGAGTTTCAGAACTAGGAGTTAACCCTCAGCTACTTGAGTCTAGAGCCCCATGTCTGCCCAGGAGATTATCCTTAGTCTCTGTCCTGGGCTCACTTAAGCAAATGGAACTCGCAACCCACAGGTGCTGTCCTCTGGCATCAGCCCGCTGCAGAGATGGGGGGAAAGCCAGCAGTCCCTACCCCCAGTGTTTTGGGGGGAGACTGGACATGTACAAGGAGAGGTGGCAAAGGGGCAAGGCCAATGAGGGAGTGTGGACATTCACAGGGACAGAGGTCGAGAGAGAGGAGGGTGGAGGAAAGCTAAGAAGCTTGGGGAGATGGAGGTGCCCGGCAAAGCCAAATAACATACTGATTTTCTTGGAAAGCAGCAAGTACGGCCTTAGCCGAGGGAGAGGGGCTGGGAAGCCTGAGCTGAGGGAACGACAAGCAGCGGCTTGAGTTCTCGTCACTGATGACCAGGAGGTCTCTCCCAAGGTGGGAGGATGGCCAGCCCAGACAGTGTGGTGCGGAGGCCAAACGCACAGGTTAGATAGACCTAGCTAGGCTCTGCCACTCACCATGCAACCTTGAGCAAGTTACTTCACCTCTCTAGGACCCTATTCCCCATCCATACAATGGCAGTAATAATAGTAGCTCCCTCGTAGCTTGTTTTGCTCTCTTAGTGGGATAAAATATGTAAAGCTCTTGGCACAATGCATGGTAAGTACTGAAGTGAAAAAGCAGTCATCATCAATTATCAGAATCTTTAATAACCTGGAGCCTATGGCGGGTTTCTGCCTTTTCTCTCACAGTGTCTATCAGACAGGAGATACAACCAGAGAGAGGCTCCAGGGTGGGAGCTGGGCTCTGTGAGGTACCCACCAACAAGGGGCCCTCCTCTGGCCCCTTAAGCCCTGACCCTGTAGAAGGCCCCAACTCTGCCCCTGCAAGGCTCCCCAAGTCCCAGGGACGGCCCATCCGTGCTCCCTAGGTTGTGGGCCCCTGGGCTTTCAGCACCTCCCACTTTGCCCCCTGGTGACGCCCATCGGAGCTCTCCAGCTGTAATTAATCGGCTGCATCTGCTCTCGCCCTTTGGCGGCTTTGTGGCACAGTTCCCTCCAAACTGTTCAATTAGTGGCTGCAAGAATCAGGGCGAGTGCTGCATCACGGCGGCTGTTTTCCAGGTCATGGCACCCACAGTGGGAAACAAACATGACACAGTCTGGCATGAATACAGATTTGGCTGGGTGCTTGGGCACTGGGTCGGGCTCGGTCAGGCTGTGGAGCAGCAGTCAGGTGGGTGTGGGTAGGTGGGGAAGTGGCTCTCCAAACCAGACGCTCCGGGAGTCTTTGAGAGGAACCGGCAGACACAGGGCTCTCCGAGTTAGTGTCCTACCATCAGCACAGGCTGCCTCACCACACATCCTTCTGGCCTCAGGTGAACAGATAAAGAAGTACTTGGCCAGGACTCGGACTAGCCTCCTTTATACCCAGTCATGGTCAGTGACTGACTCTCAGACAGGGTTTAGGGCTGCTGAACTGCCCCCTCCGCCCTAACGTTGTTTCCCACACTTCCCTTCCAAATTCTGCAAATAGACAAACAGTTTATTCTACAACCAGCTAAAAAGCCAATACTCTTAAGACAAGGTAATAACAGAACTTAATGTCCCATGAAGATTCAAGTAAAGGTTTCTTCAGGGAGAAGAAAATAGCAGAGTGAGAGGTGCCTAAAGTGGGAGAAGGAAACCCGGAGAGGAAAGAAAGAACTGGGAAAAGAAAGCACCAAGGTACCCTCCTTCCAGGATTTGCACAGGGCCAGAGCCCTGTTAATAATGCCTGTGTGACAAGGGCAGGGTGGTCCTCTGCACAGGATCTCCTGCTGCACTCGGGGCAGGCTGTGCTCAAGCTGCAAGCCTACCCAGGTTCATTCCACTCTCGGAAGATGCATGGAACCATGAGGTCCCAAGAACAGCCTCTGAAATGATCAAAGGGTATAGAAAACAAGATCTTCCCACAGAAGGCTAATGGAACCGCAGAAGCAAAGGCCAGGGGTAACACGATTGCCATCTTCAGCTTCTGATAGATGTTTGATGAGGAGGCAGCTGTTAGTCCTCCGTTCAATGAGGAATCACAGCAGAAATTGGCTTAAATGAAAGTAAGGGAGATTGCAGAAAGAGCTTCTTGATGATTCTGTTGTTAAAAGACAACATGACTCCCAAGCAGCATGTCGGCACCTCCGTGCGTCTCGTCATCGTGAAAGAACAGTTCATTCCAGAATCTGGTTGAGACCAGCATTCCCCAGTAACAAAAAGCTGGGGATATTTATCGAGGCAGTGTGCTCAGTTAGATTGCTAAGCAAAAGCAACAGACACCCTGTCCCAAGGTAGCTATTGACTCAATGAGGAAAAAACAGTTACAGTCCCGGTGGGCTTTGCTGGACTGGGGACATTCGCAAAGGGCAGTGGGAATGTAGGAGGTGCTGCTAAACCTACCCGGGGAGTCAGAGAAAGCTTCTCTGCAGAGGCTCTTAAAGCAGAGCCTTGCAAGAGGGGTAGGCGTTTGTCAGCGGACATGCTTCGTGGGCATGTCAAGAGCACGTGGACTTTAGGCCATCTAGCCTCGGGGACCCTTCGCTCTGCCTGGGAGCACATGTCATAAACAAGAGAGCAGAACCAAAGCTCAGGCAGGCGGGTGGGGGAGGGGCACCAGCGGGAGCCAGCACAGAACCTCGGGAGACCCTCAGTACACCCTTCCCTCCCCCTCAGCAACAGCAGCTGCTTCTGGGACCTTCTCTCCCTTATCCCTTCTGGCTCTCCTCCTGAGGGCCACAGAGAATTTAAATATATTTCTGGTCCACGTTATAATATTTGTTACAAGGCACGGGGCTGAAATTGGTCAATATCTGAAGCTCTTGACAGTTGATTTTACAGGTTTTCATCTTCCTCCTCCCTCTCTCCACACTCCCACTACACACACATGCACGTGCATGTACATTCAGCCCAAACTGTCAAACCATTTGTTTGTGTGGGTGTCTCATTCGGAATTAGTTTCTTGAAAGAATTCATTGAGTTTGTTGTGAAGTGCTATGCCTACCCCAGAATGGCTGATAGCCAAGGGGAAAAGAAGTGGTGAGAAGGGAGGGAGGAAAGGATGTAGACCATTTGAGATAGAGCCAGAGAAAGGGATTGGGCTCGGAATATGTTTCTGTGAAGGACCCAGATTCCACCAGAGCCAAGGCCTTGCCCTCAGCAGCACGGCCACTCCCCACCCAGGCGGAGGCCGCAGGATACCTCCCAGCCTTCTCCAGTCAGCCCATGAGCACCTCTTTCTACCCGGGGCACCCTAGTGTGTACCCGGTCCATGTGTCCTCCTTCCAGATCCCTAGGGAGACCCCCAAGCTTTCTAAGCTCCCAACCGACACCACCATCCAGGGTTTTTGTGATCTAGGAATGCACGGGTACAGGGGAAACACAAGGAAGGAAGCTTCCAGTTTTCAAGGCCTGCTCTCTAAACCACCATCACATTAGGGACCTTCCAAATCTTGCCTCACTTCACCTTCACAACACCCCTGTGAGGCAAGCATCATTACCTGTTTTCTGACAAGGACACTGAGATTAAAAGTCCCATGGCCCACAAGTATCAGAGCTGGAGTTCAAATTCAAGTCTAACTGATGCCAGAGCCTACTGTCTTCCTACCACAGACACTGCCTGAGCATTGGATCGTCTTGCTTCTCTACCCCAGTGTAGTCAGCAGCCCAAGGGCCACCTGAAAATGGAAGCTAAGACTTGTGGATCTGGCTACCATCCAGCCATATTTTTTCCCTATCAACAAGGGAACCTATGTAAGTCCATGCTGCCCTCTCACCCTTCCACTGCAGCCCTACACCACATTCCAGATCTACAAGGCAGAAGGCCTTCCTTGGAGTTCTACAAGCCATGGCTGGAACCCCACCAACCTCCCTCTTTATAGACCCGGGTGGAATGGCCAGACTTGGCACCCGAAAGAACTAAGCTTTGTGAGTGCTACACCGGGGTCCCACAATCCAGTGCTGCTTTCAGCAGTGGTCCTTGGCGTCAAGTGTCCAGAGTGGGCTTGGGACCCAAGCTGCCTAGTCTGCACTGGTACCTGAAGGGATCCTGCTCAACGCCCTCCCTGAAGAAGAGTTCCTTTCTCATTGCATCTCCTCTCTGTAGCCTCTCCCCAGCACCCGGTCCTGGGGAGGAGTGAGGACAGCAGGATGCGTGGGTTTTACCACCCCAGGCCACCACCCAGACATCAAGGCCCTTGCGCTTACTCTCACCAGGAAGCCATCAGGTGTCAGGGGACGTGTCCTTGACTCTCTCGGATTTGTAAGCTGGGGGAGAGCAGTGGCACGTGCAAAGGCCCAGAGATTTTTAAGTGCACATGTGTATAAGAACTGCTGGTATCTGGGGGAACATAGAGGACATGGTCCTGGATGGCAGATGTGGCTGAAGAAGTCACAAAGATCAGAAACTGAAAGACAAGTGCCTTGATAGTGGTTAGAGCCATTAAAGGTATTTAGAGCAAACAGCTAGTAACCTGATCAAGTATGTGTTCATGAAAGTTACCCTGGCAGTCTGAGAAAGTCAGATCTAAGGGAGGAACATGGGGTTCTGGCTGTTGGTGTGGGTGAGAGGTGGTGGAGCCCTGCTTATCACCTAGTCTGGAACACAGAGCAGAGCACAGATTCAAAGGACACCTGGGCGGAAAAACTGGTCATGCCTGGTGACCATATGCATTGAACAGGGTAGGTGAGGGAAAGGAAACAGTTGAAAATGCTTGCAAGATTCCTGGCTTGGTGCGCAGCGATTGTGTTAACCTTGAAAGAGAATCTGGGAGACAATCAGGTGAGAGGTGGAAAAATGAAGAGTTCATTTTTAGACCTGGTGAAATTTGAGGTGCCTGAGGGACATACATGTGAAAGTGGAGATGTCCAGCAGCAATTGGATATATGGATATGGGACTCAAGAGAGAGGTCAGAGCCAAAAATACAGATTTGGGAGTCATCAGTAATGGAGGCATTGGGAATTCTCTTGCAAATCAAATGCTCACCACCCCATCTATGTTTTGGAAATCCAGACTTTCACACATCAGTTTTAGGCAAGGAAGATGTAAGCCCAGGGCATGATGGCTGCTGAGTGCCTTGACCCCCAAACTCCTCTTACCCAGGTGCTGGCAGCATAGCACATGGGGTGTGCCATGTGGGAAAGAAGACCCACATGGACCCAGTGTTCCCCAAGTGCTTTCCAATGACACAGAAGGACTCTGATTCTCCAGGTCTGCATTCCAGAAGCTGGTAGCTGGGTTAGAAGGGATCAAGTTGGTGTTTCCACACCCGAAGATCATAACACTTCCTAATATTCTTTTTAAAGTCTTCCTTTTCTGCACAGTATTATCTGGCTTCTGCTTCTGAGTACCTCAGTACTACAGCCAAGTCTCTGACCCTGCCCCTCAGACATGGGAAGGGGACACTACACTGACTTATCAGCGGGAAGAAGCTGCCCCATGGAACCTGCCAACACCACATTCACAGTACAATTCCTACAGGCTACCTGCAAAACAGAAATATTTTTAGGCCTTCCAGAAAGACTTCATTTCACAGTTTTTCTGAAAGGTTGTAATTAACTGCAGTGAGCAAAAGAATGTATTTTTACAAATAAAAAGTGGAGGAAGAAGAGTATACCAATCACTATAGTTTTGTCAGTCCCTTTTGGTAGGTGGGTTCCTGCTATCCAGGTGGCTAGGGGACGAGGGGAGAGGCCAGCTGAGCTCGTTTCAAGACGATCAAAGGAGAACCTCAGGTTGGCTTAAAGCAAATTCTTTCCCATGGACGAGCTCATGTGTTGGCATGGAAGCAGCCCCTTCCCTGTTCCTCATGAACAAGGGTCCACCTTGCAGAGTCCGGGAGGCCCTACCTGAGGAAACTGTGCCAGGGGAGAATGGAAGAGCCAAGATCAAGTACTCTATTTTTAGAGTCCCCAGGGACAGGAAAGCTGTGGGCTATGGTTTCTCATGCCAGGTCCTTTCTCTCCAAATTGTCCTGCCTGCCCCCCACACTCACACCAACACACAGAGGCGCCTGTGAGCCCCTCAACTCTTTCCGTTGACTCATTTCATGAATCTTGTTGATTTATTCATAAGGTGGGATATTTTTATTCCTAGGAAGGAAGTTAGAGCCATAGACCAGGTGACTTGGGTGAAATGAGTCCCAGGATGGGAGTGTTCAGGGCCTGCTCTGTCAAGGAAGGAAAGAGGCTGCATCATACAGAGCTGGAGAAGGGGGTGGGGGGTCAGGGGATCTGGGTTCCAGTCTTGGCTGTGCAGCCAAGTTACTGAGAGCCCAGCAGTTGGCCAGGCATTGAGGGAGGAGGCCTGTCCTGGTCCTCCTCATCCCCACCATCATCTCTCTCTGTCCATGATCACCTGGGGATTCGTGACTGAGTTGGTAGCAGAGCCCATATTGTGCAGAAAGAGAACAGGGGAGAGTTTAGGGGAGGCAGGAAATGGGAAGAGTTTTCAGAGCCTTCCAGAGCATTTCTACCTATACCCACCTATCTTCTGTGCCCTGCAGTGCACTGACTCCTCTGCCCACTGGACACTCCACCAGCACATAAAGGGGTACATAGAAACTCCTCAGAGGGACCCAAGGACAGAGGGGACCAAGGCTGAAGCAGCTCTCTGCCCAGAGGCCACATCTGGGAGAGTCTGGTAGACTCCTGGCCTTGACCAATCCCCTTCCCTCCCTCTCCATCTTGCCTTTCTTATGGTAGTGAAAAGAGTGCTGGACTTTCTCACAACTGTATGTATATGTTACACAAGGTTTTTTTTTAATTTTTCAAAGATTTTATTTATTTCTTTTTAGAGAGAGAGGAAGGAAAGGAGAAAGAGGGAGAGAGAAACATCAATTGGTTGTCTCTCATACATGCCCCTCAACGCAGGCATGTGCCCTGACTGGGAATTGAACTGATGACCCTTTGCTTGCAGAACAACACCCAACCAACTGAGCCACACCAGTCAGGGCAGTTATACAAGTATCTTAGCCTAAGATATCTCAAGTTCCCTTCCAGTTCTGAAGTTCCTGCTTAGGATTGAGTTCTAGTCTAATTTCCTGCTACTTCTGAAAAATGTGAACCACACAGTGTGCACTTACTCCCTGGGAGCTGTGGGATCTCCAAGAGCTGCATTCTTCCTGAGCCTGAACTGTTCCCAGGTAGAAGTGTATACCTTCAGAGAGCCTGATGCTGTAGTTCCTTCCCCTGTTGGGTCGGAGCCAAATGAGACAGTCATCATTTGATGACTGAATTAAGAAATGAATAAGTAAATGATCCTTGCCTTTTGCTCCTAGCATGCATCACAAGATTTCTTTTTCCAGAACAATCTAAAATACACTTTCCATCTTAGATCCCCCCCTGCAGCACGGCCTCAGCTCAGGCTCCTCTGTGCTCTCCCAGCTTTCCCTCCGAACCCACCTTGTCACTCGGGAGCCAGCATCAGCCTTATTTATGGCTTCTTTTATCGCCTCCTCTTGACCATAAGTTCCTTGAGGGAGAATTTCCTGTGTGTTCATCACTGTATCCCCTACAGAGTCTAGCACACAGGAGTGGCAGTAATAGCACCTCACAATTACAAAGCCTTCTCTGGTTTACAGAATGCTCCCAAACACCCTTTGCTTGCTACTTGGAGCTCCCAGGGCAAGGCTGGCAGAGATGATGATCACAACTCAGAAGGACTGATGTAGAGTGAGATTATGTGACTTGCTGACAATCAGGCAACTGGTGAATTAGAGACACATCTCAAACAATGATTTTCTTCCTTAAGTCCAGTACTTTCTGGTTTCTTTTTAATAAATGGATGAATGAATGAGTCAATGACCTAAAGACCCAAGGAAAGAGTGTAAAATAAGGTGGTTCCATGATCCTAGACAAGTTCAAAGATGAGAAGACACTCTCTCTTTTTCCCCAAATTCCAGGTTTCCATCAAAGTCCCTAAGCCTCCATCCCACAGGTTTGCTAATCCCATTTCCCTCCCACAGATTTTGACCGTGTCTGGACCACCTGAAGGAGGGACTCGAGTGACCATCCACGGTGTGAACCTGGGTCTGGACTTCTCCGAGATCGCCCACCATGTGCAGGTGGCTGGCGTGCCCTGCACACCCCTGCCAGGGGATTACATCATCGCTGAGCAGTGAGTCCAGTCTGCTCTGGCCTGCCCTTTTCCCAGGGGAGCTTCTGGGTGGGTGGGGACTCCTCCCCTCCCTTCTCTGGGACTTTTCCAAGACTCATCTCCCATCTCCATTCTCCCGTGGACCTGACCCCAGAAGTCTACCCAGAGCCCTGTGCTTTCCCTTCTCCACTCCCAGAAGGTCATATTCTGTTCTCTTCCCTGTTCCCTGGCTCCAGATCCCTGATCCCTTCCCCCAGATCCCTGGCTCCTCGGGCATCAGGGATCCTTGAGCAATGCTTCCCCTATTCAGTTTTTGCCTGCCCACTGGCAGGACTGAGTCAGTTTCCCAACCAGCCTAGGCTCCTCCTCTTCTTCCCCGGCCCCTCCCCTACCAGACTCCATTAGAATGCATCCCGCAAGGTGGGCTGAGGGCAACAATTTGTTTGGCTTGTGGGGCTCTGACAGCAGCTTAATCCAAGCAGGGCCTCCGCCGGAGCAAATTCATTTATTTCACTAAGGGAAATGTCAGCTGGAAATTAGAAAATAGGCATGTCGTAGCGGACAGGCAAACGGGGCTCCAGGAATGACATATGTTCCAATTTGGGGTGTGTTCATTTGGCAGTGGCAGCTCGGTGGAGTTGGTGGGCAGGAGATGGGTACAAAGCTGGGGCGGGTGGGTAGAAGGAGGGGTGCCTCTTCTTCAAAGGAGAAAGGGAGGGGAGCAGCCAGACCACTCCACATGATTGATCCTACAAAGTCTGGTCAAGTCACTCTGGTTCCACGGAGATCACAGCTCTGCAAGGGGTTCTAGGTTTGGGGGTGGGGTTTTCCTCCCTGAGCTTTACCCCCCTGCAGCCTCAGGTCCTCCCTCTGACCTCCCCAGAGCCGGCCTTTAGTAGCAACCATAAAAATAACTTCACTTTCATCCATTATCTCACTTTTAACTGGTAAGAACTCTGAGAGGTACATATTGTTATCGTCATTTTACAAAGCACGAGAGAAGGGAACTGACTTTCCCAGCTCACTCAGAGCATGAGTGGTCAAGTCAGAGCTGGAACTTGAGTCTCCTGACTCCTCCTCTAGGCTTCTTCCCTCTCTTAACAGCAATGGAGGAGCAAGACTGCTGGGTAAGAGTGGCCTGGAAATTTCATGATTCATCCGAATGTGTCTTCCAGGGTCAGGGGCCATAATCCCGGTGAGGCCCAGAGCTGGATTAGAGTCAGATGGGTGAATTCCCAGACTCTGAGGCTGGGTGTGATCTCTGTCAGCACTAGCAGGGGAGAAGAAGAAGCTGGTCTGACCCTTCAGACCTTCAGATCCTTCACAGACTACCTTATCCCTGCAAGGAATGCACATCAGAGGGAAGCCTGGCAAGGTCTACAGGAAAGAGATGAGGGAGGCAAAGGGGGACAGGACATTATAGCACTTCTGAGCCAGAAGAGGGGGTGAAAGCTGTTGGGAGCAGAAGCCAGGATGGCCCGCAGAGATCCTCACAGCTGATCCTTTACAGAGGCCAGCGCCCTGCCAGGCTGGGCTAGACACTTGGTCTCACTGACCCAAATCCACCATGGCCTCCAGGACCCACCTTGTGCCTCTGGACACAAGCTAAGTCTCCAACTTAGTGAGATGCCACAGGACTCCAAAGGAAAGGGTTTGGGGCAAGTGAGGAGTAAGGCTTTGAGCTGAGAAGAGCAAGTTCTTGGGCAGCTAGATGGACATGTCATGAGATTTGGAATTCAAAAGTGTTCTAAGTCCTGGCTCCTCTACTGACCAGCCCTGAGACCTTAGCAAAATGTCCAGCCTCTCTAACCTTCATTGGCCTAAAGGAAATCATGGTTCCTGCTGCACAAGTTTTGAGGAAAATTCAGTAAGATGGGAAAATGGAGGCTGTGATGCGCCATACAAATGTAAGGAAACAGAGTTCTATCCATGAAATCAAATGCTCCACACTCGCCTGGGGCCACAGAGAAGAAAGTGCTGAGAGAAACTGGAAGTGAGAATATGAAAGGAGCCTGGAAAAGTGAATGGTCAGCAGGGGCCCCTGCCAAGGCTGATGGTCACCCTGGAAAAGCACCCCCATCGCCTCCGGGCGTGGGGCAGGCCGGAGGCGGCCAACACACTCGGCACCTCGGCTGCATGCAGCCCCGGTTTCCAGCCGTGCCAGGCTCATTACTGCTCTCGAGGTTTCCTAGTTTGTTAACATCATTAAAGCCTCCATCCCGGGCAGAGAGCAGCAGGCACAATCGTTACAGATGTCTGTGAGAGATGAATTTGGCTAAACGGGCGCAGTGCAGAGTCCCGGGTGTGGGCAAGATTATCGGGCACAGTAATGACTCACCATATGCTTGTGCCTGCCATCTATCACTCAACAATTAGGTTAATGTTGGTTAAAGGGCCCCGCTTAATCCTGCAATCAACACCCCACAGGACTGTGGAGGACCAGATGACTCCATGACAGGACGCTTTCCAGGCAGTGGGATGCAGGTTGAGGACGCAGCTCAGCCCAGCCTGGGACTGGGGTTCTGTGTGGTCTGGACTGAGCTCATCCTCAGATCACCTCCCTCTTATCTGCTGCGCCTGTGAACTCAGCCACAGCTGGATAGATTGATGTTAGGCACGTGTATCCCCCACTCCGGGTACATACTCATGGAGTGTAAGAGACCATCTCTATGCCAATTTAAGGGAGGTGGTCAGGTGTGGAAGTGAGGGCACTGGCTGGGTGCTGAGAATTAAGCTATTGATGAGCTAAGTGACTCTGGACAAGTGACTTTGCTCCATGATCCTCAAATGTCTCATCTGGAAAATGAGTATATAGAAATATAAGATCTCTACAGTCATGTCTGCGGTCCCGAGTATGTCAGAAGAAGGGTCTGCCCTATGGGACCTGTGCCTCCCACCATTAGAAAGCATATTGCTCGCACTGATTTGTCTACAGAAGTCCCCTGTCAACCAGGAGGAGTCAAGCCTTCAACTGTTGAAGCTAAGTAACTATTGGTCAGTTAATCAGTCCAATCCCTTACTTTGTAAGGAAAAGACATCTCTAGCTGTCGTCTCCTAATAAAACATAGGGAGCCTAGAGCCACCAGGGACCCTGGGAGAAGGCAGGGAAGGCAGGAGTCCTCCAGAAATCACACCACAGGAACTTTGCTGACTTATGAGACCTGAAGGCAGAGGTGGTGCACACACTGCTGCTGGTGGTCACTGACAGCCAGCAAGGTGGGGGACACAGGTGGTCAGCTCTCAGAGCCCTAGGAACCCAGCCAGGTCTTCCCTCCCCCAACCCCTACTCCTGCAACCTCAACTCCACCCAAGCATTGCTGCCATGTCTATTTACCCTGTCTCTTTCCCAAAAGACACACATTAAAAGATCATCCCATTAATTCTAAAGGCAATAGAGTGGAGTGGTCAAAGGCACGAGCCTTGGAGTCAGCTGATGTGGATTTGAATCATGGCTCTGTGGCTTACTAGAACTATGGCTGTAATGAGTCACTGAGCATCTCTGAGCCTTAGTTTCATTGTCTATAAAATGCAGATCATAAGACCCTCCCTATAGGAGAGCCTGAGGGTGGCCCGAGATCCTGTCTTGTCCAGCACCAGCCATAATCACAGCTCAGTATGGCCTGACCCTCATTCCTCAGTATAACCCTTCCATTTCCCACAGCTTCCCTTCCTTTTTCCTTTAACTGCATATACCCCTGAGCTCAGAAGACAAATGCCTACAACAGATATACTCAAGGATGTAAGCACTGCATCCAGGAATAAGGACAAAGAGATAGAGGGCATTTGAGTTCCTCTACAATGCTGCCTGATTCCTTAGGACTCTTGTCCATTTCTTAGTCTTACCAACCCCAACCCTTTCTATAGCCCACTGCCCCTCTTCCCACTCACAAGATAAAGTAGAGCCTCATTCTACAGGTGGGGAGAGGGGCTAGCTGCAGTGCTGAGGAGGGAAACCCATGGTCCAGCTCTTGGCCCTCACTGTGGCCCAGCCCCTGGTCCTCTACATCACTCCCTTCTAGGCAGAGCATTCAGAGCCAACTGCAGCCATTCAGCCTTGGACACCTGGGCAGAGCCCATCTGCCACCCATCCCCCTTTTCGCAGGTGCTTGACGTGTAAGGTTTATCTTTTGGGACATGAACCCTAGGAGAAAAAGTATTCTAGAAAAACAGTGTGCCAAGAGGCCCCAGCGCATTGTTAACTCCCTACAGACATAACTGACGGGCCATTCGAGGCTTTCTTTTCTCTTAGGCAGGTCCTGGCATGGCCCAAGGAAGAACAGATATGCCTATGACCTTCACATGTTCTCATATTTCCTCTTTTTGTGATTCCAAGCCTGCCATGAGCTCCTCCTTTTCTGCTTGAGAGTCACTTTGGCACAGATAGTCCAAGAGGGGTGAGTGAGGGACAAGAAAGCCCCGATGAGAACAGAGGGAAGGAGATTTATCTGCCCCCTCCTCTTCTGTGCCTCCTCTGGAGCTCCTTGAGAGCACAGGGCGTGGATTGCAGGATGGCCAGGACCCTAAACAGCCACAGGCACTAGGACCCAGGAGATAGAACGAGAGAGTTGTTACTCCAATCAGGTAGCAGCATTGAGATAACCACACACAGTACCACAAATTAGGCTTCTCAAATGCTCTGCTAATGAGGTTTAAGGAGACAGCTATGTGTAAAATACTAATTGATCATCACTATCATCTTTACACTGGGTTCATGATTAATTTATTCATTCATAGAGGAAGGGACGGAGGAGGAGAGTATCCTTCCTTGTGCATTCAGTACTTTCTTGTTGAATCTAATATGCTAAACGTAATAAGACAGTTATTGCATGTTAAGTAAATATTCACCAGCAGTGAAAGTGCTTTTTGGGATTAACTGTTATGAAGGAGATGGAGATCAGTGGCACGCCATGTGTGCGAGCGTGCAGTGTATTTGTTTAATGCAAGTTTTATTACATCGGAATGAAATCTCTGTTCAGTTACCTTCCTTCCTAGAGAAGCTGTTGAGATAAACACCACTCGGTTAAACACAGATCTTCCCTATGGTGCCAGGATAATGCTGTGGATTAGTGCAAGGGGGTTCTGTTTTTCTGACTCCCCACTAAGCAAACCTACCAGGGGTGCCAGGCAGCTCTGAACTTGTACGTGGTATTTAGAGGAAAGGAAAATCTTTGTCTCTGCCCCAAGGTTCTCTTTTGCTGAGTCTGGTTGAACCCTTTTCCACGTACCCCATGTCTACAGTACCAGGCAAGAGATTCCCCCCCAAGAACCTGATTTCTTCAATCCCTCCAGCTATCCACCCCTTCTAGTCTGCAGCTGCACCAAGGCAACCAGTCTCTAAATGTGCTTGTTGTAACTCATCTCAGGCACCAGGGAAGTCATCACTGGGGTATTGATCTGCACTTCATGAGAGAGAATGCTGCACTCCCTCTCCTCTCCAGCTCTCCTGTTAACGTGAGACATGACTTCCAACCCTAGGGCTGGGTCACTGCCTCATCCACCAGCTCAGTGCACTCCGCCCTTGATTAAATCAGAGTCCAGCACCCACTGCTGTTCTAGTGAACTCATCCGCCTCCCAGCCCTTCACTGGCTGCCACAGGACTCCACCTCTCCCATTGTGCTCCAAGCTCCTGTTTCAGGCCCTCACTGTCTCACCAGATTATCTATTCTCTTTTGAAAGCTCACTGCAAGAAATGAACCACAATTGAATCAGTTTGGCAAATAGGCCCTCACTCCCTCTTTTAGAGCGAGTTGCAGTGTTGGCTTGTCACATAGGAAAGGATACTAAATTGTGGCCCCTAGATCTCTCTGTTGGATGTTAGGTTTATTCCGCAAATATTGGGCAGCCACCCAGTGGTAGGCACTGCACTAGGTACTGGGTACTACAGGCTTGTTCAGAGATTTAGGCAGTATAGCATTTACTGGGCTTTAGAGATGATCCCTTCCAACCTCTCACTGTACAGATGAGAGATTAAAAACCAGAGAGGGAAAGCCCTTACCCAAGGTTGCACAGCTGAATGGGTGAACGAACCGACTCTCAGTTTAGCACCATTGCAAGACTGCAATGAGTCATTTCATTGTGACCGTGAGCAAGTAGGGGCAGGGATACCAGCTCTTGCCAAGCCTCTCACGGGAAGATCCCCTCTCTTCTCAGGATCGTGTGTGAGATGGGCCACGCCCTCGTGGGAACCACCTCTGGGCCCGTGCGCCTGTGCATTGGCGAGTGTAAGCCAGAGTTCATGACCAAGTCCCACCAACAGTACACCTTTGTGGTGAGTATGGGGTCTGGTTCAGGGCTACAGGCTCCTAGCAAGGGCACACTTCCTTCCAGACTTCTCCACATACCTCCTCCCAAGCCAGGTACCTCCAAGGAACCAGGACAGGGAAGTTTGGGCCTCACTTCACAAGCCTGTCTTTCCAAGTGGGATGGGTGTGTGACTAATAATGCTGTGAAGACCTTCAGTCCCCCAGAGCCAAAGGTCAGAGTTCTAAATAAAGCAAAATCAGGCCTTTCGTAGAATTCCAATCTTAGAAACACCTCCCAGGGAGTCAGGGGCTGCCCTTTGCCTCTGCCAACGTAGTATCTTCTTCTAATTCCAGCCTAATGAGGACAGAGTGCCTGGAGGACCCAATTAAAAAAGGTCTATATTTATCAGCAAGCTTTGTTTTCTGTCAAGGATATTGTAAGTAGGAATTTAGAGGCATCACTTGAAATCCTGCAGGACCGTGCGTCTGGGCAGGATGCCGGGAGTATACAAGCGAGCTGCTGTGGGTACACACAAGTATGCACACATTCACACCTGAAAACATCTCTTCACACGCAGGCACCAGGCAGTAAAATCACAAAGACTTTCTTTAAAGTGCCTACTGAATCAATAACTTGCTTCTATGCCCTCGAGTCCCTTTTCTGACACTTACCTACATTGCCACATCGAATTCTCCATTAAAAAGTGTTAGCACCAGCTGGTGAGGTCAAACCAGCCTTGCTACGAGTTTTGAAAAATCGTTAAACCACAAGATTCTATTCTCCCCGAGGCATTTTTCCTGCTTATTGTCGGTTTTCCAGTCTCTGCCTTCTTATCCTGGCATCTGCACCTTTTTCTTGTACTCTTCTCTCTCAGATTAGAAAGAACCAGGGCCTGTCTGTCCCCAACCTACCCCAGCTCCGACACAGACAGACACAATCATCTGTGAGAAGCAAACACAGAAAGACTAGATGGAGGGAGAACTGTTGAATGTCAGAGCAGGGAGGAGCTGCGGAGAGACTCTAGCCCCCCTTCCTCTAGACAGAGGAGCAGACAAAGGCCCTGGGTGACCCAGAACCTCCATTCAGGGCTGGTTGCAAGTGAGCAGCTGATGGGAACTAGTTCATGTCTGTGTACTTGCTTAGTTAAGTGCACTTTCCACTCCACTCTGCTGCCCGCTAGGCAAAAGCGATTCCTTTCTGATTTAGGTCAGCCACGTGATGTAGTTTAGGCCAAATGATATTTCTTTTAAGCTTCAGGCTTAATTTTACAACTTAATAAGCTTACTCGAAAGTCCCAGCCCATGATGGGCCATCCTCCTGATACAGAACGGGGAAGCCACGTCTAACATTTACTTACGGCCCCCTGCACCAGGCACACTGGCGTGCCTTCAGATGCTTAGGAGGGACGGAAGGACATGCGCATGAGCCATTAATGGAGGACTTTAGCCTCACAGTGGCCCAATCCAGGCAGGGATGCTTTATTCAGCCCTATCGATTTTGTGCCCAAAAAATCAGTACAGGCTCTAGATAGAGAAGCATTTTCAAATTGTTCTCAATTTGTAAACTAATTGATAGATTAGTCAGTGTCATCTATGCCTTCCCATCAGTGTTATGGGCATGAGCCTCCCTGAGGAGTTAATTAATTCCAAAATGTGACCTTTCTGTCTTTCCTGGACATGCCTGGCGCCTCTTCTTTGAAAGGGTCTCAGCTTCAGGGTAGGCAGACAGAGTGTTGGGGATCCCAGGGGGCAGGAAAAGTACCTCCACTCTGAGGACAGATGCAGTCCCTCCTTCTGTCTTTAAGTCTCCCCTGGATCCATCCCTTTAGGAAATACCTGCGCCATGACAATGTCTCTGCTTCCTCCCAAAGAACCCTTCTGTGCTGTCCCTCAACCCCATTCGTGGGCCAGAGTCCGGAGGCACCATGGTGACCATCACGGGCCACTACCTTGGGGCCGGGAGCAGTGTGGCCGTGTACCTGGGCAACCAGACCTGCGAGTTCTATGGGTGAGATGCGCTCGAAAGAGCATTAGAAGACTGTCCTTGCGTGGCCTGTGTACACATGTTCCTGTGCACGTTCACACATATGCCTGCCCATCACGTCCATGTTATGTGCTACATCCTGGATTGTGCTCACTGTAACACACATATACCCATATACCACTAGTTACTGTATACTGTATGTATCACAGGGGCTGGATACTTCTACAAGTATGAGGGGCAACCAAAAAAAACCGGAATAATCTTCTGGAGGGTGGGCCCCTTGTAGTACAAGCTTCCTCCACTAGGGGGGGTGTTCTAGGAACCCATCTGTATCAGTGTACCAGCTGACATCGTTGTGGGAGGCTGCCTCCCGCTTCAGTGAATTTTTCTGAAGACTCTTTCAATGCAGATGCCCATTTCATGATGGTGATTTATGAGCGCACCTACCCACACTGTGCTGAGTGTTCCGCAGTTTTTGACCACAAGCGACATGACCCCAGTGCCCCACCCCCTCTATTCACCCGATCTCTCCCCAAGACCCCTTTTTTTTGTTTCCCTGCATGAAAAACAGTCCTCAAAGGGAAACATTGTGCTGATGCGGAAGAGGTAAAACAAAACACAGCAGAAGCACTAAAAGGAGTAAAAATCAATGAGTTCAAAAACTGTTTTGAGCATTGGAAAAATGTCTCGATAGGTATATTGTATCAAATGGAGAGTACTTTGCAGGTGACTGAAGTTTAAACATGTGAGAGTGAATACACAATATTTTATAAATACATTCCGGGTTTCTTTGCCCCCCCCCCCATACTTAGAAGTGAGGCCCTTGAGCCTGCTGCTGAGAAAGGCTCCCGGGAACTGTCCTGTCACCATCAGGACCAACCCCACAGTCATTAGGTCCCCACTGTGGTTACCTGAGGACTGGCCTCAGTCCTCAGGAAGAACGCAGACTCATCCTCAGGACATCTCTTGGAGCTAAAAAATGGAGCACCTACTATTTGTCACATACCTTCAGTGGGGATGTAGCGCATCCTCAGAGAACTCTGAGAGAATCCATGGATGAATACCTGATAATCAACCCCTTAGACCGTAAACTCCCTCGGGGCAAGGACTATGTGTTCACTTTTCTGAATGGTAGTTGCTCAATAAATATTCATCAATTGACTTACTGGATTCTAAGCACCAGCTGACTAGTCATTCCTAGAAAAGTCCAGAAAAGAAGATGCAGCCCATGAAGCCTGGCCCCTGCCTCACATTCTCTGATCCCCTCCTCCAATTTACTCCCTCCTAATTGAACCCAAGTTGGCTCTCGGGTAGAAAGGGCACTGATCCCCACTGATAAGGGTTGTGTTCCCTGGCATACGGTGTCTCAGGACAGAGGGTACATTCTGGCTACACCCTCAGACTGAGGAAAGCCCCTCATCCAGCACAGTGCACCCCGTATCGCCCATGCCTTTCTTTGCAACCTTCCTGCTGTCTCCATGGCAGGCGATCGATGAATGAGATCGTGTGTGTCTCTCCTCCATCATCCAATGGACTGGGTCCGGTCCCCGTTTCTGTGAGTGTCGACCGAGCCCATGTGGATAACAACTTGCAGTTTGAGTACATAGATGACCCCCGGGTACAGCGCATCGAGCCAGAGTGGAGCATTGCCAGGTGAGGCACAGGGTGGAGGAACGCACCCCGTGGCATCATCCCCTCGGCCCAAGGGTGGCTTGTGGGAGGATCCCAGGGGTGGAGCTGGTGGCAGTTGGATTTTTTACCTAACCTGGCCTCTGCTTGTTCCCAGTGGCCACACACCCCTGACCATCACAGGCTTCAACCTTGATGTCATTCAGGAGCCAAGAATCCGAGTCAAGTTTAATGGCAAAGAATCTGTCAATGTGAGTAAGTGCTGGTCCGCCTGGCGCTGGGCAAACACAGCTGTGTGTCGGTGTTTTGTGATGGGATGAGCTCTGTGTCGGGCACTGGAGCATCTGACCGCAGGAAAAGAAAGTTGGCTCAAGGCTGAACCTGGAGTCATGTCCCCAAACACTTGGGCCTGATAACGATTTTTATAATTATGGCATACTCATTTCTTGTCAGAAGGTGATATAATGAGTGCATAAACATAGTGCCTTCTGAGCTTAGATACAGCACAGAGGGGCCCCCGTCTGTGGCATGTTCACTTGAAGGTCTGATAAGAAGCACTGCTATGAGACGGTGAAGAAATTCTCACTCCAGATCCAGATGCTTCTGGATTGGAGGAAGCAGGAAGCTGCCATCTGCTAGCTGAACAACCATACTCAAGTCATTTAACCTCTCTGATCCGCCATCCCCCACTCCCCTGGGGATGGTAAGACTCGCCTTGTAGGTTTGTCACCTGCAGCCACTAGCCGCTGAGGTGGGCACTTGATAAACGTTAGTCACTGCATGCAAATTGTTCCATCTGGATTGCTGGGATGATCAGGTTGAACATTTTACTTTATTCCTCTGTGCAGAGCCATGTAATTCAATTTTTTCATTATGGATTTTTGCGATTTTAAAGAAGTTTTCCAACATAAGGGCAGAATGTCTGATATGTTATAAATTTTTTAGTTTGTTCTAGTGGCTCTTCTTAGCCAATATTTTCTGAGACATTATTGTATTTATACTTATAGTTCAGCAGATGCTGGCATTATAAATTATGGCCATTATTTTTCAAATAAATTGCCATTATTACTGCTTCGACCTTCAGAGGATTGACTAGGCTGAAATGGAGATGGGGAGGATGGCTTTATATCCACTCTCGTCTCTGACACATTCCCAGAGTGCCTTAGGAAACAGAAACACTCAAAGTGACAGGAACTATAAGGCTAGATCTGGAAAGGTCTCAGGGCCCACCTGGTTCAAGCCCCTCATTGTACAGCGGAGGAAACGAAGGCCCAGAATGAAGGACTTGCCCCCAGTCATGAAGGTGGCCAGTGGCAGGGCCAAGCTCTTTTGCAAATATCTGGACCCTGAATAACTAGGCCATATGAGATGCTCCTACGCCTGACATTCCATCACGCCAGAGACGTGGGGATACCTGCGTCACACCTTCAGCACACACCATGGTCACAGCTTTTTGGGCTGGGAGAGCACATGTCTCCTTATCCCAGGTGTAGAGCTTGATCCGTGGGTCAAGAGTCCATGCCCCAACTCCACTTTCAGTCTGAGGCCCATGCCCCCAGTAGCTGACAGACCACCTCCATCTATCCAACTCCAAGGCCTAAGTGGAAGGGAGGAAGATGAGGGGTAGGAATGGGAATGGTGGGTTTATACTCAGGGAAGAATAAAACTCCCAAACAATTTAAGTATATTTTTTAAATTTAGATTTTATTGTTACACGTGACAAGGCCAACAGATCAGGAAATGACCACCATTGGATAGTTTATTAATACGGGTCCCAAGAAAAGGGAGCCTTGCCACGGCTAGGGTGGGGGTGGGGTGGGGAGGAGGAACCCCAGGGTAGGTTAGGAAGCGGAAGGAGAAAGGAAAACTGGGGCAAGAGCCTTTATATTGGTTTCCACAGGAAGGAACTAGCAAGGCCAGGCAAGTGGGTTTAGGATTGGCCAGTCTGGTTCATTTTAGTGCGCTGGGGGCAGAGGGGCTGTCCCTCCTTGCCTGGTACCTAGCCCTGGTGTAGTTAGGGAAGGCGGATAGTTGCCCGCTGTGGGAAATGCGGTTGGGCCTGTAGGCTCTGGATTAGTTATTTGCATTAGGAGAGCAGCTCTAGGGGGCTGCAGGTTGTTCACTGTCCCTAGGAACTGTGAGTGTGGGGAGGGGCAGTCCCTCCAGAGTCAGCAAGGCCCCAGATGTTAAAGCACCAGAACACAGAAAATAAAAGACGTGGCTAATATAGTACAGAGGGAATTTTGGAAAATGAGTAAGTATGTAACTAACAAGTTTGACTTTCAGAGGCTGAACATTAGTCCTGGGGAAGCTGTTTGAAGAGAAGGCTGGGCTGGGAAGGTCTTCACCATACCTGATATTCATCTCTGAGAAGGCTCAGTCCTGAGCTCCCTCCCCCTCCCAGAAGCCTTTGCAGCCCTAGGCAGGATTCTCCCCAGCGCTTCCCCCAGCCTACCCACCATGACCACAGGGCTTCAAGGAGTTAGAGAGTTGTTCCCAGTTCTTCCCTCTGGAGAGATGGGGCCCTCTTGCCTGAGGTCTGCAGGCTGGCAAGCCTGGAGTCTGTACTTTTCCATCCAGCCTGGCTGCGCAGTGGGAAGTTCATGAACTCTGCCCTGGGCCTTCTCTTTCAGGAGGGTGGGAGAGAGCACTTGGCCCCTCAGCCCAGCCTGGGTGGAATGGCAGCCTCCGTCCACTGGGGCCTCTTCTTGCCTTCGGGACATGAAGCAGCCACAGTGAGAAGTGAGAAGGGCCAGAGCGAAGGCCACAAAACCCCAAGGAATGTTTGGCAAACAAAGTGCCGATGCAGCACAGGGCAGGAAGCACACAGAGGCCGCTTGTTTGGGAGCAATTTGCTTGTTCACACAGGAGTCCAGTCTGGGGGAACTGGAATGAGCCGGGACAGAGACGGGCTGGGGAGTGAGGAGACACGCTCAGGCTGCATCTGCCCCACAGAGCCTGGGGTTCGGACTCCCTGGCTCAACTCTGCCATTTGACTGCACCCCCGCCCCGCACTTTCCTCAAGCCAGAGTGTCCCCAGCTGGACCATGAAACAGACATTAGGCTTCTAAGGGGTTGCTGAAGTGTGGGCTGAAAAGGGTGGGAATGGGAACTGACCTGCAACACGGCATGACGCCCTCAGGGAGCTGTTGGCTCCAACTCCAACCGCCTCTAGGCATGGAGGGCTAATGCTTGGCCTTAGAACACTGACCTCATTTCTGTGCAAGGGTTGGCCTTTTTGCAGTTTCACACACGGGCTTGTTTTCTGAACATGAAGTCCGTGTATGTGTGCGTTGGCCAGACACACGTGTGTGGACCTGCCAGGACAGTGTGTGCTTGAGCAGGCCGAGTTCTCACAGATGCCCTTGGCTGTTGCTGGGACACTGTGGCTCCCAAAGCCAAAACTGGACAGTGGGAGTAGGGGTGCAGGTTTTCTCCCCAAGTTTCATGTGGGGTCCTGTAGGGCTTTCTTCATTCTGGCTGCTGCCTTACGCAGCTAAAGATCTAAACCAGAGAAGAACATGACACAACTCATGCTAAGCAGGGGTCGGTCCAGCTAGAATTTCATTGGGAGACCAGAGTCCACCAAGAAAGAAAGGACATCCTGAACTCAGTGTCAATATCGAGGTTATATCCCTTTGCAGTTAGGGAATGCTTGGTTGGAGAAGAGAGAGATCCTAAGTAGAACATTTAAAGAGTTGAAGGCTCCTTTTCATTCATCAGTGTAGCCAATAAACATTAACTGAACACCTACTGTGTGCTGGCAAATTACTTGTCTCACAATACGTCCTGTTCCTCTCCTCATATCCCTCTCCACACTCACACACTCACACTCACACCCAGCATTGCATCCTAGTTTTCCACAAACCTTCCATGCTCCCTCATCTCTGGGCCTTTGCTACTGTTCCGTCTGCCTGGAATTTGTTCCTCTCCCCCTCCCTTTCCTTGTCTAGGTAAGTCCTACTCATTCTTCAGATTAAATTTCATTCATTTCTTCCCAGGGAAACCTTCTGTGGGTCACCCTCACCCTACATACACACTCACAGACACACTCATGGCCACACCCAGACAGTCCCCCAGCACCTGGTACTACCCCACTAGGGCCTTCCTCACATCCATTCATGTATTTAACAGTGCTTGTGCCCCTACTGTGTTCCCAGTCCTCTGCCAGGACTCTGTTAAGCTTGTTGAATCATTTGTCTCCCCCTATATGCTGTGACTATTTTACTAGATAACCCCAACACCTAGTACAGTGCCTGGCCCAAAGGAGGCACTCAAGCAGGCGAATGAATGAATGAATGAATGAGGTTAAAATGCAACCCCCTCCAAAATCAGTTTCATACCCTGTTTCTCAACGGGTTCACTACCTAATGAAGATAAGCAAGTAACCTAATAGTGGTGGCCAAAGCAAGCAGAGGGTAGGAGGGGTGGCTGGGATCATTCGCTAGGTGTTTCAATGCTGCGCTCTGGATCTCTCAGGTGTGTAAAATTGTGAACACCACCACACTAACCTGCCTGGCACCCTCTCTGACCACGGACTACCGGCCTGGCCTTGACACTGTGGAACGGCCAGATGAGTTTGGATTTGTCTTTAATAATGTCCAGTCCTTGCTCATTTACAATGACACCAAGTTCATCTACTACCCCAACCCAACCTTCGAACTACTCAGCCCTACTGGAGTCTTGGATCAGAAGCCAGGATCCCCCATCATCCTGAAGGTAGGAATGCGGGGAGGACAGGGATGGTACAGAGCATCCCCTCCTGGCCTTTCTTGTTCTCCTTTCTACACATAATGGACTCACACAGCTCTCATCTTCCCCTGCAAAGGGAGCTTGTTTATAGGCGTTGGCCCATTGGGCGATATACAGGGTGGGGAAAAGTAGCTTCATACTTGTGAGTACATGAAACAGTTTATTCTCATATTATTACTTCCTAATCATTGTGTTATTTTCCATACAAATGACTGTAAACCTACTCTTTCCCCACCCTGTATCTTGTACCTGGGAATCCTGAGAAACACTTTGAATATTTCTGTTTACTCTTGTAAGCTTTGGGACCTAAACTGACTGCCTTTGTGGCCACTGGAACCTGTGCACATATTTTGGGGGATCACAGCTCCCTGGTACAAGTGTTTTGTTACTCCACCACTTCCATCGGTGTGCCTTGTGTCCCCCCAACCCCCACAAATTTTCACTTGTTTAGTGTTCTGCTTTCCTTTCCTCTCTGTCTCCTACTCTCTTTCTCTCCTCCATTTGCCTTCTCTCTTTCTCTCCAAATTGTGGCAAAGTCCTCTCTAAAAACTCCGTGTTGTCACCCATTGGTTTTGGCACTGCCACCCTTCCCTCCTCGTTTTCTCTCCTTAATCTTTTTTTAAAAAGGCAATTAACTTCTGAGTGTATATGTCAATTTTTCTTATTAAGATTACTGTTGCCTACAGGGCAAAAACCTCTGTCCCCCTGCCTCTGGAGGTGCCAAACTCAACTACACAGTGCTGGTTGGAGAGACCCCGTGCACTGTCACTGTGTCCGAGACACAGCTGCTCTGCGAGCCCCCCAACCTCACGGGGCAGCACAAGGTCATGGTGAGTGAGCCCCCTTCTTTTCATTATTCCCTCCCCTCCTCGCTATGCATGCACAATCTGTTGTAAGAAAGGCTGTCTCTTCCTGCTATTCCGTATCTCATCTCCATGTCAGACAATTAGAAGCTGAGAACACAAGCGCAGCGAGGCAGACCATCAGCAGGATGTTGTTTTGTATCCAGACTGCACTGTGTGGTTGTGGTCTCTCATGTCCTTTCTGAAATGATAAGGATTCGATGGCATGCCAGGGCTCTACAGTGTCTGTGTGTGTACAATGCACAGGTTCACGTGGGCGGGATGGTGTTCTCTCCTGGCTCGGTGAGTGTCATCTCAGACAGCTTGCTGACCCTGCCAGCCATTGTCAGCATTGCGGCAGGCGGCAGCCTCCTCCTCATCATTGTCATCATCGTCCTCATTGCCTACAAGCGGAAGTCTCGAGAAAACGACCTCACTCTGAAGAGGCTCCAAATGCAGATGGACAACCTGGAGTCCCGTGTGGCCCTGGAGTGTAAGGAAGGTAAGTGGAGGCACTCCCGTGTTTCCTGGGCCCCTCTTTCTTTAGCAAACTTATTACCTCCCTCCTTACCCACAATGCTCATCTTTACTCCCATCCTTCCCACCTCAGCCATTGTATTCCGCTTCCACCTCTGTCTCCTTTGTCCTCAGGCGAGAGAAGTCCTGTTAATGCCCAGAGGGAGGCCCCAGGGCCGATCACATTGTTCTGTCCACTGTGCCCTGACTCATGCCACAATCTAGCTGCCTTCCTCTCCCGCTCAGAGCCTCAGTCTCCCACAGTCAGAATCTCAGCCTCTAGATCCCCCACATGTGAGTGTCTGGCTCCTTTTGCATAATGCCTTGGGAGCATGTGGAAGCAGCAGCAGCAGCGACAGAAAAGGCAGGAGCATCTTACCTGCCTCCCACCCCAGGGTTTGTTTTCCTTCAGCACAACAGGCTGAGCGCTCTGAAGCTGAGCTCGCGGCTGTCCTTGGTTGTGGATGTGTGTGGGCATGGAGATTGTGTTGTTTCCCGTCTCCCACGCAACCACAGCCACGAGGTGATGGGTGTATCTGGCGTCCCTTGGGGCTGAGGACCCAGTGAGCTCTCTGGGAAAACATTTCAATTAGGAATAAAAACATTTCTCCCTTTGCTGCAAACGTTGGGATCAGAAACAAGCCCTCTGCTGGATGAAAGGGAAGAGCAGGGCTGAGTAAAGGTGGTCAAGGGCTCCTCCCAGTGCCAGGGCTGGCTGGGGGGGGGGGGGGGGCGGGCAGAGGAGGGCACCAAGAGACAAGTCTGCCCTTGTCAGCTGAGGGCCTAATGGCCAGGGTGCCCCAAGGCTAGGTTTGGTTTTGTTCTCAGTTTCTTTTGTGTGCGTGTTAAATGTATATCTATAACATAAACTTGACCATTTTAACCCTCACTGCCTCTACACCCCAGGGCTCTCCCCTCCCCCAGTTCTGTGGCATTAAGTACATTCACCATCCACTTCTAGAACTTTCTCAGATTCCCCAACTACGACACTGTACTCACTAAACAATAACCCCATTATTCTTTCACTCAGCTCTTGGCAACTGCCATTCTACCTTCTGTCTCTATGGGTTTGACAACTCTAGGGACCTCATATAAGTGGAATCATATGGTACTTGTCCTTTTGTCTCTGGCGTATTTCACTCAGCATAATGTCTTCAGGAATCACCCATGTAGCAGCATGTGTCAGATGTCATCCCTTTTTAAGGCTAATCAATATGCCATTGATCGTGTAGACCACATTTTGTGTATCCATTCATCTTTCACATTTGGGTTGTTTCCACATATTGGTATTGTGACTAATGCTGCTATGAACATGTGTGTGCAAGTATCTGTTCAAATTCCTGCATTCGAACAGATACCCTTTTGGGTAGATACCTAGGAGCAGAATTGCTGGGTCCCATGCTAATTCTATGTTTAATTTTTTAAGGAACTGCCAAGTTGTTTTCTAGAGCAATAGCACCAATTTATATTCCCACCAGCAATGTGTGAGGGTTTCAATTTCTCCACATCCTCGCCAACATTTGTTATTTTCCATTTTTTGGTAATATCGACCCTGTGTCATTATAGTTTTGATTTTTATGGTCCCCCAAGGTTTTTGCATCTTGATTTACCCTCTGGTTTGGAAAAGTGGATCAAAGATGCCTGTTTCAGTCTTTGCTTGATCGTGCTGGCCACTCTCTCACCTGCTTCCAGCACCTGCAGCACCTGCCTGACAGGTCATGGTGTTCTTCCTTTTTCTTTGTTTTAATTACACTTGTAATACATAGAAAGAAACTTCAAAATTATAGGTAAGCACAGAAAGGCAACTAATATAGATATTGTCCATGTTCCCACCACCTAAGAAAGGCAGCCTGGAGATATCTCCATCCCTCTGGATTTGTACCCCTATAACCCTCCTTTTCTGTATCCCCAGCCTCCATCCTCCTTCACAAACTTTTTCTCCCACCTTCCCCTTTTTGCCGGGGTTCCCCTGCTGAGCCTCCCTGTCTCCACTGCACTTTTGTAGCTTTTGCTGAACTCCAGACAGACATCAACGAGCTGACCAGTGACCTGGACCGCTCAGGAATCCCCTACCTGGACTATCGTACCTATGCCATGCGAGTCCTGTTCCCTGGCATTGAGGACCATCCTGTCCTGCGGGAGCTGGAGGTAATGTCTGCCCCCACCAGCCCAGCTGCACAATGGGGACACAGTGCCCAGGTGTCCTAGGGTGGGCCGATGGGGCTCAGCAACTGACGGAAAAGTGAGGAGAAAGAGCTTGTAACGGCATCACCATGACAGGCATACTCCTAATTAGGAAGATCATGGCCAAGGGGGGCACGGAGGCTCTCTGGGATGATTCCAAGGCAAGGCTCATTGTCACTTTCAAATTAATAACTGAATTAATTAACTGCAATTCTGCCTCATTCTCAAATGGACTTAAGGTGGCTTAGGGAAAGACATAGGATTCTGTGAGGTTTGATCATTTGCTGGTCAAATGATTTGTTTTACTAAACCAAGACAAATACTGATTTATCATGGACCAGATCTTTGTCCATGATAAATCAGGTCAGAGACTAAAGGGAGACGAGGAAGCTGAGCAGGTCTTACCAGGTATCTCCTATCATATTCTTGGGAAAATCAGATGGATGGCATCCCCACTGAGGGCCTGGCCTGGACCCCAACCCTGCCAACCTAGAGGGAGGTCAGAATAGACTGTAGGCTTCAGAGACCGCCATTTCTACATCATCGTGGGTGTGGTGGTTACAGGCCTCATGGTGAGAATCTCACCACTGGTATTGTTGCTGGCGAAGGCCCCCAGTGAGAGCCGGGCTAGGAGGCCAGAGCTGCCCTCTGAGGGTGTGCCCATCACGCCCAACCCAGGTGCAGGGGAACGGGCAGCAGCACGTGGAGAAGGCCCTGAAGCTCTTCGCCCAGCTCATCAACAACAAGGTCTTCCTGCTGACCTTCATCCGCACCTTGGAGCTGCAACGCAGCTTCTCCATGCGTGACCGTGGCAACGTGGCTTCGCTCATCATGACTGGCCTGCAGGGCCGCCTGGAGTATGCCACCGATGTCCTCAAGCAGCTGCTCTCTGACCTCATCGATAAGAACCTGGAGAACAAGAACCACCCCAAGCTGCTCCTCCGGAGGTGAGCTGTGTCCAGGGTTGGTTGGGCAGTGAGTGCCTGCCTGCACAGGGACACGGGGCCATGAGAGCAGGTCCCGGAAACAGCACCAGAGGGTTCCCTCCGCAGAAAGGCCTGTGCCCGCACATCTTGTAGTACAGAATCTGATCTCCCGCAGCCAGGCACTGTGTGGTGTCTGCGGCTGGTAACACGCGACAGAGGAGCACAGGCCTTGGCTCGGATCTCGGCCTGAACCCCAGCTCTGTCACCTACTAGCTGTGTGAACGTGGGCCAGTGGCATAGCCTCACTGCTACTTAGTTTCCTCGTGGACAAGATGACACTGAGATAGCCTGTCCCGCAGTCTCTCTCCCTCCCTGTGCTTCTAAAGCTGTGCTGTCCAACATCCAACACATATGTAGCCACCTGTGACCTTTAATGAAAATGAAGTGAAATGTAAAATTCAGTCCCTCCGTTGCACTAGCCACATTCCACCAATGTCACCACATGTTGGCCACCCTATTGGACAGAACAGATGGAGAACATTTCCACCTAACAGAAGGTTCTGTTGGACAGCACTGGGCGAGAGATCTGATGCAACCTACACCTCCCAGACCCAGCTCCTTGGATCTCAATCACCAGCATCCACCGCATGCCCCCTCCCCCGCTGCCATCTTCCTGGCAGAGGGTTGGAACTTGGCATCCATCCCCAGAGCTCACACCCTCTCTGGAGGCCCCAGGGAGTCAAGCACAGCTCTGGAATAAGCCAAATCTATTGCATGGCCTTCCCTTTAGCTTTCTCTGAGAGGGCTCAGGCTTCCAGGCCCCACGTGGGGTGAGAAGGGAGGAAGAAGGGCTTTGTTTTATGACTACAGAGTCCCCATCCTGCCAACCTGAGCCTTAGAAACTCTCATTAAAAACTGTTGTATTTAAATTAGAGCTAATCTCAGGCACAATGCACCGAGAGGGGGGCTGGGAGGGGCTGGGGGAGAAAGCTGCAATTTCTTCCGCATTGTCACTCGCTCCCAGGCCCAGATCGATGAGCAGCCCTGCAGCCCTGGCAAGTGCCTGGGATTTACTGCAATCAGAGGGTATAATTTGCACCACGTGCAGGGAGTTAAAATACCCCTCCGGCATCCCCATCACTGAGGATCTGTCACAGCCGCTTTGTTTCCTCACTGAGTCCCCAGATCTGCAGCCCAGGAGTGGGGGTGGGGGAGGGGCGGTGCTTGAAGAAGCAGATCCCCTGTCAGCAAAACACACACACTGCTCTCTACCTGAGGGGCTGGGATCCAAGACCCCACCTGACAGGATATCAGGTGTTATTCTGAGCACTTGACTTGTATTACCTCATTCACCCTGACAGCAGTTCTGTGGGAGAGATGGCAATGATGATGATGATGATCCCCGTTCAGGGATGGGGAAACTGAACCCAGGGAGATGAAATCACTTGCCCAGGGTCACGCAGTCGGTGCATGATAGAGCCAGGATTTGAACCCAAGCAGTCTGACTCTGAGTGTTTGGAGGGCAGGTACCAGCTACGCTCTGGACATGCAGAATAGAGCGCAGCATTCAGGCATGCAGAGACTCCCAGAGGCCCAGGGAAACTGCTTGTCACCCTGAGGCCAGAAGGGAGAAGGGAGAACTGGCTGTTCGCAACCCTGTGGGATGGGGTATTGGTATTTCTATCTGCAGGCCACAGCACCATTCCCTTGTCACAGGAAATTGAGGTCCAGAGAGAAGAAATCTCTGGTCTAAGGTCACACTTGTGGTTACTGGCCAGCTAGGACCAGGTGTCCTGGCTCCCAGCCCTGTGTCCTTCAGTGCCCACAACAAACCAGGCCCTGCTCTGCGACCCTTCATAAAGGTCTGACCCCGTTCCTTCTCCCTCCCCAGGACAGAGTCAGTGGCTGAGAAGATGCTGACCAATTGGTTTGCCTTCCTCCTGCACAAGTTCCTGAAGGTGAGTGGGAGTGAGATGGGAGCCACAGCTGAGAGCAGGGTGGGGGCAGCTCCGAGTAGCCAGGCCACCAGGGCTGCATGGGGACCCCCTTGGGAACAGGGCCACACCTGGCCAGGTGGTCAGGAGAGCGGGGAGGAGGCTGGTGCTGCCACCCACCTGCCCTGCCTGTGCCCCCAGGAGTGCGCGGGGGAGCCGCTCTTCATGCTCTACTGCGCCATCAAGCAGCAGATGGAAAAGGGCCCCATCGATGCCATCACAGGCGAGGCCCGCTACTCCCTGAGCGAGGACAAGCTCATCCGCCAGCAGATCGAGTACAAGACCCTGGTGAGGAGGCTGGAAGCTTGGGGACAGTGTGAACCTTCTGCCCCCTACCCCCACTTTACCCTCTGACCACACAGCCAGACTGAGGGGTCAGTAAAGATGCTGGGAGGCTGACTGGCCTGGAAGCAAGTCCAGGTGTATCAAGGGCAGGCAGACCCACCTGGGTACCTTCTCCCCCCCCTCCTTTGGTGGGTCTAAAGAGCTCGCAGTGCCTCAGTTTGCCCTAGATATTATTGGGTGGAGAAAAAAAATCGCCCACCATAAAGTATGAGGAAGCTGACATGATGGGAAAGAACGTGAGCCTGTGGACTCTTGATAGAGAGGCTTTAGGGAAGGGGGAAGCCACCCCTGGACACACCTGGAGCCATCTCTGAAGCCCAAGCAACTCGCTCCAGGCTCACAGCTCCTCTGAGCCATCCAGGAGCTAGAAAGTAGAGTCCCGTTTCTTTGAGAAACACAAGGTGGGCAGAATGACTCAGGCCGTCATTGGCCAAGGGCAGGGAGGTGAGAGAAAATGAGGCCCAGACAGAGAGGCACCCCATATCTCCCATGAGGGGAGGGGCCATGGAAAGAGAGATTCCTTCCAAGGCCTCAATTCCTCTCCCTCAACTTCTCCCTCAACTCCTTCCTGCTCCTCTTCTCTGGCCCCTTGTAGATCCTGAACTGCGTCAACCCCGACAATGAGAACAGTCCCGAGATCCCGGTGAAAGTGTTAAACTGTGACACCATCACACAGGTCAAGGAGAAGATCCTCGATGCCATCTACAAGAACGTGCCCTACTCTCAGCGGCCAAGGGCCGTTGACATGGACTTGGGTAGGCGGCCTGGCTGAGAGTGGGGAAGGGTGGAGAGGCAGCTTCCAGGAGGCATCTGCACTGTGGGGAAAGGATGGGAAGATGGGAAGCCCTGCCCTGCATACGGCCCCTCCCGGGGGCGGGACTGGGTCCTGCCCAGGAAAGGGGCCCCTGAAACACTGCTCCCAGGGCACTGCCTACTCAGATGTGGCCGCCTTTGGTGAGGCCCACACCCCCGCCCACCTGGACCCCATGGAGCCTAGACATCTTAAGTGCTATCACTGTACCAGCTTAAGAAAAGCCAGGGTTGCCAGGTGCCTAGAGGAGCAAGGACTGGGTGATCCTGGCCAGCAGTCCCCACCTCCTCATGGTGACCTGCACCACCCCTTTACCCAGAGTGGCGTCAAGGCCGGATCGCCAGGGTTGTGCTGCAAGATGAGGACATCACCACCAAGATCGAGGGTGACTGGAAGCGCCTCAACACATTGATGCACTATCAGGTGAGGGTGGGGCCTCTTGGTTTGGGAAGGGGCTTTGCATCAGGACTTTTGTCCCAAATGTCTCCTAGGCCCTTAAAAGCCTAAAAGGGGTTTTCTTATCTTTCCTCTTCTCTTCCTCCCTCTTTCTAGAGCAGTGATTCTTAGCCATGCCTGCACATTAGAATTACTGGGGGAACTTATCAAAAACATGAGCGCCAGACCCGCCCTGAGAAACTGATGTAACGGGTCTGGGGTAAAGCGAAGCATTGCTATCCTCTTGGCCCTGCACCTGCAGGAAAAGTGCATGTTGCAACGTCCTCCTCAAAAACAGCCACCATCAGTGTCCGCTGCTTTCTCTCTTCAGCATCCTACGAATGCAGCTGAGGCTTCTCATCCGCAACATACCAGAAAGTTGCATAGACTTGTCTTCAGGTCTTTCTTCCACTTGCTAGCTTGTGTCCTTGGGGAAATTATTTAAGCCCTTGTCCTTCTTCTCTGTAAAATGGGGTTAATGGTGACCCCTGCCCCATAAAGTTATGTGGGATAGATTAAACATAGTAGGTAAAGTGTTTAGCACACGGACAGAATTCAACTGCCTGTTGAATGAACAATCAAAAAAAAAAAATCCCAGCTAAAGAACAAAAGATCCAGGAGTTATCCACTCCGTCTCTCCCTCCCATGGTAACCGCTGCTTGAGGCTGGGGGTCTCTGTAAGAGTAAGCACAGTAGGCAGGTTTGGGAAAAATAATAAAGTAGAAACTTAAATGAGAGACACCAAGGGAAATTAAACCAACCAGAGGAAGTGCCTGAGGCTGCAAGGCCCATTGGGACTGTCTGATTAATAACATCCTCCTGTGTCTGTGCCTCACGAGGGAGGGCGCAGGGGGTGGCAGGCTGGGCTCGGAGGCACCCAGTTGCCAGTGACCAGGAAGTTGGGGGCCCAAACAGCCAACAGGATCTGGTGGGGAGCCTCCCAGGGCACGAGTGAAGCTGGGGGCACTGTGGGAACCCTGAAGCGCTCCTCTCCAGGCTGCATCCCCTTACTGGCCTGTGTTCCCCGCCCCAGACAGAAGGAATGTGCTCTGGTGGAAAGACAAAGGACATTGTGAGCTGTAATTAAGTCCCTGCTCATGGGTGGTATGACTTTAATCTCTGGAAAACTTGGACTTCTCATCCGTAGAATGGAAATAACAACCCGACTTGTGAAGGTGGTTGGAAGGACTAGAAACAATAGGTGAGGTGCCCAGGATACATACTTACATCCACGGAGCTGTGAACATTCTGTGTTGATCCTAACCCACCCCCACTTCACGGTGTTAATATATTCTGTAGAACAGTTGTAATGAACCAATTAGAGCTGGAAAAGAAAGTGCAAAACAGAATAGGATCATGCCCCCAAATTATTAGTTTCTCCTGGGCTGGAGTGGGGCCTCTCTTCTCTGTGATGCCCTCATGCTGTTACTGGGCTGTCCGTCTGATGGCTCCCAATCAGAAGAATGGAATATTCTATTCTTACAGTGCTCATCATACAAAGCGCTTTCAATTCCCTGATGTCATTTATCATTCATGTATTCATTCATTCCTCAAATATTTACTGAGTTTTACCGAGTGCACGGCACTTCCCACATGCTAGCCCTGAGTGACAGGGGACCACAGGGATTATTCTTCCCATCGGGAGCTAGTGATGATGATGCTGCTCATAATAGCAGCCCTAATACCAGCTCTTGACCGAGTACTTGCTGGGCAACAGGCACTGCCCTCAGCCTTTCTGGCCCCAGTTCCTTTACTCTGAACAACAAACCTACACAAGATTACTATTCCCTTTGACAAATGAGACAACTGAGGCACAGAGCAGTTAAGTGACTTTCCTGGAGTGATGTAGCCAGGAATTGGCAGAGCTAAGGTCAGACCTGGCCAGACATCTTGACCATGGATTTGCACTGCCTGTTTGTCAAGAGAAAGAAAGACTGAGGATGAGAGAGATTCAGGGACAAGACCTGGACTTGAGTTGAACTGTGGTCATTCCAGTCATCTTGTGAATCTTCCTTTAGGTGACAACGAACCATAAATGATAGGGTGACATGTCCTTTCTGGGAATGTAAACCCCTGCCCCTGCCAGTCTTTCAGAAGATCATTTCTAGGGTGTCAGTTGCAAGGAGGGGTCCTGAAAGACAGGGGTGGAGATCCCCCTCTCAGTTCCAGACCTGGGGCCAGTGGTGCAAACTGCTGGTGGTCCTGAGGGCAGTGCCCGGCTGGGAACCGCGGATCCTTGGCACCTTCCAGGCCTGTGCAGAGCACAAAGCCCTGCAGCTTTCAGTCAATCAGGTCAAAGCATTACCCTCTTGTTATCCTCCCTGGGGTCCAAGGTCCTTGGAGCTCCTGCAGGAGAAAATCTGCATAATCTTAATTAACAAAGAGATGTTAAAAAACTTCCTGGGCTCCTATAGATTTATAGGGAGGGTAAAATTAAACACCACTACTAAACCCAACTATCAGGGAATCTCGTTAGTGCTAATGTTCATTTACAGTTCGACTTCCTAACATTTAATTCTTTTTTGGTGGGAGAGAGGGACTGACAATTTAAGGCCCAGAAAGATGGTTTTATGACTGGTGCAGCTATAAATCAAACTTATAAAGTTCATAAAAATTGTTAAAATAAAAAATGGTTTAATAGGAATGTTTTATGGCCCATAACATTATTATAGCTGTTTTATTCCCTGTGCGTTAGGGGTTTAATTGGATCGCCACAATTCTGGGGATTCTCCATTTTTATTGGATGGAGGCTGATCTTAAATCTCAATGGTCCCAAATGTCTTCAGCGTGGCTCCTCATTCATCAGCCCTTGCCCTCCAGGCTAGGTGCTGAGCCTGGGCACCCTCGGGGAGAATGGGCAAGACACCATCTTTCTCTCTGACTCCAAGAGCAGCTGTTCTGTTTGAGAAACTCTTCAAGGTGGCCCAGGCTGTAGAGGACCTAGGCCAGAAAGAAATCAGAGCCAGAAGGGAAAATGTACTTCAGACCACTGTGACTTGAAATAAAGTCCCAATTAGGACATAATGAGGAGAACATGTGCTCTGGAGCCTGACAGACCTGGCTACAGACAGTGGCTCCACCAGGTCCTGTGTGACCTTAGAAGCTGTTGCTTTATCCTCTCGATCCTTCAATTTCCTCGTCCGTAAAATGGTAATCATTGTCCGTGACTCACCAGGATGAAGAGGGGCCGGGTCTAGCCCAGTGCTGCCCAATAGAAATATAATGCGAGCCACATGCGTAATTTTAAATGTTTAATAGCCACATTTAAAAAGTAAAAATACACCGATTAAATTAATGTCAACAATATATTTTCTTTGTTTAAGATTTTATTTGTTTATTTTTAGAGAGAGGGATAGGGAAGGAGAGAGGGAGAGAAACAGCAATGTGGTTGCCTCTCACATGCACGCCCCCCCCGCTCCCGGGGACCTGGCCTGCAATCCAGGCATGTGTCCCGACTGGGAATTGAACCAGTGACTCTTTGGTTCACAGGCAGGTGCTCAGTCCACTGAGCCACACCAGCCAAGTCAACGATATATTTTCTTTAACTCAACTGATCTAAAATAATTATCATTTCAACCTGTCATAAATATAAAAATCATCAATGAGGTAGTTTGCTGTTTTTAACTCGTGCTAAGTCATTGAAACCCGCTGTGTACTGAACATTTATTTATAGCACCCTTCCGTGCAGACACCTACAGCACATCTCAGTTCAGACTCACCGTCAATTCCAAGTGCTTAGCAGCCACAGGTGGTGAGTAGCTGCCATGTTGGACAGCAGGAACTGTTAGTTTGAGTATTCCTGAACTCCTTGCTCTACTCCACATCTATTGGGTACCTTGTAGAAGTTCTTAACCACTCAGTCTCCCAAAACACTGACATTTACCTGTACTGTATCTTCCATACCCTTCTCAGGTGTCAGACAGATCAGTGGTGGCTCTGGTCCCCAAACAGACATCCTCCTACAACATCCCTGCCTCTGCCAGCATCTCCCGGACGTCCATCAGCAGATATGGTGAGGACCAGGAAGGCAACCTGGGCAGCTCGGAAGGGAGTCTTCTGTGACCTATCAGATACCACTCACTGTCCCTTCTAATAGCAGGAAGCGTCTGCTGCTGCCGGCCTCAGCGAAAGGCCTTCGCTCATGTGCATCCCTCCCCAGTCCAGTCATTCCCAGAGCAGCCCACCTCCTCAGAGCGGTGGGAGCAGGTGGCACCATGTGCCCTTCCTTCAACAGCCCTACCTGGGGAGGGAGTCCAGGGGGTCCAGAGGGGCACCTGGATGGAGGCGGTCCGCACATACCAGTCTATGCCTATTGCTTAGGCTAACTAAATTACTACTGTCCCCTGTTACTCTCAAAACTGTCCCAGTTTGGGCAATAAATTAGCCATCCTAGACTGTCTACCACTGAGGAGTGTTAGGACCCCTAGTGCCGTCTGGACAATGAGGTTCCATTGCTTCACTCTCTTGTTTTCTGTTTCTGGACTCATATGTGCACTAAGGCTTTGGGCTGTCCAGCTTAAGGACACCTAAGGACAGAGGCCAGCCACTCCAAAAAGGCCTTGGCAATTCCACATTCTGGGCCCAAGTAAGAAGTGCCCCATTGACTTCAATGAGGAAGGATTACAGCTCACAGCTCCTTAGCATCCAGGTTTTTATCAAAGCCCTTACGGAAATATCCACTTGACATTTTACCTATCGATCATTCTTTGCTGGGAGCATCAGGGGAGGTGAACTCCAAAATGCCCAAGGGTCTCTCTAGCTCACAGAATTTCTAAATCCTCTTTTTACAAAAAGCTTCAGGTTGTCCTCGTGCCAACCAAGGATCTTTAAAATAACCCCTCACCCTAATAGGAGGTCCCGGGGGTCCCCTTCCATTTGGAACTGGTTTATTCTGAGTGAGCGTAGCAGGTGAGCTTCTAGAAGAATTCATCAGGCAAGGATGATGAAATCAGTTCCTCACAGGCCTCCACTGCCCCCTTCTCCTCAGACTCCTCCTTCAGGTACACAGGCAGCCCCGACAGCCTGCGGTCACGGGCCCCCATGATCACCCCAGACCTGGAGAGCGGAGTCAAGGTGTGGCATCTGGTGAAGAACCACGACCACGGAGACCAGAAGGAGGGTGACCGGGGCAGCAAGATGGTGTCGGAAATCTACCTGACCCGGTTACTGGCCACGAAGGTAACTTCTGCTCTACTCTGCCCCGGGAGGACTTCATAGAGCCTGACCTTCAAGGGAACCCTACCAGACAAGCAGGCCCAGGTCTCCCAGCAGCCACTGCTGTGTTCTCCCCTTTAGGAAAAATCATAATGATATTGTTGCTCCTGGCCTACTCCTTAAGAGGAGTGGCTCCCCCATCGGAACCCTAACCCCTTAGGAACATACTGTGTTTTTCTTATTGGCATTAACTGAACAGATAGGCTGGCCTTCACCGTCACTGCCTTTTCTACCCACTTTCTGGCCACAACAGGAGGGAGTGCATGAAGAAAGGCCTGGTCCTGCCAATAATCCCAGAGAAAGTGCCCTTCCCCCACCCCATGCTATCTTCCCCCAAATGCTGATGGAAGTGAGGCAGCAGTGCTGGAAGTTTCGCTTGCAGAGGACTACTATGTGCCTATAAGTGTGGCAATCATATGGCTCACAAAGGCCAGGCAGGGCTAGATTTCAAATACACTCCCCCACTGACCCCGTAGAAATGCCCCAGAAATTCTAATGCATTGGCATCAGGTTACAGCTCTCAGACTTGCTCCTAGAAGTGGCACAGAAAGATACCATCAAACTATGTGTCTCAAATTTTGCTTTGCCCAAAAGGCCAACGAGAGACCAACAAAGTGACACCAGAAAAGGTTAGACATTTTCCTAACCTTCAGAGGTATTCCTTGAACCTGTGAACTGTGGGACCCAGGCCTGTCTTATCCCTCCCCAGAAGCCCTAAAGGCCCTGTGGGTCAGGGCTATGCCTGAGTGTTCTTGGATCTGGACCCTTCACTCATAGCCCCACTCCAGACACCGCTCTTACCCCAGGCCACTAACATCATAAGCATTTTCATACCTTCCTAGCAGAGTATCTGTGGTCCTGCCATGCTCCTGCCAGGAGGCCCCCAGTCCCCCGGCTGGTTCTTTAGATGCCCTGTTGTATCGGCCTGTGCCCCCATTCCCCATAGGAAGCCTAGACTCAGAGCACTGGATGTCTTCCTTCCTGGCATGGACACAGCATAAATGTGGCATGTGGCTGCACATTGGTGGAGATCTTCCCAGGAATCTGCATCCCATTTAGGCCCTCCCGCCTCCCCAACACCCCAACAGGCACCTCCCCACCCCCACCACGCCGTCTGCTCAGCCTGGTGTCACTGGTGTTGCAGACAAATTTCCAAAGCAGGACTGGTCCAAGGCACCATCTGGTCTGCCCGTCTGCTGCCTGCTATCCCCCTCCCCCACCCTTCACCTCATCTTCTCCCACTGCCCCTTCCCCAGGGAACCCTGCAGAAGTTTGTGGACGACTTATTTGAGACCTTGTTCAGCACTGTGCACCGGGGCAGCGCTCTCCCGCTGGCCATCAAGTACATGTTTGATTTCCTGGATGAGCAGGCAGACAGACACAGCATCCACGACACAGATGTGCGGCACACCTGGAAAAGCAACTGGTAACCCCTGGAGAGCCCAGAGGGAGGTGTAGCCTGGAAACGCTGCCAGCTGTGTGGGCTGGGACCAACAGGGTCCAGGGGGATGGAGGAGCCTGTTCACCGTGGCTGGCAGGCCCAGGCTCTTTGGACAAACAGCGCACATATGCTCTGCAGAGCCACCACGGTCCCCAGACTGCCACCAAGTGGGGCCCGCCTAGCTTAGGGCCCAGCACTAGGACACACACCTGAGCTCTGCCCTTTTAGGTTGAGACCTTTCCCCAGGAAGCACCTCCCCCTGGACTCTGAGATCTCTAGTAGTCAGGAAGAGGGAGCTGGGGGAACCTACAAAGAGCCTCACTTGAGGACTAGCATCAGAGCCTCAAAGCCAAGGCAGTGCCAGGCATTCTGAGCAGGGCAGAATCTAAGGCACTTCCTGAGATCGGGAAGCCCTGAGTTCAACTGAGATCCCAGGGAAGGTGGCCAGCAATCTGGAGAGCTCACACCTGCTGTAGACTTGAGCCCACTTATTAGGAGGGTGTCGCTGCAAACTTGATCCCTTAAGGCAGGTTATTACCCCACGGCTTTCAGGAAGCAGCAGGCAGATGTCCTGCAGGCATGACTCTCTTCCCTAAAAGTAACCTCAACAGACCCAGCAGTGGGGCAGCAGCTCCCATGGGCTGCTGGGGTAAGACTTTTCTCTCCTGGGCTTGAACTAGAACCAAAACTAAGCTAAGGTCTGGCTTGCAGGTCAGATAGGGCCTGGCTAAGAGCTGGAGTCAAAAACCTTCCTTTGGAAAAGAGCACAGAGAGTGGAGAAAGGAGGTCCAGGCATTTGGGTTGGGCAAACAGCCCACACAGCTGTCTGGAGTCAGCGCTCTCTTCAGAAAACAGCCGACACAGATGGGCCCAGGCTGTTATTTGGGAATCAAAAGTCCTAGCAACCCAAAAAACACTCTGGAAATACCCAACCCCAACCCCAATTCCTTCCTTCTCTGGAGTGTTGTGGTTGCTGAGCCCATCAAAGTCTGCAGCTTTGATCACAGTGGAGTGAAATGGAGAGACTTGGGTGCCCACCACGCACCTCACCCGGACAGGCCTTTTGCCTGTGTCCCCATGGGCAGGGCAGGGGTGTCTCCTTTGCTTTGGAGGATCTCAGCCCAGCATTGGGAGGAGGCCGATTCAGGGAAATCAAAAGAAAATTCTGGATTATCTTCATCTGTCTGTCCTCTGTTGCTAGCCTGGCTCAAGTTATAGAAATTCCCTACCCTGCTATTGTGGTGGGGAGAGTCCCCTTCTCCAGACCTCAAATAGCTAATGTCTAAACAAAGAGTGTCGTGAGCTCTCCAAAGCTGCTGGAGGAAGGGAAGGGTGGAAGAGATGAGTCACCTCTCAGCCGAGGCAGCTCCTCCCAGGAGGCGCTTACAGGATCACTCAGCTTACAGGAAAGTGAGTGATTGCCTTGCATTTTGGAAGATAAGCAGAAATCCTAATGGAAGGGCTTCAAGTGGGCAAAGCAGGCCTTTCCCAAGACTTGACAGGACTGAGATATTTGGGAAAGTTTGGGGTCCCTCAGAGTCAGGAAAAGATGGAGAGGTAGGCTGGATTGCTGGAGCATTAGCTCAAGCCGGAGAGCCAAGCCAGGGGACAGAGCTCACTCCACAGAGGAGCCCAAAGAGTTAAGGCCCCGAAGGCAGCTGGAGGAGCAGGCAGAGTTGGAAAAGGAAGGAGAAACAGCAGCTGCTCTGGTTTTGAAGGGGGATAAGTGGGCTTATCCTCCTTCTGGCCTAAGGAGCAGAGAAAATGCATTCTGCTCCGATTATAAATTCCCACTTCGCAGAAGGAACTTTCCTAAGCGCTGATCAGTTCCTCTTCGGGTGGGAAAAACTGAGCGACAGTGAGTCATTTCCAGCGTGCCAACAATGGCGTCGTCTTCTCCCTCTGCCCCTGCGCAGAAACAGGAAAGCCTGGGGAGAGTCATGAAAGAACTGCCCCCAGGGGAGCCCATTCCTTAGCCCAGGCAGGCCGGCCTGCCCTGGGAAGCAGCCTGAGCTGGGCGGGGAACACAGGTGGCGCCCTTTGTGCCCTCTTTGAGGCCATGCTCAGGGCTGCTGGCTGTGTACTTCCGGACAATGGCCATGGGCACTGTGAAGGGACTCTAGGAGCCTGGTGGCTTTGTTTGAAGCTCTGAGAAAATTGTGCAGTTCTCTGTTCTTGGGCTGCCCTGGGGGCATGGAGGCCTTCGGAAAAGGCTGCCAGGAGGAAACAGAACCGCCCTTCCCACCCCTCAGTTCTTAGAGAGCAGGGCCAGTGCCCCATCAGGGTACCATAGCATCTCTCTTTTTCTCTCAGGATCAGGAAGAGCTTAAGCTAAATTAGCAGACCTGGCTGGACCAGTTTTCTATTATTTTATTTTCTTGCCCTTCAGAGAGAGAATTTTGTATTTGGGGGACAGGGCGGACGGAATATTAGCAGACACCGTCAGGGATGTGGCCAAGGCGTAACCCTCAGGGTCTGCTCTGTCTTTCCCTACAGCCTCCCTCTGCGCTTCTGGGTGAATGTGATCAAGAACCCCCAGTTTGTGTTTGACATCCACAAAGGCAGCATCACGGACGCCTGCCTCTCCGTGGTGGCCCAGACCTTCATGGACTCTTGCTCAACTTCAGAGCACCGGCTGGGCAAGGACTCCCCCTCCAATAAGCTGCTGTACGCCAAGGACATTCCCAGCTACAAGAGCTGGGTGGAGAGGTCAGTAGCACCCGAGGACAGGCCCATGCCATGTCTGCCTGCTCCATTCCCCAACCTGTGAGTTTCGCTCATCCAGGAATCATAACTGTGTTTGGTACCTTTGTACACATCCTGGTCCTTCCCCTAGTCTATACTTCCTGCAGTGGGGAGGAGGGGAAGTTTGGTGCCCTCCGAACTCAGATTATTGTCATCATCCTAATTACCATTTATTTAGCACATGCTAAGTACTCAGCACTGTAATAAAGACTTTGTCTGTACCATCTCATTAAAACATCCAACAGAGTTGTGAAGTAGGTGTTACTATCATCTCCCTAAGAACATTTTGCCACTGGGAGAGGGTAAGTAACTTGCCCAAGGTCAAAGAGCTAGCAGGTAGCAGAGCTGAGATTTCAATATAAGGAGTCTGGTCAAAGTCTGGGTTTTTAACTACTCTAGGGGGCACTAGAGCCAGGAGCTCAAAGCTGGATGGACTCTGGCCTTTTAGGGGGGCCTGCCTCCATGCCTTAACCTCACACTGAAGAGGCCAGAGGAAGCCACATCAGAAGAGAAACAGGGAGACACGAATAAATGGGGACACGTCATGATCACAAAAGGCCGGGGCTCAGGGGAGGTGTAGGCAGACATTTGCTGAGTTCCCATCCAGGAGCCTGTCCTCTCTACACAGATACTATGCAGACATCGCCAAGCTCCCTGCTATCAGTGACCAGGACATGAACGCCTACCTCGCTGAGCAGTCCCGCCTGCACGCTGTGGAGTTCAACATGCTCAGTGCCCTCAATGAGATCTACTCCTACGTCAGCAAGTACAGCGAAGAGGTGAGACAGGGCCCCAGAGGGGACAGAAACCAGCATGCAGCAAGCAAGGCAGTTAAACGCAACACCTGTCGAAGTCTCTGAATAACAGTACCAGAGAGTAATTTAGAAAACACAAACATGGGGGCAAAAACACCTAAGCTCAAAAGGCATTCCTATTCCCTTAGAAAGCAGCCTCACCTGATTCCTTGGGTACTTCCTTACACATTGCATTGTGTTTTACTCATTGCTAATGCAATAAATAACACTTTTAATAATGTTATGGTTTTCCACTTGAAAGTGTTGTACAATTAACTTCATTCTTTCTTAAACAATGAATTAGACTCTTCTTTGTACTTGGGCACATCCTGTCAGTTACATTTCAGGTATGCAGGGGGACCTTAACATGAGTAGAGGTTAAATAGAACAGCTTCAGAGAATTCACAAGTCACACATTAGCATTGTACCTGAAGGAAGTACTAGTGATAATGTTGATAATACTTAATAGTAGTTAATGTTATATGATAATAAGAATAGTAGTAGTAGCTAACACCTACATAGCACTTCCTGTATGCCAAATATTGTTTTAAACACCTTGGAGAGAGAGTTCACCCTTGAACAACACAGTTTTGAATTGTGCAGGTCCATTTGTATAGGAATTTTTTTTTCAATTGATCACAGTTCAGTTGACCTGCATAGGTCAAACCTGTATTGTTAAAGGTCAAACCTGCATTGTTAATTCTGCTGCTGGGAATCCTCCTGTGCAGAGGGGTGACTATAATTTCAGGAGAATCTTCTACTGTGTGGGAAGTCAGCACCCCTAACCCCTGTGTTGTTCAAGGGTGTATATATATACATATATACACACACACACACACACGTGTATATGTACATATGTAGACATACATATACATGCATATATACATACATACATATACAGGGTCCAGCACAAATAATGCCCCTTTTTATTACAAGATCATAAGCACATAATTCTACAATATACCAATATCACACTCAAGCACACTATATGATATTTTAGGTGAAATGTTCAAATTAAAACTATAAATTACTACACCCATATTATTACCCTACCAACCACACTGAAGCAGGCGTTACTTCTGCTGGACCCTGTATAAACATACATGCACACACACATATATAGAGTTAATCATATACATTATTTAAGGTTATGTTCTTTAGGGCAGAATGGAAAGGCAGGCAGAAGGATGGAGGATTTGGGAAGTGGCGTCTTGTCTGCTGAGTCCTGAAGTCTTCCCCACCTTTGTTCTGTTCCTCAGCTCATTGGGGCACTAGAGCAGGACGAGCAGGCCCGGCGCCAGCGGCTGGCATACAAGGTGGAACAGCTCATAAATGCTATGTCCATTGAGAGCTGAGAGATGGAGCCTCCCGTTCCTGGGAAGAGGGACCCGTGAAAGCTGTCACACTGGGAGTCTCAGAAGGAAGGACAAGTGAAGG
Organism: Phyllostomus discolor; assembly: GCF_004126475.2. Taxonomy (NCBI): domain Eukaryota; kingdom Metazoa; phylum Chordata; class Mammalia; order Chiroptera; family Phyllostomidae; genus Phyllostomus; species Phyllostomus discolor. The sequence goes on along the minus strand of NC_040916.2, from coordinate 7,489,287 downwards.
GGGTCAGACGCCAGAGCTTGCTGTCCCCTGAGACCCCATCTCAGGGAGAGGGGAGGGCCCCTCTCCCCAACCTAGCCAAGTTTCCTCACAGGTGGTTCCTGCAGGGAGAGACCATGGGCGTCCACCGTCCCCAGGGCGAACAAGAGAGAAGCCGGGGAGATGCAGGGCCATGGAGGAGGCGGTTCTTCAAGCTGAGAGGCACGAGCTGAGCCGGCTCTGCCTCTGTGACTGCTGCTTTGCATGAAAACTCATTCGATGTATATTGGGGAAATAATGAGAACTTTATTTAATTTTTTTTAAGAAAAAGGAAAACCAGAAATAAAACAAAACAAAAACCTCCCTGTTAATCCCGTCCAGCTTTTGTTGAATTCTGGTTTCTACCCCACTTCCTTCTTTCGCCCCTGTCCCTCCTTCTTTATCTAACTCCTGTTTCCAAATGCCAGAAAACACCTGCAAAGAGATGCTGGGGAAAATGGAAGGGAAAACAATTGTTTCTTTTCCCTTGAAATTAATAATAATAATAATAAATGAGGAGAAGAAGAATGAGCACAAGTTTGCACCAAACACTTTGCAAAACTAGAGGCCAGTAAAACCTGGAATTACCCCGGCAGCCAGAAGAGCGTGAGAACCATCAAACTCGCACCACCTGCAAAGCCATCAAGCAGCTCGGCCTGGCCAACGGGAAATCGAGCTTTACAGACCACACACCTGTATATTCTCATCTCTTGAGAGGACATATGTGTCTCCAGAGTACCAATGCTTATTGCTACTGTTTATTTTCTTTTATGTGTGTATGTGTGTTTGTTTTGTTTTATTTAATCCCAAACCTCAACCAATGAGGAGCTGATCTTTGGTACTTTTCATTTCCCTAAAGTTACTAACAGAAGTGTGGGAGAGGTGGGCCTCTCAGACCAGACGCCTGGCCTCCCTGAGGACACTGAGCAGCTCTGCCTTACTTCAGTCACTGTCATAACCAAGGCACCCTGGGGAAAGGGCTTGAAGGCATGTGGGCCAGGCCTCGGGGAGGTTCCGTGTGGGGGCATGGGTGTTTGGCTTCGGATTCCATTCCAGTCCGCTAGTGGTTTTTTCAATTAAAGAGAAAGCAAAAATGAAACACTGTTTACAGCAAGCAATACTTGAAGAGCATAGGTTAAAGAAGCTGCAGTATTTATTGTTATGCTTGCTTTCTTTCATTCTCTCGTGCCTGGAGAGGGGAGACAACCCTTCACTCATATGTGGAAGCTCCTGAGTGAGCACCTGCTCAGGAGAAGTGACTAGCATCCCCACACGACTGTCTTCTGCCTCTCTTGTCCTTAAGAGTTTGAAGGACAAGAGGGTGGCTTCCCACTGGGCTCCTTCCCTGCTCTCTCCTGCTGACACCTAAAACCATGATGACCAGCTCTCCTGAGTGTAGTTTCCAAACAAAGAGACCAAAGCTCCATACCCTAGTCCAGAGGACCCGGGGAAGCCAGTGGGAGTCAAGAGGAAAATGGCTCTGTTGGGGGCAGGACCTTGGTGACCAGGACAGCCATCTAAGTTTCCAAGCCTCCCACATTGGCAAGGACCCAAGCAGACAGCTCCAACTTCTCTACAAGCAGCACCAAAATGTGGACAAAGGAGGACAAGAGAAAGGCAAAGGGATGGGAAGCGGGGAGGCAGGAGAGGACCAACCTCCTCTGTCTACCTACTTCTCAAGGGGCTGCAATGCTGTGAGAAACTGGACCAGCCATCCCCAGAGAGACCAGACCAGGGTCATTTCCTCTGTGACTAACTCTGGGCCCCAGCATCTCTGTGCCCTGATATACCTCCAAACAAGTCCAACTTCTCGAGGCTCTGCTGACCACATTGAATTCCCCGGAAAGGGCTGGGGGTGGGGGAGCTCTGAGGACTGGCTTTCATCCCTGGTGTATGGCTTGGGATTGCTGAGCTCACCACACAGCAGACATTGCCTGGTATTCTCAGCTCTAGTTTCTTGCCTAAATGCAGCTGACAAATGGGAAGAGAAGGGCATTCAGAAAAATACTCAGGAAACTTGCTTGTTTTCATTATAATTCACAACCAGCCATACCAAGGCCACTTTCTTCTGATAATCCACTTCTGTTAAAGTTTCTCTGGGCCCTATTAACAGCCTGAAAGAAATACTACCACTGGCCTTCCTCACTAAGCCAAAAAGTGTTGACTCTTCACAGCACCTAAAACTTATCATCTCAGAGCCTATGGCTTATGGAGACGAAAAGAGAAGAAGTGGGAAAGAGGAATGTGAGCAAGAAACTGTGCTACCCACACACACAAAAAAATCCAGCCCACCTCGTCTTACTTCTGAGCTCTGAATTGAGGTTTTCTGATCACACCACTGCTCAAACTGCCATCCCGGACTTGGCTCCACCAAGATGTAAAAGCAAGTTAGCCATCTCAGTTGCATCTTAACATCCCTCACCTCTCTGCAGCCACCTGGGTATCTCCCAGCAGCTACGTCTGGTGTCCACTGCTGCTGAGGATGCTTCCTTGAAGGTTTTTGGAGAGTGTAGAGAATGATGCGGGATGGGGTACAGATTGGACAGTAGAGAGAAGAGGAGCCAGAGTTGGCAAGAGTGGCTTGGCCCCATTTCTCAGGATACCATGAGAGAGTTGGGGAAGTTGGAGTGGCAAAGGAAGTGGAAGAGGAGCATCCCCTGAGAAAGGAATTCAGATAAAGGAAAAGTCAGTTGGATTCAACCCAGGGCAACTTCCCCCCTGGCTTCTCACCTATCTCTCCTGCACCAGCTCTTGACTTTGGGTCACCAAGAACTGGTGCCCTATGGAACAGGGAGGAGAGGAAGTTGGCTGGCCTCAACTCCTCACTATTATCCAATCTGAAGCTATTTTGACCTTGAGTGAAGAGTATTAAAGTCACTGCTCCTCCCCCACATGAAGCCATCGATCTTAGAGGGAGGCAGGGAAAGAAGTCAATCCAGATTCATTTTGTTTTATTGATCTGCACAAGAGACACATCTCTGGAAAAGGAACAGGACCCCAGAAATGTGTTTGGCAAGCAGGGCGCTAACGGGCAACGTGGAGATGGACAAGATGTCTGGCTTGGTGGAGCAAGTCACTCCGGCCGGCTGGCTGCAGCTCCCTGCCCTCAGCGTTGTGTCAGATGCTTCTGCGCTGGCTTCCCTCCCCTCCCCACAGCACATCTCTCAGAATCATTTCCAATCCACCCCTGGCAGAGCTCTCCGCCTCCTTGCAGAGTTCAGTCACTGAGGCTTGGATCAGCGAGGGACCGGTTTCTTACATTCATTCAGGGAACCTTCAGACCTGCAACTATTTTCTAGACACTGCTCATGTGCTGAGAAAGAGCAACCAACAAGACCAGGAAGGGCCTTCTTCTTGCAAATTTACATTCTTCAGACTGCTGGTTCCTGCCACCAGCTTAGCAGGTACAGTTCTCTGTGCCCACCTGCAGGGGGCAGGAGTTTTCTAAAAGAAGGAGGAAAGCCGACCAACCCAACTGCCTTACCTTATTCAGGAGACTTTACTGGGGCAATAGAGCCTCCCTCATTTCCACTGTCACTGTCTCTTGTGTGTGACACTTCCCCTGCTGCTTGAACTCCTGATCTTCCTTCATATCTACCAAATTAGGACAAGAAATAGCAGTGAAGGCTCCTGGCCCTGCTGTGCATGAAACAGAAGTAATGCATGGGTGTGCTAGACTAAAATTGGCCTGGGCAGAACATACAGAGAATGCCTGAAAATCTCTGGCTGATAAATCTCCAGGTGCATTCCTATTGCCACACCTGGCCCCATTAACCCACAGCCATTAAATACTGAGCCTCTGGGGGAAGCCGTCTTTTCTCAGCCAGTGGTTCCTGTGGCCTGGCTGCAGACAGGAAAGAACTGAGACTGGGGGCAGAGGAGGCTCCATGGGTGAGAAAATGCAAAGCAGCCTCCTAGACACAAAAGTACATGTAGGAGTGGATCCCACAGGGAGACTTGTGGGGGGTGAAGTTCAGGAGAAGCCTTGACAACAAGCTTTGAGGAAATGGCGCATCCTCTTCATAACTCCAAATCTCTTCTCCCCTCCCTTCCTGCTGGCTTTCCTGGTGAGTGAGGTGTCAGCTACTGGGGTTCGGTGGTGCCACCAATGAAGGCTAGAGCTTCATTCTTGGAATCAGGAAAGTCCTGGGAGAGAATCAAGACCACTACTCGTCACACAAGGCAACCCCCAGCAAGCAAACCGAAGATTCTCAGCCCTTCGCAGACGCCCTCCTCTTGCACTCCTCACCTGAAAGAAGTTCTGCCTTCAGACCGGGCTCTACCTTTGCGCAGCCTGCTCCTCCTGTCCAAGCTCAAGGAAGGTGGGCTGATCCTCTGGCTTTCAGTCAGCCTGGCTTTCTGCCCTCCTTACTGGCATTACAGGTGGAGAGTAACATAGAAACCAGTCCCCTCCATACAGAGCAGGTGCCCTCAAGTGTGTCAGGGAGGAAGGGACAAGCTCCTTACACCGTGAGACGAGGGACCTGAGCCCACCTGCCTCTCCCCACAACTTCTCCTACCCAAACCCACTCTTCTTGACACACTGGAATCTGTATTATATATATTTTTAAGACAATGCAACGATAGTTGTCTGGTTTTGTTGTTTTTACAGGTGTTGTGGAATAAAAAATTGCAAGGAAAATTAAGTATTTAAAACGTTCCAATAAAATAGGGTTTTTTGTTATTCTAATATATTATCGTGTACCTATTGTAAATATGAAACACTCCTATTTTGCAAGCCAAGGACACAATTTGTACTGTTGTTATATATAAATAAAGTTTACTGGATAAAAAATACCCTTAAATCTTCAAGTAAACTTGATTGTTCAGCAGCATACATGGAGAAGAATATTTCACGGCATATTTGAGAAGCAGGGTATCACGTACAGATGAGCTAAGTTGTTTTGAGGGACTTCTGGAATGCTCTCTGGAGCCAGAGCTTATTAAGGTCCAGTCATATCACATCACACACACACACACACACACACACACACACACACACAGCTCCAGCTTGTACCAGTAGGTAAACACTGCCCTCTAGCCCCAAGACCACAGAATATAGCTTTTCTCCAACAAAAGACTGACAGGGCAGAGGCGTTTTGGATTGAGGCACTTGCCCAGGGGTGAATGAGGCCTCTTCAGAATGAGGAGGCTGCTCCTAGCCTTTCCTGGAAATTACATTCATTCATTTGTACAAACCTTGTATTAAGCACCTACCATGGCTTGGCATTGTGGCATGTGCCCAGGGATAAAATAAAAACTGAGGAAGCCCGGGTCCTTGCCCTCCCCAGGCTTACACTGTGGTGAAAACCATAAGGATTCTGAAAAAGGAATGTCTCTGCCATACTACAAGAAGGGTATTTTTGTTGTCTCTTATTTTCAGTTGAGGGATTACGAGGAGTCAAGGGGAAGGTGCCAGACAGTGTGCGCCTCCAGACCCAGCACAGCGGACAGGGAGAAGATGGAGCAGGTGGGCTGATCTGAGGGCATCCTGCTCCCTCTGCTGTCGGTACCTCCGTTGGTCTAATTTCCTTGCTCACACCCCAGAGTGTGTGGGCGATACTTCCACTCTCAGCTGGTGAAGAGGGCAGATGTGGATAACTCTCAAACCTGTCCATGGGACATCTCAGCTGAACAGGCCAGCAACTGCTGCTCACTCCCTTCCTGAAAACGAGCTCAGAACCATTTTTGGGCCCCACTTCTGCGTGCCTGGCAATGAGAGTCAAGTCTCCTGCAGGAGGAGACACAGCCCTTTCCCTCAGAGCGCCTGCGCTCTGATGGCAGAGGTAGCTGCTGCCTTCACAGTGCCGCTGCCTGCCGGGGGAGACACAGACCCCACTGTCATGGACAGCCCAATCTTATGTGGACTTCTACACTGTAAGAATGGCACCTGGGACTTGAAAAACAAAGGCATGTCAACAAATGCGTGTTAATAGATATCATGAGAGCCAGAGTTATAGAATGATCATAGATTCAAAGAGAAAATACCTGTGAAGATTTTTCAGTCCGTACTTTGTAGCCTCTAAGTTTATGGTGTTTACACACACACACACACACACACACACACACACACACAATTCCCTAAGAGACAGGAGACATGCAAATGCTGGGCCTGAGGGTGAGGAAAATGCAAACACAACAACATCCTGAAGAGCAGGAGCAGAGCAAGCCTGTGTGGGATGAGTGCATTGTTTCCAACTGCACAAAGGGTTAGTGAGCCTGTGAGCGCAGGAGCCGTGGGCCATTTGACTACCATTAATGACATGAAACCGTCCTCTGCTTCTCCTTTAAATGCAGCCCTGGAGCCCTGGAAGAGCTCCGTTCCACCACAGCGAGAAACCAGTGATCATTTCTCAGCAGAGCTGATATGTGACCCTGTCGAGCTCCTGCCAAAAGTCTAGTTAGAGGAGATGGGTCTCTGTTGGTGGTGAAGGGGTCCTGGAATCGGCTGGGACACAGATCGGATGGAGGGGGCCCTTTCTTCATATGGGGTCCCTGCACCCCAGAGTTCCTTGCCATGGTCCATCTCCCCTTAGCAACTTGGGCTTGGAGGACCTCTATTATTAAATATCCACTGCAGGAACTACTGACCTCAGGAAGGAAGAGGTGGGGAGGAGGAATCTGCCAGGTGCCTATCCAGGACGAAGCACCCAGAGGGCCAGGCCCCCAGCACATGCCCCGGAACAACAATGTTCCAAATGAATACAGGCTTGAAAAATGAATGTCTTGAACCACCTATCAAATTCCAAGCCCTGGAATGTCTTCTCTTTTAGGCCTCTTAATCTCATATGATTAGGAGTATTCCATTTTTATAGTCTGAGACTCAGAGAGGTTAAGGGACTTCCCTAAAGTCACACAGCTACTAAGTGGTACAGCCACCGAGATCTGGCTCCAGAGGTCGGATCCTACGCAGGATCTGCCCTTCTGATCCTATACAACCCTGCCCTTCATTGTCTCTAGAGCCATGTAATCCTTGGAAGTCTTCCCCAGAAATGGATCCTTCCTCTTAGAACAAGCAGGTGTGATAGACCACTCTTGAGCATTCATTAACATTTGTTCAGCACAGTTGCTATTGATTCATTGCTTGAAGTGAGCGTGGCTCTAGACTGGGTGCCATCAGGTACACAAAGGGGTGGAGAAGCTAAATTGCAGCTTTCTCAGAATTCACAATCTAACGTGAACACCAAGTCATTATTCAAAGAGAGAAAGATTCATCCGTTTTCTTCATTTTTACTACAAATGCAAAATAATTTTGCCCAACTGTAGCAATAGGAATTTCAGAGTGCTGGGCTTCTGGGTTTGAGGGAGCCTGCATGATAAGCCACTGGAGAGAACTCAGGGAAGTGGGTGTTGCGGGTAAACCTGTGTGTGTTTGCTCATATTGACACCATGAGCTGTCGAACCCTCAGCTCAGCAAGTGAGCTGACAGACAGATGAGGTCACATTGTGTTTGGCTGCTAGAAGCTGGGAGCCTAATTTGGGGCCCACAGTAGCACATGTTCAGGACTTTCTGCTACATGTTAATAATATATTGTTAAGTAATATGATATATATTAAGTAATATTACATATAATATATAGTAAGTGATAATAGTAGTGCACTACTGATCTGATTTCTGGCTTTCCTTTATGTCTCTGCCTCCTTTTTCTTGAGTCTTCACTCCCTACTCCTTTCTAATTGCTGGATTTCATATATCCCTAAGAAAATAGGCCTTGGATATAAATTGCCCACAATTGAATTCCATCCCAAAGATGAGTGGTCTGGGGCAAGTTACATCATCTCTCTGTGTATCAGTTTTCAAATCTATAAAATGGGTATGCTGTGTCTTAAATAGGGGTTTTGTAGAAGTTAAATAAGGTATTGTATGTAGTGGGGTCAATAGATATTACAAAAGTCAGACGAGAGGTAGAATTAGTCATAAATTATTGTTTTAGAGATAGTTCCAAAGGACCTACAGGCAGGAGGAGATGAGAGTCTCTACCTAGCTGGGGGACAAAGCTGAATTAATGCTCGTAGGTTTCCGAAGTAAAAGTTGGTACCTGAGAGGTAAGCCTCAGAGGACTAGGCACGGATGCCAACCAAGGAAAACAGGAGGTGAAACAAGGTTTACCCAAAGGCAGAACCAGCTCAGAACCAGTCAGTAAACAATGCTACGGGTAAATAAAGGAGCAGAGAGAAGTGAATCAAGCCATATCTCCATGTGCTCAAGTCACAGACAGAGTCCTTTTGGCCACAAAATCAGTAGGTGGCTTTCTGAAAGCTTGACCAGAACCGGGACCAAAAAGTATCTGGGGCCTGGTAGGAAAGATAGCCCATTCACCTGGAGAGCTAGGAGGCAGGTCAGGCCCACAGACTCAGGGCAGGGGAAGCAGGAGTAGGGTAAGTAGGCTGGAGGCAGAAGGCAGAGACCCAAGGGGGAAGATCAATTCCCAGAGAGAAGCCAGGAAAGACGAGTAGGAGAACAAACGAAATATTCGCCAGACCTGGGAGGGGGCCCTCATCTGTGTCTCTTCTGGGAGAAGCCTGGGCACCTCCATCTCCAAAAGTTTCAGGTGAGTGTATTAGTCAGACCAATAGTGTGTGTGTGTGTGTGTGTGTGTGTGTGTGTGTGTGTGTGTGTTCCTGTGTAGATGGGTATCTAAAATCTCTACACAACAGAGGCGGAGAGATTTTAGGGCATTTATGGAATTGGCTCACATGACTTTAGGAGCTAGCAAGTCTAAGATCTTCAGGGAGAGCTTGCAGGCCAGTTACTACAGCAGGCACTGAGGCTGCAGTCTTGAGTCTGAAGGCAGCGCACAGGCAGAATTTCTTCCTCTTAAGCTAACCTCCGCTTCAATCATGAGGCCTTCAAATGTCGGAGGAGGCCCACCCACAGTACAGCAGGAAATATGTTTGCTCAAAGGCTACTGATGTAAATGTTAATCTGATCTAAAAAATAGTTTTGCAGCAACATCTAGACTGATGTTTGACCAAACAGCTGGGCACCATGACCTAGCTGAGTTGACACAAAAAAATTAACCATCACAGTGAAGAGAAGTCAACATGCTATCAAACACTGGAGCTGAATGCAGCATGTGTAATCTATAAACCCATTCACTTCCATGCTTTTTCTTTCATTGTGGTAAAATACACATAACACAAAAGTCCCCATCTCACCCATTTTAAGTAGACAGGTCAGTGGTATTAAATACATTCACATCATTGTGCAACCATCACCACCACCCGTCCGCATAACTCTTTTCACATTGTAAAACTGAAACTCTACACCCACTAATGATAATTCTCAATTCTCCCCTCACCCCAGCCCCTGGCAACCTGGAGGAAACCCTTAGTTTCCTAGTAGAAATGTTTTTTAAAATCCCAACCTTTGCTAGGTAACCAAAGGAGAAAAGGGACAGACACCAACAAGGTGTGAAGTGCCCCAAATGCCAAGAATTGGGGCAGGGGTGGTGGGGTGGGGGGAGGGAGGATTCCAGCTCCAGACCGGGGAAGAGAAGCTCATCATGAGGAATAAAACAAAATAGGAAAAATGAAACCACCTCCTCCTCTGCTTTTTCCATTGAACTCATTAATGTCTGCATTGTCCTAGTGCTCTAATAAGAGTTCCACCTAGGAAGCATACACCAAAAATTGGTAAAACAAACAAAAACATATTCAGTTAGTTGTTTAATCTCCAAGAATCCTTCATAATGCTAACCTTTTTAATCCATCTTCCAAGTCTCATCTTTCCTTGGTTCTCTCATCTTCCTTTGGCTCCATGTCCCAGTTCCTGATCATTACCTCAAATGCCCTTAACTTCAGGCACCCCTAAGAAAGGATGGGATCTTATTACTATCCTGTAATCTGAGCCCCCACCTCCATGTAATCTTCCTTAAATTCCCTCCTTAATTTCAAATGCATAAAAGAAGTTGCAAAACTGTTGTTTCAGGAGCATTTGAGATCTTGCTCCCCGCTATATGTTGTCAGTTTGGCTCCAATAAACTCTCAAAAAAATTCTTTACATGTTTGGACATTTCTGACCTCAACAAATGCAACAAAAGTCACAGAGCCTGGAGGTACTTGTTTTTCCACCTAACAGAGAACCAACAAAAGTTCTGCTAGAAGACTGAGAACAAGAGAGAGGCATGGAGGTAGGATTGGGTGTGGCAGGAGCCCCTCCGTGGGATAAAAGAGTGATCGAATGAATGGAAGAGATCCTGAGGGCGAAGGAGAGAAGGGACCATGAGATTGGTGGACCCAATTCATTTTTACAATATGAGCACCAGGATTTCCCAATATGTATGGCTTTGAGATATATTTAGCCTTTACCACCCCAGCATTTGTTATAGTGCACACTCTGTCTGTTTTGATGTGGTGGAGAGTTGAGAGGATCTTAGAAATGTAAAGGGATCCTGCTGTCTCAAGAATCAGGCTCCTATTTCAGAGGCGACCTGAAGAAGGACACCTGATAGAGAGAGAGAAATATAGGCCAACTCCCTACTGTAAAACAAAGAGAGAAAGAAAAGGGAAAAAATCACTTAGGGTCTTTGGGGATGGCAAGTGCACATGAGGGGGGATGCTCAAGTTGCCACCTTTCCTGTTCTTTTTACCCCTCCCACCTCTCCTTCCACCCAGGCCATGGAAAACTTCTGGGGGCAAGGACTCCGCCTCCTTGCTCAAGAAGCTCTGCCCTAGATGGTGAGTATCAGGGAGGCTGGAGGCCAGTCCCTTCCACCAGCCCAGCCTGCCCATCCACCACTGTTTCCTCCCAGTTCCTAGGTTCTCATTACCGTTTTTCTTTCTTCTGTGTGCCTCTGCACTGAATTAAAATCATGGTTCATCAGGGACACAAGGAAGAGCCAGAGAGACACAGGACAAAGTCCACAACTCAGAGAGCCCTGGCCCCAAACAGCACCTTTGAGGAAATTTCCTCAGAAGTCTTTGATCTTAGTCTTTAGGAAATTCAGAACTTGGAACACCGTGGCATGATTCTTCCCTCTGTGCTCCACCCCACTGACCCGAGGCTACCCGCACGTCCTCTCAGGGGCCCCTCCTCTGGTCAGGGACCTGCATACCTCAGGCAGCACCCCTTCCCTCCTGCTGACCCTTGACTGGGTCTCACCCCTTTGTGGACCTGTTCTATCTCTGTGTCAGTGACACTGTTGACTTATTATTGCTTTCGGATAACTTGAAGTGGACAAAACCTTTTCCTGGAGTCTCCTTCCCGTCCCCACAGCACAGCCAGTTTCCTGAGAACGGGCTTCATCAGAACCAGAGACTCCCCAGCTGTGGGTTCTCTGATTCGGCCAGAGCTCCTGGGTCTCCAGGCCCCACCCTGCCCCCGGTGCCCATGTTTTTGTTCACTCTGAGCTTCCTGTGAACTGAGACAGAAATGTAGGAAGACAGTGAGATAATCGTGACAAGCCAAACTGTTCAGAAACTCGGCTGGGGCAGAATAGTGGTGCTGTGACTGCTTCGGCCTGTTCCAAGAGCAACGTGAAGGGATGGCTCAGCTCACACAGACTTGACTTGGGGTGGTGGACACACAGTACAATATACACACGATGGATTATAGACTTGTGCACCTGACACCTATATAATTTTATTAACTAATGCCACCCGAATAAAGTCAATAAAAATTGTTAAAAAAGAAGAAGACATGAAACAAGGGTCCTGGAGGGCAACAGAACAGCCTCAGGACTCAGAGGGGCGCCTGGTTCCCTTTCCTCCTCCTTCCCATAATGCCTGCTCATGGGCGGCACATGCCAACAGCTTAGATGGAAAAACCCTCACAAGTTTCAAAGCTGGCCTGGCATGAATATAATGAAGCGTCTCATTAAACCTTTCTTCAAGAGTGCCGAGCCCTCCGTCTCTGCTGTGATTCCCAGAAGCACGAGGCCGGTGGAGATGACCTATGTAAAGGCAATGGCTGACTTTGCGCCCTTGGACAAGTGACTAGAATCCTGGCACTCGTTTTTTCTCATCTGTAAAATAAAAGGGTTAGGTGAAGTCATCTCTCAAGCCCCTCCATCTCTGTGGTTTCATGATTTCTATGACTGTCAGAACAAAACAAGTAAAATCTGAGAACGAGGGGAAGAAAATATCTTAGAAAAACAGACAAAGCCAATAAAAGAAACAGCCAAGGTCAGAACACAGGTGCCTAGATTCCAAGCCCAGGGCTCCACCTGCATCAAAGGCAGGTCTTATGAGTCATAATTGGCACTACCACATTACCCATGCCCCCCAAAATCAAAATCCCCACACAGCAAACGTGTTTCATCTTCCCATGGCCAGGTCATTTTCCCTCAGAGAATGAGGGAGATCAGCCATCACCCCTTCAAGACAGCATTTGAAATATGTTTTTTTTTAATTATGGATTATTGACATGATGGAATGCTGTAGTCCATGACTAACTGACCGTGGGAACCGTGTCAACACATGGGTATGTGGACGTGGACAAACCCCCGTGGAAAAGAGGTGGCTCCATGGGGACAGACGCACACTACGTAAGTGGAAAAGTGTGCTCATTGCTTGCTCACTGACCCAATGTTAGAGGCAAATTAAGATTGTATTCTTTGATTAATAGAGACTCAATAAATGAATGCTTATTATTTTTAAATTCTGACAGTTCTAGCCACCTCAGCCACTGCTTCAGACAGAATGCGACTAGGTCCACAGAATCCTTTTTTGAGCAATGGGCTCCCCCCTACTCTCCCCATGCCCCAGCCTTTGCTTTCCACCCTCACTGGGCACACAGGCTCCCTCCCACCCCATTCACACACACGCTCCAGCTAAAAAGTCCAACTTGCCTATCTGGCTGGGAAAAGGGACAGCAGCGGGCTGGGAGAAGGATGGAAGAGATGTAGAGTTCCCCATGGCTGAGGATGGCATAGATGCTCGAGTGACCCCACTAGACTGGGTGGTGAGGTGACCACTGAGCCCTGGCTCAAGTGAACAGTTTCAAACACCTAGAGCTCATATTACCAGAGATATTGCCAGGAAAGCTGGAGTTAGAGACCCCCTCAAAGCTCAAGGAACCTCAGAGATTTCCTTCAGATGATAAACTCCCCAGTCAGAAGAGTCCTTGGAGGAGGGGCTGCTGGGTCAACCACGAAACAGCAGTAAGAATCACAGAATATGGAATTAGACACAACTGGGGTGAAAAATAGGCTCTGCTGCTTAGTAGCTGGGTGATATTAGGGGTTTCTTACTCTCCCTGAGCCAGTCTCCTAATGTGTAAAATGTGGTGTTAGCTCAGGGGCTTGGTGAAAATTAGTCTAATGTATGCAATGGCCTTAGCACAGGCCTGACTAAGTAGGCCCTTGAGAAATGAGGTTTCCAGTAGAGCAATATTATTATTATCTTGCACCACCTCCCTGGAATGTTCAGGTCACTCATTCTCCTGCATGGTTCCCTGGGGAAGTCTGGAGATTCGAACCCCCCATGGCCAGCCTCTGGTTGTGCTGAACCAAGGAAAAGGGCAGGGGGCAGGGATCAGGCTTCAGTCTGCACCAGCCTGGGTGTTTGCTCAACTGAAAACCAAAACCTGGCATCCAACTGCTCAGTCCAAGTCCCCTGGAGCACTGACAAGCTTCTGACCAGAGGCTCTGCTGATCAAGGGACTGGCTCTATATTCAGCACATGCATCCTGGTTTGGGAAAAGCAGGCAGCGACTCCAAGAGCCATCTGGAGTGGGTGGCATTTCCAACTAGATCTGGGAAAGACCAGACAGTAATTAAAACAGTGTGGTATTAGCACAAGAATAGGCCGATCAGGGGGATTAGATGGCCTGGAAACAGACCCTAACACATACACAAAGATTTAATAAATGGTAACAGAAACCGTAAATCACTGGGGAAGGTGTGAGTTATGTAAAAACTGGGACCTGGGAAAACTGGCTGTTTGAAAGGGAATCCGTTTTGACCCTCAACTCATAGTATTCACTAAAATTTCACTTAGACCAGAGTTAAACCTGCAAAAACAAAGGAATAGGAGAAAAAGCCAAAACATGTCATTTTCCTGAATGGTAAGACTGCATAGTATAAAGATGCAAATGGTTCATGAATTAAGATATATGTTGAATCTAATCCCTTTCAAAGTCTCAAATGAGATTTTTTTTTCCTGAAGCTAGACAGCATGATTCTAAAATTCATCTAGAAAATGAGCAGAAATAGCCATTTTTTTACACTGAGTAATTGTAGAAGATTTGTTCCACCAGATAATAAAATGCTACATTTCATATTCAAAAATGTCTGACTCTATAAAGATACAATAATTATAACAGTGTGATTACAATAGAAGAACCAACTGAACAGAATAACTCAAATAATGTTCTATATATAAATAAAAAAGTTAGCATATGATACGTGTAGAAGGGGAAATAAAACATTGTTTAATACATGATGCTGGGATAAATGACTTCGTATTTAAATGATTATCACACAACATAGAACAAAATAAAATTTAGATGAATTAAAGAGTTAAATATAAAGAGTGAAATCATAAAATAGTTAGATTAAATATAGATTATTATTTCTATCTCAGTGTGGAGATAAAATTTCTAAGCATAAAAGGAATTAGGAAAATCACAAAAAAAGAAATAGATATATTTGGCTGCATAAAAATTCAAACCATCTCTATAAAAAAAATCAAAGAGAGTAAAAAGTAAACAGCAAAATCAACCTGAGAAAAATGTCTGCCATAAAAACATCAAAAATTAATGTTCTTGATACATAAAATAGTATTTATACATAACAAAATGCACTGACCCTTCCAAAATGTATAAGAAACAAGAATAGGCTATTGCAGAAAAAATACAAATCATGTTTTAAACATACAAGGCAATGTTAAACCTCACTAACAATCAACATATGTGAAGAAACACACTACTGAAGTACATTTGGTGCCCTATTGAATTAGTAAACGCTGGTAAAAGTCAATGCAGGCTACTGATGAAGGTGTGATGTCGTGATGAGCCCACTCGCACACTGCCTGCACCATAAAAACTTGTACAATATTTCTAGAATGCAACATGTCAATAAGCCTAAAAGTCCTTAAAACATTCAGTTTCTTTGTTGCAATAATTCCACTTCTATTTTGAGCAAGGAAAAATACGGACAAATGTTCATGTTTGTACCCTTTATGTTTAATAAGTAAAAACAAATTAAATATCCACCACGTGTTTGGATATCCACCAAGTTTTGGAAAGTTAAATAAATTATAGTATATCCACAAGATGGAGTATTATATTATCACTTAAAATTATGCTCACAGAGCATTTTTAATGTTTGGGAAAATTGTTCACAATGTGTTAACTGTGATCTTAACAGGGCAGTGAGATCATGGGTGAATTTTATTTTATGGCTCACTTATTCTGTTTCCCACCTCCTCATACCCTAAATTTCTACAAATATAATGATTTTTTTTTTTAAGGAAAGCACTCATACTTCTAAGTTCCTCTTCTCCACAACCTCTCTTGTGGCATAGCAAAAGTCCTCTTTCCTGACCTCATCTCAGCAGACCCTCATCTTCCAGGTCCTATACGAAACTCTACTGGCTGGTGATCTCTTGTCCACCTCTAGCACTGTCCGTTTGGAAAGGTAGATGGCCCCTCACCTTGTATGCTTTGCAGCGGGCCATGCCACCCACAGAATCTGGCACCGGGAGAAAGCAAGACACCTCACCAGACTTTGGCATTGCCAGAACTTACCTGGATTCATATTTCAGTCTTGCCAAGTATGGATGCTGGCTGATGACCGTGGGCAAGTGGCTCCACCTGAGCCAGAAGGTATGCTTCCGGAGGGCAGGCTGTCTCTAGTCCATTGTTGTCTCTCCAGAGGAGATTCAACAGAGAATGAATAAATGAACAACTGTGAAGTGGGTGAAATCAGCCCATTTGACAGAGAGGTTGTGCAAACCAAATGCAATAATGTGTAAAACAGTCAGGTCCACGGTTGACAGTCAGCAAATGCTGACGGCACCCGGCTGACCTCGGACAGAGCCTTCGGCTCCCTGATCACCTACGCTGAGACAGCTTTGATGAAGGTATAAAAGGTTTAGTCTTGTCTCTGAGTTTTCCCAGGTGGTCTGAAACATGTGGCTTTTCTTCTCCCTCTTCCTCTTCTTTTCCTTTTGGTTTCCTCTGAATCGATTCTGCCACTGGTGAAGGGCAGTAAATTAATAACTAGATTTCCCCCCACAACAACAAGCCCAACAACTAATTGGCTCAATATCTCCCTGTTACCGTATCACTTTGGGATTTTCTGGGTGAGCTATAAATAAGCCAATTCCATTAATAAGCCATTTGGCCAAGGGAAGAAAATACACTTCTGAGATCCCGAGGGGCCTGGGGAAGCTGCTCAGTGGCCCATGGAGCAAAAGACCTGATCACAGAAATGAAGGATTCCACCTCCGCCCTCCTCCCAGCAAATCTGTCCTCCCAGCCGAGTCTTCTGAGCTGGTCCTGGGGGTGGGGGAAGGAGAGCTCTGTGAAGTTTTAAAATTACAATTTAGATAAATCTGCGCATTCGTTGGCCTGAGTGTGTTTCTGGAAAATAATAGTTAGCAGGGTCGGACCTGCCGCATTTCAGGGGCTTTATTGTCTCCTTATAATTAAGTCCTGCACAGAAATCCAATTACAAATGTTCTCAATTGCCCTCCAGCTAAGTGCTAACAGAAGAGGGGAGGAAGGCTCTCGGACTTAAATAACTCTGGGTAAAAATTAATATTGTGGCTCTGTTGGCTAATTAAAAGTGCCGCCTCTATTAGTGGGCCTTTATATTAATAAATGAGACTATTATTATCATATTCGACAACCCGGGCCCTTACCAAGTCTGCTCTGTCAACCTTGCTTTTGAAAGCACAAGTTCATTGCCTTGGACACAGGCTTCTATGGCCACAGAGGGGACGGCTCCATCCCAGCCAGCCATTTACTGAGATGGGCACCTTAGCAGTGGCCGCCTTGCATGCTCCTCACACCAACTCTGTCTGGTATGTGTTATGGTTCCTGCTTCGCAGCTGAGCAAACAGAGGCTTAGATCTATGTTCAGTAACTTCTCCTAATAAGAGGCAGAATTTGGATTCAGACCTGCAGCCTCGGGACACTGAGTCTGACACTCATTGCATTGCAGTACCAGCTAATATTCTTTGCTGGACTGGTGGGGCAGGTGAAGGTCTTTACTATGTATTGGTACCTAGAAGGCGTAAAACTTCTCCTCAGTAGTTTTGGTGCATTCCTTTGTTGCCCAGGGACTTATTTATCAATACTAACCTCCTCCTGTGGACCAGGTACTGTTTCTGCTCTCAAAGAGGCAAGCAAGTATTACAGTGGCCGAGCAAACACTGGCTGCTGTAGGAGCACACCAACCACAGCCAACCCAAACTTGAACAGTAGGGAAGATTTCTCAGAAGAGGTAGAATCTAGGTGGAGTTTGGGAGGACAAAGAGGAGAAACACAGGCCACACGGTGAGACACAGGGGAAGGGGTCCCCAGGCAATTTCCCAAGGATGTCTTGTGTACAAAGGCATCAGAAAGTGGCTGAAAGGTATCCGCTGTGCCTGAAACCTAACTTTCAAGGTGAGCTATGAAAAATTGATAAAGCCAGAGAAGGAAGCAGGGCCAGATCAGATCAGGTAGGGCCTGGCTGCCTTTGCTCACAGCTTGGGCAGGCTGCCCAAGGGTGATAAAAGGTGTTTGAATGGTTTTAAACAGGAAATGATTAAACAAAATTGTATTTTGTGCTCATCTCCCTGGCAGGAATGTGGAGAGAAACTGGCCATAGGTCACCCTGAAAGCAAAGGGCCAGGTAGGAGAAACATGAGGGTAACAATGGAAATAGAGAGACATGGCCCCACTCAAGAGATGTGCGAGAGGTAGAATGAGCCAAACTCAGTGACTGACCACAATTACAGTGTCAGGGAGAAGGGGGAGCCACATTGGACCCCCAGTTCTCTGTCTTGAGCAAAGTGAAGAGATTCCAGAAGATGGGAAAGACAGGATGAGAAGAAACTTTGGATGAAGAGAAGAAGTTCGGTTTTGGACATAAGGAGCTTTCGTTCTTGAGGGACATTGACGGGCAGTTGTCTAGTGAGCTGCTGGATACAGGGGTCTGGAGCTCAAGAGAAATAGTGTCCTGGAGATGATGCTCTGGAAATTATGTTAGGGTCTGCCATCTATACTGCACCAAGTATAGATGCAATCACCCAGGGGGAGCAGGGGGAGTGGCCACACAGGTCCTCAGTGGGCCCTCATCTTTGTTTATCACCAGCAAACATTTACCATGCCCCTCCTATAGGCAAGACAGTCATCACCTGTTACCAAGCATTTCCAACTATTCATGCATCATTTTCTTAGTGACAGAGATGAGGAATGTCATGTCCAATTTCTAACTTAGGCTAGATGCCCACCAACCCACCTAGGAACATTGAATTTAACTTGAGTCATCAGCATTTGCTGGCAATCCCGTAAGAATGATCTGGAGTCCAGTTCTATGCCTAACCTTGGGTTGGCCTCTGATTCACTCCAAGGCCTGAACTGTTATGAGACCAGGATGGCTGAGAAAAAGTAGCCATATACACTCTCAGTCTCAGATATTATTTGCTGTAAGTCACTAGAGCCCTGTAACAGAACCCAGACCTGATCATTTCAATGTCTAAATTCCAAAAATAATAATAATAATGACTGAAATACTGACTAGACTTAAAGAACGAAAGCTTTTAAGTGAGGCAGGGTGGGAGGGGGAAGGAGGGAAGAAAAATATCCAAAAACAACATCTTGTTTTTACAAAGTAATGAGCCAGCCATTTGCCATCCATCAGCTAACAAATGCAGGAAAGTCCAGATTGATAGGAGCACTCAGAGAATGGGGTGAACAGCTACAATGCAAAGGATTTTCTCATGATAAGGAGGTTGTTTCAGCTTTCACTAAAAATCTTTCCAGAGTTTCTGGTTAAGCTTTCCTGCTCCACTAAGTCACTGGCTTTCCTAATCCTGCTTCAGAGTCAAACATGGAGCAGGTGAGAGGCAGGTCTGGCCAGGGTAGAGTTCGAGGGGTTGTTTCTTATACAAGATTATGAAGTGTGAAGTCAGAAGGCAGACCCCAACATTGTGTCTGTGGAGATACCAAAGTCACAGCCACTTGATAAGATCCCAGACATGACCATCAACCCGAGCAGCTAGACAAGGATCTAAAGATACGGTGTCAAAATAAGAGGTGAGGAGGGCTGGGGGAATAGAGTCAGGAAGCTGAAGAATGGTAAGTAGGGACAGTGGTAAACAGAGGGAGTCTGAAGGAATGTCAGAGATTCCAGAATGGCAGACAACAACAAGCATTTTCTATCACACTGTTTCTGCAAATCTAGAATCTGAGCATGTCTTACCTGAGTACTTCTGGTTCAAAATCTTTCCCAAGGCTGAAGTCAAGCTGGAGACTAAAGAGGTGTAACCTCCTCTTAAAGGTTTGACTGGGGGATAGGGCAGGATAGAGGGTTTACTTCTAAGCTCACTGATGTGGTTGCTGACAGGCCTCAATTGAGAGAACAAGCCTCTCCACAGGCTGCTCAAATGTTCTTGCAACAGGGTAGCTGTGGCTGGAGAAAGAAAGAGAGACAAAAAACAGAATGTGAGAAACTGAGAGAGAGCCAGCTCCCAAGATGGAAGCCGCAGTATTTTATAACCTAACCTTCAAAGTGACACGCCATCACTTCCATCATATTTTATTCATGAGAAGCAAATCAGTACATCCAGGCCACTTTGAAGGGGAAGGGACTATATAAGTAGGTGAGCACCAAGATGCCAGGATCACTGGGGAGCATCTAAAAGGGTACCTACCACACTGAGGTTGCTTTTTGAGGTCTAAAGGTGGGACTACAGGTGTGGGCAAGTCAGGTTCATTTAAAGGGGCATTGCAGGCTTGACACTTGTGTGTGGAATAAATTTTTCTGATGGATAAGAATCTTGCAGAATTTCTGGCTCCTTCATTATCCACCTTGATAATTATTTTCCATGGCTACAGATGTTGAGATAGAAGGTATAGATAGGTAGGGTAACTATATACTGATTTTTGGATATTCTCTAGAAGTTGACCTTTCGAACAAATCACTGATGGCATCTTACATTTGTCTCCCCATCCTATTGATCCTTCCTTGTCACAAATTCCTCCACAATTATTTTCTGTGCTACAAGTCAGTCTCTGTATAACCTCTAATTGTCAGTACTTTTGGACAATGCTACTTCGATTAAAAAATCTTCTGGGAGCAGAACTCCAATATCTGGTCAGTCACATCGGGAGAATAAAGTTTATATCTCATGGAGGTGTGTGAAAGGCTTCTACTCCTTTAAAAAAAATGGCAAACGTCATCAGGTTGAAGAGAACATGGGGTTTGATGTGTGGCCAGAGTGATACAATCAAGTTGCATTACGGGCCTGCTCAGCCTACCTGAGTAAGGTCTGGCTTGGTCCTTTCAGATTGTCTTAGGGAGAGGCAGGTGGGGTCCTGGAAAGGTCCCAGAGAGGAGTGCACAGTGGGACTGTCTCTGCAAGTTTTCACACTGGGGCTGGACCTTTGGAGAAGTCCCATGCAGAATGCATGCTATAAATGCATGGCCTGTGTGGTTAAGAACAACCAGGGACCAGGCCATATCTACGGAGATTAAATAGAGAACATGAAAAAAGAAAAAACAACAGCAGTAGAATATGAAGAAAGGAGGGGATTCTAGAAGAGAAGGAGACCAGATGGAAGAGCCCACAGTAAAAGTGGTAGGAAGCCAGCATGCCCAGCACTGGGCCCATGATCTGTAGCCCCCTCATGGGTAAATTCATGTATCCACTTAAACGAGTCCCTACTAGGTTCTAGACCCTAAGGATACAACAATGAACAAAAGAGACATCGCTGCTGTTCAATTAGCATTCCCTATAGACAGGGGAACAGGAATGGAGCCAGTGCAATGAGGCTCACCACAGAGATATCGGGTCATAAGAGTCCAAAGATGCTGAGGCCACCCTACCAGCCCAGTCCTCTGGCTTTCAGCTCATCCACAAGGAACCCAGCTTGAAGGAAATGCTCCTCCAGTTCTTCCTCACCCAAAGCCTTAGCCACAGCCCAGCAGGATCCTGTTCGACCCTCTTGGTCTCTCACTGCATCTCGGATCTGGGTGTTTTTACCCTTTTCCTGCTTCTTCCTCTGTCCAGTAAGAAGTCCCTTTTGGAATGGCAAGGTCAAGAGAAAAAGCCAACGGCTGCCATTAGCCATGCTTGGGAATGGAACACCTTTTCTAGTCTTGCGGACAGGAAGCAAAAGAAAGTATGTCCCACAAAAGTCTACGTGGGAGAGGCCGAGGGTCATTAGCCTAAAACAAGCAGAGACCCAACGTCCCTTCTCACCTTCCTTATCCCTCAGTGGTACTGTGCTCCCTTGTGGCACCAAGAGGGCTGATCTTCTGGGCCCACTCCAAGGAGACAATACAGAAGGAAATGGTAGTTGGTGAGCCTTTATCTCCCAGGTATGCATCAGGCCTTAAGCTGCTCAGAGAACCCTCAGGGCTTCTGGTCTGTGGCCTCCTCCCCAGCCTCCAGAGAGGTCACCTTCAGCACGACCCCATGTGTCTTGTCTAGACAGTTGAGACAAAAACTCAGCATTATTTTCTGCTCCTCACCTGTTTTTATGAGTAAGAGTTTTTTCCTGATGTCTACCCTAAAATCTCCGTGCAATTATTTCTTTCCACAATTAGAAGCAAAGAACTAAAGTCAGCAAAATGTCAGATTCTGGACATCCTACAGCACACAGAAGTCAAGACCCTGAAGGTGCTCACCATTCACACTGGTGAGCTGAAGATGGGGCATCTCAAGCAGGACTTGAGAGGGACAGAAGGGAAGCCAGGGTGGCCCTGGAGCCCCCGTGGAGGCTGTGGGATGTGTACCATGCATACACCTCCCACAGCTTGTGGCTCTAGTCACAGGCCTCAAATGTGCTTCAGATCAACATGCTGAGTTCCACATGGCACCATGCCCCCAGTCTCATGCCATCTGTGAATGACATGGAGCCCCTCTCAGTAGGCCCAGTGCCCCCCACTTCTCTGACTCTTGCTTTCCATTCTTCCACCCAGAGCTCCTTTTTAATTTTCTGGTTGGCTTGGCCAATGGCACATGCTGTCCCCAGAGCTCTGGGCCCAGGAACAGCTCCACCCCCACATGGCTGCATGGCCCCCTGCTCTCTGTTGTTCCTGCTTGGTGAGCTCTAGACCTGGCCTCTCTGTCCAAAGAGCCTCCAAGACACTCAGAGGCCATGCCATCCGTTCTCTGCCCCCCTGATCCCAGGGCCCCTTACCTTCCTAACCCCCACCCAGACTCAGCCAATGGGGGCTGTTCCACAGACCAAAATGGATGAGAGGGGGCATGAGAGGAGAGTCTGGGAGCTCAGAGCCCTGTCCCTCCACATCTGCTGCTACAATCATACCCCCAGCCCCTCAGCTGACAAAAGCTCATGTCAGAGCCAATGGATCTGGTGCTGGCCCAACCCCTTGGAGCAATGACAGCCATGTGCTACATGTGCCCAATTCTGCAGCTGGGCTAATTACTGTGGTTCCCGAGCTTGGGGTCCAGCCCCAAACCAAACAAATTAGGACAAAAACCACAGGCTTCCTCATGCTTCTCATTCCAAGCCAGCAATTGCTGAAGGACCCCTATAATTGATAACAATGCAATAAAAGCCAACCACCTGTCCCCAATCCTAAGGACTTGGGAGCCCAGCCAGAGGTTCAGCCCACCCCACCATAGCCACGGAAACATGGAGTTGAGCAAGGCTACATCTCCAAGCGCCCCAGGAAAAACCTGGGCCCTATGATATCCCAGGACCCAGCTTAGAGGAAAGAATGCAGCTGGGTGAGCTAATGGAGGGAGGACTTGGGGCCAGGACTGCTGGCCACTGGGGTGGTCTAGCCCCTCGAGGACTGGGCCTAGGGTTGGGGGAGGCATGTGGAAGGAAGGGCAGCAGGGGCAGCTTGGGGCCTCAAGACACACTGAGGATGAAAGTTGAATATGGACAGCTCAGTGGCCAGGAATCACTCCCAGCTGGCCACATTGAGAAAATCCAGGAGGCAGGAGGAAGATATCAATAACATCTGATCTTAAAAGGAGGGCCCTAGCTACAGCATCCAGGGTCAACAGCAGAAATTAAAATAAGGATTTATTAATGCATGAGACATGGTGCTAGGGATTGCCTGAGAGTAAAGGCTGGGTGTCAGAGGCCTGGCCAGGGACAGAGAACCAACTGTGGCACTCGTTACTGGACCTCTTCCCCACATCCAGTTTCAGCCCAAATTGAGAGGGAGCAGGTGCTGCAGTAGAGCTCTGGCCAGGGAGTGGCAGGTACCCAATGGCCAATGGGGGGCTGAGCAACAACCCAAGGCAGTGTCACCTCGGGAAGCCAAGCTGAGCCACATCTGGAGTGAAGGAGACAGAGAATACTTTGGAACTGGGGTCCAAAGTGAAGGTCTTACCATGGCCAGAAGAATGGCTTTGTGAGAGAGCTCCCAGAGGAGTGTGTAGCAAACAGTGGTCCAGGACCAACTGCAGCAGCATCACCTGGGAACCGGTGGGATATGCAGACTCTCCAGCCTCACCTTAGATCCTGTGTCTAAAACTCAGCAGGCGGGGAAAGACTATCTGCATTTTTCCAGGCACAGGCGATTCTGACTCTACAGCTTGAGAAGCTCAAAACCATAGTTCTCAGGGGAGGCACTCTTGTGTTCACGGTACTTGTTCTCAAACTACACTCTGCATCAAAAGTGCCTGGAGAGCCCTGGCTGGCATGGTTCAGTGGACTGAGTGCTGGCCTGTGAACCAAGGGATCACTGGTTTGAGTCTCAGTCTAGGGCACATGTCTGAGTTGCTGGCCAGGTCCCCAGTAGGGAGCATGCAACAGGCAACCACACACTGATGATTTTCTCCCTCTCTTTCTCTCTCCCTTCCCCTCTCTAAAAATAAATAAATAAAATCTTTTTTTAAAAAAGTGCCTGGAGAGGTTGTGAAAACACCTGCAGTCCTTGATTCTGAAGTCTGGGGTGAAGACTGGGATGGGGCCCGAGAAAGAGATGGGCCATCCCAGGGGCCAAGAGGAAGCACCGAGTCTTATTAGGCAATCTTATGCACTGAGTGTGCCCCGCTCTCCAATTCATTTGTTGAAGCTGTAACCCCCAGGGCCTGTGGGGAGACACAAAGGTTAAATGAGGCCATAATGGTGAGCCCCCAACCTGCTGGGGCTGGTGCTGTTATAGGAAGAGAAAGAGACATCAGAGCTTGGGGCATGTGTGGGCATATGCACCTGAAGGAGAAAGTGAGATTCTTTCTTTCTCTCTCTCTCTCTCTCTTCCTCTCTCTCTCTCTCTCCCCCTCCTCATCTGTCTCTATCTCTCCCCACTCCCTGAGGACACATCAAGAACACTGTCTGCAAGCCAGGAAGAGAACTCCCACTAGAAACCAAATCAGCCAGCACCTTGATCTTGGACTTCCAGCCTCTAGAGCTATGAGAAGTAAATGTCCGTTGTTTAAGCCGCTCAGTCTGAGCGATTTTG
This sequence comes from Phyllostomus discolor, assembly GCF_004126475.2. Taxonomy (NCBI): domain Eukaryota; kingdom Metazoa; phylum Chordata; class Mammalia; order Chiroptera; family Phyllostomidae; genus Phyllostomus; species Phyllostomus discolor. Next base: position 7,464,724 of record NC_040916.2, on the reverse strand, counting down.
TTATGGGAGTCCAAGAAGACTAATGTAGGCAGACTTGGAGACCAAACAACCTGAATAAATACCAAGATTTTTTTTTTAAAGAGAAAGAGAGGTCTCCATGTACACCCCTCAGCTGGCAGCACAGATAAACCCTACCTTGGGCTTTCTGTTCTTTCAAACCCAAACTTATCTGCTAACTGAACTTTGCCCTTTGCCTTTGTGCCCAAACAACCCTGATAAGACTGCTTTTAAATCTCTTCCTGATTCCTGCTCCTCTCGCCATTTCTCCACCATAACCCCATCACGGACCTCCGACCCTGACCCAAGGTCACACCCTGAACCTTCAAGCTGCCCTCTCTCTTTGCCTCAGTCTCCTTTCACCCCTGGCTCTCCCCTGGGTTAATCGCCCTAAAGCACAGCCAGGAGAAGCAGGGCTCAGTCAGGCAGGTGAGGACCAGACCAAGTCAGCCAGTGAGTCACTGCAGAGGCGGCAGCCACAGGGCAGGGGAAGCCCGGGGATGATTTACTGGCCACTGAACTCAGCCAGGCGAGGGGTGGAGGGTGGTGGGGTGGGTAAGCAGACAGAGTGTAGTCAGTGATACTTTGTGCTGCCCCATCTCAGGAAAATAACTGTTCCCCTGGACCATCATTACACCATCATTTTTCTGCTCCTGTGCCACTTACAGGGAAATAGAAACTCACTTTCTTCTTCATAATAAGCTGCAATTTCAATAACTCAAGAGGCTTTACCTGGGATGGAGCCATTCTCCCAATGATGCGGGGGAAGACGGGTGCCTCCTCCAGACTCTCAACCAGCTCCTGAGGACACTGAGCCTTCCTGATGCCCTTCTAGGCTGTCACTCAGGCGACCAGCAGTCCCAGTTCACCAGGAACTCAGGGATCCCAAGATGCTGGACTGTCAATGCTAAACCCAGGTCAGCACTGAGCAAACCAGAATGGGTGATCATCCTGCCTGCTACCAACTGGGGACAAGGGGCAGCACTGTGTCTTTAATGGGCATTTGTTAAGTACTTACAACGTGCCAGGTGCTTTTCCAGACTCCTGGGAAACCACTGGTGTGCAAAGCAGACAAAAACATGCACTCGGGGGGCTTACATCCTAGTCAGGGAGATAAAGAATAGACACACTAAATAAGAATGTTGTATAATGTACCAGGAAGTGATGAGTGCTGTGGAGAAAAATAAAACAGGGAAGGAAGATTGACGATGAGGAAGCTGTGATTTTAACTAGGGTGGTCATGGTAGGCTTCACTAAGAAGGTGGCGTTTGAGAACTTTAAAGAAGATAAGGGAGAATGTTATGAGGCCATCTGGGGAAAAGGCATTCCAGACAGAGGGATCAGCCAGAGCAAAGACTCAGAGACAGAGCTTGACTTGCATATTCAAAAGGATTCCACGCAGGTGGAGCAGAGTGAGCAAATAGCAAGAAAAGGAGAGAGAAGAGACAGATGTGGGCAGGGAGGTCAGACTTTACATGGCTCTGTAGATCACTGTAGACCACTTGGCCTTTCCCTAGAATGAGATGGAAGAAGGGACACGATTTGATTTGTGTTCCAGTAGGCTCTCTTTGGTTACTGTGTTTAGAACAGATGGTGCAGGGACAGAAGGAGGACATTGGAGCAGGGCGACCGGTGAGGAGGCTGGTACGATTCCACAAAAGCGCAATGGCAGGGCCTAAGACCACAATGGTAATGGTTGGAGGTGTACAAAGTAGCTGGATTCTGGACATATTTTGAAGGTAAAGTTGACAGATTTTCCTGACAGGGATTGGGTACAAGGTGTGAGGGGTGAAGGAGAATCAGCGTAACTTCTGGCATAACTGGGGCCACCACTAGATCTTAGAACAAATAGTATAAATTTCAAAGATCCCTTCTACCCTGAAGGACACGCGCTTGAGATACTGCTGGGTTTAATTTGGACACTAAGATGCACTTCCAAATGGGATTACTAAAACTCTGGATTATAGCCTTTAACTGCAGGCTAGATTTGCATTCATTCATAGGTCTGAGGCTAGATAAGAGGGCCATCCAAGGTCAGTTCCCTCGTCTTTGACTCAGTATAATCCAGTGGTTAAGAGGTTGGACCTGCACTTAAAACTCTGTGAGGCTCAGTTTTCTCATCCAATGAATTTAAAATAATGTTTATAAAACACTTAGCACAGGGCCTAGACCCTGGAAAGCACTTCATTCCTAGTGGAGATTAACATTCTTGAATGCATGATGTTGAAATTCTGACAGTGACCAGCAGAGGGCACCACGAGCAGGAGATTGGAGCTGACCTGCCAAGGAGACTCGTTTGTTGGCCTTGGATCCACCAACCTAAAAAAGAAACTAAACCAACTAGCTTCACACAAATAACAGATTGGGATTTATGTTTCTTCTCTCTCCTCTTTCTCCCCACCCTTATTCCCCAATTTTCACATGTCTCCTGGATTCTCCCCCTCATTGTAGAGACTTACCACTCTGCAAAATGGATCTTCTATTTTGGGGTTTCCTTTGCTCAAAACAGCTCCCAAAGCCCTGGCATTAGAGGGGAATAATGTAATGGCATCACCATCTGTCAGTTCTGAACTCCTCTCCCAGAGCCCTGCAGGATGCCCCCAAACTGGCTCACTCGCAGTATCCTGGCCATGAGGAAGACGAAGACAAGGAAAGATAAGGTTTGTCCAATTTGTTCTGATCCCTGGAAATTCTGCTTCTTATCTCCTCTCCCATTGCTTCATCACATTGCCAAAATTACCTCGATAATATGTTTTTTTAATTTAAGAATTCATTTTCACTTCAAGAAAGAGGAACACTGTAGCCAGATAAGAAACTCCATCTGTCTTTAAGAGAAAGGGTCGTGGATTTGGGTGTCATGAATCCTGTAACGTCTTGAATTACAGTGCCACTTCCGAATGCGTCCTTCATATTTATGAAATGATTATTCTACAGAGGTGCATTTAATATTGTTAAAATAATGATTGTGCATGTTTAATACATCAATTTAAGTTATTATCGCCCATGCTATAAAATGCAGGATAATTTCATAAATAATTATAAAGCATTTACAAATGAGTGCCTTGATGCAAAGCATTCTTGCTAATCCTTTATCTTTCACAAACACAGAAATAACAATTAGATTCCCGGCATAAGAAAAGGAGGTTGCGTTCTAGAATGTGTCACCTCCTTACTGAATGCAAATAACGAGACAAGGAAAACAAAGGACCTGAGCAGAAGCAGCGTGCTCCCCCTCTTGACAGATGGGCAGTGTCTGCCCATGGCCTCACCGCTCTAGGTACCTGGCCCTTTCTCTGCAGGGACGAGGGTGGCGTTGCCTCCACACAGAGGGCATTCTTTGAACCGCTTGCAGGAAGGGTAATTCATCTGACTGCTCGCTTCTTTGGGGAAATGGAGAAGCTACAGTACAGAGGCCCAGCCCTGGGGTTAGACTAAGAGATGCTTTTCCCTCCCACCCCACTTCTGCACCCACAGACACAGGCAGGAGACTGGACAGGATGCCCCAGATTCCAGACCTTCAACTATTCCAGAGGACAGATGGAGTTACTAGTCAGTGGGGGTCATATAAGATCAAACACCTTGAGTTTTTATTCATTAGTCCACCTGTCAATAATACAGGCTTAGGGAGGTAAGACACCCTAAAGGAGCTTACAGTCTACAAGAGGCATCTGAAAGTTTGTTCACATTTGAAACGGCTCAGTAATACAGACAGCGTAGAACTGAGGTTAAATTAGCTGCATTAATATTGGGTTGATGTAACATTAATCCAGGAAGGCTTTTTGGAAGAGGTGAGTTGGAGCCAGGTTATGGGTAGATAGAATCAAATAAATCAAAGACAGGCTGAAGGTGCTGAGAGACAATGCACGGTCCATCTAATGTGGGCGTGTGCACACACACGTGCACATGTACGGAGTGAGAACCACCATCTAAAGCAACAAGTTATCGAAACCAAGATGTCAGGAGCCAGGCGTGACTAATCCTAAGAGATATCTTAGGATAATGCCCTTTGAGTCAGTCTGTCTGTCTCTCAAAAGCTGAATGGTGACAGATGACTGAGTAAAGGAGGAAGGAAGTTCTAACTGGTCCATGGGACACCCTGCAGCTGATGCAAACCCCAGCTCTGCAGAGACCAACAACTCCCTAGTGCAGGCACCTGTCTTTAAAGCAGAGATTCGGGAGAAAACATAGGAGGGCACAACCTCAAGGGCCCAGGCACTGGGACATGAGCTCCTGTAATGGGGCATTGCTGCTACTTGCGCACCAGCAGAGCTAAAGTGAGCCCCCACTGTTCACCGACCCGCTGAATCTGAGGAGGAGTCGGGGTGCGGAGGTTGATCAGGAGCAGACCACAATCAGTGGCTCAGCATCTGGGCTGCATCAGGTTGCAGCCCTACATGGGAGGCTGCCAACACCTGAGTGCACTGGGCGCAAGCGTCTGTCACCACTCAGAAGGCCGTCAAAGAAGCATCTTCCCCATTTCTGCCCAACCCAGGGCCACGCAGGGAGAGCCAGGGCACAAGACTTTCTGAACCCTCCACTGTTAAAGATGGACAAGAATTCCTTACCAGGAACAAAAGTCACTGGGTAACTGACCACAGGAAAAGAATGAACTTCTATGGCTACCGTAAGTCTCTAGTTGTAGGAACTGCAGAATTGTCCCATGTTTCTATCTCCCTCCTCATGTGTCCTCTGTCCTACAGTTACAGCAAAATCAAATTATCCAATAATGAACTCATCAAAATCGGATATTTGCATAGCTTCAAAGCATTTCCACCCAAATATGTATTAACGCTTGGTGGCGTTAGCACACCTCTATTAAAGGTTTGCTACTCTCTCTTCCGGGAGGTAGAGCTTAATTTCCATCCCCTTGAGTGTGGGCAGGACTTTGTGACTCACATCTAACAAACTGCATATTGGAAGGGGAAAACAGAGGCTTTTTAATAAAGAATCCAGATGAGTAAACCATTTTTTCAGAGCATGAAACCTTTTCTAGTTCATCTGGATAATAAGGGACTTAAAGGCAGGAATGCTGGATTGTTCAGGAAAATGAGGCTGAATCCACCCTTGGAGAGCACCTTGAAATGCTCACTTCCCCAGGAATAAGTCATGTTGAGATCACGTGCCTGCCGAGATAATTCGAGGAGGGCACTTCACCTCTGTGCTACTCTTCCTAAAAACCCATAACCTCACTCAAATTATGAGAACACATCAGCCAAGCCCAAATCGAGGGACAATCTACAAAATACCTGACAAAAATACTGAGAACTGTGAAGATCGTGAAAAATAAGGGAAGGCCGAGGAAGGGTCACGAATTAGAGGGGATAAAGGATGACCAAATGCGACGGGTATCCTGAAAGGGATCCTGGAGCAGAAAAATAAGCATTGCTTGGGACACTGGTGAAATTAGAATAAAATGTATAGTTCACTTACTAGTCTATTGTACCGATGTTAATTTCTTCATTTTAGTAAATGTACCATGATTATGCAAGATGTTAACATTAGGGGAAGCTGGATGTGGGGCACATGGAACTCTGTACCTTCTTTGTAACTTTTCTGTGAATCTGAAATTGTTTCAAAAGAAAAAGCTTTCATTTACTTTTTTTAAAGAAAAGAACTCACCGCCATGGCCCCTTCCAAACCCTGAAAAAACACCCTCCATCCTAACAACCCATTTACATTGCTTTATTTCACAAGAGCGATACCTGGGAGTTATTTCCCTTCCCTGAACACAGCGGGCTCCTCTTGCCGCAGGAACTTTGCTCACGCTGGCCCTTTCGGCCCTGAAGCCTGTCCTCTGCCTCCCTGCTGGTCCCGCTATGCTGGCCTTCACAAGCTGATCCCAGGTTCACCTTATCTGTGGTTCCCTCTCTGGCCACACTCCTTCCTCCGGCTCTTAGGGTGTTTGTAGTTCTCAGCACACTGTTCGGATCTGTATAACAGGAGAGTGGGTTTGCAGGAGTAATTCCCAACTTGGAAACGCCCATGATACTCGCCCCCTTCCCCTCAATTCCTCGAAGGCTGCCCACCCCCATTCTCGTTCAGAACAGGACAACAGCGCCTCCTGGTGACTGGTGTGGGGAACTGCTGACACGGCAGCTCTCCACTTTGCCTGTGCCCATCAGAGCCTGGGCGTCTACTCCATCCTGCCTTCTTTCTAGTGTGTCATACCTACTGGCCCGCGGATTTCACCTCTGACACTCACATTCCCACACAGCCATGCACCGTTATCGGCTCTGTGCTGGTTTCCTCTCTCTCTCTAACTCTTGCCCAAACACTGGAGGATTCCTTTTCTCCCATTTTCTTACATTTGTGAACAAACTAATGTCCTTAATTGAGGCCAATAAGAGCTGACCTCTATTAAAAAAAAATTTAGAATGCCTTATAATGAGGGGTGAGGAAAAACCTTGAGGTTTGCACAGAAATTAGATCAACTAAAGACTTGGTCTCGTTGACTTCTAAAACACTTAAAAAGGTTCAGAAATTGCATTCAGAGTTTCCATAAGTCTTCTCTGCCTACTCATTCAATGATCTTCAAACCCTAACATTCAAAATTTTTAAAAAACCTATTTTTATTCAATACTATCACATTTCTCTTTTAATTACTAGCCTTGCAAGAGTATTGTTTTCTACCATTTTTCATGGCAAACGCACAGTACTTAATCTATACTGGGGGTTAAATAGGTTTTTGGCAGCCAGCCCGGGAGACTTGCCAGCACTGATATCCTTGTTGTTATGGGAAAAGGCTTCAGACAACTAACTGAAATGAATTTTTGGAACTCAACCCATTTGTAAGTCAGGAACTGCCTGTGCTGCCTCGGATGGTTATTCAATTGGTTTCAGGGATGTAGGTCTTCCTTGTTTCCCAAACAGCTCATTCAATAGCAACACATGCATATTAAGGCCTATTACGGTCAGACCGTGTGCTGGAGCCCAGCGATGTTATGGGACCCGGTTTAACTCCTGCCCTCACAGACGAACGCAGGAGATGCACAAGGAAGCAGGCATGGCGAAGGCCAGGCTGCAGCGAAGGGCTGAAATGGTATGTGTTAGCCACCAGAGATACAGACCCAGTAACAAATATCTATCTATATCTATATTTCCTTACATCTGCAGACAGATTTATTTTAAAGAACTGGGTCGTGTAATTTTGGAGCCTGGCAAGTCTGAAATCTGTAGGGCAGCCCGGTAAAGTTGAAAAATAAGGTGGAAGTTGATTCGGTCTTGGGCTGGAAATCTTCAGGGCAGCCAGGAAGTGAAAAACTCGGGGCAAAATTTTATCCTGCAGCCTTGAGGCAGAACTTCTGCCCATTCAGGAAACCTCAGTCTTTACTCTTAAGACCTTCAACAGATTGCATGAGGCTCACCCACATTACGGAGGGTAATCTGCTTCTCTCCAAGTCTTCTGGCTGTAAATGTTAATCATATCTAAAAATATATTTGCAGCGACATCTAGACTGGTGTTTGAGCAAACACCTGGGCACCACAGCCTAGCCAAATTGACGTATAACATTAACCATCTCCTGGGAGAAGCTCGGTGAGCCACAGAGCTGAAGCTCCTCTCTGGGACTAAGGGAATGAAGTACCGCTGAGATCTGAAGGAGACCTTGGCCCCATGAGCAGTGGCAGAGAGAACTGGTACATCCTGCCACAGCCCCTGGGTGGTTGGTCTATTCCATGACAAGCTCATAGAGTGTGACGCTATATTATGCTCACCTCCACTCACCAGCATGAACATGCCCCCCACTTCCTCAAGACCTTAGGAGGCCCCTCATACCACCTGTCCACTCTGATTGCTCACAAGTTCAGCCTTGATCCATGAGATATTAGCTAAAGACCCACAGCCCAGACTGGATAGTGAGGGGGTGCCCCCCTCCCCTTCTGTCTAGGGGGTCTGGGCTCCTCCCTGTCATCCACTTCACATTCACATTTAAGGATGTGACTGTCTCCATGTGACCTCCGTGGACCCAGTCCAGACAGGCCCCGTGCCCACACCTGCTGTGTCACCCGCTCGCCCCTGGTCCTGCAGGCTCCTCCCCACCCCTCAAGGAGGGGTGTGCGTGAGCAGCTGGTGCTGCCTCCTGAGCAGTCCATCAGCTTTCGCACCGCTGTCACCACAAGACGTGGCGGAACAAAAACAAAAGATGTGACAAATTTGTCCTTTTCTCTTTCATAATTAACCAAAATATCTCAGCATGTAGCAAAGCTCAGCTCCTAATTAACAGACAGGCGAGAGGTGATTAAGAAAAGAAGCCACAGCCCCCACCCGACACCCCTCCCACACACACTCCCCCTCCCTACCTTGCAGCCCCCGTCCCTCTGTCCCCCCCCCACTCCGGTAATTATATTTGCAGGAGAGAATGATATTCTGGTCAGACAAGACAGACAGAAAGAGCCCAGTCCCCAGTGAGGCAATTAATATTTCACACCTGCCAAGGCAAAGTGGCCAGGGAGGGGGAGGCGCCAGGAAGGCGACTGTGCTGTCACAAGGCCAGAGTGTGCAAAAGCCAAGTGGGGACAGTCCTTCTGTTGGACTGCGGGAATGGGAGGCTGGGCTGGCACAGAAAACAACTCTTTAGGGTGCGTATGCAGTGGGGGTTGGGGCAGGGGAATCATTCCAGAGAACAAAGAATCTGCAACTGCATATGCTCAGTGGGTACCCCGCCACTCTACTGGGCTTCCCAACTCCCAGCTCACTTATGCACGCCACACACACTCCCACCCTCCTGAGAGAAGCATGGAGAGCCGGTAGGGGGTAGGGGCAAGGAAATGCAGAATACACGGACACAAAGCATTCACCTGCCCGAGGCCCACAGATTTATATGCTGTCAGCAGGGGCAATATTTGTATGCCAAGCCAGCCTACCACAAACACACATCCTCACACCCACTCTGGTGCTCCCCAGTGAGACCCATGTGCATAGACACAGATGCCCCCACGCACACTCACACACACTCATACTCACGCAGTTATGTGCTCACACACACAACCATCCCCAAGTCAAACAATCAACAAAGAGTTAGTGACTATTTACGATGCCCAAGTTCCTGCCCCCTGAGATCCTAACATGAGTCATGGAGACCGAGCTAACAAAGAAAAAGGACTAACACCACAAAGCAACACTGGTAGGTGACACTGTGCTATCAGTAGCTTCGGAGCATGCCCTGAGCACTTACTAGGTGTCAGGTACGCTCACAAGCCAACCACTTCCCATCCTTCTCTCCCTCATTGCCCGTAAAAATCCTAAAAGGCACACAAAACCATTGCAATGGACATATAAGAAATCTGAGACTCCTGGAGTTTAGACATCTTATGCAAGTTGGAAAGTTAACAAAGCTGAGATTTAAACTCTTCTGTCATATGCAAAACTCAGGTCGCTTGTTTGTAATAACCAAAAAGTAGTAGCAACCCAAATGTACAGATGAATGGATCAACATAATGGAATATAGGTGTCTGTGCATATGCAAGTATATACATATAATATACATGTAACTATGTGTATGTGTGCATATATACACACACACATACATACACATATATATTATTTAGCATTAACAAGGAAGGAAATCCTGACACTTGCTACAATATATATGAAGCTTGAGGACATTCTGCTCAGTGAAATAAAACAGTCACAAAAGAACAAATGTTATATGACTCTGTCATGAATAACCTAGAGCAGTTAAATTCAGAGACAAAAAGTGACATGGCAGTCGCCAGGACCTGGGGGGAACAGCGGAGTTCGTGTTTAACAGGACGGAGTTTCCGCTGGATTGGATGAGAAAGTGCTGGAGATGGATGGCGGCCCGTGGCTACACAACAATGTGAAGGTGCTTAACGCCGTTGCACTGAGCACTTAAAAATTGTTAAGTTGGTAACGTTTATGTCATGTGTATTTTACCACAATTACAAAAACAAAACAACTCAGGCTGTTAACTAGCACACCAGGGAAGCACAGGAGAGAGACAGATCCCCTTGGCTTGGTGGCCAGAGGAAGCTGCAGGGGCGGTGGGACCTGAACGGGGCCTGGGAGGAAGGGCAGGCCTGAAGGGGTGGGCTCCGGTGTAGGAGTGCCCAAGAGAAAGTGGTGTGTCCTGGGCGGAGGGACCTGTGGAGGCCATTTCCATCCAGAGGAAAGCATTGTATTAGAGATGATTCTAGAAGGGATACCTGAACTGAGCGACTTGTTAGGCGCAGTGTCATTTAGGTCTCTTCCAGAGTGAAGATTTTAAGATCTGCGAGGACAACAGAGCCGTTATCAGTGAGCAGTCTGAGAGCAGTGGAGGGGCCTGAGGAGGAAAGAGGCCACTGAGGCCACAGAGGAGACCAGGATGGGGGTATGGTGGAGGTCAGGCTGAGGAGTCTGAATATCCACAAGCCCTGGGGAGCCCTCGTCTGGCTGGGCAGAGGAAGGCATGGAGGTCCTGGGGCTTGGAGAGACCGGTCCCACGGAGACGGAGGCCAAGATGGTTGGCAGCAGAGCAAGAACTGGAACGAGAAGGAGGAGGAGGTCTCACGCAGGAAGATGCAGCGGCTCTTGGAGGTGCACTGGCTGAGAGAACAAATGGGTGGACAAAAGGTGACTGGAGGCTTTGCTGATGGAAAAACAGGAGCACTAAAACCTTGAAACAGAGGCGACAGCCACATGGGAAAGGCACTGAGTGGTGGAAGGGACGTTTCACCCTGGCCTGCAGTGTAGATGAGAACCACCATCCTTTATGCTGGCGAGCCTCATTGGTGCTGGCCCTGAACCCATCTGCCTTCCACTCGCTTCCCTCCAACTCCACTGCCACCCCACCACCCAAGGCAAGCCTCCTGCTCTCCTGTGGCTTCACTGAGTGACGGGTAAGTGTGTTATCATTCCCCATACATTGATTTAGGAAACTAAGCCCGTGCGGTGGAATTACTTGTTTGAAGAATAACGAATACTGACAGATCCTACTTAGGAACCTGGTCTCCTAACTCATAATCAGGGCAATCATAGGCCACAGGGACCTAAGAGGGCATTTGCTATCATTCTCTTCCCCAGGGATTTTACAATCAATGTAGGCCATTCAAGAATGCACACAGGTAAGACAGAGTGCATATCTGACTCCAGCATGAAATGAGTTCCTACCATGGCAGGTGCACAGCAGAGAGAGCACAAGCACGAGTGACCCATGGACAGCTGGAATCTCGTCGTGGTGAGATCATGAGATCGTGGCACATTATTTAATAAGCCTCGATATTTCCATGTGTAAAATGGCTGTCATTTCTCCATTTATTTACTCCTTCCATTCATTTGTTAATTCAGAAGTTACTACTGAACAGATAGTACGAGTCAGGCGTTGTGCTGGGCACTGGTGAGAGATGCTGAACAGACATGCAAGGTCTGTCCTCAGGGAGCGTATAGTCTCCTAAGGGAGGGGCAAGGATGGAGACTAAAAGGAGGGTGTGCTGCTGTGCAGACAGGAGGAAACAATGCCTTGGATTAGGGCAACGGTTTGAAGACAAAGAGAAGAGAACGGAGGCAAGTTATGTACTAGAGGCAGAATCAACAGGGCCTGCTGATGGATTAGATGTTAGAAACAAAGGAAAGATGGGGGCGGTACAATGAATCCTATGATAAGAACTAAAAACAACATATGTAAGATACTCTGCATGGTACTTAGTACATACAGGTGCTCAAAGATGGGAGCTTTACCTATCATGAGTACAGCGGGAATTAGAAAAGAGTCCGAGCGAAGTTTCTGCAGAAGACGGCCGGAATAATGGAGGAAGATTCCTGCAGGAGGTGAATCTTGAGCGAAGCTTAAAGCAGAGAAGTGAAGTGGGCAGACATGGGGGTGGAGGAGAAGGGTGTCAGGACTTTCTGGTGGGAGGCAGGAAGGAATGGACCAAACAGTTTTGGAGGAAGGAACTTTGAGTCAGCAGACTTAAGAATCTAACAGGGTTATATATAGATGAGAATTCTGCTTGGTACACGAGTAAGATGTGTGGAGGACTTTAAATTAAAATGGAACCAAACCCAGATCCTCAAAACTAATCCCTGACCCCTCTTGGAGCTATGAGCCTAGATTGGGAGTTTTCCCCTCCACTTTCAGAGTCTGCCTTCTATGCACCTAAAGGAGAAACAACTTTGAGTCTCAAGGCTCCAAGAGGCCGTGGGGTGAGGGATGGGGCAGGCTGGCAGGGGTCAGGGCCGGAGCCCAGTGTCATCTCAGCAGAGCTGAATCGTGTCCCTGGAGTGTCTTCTAGAAACACAGCCCACCTAAATGCCCTGCGGACTCTTTCTCTTTTGGCAATTGCTGCCTGTGCAATCTCTGCTTAAAAAATTTTCCATCCCCACTCTCCTCTGAGACTGAGTCCTCTCACCTGGAAAAGCTACATAAGCTTCAGATTGGGGTGGCCCTCCCTGGCACATACATCACCCCCAGCTCAGACATCATCCCACACCCCTAGATGGTCCGCGTGGGCAGCAAAGGCCCCGCACCTTGGGGGGGAGTGGGGACAGGGCTGGGGCAGCTCCCCCAATAGGTGGGGCTGTGCCTTCTAGTCCTCATACCATCTACCTCTTCCTAATTCTCTAGCTCAGTACTTCTCAAAGTGTGGTCCACAGTCCCCTGGGGTTCCCTGAGACACTTTCAGGGATCCACAAGGTCAAAATATGTTTGCAATAATATTATGGCATTATTTGTCTTTTTCCCTGTTTTCGTTTGTGTTGATGTGCACATACAGTGATACCACCAAATGGAATTATTTTTTCCCCTCAACACACACTCACAGTTTTTTAAAATCCACTTTTACTTTTCAATGTCCTTTATGAAGCAGTACGAACCATTAATTTTATTAAATCTCAACCCATGAGTACGTATCCCTTCACTATTCTCTGTGACTAACCGCTGCATATGGAAACTCGATCCTCATTGCAAGTAAAAAGCATGTGTGAGACTGAGTCGTCACCTGAACTAGTTACTCCTTTCATGGGACATCATTTTTATTTGAAAGAACAACTGGCAAACAAGCAAAATCGAACCAGAAGCATGGAAACAAGGAACAGACTGATAGCGACCTGAGGGGCGGGGGAAGAGGAATAAGGAGGGAAAGAAGGGGAAGGGTCTAATCAATGTGCAGGTGTAAATGACCCATGGACAACAGGATGCGGGTTGACTCTAGGGGGCGGGGCAGGGGAGAGCAACGGGGGAAAATTGGGACACCTGTAATAGAACAACAATTAATAAAAAAAAGAAGAACAACTGACTAACGATGGTCATTTAGACTTCTGTTTCAGGCACCAATCTTCCCAAAAATGAACAAAGCAAGCCTGTCACTTTAAAGAAAACCATGAACAGACTTCTGGCCAATGATACAAGTTGACTTTCTTTTGAAAATTAGAATTATGGAAAATGTGTCCTCACCACCGTGAATTTGATAGCTTCCCAGTACTTAAAATCTTTCCTGATGAGGTCAGTGGTAACAGTAAAAAAACTGGGGATTTTTAAGTCTTATATAATGAAATGTGTCAGCATTTGGAAGATCTACATAACAACTCAGTGAAATAATGTTTTTTTAAATGTCCAGTGCATGATTCTACAGGATCATTCATGAATGAAAGAGCCATTGGAAGTAGAAGAATCATCCATGTATTTTCATAAATATACACAATAGAGTACAAAATATTTATTGCTTTCAAATGTTATATTGCAAAAAACCTTCAAGAAACTATCATTTATTGAGTTTTAGTGTACTATCAAAGATGAATATCCACAATTATCTGTGGATAATTACCAGGAAAACCCCTACCTCCCCGGTTGGTGTGTCTCAGTTGTTTGGAGTGTCATTCCTTGCATGGAAAAGTTGCAGGTTCAATTCCCAGTCAGGGTACATGCCTACAGGAGGCAACCAGTCAATGTTTCTCTCTCACATTGCTATCTCTCTCAATCTCTCTCCTTCTCTCTCTCTTTCTCTCTCTCTCTCTCTGTCTCTCTTCCTTCCTCTCTAAAAGCAATGAAAGTATGTCCTCATGTGAGGGGGGGGGGAAACCCTACGTTTTTCAAGTACATATTTAGATGAGGCCAGATTTTTTTCCCACATATTTCAACCAAAACAACATATCCCAACAGACTGGTTGCAGACACAGATGGGATCCAGTCAGACATTAAAAAGAAAAAGATTTGTAAAAATGTAAAACAGCGCCACTCTTCTCACAAATCTTTTTGTTTTGGAACATATTTTTAATTAAAATATGTTACTTATATTAACATGTAGCATCTCAATTGCTGTTATTATTAAGTAAATTGAAAATAAATATTTTTAAATTTTCATTTTCATTTCTAACATAGGAAATATTATATTAGAAATACAACCCTTACAGCCCTGGTCAGTGTGGCTCAGATGGTTGGAGCATTGTCCTGTACACCAAAAGGCCAGGGCACATATTTAGGTTTTGGGTTCAATCCCAGGCTGGGGCACATATGGGAGGCAACCAATTGATGTTTTTCTCTCACATCAACGTGTCTCTCTCCCCCACACTTCCTCTCTCACTAAAATCAATAAACACATTTTTAAAAAATAAAAAAGAAGACAACCCTTGTAAACAAAGCTCATTGGAGTTCTCAAAATTATTATAAGTGTAAAGGACTCCTGAAACAAAAACATTTGAGAATCCCTCTATAGCTCGCTGCTCCCCATCACCACTGTGTTGTCTCCTTGGGCCCGGGGCCCTGGTGTTCCTTCTGTATCCTAACTCATAACACCAGCCCGGAACTCCCCTGACCCTGTCTAGGGATGCCATTTCAGGGTGGCTTGTGAGGGTTCCAGCTTGCTATGTGCTGTGCCCTCTGTCCGCACCACCTACTGCAGTCCACACACACACACACACACACACTCTCACACACACAAAGGACAATTGCTCCTATAAACAATAAAGACCCAAGTCTTCTTCAGGGTAGCTTTTGGAAAAATCAACCTCTCGGGCCTTATTTTCTTCCACAATAATACACAGATGTCCATAGTCAAAAACCATTCTGATGGGCTGCTGTGAGAATTAAATGAGACGATGGGTATGTACTAGATATGCTGCATCCGAAGACCAACTAGCTACCTTTCCACTTCTTTCTCTGTGTCCCTGGAGGCTTCCAGTTGAGTATGGCCAATGGGAGTTTCTGGTAGGAGATTCCAGAAGACAGGAGGAGAAAGAGGTTGGAGGGCTCGTCACTCCCCTACATGTACACCCATGTACACACACACGTGCACACCCAGAGTTCGGCTGTACTCCTATTAGATAGCCTCTCACACAAAACATCTCCTCCTCCCTTGGTCCTTCAGGCCTCAGGATGGTGCTTTTCTGGTGTCAGGCTACCTGAACACCCCTTGTTGGTTTCCTTTAACAACCCACAGCTTGGCTAATAGCTCCTCCCTTCAGTTCTCCTCAGTTACATTGTCTGGGTGTGCCATGTATCCTACCAGGACCTTGACTGATTGACATAGGGTGTGAAACACCGTAATCTTAGGTGAGTCTGTAGCAAAGAAAGCTCCTTGGCTTTCTGATCTAAAGTCTTCTGTGACCACTGGACATCCCCAGACCCTAATCCTCCTTCCTAAGGAGCAGGAGGAAACAGGGATTTTTTTAATATATTTTTTTTAATTTTTAATTTTTAAATTACAGTTTACTTTTAACATTATTTTGTATTAGTTTTGGGTGTACACCATAGTGATTAGACAACCATATGCTTTACATAGTGCCCCCCAATATCTCCAGTACCCACCTGGCACCATACACAGTTCTCACAATATTATTGACCACGTCCCCTCTGCTGTGCTTTACGTCCCCATGACTATGCTGTAACTACCAATTTGTACTCAATCCTTTCAACTTTTCCTCCCAGTTCCTCAGACTCCTCCCTTCTGGCAACTACCAGTCTACCCTCTGTGTTTATGAGCCTGTTTCAATTTTGTTTGTTCATTTGTTTTGTTTTTTTAAAATTCTACTTATAAGTGAAATCATATGGTGTTTGTCTTTCTCTGACTGACTTACTTCACCGAACATAATACCCTCTAGGTCCGTCCATGCTGTTGCAAATGATGAGGTTTCATTCTTTTTATGGCTGAATAGTATTCATTATACACATGTACCACAGCTTTTTTATTCATTCGTCTATTAATGGGCACTTGGGTTGCTTCCATATTCCACTCAATGCAGTTTATTCTCAACACCCCTTATGTCCAAGGCATTGCACCAGAGCTTGCAAAGAAGCTCAAGAAAAGAAACAAACACGCTGCATTCTTCCATCTTTATGCCTTTGCTCCTAATGTTGCCCACCCCTGGAGTGCTCTTCTCTTTCCATCATTCAAAACCCTCACATGTTACCTTCTTGAGAAAACTTCCCACCTCCTCAACCATAAATAATGTTTTTCTTCCCCAAATACCTCTTTTAAAGCACTTATCTCTCGTTAACTTATATTATTCAATTTGATTCAATACACATTTTATCCATTGTTTATTTCCTGCTAAGCCCTACCTAAGCCAAATATTGAGCAGTATGAGGAAAACCATTAGACAGTATGTGCCCTGGGGGAACCCATGCTCCATCTGGGGAGATGGAGACATAAATTCTTAGGATGAAAGGGAAAGAGGTTTAACAGAGGTTTGTACAAAATCCTGTAGAGTCTGTTCAAGGAAAACATCTCGATGGATATGGGGAGATCAAGGACATTAGAGAGATGACAATACCCCCTTCAGGGCAGGGAACTCAGGCAGCCAACAGGGCACAGAGAATAAGAGCAGCCATTGCAGAGGGTGTTTGCTGTATCAATGAGCCTGAGGTCATGCCCTTGGCTCCCTGCTGTGTCTGCTGAAGGCCTGCAGGCATGACATAGGACCTCCCTGTGCTCCGGTGAGGAAACTCAGAGCTAGCTGCCTGCAGGGCTTGTGAAGCAGCAGAGGATTGAGGACTGATGAAAAAGCAGGTGTTTCCCAGCCAGACTCACAGAACTGGACCATGGCTCCAATGTAGGAGCCAGCAGGATGCTCCAAGCAGCCAAGAAGGACCTCAGGGATCGCTGAGCCAGGCACCAGCCCACATCAGCTCTTCTGCAGGAGAGGTAGGCAACTTGAAATTATGTTGTGTAGACCCAAGACATCCTTCACCCCGTAGCAGCACAGCATCTTGTAAACCCACAATGAAGGAGACCAGGGAGAGAGAGGAGACATCTTCAATACTGAGCATTTACTCCAAAAGAAGGAATCACTAGTTCTAGGCAAGATAAAACTAGCATAAGCTGCTGACTCCCTCCCCCAAATCAATCTTGAAGAAACTACAGCACAGAAAGTAAGTCATGCATCTGAAAATCTAAACACAAACCTGTGAGAAATCCCCAGGAGTCAGTAGGCTCCCCAAAACTGTGAACAGTTGTATGTGTGAAGGGGAGGGTGGGCAGTTGAATGGGAACAGAGGGGAGAAGCCCCAGTGGGAGATTGGGGTGGCTCTAGCTCTGGTCTTGTGCTACCCTCTCCCACCTTCGTACACATGCATCCACAATGACCATCACCTATCTAGAGCAAGCAGCATCACAGTCCAGATTTCCAAGATTCCAAAGGTATTGCTAGGGAAATCCTAAAACCCTGCTGGAATAAGAGTTAATGGGGCCAGAGTGTGCTTCCAGCTGCCCTTGGGTGTTCAGCCATCCACCCAGCACTCTCCACCTGATCATCAAGGCTGGTGGATATACTAAGGATATGGCCAACTCTCAAATAGAGGTACTTATATCCACATAACAGGATTCCAAAAAAGTGAGAAAAACAGAGGGGATGAAATATTTCAAGAAATAAGAATTAAAGATAGAAGACCTCAAGTTGAAAAGACTTGCCAAGTAGATAAAGAAAAACCCACACTTAGATATATTTTAGTAAAATTTTAAAAGTCAAAGATACGAAAACACTTTTGAAAGCTTCCAGAAAGACAAGCAAGTCATCTAAAATGATAAAGATTCATTTCATCAGATTTCTTTTTATATTTATAGTTTTAAACATATATTTACTGATTTTAGGGAGAGAGGAAGGAAGAGAGAGAGAGACATCGGCCAGTTGCGCCCACACATGGCCGCACCGGGGATGGTACCAGTGACCTTTCCGTGTATGGGACAATGATCCAACCACATGAGCCACACTGGCCAGGCTATCTGATTTCTTAACAGTACATTTGTTGGATATAGGAAAACAGAAATATCTTCAAAATATTAAAGAAAAAGAGCATTGAACCTAAAATTTTATATCCAACCATATTGTCATTTACATATAAGAGTGCTATTAAAATATATTTAAGCAAATCAGACCTCAGAAGATTTATCACATAAAATCTTGTTTTGAAAAATCTTAGAAGAACACTCAGATAAAAAGAGAAATAAATACAGAAAAGTGCTGCAAGAGAAATTCAATGGAAGAATGATCAAATTCCTCAGTAAAGCTTATGGTTGTGTGGAAAGCAAGGATCCAGCAAAAGATAGGAAAAAACATGTTTTCCGTTATGATAGACTACTGTTTATTTTCTGGATTTTTATATAAATAGTATTATACAGTGTGTACTATTTTTTCTGCCTGGCTTCTTTTACAATTTATTATGATTTGAGATTTATCTATGTTATATATTGAAGTTCGTTTCATCTTATTGTTTTTATTCCTAAGATTGGAATTGCTCTCCTGTTAGGTTCATATAAGTTTATAATTATTGTCTTCCTGATGAATTGTCCCTCTTTTCTCTAGCGACATTATTTATGTTGAAGTTTATTTTAATTGATGTTAAAATAGCGATTCTAGCTTTCTTGTGCTTATTATTTGCATGGTATCCACTTACTTTAAACCTGTATGTGCCTTTATATTTAAAGTGCATTGCTTAAAGGCAGCACATGGTGGACACTTGCTTTTTAACCCACTCCGCCATTCTCTGCCTTTGAATTGAAGGGTTTAAACCATTAGCATTTAATGTAATTATTGATATTGTTGTACTTAGTTCTGTCATTTTACTATTTGTTTTCTAATTTCCCCCTCTTTTTGTTGTACCTCTATCCCCCTTTCCAACCTTCTTTGGAATTATTTAAAATTAATTACTTATTATTTAAATAATATCTATTTAAAAAATTATTAAAACAATCCCTTCTTTAAGAGCACTTAAATAATTTTTAGTGTCCAATTATCAGTGACATTTTGGCTAAACCTCCTTGTATTATTTTGTAGTGTTTGCTCTAGAGATTACAATATAGATGCTTTCACAGTGAAGTAAAATATAGAAGCTCTGTAGCCATATAAACTCTTTGATTATTCTCCTCAGCTGACCTCTGCTATCATTGTCATTTGAAGTATATCTTTATACATGATAAATGTTACCAGATAATGTTATAATTTTTGCTCTCAATGGCCATATGTGTTTTAGACAACTTAGAAGAAAAAAAATGGTCATCTATACTTACCCTTGTATTTACCATTTCTGTTGCTCTTTCTTTATTCATGAAGACCTAACTCTTCTGTTATCATTTTCCTTCAGTCTGATGAATTTTTAAAGTAATTCTTACAGAATAGGTATTCTAGTGACAAATTCTTAGTTTTCCTTTGTCTAGGAATGGCCTAATTTGGGCTTCATGCCTGAAGGATATTTTTGCTGGATATAGAATCCTGGGCTGACAGTTCTTTCCTTTTGGCACTTTGAAGACACTGTCCTACTGTCTTCGGAACGTCCAGATTTCAAGAAAACTCCAGTCATTAGAACTATTTTCCCTTGTATATGTAGTTGGTTTTTTTCCTCCACATGCTTTCAAAGCTTTTTCTTTGCTTTAACTTTCACTATTTTTGTTATGATGAGTCTAGGGGTGCTTTTCTTGGAACCCCTGTTTGGGATTCATTAAGCTTCTTGACTCTTGAATCTGCCAACGTGGAATAAAATAAAAATTCAATAAGCTATTAATAGAAGCACGGAGCAGACACAGTGAGGGCCCAGAAAAGGAGTAGTCACTTCTACCAGGTTGGGGGAGGGAAGGAGATGCCAGGAACGGACTTCAGCAGGTACACAGAGTGTGGGAGAGGCAGTGCAGGCACCGGGGCTGGTGTGAGCAAAGGCGTGCGACGTGACATCCAGCCCCCAGCTCTTCAGTCCCCAGTGCCTTTTCACTTCACATCAGCTTTTCTACAAAACCAGCTGTCCTTGTTTTGTGAAGTCAGTAATGACACCTTCAGGAAAGACATGTTTTCTCACTCTGTATTGTCTTCTTAAGGGCAGGAATAGCATTTGCATCTTTCCCTGTATCTTATGAGGAAGTCTAGCACAGGGCTTTTCAAATTAAAAAGAAAACTCCTTGCTCTTAACAGTATGCGGGGGACTTATTCTGGCTTGTCACTTTATAAGGATACAAGAGCAGAATGAAGAAACTCAGTATTCCTTATTAAAAAGGCACAAAAAGTGCCTCTTTAGACAGTAGCAAGTTAATGATTTGGAGCAGTTTGAGAGTCTTACAAACAAAATAAGTTTAAAAAATCATTTTAATAATCCAAACTTGTATGTATTAAAACTAACCCTTCAAACCTCAGATGGTCATCTAGCATTAATTACTACCGTTAAGTGGCTAAAATTAAGTGCTTTGCTGGTTTCTTTAGATAATTTACATATCATTACTTTACTGTCCATGTTGCAATGATTTTTTATTAAAATTAGTAAATTAAAATGGAATGGTATTACCTTCAAGCTTTCAAGACCCTAGGGTCAGAGTCACTATTTTTTCTCTTTTAAAATTATACTTGTCAATTTAGAAAAACATACGTGTAGAACTTAATCATTTATTTTAAAAAGGAAATCATAAAAACCAAAATGAGTATTTACAGTTTCAATGGGACTGTATCAAATCAGTAATCAATGTTTTAAAAATAGAGGGCTAGCAGAAAACAAGGAAAGAAGCAGATAAAAGTCAGCCAGAATAGAAAAGAGAAGGAAAACAACAACAAAAAAAGGAAAACGGAGGAAATGACACTGTTTAACTTTGTGAACCCAGCACCTTCCAAGTGTGTTTAACTGTGACACCCAAAGAACAGCTCAAGAACCATCTGCACCCCTGGGACTCAGTCTGGGAAACCCTGGTTACAGCCACCCTCAAATTCCAGCCAGGAGCAGAACGTGTCGTTTGTGCAAAGAACTTGGAGTCCAAAGGCAAAGACTGGAACACCTTTCTGGAGCATGTCTGTGTCCACCATGGGGCAGTGGCCCTGGATGACTACAGTTGGCACTCCGTCCCACCATCCAGCTCTTTGGAGAAGCCTGGCCAAGCTAGTGTACAGTCTATGTGTGGGTGTGGAGTGCTTGTGAAGCCTAATAGACCTGGGAGCGGTTTCTGTGATTCATTCAGACTCAGGGGTCCAATGCACCGTTACGCTACACTCTGGGGAGAGCAGTGTGGGAACACAGGTTCCCAGGTTCTAAGAGATGCCCGCCCATCCTCTGCCAACCAGAGAAGGCAGACATTCCAAGCTCTTGCCTTAGACTCCTCTACTTCTTCATTCCATTTCCCATCTTCCCTTTCTGCTGGCCTCTTGGTGTTTTCTGGTTGTCTTCTCTGCCTAACTCCCCAGCCTCATTTTTATGTCCTCCCTCTTTCATTCGAGGTCCTACTGGCCAAAGGGGTCCTTCCGGTCAAATTGAGATCTGCCAGGATTTCCTCTGGACCTGGTCTCCCACTCTAGGTAAATCTACCCACCCCACCCCTGGCACATTCCCTCTATCCCCACCCCAAGCCATTCTAGACACAGTGACAGAAGGGGCCTGCCCTAAATTCCTCAGATGGAAGGGGGGTAGGGCGGGGAGTGGTTTGTTGTCCATTATGTCTGAGTTGGGAGGGGGACGGCTGTTTCCGGAGTGGAGTCTCCTCAGAAACGCTCCCTCCACCCCCATGCCTCCTCCAAAGACAGAGGGATTCGGCCAGTGTGACATTCCCTGACAGCTCTAACAGGCCTCATGGAGACAATTAATGAATGCCTCACAGCTGCCTCTACCAAGGAAGGTGCTGCAAGAGGAGGAAAGGAAGGGAGAGTGGGTAAATTTGCAAAACATTTTAAGGCAATAGTAGCGAATAGGGAGGAAAGTGAATCAAAATCTTATTGTACAAATTTCTCTTGGAATCCCCCGAAGGTCTAGTTAGTCAGCAGACACCCGAGGCAAACTTAGGGAATCACCAGAGGCTGGCTAATAGATGCCTCAGTTGTCAGAGCTTCTGGAAAGAAGAAAGCCAGCGGCAGAGCCTAGGTGCCCGGCTTGAATGCTGCGATGGTGGACCTTGCCTTGTGGACGGTGATGGAGCTGTCTGAGGTTGCAGGTGCCCAACTTCTAGGGCCAGGGAGAGGAAGGAACTGCCCTGGGAAGTGCTTTCTGATAAGAACGCAGACAGACAGACAGAAAGATAGACACCCCCATGTCTCAGACACCTCCATGTCTGCCTAGGCAGACAGATGGGCCTTTCCTCCTGGCTTTATAGATTAATGCATCCTTCTTATCAATTATGGAGACAAGAAAGTGTAATTTTCTCCCCATGTTTATACTGTTCAGGATTAATCTGCCTATAAATGGATAATCTGTCAGCTTTCTGAGACACTGAGTGGGGAGGGGATGGAGCAGGAAATGGGGAAGAGATTTAGTAGTGGGTAATGCCATCTGCTTTATTAGGTTGTTTTATAAACCTGACATTCAATTTCTTCAGGAGGACTTGGTGACAGATTATTCCGTAAATTCCCAAATAATTACAATAACCAGAGAAAGGGGGAAAAAGGAGAGAGAGAGAGAGAGGTGGATTTGGAGAGGGACAGTTGCCACACTGTTGTGACTAATGGATGCAGGGGACACCACTCATCCTCAGCACCCTCTGAGGGAGGCTGGAGAAAGGCCAGGCCTTAGAGGTGAAGGACTGAGGAAAAGGGCCAGAGGGCCCTTCAGCTCCGGGTCTCATCCATTATCCCCCTTTTTCAAACCTTCAGACTCTGTGCTCTCCCCAACAAGATGGCAAATTCATGTGAATGGAGATTGTATTGTATTGTGTTATGTTTTGTTATGTTATGTTATGTTATGTTATGTTATGTTATGTATGTTATTGTATTCTTTCTCCTGTCACCTGGGTCTGAATCCTGTGCTCTCCTTACTAGCTATGCGAACTTGGATAAGTTACTTAGATTCTCTAGGCCTCAGTCTCGTCCACTGTAAGATCTGGACAGTGGAACCAAGTTAGTTAGTGTTTTGAAAGCACATCCCTGAAAGCACTTAAAATAGTGCTCGGTGCATACTAAGTGCAATATAAACTGTTTGCTGTATTTTTATAATCTTTTTTTTAAGCCCACAGTACTGAGCCTGGAGCTAACAATGCTCTCGATAGGTACCTGATGGTTGAGTCTGAAGAATCAGAATGGTAGAAACAGACTCTAGGAGCTGATAGGCCCCTTAGCGATCACAGGGATCACCCCTTCCATCTATCCCCTGCTTGAATACTGCCAGGGACAAGGAGCTCCCTACTTACCACTTGGGCAGCTCACTCCAACGTCAGACTGTTCCAAGGAGTCCTCATGTAAAGCCAAAACCAGCATTCCTCCCACAGAGACTCCCAACGGATTAAAGCTGCTGGGTTTGCGAAGAGCAGCAGCGGGGAGCCCCTCTCGCAAAGCATAGTCTTGATGATGAACTCTGAGAGCTCGTTTTTCAGCAGAATGCTATTCAATTACCTCATGCATGTTTATCATTTAAGTTTCCAAATGCTGCTTTCCGTGACTTCTGTACTCTCATTTGCTGCTTGTTCTGGGGTGGCAGTGGGTGGGAAGAGGAGGGCCACACCGTGTATATCTTCAGGTTCCCCCTACTTGATGCCTGTCCTTGTGTTCTGGGTACATGCATGTTGTCATGGGGACCCATGCAGGGAGAAAGGAGGCATGGGAATGCATTCCTTCTTGCCTGCTCTATCTGGCCATCTCTGCCTTTGTTTTCCAAGGACAGTTCTCTGCTACCTCAGTTGGTTACAAAGATAGTGAGCTCAGCTCAGGGAGTGAAGTAACTCTTCTGTGGTTTCCAGCAAACCTCTGCACCATGGGTGACAGCTGAATAGCACATCCCCTTACATCTCTCAGAGCATTCTCAACCATTGGCCTTCATGTTATCCATGTGTGAATATTCCATACACCAGGAAAATTACTCCTCAGGGTTTGGACTGTATAGTGGGCTACCTTTCTGAAAGGAATATTCCTATTTCTGGTAAAAGAACCTTCTTTTCTGTGGGAAATCCACTCCAAGTAGTTTGGGTGGGGATGTTACTATCCTTCTCCAGGGGAATGCAGAAGACACTAACCTGGCCAATCAGAATACCTGTGTTCTTGGCCACAGTAATTGGATCAGGGATGGTCATGTGACCTCAAAGCCAGCAAATCAGATCCTTCTATAGGACTTTTCTGTCAAAGTTACTGGGGAAGAAATGTTATTCCTCCTGGAGTTGCTAATCTGGTAAAATGTCAGCCTTAGGCTACTGGAAATCAATGAGCTCACCATGAGGAGAGCACCAGCCCATGATATGAAGGGACAAAGCCCTGAAGACATCATGGAAGTCCTAAACCCAGACCTGACTGAAGCAGTCATAGCTTCCAGACTTTTCAGTTACATTGAGTTAAAATATTCCCTTTTTGCCTGGTAGTATGAGTTGTGTTACTCTCATACAAAACCTCATTAGGGAACTGCTGGCCAAGATGGATGTGTAGGTAGATACACTGCGCCTCCTCCCACAACCAAAAGAAGGACAACAAATTTAAAAACAAAAAACAACCAGAACTGCCAGAAAATCAAATTGTATGGAAGCCTGACAACCAAGAAGATAAAGAAAAAACATTCATCCAGACCAGTAGGAGGGGTGGAGACAGGCAGCCAGGGCAGACAGGACTTGTGGCAAGGTAGCAGTTCTTGGACTGGGGAAGGTAGCAGCTGGCAGACTAGGTGGCCCCACATTTGAGTGCCAATAAACCAGAAGGAACTGGGGAGCCAGACAGATGCACAACTCAGGGTTCCAGCGCAGGGAAGTAAAGCCTCAAAACTTCTGACTGAAAAAACCTGTGGGGGTTGCGGTGGTGGGAGAAACTCCCAGCCTCACAGGAGAGTTTGTTGGAGAGACCCACAGGGTCCCACAATGTACACAAATCCACCCACCCGGGAATCAGCACCAGAAGAGCCCAATTTGCTTGTGGGTGGCAGAGGAAGTAACTGAAAGCTTGCTGAGAGCCAAGCAAGTGGCATTGTTCCCTCTTGGGCCCCTCCCCCACACACAGTGCCAAAATGTAGCGCAATGGTTTGCCCCACCCTGGCCAATACCTAATGCTCTGCCCCTTATTACATAACAGGCGTGCTGAGATAAAAAAAAAAAAATTATGGCCCAAATAAAAGAACACCTCAGAACTCCAGAAGAAACACTAAGCAACGAAGAGATAGCCAACCTATCAGATGCAAAGTTCAAAACACAGGTAATCAGGATGCTCATAGAAATGGTTGAGTATGGTCACAAAAATAGAGAAAAGAGTGAAGGCTATGTAAAGTGAATTGAAGGAAAATGTACAGGGAATGAACAGTGACAGGAAGGAAACCAGGACCCAAATCAACCATTTGGACTAGAAGGAAGAAATAAACATTCAACCAGAATAGAATGAAGAAACAAGAATTCAAAAATATGAGGAGAGGCTTAGGAACCTCCGGGACAACTTTAAACATTCCAACATCTGAATCATAGGGGTAGGAGGAGAAGAGGAAGAGCAAGAAACTGAAAACTTATTTGAAAAAATAATGAAGGAGAAATTCCCCAATCTAACAAAGGAAATAGACTTCCAGGAAGTCCAGGAAGCTCAGAGAGTCCCAAAGAATTTGGACCCAAGGAAGCACACACCAAGGCACATCATAATTACATTACCCAAGATTAAAGAGAAGGAGAGAATCTTAAAAGCAGCAAGAGAAAAGGAGACAATTACTTCTAAAGGAGTTTCCATTAGACTATCAGCTGATTTCTCAAAAGAAACTTTACAGGCAAGAAGGGGCTGGAAAGAAGCATTCCAAGTCATAAAAGGCAAGGACCTACATCCAAGATTACTCTCTCCAGCAAAGCTATCATTTAGAATGGAAGGGCAGACAGTGCTTCCCAGATAAGGTCAAGTTAAAGGATGTCATCATCACCAAGACCTTAGTATATGAAATGTTAAAGGGACTTATCTAAGGAAAAGAAGATGATAAAAAGCTATGAACAGCAAACTGACAAGAAACTCATAACTATCAATAACCAAACCTAAAAAAACAAAAACAAACTAAGCAAGCCACTAGAATAGGAACAGAATCACAGAAATGGAGAACACATGGAGGGTTATCAGCAAGGAGGGGGAGAAGGGAGGATGGGGGACAAGTTACAGGGAATAAGAAGCATAAATGGTAGGTACAAAATAGACAGGGGAAGGGTAAGAATAGTATAAGAAATGGAGAATCCCAAGAACTTATATGCGTGACCCATGGATATGAACAAAAGGTGGGAATGCGGGTGGAAGGGAGGGTTGGGGTGGAGGGGAATAAAAGAGGGAAAATGGGACAACTGTAATAGCATGATCAATAAATATATTTTAAAAACCTCATTAACATAAGCTATAATTAATGCCTGCTCCTCATCTTCAAAAGTTACCCCACAAACTCAAGGTGCTTGTCAAGGGAGGATTGGGAGCTGAGTGACCTACGCCTCAACAGGATGCTCCTCTTCTATTAAAGCCCCCCTCCCCATGATTATTCGTGTATGTGCTGACGCATTTTTCCTTGCTGGTATTGTAAATGGTCTTCTTCTACCCTCTTTCTAATGATTCTTGTCTTCATCAGTAATCACACACACCCTGAAGACAGAAACAGCAAACACTTCCGTATCTTCTTTGGTTCCATCAATTTCTGGGCCAAAGTTCTCAAGTGTCTGATATGGAATCTGGTGGTTTAAGGGAATCTGCATGTTTGTGTGTGTTGTAATTGTGTTCTTGGGAGTTATGTAAGAATGAAGGGGGGAGGGATTGCCCCCCCCCAAAAAAAAAACTTGTATGCTACAGATTAAGGGGATAGAGAGAGAGAGAAAGGGAAAGATACCAAAGATCTGAGCAATAGGACTCCTTGAGTTTACAGACTGAGAGGTTCTACTCAGTACTTAAGCTGGATTTGGTTATCATCTATTCAGACTCCACCTTCTACCAAAAGAAGACCTAGGGAATTTACGTGGTTGCTAAGATACAGACAAGAATGGCATGAATATGGCTTTTACTTTCTTAATTGTGTGTCCTGCTCTTGCACCCAGCCCACTTGGGGGCCACAAGAGCAGACTCTTTCTCTTAAAGGCCCCACAAGCCCACCCAGCTGTGGTCCCTACCAACCAACCTGCCCCAAATCTTGACTGGGCTGACTAGCCAAGGGCTTTCTCTGCTGAAGCCCCTCTGTAAAGACCAGAGGAGGTGGCTGTGTCTCCAAATACACAGACACCAATGCTAGGCTGCAAGGATCACTAAAACTCAGGGAAACATGGCGTCACCCCAGGGACACAATAAAGCTGCAGCAACTGACCCTAAAGAAATGGACATCTACCAACTGCCCGACAAAGAATTCAAAATAATTTGTCTTAAAAGATGAAAAGGCAAGCCTCAGACAGGTTAATACTCACAACTTATCATCTGATACAAGACTCACATCCAGAATATGTAAAGAACTCTTACACCTCAATAATAAAAGTAAACAATCAATTTTAAAATTGATAAGACAATTCACAAAGAAGATATAGAAATGTCCAATAAGCACACTCAAAGATGGCCAGCATCTTTAGCTATCAGGAAAATACAAATTAAAACCACCATGAGGCACCACTTCCTACCCAACAGAACAGCTAAAATATTAAAAATAGATGACACCAAGTACTAGAACTCTCATATGCTTTTTAGTGGGAGTGTAAAATAATGCAACCATTTTGGAAAAAAGTTGTCAGTGTCTTGAAAAGTTAAACATAACCCTAGCCATTCAACTAGCAGGTATTTCCCCATGAGAAATAAAAACACACGTCTACACAAGACTGATACACAAATGATCACAGCAACCTTATTTGTAATCGCTCCAAACTCTGAACAACCTAAATGTCTACCAACAGGTGACTGGATGAACAAATTGCAGTGCATCCACACAATGGAACCATACTCAGCAATGAAGGAGAGTGAACTATTGGCATGCACAACTGCATGCATCGGTCTCCAAGACACATGGTGAGTAAATGGAGTCGGACGTGTAAAAATATTATGTAGCATATATTTCCATGCATATGAAGTTAGAGAATAGGCAAAATTAACCTACAGTGCTAACAATGGGATCAAAGATTGCCTGGGGCAGAGATGGGAATTGACTGTAAAGGAGCATAGGGGCAAGCGTGACAGAAATGGTCATTTCATAATCAGAGTAGTGATCGTGTGACTAGATATATTTGTTACGTCACATCAAATTGGGCACTTCAGGTGTATGCATGTGATGGTAGGTAAAGTATTCCTCCATGAATGAAATATTTGTCAGTCAAACAAAGAGTCATGGAGGAGGGTGACGAAGGCTCTGAGCCTGAGTTGCCCCCTCTCTGCTCTCATTTCTTCAAGCAGTGCAGTGCAGGTCCAGCAGACCCAGGTGGAAGGGAGCCTCTGTGTCACAGGTCTAGCCTTGGACCTCACAGCCCGGGACCCACGAAGCAGGGGACAGGCAGTCCAGGTATTACTTGGGACACAGTCCTGAATGGAACCCCAAGAGAAGAGTCATCTCCCAGGGACCTCAGACAAAAGCAGAATCGCACCAAGCTCCAAGTTCTCTGCTCCCCACTGACTTGGGCAAGTTATTCAACTTTCCTGTGCCTCCGTTACCTCATCTGTGAATGTGAACAACTCCCTGGGTTGTTGTTAAGATTCAATGAACTAAGCTTAGCATTGAGAATTGCTAAGTACACAGTCGGAGTTGGCTGAGTGGGGCTGGTGGGGTGGCCTAAGGCCGCTGGGCTGAGTGCAGGAGGGAGCAGAGGAGCATGGGAAGTCCGCCTGCCCTGAGTGTCTCTTGCTGCCTGTGCCAGAGGTCCTGTGCATCCTGGGTATGGGCATTTCCCAGGGCTGTAGGAACAAAATACCACGGACTGGGTGGCTTAAAACAAGAGAAATTTATTTTCTCATAGTTGGGGAAGTAGAAGTCCGGAATCAAGGTGTTGCAGGGCCACGCTCCCTCCGAAGCCTCTATACTTCCTTGCCTCTTCCAGCTTCTGGGAGCCTCAGGTGTTCCGTGGCTTACGGCAGAATCACTCCCATCTCTGCCTCCACCTTCACGTGGCTGTCGTCGCTCTGTGGATCTGCTGTGTCCAAAGGCTCCTTTTCATATCAACGCACCTGTCACATTGGACCAGGGCCCGCCTGCTCCAGTATGACCTCGTTTTAACCTGCTTACAGCTGCAAAGGGCCCGTTTCCAAATTAAGTCACACTCACAGGTGCCAAGGTTGAGGCTTGAGCACATCTTTTTGGGGGATGCAGTGCAACCCATAACACTGGGTCTCTGTCCTGCACTGAATGTATCTGTGAGGATGTTCAGTGTCCACGTGTGCCCAGGTATGCCATCACACAGGTCTGTGTGGTGCCTGTGTGGAGCTGCACTTGTGTGTAAACCCATGTGCACACTCTGTCCGGATGGACTACCCACTGAGTTCCCTATGCAAGTTTTGCATTTATGTAAAACGTGAGAGTTACTGACTTAGTAAGAGTCTGATTTTCTCCCCACTCTGTTCTGAGATTCCTCACCTGCCTGCAGGCCCTCGTACTCACAAAATAACCAAGGTTTTCAGTGACTCTCCACTAGCAAAAAGGATGATTTGCAGACTGGCATGTTTCTTCCTCTAATGATACACTTACCTCCACCATTAGCTCACTGTGGAGGGAAAATACAAGGCCCAAAAGGAGGGCTGACTCAGCACATGCCCCCCCCCACCCCCCCCCCCCCCCCCCCCCACACACACACACGCTCACACACTCACAAGGCAGCTGTGGTCAGGGTGTGGTTCTTAAAGGCATTAAGGACCCTGGGGATCTTCTTCGCTGACACATCTGCAAGCCTGCCCAGAGCTCCTCATACCACCAGGGGTTTCTGCTCCAGAACTACATATGTACTTAAAGGCACAGACATTAGCATCTCAAAATATTCTTGTAAGATGAAAATCTTTTCATGATAATTCATCCAAAAAAAAAAAACTACTCTAAAACTGCTGCTGGCTTCTCTGGTGGCAAGTGGGGGCGGGCCTCGCCGTAAGTGATCAGGGAGCCTAAGCAATAGATCCTCTCTGCCTCTTTTTAGAGAAGCACAGCTTATGAAAGCGGGAAGAAAGTTCTAGACTATTTCATCTTCCTTGCTTTACACAAAAGGAGACTGAGGCCTCAGGTCAGGATCCCTGTGTCCTTTCTCCTAGTGCAGTATCTTCTCCCACTCCAGCTCGATAGCCTTTGGGGATGGGGCGGAGAAGGAGGACGGCGGGAAGGGCCACCCACCCCGGCCCTGGGCCCTGGGCCCTGGGAAGGAATAGAAGGAGCCATGGTCTTGCGTGTGTAAGGCACAGAAATTCCCTCTCCAGCTGAAGGTTCCCCTGCAGCCCAGACTTCCCTCCCAGAAAGTCCACCGCCACCCTGCTGATCTATTTAATCCAGAGACGCTCTTGCCTCTGCGCTTTGATCCTGCAGGCGCCGGCAGTTTTTGTTCTATTATTCACAGCAGGGAGGATGCTGGGCTGTCTCTCCTTATTACAGGCCCTGGCCAGGCTGCCCACTGACTCCCTAAGGCCACTGGACAACGTCCATCAATAAGTCAGCAGCAGCAACTGGATTTGAGATGCTTTGATGGAAGGGATGTGCACCACTTTGGAATTGGAATTTTCTACAAGCCTCCTTTCTGGAAGAGATCAGGAGAGGAAAGCAGTAAGCATAAAAATTATAGACGTACATGTACAGATGATGCTAAGAGGCATGTCTTTTCTGCCCAGTTGAGTGGCAAGCTTATGAAGTCAGATCCTGCTCTTATATGTGAGTATTCTCTGTAGGGCCCAACACACACGGAGGCACCATGGATATTTAGTTAATGACTGAATGTGTGAGTTAGTGTCTCCTTCCAAGCCTCAAACCTTTCCCTCCAAGGACAGAGGAACAGAAGAACAGAGCTTCATAGGGCATCTATCTACATGACACTGAGATAAATGTGTTTGTTTGTTCACCCACAATCTCCCCACATATATAAGCTCTATGCAGCCACTTCATTTTATTCACAGCTGTCCCTAGCACCTAGCATTGCACCTCACACATAGTAGGTCCTCAACAAACATGTGCAACATAGTAATGAACTGGGTGTCAGGAAATCTGAGATCTAATTCCAGCTGGGCCACCAGCTCGCTAAGTGACCTGGCCAGCCACTTCCCCTCTCTGGGTCTCAATTTGCCTCATGTATGACAAGGACTTTGTTCCAGAAGCTCTTCAATGAAGTCACCCAGTCAAACACATTCCTTGAAGAACACAGGACATCGGTGTCACCATACGGAGGCCGCATGTGAGCCATCAGGAGCCATGTTCTGACACCTGCTTCCACAGGAAATCCTTACCGTGATCTCCACCATGAAGTGTTTCCATAACCTATACAGTACAGGTGTGGTGGGCTTAAGGCTTGCTACATAACCCCACCACACCTGCACTGTATAGGGAGAAGGTTTAGAGGCCAGAAGAGAAAAATATTCTCAAATGGAAGGCATGACTTCTGCAAAAGTGGGGAGATATTTGTCACTTCAAGACTGAAGTCTTGAAGTTGCTCTCTTCCCACAAAAAACTCAGGCACTAAAAGGCCCTCTGGTTGCACCGGATGACGGCCATCGATGGAGTCCGGAGCTGGGAAGAGCATGAAACAGAGGGTCCGCCCTACAGAAGCCATTCCCCAGCAGCAGCCCTAGAAATGCCAGTGGAATTACGCAGGGGCAGAGGCCAGTGACGACTTTCATGACTCATCTTTAGATCTCAGAGGAGAGAAAACATTCCGAAGTGACTTCTTAAGATAAGAACAGGGTACCACCCAAGAAGAACCAGGGCAACTAAGAACCAGGACTTAGGGCAGAACTTAGCACACCCAGCTGATGAGGATGAATTTAAAAGAAACTGTTTGTGCTGTGGTTCCTTAATCTTCCTAAGGCACATAATTTGCATTCCACAGTAGGGTTCACTCCTCTTTGCTAAATCTTCCATCACTGAGGTTGCCCTTCAGATATTATTATGACTGGGTGGGTCCCCCGTTACCCTTCCACCCTCACCCATGCCTTGCATAGAGCTCTCCTTTCTGAAAGTAGTGCTAGTCCACATATACTATGCCTTTGTGGGATGGGCTCAGGGTAGGTGATACCCCTTGTTTAGAGACCCTGATGGTGGAATTTGTGGGCAGTACCGGGTCAGCTCTTACTGCTAAGTTTCCACTCCCCTGTCGCCTCCTCCCCCTACCCTGAGCAGCTAAGCCATTTGGCTTGCACTAAGTCCCTTGCTCAAGGTCAGGGAACAGCCAAGGCCAGGAGGAGGGGGCGGTGGTTCCCAGAACTGCTATCACCTGACATTTACTTGAACAGTCTGTTGACTCCCAAACAATACAATACATGCCGATGTTCAGGGTACCTTCCGTCCAGTTTTCCAGTAATCCATTTCCATCAAACAAACACGCAGGGTTCCCCTGGCCCTGTGCGGACCTGGAAAAACACAGCGCTTGGCTAGGCTCCCAGGGTTAGGTTTGCCAGTCCCCTCGCGGTCAGCGCCGGAGGGCAGCTGGGTGGACGCAGACGCGCCGTGGCGCTCAACTTCCACGAGAGGGCAGCAGCGGGCCGCAGAACCCCCGACCGCGCCCGGCTCCCCCGCCTCCCCGCCCCGGCAGACACCGCCTGCGCCTGCGCAGATCCGGCAGCCCCGGGCCGGGAGCCCAGCCCGCTCTTCCGGCGGCGTGGACGGCGGGGGTTGCAGTGGGCCTCCTGCCCGGAGCGGCGGTGCTGCTGTCCCCGGAGGGAACAATGGGCGGATTTCAGTCGTCCGGGCCGGGCGGTCTTCCTCTGAGGCCCCAAAGACGCGATAAGAACCCTGAGCTGCGGTTGTGACCGGAGTTTTGGGAAGGATTCCCGGCCGGCTGGGAGGCAACGGAGCGGCCGGGCTGCCCTCGCCTTGAATCCCTGGGGGATTCCTGAGCGCCAGAGCCCCTCCTCTGGGCCGCCCTTTGTCCTTCGGGCGCCTCTTTGAGCAAGGTCGCCTTGACCTTTCAGAAGTCGAACTGACTGGGGCATGGGGACCCCTGACAAGATCCAGTTTACATTGAGCCCCGCTAACAGGCTGAGGTCTATGGGCTCCCGCGGCTCAAACGGGGTCAAGGTCAGAACAGGCAACCACTTCAGGGATCAGTTAGGCACTGGTGAGAAAACAGGGAAAGTACATGGACCAGGGTCACGGATTTGCCAGCAGGAGCACATCAGACCTTGTCAGTGGCAACTCCGGACCCTTTAATGGCTTTCTTCCCTAGATCGGGGGAGAAAGTCAGAACTCTTGAAACAGGCTGGGACCTGCCAGCATTTTATCTGCCCCCGCTCACTGCCCAACATGCCCATCTCTCTGCTCTGGCTCTTCTCTATCTCCTGGCTTTGTATGTTTGGCTCCACGATCCCAGACAGCTCCAGCCCCAACCTCTGCCGGTAACTCTTGCTGACTTAAGTCTTGGCTTACACATTATTTCCCCTGGAAAACTTGGCCAGGCCTTCCCTGTGCCCCTGCCTAAACCTCTACCCAACCGGGTGTTCCAGGTACCCAGGCAGAACCTATCTGCCTGTTGACCCCGCTGGTCACCTGCTCCTCCCCAGGTCCCCTCCCCTCCCCAGACTATGAAAGACCACACTAGGTCCTGGTTAATATTACGTCCCCAGTATCTAAACCAATCCTGGGCCCACATAGACACTCCACACATATGTGATGAATGAATGAATGAGTCAAAGCCAGCCCATCTAGGCTCTAATTTCTGGGCCTTTGTACTTTCCACCATATTGCCCGCTGGCCCTTTGTAAGCAGAGTTGTGGCATAGAAGAGCCTAAGCTATGCAGCAGAAGTGGGGAAACCAAGTCTCAGAATGAGAGCCAGTTCGTAGAGAAGACGATGTGCCTTGTTTCTGCAGCAGGAATGTTCTCCCTGGGTCTGCAATCTGAGTGATACTTTCTAACTTTGCTTATTCTAATTATTCTACTGAGAGAAAAAAACGGATTTCAAACTGCATTCCTAGAATTTACCAGAAGTGTTTGAGGGGCTCCGTGTGCCTACTTCCATCAGAGCAGCGCTGTTTTTATTTTTTATTTAGGTTATTTCTTGGGAAAAAAAAAGGGGCCAACTTTCTATTAATGCTTTAAGAATGTTTTGAAGTCTGCAGTGCCAAAGGATTGTAGAGCAGAGCAGTGGAAGAGCTGCGAACAATCGTTAACAGCTAATCATTTCAGAGGGCTCCAGCCTCCGTTCCCACTGAGGCACATCTCACGACCTGCCAACGTTCTGCGCCTTTCTCCCTCCTTTTGTGCGGAGTCTGTTGTTGCCCATCGTCTCCTCTTCCCCACAGCGGGAGTCTGATGTTTAATGAATACGGTAAAAAAAATGAGAGGTATTTTGTCACATTTACAGGAAAAGCTGCTATGTGACTTCTTAATTGAAGGAGGGGGGGGGAGTTTTGTGTTTCTCTGTTAAAAACACTTTTGGATTGGGGCTCTAGATTGTTTTTCTCCTAAGTGGTCCCCCTCCAAATCTATTCAGGTCCTAGTTCCTGGAACTTGTGAATATGTTACGTTACAGAGCAAGAGGAACTTTACCGGTGTGATTATGTTAAGGATTTTAAAGTAAAGAAATTATCGTGGATGATCCATGCAGGCCCAATGTAATTGGAAAGGTTCTTCCAAGTGGGAGGTAACAGGGTCAGAGTCAGAGAGAGAGATGCGGCAATGGAAGCGGAGACTGGAGCAGTGCAGTATGAGAACGATTCAGCAGAACACTGATGGCTTTGGAAATGGAAGGGGTCATAAGCCAAGGAATGTAGGTATCTTCCTAAACGTAGAAAAGGTAAGGAAACATTCTCCCCTAGAGCCTCCAGAGGGAACACAGTTCTGCAGATTTCTTGATTTTAACCCAGGGAGACACACTGGGGACTCCGGGCTTTCGGAACTGTAACCCCTCTGGTCACCTGCTCCACCCCAGTGATAAATTTGTGTTATGCTAAGATGATAAATTTGTGTTATGCTAAGGTACTAAGTTTGTGGTATTCCCAAGTGGTATGTGCAGACGTAAAAGTTGAACTGCAAAAGAGACTGATGGGAGAACAAATTGGTTCACTTGAAATAGGGTGTTGGGGCAGAGCTCTCCAGATACCCTGGACCACCAGGAAGACCGATGAGTAGGTCCTAGAGCATATTAATCCTGAATCATCACTGGAGGTGAAAAATGACAAAGCTGATGTGTCCTATGTCGGGCACACCATGAGAATGCAGGGCTCTTTGAAAAAGATAATAATGCTGAGAAGAATAGAAGGCAGAGGGAAAAGAGGAAGACCAAATATGAGATGGCTTGGTTCCACAAAAGAAGCCACAGGCGTGAGTCTGCAGGAACTGAGCAGGGCTGTTTGCAGGATGCTGTGGGTGCCACTCACATGTCTCCTCCGGGCGTCAGAACTGACTCAACAGTACTAACACACTCACACATGTTTGTGGTAATTTGTTACAGCAGTACTAGGAAATGAATACACCACCCCAGGAAAAATAATCCCTGCCGTAGACACACAGTAATGGAAAGGAAGGGATAAGTTGAAGAAGGGAGACAATTTGGCTAAAACTACTAAAAAGAGAAGGAGCTCCTGCAGTAGGAGTAGGAACGTTAGAAGTTACCCAGAT
Source organism: Phyllostomus discolor (assembly GCF_004126475.2). Taxonomy (NCBI): domain Eukaryota; kingdom Metazoa; phylum Chordata; class Mammalia; order Chiroptera; family Phyllostomidae; genus Phyllostomus; species Phyllostomus discolor. The sequence continues at coordinate 7,428,738 of NC_040916.2, read as the reverse complement.
AGATAGATAGATAGATAGATAGATTTATATTCTGTGTTATTCCAAAGAGTATAACTGGCACCACAGGGACAGATTTGTGTAGCACCTTCATGCACTGTGTCTTACGTTTTAACTATTTGTATAGTCTTTTATTTCTCCTGCTAGCCTGAAGGATTCCATGATGGCATTCATCTTCATATTCCCGTCCTTTCCAGGGCTCTGTGTGAGTAACACCACCGTGCATTTCCGGGACATGTCATACTTCCCAAAACCCTTGTATAGCCATTATCCATTCTGAGCCTCACCGCAACTCCTGGGGATTCAGGCACGACCAGTAGTAGTATTACTAACACGTTTCACAAGAGACTAGCACACAAATTTCTCTGACACCCAGGCCTTTCCCTCCATCGTATTGCACTGATTTTCCCTGCAGAGTGAATGTTAGACCACATACGAGGAAGCTGAGGCACTGCCCAGCGTCCCAAGACTGGGCTCTGGGGGTTCAGAGTTACTGTGTGGATGTCCGTGTGCTCCCCTCTGAACACAGGAGAAAATCGTTTTGCCCGACTGGCAGTGGAGGAAAAACTTCACCACAGTGAACCCCATTCTGCCTCTCAAGGCCATCGATCCGCGTGGACTGGAAGAAGCAAAGAGAGTCCCCTCTGGTTCTGGGCTGGGGGGTAGGCCAGGCTGCCTGTCAGTAGTCCCCAGCCTAAGCCCCTTCCTCGGGAACCGCAGCCGTCCCAGGGAAGGGCTGCTGTGCAGGTGGGAAGGAAGGATGCCAGTGCCTCCCACCTTGACTGACCTGAGAGCAAGTCAGAAGAGAAGGGTGTCTATCACTGTTTCTCATTTAAAAAGTTCTTCGGGGTGCATTTTCATTCTCACTTATTCAGGCAGCACAGTCACTGGAGTTAGAGACAGTTGCAGGTCATAGGTCTCCACTTATATGGGGTGTAACCTTGGCCATCACTCAGCCTGGATGAGATCCCACTTCATCTGCAGAATGTGGATAACACCTACCCTGCAAATCGTTGGGAAGATAAAAATAATATACGTAAACTACATGGGAAATACACTCAAATGATAGCTATATTTATAGTCAAGAAAACAGAGAGCTGGAGTGGATTTCCCAGAATTGGACAGCTGGTAAATGGTGGAACCAAGACCCCATCCTCAACCCAAGTCTTGAGTTTCTCATCCAATTGCCCCCACCCAGAACCCGCTGGAAGCTGCGGGGTGCACAACTACACTCTTCTGGAAAGCCGCCCGGCTGGAGCCCTGAGGGGCGCGCCCCGACGCAAAACCTCTGCAGTAGGGACTGGCGGGCGTCTGCGTTCGGCTCCGCCCTCCAGCTGCTGCTCCAACCTCCGCCCGGGCGCAGAGAGGCACTGAGCCGGCGGTCAGGGCGGACCCCTGGCGGCACCAGAGGCAGTGTCGCTGAAGAAGCTCCGTGTGCGCATCCACGTGGGGTGCAGGCTCTTCCAGCTGGGGCGGCTAGGGGCTGGCGGAGGGGAGCTCAGGAAGCCCCGGACGCACGCAAGTCTGCAAAGCTTTCAGCAAAGCCCTCGCTTCGCAAGCGTTAAAGATCGGCCCGAAGGCCGGACAGGAGGAGCCAGTGCGGGGCCGGGAGGCGTCAGGAGAGGGGCTTGGCGCGCGGCTCTGGCCCGCCCTGGCCCGCAGCCCGCAGGGTTCAGACGGGGCCGAGGCAGCCAAACCCTGCGGCTCGCGCCAGGGGCCGGAGCCAAGGCTGACGCGGGGTGCTGAATAATGTTGGGACGAACCGGCGCGGCCCCCAGGGCCCGGCGAAGACGCGCTGGAGGGACGGGCGGGCCTCCCTGGGCCACTCGGCCAAGCGGTCTGCAACGGGTTCCCCGGCCGGCCACCGCGGCGCCTGCACTTGAGGGCGGAAAACATGGGCTTCCTCCCCGACTCACACCTCGGGGTTCCAGGGGCCAGAGTGGATGGCGTTAGAAAATCCTGTCCTTTCCCAAAACGATCCACATGCGGGGCTCATGCCTGCGCCTAAGTCAGGAGGTGGAGGAGCGGAACTTCCTGAGAGTGGACACCTGTTTTAGAAGATAAGCACGGGGAACTCAAACACTCCCCCGTGCAGAGCCCTGAAAGGGGCCTTTTACACGATCCTGACTTATCCCCCTTATTGTCATTAATGAGATTGCCAATCACAAAGAGCTTTGCATTTTACTGCTCTCTCTCAACCCATCACTCCTTTATCCTGACAGCAACCCCCGTGAAAGTGGACAAGCCTGGTACCTGTTCATTTTAAGGGTGAGAAAACCTCCCAGGAGGACGGGTGGCTGAGGTTCTATGCTGGTCTGCCTAGCTAGGCTCTGCCAACAGGAAGGTGAAGTCCCTTCCCTCTCTGCACGAGGCCAAGTTCTCACCCTCCAGCCTTCCAGTAGAGGAATGACCTCTATTTCTTTGAAAATTAGTGGCTGCCCAGCCACTGCCACCTGGAGAGGTGGCGATAGCTAGCAATAAGAGAGCAGGTTCTCCTTATTACAGGGAAAACTGTGGCCTCCTCAAGCGTGTCCCTTCCAGTTGGAAGGAAGGGACTGAGCCTTGCCCCACAGCAGTGACTCTCCTAATCTTGCCCCAGACAGAAGGAAGGAACACCAGCTGAAAACATGTTAGCTGTGCACACTATCCGCTCACTCTGGCCCTTCTGAAACAGACTCTCTGGAGGTAGAGCCCAGCAACTTTTGTTCTAAGGAGCCCTCCAGCTGATTCTGCGATGCTGGCTGAAGTTTTGAGAAGAAAAGCCCTAGAAAAGCCTCTGTTTAGGCTAGAGGCGGGCCTGACATCAAAAAGGCAGACTGCCACACATTACTTAGGAGGCCTGAGAAGGCAAGATATAAGCTGGGAAGACCAGGGGTTAGCAGCAGTGTGATAGGTCCATTCTTCAGTCTTTGTTAAGTGTGTATGCATGTGTGTGCAAACCTCTAGGGCCCCATAAAACCGGGGAAAGTGATGGAGACTTTTAGGGCCCCATTTAATATCGCACTTACACACCCTCTTGACTCTCAAACACTCTCTACATGTACCTGCTGTGGACCAGCCCCTCAACCTGCTAAGGATGGCCTGGATGCAAGATGACTCTTTGAGTTCAAAGAAACAGATGTAGCCCTGACTGGTACGGCTCAGTGGACTGAGTGCCGGCCTGCGAACCAAAGGGTCACTTGTTCTATTCCCAGTCAGGGTACATGCCTGGGTTGCAGGCCAGGTCCCCAGTGGGGGGCACATGAGGGGCAACCACACACTGATGTGTCCTTCCTTCTCTTTCTCCCTCCCTCCCCTCTCTAAAAATAAATAAATAAAATAGTTTTAAAAAGAAACAGATGCAACCAGATCTTAATTGTTAGGTCTGAGATAATGCGTGGAGCAGATGCTACTGTGTGCCTCTCCCTGGCTAACAGAAACCTGACACTGACTGGGTTAAAGGATAGAGCCCACGGGAGGCTGCCTCCTCCATGCTGGCCCCATGATTGATTTAGGAATGAGCATCAGGTGCGATTCTGACCAATGAGACGAGGGTAGTTGATGGAGAATTTTCCTCCCTCTTTAAAAGGGTCACAGGGAAAGTACTTCCCCCTTTTTTCTCTGGGTATCATTTCCAGCAATTGCAACAGTCTTTCTAGACAATGAAAGAAATTGAGCTAAAAAGACAAGCAGCATATGGAGGGTGACAGGGGACAAAGTCAGCAAACACTTGGGATCTTAATGACATTATCGAGGCACTAAATTAATCAACCTGGTATGGGACCCTTACGGTTTTCCTATTACTTGAGATGTGCTGTTTTTCCTAGTTAAACCAGTTTAAACTGGGGTTTATGTTGTATCCCAAACGATCCTAAGATAATTAATAAAACGAGAATCTCCCTGAAATACACAAGCAGAAACAAAATCTAACTGGGCATCAGAGGGAGCTATCAGAAGGCCATTCGGGACCTGTGGCAACTCCAGGCATCGGATCATCTTGTCGGCCACATCTGTCTCAGAAGTTCCCAGCTCCACCACTAATGGGCTCTGTCACTCTTGCTGTCTGCCCCTTTTTTTCTGTCTGCTGTTTTCTCTTTCTGCCAGCTGGCTGGCACTCTCAGTAACCTCCAGTTCACATTTTCAAGAGTGAGAACTCCTGCCAGGCCACCTCATGGGTGGCTGGTCACTCTGTAGATTGACTGTCCTTGGATGAGGGTCCCACTGCTGGGTAATCAGCCATGGCAAGGTGGGTGGATAAAGAACATAGCCAACCCCACTCAGCCTGAGGCAGAGGATGTGAGCTGAGAAGGTTCCCTTAGAAGGAGACAATGCTCTTGGCAGGTCCTGCTCCTGACCTGCCAACACAATCTTTGTGGGGAACAATGAAATGGCAGCGCTGAGGCAGCCAGGGTCGGAGCAAAGGAATCCACTCTAACCGCAGCCCCCGTCTGCTGTAGATCTGTTAGCTGCCCAAGAGGCAGGGGCGCCCGGCCACAACGTTGGCCTGGCGCCTGGATCTACCCCAAATACATAATCTCTACTGCTCAGACACTGCCCCCACAGCAGGTGCACCCGCCCATACAGGAAGCAGACCCCTGCTGCTGTTCCATTGCTCACCCTACACATGATTTATCCACAGCTGCTTGTCGAGCTATTCATTGTGCACCCCTTGCAACACAGTGCTGTGCTGGGAGCTGAGAGCCGCCGCAGTGGGGCTGGAACTGGAAGCAGGAGTGACAGTGCCAGCTGCAGTCGAGTGTTCCCTGAATCAAAGCTTTCAAAAGTAGACGGGATGCAAGCACCTAGGAGCGAGAGAGTGAGAAAGTGACATGCTTCTACTGTTTATGGCATTTTGATAGCGTGTGTGTTATCCTCTCCTTAAGAACACGTAATCACAGGAGTGGAGGAGGTGCCACCTGAGGTGCTTCTGTCAGGTATTAGTTCTGTATCCTTAGGCACATTGTTTGAACATTCTGAGCCTCAGTGTCTCCATTGGTATAATGTGTCTTCATTGGTAAACTCCTTCCCTTGTCGGGATGCCGTTGTCTTCTTATACACAGTAAGGCACCTGGGCAAATGTTATAATACTATAACATTTTAAAGCTGTCATTCTAAAACACCCCTTTCTTGAGGCAAAAGGGGAATCAAATTACTTTGATAGAATCGTAGTCTGAAGCTCCAGACTGGGGTATTGATTGGGTCCTGTGAGGTCTGTCACCAGCTGAACAAATGAGCTTCTAATTCAATGTGGTCATCAGGTCAGAAATGAGAAATGGCTAGAAGGTGCCAAGTGGGTGGTGGGATATCGGGAAGAAGACATTTTCATTAATGCTTATCTGACCAGGAAATGGAGAAGAAGCCAAAGTAGTGTCCAGAGCTGAGCCCAGGTATAATTCATCATGCGATGTTATGTGGGGAATAGATACCAGGACTGATACATACCATCTAGACCCTAGGCAAGAAGCTCAAGTTCACCATGGGACAGAGGCCACTGTTATCAATCAGTGAGTGGAGTGATACTACGGCAAGCCGCCCAGGGTACCAAGAGATGGTCAGGAAAGAAAACGGGGTGTTCAGGATTTGACAGCCAAAGGACCTTTAGTGGGGTGGTGAAGATATTTAGGAACTCTTGAGACTAAAGTTACGAAATGTCTATTAGACATCTGAGAGTACTCAGAAGTCTAGCATGGCTGCCTGAGGCCACATTCAAAGAGGAAATCAATAATTAGTGCTGGAGAGGTTTTAGGGACCCCTCACAGGCCTCACCCCGGACTGTGGTGTTATTTTAAATAGTGGGGAGAAACAGGACCTGTGTGCCTGGAAAACATTTTTTTCCAGCAGGCAGGATTCTAAATTTTTTACCCTCCTGGTGTACACGTCCTACAAAATCCTTAGAAGTGTGAAGAGGATGGATTTTACTCTCATCATTGTTTATGTTAAATAGCACAGTTGGCCTTAAGATAGGAAGATGATCCAGGCAGGCTAGACCTAACCATTTGAGCCCCTGAAAAGCAGAGAGTTTCCTGTAGCTGGCAGCAGAAGGGGAAGTCAGTGATCTGAAACACAGGGATTCCAGGCACCATGCAGGATTGAAGATGAGGGTTGCCCCTTGTCAAGAAATTTGGCCTATAAAAGCCTGGAACAGCCTAGACTGACAACCAGCAAGGAAACAGAGATCTCAGTCCTACAACAAGTAGGACCTGAATTCTGCCAACCACAAGAATGCACTTAGAAACAGAGCCTTCCCCAGGCCTCCACATGGGAGCCCAGTCTGGCCAACGCCCTGATGTTAGCCTTGAGATACCCCGAGCAGGAGCCCAGCCACTCCATACCAGATTCCAAACCTGCATTGGGAGATGAGCGGGTATTGTTTTAAGCTGTTAAATTTTGATAATGTCGTATGCAGCAGTAGAAAACAGATACAGATCAATGAAGAACTACGTGGTTCAGATTTAGGACATAGAAATGTGTCCATTTTCATCTGATCTACACTTTCGCTCTTTCTGTTCCCGGACAGGGGTCTGTCCCTGAGCGGGTCCGCCTAGGGCCGGCCAGGTGTAGTGTGTGGGTTCTTGACTTCGTGCAGGGAAGATCTCACAACAGTCCAGGTGACTATGATGATACATTTATTAAAGCTGGGGACACTGAAACACAAGGAAGGGCTTGGCATAGAGGAAGCAGCAGGAGAGCCTAGGCTGTGCTGTCTTAGCTCACCGGGAAGTAAGAGACAAGCGGGCTTTGGGGGCAGGTTCAGGGCATCAACCCGGGACAAGCTGCCAGCTGCCCATTGCCTGAGAGTTTAGGAGACATGTGCCTGTGAGGAAAGGAATAGGGGAAGAAGGGCATCGTGAGGGCTGCTTCCCAGAGGCAGCATAAGCCTGCACCCTGTGTCCTTTGTCCTGAGGCTTCTGTCTCCTCCTCACAGGTGGGAACCTTAGGGGAGGTCTCAGGAGAGGGTTCAGCGGAATGTTCATCCGTTCTCCAGATGCGCCCGCCCTTTCAGCGTCTTGGTCTCCACCGACCGGTCAGTGCCAGGGCAGAGGGTCTTCAGTCCTTGCAGTTGGTTCTGGTTTTGTCCACCTGGTCTTGCTGTTTTTCTGGGCCTGGAGCTGAAGCACAGCTGAGGCCTAGATGTTAACTCCAAGAAGAAAAGGTTACCCCGGCAGGGAGATCCTTGTTTTTCTAGTTTTGCCTGCTGCCGGGCACCGGGATCTTCCGCTGTGGCGACCACCTGCACCTGGCTATAAACTGCTCGGCCACTGTGCTCAGCTGTCCGTCTCGGTTTCCCTGTCCCACTCGCCCAGGAATTTTCCTAGGTTCTCATTATCCTGTCTCATTCCCTCTTTGTTTTCCATTAGCTTCTTTATAATTTTATTTTCTGGAAAATTCACAATCTGATTACTAGAAGATGAAAAGCATTTGACTAAAATGTTGATGAAATATAAGAAAAATATAAAGTCTGCATTTAATACTTAATGGCTTCTGCCATTTAATGCTTACTTACTGTATTTAAGTCAGACCCAAATCACATAGTGTATTCCAATGAGCTTTATAAGCCATAGAGCTGTATAGAAATACGAGTTACCATTTATATGAAGCCAGAACAACCGGCAGGATGCCTAGGGCAGCCAGATGGTCCAGAGGCAGTGGAAATCCCTGACAATCTAGAAATCTAATAGAGAGGAGAAAGTGAATAAAGGGAACCCCTAGGACACGACATTGGGAAATAGCTGTGAGGGCTATACCTCCTGTTGAGTGTGCTTTCATTCCAGACAATAAAAGAGAACATATTGGGAAACATGCTGGAATAATTCTCAGTATCATCAAAAACAGTGTCTAAAATCCTAGGTGGAAAAATGAAGTAATATGATTTGAAAATGGCCAACTACATTGCTTAGAGAGCTAAAGAAAAAAAGGAAGCCACACTATAATACATTCTGTAATGAGGATATTAAACACAACCAATGAATGAAATCAAACACATATAAAACAGAGGAGAAGCCAAAGGAAATTTCTTGGAGGAAATGTTATCATTGGCTAAAGACAGAACACGCCTGTGTTTAACAATGGTGTGCGAAACGTCTTACACAGGAAGGAGTTCTGTGGAAAGAAAGGCTGCAGGCCTTGCATATGGAAATCCAATCAATAACAAAGAAAATCAGACAAGACGTGGGTGATAAGCATACCCGAGAAGGACAAAAAAGACAGATGTGAAAATCAGATGAGTTCTCCAACCACTAAACAGCATCCAAATGAGCGGAATGTTTATTAAGGATCAGATTACAGTCGCTATACAGAGAAACACTTTGGAGAAGATTCAGAAAAGAAAAAAAAAAGCACTATTGCTATATTTACCCAACAGTAACAATAAAGTGTTTTGTTTCCTGCCTGTTCCATTGTTCATTGACAGTGAGGCTGCCTTTAAAAAACTGAACCCAGGTAATATTTAAAAAACACACACAGAAAGAAGTAAATTCCAGATAAGTCTACAGAGTAATTAAAAGCTTTTACAAGCAAACAAAATTTTGTACTCATTGTAGAGATAGACAAAACTGAAAACTAATTCCAGGAAGTGAGACCCGGTGACCCCATGCCACAGGGAAGATCCATGTTTAGGATCTTGAGTTAACTTAAGAACAGAAATAGGCTTGAGTTCAAAGCTTAGCTCTAACAGTTATCTGTTGTGAGATGCTCAGTGTATTAATTAGCCTCTCTGAGTATCAGAACATCCCTCTGTCTCTTACCACTTGTGCCATCTGGGGCAAGGTACTCAAATTTTTTGAGCTTCAGTTTCCTCTTCTGTTATAAGGAGATGGTGTGAAGAAAGACCTTACAAAAAGTAAGTCCTCATTATTCCCTGGTAAGCACTGTTAAAGTAGTAACAGAAGGTAGAGGCAGAGGGTGGAGTGCCCAATGGTATGAGGCCACAGCTCTTGATGCCTTCAATTCTGATTTCCCAAGATGCTCCCACTGAGGTAGGAGCTCAGGGATCTCTGCTCTGGACTCTTACCCACTGATGATCGGAAGATAACGAAGTGTTCCTTGAAGCTCTACTTCCAGATCTCTTCATCCTTTTCACTTTAGGCAGAGAGATCATTCTAACCCTTCAGGAATAGCATCCTGCTGCTCTTAGAATCCAGTTCAAATTTCAGTAAGGCTTACAAGGCACCTCACAACCCAGCCTGTTAAATTCTTCCTTCTCCACTCTCACCATGCCTCTCCAACCATGGTGACTTGTTCACAGCTTCTCCTGGAAGCCCCCCTACTTCACACCCTACCTGGTTCTCCCTTCCCCATCCTTCTGGTCTACACTTCAACATCACCTCTTCTAGGCAGGCTTCTCTAACACGCTAAGGCTTGAGTTAGATGCTTCTCCTATGAGATCCCATAGTGGTCTCTCCTCTATCCTACCATTGCATACTCATTTTGAAGTTATTGCCTGTTTTCTTATCATCTCCCCAATAAGACTATAAGTTCCTTGTGCTATTAACCACTTCATCTGCAGAATGTAGCATAGTACCCATAGTGTCTGACTCATAGAAACACATGCCAGTTGAATAGATGAATGAACTTGAATGGGTGAAAGTATAGATAGCCTGGCATTGGTTCTATAAATTGCATCATGTTGTAAGATGGCAACATTAGCTTCTATAAATCTTTCGCCTCTTTCAGACCTTTATCAAGCTATTATGAAGACCCTGACTTTGTGCCAGTATTAATGAGGTTTGGTAAGTGGCAGCACAGGTCCCAAACAAGGGAGGGAAGATGACTGTTAGTCTTTTCCAAAGCTCACTGGCCCCAGCCATCCACCTTCAGATAGATTTCCACACATGGTCCCTGATCCTCTGCCATTCAAACCTATCTCATTCTTAACCTTCCTACTGCTGAGCTACAAAAATGTAAAATCCCTGTCATTTATTCTCCCATAGCCCCTCAAATCTCTACAGTCCCTCAGTCCACTGCATTGGCTTCCCATTTACACTCGCTTTTCTATTTCCATTATTACTATTTAAAAGTGCTTTGTGTGAGAACAAAGCTTTATTAAAGAATGCGATTTCCTCAGCACTGTGAAATCATCAAGGACACCTGGGCAACTCTAAGTCATTTTGTACATAATGCAGACCCCAGGCCAGCCTCTGTTTCTTTGGCACCTCTAGAAGACAGCACCATTGAAGCGGTTAGATTCGATGGCAGGTACATTACCAACCGTAAAGGGTGTCAAATGGGGCAATGACCTAGTACTGCTCCTTTTTAAATCTTTATAATAGTAGGAAAATTAGGGGCATGTCCCTCTGCCTATAAAACAGGAAGGCTAGCCTCACTCCTTTGAACCAGTGGCATTGTTTTATTGTCTTAGACTAGGGAGGGCTTAAGAAACAATAGAATTTGCTGTTTAGCTATTGCCAGAAGGAACATTAATTAAAATTAACGACACCACAATTAAATCATAGAAATAACTAAGCATTCATCAAAATGTAAAAGGGCAATTTTATACAGTCTTCTCCAACTGGTCATGTTGAAACATTCTGCTATTTAAGTTCCCTTTTCATACTATTCCTTATATGTGACACCCAACAGACACTTGCCTCAGAAGAAAGTACAGAAAAATAAAGAAATTTGCTTTGAGACAGTGCAGGCAGGTGGTAATGTCCAGCATGATCACTTGTCAAGCCAAAGTTTTGTTTCCCCGAGTAGTATGAACTAGAGCTCTTAGTGTTTCAGGTCAGTTTCACTCTAGTAAGAGCAGGATCTCTGTAGCCCAAGCTTATGTATGACATAAGCTGGCTGAGTTGCCTGAGCTTCAGTTCTCTCACCCGAAAAATGTAGGTACTAGCAATATCGCCCTCACAGACTTATTTAGAACAGTGCGTATCATTCATCTTTTATTTCCAGTTCTTCCCCTGGCCCGCCCTTTATGGCTCCCACTTCCCCTGAAGTGGGCAGTCTGTCTGAGAATTGCAAGTCCAGCTCTTAATATTCCAACATAAAATGACATATTTATTGCTGTCACGTGTTGTATCTAAAGGCGAGAGCTCTCATTTTAATAAGCTGTTTGGAAAACCTTATTTTGTTTAGAGGATTTGGTCATTATTTACAGGTACATAACACCTGCCCAGAGATTGTTTAGGCATTTGGTCTTTGAGAGAGTCAAAGCATATAAATCCCCCATTAGAGATTCTCCAAGTTCTAATCATGTAGTTTTAGCCCTGAAGGAAGCACAGCATCACATTTTTTTCAGCCCGTGGAGATACTTTAACAAGTAGCAGGTTAGTATGTAAGGGCATCTGCTCTTATTTAAAAAAATATGACAACCAGCTATCTGAATGACTTCTTTGTGGCTCATAACACCAGAGTTAGATATTTTCCATGTTGTTTCCTAATTCCCTTTACTTCAAGACTCATACATTAATTCCTATGTCAGTGGTCTGCAGCTGAATTTTATTCTTCTTATTGTCAGGGAACAAAAACTATGCAATCCGATGTGTTTAGCTTTTGCTGCTGCTGCCAGAAAGCTTATAGCCAGCTTATTGCCCATGTGCGCCAATCAGTTCAATTTAAATGTTGTCTACTCTCCTTGCATCCTTCCGCTGTAAAGTCTACAGGACCTGACTGTTAATTACCTTCTCTTGCAATATGTTTGATTCTGGAGTCCCTTCCAAAATAGAAGGTAGTGCAATTTTCAAGGTTAAATTTAAAATATTACATAGTTCATTCAATTCAGCAATAGCAATAACAGCAAAAATGTTGAGTATTATAGGCAAACATGAGTCAGTCACTGTATAGATTTTTAACATTTCTCTTCACAAAGGTTTAATAGAAGCGGTAAGTTAAAAAATAGAAATGTTTGGTATAGACACATATCATATATGTCAGACACATCACCTAGGCGTCTACAAGATCTAATTACTGCACAGCCAGAGGCTGCACTGTCTAGTATGGGAACCACTAGCCACGTGTGGCCACTGACCACTTGAAATGTGGCTAGTGCTACAGGGGTACTAGATTTTATAGTTGACTTAATTGTAACAACTTACATTAAAAATTGAAGCAATATAAAATAGTTTTCCAATAACACAACTTTGACCGTTTAGTTAGGACTATATTTCACTTTCACGATTTCTCACATGAGATGTTATTACACAGGGGTTGGCAAAAGCAGGTTTATAGTTGTGAGTACAAGAAACAGTTTATTCTTGTATTATTATTTATTAACTGTTGTATGTATTATTTTCCACACTAATAACTGTAAACCTACTTTAACCCACCCCTGTATTATGGTGCTGGGCCTTTGAGCACATGCAATGTTTCTACCATTACATGGAAACACTTCATTGATCTAGTTCATGCGCACATATTGGTTCATTTCTAATATTTTTTTCTATACATCAGTGTAATGTGTTCATTTGAGTATTTTATGCAGACAGAACAAGTTACAGTGATACCTATGTAAATCATAATTAATAACTAAATAAAAAATATTTTAGTTGTAACACAATTAAGTTTTCTATCTGGCTTAAAAAATAAGTATGAACAAATTTTAAAATGAATTTTGCTTTCTGCTGAGGCAGAATTGCATAGAGGTGCAAAAGCTAGTATTATGATGGAAAGACACATGAAAAAGAGACACTGGAAAAGAAATGTGGTAAATTTCACAATAAATGGCAATCGCAATTTGCTGAAGTGGACCAAATGAGAAACTTTTTTATTATTATTTTTTAAAAATGTTAGACAATAAAGTGTACAATATTAAGACATATTTTCAGCAAATACATACTAAATTTGATAAATTTCCTCTTAGCATTCAAAAAAGAAATGATGAAATTAGTTACCTCAGGTCAGAATTAAATATTTAAGAAAAAACTTTTTCACCTTTGTAGACAATCTATTTTCTTTTTCTTTTTTATAGCTGTACTGAGGTACATTTGGGATTTTAAAAATTGTACATACTTAACGCATACAATTTTATGAGTTTGGACATATGCAGACACCTGTGACACCATCACTGCAATCAAGATCATAAACATCATCTATCTCCTCCAAAAGTTTTCTTGCATCCCTTTGTGTGTGTGTGTATGTTTGAAAAACACTTAGCAAGAGATCTACCCTCTTAACAAAATTGTGAGAACACATACAGGCACTCCTCAACTTAATATGTTACACTTAGGATTTCCTGACTTACAGTGGTGCAAGAGTGATTGTTACAGCTTCAGCAGAGACCATGCTTCGGACTTCCAATGTTCATCCTCTCCCGGGCTAGCAATATGTAGAATATTCTCTCGTGATGCTGGGCCGTGGCAGCCAGCAGCAGGTCCCCGTCAGCCATGTGACCATGAGGGCCTACAGCCCATTCTCTGAGAGTACACTGTGTTGCTAGCATTTTTTTTGGATATTGTGTTTTGTGTTTTTGCATTCCATCTTGTCTGCAAAACACCCCTCTGTGTCTCCTGCTTCGGGTGAAAAGAAGAAGGAGGCAATTGCTCTTGAAATGAATTATCTGGAGCTGAACTTCAAGATAATTGCCCAGCTGTAGGCTAATGTAAGTGTTCTGAGCATGTTTATAGAGGGCTATGCTAAGTAAGCTCCACAGGTTAGGTAAACACATTTTCAACTTCAGATGGCTTTATCAGGATGTTCCCCATCCTAAACTGAGGAGCATCTGTACTGTTTTTACAAATATTTACACGGCAGATCTCTAGAACTCACTCACCTGGTGTAACTATAACGTTATACCCACTGAACTACTCCCCCTCTCTCCCCACCCCGGTCCTCTGGCAGCCAATATTCTATTTTCTGCTTCTATAAGTTTCACTAGTTTAAATGACTTTGTGTAAGTGGAATCATGCAGCATTTGCCCTTCTGTTACTGACTCATTTTACTTACCATATTGTCCTCCAGGTCTATGTTGTCACAAATTTTTAAGGCTTTTAACAGAATCTGAGCTTGTAACTTTGGGCACATACAAGATTGCTTTGATTCACACAAACGGTTTTAGAAGGAGAGATGATAAAACAAACCATTATTTCAGTTATAAAATTTTGTTATAAAATTATAGGAAAATACTAAAAACAGATACTTCATAAAACATAAGAAATTCAACTAAGCCACCAAACAATGCTTACAGAATACAAGGCCTTTATAATAACATCAAAGATCAAATAATTCAAACTGTAGAAAATTCGAGGGTGTTTTTGGTTTGTTTTTTAGCTTTAAGTGAGTCATAAGACACTGCCCAGTTAGTACTTTGGGTATGTTTTGTCTCCAAGGACTTCTTAATTTACAAAGAAATATTGTCCATTCATGCCCTAAAATTCAAACTCATGGCATAGGTATTTTTCAATATTTTACATCTGTCAAAAAAGAATTTTGGCTAGGTATTAAAAAATTAATTTATAACGCAACAAACAGTTCTTTAACAATGTTAGTTCAAAGACCCAGGTTTATTGGCATTTTTAAAAAGAAACTAATGTTTCCTTTATGTCTTTGTTTCACTGTGTGATATAGCTTACAAATATTTATGCTCATTTTTCTGAAGTAGACTCCATGAAATTTGTCCAGGATGCAGTTATTACTATCACTCACTGTATACATGCAAAGGGGATGAATCATTACAAGTGTGAAAAAAAATCGAAGACAGGGAATATAATGGCCTCCCGACTTCTCCAATGCTCTTTGGTTGAGTCATGGAAGTTTTGTAAAGATGTACTATACTGTTAACTCCAATTCAAGATTTTCTTGAAAAGAATAAATTTTTGCCACATATACAATAATCAAAGAAAAGGTACAGTCTGATTTACATTTTCACACCAATATCACACTGCGTATGAATAAGCTAAATTTGAAGGCCCGGGGAAAGGAAAACTTTATCTTGGACTTAGCTGGACAGATATAAGATTGTTAAGTTGAAATTGAACCTTTTCATAACATGATCAATAGTAATGATTTCTACACTTTTCTTACATGAGTCAATATGCAGAAGATTTCAACTGTAATTGATAGCATTGTGTAAACTGGCTGCAAAACCACAAGGAAAATGTCAAGAACTCTACACTGATAAGTAGTTACTTTTCTTCCAACAGTACCATTTTGAGTTTGATGTTAATAATACCCCGTTAACACAGGAGTTAATAAATTTGCTAAGACATATTTGAAACTGGTATCTTTTGTTTTAAAGTCAAAGCAATTATTTAAAAAGATGAAGAGTTTTGTCAAAATGGATGCAAATTGTAATGGAAAATGATTTTTCAGTATGGGAAAAATTCTAAGTATGTTTGAAACACTTTATGTATGGGAATACACTGTACCAACTATAAATCATATAAAATTAAACACTCCAGCCACTCCCCATAAAAATTAAGCCTCTAAATTTGGTGTGTTGTAAATTATGCTTAGTAAGAAGGAAAAAATCTAAAATAGCTCATTCATATTTTATGTTGATTATATATTGGAAGATAATATTTTATTTTGAATGTATGGTGTTTTATAAAGTATAATATAAAATTAATTTACCTGTTGATTTTTACTTTTTTAATGTGACTACAATTAGGTTTTAAATGTGACTTACAACATTTTTCTCTCAGCTAGTGCTGGCCTAGGGAAGTCTGTGCAAACTGCCTCTTCAGTAAATACTGCTCTGCACTGGGGCCAGCAGGGAGGAAGTCAGCCTGGGCAACGGGTTCCTGAGTGCTGGGAGAGCTTCATGCCCTGTTGGGTGTATGAGTGTCTGTCGGGGCTTGCCATTGTCTTCTTGCTCTTTCCTCTTCTATGCACAAAAAGAAAAGAAAGGGGAAGGTCACTTCTGGAAGTCTAAAGCCAGATTTCCTCTGGAAGTCTAGCTGGCCAGTTTAAATACGTCAGAGTCTATTCAGAGAACCAAAGAGCGAGACAGAATGCCTTTTCTCTAGTAAGTGTAAGTAAATAGTTATAGGCGTGGGACCCCAGAACTAAGGCCTGAAGCAGAGAAAGGGACTTTGTGGACACTGGAAACTTCAGCTAAGAAAAGAAAATGTTTTTGCAAAATAAGAAAAGTGGAGTTAGGTGAAGAAGTGATTCAAGCTAAAAGTTTGAAATTCAGTGGGAGAAGGATATGTAATTCTCCTTTATGTACCTTTTATTTCTTTCTATGTTTCTGTAAAATATACACAAGTCATGCACAATGATGAATGATTAGCCATGACCTAATAATTCATGCTCCTATTTTGAAAATCACATTTTAGAGAAATATCAGTATAAATGATTAGATTGTTTCCTACTTTGGCTCACTAGTCATGGTTAGGGAAAGATTTGGTTTGTTGAAGGAGGTGGGATGCGATGGCTAAATAATCCATCTATCTAGAGGCAGATACATGGAATCCTGACATGGAAACTGGGAGAAAACACTTTCTGGGGCAAGCTTACAACCTCAGCAGAGGTTCTCCATCTGGGTCATAAGCAGCTGTCTGCCTGGCACAAAAAGTCTGTTGTCTAATCAGAGGACAGAATGCAACCTATAAGGAATTAATAAATGCAATCAATTTTATTTTTAGTATTCTGTTTGTATTTGTTTTGTTAATTATAAAAATCTTTTTCTAGTTTCGTTTGTTCATTTGATTTAAAAGAGACAGTGGGCACACAGGACATATTACAGATACTGAATTTACTGCTTGAATCTCACTCTTCAAGCATTCTTTGTAATGACTTGAAACTAGTTTTGCCCCACATGCCTTAGCTCAGCTGAATTCCTGTTATAAAGCATTTGCACGCCAGGACCAGTGGAACTCATCATTTGATCACAAGTCTGGGCAAGCACACTTGGGGTGCCCTGCAGGCTATCTTAGCTGTTTCCCCTGAAAGATGGCTTCTCTCTTGCTTGCATTGTTGAGACTTGTGTTATTGCCGACATCTTCCCCCACCTCGTTAAAAGAGAATGCCAAAGAGGCCTGGAAAAACTCGATCACTAAAAAGAGAGTTGAGAGTGAAAAAGTATTTTGCGCGGGGAGAATGAATAAAAACATAAGGAGGTAGGGAAGACAACATAATTTGCATTGCATATCGAACAACATGGTTGCACAGAGCATTTGTCTAAACTCACTGAATTCATTAAATGTAACTGGTGTGTGAAATTACTATATCTTTTATTACAGAGATTTCTATGAGTGTTTTAGTGCTATATGGGGGAGACTGGTTGGGATTTTAAGAAATACTTTTCTATTTTTCTCACTTAAAATAATAAAATATGGGCTCAGGCTATTTGAAATTGTGATATCCAAAATATTTTCAGGAATAACCTAGATTCACACAATATAGGATGCCTGAGGTCACAGAGTAAAAGCAGAGTTAGATGGTGTTGTAAACAAATTTGTGTTAGGTGTCCATATCTAGAAAAACCTTTTAAACTACAAAGAACTAAATATTTTTATGTTACTTAGAGATTTTTGGCAAAGAAACGATTCTAGATAATGTTCAATAACAGAACTTCAAAGCAGTCCTGTGATGTTGAAATAGAGTTGGAATCCTAAATTACAATTTAAAAAAATACATTTGAAATTTTGGAAATCTCTATAAACCCGTCTCTGCCCCCAAAAGAAAAACAATGAGTACAGAAGTCACTGGACTGTTGTGGTCGATCTCAGCCAGTTTTTCTGCCTCTAGGCTTTCCCATCCTTCCCTGTCCCAGCGTTCAGCACAAAGTTCTCAGAATTTTGGGCTGAAACACTAATCATAATAGCTTCTGGCTGAGGACACATCAACTTCCCATTTCTTTTTGTGTCATACTGAAATGTCTGCTCCCAGTGATCAAGGTCCCACTACATTAGCAAGTCTCCCTGAACGATCACCGTCACTCTGTTTAGTTGCCCGCTTTTGTACGTTCCCTTGTGTATTTCAGGCTCCAGGTTGGCAGGCCCTCTTGTGCTAAGGACACTGCTCAGAACTGCTCAGTTCTGTTCAGTTCTTTGGTCCTCCTGAGCACATACATACCAGGGTACATGAGTAGCTTCAAGCACAGGATAATGTTTGGTGAATGAATGAGTGAATGAATGAATATGACATTATTTGCCTGAAATAGAGTTTGTATAGTTAGTTATAAAATAGTTATTACAGAATATAAGTTATATAGGACAGTAGTAGGATATAACTCTACAGAATAAACCACTCATTGTCTTGCCTGGAATTAACCTTGCAGAGACAAGAGGAGTGAATGGGACAGTGGTGGAGATGAAGTGAAAAATAGCTAAACCTCAGCTGTCAACCTAGGGAATTTATATATAATGACTACAATAAAAAATTTGGGAGTAGTAATACAAACATGTTGTTTAGAAATAGGGAATTAAATACCAAGTAAATTAGCTAAAAGAGAGAAACGTGCCTGCGCAATAGGAGAAAAAGTATGTCTTTCCCCCCTTTTTGTTTGTTTATTTTTGGCAATAAGCCCTATGAAATATCAGCACTCTTTAAACTATATAGGGATATAATTTGATAAAATATATGTGTGTTTGTACTTGTATATACATGTCAGTATATACATGCATTTATAAGTGTGTATATGTATGTAAAGTTTAATTGATCTATTTCAACTTCTATTTCTATACAGAAATAGACTCATATACAGAGTAGCTCATATACGAAGGTAAATTACAATGAAATTTTTCTATTTTTCCTGAACTTTGGGTCTTTTTGCAGTAGGGGTAGGATGGACCAAAACAAAAACTTTCCTTAGACCTCTTAAGTATAGGTCTGCCCTCATAAGGATGTGGGGTAAGAATTCTTGTTTTGGAATTCTTTTATTATTTACTCACATATCTTGGAATATTTTGCTTAATGGGGTATCTCATGGTATTAGAACAGTGTTGGTATATAATAAACACTCAATAAATATTTGCTGAATAAATTAATAAATATATGAAGATAGAATTAAATTACTATAACATGTAAGACAAGAGAGAAAATGCTTGTATTTACACTTTGTTAAAATACTTGTTAAATATTTAATGTTAACTTCCAAAATAATTGAAATCTACTCTAAAACTTCCAAACCAGTATAGGAGGAAAAGTTTGAATTCAAGAAAATAACCACCTTAATAGATGCTGAAAAGAATTTAATAAAGGTCAACACAGGTTCATGATAAAAAGATGTGAATTTCCTTAGCCTAATGCAGTGTGTCTAATCTGAGACCACCACGGTGTGACAGGCCCAAACCACGTCAAACCTCCCTGGAGGATGAGATACCGTATGAAGAGAGGCCAAGGAGCACAGAACCTCCAGACACATGAGTGAAGACACCATCTTGGAGTAGACACTCCAGATCTGCTAGACCCAAGCCCTTCCTAAATTCCTGACCCACAGAACTGTGAGCAAAGGGAAATGTTCACTTGAACCCACTCTGTTCATGTGGCTCACAGCAACGTATAATCTGAGCACTTCTCTTTGAAGGAGCTTTCCCACACATCTCACACAACGCTTAACTTTATATTTTGTGTCCCAAACTTAGTCACATGATAACACCTAGCTGTAAAGAAGTCTGGGAGTTATAGTCTTTTTCCCTGGGCCGCAAAGTTCCCAACTAAGAATTGGAGTGTCATTCCTAGGGAGGAAGGGGAGAAGAGATGACAGGATCTCAAACAGCATTCTCTGACAAGAGTTATGTCTAAACTAGTGATCCACTCAACGTGATCCCAGGACAGCAGCATCAGTATCACCTGGAAAATTGTTAGCAATGCAAGTTCTCAGGTCCCGTCCCAGACCTGCTGAATTGGAAATGCTGGGGATGGCCCCAGCGGCCTGTGATTGCTGTGATTGCACCAGATAATTCCAAAGCACACTCAAGTTTGAGAACTGTTAGTTTAAATTTAGAGGAAATGATTCTTCCTTGTGCAATGTCAGAAGTGTTTCTTTTAAAGTCAGATACAGAGCAAAGGTGCCTAGTATCACTGCTTCTACTAAACATTGCAATTCCTATTCTGGCCAGTGCAACAGGTAAAGAAAAATAAATAAATATTATAGAAAATGTAAAGAAAAAGATAAAACTGTCATATTCACAGTTGATGTAAGTGTTTACATAAAAAGAATAAATAATTAAAACCCCAAAATAGCTTTTCCTGGGTAAGCTGATTCTAAAATTTATGTGAAAGAGTACATTTTCAATAATAGCAAAGATGTTTTTGAAGAAAAAGAACAAAGTGGAGGGGTCAGATCTACCTTCTCTACGTCAAAACTTACTTTGAAACTACAGTCGTTAAGAGAGTGAGGTACTGGCACAAGAACAGAAACACAGGGTCTGGCAGAAGCTAGTTACCCTACCAACCACACTCTGGCTAATTTATAGTTTTAATTTGAACATTTCACCTGAAATGTCACATGGTGTGCTTGAGTGTGATATTGTTATGTTACAGAATTACCTGCTTATGATTTTGGAATAAAAAAAAAGGGGGCATTATTTGTGTCAGGCCCTGTATAAGTAATGGAATAGAGAACCCAGAAATACACAATATGGAAAATGTATGTAAGATTAAAGTAGCATTTAGAGTAAGGAAAACATCTGGCTGGCGTAGCTCAGTGGATTGAGTGCGGGCTGCGAACCAAAGTGTCGCAAGTTTGATGCCCAGTCAGGGTACATGCCTGGGTGCAGGCCATGACCCCCAGCAACCGCACATTGATGTTTCTCTCTCTCTCTCTCTATCTCCCTCCCTTCCCTCTCTAAAAATAAATAAATAAAATCTTAAAAAAACATGGAAACAGGAAGAAACTGAGAAATAAAAATGTATATTTAAAGTAAGGAAAACATAGACAATTAATTAATGCTGGGTCAATTAACCTCATGCAAAATAACAATACTGCATCTCAACATCAATGCAATACCAATATATCAATTACAATTAGATTAAAAACTCAATGTGAAAACCAAAATTTAAGATGATTGGACAAAATTATAGGAAGGTGTCTTTAAGACTATAATGTAAAGAAGAACTTCTTATGGGAGATACAAAAGGTGCAAATGATAAAGAAAAAGATCAGTAAGTTGAACTACTTCACAAATTAAAAAGTTCTATGCAACGAAAGAAACCATTAAAAAAAGAAGTCATAGACTGGGAAAGATATGTAACTAATAGACAATTAATATCCTGAAAATATTCTCTTGAACCAACTCAATTATTCTGTGTGTTGATGTATTTTGCAACATAAAAATAAAAGATTAAAATTGTTAAAGATGCATATATAAATCTACATTTATATATGTATCTTTAAAATTAGATGAATTTAAAATAAGATGCAGCTCTATCTTTGAGAATAAATGTTTTCAGATTTTGGGGGTAGATACTCAGAAGAGGGGTGGCTGGGTCGTATGGTAACTCTATTCTTAATTTGTAAAGGAGCCTCCATACCGTTGTCACAGTGGCTGTGTTAGCTGACATTCCCACCAGCAGTGAAAGACTGCTCCTTTGCCCCCACAACCTCTCCAGCACTTGTTACCACCCAACTTGTTGACAATAGCCACTCTAACAGGTATAAGGTGGTACCTCATTGTAGTCTTGGTTTACATTTCCCTGATAACTGGTGAAGTTGAGCATCTTTTCTTATATCTATTGGCCATTTGTGTGTCTTCTTGGGAGAAATATCTGTTCATGTCCTCTGCCCACTTTTTAATTGGATTGTTTGGTGTTGAGCTGTATGAGCTCTTTATGTAGGATATAAAACTGAACAAAAAAAAACAACAAGAAAAACAAACAAGCAAACACTCATAGACTCAGACAACAGTAGGGTGGTTACCAGAGGGAAGAGCCGTTGGGGGCTAGTAAAGGGAAACGGGCCAAGTATGTGATGGCGGAAGAAGATCTTCCTTTGGATGGTAGGCACAATGCAATATACAGATGATGTACCATAGAATTTTACACGCAGAACCTATATACTTTTATTCACCAACGTGACCCCCATACATTTTTTTAAAACTTTAAAAATAGAGTTAAATAAGATGCAGCTAAAGAGAAAAATTAATGAAGTTAGGTGAATGATAAAATAAAAATTAAAAATGCAGCTCGGATATTCAAAGAGGTAGAAAATATTAAATAAAAATAGATTAAGAAATTCTGATAAGTAACTAATTGGAGCTTTAGAAAGAAGGGACTGAGCAAATATTCAAAGACAATAGCCAAGATTTCCCCCAAACTGTCAGATAAGAACAATCACATTGGAGAACAATTTGCCAATATTTACTAAAGTGAAGCATGTTAACTTTTCAATAATCCAGCAATCTTTCTCCCAGAAATGTATTTGCCATAAATAATTTCTTGCACATGTTTACAAGGTAACAGGTAAGAAGGTTCATTATATCACTATTTATAATTGGAAAATACTGAAAATATTCATCTCTAGAAGAAAAGATAAATAAATTATGATACATCCTGGAGCTAAATGTATCACCACAGATAAATGTAACAAAAATATTGAGAGATAAATCCAAGTTACAGAATACATATAATACGATGCTATTTACTTAAAATACACAAAATGAGAATTGCCAGATGCAGGGCTTGTGGAACTGGGTGAAAAAGGTGAGGGGGTTAAGAAGTACAAATTGGTAGTTACGATTTGTAATATTGCCATGGGGATGTAAAATACAGCACAGGGAATATAGTTCATAATATTGTAATAACAATGTATGGTGCCAGGTGGGTACTAGAACTATTGGGAAATCACTTTGTAAATTATATAATTGTCTAGGTCGTATACTTGAAACTAACACAAAATAATATTAAATGCCAACTGTAAGTGAAAAAATCTTTAAAAAATAAAACATATACAAATGTATAAAACAGTATCTATCACTTAGAGATCAATACAAATGCATTATAAGTACAAAGAAATGTTCAGGACAAGTAAGCACCCAACTCAGGATGGTAATTTCCTTCAGAGGAAGTGGGGAGAGGGGTTATGATCAGAAATGGGGTCCAGAAAGGTATTCAATTGTTTTGATAGTGTTCTATTTCTTAAAGTGAGTGAAAGGCTCGCAAGTCCCTTACATTACTCTATAGCCTTTTTTTGCCTGAAACATTTCCAAATATGTGTTTAAGCAGATAGAAAGCCTTTAAGATATAACTGAGGTTGTCTAATAAGTGAGGTTATTTTAACTGAAATGTTAATAGTTTTCTGGAGACATTTAAGGATTCACAGAATACAGTTTAACCTCATGTTATTCTTGACACAATTTTTCTTTCTTCCCTGGAATCCAGTGAATTTCCTCTGGACTAGCAATATAATATATCTTCATGGCATGTATGTTCTACTTTTTCCTGGCAGCTTTCACTGTGTCCTCAGCTTTTAGACATGCTTAAGTTATCTACTATCCTTAGTAAATAAATGGGGAACACCTGCTGTGAATTCTGTGCCTTCCCCTCCCACCCAGAGTTCCTGGAGGAGCAGTCAAATACTTCCTATCTCTAACCCAGCATTTCTTTTTTAAAAGAATTGATTATCCTATTACAGTGGTCCCGTTTTTTCTCCCTTTTATCTCTCTCCACTCTGCACCCCCCCCACACTTAGTTTATGTCCATGGGTCATACATATAGAACTTATATGCACTTGAGTTACAACAGTCACTTGAAAGTCAAATTCAAAGTAAGTTTTCAGTTTAATGGAAATCTGCTGTACTTGATACTACTTATCTGTCCCTTCTCCCTAAAGCTCTTTAGTCCCTTGGTTCTGTGATACTCTTCTTTCCTGTTCTCCTCATACCTGTCTCTTCCTCTGCTGCGTTCTTCATAATCTCTGAGTTGTCACCTTTGTTACACATCAGATAACCAACTGCATGGGGGTGTATTTCTGAACTCTCTCTTCTGTTCCATTCATCACTTTGCCTCTCCTCGTTCCAAAATCACAGGATCTTAATTACTGTATCTGTACAATTGATATAAAGCAATATAAGATCTCTAGCTTCATTTTTCTTCAAGATTGTCTTGACTATTATTGACTGTTGAATTTACATGTACATTTTAGAAAATTGCTTTTTCAAAGTTTTTTTCTCCTATATTTGTCCCCAAAGTTTTTTTTTTTTTTCATTTTTGAAGTTTGAGAAAATCTAACTTACTTACTCTTACTCATTTGAAGGATTAATTTAGGGGGCAGCTTGTTCAGAAACCTTTCTATCTCTCCCACCACAAATTGCTTACGTTCCAATTTTATAGGCACTTATAATTCCCAGGTCATACTTTTCTCCAAAGATCTTTTTGGGAATGATAACTATTATTCATGTGCTGTAATTATTTTTATCCAATATCTTCCACAATCCTAGTCAGTACATATTATTATCTCATTTAATAGATTAGATAACTGAGCCCTGGCTGCTCTGGCTCAGTGGATTGAGTGGTAGCCTGTGAACCAAAGGGTCGCTGGTCCAATTCCCAGTCAGGGCACATGCCTGGGTTGTAGGCTGGGTCCCCAGTGGGGGGCCCGCAAGAAGTAACCACACACTGACGTTTCTCCCCCACTGTTTCTCCCTCACTTCCCCTCTCTAAAATTAAATAAATAAAATCCTTTTTTAAAAAATACATGTCTGTCTCATTCCAAAGCCTGATATTTTTCCCACTATTTACTCCTCTTCTAATGACATAATCCTCAATCACAAAATTTAAATTTAATGTGCTGGGGAGTTGATATTTACTTTTTAAAACCTAATGGATTATTAACTGTATAGCAAATAACATTTAACATCTGTAAATAGGACTCAAGATAAACTTTAATTTTTAAATACCATATCTACATTTTTTATTCTAAATTTTAAAATGTTGCTTGTGTTTGAATTATTTATTGCTGAGTAAGTAACAAATCACCCCAGAATGAATGGCATAAAAACAACTGGCATTTTACGATATCTGTGAACGATGTGGTCGGGGCACAGCAGGAAGGGCTGGTCTCCACTCCACAGTGTCTGGGGCCTCAGCTGGGAAACAGGAATGGCTGGAGGCTCCTTCATTTACACGCCTGGTGCCTGATCCAGAATGACTGAAAGGCTGGGCTCAACGGCGTCTGTCAGCCAGAGGGTCTACGTGGGGCCCATCGTGTGCCAGCTGTGGTCCAAGGGAGGGAGCATGTCAGAAGAGCAAACATTCCAAGAGAACAAGGAAAATGTTGCAGCGCATTTTCTGATCTGGTCTCAGAAATCACACAAGGGCACAGCCACCATACTCTGTTGGTCAAGGCAGCTGCAAGCTAGCTCAGATTTAAGGGGTGGGGATGGGGAGCCTGCCTCTCAGTGGTAGGGGTGTCAGTGCTTTGGAGGCCATAAATGAAAACCACCAAAGAAAACAATCTTCAATCATGTTTGATGTCTTCATCCTTGTTTCTCTCTTTACGGCTAGT
The DNA here is from genome assembly GCF_004126475.2 of Phyllostomus discolor. NCBI lineage: Eukaryota > Metazoa > Chordata > Mammalia > Chiroptera > Phyllostomidae > Phyllostomus > Phyllostomus discolor. Next base: position 7,403,435 of record NC_040916.2, on the reverse strand, counting down.
ACTGGGTCTAAAAGCAACGCCTTCACAGTATCCAAGTTGTGCGGCAGAGATGTGACATTTCAACAGGAGTTCCCATCACCCTTCACATCGAGAGAATTTAGGGGTGGTATTAGACCTAAATTCTAAATCTTCCATTTCTTTCCATTTTGCACTGTCATGTGACTGTCTCACATCACCGTTGAAAAGACTGGACTGTGTCACGTGGTACCTAAGAGATGTGACAGGGACTGTTTCCCCCATATATGTAATTTTCTTTTAAGTTCTGATAATAAGTCATTTGTGGGGAGAAATTTAAATGAAGATAAGTGAACATTTTAACATTTTATTTGAATAGTAACAGTGCCTTTATTGGGCACTTGGCTTCCATTTGTCAGCACTCTGCTTGGCACTTACGTTTGACCTTTTAACGCTCTATGCCAGGGGCATCAGACTCATTTTCACCGGGGCCCATATCAGCTTCACGGTTGCCTTCAAAGGGCTGAATATAATTTTAGGACTGTATAAATGTAACTACTCCTTAACTAGTAGGCAAGGAGCTTGGCTCTGCCGCTGGATAGAAACAAGGTGCCAGGCCAGATAAAACCAGGTGGAGGGCCGGGTGAGGCCCGCAGGCCTTGTGTTTGCCACCTGTGTTCTATGCCCTTGTTGCTCTAAGTCTGGTCCTAAGTCTGGTCCCAAGTCTGGTCAGCATCCATACCACCTGGGAGCCTGTGAAAAATGTGGAATTTTGGGCCCCAGCCCAGACCTCTTGAATCAGAATCTGCATTTTAACATGATCCCCAAACAATTTGTATGCACATTAAAGTTTTAGATATTCTGCATTATGAAGTCAGCACTATTACTCTCTGCCTAAAGAAACTTGCTGAAGCATGCACAGTTTGCAAGTTAGCAGAACCAGATTCCGAATCCAGGTCTGACCGGCTCCAAAAGCTACTTTCCTAACAAATACTCTGAAATGCCTCTTAGTAAATTTCATCATCACATCAACAAGGCTCTTGCTATGTGGACAACTGTTACTTGTTTAAAGGGATGTTGGGCAAGTCTTCTGTGATTCTGAAAAAGAGGTTTCTCCACCAAAGCAGCATTGGGCATCATGTGGCACATTTCTTAGCCCTATTTCCTCTGCTGGATTGAGAGTTCCTTAAGAGCTGGGACTATCATCCTGTTTCTTTTTGGCTCTCCAGAAATTAGCACAGAAGCTGGCACATAACATAGGGTCTGTTCCTGACGCACTCATTAATGAATCAACAATGGACCTATTTGTTCAAGTGAGCGGTAGAGATTGTGGATGGTTCACTGGGAGCTGACGTTCTTTTGGAATAGAAGAAGGTGCAGGGGTTCTCTCTGAGGTTTGCTACAAGCTCAGGATTTCAGCTGCAGGAAACCAACAAACGAGGCTGCACTTGGCTTGTCAGTGCAGCTTATCTCTCCCTCCAGGCAGCCCCCACCCCAGCCTAGCGAGGAAACTTCCTGAGAAAGGGCCTCCTCTCTTTCCCAGGTCTGGAGCACAGCTCCTTGAGGTTATATTAAGTTGGCCAAAAAGTTTGTTTGGTTTTTTCCATAAACTGGCTCTAGTAGTGCTTAGGTGTTTTTAGCTTCTTTCGAAATAATTTTCTTAGATTGTATGGTGACAGCTGTCCTATTAGCATGCATTAAAAAAAAAACATCGAAATTGGGGAATTTTTGTGTAGCCATTTTAATATTGAAGATGCAAGAAAATATACAACACTTTCAGCATATTATGCTTTATTGTTTCAAGAAAGGTAAAAATGCAACTGAAATGCAAAAAAGATTTTGTGCGGTGTATGGAGACAGTGCTGTGACTGAATATATCAAAAGTGGTTTGCAAAGTCTCATGCTTGAGATTTCCCGCTCCACGGTGTTCCACGGTTGGGTAGACCACCTGAAGTTGATAGTGATCAAATCAAAACATTGATTGAGAACAATCAACTTTATATCACACTGGAGATAGCCAACATACTCAAAATATCCAACTCAATAAAAGTTATTGGTGAAAATGAAAATGTGTCTTTTATTTTATGGAAAAAACTAAATGGACTTTTTGGCCAACCCAATAGTTACTTACCGTTTGATTTATGAAAAACAGGACCTGCGGAATGAAGGCAAGTTTGATCATAATCCCTTGATTTCTATAGTCCATCACTTTCGAAAATTCCTTTTTTTTATCCATTACATCTCATCTCTTCTTACGGATAAATCTGGGAAGAGGGAAGTATGGACATCCAAGTGACTGGAGAAAACAGACACTCTGATTTTCTGGGGACACACTTCATTTATGCCTGCTGCTCTGGCATAGTTATTAACAATGTGCTCTTTTGCTGTCATCCCTGTTGGGATGATACATTACATGCTCACTCAGTCACTGGGGCCTAGTAATGTTCCTAAAGTCACCCTGGGAGCCAGAATGTGGCCAGTGCCTGACACAGCTATCTGCTTTCTGGACTGGTGATCATCCGTGGTTGATTGGTTCTTCAGGCCAACTGCTTCAGGAGGCTGTGGGGCTGGCTGCCCTGAAGGTGCCCAGGCACCACCTCCGTCCACTTGGTCAGAACCAAGAGCTTCTGTTCCCTCAGGACCTTAGTTTGATATGCTCTGCTGTAACTTAGCTCATCTGCAAGGCCCTGAGTAACGCTTTCTTCCCCAAAACGCACATCCTCCCAACCCTGGGCACCTAGAAACGGTAGTTTTCAGTTGCAAGGCCCCCAGCTTCCCACTGCCCTTCAGCAGTGGCCTGAATGCACACCACGGCACTATTATTAGGTGGTAGCATCAGAAACTAGAACAGCAATCCCTGCCGGCCCTTTGATCCCCAGAGCGGAGGAGAGAATCGCCGGAAGGGACAGCCCAGCCTGAGGTTAGATAGTCCAACTCGCTTTCCTCTGGGCTCCGGAGGACTGCAGACCAGCAGGAAGGAGCTGAGCTATTCTTAGCCAAGGTGTGGGAGCCTGGCAGGAGCCACAGGCACTGCCCCAAGGGTCAGAGACAGGAATTAGCCACCCACTCTGGCTGCTTCCCCTCTCTCCCTTGGCTGCCCCTAACACGAGGAAATGACCACCACATGCCCCTCACCCTCAGACATGGACCACCCCTTAAGGCTCAGACATGGACCGCCCCTTTGGTCCCCTCAGCAGTAAACATGGCTCAGCCTCCTTCCTAGAGGTCTGTTTGTGGGTATAGTTTGAGTTTCAGGGCACTTGAGCAACCATGTCTTAGAACACTATCACTCTGCAGATACCAAGAGTGAGCCCCAGAGAGGGGCAGTGATTTGTGCAGGTCCACCTGGATGTTGAGAGCCTGATGCAGTACTCTAACCACGGTTGCATGGGGATGAAGGTAGTAGGAATGCCCTGGCCAGTGGCTCAGTTGGTTGGAGCACCATCTGTACACCAAAAACATCTTGGTTCAATTTTTAGTCAGGGCACATACCTAGGTGTCCAGCTCGACCACCAGTCGGGGCATGTACTGGAGGCAATACATCAATGTTTCCCTCTCTCTCTCTCTCTCTCTCTCTCCCTCCCCTTCTCTCAAGTAAAGATATCCTCAGGTGAGGATTTAAAAAAAGTTCTGGGAGCTATAAGATTACACTCAGGTTTTCAAATGTCTGTCAGAAGACATAGGCTACCTGTGACAACAAATTAGGATAAGATTACCAACTGTGCTTTTATGGAAAAGACTTTCTTTTGAGCTTATGCTCTTCTTATCTGGATGTAGTAAAAATAAACTTGTGTTTATTAAATGAGTGTAGTAGTATACAATAGTATACTGATGTGTGAAAAAAAGGAACCAATAGAGTGGAGAATAGTCAAAAGTAAATTCAGACAACCTTCATTCATTCACTAAATATTCAGAGTGTCAATTATCATAAGGCACAGAATACAAAGGTTTCTGCTGTTGTGTTTCTCACAGTCACATGGGGATGACAAGTAACAAACAAGTAAACATACGACTGTAAAATGTGATTCACACCATGAATGAGCTTTTACCAGGGGATGCTGTGAGAAAAAATAGAGGGGACTGGTATGCGAACTTTTTTTCAATTAGGTGGTTAGGGAAGACCACAGGATGAGGAGCCAGTTTATAAAAAGTAAGCAAGGGAGAGGAGGAATCATGCGAAGGGACAGCTTGGTAAAGACTTGAGGTTGGCAGAGACTTTGGGAATGTTTGTGGAGCCAAAAACAGCCAGCATGGTGGAAAGACTGGGCAAGGAGGTGAGTCTAGAAAAGAGAGGTTAAGAGGCAAGTTGGGATCCAGCCGCTTCAGGTCATATTGGCCATGAGGAAGAGTTTGGATTTTATTTTAGAGCAAAGTAAAGCTATTGAAGTGTTTTCAGCAAGGGAATGAGTTTTCATTTTGAGCACATCATCTCTGCCTCTGTTTGAAGAATGGAAAGGAGAAGCTCAAGAGTAGGCACAGGGGCCATTGATATTTCGGGTGAGAAATGCAGGAGCAATGGGGATGCAGAGAAGTAGTAGACTCAAGACCTCCCTAGGGAAGACTGTGTTCTACTTGTCAAGCAAACACACACATACAAATGGAACACACGCACACACTGAACACACACACACACAAATACACGCAGACATGTGTGTGTGCACATGTGCATGCATGGACATGCACACACATGTACATGCACACCCAAAAATGTGTTTGGTTATCTAGCAAATGTAAAGTATGTTTCTTGGGGCACAGATTTTTGGACAAAAGAGCTGAGAACACTCCAGACCCTCTCACTCCCTCTCCAGTTCTAATCCTTTGGCTCTAGCATGGAGTCTCCAGCCAGTTGCTGTGTTTCCCCTCTTAGGTCAATATATGCTCAGAGGAACCTCTCTGGTCCTGTCCCCACTGTCCCCAACCAATCCTTCCAAAGCTCCTTAGATTGGACATGAGCATCTCTGGAGAAAGCACACATCTGGGAAGCAGCTGCCTGGCCACTCTCACAAAATCATCTCCATCTAATCCAGTTGAAGTTGGAATGGAGAGGAGGAGTGGAAAACTAAGGGAAAACATGAAGCCTGTCCAAGATGGGATCTGGGTAGAGTGTCAGGGGCACCACCCCAAATCTTTGGAGACATGCCTCCAGGGTGGCCATTAGGATTTCTACTGGCTTTTGGGCCTTCTTCTGATCCCTGCAAGACCAGATGTATCTCACAGCTGTGCACCATCTGCTACCCTCTAGCACAGAGGAAACTACAGTTTGAATGTTAAAGAAGTGAGGAGGAAGACAGACTCTTCCTTGGCTCTAGAGGGTGAGTTGTGCATATAAGGAGTCTCGGCTTCCCATGAAGTAGCCCCATGGCCTGGTATTTGTCTGCAAAGTGAATGCCTCCCCCCAAACGCTTCTGGCATGGAAAGAATTTTCAAAGAAAACTCAATGTTCTGAAGCTTCCAAAGTCCTTCCCTACTAAATGTTTCACAGACTAGCTTAGAAACTTCATCTTTCTTATTTACTCCACTCCCTGCTCCTCTCCCTCCCTCCACACCCCAAACACTTGCACCCTGAGTTCCCAACATGGGTCATCATGAGTCTGACAGCATCTAGTCAAGCTGACATATAATCTTCCCCAAAGGAAAAGAGCTGCACTCCCATCCAGAAGATGATGTTATCAGCCGCTTCCCTGAGCTCAGAAGTTTGGTGCAGCCCAGACATATGGATCTTTTTAGAGACTCATGCAATTTGGCAGCCTTGTTTCACACCCTCCAAATCCTGCTGCTCTGACACTGCTTTGCTGGGAGTGCACCAGGAACGAGTCGGAGTGGGTCCGTGTGGGCTCTTTTCTTCTCCTCTTTCCTTGTCATGTCTCCTGGCAACTCTTTACTCAATCTGGAAAACAAAAATCATTTCTCTCCAGGCCCAGTCTTTTGGCTGTAAAGAGAGAGAGAGAGAGAGAGAGAGAGAGAGAGAGAGAGAGAGAGAGAGGTGAGAGAGAGACGTGAGTGAGAAGGAACACAGAACTATTCTGGCCAGTATTCCAAGATGAAGAGGAGAGACCCTCAACCAACAGCACACTGTTGTCTCGCTCCTCCTTTTCCACCTCCAGCCATTCAAGGGGGAGCCACTGACAAGCCCAACATCTGTGTGAATCTGCTGCTGAATCTGTGCAGTGCACAGCCTGAATGCTATCTGCTGCAACCCTGTCTCCTCCTTCAGGTAATCCATCCTGAGCCTCTGAAGGATAAATTCAGTCTTGCTCTCTGAGCTCAGTAATGATAGGAAATGCTTCTGCTGAGACAAAAAAAAGATGCCTCTGAAACATTGCAGGCTCACACTTGCTCCCCTTTCCCCAGTCAGGCACTCAGGAGGCCGGTATGTCTTAGAGGAAAGGAACTTTCTTGCTGCCTCTGGAGAAAGAACGACTGCTCAGAGACCAGCCACCAGAGCGGCCAAGGGAAGTGTCTGGAACTCAGACGTCCTATTGTCCTGGAACAAGGCCTCTGGTGACCCTTAATACGGGAGTCTACAAAATTTAAACCCTAAAGGGTCGTGCCACCTTGGATGAAGATGCTGAACTAGGAAGGGTTCAAAAAATTCATAGGAATTGGCTGTCCTTGAACCATTCCCTCACCCTCCAGGCGGTCTCTCCCAGGCCATAGGTCCAAGTCAGAAGATAAGAAGTGGGAGACACAAAAATCAAGGAACACTTTGTTTTTTCTTCCAGAACCAGGCCTGGACCAACCGTGTTATTTTATTTTTGATGGTTTCAAGACAGAGAAGACCTCTATACAAAGCTCAAGAGTCAATAGTTTGGGACAGATGTTTCCTTTCTAGCCACTTTTTCCTGCCCCAAGTTAAAAATAACTGTCTTCTTTGCTGTGACTTCCATAAAACGTATGCCATTAAAGGTCTACATTTGGGTTTCCAGAGACAAAGGCTGATAAGTTCCTGGATTTTATAGCCTTTTGGCCCATGAATTAGGTGCAGTATCAGGTACAAGATGACCCAGCCATCTGGGGCAGATTCCTGGACCCTCGAGTGAGGGAAATTCCTTCCCTACACCTACCTTCAGGTAGCACCAAAGAAAGAATTTCAAAGTGAGGAAAGACAGTTTGTCAAGTAGATCTACTTTTGTTTCTCTGAATAAATCCTTCATCTGGAAATTTTCTTGAATTAATTATTCCTCCAGCCCCAGGGCAAGCTGGGCCCCCTTTGACACTCTGGCTTTCATGGAGACATAAATGCTGTCTGGTAGTACTCATGAGCAATGGTGAGACAGGCCTGCACCGTCAGGAAGATTTACTGAAAGCCTAGAACAGACACCAGGGGAATGAGAAGGGACAATACCAGAACTACAGACACACTCCCATTCACAAACAATGGATTTCAGACCCATTCTCAGAGCTGATTCCCGAGGCTTAAGAACTCTTAACCCAAGTTGCCCTCATTGCTGACTTCTTCATCCGTTAGCCAAGTTGTTCTCAGTTATCATACCACTGCTCCCACAGACAACCCAGGTTTTCACAAATCGAAAAAAAGGAACTACAATAACGAATAATCATCACACCTTTTTCCTTTTAAAATGAAAACAGCATTATTTATTGTTTTTGTTTGTAAAAGTAACACAGTTACTGTAAAAAAATTGACATGCTGCGTACAGAAATGAAGAAGGGAAATATACCTGTAACCACCCCCCAGAGATAACTGTGTGTGTGATGTTTGTTATCATGTCACACCCTGACCTCTTCCCCCTCCCCGCAACAAAACAGCATCACACTGTGCTGCCCTTTTCCCCCACTCATTTGTCATATCACCAGTTCTTTTTCTTAAAAGATTTTATTTATGTTCTTTTTAGAAAGAGGGGAAGGGAGGGAGAAAGAGAGGGAGAGAAACATTGATGTGAGAAAGAAACATTGGTTGGTTGCCTCTCTTCCATGACCCATGCCCTGACCAAGGTCTGAACACACAACCCAGGCATGTACCCCAACCACGAATTGAGTCAGTGACCTTTCGATTTGGGGGATGACACCCAAGCACTTGGGCCACACTGGTCAGGGCAATATCACAAGTTCTTAATAGCTGTGCACAGAAAAGCGGTGGATTGTGTGCAAGTCTAGCTGAAATACCACATCTTTCTGCCTCACTCAGACGCTTGTCCCTTAGGATGCAAAACTGGGATGGTAGATCTGGGCCAATGCTTAAGGGGAGGGTTGAATGAGGCATTGCATTTTCTGCTTCTTTTCTGATCATTACATTTTTATCTTTAATAATATCCCAAGGGGCCTATGAAAGATGCCAGCAGATTATCTTGGGCGCCTGCACTGATGATCAGTCCAAGCTCACTCCCTTCTAAGAAACAGCCCCATCTGCCAAGGGCAAAATAGGGATGTTATCCCAGCATAAAAATAATAATCTCCAACACAGTTGGTATTGTTTTCAAATATATATATATATTTGAAAACTTTCGTAACTTAAATATTAGTGACAAATTATTCACAGACAACTGCAGTCATGGATGAAAAAGAGAACAGACTAGATAAAATACAGGTAGAGATAAAAAGAATTTTATCAACAATTTGAAAACTTTGATAAACACATCATTTCCTAGAAAAATAACAAAGTTTACCCAAGAGTAAATTTTTTAAAACTGAGAAGTCTCAGAACAATTACAAAAATGAAAACAATCTTTTAAAATAGTCCCACATAAACACCACTTGCTAACAAAACTTTAAGGAAGTGATCATCCAAATCTTATAGAAACCCTTCCTAAGAATAGAATAAAAGTGAAATACTCTCCAAACAGTTTATAAGGACTTCATAACCCAATACCAAGATCAGATCATGACATGACGATGAAGGAAAAAATACAGTCCCATTTCGTTTATGGATATAGAAGCAATAATCATAGCTAGAAGATTGTATTAACAAATTAAATGCTACAGTGTATAAAATGATAATAAATCATGACAAATTTAGGTTTAATGCAAAGTTGGTTTAATTTTAGCAAAATCTATCATTGCAATTCACTACACTACCATATGAAAAGTGAAAGACCATATATCATTTCAACAGATAGAGATAAGACCTTTAAAATTATATTTATTATTAAAGAAAGAAATCTTCTGGTAAATTAGGAGTAGAAGAGAATCTCTTCAGGATGATAAAAAGCACATATAAAAATTAAACAAATGTAGTCTTAAGTAGGGAAACATTAGAATATTAACCTTTAAGAACCTTTAAAATCTGGAGTGAAGCAAGGATGTATAGACCACATCTTTTATCCTTGTAGTGGATGTTCTTGCCAGCACATTAACTTTAAAGAAATTGTAATTCAAAGGGAAACGGACTAGAAAGAAAAAATAAAATCATCACTATTTGCAGTTGCTATGATATTTACATATAAAGCCCCAAAGAATTTATAAATACTTAGAAATAATAAAATTCAACAAGGTAGCTCAATGAGGTTAAATAAAACAATAACCTACATTGTCATACACCAGCAACAAAAATAGTTAAGAAGATATTACTTACAATAGCATTAGAGGACATTGATTACCTAGAAATAAAGCTAACAAATAATAAATAAATAAATAAAACCACTACAGGGACAGTCATAAACTGCAAAGAAGACCCAAACAGTAGAGACCTATGCCAAGTTGGTGAGTGAAAGACTCAGTTCTCTCCAAATTAATCTACAGAGAAATTTTTTAAATTCTTTTTAAAAAAGATTTAATTAATTTATTTATTTTTGGAAAGAGGGGAAGGGAGGGAGAAAGAGAGGGAAACATCAATGTGTGGTCACCTCTTGCATGTCCCCTACTAGGGACCTGGTCTGCAACCCAGTCATGTGCCCTGGCTGGGAATTGAACCAGTGACCCTCTGGTTCACAGGCTGGCACTCAGTCCACTGAGCCACACCAGTAAGGGCTATGGAGAAATTTTTTTAAATCAAAACACAAAAGGGTATTTTTGGGAGGAACCTGATAAGCAGATTCTAACACACATGAAGGAAGAAGAGCCAAGAGTAGCCGAGCCACTTTCCTGAAGAAAATGAGAGCCTTCGCTTGCCCTGCCCACATTGGGACTGATTTGAAGCTGCAGTAATTAAGACAATGATGAAAGCACTAGTGTACACATGGTGATCAATGGATAGAGAGCCCAGAAACAGTCACACATAGGTACGATGTGGCATGAGTCAACAATGGCATTTCAGATCAGTAGAGAAAAGACAGACTACTGATACACAGAGCCAGAAAAGTGGTTAAATCTGTATGAAAATGTATGAAACTGGATCAGGTCCAATTATAAATCTAGTGTCTCTCATTCCCAACCCCAAGCTTCTATACTCTTCTCTATAATGCTGGCTGTACTGTGTGTTTGCTCTATTATGTGAGAATATTCAATTCTGCTACAGAGGACAAGAAAAGTAAACAGGATAGATGAAATTCATCAGATATGCTAACTTTAGATTATAAATAAACAAGTCATATGTCAGACACAGGCAGAATTCAGATGTGCTAAAAATAAGTCGTAAGAGTGTAATCCGTAAAACACAGAAGAATAGAGTAAATGGAATATATTGTGAAAAGAATGGAGTGAACAAGAGTGCTCCTTGCAGGTAGAAAAGGATGGAAAAATCAAGTTATAATGTACGGTGCGTGCCACCTTGGGGCTGACAGCCAGGTCATCCTTAAGTTCTCTACTTATTGGTGATGCCATTCTGGCCTCTGTGCACTCTGTCCCAGAAATGCTACAAAAGGGAAGGATGCCCAGAACACTGATGAGCTATGTGAGAAGACCTGTGGCCAGGCCTACATGCCCTTGAGCATCCCAACAGAGCAAGTTTACATTTGTTCCAAGCATCTTCCATCTACTGAACCTTTATTTAACCTCAATTCTGTACTCATGACTACACTATTAGAGCGTAACACAAGATTTAGATAGTGTGGTCCTTTCACCCTGCTTGCCTCCTTCCCAAGTAGGTTAACCTGCCTAAATCTTTCCTCTTGATTCTGGCTGTGTGTTTTAAATACACTCAAGAACTTTTGTGACTTCATCAGTATGGTTTGGTCTGGCCTTCTTGGTCTGTGGTCTCTACAGCTTGCTTATAGTGTGCATAGAGGCTACCACTGCCTGGAGCTAATTTCCCACAGGACATTGGGGCTGGGAACCTACATGCCACATTTCCCAGACTCCCTTGTTAGCTGGTTTCTGGTTAAGTTCTGGCAAGAGGAGGCACTAGAGGGACACTGGAAGGCAGGAAGAGGAAAGAAGGGACTCACTTCTAACTTCAAGTTCTCTTTGCCTCTCTCTAGCGTCTGAACATCTCTGTCGCCAAAGACCCTCTCTGCCAAACTGGGATCCACACTCTGAGAGCTTTCAAAGACACAAAATAAGTTTACACCATGGGAAAAAAGTTCTGGTTCCAAGATATAAACTTGAAATTTCAAAATGAACAAAAGTTTTATTAAGTGCTTATAAATGGTAAACTTAGCCAACTTGTAAACTGCAACTCAACTTTTAACGGTTCTGTATAAATGTAGTAAAATTTGAATTACAAGAACAAAATGAAGATATATTTTAAAACTAAAAGTATTTTAAAATAATTTCACTTAATTTTTTTACATCAAAGAAGTTATATTTAACATGGGATAAGGATCTGTTTTAACTTGATCCATATGATGTATGTGTATTTGGGGGCTGAGGTGGGGGGATGTTCAATGGTAAGGGTGGTCATGACCTGGGGATCCATAAAGAACCTGACAGAGCCCCTCATTCTATACATTTCTAGTGCACCCTCCACTATGTGCAGTGTAGTTAATATCATATTCTGGCAACAGCTTATGTAATGAAGTAGGAAAGCAGAGACTCTGAGGATCAGCCAAGAAAGGCTAGAGCTTTGAAGAGACTTGCTAATTGAGCACTATATGGCCCATGAGGAAACATAGGGCTGGGGTCCCAGGATGGACTTATATCCAGTGGCCAAAAGCTGAGTTCGTGGGTGGTTGTATCACTGGTGATGTTGGCTCTCGGTTACTGAGTTCGGCAAAGAAAGAATTCCGAGCCAAGAACTCTAGTGCAAGGGGAAGTTTATTTCGCATGCAAAATGAAAGTACACTTGAAGAGAAGATTTGAGCAGGCTGCTCAGAGAGAGAAGGTCACAGAGGCAGAAGAAGTGAGCCATCTGGGCTGCGTGGACTCAGGAAACAAGCTATAGAAGCAGAAAAAAAGCCCTGGCTGGCGTAGCTCAGTGGATTGAGCTCGGGCTGGGAACCAAAGTGTCCCAGGTTTGATTCCCAGCCGGGGTACGTTCCTGGGTTGCAGGCCATAACCCCCAGAAACCGCACATTGATGTTTCTCTCTCTCTCTATCTCCCTCCCTTCCCTCCCTAAAAATAAATGAATAAAATCTTTAAAAAAAAAAAAGAAGCAGAAAAAAAGGCGGGGGCTAAGAGTTTAGGAGAAAGAAAGCAAAGATATACACCTAAGGAAGAAAGATGTGGGAGAACCACAGAGAGAGACCATGCATTGGGTCCTTTATCTCAAGAGTTTTTATCTGTTTCCTAAAGGCAGAAACTTTATGGAAGGATCTCAGTAGCATATTCATCAGCTTTCCAGATGTATCCTTTCAGGGCAGTGGTCTCTACTGATTGTTCGGCACTAAGGTAGGGGGTCATTGGTCAGTGCATCTAGTTCTGATGATACCCATGCATTCATTTCATCTGATTTTGCTGTTTTCCTGGGGCTAGAGCTGAAATACAACCAAGGCCTAGATGTTATCTTTAGTTTGCCCAAAACTCTATCTCTGTGGTCAACAGACCTGAGGCTTTTTTGGGAGGACTCTTTGATGCTGATCAGAACCTCATTGTCCTGAGGGCTTAATGCTTAAAGGAGTGGTTGTGCAGGGGAGAAAGAGGCAAATGAGTCAGGGCAGATAGAGCCAGTTTGAATCAGCTGTCTGTCTCAGTTTCCCCATTTCACTTGCCAAGTAATTTTCCTGACTTCTTACTATCCTGTCTCAGTTGGAGATGGTCGTGTGTGCTTGGAGAGATGAGTCTTGGGGACTCTAGAAAATAGGCAGTATAGCCAGTTATCACCCAGTGTCATAGTTCTGGTGCCATAGCATTGCAGGCCAGAAAAGAATAGCTCTAGGTCTTGAAGGAAGAGACCTGTAAGCTTCCCCATCCCCCCGCTCCTGTTTTCCCTGCTTGATGTCTGACCTCCACTTTGTACCTAGCATGTCTTCTTTACATGCCAGGGCTTCTGAAACTTTAGTACGCATAAGAATCATGGAGCACCCCTATTAAAAGTGAAGATTCCCAGACCGTCCCCTTGATTCTGCAAACGTCATGCTTTGAGAAGCTCTGCTCAGTAGGGTCATTCTTTCTGTCCTCTGTTCCCAAAGCTAGTTAAGAAATTTGGGAGCTAGAGACAAGCCCTTTCCTGCTTCAAATGGTCCAGCTAAGGGAGACGAATGGCATTTGCAGTAACCAGAAAAAAATCAGGGAGAATGAAGGAAGAGCCACGTGGACCGAACAGGTTTTCAGTGCAAAGCAGACCCAGCTCCCCGGTGGTGAGTTGAGTTGTGTGTTTGTGTTTGAGGGGGTGGGGAGCTAAATTGGGAGTCCCAAGGACAAAGGCCTGATTTAAAAGTGTATTTTGCAGCTCTTTCTGCCCCCAGCTGCAGGGTCTTGAGATCACAATATGGTCAAATTGGAATCACCATTTGCACTTGGAAACAGATTCATACCATACCATTGTGTTTTATCAAATTCACATCTTAAGCCTGTGGTTTTATTGTCCTTGTTTCCTATCTAAAGGAAAGCTGAGGAACAAGAGCAGAATAGAGAGTTTGGGGGGTTGTTTTTGGACCCGGACACCCTTCTCCTATGCAAACCAAGTAGGTCCGAGGAGGACCAGGAAAGTAAAAGTAAACCTACTTTCAGAATGCAAAAGGGTCTGCAGAGAAGTACATGGGAAAGGATCCGGGGGTGCTGGTCTGGCTTCCTTTCTCCCCCTTTGGGCTATGTGGTGCAGACATCATGAAAGAGATTGGACGGGGTGTTTATAATTCTGTGGTTCCACTCAGGATCTCAGCACATTTCTCCCAGACTTGCTCCTTATCTTGTCCCCTCCCTGCTGCCGTCATCTGCTCCTCCCGGCTCCTCCAGGCTCCTCCTGGCTCCTCCTGGCTCCTGTCTCCTCCAGTCTCTACCTCCCCAGTCCAATCTGTGATGAGGCTGCCTTCCCAGCTCATTTTTGGCAGTTCAGCTTACCAACGCCTTGAACCACTAGTGAGGAATAGAGCTCCAGGATCAACCAGGTAGTAGAGGAGGGAGTCAGGGAAAGTTCTATTTCTGATGGGAGAGCAGAATGAAGTCCCTAGAGTCTGGGACCCAGGGCTGGGCAGAAGATGCCTGGAGAAAAGCATCTAGGTGCTAAAGGAGTCCTTTGTTTTCATGAAGATAATGACACTTAGAATGTAACCATGTGGGAAAATAGGGCTGGCCTCGGGAAAAACCATTCAAATGAACACAAATAGACCTTGCAGGAAAAATTTGAAAAGAAAAATTGACAAGGATAGTGTGGATGGGGAAAAAGGCGTAATTACAGTCATTTGTGTGTCCTTCTCACTCATTATGCTTCATTACCACACAGCACCGTCTCCAGATGACTATCATTAAATGCATCAAACTGGACGTGTGTTTTCACCTGATTAGCAAAATTTTCACACTTGTAAACTCATGTCCTCACAGCGGATTCCTTCTGCAAGACTGTTCTCAGCTTAAAACTTTAAAAAAAAAAAAAATATATATATATATATATATATATACACACATAAATGGATCCTGCCCTGGCCACCCTTGAGGCTGACACGAAGGGGTTAAAAGTTAAGTGGATGTTGCGCTTGAAAAAGTAATATGCGGCCTGTACATAAAGTTCAACAAGGCATCTGGGGCCCCCACAAACCTCCACCTTTTTTGGCCTCGAAGGCGGCAACGCTAGCCTCCCTCCCAATGTCCTCCGCCTTTGGGACTAAGCAGGGAAGCTCACGTTAGTGGCAGCCAAGGAGAGGGGCCGGCCTTGCCAGGACTAAAGAGGGAGGGGAGGGGAAAAGCAAGAATCGCCCACCCCGATCCCAGGCGGAGGGGCGGGAGCAGCGGGTCCCCGACGGAGCAAGCAGTGTCTTGGGCTCTGTGCATCTCTCTGGAGCGGCGCGGGAAGGATGCTGGGCCGCAGGAGCGCGCGCGCGGAACGCGGGATGCCGCGGGGCTGGACTGCGCTCTGCC
Source organism: Phyllostomus discolor (assembly GCF_004126475.2). NCBI lineage: Eukaryota > Metazoa > Chordata > Mammalia > Chiroptera > Phyllostomidae > Phyllostomus > Phyllostomus discolor. Next base: position 7,388,194 of record NC_040916.2, on the reverse strand, counting down.
TGCTAAGTCTGCTGCGTGAGTACCCGCCGCGCGCGCGCGGGCGCAGCTCGCCCGGCTGGGCCGGGAGGGTCGCGGCTCCTCGGGAGGCCGAGCGAGCTCAGCCAGCTACACCCAGGAAAGGGACCCCTGCCTCAACCCACGCCCCCACGCCCATGACTGCTCCAGGCTTTGGTGGGACAAGGGCCGCGTGAATGGCCCGACCCCCTCACCTGTGAATAGGCGGGGGTGGGAGGGAAAGAGAAGGCGGCGCGGCGAAGGTGAAGTTACTAACCCAGGTGTTAACCCGCCGCTAGCCCTGGGCGTTCTGGAATCGGACAACGCGACTCGCTGGAGTTGTCTCTAATATAAAGTGCTTTGAAGGTGCCAGTGTCTCTTCCTGTTACCACAGGAGCGGAGCGCAAAGTTGGAGAGGGGAGGAGAGAAGCAGCAAAGTTTTGTGGCTGGTGGTTGACTCAGAAAACCGGGGCGTTGTGGGGAAGGGGGCCAGGCGTCCACAGACCACCCGGATGGGGGAAGCCAGAGTTGGACATTTAAGGAAAGGGAGCAAAGCCAAACTGGGACGAGGCCCAGGAGGCAGGCTGAGTTAGGTGACCAGGGGAGTTTGGAATGGAGAACAATCCGTGCAAAAATCTTTGCATTTAGTATCACAAAGCTAAGTCACTACTTGCTCCTCCAACACCCAAACCCCTTCCACTGGAGAGAAGGTGGTGGTGAATGGAGTTTGCTCTCTGCGCTGCTCCCTCTCCCACCACAACTCCTCTACCTGGCACCAACTCAAGAGTGTTAGGTTTAGGGGTTTTTCTTTCCCTGCCGCCTCCAAGTTCTAAAAGTAATAGACAGGTCAGAAGACTAGTGGATGCTCCTCCTCATGCACAATGATCTTAACTTCCTAAGTTCTTGCTCTCACTTTGGCTTAAGAAAAAAAAAAGGCACTCAATAAATATTTATTCCCTATTGCTTTCATTTGGGACAAAATTCTCGAACTCATTTCATTGCACTTAGAAGGTTTTAAATGTTGTAAGTTGTTCTCTCTTTTGCTCAAGATTCTGCTTCCAGCCCTCTAGGGCTCCCAGTTCCCTTCTCTTACTGAAGGCCACCCAGCATGGACCTGCAGAGGAGTCTGGGCCAGCCAGCTAGGCCTCTTTGCTCTCACCCTCCTCTGCCGTCCTTCTTTGGGTCCACCCAGTTGGAGAGCGACTCATTCCTGGCTGGGGGAAGCTCTAAGTTGGGTCTGGCTTGACCTGTTTGGCAGGGAAAAAGCTATCACTGGGGTGTCGAAGCCCTGGAAATGGGGGAACAGCCCTGGGTGCTAGAGTGCACCCTCATAAGAGGGGTGAGTTGATCAGAGGCTCTGATGTCGATCCGATGCTTCTCTCTGCTTTGACTACACAGCTTGGGATGGTGACCTGGTCCTGGGCCCAGCGAGGCCCACCCTTCCCTTATTTCCTCAGCTGGCTGGTCTCAGCCTCCCTGCGGCAGTGGGAGTGGGGGGAGCAACTTAACCTCTTCACAACCTCAGGTTGATGTGTTGAGAGTTTCAGCATCTCAGCTGGGGGTGGGGGATGAGGGAGGGATGGGTCCTTATTCTTAATCTAGCCAGACTGTGTGGTCCAGTTTGTCAGCTCTATGCCTGCCTTGAGAACTTCCTAGGGGGTGTGTTTTTTCAATACCAGCAGTCTTTTTCTGTCCTGGGGTATATTGGGGAGTAAATGAAATGAGTGACTGTGCCTTGAAATGTTAACCAAGGGACATTGCAGAAATTCTGCGCTGTTATTACTGTGAAATTTAGGGCAGAAAGGGGTTCTGTGGTTTTTCATGTCACTTACCCCGACACAGAGCTTTGTTCTGGGAAGTTCTTTTTTTCTGTCCCTGTGAGAAGTTGGCATGGGGAGGGGCATAGCAGCCAACCAAAAGTAGACTTTTTTAGTTGGCAGTGGGGTGGCTGTGGGTGGTGACCAGAGCCAGGGTGGCAATGAGAGGCCATCAAATGGGAAGAGGAGACTTTGAGGTCATTAGGGAACCTCATATGTCATACTCAAGGTTTCCTCCAAGCCTTCCGTGGCCTGTCCTTCTGGTCTCCCCAGTGACACCCCCCAGTCCCACCCCTTCACATTCCTCTTCTTCCTTTTGGTCCTTTTGTGCATGCGGACCCCACACCCATATCCTGTCTGGGGCTCCATGTAAGAGGGGAAAAAGAAAAGGAAGGAGAATTTTATCAGATATTTTCCAGAGGACTCCACCCTTTGAATCTCTGCCACATGGCGACTGAGGAGGAGCAGCCTTGGGGACCTCTGACTAACGCAGAGGCCCCCAGTCCTCTGGCTTGTAGGGCCAACCCTGTTGGCACAACCTTCGCAAGCGCGAGTCTTCTGCAGCATTCCCCTTTGACTGATAAAACGAGCCACGCGGCCTCTCTTTCTTACCTTGTTGGCTCCTCCTCCTGGGAGCCTCATTCACTTGTCCTCATCTTCATCCCCTGAGTCTTTGTCTTCAAACACTCAGGGCAGAGAGTGCCAAACTGCAGCAGATAAACTCCTGCACGGTCTTACAAAAACAAATAAATGGGAGGAACAAATTCCACTTCTTATGGTCTCATTGCCTGATTTCCTTTAGACCCTGGACAGACAATCCCGGGCTGACTTTCAGGGCTGGATGGTGACCGAGCTCCACCCTCAGGGTGCCTGGGCCTCCCTCTCTCACTGACTTTGCTTGATCTAATTAAATGGCCCGGGTGTGGAGAACTGAAAATGTGAAGGTATGGAAACAGAACTAAAACACCACCTTCCAGAAGAAAATGTTCAGAGTCACCAGGACAGAATTTCCACATTTTTCTGGGCTTTGACTTTTCTAATGAGAACATTTTCTTCCCTCCTCAGCAAAGAAATAAAAAACACATTATCTACGACTTCTAGTCCCAAGGGCCCCGACTTTGCTGAGGAGAAGGATGTGTGCATCTTGGGAGGAGGAGAGACAGATGAGTAGGGACGCACCCTGGAACCTCCAGCCAGAGCCCACCTGGGAATGAACCACTCCCCTTCAGGTGTAAATAAAGGAAAGCTTCTTCTGGCTTAATTAGAAAGTCTGTTCTTTGTTGATTTGGAGTGGGGGGTCTCTAAAGAACCCATAACTGATACCTCCCAGGAGCAGCATCTCTAGGGAGCCAGTTCCAATGTTTAAGAAAATTCCTTAAATAGTCTTTGGATGAGAAAACCTAGACCCTTGGACAAACTTTGGGTGTGCCATTCAACAGGAGGTTGAATTGCCGAGCATGATAAAAGTGGAACTTGGTCTTTGATGGGCCCAAGAGGCCAAAGGCTGAAGGACTCTGGAGCCCAAGAAGATAGAGAGAGGAAGGGAGGTTCCTGGAACAGCAGAGGGACAGTGGTGAGTGGAAGGTGGAAAAGACCTGGCTAGGAGAAAGTCCTTATGGCATGGATGTTTAACACAGTAGTGTCTAGGATTCCAAAGTTATGCCATCTTTTCTGGTCTGTGCTGTGTGATCTGGCTTCAGGCTCTCCAACCTTCAGTAAGCACATGCTAGCCCTGTGCTGGCAGTCCTCTGGAAGGATAAAGGAATGGGTGCTTGGCTAGCCCACGAGGAAGACCACGAGGAAGAACTGCTGCAGCCTGAGGATGGGGAGGCCCAGAGTTCCATCCAGGAGTCAGGGGCAACCAGGAAAGTAAAGGGAGAGGTGACTGGGAGAAATGCAGAACCCAGAGAAAACTCAGGATATTGGGGTTCCACAGTAAGTGGATGGGGTCCAAGGCATACCATTTGAATAGTAAAGGGAAGTCTAAGTACACTGGGCACACTCAGGCCACAGACAGTTGGTTTACACTCACACTTCAGCTTAACCTCCAACACACAGGAAGGCATCAGCCCAGTTCTTTGTTCTGATTCAACCAGGCCCAAACTCCCGGAGACCCACAACAAAGATGCTTCCCGGATGCTCCCAGGAAAGATGGCGGCTCACTGTCTCCCAGAGTAGTTCATTCCAATTTTAAAAAACTACCCCATTATTTTAAGCTTTTCTTTGTCCTGCAGTAAAATTAGCTTTCTTATAACTTCTAGTCATTAATTCCAATTCTGTTCTTTCTATTAATTCACAGAATTGTTCTTATGTTTCTTCATGACAATCCTTAAGGAACTTTCTAGTCACTGCACTAGATTATAAACTCCTTGAGGATGGAATTTATTCACTTACTTAATCCTCACTCTAGGATATGTTTATTGATTTTAGAGAGAGAGGAAGAGGGGGGGGGAGAGAGAGAGAGAGAGAGAGAGAGAGAGAGAGAAAAGGAGAATCATCTACATGAGAGAGAAGCATTGACCAGTTATCTTCTGTGTGCACCCAAACCAGGGATTGAACCCACAATCTAGGGTTGTGCACTGACTAGGAATCGAACCCCAACCTTTCGGTGTACCAGATGGCACTCCAACCAACTGAGCCACCTGGCCAGGTTGAGGACAGGGATGTGTTTATATTCTAATGACACCCACACCTAATAATAGGAAGGCACCTTCTCTTAGTTTGTACTTCCCACAGCACTGAGTGTGGTCCTTTGCACATCCCTGGTACTCATGAAAATAAGAATGAATAAACAAGTGAAATGTGCCTTGAACAAGTTATTTATTCTCTCTCCCCAAATTCTCCTTTTCTAGATCAGTGGTCAGCCATCTTTTATCATAAAGGGCCAGATACTAAATATTTTAGACTCTCAAGGCATGGTAGTCTCTGATGCATATCCTGCTTTATTTTATGTTGCAACACTCTCGACATATAAAAGCCGTTTTTAGTTCACTGGCTCTACAATAAACAGCCTGCAGGTGGGATTTGGTTCACCATCTGTAGCTGCCGACCCCTGATCTAGGTGAAATAACACTAAGGCTCTTTACCATATAACTTGGTTCCTGGAGGTCTCCTAATTCTGGTTATCTTCCCATGGATGCTCCCTAATTTAATGTCCCTAAATGTCCTCCTAAAATACAGCCTCGAGTGGTGAGACCCCTCTACCTCGAGGTAGTTGGTGTGAATACGCCTGATGCAGCCGCCACTCAGTCCAAGTGTTTATTCTGAACTCAGAGGACCGTGCTAAGCACCCTGAGTAGAACAAATGAGTGGAAGAGATGGCTCTGGCACTGAAGAAATTTATAATGGAACTGAAGTGACAAGCTCTACACGCAGGAAACAGCATACATGATTTGTGCCAGATAAGTGATGCAGGGACACATCTTAAGGTCTTGGGGAAGCAGATGGAAAGGGGCCTGCACTACAGATAACCGCTGTTTCTTGAGTGTTTACCAGACAAACTGCTTTACGCCCCTTATCTTTTTCATTCCTCAACACAACTGGGAAGTAGGGACTATTTTTATCCCTGTTTTACAGGTGAGGTTTAAACCCTGAAAGAGGACTCCCAAGGCCATGCTGCTAGAGCGTGGTGGGGAAGGAACCCTTCCCTCCGTCGTGGCTAAATAGCGGGGCCTGAGCTCTTGTTTCCAGGCTCTGCCATCTCGTCAGCACAAGCCAGGGGTCCCGGAGAGGCCGAAATGTTTCTTCTTCCTAGTACTGCATCTCTGTGGGCTAAGACACCCAGGAATTCCTCCAAGAAACTCCTCTTGGACTGAGTGCTAGAATTAAAAAGGATAGGTAGAATGGGGGCTGACTGGCTAGGAGGTCAAAAAACAACACCAGTAAAAAAAATAAAACTAAGGGTCTATGAAAAAAGCAAGACCAACTACAGGAACATGCAGTCTCTGAAAGGACAGAAATGGAGTTATTTGGGTAGCAGACCTTTCTGGATTGCGGAGGATTTGGAACCTCCCCCACCCTCACTTTAAAGAGTAACAGTATCTTCAGTGTGCCAGCTGTAGGTAGGAATCTTATCAGAACGTATTTAATGAGCCTCTGCTTCCTTAAGTGTACCAAAAAAAAAAAAAGGAACTTTAACCTTTGTGACTCAGATGTTTCATGAAAATAATTTGGTCATTGTGACATTGGATACTTACTGAGGTGTGCATATTTGTTTACTCCTACCATAAATGATTCCAGACTTGCGTGGGTTTTCATACTCATGTATGTTTTTCATTTATTTCAGTTCCTTCGTTTTTAGCTGCTGCTTTTCCTTCTTGTTTGTTCCTAAGAGATTCTCATTCTTAGCTTCAGCTAGTATATCAGATAACCAAGCTTGATAGCACTATGTGTATGTAACACAAGAATAATTGCCTCTGCCTAAGTACCTGCAAGTTAAATGGAAGATGTTTACCGCATAAATTGTGTGCATCTATTTTGGCTTCTTAGGCTCCTCATTTTGCTAACTTCCTGAGGCCTTGTCTTCTCCCCTTGCCCCAAGTTCAAGAGTTGAGATCAAATTGGGTAGCTAGGGTTAAACTGGGTTCTTAGGGAGCCACAGTTGATACACATGCAATGAAAAGAAAACAAGAGAAGAGAGCCTTTCCTTCTGTTTTAAGATGTACTGCCGTGTGGTCTGCGGCGTTTACCATAAGGGCTGTACCGTTGGTCTAGAATGGAATGGAGTGCAGGTGCCATCAGTCACGTTTTAGAACCTGACTGGGGGTAGTTGTTCCTGCCCTGCAGAGTCAGGGATCAGAAGGTCAGAAAAAGAAAGGTCAGGTTTGAACCTGACCTTTTAATGCCATGGATGTGTGTGGGGAGTAGTATTAAAAAGACGTCTGTGGCCCATCTTGATTCGTAATAAAGGTCATTTCTTCAAGACCCCAGTCTGTCCACGGGAATGAACTCTTTAAAGGGAACCCTAGAGGCTGTGAAACTAAGAGACTCCCTCACGGATAGTCCCCATATTGCAGCAGCTAGGCCAGGACTGTCTCCCACCGCCCTGTCATAGTGTCTTCTACCCCTGCACCAGCTTACACAAGCCCCACACTCAGCCTTGCCTTCCTGCTCTCCCCCTCTGTCCAGTTTCTTTAGCCTCAGAAGCTTCCTTACTCACCCTAAGCCCAGGGCCATGGATCTGAGGTTGGGGTCCCCTTGTCATTTGCAGATGGACCCTGCTCCAAGTTCCTCAGTGCTTGGCTGGACGGTGGGTGGGAGGAGGCTGCCGCAGCTGGGAGCTCGACCCTAGTGGGTTGGTACCTGGCCTCGGCCCAGGGTTGCTTCACTCATCTGGCACAGGCACCTCTGTCCTCAGAACTAGCAGCAGGTCTCTCTCCACATCTGGAAAAGTTCAAAACTCGTTGTCTGGGTGAAGGAGGCCCTGAGGGAGGGGGTTCAAAAGCATGACATCACATCAGCGAGGCCCAGCTTCCTTTGGGAAGAGAAAAGGGCTGGGCCGGGCTGGGCCAGATGGGATTCCCAGGAATTGATGTATTAAGGGAAAGAAGAGGAAAGGGTAGGCAGGAAGAGTGATGTCAAGAGGGAGTTCCAGTCGTATCTTGGAATGGTACCTTGAGATGATGACCCATCAGTTCAGTTCCTACCACCTGCCCCCTATAGGGAATCCAAACCTTCAGACCAGATTGCTGAGAGGGCCCTATTTAAGGGCAGAAGACAGAATGTACTTCCCCATCTATCTTATTTTGTTAAATTTACCCCCTGCCTAAGGCAGACAGGAGTACCTCCTTTTGTCTCCAGAGTGTCTCCTTAGCAGTTTAGTCTCCTGAAGCCTCTACTTAAGAGTCAGCTAAGCCTCTGTGGCCCTGCTGCCCCGCCCCCACATGAACTGTGGCCTTCCCTCTCTGCCAAACCCTGGTGATTCGGGCTCTCAACTCTGACATGGAGATAGCAACACTACTTGTCCTCCTGCTCACCTGCCTCATAATACTGACATGGACTGTTGTCCTCACCCTTAAGGTCAATCTTGCAGCAGGTTGGGGGGCGTATATGGGGCAGTGAGACTTGTTACCACCTAGGGGAGACGTTCTTGGTCCAGGTTAACTGCTTTGAAACTGAAGACTCCCCTCTTGTTGCTGAGGGAAAGGGTAGGTGTCGTTTTACATTGCTTTTTACCTGGAAACCTCTGAAAAAGAAACACCTTGCTCTCAGTCAGGAAAAGTTAGAGACAAGCCTTAGGGATCCCCAAGAGCTTTTTCTGGAGGCTGGTACTGCTGGGTGTGAGCTGTGGATACCAACTCCATCTCGAACACTTACAGGATTCAAGCCAAGAGAGCAGTGGGGGTCCACATACTATATGTTTAAATATTTCAAAATTATAAATCAGGCCAATTAACTGATAGATAAAATATCCTCTATTCTCAGACCTTGAAAAACATATCTTCACAGCCCCTTGAAAGGCCAGGTTTGAACTGGAGACTCTTGCAGTCTTGGAATTCAGTTCCACAATACAGCTGAGCAGGAAGAGACGGCCCAAGGCCCCCACCCACCTCTCTTTCCTTCTTCTTCACCACGGCTCTGGCCCACACTGTAAGGGATACTGCATGCATGTAAGGGACACCCCACCCACACACTTATGCTCTAACCTTTCTCCCTGCAAAGAGACACCCCTTGGCTGTCCTTGGGCCTTGGAGGTGTACGCTCTGGTCCTACAGTTCACCCTTGGAAGGATGGGCTGGGGGGAAAGGCCCATGCCGGTCCTCAAGTAAGTGAGACATTCGAGGTCTTCTGGTCCCCAGCATATGGTCTGGAAGAGAGGATACTTCCCTGTTGGCTCCATGGACTCCTCATGGTTTGGGGAAGGGCAGGCGGGAGGAGGAACAGAGTGTGGGCTCTAAAGATCAGGGTCCAGGCAGAAAAGTTCCCCTCCTTGAGTCTAAGGATGTTTCCCCAGGAGACATGGAAGGTCAAGGACCCTTGTGAAGACCTGCCAAGAAGAGCTAGATCCAGGAACACCTATATTATAGCAATTTCACATTTATCTCATTGATTCTCCCAAGAATCTATGTAAGGAAAACCCCTCATTTTAGAGATTCATAAACGGAGACACACACACACACACACACACACACACACACACATAATTGCAGAGTTACTGGCAAAACCAAAATTTAGCTCTTTCTCCTCTTAATACATCTGATGAGAAATTGGGCCTGATGTTGTCCAGTTCATCAGCTGGGTTTCCAGGGCAGAGCCCCCTGAAAGAAACCTTGGGGTCGCTTGCTGCAGTTCTTCAGCCAGAGGAAAGTAGACTAGGTTTAAAGGCCAGGCAGGGAAGAATGAGGGGAGTTTGGGAATGGGAAAACCTAGGAAGAATGGAAGATTTTTAAAGGGACTGCAAACAGAATGATGTGAACCTAGTGATTATTCCAAGAATTAACACGGTGGGTGGAGAGTGACAAAAGGAGAGGCTACATTAAAAAGGAAAAAGAGCTACACTTTAGATCTCTGCAATATTGTTCCAGGTATAATTTGGTATTTTAATATTTTACTTAACATGTTGTGAACAAAGGTTCATATACTCAGGCTGCTATAGTTTTCCCATAATTTTTTATTTGTAATGATTATGGCATCTTAGATGCATATGCCATTTATCCTACTGTAATTCATTTAGTTGCTTGCAATTTCTCCCCCCTGTAGACAAGGCTCCTTTAGATAATACCACCCCAGACACTTGGTGCATACAAGCTTTTCCTTACCCATTTCCTTAAGAAAAATCTAGTAGTGGGAAGTTACAGTAGTTGCCTGTCCAGGAGGATGTCACCTTGCCAGGGGAGGCAGGGGATATTCTGACGCTTCACGAATGTGGGTGTCATCCTTGTGCAGGGGCTGTAATCTCTGTCGTTCCAATTTTTATATATGTGCTGCCGAAGTGAGCTAGAGATCTTCTAGATGGATTCTCCTTGAAGTCAAGAAATTGAATCAGGTGATGTCATGAAGCTCCAGGACAATTTAGGTTCTGACTTTTCCTCCTTGTTTCCTCACAGCCTCTGGATTCACAGCTACAAATAACTTGACTATTGCCACAGAGTCACCTACTACAAAAATATTGTCAGCTGTTCCTACAAATGTGTCCAGGAACAACCAGGAAACCGTAACACCAAGTACTTTGGAAAATACCACCTTGTACATTGTCCCTCAGAACAGCAGTGGGACCACAGCAGCCATCTCAGGTAAAAAGTGTTTGTCTTCGGCCCCGGAAGGATGCTGCTGGTGCCTGGTGCATTAGGACATTTGCAGACCACCCTTCTTGCCCCCGCCTGCCCCCATAGATGGAAACATAAAAGTCTCTTATAATAATGGCTTGGGTATTATTGGGTATCATGTTTAGGGCTCCATGAAGTAAGTTCTAGATGATTCTTCCTACAGAGTTTTCTCAGGCCAATGCCTTGGTAGCTGATTTGGATCAGTAATGAGTTCAGCTTAATGATAAAATAAGGATTAGATGAGAACTCCTTAGATCTCTGATCTCTTCTAAGTGAAGGTATGTACAGATTCAAATTGAGGGTCTTTGACTTCTCTAGAGTGAACCAGCATCCAGTTAAGTTTCAGAATCCCAAGGGCCTCTCTAGCACATTCTAGATGAAGGCCATGGCTCCAATAGCTGGCTTAAAATGAGTTTGGTAAGGGTTAGGACATAAAGTGACTCTTAAATCCCCAAACTCCCTTTTCTGGGTTGAAGTCCATGCCCATGTCATTATCTATAAAGTCTTCACTCAAGACAGTAAACTGAGATGTGTGTGCGTGTGTGTATATGCAAATGTGCCCAAATGCACACTGGTGTTTTGGTCTTTTTCAGAGACTACAGTCAACTTCACATCTACCTCTGGGACCACCCCAGTTCTTACAACCATGAACTCCTCTGTCCAGGCACAGACCTCTTCAGTCACCACAGTGTCTTCCACCCCAGCCAACCTTTCGACTTCAGCAATGACCTTGGAGCCAAGCACGTCACCTGGAAATATTTCAGACTCCCTGAACAGTAGCACCAGTCCTGTGACATTTACCACTAAACCTTATACATCATTTTCTACTACCCAAAGTACCATCAAGGTGGGTGAATTAGGCCAAAATGGCAGATTGCTCCTTTGCTTCATAAGTATACAAGCTCTCTGCTCCCTTAACTTCTCCTCCTCCCAATTAATGAGGTTTGAGTGGTTAAGAACTAGCACAAAAAACATGCAGATTAAATATTGCTGGAAGGGGTAGAAAGGGGAACACAGGGATGGAGTAAGGTGGTAAAGCTGACCTATGCCGTGGAAACTGCATTTCTAGGGAGTAGAGAATAAAGGGAATTCTCTGAGATCCATCTAATCCTCAGTGATTTTTTTCTAGTACCTCCTGATCTGAGCTTTGACCAGGGTACCATTCCCCTTTGGCTATATTTGGAAACCATCTTCCATTTAATGGGGCTGTTTTTCCCAAAATGTTTAGGACAAATACCATTTCCTCAGTGTGAGGGGGCCAGGTGGTTGTACCAGGCATAAAGCGGCAGAGAGGAACTGAGTAGACCAGGGACAGTGCGCTCCCATGGAACCGGGGAGCAGGCATTTAGGGGCCTGCCTGGTTTCTGTTTTTTAAAGGAGCCAGAAAAGGAATCTGTAGAGTCCTAGGGGCCAGGAGGAAAATGAATCTGTCACCTGGATCTGGGTCACCTGGATCTGCCCAGCCACCCCCATTATCTGTATGCTTATACGTGTGGTGGTGTTGCAGGTAAATAATTCACTGGAGGAAAAGCAGCCCCAGCAGGATAAGATCCTGTCCTCTACCATCTCTGCACCACCCAAGCCAATGTTTACCAAGTCTGCAAATAGCTACTTGCCTGCAAGCCCAGGCTAGTAACAAAGGTTTTAATTATCTGCTGGGGATAGGAGGTAAGGTGGAGGAAGAGAGTATGACTATTATAAAGCTCTAGTCCCCTAACAAATTAAAAAATTTCCTTTTCTCTAAAATCTCTTGGGGAAAAAAACTTCACAGAAATCAAACTGGAAAAAGAGGTGGGGAACAAATGAGAGCCAGAAATGCTGGCTTATTTATTTTGCTTGTGTTTTAATACAGAAAGAAATCAAGTGTTCTGGAGTCAAAGAAGTGAAATTGACCCAAGCTATCTGCCTGGAACTGAATGAGACCTCCAGCTGTGTAAGTCAACCTCCCCCCTGCCCCCACTCCCATTCCTTCTAGGTCTCTCTCCTCCCACAATCCCCTTTGCAACTCCTTAAGCCATTTTGGACTATAAGATTCTGTTGGGGTTTCGGGGAGCTTAGCGGGGTCAGGCTACTTAAAACACCCAGCTTTAGGTATAGGGAGTCAGAGGCCCCATCTGGTGGACAAAGAAGGCAAAGACAATTTTATTTAAATTTAGTAGTCACTTTTTAGCTCCTTTGTAATACATTTAATATACATAGTCATATTTCAGTTTGTTTTTATGTTAAGAAAGTCCTTCATGAAATAGAAAAGTCACCTAAAATATTAATTCCTTTATTATATTTATTTACATACAACTTTAATCCTTACAGAATTTTTTCTGTAAAGCTCTATTTTCCACATAACCATTTTTCCTAACATTATTTCTTTCTGTGTTGACAGGATGCTTCTTTTAGCTTATATTGTTCTGATATTTCACAGGACATATTCTTGACATAGTTTATTTGTTCAGTTCATCTTTTTTTGCCTATTTAAAAAATTTTTAAAGATTTTGGGTTTTAATTTGCTTTTTATTGTGTTTTTCCCCATTACCATTTATCCCCCTTATGTACCCCTCTCCGTCAATCACCACACTGTTGTCCATGTCCATGAGTCCTTTTTCCTTTTTGCTCAATCCCGCCACCCACTAGCCACGCCTCCAGAGCTGTCAGCCTGCTGCCTATGAGATGAGTCTGTCTCTATTTTGCTTGGTAGTTCAGTGTATTCATTAGATTCCACATAGGAGTTAAATCATATGCTATTTGTCTTTCTCTGACTGGCTTATTTCACTTAGCATAATTCTCCAGGTCTAATCCGTGCTGTTGCAAAGGGTAAAGTTTTCTTCTTTTTTACTGCCCAGTAGTATTCCATTGTGTAAATGTCCCATAGTTGTTTTATCCACTCATCTACTGATGGACACTTGGGCTGCTTCCTCATTTTGGCAATTGTAGATAATGCTGCAATGAATATAGGTGTGCTTAAATGGAACCCTTTTGCACTGCTGGTGGGAATGCACGTTGGTGCAGCCACTGTGGAAAACAGCATGGAGATAACTCAAAAAATTAAAAATGGAATGCCTTATGACCCAGTGATTCCATTTCTGGGGATGTATCCAAAGAAACCCAAAATACTAAGCCTATTTTAAATTTTTAAAAATTATTGTACTTTTACATTATAATACTTTTAATATCTAGCCAGGTAGGTCTTTGCTCATTACACTATACAAAATGAAAAGTATTTTTTATCTGTCATTTTAGAAAAACTTTAGGAACATCTTGTCAAGATAAAAAAAACAGTAAAATTTTAATTGAAGCTGGTCTAAAATTCCTTCATTTTTTTCTGGTCTTCTCTTGTATTGTTCAGCATATTGATTTTTTAGTTTTTTAAAATTTTTAATTGGCTTTATAGATTTCTTAAGGTTGTTTATAATATATATTTTTCATCATGCATTCTAATTGATTATTGCTGATATATTAAAAACCTGAGTTTTGAATATTTATCTTGAGGCTAGTCATTTTGTTTTACTTGCTTATTAATTCCAGGAGCTTTTTAGTTGATTCTTTTCTGTTTTTAAGGTATGTTATTATGTTATCTGCCACAAGATGTTTTTCTCCTCCTTTTTGGTAGTTATGCCTCTTGTTTCAGTTTCATGTCTTATTGCATTGGAAAGACCGTCCAGCATGGTGTTAATTTTTAATGATGATGACAGACCTCCTTGCTTTATTTCAGTAAATCCAGTTTCCTGACAGTAATAAGGTTCTGGATGAAAGATGGAATGGCAGGAAGAATGGTATTTACTCACACCCCAAAAAAAGCATTTTCCTACAAGTTGAGAATTCACTTAAGGGAGCCATATATGTGATGAGTGGCATACGTAGACTGGAAGAAGGCTAGAAAAACTGTTCTGCAGAGGGCACTAAGTTACTTATTTTGTCCATTCTGACTACTGATATCTACCTGTGATCATCAGCTGAGGGACTCTGACTCACAGATCTTTTAAAATTATTCCTAAGAGAATTATTTAACTTGGAACTTTTAAAAACAAAAGAAGTTGTGAAGACATAAGTTCACACAATGGAACAAATAAGTGCAACTTGTAGAATAGTTAACTTGGATGTGAATATAAAACACACAAGTAATATTCCATGTGTTTCTGATGCTGACTTTCAATCCTACTCATTTTTTTTAATGCCAAGCACTTTGCTAATTATAGGTAAGGGGAAAAAAGTCTCCATCTCTCTTTTTTCCCTGTCATCTTGGTTCAGCACTTATTTTCCTGTGTAGTACATGGATCTCTGCCAGAATGCTCATTCTTTGTACCACAGATTTAGAGCTAGTTGCACAGCCTTCTAGGTGTCTGGCCATTGCTCTTCAGAGTTCACATTTAACCAAGATCATCATACAAGACAAGTGCCAGAAACTTACTGCTACCCCAGAAATAACTCCTCTTACATTGCCATCGGCCTCTTTCACCCTGTGGTCTTTCCTCTCTAATCCATTTTGTGGCACAGCTGAGAAGGTCTGCACTCTCCTCTGGGACTCAGGAGATTTGGGAGATCTACATTGGGAGTGGCGATGTAGAAAGAGAGCAGCTCCCCTGATATAAAGAAGGCTTCTGCTCTGCCTGCAATGAATCAACTGTATGGCAGCACCTGGGTGGTGCTATTGTTTCCCTGGTCATTCTGCTATCGATCCCCTCTTATTCTTGAGATCCCCTCTTCCCCAGATCCCAAGCAGCAGTGCCTCCTATGACTCTGCAAGGTCATTCTTCCTCAGTCAGCTATCCTTGCTCCAGACTTTTTTTGGCCAAGATCTTGATTGTGTACCAGGTTCCCTTTTCTGGAGTCCTATGTGATTGTCTGATGATCGGTCTGCTCCAAAGGCTGAGTGGTGCAGCGTTAATTTTCCTTAGGTTGCATTTGTACTTTTGGTGTCAGAAGGTGCTAAGGTACTGGTTCTAACTGTGGGAAACTTAGGCCCTACTCACAGCCTAATGAGAAGCATGAGGGTTTGGATTCCCCTAACATCACGTCCGGAGCACTTATGTAATGTTGGCATGCATCTGTATTCCCAGAAGAGAAATACTCATGCATTGTTCTCAGCTAACCAGCCACTCATTCTGCACTGGTACACTGAGTATCCAACAAGTTAGTTCTTGCTATGTGGACTCTTTAGACCTGTCCTCCGTACATGCATTCTGTAGGCATTTGTATCCCAGCCACCCTTCACTTGCTCCCCATCATTCGCCTCTAGGCAGACATCACCTATATCATCCCGGGAGAAGTAAGGCAATCCCACAGTCTTCTCACGTACCTGGTACCCCATCTCAGAACCCTCATGAGCAGAACATGTCACTCGCAGAGCAGAATTCTGACTTTGGTTTTCTTTGCTGCCACATCAGGTTAAGTTTTTGTGGCTGTGGTTTCTCAAGTTGTTTCCAAAATGTGAGATTACTTTATTCTCTCATGGCATACCCATTTGTCCAAAGGAATCCACTGAAGAAAATTTAATGGCAGTAAAATACATATAATTGACCATCTTTAAATGTATAGTTCAGTAGTGTTAAGTAGATTCACATTGTTGAGAAGCCAGTCTTCAGAACTCTTCATCTTCGAGAACTAAAACTCTACTCCCATTAAACAATTCCCCATTCTCCCCCCCTCCTCGCCCCTGGCAACCACTATTCTACTTTCTGTCACTATGAATTTGATTACTCTAGGCATGTCACATGTGTAGAATCATACATTATTTATCTTTTTATGACTGGTTTATATAAATTAGCATAATGCCCTCAAGTTTCATCCATGTTGTAACATGTGTAAGAATTTCCTCCCTTTTTAAGACTGAATAATTTTCCATTGCATGTATATACTACATTTTGTTTACCCATTCATCCACTGATGGACACCTGGGTTGCTTCCACATTTTGGCTATCTTGAATAATGCTGTTATGAACATGAGTTCCCAAATATCTCTTCAGTGCCCTGATTTCATTTCTTTTGATTATATACCCAGAAGTGGAATTGCTGGGTCATATGATTATATTTTCTGTAATAGCTGCATCATTTTACATCCCCATCAACAGTGCAAAGGGGTTCCCATTTCATCATACCCTTGTTATTTTCTGGGGTTTTTTTTATAGTAGCCATCTAATGGGCATGAAGCAGTATCTGATTGCAGTTTTGGTTGGCATTTCTTAATGATTAAATGTGTTGAATATCTTTTCATGTGTTTATTGGCCATTCATATACCTTATTGGAGAAATGTCCATTTAAGTTCTTTACCCACCAGTATGGTTCTTAGAACTACCTTTCTTTAGAGTCACATCTGTTTATATGCAGAGGTTTTTATTTATTTGGCCAGCTCGCATCACCCTTATTCTGTCACATTGACTTCATCTGAGGCAGACTGCCTCCAGCCTCCACATTGTAGCCCCTAGCCCACGCCTTCCTTGCCCTGTGCCCAAGCACCAAATGTCAGTTTTTATGCAGGAAAAAAATAGCTTACAGATGGAGGACTGATGAAGACAGCGTGTGTCTTGGAAAGAGCCTGAAATCTGGAGACAGCCTAACTTCTCGCCTTTGGTCCACTGCCCACTTGTTATGGGACTTTTAGTAGGTCCTTTAATTAGGCTTGAAGCTATTTGAGCATAGAGGTTTACCTATGTTGTCAAACTCACACCAAAGTAGATAAAGTTATTTAAAAAGAGAGAGAGAGGGAGATTAAGAGATTGAGCATTGGGAAATATCTTAAAGATCATTTAGAAAAATACCTGTCCTTTCCCCATTTTAATGCTTAACATGCTTCTTCAACATGTTAAGAGTCTTTGCAAAGTTTGAAGGTGCCACTCTAGAAAGGTTGGATGGTTTTATTTTTGTGGTTATTATTTTTGCAAGGAACTTGTGTGAGCAGGTATAGTGAGGGGCTCACAAACCTGATTCTCATGAGCAAAACAGCAACGCTGTGGCTTCCTCCTGCCCACTCTCCCGTGATGTCTGCCCACAGCCTCTCTCGGGGGAGGATGTTTATTTCAAGCATCCGGAGAAGCATTGTGCTTTGTTCAGGATCCACCTGCTCCTCCCCAGGCCCAAACACAATTCACTGATGCTGCTGGAATCCAGAGTGGGAGGCTGGCCGCTATTATTCCCTTGAATTTAGTCCAAGAACTAAGCAAGGAGCGGAGGGACTCCGTGTGAAGGCCAAGCCAGTCAGGATGTTAGGTTGAACAACAATGCACTGAGTTCTTTTGTTTGTTTGGTGCTATGCTTAGTTGAGTCTGGGTTCCAAATTATGTGATATGCACCTGCGGTCAACATTAAAGAGTCTTACAGTCTAGTCAGAGAGAAATGGCAATAACAGTAGGGCAAAATAGGATTGAATATCAATATGTGGATTCTAGGTGTTATTGTGTATTAGGTATGGATTACTATTATTAATAGTAATAATGATTACTATTTTAGTGCCATTTTTCCAGTGCCCACGGGGTTTCAAACACCTTGTTGGGCACTCTTCACACAACACCCCCTTACTCGCCCCAACAGCTCAGTCTTCTGTGTTTTCAGTGTTTGAAGGAACCTGACACTCAGACAAGGTGCACGACATGCCAAGAATCTAGTAAAGAGCAGAGCAAAGGTTGATGCCCATTCTGATGCAGGAGGTAGGACCAGCTTCATGGAAGAGCTGGGATCTGAGTGGATTCTTGAGGGATGGGAATCCAAGGGAGAAGGCAGTGTTCTCCATCCTCCTGCGACTGGGGTTGTGACAGTCGCAGGCTCTCATGCCCCCGAGCTTCCTCATGGTGGTGCCTCCAATCAGAGGCCTCTCCCTACCAGTCTCTCCCGTACACTTTCTTCAAGGCCTATACTGAGATGCTTCTGATAGTCCCAAACCAGCTGTGTGCTCACCCTCCTTCGAATGTCATAGCATCTTGTTTTGTTTTTAGAGAGAGGGGGAGGGAGGGAGAAAGAAAGGGAGGGAAACACTGATTGGTTGCCTCCCCTATGTGCCCCGACGGGGGACCAAACCCACAACCCAGGCATGTGCCCTGACAGGGAATTGAATTGGCAACCTTTCTCTTTAAGGGATGATGCCCAACCCACCGAGCCACGCTGGTCAGGGAGATGTCATAGCATCTCAGTTGTATCTTTCTTTGGTAAACTAGCTCTGCGACCTTTTGGCCTCTTTGTGCCTCAACTTCTTCATCTATAAAATGGGGAAGATGATAGTACCCACTCATAGGGTTATGTGAGATGTAAATTAATTAATATGTGTAAAACACTTAAGACAGTACCTGAGACATAGTAAACTTTTACTTTCATTGCCATGCACACAAACTGAGAGCTTGGACATGAAGAATTCATGCCACCACCACCCCTACACACACACACACACACACACGAGACACACACAGAGAAGTTTTCACACAGTGTTTTATACTTAGGGCTTGATAAACCACAGAACTGCTGCCTCTGATTGAGGTGCAGCTTCTTAGGACTCAGTGGATTGAAGACGGTGCCATTTTGTTCAGCTTGGTTTGATGTGCAGGAGCCCTGCTCCTCTGCCCCTCTCAGGAAGGAGACATATTCCCATCAGAGACTTGTTGGAAGCCTAGTCATCCAGGCACGACTTCTCTCCTTTTCACTCAGAAGGCATGTGCCAGGGTGGGCTAGTGCTCAGGCGGAAGCCACGTACAGCTCTCAGAAGGGAAATAGGCCTAGAGAGGAAGGAGGGTGCTGATTATATCCAGTATGGAGTCCAGATACCTATAGCAAATGCTGTTTTAAAAAGCCAGATTTTTCCAGAAGCAGAGCCTCTATCCAAGGACTTAATAAGGGACACCTGCAGAATTAATCCATTTCCTGAGGGGTAAAACAGCAGTGGCCTGAAAATTCATTTCTCAGAGACTTCAGCTCCTGGCGGCCTTCCAAGGCTACCGTTGAACTCACTCACTTCTCTGTGACTTGGAGGTTCGCTAGCCCTGCTCTTGTGGCCTTATCCAAGCCCAGTGAGTTCCACTCAGCTCCCTACAATTCCAGCTGATGGAAGAAACCTGGGGCCTGAGGCCAATCTTGACCTTGCTGTGTGCAAGAGCAAAGGAGCCTGGGTTTTCCTGCCTTGGGCCACAGTGGTAGGAAAATACCCAGGCTGCTTTCCAAGCTGGGAGGGCCCTTTGGCCTTGCCACAGAAGCAGTCCTGCCTGCAAACAGGAAGCTTTCTCCTCCACGTAGGCTCAGTTCTGATGGCCCTCACATGCCCCAGCAGTTTTCCCCCAATGGGAAAGTTGTCAGAGCTGTTCAGGCATTTCCTCCTCAACCATCTGCCATCCGGACAGAGGGGAGAGTTGGTTTCTGTTCCTTGCCTGTGCAAGGGAGGCCACTCTGATTAGAGGCTGCTAGAATAAATCCTGCAAGGTTTGAGAACAGGGTGTTGGAAGGGCACAGCCAGTGCCCTTTCCTGGAACTCAGTGTTGAAGAGCTACTAGAGTTTGTCTTCTGTGTCTGAGTTCCCAAGCAGGACCCAGTTCTTGAGTATAGGCCAGTCAGCAACCTGGAGGAAGATCTGTGAACCCCCAAAACATAGGTCAATGTTTTTAATGGGAAAAGGGGATGGAAGACTATGAAAAAAGACCATTTCTGTTTGAGCCATGATCTTCGTGAGAGCCCTTGGAGAGTAAGAGGGAAGGGACCCAGGATCCTGTGGAGTCTACAGTCATAAATTTGGTCTCCACTCCTCACCGCTTTGCTTTTCTCCTAACATTTGGGGCTGTCGTAACCTAGAAACAAAGCATTTTCTCCTCAGCATTCTTTTTTTGTTATTGGTAATCTCTTTTGAATTTAATTTGAATAGTTTATGTGGGCGTGGACAATCCTTAGATAAGATGGTATAGTATTTCATAAATTTGTTCTCTGGCATCTTACACCTAAGACACTAATGGATACATGTTTTGGTACTGAGAAATTTTTAAGTGTTTTTTCTTATTGTGTGCTTGCATACATATAGTTCACAGTATTTTCTTTTTCCAGCTGGAATTTTAGAAAAAAGAAACCTTCTCATGGAGGATTTAACCAGAATCCTCCATCTAGAGTCAACCATTGTTGAGACTCTAGATGCATCTCTTGCTTGTCATTTTTTATCTCTTGCTTATCATTTTTCTCTATCTTCCCAGGAGGACTTTAAGAAGGAAAATGGAGAGGAACTAATCCAAGTCCTATGTGGGAAGGATCAGGCTGAGGCTGGGGACAAGGCATGCTCCTTGCTCCTTGCACAGTCTGAGGTGAGGCCTCACTGCCTGCTGCTGGTCTTAGCCAACAAAACAGGTAAGGGGCACATCTGTCTTGGGGGCTAGGAAGGGAGTGGGGCTGAGGGTAGAGGATGCTGGGTGGAAATCAGGCGTCTTAGCTCAGAGAGGGAAGGTGCTGGGGAGCAGGACTGGGCTGACTTTGGGGGAGGCCCTCCTGAGATGAGCCATTTGGCCCTGGGAGCATCTTCTGAAACAGCTTAGGAGGATAGAGCAGGATGAGCTTGTTCAGCTTCTAGATTCAGCACCCCCTGTTTCTAATTCTAGAACTTTTCAGCAAGCTCCAACTTCTGAAAAATCACCAGTCTGACCTGAAAAAGGTAAGTTCTCTAAGATGAGGGGTCAGCAGTACTCACTGGAGTAGGGGAGAAAATGATGACCTTCTCCAGACCTGCCCTTCCTTCCTCTCCAACCTTCTCCAACAATCTTTACCTTTCTATGCTTGAACCCAAATTTTACAGTGCAGCTTAATTAAGAGATGTGGGTCTTAAATCCTGTTTTAGAAAATCTCTGAGGTCAATGTCTTCTTGTGTCTATTCATTGTCTGGTCACACACAGAAGTCTGGTGTGGGTTGGACTCCTCCTTTCTAGAACCCACATTCTGCAAGTGACTAGGTTGTCTCTTCTGTGTCTTCTCTTCAAGCTGGGGATCCAAGGCTTCACTGAACAAAATGTCGGGAGCCACCAGAGTCACTCCCGCAAGACCCTGATTGCTCTGGTCACCTCCGGGATCCTGCTGGCTGTCTTGGGTACCACTGGCTATTTCCTGATGAACCGCCGCAGTTGGAGCCCCACAGGAGAAAGGCTGGTTAGTTCTGGGGCCCAGGCCAAAGGAAATGAGGGAGAGAGTGGTTTTCTGGGGAGGTCCAGGAATGTCATGTTGGCGGGGGACTGCGGGGGCGGGGGTGGGGGGTGGGGAGAAATCCCGGAAAAGGCTGTTCTGTGCCTTTACACAGAGATATGCACGTGTGCACGTACCAAGTCCTTAGACGAGTCAAAACAATATATAGGGTGGGGCAAAAGTAGGCTTACAGTTGTTTGTATGGAAAATAATACCATAATTAATACATGATAATACAAAAATAAACTCTGTGTTTCGTGTACTTAAAAATGTCACCCTACTTTGCCCTACTTTATATAGCAGATTGGGGAGGGGACACTAACTGGGACCGGCCCACCTTACAGTGGTAACAGATAGTTCATGCCACAGAGTTATTATTTGCACTGGGATAGTTCATCTGGGTACAACCAGAACAGGCTGCTAAAGCAGCCACTTGTTTGCAAACATTAAATGGCCACTGGTACCACTTGGCTCACAAGGGGGCATATGGGGGGAAAACCAATGTTTGAAGTGTTCTGGATGAGGAAGTGTGAGGCTGGGGCTTGACTCCTGGTCTCTGGCCTGGGGAGGTTAGATGCCCTGGGACTGCCTGGTTTCCGACGGGAGCTGGCTGTTCAGCTGCGGTGGCATGGTGTGGTGCCTCTCCTCTGTCCTTTCTCCTCTAGGAGCTGGAACCCTGACTGCTCTTCGGAAAGAAGGAGTCTGTGTGCACATGCAGCTACATCCCCCTCCTCCCTTTCTTCCCCCACCAGTGTCTCACTCCCCTGCTTACCAGATAATGCTCCTTTATTTATACACTGTCTAGGGCGAAGACCCTTATTACACGGAGAACGGTGGAGGCCAGGGCTATAGCTCAGGCCCTGGGGCCTCCCCCGAGGCTCAGGGAAAGGCCAGTGTCAACCGAGGGGCTCAGGAGAACGGGACCGGCCAGGCCACATCCAGAAACGGCCATTCAGCGAGACAACACATGGTGGCTGATACCGAATTGTGACTCAGCTGGGTGGGACAAAGCTGGGCAATATCCAGGAAGGGGGCCCTCCCTGCATCTGGCCACAGGTGGCCTCCCTGCTGGAGGTGCCATCCCTTGCCTTCTACCCTTTGCCACTGCACATCCCCCGACCCCCAAGGCCATTACTGGGGCCCAGCACTGCACCATAGAGGGGTTCTCTCCACCTTGGGGAGAGGCAGGTAACCCTGCCCTTCACACATTCAGCTTCCTGAACCCAGACTCTGGTCTTCCAAAGGACCCTCACCACAAGCCACCTCTTTTGTGGGTGACCCAGGTCCTCCTTTTTGTTTTTTTTCCAGAGGGGTGAGCAGGGATCCTGATTTCAATGACGGTTGGAAATAGAAATTTCCAGAGACAGGAAGATTGGGTGGATTTTTTTTTTCTGAATAAAAAATGGTGTGTAAATAATGTAATTAAACTGATAGTGAAACACATTTTTTCTATGGCTGTGACCCAGCTGGGTGTGTCTGAATGCCAGAGCAGTCTGTGTCTCTATCAGATCTGACTGGACTGTGCAGGGGTGTAGCAGGGAGGGCCCAGCCAGGGAAGAGCTGGGACCATCTCAGGGAACACAAGGAGCCACCAGGATGCTGCCCCTGGGGATAAGCCTACCAATGACTCCCCTGTCTGCAGGGAGACAGGGAAGGTTCACAGGGACGCTGGCCATCTCAGTCATAGACAGGCAGACCCAAACGCAGCAGGGGCCTTCAGGATGGGGACTGGTGTGCTGAGGGCGAAGGAGCCATACCCTTCCTGAATACCTTTCTGAGAAGAGGTGCATTTTGGTGACTGTGTACAAAATATGCAAAACAATGTGAAGGAGCCCCACCTGTGCGCCTTCTATTACCCCACCCTGTCCTGCCCCTAGCTGGCAGTGGAATGGAACCGTGGGGAGCTTCTGCTTCAGAGAGCAGGCAGCCAGTGCAGGACTCCAGGACGGGCGGTCTCCACCGTCAGCATGAGACAGCAGCCTAACTGGGAAATCTGTGGGCACTCCATCGCCTCTCTTGCCCAGACATCCCACCCCCACCTCAGACCATAGGAAGTGGGGGAGGCTGAGCTGCCGGACACAACTAAGTAGCTTCAGGAAACGCTCCCAAGTGTGTCAACAGTGGCAGAGGCAGTTGGGGCCAAACAAAGGATCCTTCCATTCTTATCTGACCAGAGCCAGACCTTTCCCTTGAGCACTGCCCCACCTCCTCTTCCCCCTTGCTTTCCCCAACTGCCCTAATCAGAGGTTCCTCCCCAGGAGAAGAGGGGGCAGACCTAGAGCCTTACCCAGAAGGCGATGGCTGAGTGGACCTTGGAGAAGGGAAAGTGGTAATCTGAAAAGAGGAGTCAGGTCGGCCTTCATCTGTCTAGTCACACGTCCTGACATGAGAGTGGCCAGATGAGGGTCTGGTCAGTTAGGCAGGGCGACGGGGTGGGTACAGGTACAGGCTCCCAGGAAACATGAGAGGAGGAGAAAAGGCAACTGCGTCTTTGAAAGGCCTCCAGCCTCAGGCCCAGCCACCTAAACAGTGTTTTATCCTGAGTTTGTCAGAGTGCACAAGGTTTGGGAAGAAGGGGTGTGTTTGTGTGTATTTAAGGGGTGGGGTAGGGTGGAGGCTAGTTCTCTTCCCCCGCCTGACTGCTTGCACTGAAGGGTCTCGCAGCTTTCCAAACTTCCCCCTTTGGCCTAAGCATCCCGGTGCAGCAATGGCTCCACCTGCTGGCCCTGCTGGGCTCCTACCGCTCAGCTTCAGCTCAGCTGCCTCCATGTTGGGTTTCTGTCCCCTGCCACCTCACCCTTGGACAGCCTAGTCTAGTTGATCTCATATGTGAAGCTCACTTACAGAAAATCACTGCTGGAGAGGACTTCAAATATCATTCGACTCAACTCCCTTATAGTACAGGTAAAGACGGCATAAGGCCCCTAGAGGGCATGTGGCTTCCCCAGATCACCTGGATTCTGGTGTTCTGAATCCAAAGCTCTCCCTCCATTATCTCACCCCACACTTCTGCCAGGCCTCTGGGTTCCTCCAGTTGGATGTCACAAAGCTACCGAGGGCAGGTACTTTTGGGGCTTCACCTCTGGAGCATTTCATCAACGTGCGCCCTTCCAGGCCTGCCCAGCCCAGCAGGACCCGAGGCCTTGGGACAAAGGAGAAGCTGAAGATGCTGGGCAGCTGGGAGGCTTAGCTACCTGTGCTGTGCCTGCAGCCAGCCCCATAGAGTTAACCCCAGAGTACTACATAGCTCTTTATGGAATGCATACCTGGGAGTACCTCCTGCCAGGTTTTCATCTAAGTGGATAAATAAGAATGTCCTCTAAGTCTGGATAAATGGGTCTTCCCTATCCCATCCCCTTTAGGTAGATCATGCCACTGTTCCTCTTCACAAAGACGCAGGGCAGGTGAGCAATTGTGTGCAACAGAATGCTGTTTCTGTTCCTGAAGTGCCCATCGGAAGAGTTCACAGCCAGCACTCAGCCACTCAGCAATCTGACTGAGGGAACACCTAGTATGTGTCACACACTGTTCTAGAGGTGGGGGACAGAGCAGCGGACAAATCCTCACGGAGCTTACAATTCTAGTGGAAGAGAAAGACAATAAACCAACACATTTTTCTAAGTAAATATACATGTATTAAGAGCTATGAAAAATATAAAAAATTTTGAGAATAATGATTGGTATTCGACACATAGTAGTTAGTTTCAAGGAGGTAAGAATTGAGAGCATAGCTCACTTGAAATGAAGGGAGGAAGTAGCAAGTTCAAAGCCCTGTGATGCAAAGCCTGGCAAGTGCAAGAAGCACAGTTGATGAAGGCAGCAACAAGGCCCTTGCAGCTGCATCAGAATGTGTGAAGGCGTGAATGACGCAGGCCAGTTACATTAGACCTTTGGGCCCTGGTAAGAAGTTTGGATTTTATTAGTAGACCAGGAAACCATTGGAGGATTTTGAGCAGGGAAGTAATATGATCTGCTTTTTTTTTTTTTAAGATTTTACTTATTTATTTTTAGGGAGGGAAGGGAGGGAGAGAGAGAGAGAGAGAGAGAGAGAGAGAGAGAGAGAGAGAAACATCAATGTGTGGTTGCTGGGGGTCATGGCCTGCAACCCAGGAATGTACCCTAGCTGGGAATCGAACCTGGGACACTTTGGTTCCCAGCCCGCGCTCAATCCACTGAGCTACGCCAGCCAGGGATGATCTGCTTTATTGTTTTAAAAGATCATGCTGATTGCTTAGTGGAGAATAGAGGTTGGGAGGCAAGAGTGGAAGGAAGGCGAGCAGGTAGTCTACAGTGGTAACAGCAAGAGCAATGTTTATGGCTGGGGGCAGAGTGATAGTAATGGCAGTGGGGAGGTGATACAGAATTTAAAAGATGTTTTGAAGGTGGAATTTAAAGGGACTTGCTTAGTCCATTTAATTTTCCAGATAATCATCATAATCATCATAATAGCTAACACTTATTGAGTACTTACTGTATCAAAATTGAGATGCTATACCAAAATTTAAATAGTGTGTCTTACTGAATATTCACAGAAACCTTATGAAGTAGGTACTATTATCTCAGAATAAAAAACTGAAGCTCAGAGAGTAAGAAGGGGCTATGCTAGAGGCTCAGTGGCAGAGGCAAAAATCAGTAAGATAAGAATTTATCTGAATCTAGAATACTACAAGTGCACTAATGCAAACAAACAAACAAACAAACAAACAAACACAGATGCAAGGTGGAAAAGTGAGAAATAACACAAGAAAAGACTAACTGTGCTTTATATACAGAGGAGAGCAGGACCCCTCCTAGCCGGGAAGATCCGGGGCTGGGTCATTCGAGTGGTGCTGCAAAAATGGATAAGATTTGGGTGATAAAAATGGCGAGAACATTTGAGGCTGTTAGAAGAGCAAACATGATATGTTGAGATGGGAAGCATAAGGCACTTTTGAAAAACGATGTGTTTCCAGTATGGCTGAGAGGAAGGGTTGTGAAGGGAATCTGAGTACCAAACACATGTGTCAGTTTGTGCAGGGCATTTAATGGCAGGTCACGGGGTTTAATTTTATTCAACAGGAAAGAGAGAGCCACGGAAGAGTTTCCATTTATTCATTGATTTATTCATTTTTTCAACAATTTTTTGAGTGCTTATTATAAGCCAGGCACCTGGGATAAGACATAATCCCTTCAGTCAAGACCTTACACTGGCGGTGGGAGGGACAGGTGACCAAACAAGTAGCACTGAGTGTAAGTTCTGTGGTTTGGGAGCTCCGAGGTGGGAAAGGCATGTAAGCCATGGAAGTCTGCCCAGAAGAGGTGACATCTCAGCTGACCCTAAGGGACAAGCAGGATTTACAAGGGAAAAGAGGAGAGAGATGGGTGTTCCAGAGAGAGAAAGGAGCCTTGGTCCAGGAGCAACGGGAGGGCCGCCATTCCAGAAATGTGAGTGGTTCGTTTAAGGTCCAAGCAGAAAACATGACTCTTCGTTATATCTCCTATTTTTGTGCTGAGATTTTCTATTTGTTCTTTTATTTCAAGCATGTTATAATTGCCCATGGAAGCATTTTTATGATAGCTGTTTTAAAAGCCTTGTCAGGGAATTTCAGAATCTCTGCCATCTCAAGTGTGGTGTCTGTTAATTATCTTTCCTCACTCAAGGTGAAATTTTTCTGGTTCTTGGTAGAACAAGTGATTTTCAATTGTATCTTGGACATTTGGAGTTTGATGTTATGAGACTCTGGAGCTTATTTCAGCCTCCTGTTTTAGCAGTGTCGCTTTGAGACTGCATTGGTGGAGCACCATCTGGTTACCACCAGGTTGGGGAGAAGGCCAGGATCCCCCACTCAGCAGTCGGCACCTGTTGGGGGGTGGGTGTCTCATAGTTTCTGGGCCGGAGTGAAAGTTGAGGCTCCCCACTAGGTGTCTGCTGGTGCCACCCTGGTGCCCTGTAATGCCTTGAGTCCAGAGGTCCCTAATCACCTTCTTTTTACCTCTCAGTGTCTTCTTATATTTGTTTTATAGAAAATCCCCAGAGTTTTTAGAAGCACTTAGCCAGGGAAATAGGGAGAAATGTATCTGCTTCATCTTGTCTGAAACTGGAAGTTCATGCAAAAAATATGAGGGGTGTGGGGTGGGGGAATTATTAGCCATGAGGTTGGAGAGTTAAGCAGGCTTTAGACCAGCTGTTCTCAAAGCCTTCTTACACCATTAAAAGTTATTGAAGACTTCAGAGAGCTTTTGATTTTGAAAGTTATATCTATTAATAATTACTGTCTCTGAAATTAAAACTAAGAAAATTTTAAATTATTCATTAAAACTAACATTCATTAAAAAATAACATTATCTCGTTATGTGAGTATAGAAGTAACACATATTTTAGTTTAAAAAACAGCTTTTCCAAAGTAAAATCAATTAGGGAGAAGAGTGGCATTGTTTTACATTTTGGCAAATCTCTTCAATATCTGGCCGAGTAGAAAACTGCTGATTCTCTCATACGTTTCTGTGTTCAGTGTGTTGTCGCACTGCACGTCAGGCGGCCTCCAGTGAAAGAATGACAGTGAAACAAGCGAATGACATTTCCATGTTACTATGAAGATAGTTTGACCTTACAGACCTCCTGGAAATGTTTAGAGGTCCTGGGGGGGCCCTGGACCACACCTCGAGAAGCGCTCTGGAATCGCCCTCCTTCAGTAGCCCGGAGTCATGCATGGCTGCTGAGCATTTGAAACGTGGCTAGTGTGGAAGGGAAACAGAACTTTCCATTTGGTTTAATTTTAATTAATTCAAACTTTAAAACAGGAGCAGCATAAAAAACTTTTTGTTAAATACAACTTGATTGTTTGGTAAAAATACGTTTCACTTTCATCCCTGAAAATTTAGCATCTGGATTGATGTGCACTGTACATGTCAACTATAGACCAGATTTAGAGGACTTAGAAAAAAGAATGTAACTAATAATTTTTATTATATATAGTTTATGTTGCTATGATAATATTTTAAATGTATTGGATTTAATAAAATATATTTTAAAAATTAATTTCACCTTTTTTCCTACCTTTAACAATGGGGCTACTATAAATTTAAAATTACATTTGTAGCTCATGTTATATCTCCAGGGAGTGGCGCTGCTCTAGACGGGTCTAGATGAGGAGAGCTTCATAGACCAGGTGAAGTGTGTTTTTTTTTATAAAGGTAATAAACAGAAATGTGGACCACTGGAAAGTCTGACATAGGGAAGTGTCATAACCAGATACCCATTTTAGAAAGTTCACTGTGGCAGGAGGTGGGGCCCAGACTGAAATAGGAACCAGCCAGAAGGTGACTGCACTATGGAAGGAAAGGGAAGCTTAGGTCTTGAAGAAAAGTGGCTAAATCGGAGACACAGGGAGAAGATATAAGCAACTGGCTTTGGTCCTTAGGTGTAATAATGGCATTGTGGTTACAGAGGGAAATATCCTTATTCTTAGGAGATACGCTCGGAGGTACTCAGGGATCAAGTGTCATAATCTCCACAATACAGCATATTGACACACAAACTACACACACACACACACACACACACACACACACACACGTTGTACATCCATGAGAAAATGAGAGTGAAAAAGCGAGTAGCATCTCAGTGTTATTAGGAAAGAAGCACGTATGTGGAGAGAGGGAAAGGGGAAAGAAAGCAAAGGTGACATCAAAAATTCAGCACCTGGGAATCTACATGAAGTCATCTAGTCAATTGGGGATTGGTTTACTCTCCTTTTAACCTTTCCGTAGGTTTGAAATTTTTCAAAAGAAAAAGATGGAGAAAACAATGAAAAAAACAAAGAAGCTTACCACACTGGTTGGATATGAGAGAAAGGAGAAAGGATAGTGAAGAATGATCTTCTGACCTCTTGCTTGACAACAGAGTGGACAGTGTCGCTATTGGAGAGATGGAAACACAGGAGGAGAAACAGGATCAGAAGAATGAGGGCAAGTGCAATATGGTGTGCCTGAGCTTTGAGGTGGCGTTGGGATACAACAGGGAGTGCACAAGCTGAAGTTTCCAAAAGGGAACTGTGCTGGAGATGGGGACTAGGTGTCTTTAGAATCTAGCAATAGTAATTGAAGGTCCTGGAGAGCACTGTGGTATCAAGAATGTGTGTGGAAAATAAGAAGGGAGGGGATGCGAGGATGGAACCCTGGAGAACACTGACTTTTAAGAGTCAACAAAGAAGGATGCCATGGTGACAGCCTCCAGGATGGCCCCTAGTACTGCCCTCTTGTATTGGCAGGCTTGTATAAACCTCTCTCACATTGTAGCATCATTGGTCTGTGTGACAAGGGCAGAAGTGATACTACATCACTCCCAAGATTAGGTTGTAAAAACACTGTGGTTTTCATCGAAGCCGCATACACTCATTTTTTTGGATCACTCACTTTGGGGGAAGCTATAGTCATGTCCTGAGAAGTCCTGTGGAGAGCTCCATGTGGTGAAGAACTGAAACCTCCTGCCAACAGCCACATGAGGGAGTTTGCAAGAGCTTGGATGGAGACCTTCATAAGTGAATGAATGAATGAGACTACAATCTCATGAGTGATTCAGAGCAAAACAACCCAGCTGAGACGCTCTACCCAGGTAAACTGCTCCTAAATACCTGACTGTAAGAAACCACCTGAGGTAATCAATACTGTTTCAAGCTGCTGCATTTGGGGGTAATTTGTTATGCAGCAGCACGTAAGTAATAAAGATGTCTCAGTGGAGACTTAGAACAGTCATGGAGATATGCAAACACTGAAATGGGGCCATGAGAAACCAGTGAAGAAACCTTGTCATGGAGGAATGCCTGGCACACACTGTGAAATGCTGCCAAGCAGTAGGGGAAAGGAATGTTCAAAACAGGAGTGAGGCCCTGACTGGGTAGCTCAGTTGGTTAGAGCATCATTGCAATACACCAAGGTTGTGGGTTCAATCTTCCATCAGGGTGCATACAAGAAGCAACCAAAGAGTGCCTAATTATGGACAAAATATTGATCTCTGTCTCTCAAATCAATTAATAATTTTTTAAAGGGGCTGGTTGGAAACTTTGGTGAAAGCAATCATCGGAGTGTGAGAGGGCAGAAACCAGATTATAGTAGACTGAAGAAGTAATAATAAAAGTCATTATGGTACATTTCCATTACCACACTCAACTGGGGGAAAATCATGTGATAAGGTCAAAATCCCCATTTTAGAGATGACATAACCAAGGTCACACTGTGATGTTGTGGTGAATTCTGCCCCTCCCCCTCCATTTTGGTGACCTCACCTTTCCCAGGGAGGTTCTTGCATCCCTGATAATTTTGGTATCTCAGCCATCTGCCCAGCTGGGAAGGATGCACCTTCATCTGGTGCTGCCTAACTCACCCATCTTGCCTTAGGTTCTGGGGAGAAAACTGACAAAGTGGGTGAAGAGGCATTTTTTCATTTATTCCACAGCTATTTACTGAGCTCTTTGTAAGACCCTCAGCTACCAGGCCAGTCTTCTTAATTAAACATGGATGGGCAACCAATGTGATGTTTTACATATGAAGTCAGCAGTCTACAAGCCAAAGGAAATCAGCTTTATTTTTCTAGAGAGGAGACCCCTACCCAAGGTTGAGTAAAGGGCAACAAAAACCAGCAACTGCAGCACCAACAAATGAGACAGGCGGAGTAATCACTCAGTCATGATTAACAGCACAACTCCTTGGGTCTGTACATGAAGCTATAGGTACGTGGCTATTTCTAGCTCTAACTGTTTTAATGTCTTTGGCTTTCAGTCAATCAATTCACCTTCCTATGACCCACAACACCTTCCCCACAGAAAAATCTCCTGAGAAAACTTTGCCTTGTGAGTGGAGTCTACCTCAGACCCCCTTGAGCTGCATTAAGTGACCACATGGTGTCATGGTCATTCTCTCTGGCTTTGGGATCAGAGAAGCCTGTATTGAGAACCCAGCTCTGAAATGAGCCATGTAACTCTGAGTAGATTATTTTGAAAAAATAAAATAAACTTTTGACAATTCCCAGTCTCCTCATCGGGATAAAAAGTGAGAATATGATAATGTCTACCTCATAGCATTACCACAGTGTAACAGGAAGAAAAATTGGTGTAAAAATATGACCCACCATATTTCTTCATTCTAGGCTGGGACAGAACTCATCTCAGAGGTGTTTGGCTCCTTTGTGGAGGAAAACACTCTGGTAAACTTTTGTGGCTAAGAAAAGCAGCTGAGCACCCTCACATTTATCCGTCTCCTTAACTCCTTCTCTTACCCTGGAGGGAAAAGAGCCCAGGATGGAGACATTGGTTCCAAAGAGCTACATTTTTACGTGTTATAAAGTAATAGCAATCTGCTGTTTTCAGGGAGAGGTGGGGGACAGCAGAAGGATGGAGGAGAAGAACATCGGGAGGGAACATGACTATAGGCAGGGCTCTGAGCACTGGAACAGCCAGGAGAGAGGACACGGGAACAAGGGAGGTGGGGCATTGCGGTGGGGGGACTTCCAGCTATCACTCACTCTAAGTGATGCTATAACTATCCCTTATGGCCTCGGATCTTCAGTAAACATCTCCCACACAAAATGGCCCCATGTTCTGGGGGCTTTGGGGATAGAAGGAAGGACCAAAGGAAGGTCCTCAGCTTGCTATGAGTGACATTAATGGGACGGGAGGGTGGCATTGTCAGGAGGCAGGTGAAAGAGCTGGAATTCAGAATAAAAATTCATAAAGGAAAGTGATTATGAAAATGTCAGCCCACCCCCCAAGAGTCCTTGGAAATCCTGGGGTAAAGACAGGCATCCCTAAAAATTTGGTGTGGGAATTGGGGCTATTTAAGTAAAACATGATCCAAGAAGGCTGGTAAAAATCAGATTATAGAAGGACTAAATGAGAGAATAGCAATTAGCTCAGAGCCCAGGATAAGCACTCAACTAAAGGGAGCTTCTTATGATTTAGGGAGGAATTCCCTCCCTTCTTTACCTATTTGAACTTTAAGGGCTCACAATCTACTTGAAAATGATGATATAATCATTCACTTATTCTACTAACATTTATCAAGTTCCTTCTATGCATTACATAAGTTAAATGATTTTTGGCAGTAGTGATTATCATAGCCAATGTTATTGAGGGTTTACTATATGCCAGGTGCTGTGCTAACTGCTTTACTGGTCTTGTTTCATTCAATCTTCACAACAATCTTGGGAAGGAACAATTATATTTCCACATTACTGATGAGGGACCTGAGGCAAAGTGAGGTTAGGTGACTTGCTCAGACCACATAGTTAGCCAGTGGGAGAGCTAAAGTTTGAACCTAGGTAGTCAGTTTCGGTGCATGCTTTTAAGCTCCACCCCTGGCTGTGTTTGAATGTAACTGACATGCGTGTGAACTACGGCAACAGGGAGGAATCTAGAGAGGAGGGCCATGGGGAGATAAGTCAACAATATGGATAGGATTGTCCTGCCTTCTTTTTTCTGATACCTCCTA
Source organism: Phyllostomus discolor (assembly GCF_004126475.2). Classification (NCBI taxonomy): domain Eukaryota; kingdom Metazoa; phylum Chordata; class Mammalia; order Chiroptera; family Phyllostomidae; genus Phyllostomus; species Phyllostomus discolor. Next base: position 7,355,541 of record NC_040916.2, on the reverse strand, counting down.
TTCCCTTTCTAGCTATGGCCTCTCAAGATGGAGTGGCATCAGAATCCCAACATTTATTTCTGTGCAGAGCCCCTTGTCAGCTGGTCTGAATTCTCCCATAATGCCCGTGCCGACCATCAGCAAGGGGAAGGAGGGAAAGGAAGAGAGGAAAAGTCCCACTGAACCAACCAATAGATAAATAGAAGCTGACTATTGTGCTATAATGAAACACAACAGCAATAAATAAATCAATCACTTGGGGGGTAGGGAATGGCTTTCCTATAATCAGCTATTAAAGGCTTGTATCACTAATTAGTCTATTAATTAAAACTGTTCTCATCTTTCCACAAGTTATCAGCCTGCTAAGGCAGAGAAAACTCAGCCCCCAGGGCAGAAGATAAGAGAAATAAGAAGTAGCAGATTCAAACAGCTGGGCCTGTGTATGTTTTAAAAGCACAGCTCTTAGTGCCTGGGGCAAATCCACCTGCTACTAGGAAAGCGACGTTTATCAAAAACCGAAGGGCTGTTGTCTTTGTTGAGCAGAAAAGGGAAAAAATGATTTAATCTTTAAAGAGAAGCACCATCATAACCACACACGGGGGACCTGTGAAGGGCAGTTCCACTGGGTGTTCCCTGGGGCACCGGACACAGTGAGAAACAAACATGCTTTGCGCAAAGACAGTGTTACCAGAAGACCCAGGATCAAGGGGGGGCTCTGTGCCCTGATGCTGAAGAGTGCACATCTTAGGTAAGTAAACACATACTGAGTTCCTACTATGTGCCAGGCACCACCTTCATCCTTTATGTTGCTAATATCCTGTTTGATGATTTCATTGACATTCTTAGAGTGCCCTAGGGTTATTACTGGGAGATCCCCAAAAGGAGCCTCATATGAGCCCTCACAGCTGGGATCAGCAAAAAAATGGCTGCTCTGCTCTTCCCCTCCTTCCTGGCTCTCCATGGTCCAAGCCCCCTGCCCACCAAGAGCTTGGAATAGCTTCTCGTCACGGGCTAACTGTGTCATACAAACTCAAAAGGCCCAGAAACTCACAGTCATTCTTGAACAGTTCAGACAGGCTCTGAGCCCCACAGCTCTCCATGTCCCTGGGAGGGCACAGTAGGGAGGTCTGTGGCCTTTGTAGTCTCTTCCTCTCTTTTCTGGCCCCTCAGCTCCTCTCCATCCTCCCCAAGTTACTAAATGGACATCCCCATGCACTCAGATGAAAACTAGCAGACACAAGGTGGGGTGTTGGAGGCAGGTGTCTCCACCACCAACGGCCCACTGGCAGCTGTTCTGTTATTTTGTTTAATCCGCACAGCAGCCATGTGGTTATTGACCCTATTTTTCAGAATGGGGAAACTGTGGCTCAGAGGGGTTAAGTCATTTGTCCAGGATTCCATAGGCAGTGACAAAGCACCTAGCAAGAGCTCAGAAAATATCTGCTGACAGGCAGTATCAGAAATATGGAGGTAATAGTAGGTGTCCAGCTTCTGGGAACCTCAGAGGCAGCAAAGGTCCAACTACATAGTGCAGAAGGGCTATCAGTCAAGGTAACCGCTCCAGGGTGGGAGAAAGGGAAGAGATGAGGAGCAGAGAGTCAGTCCCAAGGTCAATTGCTTCTGACCCCACTCCTTTCTACCCTAAAGCTGTTGCTATTACTTTATACCAACAAACCATCACCACCCCTCCCCCCCAAAAACCCTTCAGAAATGGTAAGCAGTGACATTTGCAAGCTGCATGATCCACAGGATATCAATATGCATGTGTCACAACATTGCTTCCTAGTTTGGCGATGAAGGGAGGGGCAGTGGTGATGTGTGGAGAGAGCCTGGGCTTGGGACCCAGTGACAAGTCTCTGTTCCCTGGCAACTAGCTAAGTGATCTTATGCAAATTGCTTTACATTGTCCTCCTTCAGTTTCCTCGTATGCAAAGTGGGAAAATGACAGTTGCCTACCTCAAAATGTATTGTGAGGATCAAGTGAAGTAATAGAACACTGCTATTATATATAATATATATGACATATAATAATGTAATACTGCTATCTATAATATATAATACATATATGTGATAGAGAGAACTTCAAAATTACAAGTGCTTCCACATAGATCTCTGGCAACTTCCAGAGGAAAACTGAGTATTATTATTCCCATTTTTCAGTTGAGAAAAACCACTGCATTTGCCTCAGCATTCTCGTCCGAATCTGTGTCATGTTCAAAGCTTTCCTTCACTCAATAATTACTTGCTGTGTTCCTACCTGGCACCTGGGCTTTTGCTAGGGATTGAGGATACTATTGCAGAGCTCCTAGTGTGACAGGGAAAGTAGACATTACATAAGGGAGGCATAATACTGTGCAATGAATGTTATAGCAGGAAAAGACAGGGTGGTGTAAGAGGAGACAGTGGGGAAACCTGAAGAATGAGTAGTACATGGCCGTATAAAAAGTCAGGGAAGGGCTGTCACCTCGAGGTGGGAAAGAACATGATGTTTTGGATGAGGCAAGCATAAAAAGTAAGAGCGAAGGGGCAAGACAGGAGGCTGGAGGGTTAGCTGAGGGTCAGAGCTTGGAGGCCTAGTGAGCTGGGTAAAGGAGTTTGGACCTCATCTTTAGTAAATGTGGAGGTACCTAAGGGTTTTAAGCAGGGAAGGGATCAATATTTTTGGAAGATCTTTCTGGATGGGATGTGCAGATTGGATCTGAGCTGGCGACACTGGAGCTAGGTAGGTACGCCAGTTAGGATGGAGACAGATGCAGAAGTTTGGGCAAGAAATAGTGATGGTCTGAGCTCAGGGTGGGGCCATGGGGCTAGAAAGAATTTGAAATAGATTAAACTCATAAAATCAGGCTGTGGCTATTGATGGGAATGTTCGTGGAGAGAGGGAAATGAGACGGAGGAGTCAAGGGTGATAACCAACTTGTTTCTGGCATGTGCAACTGGTGGGTGGTTGTGTTCTTTATTGCACTCGAGGACACTGGGTGTAGAACATCTGGTATCTGGCAGGTGTATCCTGCATGAACTTGTAGCCCAACTTCATCCAGGGACCTCTAAATTATGGCTGTCTTGCCCGGAAGAGGAGGAATGCATAAAAAGATGCTGCCAACTTGAGACTTCTGTTTGCCAGTTGCCAAGTTGTGCCTGTGGTGGGTAGACGGTGGTGGTGGGGCATCGAGGCAGGGGAAGGGTGTTGGGTCCCTCTCAAATAAAGGCATTCATCTCCCTGGGCCTCCTGTGGACCTCCTGTTTTTGCACCCCAACTTCCTTTGAGTATTTAAGAGCTTTTTGTCAAGGGTATACCATGTAATGCATGTTAGTAGCTGCAGAGGGGGAAACTGACCTTAAAAGAGTTTATAATCTTGAAGAAGCAATAAGAAAACCAACCACAAAAATAGCTATAGGTCCTCATGTATAGCGTTAATAGACTTAAATGGCATAAAGAACATGCTCCCAGAAAACCAGGTCATAGATGGCGTCCTGAGTGGGAAAATCAGGGAGGAAAAGGCTGAGAGCTGGTCTTAAAGGAGAGGTGGTGTTTCTATAGGCAGAAATGCAGGACTGGGGTATGGAAGAGAAGTTCCTGAAGGAGGAAACAGCATGAGCAAAGATGGCAACAGATTCAGGTAATCACCAGCTTAGTCTCCTGCCATTTGAGGGTATCTGCAGAGAAGGAGTTCTTAGGCTGGGGGCCATGGAGCTTTGAGCTGTGAGAATTCTGACTTTGCAAAATTGTACTGATGTATGCATGTGCACTTTCCTGGAGAGCGGGCCCACAGCCCTTTTCCAGTTCTCAAAGGGTATACATCTGAAAAAAAAAAGTTTAAAAAACAATACTCTAAATCTCCCAAATTAGAATTTACAGGTGGGCTGACACTTAAAAAGTAATGCTGTCCGGGGAAGTGACCTGTGCATACCTCATATTTCTAGACAGGACCAAGGAGGCCTTGGAATGCCAGCTTCCCCAGTTTCCTGCCCTTTGCCCACACCTGACCCCCACCCCAATTTTACAAGAGTAGTCACCACCCTCACCAGTCTCCATTGCCCTGAGAGAGACATGGAAGCAAGGTCGAAGGAAGTGGTGGAGGGAATCAGGGAATCTCCTTTAGAGACAAGGTGGGTGGGAGACGTTCTGTCCTAAGGCTGGAGATGGTCAGAACGGCCAGTACGTTCTCCACCCCGCAGCAAACCAATAGTCAAGTTCTGGGAATGTCCAAATCAGTCGGCTAGGCTGCGTCAGATTTTCCCGGACGCCAGCGTGCCGTGCCCAACCGCGGCCGCTGGGTGGCGCGGCGCCGGTCGCCGAGCGTGGGAAGCGCGGGCGCGCGAGCGGGCTGAGCTCACACGCCGGGGCAGCGGCGGCGGTGGGGCTGGCGTCCGCAGCGGCTGCGCATCTCGCACCTCCCGTGGGGCGCTCGCGGGACGGCCGCGCGGGTGGCGCAGTACCCCAGGAAGGAAGCCGCTGCAGGAGGTGAGAGCAGAGCTTCGGTCAGGTGGATGTGTGCCCCGCGGGCTGGGCCTGCTGGCGGGCTCGTAGAGCCCCGGGGCAGGGGTGGGCCCCTGGGGGCGATGCTCCTGGCCGGGCTGTGCTCTGGCCGTGCCCCACCCCCGCTGCGGCGCGGCGTCCGGGCGCGGCAGCCCTCGCCGCGTGGGGGATGTGGATCCGGGCCCGGGGAGCCTCGGGCGGTCCCCCGCCTCTGGGGCCGGGGCCAGTAGGGCGGGGGAGGTGGAGGGACAGCCCCCTGGGGCGGCCCGAGAGCCCCTACCCAGTCCCCACCTTGCGTTGCTCCGCTCCGCAGTGGGCGTGGTGCCCCTTTGCTGCAGAGGGGGCGCCCGGAGTTGTGGAAGGCTGTGGGGGATGGAGAGCGCAGAGACAGGTGGTTGAGGGGGCGAGGGATGGTGCGCAAAGCGCTCGTGATACTAATGCGTATTTCTCTCTCCCCCCTTCTTCAGGGGGCGCAGAGGTGCGTGTGGAAGAGGAGGCGGGAAGGCCAGAGGCTTAGCTCGGCGGGAGAGGGCAGGCGCTGCGGGAAATGCCGTTTGGCTCTGTCTCTGTCCGGCACCCCCTCCCGCCCCCCAAAATAATAATAAAGTGGGTGTGGTGGTGAGGGTGGAGGAGTTTGATTAAGATCTGTCCTAGAATTGCCCCGAACTGCCCAAGCCAGCTGCCCTGCTCCTGCGTGCATATCCGGGAGCCCCATACTCAGAGCACTGTACTGAGACTTGGGGTAGGGAGGCGGGAATGCCGTAGATTCAAGCTCTAGCAATAGAGCTAGCTCTGAAGATAGGGGCTGAGGGAGAGGGAGGGGATAAGGGAGGCCAGGGGGAACCTCCAGGCCTACAGCCCCAAGTCCATAGGTGGTGGGTTGGTCAAGATATGGTGGGAAATGGGGGCTTATGGAAATTGGGTAATGTCCTTAAGTCCCCCTCCTTTTAGCTTTATTTGTAGCCATAGACCAAAATTTGGGATTCATCATTTGCCAAATGTGTACAATTTTTTTTCTTTCCCTTTCGATTTGTTTTGTGTTTTAGAGGAACGGCAAATGACAGAACAGAGGGACAGAGGGACGGCTGGCCCAGCCAATCCTGGAGCTGCTGCAGCACTTTTCCCCAAACAAACCCATCCTAGTGCAAGGACAGAGAGGAGGGGGCTGCCGACTCACACCCCCTCCCCTGCCTATGGCCCCTTTGCTGCTCCCCTGTGGGAAGGGCAGCCTGGCCACCTTAGGCTGAATGGATAGAGACTGCCATGGGCCAGGGTGGTGATGGTGCCACGGCCCCTCCCTGTTGCCCAGCGTGGGAAGAAGAATGCAGAGCCAGGCAAGTCTCTCTCTGTGTCGTCTGGGGTGGAAGGAGCAGGTATAGACAGGGCTGGGGCAGCCAGGGCCTGGTGTTGCTTTGGCATTGGTGGTAAGAGGGCTGTTACTTCCAGCCCCTTGGGTTTGGTTCCACCCCTGGCCTGTCCCTGGCGCTATGTGCTTATTGGTGCCACCATGTTATATAACGCTTATATAATCTCCCAGGGCAAGTACTCTGTCTCCGCTCTCAGGTCACACAGACACCGTGTCCATGGGGGAGGCAGGATCTGTGGAAGCTTGTGGGTGGATATACTCCCTCTGTTCTCAATCCGACCTGGCTTTTCTCCTGGTCTCGGGCACAGGAGGGGGAATGGAGCACAGGTGCCCACTCCACACCAGCTGCCTGGGGCTGAGGAAGAGGGGTTGGCTGGGCAGGCTTCCTCACCTTCTTGTTCTCCAGTTCCTGTTGCCCCAGGGACTGTCAGGTGGAATGGATGCCACTCTTGTGCTTTGAGGTCAGCTTTTTGTTCTTGGGCCCCCCTGGCATGGCAGATGGGTGTGGTGACCCTCAGAATGTTGCAGAGGAAGAATATGTGGTTCACAGTGTTGGAGAAAGAGAGGCAGAAATTAGCTTTGCCTTTGAGGTTTTGAGCAAGAGTGACTAGAAGGATAGTGGTGGCATTATAAGAAATTTGGTGCAGGCCTTGGGGCTGGGGAAAAGTCAGGGAAGGGTGTACAGGGAAGTGGATCAGAAAGCAAAGATAAACATGGTGTTCTTTTACTGTACTCTCCACTGGGCTGTCCCTGGTTACCAGGGCAACAGAAGCAGTGATGAAAATCATGCCTTTCGTTCAGTGGAAAAATCTGGCTCCTCCTCCTGCCTCTGCCTTCTCTAATCGCCTGTGACCCATTGGGTGGGTGATGGCTCCAGAGATCAGAGACCTCAGCATATCCTCGTCATACCCTCTTTCCCCAATTTTTAAAAATGATCTCCCCACTTCCCGCATCCCCTGTCTCCCCCAGAGCTGGGCAGTTGTGTAGGAGTTGGAGTGGATGGAGGGGGAAGGGTGTGGACGTCATTGCAGAGCCGGCGAGCAGAGCGTGGGCAGAGATGTGGATGCAGGGATGACGGGCACATGAGGAGGGTCAGGCATCCATCAGCTGGATGGAGCTTGTTTCTGAGATGGTGGGAGCTGTGGCTGGGAAGGGCGGGTGGGAAGATGGAGGCCTGCGGAGCCTGGCAGTCTGGGCTCACGGTAGTAGGAATAGGAAAGCCCTGAGGTTTCTGGTGTGGTCATGGCTCCTGATGAAAGCTAGGATTCAGTCATTCATCATTTGTTGGGTACCTGCCATGTTAGGTCAGGTTCTAGGAGCTGGGAAGACAGATCAAGGACTGCACCTTGACCTTGAAGAGGAGGATGGGAATATGGGGGAAGATCAGCCTGGCCTTGTTTCAAGCTTAGACTCGGCCCCAGGCAGAAGACTGGCAGTATACCAGACTGGAATGATGGGTGAGGTGGGGCCTATGGGGATGCAGAGGAAGAGGTAGTTCAGAGAGCCACTTAGTGATTGAGAGAAATAGAAAAATCAGGGTTCAAACTTCTTTGGTGGAGTCACGTTTGTTTTGGTTTTAGACGTGTTGCCTTCAAGACGATGGCAGGGTGTCCGGACAGATATGCTTATGGTCAGGCAAATAAATTTGCAAGGGAAGTCAATTCTGGAAGGAGATTTGGAGGAAATCGTTGTGAAGCCTTGAAGGTGTGAGGTTGCTGAGAAGACATCACAGAGAGAGATCCCAGGGCCTGGGGCATCGGCCCGCATTGGGTGAGGCTGTGTGTCCTGTACTTGTTTGCCGTCCCAGGGCCCGCCCGGACTGCTGGACCCGTTTCTGCTCAGGAACACACACCTACGCTTTCTACCAAGCCACACCCCCTTTTGAAGTTGAGGTTTCTGTTTAAGTTTTCTTTTCCTTAACAACTGTGACCAGGAGGATATGTCCTGGAAAGATACATAAAATTACCCACTCCAGCCTCTCTCCTTGACCTTTGCTCTACCGTTCACTTAGAAATCACGGAGAGTCCCCAGGATGTGGTGTAGAGACGCGTCATAGGTCTCTGCACGTGGTCTCCACCAGCAAGGCTGTTGGTTCTGGTTCTTTTTCAGTCACCATTCTTGGGGTGCCACAAGAATTTTTAAAACATGTAATACCTGACTATTTAGTGAGGGACGCTGACCTCTTTTCCCTTAGATTGTCAAATTTAAAAAAATGACAACAATCAACACAACAGTAGCTATCCGGTGGGAATGCTCTGTCTTGAACCATACATCTATAGGTCATGTAATGGAGTTGTATCTTATTGGTCATGTTGCATAATAAAGTATCTGATTGGTTAATTCTCGGTACCAGAAGTCCTTGTAGATAAATAAGTATAGGTGCCTGATTTTTTTTTAAATGGAGCAAAAAGGGTAGGTAATTACTACTGATTTTTTTGTAAATCAAAGTTATACCTATTTTTTGTCATATCAGTGAAAGTATATTTTTTTGGCATGCCACAGAATTTTAGCAATTAGTTTATGTGTGCCGTGAGAAAAGACAGGTTGAAAGTCACTGCTCCAGAGGAGTAAGAGCACCTGACAGTCAGGAGGCCTTGGCCAGCTGCATGATCTTGGGCAAGTCACTTCCTTTTCCAAACCTTAGTGCCTGGTGTAGGAGGTCCAGTTATTTCCAGCTTTAAAACCTTTGGATTTGATGTCCAAAGCTTTTATTATAACTCCTTAGCTCAGGTTTCTGGTGTAAGCCAGGCGTTTCTTTTCCACCAAGCAGCCCGAATTTCTTTGGTGTCTTGTGAGAGGGAGTAGCAGAAATGGAGGCCTGGTCCCCAGGTAGGGCCCCATCTCCAGGGTGGGCGGGAGCCCTCCAGGTGGAAGGTGACCTCTATTCCTCTTGGGATTTGGAAATGGAAAAACAAGATCAGGAGTTGGCGAACTACTACAACCTGTGGGCCAGATGCCTGGTTTTGTAAATAAAGTTTTATTGGGACACGGACATGCCGATGGTTTATTTGTCTGTGACTGCTTTCATGCTACTTTGGTGTAGTTGAGTATAGCAGGTCCTCTAGTAACGTTTTCTTCAATGTTGTTTCTATCATAACATCGTTGAGGATAAAAAAAAATCAATTCCTAGCTGGGGCCACTGCCTGTGTGGACTTTGCACATTCTCCCCCTGTCTGCGTGGGTTTTCTCAGTGCTCCAGTTTCCTCCCACCTCCCAGAGATGTGACCCTTAGGTGGACTGGTGTGTCTGAATTGTCCCACTCTGAGTGTGTGTGGGTGTGAGTGGCCCTGCAGTGGAAGGGCATCCTGTCCAGGGTGGGGTCCCGCCTTGCTCCCTGAGCTTCTGGGAGAGGCTCCTGTCACCCATGACCCTGGATGAGAATAAGCAGGTTGAAAAATAATGATCTTTCTTGTTTTTATTCATCTTTCTTGAATGTATGCATACCTCACACTTATTTCAATGTTTAATATTAGAAGTGTTTTGGGTCTTTAAAGTTTGGTAATGATATTGTGACCAGAAATAAGTCTTAGGAATTAACTCTTATTTATATTAATAAGCCTATTATGAAATCGGTTTTGTTACACATCATTTTGGTTGAAGTCGTAGCTTCTAAGAACCTACCCGTGACTTTAAGTGAGGACTTACTGTAGTTGGAACAGAGACCATATGACCTGCAGGCCTAAACTATTTACTATCTTACCCTTTAAGAAATGGTTGCCAGCGCTGCCATCCACCACCATGAAAGTGCTTGCATCTTCACTGGGGATACTTACTATGGCTGGTTCAGATTCCTAGAGTTCTTGAAGAGTCTGCCCTAGGTCTGCTTTGGGGATCCCATGAGGGGATGGTGTGACCGTTGAGACAATAGGTTTCTGGAGTCTGCCCAAGGACAGTGTCTGGGATCTGGGGAACCCCTTTCATTTTCAGTCCTATCTCTGGAACCCAGAAGGTGTCACCCCAACCTCCTCCACACACACTTCTTTGGGCCTGGAGGCCTAAATTCCTCACAGGGGTGGGGTATGGCCTTAGTGTGACTAGGTGGCCTTTCTCTCTCATTTCCCAGGACCCTGCAGAGAATGGACCAACCCAAACCCAGTCTCCAGTAAGGAGAAGGAGAGGGTCACTGGTTCTGCTGAGTCCAGCAGCATGTTTTTCTTGATGTCTTTCCTCTGTCACTTCCGGCCTCGTTGTCTCTTTAGTGCCAAGGCCCTGGAGATGCAGCTGCGGCGAGGGCTTGCAACCCAGCCTGGTGTGTCGGCCTGAACCTGGCGCTTGTCCACTCTGGGAACGAGGCCCTGCGGCTTGGAGTTGGTGGGGTGTGTGTCTGTGTTGGCTTGGGGCCAGAATCTCTACTCACTATCCTTGTAACCAGCCTTTGTGGAGTCCCCTTGTGTCCTGGCTTCCACCTTTTTTGACTGGTCCTCAAGCTGGAGTCTTGGAGAAACTCCTGGCAGGAACAGGACTGATTTAAAGCTCTTGCTTTTACAAAACCGCAGCACAACAATCTGCTTGCTTCTGTTCAGGGCTCAGCTGGGAAGTGAGGCCCTTTGGTGGCAAAGGGAAACCGTGCTGGGAGCAGCGGGCGTCGGGGGGTGGGTGCCTGAGGTTTGTTACCATTGCAGTTGGAAGGGAGGAGGCTGGCAGAGCGAGGAGGGAGCAGACAACCCAGAATAGCAAAGAAGAACAGCAGCTAAGCACACTTGGAGTCGCTTTTAGCTGGTAATGGTAAGCCTCGTGCTAGGAGTCTTACTTAACACGAACCTCCCCTACATTTCCCCAGAGACCATCAGCCATCAAGGGGGGTGGGTGGGGAAAGGCCCTCTTCAAAACTGCTCTCTGAATACCTTTCTTTGTAGAGTTTAGGGTGACCTCCTGCTGCACTGATGTGGAGACCAGGGCACTGACTTGGAGAATCAGTCATTTACCCAATATTGGTTAAGGATCTGCTGTGTGTCCCACGCTGTGTGATGCAGGGAGGACAGAGTAAATAAAGGGTTCATAGGCTGGTCTGGAAGGTATAGGGGCAGTTGATCCAATTAGAAGACGATCTGCACTAGCCTAAGCTTCAAGCACGCATGTCTTCACCCGTCCTGTTCATTGCTGCCACCCAGTGTGGGTGCTGTGCTTGACACTGGGTAGTAGGCACACAGATGTTTAAGGACCACCCATCCCTGCTTGGTCTGCTCTGGAAACAAGCAGGAGGGGTCTGAGGAGGTGGGTGGAGGAAGAGAGGAGCTCACGGCAGCATGTGTGACACATTCGAGGGGATGGGACGCACCTGGACGTGCTGGTGATGCGAGTGCCATTAAAAAGAAAAGGGTAAGAAAGATTGACCCCAGGTGGGAGCGAGAGAATCCTCTGGCATGAGGACAATGAAGAGGAGGAGAATGAATGACCCAGTACAAGGAGGTGTGTTGGTGGCACCCATGTCATTGGATAAAGCAGAGGGCTGGGGAAGACAGAAGAACCAGCCAGTGTCAGGGAAGGCGAGACTGGGGCGTGAGGGGAGACAGAGGCTGCCTCTGGTCGTTTCATCATCAACACCTCACCCCGAGCACGTTTGCCTGGAACTAATGGGCAGTTTCATTATAAAATATAAAAGAACAAAAAATAAAAGAGGAACATTTAAAAGGATATAATGCAACATGAACAAATTAATAACAAAATTAAGAAGATTTCATTGTGGAAAATGAAAATGTATTGTCTTCGAAGTTTTCCATTCATAGTACTTTACATTTTCTTTTTTTCCTTGTTGATTTGTCTCAGGGTGGCACTTTTTCTCTTTTCCAGTAAAATTTCTTCCTCCTTCATTAAAAGAGGTGTCAAGTTTCCAACTAAAGAATCGATAATGAATGCTTGGGAAGACTGTTGTGAATTAGCAGCCGCCTCGTTCGTATTTGCATAACATGGTGAACTTTTGGTTTTGGTGGATGGGAGGGCTCTCTGGGCTCCCTGAAGGATTCACGAACTGATCTGTGATCATTTTCTGGTAGAGTGTGCAGTCTGGCCTTACTCGGAGCTTCGCAGTCTGCTTTATATGTAGTTATCGTCATCCGCTATTTTAAGACCACCGTGCCTCCTCATCGCTGTGCAGACTATTACGAGGGCTGAGGTTTTTATAATGTAAAAATTGGAGTAACTGTGAGCACTTCGTCCATAGAGAAGTGAAACCACATTGACAATTAGGTTAAGTACATGAAGTCTGTCAAATGTAAACCGAACTGTCAACCAGTTTTCTTATCTTTTGTGGTGAAATTGTCTTATGGCCAATTAGTAGTACAGGGAAAAGATTTGTAGCAAAGATATTTATGGTGGAACAACCTAGAACCCACAGAGGAGTCTCCAGGCTGCGAGTAAAAGCAGAACGGGGCAGGTGAGTCCCAGGTGAAGGCGATGGCAGTGACAAAGAAAAGACAGGACCCTCAGCTCTGTCCACAGGTCTCCTTGGAAATGACTGTGCCCTGCAGTGGGGCAGGTGCAAGGGAATTAACTGCAGCTTGAGATTATGGTTACTTTAAAAAAAATATTCCTACTGTGGGAAATTTCACATCTATATGAAGGTAGAAAGAGTTAGTGTAAGAAACTTCAGTATTTCCATCCCTCAGCTTCAACGTATCAACACGTAGCTCTCTCGCCTCGTCTGTGCCCCCCCAACTTTATTTCTTACTCCCTTCTGACAGCATTTTATAGCAAATCCCAGGCATTGATTTCATCATAAATACTCCTTTGTGTGTCTCCAAAACGCAATACCCTTTAATGACATAACCCCAGTAGTAGTATTGCCCCTTGCAGAAGCACTGTGTTTTCTAAATATCACCAGTCACCCAACAGTATTTAAATTTTCCTGCTTGTCTCAATTTTTTTAATAGTTGGTTTTGTTTGAATCAGGCTACACACAAGATTCGCACGTTTCCTTTGGTTGATGATTAATCTCGGTCTCTGTCAATGAGGATTATGGTCGTTCTTAAAAGAATTTATGTTTTGCAGTTCTGCCTTTTATGTTAATGTGGCTGCCGCCCTCTCTCTCCGGTCAGCTGCCGTCACCAGTTTTCCTGAGTCTCTCTGAACCATTTTGTGATTTTTGAGCACTCTTCATTATACCTTGTCTTTGTAGTTTAATGTAACTAGTCATTTTTTTTCTTCCTTTAATACATATTTCTTGAGAGCCTGCTCTGTGCCAGGCACTGGGCACGTGGCTTTGAAAAACCAGACAGGGCCCTGCGGTGCTGGAACTTCCAGTCTGGCCGTGTTAGAGCAGCTGTGGGTCTGCTGGTTGTCTCTTCCCCCAACGCTGGGTGACCATGACCGTCGTTGCTGTGCCGAAAGGTCTACCACATTCTAGGACTTCGTGTTCATGTTCTCTTGCTGTTGTTTCATGTGGTCGGTAAGGGGTGCCCCTGGAATGTTCAGGGTGGCTTCTGTGGCAGGCCTCCGTTTCCTGCCCGTGTGACCGGGATTTTCGCAGTGTCATTGACTGGCTGTGTCTGTCCATTTACGCAAGCCACTTTGGGTTGAGTCTTTCTAGCTGAGCAAGTTAAAATGGAGAGCTTCCTTAGCTGCCGGATTCTAGGGAAGCAGAACGAAAACATCTCAAAGGTGCCCCGAGCTGTTCCAGGGCTCAGCACACGCCAGTGGCACTGACAGGCTCTCTGAGCAGCTTGGGTGTTTCTGTGTCCCTGTGGACACTTCAGGTTGGTTTGGGGCTCTGCCTGCTCTGAATAGGCTACCTCGCCTGGTGAGGCCCCCTTTCTCGATTTGCTGGTCTTTGCCAAGCAGAACAGTGTTGGGTAACCGTGCTGTCTCAGTAGCAGAATCTGATGGTGCAATTCAGGCCTCCCTTGCTAATAAAACTATTAAGTAATTTACATTTCTCTATGTAAATAAATAATCAGACTCATATTTGGTCCCTGTGACACTCTGATTTTGATAATGGATCATGATTTCTGTTGTATTTTTTTTTCATTTGCAGTTCAAATGCAGCTGTATTGCAATTTCTGGATTATAGCGTCTGAATCTTTTTTTTAAAGATTATTTATCTGTTTATTTCTTATCCTTACCAAAGGATATTTTTTCCATTGCTTTTAGAGGGAGGAAGTGAGGGAGAGAGAGAATATCAATGTGAGAGTAACATCAACCAGTTACCTCTTGTACGCACCCTGACCAAGGACTGAACCTGCAGCCCAGGCATGTGCCCTGACCAGGAAGTAAACCTATGACCTTTCGGCTTACAGGATGACACTCCCATCAACTGAGCCACACTGGCCAGGGCATCTTCTTTTTTTTTTTTTTTTTTTTAAAGAGATTAATGTGAAAGACAAACAGCAGTTGGTTGCCTCCCATATGTGCCCTGACTGGGGATTGAACCCACAACCTAGATGTGTGCCCTGACCAGGAATTGGTTAAAACTTTTGAGAAATCCCCTTGTGTATGTGTGTGTATTTATAATTTATGCATAGCATAGCTCTACTGACACATTATCTACATTATAAAAGCACACACACACAAAAGGTTGTGATATGGGATATTCTCTGCCTTTTCCCAGGTAAACATTAAAGTCCAGCCTGAGGGCAGCCCCGTCCTTCCACACTCAGCAGCTGTTTGAGGGCTCCCCTCTCCTCCTCACATACTAGTTTCCTCTTCTCTACTGGATCATTTCTGTACGCTACTGTTATCATCTGACAAAAGCCTTCTTTGACTTCAACTGCTGGCCATTTCTCTGTCCCTTAAAGAGTTTTTGTCCCTTGCTGTCTTCCCCACCACTCTGGAGGAAAGTGCTCGAGACAAGGCTAGTAGTGACTTCCATGGTGTTAAATCTGCTGGTCACCTCTTCCTCTTCCTCATAGGAGCTTCCGCAGTATTGGACCCAGCTGGTCATACCCTTTTCTTTGAAGCTTTTTCTTCACGTGGTTTCAGGACACCTGCTTCTGGTTTTCTGCCCATCCTATTGGCTGTTCCTTCTCAGCGTCTCATCTCTTTGACCTCTAAACATTAGAAGGTCCCAGGGCACCCCCTCTTCATCTTCTCTCTCCCTTTTTGGGACTCTCTCCTAAGGCTTTACATACCACCTAGAATAGATGAATGATGCATAGAGTTTCTTTCAAAGTCATCCTGGGAAATAACGAAGCTTGACCTTGGGTTGATAAGGGTTGAAGCTAGGTGATGGGTACCTGGGGATTAATTACGCTGCCTCTAATTTTATTTATATTTGAAATTTTCCAGAATGAAAAGTTAAAGAAATCTACATTTGATGACCCTCAGTTATTTGTACCAAGCCCAGCCTCTCGCCTGAACTGTAGACCAGACTGGTTTCCATCTGCCTGGTTAACATTTCACCTTGGATGTTAATAGACATTTCATACTTAACATGTCCCAAACTGAGTTACCCATGAGAGCCACATATGTAATTTAACATTTTCTGGTAGCCAAATTAAAAAAGGAAAGAGAAACAGGTGGAATTTACTTTAATAATGTATTTACCCCAATATGTAAGAAATACGTGAAGTGTACAGGGAGTGCCCTGGAGGCGAAAACAGGTTCACAGCTCAGATGGAAAAAGACAAGCAGGCTATGATTGTTACAGAGGCTCTACAGCAGGAGTGTCGCGGGGCACAGCGCTCTTAGGTGCGGTCCTGTTTATGCTCTGTTTTCTGCCCGTCGTTGTCACACGTTCTTGAGGTCTCCTCGCTGTGCTCCAGCACACTTTGGCACAGAGCCCTTCCTGACTTTTGCCCGTCCCTGTATTTTCATTTCTGATAAGTGTTACTTGGTTTTGGTTTTGACCTTACTGCCTTACACTCATAGCACATCTCGTTTTGGGGTAGGTGCGTTTCATGTGCTCATGTGCCTGCTGGCTACCACCTCGGAAATGCAGGCCTGCATGGTCTGGCCCTGCTTCACTTCTGTGTCTGTCTCCTGCTGCTCTTCCCTTTTTTCACTGGGTCCAGCCGGATTGGCCTCCTTGCTGTTCCTCAGATAAACTAGGCATTTCCTGTCTTAGGGCCTTTCTGCCTCCTGTTCCCTCTGTTTGGACTGCGTTCCCTGACACAGCCCCACAGCTGACTCCTACTTCCTCTGGGTCTGTGCTCAGATACTACCTTCTCAGTGCCCCACCCGCCCCCCACGCCTTGCCGCCGGCAGCATTTCCTGCACCCTTTCCCTACAGTGTTCCTTCTCCAAAGCACCGTCGTCACATAACATACTGTGTGTTTCTGTTACATCCTGTATTTTCTCTTACCTCACTGGAAGGTGAGCTCCACGAGAGCCAGGGTTTTTGTCATTTTTGTTCCCTGCAGTAGTAAGAGGTAGGCAGATGTTGAAGAGTTAAATGGAATGAACTGTTAAGAATTACTCTTTTTTAGTAAGAACATGCAATCAAATATACTTCATTTTTCACAATACGTTGGGGTCATATTTTGCAGTATAGCAGTTTGAAGGTCTGGTTCAAGTCAAGGTATGTTGAAAGAGACCTCTTTATAAAGACATTATTATGGGTTCACTTCATAGTATAAAAGGACTCATGACTTCAGAAACACTGCGTTTTATTCATTTCACTGAGACTTCTTTTTTTGTTTGGATGCTATCTCTTGTTTCTTTTTTTTAGGATTTTATTTATTTTTAATTTTTTAAATTTTATTAATATATTTTATTGATTATGCTATTACAGTTGTCCCATTCCCCCCCTTCACTCCAGGATGCTGTCTTAAGTGTGTGCATAGACACAGGATTTTAGGGACGACGTCCTTGCACTGAATTGGAACTGTCATCACGTAGTGGTGGAAATGACTTCCAAGTGCCTGTTTCTGAAATGCTCTTTCTGTCACGTCTCTTTCAAAAACTAAAGGCTTTCTTACCCATTTTTAAAATGTCACCTTTACCTTAAAAGGATGGATTAAATATTTACTCATTTCTTTAAAAACATTCCTTAAGTAGCATCCTACTGACAGGCATTCATCACAGAAGAGGTCAGCAAATTTTGGAGCCCTGTTTTCTGGTTAAAAAGAAAATCTTTGAGTCAAGCAGCTCTTTGGGGAACTTTGCCACAGGGTCTTCCGCACCTGTGTGGTCAGGTGATTCGCTCGTCTCTCATTACTACGACTTATTTATTGTATCCATCAAAGATGCTATCTTCAATGTGCTGAACTGGCCATGTGTAAACACTACTACAGTCTGCAGACCCCTGGGGAGCCACGGTTCGTCCTGTGCGTTTTGGATCTCCTCCTCAGACACAAGGTGTCCCTTAAATGATGGAGGCTACTTGCCACAAACTGAAGCAGTGTGCCGTGTCAGTTCATATATTAAATAATACTAAAGCTTACTTAGTTTTTTTTAAATAAAAATAAATAGACATTCTAATTCTTCATCTTAATGGATCTTCTACCTGTTACATCAGTGGTGGTTGCTCTAATCAATTCTTCCATATTAACCTTGCCTCCAAGGCCAGCCTTTGACCAATATTTGTCGACTGAAGAGTATTGGGGAATAGATCCACTTTCTGACCTCAGTACTTTAAAGTTGTATTTGTTAGACAGTGAAGTCCAGCAGCTAGATTTCTGTAGTGGCTTCTAGAAGCATATCTTTAGTAGTATTGAAAGCACGGGTGACATTTGGGAAAAGAGCATTGCAAACTTGATGCCTCGTTCTGGATCGGACAGGTGGCAAAGATGGCATCTACTGCAGGCACTGCCATGTGCTGGAGGAGGTGGGTGACTGCCCTCGGCACTGCTCTGGAAGCGAGCTGGCAGAGGTTGCTGGGAGGGATGGCCCAGGCAGCTGCAGGAGCCACCTCTGTTTAAAAGAGAGAGGTGATATGTCTTTGAAGCATTGTGGCATGTCTTCCATTAGCTCACCTGTGTGCTGAAAATGCTTGTGCAAATACACTTTTCATCTACCTTGACAGTCCAGGAGGCATGTCAGCTGAATACGTTCCCTTGGGGTTATTTTTCAGCTGCCGTGACCAGAAGCACAATTTAAAAGATGAACGTCTGGGATAACAGCCACAGGCTGTGGCTCGCTGGGCAGAGGCCCTGTGCATTTTCTGCTGCATAGAGGCCATCCTGCGGGTCCCCTGGATCCTGCTCGATGAGCAAGGCTTGTCTCCAGTGGACCAGTCTTCACTGCTTAGACCACTAGCTAACCAATCAGCATCCATTCGTTGAAGCACATTTGTACAGGGCCACCTGTGTGAAAAGCTCTGTGTCCTTCTGGGTGGAGTGGGGATTGGGATGGGATAGGAAGGAGCGTGCCAATGTGAATAAGATGTGGCCTCTGTCCTCAGGGAGCTATGGCTAGTGAGGGGGACAGACACCCATGCCAAAAGACAAAGCAGAAAAAAAAAGGATGCAGAGAGAGTGTGGAAAGTGTTGTATTAGCCACAAGGGACAGTTGGGAATTGGAGGGTGTCTTTTGGAATGCAAGAACATCTCGTCTGCCTTGTTGTCACATCCTCAGAGGCCAGCATAGTCTCTGTCAGGTGCTCAGTAAATACGTGTCTGCTAACAGTCGGGCGTGGGAAGAGTGGGACTTCTCCACTCAGAAGTGCAGTGCAGTGGCCCGGGGATGAAGGAGGAAATGACTCGTTGGGAGAAGGTGGTCCGCATTCTCTTAGGGGGTGTATGTGGCAGAAGGAGCCATGTGTTGCAAACGTAGGGTGGTCTCGGGAGGGCCTTGACCAACTAAATTCCTGAGAATTAGATTTTGGTGGTTCTTAACCTCTTTTTACGCCAGTTCTCATTTGAAATGGCAAGGAAACTATAGTCTTTTTCTCCAAGAAAAAAAGAACCACAACAGCACGGCTCGGCATCTACCATCAGAGTATTTACAGATCCCACTATAGGCTAGGGGAGCTGTCAGCTCTTAAAATGGGATCAGACAGTTGTTCTCCCCTGGAGTCTTTGGGGATTGACTCAGAGGAGTGTTCGCTGTGTAGGCTTTCCAGGTTTTAAGGGCACTGGTGAATGGCAGGCACTGTCGCGGCTCTGATGAGCTTGGAGAAGCCATGGAGAATGGGGAGCCTCTGTGCACTGGCGTGAATGGAGAGCTCCAGTGTTTGCTGTGTTTATCAGGGAACGAAACAGTGTACCTGCGTCAAGATAGAGAACAATGAATCTGTAAAACTTTTACTAATTCAGAATATGGAATGCTATCTTCTTTCTGTGACCTGGTTTCCAACTGAGATACTCAGCCAAGCAGTAATTACAGAGGTAGGGAAGAAGTGTGTTGCATTTCTGGGAACAGTGCTTGTGCACAGGAGTTGTTCGGGTTTCACGCCACCATGGGGGAGGGTTGGGAGAACTGCTTAGCTGTCCTGATGCATGAGGGAGGGCTGCCTGCAGGAGGAGGTGGCTGGATCTCACGGGCTGCTTGGGAAAGTACAAGTGACTGGGTTGAGGATAGTCTAAAATGGGATTGTTTTTGTTCCTGTCCTCACAAAAATTCCTATGAAGAGTTCTGTGTGCCTTCAGTTTAAAAAATTAATTAAGAAACAAAACTTCCTATTCTCTAGGAGTTTGTCGTGCGTCTGATACACAGATAGGCTGTTTGGAGATTTACAAGACCAGTGTGGGCAGCACAGCGCCGGCACACCTGCCTTTGTGTGCTGTAGGCAAGTTCAACCAGTGGATGAGTGAGGTGGAGGGGCGGTGATTGAAACTCCACCCTGCGCCTGGCTGAGTTTCTTGCTGGCCAACACCAGACGTACCACTGGAGGTGGAAGGGCAGAGCCCCTGAGCTCCTGCACCCCAAGCACAGTGGGGGACAAGTGTGGGGACTACTGGGGGCAGGAAGACATCAGCTCTTCCTCCCCTTGCTGTGGCTCCCAACTTGGGCGCCTTGTGGAGTTTTGCTTTGTGGGGAGGTTAGTCTGTGAGGGTGTTTTAAAAATTCTTTCAAGCAAAACTGCCCCCCCTACTCTCCCCAGACTGGGGTTCAAACTGCAAGTCCAGGTACCTTAATGGGGGGTGAAATCAATTTAGTGGGTTGAGACCAACATTAAAAAAACTTACAATAGAAAATACTGGATTGCATAGTGTGTAGTAAAGATGAATATGATTTCAGGAAGCTTTATTTCAGTTATATACACATCTCCGTATACACAAGTGCTCATGTATGCGTGTACTGGGTGACC
This sequence comes from Phyllostomus discolor, assembly GCF_004126475.2. Classification (NCBI taxonomy): domain Eukaryota; kingdom Metazoa; phylum Chordata; class Mammalia; order Chiroptera; family Phyllostomidae; genus Phyllostomus; species Phyllostomus discolor. Next base: position 7,335,594 of record NC_040916.2, on the reverse strand, counting down.
ATATAAACTTTATTTCTTACTGTGGGCCAGCGTCCAAAGAGTTTAAGTAACTCCCCTGTAGGAATTTCTTTGCTCTTGGCGTAGACAGCAGGTTCCAACCACTTCCCCAGAGGCCGTTTCTGTGGAGACAGATGTGGCGAGAGGGTTTTTTTTTTTTTTTAAAGAGCAGCAGAGTCAGGCTCTCCCAACGTGATCCAGGCTGGCATGCGGCTGCTCACCCACTGTGTCCCCTGCGCCTGGTGTGTCCTGCTGCAGAGAGCTGGCGGAGAGAGGCAGGAGAACCTCACCGGGGCCTGGAAGCAGAGGTCGCCTCCTGTCACTGCCAGGTGTGACTCTTGGAGTGCAGTGTATCTGGCACCTCGCCTCTTCTCTCTCCTGTTTCCTGACTTTATTAGCTATTTCTGTACCCAGGTCAGGGCAGGGAGAGGAAGGCCATTCCGACTTATATCTTGTCCTGTTGTTCTGTGTCTCAGGTTCATCAGGTGAGACGTTAGTGTTCACGCAGTCGGGGAGCATTTCCTGGTAGATCCCTCTTGGTGACCCCACTTCGACCTGTTACCTCCTGGCTCAACTTCCCCCAAAAGGAGAGGAGTCTTTCTTGGATCCTCACTGCTTCCCCTTCCACCAGCTGTGCCAACTGGCCTGTGAGCCCTGACCCGCTTGTCCTACCTCAAGTAGAGGTTTAAATTAGGACCTTTAATCTGTAAGAGGCTTACAGCCTGTTGGTGCCCAGCTGCTCTGGGCATCCACGTGGGCAACTTCGGCTTTGCCTGGCTGCTGCAGTTGGGTTTAGGGAATCATGGGGGTTGGTGGCTTCGTGGCAGAAGCGACTAGACACGTGGCCTCACTTGTCGAGGCCTGGGAATAGCAGGGTGCTGGGGAGCCGAGTTGTCTGCCTAGCATTCCTTTTGCCCTCCAAGTGGGTGGGTGGGGTAGGTCTCTAGGGATGGAAAGGAGTGGTGGCCTGTCCTTATAATGACGGGGTAGAGAGTCCAGAATCCCATGGTCCTTGGTGCTGACCCTGCTTCTTCTGGGCACTGAACCTGGCTCCTTGCTGATGTGCAGTTAGCACTGCTGTCTCAACGTGCGTGTTTTCATTCCACAAAAAGTCTTCATTAATCAAGGCCTGTGTGTCCAGTAGGGTGCTGGGTGCTATAGGGGACAAAGAGAAGCATGAGAATTAGGGCCTCCCCCAAACTGCTCATTGTCTCTTTAAGGAGACCAGACTAGTACATAGCAAAGCATTCATCTGTCCCATAGGCAGGTACTTATTTAGCTGGTAGCTGTTCAGGAGAGCAGATTCTATAGTTAGATTCTATAGATTCTATAGTTCCAATGTTATAGGCACACAGGAAGTGTTGTTGGAGACCCGAGAAGGGAGAAGCCCTGGGTTGCCCAGCGCTAGGCCCTGAGTGGTGGGATCTAGACGGATGGGGAGAGGGAAGGATGTTGAAGGTGGGAGGGACAGTGTGAACAGAGGAAGGGAGAATGGATGGTCCTTCTCCTAAGCAGAGGTGGCTCTGGAGCCTCTTTCCCCCTCCCACTTGTTGGAAAGGTTCCAGTTTCCATCCTAGTGACTCTTAGTCCATGAACAACACAGAGACAGCTCTTGGTTGCCGCTCTCCTCTCTTCCTCTTTATCGTTATAACAACAGGGACAATGATTCCTAACTTGTAGTGACTCTTCCTACATATCACTGTTCTGTGTGCTTTATTGTCTCATTCAGGGTGTCCAACCTGCGCCCCACGGGCCGCTTGGGGCCCAGGGTGGCTAGGAATGTGGCCCGACACAAAGTCATAAATTTACGTAAAACGTCATGAGATTTTTTTTTGTGATTACATGTCTCAGTGTATTTAATGCATGGCCCACGACAACTTTTCTTCCAGTGAGGCCCAGGGATGCTAAAGGTTTGGACATCCCCGCTTAGATCTTCACTCTCAGGCGGGTGTTACGTATTCATGTGCATTTCACAGTTGATGAAGCTGAGGCATAGAAGGTTAAATAACATGCCCAAGGTCACATAGCATTTGGGTCAGAAGTCCCCCTCTGCCCCTCTCCCTGCTATGGCAGCCTGGTGGTAGAAGCCATGCTTTTCGCCCACTACTTCTGAACTTGTCTCAGCATTGGGGTTTCCACAGCTGGGCCAATGACATCACACCCTCGACCAGTCTCATCAGTCTTGGGAGATGGGACTTGGGCAGCAGTCTTTTTTTTTTAAATTTTCAATTGCGGTTTCCTTTTAGTATTATTTTGTATTGGTTTCAGGTGTACAGCATTGTGATTAGACAGTCATATACCTTACAAAGTGTTCCCCGCGATATTCCCAGGACCCACCTGGCACCATACAGCGTTTCACAATGCGGCAGGTGTGTTTGAAGCTTCCTGGGTGGTCTCAGTGTGCAACCAGGTTTAGAAGCCACTGTCTTCACCTCTGAATTCTAGTGCCTATAACTATTTGATCAAACACATTTTTATCTCCCAAACAGAGGGGTCTTCTCCCAGGCCTGCCCTGAGAGTGTGTCTCCACATCACCACTCCCAGCAGCATCTGTGACTCCCAGAGAGTGAAACCTAGTTGGAGTGGGGTGGGCCGAGTGAGTGTGTTCCCCTGAACCTGCACCCCCTTTTCTCTCTGAGTGCCGCTGTGGGCCAGAGCCTGCTTGCAGAGCCCTGGAGACCTCTGACTGTGGTTTCTCACGTCTTCTGCTCCCCTGGGCCCCTGGCTTCTGTGGGGAAGGGAGAGGTCACAGGAGGGCAGATCTCTTCTTGACAAGTCCCGCTCCTTGGCGCCTGTCCCCGGGTGAACCTGAAATGGACACGAAGAGTGGTGTCCTTTGGGTGACTTGGGAACAGCACTAAATTTAGCAAAACTGTAGCTGGTGGGGGGCGGCCTGTAGTGAGCCAAGCCCCGCCCCAAGTGGATGAGATTTATAGTCGGCAACGCAGCCAGCGTCATCTCTGCTTGGGCAAGTCTGTGGTTACACAGGATCCTTCCCTTTCTGTAGCCCGGAAGCTTGTGGGCCTGTCCCTGGGGATCTCCCTGGCTCTGCCCCTTCCAGACTTTGCTCTGGTCCACTGCCCTTGGTTTTGGTCTTCCATCTGTCCCTCCCTCACATGTCTGCAATTGTCACTTCAGTTCCTTCTCCTTGGCCTGCGGATTCTTCCGTGCCTCTTGACTAGAGTGCCAGCCTTGATTTTCAAGGGCCTGCAGAGCAAGACCTGAGCTTTGGTGGATTTTTGGGGGGGCATTGGTATCCTAGGTGACATTCTGGTCAAGGTTGTTGAGTGGAGGAAAAGGAAGAGCTGGGATGGTTCATTGAACAAGGTTTTGAGGGACCGAGATGTCTGTTCCCTCCCCCAAAAATTTACCCATATTTTTTGGACTGTAAGACCCACCTTTCCCCCTGAAATTTGGGAGGAATAATAGTTGTTAATGCTGCTGTCGAGTTCTGTTTATATTTACCTTGGTGAAATGTTATGTTATTTATGTTATTAAATATTTTACCACGTTTTTTGCTTCAAAAATTTTTTTCCTAGTTTCCTCTAAAACTTAGGTGCATCTTATAGTCCTAACAATACGGTAAGTACGTGGAATTTGTATACTCAACACCTGACGTGAATTAGGATGTGGAGCGACTTTTGATAGCTGGGGGTTTCTCTGATCATCTGTCTTCTGATGTGGACCGTATCTGGGAGGAGGTGGGCTTTGTGGAACTGGAGACAGAACATCCCCAGCTGGACCTCCTCCCACTTCTCAGATCCCATGGTGGCAGCTTGCTTGGGAATGCCCGAGGAGATAATGACCAGGCTACGTTGTCTGAGCCCTTTCTAAAGTAGACAACTACACTTTGGCCACGGCTGGGGTCTTGCCTGTGTGAGACGTGATTTGTTAGTATAAGGCAGTGGTTCTCAGCCAGGGGCAGCTTTGCCCCCAGGGGACATGTGGTGAACACCTGGAGACATGTTTGGTTGTCACATGGAGCAGGAGGTGGAGTATTATTGGAGTACACAATGCACAGGGCAGCCCTCTGCATGACGAAGAGCTGTCCAGTTCAACATGTCAATAGGGCTGAGGTTGAGGAACCCTGGTATAGGGAGACAGTCTTGTGGAAATGGCCCTGAGAGGTCATTTCATACACATTCTTGCTTCTGTTGGGAATGATTCCAGGGCTGTCTGGCCACTAATGTCCCTTCATCCCCATTTCCCCCATCCTCAGCATTTACAGTGTCTTATAAAATTGTGTTGAGGAGTTTTTTCCTAACTTCCTACCAGCTTCAGTTTGCCATAGAATCCCACCATTAAGCACACGTATTCCAGCTCAGTCATGCCTGTGGCTTGGTGCAGCTGTGTCCCTGGAACACCTAAATACGCTATGATGTCGGCATATTTAGATGCTGCTACATTTGGAATGAACTTGAAGGGCAACAGGAAGGCCGTTCCAAGCAAATATGTGGAAATGATGGGAGTATAGCCTGTAGCTGTTTTCCTTCCTTCTCCTTTCAGTGAGACGCTTGCTCTGCCTTGCAGAGCTGAGTTCCACTTGCTGAGTTCTCTGAAATGTAGGAAGCACATACTCATTGCCCTGGAGAACATGATGTTGCTTCCCAGGTAAAACTTGCAGCCTGTTGCCGGACACCTCAGCAGCCCAGCACATGCCGTCTGCCAACGCCATCCTCCTGCAGTCGGCAAGGCTGCTTTAAGGCCAGGACAGGGAAGAGAGACGTCTTCCCCAAAGTGAAGATAGTGGGGGAGAGTAGCTGTGTGTGGACTCTAGAATAGTCTGGCTTTTTACATTTCAGGACAAGCTTCAAGGTTCTTCCTGTGTGAACTCACTTGCTGGACTCTTTGGTTGTGACGTCGCAGTGAACATGGGAGCCGGACTTTGTGATGTGGGGAGAGAAGAGGTGGTGGCAGTGGTGGCAGGAGACTGGCAGGGCAGAAGCCAAGGTAAGGCCAGGCAACCTGGGTGAGGTACAGATGCTCTCCCGGGGGCGGGGGGGATTTGACAACCTCGTGCCGGATGTAGTCACTCAGTTTCCATGTGTTTCAGCGACACCAGTATATTTTTGGATGAGCTCAAAAATGAATGCAAGTGATGGTGGGGTTACCTGTTTTTTTTTTATTTGATTTTAAATATTGAGTTTTCTGTCTCCTTTTGTTGGTGGAAATGACAAGGGAGGGTTGTGGATTATATGGCAAATACTGATGTTCTTGAAATTCAGGTTCACTGCTTCCCTTATTCTCTCGTAAAGAGACTAAGGTGATGATTGTGGGCTTAAGAGGCAGGTTCTAGATTACTGCTACCCAAGCTGGCCCCTGGGGCAGTTGAAACCAAAAGCCTCCGAAGTCCTGTTCAGTGATGGTAAACATTTGAATGGATTGTATTGTACAGATGAATGTATGTATATTTAGAAAGTCACACCCCATAGAGAACCAGCTTGCTCATCCCCTCTGCAGGTCTGAGCACACCCAGGGTCACATCCTCTTATTCCATGATGGGCTGAAGTCACTTCCTTATGTACCCAAGGCTGCCCACACCCAGCCACTATTTCCTGCACTGGGTCAGGAAGTCAGATCACGCCTCTGCTAACCTTTTGGCAGCTTATAGTCATCTACCAGCTCCCTGGGTTCTTTTGCCATAGTCTCAGAGCCTCCTTATAACTTAGCTACCATCTTGCTTCCAGATCCTGACCTTGTCTTTGAGTCTCTGGCTTCTGCTTGGGCTTCCTGGCTTCTAGGCACAGAGTCACTTCAGTGCTCTGGAAGCTACTGGAAATGTAAGCCCTGGGTTGCTAGTTTGGAGCTGCATTTCCCCTCTGTCTTCTTGGTATTTACTCCCTTCGCCACTGGCCCCACCACTCTTAACTCACTAAAAAAACCTTGTTTCTCAAAATTACTCCGTATTTCAACATGCATCTGTAAAACCCAAATACACTTTCAAGCTCAGTCTCATAGAACATAAAGCTTGATAAATTAATTTGGAGTGTTGAAAATGTGTTTATTTTATATGGTTTTGAGGTTTTAGACTAGTTTCTCTGCCATTTATGGAAAGGCAATAGGAAAGTGATCAGAAATGTGTATATATCTTTCAGATTTCATGGGGACATGGAGGCACTAAAAACCTGTTGGTTTGGGGGCAACAATCCATTTGGAAAAGAGTATTTTTTCTAGTTTAAAAAAAACCTTTCTCGTTAGCTGTTTTTTTTTTTTTATATATTCTTACCTGACATAGAACACATACAGAAAAGTGAACAAATCCTAAGTGTTGGGCACAAAGTGTACACAGCCTGTAACCAGCTTCCAGGCCAAGGGCAGAAATGGAACATTGCCAGACCCGGCCTCCCCGAAAATGCCTTGTGCTTCTTTCCAGGCACGAACTGCCCTTCAAGGGTAACCACCATTTCAACTGCTAAAATTACAGATTAGTTTTGCCTGCATTCCTGCTTTATATAACATGGATCACACAGTGTGTTCTCTGCTGTGTATGACTTCCTTCACTCACTAGTTTGTGACATTCATCCACGATGTGTGTCGTCGTAGTTTCCCGTTCTCGTGGCTGTGTAGTGTTCCATTTTATTAATGGATCACAGTTTATTATCCGTGACATGGTTGATGGATATTTGAGCTGTGTACAGATTTTGGGCTGTTACTAACAGTGCTACCATGAGTATGTTTAAATGTATCTTTTGTTGAATGGATAGTTGTACATACACACATGTGTATAAGTGTATATATGCATTTTATATACATACGGTTGTTGGGTGTGTATGTAGGAGCGGAACTGCTGGGTCATAGTGTTAGTAGTTAGTGCCAAAGCGGCTGTGACGGAACTTTTCTGCTTTTCTACCAGAGGAGAAGAGTTCTGGTTGCTTCATGTCCATGTCAGGATTTGGTATTGTTTTCCCTTTTTGTTTTCCTCATTCTGGTGGGCATTGAGTAGCATTTTACTATGGCATTTGCACTGTTTGCATTTTCATGATATCGGCTATTTGGGTACCTTTTATTTTTGGGGAAGTGCCTATTCAGGTCTTTTGCTCACTCTTCTATCAAGTTGCCTTTTTCTTACTGGTTTGTAGAAAGCTACTTATATATTGTTGAATACATATGCCAGAAATATTTTATCCTCTCAAAAGCTTTTGGTATCCATATCTTTAATGATATCCCCAAGGTTGACCCATGTGAAAGCATTAGGATTGTATGTATTACTTTGCACAGGTATCTTTATTCTTTTTTCTATTATTTTAATTGTTCAAGTAGTTTTCTGCCTTTTCCCCCATCCCAACAGGTATCTTTATTCTTTATTAGTGATGTTGACATTGGGGCCTCATTCTGTTGAAGCCCCAGCTCATCTACAAATGCACTATTGGGATATTGGATGTGTAGGGTGGGACAAGGACTCTTGAAGTTCTTGGCATATTTAAGTTACATAAACATAAAAAAATGATTAATATCCAGGTGCTTGCTATGTGCCATATACTGTTCTAAGCATTTTACATGGACTCTGTCATTTATTTTTCAGACAAGCTTATCATTTAGTTACTGTTATTACCCCCATTTTCAAGTGTGGAAACCGAGATTCAGGGAGGTTTTGTAATTACTAAAGGACAGTAACTGAGATTCTTGTCACATAGCTCAGGCTCTGTAACCATTGTACTGCGTAGAAAGTCACACTTCCTAAAATTGGTATTTTATTAGGATGCCTGGCATAGGGCTGGGCACATAATAAGCGCTCCAGAAATACCTGTTGCGTGAAGGAGTTCGACTTGGGTGAAGTCCGCGTGGAGTAGGGAAGCTCGTCCTGGTGGTGCAGCATTGACATGAGAAGCAGCTGTGCTCCCTCCTGATGCATCTCTTGCCGAGACAGTGCTGCTCATGGACTAGACATCATAGTGGACATTTGTGGAGTGAGTGACTCAATCGCAGACAGACTGTAAACCCAGCTTGCATCAGGGGTGAACTCAGAGGACACGGCAGGGACCAGGGCCAGGACTGGCACGTCAGCAGGGGCTGTGGTGATGACCCAGGGAGAGTCCAGAGTCCAACCGGCAACACCCTTGTTGTACCGCCACCAGGCAGCCCAGCTGGTGGCAGCAGAGCAGGGTCCACTGTCAGCAGACGAGGCTGCCCCAGTTACAGGCAGTCAGGTCAGAAGAGGTCCCAGCAGCAGTGCAGGCCTGGCGGAATCCAAGGTCAGGTAATCCAAAGTCACAAGGTTGCAAGCAGTAAAAGTTCAAGCCAATAGGAAAGAGAGCCAAGGGGCACTGGGTGGGAGCTGTCACCCTGGCTGGGTTCCCCTCCTGAAAAAGGCCTTTCCTCTCAGGCTGCTGAGGACCTGCAAGGAGCACACCAGACTGCAGGCTGGGCTGGGTAGGGTCATCCGGAGACACATCCTGTGCTAGAGCTGGAAGGAGCCTTCACGAGTGTCATGTCAAACTGGTCACGTAATGGGTGGGGCAGTTAGAGCTCCACGTGCAAGGTTATTCAGAGCCCTTGGTGAAGTCGGCATTGGAACCAGGAAACTCATTCCTGAGTTTCTTCCCCCTTCCTCGTATTTTTCTATCAAAAATCGAGAGGTGGCGGAGATTGTGACACTGGGAAGGAGGAAGGACTGAGGTGAAAGGCTTAAAGAGGAACAACGGAGGGGACCTAGAGATGGGGGCGAGGAGGGACCGAGTGTCCACAGCATAAGCCTGGAGAGCGCCAGTGCAAGCGGTGGGCTTCTGGGAAGGAGCTGCTGGGATGTCAGCCACAGTCTTGCCTCTAGAGTGTAACATCCGGGAGGACGGTGTCTTTTTCATTTTAATCGAGCAATAAATTATACAGAAAAGGGGAGAGGCCAGGGACTTTTTACTGTGGTTAAATACACGCAACATAGAATTTACCATCTTAACCAGTTTTAAGTGTACAGGTCAGTGTGGCATTCAGTATACTATTGTGCGACCACCACCACCCTCCACCTCTAGAAGTCTCTGCATCTCTCAAAACGTAAGCTCTGTACCCATCAAACAATAACTCCCCAGCCCCTGGCAACCACCGTTCTACTTCCTGTACCTCATAAAAGTGGAATCCTATAGTATTTGCCTTTTTCCAACTGACTTATTTCACCTAGCTCCATGTCTTCCGGTTTATTCATGTTGTAGGATGTGTCAGAGTTCCCTTCCCTTTAAGGCGGAAGGATGCTTCGTTACGTAGCTCTACCCCATTTTACTTATCCATGCATTTGCCGATGGACACGTGGAACAAGAGCTTTCATGTGGTTTGCTGGCCAATGACTAGAACAGATCCTGGCTTTGTAGATGCTCAACAAGTAATAGTTGAACGGATTTTAGTTATGTTGAACATGAGGTGACAGCACAGCCAAGTGGGCTGCCCCACAAGTGTTCCAAGCTGACTGAGGACCAAAGATGAAGTGAGGGATGAAGTTACTGTTGTGAAGGTATGGCAGGACACAAGGGCCGAGGGATAGGAGCAGGGGCCCAGGCTTAGCACAGGTGGGAGCAGTCGTGAAAGAAGCAGGAAAGGTGGCCTCAGGGTAGTGCTCCAGACTAAAAACAGGACAGAGGATTTAAGAAGGAGGTGTTACACAATATCCAAGTCAGTGAGGAAGGAACACTGGGATTGGCAAATCCAAGAATTGAACCTGACTCTGTCTGATGTCATTGTTGGCCTTGGAAAGAAATTGCAATAGAGTGGTGGTGGAGGTACTGGCCAGAACATGTGATTAGGGGACGCATGCCTGAAATCACCTGCTATGAAATGCTAGGTACTCGGAGACACCAGGAATAGCAACAGGTGAAGCAGCAGTGGAGAAAGACCATGAAGCATAGATCATAAGGCTTCATAAAAGTTTTGAACTTGAGTGTGGCCTTGAAATAGGTTGGGCTCTGTGCTAATAAAGAGGAGAGAGGAGGACACCTCAGATAAAGGAAATGGTGAGAAAATGAGCATGGTAGAAGGAAGGGGGTGGGCATGGGGACAATTAAGAGGCCAGATCACTGAGGCAAAAGATCGGTGGTAGAAGTGGGAAATATGGTGGCATTTCTATTATTTTTTCTCTAAGGTTGATTAAGAGACGGCAATTGGGATGTTGAGTAACCTACATCTAAACTCGACATCTAACATAACTCGGTAGTCATATTAATAATTACTGGACACCCAAGAATCCTCAGGACAACCCACTGTCCTCTAGGTATAGTAGAGTGTTTCTCAGGGACACTGGGAGTTGCAAAGACCTGCACGTGACAGACACACCTGACTCTAACAGTCACGACTGTGACTGTTTCTGAGCTGTGACGCTGGAGAGGGAGAGCCTCCGTTCAGTGTCCCTGGCATTCCCTGAGCTCCCACTGAGAGCCCCACCGGGTGCTAGGTGCTGGGACATGAAGATTCAAAGGATGAAATCTAGAAAGTGGGAGCTGAGCCTGAGCAGTCCCTATACCTCATGTGAATCTTAAGGACTGTCCTTCCTGTAGAACCTTGGGCATTGGTGGGCAGAAGGCAGAGTATAGATGCCATGGCTGCCGATGCCCTCCCTGGGGCCAGGCAAACTGTGTACCCTCCTGTGTGTCCCCTTCTGAAGAAGCAGTAGGGTAAATTCGTAGGTACACGCACCAACCAGGTTGACCCCACATCTCAAGGAAATATTCAGCAGTGGCTTTTAAAGATAATATGCAGCTAACTCCCTCAAATCCTTGGACTGGATTTATCTCAAGCAATAGCTGTCTGGAATTACTTACCTCAAGGAAAATGCCTGGAGCATTCCCACAGGATATCAATGAAGGATTCAAGCATGGAGAACAGGAACAGGGAACCTGGCAGAGGCCCCCCCCTCCGCTCCCTACCCCCCCAGAGCAGGAACCACAGCAGAGTGTGAGGCTGGAGAGGCCGGAGTCCCACCTGCTTCGGTGTACCAGAGCTTTCCTGGCAGCGCTGAGAAGCAGGTGGGACCACTGGATATGCCTCCAGCCCTCTGACATGCTGAGAGGGAAGCCAGGAGACTGAAGGAGGCTTGGATGTCTCCAGGCTTGTGCCTGGATTATCTCTGGTACTGCTGTCTACTCCACCCCACAGCAGTTACCTTAGCATCCAGCCTGGCCTGGCTGGGCACCTCAGAGACCCGGTTTCAGGGAGCCTTATGTACAAACAAAAAAAGTAGTAGTGACAGCTAAACTCATCGAGTGTTTCCTGCGTTCCAGGTGCTGTTCTAAGTGTTTTCTGTGTAATCACTCATTTAAGCCTCACAGTAACTCTGTGGGATCGTTTGGTTTGACAGATGAGGAAACTGAGTCACAGAGAGGTGTAGTATCTTTCCTGAGATCACTCTGCTAGAAGTGGGTAGATGCCGAAAATGAACCCATCTGCCTCCAGAGCCTGCACTCTTCAGGGAAGATAGCCCCAGTGGGATATGTAGGAGCCAGCAGGGGCCAGCAGAGAGGTCAGCTGCTGACCAGTCAGCATCCTGGATCCGGTTTCTCCCTGCTGGAGCTGGCTGCCTCTGCCGCTTCAGGGAGGGGACTGCTGCCCTTCTGGGTTACCCAGGCTTGCCAGGAGGACTAGCTTCTTCCTCATTTCAGAACAGGCCAAGCAGGAAGAAAACCAACAAACAACTCATGACTTCCAGCAGAAAAAGCTCTGCCATTTCTGCAGCAGGAGGAGACCAGTGAGTGCTGTGGAGGCCTCAGTGTCCTAGGTCATGTCCTAGTCATGACCCTGAGGGCCTGGTTTTGCAGGTCCAGACACCGAGGCCTGGCCCACCTCCTCTGCATTACACCCTGTGAGATTTGAGTGTCCTGGGCAGCTCATGGGCAGCCGGGAGACCTGGCTGTCTCCCCCGTTCAGCCACAAGCCCGCTGTGGGACCAGCGGCAATTCCAGTTTCCTGTCTGTGGGATAATGAGAGTAAACTTGAGCAGTGGTTTCCAAAAAGTATTTTTTTTACTGCAGTGAACCATTTTTTTCTTTCAGACAAAACATTGCTGACAGGCACCGAATATGAAACAGTTAAAAGCAGAGGTGCAAAAATAAACAAGAAAAACCTTAGGCCAGTCAGGCTTCTCTGCGAATTGTTCCCTGAGCCCACACAGTGCTGCTTTCGTGCTTCGTGCACATCACTCCTGCCCCTTGGGCTGCCAGGCTCCTTCCATTTTATTGCAGGTTTCAGGTGCGCCAGGGCCCCCTCCGCTTCTGTGCCCTTTGTGGAACCTCGTGCCTGCAGTGGATCTTGCGCCCTCCCGGTTTCTGTCGCATATATGCATGATATTTCTCTATATACAAACAGCACATATTTCCATATGCTCTTATGGGTATGCATACATGCCTTTACATATATATATGCATATATATATATGTATGTATGTATGTATGTATATGTGTATACACACACAGCTTTTATTTTTCAAAAAGGCCATGTTTTTGTGTGCTCCAGCACCTGGTATGTAAAAGGGCCCCAGTAAAGTTTTGATTGTGAGGATTGTCCGTGTCCTCCCAAGTGTCTTGCCCATGTCGGGGACTCAGCAAATACTAGTGTCAGAGGACTGCATGAGACGGTGTGTGTCGTGCCTGTGAAGTGCTGGCTATGAATCTTAGTTCCGCCATATGCCAGTTGTATAGCTTTGGGAAATGTACACATTTTGCTACCTGTAAGGTGGAGAGGATAATGCATGCCTCCCACAGTATTTATTGGGCACCTACTGTATTCCAGGCACTATTCTATGCCCTGGGGATTCAGCAGCTTACAAAGCAGATGGAAGACCCTGTCCTCAGGGAGCTTACCTTCCAGCCAGTTTCAGGAAGAAACTGGAGGATTGTTGGAGGGGGAGGGAGGGTCCCTTGTGCCTGGTGAGAGGCGACCTGCTACCTGGTGGGGTGCAGCAGGATGGAGGCTGCCCTGGTGGCCTGAGTGGGGCCTGGGACTCCCTGGATCAGATTTCCACTGTGAGAGGAGAGGAGGAGGAAAGGCCACCTGGGTTGGACTAAAGGAGCAGCAGGTCCCCACCCCACACCCCACCCCAGCCATATTGATGTGCATGGCCCTGAGACTGCACTCCCTCCCCCCTCCACACACACAGCCCCTGTGAGCAAGAGGAGCAGTGCCAGGTGGAGGGGCCCAGTCCAAGCCAGAGCCCCAGTGCCCTGTGCCCACCTGTGAGTGGAGTCGTGTAGCTTCATGCTCCAGCCCTCCCAGGGTGTGGTTGGTGGGGGTGTGCCTGGCACAGGCACAGGGGCAGCCTGGCTGGCAGGGAGGCATGGCATCTCAGGTAGGCACCCACAGCCATGCAGGGGCAGAAGGAAGAGGCCATTTGACACACCCCAGGAATCCCCCTCCCCAGCTTGTGCCTGAGGTAGGACGCTGGAGTCTCTGATCCTCCATCAGTCTGGGGTTAGGTTCCCCCACCGAGTGGCCTGGGTAAATATAGATACTGAGTGGACTGGCTGTGGATTTGGGTTTTCCATCGCCTCATGTTATGATAGTTGGCTGTTGCTCGTACACACATCCCTTTCCTGCTTTCTGCTTCCTTCCTAGAATGAGGGAGGGCAGCCTTGGGTGAGGTCCCTGCCCTATCCACATATCTCCTTTCTATGTGGGAGGGGAAGGATGCACTTCTAGAGTGTCTCTTTGGGAAGTACAGGAGGGTGCTCTGGCCATGGGCACCCCTGCATCTGGCTCTACCCATGATTGGTCAGCTCTTGCTGCCCTACTAGACCTCAAAGTCCACATCAGCCTCTCTGCCGGGCATGCCCAGTGTCCGTGTAAGTTTGTCCCTCACTTAGGGGCAAACTCTCACCAAGCACAAGCACTACTGATTTTGAGTAAGTTTTATGTGACCTTAGCTGTACCTCAGTTCCCTCATCTATAAAATGGGACTGGCTGGTAATAATTGCACATGTCTTACAGGGTTTTTGAAAGGATTAAATGAGCCTGTAAAGGCTTGAAGTAGTGTGTGGCTCATAGTGAGTGCCCTGTCTCTGTTAACCCCAGATTACCTGCCACGTTGGTGTCATACTGATGGGCTTCTTTGGTGGGCCCTACTGCCAGGGGCTCACTGTGGACAAGAGATGCCTTACATATTCCTGTGGTCTCAGTGCCTAGTTCAGTGCCTGGTACATGGTGGGCATTCAGCAAATAGGTGTTAAGAGAACAGTGTTCTCTGGGTTTGGACTAAGGTGAGGGGACGATTTCCCACGTGTGGAGGCATGTAGGAGGGATGCATACAGAAGGGGCAGCGAAGCAGGATCAGAGGGTTTCGTATGGGAGACAAGAACATCGAGGCTGGAGGGGTAGACTGGGACCAGGTGACAAGGGCCCTTGAATGCTAGGAGAATGCTTCAGTGAGGCATGGGGAGCCATGGCAGGTTTCAGAGCAGGGGAAGGACATGATGGTCCGGGGTGCCCAGGAAGGTACCAGTACAGGAATCTGGACTGGACTGGAGAGGAGAGAACCTGGAGTTCAAAGCAGGTGACCAGTTACTTAGGTGCCACTGGGGACGCACAGCCGGGAGTCACGAGCCGTGTGGGCAAGCAGCGTGCTATTTGCCGTCCCCTCCCTCCTCAGCACACAGGCCAGGCCAGCCTGTGCCACCTTCCCCTGTCCAGCGCTGACCGCCCCAGCCCTGGTACTTGTCTGTCTGTGTCCTCCTCACTCCAACGCACCTTTCTCAGGTTGCCAGGTTACCGCAGCCCGGTGCTGCACGAGTCCTTGTTCCACAGCTCCGATGCTACTTCATTTCCCCCTCGCTCTCCAGCCTCTGTATGTCTGTGTGTTTATTATTTTAATCTTCAAGTGAGAAACAGTGAGGTTGCTGGAAGTAGGCCATGAGCTTTTATTTGCTCTTCTCACCAAGGACAGGCATGTTCCCAAGCCCCGGGAGCAGAGACCGGGAGCCCCCGGGGAGGGCGGTGTGAGCAGAGCGCGGAGGAACGGCGGCCGCCGCCCCCGGAAGGCACGCGTGCGCTCGGCCTGGCGCGGCCCGCGGCGCGGCCATTTTGAGCGTGGCCACGCCTGCCGCTCGCAGCCTCGTCTGGCTCCCCGGGAGTCCCCGCGCGTGTTCGTCCGGGCAGACGCTGCTGCTGCTGCAGAGCTGCTGGGGTTGGGAGCCTGGCCCCAGCCTCCCTGGTGGCAGAAGACGGGTCCTGGCCACTGTGAACCCCCGCAGCCGCTCGGCCCTGCCTGTGGCGCTGGGCTTGTCCTCCCCGAATGCCTCCCGTGCATCCCTGCCACTGCCATTCCCTTCGGGAGCTGCGGTGGCTGCGGTGGCTGGATGTAAGGACGTTGCTCTAGGCCAGCTGGGTTAAGCACCTGCCGCATACAGAGTTTCGTATCTGGTCTCCACTATATATAGGTAATTAGGGAGTTCAGGAGCCACGGTAGTTCCTGTCTGGGCAGTGGCATTGAATAAAAATAACTGCCATTTAATGAGTGTTTACTGTGTGTTGGCCAGTGTGCTAAGTACTTTGCATACGTTATCTCATTTAATCCTCGTGGTCACCACGTTACAGTTGTTATTGGTACTGTTTTGTGGATGAGGAAACTGAGGCAAGATGAGGTTAATGACCTTGCCCCGGGTCACACAGCTAGTACATGGGAGTGTTCCTGAGTCCCAGGCCCCAGGTCCCAGTGCTCTGCTGCCTCTCGCTCGGTGGACACCCTGAAGACAGGAGTTAGCATTTGGAAATCCTGGAGTCAGTTTACTGCTCTGCTGCTTACTGGCTGGGTGATCTTGGCTGACTGCCCTCACTTTTCTCATTTGCTCATCTGTGAAATAGGAATCACTGTCTGTACTTCACAGGGCTTCGGGGTGGGGGAGGAGGTAGGCTAACTTTTTATAAAACTACTTTGCACACTGTAAGAGTGTACATACATCACACCTCATTTAAATGAGTCAGTAGTAAGAACTTATTTTAAAAGTAATTATTTACAACAAAGGCACGTGTATGATTGCTTTTTTTTCCTTTAAGGAAACGTGGTCAGTCCCCCCTTACATGAGGGGTTGTCAAGTGTGAAATGAGGACCGGGGTTGGGGGGAAGCCTCCTAAAAGAGAATGTTGTTGCTAGCTTGCTTCACACAGTGGCTGAGTCTAGTGACTGGCTGTGTATTGTTTTGCAAGCTGCTCTGTTCCTGACCTGTAGAGTGAAGGTGGAGATAGCCCAGGCTTCATAGTACCCTCGTGAAGACGGTGTGAGCTGTGATCCATGCAGAGGGCTGAGCAGCAGGCCTGATGAGTGTTTAGCACTTGATGGATATTGAGGTCCCCATCCACGATGATGGAGATGCTGTGTGGGCAGCTAAAAGGCAAGGGCCATTCCAGTTTCTAGGGCCTTGGCCTCATCTGAAGGTTGTCTCGGAAGGAGGACAAGGGGAACATCCATGTCTAGGGGGACTAAGGGCTGAGGCCACAGGGCAACCTTGGGATGAATCCACACAGACCCCTGCCAGGGCTCTAGGCCAAATGAAGGCGTTATTTCTGCTGTTCCTCATTTCCCAAAGCTGGGGGTCAGCAGGAGTCAGCACTGTGGGACAGGACTGAGGGAGGAAGCCTCTGTCTGCAGTCCTCCTACAGGCCCCAGGTAGATGGCCATGCCCTAGAGATCCACTGGCCAGTGTCCAGCTTGGGCCTGAGCAGGTTGCAAACGAGCAGGAGCAGGGATGCATTCTGTGTTGTAGCTTGGCTTCCACATCTCAGCCAAGGAGCAAAGTTTGCTCACCAAGAGTTCCTGCCACTTTTTAACTTGTTCCTTGGTTCTGTGCGTGAGAGAGGAAAAGGAGCCCGGGGAGCCGGGAGTGGGGCGGGAGGTTCACGTTGGGAGCAGCTTGCAGGGACACATCGATCTCTTTCTTGCACAAAGGTGACATCATAATGCCAGGTATATCCTCATGGTAGGTGGTAGTCAATCAGTATCTGGGCATTTTAGGATTCTGAAAATGAGGGGTAAACATTGCTATTTCAGATATTTAGAAGTAGGCCCTAAAGAAGACGCACAGCACCCGCATTCCTGTGCTCCTTTGTCCATTTAGCCAGCAGACGATTGCTGGGAATGGACATGCTGTTGTGGTGGCTCAGGGGGCTGTGAGATGCAGCCCGGGTCCACACAAGCTTCCTTGCAGTTAGGCTGTTTTATAACTGTTCCCAAATCATGTTAGCTCTGGAAGCTATTTTAGGAACTCCTTTGGTTATGAACCATATCTTATATTTAATTTTGATTCTCGTTCTCCTCCTGTCCTGGATTCAGTAGCGGCATCAACAAACACTGCGTGCCTGGCGTTGTCTTAGGTGTGGGAAGCATTTAGGAGAGTCACAGATACTTGGTAAGAGCTTGTTGATTAACTAGAGCCAGTACCCCAGAATAGCCTCCTAAGGACCATGGGCCTTCTCTGTGCGGTCACCACTTCTCATGTCTCAGGCCCCTGAGCTTCTGTCAGGAGCCGATCAGTCCCTGTGAAGTGCCGAGAGGTGGGCACAAGGCTTTTCCTTGGTTGGTGCACGTTCATAATAACAGCAAGAACTCTAGCCCACCCCTGGAGGCACCCGAAGGCGGGCAAGGCACCACCTTTCCGCCTACCTCCTGAGGGCTGTGGATGGCATGCCTTTGTGCCCTCCTCCCCTTTGTCTGCTACAGTGTCAGTTGAGGAAGGCCTTCCACTCTTTGCTTAGCCCAGATGCAGTCATTAGCCACAAGGAGCTATTAGAGTGTCTGGTCCTTGATTCTCTAGGTGAGAGTGGGTTTGATGGTGTCTTCCCACCTATGAGATAAGGATGGTTGATTTCCTTCTCCTCCATTCTCAGCCTCACATGGGGCCCCTAGGAGGAGGGACCCACATAACCAATCACCAAGGCTGTGAGTTGGCGTTGCACCGTTTTCACACCAGAGCAAGTGGCCCTGGGCATCCATCCTCCAACCAGAAGGTGAGGCGATCGCTGGTGTTTGTGAAAACACAGATCAGGCATCCCTTTGATACTTGTTTGGGGACCCTTTCTAGAAGCTGGAGTAGGAGGAGTAGATTCACGTTCAGCAAGTCTAGCTCAAAGGAAGGAGAGAGCGGCAGAAACCTCAGAGGACCCATGTGTGCACGGAAGGGGCCCGGACCAGGTGAGCCTGTTTCTGGTGTATCTCTCTCAAGGACATGGGACGGTTGTGTTGACAGGGCAGCCTAATCTAGCCCAATCAGCCAGTCAACAAATATTGATCGAGTGCCGCCCGGAGCTTGGCTTGGGAAGAATGAAGGAGAATTCTAAAGCTTGTCTGGGTCTTGTCTTTGCAAAGTTCAGACTAGTTGGAGGCACCAGACGAGCACACGTGACAAGACATGACAACATAGTATCAGTCTCTAAATCATAACATGGGTTACACATGTTGTTGGCATTTGGAGAAAGGAGAACAGTCATTGTGGCAAACTTGTGCCCTGCAGGATTGTCACCAACCTGCCTGGGGAGGAATGGAGGATAAAGGTAGAATATATTGCTTCGTCTAGTAGAGACCAGGGTCTCAGATTCTTTCCCAGAGTCAGCAGTGGCAAAAAGCCTTCTCCTTGCAGGAGGTTGGCCAGGTGGCAAGGACCCCTGCCGTGAACACCAGGAACGGAGCAGGTGAGCTCTCGGGTCAGAGAACAGGGTTTGCGTTCCATCGAAGGGAAATTGAGCAGGTTAGTGGAGAAAATGTCTGTAAATGTGAAAGCACCTGGCTTAGTGTTTTTCACATAGAAATAATCAGCAAAGTTTTATTGATTTATTCCTGAGATTACAACTGAGAGAGTCCTGATGAAGACCATAGCAGGTTTTAAACAGAGTGTGTGTATATGGGGGGGGGGGGGGTTATGGTGGGACTGGAGAGGTGGCACAGCTGCACAAGTGAACCTGGCGAGAGGGAGTGAGGTTTCTGAGGGAGGAAGAAGGTGTTGCTGGAGGTCAGAGTCTGCTGAATTTCAGTGGAGGGGTTTGCTGAGCACAGTTCGTGTATTTAAAGAACTGTCACATGATGTGGGTGTCAGTCTTCCCCTGTGGCACTCCAGAGGGCAGCCCTGGGGCCACTGGGTAACAGAGACCGGGAGGCCAGAGTTGATGCATGGAATTGGGTTATTTTCCCACCATTTGAGCCGCGGAGGACCTGAGGGAGGGAGGGGGGATGGGTGATGTGGGGCCATAGTGCTTACAGGCAAGCGGAGGGGCCACCATGCAGGGGCGCTGACAATAAACACAATGCTAGCAGCTACCACTTACTCAGCACTTGTGTACCAAGCAGTGCTACCGAGTGCTTTACTTGTATGGACTCATTTAATCCTTACAACAACACGAGGGGTACAAATGGCTTATTTGCCCTACTTTATAGATGAGAAAATTTAGGCTGAGAGACGAAGTAACCCACTCAGGGTCCTGCATCTTGGCCTTGAACCCAAAGCTGACCTTGTTTGGGGAGAAGGTGAGGCGAGACGGCCTCTGCAGTACCAGGGCTCCGAAGGCTCCCTCTGGCAGATCGCCCTTCTCCATTTGGATGGGTTGGGGAAGCTCTCCTGGGTTTGGGGCAGGAGCCGTGGTTACTGCTCTTGGGTGACTTCACTGTGGGTGCTTTTGCCTGGCCTCGAGGCCCCTGGGAGGGGTTCTGTCAGCAAAAGTGTTCTGTTGGCTGCTGTGAGAAGGCCTCCCTGGGGAAGTGGCTGGGGACTCCCTGCTTATCTCAGCATCGCAGCTCCTCCTGCCCTGTGTCCTCCGGGCCTCTGGTGACTCGGGGCTCTTGGAGGCACCAGTGGCGCTTTTTTCACGTCAGCCTTCCCAAAAGCTTCTTGGCCGTCAGCACACTCAGCCTGCAGGTGACCCCGCCCCTCGTGCTGCCCCTCTGGGAGGGCACAGAGTGATGTCCAGGTGCCAGGACCTGGGCAGGTGGCAGGACTCCAGCTGCCTTGTTTGGGGGTCCAGGCTGGGATCAAGGAGCCACCTGCCCTCCCAGTGGATCCCCAGGTCTCCAGCCTAAGAGGACCAGGAAAGCCCCTGCTGGCCAAGGGCAGGGCCCAAGAAGAGCACTGACACATGGTAGTCCTCCCCGCTTTTTTAGTGAATAAGTGCCTATTCTTGTAGGACTCACCTGCTTTCTCAGGGCTCACCCTGACCCCTGAAGATTTTGTGGTTTTCAGAGGGAGGGTGTTAGAGAGTGGTGGGGTGCTCCTCACACCCCAAACTACATGGCACTGGGAGAAACTCAGTATAACCTTTGGTCTCTGAAGGCTGAGCTGTTACTGCTGCTCTGGTTTTGGGGAAAGAACATTGGTCCCAGAGGCCTGTGCCAGACCCTAATTTGAGACTGAGGGCCGCCTGCTGGTCCCAGGGGGCTTCAGAGAGCTGAACCTTCTAGAGAGTTGTTCTGACACCTCGCCTCCGTAAACCAAACAATCACAGGACCGCCTCTCGCCCCCAAGATTCTAATCAACAACATCCCCCCTCAGCTCTCCAGCTCTTCACAGGAGGGGGAGGGTGTATTGACGTCATCACAGATTTTGTGGAGCCTTATCAAAGATTCTGTGAAACTTTAATGAAAGTTAAGCTTTCATATTCTGAAAATGCTATAAAATACATCGCAAATACTGCCCCAAAATAGTGGCATCAACTACGATGTTTTAGGCTGCCCCCAGCCTCTCCCCACCCCCGGGGAAAGCCTCGGCCCCAGAGGCCTTGTCCCAGCCCCGCCGCCCAGCCAGACCGGCCCTTTGCCGGCAGCCCAGACACCCACGCACCCCGGTGCCCCTGGTGGCCCCGTGTCTTGCTCTTCCCTCTTCGGCTGTGGGTGTGGGCACAGGCAAGCCCCTGCAGAGGGCAGAAGGCGGTATGGAAATTAAAGTTCAGGTCAGAGTTGTTTGGGGAACCCCCTGTCCTACTTGTGTTCGAGACTCTTGCCTTCTGGATCTGACTCAGCCGAGCAAAGCGGTAGTTTGTTCCGAGGCAGGAAACAGACTCCATTTTGAGTCACATGGTGCAAGCTCATGTGGTCACACAGAGGTCAGTGCAGCCCGTGAGTCATCAGTTGCCCAGGTTCTGTGTGCCCTAGAAACATCTCCTCCTGCCCAGAGCCGCACTCGGTGATCAAAAACAAGAACCTCAAGAGCAGCAGTAACATCTGAGTGTTCCAGCCCGTGCCTGGAGGGTGATCGGCAGGAGCCCTCATCCCCCACTGCCCGGCCACGCCTGGCACAGCCCGCAGGCTTCACTGTGCAAGGATGGTGTGGAGCACTCTCCAGGCCGACTCACATGGCCCAGCCACACTCCATCTCTCTGGAAATTATTTCCACCCGTTGACGAGGCCAGGATTTCAAAAGCAGCCTGCCAAGAGGCACGTTGGCTTACTCCCCGAGCCCCAAGAAGATTTTGTCCCTCTGCGTTGTGGGCAGCACTACAAGCTGCTGGTCCCGGGGCTTTGGCTAGTGGAGTGACCACGTTCACTCAGCCCCAGCCTGTTGGGAGAGTAGCAGGTGCCAGTCTCACTGCAGCCTGAGTTCTGCTCGCGGCTAACTTCTGCCGGGAACTCACATTTAATGACCAGTGGCCTAGGACAAGACAGACACTTTGGCCCTTTTCACTTCCTCGGGAGGTGATGGGAGCTAGCTTGGGGAGGACACTTTGGAGCCTGTGTTTTTGGCCTCAGTGGCAGATAGTGGCAGTCTGACCAGGAGAAAGCATCTGCCCACCCCAGGCCTGGCCTTACATGCCAATGAGCAGGCCTGTCACTGCACCACCCTTGGGCATGGCCTGTGCGGGGAGTCTCTGTAGGTGCTGGGGTTCACCTCTGTCTGTGCTGAGGACTCAGGACTGACTTGGCCTTTGCTCATCTTCCCTCTCCCTGCAGTCATGGGAGTCCCGTGTGCTCAGGCCCAGTGTCTGCCAGGCCACTTACCTTCTGCCGCCTGGCTCCAGCTCCCTGTCAGGCAGCACTGCATGTCTGCATCTGCATCTCACCTTTGCCAGGACCTACCCTCCAGCACAGGCGGTCCCGGCAATGGTCTCTTGGATTTTCACTTGGCATGTGGTGCTGCTGTATTGTGCCCTTGGAGTGTTTGTTGTCACTGCTGGGCCTTGTTTCACTTCAGCTCAGCACCCTGGGTGTACATGCCATGGTCCCTTGGGCTGGGCACTTGCTGGGAGAATCTCAGCGGCTCTGGGGTAGCTGCTGCAGGAGACAGCTGAGCTGCGGTCTTTAGGGTTGACTATGTCATGGTCATTGTAGACTGAAGCCGTGGACAGCATTGTTCTTCAGCAGCCTTCTCCCCGTGAATGCCGTCAGACTTTTAATCTATGGGTCACACTCTGACCCCCATAACCCAGGACATTTTCAGACTTTTTCTGGTTATGCTGTAGATTCTGTGGTTTTGTTTCTTCTTTCTTACCAAATGGTTAACTGACCCAGCAATTTGGCTTTTACTTGGTGGCTCTAACTGTTTTCTCCAAGCTCCTCCTCTGTCTTGGGCCTACCATCTGAACACACTTGGTCTTGTCTGCTTAGTCTTGTTGATATGAAGGTAGGCATGGTTGGGCCTGGTTAGTACTTGGATGGAAGATGGAGAATACCAGGTACTGTAGGGCTTTCCAGGTGTTAGTAGGCCTCTTGTTCGAGTGCCTGGCATGCTATCAGGCACAAAATCATCGTTGTCCCTCATTGCCATCATCATAGTGGCAGCCGGCGTCAGTGAAGCTTTTGCTTAGTGTTGGGCATTATGCTAAAGGCTTCTGTATCTCATAATATCCTCACCAAGAAGACCCCTAGGAAGAATGGAGGAAGCTGAAGCTAGAAACTTACATCAAATAAGTTATTTGAATCTGTGTAACTAGTAAAGAGTCTGTACCTGAATTTAGATTCACACTTGTCTCATTTTAGAGTCTGAACTATTAACCCCCGTGTATATTGTCTTTGTGTAGTAGCATGTACTCACTGAATGTTTGTTGAACAGCAAGATTGCTCCAGTAGTCCACCTGTTGTTCTCCTTGGAATCATTAACTCTGATGAGGACAGCACCAGCATTTTCTGAGCAGTTACAGTGCTAGGCTCTGTGCTAGGTAGCATACGTACATCAATTCACCTATTTAATGTGCGCAACTCAGTGAGGACGATTTAGCTAAACAGTATATATTCAGGATTTGGATGCAGATTGTTTTTTACACAGCATGAGTCTGTCCTCTTAATCACTGTGTTAACTATCTACAAAAAACAAGACCGATTTTTACCTCTGCACCTTTCCTTTCTTCTTGCTACCCATTCGTTCGCTTGAGTTGCTTTTTCTTTGTTTATTCCCGCTCATTCTAGTCTTTCAGAGAGGCCTAGGCTGGGGTCCTCCTTTCAGACTGTTTCGGTCCACAGTGAATTCATTTTGCAAAACTGGCTCTTCGATTTATATTTTCTTAAAGTTTACATGTAGATAAGTCCTCATGTTAAATCACCCGATT
Organism: Phyllostomus discolor; assembly: GCF_004126475.2. NCBI lineage: Eukaryota > Metazoa > Chordata > Mammalia > Chiroptera > Phyllostomidae > Phyllostomus > Phyllostomus discolor. The sequence continues at coordinate 7,312,179 of NC_040916.2, read as the reverse complement.
TAAGATTAGTGCTCTATAATAGACCTATATGTCTGTCTTATTTCTGACCAAAGGAACAGCACAGGGAGCCCAGAAACAGACCCATGCATATCTGGACGCCTGAGACATGCCAGAGGGGCCACTGCTGGGCAGTAGGGAATGGACAATCATTTTAACCAACAGTGCTGCTGGGACAGTGGGTATCCACAAGTAAGGAGAGGAATCCTGACCACTGCCTCAGGTCGCACACAAAGGTGACTTCCAGAGAGATCATCAGTTTGTGCAAGTTAAGACAAAATAAAACTTTATACACAAGCTAGCATAGAGCATCTGCATAACCCTGGGGAGCCATACATTTTTTTTTTTTAAAGAAGACACCAGAAGCACTAGCCGTAATGGGAAAATTGCTAAGTGGGTTGACATTGAAATGAGGAACTTCTGATCACTGAAAGACATCAATAGAAAACGAGAGAAGAGAAGCAGAGGGGAGAAGATAGGTGTGGGCAGTACCTATAAGTGGCAAGGAGATCTGTATGCAGAATATATAAAGAATCCATAAAATTTATAAAAAAGCACACCCCTTCCCCCCAGATGGCCAAAGAATGTCCCATAGATAAACTGTGGGTTGTGCGCAGTGTCTTCTCCCGGTTCCAGGCTCCAAGCAGCCGGCCCTGGATCATGGGCACAGCCTGGTGGCTGCCTGTGGGAACTGTCCAGTCCCACGGTCTGGTCCTCTTCCTGCGCGTGTGGACCCCGGGCCCTTCCTTTCACGGGTCCCCCTTCACTCAGCTCTTTGTTCCGCCCCGGGTGCCTCTTTCTCATGAATACGTAATGTGTATGTCTCTTCCTCTTTTCCCTGGGCTTGTTCAAATTTTTGATTGGCTATTTTAAGAATATTTCTCCCCGGCTTTCCCCCGCCCCCTACCTCCTTTTTCATTTCCCTTTTTGTACCTCCTTGTTTGCCTAAAAACTTGTGGTTGTAAAAGTTATCCTAAAATATCTGAAAGCCTTTGGGGGTGTAGGCTTGTTCTGTGGGCTCCAGAGACAGAGCGAAGACCTGAGGGTTAGTAGATGGTGACCTAGAGAGAGATTTCACTTACGTTCCAGCTGTGAGACCTCCAAAGGCGGCGTGGGAGGTCCTGGGTCAAGGGGAGGCCAGACCACAGCACGCCTGGTCATTGTGGGGTTTGTGGAGGGCCCTGTGCCGTGAATGGGCAGCTGGGTTATGATCATCCCTTCCGCTTTTATCCACAAAGCCCTGAACAGACCCTTTGAGCATGTCCGGAGCAGCACCTCTCAAGTGGGAGACTGTTGTTCTTCCACTGGTTCAGGCCAGGCACAAATACTTGCGCTTTAATGGCATCGTGTATATTTAAAAAGGAGTCTGAGGCACCCCTCCACCCACAGCCCTCGACACAGAGCAGGTTGCCAAACACTGAGCCGAAGGTCGAGGGTCCCCTCATTTTCCTCTGGGTCATTGTTTACTCTAGTGAGGTACCGTTTTCTGTTCCATTATATTCTTCATTATTTCTTCATTTCATTTAAGTTCTCACTCTGCCAGTGCCTGCTCTTATTTTTTTTTTTTTCATTGCAAACGTATTATATTTTGGACTCATTACCACAGAGGAAACAAACTAGAAGGTCTGTAGGTATGTTTTTTTCTTTTGAAATTTTGGACAATGTTTAAACATCAAGAGTTAATAAATCTGGGTCTCACCTTCTCTGGAAGATCTGGATGATCTGGCCCCTTGGGGGTCTCCATTCCCGGCTGGCCCCCAGCAGGCAAGGCCGGGGAGGGCTGCCTCTGGGGAGAGGCCAGTCCTTCCACTCGGCACATCCCGCCCCTTCCCCAAGGGCTTCACGTGTTCTTACCCACCTGCCGGCCCATCAGCGTTTGAGTTTGGGACTTCCTGACTTGGCCAAAATAGGCTTTTGTGGGCTAGCCGGGGAACCCAAACAATAATTTTAATATATTTCAATGGGAAAATGAAATCTTCGCTCTTAAGCAGATTTTTGACATATCAAAAATGCAAATTTGGGGATACTTTTAGGGTTCTCAGCTAGAACCGGGTGTGTCTTGAGATGGTGGCCTGTGTCTTTTACTTCTGTGCTGCGTGTTAGCTTAGCAGCTAGTAGGATCTTTATATGTGATTTCCTGAGTGCTCCCCCGCCCCCTCCTAGGTGGTGAACAGAAACACCGCATCGCCGTGGACGTGGGCCTCTCAGTTCCCCTGAGACCGGCTCGCTGCCTAATCTGTCTAGAACACCCACTCTAGCCCTAGCTACTGTGTGCGGTTTGGGATCAGTCTCCTGCACAGTGGCCCTGTCTCGAGAGAAACGGTTTCTTTCCTGACTTAAGGTCCTGTCCCTGCAGAGCAGGTCCTAATGAGGAACTGAGAGGACGCGGAGGCCCGCACCAAGCCTGCGTTCCTGGCTGATGCCTGCCGAGCTGGAGTTCGTGGCAGTTACAGGGTGCTTGCATTCCAAACCCCAGACAAGGGCTGGGTGAAAGTTCAGCTCATTCCCTTTAAAGAAAAAAAAAAATTCTTCGTCCTCGGCATTGCAAAGTTTTGACCCAGATCCGTCAGAGGCCGTGGAGAGCTCGCGGTGTTGCGGGAGTGGGTCTAGTTTCCGAGGCCTGTAGCTGCTGAGGAGCCGAAGAGAGCCAGTGACCTGCTGGGTTTGAATGGAAGCCCTGCCTTTTCAAGTTTGCCCTGGCCCGGCCTCCATAGGCCCCAGAGTGTGGACAGAAGGAGCCAGCACCTTCTCCGCACTCAGAAATTATCTTGACCCCCCAAAATCAAACACCGCATGCAGCACGCTGTAAAACTGCTTCCTTGTAGGCTGGAGCGTGCTTGCTAAGTAAACATCCTCCCCTGTCTTTGGAACCAAATTCATTTCTGCTTCCTGGTCATCCCATTTGGGTTTTTCTGTTCTTGGTGCCACGCAGAATCAGGTTAATTAGAAGAAAGAGCTACAGTTGGGCAGAGGCACCTAAAATGACTATTTCAATCCTAGTAAAATTGTAAGAACAGCGACGGGGTTCTGGGAAGAAGAAGAAAGGACTTAGATCAAAAGTGAAATCAAACAAAGCCTTCCCAGATACAGTGCTGTCATGATGCTTTTCAAGTCAGAGTCGGTGCCGGCTGAGCCCCGGAGATGGGGAACTTTTCTTGCATTTACTCAAGCTCAGTGACCACGGTCGGCCCCTCTGTAGCTCCTGTGGCTGTGTACAGCCCTCCTCTGACCCAAACTCCCTCTCGTTCCGTCTCTCATGACTTATTTGCCTCTTCTCTCTCACGTCCACCCACCCGTGACATCGCCATCGCCATGGCAGTGAGCAGCCACGTCACTCACCAGGTTCGCCGGGTGGCGGGCCAGCTCTGCGCTGAGCCCTATTTCCCTCTCGTTCTCCGTCCTGAAGCAGGAGGCTCCCTGGCAGAGCTCAAAGCCCTTTGTTTATTTGATCCTGGGCTCTTGGATAAATCAGGAATGTCCTGACATGAACTTAGGCATGTTTTTCTTCCATGGAAAAGGAAACTATGGCAAATGGTATTTAAGTAGGCAGAGGACCATTCCGGGGGACTTGCTTTAGTGCCATCAAGGCCACATTCCTTTGGTCATCAGACCAGTAGGTGACTTCTTTATTGGCATGCTCTATCCTGGAGCCCAGAAGGTGTGAATCTGAAGCACTTTCCCCCCTACTGGGAGCCTGGCACAGATACTCTGGGCTTCTTTTAAAACCGTGGAGTGGCATGGTTGTCTTCCAAGTGGTCTTCTTTCTGCTGAGTGAAAGCTTGGCCCAGAGCAGTTGCTTAAAGAAGCTCTGCTAGGGAAGCAGGTATGGGATAAGGTGGCTGCCGGGCCTTTCTTCCTCCAGCCATCTTCCTGGGCGTTGCAGGGTACTGCATGTGATACACTTTACGACTCAGCAGCCCGGGACCTGAGTACCTTTCTTACTTCTGGCCAGGCTAGGCTCATACGGGGCAACTGGTTGTCAGAAACCCTTCTGGGTCTGCATTCTTTGGATGTAGCAGTGTGGGATCCAAGATTCTCCGGGTGTGTCTTGGTATACATGGTCCAGTGATAGCATCGGAGCTGCTCTGGGAACGTTTCTGGGTCTGGGGGCAGAAAAACGTTGGGAGCTACATGCTTTGCTGCAGTGGAGACCTGTCAGTGTCCAAGAACAGTCGCAGGCAGTCTCCAGAGAAGTGGTGGGACACCTCCACCAGCCCCGTGGGGGAGCTTCCAGGCGTGTGAAGGCCCACGTGTTGCCCTCGCAGGGGCCAAGGCAGTGGGCTGGTGGGTCCTCATCCCGCTCAGCTGCCCACCCCAGAGAGACGAAGCAAGTTGTTGGCCACTTGAGGTCCAGGCTCGGATGCCGCTCTGTTTTGTTGCTGTTCGTGTTGTCAGAGGATCTTCTTGGGAACAAATGACTCAGCAGCCTGGATCTCTGGGACCAAGTGTGGCATAAGTGCCTTTTGAGAAATGATTGGACATAGGCACCTAGGCCTTAAAATTCAGAGCTCGGGAAGAGTGGAGATCCAGATGGTTTTACTGTCGATTCCTCAGGCTGCAGTTCAATTTGGTTTCTCCTGTTCCTGCCCCAATAGAGGGATCTTATGCACAGGATAAGCAGGCAATGTTTTAATTACACTTTTTGTCTTTAGGAAATTCCAGGGAGAAAAAGGTCCTGGTTGGTGGCCAAAAAGCAGACAACAACAAAAAATCAGCTACGGCTGTAAATCTGGACTTCTCTGTGGCAGAAAGAGTTAACAGAATGGTGGTCTCAGGGTGAGGACCATTTTTTTTCCTTATGGCTGGGAGAAGCTCACATGGCTCAAGACAAGATGACCCAGCATTTAGTGTGGGACAGCCCTGTCTGTCTTGTGGGCACTGTCACTCAAAGAGTTAAGCTAGTCTTGTGGCTGGGAAGCCCTCAGGGAAGGTGTGAGCCTTCAGGGACCGGGCCCTCAATGCCCCAGAGCAGTGAGGTGCGGGGTAAAAATTGGAGAAAAGTGTGACCAGGGAGTGGAGTGTAGGCCTAACTTTTTTTTGCCTTGTTTGACCAGCCTTGGCACTGCCCTCAGGCTCTCCAGGGGAAAAGCTGCAGTTCTGCTCTTGCAACACAAGGAGCAGACTGGAGAATTTAGATCTGCGTCACAGAGCTCAGAGAGGGAGAGGGAGAGAGAGAGAGAGAGAGCGCTCTGTCGATAGGTCTGCTAGCAACAGCCGTGCTGCAGCAGAGAGAGAAATCAAGAAACAAGTCATAGCAACACCGGGCACCAGGTTCTGCCAGCTCACTTGCCAAGCGCTCAGAAATCTGTTGGGGGCTGGAGGCCTCTGGGTAGCCTAGGCTCAGGAGATGACACGCAAGGTGGCACGGGCGGTTCCCGTGGGGAGGAGGTGGGGTGGCGGTGGGGGCAGGGATAGGAGCAAGAGGTTGTGGGGCGATGGTGGAAGGCTTAACGGGACCAATTTCTGGAACATTCGGGACTGCGACACCTTACAGCCGGACCGAGATTTGGGTCTCCGCAGGCGAGGATGGGTGGTCCGATGGGCTTCAGGACTTGATGGCGTAACCCCCTTCTTCCCCCACGTACGTATTTGCCGGGATCGGGGGCGATGTCTCTGCGTATGTGGGCGCTCTGTCTTTCTCACCTTCTTTCTCACTTTTTGCTATTTTTTTTTTCTTTGAGGGAGGGCTTTTTTCCACTTTAATTTCTTTTCCCTTAGTGTCAGCTGCTCAAACCTGACCGGGGAAGAGGAGAGAGGAGCAAGCTGTCCCCGGCGTCCCATCTGACCTCCCAGGCTTTACCCTCATTTCTTTCTGTCGGACAGACATGCAGACTGGTTTCCAGGTTAAGTGTCAGCATCTGTCTGTCCGTCCATGCAGCCCTCAGGTGGAAGGTAGGGAGTGAGGAGGAGAGGTGCTGAGAGGAAGGCCAGAGCACAGTTTCCCAGGGGCTGCCTTACTGAAATGTTCGGTCCTGGGAATCTGGGGCTGGTGGGGAGCAGGTGGGCAGGATAGGGTGTGGGCTGGGAGAAGTGGGGTAAAGCTGGTAGGTTTGTCACTGCGTAGTTGGGAAAAGTGGGGAATGGTGACGCAGTCACTGTTGCATCTTGTTAGGAGCTCTAGGGGGACAGGTAGTGAGGCTCCCGGGGTCTGTTGGGCCAGCTGGGAGGGCTTACAGATGAGCTGAGAAGGGAAGCTAGCATTTAGAGATTAAATGTCATCCTTTTGGCGTTGGAAAGTTGTTTACCTTGCGCTCTCTGTGTCTCCATGTTGGCACCCTTCCAGTTCACATGTGATGGCCTTCCTTGTACTGCTGCATCATTAACTAAGTGACTGAGCTGGCCTTCCATTGGCCAGGGGAGGGTTCTCACTCCAGACACTTCTCCGATTGGTGGGTTGGCCCATGGCAGGTGAAAACCTTTTTTTGATTGGCTCAAGGCAAGGTATCAAATCTGAATTTGCATTTCACTTGCTTAAAGGGGAGGGGGGAGAAGCCCAGCAGCTTTCTAAAAATCTGTTTAGGGGTGTGCGTATGTTCCTGTGTGCCTGCTTTCGACTGACCAGTGGAGGCCCCTTCCTGTGCCTTTTTTTACTTTGTGCACTCTGAGGAAGAGGAGCTTAGAGAACCCCAAACTTTTTGGAGGGGAAAGGGTTGGGGAGATGGGTGCGAAGAGGGTTGGCCAAACTGGAAGAAAATATTTGTCCTTTAGTTTGGGATCAGAAAAGGGAATTTTCCCATCAGCCACACCTCAGTGTTGCGGCAAAATAATTCTTGGCTCCCCTGGAAACGCACAGGCAAGGTAAGGCAGAGCTGCTGCTGCTGCTGTTGCCACCACCCTGGGCTTCCTGCTGACTCTGGGCTACTCCCAGGGGACGAGAGATTTGCATTGACGTCTGGGGCTGTCCAGAGCTGAGCCCAGTATGGGAAGGACCTGCCTTCTGGAAGCTGCTGCTCCCTGGTGCTTGGAAAGGTGAGGATGGGGACCGACCCCAGGACGTTGCCCAGAAACTGCGTATTTGGTGGGATTTCGGGGAGAGCCACTGGGCCATGAGAGGTTTGGAGGTCCCACGTTAGAAAGGCTTGTCATTCTGGGGAGTGACGAGAATGAGAGCAAAACTAGGACAGCAGGCTGTGTGCCTCTGGTTGGGGGTAGGGGACATGGGAAAATCAGGGTCTCGGCTGGCCATCCCACCCTCGGTGCGGGTCTCTGGTCTGTGGGGCGGGGGTTTCCGAGCACTGCGCGTTGCGCAGCGGCCCCCGCCCATGACTGCGCATCTGGGAGCGCAGTGCGCTCTGGGTCTCCGGCCTAGGGCAGCGCTGCCCTTCTTATTACATAACGGAGGGCACGGCTGTACTTTCTCGGCCCTTCCTTGCAACCCTACCTCCTGGCTCCCCAGGGCCCGCAGAGCTGGGGAGGGTCTTATGGCGTAGCAACGAAAGATTTCCGTCTCCTGGAGGGTAGCTCTTACCCAGTTGGTGGTAGGAGGTAGGTTTGAAGACAGTGAGGGACTGGGGGGTAGGAAGTAGAATGTCCTCCTGAATGCCTGGCGTCACCTATGGCCCCCGGGACCTCTCGGGGGATGGGGTGGTGCCCTTCTCTCTCTCCTGTGCTTTCTGGCTTTTGAGAAGAAGTTTCTGAAGGGAAATATGTGACATCCGGGAGAGTGTGTGGGGGCCCGGTTGGGGAGGTGGTTGACAGCTGACTGCCCTCGTCACTGGCTCTCCTTTCCCTAGTTGGGCTGGTCATATTTTCGGACTCCCTGTACCCCAGGACTGCCATTTTGGAGGTGTTTCTGCTGGCCTCTGACAAGGTAGCGTTGGTTTTTCTGGTCCTGCTGTGCCGTTCCGCAGAGTGGGCGGGGGGCGGGGGCTATGACAGAGGAGTGGGGGGGGCAAATGCGCAGCAGAGGCGGGCACAGTAGTGACTGCCGCAGTGAGGGTGGCCCCAGGGGTGGGACCGCCCAGTCCCACCCTCAGACACGGCCCTGAGTGGGGCTTTCACTACGTGGGGCCCGGCTTTGCCACGGCGTGGGCACTGCTCACCGAAGGCCTGGGTCTCTCGTGCCCTCAGCTTGAGGCTGACAGCAGTTTGGTGAAAAGCTGAATTTGGGGGGGGGAGTGGAGGCAGAGACGTGGCAGCTCCTCCTGGACGTGTCGGATCTGTGGTTGGTGTTCCCCAAATAGGTCTGCCTCCGGCAGTCTCCCCACAGGGACAGGGGGTGGGGTCCAAGGCAGCCTGGAGGATCTGTTTGGAGGGCCCTGCCTTTTTACCGTTTTTTTCTTCTCTGTCTGTCCTGCCGGCCCTGCCGGGGCCGGGGCCGGGGCCGAGGTCCCAGCTGCAGCCCAGCAGTGAGGCTCCCTGCTGCCGTCCCCTTCCTCCCCGGGCCTCGTGCGTGCAGCGGCCATCTTGTCTTTCCTGCCCAGAAATGTAAAATGGTTTCTCGTCATTTCCAGAATAAAACCCCTTCCTTTAGCACGCTGCCGAAGGCCGTCTGTAAACTAGCCTTAGTGCCGGTGCAGCCTTGCCTCTCTGAGGTTCCCTAGCTGGACTGTGTATTCTAGCAAAGCCAGGTGACTGACTTGTTCTTGCTTTTTCCACCCCTCTGCTTTCCCCGGCGTGTTTTTCCCCGGCGCCCACCTGCGGCAGCGCCACTGTCCTCCCGGGCCCCTCCCACTCACCTGTACCAGGAGGGGTCTTCGTCGCCACCCTGCCCCTTCGGCCAGGCTCCCGGACGTTCCGTCCCTCCTTTATGCTACTTTAGTTGTGTTACTGGTTTTCGTGGGTAAGTCTCATGTCACCTGTTAAACTCCATGTCACCTATTCGACTGGGAGCTCCAAGAGGCCAGGGAAAGGAGGAAAATGCGTAGCTGGTGGGTGCCTCCCGTCTGCCAGTTACCACATCGGGCTCTTTTACGGCTGTTGTTTCCCGTAGTCCCTGCTGGAACCTGTGAGGAGAGTTCCGTGGCTGGTAAGTGTTTTGATCATGGTCCGAACCCTGGCATGTCCGAGCCTTGCCATTATTTCTCTCTCAATCCTCAGTGTCTGCAAACTGCCTCCCTCTTAGTGAGGTAGATCCCCAAAATGTGTCTATTTAAGGAATTTTGTAAGTGCCTAATGGCACTGTGGGAATTTGGGTAGCTGATCTGCTTGCACCCAAGGTCTGGGTCACTTAGTGATCCCATGCCACCCTCACTGCTACCTCATTAACGTTCCCTCTTCCTTTGTGGCCAGTTTCACTCACGATGCGCACTCCTTCGCAGCTGAAATTGATGGATTGTCAGACTTCAGTGATCTTGGTTGCTTTCCTTCTGGAAGAGGATGTAGAGGTGGGATGGGTTGTAGTCTTTTCAGAGCAGAAACAAGCTCTAGAACCCAGAAGTGAGTGGAGACTGTAGAAGGCAAGGAGCACTTGGACAGGCGTAGGTTTGCTTCTTGAGCCTGCCTCGTCTTTGCTGGGTGGTTTTAGACAAATCATTTGATCTTTTTAAGTCTTAGTGTCCTCAGTCAGTGAGATGGAGCCACTGTAACCTACTACACAGAAATGCATATTACCAAGCAAATAGGTTCCCAACAGCAAGTGTGGTTCCCTTTCCCTGCCCAGTTGGTTTTCAGGGACTTAAGAGAGGAACATAGTAGTTGGCTTGACTCGAGAAGACATCGGGGGAAAGGGAGATTGCGTGCCTTGGTGGTATCAGAAGCAGGGGCAGGGGAGGAGGTCACCAGGCAGCACGCACCTGAAGCCTGCCAGGTAGTGTCTTTCCCTTACCTAGAGTAAATGCCCTTTGACTTCTGCACCAGAAAGACGCCAGGGGAACAGAGCTGTAGCTGTGAGCACTGGTGGCGGCAGAGTGAGGGTTAACTGGGGCACCTTCCTGGGAGCCTTTTGATGCCAGGTTAGTTTCCCTTCTTTCCTGGCAGCAGTGGCTGCTTCCTGACACTGTGCATCCTGTGGGAGGGGAGTTGGGTACCCTGAAGCCCCCCGTCATCAATTCTGGGGCTGCAGCGGACAGAGTGACGACAGCCCGTGAGTAGTCAGCCGACGGCAGTGGGGACCCTGGTGACGGCGGCTTTGTTGTTTTTTTCCTCTCTGGATGATGACTCAGTGTGTTGGGAGCAGGGAGATGGAGCGCTCAGCTGAGTGGCCAGGACATTCTGTCAACATGAAAGCAAAAACAGCTTGTCGGGGCTCAGAGCTGACCCTTAGGATAGGGTCATTTTCAGGAAGGGCTTGGCAGCGAGAAGCTAACTGCTGGACATCAGGGTGGGGGGTGGCGACACCAGGTAACTCACCAGGGTTCTGTGGACCCTTGAATTTTAGAATCTGAAAAGAAAATGCAGATGTTTGTATTTTTAGATGAGTTTGGCAGTGTCGCTCCTTGAGCTCCCCTTCCTACTCCCAAGACAGAGACATCTTACCAGGACCCCTGGGCATTCCTCACTGTGGCTCATTGCCTTGGACAGAAGGCACGTTTCTTCTTGGGGTGGGGAGGGCCTAGCAGGAGTGCTCCAGGACCCCATGAGCAGGCGCCCGTCGTGGGGATGTGGCGTCTTAGGTCTCCTTGGCCGGCATTGTGTGAAGGCGGTGAATACACATCTCCAGCCTTAAGCTGAAGCCCGGCTCCTGGGCAGCTTGCTGCACTCTCCCCTTTCCTGTTGCCCCAAATTCAAGTTTATCCTGTCCCTGTCATCTTTCTGCCTTCCTTCCTAGGCGAAATTGTGGACCTTAAGTTCCTGACCTGTGTGTTGCGGCATCATGGCGGCTTAAGGTTCTAGGCTTTTCTCGAATCTGTAGCATTGCGCCGCATTGCGCAGGACGTTTCCCCAGGCCCCGCCCTCCCGCCAGGCCCCACCCCACCGTGCCTCCTTGGGAGCAGGAGAGAACTTGGACCTCCACTGCCACGAATTGTGGCCAACCATTATCCCCAGCACCTGGCTTCCCTTTCTCTCCTCTTCCCCCAGTGTCTCGGGGCAGAGGAGGAGTGGGTAGGGATTGAGGCAGAGCCTGGCCTGGGAGCTCCCTGCCTCCTTTTCCATCTGCCATTTTTTTAACAGTTTTTTTAAAAGATTTTATTTATTTATTTTTTAGAGAGGGAAGGGAAGGAGAAAGAGAGAGAGAGAGAAACATCAATGTGCGGTTGCTGGGTGTCATGGTCTGCAACCCAGGCATGTGCCCTGACTGGGAATCGAACCTGCGACACTTTGGTTCACAGCCCGCGCTCAATCCACTGAGCTATGCCAGCCAGGGCTCCATCTGCCATTTTTTAGTCTCATGCTTTCCCATGGATGATACTAGCACTGACATTTGTCACTGAGCACCTCTTTCCCCAGAGACCTCCTGGTGTGACTCACTGGGGGTTTCTGGAAGGAGTGGGCCCTTGGGAGTCTGAGGCAGCAGGAAGACTTGACCGGGGTCACAGTAGACAGTTGGTTGGGGTGAGGGATGGAAGCCAGCTTTCCCCGCCCAGAGCACACAGGCAGCACCAGTCCCTTTGCGTCATATCTTTTTGAGCCTGAGTACAGAGCAACTTGACCTAAAAACATTATATATATGTGGGTGTTGAATCCTTTGAGTCTAATATTTCTTTGTCCAGAAGCTGTGTGTATGATGAGAGCCCACATTCTGTACTTCATAGAGCTCTGATGTCCCTCAAGTTTGTTTTCTGAAAGAGCCGATAGTTGGGCCCCCCTCGACGAGACCCTGTACCTCTGGTAGTGGCCCTTCTCCAGGACGATGGACCAAGCATCGTCTGTCTTGTGTGATTGGACGGTGAGCAGCATCTGAGGGCCATGGTTTCAGGGCCACACCATAACCCCAGGTGGGCCCCTGAGTGGAGCCTGCACAGTGAATTGCTTGAGGTTGGCTCTGTAAACTGAGCCCACCTCTCTTCCTTTTGCTTCTTCCCTGCAGGGAACTCAGAAGAGCTTAGCTCCAGGTGTAAGTGACAACCTCTTGGAGACTCAGCTCAGCTGAGGATGGTGTGGTATGCAGAAGACAGCCGTCATACCATGGGATAATGTGTGCCCGTTTGCATTTATTTGGAACAAAAAAAAAAAGATGTGTGGCAGCCTGGCTCTGTGCAGTAAGTATTTGCCTGCATTCTTTTATTCCTTCAAACGTCAGAAGTGGATAGATGTTTATTGAACCCAGCCAGCTGCTGTGCCTTCTCCATTTTGTTCCCGCACACCCCCACCCTGGGTCCTCCAGAAGAGAGGACTACATCGATTTTCTCTTGCTGCCAGAGAGCTGCAGAGATGCTAGAACTCAGTGTTCAGCCCCCGCATGTCCCCCTCACATTTAGAAGAAGTCGATTTTCTCTAAAATAGAACCAAAAACCTGTGTCCCTCAGTGCCGAGTGTTAATGGTCCAAATGGAAGGACCCTGTTTGCCCTCATTGCCCCCAGCAGGGAGGTGAGGCTCTCAGTTGGCCGGCTGGGGGACGCTGGTGCTTGCCAGCATCTAGCATGGTTCTCTGCCAAGTTCTAGCTCCAAATCTCTAGACTGGTTGGAACCTAGACTATATATAGCATTGTGCTAAGCAGTTCTTAACAGACATGTCTGTCCTCCCCTGTGGAGAGGAGTACTTCTATCAGAGAGTCAGAACCTAGAGAGTGAGACCATCTCTGAGGGGCCTTTCATTCTGGGAATGGTGAGTGGGTGACTGTGTGTGTGTGTGTGTGTGTGTGTGTGTGTGTGTCTGATTCAGGGCTGCCGAGCTCTCTCCCTGCTGTTTCAGATGCTGATGGATTCAAAGGTCATGTGGATGAGGGTACTGATGTGGGAGGGGCTGATAGTTCTCAGTGGGTTTGGAGTGTGGATGAGGAGAGACTGGGCGCACGATGTGGCTGAAGGCACAGTGTGACCCATGGCAGAGACCAGCCTCCGGTATGTCTTCTGGGTTTCCGTTTGCCTGGCTTTGCCCAAGGATGTCTTCTGACCTCCGTCTTCCTTCTTTTGGACCTCTTGTCTTCCCTGCCTTCCTCCACCCTTTCCTCCTCCTGCCTTTAATTTTCTTTAGGATGTATGAGGGCAAACGCAGCTCCCACATCCGGGAGCTGTGTTTGCTCCCTGCCCTCACCCCCATTTGGGGTCTCTGGAAATCGGCCTTGAGCAGGCAGAGGTGTCAGCCGTCCTCAGGAGAGTTGGGTGGTGCCTGAGCGTGCCGTGCGGGGTGGTATAGACACAGCGGGCTACCTGTCTACCTTCTCCCTCTCATAGGTGCTGCGAAGCCACAAACCGTTCCCTGCCATCCTGTGACCGCAAGTGCTGATTGATGTGATAGGATCCCGGTCTTGTCAGTGACTCATCGCCAGGCTGCTTAGTGGAAACCAGATGCAGCACGGAGAATAGGATTTAACCCCTCTCCTGCCTCCCAGGTGAGTCAGGTATGGGCTGCCCCCTTCTCATCTTCCCCAAACCCCTTATTTTCCCATGAAGAACATTTTCTTTATTCAGTGAGGAATCCTTAACCTTCTTCATTCAGAATCTCACAAACAATTGTTCCCTTCTTTCCATTCTCTTCCTCCGGGCTTTTCTGTGAATGGGCTTAGTAACCAGCAGATACTTGGGGAAGAGCGGCCCGTCCGAGGGACCAGGCTGCTAGCATATGTGGGAGACAGCTGAGGAGGCTGCTGGGTGTGGCGGCTGGCAGATCAGTTGGGCATCCCACAGTTACTGACCTGAAACTCTCCTTGGCCCCCAAAACCTAGCCTGAGGTTCTGGGTTTAACCCATGAAAGTCCTGGGATCCTGCCTGCGACTGGGGTATCCTTCCCTGTGCTATCCAGGGAATGTCCTTTCTCACTCGACATACCTTTGACCTTGCTGGCCTTAGTCTGGGGCACAGGTGGCAAACACAAGGCCAGTGGACCGAATCCAGCCCTCCACCTTGTTTCATCTGTCCTGGTACCTTGTTTCTACCAGGCAGCAGCACTGAGCTCTCGCTTAACTGTTAAGGAGTAGTTACATTTATACAGCCCTAAAATTACCTTCAGCCCTTTGAAGGCAACTGCAAGGCTGATGTGGCCCCCAGTAAAAATGCGTTTGACACCCCTGGTCTAGGGCCCTGGTCTGGAGTTTAGACTGTGGTCTGGGCCGTAGACTTTGGAGCTCTTCCCTATGTTTCTTTTGTCGGGGGCTGGGGGGCACTTTCTTCCTCTAGGCTATCACTGCCTTCGCCTTTAACAAAAATCCCTAGCCCAGCAAGCCATTGCAAAGCATCTGTAGACAGTGGATGTAGAATGTTTTTTCTCTGCCTCACTTGATAATAATAGCAATGGTGATTAAAAATGATGACGGCCTGCAGCACTGGGGAGGTCTGTCGCATTGTAGAGGCAACTCAGAAAGCAGACTTGAGGCACTCGCCACGTCACCAGGAAATCTCTCCCCTACCAACTAGATTCCTGCAACGTTCTGGACCAGTAGGGCCAGTTGGAATTAGCCAAGAGCAGATTTACCTGGGGTCTAAAGATAAAAGGAGGGGTGCTGCATAATTTTATGATGCCCTTGGGGAAATCAGGAGGCAACTGTGGGGTCCTGCCTGTCTGCTCGTGTCTCTCCAGGGGAGACTGGCCAGTTCTGCTGCACAGTGTCTCACTTTCCATCCCGTCCGAAATGAGTCTGTGAGTTGGCTCTGAGCGACCTGAGGTCCTCACACGCTGAGGAATCCAGGGCTGTTTGGAAGAGTCCAGTGTCTCTTCCTTCAAGGAATTTGACAAGTCTCAGCCCCTCCAGCTCTGATGTAGCAAGGGTTCGATAAGGGGTGTGAAGGGGTGTCGGATCTGGAACGTGAATAAAGAGGAGGGATCAACTTTGGTGCAGCTGGGGAGATGAAGAGGAGCGGGCCAAGTCCCTCAAGATGTGTCGGCTAAAGTCTGGCCAGCGCTGGCTGGAGAGCTGGAGCCAGATGGGGCTGCTGGCCACGCTCTGGAGCCTCCGCTCTCATGTGAGGTGCGTCCCTGGGCCTGGCTGTGGGTGACCACCCCTCCCATTCATAGCCCTGCCTTCATCCACATTGAGGTAACTGGGGTGGCAAGCAAAGGGATGTTTGGTTTTGCTCCTTGTGACGCAGTTGTCCCTATCGCCTCTGGTGTTTCCAGAATTGGGGTTGGTGCTTCCTTGTTGATTTTCCTGTTTGTGTCCCTCACCTCGTTCTTTTCTCCCTGCTTACCAGCCTGGCTTCTACTGACATGACATGGGGCATTATGTGTCGCAAGTCAAGCTGGCAGAACAGTTGACACCTCCTGCGAGGGGGGGCCAGGCATATCTGGCACTTCTTTCTTGACCTTTGGATCCTTGTGGTCTGGAAGCCAGGAGGCAGGGTGGGGCCTTCCCATCTGAGTCCAGCAGAGGTTAACAGAGCTCATGGCACTAGAACGGTGGTGGTGTGGCTTGGCCAGCGGGCATTGGGGGCGGGGCCCCGCCAGGGGACCTGATTGGTCAGCACCTTTTCAATTCCATTGAATTCTGGTCTGGTCAGGGCTGTGAATTGTTTAATGCATGTCTTGGCTCTGTCCCCTGGCACCAGTGCCCCCAAGGCTGCAGCCACAGCTTTCGAGAGGATCTGTACCTTGTGCTAGTCACTCTTTTGGGCACGTTGCCTCCCAGTGAGATATGTAAGAGATACTACTGTCCTTTTCCACTAGCTGGCTTTTCGTGGGAGGTCCTTGTTTTGCTTTGCTTTTCTAGGACTTGGAGTGTCTGTGAGGAAGGCAGAGACTGGGTTTGGTTTATTGCCTGCTCCTTCAACAGGAGCTGCCCGTGGGCTGATAAAGGCAGGGAACACCTCCAGGCCCCAGAGCCTGTGCAGAACCTGATGCAACCGTTGTGGAGCCTGGGCCTGGGAAGTGTGGGGGGATGAGGCTGGGGGAAGCCACATGGGGCTGTGCATTGTCTGACCACAGGATTAAGGCCAGGAGGTTGGGGGGTGGGGGATGTACCCAGTGTTCAACCAGGGCTGCCTCCTGTGGCCTAGAATGGGCATGTGTGTGCGTGGAGCCCGGATTGGGGTCTTGTAAAGCGCAAGATGGGCACCCGAGTTCTTGGTCTCAGCGTACAGCCAGGGAAAGGGAAACTGACTGTTGTAAAGGGCCCCCTTTGCTTATGTGATTTCATGTCAGAACAGCCATATGCATTAGGTGTTACTTCCCTTTGATAGTTAAAGAAACTGTGATTATTAAATGACTTAACTAAGGTCACACTTGGTGAGTGGGGTTGTTGAGACTCAAACATAGGCACTTGCAAAGCTTGTCCTTTTTTTTTCACCCTCTTGGGCTGAAGTCGGACGTTTTGGGGAGCTAAGACCCTCAGAGGACAGGCAGCCAGGAGAACTTAAATGAACCAGAGTGAAAGGCCAGATGCCCAAGGGAACTTCGCAGTCATCGGGATCGGCTATGCCACATCCCTTTTTGGGGAGGCAAGGCAGAGGGAGATTCCCTTGGGTATCCAACAGACAGGCAGGGCTGAGCAGGCAAATACATTCCTTCTACAAATCTGGATTCGGCCTCTGCTATGTGCCAGAGACCAGACTGGGTTCTGGGGACACAGAACACAGCCACACTCTAGTGTGGAAGAGGTCGTAAATAATAAAAGATAGAGTTAAAAGATATATAAAGTGGACATAAGAGGGGGGATCCAGATGTTGGTAAGGGAAGGAATTTAAGAGCCTGAAGGACCTCAGCCATATGGGGAAGACATTGATAGGGGTCCTGGCCCCTCTCTTTTTATAACACCTAGAAAAATTATTCCAAGTCCTGTAGCTTAAAGGAACTGGCAGTGCGTTAGGGACCACAGTGGCAGTAGACATCAGGCCTTTGATCTCCAGCAAACTAGGGTCTTTCCCATTAGCCACGGCTGCTCTTGGTCTTTCGTCACCCACCCTCACCGGGCGCCAGCCGGTGTCTCTACCTCAGCCTGGTCACCTTGCCCCCTTGTCCACACAGCGCAGGGGAACACTCAGGTTAAGACTTTGCGGAGTCACTGGTAAAATATGTGCCCGGGGGAGGCAGAACTCAGTGCCCAGCCTCTCCTGCCAGAACACGTGATTCCGAGATTGTCGTGATAGGGAGGGGACAGGTGAAGGGTAAGGGACAAGAAGTGACCTTGTGTTAGATGCTTGGATGAGCTTTGTGTCTTGAGAGGCTGAGGCAAGTTGGCAGCGGGAGATGTGGGAGGGATGTTCCCAGTGCGTGCAGCTCCAGGGCTCGGGACCTGTTTACGTGGAAGTGGAAGTGGAGCAGCGGCTGGCCCACGTGAGCCAGGCCACGTGAGTGTTTCTTCCCTCCTTTCCCCTGGTCACACCACCCCCTAAACGCTGACACTGCCATCTGCTGCCAGGGCCTGGTGTTGCACAGGGTGCAGTGTGGGTCCTGGTGGTGTGGCGCTGGGTGCAGGGAAAGTAGGCTTACGTTACTAGGTGTAGAAGAGTCAGAGAGCCAAGAGTCCTTGGCTCTCTTGGCGAAAACTCGCTTTACCTCTTTGGGACCCACTTTTATTATCTGGAAAATGAGGGGATTGAAAAAGAACCTCTTGGAACATTACTGCCAATTCTACACAGGGGTCCCTGGATGTCCGTGGAGGTATTTCTTAGCCAGAAACTCGGGAGAGGGAAAACTAGACCAGAGTTAAAGAAGAAGGGAGGTATCTGGAAAACCTGTGAGCAGCTGCAGCCCTGTTTTATGAAGAGACACTTGTCATCCATTAGGACAGGTAGGTGGAGACAATTTTCAAAGGATCCCCCTCCCCCAGGAAGTAAGGGGGCTGGAGATTACGTGAAGGGGCCGATGAGGATCCTCCAGGTGACAGGATGTGGACTCCGGCTCCCACCAAGAGGCCACCCTGAGGGAGCCGCTGGGGGTTGGCAGTGCAGGGGCTGGCTTGAGGTGTGTGCCCCAGGAAAGGGAACCGTGCCCTGCAGCTCTGAAGCCCTGGAGGGAGGATGGGACTGTCGGTTCAGCGTGACCTGTGTCCTCCCTGAGACATCTGCTCAGGGTCTGCGCCTCTTGCTGTCAGGAAGTTTTCCTTTATGGTTAGACTCTCTTCTCATGTGGTTGTTTAAGCCCTTCTATTGGGGGGGGGGGGGGGAGGAAGGAAACAAAAATACATCAGAGCCACTAGCCACTGGTTCCATTTAGGCCTTTTAGTCTTGAGTCACTAGTTAAAAGGTAGCAAAAATAAAACATGCAGGAAAGCCCAGGGTCCCGGATCCTCCCTGACTGCTGTGCAAGACCCGCCCAAGGCCAGGAGGGCTGGGGTCCTGGGCTGGCTCCTCCAGGGCAGCCTCCGTCCCCAGTGTCCACTACTTCTCCTAGGCTGCATGGGTAGGAGACCCTGGGCCCGATGACACACATTGTGCAACCCCCTAACCAGAGTGCAGAGCTTTAAAAATAGCTACATTTCTCCGAGACTTTGCTTCCTAGACACTTATGGGGCTTCATCACTGTGAGCCCAGCCCCTCCACCCCACAGCGAAGCTGTGAACAGGGGTTTGGGTCGGGGGCGCATTGTCTCCCGTGTGCCCTGTGACGTTTCCCAGTTCTTCCACGTTTTCTTGCTCCCTCGGCCCGCACACAGCCCTGCCAGGGTAGGTGGTGGTATCCCTGTGGTTGGGGAACCTGAGCCAGAGAAAGTCCTGCCGAGATCTCATTGCTAGTACCTGCTTCATTTGGGTCACCCACCCAGGTTCCCTGACTCCAGGGGTCATTTCCCTGGGCTCTGGTCATGATCAGTGGGGCGGGGGCAGGCATAGGGAGCAGGTCTCGGGCAGTTGACCTGATCTCTGTAGGCTGTAGGTCAGGCCCCTTCTCAGCATATCCGGGTTCTCCTGCTCCCTGATTCTCCCAATGCGTCGGAGCTCTTGTGAAAACTGGCTGGCACTTCTTGGCTGGGAAGCCATTCCCCATGCGTTTCTAACATGCTTCACACCATGCTAACATCTGTGTGGTACTCGTGTGCATATCGTTCCACTTCTGCTAAGCAGCTCTGTTAGAAATGAGGCCTTGTCGGGGGATCTTTGAGGTTTTTTCTGGTGAACTTATGAGGTGTGCTCAGAGCTTTGCCCAGCACGTGCACGTGCTACGTGCGTTACCTGTTTGCTGGTGAATGCACAACGCCTGCTGGAAGAATTGGCTAATGTACAGCGTGAGGTAAGATGCTGGAGACACGGGCTTCAGCCCTGAACGTTTGCTTCATGATTGACTTGCAGAGGCAGACCTTACCCGTGGGGAGGAGGGGCGGGTCAGAGACTCCTTGGGCATCTGTTCCCTGGATTGCGAGCATGACCCCGCACTCTTTATAGGGGTGCTGAGGCAGAGCAGGGAACAGCGTGTTTGCTTGGCCCTGTGGCCCTCTGAGTGATCTTCAGTTGAGTAGACCCAGAACTTGTATGAAGGGGAAGAGAAGCGTTTCACCTTTATTTATGTCCCCTCGAGCCGGGCTTTATCTGCAGGTGTTCCCTGAGGAACGCTTAGGATTGGACTGGGGGCAACACGCACGCACGTGTGAAGGTCCATCCACCTGGAGCCCCTGAGCCCGGCCTCCGCTCGTGCAGAAGCCCTGCGATGGGGAACCCAGGGGCGTTGTGTTGGTGGATGAAGCCTTCGGGAATCACGTGTGAAGGTTTGTCGTCTGGGACCCCGTTCAGTCTGCTCACCTGGGGGAATGGGAAGGATCACCGAACCTGCAGCAGGGAGGGTGACTTCAGGGAGAACCCTGGCAGCTTCGGCTTTGCCGAGGGCTCCCAAGGAATGACGAGTCCTCTTTCTCTGAGGGAGGGGACTGGAGAGCCTTCCAGTCCGGGGGCTGTGGGACCCAGACCACCTGGAGCAGCGTGAGGTTTGGGTGCCGGGATCCAGGGTGCGCTGCACTCTGCGTCTTCCCTTCCTACCTTTGAGGTGAGCCTAAGCTGGGGGGTGGGGGACACACAAGCCGGAGGCTCGGAGCCCTCACCTTGTGCCCCTTGCAGAGACAGCTCCTGGAACTGACCCTATAGGGCTGATTTTACTTGCAAATAAAACAGGACAGAGGCATGTTGCCCCTCATCCCTACCGGGAAAGAGCCCTGAGCTGCTCTAAGCCTCAGGGACCTCTTTGCACCACCACTCTGACTTCCCGCAGCCCTAGGGACCTCTGCTCGGCATTGGAGATGGGGGGGGGTGGGACAGGAGGCAGGGCCAGACATGGTTTGCTGGGAAGAAGGTAAGAGTTAGAAGAGGAATACCTCAAGCAGGTCCACAGCTCGGGGAACACTGGCGTTACCTGCTGTGCTGAAGCCACAGCTGTGGGTTCAAATGGGCATACTATTTGGAGGAAACCCAAGGTCTTAAATAACCCAGTTAATGGTTAAATGAGGGTTGTATTAAATATGGAGAACCATATATCCTCTTTTGTTATCACTCCTGCAGCTTTGGCTTTGAATGGCCTGACAGGTCAGGGGCATTTCAGGGGTCCCTCATGTCTGTGTAAGATCATGCTTCTTTTAAGTTGACTTTTTGTCTCCTTTCTTTTCTGGTTTTGCTCTCATTCATTCCTTAAGTATACATGAATATTTGCCCATTCGTTTGTGGTGTTATTTGGGGGCGGGGGCTAGTGTATTGCTTTTATTTCGAATGTGAACAAACCACAAGCTCACTGCAGAGATGAGCCGTCTCTGAGATGGGGCAGGTGCCCGGCCCAGACATCCAGACCCCCGGGAGGGGAGGATCCGGAGTGTTTTTGCTAGGACTGCCTCTGCCTACGGCAGGCGGCCTCTGCGGGGTGGGGGCTGCTCATGCATGAATCCCCAGGACAATTTAGCTGTTTCTTCTTTTCAGTTTGAACCCTGAGGATCAGCCTTGAAAGTCTGAGACCACGTGTCACCCTGCTAGGTTAGGAGGGGACAGGGCCAGGGAGGAAGGGAACACAGGCTGCTGGCAACTGGCCTTTCAAGACAGGTGAACTCTGTTCAAAAAGGAGTTTATTTAATCTTTTGGCCCTAATGGAAGTTATTTGTATTTTCTCTCCCTCTCTCTTTTCTCCCTCAACTCAACCCCCACCCCCCCAACCCCGCGACCGGCCTCCAAAAGAATTTAATCTGCTGGACAACAAACAATACTGTTATAAAACTTGGAAAACAAGAGGGCGAGGCCTCCCTGACAAGAAGAAGGGCATGCTGGGTAACAGCGAGGGAGCCTGCCAGGCGGGGATGGTGCCGGGCGAGAGCCCAGTTGGCTGGGTACCTGGGCGCCCGCCCCTGCCTAGTCCCCCGGCCATGCCATCCCCAGTCCAGAGGGGAAGGAACAGAAATGAAAGTGGGGGCAGAGAAACGCTTGAAAAGGGGAAGTTGTACGTGTTCTCCGGTCTCTGATCTGATGGGAATGCACTAGACTGTGAAACTTCCTCCTCCACCTCCCGCCCCTCCCCCCTCCCTCCTTCCCTCCCTCTCCTCCCTCCCTCCCCTCCCCTCCCTGTCCTCCTGCCTCCTCCCACCATGCACTGTTCCAGGTTCTGAGACTGGCAGACAGAGGCCGTGATAACAGAATGAGGCTGGCCTGGCGACGTAGGCACAGCCACCAGCCCAGGCAGCTTCAGGGCAAGCAGGAGAGGAAGGTGCTCGAGTTGGCTTTGGACTCTGGACCTACCCTCTGCCTGTCCAGCGTCCCTCCCCCCAACTAGGGAAGTGGAACCATGTCACAGGGTGTGCCCCCGTCCATGTGCTCAGCCAGGTGTGTGCCCAGGTACTGGGTAGAACCGCCGCTCGGAGGTTAGTGGTACGCCGGGCTTCCTGGTGCTGGCGGGGCCTTGCTCCCGGGAGGATGTCTGATTTGCAGAGAGGCCCTGCTCTCCCTCAGGAGCAGTGGGGGCTGCGCCACCAGCACAGGGCACGCCGAGGGGGGCCTGTGAGCGGGGTGCCCATGGATACCGTTGTCTGCTGGTTGCTCTGCCGGGGCAGGTGGGGAAGCAGGGCCCTGGGGCCTCTCTTCCTCAACCTCCAGAGTTAGATTCCACCTGAGACTGAAGTTCACTTCCGAGTCCATCTTTAATGGGCCTGGGAGATGATTCAGTGGTTTTCCTCTGGATCTGCATTGGCTTGGACCTCGGGGCTGTGTGGTGGGCGGTGTGTTTGTGTACCAGAGGCACGAGGCGCGCTCCCTGCTCCTCCTGTGGAAAACACTGGTCAGGGCTGTGCCCGCCCTCCTTGGCCGGGGCTAAGCCATTCCCTGGGGCCATGGTGACTTCCATGCTCCCACCTTCCCTCTGTCCCTCCTCCTTTCCTTGGCTCCCCACTGCCTCCGGCTGCTTCCCACGCCCTACTGTGGGGTGGGGGCAGGGTAGGCATGGGGGGCATCCTCCCCTCCAGCCAGCCTGCCTACCCCTGCAGGGTTCCCTGCTCTGTACTGAGTGGGAAATTTTCAGACCCAGGTTCTTGCTGGTGGTGTTGAGGAAGGGACAGAGAGCCTGGCTTTGTGGAGAGCCACTGCCGGGGGCCGCAGGTCTGCGTGCCCGGCTTCAGGGGAACCCAGCACCGCTGATGCTGGGCCCACCAAGCTGAGGAGGCTGTGGCTTCTTGCCCTGAAACCTCAGTGGGGTCTTGAGGGGCTCAGTGCTTCTGGAGCATGTTATTCCTGCTTTGGGATCTGGGGTCTGGGAAGTGTGGTGGTCCCTGTATGCTGAGCCCTCTTTTGGGGGCCGAGCTGCCCAAGAGAGAGAGAGCCCTTTCCACGTTCCCCTCCACCCCGGGCTCCCATGCCCATGCCCTTCATTTTATTAACCTTTCCTTTGATTCATTAACCGCAGCTAGTTGGCAGAGGCCTCACCCTGACGGCTTAAGACAAAATGTCCAGGACATGGGGCCTGGGCCGCAGCAGGGAGTGACAGGAAGCTGGGCCGGGCCTCTCGGTCCATCCGTTCAGTGGTCTGGGACTGAAGGCAGAATGTTCCCCTTTCAGAAGGGCCCCCCCAGGCCCTTCTCGCACCAGGATGATGCTTCCTCCCTGCCAGGAGCCTGAACCCAGCATTCCCAGTGGCAGGAAGAAGGACGATCTGGGCCCTGCTTCCGGCAGCCCTCCCCCGCTCTGGCTGGAGCGCTGGCTCAGTGGCGTAAGTAGCTGTGACTCAGCATCCAGCCCTGTTGGGAGGGAGGAGCTGCTGCCTTGAAGGCACCTCTCTGCGTTCTGGATTGGAGCACCTCGAGGTCTCACAGAACGTGGCAGCAGCATTAGGGTCCCTGGGGGCGAATATCGTTTTGTTCCGTGGGTTTGGTTTTGGATTTCATAAACAAGAATGCCTCCCCTTCCCATTTTCTCCCATGTTATTTTTTGGGCACTGTGCCGCATGTGATATTTAGGACTTTAAAGGAGACAGCATCCTTTATAGAGTGAAGTAGCAGCTCTCGTCACAGTCTCCAGACTGTTCTGTAACCAGTAGCAGTGAATTGTATTTAAAAAAAAACGTATCTGATTTTGCATGCCTGGAGACAAAACGTGGCCCCTGCAGGTCACTCTGCTTCTGCCGGGCGCTGTCTTAAGTTCCCTGCTGGCCCTTGGAGCTCTGAACGTGCCGTGACCAGCCTGCCCGGCTTTCTCAGACGAACCCTCTGAGGCCCATTCCAGGGAGGCTCTCACAGTTTGGGCCGAGCAGGAAGTGAGGCCACTGTGTCTGATTCACTGCGTGATGACCTTTCCTCCACACCGAGAAGTGTCCTGGTTGTGGGAGGGGGAGGGGCGGACAAACCTGCAAACAGAATGTAGACACAGAAATGCACCAGGGCTGCAGCTGGGCTCCCGAAGCCCTTTTTCTGCACAGTGGCACCTCCCAGGGCGACAGACCCACTCTTCTGGTGGGCGGTTTTTCTCTCCAGGCAGCCCACCCCGCCTGTTGCTGCTGGCCAGTGTGTTTGGGACCATTAGGCCAGTGTGGGAGGAGCCTGCCACCCGCAGGTGACAGCTGAGCCCTCAGCAGGCTAGAGCTTTCCTGGGCTAGACCTGGGTGGCACTCACCCCCCCCCCCCCCAGCCCCCGTGCAGGTGGGCAAACCCCTTCCAGCCCTCATCAGGCCACCGGCTCGATCGAGGTAGGAAAGAAAATCAGCAGCTTGTTTCAGGTGAGTCGTGGAGCAGCAGACCGAGAGGGAAGCCCGGCTCTGGTGGGAGAGCTGAGACCTGAACGGACCCTTTCATCCAATAGGATTGGAAGGGCAGAAGGTTTGGGGACGAAGATTACTCTCTTTCCCCTCTTTAGAGTGTTTACAGTGATGCATTGTTAATGATTTATTTATCTCTTCCAGAGAACTAAGAGTATTTTGACCCAGAAGTTGGGAGCCCTAACTCTGGTTGGTGTCCCTTGGCTCCTCAGTGGGGGAGGCCACTGTGCTGTGGGCAGCCCCTCCTCCCAACTCCCGGCTGACGTTTCCCGGGTAGCAGGAGAGACATTAATTAATCACCCTGATGATCAAATGACATAAGCGTGTTCTGAAGGAACAGAACTAAATGCTGAGACGTGACTTAGCCGAAAGCTGGGCTGGGGGCCGGGTGGCGGAGCTTCCCTGAGCAAGATCTGAAGGGGCGTCAGACCACCCAGGTTACGTGGGGAAGGGGGCTTGGCGGTGGGGGGTGGGGGGGGGGGCGCACATTGACATATGGTAGCAGTGGGAGAGTGGATGGAGAATGTCCCAGACTGGGGACAGCATATGCAGAGGCCTTCTGGTGGGACGACGGGCACTGTCTGGGTCACTGAAGGGTGCCTGTTTGACACGGCAGCATCTTAGGAAGGGGTTTTGTGGGTGCTGGCGATTGGGAGTTGCTAAGGAAGAAGGGTTTGGCTGAAGTGAAAAGCAGAAAGACGGAGAATTGGCAAATGGAAATCTGTCCATTGTATAAGATTCAGACCCCATGGTAATGACTGTCATTTGACCCTCACTCCTGACCTAAAAACCCTCGCAGTGAGCTGGCTGACAGGCCCCGGCTGTTGGGCAGGGCCAGCCCCAGCTCCCCACCTGCGGCCCAGGCCTTGCAAACCCCGAGGGCCGCAGAGCGTGGTGCTGCTGTCAGCATCACTCGGGAGTCCTCACGGCCCTGGGGAGTTCATCTCCAGTGGTGCCCACTCCCGCTGCCATGCTGCGGGCCACTGCAAAGGCAGCAGAGGTGCAGGAGAACACAGCAAGCAGCCCACCTGCCCGGTCCCTGGCGGAACCAGGTGTGCTGCTGCCTCCACCGAGTTTAACGTGTAGTGTGGTCAGTGACATCCCGCTTCCTTGTAGAAATCGTGCCTCCGGTCCCCCTGCCCCTTCGCCCCACCCTGCTTAAGATCAAGTTCAACAACAGCATGAAGTGATAGTCCAGCTATGGAGCAGGCAGCGGAGGGGCAGGTACAGACTTCAGGGTTAGATCTGGGATCTTTAGCTATTGAACCATGCTAAGGAGCCATTTCTTTGGCGAAAATGGGAATATACCTGCTTCAAATGGCTGTTGTGAGGGTTGAAGGGTATAACCCAGTGTTCAGTTCAGATGTTACCTGCTCCTCCTACCCCCTAGAGCAGGACACTCCTCTCCAGGAGCCAACAAAATATGAGCCTATGTAGCCGGAGGCCTAAAGGATGGGTAGGGAACCTGAAAGACAGAGATTCCACTCTGTCTCCTTTTTCTCTCGGTTGTGGTCTCAGAAGACAGAGACATGTTTTCTGAGCTTCGAACAACCAAAGAATGTGATGCAATTAGGAGATGGGACTTTTAACTTAAATACGGTTTGAAAATCTCATATTCAGGCATATTTTGAAAACACCACAAATAAAAAAAAAAAAGCTCTGTGTTAGAGGACTATCTGTTGTACTTAGTACAGTTGTAGGGCACCCCTTTTTTTGTGTCACACCAGAGGTTAGGTAAGATTGCCAGTGTTCTCATGCTTCCTTCTGTTTGGTGGGGCCCATGTTCTTCCTGAGTAGGGCCCCAGGCGGTGGCCCTGGCCCAGGTGAAAGTCGCTCTGTGTGGTGGCTAGAGCCTCCCGGGCAGGTGGGGCTTGTTTCCTGGTGGGGCGGGATGCTGTCAGAAGACCTCTTCCACACGGGGCACTGTCTCACAAACGCAGGGCCGTACTGATGTAGAAATGCGTTTTAATAACAGCTCTGGCTCATCGTCTCATCGTGCGTGTGATAATCTGTAGGGACTGGTTGTGGCGTCAAATTAACGTCGAGCTTACGGATTTCATTCCGCCGCGTCTGCGCAAGGCGTCAGCCGTGACCTGCATCTCCGCGAGCGTGACCGGGACGCTCCTCTCTGCCTGTCGAGTGGTCCCGCTGCTGTGTGACGTCACGAGTGGAGCTGCAAGAAGCTGTTCTCCTCGGCGCAGAGGCTGGGTCTTCTGATCGCCTCTCCCTTTTTGCTTCAGTGAGATCCTCTTCTTCTGGAAGCTGGTTTCACATGGTGGCTTAGATTTTTCCATCTTTGTATCTAGCACCATTTGAAATCAGTGTTTTAGGAGTAAGAATTGCAGCACAGCCAAGGGGCGACGGCAGCGGCGCTGCTGCTCTGGGGCCGGGCTCCTCCCGCCACCTGAGCCGGGTCCAGACGGAAGCGACGTGAAAAGCAAAGCTCGCTGTAGAGTGCGTTGGGTCTGGGGGTGACAGTGGGTGGGGAGGAGCTTGTGTTTGCAGTCACCTGGGGGTTTGAGCAGGGGCGGAGGCTGTGACACTCCTTCCGCTGTCAGGTAGCCAGAGTCCCCTGTCGGCAGGGCCTTTGAGCGCAGCGGTGGGCACTGCTGGGGTGGGGCCTTGGTTATAACAGGGAAGGGGAGAGGACTGTGTGCCCAGAGGACTGCCCCGTCCACACTGGCACTGCCCACCTGCCCCTGGGCCCTGGGACATGCAGCTGCGATTGCAGAGCAGCTGACGTCAGACTTGCCACCTGCACCGTCGAGGTGTGGGAGCCCCGGAGCACCACCGGACCCATCTCTTACACAGGCTGACCGATTTCTCCTGGTGTTCAGAGTCTGTTTTTGTCTAGCACCATTTGAAATCGGTTATGATGTAGGGGGAAAAGCAGCAGCCTCGAAGCCTCGTGCCAAGTCTGCTCAGCAACAGCCTGTGGTTTCCTGGAAGACGGATGGGCACAGGGTGGGGAGGGAGGTCACACTTTTTCCTACTAACTTCTTTAACTGCATTTCTGATACTTCATTGCAGAGGTAGGAGATGATTTATTGGGTTTTAAAAAACAGATTAATTTATCCGAGGTCCTCAGTTGCATTTTGCTGAAATGTATGCTGGTGTAAATTCTATAAATTGGCTGCTTGTTGACTTACCTTTCTGTTAAGAAGAGACGATTCATGCATCTGAACTTAATAAATATTTTACTGTATTCAGTTTACCACGTCTTTGTTTTTCATTATTATTTTCTATTATAGTTCCGCGATGATGAAAAGTGGGGACCTGAAAGTTAATTTCCAATGCAAATCTTAACTACGTTAGAAAGCATTTGAGTGGGTTACAGCAGACAGACAGTAAAAACAAAGCCCATTAAGACAAAAATGGAAATCTAGGAGCCAAGAAATACAATAAAGTGAGAGAAAAGATGCTGGCATTTTGATCACCTGGGGCTACTCCTGTCAGGGAAACCGACCTGGACTGCAGTGGGCCGCAGCCTGCCCACGAAGGTGGTGTCCTCCCCATGACCCTTATTATGTTGGCGGGCAGGCGGGCAGGCTGATGACTCCAGTGGAATTGTAAGCAGTGCAGGAGTTCTTCTCTCAGTTCCTAGTTTCTGTCAACCCTTGGAGACGGGGAACAGGTTCTATAAAGGTATTCAGAAACCTGTGGGATCTTCAGGTTGCAGGGCTGTGGTCCCTTGCATGAGCTTTGTGCACAGGACGTGCCTGGCCGGCTGTGAAGGACCTGCAGTACTTTCACTTCACGCCAGCGGTTCTCAGGAAAGGGTGACAACTCAGCCCCCTGGGAAGCTTCTTCCCTGAGATGGCCGCCCTGCAGGGAGCAGGGGTGGTTCGGGGAGGCATCTGCTGGGAAAACTCCTGTGAATGTCATTCACCCCGACTGCAGCACCAGTGCTGTTTCGAGCTGTTGATGAGATTCCGTGTTCTAATCCCAGGGCTGTTTTATTCACTTCTTCACTCAGGCAGGTTACAAAAGTACCTATGGGTCCGGGAGCTCTGGGTCACTTGTAACAAATGGAACAGTTTATGCTCCATCCACTGTGTTCCAAGCTCCAGCCTAGGCACTGGGAGTAAACAATGGATTCTGCTGTCAAGTTGCTCTGATTTCAGCCCCCAGATGACTAAGTACTAGAAGTCGGAATGAGTGAGCAGAATGTTTCTTTTGGACACACCTTGAATCTGATATTCGAGGCCATGCATCCCACCCAGGTAGAAAATGCTTTGTCGGGGGTGGGTCCTGCCTAGCTGAGTTGTACCACGTGGTGAGCTGTAAGTGTGTTGGTGGAAGGGAGTGTTGGACGGAAGGTACACTCAAGCCCACTGCTAGCGCTACTGGCGAGAGTTCCCGTCTGTGGAAGTAAATGCTGATGATTCTTGATAAGCCTGAGGCAGCCGATCTGAACACAGTTCAGGTGAAACAGAGTGCAAGTCTTGAACCTGGTCATTCTTCATGTGAGGTGTTGGCCCAGCCTCATCGAGAAGCTGGTACCTGGTAGACTAGTGTGCCCCTGTTTTAGAGGAGCATAAGAGCTTTCCTTGAAGACACACAAAAATGTTTTATTTTGAGTTTATTCTAATGTCACAGCTCCACCCTACTTTCTGATTAGGTTCACCCCAGGAGCCTTTACTTGACTGATTCTAAGGCCCCAGCTGTACAGGTTCTGGCTTAACTGATCTGGGACTGGGGCCTGGGCGTCACCTTTTATTGTTTGTTTTAAACTCATCCCAGGTGATTCTGATGTGTAGCCAGGGGTTCAGAGCCACTGCTCTGTGGTCTTGTTTCTGAAAGGTTCTGCAGCTCCAAGTGTGTTCCGAGGACCCACGGGAAACGCATGGCTGTTGTAACAAATCACAGCAAACGGGGAGTCTCAGTCTCTTCAGGTCTCTCTGACAAATACTCCACACTTGGCAACTCACAAACAACAGAGGTTTATTCCTCACAGTTCTGAAGGCTGGGACGTCCAAGATCAAAGGCCCTGGTAGTTTCGTTGTCTAGTAGGAGCTGGCCTTCCGGTTCATAGACAGTGCCTTCCAGCAGGGCAGAGTTCACAGGGCAGAAAGTGTGGGGGAACCTTCTTGGGCTTCTTTTACAGGGACTCAATCCTATTTGTGAAGCCTCAGCCCTCATGACCTACTACCTACCCAGTGGCCCCACTTTCTGATACCATCACCTCGGGGGCTAGGACTTAACATGGGAATTTGGAAGGACGCAAACACTCACACGGTGTCTCAGCACACAGTTATCCTTTTAGTTCTGGAAGTCGTAAGTTGAATTAGTTTTCACTGGGTTGAAATCAAGGTATTGGCAGGGCCATGCACCCACCGGAGGGATGAGGAGAGGATCAGTCTCCCTGCCTTTTCCAGCTTCGAGAGCTCCATTCTTGGGTTTGTGGCTCCTTCCCCCGTCCTCCCAGCCAGCAGCATTTGCCTCAGTGGTCACATTGCCTTCTGCTACAGTCAGATCTCCCTCGGTCTTCCTTGTTTAAGATTGGGATTATATTTAGGACCCCATCTGGATAATCCAGGATAATCTCCCCGTCCAAGATCTCATCTGCGAAGACCCTTTGCCATACAGGTAACATCACAGGTCCCAGGTGTTAGTGCCCCAGTATCTGCGAGGCCATTACCGCAAACAGCAGATAGAATGTGGAACTCACGGAAATGCAAACACCGGGCCCCACCTGAGACCCACCCCGTCAGAATCTGCATTTAACAAGATCTCCCAGTGATTCACCTACCCTCTAAAATTTGAGAAGATGGGTTCTATGGGATCTTATCCGAGGATTCTCTCATAATTGAGTCCCACGTCAAATGCAGACTGAAGGAGTATTTTCCTAGGAGCCTTTGAAGGGGGCAGTAGGTGATCAGTGACTGATCACTTTCCCAAATGCCATAAATAAGTGCTCACATAAATATAACAAGTTTCCAAAATTCTCAGGGAAGCCAAGAGCCATAAGTCCCAGGATAGCAGAGCTGGTGTTCCTGATATCTGACACAAGGCTTACCACTGCAACATACAATAATTCAATTCTTAAAAGTGACATAAAAAACATAACCGTGAGTGGCTCCTCTTGCTATCATCAGTGTTACTACCTCTCTGCAGATTTTCTTGGGCTAACAAGTGTGCAACTTCCTCAACGTGATCTATGCTTGTGGCAATTTGTTCGCTTTCTGCTGGTATATAATGATAGGGAAGGAAGAATAGTTTACTGACTACAGACCCCCAATGTTATACTTCCCCCATATTACACAATAAGGGACAGAGTTTAGACACTTTAGAAATGTTCATTTCACAGAAGGAAACCAGGAAAGAGCTAGTTAATACCAGATCCAAAAGAAAATGATAAAGGGCTTCTGGCAATGACTAAAACCTCAGAATAAAGACAATGAATTTGAAGGGCTAAGGAAGGGATTGTCAAATGCCCTGTCTGTCCACACGAGGGCAGCAGTGCTACGATTTACAAAGACAGCTTCATTTCAGTGGAACCTTTCATGAGCCTGGAAATGAAACAATATGGGGCGGGAGGGGAAGGAATGAGCACAGTCACTCAATTTTGCATGATTTCTGAAGTCAGTGCACTATGTTGAATCCTGCTTGAGTACAAATACTCAGATTTTTAAAATACGTAAAAGTTCATTTTGAGTTACAATGTTAGCTGTCACTAAATTTAGAGTATTGGAGTTGCCTACTTTCCTTAAACCTAACATCTACCTTAACAACGACCATTCAAATTCCTCCTGTTCCAGGTATCTTCAGCACCCTTGCAGACTTCCACTGTTAATCACCTGGAATGATCTCCCTGTATATATAATCCCAATGTACAAGTATTAGAAATAACCTCAAGCTAAAGCCAAATACAATTTGATAAAATGCTTTATTTGTAGTCAACCTAATTTTCATCCAGTGCTCATATTAAAGATCACTTTTGTATTTTTAAGCCACAGATTATCTTGTTTGATTAGCCAGGCAACAAGATCTTCAATTTTCTGATCTTTTAATAGGCCAATTTAATAAAACCTCAAATTTCTTAAGTAAATGTAAGCCTTTACCCATGACAAGTTTCTGTGTAGAAATGGGCCCTGGGACTGGAGAGTCACTAATGCAGAGATTCTCAATCTTAGCTACCTATTAAAGCACCAGTGAACTAGGTATGCAGCACAGGGCAGATGGTCGGGCTTGATTGACAGGTTACTTGAAGAAATTCAGTATGAGGAGGTGGCTTGGGAATAAAATTTGGGATTTAATTGTAGAAGGTCTTCAAGCATCATTCCGAGGAACTTGGACTTCGTGCTGTCGGTAACGTGGTGTTACTGAACAGGAGAGGCAGGTGATGGGCTAAGAGTGGAGAAGCCCGGATGTACTTCAGGCTCTGAGATGTGCGAGTTAGGATGACTGTGGGCGTGGACGGTGAGGGAAGGTGGGACTGGATCAGGAACATACAGACTGACGTGAAACACACTGGCACAAAGATGAACATTTGTAATCTTGCATTTTATTTTTAGCAGATTTGAAGCTATTTTTCAAAAACTAAACAAAAACCTCCTCCATCCTGGGGCTTCCCATTTCACTGCAAATACATTTTTCCAGCTTTAAGAAACTTTAATTCAAATATCCTTCTTTCTCTGTCATTTGAACAAACTTTTCAACAAAAACTGGCTCCCTCATACATTTCAGTAACTGAAAAAGTATTTGACATAGTTTTTATACATATTAACCGTTAAATTGAAAAAAGTAAATTTGAAGCAGAAACTACTGTGAAAGTGCATTTATTTTGGTAAGCATAACAATCTTTTGAAAAATACAATTAGGTTTTAATAAGTGAATAGTATATATGTCCCTGCTTCTAAGCAAGCACTGCATTTTTTGAAAATAAGTACGTGAAAATAGGTAGACTTCTAATTCCGAATCCCAGTGTATTCCCACTCAAACTCATCTTCCAAATGCCCCTCACTAGAGATTACAGAGGGAAGGCACATTTTATACAGTAAAATAGTCTTTACTCTGGTCCACTGATACCCCAAATCATGTCCAATTTGGGGCAACATTTCTTTGGCCCTATTTGTGCTACGGAAAAGTGTAAGACAAAACGTGTAAGAAGGAATTAGAGTAGCAGTCCCTTCTCTTTGCCCACTGGCTCATCTGAAAGAGACCCTGTGAGGACTCAGAAGAGGGGGAATCTATTCTACCTGAGCATAAAGTGCTACCTGATGAGCTAGGTGATTTTTCTTCCTTCTAGGACCACCAACCAACAGTTTCCTGGTGAGGTGTACACAAAAACTAATTCTGATGCAACTTGAGATTATCTAAGTTTACTCCCCCACAAAACTGCCTAAGGCTAGGTGACTGAGTGAGCTATCCTTTTTTTCAAGAAGGGAGAGAAAACCACCAAGGCCAGAACTCTACATCCCTTAAAGAGTAGAATTCTCCCTGAGAAAACTACAAGGCCACAGCATTCACTTTGTATTAAACTGGCATTCTTGTTATTGAATGTGTTCTAACTATAGAAGTATACTACTGTTGCTGAATTTTTACTGATTTAGATTAGTTTGATATTAAAGTGAACAGCCCTGGCTGGTGTGGCTCAGGGGATTGAGCACTGACCTGAGAACCAAAGGCTCGCCGGTTCTATTCCCACTTGGGGCACAGGCCTGGGTTACAGGCCAGGACCCCAAGAGGGGTGCTCAAGAGGCAACCACACATTGATGTTTCCCTCTCTTTCTCCCTTCCTTTCCCCTCTCTAAAATTAAGTAAAATCTTAAAAAAAAAGTGAACAAATGCCATACATTAACTTTACTTATGGCTTCTCTAAATAACCAAGAAGTTAAAATGTTTCTTTTTAATATAATTTCACTGTTTACTGAGTATATCCCAATAATATTCTTAGTTAAGGAGTCAAACTTACTCAAATTCCCAGTTTTCAGTAATCTTATTTTTAATTTTTAAGGGCTAAAGTATTATACACATATTTATACAGACTTTTTACAATAGACTATATACCATATATAGTTGTTGAGAGAATGAATCTTAAGAGTTGGTATTACTTTTTTTTAAAAAGGTTTCAAAATCACATTCTTTACAGATGAAATATCTCATTTTGAAGTATATTTCTCTAAATTTTGAGATTTTTCACCTTAATACTCCGAGGGGCCTTGTGTTGACTCGCCCTACAAACGCAAGTGCTCTTCGAGGTACAAGAGGCAAGACGTTCAGACGCAAATTCATGCCCCTTTCAGAGAGGCATGGAAGGACAATGATGACATTCAAATGACATTAAAACCTGAGCATTGTCTGAACATTCATGTCACTTTAAGAAATCATTAAGCACCTCTGTAGACTCTTCCTTTATAGTTGTATTGATATAATGTGTAAGGCTGTGTACGTTTAAGGTGGACAACATTTGATAATTTGTATGTTATGAAAAGACAGCACAATTTTAGTTTCTACCCATCAACTCAGTTACAAAAAAGTTTTTTCCTTATGATCGCAATTTTTAGGATCTATTCTTTTAGGAACTTGCCAATATGCAATCTAGCACACCAGTCACCATGCTACACATTACATTCCAATATGCGCTCGTAACTGTACATTTTGAACACCTCATCCAATTTCCCCACCACCCACCTCTGGTCCCTCCAAAAGTGATTTCTTGTTTTATTTTTTATAGATTCTACATGTAAGATCACACAGTGTTTGTCTCCCCTGTATGACATTTCACTTAGCAAAATGCCCTCAAGGTCCACCCTCACTGTTGCCAAGGTCTGGATTTCCTTTTTGTGACTGAATAGTATTTCACTGTACAAGTACACTTGTCTTTATCCATTGATCCGTCGATGGACACTTTGGCTGTTCCATGTCTTGGTTATTGTAAATGCTGCTGCCACAAACAGGGAGGGGCAGGTATCTCTTCCACAGCATGATTTCATTTCATTCCGATAGATACCCAGAAGTGGAACTGCCAGATCATAAGGTGGTTCTATCTTAACTTTTTGAGGATCTCCCATACTGTTTTGCATAGCAGCCATGTGAAAATGTAGACCTTGGCATTTTAACAGAATCAAAAAATGACACATCTTACGCTGGTTTGTGGGAAACCATTTAGTGCTCTGCTGAAGTGCTTCCCTTATTTGGTAAGGCCTGTCTGTATTCGGCATTAACGTCTGTTTTCCTAAAGGCAAGATAAAGAAGTAGCATGAAAGACAAACATAATTAAGTACAGAAATTAAATTCAGAAGCTTACTTAGAAAGTGAACAATTAAAATAAACTGTATTGAGTCCCTGATCTAAGAAATAATTCTTTTAAAATAATTTCAAGTGTTCAACTCTCCTCCCTCAGAATCTCTTATTCTAGTCCAGCACTGTCTAAAAATATGAGTCATATGGGTAATTTTAAATTTTCTAGAAGCCACATTAAAAAATTAAACAGGACTATTAATTTTAGTATCTTTTACTTGACCCAACACAGGGAATATATTATCATTTTGTCATGTATTTTACATTTCCAGCACATCCTACATTGGAGTAGACACATTTGAAGTCCTCAGCCACGCATGGCCATTACCTTCTGAATCAGAAAATGTCATTGTAGTCCCTGCCTCAGTCAACTGACCATGACAGACAGACAAAGACTAAAACTGGCGCAGCCAGTTATCTGCAGTATGCTTGTCACAGCAGCCACGTCCGGGATGCCTGCCCAGTGCCAGAGAGGACCAGTTAGCCCTGGATTCCTGGTATTCCTCTCTGTGGGGAGGCCACCACTGTGAGCCACCACTGTGAGCCACCACTGTCACAGGACCCACTTGTGGTTGAGCAGCTTCCTAAAAACTACTGTGGGGGTGATGTCATGGTTAGGCCCATCCCTGAATTCTCCAAGACTGCTGTATTTTTCTATTTTTTGAAGTCAACTCAAGTTTTCTCTGTAAAAGTGGAATCTTTTTCTTTAAATTAGAATTTAAAGTATAATTCCTATGTGAGAAAGATAACAAATTTCTGACAATATTTATTTAACAATGAAGCTATTTGAAGATGACAAAAATCTGCATCCCAATTACTAATGACCATTATTTTATATTAACTTCGGCATTTGTTAAATTAACGTCAACTGTTTACAGACACCTTGAAGCTCATGACATTCTGAGAACTACTTTCCTGGTTGGCTTCAGCCTCAAGGAACCCTGAGAGAGCAGGACAGAGAGGGCCGGGAGGCCCAGACCGCCCTTCCAGTAGGAGTGTTTGTCTCCCCTTTCCCCCTGGGATCACAGACACCACCGTGCTTTTACCAAGAAATCGCCCTTCCCACTGGGCTTTGCAGAACCTGCCCCCAAAGTCCTGACTGTAACCTAGGGTAGCACCTCACATGGCAGGTGTTGGGGTACGGTCTCCCTCTCCTCCCTGCTCTGTGGACACACATTCTAACAGAGGGACACTTCCAGTTCATCTTGTTCACATGGAAGGTCAAGGGCTTCCAGGCAGTGCAATCCACAGTTTTCCAAAATCTAGGGATCTTTGTTTTGCTGGTTTCTCTTTGTATGGTAAAAAAATTTCTGGTTAAGAAAATAGATACATGCCTTTATGGAGTTAATATTTATAACTTGAAATTAAACATATTTAAAAAATTAAATGAAATGTATTTTGGCTTCTGTAAATAGACATTTTTCTTTCCTGAACTTAAAGGGAACAGACTCTATGATTATTTGCCACTTAGCTAAAAAACTTCCCTCACTTTCAGATTCACAGCAACTAAAAGCTAGAGGACAAGGGGACCCCACCTCAAAGACAAAGCCTGTTAGTCCACATTATTTTCCATTAAAATTGGAATGGTATAAAAGATTGATAGTTTGGCAAAGGAAACAGGAATTTAAGTATCCTTTTTAATGTTTACTGTCGTCGTATCTTAGATAGGGTTACTGACATCTATATATTTATTCAATGTCTGAAAAGAAACACAGAAAGCAGATACCTTTTAATGATAAAAGTAAACCTTTCATCTCTTCTTCTCAGAGAGAAATAAATTTTACTTCTCTGTGGCTCTCACCAGTTAGGTAGGTGCTGAACAGAGGAAGGGAAGAGGCCTGAATAAAATAGTGACAACAAACCAAAAGGAAGAGTGGCGTAATAACTGGGATGAAATTAGTGACCGGGGAGAATGGAAGGAAAGCTGCCGATGAGATTCATACATGGGGACTTTTCTGATTCTTATTTAGGAAATGGCTTAATGAGGAACATTGTGCAAGAAGCTCCTTTAAATTGGAAGTCTTATAGCTCATCCAGCAGATAAATCAAGATGCTGATTTTCTGTGCAATCTGTTTATCTCTGAAACATGCAGCCTGAACTGAATTACATAAACTCTTTCACAGAGTAACAGATTGGGGGAGAAATGGCCCTGGTCTCTAGCACCTTATTTTAGGGAATACACAGAGCGCACATACTAAATGCACATAACACTGTCTTAGAAATCCATGTTATGGCAAGTCACACATTTCCAGCTGCATTCTGACTTCTGCACTGCATAGTTTCTTCCTGGGGCACATCTGTTTGCAACCTCAGGGGAGATCTCTGTAAAACTGATGATAAGACCTCCCATTTTCCTGGGATGCGTTTAAATCTCATTAATGTGCTTTCTCAACTAATTACAAAATCTCTTTGTCATCTTAGTTTTCCATTGAAAATGCTTGAAGAGCTTGTTGAATGCTCAAGAATTAGAGGACCAACTAGAAAAATGTTTAAGTGCATTTGACTCTTCAGTTTTTTGTCCCATGCCACTTCTAGTGCCCACCACCTGAGCTGGCCACTACACACAGTAGATCCAAAAAACTTTGTGACGTACATTTAAGCAGATAGATTAAAAATAAATAAAATATTTAAAAAATAATTACAAAGTTACTGAAGCAGGCATTATTAGCCTAACATTAAAAACAGGGTTACGTTACAACAAATAATAAATATCCATAATGAAAAAAAGAAAAACGATTTAGTCACAGTGATTTAAATGATTATTAAAATTCATAAATTATGCAAAGAATTCTAATAAACTCTGGCAAACTCTCACCTTGAAACAACAAGTGGATGAAAGAGAAATGATGTACCTAGGAAAAAGACACTCACTACAAATAAGTAGGAACATTAATGTAAAGAAAAGGCAGCGGACTTTCGGACGCACTCAGTCGTGACATGCAGCAAGGGGCTGCAGCAGTAGCGTGGGGCGGGGCTGTGTGCTCCAAGACTAGACAGTGTGGCAGGAGAATTGGCTAAGAAAGGAAATGGAAGGAATGTGTGGATGGAGCCCATTTCAGACCAACTTTGGGAATCCTATTCTGTTCTTAGGTTAGAGCTAAGAAACAGAAAACTGTATGAGAAAAACTTTGTGGCCATTTCCAACAATTTAAGTGATGTTTAATGATCTTAAAAATGACTACTTGCACTATTTTGTAATTTGGTTTTTTGCTTTGTCCTCCTTCTTTACTAGCCAATAGATAAGGGACACTTGTATTTTGACAGTGGTTTCCTTATATGTAATAATTTTTGGTGACATTCTCCCATACAGACTCCCCAGTCACACACTTTTTAGGAAATGCTACAAGGGCCCCTAATGTATTCTCATACCTTCATATACCCCCTAACACGTTAGCTTGCATACTTTAGCAGCAATTTCCCCAGAGAAGTCTAAGGTGTAATTAAATCTTACATGTATATGCACATTTTGTTGCCTATTCTATGTCTCATTCCTTTTCATTTTCATGTTTCATTTTATTTCTTCATTTTAATTTCAATTAATTTATCACCCTAACCCCCTCTCCTTTGGCAATCCTCAGCTTGTTCCCTGTATCTATGGATTTGTTTGTTTTTATTTATTGGCTTTGTGTTTTTAGATTCCACTTATAAATGAAATCACATGGTATTTTAATGCCTGACATGTTTCACTTAGCATAATACCCTTTAGGCACTTCCATATTGTTGCAAATGGCAAGATTCCATTCTTTCTATTTTTCCTTATTGCTGAGTAATATTGCATTGTATGTTTACCACATTTTCTTTACCCTTTCCTCTATCAACAGACACGTATGACGCTTCCATATCTCAGCTATTATAAATACTGCAGTGAACAAAAGGTTGCATATATCCTTTTAAATTAGTAATTTTGTTTTCTTGGATAAATACCCAGAAGCAGAATTGCTAGGTTATACAGTAACTCTACATTTAATTTTTTGAGAAATCTTCATACTTTTTTCCGTAGTGGTTGTACCAGTTTACAATCCCATCATCAGTGCCAACATCCATATCCTTGTCAGCACTTACAGTTGTTTAGACAGGTATGGGGTGATAGCTCATTTGGTTTAATTTGCATTTCCCTGATGACGTGATGCTGAGCATCTATCCATGCCTGCTGGCCACTGGTATGTCTTCTTTCGAGAAATGTCTATTTAAGCCTAGCTTTTAAACTGGATTCTATTTTGTGTGTGTGTTTGAAGTTGTGTGAGTTCCCTATATATTTTGGATGTTAACCCCTTATTGGATGTTATTAACAAATATTTCCTACCATTCAGTAGGCTGTCTGTCCTTTTTCTTGATGATTTCCTCACTCTGCAAAATACTGTAGTTTGATGTGGTCCCATTTATTTTTTGCTTTTCTTTCCCATTCCTGAGACATATGCAAAAGATATTGCTAAGGCTGAGGTCAAAGAGTTTACTTCTATGTTTTCTTCTGGTTTTATGGAATCAGGTCTTACATTTAAGTCTTTTATCCATTTTTAGTATTGTATATGGTATAAGAAAGCAGTCCAATTTCATTGTTTTGCATGCATCTCTCAAATTTTTCCAATGCAACTTAAAGTGATTGTCTTTACCCCACTGTATATCCTAGCCTCCTCTGCCATAGATTCACTGACAATTATAAGCAACAATTTCTGGGTTATTTTCTTCTATTGTTTACATATCTGTTTTTATGCCAGTATCATACTGTTTTGACTATTGTTGCTTTGTAGTATAGTTTGAAATAAGGGCGTGTGATACCTTCCACTTCATTCTTTCTCAAGATTTCATTGGCTTTCAAGGTCTTTTTTTGGTTCCATATAAATTTTACAATTAGATGTTCTAGCTCTGAGGTGAATGCCATTGGTATTTTGTTAGGAATAGTACTGAATCTGTTTATTACTTTAGTTAGTAAGGACATTTTAGCAATATTAATTTTTGCAATCAATAAGCATATACCTTTCCATGAGATTTATATATATCATTCTATAATTTAAGCTTATAAAAACTTAAGAATGAATATATTCTTAAAGGACTGCATTGTTAATATCCCCTTAAATGCTTTATCTTTTTTTATGTCATACTGTAGATTTTTTTTGTTTTGTATGTATCCTAGTTATTGGAGTTTGATACTTTTGTCTTTGAACTTTGTAGTAGCTTTTGAAATGTCTGATTTGCTGCATGTATTAAATAAAAATATTTTCCTTTATCATATTTTCTTATTCTGGTTGTGGCCTTTCCTTTTCTGCTTAAATAAAATATTTTAACATTTCTTATTAGGCTGTTTTAATGGAGATGAAACTCCTTTAGCTTTTGCTTCTCCAGGAAACTCTTCATCTCTCCTTCAATTCTGAATGATAACCTTGCCAGGTAAATTATTCTACGTTGTAGGTTCCTACATTCTGGCTGGTACAACTGCTGCTGAGAAACCAGCTTACAGCCTTCTGGGGTTTCCACTGTATGAAGCTAGTTGCTCTCTGCCGCCTTTGCAACTGTCTCTTCATCTTTAACGTTTGCCACTTTAATTGCAAAGCAGAATGCTTTGGTTTGGGTCTCTTGGGTTCATGTTTGGAACTCTCTGTGCATCCTGGACCTGGATGTCTGTTTCTTTGCTCATGAAGTTTTACTATTATTTGTTCAAGTAAAGTTTCTGTACCTTTCTCTTTTTCCTTCTTCTGACATCCTTATAATGCAAGTTTTTGTGAACTTGATGTTATTCCAGAGGTCCCTTAAACTATCCTCATTTTTAAAAATCTTTTTTTTTATTTTTGCTGTTCTAATTGGCTAATTTCCACTAGTCTGTCTTATGGGTCGCTGATTCATTCTTCTGTATTAACTAATCTGATGCTGATGACTTTTAGTTATTTTTCATTTCAGTTATTGCATTCTTCATCTCTGCTTGGTTCTTCATTAAACTTTCTCTTCATTGAAGTCCTTTGTAAGTTCCTCTGTTCCACTCTCAAGTTTGATAAGCACCCTTATAACTGTTTCTTTCAATTCTTTATCAGGCAAATTATTTATCTCCATTTCATTAGGGTTTCTTCTGACAATTTCTGTTTCTTCATTTGGGAGACTTGCTTTTGTTTTCATTGTGTGAGTTCCTATGTTTGTTAATATGAATTAGACAAAATAGCCATTTCTCCCAGTCTTGATACAATGGCTTTGTGTAGAAGTGACCTCTGCATAGTGTGTGCCAGATGATTTTCGGCAGGGTGCTTAGAGCTGAGGAGATGCCTACAGCATCTAAGGTGTGGGCCTAGTGAGACAGAGAGGATCCAGGCAGGTGTGTACTCTATTGATCCTGCTTCCTCCCTTTGGAGTTGAAATTGGCTCATAATTCAGCAAACTTACAGGTAGGCCAGAGCACCTATATAGAGCTCCCATCCACCCTATCAAGGTATAGAGGGACATATACAATGGTTCTCACTGGTAGCTCTAACCTCAGAGATTTCTCTATTGCTCTTGCAGCTTGCCTTCTCTATCAGATCTCTCTCCTTTTTGGTGTATGGAACGTGGTCTTGTGAAGAAGTAACCTTGTATAGCTTGTGAGTGCTGGGCAGTTTTGGCAGCCTAGTTGGAGCCAGGCAGGTGTCAGGGGATCTACCTTGTCAGGCTGGAAGAGCCCCAATCAGAGACACCTTGTTCATCCTGCTTGATCCTTTTATTTGAACCCAAAATGGGCTACGGGGAGTATGGTTGGAACACACTGCAGTGATCTTGCAGGCAGACCAAAACACCCAGATGGAGCTCCCTCTTGCCTCATCAAGGTGGAGGGGCTGTATGCAATGGAGTTTACTGGCACTTCCTCTCTGGAAAAGTTCCTGAAGATCCTGGACAGCCCCTGCAGTTTCCCAGATTTCTCTAGTTAGTCTCCTCTCGTTTATTCTTCAGTAGCTGTTCAATCAGTCCTCAGCTGCCAGAAATCAGGAGTTACTGATTTCTGTATAGGTGCATATTTTGGCGTGCTTGTGGGAGGAGGGGAGTTTACTGTCCACCTACACCATGGACTTTAGCATCCACTTACACGATGGACATCCTCAACCTCCTTACTATTTTGTACTTTGACATGAAGTCTGTAGAAGGACAACTGTATTCCCAAATGATCATAAATACAAGTTTATATCAAGTCCACTTTGTGCCAAGTTTTAACAGCAACTTGTTGATTTATGCTTGGGATTAACTGTGCATGGTGCCCTCCTTCCAGAGTAACCTCTACAAACAGTGAAGAAACTACACCCACTTTAGTTTTGTAAAGGAGTTTCTAAGGCAACAATGGTCAGCTTGCAGTAAGGGGGTGTGCAAAGACTATAAACATTAAACAGTTCAAAGAATATAAGATAAATCTTTACTTTCTTAAAAGGAAAGCAGGGTAAAGCTACTAGGTATTACCCCACATACTTTTTAGAATATATACATAGATGAGGAGTCTTTAAAAATCCAATGATCTAAAACAGGAGAAAAGGTTGCCTAATAAACTTCATTGTATTTCTACAAATTTCAAATACATTGGCACATCAGTGACAGTCTTCACCCTGGTTACTCAAAGCCTAGGTCCAGCAGCAGCATCACTTGGAGCTCATTAGAAATGGAATCTCAGATCGCTAATGGTACTTAACCTTTAATGTGGAGGTTAAATCGATGCTCAGATAATTTGTCACTTTTAAAGAACCATTAAGTGATAGATAGAGTGTTTGATTCAAACTTAACAACCTTTAACTATTTTGCCCTAGCTGCTGTGGCTCAGTGGATTGAGCACTGGCCTGTGAACCAACAAGTCACCAGTTCGATTCCCAGCCAGGGCACATGCCTGGGTTACGGGCTAGGTCCCCAGTTGGAGGTGTGGCAAGAGGCAACCACACATTGATGTTTCTCTCCCTCTTCCTCCCTCCCTTTCTCTAAAATAAATAAACAAAATTAAAAAAAAAAAGAACCCTCTACTATTTTTATGCACTGACATTTTTAAACAAATAAAAAAGTACGGGACATAAAGCTATATTGTTTTGCTTTCTTTAGAAGTTATTTCTACTTAAGCCTTTTGGAATTATGTAAGTATTTCACTGACAGTTTTCCCTATTCAGACTGATGTGCATATGTGATTAAAAAATATTACTGAAAGAGAAATCATATATGCATAGAATGTGTTATATAAATACTTAAGATTCAAATGAAGGAATTGTGGGTATTTAAAAAAACCCCGTAATATGAAAGAAGTTTGAGCTCTTTATGAGTGCAGAATGTACTTTTATTATAGAGCTCAAACCTAATGATCAAAATAAAAGAAAAATACATACATCATAAAATCATGAATACCAAAATGCCTAAAATTAATGATTTGATTACCAGGCTACTACCAAAATAACTGGGAAGAACAAATAACTAAAAATCAGAAATTTCAAAGCATCTAATCTTGGTCTGTGCTTTAAAGCACATAATGTTGATTTATGCTCCAGGATTTATTCTCTTTCATTAAATTATAAATTATTTCATTAGAATTTAAGTTTGATGCTTAAGAACCCTATGACCTTAGATGAATTTGTTTTATGAATTATTTTTTATTTTCTATGTTTCCCATCTTATATTTATAAATAGACAGATAAAGTTAATGAGGTGCCTTGTAATTCTTACCCCTCTCAGCATGTTAAACCCCATCAGTTTTCCTGAAACATAGTAAATTAAGAGAACATAAGAGGGAAATCAAATAGTGTTGCTTTTAATTCCCCAGTTCAGCTTGTATAAATAACAACTCCAAATGGAAAAAAAAAAATCAAATTGGGTATTTGATGACATCTACATAGCTTCTTACAACTTCTTAAGTAAAAATGACAAATGGAAATTTTCATTAAAAAATTCCAGTGAATATACCTGTCAAAATTTCCACAGTGAACAAACAATTTTAAATTTAATCCTAGGCACCATCCCAGTTGAGAATGTAGTGTATACCTAGGGTGTGGAAGTCCCCATCATGGTCCATGATTTAT
The DNA here is from genome assembly GCF_004126475.2 of Phyllostomus discolor. Classification (NCBI taxonomy): domain Eukaryota; kingdom Metazoa; phylum Chordata; class Mammalia; order Chiroptera; family Phyllostomidae; genus Phyllostomus; species Phyllostomus discolor. Next base: position 7,268,834 of record NC_040916.2, on the reverse strand, counting down.
TGCAGAATTTAAACCATAAATCCTACAGGAGTTTTTCTTACAGATGTAATAGCTAAAGCAACACTGCAGATTTCTCTTGTTATAATGATAGCAAAAGTAGCTATAACTATTTTTAGTAAAGAAATGCAATTCTGATGGCACAGTCATGCACACACATTAAAAACTGCATGCGATACAGAGTGCAAACAAAAGCTGCACAAAAGCACATGAAGAGTGAGAAGCACCAATATGTTCAAGAAATAAGCTTTAATTTACCCTTTCTTCTTCTTGTGATGGTACAGGAGGCCAGCACCAATTATTACAATGGCAGCAACTACAATAAACCAAAAACAAATGAAATGTAACTGACAACTAATTACCAATATTAAAAACATAGAAGAAATTACCATTGGTTACAGTTCAGTGGTCAGAAAGTGCTCTTTTATTTAACTACATATACATTTATATTCCATCTGGAGTCTTCACCATCTAAATCCAATTCCCTGGAATCACTTAAACGGTCCACAGGAAGTCAGAGAAGAGTCCTCACTTAATATAGAAAATTACCCAAAACACAGGACTAATCATCTTGAAAAGACATCTGTTATTTAGGATTTGTTACTAAGTAAACATATAAAATGTAAATGAATATATAATCACCAACACAAGGAAGTATGTCATATAAGAGGAGAGGTGTTCCTAGATTGGTTAACTTAATTTCAAGCTATAAAAACTGTAGAAGCTGAAAAATCCATGAATAACTAATGCTCTTCTTTGCATTCTTGATTTAAGTGGCATCCAAATTGGGATACTTACCCACAGAAATAACAATTGCAGCAATTCCTCCGGTACCTGAGAAAAAAAAATAAAACCAGTTTGAAGACAACTGAGCACATGTGAGTCTCTAGAGAGCAATTACATTTTAGTTCCTCAGATCATCTATAGACTACAGTAGAGAAAAAAGTTATCAATTTAGTTTAGTGTCACACTGGTAGTGCATGAAGCTCATTTTGATCACAGAACCCTTGTAAGTGACTCCAGGCTCAGGGTCCAACATTGTTTTGTGCTGTAGCCACCACACCAGGTTAATGAGTAAAGGTTGCTACTAGGACAATCAGAATTCATTGGATTAGTGGAAAATTGTTTTAAAAATGTATTATCCCATTAGAGTTGATGTAGTTCTGTATTCAGTCTGTCCCTTCTTATGATTTTTATTACAAAACTAATTTATATGTGTCTACCAACAGAGGATCTGTGCAATAAGTCATAATGAACTTCCATTAATTATACAAATGTGATTATCAGAATTGACACAAGCAATATGCTATCATCAATCTTCCCTCATGCACCTCTACCCCCATCTAAGACATACCAAGGAGATTCTAAAAATGCAAAAGAAACACTCAACCACAAGGACAAAAATTATGCTTAGAAACTTAAACATGCATTTTTTGACTATCCAGAGTAATAACACCACATAATCTTAATCTTTACAAATGCTGGTCAGTAGCACCTCTGCTTTTAAACTGGCATTATTTTTATTAAATTTTTGTATGTCAAAGCATACAATGTCATGTTTACCTCTGCTCTTTGCATTTCATAAAAATTATCAAGTGTGTGGCATCTTAGGATGGCCCTGGGTTCACTGGCACAATGACAGTTTGGCCACAGTGTTCAGAGGGGAGACACGACAAGCCTAAGGTGCATTTTATAAAAGGATAACCCTTACCAAGCTAGTCTAACGTAAGAAAGGTAATACACATTTCTATTCATTTAGTTACCAAGTAATCTTTATATTTCATTTAAATGACATAACTATACTTTATAATTTTCCTGAACACATATGATGTGAACTGTGAGCCTACACAAAGTGTGCTATACCAGCTCATTCTGAAAAAACATTAAACCAACATATAATACTTTAAGGCTTGGGTGTACAAGGTGTGACTAGAAAGAAAACTTATCTACCAACTGCCATCGCAGTGACATTATCACATGGAAAGTAAAGTTATATTCTATAAATTTTAACCTACATAGAAACACAGCAATTGAGAAAGTTATCTCACCCTACTAGGAATTCTAATTTGAGGAACCTCTTGAAAACTGTATTACCTACATACTAGTGCTTAAATTTGTCATAGTATCTGTACTGTTAAAATGAGTACAAATGTCAATTATCACTCACTTGTGACAGGTTGTTTAACTACAGATAATCAAAATATGATCATTTCAGACTTTAAGGTCAAATAATGCAGTGTTAAAAACCAAAATAATACCTAAACCACCTTCTGGTGGACTATGAGTTGGACTAAGAGTTGATGGTCTATGAGTTGATGGTCCAGGAGCTGGTCCTAGAAGAAAAAAAATTGAAATTAAGGAAGAAAAAAGATAATAATAAAGACTGAAGACCTCTAAATTATAGGTTTAGAATTTTTGCCTTTAAAGGAAAACTCTTATAATTTTACTTTCCTTATGTAATGATATTAATGTTTCTAATTTAGAAGTAGTATCAAAAATATTATAAATTTATATTCAATGTCATCAGAATACTTTTTCCTGTCTAGTAATTCTTCCTATAATAATGTTCTGTGGTACAGCAATCAAATTTATCATGGACTATTGTTAAAATTAGCCCATGGACTGATGTGATACTATGTAAGATGAAAAGATGTAGGAAGGCTTAAAAAACAATTTAGAAGTTGATCTGCAGTAGAAGGACACTTCCACAAAATAAAGGCCCTTTATGAAACACCAACAGATGCCCTGGCTGGTATGGCTTAGTGGAATAAGTACTGGCCTGCTAAACGAAAGGTCACGGTTCCATTCCCAGTCGGAGAGGCACATGCCTGGGTTGAGGGCCAGGTCCCCAGTTGGGGGGCATGTGAGATGCAACCAATCAATGCATCTCTTGTACATCATTGTTTCTCTCCCTCTCTTTCTCCCTCCCTTCCCCTCTCTCTTAAGTAAACAAATCCATAGCTAACATCATACTCAATGGTGAAGGACAAAGTTGTTGCCTTAGGGTCAAAAACAAGATAGGATGCTTGCATTTCCTACTTCTGCTCAACAGCACACTGGAAGTTTTAGTCAGAGCAATAAAGCAAGACAAAGAAATAAAGAGCATCCAAATTGGGAAGGGAAAACTAAAATGATTGCTACTGAAGATGATGTCATCTTTTACATGCAAAACTCTGAAGATTACAAACACAAACACACATGTGCCCACACAAACCTGTCAGAATAAATTCAACAAACTTTCAGGCTACATAATCTACACTCCCAAATCAGTTGCACTTCTATACACTAAAAATAAACAATCCAAAAGGAAATTATGAAAACAATTCTATTTACAAAAGCATAAACACTACAATACTTAGGAATAAACTTAACCAAGGATGTGAAAGACTCCTACAACTGAAAACCACAAAACACTGCTGAAAGAAATAGAAGTCAACATAAACAGAAAGGCTGAAATACTTAATATTGTTAAGATGTTAATACTACTCAAAGTAATCTTGAGGTTATGTCCAATCCCTATCCCATCTTAAATATTCATATTTCATAAATAGAAAAATCCAACCTATAATTCATGAAATCCAACGGTCTAAGACTACCCAACACCATCTTGAGAAACAACAGCATTGATGCGAGGGCTCATACTACCCGATTTTAAAACTTACTAAGAAGCTACAGTACTCAAAACAGCAGTATCAGCATAAACACAGGCACAAAAAACCAAGTGAACAGACAGCCCAGAAATAAACCCTCACATACACAATCAAATGCCCACAAGGGTGCTAAGAATACTTAATGGGGAAAGGACAGTCTTTTCAACAAATGGTTCTTGGAAAACTGGGTATCTACACACAAATGAATGAACTTGGTCTCCTGCCTTTTACCATACACATAAATTACTTCAAAATGTATCAAAGAACTAAACATAGGAGCTAAAACTGTAAAACTCTTAGAAGAAAACAGAGGGCAAAGTTCATGATGCTGGATTTGGCAATGATTTCTTAGATGTGACACTAAAAACACAGGCAACAAAGGGAAAAAATGGATATACTGGACTTCTCAAAATTACAAACTTTTGTTTATCAAAAGAGTGAAAAGGCAATCCAAGGAGACATTTCTGCAAATCATATACCTGACAAGGGATTAATACCCCAAATACGTAACAGAAAATAATAAGTGTTTGTAAGCAGGTGGAGAAATTGGAAGCTTGGTATATTGCCAAGGGGAATGTAAACTTTATAATAAAAACTGGCATTTCAAAAACACTTGGACAGACAGCTTAGGTAGGTGGAGTAAAAGGGAACCCTATCTCAGTCCACATACCATAAGAATTTTGGATGAAATTAAACTCAAAGAATGTATTCACGATGCATGTTTGAAATGTTTATGTAATTTCAGCATGGGGAAGACCTAAAGCTTTTGTAACAAAGACAACACTCATAGTCATTAAGAAAAGATCAATACATCTATCTACCTATTAATGTAAACTTCTACACATATACATGACCACTAATAGACTAAAAGTCACAGTTTTAGACATATATGAACAGCACGATACCACTGTTGTTTAAGAAAAAAGAGAAGATGCCAAAATATGTGTGTCTACACATACTGGATATTGATGTAAAGAAACAAAGACACCTAAACTATTAAGTGATTAACTGAGGTCATGGGCTAGAGAAAAAGAGAGTATCTTTTATTCTGTATGCTTTATTAATGTTTGAAATTTTAAAAGTTTATATTCATATACTAGTTATGCAATTAAAAGTTATAAAAGTCAATCTATACTTAATAGTAAAAAACCTTAAAATAAAACTGACTAGTAAAAAACAAGGCAAAAAACACACACACACACACAAAACAAAAACAAAAACAAAAACAAAAAATAACCCTAGAAAGAAATGTTTAACTTCAGGTTAAAAAGGCTGCAATTTATGAGTTCTGACAAATCAACACAAGTAACTTAGAAACCTAATAGACAAATGAACAAAGGACACAAATAAATAATGTAAACCAAAAACTCATCTTCACTGATAATTAAAGGGATGCAAATTAATGCATGACATAATTTTCCACCCATCAGGTTATAAACTTCTTAACAAGTTAAGTGAATAAGGAGTTTTGAACCTGGATGACTTGTGCTTGGAGGCCTGGCTGAAGTAACAGGACCTGGAAAAATCAATATGATTCCATTCGTCAGCCATATTAATACGCTATTATGGATTTAATTTTGATTTTTTGATTCTCTAAAAAAGGTTAATTAGTCATGAAGATGAAAAATACACATATGTTCTAAACTTTGTAATTCTACTTCTGGGAATTTAACCTAAAAATATGTTCACAAAAATACGTAAGATGTATACATAAGGTTCGCTAACTGTGTATTTTACAATGGAAACCATAGGAGTTAATTAATAATAAATCATAAATCAAGTGTTCAGAATAAACATATGTATCTTAAAAAATACTAATCAAGTATTATTGTAGTATAGTATATAATTTCTACTCTTTTCTTTTCCCTTAGTATTTCTTGGATATTTTTTCATATTAGCAGAATTAGAGCTACCTTACCATCATTATATGTTGTTAATGAGCCTTTCTTTAACTGATAACAAAATAATTTACAGGACCAGGAAGAAATTTTGATTTTTCATATTTTAAAAAAACCTGTAGTTATACACTTTCCTCACAATCAATGTTTTATAAATCCTTTATGAATTCTTATAGTCCACTCTTTCAAAAGAGCACATCAACCAACATAGTCTAGCCCTGTTTGGTGTGGCTCAGTGGACTGAGTCCCAGGCTGGGAACCAAAGGGTCACTGGTTCGATTCCCAGTCAGGGCATATGACTGGGTTGGGGGCTAGGTCCCCAATAGTGGGTGTGCAAGAGACAACCACAAACTGATGTTTCTCTCCCTAAAAACAAACATAGTCCATCACAGTGCATATACCCACTAGGACCATGGGAGTAAACATGGAATGGTCCATGAGTATGAAATTCACATGCAATCTTAATATATTCACCAGGAAAACAGTTTTCCCCTCACTCCCATACCTCACAGCACTCAACTAAGATACTCATGGAGACTACCAGGTATAAAAAGGTGTTTCAACTACCACTTTAACATGCATAACTCCCCTCAATGCCTTAAAGTGTTAAAACAACAGAAAATATACAAGCACAAGCACATTAGAAGCCAATGATTGAGATCTGAGTTCAAACACCCTCATTAAGCAACAGGTAATGAAAGCCCACAGAAATGATGTTCCATGAATGAGCAGAAACAAGCGAGGGCCTCAAGTGACGTCAGCCCAGGCTAATGCTCTTCCCACTATTCCTCTTGTGTCATTTCTGCTGAAACCAAAGCCAGAGACAGCAGCACCAAAATCAGGAGGACAGTTCCTTCCACCACCGAAATAATCTCTCAGTCTTAATCAGAGCAGCTGATCATGCAAGTCCATGCAAGAAATATTCCATTTTATTTCAGTAAATAAGGTCTTTTCCTGCCTGTCAGTGAGTGTGAAATTTAGTTTCTGTTCTAAGGTAAAAATGCCCAGTAAGGACAAAAAGAATACTTGTATGGGCAGGGGGTAAATAGTGGAAATACTGGTCTTGTTCAAGACACAGCAGAAATTTCCCAGTTTAAATGGTTTTATTTATATTTATATTTATATATATATATATATATATATATATATATATATATAAAATGACTATATATATACATTTATATATATAAATAAATGATGTTATATATATATAAAAAGACAATAAATATATACATATTACAGTCCAAAAAATGAAGCACAGTCCTAGACCTGGAAGATACCCTGTAAAGATGTCACCAGATCACTTTTAAAATGAATGAAATAGTAAAGTTGATGACAGAAAATATATTGAAAAACAGAAGCCATGACCTTTTTGTTCACTAATCTAATCAGTGATACTGTAAGTCACATGAGCTTCCTTTAAGAACTACAAGAACTTCTCATATTCCAGGCACTGTGCTAATTGTTTTGAATGCATCCCACTTAAAGGGTACTACCATCTAGTGAGGAAAGTATTAAATAATTTTCATATAAATAAACACATTTAAAGTTTACATAACTTGCCAAGTTAACATAGCTGTTTATATCTGAGGACTATGGCAAACAATTTTAGAATCACTAAGTATAAAAACTGGAATGGCTCTAAATATGTTCTTCTGTCTTTCATTACTAAAAATGATGAATGAGTGTAAATTATCAGATATTTAAAAGATTTTTAAATGTATAAGCAGAATTTACTAAACCTGTGACAATGGAAACTGCAGGTGTTGTGCTGGGAGGAGTTGGCGCTGGAAAACAAAATAATGTTAACCACTCAGGAATTATTGTTCTTTCACTGATATAAATTCATGAGTTATTTAGATGAAAATACTCATGCTTCAATTTTCTTAAAAATGGTTGCTACCCAATGTTATACATAAAAAAGGCTGAAGAAAAATTTATATACCTGTGTGAAATACATAACATACTAACCCTATGAAAATATGCAAAACAACAAAAGCAGAATTCTTTGTGAATTTTACATGTCAAGACATAATTAAATACGAAAACTGCTTCATTTCAATTACTCTGTATCATTTAAATTTAATATCAAAGCAATAAAATGTAAACAAAAAAGAAACAGGCACTCTGTACCGATAATGCACTGTGGTGGTTGTGGTTCCCATTCACTGTTAGCTCCGCAGACGACTGTCTTGCTGCCTTGAAGGTGAAAACCCTCCTTGCATCCAAGTAGAACCTTGTCTTGGTACGAAAAGAGTGTTTTATGTCCTGACAGCAGTTGTCCATTCTTCGGGACTGGAGACGTACATCTGACTACTGCAAAGTGAAGAAATTTCAGAATTAATGGAAAGCTGGTTAAATATAGGATGTTCATTCTGGATATTGTTTTTAATGTTCCTGAAATGTTTCTGTCTGGTTTTAGTACCAGGGCAATGCAATCCTCATGAAGTATGGTGAGAAGAGTCCCTCCACCCCCTTTTGTATTTTCCTGAAGAGTGTGTGTAGACCTGCTAGTATGTATTCTTGAAATGTCTGATAGTTCCCCAGGGAGAACAGTCTTTTTATGAGAAGGTTTAAGTTGTGAAATTTCTAGGCATAAAGTTGTGTTATTCTCTTTTATCCTTTAAATATCTGTTGGATATATTCTGTGATGTCACTGTTTTAATTCTTGATATTGATTACTTGTGTTTTCTTTTTTTCTTGCCAGACGGGTATGTTAAAATATTTTATTGTTCTCCAAGAACTATGTGTTAATTTCATCAATTCACTCTACTATTTTCTATTTTCAGTTTCATTGATTTCTATCTGTATTCTTTCCTTTTGTTTCCTTGTATAGAGTACAATTTGCTCTTCTCTTTTTAGGTTCATACGGTGGAAACTTAGATTACTGATGAGACATTTCCCCTTTTCTGATACAGGCATTCCATGTTCTTCATATCTTGTTAAGCACTGCTTTTGCTGTATCCCCAATATTTTGATATAGTGATATGTTGTATTTTTTATTTTCATTCAATTTAAAACACTTTCTAATTTTGCTTGTAAAGTCTTGTTTCATTGGTTAGAAGTGTCTTGCATAATTTTCATATATTTGGGGATTTTATAGATATCTTTATTTTGATTTCTACATTCATTCCATTGTGATCAGATAATGTACAGTAAATGATTTCAATATTTTGAAATTTGTTAAAATTATCTTAATGCCTAGAATATGTAATTAGAGAATGTTCCCTTTGCACTTGACGAGTAATTCTTTTGGTATTATTCAGTGGTTCCTTTCTTTCAAGAGTCAAACACCCTCCAGTGCCTTCCTGTTTTAAGTCATGCTCTAGTGCCTTAAACATTATTTTTAAAGTACAGGCATATGTCAAAGATATAGCAGGCTTGGTATCAAGCCACAGCAATAAAACAAGTATTGTAATAAAGCAAGGTATAATGTTTCTGCTGGTGAGGGTCTTGCCTCCAATTTTTAAAAAGCACAACATCTGTGAAACACAATAAAGCCAAGTGCAATTAAACAAGGTATGCCTATTATGTTTCATCCAGAGTTTCCAGGCAATCTTATTGGTGAGATGAGTCTTTTATAATTTACTCTTCCATTTTCTCTAGCCAGAACTCTTAGACATCCTGTAATACAAAATAAATCTGTTATTTTTAAGCCAATGTGTATTGAGTGTTTGATACTTTGAAACAAACAAAAAAATCCCAACTCATGCATCTACACCGTAATTCACAATGTATAAATTGGAATGTCAAGAATGTGTGATGAAGGCTGAGGAACTTCCCTTTTTAAAAGTTAAATTAGAAACCAACAACAGAGTAACCAAGCACATAAGGGTTGTTTTGTTTACTTGTTAATAAAGTATTTATAAAATATTTCCATACTATTTACAAATGAAGAAATAAATAAAAATACTATTACCTTTGCACTCAGGAGGGTCACTACTCCATTCATTACGCTCAGAACAAATAAGCCTGCTCTCTCCAATAAGTGAGTATATATTTGATACACAACTATAAATTACTACTTCATTATATTCATATGACTCCTTCTGGGTATTGGTGATGCCATTTTCTATTTGTTTAGGTGGCTGACACAAATTCTCTTAAAAAGACAAAAAAAAAAAAAAAAAAAGAGAGAAGAGGACAGGAAAGGCAAAAGAAAAAAAAAGATTAAGACACCAATAGTAATGTCCACTGAATTTCATTCAATAAATTCATTAACATATTATTTCTATAATCTAATTGTAAATCCAGGATCCATTTAGAAGAAAGTTTCTTTGAAAAAATGTATTATCTTTTTTCAATTTCATCCATAACAGTATATGGTGAACCTATGCCAATGGTACAAATAGTGTGTTAATGCAGTAACCAAATCCTGAAGTCTTTCTTAATGAGATTTACAAACATGTGAAGCAATGCCACTATTTTCACTATTTGGAAAATTGTGGTTTTTCATAAAAAATATATTGCATATATTAACATGTACTGTGCTTACTGTTCTTAATAATGAATAAATATTATTTTTAAAACTTTTAAGTTTTAACTCCAATGTAATGAATAGCAATAGCCATATCACACCTGAAGAGAGTTATGTGGGGTCTTTTTAATTGAAAAGCATAAAGTCAAGCCAAGGCCAAAAGTTTGAGAATGACTGCTCTAAATTCTAAAGACAGAGTATACTTACTTTCACATTGTGGAGGATCAGCATCCCAACCCACAGTATCTTCAGAGAGCTGGCAATACAGAGTTGCTTTTCCAACTAAGTGATAACTAAATAAGAAAAAAAAAAGATTAGTTTTGTTTTGTTTTTTTACCAGTTAATATGATGCACATAATAATGAAGAAAATTTTATATGGTAGTTTTTCTGCACTACAGTAGTTTGAGGGAGAAGTTTCTTAAACACCTATAACGAAAGTACTAACTAAATCTATGATTTAATAAAGAGTTTCTGCCTTTGAGCACACTCTGACCTAGAGCGAATTATCTACATATGTGCCTGTCAACCTGGCCTCTTTGCTATCTCCAGCAGACACATCAACATTCATGTCTGTGCCCTAGTTCATGCCATTCCACCCAGTCAGCACAATGACTGTGTAGACAAGTCAGGCCCTAGAGCTTCCCTGCCTGGATTTGAGTCCCAGCTCCACAACTGACTTATTGTTTGAGTTGGGCAATGGTTAATGGTTCTCTTTCTCAGCTTCCTCATCTATGAAAAGGGGGTAATAGTATAAAGCTCGTGGGATTGTTGTGAGTAGTAGATGAGTTAGCATGGGTAATAACATAGTGAGTGCTGCATGAGTTTTAAATCTTATGAATATTCTTCAGATCAGAGTATCTTCCCAGAAGCCCTACTTGATGAAATCTTTAATGATTTAAATTCATAGTATTCTCCTCTGGACTGTCATTGTAATGACAACAAACACACATATTTCTTTGGTAGTTCTCATTTACATTTGCTTTGACATCTATTTATATTGTGCTTCTCAATAAGGCAAAAACTTCTTCGAAAAGAGTCTATGTCTTAATCTTTTGGTACTCCTCAAAGTGCCTACTACTGGGAGCTGCCCTGCCTGGTTTCAGGAGCTGTAACCCCCTCCTCCCCAATGGCTAAGGCTGAATGAGAGACCTTCAGACCATAATCCACTAAGGAGACAAAGCTTATTTCCCTGGCAGGAGCACCACTTCTGCTCCTTTTTCCATAACTGGTCCCCAGTGCTTGATCAGTTAGCCAATGATAGGTAAGATTCCCCAAGGGGGGAATGACCTAAGACAGACATGATCACGTGGAGGCCCCAGGGAAGGACTTGGGGGCTATGGAGAGAGGGGTGATGGACCCTTGCCCCTTGGCTTTGACAAAGCCTGAGTTCTCATTCTGCCTGTGAGAAGTCTCCTAAATTCCTGGCTATCTTGCCTCCTCTGCTTGACCTAATCCTGAAACAATGACAGAGGGCAGTGCAGCCCTGTGCTGGATAGGGCAGGTTCCCTGGGTGATCAGGCCTGAGAAAGAATACATAAACTCCTATGAAACCTGCTTTGCTAAGAATGCTCCCAATTAAATGATAAGGGTCCAAGCAGAAAATGAGTTTGTAGCCCTGGCTGGTGTAGCTCAGTGGATTGAGCGCGGGCTGCGAACCAAAGTGTCGCAGGTTCGATTCCCAGTCAGGGTACATGCCTGGGTTGCAGGCCATGACCCCCAGCAACCACACATTGATGTTTCTCTCTCTATCTCTATCTCCCTCCCTTCCCTCTCTAAAAATAAATAAAATTAAAAAATCTTAAAAAAAAAAAAAAAAGAAAATGAGTTTGTTCCTCAAAGTTTTATGGCTCTTTAGCTAACAGACCCTGACTCAGAATAGGCCCTCAGAGTTCTTTATATGTTATCTATTGTTTGATCCTTACTGCCTGACAATGATTAATGAACTTTACCTGTATTCCTGGACGATTTAAAAGCCAATAAAAACCCTGTGAAGGCAAGGATTGGGGTACTCTCCTTTGAGAGAGTAGCCAGGTCACTCCGAGGCACCCTCCCCTTGAGAGGGTAGCCGTGCCGTCCCTTTTCCTCCGCAGGACTCGGTAGTCCATGTGAATTTAACTCATGTCTCATCCATAACGCCAAGGGTACTGCCTGCCGGCCACAGCCTACCGGTTTCTAACTTTAAACTAGATATTTTTACTGAAGTAAAAACATAGTCAGTGAAAGTGCTTATAGCTGTTTCCACCTAACTATTCATTCGTTCAAGGCTCACTCATTGGTTCTATAATACAATGTATTAGGACAGGATTCGGGGATGATGATAGGGTAGCAAGCAACAAGAATCTGTCTTTCCATCTACACCACAATTACAGTGCTAGAATCTGCATGAAGTAGCTATTTTGGAACTCTGGAGTCCCTAGAAAGCTTGTAATTTCTAAGGGAGGACTTGGACAGGGAAATTGCATTAACATCGGTCACTTTCAGTTCTTAGCACACTGGTGGTCACCCATCCCACTTCAACAGCAGGCAGCTGTGTGTTCCTGGTGTAGCTTATAAGCAGCCTACAGGAACCAGGGAGGGAAAAAAGAACCCTATCCTCACAAATATCCAGAATCTCTGCTCTTACTACTAACTGCTTGCTGCTTCTGACAGAGAAAAGTAAATAAAGAGGTGGGAAGTCCATATTATCACGTGCCCCCCACTACTGCAAGCCCATTCATTGCCTACTGAAGTGACTTCTAGAAATTTAAAGATCCAGCGTCCTTTGCTCCGCCCTTCAATTTTCACTTTTTCCTCTTTCAGAAGCTGACATTAAATCTAGGACATGCAACCCTGGCTGGTGTGGCTCTGTTTGTTGGAGCACTGTCCAGTAAACCAAAGGGTAGTGGGTTAGATTCCCAGTCAAGGCACATACAAGAAGTGACCAATGTGGTTTCTCTCGCATCTATGACTCTCTGCACATCTGTCTCCCCTCTTTCCCATCTCTAAAATCAATAAGCATGTCCTTGGGTGAGGATAAAAAACTAGGACATGACATACATAGCATGAGTTAAGTCACTGAACACGTCTGGGGAAGGCACAGAAAAGACCTTCAGTTTATGTATCAGGCTGATCCTCAGACCCTGCAAGAGTCAAAACACCAAAATGAACTAGAGAAAATAACAAGCCCTGGGAAGGAGTATTTGATTTCCAGAGTTACTTCATTATTAGATTCAAGTGTGAGGTTCAAGAAAGAAATAACAAGGCATACAAAGAAACTGGAGAGTGTGATACATTAGAGAAAGTAAATTAACAGAAATCATCCCTGCCCTGGCTGGCAAAGCTCAGTGGCTTGAGCGCGGGCTGCGAACCAAAGTGTTGCAGGTTCGATTCCCAGTCAGGGCACATGCTTGGGTTGCAGGCCACAGCCCCCAGCAACCGCACATTGATATCTCTCTCTCTCTCTCTATCACCCTCCCTTCCCTCTCTAGGGATAAATAAATAAAATCCTAAGGGAAAAAAAAAAATCATCCCTGAAAAAAACCTTATTACAGATTAAACAAACAAAAAGACTTTAACTGTTTTACAGAAGCTTAAAGAACTAAAGGAAGAAATACAGAAAGTTAAGAAAACAATGAATATACACAATGTGAATTATCAATCAGAAGATGAAAAACCTAAAAATAAACCAAAACGCAATTTTGGAATTGAAAAGTACAGTAACAAATGAAAAATTCACTAGAGGAATTAAAGGCAGTTTTTAGCAGGCAGAAGGAGGAATCAGTGAAGCTGAATAAAGGACAACGGAAATTATTGGGTCTGAAGAAGAGAAAGTAAAACGACCGAGGAGAAGTGCAGAGCCCAGGGGACCTGCGGGACCTGCGGGACGCTGATGTGCAGGCCAGCACAAGCGGTGTGGGGCTCCCAGAAAGAGAAGACAGAAGGAAAGGGGCAAAGGGAGTATCTGAAGAAATAACGATTGAAAAGTCTGGCAAATCTGATGAAAGAATAAATATTCAAAAATCTCAACAGACTCCAAGTAAGATGAACTCAAGAGACCCACACTAAAAATCATAATGGTCAAACTTTCCAAAGCCTGTGACAGAATTTTAAAAACTGTGAGCGAGAAGTGAATCATCAGGTACAAGGGATCCTACATATGATCATCAGCAGATACCTCATCAGAACCTTGGAGGCCAGAGGACAGTGAACTTATAGACTCAATGTGATTAAAAGAAAACAAACAAACAAACTATAAACCACATATATCCTCGACCCAGCAAAACTGTACTCAAACATGAGGGAGATATTAAGATTTTTCCAGAAATAAAGCTGAGGGAGTTGTTAACACTAGACCTTGCCTGCAAAAAGCACAAGGGAGCCCTGAAAGGAGAAATTAAACAAAATAACTTGAAGGCATATGGATAAATAAGCATTTCACTGCAGGTTCACACATGAGCAATTATTAAAGTTAGTATGATTGTAAGAATAGTTTGTACCCATAATTTTTGTTTTCTATGGGGCTTAAGAAAGTAATCCTTCAAAAGAAAATAAATACATTAGTATGGAGGTTAGTATTACAGTTATGAGTGTAGAGACTAGTATTACATTAACAACCAAAATGGATGGGGATGGAGTTTTGAAGGTGCAGTTTTTATAATATATTGAAATTAAGTTGGTGTAAATTCAAATTAGAGTATTTTAACTATAGGATTTTAAACACAACCTACAATGATAACCACAAACAAAAACCCTATAAAATGGACATTAAAGTAAATAAAATGTTAGCATTTCACTATAAAAATCAACTCAACAGAAAGGGAGAGATTAAAAAAAACTATCAGGCATGTATAAAACTGGTAGTATCATCACAGAAACCATCCTTCCTGTAATTTTTTTTTTAATTTAAAATGAGTATGCTCTCCAATCCAAAGACAGGCATTGGCAGAATGAATAAAAACAAAGGATCTAACTCTATGATGTCTGTAAGAGACCAACTTGAGATACAAAGACACCAACAAGTTGAAAGCCAAAAAATGGAAAAATATATTTCGTGCACATAGTGATCATATGAGAACGGAAGTGGCTACACTAATTCATACAACATATGCTTTAAATAAAAAAGGGTTAAAAGAACAAAAAAAGTCATTATATTTTAATAAGGGTTCAATATTGCAAGAAGATGTAACATTTATAAATATTTATGCACCTAATGACAGGTCTTCAAAATAGATGAAGCAAAAGCTGACAGAGCTGAAAGGAGAAATACACATTTCTACATAATATGCATTTCTCCAATAATAGTTGAAGACTTCAATACCTCACTCATGACAATGAGTAGAACAACCAGACAGAAGATGAATAAGAAAATAGAGGACTTCAACAATATAATAACTAGATCTCCCAGACACAGACAGAGCAGAGCACTCTATCCAATAACAGAGTCTCAGGTTCAAATGAGACATTTTCCAGGACAGACCATATTTTAGGCCACAAATTCATAATAGAAATTAATTGTATTAATAAATAAAAAATATGTTTGGCTAAAAATATTAAATAATAAATAGATTTTTAAAAAGTTATCATACAAACTATCTTCTGACCACACGGGATGAAGTTAGAAATCAGGATCAAAAAGACTAGAAAATTCACAACATTGTGAAAATTGAACAGCACACTTTTAAACAACCACTGGATCAAAGAAAAAATCACCAGGAAAATTATAAATTACTTCCAGATGAATGAAAATAAAAGCACAACATCCCCAAATGTATGAGAGACAATGAAAACAGTGCCAAGGAGGGGACTTGTAGCTATACAAGCTTATAATGAAAAACAAGATCTGAAATCAACAACCTAACCTCACAACTTGAGGAACTAGAAAAAGAAGAACTAAACTCAAAGTTTGTACAAGGAAGGAAGGAATAAAGATTAGAGCAGAGAGAAAAAACGAGAGAAAAGCAACAGAGAAAATGAATGATACCAAAAGTTGGTTGTCTAAATCAACAAAGCTTTAGCTAGATGGACTAATTAAAAAAAAAAAGTGTCGCAGGTTCGATTCCCAGTCAGGGTACATGCCTGGGTTGCAGGCCATGACCCCCAGCAACCGCACATTGATGTTTCTCTCTCTATCTCCCTCCCTTCCCTCTTTAAAAATAAAATGGATAAAATCTTTAAAAAAAAAAAGAAGATATAAATTATTAAAATCAGAAATGGAACTGTGGACATTAATACCAATTATATATTGGCTCAGTTGGTTAGACCATCATCAGAGTTGTGAGCTCGTTCCTGGTCAGGGCGCACACAAGAACACAAGAATCAACTAACAAATGCATAAATAAGTGGAACAACAAATCAACGTTTTTCTTTCCCTCTCCCCCTTCCTCTTTCTATCAAAAAATAAATAAATAAAATTTTTTGAAAATACCCTCAAGATATAAAGCCACCTCCTGAGTCAACCTGGGGACACAGAGGTAATACCAATTATACAGAAATACAAAATATTACAAGAGTACTAAGAATGATTTTATGCCAACAAATTAAGGTAAAATGGAAAAATTCTTGGAAACTCAAAACCAATCATGGCTAAATCACACAGACACAAAAAATCTAAGTGGACCTATAACTAGTAAAAAGACTGAGTCAGTAATCAGAAGTCTCCAAATAAAGAAAACCCCTGGACCTGATGGTTCATGGTGAATATTTAAAGAACTAAACCCAATCCTTCTCAAAACTTTCTTGAAGATTGAAGAGGATGGAAGTCTTGTGAACTCATTCTGTGAA
Organism: Phyllostomus discolor; assembly: GCF_004126475.2. Classification (NCBI taxonomy): domain Eukaryota; kingdom Metazoa; phylum Chordata; class Mammalia; order Chiroptera; family Phyllostomidae; genus Phyllostomus; species Phyllostomus discolor. The sequence continues at coordinate 7,252,052 of NC_040916.2, read as the reverse complement.
ACCAGCATTGTTATGGTATCAACACTAGTCAAAGACACCACAGAAAACCACAGGCACATATCCCTTATTTATGAACCAACATGTATCCATAAAACTCCTCAATGAAAGATGACCAAACAGAATTGAGCAGCATATTAAAAGTATTATTCACTATGACCAGGTGGGATTTATTCTTGAAGGGCAAGGAGGACTCAACATAGGAAAATTAATTAATGCAATATGCTCTATCAGTAGAATAAAGGGGAAAAACACATGATCATCTGCACTGATAATAATAAAAGCACTTGACAAAATATAATACTCTTGCATGTTAACCATAACCTATAAACTAGGAAAATAAGGAAACTACCTCAAGATCATAAACACTATACATGAAAAGCCACAGCAAACATCATACTCAGTGGTAAAAAGCTGAAAGATTCTCCTCTAAGATAAGGAACAATGCAAAGGTGCCTGGTTTTACCACTTCTATTTGACACACTACTGGAAGTTCTAGCCAGAGCAACTAGGCAAAAAAGCCAAACCAAAGTCATCAAAACTTGTTATGAAGAAGTAAAATTATCAGTTTGTAGATAGTATGATCTCATATGTATAAAATCCTAAAGATTACAAACACACACAAATCCTGTTAGAACTAATAAATGAATTCATTAAATCAGCAGGACACAAAGTTAATATTAAAAAATCAGTTGTATTTTATAATGTACTATATTTACTCTGTGATGCATATTTTTCATAAATTTCCAATATCCCAAATATAATGATTAAAAGAACCCCTATATTACAAAGGCGACTATTAAGTGCTCAGTACCTCTTTTTGAGACCTTCATTACATTTGTAGCAGTCTCAAAAATAAGGCTTTCTACTAAGGCAGGACTGTCCAACTCATTTTCACTGGGGGCCACATCAGCCTTGTGGTTGCCTCCAAATGGCTGAAATAATTTTAGGACTGTATAAATGTAACTACTGCTTAACCGTTAAGGAGTTGAAAGTACATTTGAAGGCTGATATGACCCCCGGTAAAAATGAGTTTGACACCCCTGTACTAAGGGACCTTGACTAACATTATGGTCCAAGCTAACCAGGTCAATTTTCATCTGGTAACATCTGACAGTTATTTCAATATAAGATTGTTTGTGGTTGAAAATCCTACCTTCTGTTTCTATAAGCCTCTAACAGTTGGCCATTTTGTGGGTGCACTTTGGCCCTGGCTGGTGTGGCTCAGTCAGTTGGAGTGTGGTCCTGCAGACCAAAAGGTCGCAGGTTTGACCCGCGGTCAGGGCACATACCCAGGTTGTGAGAAGGCAACCAATCTACGGCCCCCACCCCCTAAAAAGCAATGAGAAAAATGTCCTCAGGTGAAAATAAAAAATAAAAATTATAAAAAAATAAATAGGGTGCACTTTGATGTCAAGGAAAAGCCATCATGATTACTACATTTTTAATACTAACAGGTTTATTATTATATATATCATTATACAATTGAGCTTTAGTTTAATTGAAATTTCTTTCTCTTCATTACACATATTTTAGTCTCCATAAAAAGCCCAAGAGTTGATCAGCTCTAAGTACAACTTGTCACAGAGAAAGCAAAATGAAGTTAACATTATGGGAATGCTTAGAAAAGAAGCAAAGCAAAAACAGAGCTAATATTTACCTATTTCCTCTACTTACCCCTCATTACAAGTATAGTGAATCTTTGAACCATACTCAAAACTTCCATTGACTTGGCCGTTTATCGGGTCTGGTAATTGTGGACATGGTTTTCCTGAAAGAAAATTTTGAAATTCGTGGTTTCATATAAATTTCAAAACAGGTTTAAATCAAAACTGGAATTCTTTATTGCTCTACTAAATTTGTGGGAATATTCTTTATTTTGTTTAACTGTTAAAAGACTAAACTTAATATTCACATTTACCCAGACAACCAGTTGCCAAGAAAAAGATTCCCTGGAAATTTTTTGAAACCTAAAAAAATACATTACTTTCTAAAATCTACTTTCACATGAGAAAACCATTATAATAATGGAATATACATCTTAAATGTGAGAAAATCTCTAGTGGAATTTAAAGAGTTTTGTGTACTTACTTGTACAAGCCTCCTGGAGAGGTTCCCATGTGTTATCAGACTGACAAACAGAAGACACAGGAAGACCAGGAAGAATACGCATGTATCCTGGACGACACTGATATTGTACACTGTCCCCAGCTTGATAAACGTCCTTAGAACCACCTTGGAGCATCATAGAGTCATATCTTAGTGGAGCACCACAGGCATCTGGACATAACAGAATGAGAACATGAAAGTAAAGCATTTTCTCCTTTTTGCCCAGCCTTGGATTATAGCCTGGAAGCAAGCAGGTAGGACAGAATAAAGGGAAAGGTTGTTGGCAAGGTTTTAAGTGATTGTTGTGTGCTTTTACAGGATGATGTGCCACACCTGATTTAAGTAACATTCCATTAGCTTTTGGTTTCTTAGGGAATAAAGTGAATATTCATTCAACAGTAAATTGAAGAGACAGCAGCAATATTTTTGGTTTTAAAATATATTTATAGGTACACAACCTTCACCAGTTTTCTAAGTTCTTATCACACTCATCATTCACCTAAGAAGACTTCTGCAGTATATAGCCCTTGAACAGATTACTCTTCCACACTCTGAAAACCAAATTGATGATGATGACTTGTCACTTCAGGCTCAGTCTCCTTTCAGGAGGCAGATTTCTAGAGGCCAAGGATCAATCATATACTTTATTTTCCTACTACACTCTGTACCCAATGGGTGCTCAAGAAATGCTATGGTAAGAGGTAATTATTATTTAAGCATTGTGGCTTTTATAGATCAAAATAAATATGGACTAAACTACTTCAAAATATAAGACTTAATTTCATATTAATGAAATGAACATTTTATAAGTGAATAATTTCATTACTTTGAATGGCCTTATATGGAAAAAAAAATCTGCTTTCTTGAGATTACTTTAAATACACAATTGACCCTTGAAAAATGCTGGGGCTTGGGTTCACTGACCCCCTGCAGTTGAAAATGTACATATAACTTTTCACTTCAGCAAAACTTAAATAGACTGTTCCCTCTGTATCAGTGGGGGGGGATTGATTCCAGGACTCCCCATGGATACAAAAACCCCTGGATGCTCAAGTATACAAAGTGATGGAGTGGGGAATAATGCATACAGTATGCCCTCTGCATTGTCAAATTTCCAACCTCAGATGGAAAATACTGTTGGTTGTTTCCACAGATGTGAAACCCAGATACCAAACAGACAATATATTTATAGAAAAAAAATGTGTGTCTAAGTGAACGCAGACAGTTCAAATCCATGTTGATCTAGGGTCAACAGTAATTTAATCTTCCTTCACTAATCAATGAATCATTCATGATCTCAGAAGCTGTCTGAGGTAACTGTTTAGGCTGTGTATCCAATACATCCCTACAGCAAAGCTATGATATTCTATGCTTTTAGGATTTTTTACTTCTGATTTTTTTGGGGGGAGGGCTGTTTTCACTCCCTTGAATAGTGTCATTTCTACTCTAGCAATTTGTTTTCCTTTAAATTATCTGGGGGCTTGAAAAACCTAACAGATATGTTAGAACAATTACGTAAAATAATGTGATGGAGACACATAGAGTCCTAAAGGGCTAAAAGAATGCAGAGGCCTCTCCTACAAGGTTAAGGACCTAAGGAGAAAAATCTGTTTTGATTACTGAGGAATCTTTCCTTTCTGACTCCCTGGATTGATCTTACTTCAAACTGAGAGACTAGTAAAGATAAACAAGTAAAACTGTACTCTTCTTTGAAGTCAAATCCTAAATTCTAGAATTCTCTATATCTACATAGTCCAATATTTCATTTCCATCATGTCCTGAAATTCACCTACTGGCAAAAGTTTTCAACATTTTCAGTATGCTGACCTCAGTATCTAAATTCTCCTCAATCAACTGCTCAAAGAAAAAAAGGCAAATCAAAAGCCTTAATAATTAAAAACATTGTTTAAAAAGAGGATTAGTAGTTAAAACCATTGTTTAAAAAGAGGTGAGTTTTATAACATTACATTTACTTAATACCCTGAGCTAGATGTTGTCACTTTCAACAGGAAAACAGACATGGGCTAGAAATGCTATATAATTCTGTTCAGATACAAATGAATGACATCCTCCTAGAATTTCCTGGAACCAACAAGAAAAAAAAAAATCAAGTAATAGCATGCCTGTGATTAAATTATACAAGTATTCTTTGTTTCATGCATTCAATCTCAGTAACTATCTTGAAAGCCAGCATAGAGAGGATTCCTGACAGGACTTTTGCAGATAGTCTCTGTATGGAAAAGGAAAAAAATCGGTAAGATAGTTTAATCCATTCAACTAGTTAGAAGTATTTCTTCCCACTAACATGCATCATGAAAGACACGCTTCCACCAATGTGCGGAGTGTAAATTTTGGTTTGGCAACCAGTTGATCTCAAGCTTCAAACACTGTAATGATCGAGTCCAATACCACACTTTTTACTAAGCAGATTTCCTCCCTTGCTCAGAACACTGAATTTTCTTCCAATGAGGATGTTCAAACTAAACATTCCCAGATGCACAAACACAGCACTTTGACTTAGTTTTTTCTAGGCAGTTTAAATACAATTATTACTTGGCTGTAATGCTATGCTTCAACAGTAGATGACATTATGTAATATGATGGGCTGCATTCAGAAAATCCCCAATGTTCCAGGTGAGTTTCAGAAAAATAAAATAGTTTTCTGCTATGAATCAGGTGAACTGCTCACCTTCTCTACATTTGCCAAAATTAGGTAAGCACTACCTGAGTGCAAAAATTAAAATCACTTTCTCACATGAGTACACACACAGCCCTACCCAGATGGTGCCTTCAGAAAATCATGGTCTCTGACCAACTGGAGCCCAGTGAAACCTGACCATCCTGCTCCTTCTCCCACTGTCTACACAACCTTTTAAAGACTTTCTCTGCTTCTCAAAATGCAGGCTCTGGCATCTACACCTGTCAATTTTATTTCTCACTTCCTCATTTCTAGGTTTACAGAACCATTTAAATTACTTTGAAAGTCATTAAGTGGCCTCCTTGTTTTTCAATGAACCTTAACATTTTCTTCCTCAGTAATTTCAGTTACACTGTTTCTAACATCTAGAGCTATTGATCATTCTGTCTTTGCTCCTTTCTGTCTGAAAAGCTCTCTTTGGTTTCCAGGACAGCACAACCACCTTGGTTTTCAGCTTGTCCTCTGGGCTAGTCTTCCTTCTCTGCCTGATCAGATAATGGGATAATGGGATGTTCCTAATGGTCTTTCTGGGAACTCTTGTTATTTCATTCTGCGGACACCCTGGGTGGGTAGATATACTCCCACACCTTGTTACCCCCGAGGAGAGCTGCCTCCCAAATCCCTCCATTCTAGATCTCTACTTGGGGTGCTAGGTCTACATATTCAATTGCTACTCCACACAACTCCACTTGGAAAGTGTCATGCTATTTTAATGAATTCACCCTTTTGATTCTTCACATTCACACGTACCCAGCAAACTAGTTACATTGTTTCCACAACTGACTGCTTGTTCATCCCTCTAGTTCTATCCTTTATTTCTACAGCCACTGTCATTTATCTGGATTGTGACCCGTTTCTGGATAGGTCTCTTCACCTACCTTGGTACTATCCATTCAATTCATTTTTCATAATGCTACCAGAGTAATATTGCTATGACACAGTGACCAAGGACCTCCCAAGCCAGATACGTTTCAATGGATACCCAATGCCATCAAGATAATGTCTAAGGCTCCTTAGCATGGCTAAAGACTTTTATAATACAATCTGTCACTATCTGAATCCTGCTTTCTCTTCCACAATATTGTCAAGCCTTATTCAATCTCTTGTGTGCCCATCACGTTACTTAAATTACTTTAGCACTCCAGGCCTGCGTGCATCATTTTACTTCAGTTTTGATCAGAGACCCTGTCAGTCTTCTTACCCACTTACCCTTCAGTTTCAGCCTAGGCACCAAATCTTCCTTGATGCTCTTGACATCTCTCACTCAAAATACTGGGATGTCATCATGATATCCCAGTACAGTTTTCATAGAACATTTCACATTGTAATTCTTTCTTATTTTTGTTCCCTACAAGGCTGTCACCTCCTTGAGGACCTCATCTCATTCACTGCTCTATTTCCAGTACCTAGTATCAGAGCTGAATGAGCAGTTTATCAGTTCTATACACTCAGATCAAAACTCAAATTCTTTACTATTGAGCCAACTTGTTCCAGAGATATCTGCAAGTCCTAGTCATTTTCTTCAGTTTTTGCCTGTATTCATTTTTCCCCCACTGGTTAAATCAGAGATATTTCCCTTTATGGCATTTTAAGTTTCTTTCATGTCAAAATATTCATGCTTAGTTTAACATGAACCCATTCTCCATTACTGCTATTATTAGAAATGGTATTTCAACATTAGCAAAGGTGGACTGTAGGCCAGCACAATTTTGGCACAAGCAGCCTGGTTCCAAAAGGAATAAGCCTGAAGGTCATCACAGCCGCAATGGAACAGCTTGATTTCAAGAGTCAGGCAGAAGTGCTGAGTCCTCTCTGACAAAACAAGGCCTTAACCAGAAAAGTATGAAGACTTAAATAGATCTGGAGGAAATACCTTTAAGGCTGACTTCTCCTGTTTCAGTAATGGTTGTTATTTAAGTGGCAAATATTGTGTTGGAATGCGACTATCAACACCCTTTGATGTAACTGAAGAGGCATTTTTGCCTTTGGCTACCACAGCCCAGCAAGCTCAAAGGGGCCTGTGCCCTAGCCAAGGGCGTAACTGCTGACATTTCTACTGATAGCAGAGATGCTTTCAGAGTAGTTAATGATTTGGAATGTTGTGGAAGCAACATGGTTTTCTTACTTCCAGCTGAAAAAATTTCAAAGTGGCCCGTATGTTCAGAAAATTTTAGATGCTACACTTTTACCTGCTGCTTTAGCTATTATTAAGATCCCAGGGCATTCTAAACTTGACTCTCTGGAAGCTAAAGGAAAATCTCCTTGCTGACACTTCCACAAGGAATGCTGTCCTTAAAAGGAGCCAAGGGCAGTCAAACTTCTGATATGGTGAAAGGGGTATTTCCCCAAGTGATAACTTATAAAAACTGGCTATAGTGGCCCAACAGCTGGCCTCAGGAAAGGAAAAACAAAATTGGAAATTCTACAACTGTTGATCTGATGTAAAGAGAATGCTCTGGTTTGGGCCAAATAACAACCAGAGGCTCTAAAATTCCTACTCCTAACTATTGTGTGGACATTAAACCATTGGTTCACTGACAAAATGACAGCATTTATGAATCAGTATGGGTAGGAAACTATTTTTTTTTAAGATTTTATTTATTTATTTTTAGAGAGGGGCGGGAGGGAGAAAGAAAGAGAGAGAGAAGTGCGGTTGTTGGGGGCTGTGGCCTGCAACCCAGGCATGTGCCCTGACTGGGAATTGAACCTGCGACACTTTGGTTCGCAGCCCGCACTCAATCCACTGAGCTACGCCAGCCAGGGGTGGTAGGGAACTATTAACAAGACCCCCAAAAGCACCTACTTTTCCAAAGTACAACCCAGGAAAGCCTGATCCAACTGCTCCGGGACATTTGCAGTCCAGCAGATGATTTCATACGGCTTTCCCATCTCATGTACATAAATTTATTTTAGTCATGATCTGAGGGAGTAAGATCACAACTGAGTTTGAAGGGTAAGAAGGAGCCAATTATGCAAGAGGCAGCAGGAAATGTTCCCACACTGAGGGAGAGCAAGTGCAGAGGCCCCAAAGCAGCAGAGTTTGGCCTGTCTCATGAGCAGGAAAGTCTTCCTTTGACCAGTCATTTGTTAAATGCTGTCAGAGAATCATGCTCCTTCCCTCCAGGGCACCTGTCTGGTTTATAACATATCAGTATTATGGTTTGGTTCCTGTCTGCTAGTCCTAATAAATTTCAGTAAATATTGATTGATTGCCTACTGTGTGCCTGGCACTGGGGATCTAACAGTGGACAAAACACCGTCCCTTTTATGTTTGTGTATGTGTGCACAGGTGCAAGTGTTAACAGACAAATAATGAAAAAGGATCATGAAAATAGGAATAGTTTGTTACTGCTCACCAGTGTATCCCCAGAACCAGCACAGGACATGGCACATTCATGGCAAATATTCATTGAATGAATTCTGATCAGGACAGAACGAAGCATGCAAACTGTACATGTAACAGGATCCCCAAAATAACTTGGGTGTAGAAATACACATGCATATAAGACAGCTAGAAATACACAAAAGTATTCAATGGTTGTCCCTTTTGAGACAAGATAGTGAGAAGCTAGGAAAATTCCTTGGCAAGTGAAATAGGGAAACAGAGAGAGCCAAACACCAGTGGCCAAGCAATTTACAGTCAGGTGCAGACTGTCACCAGGGCAAAGGCCCCAAGTGCCTGGCATGGGGCAAAATTGGTAAAATAAGGACCTCACCCCCAGGATAACCTTTCCTCCCTGGAGATAACATCTAGGCCTCAGTTGCATTTCAGCTCCAGGCCCAGAAAAGCAGCAAAACCAGTGGAAGACGCCAGGACCAACTGCAAGGACTAAAGACCTGCTCTGTCACTGACCAATCAGCCAAGACCATGACCCTAAAAAAAGCACACCTGGAGAACTGATGAATATAGAATATACCCTCCCCTAAGATTCCCACCTGCACGAATAAGATAAAAGCCTCAAGAAAAACGACCCAGTGCACACTCTCCCTCTGCAGAGCAGCCGGCACCATTTCCTTTCCCGTCTTCTCCCCCCACTTCTTTCTTCACAGGCACATGTCTCCTAAACTCTCAGGCAATGGGCAGCTGGCAGCTTGTCCCAGGCTGATCCCCTGAACCTCTCCCAAAGGCCCCGGTTTCTGACTTCCCAGTGAGCTAAGACAGCCAAGCCTAGGCTCTCCCATTGCTTCTTCTATGCTAAGCCCTTCCTTGTGTTTCCCTGTCCTCAGCTTTAATAAATGTATCCTCACAGTCACCTGGATTTGGCATGAAATCTTTCCTACACAAGTCAAGAACCCACACACTACATCTGGCCATAGGCAGACCCACTCAGGGCCAGGCCCCTGTCTGGTGACACTTTGTGTATATTTTATACAATAAGCATGTTGTGTCTTTTTAGCATATAAAGTACTTACTCCATTCAGTGAAAAACAAAGCAAATTTATAGTGAATGGGCCTGCCTGCAGCCTTAGTTTATGACCTGTGGAGGAAAACCATATTAACATTATTTGTTGTCTGTTTCTTAGGATACTAAATGCTCAGTAGGTTTGTCTACCAATGTTTTTTAGGTTACTTCGCATGTCCTCTCAAACATGACTTAACCTAATGGAAAAAAAAAGGTCAAAAAAGCCATTTGGTAACTGAATAGGACGGACTGCATATAGTCGATGGGAATAAGAAGACCACTGGGAGGGGGGAGCGCAACAGCCTGCAAATTAATACTAATATGAATTTAGGCAAAAAGGAGCTTGTTAACTTTAAACACAAAAGCAATAGGCACTCTTCCAAAACCGCATCGCTCACTTAAAGGCTCAATATGCGCTCCACACTACCTATACTCAGCACAGCCGCCCTGGCCACTTCCGTAAAGCACAAACCCGCTAACACCCAGCCCTGGCTCCGGCACCCACTACCCAACCCAGTGGAGTACAAACACCCCACTCATCAAACCACCACCCCGCCTAGGAAACACTGCAAACACTTCCCACCATGAGGCCCTAGCAATATCCCCATGCATCTAGGCACTCAAGATAAAGCCGTCACATTGAACACCGGGTCTGCGCTTCCTATCCCGCATCGCTCGGTCCCGAAACACCTGCAAGGTTTTGCTTGGCCCAGGGCAAATACTAGCCGTGCCCAGCACACCGCAAGGCTCAGTGTCGATCACGAAACAACCTTCACCACTGGCACTTCAGAGTCCCCAATCCCATGGAATCCTGCGTAGCACAACCCGGAGGAGCTCCGGCCACGCGGTCACCCCAACTCCGCAACACCTGGGTCGACCAAGCCCTGCGTCTCCTACGTGACCCACCAAGCAAACCCCTCCCCGCCCTCGGGTCCAGTCGGTCTATTCCCAGACCTGCTGCAGTTCGACGCCGGAGGGTACCTCTCCAGGCCCTTACCGGTGGGTGTGGGTAGCAGGACCACCAGGACCACTAGGATCCCAACAAAGCTCCAACAAGAAAAGGAACTCTTGGGGCGGCGGGCAGGTATCCTTCGAGACCCGCAAGAAGCTGTCATGTTCCAGGAGTTTAGCGGGGAACCTGGGAACACACCCAAACCTCGCCAAACTTGAGACTCACAACAGCTTAAGTACCGAACCCTGGGCGTGTCCCGCCTGGGCTACGCCCGAGCGGAAGTGACGGATAACTGACATTAGGAGGGGCCAAAGGCGGGCTGCGAGGCGAGGCTGCCGAGGTTGGGGGGCGGGGGGGACGGGGCGTGGCCTGGCTCGGGACTAAACCAATCAGCCTTGCGGGAAGCTCAGGCTCCGCCCACGATCCCTGAGACTAACAACAGACCTACGCGGAAGCCCTGCAGTTTGCGGGAAGTGAGGTTTCACCCCGCGTTTCCCAAGCGGGCGGTTACCCCCCCCCCCCCCCCCCCCCCCCCCGGCTCCGGAGCTCCGGAAGGGTGGAAAGGGAGGAAGAGCTGACCCAGCCGCGTTTGCGCTACTTCCGGAGCCCTAAATAGAAGAATAAAGTTCGTCGACGTGAAAACAGAAACCCCGAAACTTGGACAGCAGTTCACATAGGGGCCAACGCCCTTCAAGTCTCCACTTTTGTCCTCGGGCCTCCAGACAGTAGTGCCAGGGCCCACGGTCAACATTTGGCATTAATCAGGCATTATTAGGGACAATACTTGAGATTTCCATGGCTGAAGGTGTGCTACTGAATCCTCTCAAGGCCAGCTGTATTTCAAAATCAGAAAGATGGTTTCACCACTGCACTACCAATCCCAAGGTAAATGACTTTGCCCCTACTCCTCTGAGAGAAACCCTGGGAAGGTAAATCAATAACCTGGCCATAAGCATATGAGGCCTTGCCCTTGAGCAACTGTTTTGTTGAAAAGGAAATATACATGAATGAAAACGGTGAGGACAAATTAATGCCAAATTCTTGGAAGCAATGAATGCCCTTGTTGGAATAGGTAGGGATTAATAATAGGGAGAATTTTTCTGAAGAAACTGCCTCTCAATGTTAAAAATATAAGAATGAGCAAGATTTATTTGTAGAATTGTGAGTAAACCTGTATGACTAATAAAAGAAAAAGGTGACCAGGATTAAAAGAACAAACAAAAAGAGTCAACATTTTCTTCCTACTAGTTGCAAAGAAGAAAAATGTCAAACAACGTGAGTAAATATTGGGAGGACCAGCAGCCACAAGTTTAGTTTTTAACATAACTTTGTCAAGTGTTTTTGATGTTTTTAAATGCACATGACTTTTAAAGCAAGGGTTCCACTTAGAATTCATCCCACAGAGATCATCAGACCTGTGAGCAAAGATGTGTAATTCTGGAAAAAAAATATAAGATCTTAAGTGTCTAGCAAAAGTATAAGAAATTTTTGCTAGGTGACTAATGGGATAGAATTCTATGCAGTAAGCAATGTAAAAAAATATTGATATGAGAAACTATGCTCCATTCATAAGTGAAAAGAGCAGATTCCAAATCAGCACTTTTGACATTTCTTTTATAAAACAAAAGTACTTTATTGATACACATAAGGGGAGATTAGTTGGAAATATACCAAAATAACTAATAGTTCATAGGATTATGCATGTTTCATTTTTTGTGCTTTTCACTTTTCTATATTGACCACATTACATGTGAAATCAGGTAAAGAAAACATTTTAATAACCCAACTTTTATGTCAATGTCTACTTTATTCATAGAATGGTGATAGAAACTATCACAAAGGGTAAGGAATGAGAGGATGGTGAGGAAATGGAAGGTCTCAGTACAAATTTCAAATGCATTTTCTGGGATTACAGAACTTTATATATATTTAAACAATTCTGCATCTGAAATGTTCTGAAGACTTTCAGAGTTCAACAAATCATGGAATTTCCCCTTCCTCCCAGACCAACACAATGTTTGGATTTTCACCTGAGCAAAATGACAGTAAGTGGGGTTGTATAAAATAAAGACCTTAGAATCTTGGATTATTAAATCCAGACACTCCATGATGACACTTACTTGGAGGAAGTATAATTAAGGTAATAAATAGGGAACTCAATAAAGTGGAATTATCGTTTTTCTTAATAATCACAGGTGTAAAAGTGTGATGTAACAGAAATGTTCTGTTGTGGCAGGGGGAGGGTGTGCTCCACCCGCAGAGCCCCATCTGCTGCGGTGGATGCGAATGAGTCTACCAAGGCATGATCTGCTTGGGTAGGAAAGGCTGACCAGGCTCTCAGAGGAGAAAGGCATCAAGCCCCTCTCTCAGTGGGCTTTTATTGAGTTTCTCTTGCATAGGGATGCATATCAAAGAAAGGAGGTATGGTTTACAGATAACATTTCTGGGATCATGGGGGTCCTTTTGAGTTAGGGTCTGGTAGATTAGGATGATGCCAATCGGCTGTAAAACCTTGGGAAACAAACTTATTCTGTGCTTAGACCCTTAACATTTAAATTGAGGACATTCTTAGCACAGCAGGTTTCATGGGACTTCATGCATTCTTTCTTAGGCCTGATCGCCCCTGCTGGAAACTGCCAGTTCGGGCACAGGGCTGCGTACTCCTTCATCATTGTTCCAGGCCGGAATCAGGTGGGGGAAGCAAGGCAGCCAAGAGATTAGGAGACTTTACAGATAGAGTGAGGACTCAGGCTATGATAAAGCTGAGGAGTGAGGGTCTTTTGTCTCTTCCCCATAATCTTTTAAGCCCTTTCCTGATGGTCCCTTCATGACCATGCTTGTCTTAGGTTGTTCCTTTCTTGAGGAATCTTACTGTCACTGACTATCCAGCCATCTTCCAGGGGCCAAGCAGGGTGAAGTAAAGGGGGCAGAGGCTGTGCCCCTGCTGGGAGGATAAGTTTTGTCTCCTAGTGGCTTATGGTCCCAAGGTCCCCTAGCCATGGGGCCTTTTCCCCTGTCGGTGGGGTTACAGCTTCTGAAATCAGGCAGGATGGTTCCCAACATTCTGTGGCTCAATGTTGGCACTTATTTGTGAAAACAGAGAATCTATTCTACACAAACATCTGTACATGGTGTTATATGTTAATTGTAGCTCAGTAAAGCAGGAAAAAAATTTTCTCATCTATTTGTAGGCTTGGAAGTAAGTGTCGTCTTTTTTTTTTCCCATGAGAAAATCTAACAGGGAAAAAATATGCTAATGTTTGGTTTTCTAGTTACAGGTATTAGATTAGATCCAGTGATTGGGGTTTTATGCAAACTTCCTTCCAATCAGTGAAATTTCTATCCCTGGGAATCATCAAACCATTCTTAATATAATTGATGGTATTCTTGTTGATTTCTTTAACTTATTTTGAGTTGACTCAACTGAGGCTCCATATGATATGTTTTGAACCTTGTTCCATATTTTGCTGGACAAGCTTCATGAGGGAGGGATGGTTTTCATGCTTTTTCTCCACTGCTCAGACACTTCTAGGCCTATAATAGGTGTATAGTAAATGTGTATAAATTAATAAATTAAATAAATAGGTGTTGTTGTCAAGTGATTTAACATGTTTCTGCCTATACTTCATGTGCATGGATTTACCAAATGCTGGGAAAGGTCTGAGAAATTTTAATTGCAATAATAATTAGACACTAAGAACAAAGCTGGATTTGTCTCTAAATGGGATGAACTACAACTAACTGCACAGAAAACCCTCATAAATCAGGCAAGTAAGCCAGCCCTTGAGAGGCAGCTAATGTCTATACTTTATTTTTGAGATCACCTTAGTTACTGAGTTCACAGAAGGGTATTAACAGTGAACTTTCTCAAGTTTAACAGGAATAGAACTCAACAGAGTCAAGACTCTGAGTGAAGTAAGGGAGTAAACACTAGTGGTTCCTCCAGTTTTTCCTAAAGATGTTGTCAAACTGCCAAAAGAAAATGAGGAGAGAATGGAAAATACGCATGTTTGAAGACCAGGTTTTGAGCTGTCTGGTAGATCTTCTTTAAGGCTTTATGAACTCAGGTAAGTGTGTGCGGATGCCATTAAACAGAGGCCAACTGCTTTAAAATAAAACAATGTTAGATGATTCTTTGCCTCCTAAATTGGTATATTTACATTACACTTTTCAGAGGTGAGGGTAGCAGCATGAATGGACCCGAGAGACCTCAAAGAAGGCCTTCCACTGCCCTGGTGAATTACAGCTTCAGTGTTTGTGAAAACCTGAAAGAGGATGGCTAGACAGAAGATACACTATCCTTTTTGATGTTGGCCCTGGAAGCCATGCCTCCTCTGTGTGCACCTGGTAAGCACCTGGTAAGCACCTGCCAGCCAATAGCTGTTACCAACAAGAGCGTTACTATGGCATGCCACACCAAAGCAGGTATTCTGAAACCAATCAAATACAGGAAGGAGAGGATTTCTCAGAAGGAATGTATTTTCTTTTAGTGTCCTGTTGGCTTTCAATGGCTTTAAAAAGTATATATATTACAAAGCATATTCCATTTTGGCAGGAAAAGAAAACTCCAAAAGTTTCTTATGCTCTGTAACTGTAACACTTGCAAAATTTCACACAGGACTGTAAAAGCAGACAAGTCGTAACCAAAGCAACCGCCAGTTACTCAAGGTCGTACACAGACTCCCATGATAAGCTCCTGTGCTCTGTAGCTCCTGCAAATTCCTCCTGCGTTTTCCCTTTGTCTCCCATATAAGGTAGCTGGACCTAACTTCTGCATTCAGCTTCTGTAACCTTGCTTCGCCACGTAGGTAGGGAGCCCGGGACTATTTAAACCCCGGGAGAGTAAGGATCGGTGCTCAGAGGATTTGGATGTTAACCACCCCCTCTGGGCCCCCGGGTAATAAAGTTTGTGCTTCGTTATCTCCCCGCGTGTGGGTGGATTTTCCACAACACCATAAGTAGATTTGCAAAGACAAAACCTTTTATTCCTTCTCATTATAATGGTACGTATACAATATTTCATTTAAGCTTCCTAGAATGTGAAGCTTAAATGAAACTAACTTACATATCACAAGTGTACAAAAAGGTGAACAAAACAGAATACTAGCTCTAGAAATAGCTTCAGACAGCAATTTGTCCAGCTTCTGCTGTTCAGATAAAAAAATGTAAGGCCAGAGGTTAACAGAACTGCTCAATGACATAAGCTAAGTTAGGCAATATGGTATTTTACGCATAGTTGGTGTATGCAGTATTTCCCATCGATGACTGATATAATTGGAATGAAATCTCATTGATTTCTTGCAGTTAAAAAGTCATAGACGACTGACTTCCGACAAGATGGAGGAATAGGTGGTCGCACCGTACCTCCTCGTACAACCAAGATTAGAAAACCAATAATTTACAACAATAATTTACTATCAGAATAACACCCAGATCCGGCAGAGGATTTATCTGAATGGAAGTCGGGCAGCCAAGAAGTTGAAGTAGACGCGTTCATCTGGACTGGTAGGAGAAGACAGCCGGGTGGGCGCGGGGCTGGCTCGGGTCAGCGGCGCGCGGAGGTCGGGGGAAGGTTTGGCGCGAAATCGGCGCAAAAGCCATCGGGCGCGTAAGAAGGCAGCGGTGATCCCTGAGTATGCAAGCTGCGGCTGGCAGACCCAGAGGGGCAGCGATTGTGGACCAGGGCAGAACTCGCGGCCCGGAAGCCCAGACAAGGGTCTGAGTCCAGGGGAACGGAACTACCGCCATTGTTTTCACCCGCCCCACCCCCACATATAACGTTACAATCTAGCGACCGGGGTGCCCAGCCCCGGTGAGCACCTAAGGCTCCGCCCCCCACCGTAACAAGAGCAACCAGACCAGAAAAAAAAAAAAAAAGGAGAGACAGGGCGAAAAAAAAACCATGTTTTCAACAGAGCAAATCAGTCCCCCAGGACTCATCCTTTTGAGCGACCAAGAATTAGCCAATCTATCAGATGCGCAGTTCAAAACACTGGTGATCAGAAAGCTCACGGAACTGGTGGATTTTGGACGAAATTTAGATGAAAGAATGCAGAGTACCATAAAACAGATGCAGGAAGACATGCGGAGGAGAGCCAATAGTGAAAGGAAGGAATATGAGTCTCAAAACAATACAGTGGACCAGAAGGAAGATAGAATCAACCAAGCAGGAAAGCATGATGAAATAAGAATTCAAAAAATTGAGGAAAAGATTAAGAGCATCCAAGACACCTTTAAACGTTCTGATATCCGAATTATAGGGGTACCAGAAGGAGAAGAGGAAGAGCAACGAGGTGAAAAGTTATTTGAACAAATAATAAAGGAGAACTTCCCCAATCTGGCAAAGGGAACAGTCTTCCAAGAAATCCAAGAAGCTCAGAGAGCCCCAAAGAAGTTGTACGCCAGAAGAAACACACCAAGGCACATCATAATTACATTAGCCAAGGTAAAAACGAAGGAGAGAATCCTAGAAGCAGCAAGAGGTAAGGGGACAGTAACCTACAAAGGAGTTCCCATCAGGCTGTCAGCTGATTTCTCCAAAGAGACCTTACAGGCAAGAAGGGGCTGGAAAGAAATATTCCAAGTCATGAAAGACAAGGACCTACATCCCAGATTGCTCTATCCAGCAAAGCTCTCATTTAGAATGGAAGGGCAGATAAAGTGCTTCTCAGATAAGGTCAAGTTAAAGGAGTTCATCATCACCAAGCCCTTATTTTATGAAATGCTAAAGGGACTTATCTAAGAAAAGAAGATAAAGAAAAGACATGTATAATAAAAGGACAGCAAACTCACAAATATCAACAACCACACCTAAAGCAAAACCAAAAGAAACTAAGTAAACAATTAGAACAGGAACAGAACCACAGAAATGGAGGGCACATGGAGGGTTAGCAGCAGGAGGGTGGGAGGAGGAGAGAGGGGGAAAAGGTATAGAGAATAAGTAGCATAGAATGTAGGTTGAAAATAGATAGGGGGAGGGCAAGAATAGTACGGGAAATGTAGAAACTAAAGAACTCATAAATATGACACATGGACATGAACTAAAGGGGGAAATGTGGGTGGGAGGGGGTACAGGGTGGAGGGGAGAGAAGGGGGGAAATGGGACAACTATAATAGCATAATCAATAAAATATATTAAAAAAAAAGTCATAGACATCAGATATTTGTTAATCACACTGCTCACTGACTTAATTCCAGGGGAAAAACATGAATTTTTTTTTCTCAATATGGAGAATTTCAATTCCAAAAAAGGCCAGTTACTAAACAGTTAATTTCTAGTTTTTAAAAAGTTTGTTCTTCAGTAACCCAAGAAAAAATAGAGATTTCCTAAAGTTCCAACTAAGCAAAACCATTGAGCATGTTTTCATATATTTGTGGGCTACTCATATTTCTTTTTTTGGTGATTTGGTTGTATGTCCTTTGTTTTGAGGGAAGTGAGGGAGAATTGGTCCTTTAATTTTTGAAACCTTTGTCTGTGATACAAGTTGCATATTTTTCCCTCCCAGTTTGTCAATTGACTTGACTTATGCTCCTTTTTTTCTATCTTGCATGATTTTAAATTGAAATTTAAGTTGGCATCCAGCTCACTATTTATTTTTCTCAAGGCAAGTGCGACAGAACATACTTGTAAGCAACTATTTAAACCAGAATTGCACAGAAGTTAGCAGTAGTTACATGCAAATCTATTTTTAAATATTCAGAGAGATTCTGATATTTTCTAGAGGTAATCAATGTGCCCCATAATATCACACCAAATGAATTTCTGATCTATAAGGATGTGGATTTTTTAGAGACTCTAGGGCTACTTATTGAGAATGTGTCAATACATGTGTATTAACTTGATAAGTTCCTAAAATACGTGCTTTCTTAGTTAATTTAGCAATTCTGAATTCATTTAAAAGTAAGCTAGTTATTTTATAATAAAATTATCCTTTTCTTTGAAATTTAGTGTGATTTGTATAAATTACAAAGTACAAGTTGTTTTTGAAATACAGCTTAGGATATATCCAAAGCTTAGTTTTTCCAGATATTTCTTTTAAATAATCTTGACCCATTTCTCCCTCTTTTAATGCCCTCTTAAGAAACAGAAATTACTTTTTTTTTGAGAAAGTGAAAACAAATATGGCATACGTTTTACTCCAATCTGTCTAAAAGGAGTGGATTTTGCACTATAAAAGAAAAAGAAGACATTTAGGAAAGACACATGTATATAAAAAATAAACAAACAAAACAGAAACAGAGTTATAAAGGGAACAGATTGAGAATTGGCAGAGGGAAGGGGACTGGGGGCCTGGGTGAAAAAAGGTGGAAGGATTGAGAAGTACAGATTGGTCGTTATTGAATAGTCACAGAGACTTACATTACAGCATGAGGAGTATCGTCCATGGTATCATATAACTATGTATGTGGTCAGGTGGGTACTTGAAATATCGGGGGGGACCACTCTATAAAGTACGTGATTGTCTAACCACTATGCTGTATATCTGAAGTGAATACAGAATAATATTGAATGGAAATTATAATTGAAAAATTAAAAAAAGACCACACACATATAAAAAGATTAGCAAAAGGTGAGTTAAAATGTTAGAAGTAGTATAGTACTGGGTAGTGTATTTAAATGTCACTTGTTTTTTACATATTCCTCCTGTATTTTCCAAATTCTTAATGAACTTGTTCCATATTATAAACATTTGAAGAAAAGAAAAATGGCAAACTTGTAAACAGAAATCCTAGGCAACACCCTTTCCCATTGAGTAATTGAGAGTACGTATTTATCCTAAGTGCAGTCTTTCCTCCGACCAGACAGTGTGTGCTTTCAGCACAAAGAAGGAAGATGGAGTGATAGTGTCCAAACTTAGGGGATGGAGCTTCCTGAGCTATCAGGAGCGCTTCAGCATCTTCAAGTGCACATGTCTGCATCTCTGTGAAATCACTTCAACAGGTTTATGAGTCTTGGATCTTTTTCTGTTCTGAAGTGAATTGGCTCCTTTCCAACAATCATTTTAATTTGAGGAGTTCTCTAGCTTTAAGTTGCTTTGTCAAGGAAGGACACTGAAATAACAGGAATTTTTTTACTTAGATGGCAACGGTGTATGTTCATATACAGTTTTAATGATGAGGAAAATGGTTTTCATTTGGTGAAAGAGAAACAAGATTCAATATTATACAGTCAACATAACCTTAAGGTTTAACCCTGTAAATGGAAAATAATATACAATGAAGCTTAAGGAATACTAACCACTGTGGAGGAGGCTATTGCAGGTAATTTTTATGTTTTTTATTTTTCATTTTTCAATAATAAGCACAAATTACTTCTAAAGAAAATAGTTTATTTAAAATTGAAATACACAGGAAGTGCTGTGAGTTCCAAAGAGAGACACTTTGGACTGGCGTTATTTGGGAGAGCTTCTTGGGTGAGTGAATCCTGAACTCGGTTAATGTAACTGAGATTGTAAAAAAGGTGGAAACATGCTTTAGGTAGGTAACCTGGTGGGAATAAGATGAAACAAAATTCTATTTTAAGCAGTCTTCTGGAATATTTTTAAATAAAATTTTATAAAGACAAACATTGCCTTCACAGTCTGATTATTTAGTCTGTTTATGTTTGGTGGCAGCCTGGCTGCTATAAATAATTTTTGTACAACTTTTCTATCAAAGTACTCTAATAATAGAGAAAAACAAATACATCACTCCAAGAGCCTGGGAAGCAAGCCTTGGAGGCTAACCTTAAGCATCCCAGAAAACAAAACATTCTGTGACTTACTTTATCTTAAAATCTCCTGCATTATTTGCCTTCTGATCCCTTATAATGTATTTGTGTTAATATAGAAATACTGCTATTTTCCTTCCAACTATTGGAAAACATTAAAAAAAATTTTCCTAGGCGACCATGCCATTTTCACTCATGACTTCATTATCTCCTTGCTATACTGGCCACATATTCCCCAGGCATATGTAAATGCCCATTTGAGAAGGATCCCAGTAAATGATCATTAAATCCTCAAAAAGTTAATTACTAAGTCTGAATTTTTAAAAAGCCAATTTGTTTGCTTCCATAAAGAGTCATGAAAAACAATCTCATGGACAAAAGCAAAGTGAATATAAACCAAATCATTTAAATTTTTTTGGTTGGTTTGTTTAGAACAATGTGAATGACCTGTACCTTAGTTACCTATAAATGCCTCTCCCACCCCCTTACCTTTTCCTGTGGACACTTCCACTGTCTTCTGTTCAGTTAAGGATTTCTGACCTGTGGATAAATATGCCAGGTTTGTTTACATGCCAGGTTTAGATTAGTGCATATTGACATGAAAAGAGGTAGGACAGAAAGAAAGGAAATGCACTAAAAGAAAATGTGTTTTTGTTTGTTTGTTTTTATTCTGCTTTCTACAGGAGTGGCCTAATCTAGGGCTTTTGGTGCTATTGTTTCTGAAAATGCCCTGGGGATCTTATGGATAGAAAATGGTAGGACTCCACGGCAAAGCCAGAGTATGGAAGGGCCAAATGAATTGCTCTATATAATTAATAAAAGTGGAAATATTTTGGTTGTGTGTGCTGTGCAGTCTCCGGATCTCTGGCTTCTATTCAGCTCTCCTGTTGTAGTGTGAAACCAGCCATAGACAACAGGTAAATGAAAGGGTGTGGCTCTGTTCCAGTAAAACTTGATTTACAAAAACGGTTACTTTTTCGTTCAGTAATTTCTAATATTCACTTGTATGTTGTGCTCCACTTTGGGTTGTAGTGTCGTTTCCCATCACACCTTTAGCAAGCAGCTGGGGATTTACTACATAATAGCTTGGGGTAGGGCTACTTGAGTGAGTGGAATGAAGGGATAAGACATGGTAACAAGCTCAAGAGAAGGAGGA
This sequence comes from Phyllostomus discolor, assembly GCF_004126475.2. Classification (NCBI taxonomy): domain Eukaryota; kingdom Metazoa; phylum Chordata; class Mammalia; order Chiroptera; family Phyllostomidae; genus Phyllostomus; species Phyllostomus discolor. The sequence goes on along the minus strand of NC_040916.2, from coordinate 7,231,028 downwards.
CAGAAAGGAGAGAGCCTTCCTAGGAATTCAGGTGAGGGACAGAGGCCTGTGAAAGTGGGAAAGCAAGGGAAGAGGTGAAGAGAAAGTCTCCATGGGATCCTCAAGAGATCCAGCACATTTAAGGGAAGCTGGGGGAGTTGGAGGCACACCCAAGTGGCAAATGCTTGGGTTCCACAAGGAAAAGTAAAGCTTTCTACTTCTCAAAGGTTTGTGGCATAAATGAGCAAAACTACAGGAATGCTTTGAAAACCAGTGCCCATGCACAGCACTGACAAAGTCCTCATTGCAGATCACAGAGACAACAGTTACCCAAGAAAAGCAACAAAAACAGTGGCATTTCCAGCTCCCGAATACTTTCAAATGCCTTTGGTATCAGTGACCTATCTGGTGCAACATTATATTTAAATCCTGCTTCCATTTTCCATATTTGAGTTGTTGAAAACATTTTGAGTTAATTTGAATATTAGGTACCTGCTGTGTTCCTGATTTGTTTGCAGACTTTGTACATGATCACAGCTGCCTTCTTGGGGATGTAAATGGCTATTCACTTCTTTGGGTTTTTCATGTCTATCACTGCTAATTGGCAGGAGAAAAAAGATAGAAAAAATAATTATGTGCATTTTGGTTTTGAAAAAATTAGCCAGTAGTTTGTATTTTGAAATTTAGGGCACAATTTACTTCATGTTTTTGAAATACTTGTAAGAAGCCCTGGCTGGCGTGGCTCAGTGGATTGAGCGTGGGCTGCGAACCAGGAAATACTTGTAAGATATCTCAAAATAAAAAGAATCAAATTCCACTTTTCAAAATTAAGTAAAAGCTTGGATTAGGAAAAAATGCTAAAACCATCTTATATGTTGTGTCAGAACTCTGAACTACTTGTAGACAAGGGTCTATGCCTTAAAAAAATACATTTCCCTATTTTCAAACTAATTTTGATTAGTAAACACTGTTCAACAAGATTGTGATATTTAAGCTTCACAATGCAAATAACTTGGCGCTACAATCTTACACAAGGCTTCCCTTTTCCACTATAATGAAGATGTTAGTTCTGTTTTCTGTACAAGTAATACCCACAGTTAAGAGAGCATCAGTGTTTTCATGAAGCTGACAGTTAAAAGTAGTATTTAATCACTTTCAAATGTCAAAAATTTAACATCATGTATGAATAACAACAGCTAACATTTTCTGCTTTCATCATAAGTGAGGCACTCTGTTAAGTAAGGTAGAAGCTATTATTTTCCCTATTTTTCAGGCAAGGAAAATGAACATTAGAGAGATTAGGCATCTTTCCCAGGTTTTCAAAGCTAGTGAGTGAGTGTGAACACAGGTCTTACTGATTGCAAAGCCCTTGGTCTTATGTGATATGCTACGCTACCTCTTTGAGGGTTATTTAATGAGCACTTCGCTTTACAATAATGAAGTGATAAACAATATCAGTACCTTTAGGTTTCAAGTACGTGTTGGCATGAGGGATTTGAAACTGGAAGCACAGAGTGAACTCACTACCAATTTCCACTACTTCCTCGTTACCCAGCCTACCCTCTCATGGAGAATAGATGAGGACACCACTTGAGACAGAGGAAACTGTGAATCAGGAGCCAAAGTGTGCAAAGGATGAGGAAGGGCAAACTTGAGATCCACCTATGAAGGAGTTGAGAGTTGTCCAGTTCAGTGGGATGGGCTTCCAAGGAGCAGTGACTAAGGGGTCAATGGCCTGAAAGTCAGTTTGAATGATGGGGTGTGAGAGAATACAACCTTAGTGACAATATGTTGAATGAATGGCTATCCAGTTTGTTAATGGCAGTTAATATGAACATAGAGTAACACAGGGAGTTTTTACAGAGTGGCCTTAATAGATTTGTCACTCCAAGCATCATACCAAAGAGGACTATAAAGCTTCATCTGATTATGTGGAAGTGGGAGTGCATTAGAGACTGAAACAAGAGGCAGGGATAATAAGGTCAAATGAAACAGTCTAACATTATTAGTCCTCAAATATTAGTGCATGACTTTCCTTGTTTAACATTGTCACAAATTACTGACATAGTAAATACATAGTGAAATATCAAACGTGCAGATAACAACAGCATTTTTTTTCACTATTGAAATGTCAAGCCAGTGAGGTTAAATCACAGAAAGAACTTGCAAATCTGTGTGAATGAACAGGAAACATTTCATTAAACCTTAATATGGATAGAGGCCCATACAGAAATAAAAAAGGAAACACTTCAGTTTTGTACCACACCAGTCCTGGATACTGAATTTCAGTGACACAGAATCAGATACAAAAATGGGCAACTAAAATTATCAAGGGAATAGCTGAATAGATTCAAGATTTTGAGTCAGATTATTGAGACTGAAATCTTAACTCTTAACAACTTCTACAGGAATTAAGCCAGTTGCTGAATTTCTCTGAACTTCAGAGTCTTCCATGCTGTGGGGCAACAACATTTTGGGGCCCACCTACCTCTCAGAGTTGATTTGAGGCCAAGGAAGACAGTAAATGTAAAGTATTTTGTAAGCAAATATATTAGCTGTTGCTGTTCTTATTATTTATCTTGACTACTGTGCAATTGGAGGTCAAAATCATTAAATAAAAATTATTTTGAGTGCCTATAGGTGGTCCCTGCTTACAAGGAGCTCCCTGTCAGGGGAGAGGGATGGTGAGAAATGTAGTGGAGATCAGGAAGACAGGAGATAAGATAATAGAATGTGGAAAAGCCCAATGCTGGAGCCAGGGAGAAAATACACAATAATTAGATGTTGTGAATCTGGGAAAGCTGAGGATTGAGGAAACATTTAAAGTCAACAATGTGGTATGGGTCTAAACACACTTGCTCCTCAATTTCAGTGTTAGCATATTATTATCATTTTTTATTATTGTTATTTTAGGTTTCAAACTGACCACTTATTTTGCGTGCATGTTAATGTGCCAAGCAATGCTATGCACTCTGTCTCCTCTCATCCTTACATTCTGTCTTTGAGATAGACATTATTCTTGCCATTTATTTAGTTACTTATTTTGGAGATACAATGTCTTGTCAACACAGATTCAGACAGAATTATTAAAGTGTGGACCTTTTTTGTTTGCAGTTTTTATCACTTAGGTTTTTTTTTATTGTTGTCCCAATTTTCCCTCATTGCTTTCACTTGCCCCTCCCACCACCCCCGCCATAGTCAGTCCCCACCCTGTTGTCTATGTCCATGGGTCATTTATACCTATTCTTTTTTTTGATACTTTTGATTTTTATTCTTGTTCAAGTGCAGTTTTCTGCCTCCCCACCCCACACCTCCCTAGCACTCCAGCCTTCCCCACCTCCCCTGTTTCCAACCCTCCTTGTTATTGTCCATGCATCCTTTATAGTTGTTCCTGTAAACCCTTTCCCCTTTTCCCATTATCTTGTCCCCTCTCCCTTCTAATTACTGTCAGCTTGTTACCAATTTCAATGTCTTTGGTTGTATTTTGCTTGTTTGTTTGTTTTGCTGATTAGGTTCTAGTTAAAGGTGAGGTCATATGGTATTTGTCTTTCACCACCTGGCTTATTTCAGTGTTAACATTAAAACAATGAACATTCTGGAACTCTGAACTGAGTTTAGGACAAGTTAAAGATGTTCTGTTTCACTTGGTAGAGACTTGTGGCAGAATTCCCTGATGCAGAAGAGTGGCAATTGTATTGATCACAACACAACCCTGAGAAGATACCACTAATTGTCACAACACTGCTTTTTGGTGGGAAATTTTACGTGTGTGTGTCTGTGTGTGTGTGTGTATGTGTGCGTGCGTGCATGCATGCGCTAACACAGCCCATTTCCTAGTATTTGCAGCAGATATTTATTCTGCTAACATCACTTTCTGGCCACTTCATTCTTATTCCTTTCTCTAAATGAAGCATACAAAACTAATCTCTCACTCTCTCTTTTTTCTAAAAGCATAAGCAGAATGAAGATTTACTAAGAAATTAAATGAGACAAAAGCAAAAAGAATACACAGTTATGATTTCACTTTAAAACACTCCTCAGTGATGCTGACTCTAACCATTATATTAACATGCCATCTTCCCTACACCCACATTTTTTTAAAAAATTATATTTTATTGTTTATGCTATTACAGTTGTCTCAGGTTTTCCCCCTTTGTCCCCTCCACCCAGAACCCTCCACTTACTCAGGAAATCCCTGCATCATTGTCCATGTCCATGGGTTATGCATATAAGTTCTTTGGCTACTCTATTACCTGTGCTATACTTTACATCCCCATGACTATTCTGTAACTACCAATTTGTACTTTTTATTGTTATTCAGGTATAGTTGTCTCCATTTACTCCCCCACCATTCTTCCCAACCCCAGCCATCCCCACCTCCCCCCCTCGATCCTAACTCCCTTTGACTTTGTCCATGTGTCCTTTATACATGTTCCTTGACAACCCTTCCCTCTTTTCCCCTCATTATCTCCTCCCACCTCCCCTCTAGTTACTATCTCTCTGATGGCTAGTGATGCTGAGCATCCTTCCATGTGTCTCTGGGCTCTCTGTATGTCCTCCTTGGAGAAGTGTCTGTTCAGATCCTTTGCCCATTTTTTTAACTGTGTTGTTTGCCTTCCTGGAGTGGAGTCACATGAGTTCTTTATATATTTTTGATATCAAACTCTTGTCCGAGGTATCATTTGCAAATATATTTTCCCATATGGTCGGTTCCCTTTTCACTCTGCTGATGTTTTCTTTAACCGTGCAGAAGGTTTTATTTTGATGAAGCCATTTGTTTATTCTTTCCTTTATGTCCTTTGCTCTAGAGGACATATAGATGAAAATATTGCTGAATAGAATGCCTTAGATTTCCCTATCTTCTCTCCTCTAGGATTTTGATGGTGTCACGACTTACACTGAAGTCTTTTATCCATCTTGAGTTTATTTTTGTATATGGTAAAAGTTAGTAGTTGAGTTTCTTTTTTTTTGCATGTAGCTGTCCAGATCTTCCACATCATTTGTTGAAAAGGCTATTTTTAACCCATTTTATGCTTCTGTTCTTAATCCCTTCACTTTTTTTTGCCTATCCACCCAACACCCTTTCCATCTGGCAACTATCAAAATGCTCTCTGTATCTATGATCCTGTTTCTGTTCTGCTTATTTGCTTATTTTGTTTTTCAGAATTAATTGTTAATAGATACATATTTATTGCCATTTTATTATTTATACTTTTTATCTTATTCCTAAAGAACACCCTTTAACATTTTATATAATCCTGGTTTGGTGGGGATGAACTCCTTTAGTTTTTTTCTCATCTGGGAAAGTCTTTTTTCATCCTTCAGTTTTAAATGGTAGCTTTGCTGGGTAGAATAATGTTGGTTGTAGGTTCTTGCTTTTCATCACTTTGAATATTTCTTGCCAATGCATTCTAGCCTACAAAGTTTCTTTTGAAAAAGCAGCTGACAGTCTTCTGGGAACTCCCTTTTAGGTACCTAACTGCTTTGCTCTTGCTGCTTTCAAGATTCTCTTTTTGTCTTTAACGTTTGGCATTTTCTTTGTGATGTGTCTTGGTGTGGGCCTCTGTGGCTTCATCTTGTTTGGGACTCTGCACTTCCCGAACCTCCCCAAGTTAGGGAAGTTTTCTGTCGTTATTTTTTCAAATAGGTTTCCAATTTCTTGCTTTCTCTCTTCTCTTTCTGGTGTCCCCATTATGTAAATGTTAGTATACGTGAAGTTGTCCCAGAGGCTCCTTACACTACCCTCATTGTTTGGGATTCTTTTTTCTTTTTGCTGCTCTGATTGGTTGTTTTTCTGCTTCCTTATATTCCAAATTTCTGATTTGATTGTCAGCTTCATCCACTATACTGTTGATTTCCTGTAAATTGCTCTTTATTTCAGTCAGTGTATCCTTCATTCCTGACTGGATTTTTTTTTTAATACTGTTGAGGTCCTCACTAAGTTTCTTGAGCATACTTATAACTAGTGTTTTGAAGTCGACATCTAGTAGCTTGCTTGTCTTCATTTTTTTTTAGTTCCTTTTCTGGAGTTTTGTTTTATTCTTTCATTTGGGCCATGTTTCTTTGTCTCCTCATTTTGTCAGATTCCCTGTGTTTTGTTTCTATGTGTTAGGTAGAGTTGCTATGTCTCTAAGGCTTCATAGGGTGGCCTAATGTAATAAGTGTCTTGTAGAGTGCAGTAGCATAGCCTCCCCTATTACCCAAGCTGGGTACTCAAGGTGTGCCCACTGTATGTGCTGTGTACACTCTCCTGTTGTAGTTGAGACTTGATTGCTGTTGGCACATCCAAGAACTGACTGTTCTGTCTGAGGTTACACAGCATAAGTTTGATCTGTGGATTGCTGCTGCTTGTGCTGGGCCTGGAGGTGCCCAGGTGAGGTCAAGCTGTGAAGTGAGGCTGGCAGCTACTAATGACTAGCCTGGGACAACTTAGCAAGTGGTATAGAGTTTGCTGAAGCCAGATGCTGCTTGTTTGAGAGAATTTAGGAAAATATGAAGCGTGGGCCAAGACAAGCCATTTGTATGGAAAAGCCACTGGAAAAAACTTGGGTGGGCCCAAAAGTTGGGTGGTGAGGAGCATCAGGGAATCACTAGGATACAGCAAAGAGTTTGATACAGTTTGATGGAGTCCTAGAGATGATACCCACCTGCCAGCTCTGTGGCTTTGTCAAGGGAGGACTCAGAAAAGGAAAATGGCTCCTGCCAGCACTTGTGTCTGGGAGAATGCTGCCCCCAGCTCTTGCCCTGATGCTGGATCATTCAGTTCCTTCCCAGACATCTCTGATGCCTTTCAATCTGCTGCTCCTGTGCTGGGGCTCAGAGGGAGTGAGTCTAAGTAAGTCTGAGTACAGGCCCTTTAAGAGAGACTGCCAGGGAGTTCAGCATTTTCTGTGTTCCATAGGCTCGATCCCTGTTGGGCTTTATCACCAGAAGTTATGGAAACTTCTCTTCTTGGCACTGGAACCATGGACTGGGGAGCCTAGTGTGATGCTGGGACCCCTCCTCACTCCTGAGATATCCATCCCAATTTTTATCTACCACACATGGGTGTGGGACTAGCCCATTCCAAGTCTCCACCTGCTTCTACCAGTCTTAATATGGTTTCTTCTCTAATTACATAGTTGGTTTCTTCTTTAATTCTATAGTGGTAGGATGCTTATTCAGTTTGATGTCTGATGGTTCTGTATGATGGTTGTTCTGTATGCTAGTTGTAATTCTGATATGGCTGTGTGAGGAGGGAAGCCATGTTTACCTATGCCACCATCTTGGCTAGAAGTTACACCCACATTCTTGATCTTTCTAACTCTGCTCTATTCATTCATCACTTTTATCCCTTTTAATATAAATAATTAAGTGTCTTGTTTATAGTCTCTTTTCCTCCACTAGGGTGCAAAGTCCATAAAAGGCAGGGTTTTAGGTTTTAGCCTATCTTCACTTATAGATACATAACAAGTCTTAGAACTTTTCTGCCCCAAGAGACGCTCAATAAATATTTACTACATGAAATGAGTGTGCTAAACAGTGGGGAATTCTAACCCACCCCACAATTCTGTTGACATTGTTTCTGTACGTGCTGCCTCTGACTAATATGTAGCTGTAAACCACACATTTGTATAAGAATCCTAATAACTAACTTCAAAAGATATAGACTCCAACTTTCAGGCATCCCAGCTCTGCAAGATTTGTTGACCTTTGTTCATGGAGGCAGGATGATGTGAAACCAGGATGACTAAACCAGGGTGACCCACACTGGACCATCACTTGCCTTACTAGGATGGACTGTGATCGTCTGCAAATAGAGAACTTTTCAACCTCCTTCCTTGATCTATTTGTTCTGTTCCCCTCTGCCTCCTTTCAGAAACTTCTGCCTCCACTGAGAGAAGAAGATGGACTTTGAGACATGAGTCCCCCATTTTCCTGGGAAATGGGCTCTGAGATGTGAGTACTCTATCTTCCAGGTGGCCGGCACCTGAAAACAAACCACTTTCCTTTACATCAGCACCTACCTCTTGAGTGTTGGCTTTTGTAGAGGCAGGCAGCTGGACCTGATTTTGGTTACAAAACATGGGAAGTTTCTGGATTGTCTCCTATGTCAGAGGTAGACTTCAGTCTGCACCCTTCCCTTCAGACCTGGTTTGATTCTGTGTCTCCCACAGAGCAAAGCAGGCCATCTTGTTCTACACCGTTCCATCTCAGCCAGTTTTGGTTGTTGATGTTGTCGTTGTTTTGGCTCTGAGATAAACTGCTTTTTTCCCTAGACATCTACTAAGGCTCTTTCCACTTTTCTATTCTGTGTTTTTCACATGACTTCCCTGTTCTTCACTGTAAGGACCTTAGGCCCTTTCCTTCCTCTCAGGAAAATTGGAACTCCAGGTAAAAATAAGCAGCCCTCCCAGTGAAGCCACACCTCCTTAGATTAATAGCTTTCCCCACACAGGAACCTATGACTGAATGATTAATCAGCCCAGCTGCTTCTAAAAGAAGGGACTTCCACTGTCTTATTATTTAAGCTTAATATTGCCTCTTCCTAATCATAGTTATACATTTTTTCTAATATGAAAATTAAGTGACATTTTGTTAAAGTGAAACAAGTCCAAAATAAGAGTTTAGAAACATTTTAAAATCTTCTTGGATTACACATATTTAATAGGTTTTATTGGGAGTTATTTAGATGTTTGGGGACTTTGACCATTGACCTTTGAGGGTGATGAGGAATGTGATATTTTCCCCTGCCACATCCTGGGTTGCCAATGGTCAGAGAGAGAATGGTGGCACTACAGACTTTGCACTTAAAGAACATGGGAAAAACAGGCAACAGGTTGTAATGCCTGAAGAAATGGCTATGATCTGAGGCAGTTTAGATTAGGCAAGATAATTATGTGTAAACACATAATCTTTCTGAAACACTTATTGAATCTTTTTTATGCCTGAGGATGACTAATACGAGAAAATGATATTAAATTATGAGGGCGAAATAAATCAACAGTCAGACTTGGGAAATGGCCATTCCAGTTCTTTAACAGGGACTAGGCCACAGAGGTGGGGAATGATGTCATTGGAAGGGAAGAAACTGGAGGTCATCTAGACTGTCTCAAAGAAGGAGTCACTGGCTCTGGGTGGCTTTAAATGGAGACTGGTTCCGAAAAAAAAATAGAAGCCCCAACTACTTTAATCCAGCCTTAGTTTTTTAAAATCCTGAAACTTAAAAAAGAAAAAAAAATCCCTCAGACTCTAGTGGTACTAAATGAGAAACTCAAGGGGAAAGGTTATTGACTCGGGGCATTTGCTAATGTAAATGATCAGGCTGTGTCCATTTTATTTTTATGATGAAAAAAGGCAAAATATGTTGACATGTCAAGCCACACATCTAGAGAACATTAGTTAGGAAGGATAAAGATTTAACTTCAATTTAAATCTCTACTAGTTATCTTCTCATGAAATCTAGCTCCTGAGTAGATTGCTTATAAGAAGTTCTGTTGTGATATTCTGCTTTAAAAAAAGTTTATATTGGCATCCTCTGTGAAATATCAAGACTTCAATTTCTGTGAAGCTTAATGTAGGGGAATACACTTGTTTAGACTGTTTACTATAGAAAACTTCAGTGATAAACTGTTTTTCGGAGGTATAGAATTTGCTCATCAAGCTTATATCACTGATCTCATTGACGTCGACCTGCATCTTGTTCTCATTAAATCAACTAATACAAAAGCTGCCTATGTTCTCTGTCCAGCCAAAATATTCCTTTATTTAGATCTTAATCCTTTTGAAGTTTTTGCAAGTTTACAAAGTAAATTGTTTTTATAAGAGATTTATTTTAAAATGTTTTAATACCCAATGCAAAGCCTCAGTTCTTCTGCACTGGCAGCCTGTGATATCTCTACCAGTGGGGCACACTGTCTAACTTCTAGGGCTTAGAGAAGAAAAAGGGGTAGCAATTAGGTGAGGGACTCCCATCTCTTTCTTCATCTCATCACTGATGCTCAGCCTTATCACCTCAGTCTAAATACTGTTTGGTTCTTAGGTTGAAGCTCAGGTAAAAGTCTCTGTTCATTAGAGCCCAGGATTCAGTAGCTGTGGGAACTCAGTAGACGAATTTTTGTATAGACTCATGGTATCTGGGGATGGGCAAAGCAATCAGAGCTGGCAGTTTAATAGTCCTACAGACATCATAGCCCAGTGTCACCTATAGAAGTCACTGAACACAGAGCTGGACTCCTCCCTGTGCCCTAGACCCATCTCACACACAGCCCTGTAACCCTATTTATTCTCATTAGTGAGTCATGGGGACAAACAGCTCTCCATCAGAGTGAGAAAAAAACAGAGAGCATCTACAGAGACCTGCCATCATTTTTCTCACCACTGCATTTGTAATTGTCAGAGAGAGGCTCACAGAAGCACACTGACCATATGTTCTAGAAAAAACAAGGACAAGGGGAGGAGTCTTTGCCATCCTGAAATGCCCTGCTTATTACCAGATCCTGTTGTCTTTCTAAAATCTGTTCATCATTGTTGGGTGGTAGATTGTAAATTTCAAAGATTCCTTGGAAATTACTATATTTTTGTTACCTTTCACAGACAGTGCATACCACTGTGAGTACTAAATCCATGTAAACAACTAATAATACTACCTTAAAACGTAACTGTGGTTGTTATAATCCCAATGTCAAATGTATTACTAATGCAAACATATATGGTTGGATTAAAAGTACTCATCCATACACTATCACAAATTCCACTATTGAATAATTTTAAATTTCCTGAAACAATGCTCACCTGACTTACCATTATTTTAAGAAAGTAATAGCAAGAGGATGTTACAAATTACAGGATAGATTAAAACATGGGATACTTAAAAGAAGGAATTTCCATTGATGTGCACATTAGTCTTTGTTTCTAAGAAGTTCAAATTCTTACCTCTTTAACCCATCTTCATTCCTAGTCCCCTACAACTCAACCCAATAATACCATTCATCATGGGACATTTTTGTACATGTTTAGGGAACTTCACAGTTATTTTATCCATAGGTACTTTCATCAAGGAAATGATAGGCTTCATAATTGGCAGGGAAGAGGTCTTAATGAAATATGTACCCCCTCTAGCCTTAGCTCAGAGACTTTCAAACATGGGGTGTTCCAAAAGTATGTGTTGATTGAAGGAAAGAATGATGGCTTTATCCTGAAAATTCAGAGGAATTAGTTAATCATCTTTACACTTTAATCATTACAGGCAGGGGTATTCACCTACTGTGTCATAAAACCATTCAAAGCAGGCCAAAAATTTGGAATATTTAATCATTATTTATTTTTTATTTACTGTGTCCCTATACTATTACTATAAAAAACATCACAAAGTTTACTCACTAAGATAGTCAAGTGTTCTAATGTACAGCAGGGCTAAACTAGAGTAAGGGAAAAGGAAGTTGTCTAATGCAATGTCATGTAACAGTGAGGTAGTTATTGGATGGACTAAGAATTTTGCCTAATGACAAATGATCAGGGCAGTGACCATTTACCACTTGTGGCAGAGACTGTTGGTATCTTCAGTATCCAACTTCCTCTTCCTCATTATTTTTAACTGGCAGTGCCCACCTTCAGTAAAAACTTCATGTCTCAGCTTCCCTAACAGCCAATGTAGCCACTTTCTTGCTGGAAGCATGTAAGTGGAGTGTCTGAAAAGTGTTTCCATTCTTCCATGCTTCCTCTTCCCTGTCTCAAGTTTGGACCAGGAGATGAGACAGAGTCGCAAATGGAAAAACCCCAGGTTTCTGTGTATTGTGGAGCCACCATACGAGGCCTAGACTCCCCATGGTTCTTAATCTGACAGAAATTACTATCTTGTTTAAGTTCCTGTTGTTTGTTTCTTTTTTCTCTGTCTTCTATAGCTTAATAGAATCCTAACTGATATATCACTCATCACAAAAGAGTGACGTAAGGATGGTAGAAAAAATAGCAAAGACATTTGCTATTTTTGTAGGAACATTGAGTCACTTTTATATTAGGTAGAAATTGAATTTTACTTATTGTTAACTGTTTTTTTAAATATATTTTATTGATTATACTATTACAGTTGTCCCATTTCCCCCCCTTCACTCCCCTCTGCCCTGCACACCCTCTCCAAACCACATTCCCCCCACCTTTAGTTCATGTCCATGGGTCGTACATATAAGTTCTTTGGCTGCTACATTTCTTATACTATTCTTACCCTCCTCCTTTCTATTTTCTACCTACCATCTATGCTACTTCTTCTCTGTACCTTTTCCCTCTCTCTCCCCCTCCCACTCCCCTGTTGATAACCCTCCATGTGATCTCCATTTCTGTGGTTCTGTTCCTGTTGTATTTGTTTGCTTAGTTTGTTATTGTTTTTGTTTTGGGTGTGGTTGTTAATGATTGCGAGTTTGCTGTCATTTTATTGCTCATATTTTTTATCTTCTTTTCCTGAGATAAATCCTTTTAACATTTCATGTAATAAGGGCTTGGTGATGATGAACTTAGATCTGTTCTTTCGTTTGGGCCAATTTTTTCTCTTTTTTTGGTATTGATGCACCTTTGGTATTGATGCAGTCAGAGGTGGAGCCTTAGGTATTCACCAGGGTGGGATAACCCACATCACTGTGTTGTGATGCTCTATGTGGGGAAGGGATCCGAGAGGGATCAAGAGGGAACAATGGCGCTTGCTTTGCTTGCCAGATTTCAGTCACTTTCCCCACTACCCACAAGCAAATTGGGCCCTTCTGGTGCTGATTCCAATGTGGGTGGGTTTGTGTACATTTTAGGACCCTGTGGGTCTCTCCAGTGAATTCTCCTGTGAGGCTGGGAGTTTCACCTGCTGCCTCAACCCCCACAGGTGTTTCTAATCAGTGGTTTGAGGCTTTATTTCCCCTAGCTGCGGTTCTGGGTTGTGCAGTCCATCCTGCTCCCCAGTTGTTTCTCCTGGTTTATCTTTGCACAAACATGGGACCACCCAGTCCTCAATCTACCACCTCCCTGGGTCCGCCTGCTGCTGCCTTGCTGGCCAGCTGCAGCCTTGTGCACCCTGCTCCACAATCTGCTGCCTCACTGGGTCTGCCAGCCACCACCTTGCCCGTACTGGTCCTCTAGCCACTGCCTTGCCGCAAGTCCTCTCTGCCTGGCTGCCTGTCTCTGCCCCTCCTACCAGTCTAGATGAATGTGTCTTCTTTAACTTCTTGGTTGTTGGACTTCTGTACAGTTCGATTTTCTGTCAGTTCTGGTTGTTTTTTGTTTTTAAATTGTTGTTGTCCTTCTTCTGGTTGTGCGAGGAGGCACAGTGTATCTACCTATGGCTCTATTTTGGCTGGAAGTCCTTATTAACTGTTTTTTAAAGCTGTGTTGTAAAATATTTTCAAGTGTACCAAGAAATATTTAATCTTCAAAATTTCCGCAAACAAACAATTCAAGAACCAAGATAACACCTTCACTGCATGTGAAGGTGTGTTTCCTCCTGCCTGTCTCTTATCACCCGTTTTAAAGTTACCTTAAAAGCATAGGATCATGGTGTTTGTCCTTTGACTTTTGACCGTATAAATGCTGCTCTGACTACCCTCCTGACTATGACTAAGCTAGAGCATTGGATTAACAGCGTGAAACAGGTTCCAGCCTATGTTTGGCTGTAAAACTAGTGAATGTTTTGAAGGTAATGTAAGATACTAATATGCTGCAGCTGTGATTACATTGTAAATTTTCCTGACCTGATCACCCACCTCTACGAAGTGATTTTATTGGATTCCAGTTGTTCACTCCCCTGGGCATTAGATATTTGGGTAGCCATGAAGCTAAACCATGGTCCAAAGTCATGAGATTCCTTTCCCTACAATCAATATACACACAGTGGAGAAGCATGCCAAACCATTGGAGAGCCCATCAAGTGAGAGTGGGGCTGAGAGAATTAGGGGCTGAGATAGGGTGCCATTTCTGTCTTTTCCTATTCATATATGTTGAACTACAGCAGTAGAGGGACTCTATGAAGACACTCAATAGGTTGTCAATTATTAAAAATAGCTCACATGATTCTGCAGCAGGCCTCTTTATTTAGGAAATCTACATTGAATTTTTTTAAATGTTATTTTCTTTTTTAAAATATTTTATTTATTTATTTTTAGAGAGGGAAGGGAGGGAGATAGAGAGAGAGAAACATTAATGTGCGGTTGCTGGGGGTCATGGCCTGCAACCCAGGCATGTACCCTGACTGGGAATCGAACCTATGACACTTTGGTTCGCAGCCCACGCTCAATCCACTGAGCTACACCAGCCAGGTACATTGAATTTTATATAGGTTGTGACAGTTAATATTTATTTATTATAGACATATTTAGAAATCATAAATTACCCCAAGACCAAAAATGTCACCATCCATAATTCTATAGTGCATCACAGTTAATACTTTTCTATATCCACCTAAAAATAGACACGTAACCCAGACGTCATCTGGCTCACTTACCTTTAGAATAGGGAACTGGTTAAATTGGAGCACACTTTCACATCTGTTAAGTACAGATTTCCAACTGTCCTCACCAACCCCTGTCTACCAGCCATGAGTTCTCAGATTTCTTAAGGCTTACTTCCTCGTATTTCTCTCTGTTTCTATGCCTCTGTGGCCCAGGGTTCTACATAAATTATTCATCCACAAAGCCCAAGCCCTTTGGGGATTTCAGTAAAAATTTCAGTCACATCCAATTATTTTATGACTTTATTACCTTTACTAAATATTTGGAGTGGGTCACATTTTAAAGAGCATCTCTGGCCATTTTTTTGGTGCCTCTTTCCCTGAGCTCCTGTCTTCAGAGTAATAAATATTTTATACTTACCTATAATGGAATTATCCTACTCATTTTTAGTCTCCACTTTTTCCCCAAGTAGTTTCTCAAACAAATGCAGTTTCTTTCCTAAGAGGATGATTAAAATTTTAACGTCTTCAAACTTCACCTACAGTTTATTTATTTATTGTTGATTTTTATTTTATTCATTTATTTTGTGTTTTTTAAAACTTAAATATTTTATTGTTTATGCTATTATAGTTGTCCCAATTTTTCCCCCTTTGCCCCCTTCACCCAGCCCTCCCCCAGTTCCCACAGTTAATCCCTACACCATTGTCCATGTCCATGGGTCATTCATATGTGTTATCGGACTAATCCCTTTACCTTCTTTCAGCCAGTCCCAGCCTACGCCCACGCACCCCCACTCTCCCCTTTTAGCTCTGTCAGTCTCTTCCATATATCTGTTTGGTTCTATTTTATTTGTTAGTATATTTTGTTCATTGGATTCCATTTATAAGTGAGATAATATGGTATTTGTCTTTCACCGACTCGCTTGCTTATTTCACTAATGTTTAGACTCATGTGTACTTGTTTTATATATTTTTTAAAATTTTAAATTCAGGTTCATCTTTCAAATTAAATTTATTGGGGTGATATTGGTTAATAAAGTTATATAGGTTTCAAGTGTATAATTCTATAATACATTATCTGTATATTGCATTATGTGGCCAATGTCCAAAGTCAAATCTCCTTCCATCATCATACACTTGACCCCCTCTACACTTGAGTACCCCACATCCTCTTTTCCTCTGGTAACCACCATATTGTTGTCTGTGTCTTTTGTTTGTTCATTTGCCTTGTTTATTTGTTGCTTTGTTTTATATTCCACATATAAGTGCAATCATATGGTTCTTTACTTTTTCTGACTTATTTCACTCAGTATTACTTTCTTTGATAATTATGAACTCTATTGTGAAAAACTTCCTCATTACTTTATATTACTCCCCACATTATTTTTAGTGGCTGTTGGTTTTACTTGGATGAACCATAACCCACCTATTTCCTATTGTTGGAAACTGAAGTTGTTTCTCATCTTTCTAGAAGAAAACACTAGAAAGAACATTTTAATACACATGAAAAGAAATGAGATAGAAACTTCATCAACTTCAGACATTAAAGAAAGCCTTATGATTCAGATTTTAATGACTACCCAGAGAGAAGCTTCATAGATTTGGGCAAAAGGCTGTGCACAGTTTTATTTTTTAAAGAATTTATTTATTTATTTATTTATTTATTTGGGAGAGGGGAAGAGAGGGAGAAACAGAGGGAGAGAAACCATCAATGTGCAAGAGAAACATCAATTGGTTACCTTTCACACACTCCAACAGGGGCCCTGGCCCACAACCCAGGCCCTGACCTGGATCAAACTAACAACTTTTCAGTTTGCAGGACAATACCCAACCCACTGAACCACACCAGCCGGGGCTATTTGTAGTTTTAAGTCTTTTGGTACAAATTGCCAAATTGCCTTCTACAAAACTTACTATGATCTACTAGTAAGTCATGGCAGAGCATTTGTTTTCTTTTTCTTTTCTAAGATTTTATTTTTATTTATTTTTAGGGAGAGAAGGGAGAGAGATAGATACAGAGGGAGAGAGAGAGAGAAAGAGAGAGAGAGAGAGAGAGAGAGAAACATCAATGTGTGGTTGCTGGGGGTTATGGCCTGCAACCCAGGAATGTACCCTGGCTGGGAATCGAACCTGGGACACTTTGGTTCCCAGCCCACGTTCAGTCCACTGAGCTACGCCAGCCAGGGCCTAGAGCATTTGTTTTCTAAGCCTCCATTACTACTAGCTTTTGTCAGTGTGTCAATCTAATAGGCAAATATGGCATTTTACTTTTATTTTAAAGTATATATTTCTCATATTACAAGTGAAGCTAAATTTTTTCATAAGTTTTTTATCTATTTTCATTTTTTGTAAATTATTCAATAGTAACTACCATTTTTCAAATTAGGTGTATAGTTTTTTGATATATAAGAGCAGTTTTTATATTTTTCCCATTTGTTTTTTAGCTTTAAATTATTTTTATATGTACAGTTTTTCTGTCATTCAGTTTTGTCAATCTTGTCTACAATAGATT
Organism: Phyllostomus discolor; assembly: GCF_004126475.2. Classification (NCBI taxonomy): domain Eukaryota; kingdom Metazoa; phylum Chordata; class Mammalia; order Chiroptera; family Phyllostomidae; genus Phyllostomus; species Phyllostomus discolor. Next base: position 7,214,136 of record NC_040916.2, on the reverse strand, counting down.
TTTCCCTTAATATATGCCTATAGAGGTCTTAAATCAGAAATCTGTTTGTCTATATATCCACCTAGTTCCTTTATGGTTTTTTAATATTTAATCTTTAATCCATATGGACTTTGCTTTGGTGAATATGAGTCAGGGCTCTAGCTTCCCTTTTCAGATAGTTGCCTTATTATTAAATAATGCCAGTTTTCCATGCCTTGAAATGTTATTACTGCCAAAATCTTCCCCCAAATGGTACTATTTCTTGTGCTGTGTATCTTGCTCTCTGGATCTGTGTCTCTATTCCTGCATTATCTCAATTATTGATATTTTATTCTTTTAAATAAATTTTAACACCACTTTCTTTTGTAATATATTCTGGTATCAAACACCCCTATTGTTACTATTTTATGGAATGCTATTGGTCAGTCTCATGACATTTATAATTATCTTGTTAAATGAAAAAAAAATGCCATTGGATCTCTGATTAGAATTGCATTAGATGTGCCTACTAATTCAAAGATAACTGAAATCTCTACAACATTAAATCGTCTTTTAAATAAAAATTTTAACCTTCATTTGAATTCTTAATTCTTTAGTTATTAATTTCTAGTGTTATTATCTTATGATGAGAGTTTATAGCTATTTTGATTTCTCTTGTGTTCATATGTATTGAGCTACCCTCTGTGGAGTAATATGACACAAATTTTTATAAATGGTTCTTAGAGAGAAATTTTACATTTTCTTTTTTTTTAGGTTTTTTATTTACTTATATTTTTTAGAGAGAGATGGAAGGGAAGGAGAAAGAGAGGGAGAGAAACCTCAATATGTGGTAGCCTCTCATGTACCCCCTACTGGGGACCTGGCCCACAACCCAGGTATGCGCCCTGACTGGGAATCGAACCAGCCACCCTTTGGTCCACAGGCTGGCACTCAATTCACTGAGCCACACCAACAAGGGCAAAATTTTACATTTTCTATAAGGTACAAAGTTCAACATAGCTACTAAAGCAAACTTATTCCTCAACATTTTATTTTTTATCTTTATTTGCCCAATATTAAGTTTCCAACTGTTATTATTTTACCAATGTATCTTTTTTATTTCTTTTTATAATTTCTCTGACTTTGAAAAATTCTTCTGACCAGGCATAAGTCCTCAGGCCCAATAAATCCTACAGCCTGTATTTGTAAAGAAGTTTTATTGGAACACAGTCAGACATTCATTTATCTGTTGTCTAGGGCTACTTCCCACCCTGCACCTTCACAGTAGTAACAATACAGATTGTATAGCCCACAAAACTGAAAATACAGGGGTGAGCAAAAGTAGGTTTATATACTTGTGAGTACATGAAACACAGTTTATTCTTATATCATTATTAATGAAGGCTGGCAATTTGAGCACTTACGATTGTGTTACCAAATAGCAAATGGGGTCCTGCTCCCACCTGCCACCCTCTAGGCAAAATTCCAGAGGCAAAGGTTTGGTGATAAAGGAAAGGAGTCTTTATTTAAAAGCTTCACAATTTTGGAATAACAGCTTTCCACATAGATTAGTCTCTTGTGCCTATCAATTAAGGCTAAAATCTTCAACTGTTTAGTTACAGCTTTAATCACTTAAACCTATCAATTAGGGCTAAACACCTGAGTTCTCCCATCATTTCCCCCAGTTAGTGTTAATTGTATTACTTCTATAGGGCACAGGTGGCAGAAAACAAGGCCCTCAGGCCGAGTCTGGCCCTCCACCTTGTTCTATCTGGCCCAGCACCTTGTTCCTACTGGGTGGCAGTGTGGAGCTCTCTCTTAACTGTTAAGGAGTAGTTACGTTTATACAATCCTAACATTACGTCTGGCCCTTTGAAGGTAACCTCGAGGCGGATGTGGCCCCCGGTTGTGGGTGATGTGAAAATGAGTTTGACTCCCCTGCCATAGGCCTAGTTTACAAATTAAAACAACATAAGATACAAAAGCTATACAATTTTGGAAAAATGGCAGGTTTCTGTCTCAGAGCTCGTCCCCTCTAGAACACCCAAAGAAGAATAGCCTTGCCAGCAGGGCAGCCCAACCCTAGGCTGTGCCTGGAGTTCCTTCCCAGCTAAAACACCATCCATTGGGAAACGCAGGCAGCTGCAGCATGATCATACAGGCATCCTCAAGAAAGGAGGGAGCTGGAGAGACAGAGAGGGCCCACACCCACCCTTCTGAGAGCCCTGCTTTTATCTCAGATCTTTTTGCCTATAATTCCATGTGCTCTGGAGGCATTCCGCTTCTCAGACAATCCATTCCTAGACTGTTTACCTTTGCCTTGGCAAACTGCTCCTACTGCCCCTCCCTACTTCTCCCCAGTGATCTTATCAGATGTCTCTGTATCAAGTATACCTAAGTGCACTGTGAACATAATTCACATTTTTTTGAGTTAAGAAAGCCGCTGTAATAACCATAACCCGCATGTCTTTTTCCATATGAAGAACAACTGTAAACCTACTTTTGCCCACCTGTGTATTTACTATGTGTCTCTTTTTAAAAAAAAACGTATTCACATAACATTGGTTAACATTATATAAATTTAAGGTGTGCAACTTTATGACTTCTTGTATATGCTATGGTGTGCTCACCACCTGAAATCTATTAATAAGACAAGAAATAAGTGTTGGCGGGGATATGGAGAAAGGGAGTCCTTGTACTCTGGTGGTGGGAATGTAAGTTGGTGCAGCCATGTGAAAAACAGTATGGAGTTTCCTCAGAAAAATTAAGAATAGAGCTACCATGTGACCCCAAAATCCTTCTTCTGGGTATTCCCCTCTCAAATTTGAGAAATTATAATTTTTGTGTAGAATTTACAAATACAAACACACTATTTGTAAAGATAAATATACCCCTATGTTTATTATCTGTCTCTTGACAGAAAAATTTACCCATGATTTGCTAAAAAATAATGTATGTTTATTTTTGTCCAGGTTAATGTTTACTCTTTGACCCTATCCTTATTTGAGTTTGTCTTCAGTAATATAACAACATAATTTTAGAATATATGTGTCAGAATACCAACTATTTTTTTCACTTTCACCCCATTTCATGTAACTCCACTTTTTCCAAGTGCATTTAAACACACATATGCATATAGAATACCTCCTCCAAATTTGTCATTTTTCCAGTTGAGAGCAAACTCTATATACTTCTCTGCAAATTGTTTTCTGAATCAATATCACATCCATTCAGGAGACTCAATATAGGATCAAATTAAGTCTTTTTCATTCCTGCGAAATAGTTTATAGTATAGGTATCTTACCATTTCCATAGTGGCTGCACAATTTTACGTTTCCACCAGTAGTGTACGAGAGTTCCAATTTCTAAGTTACATTCTCATAAATACTTTTTAAAAAATGATTAAAGCCACCCTAGGAGGTGAGAAGTAAGTTTGATTTGCATTTCCCAGATAAATTATGAATATCTTTTGTGAAGAAATGTCTATTTAAGTCCTTTGCCCATTTTTAAATTGGGTTATTTGTCTTTCTATTGTTGAGTTGCAAATGTCTTTATACATTCTGCATGTATTTGCACCTTGTCAGCCATATGATTTGCAAATATTTTTTTCATTCTGTGAGCTGTCTTTTCACTCTCTTTATAGTGTCTTCAATAGTCTGAATTTTTATGTCCCATCCACCCCCCAACCCCTGCAGCCAGTCATATTGAAATCCTAACCTCCAAAGGTGATGGTATTAGTAGGTGAACCCTTGGAGGGTGAGGGGTACTAGTCATGAGGATGGAGCACTCATGAATAAGATTAGTGCTGTTATAATTTAGACCCCAAAGAACTCCATAGTCCGTCCACCATGGAGGACACAAGGAGATGTGTGCAACCTGCGAGAGGACTGGAACTCAGTGCTGTGCGAGACTAACTCCATTCCTACTTTGCAGTGCTGTTTTCAGCCAGAGATAGGAAGCATCTTTGCTCTTCCTTCTTTCACTCTTCTTTTGTTATATGGACCAAGTGGTTTTGCTCTTTTCAATGTCCTGATTTTGAAGTTACATATTTCAATTTTATACTAGTAATGAATAACATATCCTCTTCATTTATGGTTTCAAGAACCTGTGTTATCTACTTAATACCCTATTTAATACAAGCATAATTTTTTTATTTACTTCATCCCCAACTTCCTAGCTGTACTGATAAAATCTATTATTTTATATGAAATTTATTATTCTTTTTTCATATTCTATGCTTTTTTTAAGAATCAGTCTTGTCATAATATTTAGTTTCAGGTCCATACTAAGAACAACGTTGATGATTCTACTTATCTATTTTGTGCCTCTTAATATTTTTTTGAATTCTTTAAAAAATTTACTGTTTATAGAAATTATTCTTTTTTCAGAAAGTATATCTAATTGGTCTATGTCTGGCTTCCTGCTCAGGTAAGACTATACTTCTATTTCTTGTAGATAAATGATAGCTTGGCTGAATACAGAAATGTTATGGCAGAATATTTTCTCTCAGGACATTAATTTCTGGTCTTTAGTGTATGGAGGAGACTTTAATGCCACTGTAGATTTCTTCTTTTTCTGTTTATTTTACCTCTGAGTAATTGCTGTATTTTTAATATCTGGATTTCATAAATTTCCTTCATGTAGGACAAGAGCATTTTTTTAGTAAGCCTTTAAGAGTCAAACAATCAGTGTTTTTCTTTAGATCTGGGAAAATATCGTCCATTACATGCTAATTAATGCTTCACCTCTTTTTGCTTTTTCTCAAATGTAGACGTGTGCGTGAGTGCATATGAGTGTGTGTCATTTCCAGTTTTGTGCTTATTTCTGGAGAATTTAATCCTGTTTTCTCATAATCTCTCTTTTTAAAGAATCCACTCTCATTATTGTTGCTTTTTTAGACTCCTGTATATTTACTTACATATAAATTTTACTGCTGTCAGATCATTAAATCTTACAAATGCCTCTTACTGCTATGTTAACAAACAAATACAAGATTTCTAACATCCTGTTTTGAAGTTGAGTCCCTTTATTGTTTGTAGAGGAATATTTTCTCTGATTTCTGAGATTGCTCTCTTTTATTTTCAATTGTTGTATCTTCCTTCCCTTGTATGTTCTGATGCTTTATTTTGCTCATGGAGGGAAGAGCTCTAGACTTATTCACAGTGAGAGGTGAGAAGGGATTGCAGAAGAGATTGTAAGGAAAGGTGTTAAAAATCTCCAGGCTCAGCCCTGGCTGGCGTAGCTCAGTGGATGGAGTGCGGGCTGTGAACCAAAGTGTCGCAGGTTCAATTCCCAGTCAGGGTACATGCCTGGGTTGCAGGCCATGACCCCCAGCAACTGAACATTGATGTTTTTCTCTCTATCTCCCTTCCTTCCATCTCTAAAAAAAATAAATAAAATCTTTAAAAAAAAAATCTCCAGGCTCAGAAAAAGTGAGCAGGGGTGAATGTTGATTTATCCTAGTTTAAACTTCCTGGATCATAAGTACAATCCCTTGGGTAGACTAGGTCAGGGCAAGTCACCAATGTCAGTTTTGCAAAAAGATATGTAGATATCTTTTTTCCTCTGAATTTATTATGGAGACTAAAAATTAGTACATTTTCTTTAATTGCTCCAATTTGAGACAATAGCTTCTACTCAGTTACTGTCCCAAGGAAAAGTCGGGAGCAAGAACTCCATTAGTGTCCCCATCTGTGTGCCCTTTAATGCTTTTATTTATTTCTCAGAGCTATTGTTACATAAGGTTTACCCTCCCAATGACTGCTTCAGGGTCCTCCAACTCAGACATTATACTCACTGATCTCAGTTACAGATCTTTGTAAGGTTCAGTGAGCATTTTTCCTTTTGCTGATTTGGCAGGCTGGTCTTTTTATCCAGTGGGTAACTTACCAGGTTTCACATGTACTATCTTCTGTGGCAGGAGAATGGTGCCTTCCTTGGTTTATAATACGGATACAGATTCTTCCTCCTTTTGTAGATTCTGCTGGTCAGACGCCTATGCTCAAATTACTATCTCTATCCAGAAGTCCCATTGCTTACTTTTTAATTACAAGGGGCAGTAGTCTCGTTTGTCTACCTAAGGCTGAGACAGAGATTGACATTGCTGTTCTGGAACTCACATTACAGAGTGCTCCCAACTCACCCTTCATTATAAGAATAATTAACTGTTGATTCAAAGTGGCTTTCTCTGTTTATATGTACCATGCCATTGATGGGTTCTAGTGAAGTCTCACATGATTTTCCTGTGGGCAGGAAGCAGAATTTGGGACTAGGTGTAGTTTACTTTTTCTTTTTAAGATCAGACTGAAGTATAGCATACTCCACAAGCTATATACTTCTGCATGTTCCAGAGAATTGACCACCCTCTAGCTTTAGAATCAAGTAGCCACAAAGAACTTGCTTTAAAAAGACTACACCGCATTTCCCAAAAAATGTCATTTATGGCTAAAGTGTTGTTTCCTCATTCATGAGCTGCAAGTACCAGGGCTGCTGTCAGAATCACTCGGGAATCCTCATGGCATGAGGGGAGGTTCATCTCCAGTGATGCCCACTCCCGCTGCCATGCTATGAGCCACTGCAAAGGCAACAAAGGTGAAGGAGACACACAGCAAGTGGCCCACTTGCCGGGCCCCTGGAGGAACTAGGAGTGCTCCTGCCTCCATGGAGTTTAATGCGTAGTATAGTCAGTGACATCCCACTTGCATGTAGAAATAGCACTTTGGAATCCCCCTCCCCTCCCCAATCTTGCTCATATTTAAGTTCATGAACAGAATGAGACAATACACTGCTACGGAGCAGTAGCAGTAGGGAACCTGAAAGACGCAGATTCTGCAATCTCCTTGTCTTGTTTATGGTCTCAGGGAAATACACACATGTTTTCTTAGCTTCAAACAACCAAAGGTGATGCATTTGGAAGATGAGAAAACTTGCAAACCTTATTTTTAGGCAAATTTTGAAAACAGTGCAAAACAAAACTCAGTTCTTGTTAGAGGATTATCTACTTAATTGTAGGATGCCAAGGTTTTTTTATGTCCCCATCCTCCGCGCCCCCCGCCCCCCACTCCAGAGTGCAGAAACCTGGATTTCCTTCAGGCTTTGAGATGTGAGGGCACTAAGTGATGACCATGGAAGTGGATGGTTAGCAAAGAAGGGCTCTGATTAGAAACACCACCTGAGTTGAGATAAAACACAGTGGAAATAAACACGTCATCACAAAGGAAACTTCTCTAACCCTACATTTTATTTTTTATTAGATATGAAGGTCCAATGTTAAAAAAATGAACAGTAAAGACCTCCATACATGGGGCTTCACATTTCTTCCCCTTTGGAGAAACTTTTAATTCAAATGTTCTTCTTTTCCTGCCATTTAAACAAACTTTTCTAGAGAAAGCTCATTTACTCATATTGAGATAGGATAGTGAGAAGCTAGGAAAATTCCTGGGCAAGTGGAATAGGGAAACTGAGACAGGTAGCTCAGCGCAGTGTCGGGGCAATCCACAGCCAGGTGCAGATGGTCACCAGGGCTGGAAGGGAAAGCCCTGGTTGCCTGGCAGGGGGAAAAACTGGGAAAGTGAGGATCTCCCTCCAAGGCTAATTCACCTTCCCCTGCTGGAGATAACATCTAGGCCTTGGTTGGTTGTATTTCATCTCCAGAACTAGGAAAGCAGTAAAACTAGGTGGAAGATGCCAGAACCGATGTCCACATCTGAAGACTCCCTGCCCTGGCACTGACCAATCAGTAAAGACCACAACCCTAAAAGGACACAGCTGGAAAAATGATGAATATTCTACTGAAAACCTCCCCTGAGATTTCCCCCAAGATTCCATCCTGCAAGAGATAAAAGCCTCAAAACAAAGGACCCAGTACAAGTGTGCTCTCCCTCTGCAGAGCAGCCTGTGACATTTCCTTTCCCTTCTTCTTCCCCCACCACTTCTTTCTTCACAGGCACATGTCTCCTAAACTCTAAGGCAATGGGCAGCTGGCAGCTTGTCTCAGGCTGATCCCTGAACCTGTCCCCAAGGCCGTCTTTTTTCAGACTCCCCAGTGATCTAAGGCAGCCCAGCTTAGGCTTTGCCTGTCACCAGGGGAAAGACATCTCTCAATGCCAGAGATTGGTGAAAAGGAAAGGAATTATTTATTTAAAAGTTATACCAACTTAATGACTTAATGTCTTCATTAAAATACTAAAGTCCTTTAGGATACCCACAGATGCACATAGTCCTTCCTTCTCCCTCTGCCCAGTCTAGGGTACCGTATCTCAGGAAAAGAAGTAGAAGTCCATGATTCAGGCTCCCAGCACCATCAGCTGTGTGGCTGCCACGATCTCCAGTTAATCCAAAACAATGTGGCACCTTCTCATGGCCCACTAGCAGGAGTCTTTTCACCCCTTTTCTTCTAGGCAAAGTCTCTCCTGCTTCCTAAGCCATGTGGCAAAAGGGAGCAACCCAAAGCCCAGTGGTCCCAACCTGGCATGGCTGCCACACCTGGGTTTTAAATCCCTGTGCCAATCCACCTCTGCAGCCCCATTTCCGACTCCTCCCACAATCAGTTACACCTGCTAGCATTCTTGTATTCTTCCAGTGTTACTGGGCTGCCATAGAAGTCCGGCAGGCATAGCCCCATGGCACAGAACCAATCATCTCCAAGCTCTCACACAGGCGCTGTAACCAGGGAGAGTTGCTTCCCAGTTACACCCTGAGTTGAAGTCACTTCCATCCCCCTGGCTCAAAGCATGGCCACAGCTATTTAACATATCTATGAAACCAGTTAAAGGTTATAGATACCGAATTTTTCGGACCATAAGATGCACCTAGGTTTTAGAGGAGGAAAGTAGGAAAAAAAACTTTGAAGCAAAAAATGTGGTACAATATTTAATAACAAATAACATAGGCTGCCGCCCCCCATTCCACAGCAAGCCAGGTAAGCTACATTCAGACTATAAGACGCACCCCCCTTTTCCTCCCAAATTTGGGGGGGAAGGGTGTCATGTAGTCTGAAAAATACAGGTGTGTTAAATGACCATGCCAAAGGTTAGCTGCAAAGCTGTTGCTGTACAAAACAGCTCTCAATGGCCCTGCTCCCTGTGTTTCAACCCCCAGCTGAGACTGGTGGGGGTGAAGACATCATATATATTTTTTTCTCTAATGTGTACTGAACACCCTGAGTTCTGGACCCCATTACAAATCCCTATTTGCCCCCCCTCCTTGGCTGCACTCTGTTACAGGCTCTCCTGTTGCTTCTTCTATGCTAAGCCTTTCTCTATTTCATTGTCCCCAGCTTTAATAAATGCATCCTCACAGCCACCTGGACTTGTGTCATGAAATCTTTCCTACATGAAGTCAAGAATCCACACACTACAGCTGGCCCTAGGCAGATCACTCAGGGCCAGGCCCCTGACAAGTAGCAATATATCTAAGTAATTGACAAATTATTTGACAACAGAACATAAATAATATTTACACACATCTATGAATCTCACATATAAAGATATTCAAATGAAAAACTAAATTTGAAGCAGAGCCTACTATAAAAGTCAATTTATGTTGGTAAGTATAACAAACATCAGTTAAAAAATATCTCAGTTGGGCTTTAAAAAAATTAATAGTTCAGCCATTCTTTCATCTAAGCAAGTATTACATTCTTGAAAATAAGTATGTGGAAATAAGTGGATTATAACTTCAACTCCATATTTAATTCAAAATTCCAGTTTATTACCACTCAAACTCATCTTTCTAATGCCCTTCACCAGAGAATACAGAGGGAAGGCACACTTTATAAAGTAGTATTTACTCTAGTCCACGGATTCCCCAATCATGTCTAATTCGGGGCAACATTTCTTTGGCCCAATTTGTGCTACTAAGTAGGAAAGTGTAAAACAAAATGTGTAAGAAGAAATTAGAGTAGCAGTCCCTCCTCTTTGCCTACTGGCTCATCCAAAAGAGACCCTGACTGGTGTGAGGACTCAGAAGAGGGGGAATCTATTCTACCTAAGCATAAAGTGCTACCTGAGTTAGGTGATTTTTTCTTCCTCCTAGGACCAACAACCAGTACACAAAATTAAGTTTTCTTTTCTAAAATATGTGGCTTAATATTTATCCTGACTTTTTGCAGGTGAAGTGATATGCACACAAAGACCAAGATCCTGATACAACTTGAGGTTATCTAAATTTACTTCCTACAAAACTGCCAACAGTTAGATGACTTGTTTAAGTGAGCTATCTTTTGCCAATGATACCTCAGACAAGGATTTGATCCCCCAAATATATAAAGAACTCATGCAACTCCACACCAGGAAGACAAATATTCAAGTAAAAAATGGGCAAAGGACCTGAACAAACTGTTCTCCAAGGAAGACATACAGAGGGCCCATAGACATATGAAAGGACGCTCAGTATCACTAGTCATATCACTCAGAGAGATGCAAATTCAAGCCACAGTGGGATACCACTTGACACTGGTGAGAATGGCCATCATAAACAAATAAACAACAAGTGCTGGTGAGGTTGTGGAGAAGAGGGAACCCTAGTGCACTGTTAGTGGGAATGCAGACTGGTGCAGCCACTGTGGAAAACAGTATGGAATTCACTCAAAAAACTAAAAATGGAACTACCTTTCAACCTGGCAATTCTACTGCTGGGATTATACCCTAAGAATCTTGGAACACCAATTCAAAAGAACCTATAAACCCCTTCATAGCAGTGTTATTTACAATAGCCAAGTGCTGGAAACAGCCTAAGTGCCCATTAGTAAATGTATAGATCAAAAAACTGTGGTACATTCACACAATGGAATACTATACAGAAGAAAGAAAGAAGGAGTTCCTATCCTTTGCGACAGCATGGATGGAACTGGAGAGCATTATGCTAAGTGAAATAAGCCAGGAGGTAAAAGACAAATACCATATGAAGTCACCTGTAAGTGGAATCCGATCAATAAAACCAACATGTGAGCAAAATAGAAACTGAGACATGGAAATAAAGAACTGACAGTGACCAAAGGGGATGGGGGAGGGGTAAGGGAATAAAGGGGAAAGGGAAGAGTGAAGGAACATGTATAAAGGACCCATAGACAAAGACAATGGAGGAGGGGAGGAGGATTGAATGTGGAAGATGGGATAGGGTAGTATAGGGGAGAGTAATGAGGGGAAAATGGGAACCACTGTAGCAACAATAAAAAATTACTGGAAAAAAATGAGCTATCTTTTCATTCTATTAGGGAGAGAAATCTACCCAGGCCAGAATTTAGAGTATTCTATGTCCCTTAAATAGTAGAATTCTCCCTGAGAAAACTACAAGGCCACACACAGTGTTCACTTTGTATCAAGCTGGCATTCTTGTTATTGAGTGTTAGAGACTTCTAACATTTTACAGAAGTATGCAACTGATTCTAAATTTTTATTGATTCTTGACTGGTTTGTTGATGTTAGAAAATGTGAAGAACAAATGCCATACATTAACTTTATAGCTTTTTTAAATCATCAAAATGTTGCAAAAACATTTTTAAATAGAATTTTACCCTATTTACTATGAGTATTTTTCCAATAATATTCTTAGTTAAGGAAGTCAAATTTGTTAAGATTCTCAGTTTTCAGTTTTCTTTTTAGTTTGATGACTAAAGTGTTACACACATATGTGTAAATTTTTTTACAATAAACAATATATAATACATTTTAGAGTTGTTGACAGAATGAACCTTAAGAGTTGGCATTAATCTTTGAACAAAAAGATTTCAAAATCAGTTTCTGTACAAAAAAAAATTTCATTTTATAGTATATTTCTCTAAATTTGGAGATTTCACTAAAAAAATCACCTACTAACCTTAATACTACCAGTGATGCTGTGTTGACTTGCTCTACAAAAACCAGTGTTATTTGAAGGAAAACAGGTAAGATGTTCACACTCAAATTCATACCAGTTCAAAGAAGCATGACAGGTTGGTGACAACATTCAGGCCCCATTGAAATGTTAGCATTATGTCATAACAGTTGCATTTATAATAGGAAAGGAAACCAGAGATTTACTTTGTACATTTTTTTCTTTCAATTTTTATTGAGATAATAATTGCCACATATCGTTATACAAAATTTAAGGTGTACAGATAATGATTTGATAATGTATAATTATGAAATAACTACCATAAAATTTTAATTAATATCATCTCATGCTTACAAAATTTTTTTCTTCTCTGTGATCAGAATTTTTAAGATCTATTCTCTTAGCAATTTGACAATATACAATATAGCACTACTAATTATAGTCACCATGCTGTCCATTATAATCCAGTACTTGCTTAACATAATTGAAAGTTTGTGCCCTTTGACAACCTTCCCCCTATTTCCCCAACCTCCTTACCCTTGGCTCTGGCAACTACAAATCTCATTTCTTTTTCTACAAGTTTGGTCTTTTTTAGATTCCTGTATGTAAGGTCAAGAGTGTTTGTCTTTCTCTACATGACTTATTTCACTTGATGCCCTCAAGTTCCATTCATGTTGTTACAAATGGCAGGACATATATAAATAACATTTTATTCATCTAGTCATATGTAGATAAACACAGGTTGTTCCAATTCTTGGTTATTGTAAATAATATTGTAATAATCAGGGAGGTGCAGATATGTCTTCTTCCACATAGTGATTTCATTTCCTTTGGATATATTCCCAGAAGTGGAATTGTTGGATCATGCGGTAGTTCTATTTTTCATTTTATGAGTAACTTCCATGGTTTTTGCCATTTTGGTGACACAATTCACTGCAGAACTTAATTAACATTTTAACAGATCAAAAGATGAACTGACAAACGGGATTGTGGAAACCATTTAGCATGCCTGCTCTGCTGAAGCGGCTGGTTTATTCTAAGCACTGCATACAGCAGTAACCTGTGTTTCCCTACAAGGCAAGGTAAAGAAATAGCATCAGAGATGAACATCATTAAGTATAGAAATTAAATTCCAAAAGCACGTTTAGAAAATGGACAACTAAAAAAATAAACAATTGAGTCCCTGACCTAGAAGTAAATAATTCTTTTAAAGTAATTTCAAATGTTAATTAGTCTTACTGTTTTTTCTATCCCTGTATTATATATTTTTATTCCCTCCAAACCAAGAAATAGAAGTGTTGCATAGAAAGTACTTAATAAATGTTTTCTCATTTTAATTTAGTTCCAGTGGAAAAGACTGTAGAGAAACATGAGCTTTCCTAATATCACAATTTAAAATCTGGCTCTAAGATGAAACTTTTTAGAAGGTAGCAATTTCACTAGTATTCAATTTGGGTAGTGCCTCATTCACCCCTATTGTCAAGAAAATCATGAGTTCTAGTAAGAGATCCTCCCAAAGAACTAAAGTTTATGTTGCCCTTTAATTGTAAAAGTAGGCATCTTTCTAAAATCTATTATTCCAGTCCAGTGCTGTCCAGGAAATATGAGTCATATGGATAACTGAAATTTTCTTGAAGCCACAAAAAGTAAAATAAACAAGAATATTAATTTCAATATATTTTACTTAAGCCAGTATACATGTATTTAACATTTTTATACTAACTCTTTGAAATCTGGTATGTACTTTATACTTATAGCACATCTTATATTTGAAATCCTCAGTAGGATTATTAATTACTAAATTGGAAATATTAACTATAGTAACTATTAAATCAGAAAATGTCATTGTAGTCCCTGCCTCAGTCAACTGACCATGACAGACAGACAAAGACTAAAACTGGCGCAGCCAGTTATCTGCAGTATGCTTGTCACAGCAGCCACGTCCGGGATGCCTGCCCAGTGCCAGAGAGGACCAGTTAGCCCTGGATTCCTGGTATTCCTCTGTGGGGAGGCCACCACTGTGAGCCACCACTGTCACAGGACCCACTTGTGGTCGAGCAGCTTCCTAAAAACTACTGTGGGGGTGATGTCATGGTTAGGCTCATCCCTGAATTCTCTAAGACCACTCTATTTTTGTGTTTTAAAGTCAATTCATTTTATTTTCTGTAGTAATAGCAGCTTTTTCTTCAAATACATTTAAAAATAGAAATCCTCCCTGGCTGGTGTGGCGCAGTGGAGTGAGCACTGGCCTGAGAACCAAAGGGTTGCTGGTTCGATTACCACTCAGGGCACATGCCTGGGTTGCTGGCCAAGTTCCGAGTAGGGGGCATGTGTGAGGTAACCACACATTGATGTTTCTCTCCCTCTCTTTCTCCTTCCCTTCTCCTCTCTAAAAACAAATAAATAAAATATTTTTAAAAATTAAAAAAATAGAAATCCAATACATAAGAGAGATAAGTAAGCATTAATATAAATTTAATGTTTCTTTGATAAAACAAACATTTGAAGACAATGAAAATCTAAAACTAAATTTTTAATTACAATTATTTTACATTAACTTCAGGATTCAATAAATTAACTGCAAGGGTTTCAGACACCTTGAAGCTCACAACAGTCTGAAAAGTGGTTGGATTCAGCCTCAAGGAGTCCTGAGAAAACAAGACAGAGAGGGCTGGGAGGCCCAGAACGCCTTTCTAGTAGGAACATTTGTCTTTCCTTTTGGCCTTGGGATCAAAGATATCATTTTGTTTCTTTACTGAGAAATTGCCCTTTCCACTGGGCTTTATAGAATCTGCTTCCAAACTCTTGATTGTAACCTAGGGTAGTTCCCCACGTTATAAGTGATGGGATATATATCTCTTAACTTGTGGCCATTTTTCATCAAGTAATTTAAATATGTTTAATAATCTTAAAAATGACTACTCATGCTACTTTTCTGTTTTAATATTTTATTTATTGGTGAGAGAGAGAGAGAGAGAGAGGAGAGAGAGAAACATGGATTTGTTGTTTCACTTACTCGTGCATTCATTGGTTGATTCTTGTATGTGCCCCAAATAGAAAGAGATTGAGCCCACAATTTTGGTGTATCAGGATGGTGCTCTAACCAACTGAGCTACTCAGCCAAGGCCTATTGTTTTACTTTAGTGTGAAGGTTGTAGAAGGGTAACTGTATTCCAAATCATCATAAGTATAAATTTACATCAATCCATTTGGTACCGAGTTTTAACATCAATGTTTGATTACTTGTGCCTGGTAACCTACTTGAGAGTTACCCCTAGAAAAAAAGAGGAGTGTCTTTGTATATTTTAGAGTCTTGTAAATTAGTTTCTAAGGCAATGGCTGCCAATTTTTTTGAGAGGGGAGATTATGGACATTAAACAGTACAAAAAGTATAATAAAAATATTTACTTTTCCTAAAGGAAAGCAGGTAAAGCTAAATATTACCCCATATCTTCTCTAGAACATATGTATAAGGCAAGGAGTCTTTAAAAAATCCAATGATCTAAAACAGGAGACAAATTTGCTTATAAACTTCATTGTATTCAGATTTCAAATATATCGGCACATCAGTAATAGTCTTCCCTCTGGCTACTCAAAGTATAGCCCAGGCCCAGCAGCATCATCACTTGGAGCTCATTAGAAATGCAGTCTCAGATCAGTGATGGCACTGAACCTTTAAATCTGGGGGTACAATGACTCAGATAATTCCTCCCCTTTAAAAGAGCCATTAACTGGTAGCTAGAGTGTTTCATTCATACTTAGTTAAAGAACCATTAAGTATTCTGATGCACTGATGTTTTAAACAAAGAAAGAAAGCAAGGAACACAAAACTATTTTGTTTTGCTTTTTTAAGAAGGTATTTCTACATGAACCTTTTGAATTGTAAAAACATTCCACCAAGATCATTTCCTACTCAGACTGCTGTGTACATTTAATTTTAAAAATATTTCATGTGTTCTAAATTTAAGATTCAAATAAAGGCATTATGGATATTTTAAAAAGATAAGCAATGATGAATATAAAAGTAAAACATATTGTAAGACCCAAAAATCAAAAAGTCTTAAAAATGTTGCTTCGATTTCAAAGCTATCTCCAAAGTGACAGGCAAAAACAAATTGTTGAAAATAAAATTTTTCAATTTTGGTGTAAGCTCCAGTAGTTATTGTAAATCTTTCAGTACATTGAAAATTATTTCATTAAAATGTAGGTGCAATGTTTACAAATCCCATTTCCCTTAGAAGATATATATTTGTAAATATTTTCTATTCTAAATTCCCATTTTCCAATTTTGTAGATAAAAAGCCAGATAAAGTTAATGAGGTGCCTTGGTAGTTCAATCCTCTCTGCAACTTTAAATGTTAAAGTTAAAACTAAAACTAAAATTAAAATTTTATTTTAATTTTTAAAATTATTAAAAATAAGAAAATTAAAGTTAAAAACCCTTCAGTTTTACTGAAACTTAGTAAATTAAGAAAATATGAGAGGAAAGTCAATTAGTGTTGCTTTAATTCCCCAGTTTAATTTGGATAAATAACAACTCTAAATGAAAAGAATTCAATTTGAGTATTTGAATAAGACATCTGCATAGCTTCTTACAACTAAAGTTGTACAGCACAGCCTTTATCCTACAAATTCCAGTGAGTAGAACTGTCAAAGCCTCCACAGTGAAGTATTTGAAATTTAGCTTTGGCAACCCCACTGTAGGGAATAGAGTATACCAAGGTTAGGGAAGGCCTTATAGTGATCCAAGATTTTCTGCAGAACCTAAATCTCAAACCCCACAGAATTTTTTCTTACAGTCATAACAGCTAAAGCAACTCTGTGCAGATTACCACATGTTAGAATGATATTAAAAGTGGAGGAAAATATTTTTAGTAAGGAAATGCAATTCTAATAGCACACTCACGCAGGCACGTGATTAAACAAGGCAGCATGCAATACAGAGTGCAATCCAAAGCTGCACAAAAGCATGTCGGTAGTGAGAAGCACCAGTATGTTCCAGAAAACATGTTTATTTCACTCTCTCTTCCTCATGTAAAGATATTTGTACAGACAGGTGCCAACTACTGCAATGTCAAGAACTACAAGAAACCAGAAAACAAGGGACATGTAACTCTAAAAAGTAATTACCAAGGGTCAAAATCTAGCAGAAGAACCTAATGTTAGTCATATTTCAGTGGTCAGAATGTTATATTTTTAAAGCACATATACATTAATATTCTATGTAGACACTTTACTGTCTAAATGCAATTCCCTGGAATCATTTAAAAAGTCCATAGGAAGCCAGGGAGTAATCCTTGCATAATTTATAATATTACTCAAAGCATATTTGGGATGCAAGTTCATATGATTAATCGCCTTGAAAGCACACACATGTATTATTTAGGATTTCTTGATAACTGGACATCTACAAAACAAAAAATATACAATCACCAACACAAGGTGGAATATCATGTAAAAGGTCAGGCACTTCTAGACTGGTTTCCTTAATTTCAAGCTATAAAAACTACCAAAACTAAAAATATCATTAAAAATACACTTCTTCACATTAATATTTTGATTTAAGTAGCATCCAAATTTTGGACACTTACATACAATAAGAAGAATCACAGCAGTAAGTCTTCCATCTGAAAAACAAACAAAACCAGTTTGAAGATAATTGAGCACGTGTGGGTCTCCAGATAGTATATGCTTAAATATTGATCAGGTTACCCATTAGCTACAGCAAAGAAAAAGTTTATCTCTTTAGTTTAGGGCATATAACTGCTAGTGCATCCAGGTCATTTTGATCACAGAACCCTCTATCTGGTTCCAGGCTTAGGGTCAACTTGGGAAACTCTTAATTAGAACTTTGCTTGTCATTGTTTTGTGCTGTAGTCACCACACCAGGTTATAAAAATTAGAATTCACTAGGTTCGAGAAAAATTATTTTGGAGAACATATTATCCCATTAGAGTTGGTTTAGTTCGGTCTTCAGTCTGTCATTCTTATGATTTTGTTAGAAATTTCATTTATATGGTTCCCCAAAAGTCAGTCTGTGGAATAAGTCATAAATGAAGTTCTATTAATTGATTACACAGACACAGTTTGCAGTCTTTACAAATCATATGTCATTTTATCATTAATACTTCCTCATGTACCCCCACTCCCCAAATGAAGACACAGTCTTACCAAGAACATTCTAAGAATGAAATGAGGACTTCCGGCAAGATGGAGGAATAGGTGGACGCACCGTACCTCCTCGTACAACCAAGATTAGAAAACCAATAATTTACAACAATAATTTACTATCAGAATAACACCCAGATCCGGCAGAGGATTTATCTGAATGGAAGTCGGGCAGCCAAGAAGCTGAAGTAGACGCGTTCATCCGGACTGGTAGGAGAAGACGAGCCGGGCGGGCGTGGGGCTGGCTCCGGTCGGTGGCGTGTGGAGGTTGGGGGAAAGTTTGGCGCAAAATCGGCGCGACAGCCATCCGGCGCGCAAGAAGGCAGCGGTGATCCCTGAGTACACAAGCTGCGCTGGCAGACCCAGAGGGGCAGCGATTGTGGACCAGGGCAGAACTCGCGGCCCAGACCCAGACAAGGGTCTGAGTCCAGGGGAACGGAACTGCCGCCATTGTTTTCTCCCGCCCCGCCCCCACATATAACGTCACAATCTAGCGACTGGGGTTCCCAGCCCCATTGAACACCTAAGGCTCCGTGCCCCACCGTAACAAGAGCAACCAGACCGGAAAAAAAAAAGGAGAGACAGGGGAAAAAAATATGTTTTCAACAGAGCAGATCAGTCCCCCAGGACTCATCCTTTTGAGCGACCAAGAATTAGCCAATCTATCAGATGCGCAGTTCAAAACACTGGTGATCAGAAAGCTCACAGAACTGGTTGATTTTGGACAAAATTTAGATGAAAGAATGCAGATTACCATAAAACAGATGCAGGAAGACATGCGGAGGAGAGCCAATAGTGAAAGGAAGGAATATGAGTCTCAAAACAATACAGTGGACCAGAAGGAAGATAGAATCAACCAAGCAGGAAAGCATGATGAAATAAGAATTCAAAAAATTGAGGAAAAGATTAAGAGCATCCAAGACACCTTTAAACATTCCAATATCCGAATTATAGGGGTACCAGAATCGGAAGGGGAAAAGCAACAGATTGAGCACGTATTTGAACAAATAATAAAGGAGAACTTCCCCAATATGGCAAAGGGAACAGTCTTCCAAGAAATCCAAGAAGCTCAGAGAGCCCCAAAGAAGTTGTACCCCAGAAGAAACACACCAAGGCACATCATAATTACATTAGCCAAGGTAAAAACGAAGGAGAGAATCCTAGAAGCAGCAAGAGGTAAGGGGACAGTAACCTACAAAGGAGTTCCCATCAGACTGTCAGCTGATTTCTCCAAAGAGACCTTACAGGCAAGAAGGGGCTGGAAAGAAATATTCCAAGTCATGAAAGACAAGGACCTACAACCCAGATTGCTCTATCCAGCAAAGCTCTCATTTAGAATGGAAGGGCAGATAAAGTGCTTCTCAGATAAGGTCAAGTTAAAGGAGTTCATCATCACCAAGCCCTTATTTTATGAAATGCTAAAGGGACTTATCTAAGAAAAGAAGATAAAGAAAAGACATGTATAGTAAAAGGACAGCAAACTCACAAATATTAACAACCACGCCTAAAGCAAAACCAAAAGAAACTAAGTAAACGATTAGAACAGGAACAGAACCACAGAAATGGAGGGCACATGGAGGGTTAGCAGCAGGGGGGTTGGAGGAGGAGAGAGGGGGAAAGGTATAGAGAATAAGTAGCATAGAATGTAGGTTGAAAATAGATAGGGGGAGGGCAAGAATAGTACGGGAAATGTAGAAACTAAAGAACTCATAAATATGACACATGGACATGAACTAAAGGGGAAAATGTGGGTGGGAGGGGGGTACAGGGTGGAGGGGAGGGAAGGGGGGAAATGGGACAACTGTAATAGCATAATCAATAAAATATATTAAAAAAAAGAGAAAAAAAGAATGAAATGAAACACCAGGGCACATGCATAAATTATGATTAGAAACTTCAACATGCAGTTTTTTTTTTCTCTTTCTATCCAGGGAGAAATAAATAATACTACAAAATCTTAAATCTTAGAAACATTGGCTAGTACTACTTCTGTTTCCAAACTGCCATTATTTTCATTACATTTCTATAAGTCAAAGTATACAATGTCATGTTTACCTCTAGTTTTTGTCATTCCATAAAATTGTCAAGTGTGTAGCATCTTAGGATGGCCCTGGGTTCACGGGCACAATGACAGTTTGGCCACAGTGTTCAGAGGGAAAACAGACCAAGCCTAAGGTGCATTTCACAAAATGATAAACCTTACTAAACTAGTCTAATCTACAGAAAAGTAATACATATTTCTCTTCATTTACTCATCAAAACTCCTCATCTTTCACTTAACTGTCACAATTATACCTTATCATTTCCTTTAACATGTATTGTGTGAACCTTGTGAGCCTATACAGTGTGTACCAGCCTGACCTAGAAAATAACTAACCCAACTTCAAGTACTTTAACGCTTATGTATACAAGGTATGAATAGAAAGAAAATTTATTTAACAATTGCCATTACAAAGTAACACTATCACATGGAGAGCAAGTTAACTTTTATATATTTTAACCTACAAATAAACATAGCAATTGAGAAAGTTGCCTCACCTTATTAGGAATCCTTATTGAAGGCATCTCTTAAAAACTGTATTATCTACATGTGTCTACACATACTACTGCTTACATATGTCATGGTATCTGCACTACTAAAATGAGTACAAATGTCAATTATCACTCACTTGTGATAGGTGGTTTCTTCTCAAACTATAGATAATTCACATATGGTATTTCAGTGTAAAACTCTAAGATCTCATAATGCAGGGTTATTTATAACAAAATAATACCTGAACTGTCATCATCAGTTCGTGATTCATTAGTGAGAGGGGAATATCCTAGAAAAAAGAAAAAAAAATGAAAATAATTCACAAAAAGAAGTAAATATAAAACTTACAGACCTCTAAATTCAAAGGTTTTGATTTTTTTGCCTTTGTACAAATTCTTTTTGAAGTTCTTTTTTCTTATATAAATTATATTAATGTTTCTCACTTAAAGTGCTATTATTTTATAGATTTATATTGAATGTCATCAGCATTCTTCCTCCACCCTAGTAACATTTCCTGTGACAATATTCTGTGGTACAGCATGCAAATTTATCATTAGTGTATTGTCTGTATTAGCCTATGGATTCAATTGTGATTCTACTTAAAAAATACAAGAGGGCTTAATAAATAATTTAGAGGGCATTCGGCAATACAGAGAAATTTCAACATAATCAGGCCCATTTATGAAAACCCCCAGCTAACATCATACTCAATGCTGAAAGACTGAACGTTTTTCCCTTAAGATCAGGAATAAGGCAGGATAACTGTGTGTCATTTTTATTCAACATAATGTTGAAAGTCATAACCCGAGCAGTTAGGCAAGAAAAAAAAGCATCCAAATTGGGAAGGAAGAAATAAAATGACCTCTGTTTTAGATGATATGATTTTTTAAGTAGAAACAAGTAAAAATTGCACACATACACATGCACACACACTCACCTGTTGGAACTAACAAGTTTGTAGCCTGCAAAGTTGCAGGTTACTCAATTAACAATTCAGTTGCATTTCTATACACTAACAAGGAACAAACCAAGAAGGAAATTGAGCAAACTCCTCCTCTACAATAGCATCAGAAAAGAGTAAAATACCTAGGAAGAAAGTTAACCAAGGAGGTGAAAGACTCCTACTGTGGAAACTACAAAATGTTGCTAAAAGAAATAGAAGACAATATAAATAAATGAAAAGATATCCTGTGTTCATGCACTGGAAGACCTGAGATAATTAACATGTTAATACTACACAAAGCAACCTACAGATCATATGCAACCCCTATCACCATCTGGAATATGCATTTTATGTAAATAGAAAAATCCAACATATAATTCATATGGAATCTTAAAGGATTTGGGATAGCCAAGGCAATCTTGAAATGGAAGGGCAAAGTTGGGAGAGCTCACATTTTCTCTTTTTAAAACTTACTCAGAAGCTACAATAATGAAAACACAATGGTATGGGCATAAATACAGACAGATCAATGGAACAGAATACAGAGCTCAGAAATAAACCTTCACATACATGGTCAAATGATTGTCTGCAAGGGTACTAAGAGCATTTAATTGGGAAAGGGCAATCTTTTCAACAAGGTTCTTGAAATATTGACACAGAAGAATGGAGTTTGATTCTTATATACAAAAATGAATTCAAAATGGATCAAAGAACTAAATATAAGAGCTAAAACTATGAAACTCTTAGAAAAAAAACATAGAGGACAAGCCTCATGATTTTTGGTCTGACAATGATTTCTTGGATGTGACACCATCAGCGCAGGTGACAAAGATAAAAATAGATAAACTGGACTTCATCAAAACTAAAAATGTTTATTAATGGTCACAATCTATAGAGTGAAAAGGCAATTCATAGAATGGAAGGAAACATCTGCAAATAAAGCATCTGATAAGGGGTTACCATCCAAAATATATAATGAACTCCTAAAAGTTAGTAGCAGAAAAAAGAAACAAAAAAAAACAAAATAAAAAATGTACAAAGGACTAGAATAGCCATTTTTTCCACAGAAGATATACAAAACACCAATAAGCACATGAGAATATAATCTCTAATCATTAGAATGTGCAAGTAAAACCCACAATGAGATATTATTTCATAGACATTATGAAGGATGATTAATATCATAAAACAGAAAATAACAAGCATTGGAAAAGAGGTGGGGAGATTGGAACTTTTGTGCCTCACTGGTGGGAATGTAAAATTGGTGTAGCTGCTGTGGAAGACACTGTGGATATTGCTCAAAAAGTAAACACACAACTAGCACATAACCCAGCATTTCTATTCCTGGGCATACACCCCCCACAAAGTTGAAAACAGGCCTTGAACAGAACAGGTACTCAAATGCCAATACTCAGACAAGCATATTCGAAATAGCCAAAAGTTGGAAACAACCCAAGTGCCTATAGTCAAGTGAATGGATAAAAAATGTGGTATATACTAACAGTGGAATATTATTTAATCATAAAAGGAATAAAGTTCTGATACATGGTGCAAGGTAGATGAACCTTGAAGACATTATGCTAAGTGAAATAAGCCAAAATAGTTAAATTCATAGATAATTGAAGAACAATTGCCAGGGTTGGGGGAAGGGGAAAATGGAGAGTTATTGTTTAATGGGTAATGTTTGAATTTGAGATGAAAAGGTTTTGGAGCTATAGAAGTGATGGTTGCACAACAAGGTGAATGTAGTTAATGCCACTGATATGTAAACTTAAAACAGTTAAAATGGTAGAAATAAAATAAAATAAAAGTTGATCTGCAAAAAATAGCATAAGAGTGGCTTGACCATTTCTGGAAAGAAAGCGTTCTGCCAGATATTAAGGCATGTCATAGTACTACAGTTAAAAAAAAAGATTTGGTATTGGCACAGGCATGGGCAGAGTTCAAGTGAACAGAGAAAGAACTGGAACACCTATGAATTTAATGTATGATAAAAACTGGCACTTCCAACAGTTGGAGATAAGATAATGAATGTATATACCAATTCCAGATGTAACAGAATTTGAATGCAGAGAATGCAATTAGAACACATGGTTGAAAATTTTCTATAATTTCAGCATGGGGAAGACCTACAACTTTTATGATAAGACACAACTCATATAATCATGATACACACAAAAAAATTGAACCAACGAACTACCTATTAATGTGAAACCTATGCACATATAAATGACCACTGATGTTAAAATAGTTAAATAAATGTGGTATAAATTCCACATTAAAAGGATGGGAGTAAATCTAAATAAAATCTCAGTCACATTTACATGTAAATGTAAAATGTGAAAGTTTTAGAAAAATATGAACAGCATAATTCCATTTCTGGTTAACAAAAAGAACATTAAAATATGTGTATCTACATGTTTAAGGATGAGAATATATAGAAATACATATAAGAATAACTAAACTATTAAGCGAAGAACTCAGGTAATGAATTAGAGAAACAGAAGGAGACTAATCTTTTACTCCATACACTTTGGTAATATTTGAAATTTTATAAATATATATCATATACTATTACTTATAGAATTAAAAGTTACAAAAAGCAATCTATATCCAAACGTATAAAATTTTAAGAGTAAGGTGATTCCTAAAAATAAGGCAAAGATAAAAACCTAAATATGATTCACTTCCTATTAAGAGGGTTTAATTTATAATAACTTGACAAATCAACAAAACATATTTTAAAAACATAATAGAAAAATAAGCAAAGAACATGAATAAGTAAATGTGGGTGAAAAATATTTCAGCTTCATTTGTATATAATGAAACAAACACAAATTAACACATGACATTATTTTTTACTCATCACCTTATAAAATTTTTTTTTCTGTATTTTTTTTCTTTTTAATCATTGTTCAAATACAGTTTTCTCCTTTTTACTCCCAATCCAGTCCCCCATCCCACCCTCCCCACTTCCCTCCCATTACCACCCTCCTGTTTGTTTATGACCATGTGTCCTTTAAGTTTGTTCCTGTGAACCCTTCCTACTGTCCCCTTAAATTCCTTCTTCTCTCCCCTCCGGTCACCGTCAGCCTGTCCTCTATTTCAGTGTCTTTGGTTATATTTTGATTGTTTCTTTGTTTTGTTATTTAGGTTCCTGTTAAAGGTGAGATCATATGGTATGTCTTTCACTGACTGGCTTGTTTTGCTAAGCATAATGTTTTCCAGCTCCATCCACGCTGTTGCAAAGGGTAGGAGCTCCTTCTTTCTTTCTGCTGCATAGAATTCCGTTGTGTAAATGTACCATAGTTTTTTGATCCATTCATTTACTGATGGGCATCTTGGTTGCTTCCAGCATCTAGCTATTGTAAATTGTGCTGCTATGAACATTGGGATGCATAGGTTCTTTTGAATTGGTGTTTTAGTATTCTTAGGATAGAGTCCCAGCAGTGGAATTGCTGGGTCAAAAGGCAGATCCATTTTTAGTTTTCTGAGGAAGTTCCATACTGCTTTCCATAGTGGTTGTACAAGTCTGCAGTCCCACCAGCAGTGCACTAGGGTCCCCTTTTCTCCACAACCTCTCCATCACTTGTTGTTTGTTGCTTTGTTTATGATGGCCATTCTGTCTGGTGTGAAGTGGTATCTCATCGTGGTTTTAATTTGCATCGCTCTGATAGCTAGCGATATTGAACATTGTTTCATGTGTCTTTGGATTTTCTGTATGTCCTCCTTGGAGAAGTGTCTGTTCAAGTCCTTTGCCCACTTTTTAATTGGATTCCTTGTCTTCTTAGAGTGCAGTCTTGTAAGTTCTTTATATACTTTGGAGATTAAACCCTTGTCTGAGGTATCATTGGCAAATATGTTTTCCCATACAGTTGGTTCTCTTTTAATTTTGATACTGTTTTCTTTAGCTGTGCAGAAGCTTTTAATTTTGATGAGGTCCCATTTGTTTATTCTTTCCTTTATGTCCCTTGCTCTAGGGGACACATCAGTAAAAAAGTCTCTGTGTGAAATATCTGAGATTTTCCTACCTACGTTCTCCTCTAGGACTTTAATGGTGTCATGTTTTATATTTGTCTTTTATCCACCTTGAATTTATTTTTGTATATGGTGTAAGTTGGTGCTCAAGTTTCATTTTTTTGCACGTGGCTGTCCAGTTCTCCCAACACCATTTGTTGAAGAGGCTATTTTTATTCCATTTAATGTTGCTGCCTCCTTTGTCAAATATTAATTGACCATAGAGACTCGGGCTTATTTCTGGGCTCTCTGTTCTGTTCCATTGATCTATGTGCCTGTTTTTATGCCAGTACCAGGCTGTTTTGATTACAGTGGCCTTGTAGTATAGTTTAGTGTCGGGTATTGTGATCCCTCCTACTTTACTCTTCTTTCTCAAAATTGCAGCAGCTATTCAGGGTCATTTATAATTCCATATAAATTTTTGAAGTGTTTGTTCTATGTCTGTGAAATAAGCCATTGGTACTTTAATAGGTATTGCATTAAATGTGTAAATTGCTTTGGGTAGTATGGACATTTTGATGATGTTAATTCTTCCAATCCATGAACACGGTATATGTTTCCATTTGTTTGTGTCTTCCTTGATTTCTTTCTTCAGTGTTGTGTAGTTTTCGGAATACAGGTCTTTTACCTCTTTGGTTAGGTTTATTCCTAGATATTTTATTTTTCTTTCTGCTATTTCAAATGGGATTTTTTCCTTGATCTCTGTTTCTGTTTCATTGTTGGTGTACAGAAATGCCTTTGATTTCTGGATATTGACTTTGTATCCCGCGTTTTGCCAGATTCATTTATTAGGTCAAGCAGTTTTTTGGTAGAGTCTACAGGATTTTCTATGTATACTATCATGTCATATGCAAACACTGACACTTTTGTTTCCTCCTTTCTGATTTGAATGCCTTTTATTTCTTTTTCTTGTCTGATTGCTGTGGCTAAAACTTCCAGTACTATATTGAATAGAAGTGGTGAAAGTGAACAGCCTTGTCTTGTTCCTGATCTTAGTGGAAAAGATTTTAATTTTTGGCCATTGAGTATGATGTTGGCTGAAGGTCTCTCATAGATGGCCTTTATTATGTTGAGGAATGCTCCCTCTATTCCCACTTTGCCGAGTGTTTTTATTATGAATGGGTGCTGTACCTTATCAAATGCTTTTTCTGCATCAATTGATATGATCATGTGGTTTTTGTCTTTGCTTTTGTTTACGTGATGTATTACATTTACTGACTTGTGAATATTGTACCATACTTGCGTCCCTGGGATGAATCCCACTTGGTCATGGTGTATGATCTTTTTAATGTATTGTTGGATGCGGTTTGCCAGTATTTTGTTGAGGATTTTAGCATCAATGTTCATCAGTGATATTGGCCTGAAGTTCTCTTTCTTTGTTGTGTCTTTCTCTGGTTTTGGAATTAGGATGATGTTGGCCTCATAAAAAGAGTTTGGGAGACTCCCATCTTTTTGGATTTTTTGGAATAGTCTGTGAAGGATAGGGGTTAGCTCTTCCTTAAATGCTTTGTACAATTCTCCTGTGAAACCATCTGGTCCCGGGCTTTTGTGTGTTGGGAGTTTTTTGATTACTGCTTCAATTTCTTTTGTTGTTATTGGTCTGTTCAGGCTTTCTGCTTCTTTTTCATTGAGTTTTGGAAGATTATATTTTTCTAGAAAGTTGTCCATTTCACCTAGGTTTTCAAATTTCTTGGCATACAGCTCTTTGTAGTAATTTCTTACAATCCTTTGTATTTCTGTGGTATCTGTTGTAATCTCTCCTCTTTCATTTCTGATTGTGTTTATTTGGGTCTTCTCTCTTTTTTTCTTGATGAGTCTGCTTAAAGGCTTGTCGATTTTGTTTCTCTTTTCAAAGAACCAGCTCTTGGATTCATTGATCCTTAGAATTGTGCTTTTAGTCTCTATGTCATTTAATTCTGCTCTGATCTTGGTTATTTCCTTCCTTCTGCTTGCTCTGGGCTGCCTTTGTTGTTGTTCCTCGAGTTCTTGTGGATGTAGGGTTAGGTTGTTTGTTTGGAATGTTTCTAACCTTTTTAGGTGGGCCTGTATCGCTATGAACTTCCTTCTCAGGACTGCCTTGGCTGTGTCCCATAAGTTTTGGGTTGTTGTGAGTTTGTTTTCATTTGTTTCCAGAAACCTTTTGATTTCTTCCCTAATATCATTCTCGACCCATTCATTGTTTAATAGCATGCTATTTAATCTCCATGATTTTGAGTGTTTTTGGTTTTTTTCCTTCGGGTTGGTTTCTAGCTTCAGTCCCTTGTGGTCTGAGAAAATGCTTGGTATGATTTCAATTTTCTTGAAATTCTTGAGGCTTGTTTTGTGTCCTATCATGTGGTCTATCTTTGAGAATGTTCCATGTACATTTGAAAAGAATGTATATTTAGCTTCTTTTGGGTGGAGGGCTCTGTACATATCAGTAAAGTCCATTTCCTCAAGGGTATTGTTCAATGCCACAATATCTTTGTGGATATTTTGTTTAGAAGATCTGTCCATTTTTGATAGTGGGGTGTTAAAATCTCCCACTATAATTGTGTTGCTGTCCATATCTTCCTTGAAGTCCTCTAAGATTTTCTTTATGTATTTTGGTGCTCCTATGTTGGGTGCATATATATTTACAATATTTATGTCTTCTTGATGGATTCTTCCCTTGAGTATTATGAAGTGACCTTCTGGGTCTCTCTTTATGGACCTTTTTTGGAAGTCTATTTTGTCTGATATGAGTATTGCTACCCCGGCTTTTTTTTTTTCCTGTCCATTTGCTTGGAAGATTTGTTTCCAGCCCTTCACTTTCAGCCTGTGTAGGTCTTTTATCCTGAGGTGGGTCTCTTGTAGACAGCAGATATGTGGGTCATTTTTTCTTATCCAATCAGCTATTCTATGTCTTTTGATTGGAGCATTTAATCCATTTACCTTTAAGGTTATTATTGATAGGTACTTATTCATTGTCTTTTATGTACGTGTGTTCCTTTCTCTCTCTCTCTCTTTTCCCTTCCTTCCTTAAAGCAGTCCTTTTAGAATCTCTTGCAAAGCTGGTTTGGTCGAGGTGTATTCTTTTAGACTTCTTTTGTCTGGGAAGCTTCTTATTTGGCCTTCTATCTTGATCGAGAGCCTTGCTGGATATAGTAGCCTTGGTTGCAGACCTCTGGTTCTCATTACCTGGAGTAGTTCTTGCCATTCTCTTCTGGCTTGAAGTGTTTCCATTGAGAAGTCAGCTGTTAGCCTTATTGGGGCTCCCTTGTATGTTACTTCCTTTTTCTCCCTTGCTGCCTTTAAGATTCTCTCTTTGTCTTGAAATTTTGTCATTTTAATTATGATGTGCCTTGGGGTGGGTCTCTTTGGGTTCCTCTTGAGTGGGACTCTCTGTGTTTCCTGGATTTGTGTGACTTTTTCTCTCATCAAATTAGGGAAGTTCTCCTTCATTACTTGTTCAACTAGGTTTTCGATCCCTTGCTTTTCTTCTTCTCCTTCTGGTATCCCTATTATCCGGATATTATTACGTTTCGTATTGTGTTGCATTTCTCTTAATCCCTCTTCATTCTTTCTGAGCCTCTTTTCCTTTTCTTGCTCTTTCTGGATGATGTTTTCTACTTTATCCTCCAGCTCGCTAATCCGATCTTCTGCTTCATCAATCCTGCTTTTCATTCCTTCTATTGTGTTCTTCAGTTCAGAAATTGTATTCTTCATTTCCTCTTGACCTTTGTTGAAAGTTTCTATTTCCTTTTTCATTTTATATAGTTTGCAGTGAGATTGATGTAGTTTCCCTCTAATTTCTGAAAGCTCATTGTGAGTTCATTGAACTTCCTGGTAATCATTGTTTTGAACTCACTATCTGATAGTTGAGTTGCCTCTATTTCATTTAGCATTTTTCCTGAGGCTTCCTCGTTTCCCTTCAATTGGGGGTTGTTTCTTTGTTTTCTCATTGTTTGTCGGTTTCTTCTTTTATCTTCTTGTTTGTTAATTTGATCTGTTCTAATTGCCTTTAATTATGGTGTGAACTTCTGTGGTAGAATATTTGTGAGATTCAGTGGTGCAATCTCCTTCGTGTATCCTGGTGCTCACAGCCTCCCCCTATTCTTTTTTGTGATCAGTTGGAGGAGTAAGGCAAAATGGTTTAAAACAGCAAGACAGTATACTATGATATTTACTTTAGCAGCCAGTAGAGAAGAGATGGGTTATCCTTTGGCTCCTTATAGTGTTAACCGTGATCCTCCACCCCACTATCCATGTTTTAGAAAGGATGGAAAGAAGGTAAGACTCTTATTGGGGACGAGAGGATTGTTAGTTGGATCTAGAAAGCTGTGAGGCTGTGGGAGGTCAGATTCTAAGGTAGGGTTGGACTAAAGATTAGTATATAGGAGTAGTGAGTAAAAGAATAGAGACAACCCCCACAATAGTATAGTTCAGAAAATTGCAAAGTGGGCTGAGATCAGGTAGGGGTATTGAGAAGCATTTAGAATTGTACAGACTAGGTCTTACTAGCAGTAATAGTAAAGTGACAGTCTTGTGGCAGAATCGATGAGGTCTAGATAACAAGAATAAAGAGTATAGAACCTTGAGAGGTGTATTAATGGAACACAGATGAAGGATAGTAACTTATCAACACCTTGTGACTGAGATACCAGGGGGAACCTATCAAATGACAGTATAACCAGCCAAGCAAAGAAGATTATACAGAAAGAAAAAGAATACCAAAATATTATTAAAATAAAAAATGTCGGAAGAGTGAGAAAAGGATAATACAAATTTACAGTAACTTGCAAGATTTTTTTTAAAAAAGGAAAGAAAAGCAGAAGATGTAGTGCAGGAGAGATAAATTTGGAGTGGAAAGAATAATATTAGGATGAATGGAAGAGAAACATAAGGGATTGTGAGATAAAAATACTAAGAATTGAAAAATAAAATGTCACATAAAACACAAGATAAAATCAATCAACCAACAACAGCCAGAGAAACCAAACAAAACCAAAAAACAAAAAAACCCCAAAAAACAAACAAGCAAAAAAAAAACCCCTCTTGTTGGTTTCTAACTGGCCAGACCAGTTTTTCTGATCTTGCTGGCTTCAGCTGGCTGAGGGACCTTTGAAGTGCTTCTCTCTCTCCCAGCCAGACCTCAGCTGGTCTGTCAGGAAGCCTGGGTGCTCCTGCACACACTGGCTCTCTGGATCCCACTTCCATGCTCTTCCGGACTCCGGGGTGCTGCAGGTCTCCAGCTCTGTGATCTCAGGAGGCACCCGAGATGTTTTGGGATTCACTGTGCCCTCCCTAGGGATCGAAAAAGGGCGCGCCCCTCCCCCAAACTTTTGAGATTCGGGGTCTAAGATCACCCTAAGTGCCTCGCTGGGACCCTTCCAGGATCAAAGAGCGGGAGAGTCAGTCATCCTGACGGTGCACGAGCCAAGCCGTTTCCAGCTCCGTGTTCCCCTCAGAATGCACTCCGACCGGGTGTGGGCGCCTTGCCCTGCTCCCCCAGTTGGGCTGGCTGGAAATCTCTGAGCCACCACTGTAGGAATGCACCAAGTGCCACGTCCCTCCCGGATCGCAGCACGAGATTCAGGCCTCCCTATGGGGCGCAAGCGGAGCACGGCCTGGCTCTGTACTCTCCACCGATCTGCACTTCCACTGGGCTAGGGGTGCAGGGGCCCTTCCAGGCTGCCCCTGGTCCTGCCGGCTAGAGTCCCTCAATCCTCCCAGGTCTCTGGGTGGGTGTTCATAGTCCCTGGGTGATTTTTTCCCAGCCCAACTGGCTACTCTGTTCCTTTTAGCAACACGTTCTCCCCTGGAGTTGCTCAACCCCTGTATTCGGGGGAGGGAGCAGCGACTTCCCTCTCCCGGGAGCCCTGGGGCAGACCCCGGAGCACTGGGCGGGCCTGGGGTCTGCACACCCCTAGACGCCGCGCTGATCCCTGGGCCCCTTTTGTCCTGTAGCCGTCTCCTTACCGTCTCGTTTTCCAGTGAGTGCAATAATTTTTGATGTCCTGCTTTCAAAAGTGATTCGGTAACCTAGCCCACTTGCTCTGTTTCTCCACCGATCTGCGAGTTTACCCCCTCTTCACAGAAGCCTAGAAAAACGCTGCCTAGAGTAAAGCCGCCATCTTCCCTCCCCCCACCTTATAAAATTCTTAACAATATAAATAGGATAAAGAGTTACTTAACCCCGTTGACTTGAAGTAGGAGGTGTGGCTGGAACAGTAGTAGGCTTGATACCTCAAAAAATAAATTTGATTACATTAACCATCTTTATCTATACAAAATTAGGAATTTAATTTGACTTTATATTTTTAATATTATTTCTCTAAATGAACAATATACACACTTTCCTATCTTTGCAATTCTACTATGGAAAGTTACTATATGGATTTTGCATAAGAATGTTCACTGTAGCTTTATATTTTAGAATGGAAATCCTAGAAATTAACTAATAGAAAATCATAAAAATAAGGTATTCAAAAAAACATATGTATATTTTAAAAAATTGCAATCCAATTACTATTGTATTACATTAATTCTTATGTTTTTGTTTTTCACTTAATATTTCACTTTTCTTCATGTTAGGGCATGTATATCTACCTTATCACATTTCATATGTTGCTAGTGATTTTTTATATAGTTTCCTCTAACTGATGATAAAAATTGATTGAAAGTCCCATGAGGAATTTTGATATTTAAGAAAAAATCCCTATAGATTATCTTCTTTATAAACATTTTCTCACAATCCTCTCTTCTTTGAAACACTAAACAGTATCAGTGTTATATAAGTCCTTTATGCAATACTTATGGTTAACTCTTTCAACAGACCATATCAACTGTACTTGAACAACAATAAAAAAGTTTAAAAGAATAAATAACTCAAATCATAAGTGAAGCTTTTTACTAAATTGCAAAAAACCCTGGATAATTATACAGTTATTTTACATTTTGAAATTAAAAAAAGTTAAAAAATAAAAGAGCCTATCAACACAGTATCCCACAGTGCATATACCCACTAGGACCATGTGAGTAAACACAGATGGGTAATGAGTATAAACTTCACATGCAATCTTAATATATCAGTCCACAAAAAAAACATCTTTCCCCCCTCCAAAACCTCACAGCACTCAGCTAAGGTACTCAAAGATGCTACCAGATTCCAGGTATAGAAGAATTACAAAAAGGTATTCTAATTACCATGTTAACAGGCATAATTCCCCTTCATCCTTGAAAATATTAGGAGAATAGGAAATATACCAACAAATTAGAAGCCAGTAATGAAAATTTGTTTTGCGTTCAACACCCTCATGTTTAACAGGAAACCAAATCCACAGAAATGATATTATTGGAGTAAGTGGAGCTAAATTAGGACCTTGTGTGAGGTCTGCCCAGGCTAAAGCTCTTCCCACAACACTAGTTCCCCCTTGTCCACATAGGATACATTCTACAAACCCCACTGATGCCTGGAAACCTGGATAGTGCTGAACCATATATACATTATATTTTTATGGTACATACATAACTATAATAAAGTTTAATGTATAAATTAGGCAAAGTAAGAGATTAACAACTACTACTAATAAAATGGAACAATTATAACAACTTTCTGTAATAAAAATAATGTGAATGTGGTCTCTCCCTCTGAAAATATCTTATTGTACTGCACTCTCCCTTTTTCTAGCGATGATGTGAGATGGTACAATGCCTATGTGATGAGAAGAAGTGAGGTGAATACACTGAACCGGGGCATGAGTCCCTGGGTGGGAAAGAGTGGGACAGTGTGAGATTTCATCATGTTGCTTGGAATGGCAAATAATTTAAAACTTACAAGTTACTTATTCCTAGAATTTCCATTTAATATTTTCTGACCCTGGTTGTGGGTAACTGAAACCACAGAAAGTGAAACTGTGTGTGTGTGGTGACTACTGCATTGTTCTTGTCTCCTGCTTCTGCTGAAACCAGAGAGGAGCCAAAGACAGCACCTCCAAAATCAGGAAGACTGTTCTGTCCACCATACCAAACTGATCTCCCAAGGCTTAAGCAGAGCAGCTCATCAGAAGTCCATGCAAGAGGTCCTCCATTACATTTCAATAACAAAAGAATTTTTTTGCCTTTCAGTTGCTATGAAATTTACTTTCTATTCCTAAATAAAAATGCCCAGTAAAGAGAAAAAGAATAATTATATGAGGAAGGGAAAGGTGGGGGTCTTGTTCTAGAGACAGCAGAAGCTTCCCAGTTTAGATATTAATTACTACATATTGTACTAGGAACAAAACTGGCTGTAGTCCAGGAAATAAAACATCATCTTGGATCATGAAGATAACCTGTAAAGTTATCAGCAGATTGTTTTTAAAATAACAGATTAATAAAGTTAATGACATAGAAAATAGGTGTATTGAAAAACAAAGCCATGGGCCTTCCTCGTCACTAGTATTATAACTGGAGTGATGCTGTAAGTCATAAATGAACTCCCTTAAGAGATTTCTGCATGACAGGCACTGTGCTAAGAGCTCCAAGTGCATCCCACTTTAACTCTACTGTCACCCAGTGAGGAAGGCATTAACTCATTTTACAGATGAGAAAACACATTTGAGGTTTATATAACTTGTTCCCACGTTTGTCCCAATGTCTGCAAACTGTGGCAAATAGTTGTAGAATCACTAAGTGTAACAACTACAATGGCTGTGATTGTGTTCTTTTCTCCTTTCATTACTAAAAATGATGGATGAGTGTAAATTACCAGATACTTAAAGAATTTTTAAAAAGTCACCTGGCAGTTAAAGAATTTTGAAAAATACAAGCAGAGAGTACTAAACCTGAGACACTGGAAACTGTAGGTTTTCTATTGAGAGGTGTTGTATTGAGAGGTGTTGACACTGGAAAAAAAAATAAAGACGGGATCAACCATTAGGTAAAAATTTTCATGCTTCAATTTACTATGAAAAATGATTGCTATACATTTTTACACATAAGAAATGCTGAAGAACAGACACCTATGTGATGTATGTAGTGTGCTGAGAACCTACAAAAGCACAAATTTTATGTCATACACCTGTCACAGAAATGAATATGAGATAGCATTAATTACAAAAACTGCTTCTTTTCAATTATTCAGTGTCACTGATATTTAATATCTGATAAATAAAATCTAGAAATAAAAGACACCCTTTGTACCTTTAACACATGTTGGCATTTTAGGCTCCCAAGTATTGTTAGGTCCACATGAGATAATGCTACTGCCCTCAAGGTAAAAACCCTTCAGGCATTCAACTGTACACATTGCCTTGTAGTAAAATTTTTTTCGAAATCCTGACACCAGTCTTCCATTTGCAAGCACTGGATATTGACATTTGACCACTGAAAAGCAAAGAAGTTCTAGAATTAATGGAAAGCTGTTTTAACGTAGGAATGAAAAAACTAGTGCAAAATAGTAATTTCCCCTGGGGACACGGAGAGAAGAAATGGAAGGCTGAATGTTAATTTTAAAATATTAAGACTTTATTTGTCATTTTTATCATCTTTCCCACCTAGAACAGACTGTCATGATAGATTATTGGTTTCCTATATGTTTTCCCATTACTGACAAGTTTTGAGGGAGTCCTGACTACCACATACAATTTTCGGGTAAGTTCAAAACAACTTTGGATGCTCTTTAGCTCTAGGAATTTTTTAAAATAAATTTTATGCTAGCCCTGGCTGGCGTAGCTCAGTGGATTGAACACAGGCTGGGAACCAAAGTGTCCCAGGTTCGATTCCCTGCCACGGTACATGCCTGGGTTGCAGGCCATAAACCCCAGCAACTGCACATTGATGTCTCTCTCTCTCTCTCTCTCTCTATCTCCCTCCCTTCTCTCTCTAAAAATAAATAAATAAAATCTTTTAAAAAATAAATAAATAAATTTTATGCTGACACTGATTCAGTACCTTGATCTTTTAGAGAGGCAGGAAGGAAAGAGGCTTGTAAAAAGGTAATATTTGAGCTCAAATGTTGAAAACAAGGTAGCCATGCAAAGATACACAGAGAGAAAGTCATCAGGTATCAACATACAAGAACTGGGGTGTTCAAGAAATAGAAAAGCCACTGGAGTTAGGACTGTGCTCCAAATATTTTGCACTGAACTCAGAGATCAAAAACATTTTTTATCGTAATCCCACAGGCCTAAAATAAAGTTAAAGCTTAATATTAACCCTTGTACCCATGTATTCTGGTATTTACCATTCTGCTCTACTTCTTAGCAAGTAAAATGCTGGGCACCACCCTCTAGACTGATTTCAGGATCCATCAATGGGTATGGCAAAATTTGGAAAAAAGTTACAAACGAACAAAAGAAAATGCTGGGCTGGGCATTAAGTACAAGAGAACATGTTATGAGAGTAAATCTGAGCAACACATAAGGGTCCATAATGAGCTGCCCTTTAAGCCAGAAGAGGGCTCTTCCTCCTTGCATGTGGACCTGAGTTTCCATCAAGGATTTTTTCTCTTCAACTTGTAGAGCTTCCTTTAGCAGTTCTTGCAATTAAGTTAGGGTAGTGACCATTCTCTTCCCTTCTGTCTCAAAAGGTTGCTGTTTGTTTTTTGTTTTTAATTTGGCCTTCAGTTTTAAAAGATTTCTCCTTGACAGAGATTTCTGTTCCCTGTTTTATTGTTATTTTTTCAACACATTATCAAATAGTATTGTCTTCTTGTGTCCACACTGAGAAGAAGGCAGCTGTCATTCTTACTTAGAGGGATGGGGCAATGTAATAAGTCTCTTTTGTCTCATTGGCTGCTTTTCTTTTTATCTTTTGTTTTCAGAAGTTTAACCAGGATGTGTTTAGTTTAGTGGGGGGTTCTTGATAAATTAAAAAAATTTGTTTATCCTGCTACAGTCACTGAATTTCCTGGACTTGTGCATTGTTGCTTTGGACATAATGTGGATACTTTTTGAACATTATTTATTCAAATAGTTCCATACTGTTGTCTTCCCTCTTTCTGAAGCCCCATTAACATGCATGTTTGACTGCTTGCTCCTCTTCCCCAGGTTGTAAGTCTCTCTCTCTCTCTTTACATTTTCAAATCAGGTTGGATATCTATTGCTCTCACTTCATGTTCACTGACCATTTCTGTGTTGTGCTAAACTGCCGTTAGTCACGGTAATGATTTTAAGTTAGGTTTACTGTATATAATTGACACTCAGTAAAACCATTTTAAGTGTATAGCTTGTATGAGGTTCAGTAAATGCAAACACTGATCATATAATTTCCAACACAATGGACATAAAAGAGTTCTGTCATTCTCTAACATTTCCTCGTGCCACTTTGTAATCAACTCTCCCCACAAGCACCTCCAACCACCTTCCCCAACCAGCCAACCATTGATCTGTATCATTAGACTGTTTCTTTTCCAGAGTGTCATAATGGGATTACAACTTCTGAGTGCTGCTAGTTTCACTTAGCATAATGCATTTGAAAATCATTGCTTGTGTCATTGTGTGGATTAGAAGAAGTTTATTGCTTTTTATTGAGGAATGTTAAGCCATTACATGGATGTACCACAGCTGTTCATTCATTCACCAGCTGAGAAGCATGTGGATGTTTCCAATGTGGGGTGATTACAACTAATGCTGCTATGAATATTCTTATATAGGTTTCTATGTGAACATAGTTTAATTTACTTGGATTGCTGCATTGTATGGAAACTTTATAAGAAATTGCTAAACAGTGTTCCAAAATGGACCTACCACTTTGCATTCTTAACAACTATACATGGGAGTCCCAATTGCTCCATACCTTTGCCAGAAGATGTTATTTTTATTTTCTTTCTTGTTTTTATTTCCAGCCATTTTAGTAGGTGTTTAGTGATATCTCATTGTAGTTTTAAATTATATTTCTGTATTTATTAATTCTACTGAGCAACTTTGCATGTACTTTTTGCTATCCATATATTTACTTTGACAAAATAAGTGTAGTCAAATATTTTTCTCATTTAAAAAAATTGGGTTGTTTTTTAATGATTGTGTTTTGAGAGATTTTTCCATATTTTCATACATATTAATTATCAGGTATGTGCTTTGGCAATATTTTCTTTCAATCTTTGGTTCATTTTTAAAAATCCTTATAACAATATCTTTTGAGAGCAGAAGCTTTCAGTTCTTTAAAGGATCACAATTTTGCACTTAAGAAATCTTTGGCCAAGTCATGAATATGATCTTATTTTCAAGTAAAAGTGTTATAATTTTGACTTTAGGTTAAGTCTAAGATCTATTTTTAGTGCATGCTTGAACATGGTGCTAACATGGGTTGTGGTAGTCTTTCATGGCATATTGATGTTCAATTGTGCCTGACCTTTACCTTTTATTTCACTGAATTTGTTTGTACATGTGTGATAAAATCAGTTGGGCCCATATGAAAGGGGCTATTCTAGATTCTCTATTCTGTTGATTCTTTTCTATTATATGCATTGTAGTGTGTTGTATAAGGCTTGACATCAGATAGAATGAATCTTTTATTTTTTTCAAAATTATTTTGACTCTTCTAATGCTTTTATTTTTCCATATAAATTTTAGAATCAGTTTATCAATTTGTATAAAACGTATGCTGGAGCTTTTATTGGAATTATACTCAATTTATAGATCAGTTACAAGGAATCAATATCTTTATTATATTGATTCTTGTAACCCATTAATGATGAATTGCTCACTATTGACATCTTCTTTAATTTTGTAAGTGTTTAGTTGTCCTAACCATTCAAATATTGCATAAGTGTTGTTAGATTCATTTGTATCTACTTTATGTAGTTCAGAGTTATAAATGATACTTTTTACATTTCTAATCATTTATTGCTAGTTATATACATACCGTTGATTTCTGTACATTGAGCCTGTGTCTTGCAACCTTGGTAAGACTTTGTTCACTCTTTCATATTTTCCACACAGACAATCATGTCATAACCAAATAAGTCCATTTTATTTCTCCCTTTCCCTTATGTATGCTTATTTCTATATCTTGCCTTATTGTACTCAATAGAACCTTCAGTACATAATGGTGGATAGAGTGGTAGGAGTAGACATCCTTGTCTCATTCCTACCTCAGTTGCAAAAGAAATATTTTGTCAAGTGTATTGTCTGTGTGATTCTTGTAGGTGCCTTTTATGAGGTTGAGGTAGCTAAATTCCTTCTATTCCTAGTTTGCTTAGAAGCTTTACCATGAGAGATGATGAATTCTGTCAAATTCTGTTATGAAGATTATGTGTTTTTTCTTCTTTAGAGTCTCTTTAGAAGGTAAATTATACTGATTAAGTTTTGAACTTGCATTCATGGAAAAACTCTTACTTGATTATGATCCATTCTAATTTTTCTATATGACAGAATTTGATTTGTTTAATGGTTTTGGTTCTATGTTCATAGTGGATATTGTTTTTAATTTTCCTGCAATGTTTTGCTTGGTTTTGGTATCAGGGTAATGCTGTCCTTATGGGATGAAGTGAGAACTATTTCCTCTTACAGTATTTTATTGAAGAGTTTATGTAGAGCTGTTATTATTTATTCCTTAAATGTTTAGTAGAATTCCTAGTGATGACATGGGCCCTGCATTTCTCTTTGTGAAAAGGCTTGTATGTCAGATTTGTTGGCAGAAAGTTGTACGTTATTCCTTTATTGTCCTTTAAGTGTGCAGAATATTTAGTGATGTTCTCTTCTTCATTGTTGATATTGGTGGTCTGTATCTTCTGTGTTTTTTCTCAGACTCACTACGGGTTTATCCATCTTACTGCTCTTCTCCAAGAACCAGGTGTTGGCTTTCAATGATTCTCCCTACATTTTTCTTTTTTCAATTTTATTGATTTCTGCTTTGATTATTTTCTTCTGTTTCCTAGGTCTGAGTTCAATTTGCTCTTCTTTCTTAGTTTCTTAAAGTTGAAAGCTTAGATGATCAAATCTGAAACTTTTCTCTTGTCCTAATATAAGTATTTCATGCTGTGAATATCTGTCTTAGCAATGCTATTGCTGTACTCCAAAAACTTTTAAAATGTTGATATATTCTGTTTTCATTTTTATTCAATTCAGAACATTCTAATTTTCCTTGTGACTACTTTTATTGTGGTTTAGTTAGAAGTGTTGTGCATAGTTTTTAAATATTTGGGGGTTTCACAGATATCTGTTTTGACTTCTACATTCATTCCATTGTAAAGATACTCTACTGTGAATAATTACAATTTTTGAAATAAAGAAATTTAAAAATATATTGCCTAGCATATGGTACTGAAGATTGTTCCATATGCACTTGAAAAGAGAAAATATTTTGCTGTTTTTCACTGGTTCCTTTTGTTCAAGAGTCAAATACCCTCCAATGTCTCCCTGTTGTTGGCCATGCTTAAATATCTTTAACATTGTTGTTTAAGTATAGGCAAATTTTTGAGATATTATGGGTTTGTTTCAGACTATAGCAATAAGTGAGAATCCAAGTAAAGCCAGTCACAATTGTTTTTCTGGTTACGGTATTGTTTTCAACTTGCAAAAAATGTGATGTGTGTAAAGCACAATAAGGCAAAGCACAATTAAACAAGATATGCCTACATGTGTGGTCCAGAGTTTATCAATCTTGTTGGTGATAGGGTTAGTCTTTTACAATTTATTCTCCCTTTTCCTTTAGCCAGATCTCACAAGTATAAAGAGCTGTCCTACTTGTTTTATAATAACATAAAACTTTCTTAAAGCCAATGTATGATTTTTGATGTTTTTGAACCAGAAAATTATAAGTCACGCATATACATAGTAATTAACAATGTCTAAACGGGAATACCAAAGCACATGTGGGGTGAAGAGTGGGAAATTCTGCAACTAGAATTATTTTTATTCTACTTGACACATATTCAATTAAATTAGAAGCCAATTTAACAGGGAAAACAAGCAAAATGTCTTTTTAAAAAACTTGTTTACCAAAAAATTGGTAAAATTTTCTATACTATTTATGAATGAGATGGAAATAAATGGAACTATTTTTACCTTTACATGCAGGAGGGTCACTGCTCCACTGGTTATGCCCAGTACAGACAAGCCTGCTCTCTCCAACAAGGGAATATTCATCTGGTCCTTTTGAAGGATTGCAAGCATAAATTACTATTTCATTATATTCAAATGTGTCCTTGTGGCTATTGGTGTATATTCCATTTGCTATTTTTCCAGGTGGTTGACACAAAATTTCTTAAGGAAAAAAATGGACATAAAAGGTAAAATGAGAAAAATTAAATGTGTATTAGTAATGTCCTATGAACTACCTTCAATAAATTCAATAATATAGGATTTTTACAATCTAGTTGTGAATCCAATATCTGGTTAAAAGAGAGTTTCTTTGAGAAAATGTACCATCTCAACTTAAACCACTAATAGAGAAATAAAATTTTAGAATAAAACCTGTTTTTTTAAATACCCATATAAGATACCTAAATAAAATACCTGTATTTATCTGTACGGCCATGCTAAGTTTTTTTTTTCTCATCAAAACAGATGCTGACAATTTAATGAGAATATATACTTCTGATTAAGAAAAACTCAGTGCTAGTTGAGAAATGCTAACATCCCTTCTTAAACCAATAATTTACAGGTAGGCCAAGACTTTATTGTCTCTTTTTCACTGTCATCCAGAAGAGTGTACAGTGACATTTTCCAGTGGCTTCACACTGTTTGATGATGCAGTGGAGAGAATCTGGAGGTCTTCCTTTAAGTCAGGTACTGAAGAGATTCAAGAATGTAAAGCAGTGGCATTCTTTTCCATGTTTGTTTTGGAAATTTTGATTTTACACAAAAAATATGTTGCATATGTTAACATGTATTGAGTTTACTGTTTTTAAAAATGAATTAGTAAGTGATTATTTAGAAAACTTCTCTTTTAATTCCAATATAAAGAATATCAGTAGCACTAACCGACCTGCAGAAGAGCTCCGTGTGGGTCTTTGTTCATTGTAAGGCATAAAGGAGTCCCCAGGGGACAGAGTTTGAGCACTGCTGCTCTAAATTCTCAAGACAGCATATACTTACTTTCACACTGTGGGGGATTTCCACTCCATTCCACAGTAGTTCCAGAAAGCACACAGTGGAGAATTTTTTTCCCAATTAAGTAATAACTAAATGAGAAAAGAAATGATTGTTTTCTTTCTCAGTTAACAAGAATACATAATACCGAAGAACTTTTTATGGGGTTGATTTTCTGCACTACAGTAGCTCCAGGAAGAAGTTTCTTAAGTGGCATTTATAGGACGTGCTAACCACATCTGCAGTTTTTTTTTAATATTTTATTTATTTATAATTAGAGAGGGAAGGGAGGGAGAAAGAGAGAGAGAGAAACATCAATGTGCAGTTGCTGGGGGCCATGGCCTGCAACCCAGGCATGTGACCTGACTGGGAATTGAACCTGAGACGCTTTGGTTTGCAGCCCGCACTCAGTCCACTCAGCTATGCCAGCCAGGGCCACATCTGCAATTTAATGAACTAAAGAGATTCTTCACATGAACACATATTGGCCTGGAGCAAAATGTCTGTAGAAATCTGTCATGCCTGACAGACTGGGGCTTGCTGCCTCTGGCAGTCAGATCACACGTCCACTTCTATGTCCTTGCTCACGCCATTCTGCTCAGTCAGGACAACAACTGAGAGGAGAGATCTGGCCCAAGAGCTCATCTTTCTGGATTTGAGTCCCAGCTCCAAGACTGACTTGTTTTTTGAGCTTAGGCAAGTCCCTTAATCTTTCTCGATCTTAAATTCCTCACCTGTGGAAATGGTATATATATTGTGGGGTTGTTTTGAGTAGTAGGTAAATTAACATTTGGAACACAGTGAGTGCTAGGCAAGTTTTGGGTATTATGCATATTCTTCGGTTTGGAGTATCTTCTTAAGAATGGCTCAGGAAGACCCCTACCTGATGAAACTTTTTATTTGACAGTCTAAGAGAAAACAGGTCAGTGCCCTTGTCTAAATAGCCAGGTATTGCATGCTTTAAATATCCTCGCAACACAGCAGTGTGCCTCTTGTGGCACACTGGTTGAAAATGCTGGTCTGTGTATGTTAATTGCTGTGTCTGTGTTTTGGTGCTTCACAAGATGCCTCACAGGCTCTCTCTATATTACTAGTGATGGGATAGTCTCACTTGATCAAATTAAAAAATAGTCAGTAAAACTGCCTGTACTTGCTTCCGGCTGAATTTTCCCCCAAGGCTCATCATCGATTCTATATTATAATATATTAGGAGAGAATTCTGGGATCATGGCAGGATAGGAAGCACCAAAAATATGTCTTCCCAGCTAGACAATAACTCCACTGTTAGAAGCTGCCTGATGTAACTATTTGGGAACTGTGGAGTCTGCTGAAGGCTTGCAACTTCCAGGAAAGACCTGGACAGGCGAACTGCATTAATATTGGTCACTTTCAGTTCTTAGCACAGTGGTAACTGCCCATCCCACTCTCACAGCAGGCAGCTGTGCCTGTGTTTCTGGAGCAGCTTATGAGCAGCCCGAGGGACCCAGGGCAGGCAAAATGGACTGTGTCCTTGGGGATCTGTGCTCTTATATTGCCTGCTGTTTCTGATCACAGAGAAGCAGACAGAGAGGTGGGCAGACACTGTTGTCCCCTCCCCCAAGTTGCAAGCCCCATAGTTCCTTCTTACATTTTTCACTTTTTCCCCTTTCAGGAGACAGACATTAAAAACTGTAACATTTGAAACCACAGCACAGGCCTAGAAAAATCTCAGTTTACATGTTGGGCTGAATCTGAGCACAGAGGCACTTTCAACTATCAAAAAATTAATAAACAAGCAAGGAAACAAGAAACCCTAGGATATGGTGAGAATCTGATACCCAGAGTTACCCCCATTATTAGATCCTAATGTCCAGTTCAACCAAAAATATTATAAGGCATATAGAGAAAAAGGAAAGTATGGCCCATTCAAAGGAAAAGTAAATCAACAAAAATGTATTTCTGCAAAAAGATATAAGAGGACATGTAGTATAAAAAGACTTTAAGATAGTCATTGAAACTGCGTGGACTTCTTTTGGAGGCCATCTTGGTGACAAACCTGCATTTTCCAGTGCCACAGTCTTCGTTTTCTTCATGAGACAGCTGAGTGGCCATTGCAGAGATGTGGATATTTGTGAATACCCAGACGGGCAAGACTATCTATCACTCTCAAGGTGGGGGGCCCAGTGATACTATTGAGAATCTCAAATCCAAAAACAAAAAGAAGGAGTGCATCCTCCTGACTAACAGCATCTGATGTTTGTATGCAAAAGCCTGGGGGTGGGGGGCACCACACTCTGTCAGACTACAGTTCCAGAAATAGCCTACCCAGCACTGGGAGCCTCACCTGTGGGGTGGCATCAATGAGCTCCTCCTGCTCCCCAGGAATACACCAGCCAGAAGTGCTACAAGTGTTGTGCTTGACTGCGCCTTTCTGCTGTCAATGATGGCAATAAGAAGTCAGGCCATCCCAACAATTTGTGTCCAAGAAGAAGTTGAAAAGAGGGCTCTCCACAGCCTACTCCAATGTAAACAGAGGGGTCTCTGCCAGAGATTCATGGTCCTGGGGCCTCAGTAAAATTTGAGAAAAATAAATGTCTTAAGGATGCTCAAAGAACTACAGGAAGAAATGTATAAAGTGAGGAAAACAATGTGTAAACAAAATGGAAATATAAATTCAGAGGTAGAAATGCTAAAAATAACACCTTTCCAAAAAATTCTGGAGTCCAAGGTTCAGCTAAAATAAAAAATTCCATAGATGAATTAAATACAGTTTTGCGTAGGAAGAAGGAAGAATCAGCAAACTTGAAGATGGACAATGAAAATTATTTCATCTGAGAAA
This sequence comes from Phyllostomus discolor, assembly GCF_004126475.2. Classification (NCBI taxonomy): domain Eukaryota; kingdom Metazoa; phylum Chordata; class Mammalia; order Chiroptera; family Phyllostomidae; genus Phyllostomus; species Phyllostomus discolor. Next base: position 7,169,908 of record NC_040916.2, on the reverse strand, counting down.
CAAAAATGAGAGAAGACTGAAGTGAAGGGAACCTAAGGGACCTGGGGGACCTGTGGGACACCAGTAAGCAGACCAACATTTATGCACTATGGGAATCCCTGAAGGAAAAGACAAAGAGAAAGGCACTCAGAGAATTTTAAAGAAATAATGACTGAAAGCTTCCCAAACTTGATAAAAGGCATGACTATACATGTCCAAAAAGCTCATCAAACTCCAAGTAAAATGAAATCAAAGACCCACAGTAAGACCCATAATAATCAAACTTTCCAAAGGCAGTGATGAAGAGAGAATTCTGAAAGCTGCAAGGGAGCAGTGAATCATCAGGTACAAAGGATCCTAAATATGATTATCAGCAGATATCTCATCAGACACCTGGGAGTCAGAAGACATTGAACTAAGAGACTCAAAAGAGCCCTGGCTGGTGTAGCTCAGTGGATTGAGTGCGGACTGTGAACCAAAGTGTCGCAGATTGGATTCCCAGCCAGGGTACATGCCTGGGTTGCAGACCATAACCCCCAGCAACTGCACATCGATGTTTCTCTCTCTTTCTATCTCCATCCCTTCCTTCTCTAAAAATAAATAAATAAAATCTTTTTTTTTTAAAGGAGACTCAAAAGGGATTGGAAAATATGGTCAACCAAAAATCTTCTACACAGCAAAACTGTGTTTCAAGAGTGAGAGAAATACTAAGACTGTCCCAAAAATAAAAAGTTAAGAGAATCTGTTATAATTACAACTCACTTGCAAAAAATGCTCCAGAGTGTCTTAAAAGGTGAAATTAAAGGACACTAGAGAATAACTCATGCTGAATAGGCCAACATCTCCCTATAGGTACATACACGAGTAACTACTAAAGCTAGCATTATTGTGACAACGGTTTATAAACATGTATTATTTTCTATGTGATTAAGAACCTAATCTTACAATGAAAATAAATAATGAAGAAGAAGCCAGTATTGCAATTATTATAGAGGAATGAGATGGAGCTGATGGAATCCATTGTTGTAATTTTTTGAAGTTAAGTTGGTATAAATTCAAAGTGCAGTGTTATAACTCTAGGATATTAAATGTAATCCCTATGGGCACCACAGACAAGATCACTATACAATATACACAAAAAGAAATGAGAAAGGAATTCCAACATTTCATTATAAAAATCAACTAATAAAAAACAGGGATACACAAAATGAAGGGCAAAATAAAAAGCTTTCAGAACAAATAGCTCCCTTCTTGTCAGGAATTACTTTAAATTTCAATGGATTATACTCTATAATCAAAAGGCAGATATGGGTAGAATGGATAAAAAACAGAAGATCCAACTTATGCTGTCTACAGGCAACTAATTTGAGATTCAAGGACATGAACAAGTTGAAAGTGAAAGAATGGAAAAAGATGTTCCGTGCAAATTATAACCAAAAGAGGGCAGGATGGCTATACTAATTCATACAGAACAGAATTTGAATTGAAAAAGGGTATAAGACACAAGAAGCACATCATATTTTAATAACTTTTATGTACTTTAAGAAGATATAATAATTATAAACATTTATGCACCTACTGACAAACTTTCAATATATATAGCAAAAACTGACAACTGAAGGAAGAAATATACATTTTTATGTAACAGGCCTATCTCCAATAATAGTTAGAGACTTTAATATCAAAATCACAATAATAGATAACACAAGACTGAAAATAAGGAAAGAGGACTTCAACAACACAGTTAATCAGCTAGATTTCACAGTCATAAAGCACCATAGAACAGAATACACATTCTCCTCATGTGCACTTGGGACATCTTCCAGGATAGACCATAGGATGAGTCACAAATTAACATTAACTATCCAAAAGGATTGAAACAGATAGAAATCATATCAAGCAGCTTCTCTGACCACATAGGATAAAGTTGTTCAACATAAACCTTCACATCCGGAAGCTTTTCTGAAAGAACAGATTCATTGAGTAGCCACACGCTAGTCAGGGAAAAACACAAACAAAAACAAAACAAACCAGGTCCTGGGACATGTGGTCTGAACTACCAGCAGCAGGGACAGATGCAGAAGGCAAACATTTCTGCCATCCTGGGTTTAATGGGGTTCTTTTTATAGTTTTAAGGAGAAAGATATAAATTATTTTGAAGGAATTCACACTTGCTGTAGATAAGGGGGTGCAGAAGAGGAATAAGTGGGGTAGTTCTGGGACAGGTGCAGAGTCTGTAGAGGAAGAAATGATGGGAGCCCTTTGAGTGTTGCATGGCAATAATCTGAAAAGTTCATGTGCAAGCAGGATGTGGTGAAATCTGGTGGTCAGCAACTCCTTTTGAAATAAAAGCTGTAGCAGCTCTTCTATTAACACTATTCTGAAATAGCTCTGGAAGTTGATTCGAAGTTTCAACATACATTCCAGAAAGGGAGCAGTCTTAGTTTCTGCCCTTGGCTCACTCCCTGTCTCTCCTACCCACCCTCAAGCCTTCTGTAATTTAATTTGGGACCATGTCACTATGATTACTACATTTTTAATGCCTACAATAGACTTATTATTACATATAGTATTATATGACTTTGCTTTCCTTTCATTTAAATTTCTATGTATTACACACTGATCTCCACAAAGAGCCCAAGAGTTGATTGGCTGTAAATACAACTTGTCACACAGAAAGCAAGATGAAATCAACATTATGGAAGTGCTTAGGAGAGAACCAAACAGAAATAAAACTGGTAACATTTACCTTATCTCTCTAGGAGTAACTTACCCGTCATTACAAACATAGTGAGCCTGTGAACCAAACTCGTGAGTTCCATTTACATAGACCACTTTACCATTTGTGGGATCTCCTAGATCTAGGCATAATTTTTCTAAAAAAAAAATTCAAATTTGTTGTTTTACACCACTGTCAAAACAGATTTGAATCAAAACAAAAAGTCTACATTGTTTTATTTAACTCATGGAAATAGTTTCTTATTTGCTTTTATTAAATTTATTGGGGTGACATTGGTTACTAAGTTTATATAGGTTTCAAGTGTACATTTCTATGGTACATGATTTGCATATTACATTGTGCGCCCACCACCTAAAGTCAAATCATTTATGTCGCCAGGTATTTGGTCCTCTTTACCCTTTACTACCTTCCCCCACCAACCCCTTTTCTCTGATAACCACCAAATTGTTGCCTGTGTCTATAAGTTTCAGTTTTATATCCCACATATGAGTGAAGTTATATGATTCTTAGCATTTTCTAACTGACTTATTTTTGCTTAGCATGTTATTCTCAAGTTCCACCCATGTTGTCACAAATGGCTGAACTTAAGAATCACATTTCTCCAGACAATCGATAGCCAAATTAAAAATGTCCTGGAGATTTTCAAAGCCTGAAAAAATACATTGCTATTTAAAATCTAACTTCACACAAGAAAACCATCATTTCAGTAGAGAACTATGAAGTCTAATATATGTGGAAGTCTCTAGATCAATAAAAGTAAACGGTTTTGTGTCCTTACTTGCACAAGCCTCATGGAGAGGTTCCCATGTGTTATCAGACCGACAAACAGAAGACAAGTATAGAGGAAAAGAAATATGCATGTATCCTGGGCGACACCGATATTCTACATGGTCCCCGGGTTGATAAACATCATTAGGATGACCTTGGAGCATCATAGATACATATGTTGGTGGAGCACCACAGGCATCTGGACATAACAGAATGAGAACATGAAAGTAAAGCATTTTCTCCTTTTCACCCAGCCTTGGATTATAGCCTGGCAGCAGGCAGGTAGGACAGAATAAAGAGAAAGGTCGTTGGCAAGGTTTTAAGTGATTGTTGTGCGCTTTTACAGGATGATGTGCCACACCTGATTTAAATAACATTCCATCAGCTTTTAGTTTCTCAGAGAGTAAGGTGAATATTCATTCAACAGTAAATTGAAGAGACAGCAGCAATATTTTTGGTTTTAAAAGATATTTATAAGTATGCAACCTTCACCGTTGTTTTCTGAATTCATTTCACACTTGCCTCTCTCCTAAGAAGACTTCTGTAGTATATAGCCCCCGATCAGATTACCCTTCCACAGTTTGAAACACAAACTGATGATGATAACAACTTGTCACTTCAGGCACAGACTTCTCTTGGAATGCCAGTGCCTGAGGTCAGAGACAATAGGCCTTCTTTTCCTACTATACTCTGCACCTAGTGGGTGCTCAAGAAATGCTGTCATAAGCACTGACTGTTAAATAATCATTGCACATTTCATAGATCAAAATCTGGACTAAACTATTTCGAAATGTAAGACTTCATATGTTTCGTATCAGTGAACTGAGCACTTTGTAAGTGAATAGATGCCAATTAAAGATCAACATTTATAACTTTAACATTATTTTAAATATAATTTATTCTTCCCTCACTAATCAATGGGTCATACTTGGCCTGAAAAATTCTCTGAGACCGCTGTTTGGTCATATCATTATGCCATTAGAATTTTTTATTTCTTATTTTTTTCAGTAGTAGTTTTTTCCTCCCTAGAATACTGTTGCTTCTACTTTAGCAATTCTTCTTCTAAATTGTCTGTGGGCTTGAAAGCCTAACAAATGTGATAAAACTATTGCGTAAAATAATGTACTGAAGACGCATAGAGTCCTAAAGGGCTAGAAGAATGCAGAGGCCTCTCCTACCAGGTTAAGGACCTAAGGAGAAAGCAGGTAGATCTGTGTTGATCCCTGAGAAACTTTTCTGATTCCCTGGATTGGTCTTATATCAGGTTGATATTAAACTTTAAAAGACACATATTTGCACTTCTAACAAATAACAAAATTTATGTGACATTTAAATTGAAATCACTGGAGTAACATTGGTTAATAACATTCCATACATTTCAGGTGTGCAACATTGGAATAGCACATCTGTATACTCTACTGTGGAGTTTAGTCTCCTTCCCTCGCCTCCCTTTAACTTCTTCAGTGTGCCCCCACCATCACTCTTCCCTTCCAGTTACTGCCATTTTGTTGTCTGTAAGTGTTCTTTTTGTTTGCTTTGTTTGTTCATTTGTTGCTTTTTGTTTCATATCCCACATAGGAGTGAAATCACAGTTTTTGTCTTTTTCTGGCTTCTTACTTCCTTAGCATAATACTCTCAAGATCCATCCATGTTGTTTCAAATGACAATATTTAATCTTTTTATGTGGCTGAGTAGTATTCCATTGCATATATATACGACATCTTCTTTATTCACTCACCCATTAAAGGACAGGTAGGTTGTTTCCATGTCTTGGTTACTGTGAATAATGCTGCAATGAACATAAGGTACCCTATATCTTAATAAATGTTTTCAAACTATTCTGGTAGATGACGACATGAGGGATTGCTGGTTCATATGTTAGCTCTATTCCTAATTTTTTTGATGAACCTTCATACTGTTTTTTATAGTAGCTGCACCAATTTACATTCTCACCAGAAGTACATGAGGTTTCCTCTTTCTCCATAACCTCTCCAATACTTGTTATTTCTTGTCTTATTGATAATAAACATTCTAAGAGGTGTGAGGTGGTATCTCACTGTGGCTTTGATTTGCATCTCTCTTATACCTAGTGATGTCGAGTATCTTTTAATATATTGGAGGCCATCTTGGAAAATTGTCCAGGTCCTCTGCCCATTTTCTAAGCAGATTTTGTTGTTGAGCTGTATGATTTCTTCATATATTTTGGAAATCAGCACCTTGTCAGAGGTATCTTTTGCAAATATTTTTTCCCATTCAGTTGGTTGCCTTTTTGTATTATTAACAGTTTCTTTTGCTGTGAAGATGGTTTTAAATTAGGTATAGTCCCATTTATTTAACTCTTTGTTTCCACTTCCTATGCCTTTAGAGTCACGTTTACAGAAATCCCTCTGAGACAAAAGTTGATAAATTGAATAGTTATCTTCTCTTCTGTGTATTTTATTGTTGCAGGTCTTATATTCAAGTCTTTAATCCATTTGAAATTAATTCTTGTGTATCATGTCACATAGAAGTCTAGTTTTATCCTTTTGCATGTGGCTTTTCAGTTTTACCTGTATGTTTCTTAAATTATATTTTATTGATTATGCTCTTACACTTGTCCCAATTTTTGCCTCCTCCAACCAGCTCTCCCCACTCCCTCAGGCAATCTCACACTATTGTCCACGTACACGGGTCATGCATATATGTTCTTTCTTTACATCTCTGTGAGCATTCTGTAAGTACCCATTTGCACTTCTTTTACTCATGTCTCCAACCCTCCATCCATCTGACACCCATCAACCTGCTCTCTGTATGTGATCCTGTTTCTGTTCTGCTTCTTTTTTATTTTGTTTTTTTAGAATCAATTGTTGATAAATATGTACGTATTGCCATTTTATTGTTCATATTTTTTAATCTTCTTCTTTTTGAAGAAGATGCTTTAATATTTCCTATAATACTGGTTTGGTGGTGATGCACTCTTTTAGATTTTTCTTGTCTGGGAATCTCTTTATCTGCCCTTCAATTCTATATGATAGCTTTACTTGGTAGAGTAATCTTGACTGTAGGCCCTTGCTTTTCATCACTTTGATATTTCTTGCCAATCCCTTCTAGCCTTAACATTTCTTCGAGAAGTCAGCTGACTGCCTTATGGGGGCTCCTTTATAAATAACTAACTGGTTTTCTCTCGCTGCTTTTAATTTTCTCTCTGTCTTTAACCTTTGGCATTTTAATTATGATGTGTTCTGATGTGGGCCTCTTTGGGTTCACCTTGTTTGTGTGTCTCTGTGCTTCCCGGGCTTGTATGTCTATTTCCTTCACCAAGTTAGGGATGTTTTCTGTCATTATTTTTTCAAATAGGTTTCCAATTTCTGTCTCTCTTCTCCTTGTAGCTCCTCCATGGTATGAATTGTAGGTATGCTTGAAGTTGTCCCAGAGTCTCCTTAAACTATCCTCATTTTTTTCAATCCATTTTTCTTCTTGTGTTCTGATTAATTGTTTTTTGCTTCCTTACCTTTCACATCACTGATCTGATTCTTGATCCCTGATTTGATTCTTGACTCATCCACTCTACTGTGGATTCCCTGTACATTGTTCTTTATTTAATTAGTGTATGCTTCATTTCTGACTGGAATATTTTTATGGTGTTGAGATTCTCATTAAGTTCCTTGAGTATCCTTATAACCAGTATTTTGAAGTCTGCATCTAGTAGGTTGTTTGTCTACATTCTGTTTATTCTTTTTCTGGAGTTTTGTTCTTTTTTTTTTCATTTGAACCTTGTTTCTTTGTCTTCTCATTTCAGCAGCCTCCCTGTGTTTTTTCCTATGTATCAGGTAGAGCTGCTGCATCTACCAGGCTTGGCAGAGTGGCCTAATGTAGAAGGTGTCCTGTAGAATGCAGTGGCACAACCTCCCTTATTACCCAAGCTGGGTACTTGAGGTGCAACCACTGTGTGAGATGTGTGCATCCTCTTGTTGTAATTGAGCCTTGATTGGTGTTATTATGTCCAAGGTCAGCTACCATCTCTGTTCTGTTCGAGGTCAAACAGTATGAACTACAAAGTGTTCTGCTGATGGCTGTCACTTGTGCTGGGCTTGGAGGTGCCCAGGCAAGGCCAAGCTGTGAACCAAGGCTGGGCTGGGGCACTTTAGTAAGAGGTATGGGTCTTGTTGAAACCAGATGATGTTTGTTTGAGAGAATTTAGGAAAATCTGGCACATGGGCCAAGATAAGCCATTTGTATGGTAAAGCCACTGGAAACAGTTTGGGTAGGCCCAGATGTTGGTTGTGGCAAGGTCTTAGGGAATCACCAGGGTGGGGCAAACTGTGTGAGCCAGGTTGATGGAATGTCAGATACAGTGCCTGCCTGCTGGCTCTGTGGCTGTTGGTGGGAAGGGCTCAAAAAAGGAACAGTGGTCTCTGCTAGCATTCCTGTCTGGGAGAAAGCTGTCCCTCAGCACTTACCCTGATGCCACACATTTCACTTCTTCTGTGTATGTCTCTGGTGACCTTCAATCTGCTGCTTCTGTGCTGGAGCTCAGAGGGAGTGAGTATGAGTAATCTGTGTGTGGGCCCTTTAAGAGGAACTGCCAGGGAGTCCTGCAATTTCTGTTATTCACAGCCTCCATCCCTGCTAGTTTTACAACCAGAAGTTGTGGAGATTACTCTTCCTGGCACTGAAACCCTGAGTTGGGAAGCCTCGTGTGGGGCTGGGACCCTTCACTCCTGAGATATCTCTCCTGATTTTTGTCTGGCACATTAGGGCATGGGACCAGCCAATTCTTTGTCTCTGTTTCTCCTACCGTCTCAATGGTTATTCGGTAGTTTAGTTGTAATTTTGATGTGGTTGAGGCAAGCTGTGTTTACCTATACTGCCATCTTGACCAGAAGTACCAGTGCCATTTATTGAAGAGACTCTTCTTTCACCAGAGGGTCCCATTGGGGGTAACACCTCAAATGCAGCAGGAGAATGTTCCCACATCGAGGGACAGCAAGCACAGAAGCCCTTCTCATGGCCTGCCTCATGAGCAGAAAAGTCTCCCCTATCTGAAGGGTATAAGACCAGTCACTTGTTCAATGCTGTCAGAGACCCATGCTCCTTCCCTCCAGAGCACCTGTCTGGGGTTATAACATATCAATATTATGGTTTGGTTACTGTTTGCCAGTCCCAATAAATTTCAGAAAATGTTGATTGATTGCCTACTGTGTGCCTGGCTCTGGAATCAAACAGTGAGCAAAAAAACAGTCACTGTTTATATCTGAGTGTGTGTGTGTATAAACAGACAAATAGTGAAACAAGGATCATAAAAATAGGAATGACTTGCTATTATTCATCAGTGTATCCTCAGAACCAGCAAAGAACCTGGTACATAAAAAAAGCAAATATTCATTGAATAAATTATGCTAAGGACAGAATGCAGCATGCAAACTGTACGTGTAGTGGGGTCTCAAAATAGCTTGGGTATAGACACACATATGCACATAAAGACAGAAATACACCAAAGCATTCAATGATTGTCCTTTGACTCTATACATTTTATACAATAAGCATATACATGTATATATACTTGTATCTATTCATTCCAATGAACATTCCATTTAATGAAACACGATTTAAACTTAGTGAATGGCTTTCAGCTTTAGTTTATGAGCTTAAGGGGAAAACCCTATTGATGATATTTATAGGTCATTTCTTATGACTCTGATTTCTCACTAGGTTTGACTACCAGTATTTTTTAGCCTGCTTCAAATCTCCCCTTCATTAGGACCCAACATAGTTAAAAAAAGAAAAGAAAGAAAGAAAAGAAAAGGAAAAGAAAAAAACATTGCCCCAAAGACATTCAGTAATAGAATAATATTGTCTGTATTGGTTGGTCATAGGAACATGATTCCGTGTGGGGGTCTGCATGGGGGGGTGGGGGCAGGAACAGCTTGCACACTAATTACCAATATGATTTGGGGGCAGCAAGCAGCCTGCTATCATTATGCACAAAAAGCACTGCCAGTCCTTCCTAATCCCCCTAAATCCCAGGGGGGACCTCTCACTCAAGGACTCCCTGTAAAACATGTGCTCCCCAATACCCATACGAAGTAAGCCAGGGAGCTTCCTTGCCCCACACCCTGCACCACTGGACACTTCTGTAAAGCATAAATAACACCCGGCAACACCTGACCTGGGATTCCCCCGCACAACTCAGTGGGGCACAACACCCCACTCACCAAGGCATTTCCCTGCCTAAGGAACACAGCACAAACCTTCCCCATGGGCACAGCAGAGGCCCTAGCAACCTCCGCACACAACTGAACACTCAAGTGGAAGCCCTTACCTTCAGCACTGGGTCAGTGCTGCCCATCATGATTGATTGGCTTGGTCCCCAAACACCTGCAAGCTTTTACACAGTTTGGCCCCCTGAAAAACATGGACTGTACCCTGTGCCCACGAGGCTCAGTGCCTACCACCAAGCAACCCTCACTGCGGGCACTACAGGGTACTCACTGTCTGAATTGCCATAGCACAACCTTGAGCACTGTGGGTAAGCATTCTACCTCCACTCCGCACCATGCGGGTTGACCATGTGCTCGGCCTCCTACCTGGCCTACTAAGCAAAGTTCCCTCTGTGCTCGGTTCCCGACATCCTGCTCCCCAACCCACTTCTGTTTGGTCCCTGACGCACACCCTTTCCCTTCTCCTACCAGAACTTATAGGTAGCAGGAGGACTAGGGCCACCAAAAGGATCCCAAGAAAGCACGAAGATGAAAAGAGACTCTGGAGGTGGCGGATAGGTGCCTTGTGCAGCTTGTAACACACCCTCATTTTTCGGGACCCCAGGGTGAAACTTGAGGGACAGTGAGTATTTACCTTTTTGAGTGGATGCTCCAGACGCAACAATAACCAAGCTCAAGAGTCCAGTGATGTATTGCTCGTGGGCGTGGCCTGGGCTGTGTTTTACGTGGTTAGGTGGGACCAATCAGCGGCTGACAGGCCAGGCTTCTGCGCGTGGGCAGTGTGTTAGGTGTGGTTGGAACCCCTCCTGCTGGCAGCTCAGACTCCGCCCACGTTGGAGTTTGTTCTGACGGTCACCTAGGGGGATGAACATTCGAGATTTCCCGGAAATGGAGGTTCACTGCCACCTCCCAGTAAGGCAGGGTGGAAAGGAAACAAGAACTGGCGGAGTTATCATGGCGGCTTTTCTGGAACACTGGATGGGAGAATAAAGAGCATCGACCTGAAAATAGAAACCCAGAGCCCAGACAGTGGGTCCCCTAAGGGCCAGCATCCCTAAGGTTCTCCTTTTGTCCTGGGGCTTCCAAACTGGCACTTGTGCCAGGGCCCTTGCTCTAATTCGGCATTAGTCAAGCATAATTAGGGACAATACTTGAGATTTTCATGGTTGAAGTCCTGCCAGATTTCAAGATTACAAACATGGTTTGGCCACTGCACTCCCAGTCCCAATGGAAATTTTACCCCTACTACGTTGAGAGGACCCCTGGTAAGTTGAATTATTAAACACTGTGCCATTAAGTGAATTGGGCCTCAATCTATGGGGCCCATACTGTTCTGGAACTAAGTATAACTGAAGACGGAATACAAGTGCTTGAAAAACGTAAGGACAAGGGTTTATTCAGTGTCAAATTCCTCGATGCGAGTAAGGCCATGATTGGTGGGATGAATAGGAATTGATAAGGAGGGGAACTTTTGTAGTGAAACAATCTCAATTCTGGAACATTAAGAATGAGCAAGATTTATTTGTAGATGTAAATCTTTAAGACCAGTAAAAGGGAAAAAGTGCAACATGAGGGATGTTAAAGAGCACACAGAAGGACCTGACATCTTTTTCCTTAGTTGACAAAGAATCAAAATGTCGAGTTGTGAGTAAACATATTGGGAGCAGCCCCACTCTCAAATTTTGTTTTTGCTATAATTTGTTGTTGAAAGTTTTAAAATGGTCATGACTTTTAAACCCCCATTCTTATCTAGAGTTTATCCCAAAGAAATCATCAGAGCTGTGAGCAAAGATGCAGAATTTTGGAAAAATATAAACCCTCCTAAGTGTCTAGTAACAGTATTAAGGAATTTATGGGATGGCATTCTATGCAGCAGGAAGTGTAAACATATCATTGTGAGGAACACTGATATTTTCATAAGTGGATAAATCTCCTAATCAGCTTGTGGCTTTTGGCATTTTGTAAATAGAATGCATATTAATACACATGAGAAAGATTAGTTGGAAATATACCCAAATTAACTAATACTTGATAGGATTATGCATATTTAAGTTCCTCTGTTTTTCAGTTTTCTGTATTGACATGTTACATCTGGAATCAGGTAAAGAAAAAAGATGTAATAACCCAACTCCTATATCAACATCTGTTTTGTTCATAGACTGGTGTAGACAGAATCCATATCACACAGGGTTAAGAAACGAGAGGTGGGTAAGGAAATGGAAGCTCTCAGTACAAACTTCAAATGCCAGAAAGGACTCCTCCTGACTAATTGGGCTCAAATTCATAACCAGAGTCGGTCAGCCATTGTTTACAGAACCCCTCATGCACTCTTCATTGCAGGGAAAATGCACAGACTGGGCTGCCAAGCCTTCTGCACAGTGTTCCTGCCATCTGAGTTGACCCTTCTAAGAGAGCTCCAATAAGACTGAGACTTTCCCAGTCTAACTGGAGCTGCGCATCTATATCTCCTTTCACATCTTCACCAAAGTGGCTAAACTCTGGCCAGTCAAGACAGTGTGTTTTAGACCAATAAGACTGTGTGGATGTGGAGTCCTCATTTGCTTGAGAACATGCCAAATCAGGGTCAACTTCTTTAAAATAAAACTTAGTGTTGGCTGATTCTTTGCATTCTAAGTTGGTACATATTTAAGTTATCCTTTTCAGAGGTGGGAGTAGCAGCATGAATGGACCTGTGAGTGCTCTCAGAGGACTTGCACTGCCCTGGTGAATGACCCACTAGATTTGTGAAAACCTGAAAGTGAATGGCTGGACAGAGGATAGTTAAGCCATCTTTTAGATGTTGGTCCTGGGAGCTATGCCTGTCCATTTGCACCTGGTAAGCACTCACTAGCTAGTTGACTTTCATATTTAGCTTTTGCCAGCAAAAGCAATATTGTGGCATGCCATAACCAACACAGCAATTCTGAAACCATTCCAAAACATAAAGGAGAACATTTCTCAGCAAAAACACATTCATTTTATTCCCTCTTGGCTTTAAAAAGAAAATGTATTACAAACCACATTCCATACGTAGATTTGAAAGGTAAAAATTTTTATTTCTCATAATAATGGTGAAGACAGAATTTCATGTTAATAGCATAGACTTAAAAATCACTAACATTTGATATTTATTCACCCAAAGGCAAACAAAACAGAGTAGAATGTTAATAATAACCAATTCTGCCACAATAAGTTTTATTAAAAAAAAAGAATAGCTTTGGATATCAATTGGTTCAGTCCTTGATTTTCTGATGTAAAATGTAAAGCATGAGGTAACAGAAATGTACAATAAAACAAGCTAGTGTAGGTAATATGGTATTTTACCACAGTTAATATGTGTATGTAGAATAGTATATACAGTTATCATAGATAACTAATGTGATAGAAAAAATCGCATAGATTTCTCTTTTAAAATTTATTTTTGGTTATATTTCTTCCCATTACCATTTGTCCCCCTTATACTCTCCTCCCCCATCAATCACCACACTGTTGTCCATGACCATGGGTCCTTTCCCCTTTTGCTCTGTCTCTCCACGTTCTAAAGCCCCCGATCCCACAGCTGTCAGCCTGCTCTCTCTCTCTATGAGTCTGTCTCTATTTTGCTTGTTAGTTCAAGTTGTTCATTAGATTCCACATGAGTGAAATCATGTGGTATTTGTCTTTCTCTGACTGGCTTATTTCACTTACAATAATTCTCCAGGTCCATCCATGCTGTCACAAAGGGTAAAAGTTTCTTCTTTTTATACCTGCATAGTAGTAGTATTCCATTGTGTAAATGTCCCCTAGTTATTTTATCCACTCATCCACTGATGGATATTTGGGCTGCTTCTATATCTTGTCAAGTGTAAATAATGCTGCAGTGAACATAGGGGTGCTTTTGTTCTTTTGAATTAGTGTTTTGGGTCTCTTTGGATACATTCCCAGAAGTAGAATTGCTGGGTCATAAGGCAGTTCCATTTTTAATTTTTTGAAGTATCTCCATACTGCTTTCCACAGTGACTGCACCAATCTTCCTTCCCACCAAGAATGCAAAATAGGTTCCCCTTTCTCTACATCCTTGGCAGCACTTGTTGATATTTGTTGATTTATTGACGATGGCCATTCTGACAAGTGTGAGGTGATATCTCATTGTGCTTTTAATTTGCATTTTTCTGATGATTAGTGATGCTGAGAATCTTTCCATATGTGAATGGGCCATCTGTATGCCCTCCTTGGAGAAGTGTCCCTTCAGGTACTTTACCCATTCCTTAATTAAATATTTTTTGGTGTTGAGTTTTATAAATTCCTTATAAATTTTGGATATTAGGCCCTTACAGATGTATTGACAAATATGTGCTCCTGTTCGGTAGGTTTATTTTGTTGATGATTTCCTTTGCTGTAAAAAAAAAAAACTTTTTAGTTCAATGTAGTCCCATCTGTTAATTTTTTCTTTTGTTTCCCTTGCCTGAGGAGATGTGCAGATAAAATAATGCTATGAGCAGTGTTCGAGATTTTACTGCCTATGGTTTCTTCTAGATTTTTATGGTTTTAATTTAACTTTTAAGTCTTTAATCTTGAATTCATTCTTGTGTATGGTATAAGAAGGTGGTCTATTTCCTTTTTCTGCATGTATCTGTCCAATTTTCCCAATACCATTTATTGATTAAACTATCTTTAGCCTACTGCATGTGCTTGGTTCCTCCATCAAATATTAATTGACCATAAAGGTATGGGTTTATTTCTGAGTTCTCTACACTTTTCCTTTGATATATGTGTGTGTTTTTATGCCAGAACCATGCTATTTTGCTTACTGTGGCATTATAATACATTTTGATATTAGGTAGCATGATTTCTCCAACCTTGTTTTTCTTTCTCAAGATTATAGTTCTATCTGGGGCGTTTTGGGATTCCATATGAATTTTAAAATATTTGTTCTAGTTATGTGACATACATCTTTGACATCTTGATAGGAATTATGTTGAATCTATAATTGTTTTGGGTAGTATGGATATTTTAATGATGTTAATTTGTCCTATTCATGAACATAATATGTGCTTCCACTTATTTGTATCTTCTTCAATTTCTTTCTTTAGTGTCTTATAATTTTCTGAATACAAGCCTTTTACATCTTTGGTTAGATTTATTCCTAGGCATTATATTCTTTTTGAAGCAATTGTGAATGGGATTGTTTTCTTAATTTCCCTTTCCGATAGCTAATTATTGGCATATAAAAATTCAACTCATTTCTGGTTATTAACTTCATATCCTGCTACTTTCCTGAGTTCATTTATCAGGTCTTGGTGGACTTTTTAGAGTTCTGTATGTACAATAGCATGCCATCTGCAAATAAACATAGTTTTACTTCTTTGTTTCCAATTCGAATGCCTTTTATTTCTTCTTGTCTGATTGCTATGGCCAGGTCTCCTAGTACTATGTTGAACAAGAGAAGTAAAAGCAGACATCCCTATCTTGTTCTTAATCTCAAGGGGAATGCTTTTTGTTTTTGCTCATTGAGTATTTTGCTGGCTGTGGGTTTGTCATATACGGCCTTAATCATGTTTAGTTATGTTCTCTCAATTCCCATTTTGCTAAGAGTTTTATCATAAATAGTTGCTGGACTCTATCAAATGCTTTTTCTGCATCTATTGATATGAATGTGTGGCTTTTATCCTTCATTTTGTTTATGTGGTGAATCATTTGTATTGATTTGAGAATGCTGTACCAATCTTGCATTTGCAGAAGAAATCCCACCTGATCATGGTGTATGATCTTTTGGATGCATTGATGCACTTGGTTTTTTAATATTTTGTTGAGGATTTTAGCACCTATGTGCATCAGAGATATTGGCCTATAATTTTCCTCGTTTGTAGTGTCTTTTTCTGGCTTTGGAATTAGGATAACACAGGCCTTGTAAAATAAGATGGGAGTCTTTCCTCCCCTTGAATTGTATGAAATAGTTTGAGAAGGAGAGGTCTTAGTTCTTCTTTCAATGCTTGGTGAAATTTACCTGTGAAACCATCTGGTCCAGGGCTTTTGTTTGTTGGTATTTTTTGATTACTGTTTCAATTTCTGTATGTGTAATCTGTCTATGCAGATTCTCTGGTTCTTCCTGATTTAGTTTTAGAAGACTATATGTTTCCAGGAATTTATTCATTTCATCCAGGTTGTCCAATTTGTTGGCATACAGTTGTTTGTAATATTTTCTTATAATCCTTTGTATTTCTTTGGTGTCAGTTGCTATTTCTCTTTCTTCATTTCTCATTTTATTTATCTGGGTCTTCTCTCTTTTTTTCTTAATGAGTCTGGTTAAGGGTTTGTTGATCTTGTTCATCTTTTCATAGAATCTGCTCTTGGATTCTTTGATCTTTTATAATTTTTTTAGGCAATTTGTTTATTTCTACTTTGATCTTTATTATTTCCTCTCTTCCACTCACTTTTGGCTTTGTTTCTTGTTCTTTTTCAAGTTTTTTAAAGTGTAAAATCAGATTCTTTATCTGTGCTTTTTCTTGTTTCTTAAGAGAGGCCTGTAATTCTATGAATTTCTCTTTTAGTATTGCTCTCCCAGTGTTCCACAGATTTTGGGCTGTTGCATTCTCATTTTGCATTTATTTCAAGGTATGTTTTTATTTCTTCCTTGATCTTATTGGTAACCCATTCATTGTTTAATAACATGTTATTTAGCTTCCTTGTCTTTGTGTATTTTTCAGTTTTATTCTTGTCATTATTTCTAGTTTCATAGCATTATGGTTAGAGAAGATGTTTGATGTGATTTCAGCCTTCTTAAATTTCTTCAGATGTGTTTTGTGTCCTCACGTGTTGTCTATCCTAGAAAAAGTTCCATGACCACCTCAAAAGAATGTATATTCTGCTGCTTTGGAGTGAAATGCTCTGAAGATATCAATTAAATCCATTTGTTCTAGTGTGTCATTTTAGACTGATGTCTCCTTGTTGATTTACTGTTTGGAAGATCTATCCACTTGAAGTCAATGGGGTGTGAAAATTCCCAACTATGACTGTATTTCTGTTGAACTCTCCCTTTATGTCCATCATGATTTGATTTACATATTTAGATACTCCTATTTTGGGTGCATAAATGTTTACTAGGGTTATATCCTCCTGTTGGATTGTTTCCTTTATCATTATGTAGTGTCTTTTTTTTTTTTGGCTCTTATTATAGCCTTGGTTTTAAAGTTTATTTTGTTGGACATACATATTGGTACTGCAGGTCTTTTCCCCTTAACATTTGTAAGACATATCTTTCTCCATTTGGCCCTTTACATTGAGACTGTTTGTTTCTTTCGTTCTGAGGTGGTTCTCTTGGAGAAAGCATATGTATGGATCTTGTTTTCTTAATCTGTTCAGCTACCCTCTGTCTTTTGATTGGAGCATTTAAGCCATTTACATTTAAAGTGATTACTGATAGATACATATTTGTTGCCATTTTATTTTTAACTATTTTTCCTCCTCCTCTCCCCCTTCCAATTCCCCTGTATCCCCTCTTTCTCCCCACCCTGCTCCTCTCTGTGACTGGCCCTGAGCAACTTGTTTGGAGCTATCAGCAATCCACAGCTTGTGGCTTCCTGCTGGGCCTGGGTATGTGCATGAAGAACCAGGATGCACAACCAAGGTTGGCTTTTACCAGCACTGGGCCCAGGGGAGGGACAGCTAGAGTCCCAGAGCTTCCAGAGGTCTGCCTCTGTCTGTAGGCTTTCTATTAGGCTTGATCTCTGAAATGGCCTCCAGCTGCACACCTCAGCAGTCTGGCTTAACCTGCGCAGAACGGGGTGAGAGGGATTCTTGAGGATGGGGCTATTGCATCCCTTCAGCCTGATGCCACCTGGAGGGGAGTTCTCTGCACTAGAACAATGGCTTGTACAATATGGGGAATGAATCAGCACAGGGATCCTGGCTCCTCACACTCAAGTTCTTTCCCCAGAGCCACCAATCCCAGAATCCCCTCATGGGGTTCTAGTCAACTTTGCTCTCCCTCTGCCAGAGTCCAGGGTTAAGTAGCTACAAATGAAATCTTGTTCAATGGCCCTTTAAGAGGCTCTCTCCATCTCCAGTTATCTCTCCCTGGGAGACAGAAACCTGACTGCTTTTCACAGCTGGGTTCTTTTCTTGGCTTAGATCCTCTAGTATGGCCCCCTGCTTGGGGATTAGACCTCACACTTCTCAGGGGGACCCCCCACAGCCACTGAAATATCCCCCTGAAACTTTAGCTGTTGCCCATGGGAGCCCAGCAGCCTTCTAGCACCTCCACACTTCCTACCAGCCTCATTGTGGTGGTGTGGTTTCTTCCTTAAGTTCTTAGTTACTAGGTTTCTCTCCCGTGTTCAGTTGGTTATTCAGGATGATTTTTCTGTAATGTAGTTGTAATTCCAGCTTGGTGCTGGGAGGAGGTGAGTGTAGCTTACACCTACTCTGCACCATCTGGGATCTCATGGATTTCTTTTAATTAAAAAGTCATGGGCATTAGATATTTGTTAATCATATTGCTCATTGACCTACTCAATTCTGGAAGAAAAAACAGAAAATTTTTCTTGTGATGGAGAATTTTAATTCTACAAAAGCACAATTACCAAGCATTTAATTTCTAATCCTTCTTTAAAAATCACGTGTTCTGAAACCCTCAAAATAAGAGAGTTCCAACTAAGCACAAATATTGAGCATTTTTTATATATTTGTAGGCTATTTGCCTTTCTTTTTTGGTGACCTGGCTGTATGTCATTTGCCCATCTTTAGGAGGAGGTAGGGAAAGACTGGTTTTTGAATTTTTACCTCTTTAAAAGAGTTAAAATAAGCCAACTACCTTTTTTCTGTGATATAAATTACAATTTTTTCCCTTAGTTTGAGTTTGCTTAGGCTTGGTCTTTTTTTCCTATCTTGTATGAATTCAAATTGAAATTCAAATTGACGTCCAGCTCCCTTTTTATATTTAGCCAGATAAATGTGGCAGGATATACTATAAAGACCACTATTAGAACTATAATTACACGGAAGTTAACAGTGTGCATGTTATATGCTGTTGGGTTGCCTCTGAATCTTGTAGACTTTGTGAATGAGAGATGTCCACAATGTCCAGGCCTCAACAAATCTACTCAGCTCCTGTAGACTCCTACCTGTGACTTCTTTTATGGGGTCAGTACATCACATATTTTGTCTTTTTATTTTTCCTAGCATTTATTATCTTTTCCATGGAACCTGGCCTTCTCATGAGGTGCTCAAAGTAGGACAGCTTCAGTTTTGTCTTTTTTTTTCCAGCAATGTTGTAGGCTTAATCTATTCCAGGATCCACTGGTTTGTCTTTCTAGTGCTTTAGGGTATCTTTAGAGCTCTCCTCCAACACCATATTGTAAATGAATCAATTATTTTTCTTCTTTACTATCCAACATTCACATCCATACATAGTAATTGGGAAACACACACAAATCTATTTTTAAAATGTAGAGATGATGATATTTTCTAGAAATGTTTAGTGTAGCCTGTAATATTACACCAAATACAAGTTTATTAATTTGATAAAGTCTTAAAGCTCATGCATTGTTAGTTATTTTTTTTATTTTGAATCTAAAAATTATTTATTTAAATTTTTGTATGATTTTTTTAGTAAAAAGTGCTTTTGAAATAGGTCTTAGGAAATATATAGTTTAATTTTCTCTAGATCTTTCTCTGGAACAGTCTTGAGCCATTGCCTCTATAATCATTTAATGCCCTGTTAATAATTATAAATTACTTCTTTCCTCTTGAAATGAGAACTATATGTGGGGTCTAGAAGAAGTAAGGCCTGCTTTAGTGTGGTTGGTAGGGTAATAATATGGGTGTAATAATTTATAGTTCTATTTTATTTTTTCCATTTATTTTATTTTGTTGTTCAAGTATTAAATTTGAACATTTCACCTAAAATGTCATATGGTGTGCTTGAGTGTGATGTTTTTATGTTATGAAATTACATGCTTATGATTTTGTAATAAATGACTTTGTATTAAAAGGGGGGCGTTATTTGTGCCAGACACTGTATTTTACTCCAATCTGTCTAAAAGGAGTAGGTTCTGCTCTATAAAAAATATATTTAAGAAAGATGTATGTGTAAAGAATTAAAACATTAAAACATGAACAGCAGTTATTAATAGGTAGTACAATTAAGTGTCTTATTTTTATATTTTCCTCCTGCATTTTTCCAAATTCTCTTTAATAAGCCCATCCAATGCTAAAAATAATTGAAAATAAGAGAAAAATGACAAACTTGTAAACAGAAATCCTAGGCAACACCTTTTCCCTTTGAGTAATTGAGAGTACGTATTTATCCTAAGTGCAGTCTTTCCTCCGACCAGATGGTGTGTGCTTTCAGCACAAAGAAGGAAGATGGAGTGACAGTGTCCGAACTAAGAGGATGGAGCTTCCTGAGGTATTGGGAGAGCTTCAGCATCTTCAAGTGCACATGTCTGTACCTCTGTGAAGTCACTTCAATGGTTTTATGAGTCTTGGATCTTTTTCTGTTGAAATGAATTGGCTCCTTTCCAACAATCATTTTAATTAGAGGTGTTCTCTAGCTTTAAGTACTTTGTCAAGGAAGGACACTGAGATAACAGGATTTTTAAATTTAGATGGCAGCATGGTCAACAGCTGAACTACCAAGAATTAATATGCTGATAATCACAGTGCTGGCATTACACACAGATTACAAGTTCAGAAGAAATGTTCTTTGCCCTCTGTTGTGGTTGCTGTGTAGGGCACAAGACAGTAAGCCATAAATTGAGATACTGACTAGATAAGCGAGAGATTAATGATTAACTGAACTTCCCCCATTGCTTCTCTTGTCGAAAGTGTTTTCAGAGTTGAGCAACTAAATAAAAAGAGCCTTATTCCAGAAAACCTACAGGTCTACTATAACACACAAGATCTCTCCTTTCTTTACCATGGTTGTAGCAGGGGAAAGTGAACAGGGTCTGGTAGTGTAGAGGCGTGTCAGTTTTAAAGGGCATGTCCTACTTCCTTATCACAGTCAAGATAGAAAGGAGGTATTGTGTAGTCTAAGGCATCCAGATGCTTCCTTGGCCATGCTGAAGCCTCTCCTCTTCTTAAGGCCAGGAACACTGGTCTTCCACCAATGGAAAGACCCCTGATGATGTCCATCAGTTCACCTGGCACTCCCAGTAATCAGTTACATGATCCCTAATCATTGTTTTCTGTCTCACTTAGAGGACTTCCCATATTATCTTACACATACATCATCATTGAGAATTCTCATGTCCTTCAAAATATGACTGTCTTTGCGGTCTGTTTCTTTTGGACATATCTTGAATCTTGTTTTCAAGGCCATGCTTTCCACAGACATGGAGAATGCTTTGTTGGGTGTGGGTCCTGCCTAGCTAGGTTGTATCATGTGGTTACCTGTGTTCAAGTGGAAAGGAGTGTTGGACAGAAGGCACACTCAAGCATCATGCAAGAACTACTAGCAACAGTTTTCTTTCTTTGTTGTGTCTTTATCTGGTTTTGGGATTAGGATGATGCTGGCTTCATAAAAAGTTTGGGAATCTTCTGTCTTCTTGGATTTATTTGCACTAATCTGTGAAGGATAGGGGTTAGCTCTTCCTTAAATGCATTGTAAAATTCTCCTGTGAAACCATCCAGTCAGGGCTTTTGTGTGCTGGGAGTTTTTTGATTACTGCTTTGATTTCATCAACTGTTATTGGTCTGTTCAGGCTTTCTGCTTCTTCTTTATTGAGTTTTGGAAGATTATAATTTTCTACAAATTTGTCCATTTCACCTAGGTTTTCAGATTTCTTGGCATATAGTTCTTCATAGTAATTTCTTACAATCCTTTGTATTCCTGTGGCATCAGTTGTAATCTCTCCTCTTTCATTTCTGATTGTGTTTATTTGGGTCCTCTCTCCTTTTTTCATGATGAGTCTGCTAAAACCCTTGTCAATTTTGTTTATCTTTTCAAATCTTGACAGCTACATTAAAAAAAAAAAAAGAACTTGACCACCAACTTATACCATACACAAAAATAAATTCAAGGTGGATAAAAGACTTAAATATAAGTTGTGACACCATCAAAGTCCTAGAGGAGAACATAGGCAGGAAAATCTCAGGTATTCCACACAGCAATATTTTTACTGATATGTCCCTTAGAGCAAGGGACATGAAGAAAAGAACAAATGGGATCTCATCAAAATAAAAAGCTTCTGCATGGCTAAAGAAAATAGCATTAAAATGAAAAGAGAACCAACTGTATGGGAAAACATATTTGCCAATGATACCTCAGACAAAGGTGGGATCTCCAAAATATATAAAGAACACTTATGACTCCACTCCAGGAAGACAAACAACCCAACTAAAAAAATTGGCAAAAGACCTGAACAGACACTTCTCCAAGGAGGACATACAGAGTCCCCAGAGACATATGAAAAGATGCTCAGGATCACTAGCTATCAGAGAGATGCAAATTAAAACCACAGTGAGATACTACTTCACAATGGTGAGAATGGCCATCATAAACAAATCAGCAAACAACAAGTGTTGGAGAGGATGTGGAGAGAAGGGAACCCTAGTGCACTGTTAGTGGGAATGAAGACTAATGCAGCCACTGTGGAAAACAGTACGGAATTTACTCAAAAAACTAGAAATGGAACTGCCTTTTGATCTGGCAGTTCCACTGCTGGGATTATACCCTAAGAACCTGAAACACCAGTTCAAAAGAACCTATGCCCCTCAATGTTCATAGCAGCGTGATTTACAACAGCCAAGTGCCTGAAGCAGCCTAAGTGCCTGCCCATCAGTAAATGAATGGATCAAAAAACTGTGGTACATTTACACAACAGAATAGTATGCAGCAGAAAGAAAAAAGGAGCTCCTACCCCTTGTGACAGCATGGTTGGAGCTACAGAGCATTATACTAAGTGAAATCAGCCAGGTGGGGAAAGAAAAATACCGTATGATCTCACCTTTAAGTGGAACCTAATCAACAAAACAAACAAGCAAGCAAAATATAACCAGAAATTAAAATTAAGAACAAATTGGCAGTAACCAGAGAGGACATGGGAGGGGATAATGGGGGTAAAATGGGGAAAGGTTTTCAGGAACAACTATAAAGGTCACATGGACAAAACCAAGGGGGGTAGGATCAGGGGAGGGAGGTGGGGATGGCTGGGGTGGGGGGAAAATGCAGACAACTGCACTTGAACAATAATTAAAAAAAAAGAACTACTAGCAATATGCCCTGGCTGGTGTGGCTCAGTGGATTGAGCACTAGCCTGCCAACTGAAGGGTTGTGGGTTGGATTCCCAGTCAGGGCACATGCCTGGGTTGCAGGCCAGGTCCCTAGTAGGGAGTGTATGAGAGGCAATCAACATTAATGTTTCTTTTTCTCTCTTTCTCCTCCCCTTCCCCTCTGTCTAAAAATAAATAAAATCTTTTTAAAAAAGAACTACTGGCAATATATCTCTTCTGTAGAAATAAATGCTGATGAGTTCTTAAGCCTGAGAAAAATCAAATTTCTGAATAATTTAGGTGAAACAGAAAGTGGTAAGTCTAGAATCTGATAATACCACAATACATTTAATTAGCATTACCTCACATGGTTAACAAAAGTTTTTTCTTCCCTGTGATCAGAACTTTTAAAAAAAATTTTATTTATTTTTAGAGAGAAGGGAAGGGAGGAAGAAAGAGAGGGAGAGAAACATCAATGTGCGGCTGCCTCCCACGTGACCGCTACGGGGGACCTGACCCACAATTCAGGCATGTGCCCTGATGGGGAATCTAACCAGCGACCATTTGCTTCACACCCTGCCCTCAATCCCCAAGTTACACCAGCCAGGGCAGAACTTTTATGATCTATTTTCTTAGCAAACTTGCCAATATGCAATATACTATTACTAATTATGGTCTTCATACTATACTTTTATATTACATTTCAGTACTTGCTTAATTTATAACCAGAAGTTTGTACATTTTCACAACTTTCACCCAATTTCCCCAACCCCAGGCTCTGGCAACTACTAATCTGACTTCTTTTTCTTTTATCTGTTTGTTTTTTTCAGATTCCACCTGCATGTGAGGTCAACAGTATTTGCCCTTTTCTGTATGACTCATTTCACTTACTATAATGCCCTCAAGGTCCATCCATGTTGTTACAAATGACACATTTTCTTCATTTTTATGGCCGAATTGTACTCCACCATATTTATAAATAACATTTAATAAATATAGTTATATATCATTGACAACAGGCTATTTCCATGTCTTGTTTATTGTAATAAAAATGCTGCAATAACCAGGAAGGTGTAGATATCTCTTCCATGTAGTGATTTCATTTCTTTTAGATATATTCCCAGGACTGAAATTAATGAAAAATATGGTAGGTGTATGTTTTAATTTTGTGAAGAATCTCTATACTTTTTTTCTATAGTAACAATATGAATTTACAGCAGAGCTTAACATTTTAACAGATCAAAAGATGCACTGACACACTGGATTGTGGAAACCATTTAGCATGCCTGCTCTGCTGAAGCGGCTGGTTTATTCTAAGCACTGCATACAGCAGTAACCTGTGTTTCCCTACAAGGCAAGGTAAAGAAATAGCATCAGAGATGAACATCAATAAGTACAGAAATTAAATTCCAAAAGCACGTTTAGAAAATGGACAATTAAAAAAAACTAAAATTCAAAGACTTGAGTCTCTGAACCAGAAATAAATGATTCTTTTAAAACAATTTCAAGTGTTAATTAGACTTACTGTTTGTTCTATCCCTGTATTATATATTTTATTCCCTCCAAACCAAGAAATAGAAGTGTTGCATAGAAAGTACTTAATAAATGTTTTCTCATTTTAATTTAGTTCCAGTGGAAAAGACTGTAGAGAAACATGAGCTTTCCTAATATCACAATTTAAAATCTGGCTCTAAGATGAAACTTTTTAGAAGGTAGCAATTTTACCAGTATTCAATTTGGGTAGTGCCTCATTCACCCCTATTGTCAAGAAAATCATGAGTTCTAGTAAGAGATCCTCCCAAAGAACTAAAGTTTATGTTGCCCTTTAATTGTAAAAGTAGGCATCTTTCTAAAATCTATCATTCTAGTCCAGTGCTGTCCAGGAAATATAATGAGTCATATGGATAACTGAAATTTTCTTGAAGCCACAAAAAGTAAAATAAACAAGAATATTAATTTCAATATATTTTACTTAAGCCAGTATACATGTATTTAACATTTTTATACTAACTCTTTGAAATCTGGTATGTACTTTATACTTATAGCACATCTTATATTTGAAATCCTCAGTAGGATTATTAATTACTAAATTGGAACTATTAACTATAATAACTATTAGATTAGAAAATGTCATTGTAGTCCCTGCCTCAGTCAACTGACCATGACAGACAGACAAAGACTAAAATTGGCGCAGCCAGTTATCTGCAGTATGCTTGTCACAGCAACCACGTCCGGGATGCCTGCCCAGTGCCAGAGAGGACCAGTTAGCCCTGGATTCCTGGTACTCCTCTCTGTGGGCAGGCCACCACTGTGAGCCACCACTGTCACAGGACCCACTTGTGGTCGAGCAGCTTCCTAAAAACTACTGTGGGGGTGATGTCATGGTTAGGCCCGTCCCTGAATTCTCCAAGACCACTCTATTTTTCTGTGTTTTAAAGTCAATTCATTTTATTTTCTGTAGTAGTAGCAGCTTTTTCTTCAAATGCATTTAAAAGTTGGAATCCAATACATAAGAGAGATAAGTAAGCATTAATATAAATTTAATGTTTCTTTGATAAAACAAACATTTGAAGACAATGAAAATCTAAAACTAAATTTTTAATTACAATTATTTTACATTAACTTCAGGATTCAATAAATTAACTGCAAGGGTTTCAGACACCCTGAAGCTCACAACAGTCTGAAAAGTGGTTGGATTCAGCCTCAAGGAGTCCTGAGAAAACAAGACAGAGAGGGCTGGGAGGCCCAGAACGCCCTTCTAGTAGGAACATTTGCCTTTCCTTTTGGCCTTGGGATCAAAGATATCATTTTGTTTCTTTACCGAGAAATTGCCCTTTCCACTGGGCTTTATAGAATCTGCTTCCAAACTCTTGATTGTAACCTAGGGTAGTTCCCCACGTTATAAGTGATGGGATATATATCTCTTAACTTGTGGCCATTTTTCATCAAGTAATTTAAATATGTTTAATAATCTTAAAAATGACTACTCATGCTACTTTTCTGTTTTAATATTTTATTTATTGGTGAGAGAGAGAGAGGAGAGAGAGAAACATGGATTTGTTGTTTCACTTATTCGTGCATTCATTGGTTGATTCTTGTATGTGCCCTGAATAGAGAGAGATTGAGCCCACAATTTGGTGTATCAGGATGGTGCTCTAACCAACTGAGCTACTCAGCCAAGGCCTATTGTTCTACTTTAGTGTGAAGGTTGTAGAAGGGTAACTGTATTCCAAATCATCATAAGTATAAATTTACATCAATCCATTTGGTACCGAGTTTTAACATCAATGTTTGATTACTTGTGCCTGGTAACCTGCTTGAGAGTTACCCCTAGAAAAACAGGAGTGTCTGTGTATATTTTAGAGTCTTATAAATTAGTTTTTAAGGCAATGGCTGCCAATTTTTTTGAGAGGGGAGATTATGGACATTAAACAGTACAAAAAGTATAATAAAAATATTTACTTTTCCTAAAGGAAAGCAGGTAAAGCTAAATATTACCCCATATCTTCTCTAGAACATATGTATAAGGCAAAGAGTCTTTAAAAAATCCAATGATCTAAAACAGGAGACAAATTTGCTTATAAACTTCATTGTATTCAGATTTCAAATATATCGGCACATCAGTAATAGCCTTCCCTCTGGCTACTCAAAGTATAGCCCAGGCCCAGCAGCATCATCACTTGGAGCTCATTAGAAATGCAGTCTCAGATCAGTGATGACACTGAACCTTTAATCTGGGGGTACAATGACTCAGATAATTCCTCCCCTTTAAAAGAGTCATTAACTGGTAGCTAGAGTGTTTCATTCATACTTATTTAAAGAACCATTAAGTATTCTGATGCACTGATGTTTTAAACAAAGAAAGAAAGCAAGGAACACAAAACTATTTTGTTTTGCTTTTTTAAGAAGGTATTTCTACATGAACCTTTTGAATTGTAAAAACATTCCACCAAGATCATTTCCTACTCAGACTGCTGTGTACATTTAATTTTAAAAATATTTCATGTGTTCTAAATTTAAGATTCAAATAAAGGCATTATGGATATTTTAAAAAGATAAGCAATGATGAATATAAAAGTAAAACATATTGTAAGACCCAAAAATCAAAAAGTCTTAAAAATGTTGCTTCGATTTCAAAGCTATCTCCAAAGTGACAGGCAAAAACAAATTGTTGAAAATAAAATTTTTCAATTTTGGTGTAAGCTCCAGTAGTTATTGTAAATCTTTCAGTACATTGAAAATTATTTCATTAAAATGTAGGTGCAATGTTTACAGATCCCATTTCCCTTAGAAGATATATATTTGTAAATATTTTCTATTCTAAATTCCCATTTTCCAATTTTGTAGATAAAAAGCCAGATAAAGTTAATGAGGTGCCTTGGTAATTCAACCCTCGCAGCAACTTTAAGTTGAACCCTTCAGTGTTACTGAAACTTAGTAAATTAAGAAAATATGAGAGGAAAGTCAATTAGTGTTGCTTTAATTCCCCAGTTTCATTTGGATAAATAACAACTCTAAATGAAAAGAATTCAATTTGAGTATTTGAATAAGACATCTGCATAGCTTCTTACATCTACTTAAGTTGTACAGACAAATGAAAGCTTTCATGCTACTAATTCCAGTGAGTAGAACTGTCAAAGCCTCCACAGTGAAGTATTTGAAATTTAGTTTCGGCAACCTCACTGTAGGGAATAGAGTCCATCAAGGTTAGGGAAGGCCCTATAGTGATCCATGATATTCTGCAGAACTTAAATCTCAAACCACTCAGAATTTTTTCTTACAGTCATAACAGCTAAAGCAACTCTGTGCAGATTACCACATGTTAGAATGATATTAAAAGTGGAGGAAAATATTTTTAGTAAGGAAACACAATTCTGATAGCACACTCACGCAGGCACGTGATTAAACACGGCAGCATATGATACAGAGTGTAATCCAAAGCTGCACAAAAGCATGTCAGTAGTGAGAAGCACCAATACGTTCCAGAAAACATGTTTATTTTACTCTCTCTTCCTCACGTAAAGATATTTGTACAGACAGGTGCCAACTACTGCAATGCAAAGAACTACAAGAAACCAGAAAACAAGGGACATGTAACTCTAAAAAGTAATTACCAAGGGTCAAAATCTAGCAGAAGAAACTAATGTTAGTCATATTTCAGTGGTCAGAATGTTATATTTTTAAAGCACATATACATTAATATTCTACGTAGACACTTTACTGTCTAAATGCAATTCCCTGGAATCATTTAAAAAGTCCATAGGAAGCCAGAGAGTAATCCTTGTGTAATTTTTATAATACTACTCAAAGCATATTTGGGATGCAAGTTCATATGATTAATCGCTTTGAAAGCACACACATGTATTATTTAGGATTTCTTGATAACTGGACATACAGAATACAAAATATATACAATCACCAACACAAGGTGGAATATCATGTAAAAGGTCAGGCACTTCTAGACTAGTTTCCTTAATTTCAAGCTATAAAAACTACCAAAACTAAAAATATCATTAAAAATACACTTCTTCACATTAATATTTTGATTTAAGTAGCATCCAAGTTTTGGACACTTACGTACAGTAAGAACAATCACACCAATAAGTCCTCCACCTGAGAAACAAACAAAACCAGTTTGAAGATAATTGAGCACGTGTGGGTCTCCAGATAGTATATGCATTTAAATATTGATCAGGTTATCCATTAGCTACAGCAAAGAAAAAGTTTATCTCTTTAGTTTAGTGCATATAACTGCTAGTGCATCCAGGTCATTTTGATCACAGAACCCTCTATCTGGTTCCAGGCTTAGGGTCAACTTGGGAAACTCTTAATTAGAACTTTGCTTGTCATTGTTTTGTGCTGTAGTCACCACACCAGGTTATAAAAATTAGAATTCACTAGGTTCGAGAAAAATTATTTTGGAGAACATATTATCCCATTAGAGTTGGTTTAGTTCAGTCTTCAGTCTGTCATTCTTATGATTTTGTTAGAAATTTCATTTATATGGTTCCCCAAAAGTGAGTCTGTGGAATAAGTCATAAATGAAGTTCTATTAATTGATTACACAGACACAGTTTGCATTCTTTACAAATCGTATGTCATTTTACCATTAATACTTCCTCATGTACCCCCACTCCCCAAATGAAGACAATCACAGTCTTACCAAGAACATTCTAAGAATGAAATGAAACACCAGGGCACATGCATAAATTATGATTAGAAACTTCAACATGCAGTTTTTTTTTTCTCTTTCTATCCAGGGAGAAATAAATAATACTACAAAATCTTAAATCTTAGAAACATTGGCCAGTACTACCTCTGTTTCCAAACTGCCATTATTTTCATTACATTTCTATAAGTCAAAGTATACAATGTCATGTTTACCTCTAGTTTTGTCATTCCATAAAATTGTCAAGTGTGTAGCATCTTAGGATGGCCCTGGGTTCACGGGCACAATGACAGTTTGGCCACAGTGTTCAGAGGGAAAACAGACCAAGCCTAAGGTGCATTTCACAAAATGATAAACCTTACTAAACTAGTCTAATCTACAGAAAAGTAATACATATTTCTCTTCACTTACTAATCAAAACTCCTCATCTTTCACTTAACTGTCACAACTATACCTTATCATTTCCTTTAACATGTATTGTGTGAACCTTGTGAGCCTACACAGTGTGTACCAGCTGATATCACAGGGAGAGCAAGTTAGCTTTTATATATTTTAATCTACAAATAAACACAACATTGAGAAAGTTACCTCACCTTATTAGGAATCCTTATTGAAGGCATCTCTTAAAAACTGTATTATCTACATGTGTGTACACATATTACTGCTTACATATGTCATGGTATCTGCACTACAAAAATGACTACAAATGTCAATTTTCACTCATTTCTGACAGGTTGTTACTTCTCTAACTACAGATAATTGAAATATGATATTTCTGTATAGAACTCTAAGATCTCATAATGTGGGGTTATTTATAAACAAAATAATACCTAAACTGTTCTTGTCATTTCTTGATTCATTAGTGAGAGGGGAATATCCTAGAAAAAAGAAAAAAATGAAAATAATTCACAAAAAGAAGTAAATATAAAACTTATAGACCTTTAAAGGTTTTGATTTGTTCACTTTGTACAAAATCTTTTAGAATTTCTTTTTTCTTTTCTTTTTTTAAGATTTTATTTATTTATTTTTAGAGGGAGAAGGGAGGGAGAAAGAGAGAGAGAGAAACATCGATGTGGGGTATGGGGGCCGTGGCCTGCAACCCAGGCATGTGTCTTGACTGGGAATCGACTCTGCGATGCTCTGGTTTGCAGCCAGCGCTCAGTCCACTGAGCTATGCCAGCCAGGGCAGAATTTCTTTTTTCTTATATAAATTATATTAATGTTTCTCACTTAAAGTGCTATTACAGATTTATATTCAATGTCATCAGCATTCTTCCTCCACCCTAGTAACATTTCTTGTGTCAATATTCTGCGGTACAGCATGCAAATTTATCATTAGTGTATTGTCAGTATTAGCCTATGGATTCAATGTGATTCTACTTAAAAAATACAGGAGGGCTTAATACATGATTTAGAGGGCATTAGGCAATACAGAGAAATTTCAACATAACCAGGCCCATTTATGAAAACCCCCAGCTAACATCATACTCAATGCTGAAACTGAATGTTTTTCCCTTAAGATCAGGAATAAGGCAGGATAACTGTGTGTCATTTTTACTCAACATAATGTTGAAAGTCATAACCCGAGCAGTTAGGCAAGAAAAAAAAAAGCAAATTGGGAAGAAAGAAATAAAATGACCTCTGTTTTAGGTGATATGATTTTTTTAAGTAGAAACATGTAAAAGTTACACACATACACATGCACACACACTCACCTGTTGGAACTAACAAGTTTGTAGCCTGCAAAGTTGCAGGTTACTCAATCAACAATTCAGTTGCATTTCTATACACTAACAAGGAACAAACCAAGAAGGAAATTGAGCAAACTCCTCCTCTACAATAGCATCAGAAAAGAGTAAAATACTTAGGAAGAAAGTTAACCAAGGAGGTGGAAGACTCCTACCATGGAAACTACAAAATGTTGCTAAAAGAAATAGAAGACAATATAAATAAATGAAAAGATATCCTGTGTTCATGCACTGGAAGACCTGAGATCATTAACATGTTAATACTACACAAAGCAACCTACAGATCATATGCAACCCCTATCACCATCTGGAATATGCATTTTATATAAATAGAAAAATCCAACATATAATTCATATGGAATCTTAAAGGATTTGGGATAGCCAAGGCAATCTTGAAATGGAAGAGCAAAGTTGGGAGAGCTCACATTTTCTCTTTTTAAAACTTACTCAGAAGCTACAATAATGAAAACACAGTGGTATGGGCATAAATACAGACGGATCAATGGAATAGAATACAGAGCTCAGAAATAAACCTTCACATACATGGTCAAATGATTGTCTGCAAGGGTACTAAGAGCATTTAATTGGGAAAGGGCAATCTTTTCAACAAGGTTCTTGAAATATCGACACACAGAAGAATGGAGTTTGATTCCTATATACAAAAATGAATTCAAAATGGATCAAAGAACTAAATATAAGAGCTAAAACTATGAAACTCTTAGAAAAAAAAACATAGAGGACAAACCTCATGATTTTTGGTCTGGTAATGACTTCTTGGATGTGACACCATCAGCACAGGTGACAAAGATAAAAATAGATAAACTGGACTTCATCAAAACTAAAAATGTTTACTAATGGTCACAATCTATAGATTGAAAAGGCAATTCATAGAATGGAAGGAAACATCTGCAAATAAAGCATCTGATAAGGGGTTACCATCCAAAATATATAATGAACTCCTAAAAGTAGCAAAAAAAAAACCAAAATCAAAAGTGTACAAAAGACTAGAATAGCCATTTTTTTCCACAGGAGATATACAAAACACCAATAAACACATGAAAATATAATCTCTAATCATTAGAAAGTGCAAGTAAAACCAACAATGAGATACTACTTCTTAGACATTATGAAGGATGGTTAGTATCAAAAAACAGAAAATAACAAGCATTGGAAAAGAGGTGGGGAGACTGGAACCTTTGTGCCTCACTGGTGGGAATGTAAAATTGGTGCAGCTGCTGTGGAAGACACTGTGGATATTGCTCAAAAAGTAAACACACAACTAGCACATAACCCAGCATTTCTATTCCTGGGCATACACCCCCCACAAAGTTGAAAACAGGCCTTGAACAGAACAGGTACTCAAATGCCAATACTCAGACAAGCATATTCGAAATAGCCAAAAGTTGGAAACAACCCAAGTGCCTATAGTCAAGTGAATGGATAAAAAATGTGGTATATACTAACAGTGGAATATTATTTAATCATAAAAGGAATAAAGTTCTGATACATGGTGCAAGGTAGATGAACCTTGAAGATGTTATGCTAAGTGAAATAAGCCAAAATAGTTAAATTCATAGATAATTGAAGAACAATTGCCAGGATTGGGGGAAGGGGAAAATGGAGAATTATTTTTTAATGGGTAATATTTTAATTTGAGATGAAAAGGTTTTGGAGCTATAGAAGTGATGGTTGCACAACAAGGTGAATGTAGTTAATGCCACTGATATGTAAACTTAAAATGGTTAAAATGGTAGAAATAAAATAAAATAAAAGTTGATCTGCAAAAATTAGTATAAGAGTGGCTTGACCATTTCTGAAAAGAAAGTGTTCTGCCAGATATTAAGGCATGTCATGGTACTACAGTAAAAAATAAAAGATGTGGTGTTGGCCCAGGCATGGGCAGAGTTCAAATAAACAGAGAAAGAACTGGAACACCTATGAATTTAATGTATGATAAAAACTGGCACTTCCAACAGTTGGAGAGAAGATAATGAATGTATATTCCAATTTCAGATGTAACAATTTGAATGCAGAGAATGCAATCAGAACACATGGCTGAAAATTTTCTGTAATTTCAGCATGGGGTAGACCTAAAACTTTTATAATAAGACACAACTCATATAATCATTACATACACAAAAATTGAACCAACCAACTACCTGTTAATGTGAAACCTATGCACATATAAATGACCACTGATGTTAAAATAGTTAAATAAATGTGGTATATACTAAAGTCCACATTAAAAGGATGGGAGTAAATCTAAATACAATCTCAGTCTAAGGTGTAAATGGAAAATGTGAAAATTTTAGAAAAATATGAAGAGCATAATTCCATTTCTGGTTAACAAAAAGAACACTAAGATATGTGTATCTACACATTTAAGAATGTGAATGTACACAAACAGATAGAAAGACACCTAAACTATGATGGAGGAGTAAGTTGACACACTGTGCCTCCTTGCACAACCAAAATAGAACAACAATAATTTAAGAACAAAAAACAACCAGAAATGACAGAAAATTGAACTGCATGGAAGTCCGGCTACCAAGGAGTTAAAGAAGACATTAACCCAAACTGGTAGGAGGGGCAGAGACTCACCAAGGCAGTGGCTGGAGGACCAGGGCAGGCAAGATGGCAGCTGGTGGACCCAGTGAGGCTGCAGATTGCAGGCCGGGCAGTCCCACACTCATGCGCAGCTAAACCTGAAGAAACACCTGGGGAGCGAGACTGACTGCACAACCCAGGGTTCCAGTGTGGGGAAATAAAGCCTCAAACCACTGATTGAAAACACCTGTGGGGGTTGGGGCAGCAGTGGGAGTAACTCCCAGCCTCACAGGAGAATTTGTTGGAGACACCCACAGGGTCCTAGAACATACAGAAGCCCACCCACCTGGGAATCAGCACCAGAAGTTCCCAATTTGCTTGTGAAGTGACTGAAATCTGGCAGAGAGTGGAACAAGAGCCATTGTTCCTTCTCAGACCACTTCATCACATACAGCGTCACAACACAGCGACATGGGTTACCCCACCCAGGTGAACACCTACGGCTCCACCCCTCACTACATAACAGGTGCGTCAACACACACACACACACAATGGTCCAAATGAAAGAACAGATCAAAGCTTCAGAAAAAATACAACTAAGTGATGAAGAGATAGCCAACCTATCAGATGCACAGTTCAAAACACTGGTAATCAGGATGCTCACAGTATTGGTTGAATTTGGTCACAAATTAGATGAAAAAATGAAGGCTATGCTAAGTGAAATAAAGGAAAATGTACAGGGAACCAATAGTGAAGGGAAGGAAACTGGAGCTCAAATCAACAGAATGGACCAAAAGGAAGAAAGAAACATCGAATCAGAAAAGAATGAAAAAACAAGAATTCAAAAAAATGAGGAGAGACTTAGGAACCTCCAGGACATCTTTAAATGTTCCAATATCTGAATTATGGGGGTACCAGAAGGAGAGGAGGAAGAGCAACAAGTGGAAATCTTATTTGAACAAATAATAAAAGAGAACTTCCCCAATCTGGCAAAGGAAACAGACTTCCAGGAAGTCCAGGAAGCTCAGACAGTCCCAAAGAAGTTGGACCCAAGGAGGAACACCCCAAGGCACATCATAATTACATTACCCAAGATTAAAGAGAAGAAGAGAATCCTAGAAGCAGCAAAAGATAAAAAGACAGTTACCTACAAAGGAATTCCCATCAGACTGTCAGCTGATTTCTCAGAAGAGACCTTACAGGCAAGAAGGGGCTGGAAAGAAGTATTCCAAGTCATGAAAGACAAGGACCTACATCCAAGATTGCTCTATCCAGCAAAGCTTTCATTTAGAATGGAAGAGCAGATAATGTGCTTCTCAGATAAGGTCAAGTTAAAGGAGTTCATCATTGTCGAGCCCTTATTATATGAAATGTTAAAGGGACTTATCTAAGGAAAGGAAGATAAAAAATATGAACAGTAAAATGACAGCAAACTCACAATTATTAACAACCACACCTAAAACATAAACAAAAGCTAACTAAGCAAACCACTAAAACAAGAACAGAAACACAGAAATGGAGATCACATGGAGGGTTACCAGTGGGAAGGGGGAGTTGGAGAGAGAGGGAAAAGGTATAGAGAATAAGATGGTAGGTAGAAAATAGAAAGGGGGAGGGTAACAATAGTATAGGAAATGTAGAAGCTGAAAAACTTATATGTATGACCCATAGACATGAACCAAAGGGGGGAAATGTGGGTTGGAGGGGGGTGTGTAGGGTAGAGGGGAGTGAAGGGGGAAAATGGGACAAGTGTAATAGCATAATCAATAAAAAATGAGTTTAGTATTCAGAATATATAAAGAGCTTTTTACAACTCAATAAAAAGACAACTCAATATAAAAAATGGGCAAAGAACTTGAATAGACATTTTTCCAAAGAAGATATGCAAATAGACAATAAGCACATGGAAAGATGTCAACATCCTTAGTCATTAGAGAAATAAGTTGCCACTTCACAACCAGTAAGATGATCATAATTTTTTTAAAGGGAAATAACACATGTTGATGAGGACATGGGGAACTTGGAACCCTCATACATTGTTAGTGGAATGTAAAATGGTTCCGCCACTGTGGAATACAACTTGGGAGTTCCTCATAAGGTTAAATGTAGAATTATAATATGACCCCACAATTCTAGCCCTTGGTAAATACCCAGAATAACTGAACACAAGGACTCAGACAAGTAAATATATGGGTATGTTCACAGCATCAGGACTTACACTAACCAAGAGGTGGAAACAGCCCAAATGTTCGCCAGCAGATGTATGGATAAACAGATTGTGGAATAAACTTACAATGGACTGTTATTCAGCCAAAGGCGCTGGCACTAAGTGATTGACAGTTATCTCACTGGGACCTCAACAAGCCTAGGTCAGCATCTCTACTTTGGAGAGGAGAGGCTGAGGCAAGGGACGAAAGTGCTTGGTTACAGTCCCATAACCACAAAGTGCAAGAAACCAGACTTGCCCCCAGGACATGCATCTCTGCACCTGAGTTAACCTCTGTTTATGCTGAAGAAGCAAACGAGGAACAAGGAAGATGGTGACAAGGTAGAAGAGAGTGGATTCTACTCCCCCCTACACATGGGAGAAAAGCCTAGCCTATCTATGGAGGAACAGAGGAAACAGCCAACAGTACCCCAGCGTATATGAAAATAGGAGACCAAAAATTGTAGTGGACATTGAAAAACCAGATGGTAAGGAGAGTGCTTCAGGATAATAAGGTCCCAAGGACTGGTGCAGGCACCAGGGTGGCTGCAGCTGCAGCCCCAGGCCTGGGGACTGCTGGGTCTGCCACAGGATTCTTGGTAGAGAGCTGGGTCAACAGCACCCTCCCCGGCCAAACAAGGTTTGAGCAGCACCAGGAGAGACCTGGTTGCTTGAAGTCGCAGAGAGGGGAATAAGGACTAAGTGGCAAACACACAGGGGCTATGAGCACCCACCGGGGTCTGTGGATGCCAGCTGGGGAGGGAATAGTCCTGGGTCTGACTGGAGAATTGGGCTGTGCGAGAGGCCAGGCTGCTGTGCAGAGTGGCAGGCATGTGTAGGAGGAATTTCTCAAAAAGAAAAAGTGAAAAAAGAGACACTGTTTGGGGAATTGGCCTACAGCAGTGGCTCCAGCCACCTCCTCAACCAGCCGGGCAGTACTCCGGAGGTGAAGGCCTGGCTGAGTGCATGCGCATGACACAACCTCTTCGGAAGGCCTGGAGGTACCAGGCTAGCCTTGGGGAGAGTGCCTTGGAGGCTGACTAAGTGCAGATCAAGAAGGGAGAAAATAGAAACCAATCACCCTTCTGCCTATGGCAGCCAACAAGAGCAGCAAAACCGCTTTGGCCAGTTTGAAACCAGCAAGAGGACCCCCCTTTTTTAAAGTAATTCTTGATTTTTTTAATCTTGATTTTTTTTATCTCTCAATTCCTTTTTCATCTATTTCCTTCTGGTAAAGAGGAAATAGATGAAATTTTATTCGATGAAAATTTTATAGAGGAAATAGATGAGGAAATTTTATCTCTTCTTCCTTCCTTCTTCTTCTTCTTCTTCTTCTTTTTTTTAAATACCCACAAGTGAGACCAAAACACCTGGAACTATGAAAAGACCAGAGTGGGACCCAAAGATGGGGCATCCCAACAGCTGACACAGTGAGACAAATTTCACTTGCTATTACAGAGAACCTGTAAGTTTTTGCATATTTGTATTATTATTTTTCATTGTTCTTACAACTTTTATTTTAATAGTATTTTTGTATTCCCCTTCTTTCTGTTTAGCCTTCATTGCTTGGCTGGTTAAATTGTTTATCATTTGACAGATCTCTCCTGTTCTCTCTTTCATAGTGTATTGCTAATTTACTGTCCTTCACTTCACTTGTGTTCCATTAGCACACTACTCAAGGTTCTATACTCCCTATTCTTGTTATCCAGATCACATAGATTCTGTCATATGATTGTTGCTCTAATGTTATTGTAAATAGTAGCTGCTCCATACAATTGTAAATACTATACAACACCCGTCCCAGAACTTAGCCCACTTCACAATTTCCTGAACTTTATTACTGTAGTGGCTAACTCTATTCTCTCACACACTACACCTATTTACTATCCTTTACTCTCACCTTACCTCAGAATTTGACCTCCCACAACCTCACTGCTTTATAGATCCAACTCAAAATCCTTCCCTCCCCAACAAGAGTCTTATCTTCTTTCCATCCTTTCTAAAAAGTGGCTAGTTGGGTGGAATATCACAGTTAACACTATACATAGCCAAAGAATCTCCTATCTCTTCTCTACTGGCTGCTACTGTAAATATCATAGAATACTCTCTTGCTGTCTTAAACTATTTTGTCTTCCTCCTCCAACTGCTCATAAAAAAGAGTAGGTGGAAGCTGTGAACACCAGAATACCCACTGGAAGATGAAACCCAACAACAGAGGAACCACCAACAGAGAACAACAGAAGATGAAGGAGGGTGTGGAAGCCACACTAACCTCAATCCAGGATCTATTTGGAAATACAACTAAATAGTAGAGAAATTACCCAGAACAAACAACTAAACAAGAACAAGATAGAATCCACAAAACCTTGTACGCATGGAAAAATCAGATTCAACACAATCTGCCCACACCAACACAACAAAATACAAGAGGTGGTAGACAAAGTGACCTTCAGTTAACCAGGTGGAGGGAAGGACCCACCAAAGAAAGACCCAACAACAATCAAAACACAAAGACAAACACAGTGCCAACTTAAATGACAGCCCAAGACCAGTGAGCTTGGGAGATCAAGAAAACTGCACCACTGAAACTCACTGCTATTCTACTAAAGAAGTTCACACCACAAACCCAGGGAGCCAGAACAGATCAATTTAAGAAGCTGAAGCTATCATGAAGAGTCTCATAAACAATAGGAAGACAAAGAAACAATCCCCAAATGAAAGGAAAGGAGGAAGCCGCAGAAAGAATGCTAAATGAAATAGAGGTAACTCAACTATCAGATATTGAGTTCAAAGCAATGGTTATCAGGAAACTCAATGAGCTCACAGTGAATTACCAGAAACTACAGGGAAACTACAATGAACTCACTGAAAACTATATCAACATGAAAAACGAAATAGAAACTATCAACAATGGCCAAGAGGAAATGAAGAATACAATTTATGAACTGAAGAACACAGTAGAAGGAATCAACATTAGGGTCAATGAAGTGGAAGATTGGATCAGTGAGCAGGAGGACAGAGTAGACAACACACAGAAAGAGAAATAAAAGGAAAAGAGGCTCAGAAAGAATGAAGGATTAAGAGAAATGCAGGACAATATGAAATGTAATAATATCCATATAATAGGGATACCAGAAGGAGAAGAAGAAGAAGAGCAAGGGATAGAAAATCTATTTGAAAAAGGAGTGATGGGAAACTTCCCTAATTTGATGAGGGAAAAAGTCACACAAACCCAGGAAATGCAGAGTCCCAATCAAGAGGAACCCAAAGAGGCCCACTTCAAGACACATCATAATTAAAATGGCAAAATTCCAAGACAAAGAGAATCTTAAAGGCAGCATGGGAGAAAAAAGAAGTAACATACAAGGGAGCCCTGATAAGGTTAGCAGCTGACTTCTCAATGGAAATGCTACAAGCCAGAAGAGAATGGCAAGAAATATTCTAAGTAATGAGAACCAGAGGCCTCCAACCAAGGCTACTTTACCCAGCAAGGCTCTCAATCAAGATAGAAGGCCAAATAAGGAGATTCCCAGACAAAAGAAGTCTAAAAGAATACACCTCGGCCAAACCAGCTTTGCAAGAGATGCTAAAAGGCCTGCTTTAAGGAAAGGAAGGAAAAGAGAGAGAGAGAGAGAGAGAGAGAGGGAGGAACACAGGTACAAAAATGGCAATGAATAAGTACCTATCAATAATAACCTTAAATGTAAATGGATTAAATGCTCCAATCAAAAGACATAGAATAGCTGAATGGATAAAAAAGCATGACCCACACATACGCTGCCCACAAGAGATCCACCTCAGGACAAAAGACCTACACACACTGAAAGTGAAGGGCTAGGGACAAATTTTCCAAGCAAATGGGCAGGAAGAAAAAGCCTGGGTAGCAATACTCATATCAGACAAAACAGACTTCAAAAAGAGGGCCATAAAGAGAGACCCTGAAGGTCACTTCATAATATTCAAGGGAAGAATCCACCAAGAAGACATAAACATTGTAAATATATATGTATCCAACATAGGAGTACCCAAATACATAAAGAAAATCTTAGAGGACTTCAAGAAAGATATTGACAGCAACACAATTATAGTAGGGGATTTTAACACCCCACTGTCAAAAATGGACAGATCTTCCAAACAAAATATTAACAAAGATGTTGTGGCATTGAACAATGCCCTAGATCAAATGGACCTAACTGGTATATATATAGAGCCCTTCAACCTAAAGAAGCTAAATACACATTCTTTTCAAATGCACATGGAATATTTTCAAACATAGACCACATGATAGGACACAAAGCAAGCCTCAACAAATTCAAGAAAACTTGAAATCATATCAAACATTTTCTCTGACCACAAGGGACTGAAACTAGAAACAACCCCTAAGGAAAAAACCTGAAAATACTCAAAATCATGGAGATTGAACAGCATGCTATTAGACAATGAATAGGTCAAAAATGAAATTAGGGAAGAAATCAAAAGATTCTGGAAACAAATGAAAATGAACTCACAACAACCCAAAACTTATGAGACACAGCAAAGGCAGTCCTGAGAGGGAAGTTCATACTGATGCAGGCCTACCAAAAAAAGAAATATTTCAAACAACCTAACCCTACGTCTATAAGAACTCGAGGAACAACAAAGACAGGCCAGAGCAAGTAGAAGGAAGGAAATAACCAAGATCAGAGCAGACTTAAATGACATAGAGACTAAAAGCACAATTCTAAGGATCAATGAAGCCAAGAGCTGGTTCTTTGAAAAGGTAAACAAAATTGACAAGCCTTTAAGCTGGCTCATAAGAAAAAAAGAGAGAGCACCCAAATAAACACAATGAGAAATGAAAGAGGAGAGATTGCAACTGATACCACAGAAATACAAAGGATTGTAAGAAATTACTATGAAGAACTGTATGCCAAGAAATTTGAAAACCTAGGTGAAATGGACAAATTTCTAGAAAAATATAATCTTCCAAAACTGAATGAAGAAGAAGCAGAAATCCTGAACAGATCAATAACAGCAGATGAAATTGAAGCAGTAATCAAAAAACTCCCAAAACACAAAAGCCCTGGACCGGCTTTTTTCACAGGAGAATTCTACACAGTATTTAAGGAAGAACTAACCACTATACTTCACAGACTATTCCAAAAAATCTAAAATGATGGAAGACTCCCAAACTCTTTTTATGAAGCCAGCATCATCCTAATACACAAAACAGATATAGACACAACAAAGAAAGAAAACTTCAGGCCAATATTGCTGATGAACATAGATGCTAAAATCCTCAACAAACTGCATGCAACAATACATTAAAAAGATCATTCACCATGACCAAGTGGGATTCATCCCAGGGACACAAGTATGGTACAATATTTGCAAATCAGTAAATGTAATACATCACATAAACAAAGGAAAGACAAAAATCACATGATCATATAAATAGATACGAAAAAAGCATTTGATAAGGCACAACACCCATTTATAATAAAAACACTCAGCAAAGTGGGAATAGAGGGAGCATTCCTCAATATAATAAAGGCCATATATGAGAGACCTTCAGCCAACATCATACTCAATGGGCAAAAACTAAAATCTTTTCCATTAAGATCAGGAACAAGACAAGGTTGTCCACTTTCACCACTTCTATTCAACATAGTACTGGAAGTTTTAGTCACAGTGATCAGACAAGAAAAGGAAATAAAATGCATCCAAACTGGAAAGGAGGAAACAAAACTGTCACTGTTTGCAGATGACATGATAGTGTACCTAGGAAATCCTATAGATTTGGCCAAAAAACTGCTGGAGCTAATAAATGAATTTGGCAAAACAGTGGCATACAAAGTCAATATCCAGAAATCAAAGGCATTTTTGTACACCAACAATGAAACAGCAGAAGCAGAAATGAAGAAAAAAAAATCCCATTTGGTATAGCAACAAGAAAAACAAAATACCTTGGAATAAATCTAACCAACAAGGTAAAAGACCTGTACTCAGAAAACTACACAACACTGAAGAAAGAAATCAAGGAAGACACAAACAAATGGAAACATATACCATGTTCATGGATCAGAAGAATTAACATCATCAAAATGTCCATACTATCCAAGGCAATTTACAGATTCAATGCAATACCTAGTAAAGTACGAATGGCATATTTCACAGACATAGAACAAACACTTCAAAATTTATATGGAACCATAAATGACCCCGAATAGCTGCTGCAATTTTGATAAAGAAGAGAAATGTAGGAGGAATCACAATACCTGATACCAGACTGTATTACAAGGCCACTGTAATCAAAACAGCTTGGTACTGGCATAAAAACAGGCACATGGACTAATGGAACAGAACAGAGATCTCAGAAATAAATCCAAGTCTCTATGTTCAATTAATATTCAACAAAGGGAGTAATAACATAAAATGGAGTAAAAATATCCTCTTCAACAAATGGTGTTGGGAGAGCTGGACAGCTACATGCCAAAAAGTGAAACTTGAGCACCAACTTACACTATACACAAAAATAAATTCAACATAGATAAAAGATTTAAATATAAGTTGTGACAACATTAAAGTCCTAGAGGAGAACATAGGCAGGAAAATCTCAGATATTTCATGCAGCAACATTTTCACTGATATGTCCCCTAGAGCAGGGACATAAAGGAAAGAATAAACAAATGGGATCTCATCAAAATAAAAAGCTTCTGCATGGCTGAAAGAAAACAGTATTAAAATAAAAAGAGAACCAACTGTATGGGAAAACATATTTGCCAATGATACCTCAGACAAGGGTTTAATCTCCAAAATATACAAAGAACTCACATGACTCCACCCTAAGAAGACAAGCAACCCAATTAAAAAATGGGCAAAGGAGCCCTGGTTGGCATAGCTCAGTGGATTGAGCTCCTGATGTGAATCAAAGCATCACAGGTTTGATTCCCAGTCAGGGCACATGCCTTGGTTGCAGGCCATGGCCCCCAGCAACTGCACATGCACATTGATGTTTCTCTCTCTCTCTTTCTCCCTCCCTTCCCTCTCTAAAAATAAATAAATCTTACCAAAAAAATGGGCAAAGGACTTGAACAGACACTTCTCCAAGGAGGACATACAGAGGGCCCAGAGATGCATGAAAAGATATTCAGCATCATTAGCTATCAGAGAGAAGCAAATTAAAACCACAGTGAGATACCACTTCACACTGGTGAGAATGGCCATCATAAACAAAACAACAAACAAGTGTTGGAGAGGATGTGGAGAAAAGGGAATGCTAGTACACTGTTGGTGGGATTGCAGACTGGTACAACCACTATGGAAAACAGTACGGGATTTTCTCAGAAAACTGAAAATGGATCTGCCTTTTGACCCAGCAATTCCACTGAT
Organism: Phyllostomus discolor; assembly: GCF_004126475.2. Taxonomy (NCBI): domain Eukaryota; kingdom Metazoa; phylum Chordata; class Mammalia; order Chiroptera; family Phyllostomidae; genus Phyllostomus; species Phyllostomus discolor. The sequence continues at coordinate 7,126,986 of NC_040916.2, read as the reverse complement.
AGGGTTATATCCTAAGAACCCTGAAACACCAATCCAAAAGAACCTATGCACCCCAATGTTCATAGCAGCACAATTCACAATAGCCAGGTGTTGGAAGCAACCTAGGTACCCATCAGTAAATGAATGGATCAAAAAACTATGGTACATTTATACAATGGAATTCTATGCAGCAGAAAGAAAGAAGGAGCTCCTACCCTTTGCAACAGCGTGGATGGAACTGGAAAGCATTATGCTAAACAAAATAAGCCAGGCAGTGAAAGACAAATACCATATGATCTCACCTTTAACAGGAACCTAAACAACAAAACAAACAAACAAGCAAAATATAACCAAAGACACTGAAATTGAGAACAGGCTGACAGTGACCAGAGGGAAGAGGGAAGGAAATTTCAGGGGAAAAGGGGAAGGGTTTACAGGAACATGTATAAAGGACACATGGACAAAAACAAGGAGGAGTGGAAATGGGAGGGAGGTGGGAGAGCTGGTGGGGTGGGCTGGGATGGGAGTAAAAGACAGAAAACTGTACTTGAACAATTGAAATTAAAACAACAAAAGCACTGATAAATGAAACAATGTGGATGAACCTTGAAGACATGCTAAGCAGAAAAATTCAGAAGCAAAAAGCCACCTTACATTATTTCATTTGTGTGAAATACCCAGAATATATAAATCCAAAAGGAAAGGACAGAAATAAGGGTTGCACAATGGGGGAAACTGCCCGTGGGTGAGGATTTGGTTGACTTTGGAGAATGGAAATGTTTTGAAACTAGACAGAAGAGATGTTAGCACAACATCGTGAATGTACAAATTGAAATTGAATTGTTCTCTTTAAAATAGTTGATGCTATGTTGTAGGAATTTGCCTCATTAAATTATTATTTGTTTAAATAAAAAAAGACATCTAAATTATTAAGTGATTAACTTAAGTAATGACTTCCAGCAAGATGGAGGAATAGGTGGACTCACCGTACCTCCTTGCACAACCAAGATTAGAACAACAATAATTTACAGACAGAATAATACCCAGAACTGACAGAGGATTTATCTGAATGGAAGTTGGACAGCCAGAAGTTGAAGTAGACCCATACATCCAGACTGGTAGGAGAACACGAGCTGGGCAGGCGCGGGGCCGGTGCGGGTCAGTGGTGCACAGAGGTCGGGGAAAATTTGGTGCGAAATCAGTGCAACAGCCATCTGGGGCGCAAGAACGCAGCGGTGATCCCTGAGTACGCAAGCAGCAGCTGGGGGAACCAGTGGGGCAGCGATTGTGGACCAAGGCAGAACTCGCAGCCTGGGAGCCCAGAGAAGGGTCTGAGCCCAGGAAAACGGAACTGCCACCATTGTTCCCTCCCGCCCCCGCTCCTGCCCCCGCCCCTGCCCCCACATATAACGTCACAATCTAGCGACTGGGGTGCCCAGCCCCGGTGAACACCTAAGGCTCCGCCCCTCACCATAACAAGAGCAACCAGACTGGGGGGGGGGGAAGGAGAGACAGAGAAATATATGTTTCCAAAAGAACAAATCAGTCCCCCAGGACTCATCCTTTTGAGCGACCAAGAAAGAGCCAATCTATCAGATGCACAGTTCAAAACACTGGTGATCAGAAAGCTCACGGAATTGATTGATTTTGGGTGCAATTTAAATGAAAGGATGCAGGTTACCATAAAAGAGATGCAGGAAGATATACAGAGGAGAGCCAATAGTGAAAGGAAGGAATCTGAGTCTCAAAACAATACAGTGGACCAGAAGGAAGATAGAATCAACCAAGCAGGAAAGCATGATGAAATAAGAATTCAAAAAATCGAGGAAAAGCTTAAGAGCATCCAGGACACCTTTAAATGTTCCAACATCACAATTATAGGGATACGAGAAGGGGAAGGGGAAAAGCAACAAATTGAGCATGTATTTGAACAAATAATAAAGGAGAACTTCCCCAATCTGGCAAAGGGAACAGTCTTCCAAGAAATCCAAGAAGCTCAGAGAGCCCCAAAGAAGTTGGACCCAAGGAGGAACACACCAAGGCACATCATAATTACATTAGGCAAGGTAAAAATGAAGGAGAGAATCCTAGAAGCAGCAAGAGATAAGGGGACAGTCACCTACAAAGGAGTTCCCATCAGGCTGTCAGCTGATTTCTCCAAAGAGACCTTACAGGCAAGAAGGGGCTGGAAAGAAATATTCCAAGTCATGAAAGACAAGGACCTACAACCCAGATTGCTCTATCCAGCAAAGCTCTCATTTAGAATGGAAGGGAAGATAAAGTGCTTTTCAGATAAGGTCAAGTTAAAGGAGTTCATCATCACCAAGCCCTTATTTTATGAAATGCTAAAGGGACTTATCTAAGAAAAGAAGATAAAGAAAAGACATGTATAGTAAAAGGACAGCAAACTCACAATTATTAATAACCACACCTAAAGCAAAACCAAAAGAAACTAAATAAACAACTAGAACAGGAACAGAACCACAGAAATGGAGGGCACATGGAGGGTTAGCAGCAGGGGATGGGAGGAGGAGAGAGGGGGAAAAGGTATAGAGAATAAGTAGCATAGAATGTAGGTTGAAAATAGATAGGGGGAGGGCAAGAATAGTACGGGAAATGTAGAAGCTAAAGAACTCATAAGTATGACACATGGACATGAACTAAAGGGGGGAAATGTGGGTGGGAGAGGGGGTACAGGGTGGAGGGGAGGGAAGGGGGGAAATGGGACAACTGTAATAGCATAATCAATATAATATATTAAAAAATTAAAAACTGGTAATACAAAAAAATAAAGATAGTAACAAAAAAACCTTAAGTAATGAATTAGAGAAACAGAAGGAGACTAATCTTTTACTCCATATACTTTTGTAATACTTAAAATTTTACAAATTTATATTTGTATACTATTCCTTACATAATTAGAAGTTATAAAAAACAATCTATATCCAAACATATAAAATCTTAAGAGAAAGGTGATTAATAAAAATAAGGCAGAGATAAAAACCTAAATATGATTCACTTCCTGTTAAGGGGTTTAATTTATAGTAAGTTGACAAATCAACAAAAAATATTTTAAAAACATGATAGAAAAATAAGCAAAGAACATGAATAAGTAAATGTGGGTGAAAAAAAGTTCACCTTTGTTTATATATAATGAAACAAACACAAATTTACACGCAGCATTATTTTTTACTCATCGCCTTATGAAATTCTTAACAATGTAAATAGGATAAAGAGTTATTTCACCTGGTTGGCTTGAACCAGGAGGTGTATCTGGAACAGTAATAAGCTTGATACCTCAAAAAATAAATTTGATTACATTAACCATCTTTATCTATACAAAATTAGGAATTTAATTTGACTTTATATTTTTAAGATTATTTCTCTAAATGAACAATATACACACTTTCCTATCTTTACAATTCTACTATGGAAAGTTACTATATGGATTTTGTGTAAGAATGTTTACTGTAGCTTTATATTTTAGAATGGAAATCCTAGAAATTAACTAATAGAAAATCATAAAAATAATATATTCCCAAAACATATGTATCTTTAAAAAAAGTGCCATCCAATCACTATCATACTACATAATTCATATGTTTTGTTTTTCACCTAGTATTTCACATTTTTTCATGTTAGGGCATATATATCTACCTTGTAATATTTCATATGTTGCTAGTGATTTTTTATATAGTTTCCTCTAACTGATGATAAAAAATGATTGAAAGTCCCATGGGGAATTTTGATATTTAAGAAAAAAATCCCTATAGATTATCTTCTTTATAAACAGTTCCTCACAATCCTGTCTCCTTCGAAACACTAAACAGTATCGGTGTTATATAAGTCCTTTATGCAATACTTATGGTTAACTCTTTCAACAGACCATATCAACTGTACTTGAACAACAATAAAAAAGTTTAAAAGAATAAATAACTCAAATCATAAGTGAAGATTTTTACTAAATTGCAAAAAACCCTGGATAATTATACAGTTATTTTACATTTTGAAATTAAAAAAAGTTAAAAAATAAAAGAGCCTATCAACACAGTATCCCACAGTGCATATACCCACTAGGACCATGTGAGTAAACACAGATGGGTAATGAGTATAAACTTCACATGCAATCTTAATATATCAGTCCACAAAAAAAACATCTTTCCCCCCTCCAAAACCTCACAGCACTCAGCTAAGGTACTCAAAGATGCTACCAGATTCCAGGTGTAGAAGAATTACAAAAAGGTGTTCTAATTACCATGTTAACAGGCGTAATTCCCTTTAATCCTTTAAAATATTAGGAGAATAGGAAATATACCAACAAATTAGAAGCCAGTAATGAAAATTTGTTTTGCGTTCAACACCCTCATGTTTAACAGGAAACCAAATCCACAGAAATGATATTATTGGAATAAGTGGAGCTAAATTAGGACCTTGTGTGAGGTCTGCCCAGGCTAAAGCTCTTCCCACAACACTAGTTCCCCCTTGTCCACATGGGATACATTCTACAAACCCCACTGATGCCTGGAAACCTGGATAGTGCTGAACCATATATACATTATATTTTTACTGTACATACATAACCATAATAAAGTTTAATGTATAAATTAGGCAAGGTAAGAGATTAACAACTACTACTAATAAAATGGAACAATTATAACAATTTCCTGTAATAAAAACAATGTGAATGTGGTCTCTCCCTCTGAAAATATCTTATTGTACTGCAATCTCCCTTTTTCTAGTGATGATGTGAGATGGTACAATGCCTATGTGATGAGAAGAAGTGAGGTGAATACACTGAACCGGGGCATGAGTCCCTGGGTGGGAAAGAGTGGGACAGTGTGAGATTTCATCATGTTGCTTGGAATGGCAAATAATTTAAAACTTACGAGTTACTTATTCCTAGAATTTCCATTTAATATTTTCTGACCCTGGTTGTGGGTAACTGAAACCACAGAAAGTGAAACTGTGTGTGTGTGGTGACTACTGCATTGTTCTTGTCTCCTGCTTCTGCTGAAACCAGAGAGGAGCCAGAGACAGCACCTCCAAAATCAGGAAGACTGTTCTGTCCACCATACCAAAATGATCTCCCAAGGCTTAAGCAGAGCAGCTCATCAGAAGTCCATGCAAGAGGTCCTCCATTACATTTCAATAACAAAAGAATTTTTTTGCCTTTCAGTTGCTATGAAATTTACTTTCTATTCCTAAATAAAAATGCCCAGTAAAGAGAAAAAGAATAATTATATGAGGAAGGGAAAGGTGGGGGTCTTGTTCTAGAGACAGCAGAAGCTTCCCAGTTTAGATATTAATTACTACATATTGTACTAGGAACAAAACTGGCTGTAGTCCAGGAAATAAAACATCATCTTGGATCATGAAGATAACCTGTAAAGTTATCAGCAGATTGTTTTTAAAATAACAGATTAATAAAGTTAATGACATAGAAAATAGGTGTATTGAAAAACAAAGCCATGGGCCTTCCTCGTTACTAGTATTATAACTGGAGTGATGCTGTAAGTCATAAATGAACTTCCTTAAGAGCTTCCTGCATGACAGGCACTTTGCTAAGAGCTCCAAGTGCATCCCACTTTAACTCTACTGTCACCCAGTGAGGAAGGCATTAACTCACTTTACAGACGAGAAAACACATTTGAGGTTTATATAACTTGTTCCCACGTTTGTCCCAATGTCTGCAAACTGTGGCAAATAGTTGTAGAATGACTAAGTGTAACAACTACAATGGCTGTGAATGTGTTCTTTTCTCCTTTCATTACTAAAAATGATGGATGAGTGTAAATTACCAGATACTTAAAGGATTTTTAATGTCACCTGGCAGTTAAAGAATTTTGAAAAATACAAGCAGAAAGTACTAAACCTGAGACACTGGAAACTGTAGGTTTTGAATTGAGAGGTGTTGTATTGAGAGGTGTTGACACTGGAAAAAAATAACAAAGACAGGATCAACCATTAGGTAAAAATTTTCATGCTTCAATTTACTATGAAAAATGATTGCTATACATTTTTACACATAAGAAATGCTGAAGAACAGACACCTATGTGATGTATGTAGTGTGCTGAGAACCTACAAAAGCACAAATTTTATGTCATACACCTGTCACAGAAATGAATATGAGATAGCATTAATTACAAAAACTGCTTCTTTTCAATTATTCAGTGTCACTGATATTTAATATCTGATAAATAAAATCTAGAAATAAAAGACACCCTTTGTACCTTTAACACATGTTGGCATTTGAGGCTCCCAAGTACTGTTAGGTCCACAGGCGATAGTGTTACTGCCCTCAAGGTAAAAACCCTTCAGGCATTCAAGTACAACCATTGACTTGTAGGAAAATTTTTTTCCAAATCCTGACACCAGTCTTCCATTTGCAAGCACTGGATATTGACATTTGACCACTGAAAAGCAAATAAGTTCTAGAATTAATGGAAAGCTGTTTTAACGTAGGAATGAAAAAACTAGTGCAAAATAGTAATTTCCCCTGGGGACAAAGAGAGAAGGAATGGAAGGCAGAATGTTAATTTTAAAATATTAAGACTTTATTTGTCATTTTTATCATGTTTCCCACCTAGAACAGACTGTCATGATAGATTATTGGTTTCCTATATGTTTTCCCATTACTGACAAGTTTTGAGGAAGTCCTGACTACCACATACAATTTTCGGGTAAGTTCAAAACAACTTTGGATGCTCTTTAGCTCTAGGGATTTTTTAAAATAAATTTTATGCTGACACTGATTCAGTACCTTGATCTTTTAGAGAGGCAGGAAGGAAAGAGGCTTATAAAAAGGTAATATTTGAGCTCAAATGTTGAAAACAAGGTAGCCATGCAAAGATACACAGAGAGAAAGTCATCAGGTATCAACATACAAGAACTGGGGTGTTCAAGAAATAGAAAAGCCACTGGAGTTAGGACTGTGCTCCAAATATTTTGCACTGAACTCAGAGATCAAAAACATTTTCTATCGTAATCCCACAGGCCTAAAATAAAGTTAAAGCTTAATGTTAGCCCTTGTACCCATGTATTCTGGTATTTACCATTCTGCTCTACTTCTGAGCAAGTAAAATGCTGGGCACCACCCTCTAGACTGATTTCAGGATCCAACAATGGGTATGGCAAAATTAGGAAAAAAGTTACAAACGAACAAAAGAAAATGCTGGGCTGGGCATTAAGTACAAGAGAACATGTTATGAGAGTAAATCTGAGCAACACATAATGGTCTATAATGAGCTGCCCTTTAAGCCAGAAGAGGGCTCTTCCTCCTTGCACATGGACCTGAGTTTCCATCAAGGATCTTTTCTCTTCAACTTGTAGAGCTTCCTTTAGCAGTTCTTGCAATTAAGTTAGGGTAGTGACCATTCTCTTCCCTTCTGTCTCAAAAGGTTGCTGTTTGTTTTTTGTTTTTAATTTGGCCTTCAGTTTTAAAAGATTTCTCCTTGACAGAGATTTCTGTTCCCTGTTTTATTGTTATTTTTTCAACACATTATCAAATAGTATTGTCTTCTTGTGTCCACACTGAGAAGAAGGCAGCTGTCATTCTTACTTAGAGGGATGGGGCAATGTAATAAGTCTCTTTTGTCTCATTGGCTGCTTTTCTTTTTATCTTTTGTTTTCAGAAGTTTAACCAGGATGTGTTTAGTTTAGTGGGGGGTTCTTGATAAATTAAAAAAATTTGTTTATCCTGCTACAGTCACTGAATTTCCTGGACTTGTGCATTGTTGCTTTGGACATAATGTGGATACTTTTTGAACATTATTTATTCAAATAGTTCCATACTGTTGTCTTCCCTCTTTCTGAAGCCCCATTAACATGCATGTTTGACTGCTTGCTCCTCTTCCCCAGGTTGTAAGTCTCTCTCTCTCTCTTTACATTTTCAAATCAGGTTGGATATCTATTGCTCTCACTTCATGTTCACTGACCATTTCTGTGTTGTGCTAAACTGCCGTTAGTCACGGTAATGATTTTAAGTTAGGTTTACTGTATATAATTGACACTCAGTAAAACCATTTTAAGTGTATAGCTTGTATGAGGTTCAGTAAATGCAAACACTGATCATATAATTTCCAACACAATGGACATAAAAGAGTTCTGTCATTCTCTAACATTTCCTCGTGCCACTTTGTAATCAACTCTCCCCACAAGCACCTCCAACCACCTTCCCCAACCAGCCAACCATTGATCTGTGTCATTAGACTGTTTCTTTTCCAGAGTGTCATAATGGGATTACAACTTCTGAGTGCTGCTAGTTTCACTTAGCATAATGCATTTGAAAATCATTGCTTGTGTCATTGTGTGGATTAGAAGAAGTTTATTGCTTTTTATTGAGGAATGTTAAGCCATTACATGGATGTACCACAGCTGTTCATTCATTCACCAGCTGAGAAGCATGTGGATGTTTCCAATGTGGGGTGATTACAACTAATGCTGCTATGAATATTCTTATATAGGTTTCTATGTGAACATAGTTTAATTTACTTGGATTGCTGCATTGTATGGAAACTTTATAAGAAATTGCTAAACAGTGTTCCAAAATGGACCTACCACTTTGCATTCTTAACAACTATACATGGGAGTCCCAATTGCTCCATACCTTTGCCAGAAGATGTTATTTTTATTTTCTTTCTTGTTTTTATTTCCAGCCATTTTAGTAGGTGTTTAGTGATATCTCATTGTAGTTTTAAATTATATTTCTGTATTTATTAATTCTACTGAGCAACTTTGCATGTACTTTTTGCTATCCATATATTTACTTTGACAAAATAAGTGTAGTCAAATATTTTTCTCATTTAAAAAAATTGGGTTGTTTTTTAATGATTGTGTTTTGAGAGATTTTTCCATATTTTCATACATATTAATTATCAGGTATGTGCTTTGGCAATATTTTCTTTCAATCTTTGGTTCATTTTTAAAAATCCTTATAACAATATCTTTTGAGAGCAGAAGCTTTCAGTTCTTTAAAGGATCACAATTTTGCACTTAAGAAATCTTTGGCCAAGTCATGAATATGATCTTATTTTCAAGTAAAAGTGTTATAATTTTGACTTTAGGTTAAGTCTAAGATCTATTTTTAGTGCATGCTTGAATATGGTGCTAACATGGGTTGTGGTAGTCTTTCATGGCATATTGATGTTCAATTGTGCCTGACCTTTACCTTTTATTTCACTGAATTTGTTTGTACATGTGTGATAAAATCAGTTGGGCCCATATGAAAGGGGCTATTCTAGATTCTCTATTCTGTTGATTCTTTTCTATTATATGCATTGTAGTGTGTTGTATAAGGCTTGACATCAGATAGAATGAATCTTTTATTTTTTTCAAAATTATTTTGACTCTTCTAATGCTTTTATTTTTCCATATAAATTTTAGAATCAGTTTATCAATTTGTATAAAACGTATGCTGGAGCTTTTATTGGAATTATACTCAATTTATAGATCAGTTACAAGGAATCAATATCTTTATTATATTGATTCTTGTAACCCATGAACGATGAATTGCTCACTATTGACATCTTCTTTAATTTTGTAAGTGTTTAGTTGTCCTAACCATTCAAATATTGCATAAGTGTTGTTAGATTCATTTGTATCTACTTTATGTAGTTCAGAGTTATAAATGATACTTTTTACATTTCTAATCATTTATTGCTAGTTATATACATACCGTTGATTTCTGTACATTGAGCCTGTGTCTTGCAACCTTGGTAAGACTTTGTTCACTCTTTCATATTTTCCACACAGACAATCATGTCATAACCGAATAAGTCCATTTTATTTCTCCCTTTCCCTTATGTATGCTTATTTCTATATCTTGCCTTATTGTACTCAATAGAACCTTAAGTACATAATGGTGGATAGAGTGGTAGGAGTAGACATCCTTGTCTCATTCCTACCTCAGTTGCAAAAGAAATATTTTGTCAAGTGTATTGTCTGTGTGATTCTTGTAGGTGCCTTTTATGAGGTTGAGGTAGTTAAATTCCTTCTATTCCTAGTTTGCTAAGAACCTTTACCATGAGAGATGATGAATTCTGTCAAATTCTGTTATGAAGATTATGTGTTTTTTCTTCTTTAGAGTCTCTTTAGAAGGTAAATTATACTGATTAAGTTTTGAACTTGCATTCATGGAAAAACTCTTACTTGATTATGATCCATTCTAATTTTTCTATATGACAGAATTTGATTTGTTTAATGGTTTTGGTTCTATGTTCATAGTGGATATTGTTTTTAATTTTCCTGCAATGTTTTGCTTGGTTTTGGTATCAGGGTAATGCTGTCCTTATGGGATGAAGTGAGAACTATTTCCTCTTACAGTATTTTATTGAAGAGTTTATGTAGAGCTGTTATTATTTATTCCTTAAATGTTTAGTAGAATTCCTAGTGATGACATGGGCCCTGCATTTCTCTTTGTGAAAAGGCTTGTATGTCAGATTTGTTGGCAGAAAGTTGTACGTTATTCCTTTATTGTCCTTTAAGTGTGCAGAATATTTAGTGATGTTCTCTTCTTCATTGTTGATACTGGTGGTTTGTATCTTCTGTGTTTTTTCTCAGACTCACTACGGGTTTATCCATCTTACTGCTCTTCTCCAAGAACCAGGTGTTGGCTTTCAATGATTCTCCCTACATTTTTTTTTTCAATTTTATTGATTTCTGCTTTGATTATTTTCTTCTGTTTCCTAGATCTGAGTTCAATTTGCTCTTCTTTCTTAGTTTCTTAAAGTTGAAGGCTTAGATGATCAAATCTGAAACTTTTCTCTTGTCCTAATATAAGTATTTCATGCTGTGAATATCTGTCTTAGCAATGCTATTGCTGTACTCCAAAAACTTTTAAAATGTTGATATATTCTGTTTTCATTTTTATTCAATTCAACACATTCTAATTTTCCTTGTGACTACTTTTATTGTGGTTTAGTTAGAAGTGTTGTGCATAGTTTTTAAATATTTGGGGGTTTCACAGATATCTCTTTTGACTTCTACATTCATTCCATTGTAAAGATACTCTACTGTGAATAATTTCAATTTCTGAAATAAAAAAAAATTTAAAACATATTTCCTAGAATATGGTACTAAAGATTGTTCCATATGCACTTGAAAACAGAAAATATTTTGCTGTTTTTCACTGGTTCCTTTTGTTCAAGAGTCAAATACCCTCCAATGTCTCCCTGTTGTTGGCCATGCTTAAATATCTTTAACATTGTTGTTTAAGTATAGGCAAATTTTTGAGATATTATGGGTTTGTTTCAGACAATAGCAATAAGTGAGAATCCAAGTAAAGCAAGTCACAATTGTTTTTCTGGTTATGGCATTGCCTTCAATTTGCAAAAAATGTGATGTGTGCAAAGCACAATAAGGCAAAGCACAGTTAAACAAGATATGCCTATATGTGTGGTCCAGAGTTTATCAATCTTGTTGGTGAGAGGGTTAGTCTTTTACAATTTATTCTCCCTTTTCCTTTAGCCAGATCTCACAAGTATAAAGAGCTGTCCTACTTGTCTTATAATAACATAAAACTTTCTTAAAGCCAATGTATGATTTTTGATGTTTTTGAACCAGAAAATTTTAATTCACGCATATACATAGTAATTAACAATGTCTAAACGGGAATACCAAAGCACATGTGGGGTGAAGAGTGGGAAATTCTACAACTAGAATTATTTTTATTCTACTTGACACATATTCAATTAAATTAGAAGCCAATTTAACAGGGAAAACAAGCAAAATGTCTTTTTAAAAAACTTGTTTACCAAAAAATTGGTAAAATTTTCTATACTATTTATGAATGAGATGGAAATAAATGGAACTATTTTTACCTTTACATTCAGGAGGGCCACTGCTCCACTGGTTATGCCCAGTACAGACAAGCCTGCTCTCTCCAACAAGGGAATATTCATCTGGTCCTTTTGAAGGATTGCAAGCATAAATTACTACTTCATTATATTCAAATGTGTCCTTGTGGCTATTGGTGTATATTCCATTTGCTATTTGTCCAGGTGGTTGACACAAAATTTCTTAAGGAAAAAAAACAGACATAAAAGGTAAAATGAGAAAAATTAAATGTGTATTAGTAATGTCCTATGAACTACCTTCAATAAATTCAATAATATAGGATTTTTACAATCTAGTTGTGAATCCAATATCTGGTTAAAAGAGAGTTTCTTTGAGAAAATGTACCATCTCAACTTAAACCACTAATAGAGAAATAAAATTTTAGAATAAAACCTGTTTTTTTAAATACCCATATAAGATACCTAAATAAAATACCTGTATTTATCTGTACGGCCATGCTAAGTTTTTTTTTTCTCATCAAAACAGATGCTGACAATTTAATGAGAATATATACTTCTAATTAAGAAAAACTCAGTGCTAGTTGAGAAATGCTAACATCCCTTCTTAAACCAATAATTTACAGGTAGGCCAAGACTTTATTGTCTCTTTTTCACTGTCATCCAGAAGAGTATACAGTGACATTTTCCAGTGGCTTCACACTGTTTGATGATGCAGTGGAGAGAATCTGGAGGTCTTCCTTTAAGTCAGGTACTGAAGAGATTCAAGAATGTAAAGCAGTGGCATTCTTTTCCATGTTTGTTTTGGAAATTTTGATTTTACACAAAAAATATGTTGCATATGTTAACATGTATTGAGTTTACTGTTTTTAAAAATGAATTAGTAAGTGATTATTTAGAAAACTTCTCTTTTAATTCCAATATAAAGAATATCAGTAGCACTAACCGACCTGCAGAAGAGCTCCGTGTGGGTCTTTGTTCATTGTAAGGCATAAAGGAGTCCCCAGGGGACAGAATTTGAGCACTGCTGCTCTAAATTCTCAAGACAGCATATACTTACTTTCACACTGTGGGGGATTTCCACTCCATTCCATAGTAGTTCCAGAAAGCACACAGTGGAGAATTTTTGTCCCAATTAAGTAATAACTAAATGAGAAAAGAAATGATTGTTTCTTTCTCAGTTAACAAGAATACATAATACCAAAGAACTTTTTATGGGGTTGATTTTCTGCACTACAGTAGCTCCAGGAAGAAGTTTCTCAAGTGGCATTTATAGGACGTGCTAACCACATCTGCAGTTTTTTTTTAAAGATTTTATTTATTTATAATTAGAGAGGGAAGGGAGGGAGAAAGAGAGAGAGAGAAACATCAATGTGCAGTTGCTGGGGGCCATGGCCTGCAACCCAGGCATGTGACCTGACTGGGAATTGAACCTGAGACGCTTTGGTTTGCAGCCCGCGCTCAGTCCACTCAGCTATGCCAGCCAGGGCCACATCTGCAATTTAATGAACTAAAGAGATTCTTCACATGAACACATATTGGCCTGGAGCAAAATGTCTGTAGAAATCTGTCATGCCTGACAGACTGGGGCTTGCTGCCTCTGGCAGTCAGATCACACGTTCACTTCTATGTCCTTGCTCACGCCATTCTGCTCAGTCAGGACAACACTGAGAGGAGAGATCTGGCCCAAGAGCTCATCTTTCTGGATTTGAGTCCCAGCTCCAAGACTGACTTGTTTTTTGAGCTTAGGCAAGTCCCTTAATGTTTCTCGATCTTAAATTCCTCACCTATGGAAATGGTATATATATTGTGGGGTTGTTTTGAGTAGTAGGTAAATTAACATTTGGAACACAGTGAGTGCTAGGCAAGTTTTGGGTATTATGCATATTCTTCAGTTTGGAGTATCTTCTTAAGAATGGCTCAGGAAGACCCCTACCTGATGAAACTTTTTATTTGACAGTCTAAGAGAAAACAGGTCAGTGCCCTTGTCTAAATAGCCAGGTATAGCATGCTTTAAAAATCCTCGCAACACAGCAGTGTGCCTCTTGCGGCACACTGGTTGAAAATGCTGGTCTGTGTATGTTAATTGCTGTGTCTGTGTTTTGGTGCTTCACAAGATGCCTCACAGGCTCTCTCTATATTACTAGTGATGGGATAGTCTCACTTGATCAAATTAAAAAATAGTCAGTAAAACTGCCTGTACTTGCTTCCGGCTGAATTTTCCCCCAAGGCTCATCATCGGTTCTATATTATAATATATTAGGAGAGAATTCTGGGATCATGGCAGGATAGGAAGCACCAAAAATATGTCTTCCCAGCTAGACAATAACTCCACTGTTAGAAGCTGCCTGATGTAACTGTTTGGGAACTGTGGAGTCTGCTGAAGGCTTGCAACTTCCAGGAAAGACCTGGACAGGCGAACTGCATTAATATTGGTCACTTTCAGTTCTTAGCACAGTGGTAACTGCCCATCCCACTCTCACAGCAGGCAGCTGTGCCTGTGTTTCTGGAGCAGCTTATGAGCAGCCCGAGGGACCCAGGGCAGGCAAAATGGACCGTGTCCTTGGGGATCTGTGCTCTTATATTGCCTGCTGTTTCTGATCACAGAGAAGCAGACAGAGAGGTGGGCAGACACTGTTGTCCCCTCCCCCAAGTTGCAAGCCCCATAGTTCCTTCTTACATTTTTCACTTTTTCCCCTTTCAGGAGACAGACATTAAAAACTGTAACATTTGAAACCACAGCACAGGCCTAGAAAAATCTGTTTACATGTTGGGCTGAATCTGAGCACAGAGGCACTTTCAACTATCAAAAAATTAATAAACAAGCAAAGTAACAAGAAACCCTAGGATATGGTGAGAATCTGATACCCAGAGTTACCCCCATTATTAGGTCCTAATGTCCAGTTCAACCAAAAATATTATAAGGCATATAGAGAAAAAGGAAAGTATGGCCCATTCAAAGGAAAAGTAAATCAACAAAAATGTATTTCTGCAAAAAGATATAAGAGGACATGTAGTATAAAAAGACTTTAAGATAGTCATTGAAACTGCATGGACTTCTTTTGGAGGCCATCTTGGTGACAAACCTGCATTTTCCAGTGCCACAGTCTTCGTTTTCTTCATGAGACAGCTGAGTGGCCATTGCAGAGATGTGGATATTTGTGAATACCCAGACGGGCAAGACTATCTATCACTCTCAAGGTGGGGGGCCCAGTGATACTATTGAGAATCTCAAATCCAAAAACAAAAAGAAGGAGTGCATCCTCCTGACTAACAGCATCTGATGTTTGTATGCAAAAGCCTGGGGGTGGGGGGCACCACACTCTGTCAGACTACAGTTCCAGAAATAGCCTACCCAGCACTGGGAGCCTCACCTGTGGGGTGGCATCAGTGAGCTCCTCCTGCTCCCCAGGAATACACCAGCCAGAAGTGCTACAAGTGTTGTGCTTGCCTGCGCCTTTCTGCTGTCAATGACGGCAATAAGAAGTCAGGCCATCCCAACAATTTGTGTCCAAGAAGAAGTTGAAAAGAGGGCTCTCCACAGCCTACTCCAATGTAAACAGAGGGGTCTCTGCCAGAGATTCATGGTCCTGGGGCCTCAGTAAAATTTGAGAAAAATAAATGTCTTAAGGATGCTCAAAGAACTACAGGAAGAAATGTATAAAGTGAGGAAAACAATGTGTAAACAAAATGGAAATATAAATTCAGAGGTAGAAATGCTAAAAATAACACCTTTCCAAAAAATTCTGGAGTCCAAGGTTCAGCTAAAATAAAAAATTCCATAGATGAATTAAATACAGTTTTGCGTAGGAAGAAGGAAGAATCAGCAAACCTGAAGATGGACAATGAAAATTATTTCATCTGAGAAACAAAAATGAGAGAAGACTGAAGTGAAGGGAACCTAAGGGACCTGTGGGACACCAGTAAGCAGACCAACATTTATGCACTATGGGAATCCCTGAAGGAAAAGACAAAGAGAAAGGCACTCAGAGAATTTTAAAGAAATAATGACTGAAAGCTTCCCAAACTTGATAAAAGGCATGACTATACATGTCCAAAAAGCTCATCAAACTCCAAGTAAAATGAAATCAAAGACCCACAGTAAGACGCATAATAATCAAACTTTCCAAAGGCAGCGATGAAGAGAGAATTCTGAAAGCTGCAAGGGAGCAGTGAATCATCAGGTACAAAGGATCCTAAATATGATTATCAGCAGATATCTCATCAGACACCTGGGGGCCAGAAGACATTGAACTAAGAGACTCAAAATGGCCCTGGCTGGCGTAGCTCAGTGCATTGAGTGCAGGCTGTGCACCAAAGTGTCGCAGGTTCGATTCCCAGCCAGGGTACATACCTGGGTTGCAGGCCATAACCCCCAGCAACTGGACATTGATGTTTCTCTCTCTTTCTATCTCCATCCCTTCCTTCTCTAAAAATAAATAAATAAAATCTTTTTTTTTTAAAGGAGACTCAAAAGGGATCGGAAAATATGGTCAACCAAAAATCTTCTACACAGCAAAACTGTGTTTCAAGAGTGAGAGAAATACTAAGACTGTCCCAGAAATAAAAAGTTAAGAGAATCTGTTATTACAACTCACTTGCAAAAAATGCTCCTGAGTGTCTTAAAAGGTGAAATTAAAGGACACTAGAGAATAACTCATGCTGAATAGGCCAACATCTCCCTATAGGTACATACACAAGTAACTACTAAAGCTAGCATTATTGTGACAACGGCTTATAAACACATATTATTTTCTATGTGATTAAGAAACTAAACTTACAATGAAAATAAATAATGAAGAAGAAGCCAGTATTGCAATTATTATAGAGGAATGAGATGGAGTTGATGGAATCCATTGTTGTAATTTTTTGAAGTTGGTATAAATTCAAAGTGCAGTGTTATAACTCTAGGATATTAAATGTAATCCTTATGGGCACCACAGACAAGATCACTATACAATATACACAAAAAGAAATGAGAAAGGAATTCCAACATTTCATTATAAAAATCAACTAATAAAAAACAGAAATGCACAAAATGAAGGGCAAAATAAAAAGCTTTCAGAAAACAAATAGCTCCCTTCTTGTCAGGAATTACTTTAAATTTCAGTGGATTATACACTACAACCAAAAGGCAGATATGGGTAGAATGGATAGAAAAACAAAAGATCCAAATTATGCTGTCTACAGGCAACTAACTTGAGATTCAAGGATATGTACAAGTTGAAAGTGAAAGAATGGAAAAGGATGTTCCGTGCAAATTATAACCAAAAGAGGGCAGAATGGCTATACTAATTCATGTTTGGAACCACCCTGCCTGGTGTCAGAAGCTGTAACCCCTGCCAAGGCTAAGGCTAAGGCTAAGGGAGTGGCCTTGGACCATAAACCAGCAAGGAGACAAAACCTTATCTCCCTGGCAGGAGCGCTGCTTCTGCTGCTTCATTCATAACTGAACCCCAAAGCTTGGTCGGTTAGCCAAAGACAGGTAAGATTCCCCAAGGTGGGGACTATCTAAGACAGGCATGATCACGTGGGAGGCCCCCAGTAGAAGGACTTTGGGGGCTACATCAAAAGCGGGTGATGGACCCTCGCTCCTTGGCTTTAAAATAGCCTGAGTCCTCATCATCTGGGAGAAAATCTCCTTATCTCTTGGTTGCCTTAGTTCCCTTGCTCCACCTAAGCCTGAAACAATGACAGGGTGGTACAGCTCTGTGCTGAAAAGAGTGGATTCCTTGGGTGATCAGGCCTAAGAAAGAATATGTAAATTACTGTGAAACCTGCTTTGTTTAGAATGCTCTCAGTTGAATGAGAAAGGTCTAAGGAAGAAGAAAGTTTGTTCCTTAAAGTTTCACAGCTCTTTGACCCTGACTCAAAATAGGCCCTCAGACTTCCTTGTTATCTACTGTTTGATCCTTACTTCCTAGCAATGAGTAATGAGCTTTTACCTGAATTCTTATGCAAACAAAAGCAATAAAAAGCCGAAGCTGCACCCTCCAGGAGAGTGGGTGGCCAAGGCACTCCCCACGTGAGGGGTGGCCCTGCTGTTCCTATTCCGCCACAGGACCTGGTTGTCTTTGTGTATGTTTTTTTGATGAGCCGTCTTCAGCAGTCCGTAATCACTGCTGGCCAGTGACGCACGCATCAAATTCAGACAGAACAGACTTTGAATTGAAAAAGGGTATAAGACACAAGAAGCACATCATATTTTAATAAGTTTTATGTACTTTAAGAAGATATAATAATTATAAACATTTATGCACCTACTGACAAACTTTCAAAATATATATAGCAAAAACTGACAACTGAAGGAAGAAATACACATTTTTATGTAACAGGCCTATCTCCAATAATAGTTAGAGACTTTAATATCAAAATCACAATAATAGATAACACAAGACTGAAAATAAGGAAAGAGGACTTCAACAACACAGTTAATCAGCTAGATTTCACAGTCATAAAGCACCATAGAACAGAATACACATTCTCCTCATGTGCACTTGGGACATCTTCCAGGATAGACCATAGGATGAGTCACAAATTAACATTAACTATCCAAAAGGATTGAAACAGATAGAAATCATATCAAGCAGCTTCTCTGACCACATAGGATAAAGTTGTTCAACATAAACCTTCACATCCTGAAGCTTTTCTGAAAGAACAGATTCATTGAGTAGCCACACGCTAGTCAGGGAAAAACACAAACAAAAACAAAACAAACCAGGTCCTGGGACATGTGGTCTGAACTACCAGCAGCAGGGACAGATGCAGAAGGCAAACATTTCTGCCATCCTGGGTTTAATGGGGTTCTTTTTATAGTTTTAAGGAGAAAGATATAAATTATTTTGAAGGAATTCACACTTGCTGTAGATAAGGGGGTGCAGAAGAGGAATAAGTGGGGTAGTTCTGGGACAGGTGCAGAGTCTGTAGAGGAAGAAATGATGGGAGCCCTTTGAGTGTTGGATGGCAATAATCTGAAAAGTTCACGTGCAAGCAGGATGTGGTGAAATCTGGTGGTCAGCAACTCCTTTTGAAATAAAAGCTGTAGCAGCTCTTCTATTAACACTATTCTGAAATAGCTCTGGAAGTTGATTCAAAGTTTCAACATACATTCCAGAAAGGGAGCAGTCTTAGTTTCTGCCCTTGGCTCACTCCCTGTCTCTCCTATCCACTCTCAAGCTGTTACAGGGTGCAGCCAAGAGGGGGGACCCCAAATGGGCATTTGAAATGGGGTCCAGAACTTAAGGTGTCCAGGAGATTTTGGGATGTCTCCATCCCCCCCTACCCAGGGTGTGGGTTGGGGGAAGGGACAAATGGAGCAGGGCTATTGAGAGCTGTTTAGCATACCAAAAACCTTGCAGCTAAGCTCTGGCATGGTCATTTGGCATATCTATAACCTTTGACTGGTTGCATAGATATGTTAAGTAGCTGTGATCAGCTCTAAGCCAGGGGAATGGAAGTAACTTCCCCACCCAGATGTAACTGGGGGGGCAGGTCCCCTGAGTTACAGCACCTGCCTGGGAGCTCAGAGAGGATTGGCTCCAGGACATGGGGCCACGCCTGCCCAGACTCAGGATGGCAGCCCAGTAAAGCTGGAAGGATACAAGTTCTGGCATGTGAAGCCGAGTGTGGGAGGAGTCGGAAATGAGGCTGCAGAGGAAGATTGGCCGCGGGGATTTAAAACCAGATTTGGCGGCCATTGAGGAGGAGAACCATGCTGCTTTAGGGAGGAGAGCCATGTGCAGCCCTGAGGAGGAGAAGCACGCAGACTTGATGGAGTGTAGACTCCTGCAGCCCTGAGAGAGGGAGAAGCACGCGGCAGCCCTGAGGGAGAGAACCACACGTCTTTAGCAGAGTGGAGACTCCCGCATCCCAGAGATGGGGGAACCACGCGGCCTGGCAGAGTGGGGAACCCCCCTGAAGCTTTAGAAGGGGGAACCACCACCTGGTTTTAGCAGAGATCCCAGCGACTGAGCTGAGGGTGCCAGGAATGCAGGGAGGTCTCCCAGTCGAGATCGAGTACTAACTGGGAAGAACCAGAGGACTACCTGAACCATGTACTTCTATTTCCTTTCCTGAGATACGGTACTCTGGACTGGGCAAAGGGGGAAGGAAGGAAGGACTGTGTGTTTGTGGGTGTTTTAAGGGACTTAGGGATTTTGGTAAAGACATTAGGTCACTACTTTAAGTTTGTATAGCATTAAATAAAAGTTTCCTTTCCTTTTCACAAATCTCTGGCATTGAGAGATGTCTTTCCTCTGGCGGCAGACATAACAGACCCGGGGCCTTCTTTCAATAATAGTATATCATCCCAGGCCCCCCTTGTTGTGTTCTGTAACAAAGCCTTCTGTAATTTAATTTGGAACCATGTCACTATGATTACTAGATTTTTAACGCCTACAACAGACTTATTATTACACATAGTATTATATGACTTTGCTTTCCTTTCATTTAAAGTTCTATGTATTACACACTGATCTCCACAAAGAACCCAAGAGTTGATTGGCTGTAAATACAACTTGTCACACAGAAAGCAAGATGAAATCAACATTATGGAAATGCTTAGGAGAGAACCAAACAAATAAAACTAGTAACATTTACCTTATCTCTCTAGAGCAACTTACCCGTCATTACAAACATAGTGAGCCTGTGAACCAAACTGGTAAGTTCCATTTACATAGACCACTTGACCATTTGTGGGATCTCCTAGTTGTGGGCATGGTTTTTCTAAAAAAAAATTTCAAATTTGTTGTTTTACACCACTGTCAAAACAGATTTGAATCAAAATAAAAAGTCTACATTGCTTTATTAAATTCATGGAAATAGTTTCTTTCTTATTTGTCTTTATTAAATTTATTGGGGTGACATTGGTTACTAAGTTTATATAGGTTTCAAGTGTACATTTCTATGGTACATGATTTGCATATTACATTGTGTGCCCACCACCTAAAGTCAAATCATTTATGTCACCAGGTATTTTCTCCTCTTTACCCTTTACTACCTTCCCCCACCAACCCCTTTTCTCTGATAACCACCAAAATGTTGCCTGTGTCTATAAGTTTCAGTTTTATATCCCACATATGAGTGAAGTTATATGATTCTTAGCATTTTCTGACTTATTTTGCTTAGCATGTTATTCTTAAGTTCCACCCATATTGTCACAAATGGCTGAACTTAAGAATCACATTTCTCCAGACAATCGATAGCCAAATTAAAAATGTCCTGGAGATTTTCAAAGCCTGAAAAAATACATTACTATCTAAAATCTAACTTCACACAAGAAAACCATCATTTCAGTAGAGAACTATGAAGTCTAATATATGTGGAAGTCTCTAGATCAATAAAAGTAAATGCTTTTGTGTCCTTACTTGTACAAGCTTCCTGGAGAGGTTCCCATGTGTTATCAGGCCGGCAAACAGAAGACACGGGAAGACTAGGAACAATACGCATGTATCCTGGACGACACTGATATTGTACACTGTCCCCAGCTTGATAAACGTCCTTAGAACCACCTTGGAGCATCATAGATACATATCTTGGTGGAGCACCACAGGCATCTAGGTATAACAGAATGAGAACATGAAAGTAAAGCATTTTCTCCTTTTCACCCAGCCTTGGATTATAGCCTGGCAGCAGGCAGGTAGGACAGAATAAAGGGAAAGATCGTTGGCAAGGTTTTAAGTGATTGTTGTGTGCATTTACAGGATGATGTGCCACACCTGATTTAAGCAACATTCCATCAGCTTTTAGTTTCTCAGAGAGTAAAGTGAATATTCATTCAACAGTAAATTGAAGAGACAGCAGCAATATTTTTGGTTTTAAAAGATATTTATAAGTATGCAACCTTCACTGTTGTTTTCTCAATTCATTTCACACTTACCTCTCTCCTAAGAAGACTTCTGTAGTATATAGCCCCCGATCAGATTACCCTTCCACAGTTTGAAACACAAACTGATGATGATAACAACTTGTCACTTCAGGCACAGACTTCTCTTGGAATGCCAGTGCCTGAGGTCAGGGACAATAGGCCTTCTTTTCCTACTATACTCTGCACCTAGTGGGTGCTCAAGAAATGCTGTCATAAGCACTGACTGTTAAATAATCATTGCACATTTCATAGATCAAAATCTGGACTAAACTATTTCGAAATGTAAGACTTCATATGTTTCGTATCAGTGAACTGAGCACTTTGTAAGTGAATAGATGCCAATTAAAGATCAATATTTATAACTTTAACATTATTTTAAATATAATTTATTCTTCCCTCACTAATCAATGGGTCATGCTTGGCCTGAAAAATTCTCTGAGGCAGCTGTTTGGTCATATCATTATGTCATTAGAATTTTTTATTTCTTATTTTTTTCAGTAGTAGTTTTTTCCTCCCTAGAATACTGTTGCTTCTACTTTAGCAATTCTTCTTCCTCTAAATTGTCTGTGGGCTTGAAAGCCTAACAAATGTGATAAAACTATTGCGTAAAATAATGTACTGAAGACGCATAGAGTCCTAAAGGGCTAGAAGAATGCAGAGGCCTCTCCTACCAGGTTAGGGACCTAAGGAGAAAGCGGGTAGATCTGTGTTTATCCCTGAGAAACTTTTCTGATTCCCTGGATTGGTCTTATATCAGGTTGATATTAAACTTTAAAAGACACATATTTGCACTTCTAACAAATAACAAAATTTATGTGACATTTAAATTGAAATCACTGGCGTAACATTGGTTAATAACATTCCATACATCTCAGATATACAACATTGGAATAGCACATCTGTATACTCTACTGTGGAGTTTAGTCTCCTTCCCTCACCTCCCTTTAACTTCTTCAGTGTGCCCCCACCATCACTCTTCCCTTCCAGTTACTGCCATTTTGTTGTCTGTAAGTGTTCTTTTTGTTTGCTTTGTTTGTTCATTTGTTGCTTTTTGTTTTATATCCCACATAGGAGTGAAATCACAGTTTTTATCTTTGTCTGGCTTCTTACTTCCTTAGCATAATACTCTCAAGATCCATCCATGTTGTTTCAAATGACAATATTTAATCTTTTTATGTGGCTGAGTAGTATTCCATTGCATATATATATATATACGACATCTTCTTTATTCAATCACCCATTAAAGGACAGGTAGGTTGTTTCCATGTCTTGGTTACTGTGAATAATGCTGCAATGAACATAAGGTACCCTATATCTTAATAAATGCTTTCAAACTATTCTGGTAGATGACAACATGAGGGATTGCTGGTTCATATGTTAGCTCTATTCCTAATTTTTTTGATGAACCTTCATACTGTTTTTTATAGTAGCTGCACCAATTTACATTCTCACCAGAAGTACATGAGGTTTCCTCTTTCTCCATAACCTCTCCAGTACTTGTTATTTCTTGTCTTATTGATAATAAACATTCTAAGAGGTGTGAGGTGGTATCTCACTGTGGCTTTGATTTGCATCTCTCTTATACCTAGTGATGTCGAGTATCTTTTAATATATTGGAGGCCATCTTGGAAAATTGTCCAGGTCCTCTGCCCATTTTCTAAGCAGATTTTGTTGTTGAGCTGTATGATTTCTTCATATATTTTGGAAATCAGCACCTTGTCAAAGGTATCTTTTGCAAATATTTTTTCCCATTCAGTTGGTTGCCTTTTTGTATTATTAACAGTTTCTTTTGCTGTGAAGATGGTTTTAAATTAGGTATTGTTCCATTTATTTAACTCTTTGTTTCCACTTCCTATGCCTTTGGAGTCAAGTTTACAGAAATCCCTCTGAGACAAAAGTTGATAAATTGAATAGTTATCTTCTCTTCTGTGTATTTTATTGTTGCAGGTCTTATATTCAAGTCTTTAATCCATTTGAAATTAATTCTTGTGTATGATGTCACATAGAAGTCTAGTTTTATCCTTTTGCATGTGGCTTTTCAGGTTTACCTGTATGTTTCTTAAATTATATTTTATTGATTATGCTCTTACACTTGTCCCAATTTTTGCCTCCTCCAACCAGCTCTCCCCACTCCCTCAGGCAATCTCACACTGTTGTCCACGTACATGGGTCATGCATATATGTTCTTTCTTTACATCTCTGTGAGCATTCTGTAAGTACCCATTTGCACTTCTTTTACTCATGTCTCCAACCCTCCATCCATCTGACACCCATCAACCTGCTCTCTGTATGTGATCCTGTTTCTGTTCTGCTTCTTTTTTATTTTGTTTTTTTTTTTTAGAATCAATTGTTGATAAATATGTACGTATTGCCATTTTATTGTTCATATTTTTTAATCTTCTTCTTTTTGAAGAAGACTCTTTAATATTTCCTATAATACTGGTTCGGTGGTGATGCACTCTTTTAGATTTTTCTTGTCTGGGAATCTCTTTATCTGCCCTTCAATTTTATATGATAGCTTTACTTGGTAGAGTAATCTTGACTGTAGGCCCTTGCTTTTCATCACTTTGATATTTCTTGCCAATCCCTTCTAGCCTTAACATTTCTTCGAGAAGTCAGCTGACTGCCTTATGGGGGCTCCTTTATAAATAACTAACTGGTTTTCTCTCGCTGCTTTTAATTTTCTCTCTGTCTTTAACCTTTGGCATTTTAATTATGATGTGTTCTGATGTGGGCCTCTTTGGGTTCACCTTGTTTGTGTGTCTCTGTGCTTCCCGGGCTTGTGTGTCTATTTCCTTCACCAAGTTAGGGATGTTTTCTGTCATTATTTTTTCAAATAGGTTTCCAATTTCTGTCTCTCTTCTCCTTGTAGCTCCTCCATGGTATGAATTGTAGGTATGCTTGAAGTTGTCCCAGAGTCTCCTTAAACTATCCTCATTTTTTTCAATCCATTTTTCTTCTTGTGTTGTGATTGTTTTTTGCTTCCTTACCTTTCACATCACTGATCTGATTCTTGATCCCTGATTTGATTCTTGACTCATCCACTC
Organism: Phyllostomus discolor; assembly: GCF_004126475.2. NCBI lineage: Eukaryota > Metazoa > Chordata > Mammalia > Chiroptera > Phyllostomidae > Phyllostomus > Phyllostomus discolor. Next base: position 7,102,305 of record NC_040916.2, on the reverse strand, counting down.
TACTGTTGATTCCCTGTACATTGTTCTTTATTTAATTAGTGTATGCTTCATTTCTTTTTTTTTTTTTTAAGATTTTATTTATTTATTTTTAGGGAGGGAAGGAAGGGGGGGAGAGAGAGAGAGAGAGAAACAGAGAGAGAGAGACAGGAATGTACCCTGGCTGGGAATCGAACCTGGGACACTTTGGTTCCCAGCCCGCGCTCAATCCACTGAGCTACGCCAGCCAGGGCATATGCTTCATTTCTGACTGGATATTTTTATGCTGTTGAGATTCTCATTAAGTTCCTTGAGCATCCCTATAACCAGTATTCCGAAGTCTGCATCTAGTAGCTTGTCTGTCTACATTTTGTTTATTTTTTTTCTGGAGTTTTGTTCCTTTTTTTTTTTCATTTGAACCTTATTTCTTTGTCTTCTCATTTCAGCTGCCTCCCTGTGTTTTTTCCTATGTATCAGGTAGAGCTGCTACATCTACCAGGCTTGGCAGAGTGGCCTAATGTAGAAGGTGTCCTGTAGAGTGCAGTGGCACAACCTCCCTTATTACCCAAGCTGGGTACTTGAGGTGCAACCACTGTGTGAGATGTGTGCATCCTCTTGTTGTAATTGAGCCTTGATTTGTGTTATGTCCAAGGTCAGATACCATCTCTGTTCTGTTCGAGGTCACACAGCATGAGCTACAAAGTATTCTGCTGATGGCTGTCACTTGTGCTGGGCTTGGAGGTGCCCAGGCAAGGCCAAGCTGTGAACCAAGGCTGGGCTGGGGCACTTTAGTAAGAGGTATGGGGCTTGTTGAAACCAGATGATGCTTGTTTGAGAGAATTTAGGAAAATCTGGCACATGGGCCAAGATAATCCACTTGTATGGTAAAGCCACTGGAAACAGTTTGGGTAGGCCCAGATGTTGGTTGTGGCAAGGTCTTAGGGAATCACCAGGGTGGGGCAAACTGTGTGAGCCAGGTTGATGGAATGTCAGATACAGTGCCTGCCTGCTGGCTCTGTGGCTGTTGGTGGGAAGGGCTCAAAAAAAGGAACAGTGGTCTCTGCTAGCATTTCTGTCTGGGAGAAAGCTGTCCCTCAGCACTTACCCTGATGCCACACATTTCACTTCTTCTGTGTATGTCTCTGGTGACCTTCAATCTGCTGCTTCTGTGCTGGAGCTCAGAGGGAGTGAGTATGAGTAATCTGCGTGTGGGCCCTTTAAGAGGAACTGCCAGGGAGTCCTGCAGCTTCTGTCTTTCACAGCCTCCATCCCTGCTAGTTTTACAACCAGAAGTTGTGGAGATTACTCTTCCTGGCACTGAAACCCTGAGTTGGGAGGCCTGGTGTGGGGCTGGGACCCTTCACTCCTGAGATCTCTCTCCTGAATTTTGCCTGGCACATTAGGGCATGGGACCAGCCAATTCTTTGTCTCTGTCCCTCCTACCGTCTCAATGGTTATTCGGTAGTTTAGTTGTAATTTTGATGTAGTTGAGGCAAGCTGTGTTTACCTATGCTGCCATCTTGACCAGAAATACCAGTGCCATTTATTGAAGAGACTTTTCTTTCACCATTACGTTTTTGGCTTCTTTGTCAGGAACTGGTTGTTCTTAAATGTGTGGGGTTATTTCTGTGCTCTGGATTTTGTTCCATTATTCTGTCTGTCTGTTTTCCTCATAATACAATACTGTTTTGGTTATTGTAGCTTTGTAGCATAGACTGAAGTCAGGGTGTGTGATACCTTCAGTTTTGTTCTTTTTTCTCAAGATTGCTTGGCTATTCAGGATCTTTGGCAGTTCCATAAAATTTGATGATTTTTTCCTATTTCTCTGAAAAATGCCATTGGGACTTTGAGGGGATTGCATTAAATTTTGTATACTGCTTTAGATGTGTGTGTACATTAATAATATTAAAGCTTCCAGTCCATGAACATGTAATATCTTTCCATTTTATTGTCTTCCTCACTTCCTTTCCACAATGCAATATGAAGCTCCTTCTCATCTTTCGTTAAGTTTATTCCTAGGTATTTGTACTTCCAATTGTAAATACGATTTTTTTCATTTCTCTTTCTGTTATTTTGTTGTTAATATATAAGAACACAATGGACTTTTGTACATTAATATTGTATCCTACAACTTACAGTATTTGCTCATTTTTTAATGGTCTTTTGGTGGAGTATTTAGGGTTTTCTCTATATAGAATTTTGTCATATGGAAATAGTGACAGCTTCACTTCTTCACACCCAATTTGGATGACTTTTAGTTTGTTTTCTTGCCTATATTCTCTGTGTAGAAGTTCAGTACTGTGTTGAATAACAGTGGTGAGAGTGGGCATCCCTGTCTTGTTCCTCACCTTAGAGGAAAAGCTTTCAGTTTTTCACCATTGAGTATGACATTAGCTGAATGTTGTCAAAGATGACCTCTCTTATGTTGAGATACTATGTTTCTGTAAAACCCATTTTGGTTGTGTTTTAGTTATAAATAGATGTTATTTTGTCAAATGCTTTTTCTGCATCTTGAAATGACCATGTGGTTTTTATCTTTTCTTTTCTTTTTTGAAAGATTTTATTTATTTATTTTTAGTGAGGGAAGGGAGGGGGGAGAGAGAGAGAAACATCAATGTGCGGTTGCTGGGGGTTATGGCCTGCAACCCAGGAATGTACCCTGGCTGGGAATCGAACCTGGGACACTTTGGTTCCCAGCCTGCGCTCAATCCACTGAGCTACGCCAGCCAGGGCTTATCTTTTATTTTCTTAATGTGGTATATCATATTGATTGGTTTGTGAATATTGAAACATCTGTCCATCCCTGGAATGAACCCCATTTGATCATGGTACATGATCCTTTGAATGCTTGGCAGAATTAACCACGTAAACAATCTGGACCTGGACTTTTTATTTTTTATTTATTTTTATTTTATTATTTTTTAATATATTTTATTGATTATGCTATTACAGTTGTCCCATTTCCCCTTTCACTCCCCTCCACCCTGTACCCCCTCTCCCACCCACGTTCCCCCCCTTTAGTTCATGTCCATGTGTCATACTTGTGAGTTCTTTAGCTTCTACATTTCCCATACTATTCTTGCCCTCCCCCTATCTATTTTCAACCTACATTCTATGCTACTTATTCTCTATACCTTTTCCCCCTCTCTCCTCCTCCCACCCCCCTGCTGCTAGCCCTCCATGTGCCCTCCATTTCTGTGGTTCTGTTCCTGTTCTAATGTTTACTTAGTTTCTTTTGGTTTTGCTTTAGGTGTGGTTCTTAATAATTGTGAGTTTGCTGTCCTTTTACTATACATGTCTTTTCTTTATCTTCTTTTCTTAGATAAGTCCCTTTAGCATTTCATAAAATAAGGGCTTGGTGATGATGAACTCCTTTAACTTGACCTTATCTGAAAAGCACTTTATCTTCCCTTCCATTCTAAATGAGAGCTTTGCTGGATAGAGCAATCTGGGATGTAGGTCCTTGTTTTTCATGACTTGGAATATTTCTTTCCAGCCCCTTCTTGCCTGTAAGGTCTCTTTGGAGAAATCAGCTGACAGTCTGATGGGAACTCCTTTGTAGGTTACTGTCCCCTTATCTCTTGCTGCTTTTAGGATTCTCGCCTTCATTTTTACCTTGGCTAATGTAATTATGATGTGCCTTGTTGTGTTTCTTCTGGGGTACAACTTCTTTGGGGCTCTCTGAGCTTCTTGGATTTCTTGCCAGATTGGGGAAGTTCTCCTTTATTATTTGTTCAAATAACTTTTCCACTTGTTGCTCCTCCCCTTCTGGTACCCCTATAATTGTGATGTTGGAACATTTAAAGGTGTCCTGGATGCTCTTAAGCTTTTCCTCGATTTTTTGAATTCTTATTTCATCATGCTTTCCTGCTTGGTTGATTCTATCTTCCTTCTGGTCCACTGTATTGTTTTGAGACTCAGATTCCTTCCTTTCACTATTGGCTCTCCTCCGTATATCTTCCTGCATCTCTTTTATGGTAACCTGCATCCTTTCAACTAAACTGCGCCCAAAGTCAACCAATTCCGTGAGCTTTCTGATCATCAGTGTTTTGAACTGTGCATCTGATAGATTGGCTATTTCTAGGTCGCTCAAAAGGATGAGTCCTGGGGGACTGATCTGTTCCGCTGGAAACATGTCTTATGTCTTTCCCTGTCTCTCCTATTTTTTTTTTTTCTTCGGTCTGGTCGCTCTTGTTATGGTGGGGGGCAGAGCCTTAGGTGTTCACCGGTGCTGGGCACCCCAGTGTCTAGATTATGACGTTATATGTGGGGGTGGGGGCGGGGGCGGGGGCAGGGGCAGAAGGGAACAATGGCAGTAGTTCCGTTCTCCTGGGCTCAGACACTTCCCTGGGATCCTGGGCTGCGAGCTCTGCCGTGGTCTACAATCGCTGCCCCACTGGTTCCCCCAGCCGCTGCTTGCGTACTCAGGGATCACCGCTGTGTTCTTGCGCCCCAGATGGCTGTTGCGCCGATTTTGCGCCAACTTTCCCCCCACCTCCGCGGGCCGCCGACCTGTGCCAGCCCCGCGCCTGCCCGGCTCATAGTCCCCAACCAGTCTGGATGTACGGGTCTACTTCAACTTCTTGGCTGTTCGACTTCCATTCTGATAAATCCTCTGACAGTTCTGAGTGATATTATATCTGTAAATTATTGTTGTTCTATTCTTGGTTGTGCGAGGATGTATGGTGCGTCCACCTATTCCTCCATCTTGCCAGAAGTTCTTATAATAAAAAAATCGGACCTGGACTTTTTAAAAACTGTTATTCCATTACAGTTATCCCAATTTTTCCTACTTTGCCCTGCTCACCTGGACTTTTGTTTAAGGGAAAGTTTTTGATTCCTGTTTTAATTCCTTACTAGTGATCACTCTACTTTGGTTTTTTAATTAGTATAGTTAGTATACAATGCAATATTGATTATATTAGTTTCAGGTATACAAGATAATGATTTGATAATTTTATACCTTACAATGAGATCATCCCACTAGTTGGGGGGTGTGGTTTGAGCTGGAATGTGTGGGTCTCCTTGATACAGTTTGCTCAGAGAAGGTCCCATAATACCCTGCTCCCCAATACCCATATGAAGTAAGCAGAGAGCTTCCTTGCCTCACATGCTGCACCACTGGACACTTCTGTAAAGGATAAATAACACCCGGCAACACCTGACCTGGGATTCCCCCGCACAACTCAGTGGGGCACAACACCCCACTCACCAAGGCATTGCCCTGCCTAAGGAACACAGCACAAACCCTCCCCATGGGCACAGCAGAGGCCCTAGTAACCTCCGCACACAACTGAACACTCAAGTGGAAGCCCTTACCTTCAGCACTGGGTCAGTGCTGTCCATTATGATTGATTGGCTTGGTCCCCAAACACCTGCAAGCTTTTACACAGCTTGGCCCCCTGAAAAACATGGACTGTACCCTGTGCCCCACAAGGCTCCGTGCCTACCACCAAGGAACCCTCACTGCAGGCACTACAGGGTACTCACTGTCTGAATCGCCATAGCACAACCTTGAGCACTGTGGGTAAGCATTCTACCTCCACTCCGCACCATGCGGGTTGACCGTGTCCTCGGCCTCCTACCTGGCCTACTAAGCAAAGTTCCCTCTGCGCTCGGTTCCCGACATCCTGCTCCCCAACCCGCTTCTGTTTGGTCCCTGACGCACACCCTTTCCCTTCTCCTACCGGAGCTTATAGGTAGCAGGAGCACTAGGGCCACCAAAAGGATCCCAAGAAAGCACGAAGATGAAAAGAGACTTTGGAGGTGGCGGATAGGTGCCTTGTGCAGCTCGTAACACGCCCTCATTTTTTGGGACACAGCGTGAAATCTGGAGGACAGTGAGTATTTACCTTTTTGAGTGGATGCTGCAGACGTAACAATCAGCAAGCTCAAGAGTCCAATGATGTACTGCTGGTGGGCGTGGCCTGGGCTGTGTGGTACAGGGTTAGGCAGGACCAATGAGCGGACTGCAGGGCAAGGCTTCAGTGCCCTGGAGGTGCCTTAGGTTAGGCTGGAACCCCGCGTGCTGGCAACTCAGTCTCTGCCCATGCCCATGTCTATCAGGACAGTTACCTATGGGGGATGAACATTCGAGATTTCCCGGACATGGAGGTTCACTGCAGCCTCCCACTAAGGCAGGGTGGAAAGGAAACAAGAACTGGCGGAATTATCATGGCGGCTTTTCTGGAACACTAGGTGGAAGAATAAAGAGCATCGACCTGAAAATAGAAACCCAGAGCCCAGACAGTGGGTCCCCTAAGGGCCAGCATCCCTAAGGTTCTCCTTTCGTCCTGGGGCTTCCAAACTGGCACTTGTGCCAGGGCCCTTGCTCTAATTCGGCATTAGTCAAGCATAATTAGAGACAATACTTGAGATTTTCATGGTTGAAGTCCTGCCAGATTTCAAGATTACAAACATGGTTTGGCCACTGCACTCCCAGTCCCAATGGAAATTTTACCCCTACTACGTTGAGAGGACCCCTGGTAAGTTGAATTATTAAACACTGTGCCGTTAAGTGAATTGGGCCTCAATCTATGGGGCCCATACTGTTCTGGAACTAAGTATAACTGAAGACGGAATACAAGTGCTTGAAAAACGTAAGGACAAGGGTTTATTCAGTGTCAAATTCCTCGATGCGAGTAAGGCCATGATTGGTGGGATGAATAGGAATTGATAAGGAGGGGAACTTTTGTAGTGAAACAATCTCAATTCTGGAACATTAAGAATGAGCAAGATTTATTTGTAGATGTAAATCTTTAAGACCAGTAAAAGGGAAAAAGTGCAACATGAGGGATGTTAAAGAGCACACAGAAGGACCTGACATTTTTTTCCTTAGTTGACAAAGAATCAAAATGTCGAGTTGTGAGTAAACATATTGGGAGCAGCCCCACTCTCAAATTTTGTTTTTGCTATAATTTGTTGTTGAAAGTTTTAAAATGGTCATGACTTTTAAACCCCCATTCTTATCTAGAGTTTATCCCAAAGAAATCATCAGAGCTGTGAGCAAAGATGCAGAATTTTGGAAAAATGTAAACCCTCCTAAGTGTCTAGTAACAGTATTAAGGAATTTATGGGATGGCATTCTATGCAGCAGGAAGTGTAAACATATCATTGTGAGGAACACTGATATTTTCATAAGTGGATAAATCTCCTAATCAGCTTGTGGCTTTTGGCATTTTGTAAATAGAATGCATATTAATACACATGAGAAAGATTAGTTGGAAATATACCCAAATTAACTAATACTTGATAGATTATGCATATTTAAGTTCCTCTGTTTTTCAGTTTTCTGTATTGACATGTTACATCTGGAATCAGGTAAAGAAAAAAGATGTAATAACCCAACTCCTATATCAACATCTGTTTTGTTCATAGACTGGTGTAGACAGAATCCATATCACACAGGGTTAAGAAACGAGAGGTGGGTAAGGAAATGGAAGCTCTCAGTACAAACTTCAAATGCCAGAAAGGACTCCTCCTAATTGGGCTCAAATTCATAACCAGAGTCGGTCAGCCATTGTTTACAGAACCCCTCATGCACTCTTCATTGCAGGGAAAATGCACAGACTGGGCTGCCAAGCCTTCTGCACAGTGTTCCTGCCATCTGAGTTGACCCTTCTAAGAGAGCTCCAATAAGACTGAGACTTTCCCAGTCTAACTGGAGCTGTGCATCTATATCTCCTTTCACATCTTCACCAAAGTGGCTAAACTCTGGCCAGTCAAGACAGTGTGTTTTAGACCAATAAGACTGTGTGGATGTGGAGTCCTTATTTGCTTGAGAACATGCCAAATCAGGGTCAACTTCTTTAATAAAACTTAGAGTTAGCTGATTCTTTGCATTCTAAATTGGTACATATTTACATTATCCTTTTCAGAGGTGGGAGTAGCAGCATGAATGGACCTGTGAGTGCTCTCAGAGAAGGACTTGCACTGCCCTGGTGAATGACCCACTAGATTTGTGAAAACCCGAAAGTGAATGGCTGGACAGAGGATAGTTAAGCCATCTTTTAGATGTTGGTCCTGGGAGCTATGCCTGTCGATTTGCACCTGGTAAGCACTTACTATCTAGTTGACTTTCATATTTAGCTTTTACCAGCAAAAGCAATATTGTGGCATGCCATAACCAACACAGCAATTCTGAAAACATTCCAAAACATAAAGGAGAACATTTCTCAGCAAAAACACACTCATTTTATTCCCTCTTGGCTTTAAAAAGAAAACATATTACAAACCACATTCCATAAGTAGATTTGAAAAGTAAAAAACTTTTATTTCTCATTATAATGGTGAAGACAGAATTTCATGTTAATAGCATAGACTTAAAAATCACTTACATTTGATACTTGTTCACCCAAAGGCAAACAAAACAGAGTTAGAATGTTAATAGTAACCAATTCCGCCACAATAAGTTTTATTAAAAAAAAGAGAAGAGCTTTGGATATCAATTAGTTGAGTCCTTGATTTTCTGATGAAAAATGTAAAGCATGAGGTTAACAGAAATGCACAATAAAACAAGCTAGTGTAGGTAATATGGCATTTTACCACAGTTAATATGTGTATGTAGAATAGTATATACAGTTATCATAGATAACTAATGTGATAGAAAAAATCGCATAGATTTCTCTTTTAAAATTTATTTTTGGTTATATTTCTTCCCATTACCATTTGTCCCCCTTATACTCTCCTCCCCCATCAATCACCACACTGTTGTCCATGACCATGGGTCCTTTCCCCTTTTGCTCTGTCTCTCCACGTTCTAAAGCCCCCGATCCCACAGCTGTCAGCCTGCTCTCTCTCTCTATGAGTCTGTTTCTATTTTGCTTGTTAGTTCAAGTTGTTCATTAGATTCCACATGAGTGAAATCATATGGTATTTGTCTTTCTCTGACTGGCTTATTTCACTTACAATAATTCTCCAGGTCCATCCATGCTGTCACAAAGGGTAAAAGTTTCTTCTTTTTATACCTGCATAGTAGTAGTATTCCATTGTGTAAATGTTCCCTAGTTATTTTATCCACTCATCCACTGATGGATATTTGGGCTGCTTCTATATCTTGTCAAGTGTAAATAATGCTGCAGTGAACATAGGGGTGCTTTTGTTCTTTTGAATTAGTGTTTTGCGTCTCTTTGGATACATTCCCAGAAGTAGAATTGCTGGGTCATAAGGCAGTTCCATTTTTAATTTTTTGAAGTATCTCCATACTGCTTTCCACAGTGACTGCACCAATCTTCATTCCCACCAAGAGTGCCAAAATAGGTTCCCCTTTCTCCACATCCTTGGCAACACTTGTTGATATTTGTTGATTTACTGATGATGGCCATTCTGACAAGTGTGAGGTGATATCTCATTGTGCTTTTAATTTGCATTTTTCTGATGATTAGTGATGCTGAGAATCTTTCCATATGTGAATGGGCCATCTGTATGTCCTCCTTGGAGAAGTGTCCCTTCAGGTACTTTGCCCATTCCTTAATTAAATATTTTTTGGTGTTGAGTTTTATAAATTCCTTATAAATTTTGGATATTAGGCCCTTACAGATGTATTGACAAATATGTGCTCCTGTTCAGTGGTTTTTTTTGATTTTGTAGATGGTTTCCTTTGCTGTAAAAAAAAACTTTTTAGTTCAATGTAGTCCCATCTGTTAATTTTTTCTTTTGTTTCCCTTGCCTGAGGAGATGTGCAGATAAAATAATGCTATGAGCAGTGTTCGAGATTTTACTGCCTATGGTTTGTTCTACATTTTTATGGTTTTTAATCTAACATTTAAGTCTTTAATCCATTTTGAATTTATTCTTGTGTATGGTATAAGAAGTTGGTCTATTTCCTTTTTCTTCATGTATCTGACCAATTTTTTCAATACCATTTATTGATTAAACTGTCTTTAGCCTACTGTATATGCTTGGTTCCTCCATCAAATATTAATTGACCATAAAGGTATGGGTTTATTTCTGAGTTCTCTATTCTTTTCCTTTGATATATGTGAGTGTTTTTATGCCAGTACCATGCTGTTTTGATTATTGTAGCATTGTAGTACATTTTGATATTAGGTAGCATGATTCCTCCAAGTTTGTTTTTCTTTCTCAAGATTGTAGTTCTATCTGAGGCCTTTTGGGATTCCATCTGAATTTTTAAAATATTTGTTCTAGTTCTGTGAAATACATCATTGGTATCTTGGCAGGAATTGTGTTGAATCCATGATTGTTTTGGGTAGTATGGATAATTTAATGATGTTAATTTGTCCTATTCATGAACATAATATGTGCTTCCACATATTTGTATCTTCTTCAACTTCTTTCTTTAGTGTCTTATAATTTTCTGAGTACAAATCTTTTACATCCTTGGTTAGATTTATTCCTAGGTATTGTATTTGTTTTGAAGCAATTGTGAATGAAATTGTTTTCTTAATTTCCCTTTTGATAGTTCATTATTAGCATATAAAAATGCAAAAGAGAAATACCATATGATCTCACCTTTAACAGGAACCTAAACAACAAAACAAACAAACAAGCAAAATATAACAAGACACTGAAACAGAGACCAGGATGACAATGACCAGAGCAGAGAGGGGAGGGAATTTCAGGGGAAAAGGGGAAGGGTTTACAGTAACAAGTATAAAAGACACATGGACAAAAACTAGGGGGGTAGAAATAGGAGGGAGGTGGAGAGTACTGGAGGGGTGGGCTTGGATGGAAGTAAAAGACAGAAAACTGTACTTGAGCAACAATTAAAATTAAAAAAAGACTTTTGAACTAAAAAATAAAATAAAAATGCAATTGATTTCTGGATATTAACTTTATATCCTGCTACTTTGCTGAGTAGTTCATTTATCAGTTCTAGTTGTTTCTTGGTGGACTCTTTAGGGTTCTCTATGTAGAATATCATCCATTTGCAAATAAACATAGTTTTACTTCTTTTTTTCCCATTTGAATGCCTTTTATTTCTTCTTCTTGTCTGATTGCTATGGTTAGGACTTCTACTACTATGTTGAACAAGAGAAGTGAAAGCAGACATCCCTATCTTGTTCTTAATCTCAGGAGGAATGCTTGTCACTTTACCTCATTGAGTATGATGCTGGCTTTGGTTTGTCATATACAACCTTAATCATGTTTAGGGAAGTTCTCTCAATTCCCATTTTGCTAAGCTTTATCATAAATGGTTGCTGGATTTTATCAAATGCTTTTTCTGCATCTATTGATATGAGTGTGTGGCTTTTATCCTTCATTTTGTTTATGTGGTGAATCATATTTATTGATTTGAGAATGTTGTACCAATCTTGTATTTGTGGAAGGAATCCCTCCTGATCATGGTGTATGATCTTTTTGAGGCACTGTTGTATTTGGTTTGCTAATATTTTGTTGAGGACTTTAGCACCTATGTTCATCAGTTGCATGTCTTAGTTTGGGTTTGGTATTAGGGTAACGGTGATTTTGTAGAATGAGTTTGGAAGAATTTCTTCCTTTTTGATATTTTCTGAAACAGTTTAAGAACTATGGGTATTAATTCTTTATTAAATGTTTGGAAGAATTTCACCTGTGAATTGGTCTCATCCTGAACTATAATTGTTGAGAGAATTTTTGACTACTGCTTCAATTTCATTACCAATAATTGGTCTGTTTAGATTTTTTTCTAGTTTAGTCTTTGCAAGTCATATGCATCTAGCAATTTTTCTATTTCTTCTATATCATGGAGTTTGTTTGCAAATAATTTTGTGTAAAATTTTTTAATGATTCTTTGTATTTCTGTGGTATTGACTGTAACTTCCCTATCACTTACTATTATTTTTATTTGGGCCCTTTCTTTTTCCTTGATGTGTTTGGCTAAAGATTTATCAGTTTTCTTTATCTTTATCTTTTCATAGATCCGGCTCTTAGTTACATTGATTTTTTCTATTGTCTTATAAAAAGATTTCTATTTCATTTATTCCACTTTGATTTTTATGATTTCTTCCCTTTTGTTTACTTTGGGTTTTGTTTGTTCCTTTTTTAGTTTCTTTAGTTGTAAAGTTCAATTGTTTATTTCTAAATTTTCTTGGTTCTTTTTTTAAAAATATTTTTTAAAGATTTTATTTATTTATTTTTAGAGAGGGAAGGGAAGGATAAAGAGAGAGAGAGAGAGAGAAACATCAATGTGCGGTTGCTGGGGGCCATGGCCTGCAACCCAGGCATGTGCCCTGACTGGGAATCAAACCTGTGATGCTTTGGTTCGCAGCCTGCGCTCAATCCACTGAGCTATGCCAGCCAGGAAATTTTTCTTGGTTCTTGATGTATGCCTTTATGGCTATAAGCTTTCCCTCTTAGAACCACTTTTGTTCAATCCCATATATTTCAAAAGATTGTGTTTCATTTTTATTTTTCTCAAGGTATTTTTTATCTTCTGTTTGATTTCTTCTTCGATCCATTTGATGTTTAGTAGCATATTATTTAGTCTTCACATATTTGTGGGGGTTTTGTTTGAGTTTTCTTTCTGTGGTTGATCAATTTCTAGTTTTATGACACTGGTCAAAAACTGTGCTGGATATGAATTCAATCTTGTTGAATTTACTGAGGCTTGTTTTGTGTCCTAATATGTGATATACCATAGGGAATGTTTCATATGTACTTTAAAAACTTTGTATTCTACAGTTTTGGGGTGAAATATTCTACAAATGTCTATGAAGTCAGTATGTTCTAATGTGACATTTAAGAGAATTTTCTTACTAATTTTCTGCTGTATGATATACCCATTCATGTGAGTGGGGTATTAAGGTCCCAATACTTTTATAGTATTACTATGAGTTTCTCCCTTCATGTCCATTAATATTTCCTTTATGTATTTAGCAACATATGCTGGATGCATGGATATTTATCATTGTTATGTCCTCATCATGATTTTATATTTATGTAATGTCCTTCTTTGTCTGTTTTTACATTCTTTGTTTTAAAATGTATTTTGTCTGATATGAGTATTGTTATGCTAGCTTTTTGGGGGTTGCTATTTGCATGTGATATCTTTTCCCATCCCTTCACTTTCAATCTGTATGAGTCTTTCATGTGCAGTGTTTTACAAGCAGCATATGGATGGGCCATGTTTTTTAACTCAGCCACACTATAACTCTTTGTTGAAGCATTTAATCCATTTACATTTAGAGTTATCAATAAGTGTGTGCTTATTATTTTGTTCATTGTTTTTGGTTGTTTTTGTAGTTTTCCTCTATTCTTCTTTTGGTCCCTGACCTTATGGTTTGCTGGTTTTCTTTGGGCTATTTTCTCTTTCTTCTTTGTGTATCTTTTATAGGTTTTTGGTTTGTCATTACCATGAGTTTAATGTATATCATTCCATATCTATAGCAGTGATTTTCAATCTTTTTCATCTCACAGCACACATAAATTAATTACTAAATTCAGCAGCACACCCAAAAATATATTTTTTGCTGATCTAACAAAAAAAAAGGTGTAAATTTGATTCATTCACACCGGACAGCTCTTACTGTGTTGGGTGTCATCATTTTTTTATTTCACCATCTAAGGGAAAAGAGGTCAGTGACCCTGACTAAATAATCAGGTGTTGCATGTTTTACCAAAGTTCTTGTGACACACCAGTTGAAAATCACTGATCTATAGCAATCCATTTAAAAATGATAGACATTTACATTTCAATATATTCTAAAAAAGACTACATTTTTATTCCCATATCTATGCTTTATGATTTTGATAGCATATTTTAGATCTTTTTGTTTTATGTATCTCCTACTTTCTGAAGTTGAGGTTGGAACTTTTGTCTTTTGAACTTTTGAGCTTTGTAAATGTCTGATTTACTGCTTTTATTAAATATTTGTCATTGCTTATGATTTTTTTCTTTGTTTTATTTTAAAATTTCTGTGATGGTCTTCCCTTTTTTTCTGAAAGAAAACCCTTTAACATTTCCTGTAAAGCTCCTTTAATGGTGATGACCTTCTTTAGTTTTTGCTTGTCCAGGAAACACTTCATCTTTCCTACAATTCTGAATGATAAATTTAGCAGTTAAATCATTCTAGGTTATAGGTTCTTTAATGATCCATAATTTTCTGCAGAACTTAAACTTCAAACACTACAGAAATTTTCTTACAGTCATAATAGCTAAAGTAACTCTACGCCAATTACTTATTATAATATTAAAAGTAGTTAAAATATTTTTAGCAAGAAGTACAATTCTGACAGCACACTCACATAGGCACATTTTTAAACAAGGCAACATGCAACACAGAATGAAAACCAAGGCTGCACAAAAGTATACCACGAGTGACAAGCACCAATGTATTCAAGAAACAAGTTTAATTTACTCTGTCTTCCTGATAGGATATTTGTACATGCCGGTGCCAATTTCCACAACACCAGGAACTACAAGAAATCAGGAAACAAATGATATTTAACTCTAAAAACTAATACCAAGTTTCAAAATCTAGCAGAAGAAATTAATGTTGGTTACATTTTAGTTGGAAGAAATATTATTTTATTTAAACACATATACATTTATATTCTATCTGGACTTTTCACTAAGTCCAAATCTCTGGAATCACCTAAATAGTCCATAGTAAGTCAGAGAGGAGTTCATTTTAAATTTAGAAAAACATCCAAAGTACATTTGGGATGAAAACTCACCCCAAATCATAATCATATTATGACTAATCATATTAAAAATATGTATTATTTGAGGCTCATTACTAAATGAAAATATGGAATATAAAAGAATATACAATTACCAACATAAGGTAGTATATCTAGAAAAGGTGAGGCTTTTCTAGACTGGTTTATTTAATTTCTAGATATAAAAACTATAGAAAGTGAAAAGTTTCTACATCATTAAAAAGTAATGAATGCACTTTGTCTTGGCTGGGTAGTTCAGTTGGTTAGAACATTGTCCCAATACACCAAGATTGTGAGTTGGATCCCTGGTCAGAGCACATACATCTCTTCCTCCCTCTCTTTCTCTAAAAATCAATAAATAAAAAAAATTTTAATTGATGCACTTCTTCACAATAATATTTTGATTTAAGTGCAATCCAAGTTTGGGACACTTACTGTAAGAATAATCACTAAATGGTTCCTCTATCTGAGAAAAAAAATTAAAACTTTTTTGAAGATAATTGAGCACATGTGAGTCTCCAGATAGCAAATACATTTTAGTTCTTCAGATAATCTATAGACTACAGCAGAGAAAAAGTTTACCAATGTAGTTTAGTGTCACTGGTAGTGCATGAAGCTCATTTTGGTCACAGAACCCTTGTAGCTACCTGGTGTAGCTACCACACCAGGTTACTGAGTAAAGGTTACTGCTAGAACAATCAGAATTCACTAGAGAAAAATCATTTAAAAAACACATTATCTTATTATACTTGGTTTAGTTTAGCATTTAATCTACCATTTCTTATTATTTTATTAGGAGTTTATTTTTTTTCCACCAGAAGTGGATCTGTGAAATAAGTTGTGATGAAATTCTTTTAACCTATCACACAGGTGCAATCTGCAGTCTTTTACAAATGATATTTGACCTTATCATCAACCCCTCTTTATATCTTCCTCCAAAAGAACTATAAAACATAGCCATAATTATTAAGGAGATTCTAAGAATGTAAATGAAACAGCAGGGCATATGGAAGAAATTATGCTTAGAAACTTAAGCTTGCATTTTTGGCTATCCAGAGAGAAATAACACTATAGAATTTTAATCCCTACAAATGTTGGTCAGTAGTATCTCTGCTTCTAAGTTGCCACAACTTTTATTAAATTTCTCTAAGTCAAAGCATATGATATTATGTTTTCTTCTCTTTTCCTTTTATAAAAATTATCAAGTTTTTAATGTTTTAGGATGGCACTGGATTTACTGGCAGATGACAGTCTGATCACAGTGTTATTCAGAGGAAAAAACATGACAAACCTGAAGTACATTTTATTGAAAGATTACCTTACTAAGCAAATCTAATGTAAAACAGCAATAAATATTTTTCTTTCTTTTACTCATCTAGAAATATTTATATTTTATTTCTGTAAAACTGTATAATTTCCTTTAACATATATTGCATGGACTTGTGAGCCTGCAACTAACCCTACTTAAAATACTTTAAGGCTTCCATATATAAAATATCAACAGAAAGAAAATTAATCTATAAACTGCCATCACAAAAGCATGTTATCTTGTATAAATTTTAAGCTACACAGCAATTGAGAAAGTTACCTCACCCTATTAGGAATTCTTACTTAAGGCATCTTCTAAAGACTGTATTATCTATACGTATCTATGCATACTAATGCTTATATTTGTCATGGTATCTGCATTATTAAATTACCAATATCAATTATCATTTATTTGTGGCAGATTGCTTCTTCTTTAACTACACATAATTTAGTTATCATATTTTCATGTAGAATTCTAAGGTCTCATAATGTATAGTCATTAATAACCACAGTAATACCGAAATCCTCAATGTCTTTAGATGGTGACTTATTACTGGTAGTGGAATGTCCTAAAAGAAAAATGGAAATAAGTAAAAAAACATAAAGACAATAAAACCTTCGTAAAAACCTCTTACAATTTCACTTTTTCTTTTATAAATTATCTTAATGTTTATCATTAAAAAGTATAAAATATTATGAATTTACATTCAATATCATTGTCATTTTCTTCCTGACCAGTAATAATTTCTATAACACTCTTGGAATTGCAAACAAGTTTGTCATTAGTGTATTGTTAAAATTAGCCTATGAGTTTAATGTGATTCTACTTCAAATTAAAAATATAGGAAGGCTTACTAAATGATTTCAAAGTTCATCTGCAATTAAAAATGTGTGATGTACAGAACATGCTAAGATCCTATGGAAACATACAAATAACAACAGCAGAATTCTTTGTAAAATGTATGTAATACCTGTCATGGAAATGAATACAAGATAGAGTTAGTTACTAAAATGGCTTCTTTTCAATTATTCTGTGTCATTGATTTTTAATGTCAAAGAAATAAAATCTTTAAAAAAACAAGAAGGGAGAAGACACCTTTGTACCTTTAATATATTTTCGCATCTTAGGCTCCATCTAACAGTTTCATCTAACAGTTCCATAAACTGTTAGATCCATAGAAAACTGTGCTGCTACCTTGAAGGTAAAAATCCTCCAGGTATTCAACTACAACCTTCGCTTTGTAGTAGTAATATTCTCCTCCAAATCCTGACACCAGTCCTTCATTCGTGAATACTGGATATTCATATTTGACCAATGAAAAGTAAAGAAATTTCAAAATTAATGGGAAGCTGCTTTAGCCTAGGAGAGAAAAACTAGTGCAGTGTAGTAATTTCCACTGGGAACAAAAAGACAGGAATGGAAGGCAAGATTTTTTTTTTTTATGAAAGACTTGATTTGTACATTTTAATTTAAGTAAACAGATTTAGAGAAATGTAACAACTTTTTCCAGCTGGAAAAAAAAACTTGTCATTATAGTTTATTGGTTTCTCACATTTCTTTTCCCACAGTAAGTTTTGAGAAAGATCTGACTACCAGATGCAAATTCTGGGCAAGTTCAAATGCAAGTTTTGATATTTATCTGTTTTAGGGATTCTTTCAATTACAGTTGACATTCAAGGATTTATTATATTAGTATGGGGTGTACAGTATAGTGACTAGGCACTTAAATAACTCATGAAGTGGCCCCTTTCCTCCAAAAATCTAGTATTCACCTGGCACCATACATACTTATTACAATACTCTTGACTATATTACATGGGTTTTATTTTACACACTTGTGAGTATTTTGTAACTATGCCTTTGTACTTCTTAATTCCTTAACCTTCTTTCACCCAGCTCCCTAACCTCCTTCCCATCTGGCAACCTTCAGTTTGTTCTCTGTATCTGTAAGTTTCTTTCTGTCTTGATTGTTTTAGCTTTTTAGATTCCACGTATAAGTAAAATCATATGGTCTTTATCTTTTCATGTTGTTGAAAATAATAAGATTTCACTATCTTTATGGCCCAATAATATTCCATTGTATATATGTACCATTTCTTCTTTATCCAGTTGTCTAACACTTAAGTTGCTTCCATATCTTGGATCTTATATATGAAATGTCTTTCTTTGTCTCTCCTTATAGCCTTTGTTTTAAAGTCTGTACAGTCTGATGTAAGTCTTGCTTCCTGAACTTTTTTTTATTGTTGTTCAACTACAGTTGTCCACATTTTCCACCTGCCACTCTCCCTCACCCCATGCACCTCCACCTCCCACACTCCATCCTACCCCCTTTGGTTTGTCCATGTATCTTTTCTATGTGTTTCTTGACAACCCTTGGCTATTTTCTCCCATTATACCCCTCCACCTCACCTCTGGTTACTGTCAGATTTTCTTTATTTCCATGTCTGTGTTTATATTTTGCTTGCTTGTTTGTTTTCTTGATTAGGTTCCTCTTATAGGTGAGATCATATGGTATTTGTCTTTCATCACCTAGCTGATTTCACTTAGCATAATCCTCTCCAGTTCCACCCATGCTATTGCAAAGGGTAGGAACTCCTTCTTTCTTTCTGCTTCATAGTATTCCATTGTGTAAATATAGCATATATTTTTATCCACTCATTTACTGATGCGCACTTAGGTTGCTTCTGTTAATTGGCTATTGCAAATTGAGCTGCTATGAACATTGGGGTGCATAAGTTATTTTGAATTAGTGTTTCAGGGTTCTTAGTTTATAATCCCAGTAGTGGAATTGCCAGGCCAAAAGGCAGTTCCATTTTTAGTTTTCTGAGGAAATTCCATACCGTTTTCCACAATGGCTACACCAGTCTGCATTCCCACCAATAGTGTACTAGTGGGTTCCTTATTCTCCACATCCTACCAGCACTTGTTATTTGTCAATTTGTTTGTGATGCCCATTATGACCACTGTGAAGTGGTATCTCACTGTGGTTTTAATTTGCATCTCTCTGATAGCTAGTGATGCTGAGCATCTGTTCATCTGTCTCTGGGCCCTCTGTATGTCCTCCTTGGAGAAGTGTCTGTTCAGGTCCTTTGTCTATTTTTCAATTGGGTGGTTTGTCTTCCTGGTGGTTTGTCTTCCTGGTGTAGAGTCATGTGAGTTCTTTATATATTTTGGAGATCACACCCTTGTCTGAAGTATCATTGGCAAATATGTTTTCCTGTACAGTTGGTTCCCTTTTCATTTTACTGATGTTTTCTTTAGCTGTGCAGAAGCTTTTTACTATGGTGAAGTCCCATTTGTTTATTCTTTCCTTTATGTCCCTTGCTCAATGGGACATATTGGTGAAAACATTGCTGCATAGAATATCTGAAATTTTCTTGCCTATGTTTTCCTCTAAAACTTCTATGGTGTCACAGCTTATATTTAAGTCTTCTATCCATCATGCATTTATTTTTGTGAATGGTGCAAGTTGGTGGTCGAGTTTCATTTTTTGCATGTAGCTGTCCAGATCTTTCAAAATCACTTGTTGAAGAGGCTATATTTACTCTATTTTATGTTTCTACCTCCTTTGTCGAATAGTAATTGACCATAGAGACATGGGTTTATGCCTGGGCTCTCTCTTCTGTTCCACTGATCTATGTGTCTATTCTTATGCCAGTACCGGACTGTTTTGATTACTGTGGCCTTGTAATATAGTGTTTTATCAGGTATTGTGATCCCTCCTACTTTGTTCATCATTCTCAAAATTGCTGTGGTTATTCAAGGTTGTTTATGGTTCCACATAAATTTTTGAAATGTTTGGTCTATATCTGTGAAATATGTCATTGGTATTTTAAGAGGGATTGCATTGAATCTACAAATTGCTTTGTGTAGTATGGACACTTTGATGATGTTAAATCTTCCAATCCATGAACATGGATTATGCATAAATGGTATATGCTTCCATTTATTTATGTCTTCCTTAAGTTCTTTCTTTAGTGTTGTGTAGTTTTCTGAGTACAGGTTTTTACTTCCTTGGTTAGGTTTATTTCTAGGTACTTTATTTTTCTTGTTGCTATAGAAAATGGGATTTCCCCCCAATTTCTGTTTCTGATATTTTGTTGTTGGTGTATAAAAAATGCCTTCAATTCTGAATATACATTTTGTATCTTGTTATTTTTCTAAATTCACCTGTTAGGTCAAGTAGTTTTTTGGTGGTGTGAGTTTATTTCTGGGCTCTCTATTTTGTTCCATTGATTTATATGTCTGCTTTTTATGCCAGTGTCATGCCATTTGTTACTATAGACTTATAGTATATTTTGATATCTGGTAGCACAAGACCTCTAACCTTGTTCTTTCTTAAGCTTTCTTTGGCTCTTCAGGGTATTTTGTGGTTCCATATAAATTTTAGAATTATTCATTCTTTAAAAAATGCCATTGGTATTTTGATAGGGATTGCTTTTGGCAGTATGCATATTTTAATGATATTAATTCTTTCTGTCCATGAACACAGTATATGTTTCATTTATTTGTATCTTCTATAATTTCTTTCTTCAGTGTCTTACAATTTTTTTTAACAATTGTCTGTTTCCCCTTCCTCTCAATCCCTGGAAACCATCATTCTATTCTCTGCTTCTATGAGTTTCACTATTTTAGGTAATTCATATAAGTAGGGTCATGCAGTATTTGTTCCTCTGTGACTGTCTTATTTCACTAGAGTACAGAGTCTTTTACATCCTTGGTTAAACTTATTCCTAGGTATTTTAGATTTTTAGTGGTATTGTAAATGGGATTGTTTTCTTTCTTTAAAAACGTTTTTTTTTTCCTCACCTGAAGACATGCTTATTGATTTTAGAGAGAGGGAAAGGAGGGAGAGAAACATAGTTGTGAGGGAGAAACATCAATCAACTGTCTCTCACACATGTCCCCACTATGGACCAAACTTGCAACCCAGGTATGTGACCTGACCGGGAATCAAACCTGCTACCCGTCAGCTTATGGGATGAAAGATGCTCCAACCAACAAAACCACACTGGCTAGGGCAGAAATTGTTTTCTTAAGTTCTCTTTCTGATAGTTAGTTATTGGTGTATAAAAAGGCAGCTGATGTCTGAAAACTAATTTTGTATCCTGCTACATTACTGAATTCATTTATCCATTCTATTCTCTTGGTAGAATCTTTGGGGCTTTCTATATGTAGTTTAGTATCATTTCTTCTTCCTCTCCATTTGAATGCCTTTTATGTCTTTCTTTCTTTTTTCTTTTTTTTTTGGTCTGATTGCTCTGGCTAGGACCTCTAATACTATGTTGAACAAGTGCTATAAAAGTGGGCATTCTTGTCTTGTTCATGATCTTAAAGAAAACAAGTTTAGCTTTTCATCACTGAGTATGATGTTAGCTGTAGGTTTGGCATATGTAGCCTTTACTATTCCCTCTATTCCCACTTTGCTAATTTTTATTATAAATGAATGCTAGGTTTTTTCAATGCTTTTTTCTCATATTTTGATAGGATTAATTATTTTTATCCTTCATTTGGTTTAGGTAATATATCATGTTAATTGATTTGCAAATATTGAACCAACCTTGCATCCAGGAATAAATCACACTTGATCATGGTATATGATGTTTTTAATATATTGCTAAATTCAGTTAGCTAGTATTTTGTTGAAAATTCTTGCATATATCAGGGATATTGGCTTATAATTTTTCTTTGTAATGCTTTGTCTGGTTTTGGGACCAGGATAATGCTGACTTATAAAATGAGCTCAGAAGCCTTCCTTCCTCCTAAATTTTTTGGAATAGTTTGAGAAGAATTGGTATTAATTTTTCTTTGAATGTTTGCTAAAATTCACCTGTGAAACCATCTGGTCCAGGACTTTTGTTTGTTGGGAATATTTTGATTACTGATTTGATTTTGTTAGTGGTTACTGGTTTATTCAGATTTCCTATTTCTTCTTGACTCAGTCTTAGAAGGTTATGTTTCTAGGCTACTTCTTCCATATTTTCTCATTTCTTGGCATATAGTCATTCATAGTATTTTCTTATAAATCCTATGTATTTCTGTGGTGTTGGCTGTCATGTCTCCTTTTTCACTTTTGATTTTATTTATTTGGGCTCTTTTTTTATATGTCTGGCTAAAGGTATGTCAATCATCTTTATTTTTTCAAAGAATCATCCTTTGATTTCAGATTTTTTCTACTTATTTTGATTTAGCCTCTTTTTAATTTATTTCCACTCAGCTCTTTATTATTCTCTTCCTTCTATTCACTTTGGGCTTTGTTTGTTCTTCTTTTTCTGGTTCCTTTAAGTATAAAGTTAAGTTGTTTGAGATTTTTCTTGGTTTTTGAGGTAGACATGTATTATTATAAAGTTCTCTCTTAAAAATGCTTTGGCTGTGTGCCATACATTTTGGGTCATTTTGTTTTTATTTTCACTTTACTCAAGGTAACTTTTGATTTATGTCCTGCTCTCATTGTTAATCCATCCATTATGTACAGCATTTTATTTAGCCTCCAAATGTTGTTTTCTTCTTGTAATTGATTTCTAGTTGCATATATTATGATCAGAGAAGATAATTTCAACCTTCTTAAATTTATGGAGGCTAAATTTATGTATGGCCTAGCATGTGGTATAACTTGGAAAATGTTCAGTGTGCACTTGAAAATTGTATATTCTTCTGCTTTGGAGTAAAGTGCTCTAAAAATATTTAAATCCATCTGTCTCAGTATGTCAGTTAAGGCTGCTATTTTCTTTAGGTTTTCTATCTTTGTTATTTATCCACTGATGTCAGTAGAGTGTTAAAAGTTTCCTACAATTACTCTATTACTGTTGATCTCTCTTTTTATGTCCATCAATATTTAATTTATGAATTTAATTGTTTCTACATTGGATGCATAAGTGTTTACAAGAGTTAGATCCTCTTGTTGGCTTTAATCCTTTGATTGTGTAATGTCCTTCTTTGTCTCTTTTAATAGACTTTGTTTTAGAATATATTTTTTCTGATATAAGTATTGCTATCCCTGATTATTTCCATTTCTGTTTGCATGAAGTATCTTTTCCATCACTTTGTCTATGTGTGTCTTTTGATCCAAAATGGGTCTCTTGTAGACAGCATATGAATGGGTCTTGTTTTTTAAAATCCATTTAGCTTCCTTGTGTCTTTTGAATAAACCATTTAATCCAATTACATTTAAAGTGATTATTGATATATATATATATATATATATATATATATATATATATATGTAGTTACTGTCATTTTATTATTCATTTTTATGTTCTTTTTTATATCTATGTTCTTTTTCTTAAAGAGTCCCTTTAACATTTCTTATAATATTGGTTGTATAGTGGTGAATTTCTTTAGCTTTTTCTTGTCTGGGAAGCTCTTTATCTCTACTTTGATTCTAAATAATAGCCTTGTTGGGTAGAGTAATCTTGCTTATAAGTCCTTGCTTTTCATCACTTTGGATATTTCATGCCAATCCCTTCTGGTCTACAAAATTTCTATTGAGAAATCAGTTGATATTATGATGATAGTTTCCCTTGTATGTAACTAACTGCTTTTCTCTTGCTGCTTTAAAGATTCTCTCTTTGTCTTTAACTTTTGGCATTTTAATTATGATGTGTCTTGGTGTGGCCTATTTGAGTTTGTTTTGTATGAGACTATCTATACTTTCTGGACTTAATGTGACTGTTTCCTTCAACAGGTTAGGTAAGTTTTAGTCATTTCACAAATAGGCTTTCAATCCTTTGCTCTCTCTCTCTTCTCCTTCTGGTATTCCTATGATTTGTCCATTGGCAACTTTGATGTTGTCACACAAGCCCTTTAAACTATCTTCATTTTTTAATATTTTTTCTTTTTTGCTATTCTGATTGGGTGTTTTCCACTATCTCGTCTTTCAAATTATTTATTTGATCCTCAGCTTCATCTAATGTGCTGTTGATTTCTTTTAGAGTATTCTTCATTTCAGTTATTGAAGTCTTCATTTCTAACTGGTTAGTTTTATGGTTTCTATTTTTTTATGTTAACCCTCTCTTTGTTGAAGTTCTCACTCTGTTGATCTATTCTTCCCCTAAGTTCATTGAGCATCCTTATAACCAGTGGTTTGAACTCTGCATCTCATGGATTGCTATTTCCATTTTGTTTCGTTCTTTTTCTGGAGTTTGCTCCTATTATTTAATTTGGGATATATTTCTTTGTCTTTTCATTTTGACTCCTTCTCTGTGTTTTTTCTATGTATTTGACAGATCTGCTGTTTCCCAGTCTTGGCAAGTAGCCTTATGTAATAGGTTTCCTTTGGGGCCCAGTGGCATGGTCTCCCTGTTACCTGAACCAGATGCTCCAAGAGTGTCCCTCGTGTGAATTGTGTGTGCCCCCCTACTGTAGTTGAACCTTGATTGCTGTTTGCTAGTCAATAGGTGGTGTAGTCCCTCAGGCTGACTGGCTGTGAGGACTGACAATGACCACAGTGGGAACTGACCCTATGGAATGTGATTTACCCCAGTGGGGCTCTGGTGCCTTTTGAGACCACCTTTTGGGTTTGCCTTTTTCGGAGCTAATTGAGTGCCATCAGGTGTGTTGGTTCTGGGGCTTCTTGAGTGGGGCTCCAGTACAGGCTAAGTTCAACCACTGCCTGTGCTGGGACTAGGGCCATCTTGTATGAGCTACAAAGTAATCCCGGGTTGCCTACTGCCTGTGCTAGGCCAGGAGGCTTGTAGGAGAAGACACAATGTGACTTGAGGCTAGCAGCCACCCACAATGAGCGTGGAGCCACTCTGCAAAAGGCATAGGGCACACCAAGGTCAGCCACTGCCTTCTTGAGGCCTGCAGACTTTGGCAAATTTTAAGAAAGTGTGCAGTGCAGGCCACATCTGCCCATTAGCCACTGAAAGAGCCAATGGCAGTGTGTACATGGGCTAGAGCTAAGTTGCAGGGAGTCAACGGGGTTTTGTGAGTGGTATATACTGGGTTAATACAGATTCAGATTTGGTGCCAGTCTCTCCCTGAAGGCTGTAGAGACAATGACAGCCCTTGCCCTGAAGCCACACATTTCAGTTTCTCCCCACATGTCTCTGGTGCTTTTTGAGCTACTGTTCCTTTTCTGGTGCTTAGGGTGAGTGCTTGTGAGTGACTGAGCCTGTATGCAGGCCTTCTAGGAGAACATCTGGGTTTTTAGCAGCTCTCCATCTCAATAAGATTGGACTGAACAGCCACTGAATTTCACAGCCAGCTGCTGTGAAATTCTCTTCTCAACACTGGAATGCTGGTCCAGGGAGCCTGGTGTGGAGCTAGGACCTCTCAATCCTCAGTGGGGACCTCCGCAGTCACAATGTCCCTCCTGATTCTCAACTGCCACACATGGGTTGGGACCAGCCCACTTCACACCTCTGTCTTTCATACCAGTCTTGATGTGGCCTCTTTTTTTATATCCTTAGTTACATGAGTTCCACTAGTTCAGCTAGTCTTCAAGTGGTTTTCCAGGTTGACTGTTACATAACTGAGCTGTAATTTGATGTGGCTGTGGGAAGAGGCAAGCTCAGTGCTTACCTACTCTGCCATCTTGACCAGAAGTCTCGGATCTCTGAAGTCTCTAGCAGAGCAGTTGATCAGTACTCCTTTTCACTTAAATGAAGACTTTTCCTGCCTTTCAGCTGCTATAATGTTTAGCTTCCATTGCCAAATAAACATTCCCAGTACAGATAAAAACACTATTGTATGAAGTGTGGAAAGGTGGTAGAAATATGGATCTTGTTTTGGGGATAGCAAACCTTTCCCAGTTTAAATGCTACTATATAAAAAGAACGAAACTGGTCATACAAAGATACCTTATAAAGGTGTCAACAGATCACTTTTAAAGTGAATAAAAGAGCAAAGTCAATGGAAGCGGACAACATGGAAGTTATGGACCTTCCTCTTCGCGTACATTAGAGTGATGCTGTAAATCATAAATGAGCTTCTTTTAAGAGCTTCCTATAGTCCAGACATTGTACTAAGTGCTCTAAGTGCAGCCCATTTCAACTCTACTATCACCCAGTGAGGAAGGCATTAAATCATTTTACATACAAGGAAACACATTTAAAGTTCATGTAACTTGCCTAAGTTTACACACCTGTTTATATTTGTGGACTATGAAAAATCAATTTAGAATCATTAGTATAACAACTAGAATAGCTGTAAATATGTTATTTTTCTTTTTATTACTAAAATTATGAATGACTGTAAACCACCATTCAAAGGATTTTTAAAAAATCAACAGGTATTTAAACTTTGAAAAATAAAGCAGAAAGTTACTAATTCTGAGACATAGGAAATCATAGTTTTTTTCCTGGGAGGAGTAAACATTTAGAAAACAAAATAATGTAGGCTGGCTCAACCAATGGTTATTATTTTCAGTATATGATAAGATGCCTTTTATTCTTGACTTACATAAGTAAACTTTCCCATGCTTCAACTTATTGGAAAAATATATGCTACACAATTTACACATAAAAATGCCAAACAACAGAAATTTAGGCACCAGTGATGTACATAATGTGCTAACAAATATAAATAACATATACATTTTATGTCATACATCTGTCATGGAAATGAATCTAAGACATAGTTAATTACAAAAACTGCCTCTTTTCAATTATTCTGTTTCATTGATGTCAAGAAATAAAATGTAAATGTCAAAAAAATAATAAAAAAAGAAAAGGTATTTGTACCTTGAATACATTTTGGTATCTTAGGCTCCCAATTACTGTTAGCTCCACAGGTAAGTAAGCTGCTGCCTTCAAGGTAAAATCCCTCCAGGCATTCCAATGTAACCTGTGCTTTGTAGTAATATTTTTTTCTAAATCCTGCCACCAGTCTTCCATTCCTGAGTACTGGATATTGACATTTGACCACTAAAAGGCAGAGAAATTCCATAATTAATGGAAAGCTGCTCTAACACAGGACAGGAAAACTAGTGCAAAGTTAGTAATTTCCACTGGGAATAAATAGACAAGGCAGGATTTTAATTTAAAAACATCTAATTCCAAGTAAACAGGTATAGAGAAATCTAATATTTTCCCAAGTAGAACAGACTGTCATTATAGTTTATTGGTTTCCTTTGTTTTATTTTGTGATATTTTCTTAAAAATATTTTTTTCAATTGTATTTTTTTCCATTAATATTGATCCCCCTTATACCTTCCTCCCCTCTGCAACCATCACACTGTTGTCCATGGCCATGAGTCCTTTCCCATTTTGCTCAATCCTTTATGTTTTTCCCATACTGACACATTTTTAGAAGTATCTGACTACCAGATACAAATTCTGGGAAATTTCAAAAGCAAATTTTATTCTCTTTAGGGATTTAAAAAAGTCTTGCTGATACTGACGACAGTACACTGCTTTTTTAGAAAGGCAGGAAAGACTCTTGTGAGAATGTTATCCTTATGCTCAAATATAAACATTGATAGGAAGCTAACCATGTAAAGATACGAGAAAAGAAAGTTCTTAGGTAGCAAGAATTTACATGAACTGGGATATTTAAAAATAGAAAGGCCAACGAAGTTAGGGCTGTATTTACCAAACATTTTGGACTATATCTCAATAATCAAAGATCACATTTTACATTGTAACCCATTGTATAATTCTACAGGCCTGAGATAAAGTTAAAAGTCAATACTTAGACTCCATACCACTGTGCTTTGGTATTTTCCAATTATACTCTTCTAATTAGGAAGTAAAATGCTGACCATGACCTTATAGATTGATTTGAGGATACAGTAATGTGTTTGGCAGAATTTGGAAAAGATGAAGCAAATAAACAAACAAGCAAACAAACCAAACCTTGAGTTGTCCAGTAAGTAAAAGAGATTATGAGATTAAATCCTAGCAATAGATAAGGGCCAGTAACATACAGACTTTTAAACCAGAAGAGTGGTTTTCCTCCTTACCTATAGATCTGAATTTCCATCAGGTAAGGTATCCATTTAGCCTGAAGTATTTCCTTTAGCAACATTTGTAGTGTAGGCTGGATAGTGAGAAATTCTCTTACCTTTATCTCAAAATGTTTTTATTTCACTTCCAGGTCTGAAAAAATTCTCCTTGAAAGAGATTTTTAGGTAATGTGTTCTGTTTTTCTTTTAGTACTTTAGCAGATATTATTGTCTTCTAGTCTCCACAGCTCTGCCACGGATCCAAGGGAAGTCAGTTCAGTTCTCACTCTATGGGGGCGGGGGCAATGTAATATGCATTCCTCCCCTTTCTCAGGGCTTCTTTTACTTTAACGTTTGATTGTAGTAGTTTTATCACAAGTGTTTTCACTTAGTGGGGATTTCTTGGTAAAATTTTAAAATTTATTTAACCTACTAGAGTCACTCACATTTCTGGACTTGCGGGTTTGCTATTTTGGTTCAGATGTGAATAATTTTGGGTTAATATTTATTCAAATAATTGTCCATACTGTTATTTCTCCTTTCTGAAATTCCAATAACATGTATGATTGTTTGCTGCTCTTTGCTACATTATCTCTACATATTTTTAATATTTTTTAAAATCATGTTCGATTCGATTGTCCTGAATTTAGGTTCACTGAGCTTTTTCTGTTGTGCTAAAATGCTATTAGTCACATTAATGATTTTAAGTTAGGTGTGTACTGAATTTAATTAACATACAGTAAAACTCTTTTGAGTGTACAGGTTTATGACATTTCATAAATGGAAACACTGTGTAATTACCACCACAGAAAAGACTTTGAAAAGTTCCATTACATCCAACAGTTCCTCATGCCACTTAGTACTCAGCACTCCCACCCCCGACCCCACAACCACCTCCCAAAACCAGCCAGCCGTTGATCTGTTTTCATCCCTATAATATTGATTTTCTAGAATGTGATTATGACTAAGGCTGCTAAGAAGATTGTCACACAGGGGTTCTATGTGCACAAGTTTTAATTTGCTCAGATTGCAGAGCTGTATGGTAAATGTATACTTAACTTTATAAGAAATTGCCAAACTGTGTTCCAAAACAGACATACCACTTTGTATTCTTTAAAAAAAAAAGATTTTATTTATTTATTTCTAAAGAGAGGGGAAAGGAGGGATAAAGAGAGGGAAAGAAATATCAATGTGTGGTTGCATCTCACGTGTTACCTACTGGGGACGTGGCCCACTACCCAAGGCATGTGCCTGACTGGGAATCCAAACAGTGGCCTTTTGGTTCTCAGGCCAGCACTCAATCCACTGAGCCACACCAGCCAGGGTCCACTTTGCATCCTTACCAGCAATGTATGGAAGTTCCAATTGCTTCATATCTTTTCCAGTGTATGGTTCTATTACGTGTTTGTTTTTGCTTTGAATTTCAGCCATTCAAGTAGATGTTCAATGGTATGTCACTGTGGTTTTAAATTACATTTCTGTATTTACTAATCATATTAAGCAACTTCTGATGTACTTCTGCCACCCTTATATTTACTTTGGTGAAATAGGTCTATTCAAATCTTTTGTCTATTTAACAAAATTGGGATGTTTTCTCATTATTGTGTTTCTACATACATAACAGATACAAGTGTATTATCAGAAATGTGCTTGCCAGTATTTTATTCTAGTGTTTATTATCATTTAATTTTTATTCTTGGTACAATGTCTTTTGAGAGAAGAACTTTTCAGTTTTTAAGAAGTCCAATGTGTTCATTATTTTTCATTAAAGGATCAGGCTTGTAAGATTATATTTAATATTTTTTGGCCAAGTCACAAATATTTTCTATGTTTTCTAGTGTAAGTTTTATAATTATAGGTTTAAATTTAAGTCTAAGATCTATTTTCAGTAAATGGTGAAATACGGTCTTAACATGGGCTTAGGGTTTTTAAAAAAATGTTTTTGCATATGGTTATCCAATTGTCCCTGTACTATTAGCTATTCCACTGCATATTTTGTGCGCCAGTAAAGAAATCAACACAGTTTAAAGGGTCTGTTCTAGGGCCTCTATATAGTTCTACTGTTTTCTATGGTCATTCTTTCACCAATACCACACTACCTTAAGCATATGCCTTGTACTATGTTTTATAGTAAGTCTTGACACCAGGAAGATTGAATCTTCTAATTTTTTTCAAAATTGTTTTGAGTATCTTTCCATATAAAGTTTAGTTTTCATTACTATAAAATTTGATGTGGCATTTTTTACTGAGATTGTTTTCAATTTATAGATCAGTTACAGAGAATTGGCATCTTTATTATATTGTCTTTTGATCTATGAACAATCTTTTCAATCTATGAAAAATAGAGAATTTTTCTCTATTAATTAATGTCTTGTTTAATGTCTTTTAAGTGTTCAGTTGGTTTTACCATTCAAATCTTGCACATATGTTGTTAGTTTATTTACAAATAGTTTGTGCAGTTTGGAGCTGTTGTCAATAGTACTTTAAAACTTTGAGTTTCTAATAGATCATTGCCAGTAAATAGACATAGAATTGACTACTGCACATTAAGTTCTTGTCTAAAGCTTCAGTCTTTCATATTTTCTAAACAATCATGCCATAAATGAATAAGGTCTATTTTATTTCTTCCTTTTCAATACATATGCCTTTTTCTATATCTTGCCTCATTGTGCTGGCTATGACCTTCAATATAATACTGAATACAATGGTGAGAGTAGACATCCTATATTGTTTCAACTTTAAGGGGAAATAAATTACTTTATTAACATTAAGTATAATGTTAGCTGTGAGATTCATGTAATGTAGGTGATTTTTGGCAGGTTCAGACAGGTAGCTCACTTCAGTTCCTAATTTGCTAAGTTTTACCATGAAAAGATGATAAATTCTATCAAATGTTTTTTTACATCTATTAAGATGATCATGTGTTTTTCCTTCTTTTATACTCTTTTTATATAGCAAATTATACTGATTAATTTTTAAATTTAAATCAACATCGCATTCATGGAATAAATACTACTTAATTATGATATTGTTATTTTTATATGACAGTATTTAATCTGTTAATATTTTGCTAAGAAGTTTTGATTCTATGTTAATAATGGATACTGTTTATAATTTTCCTAGTTTTGATATCAAGGCAATGCCATCTTTCTATTTTTCTTGAAGAGTTTATATAGAGCTGCTATTATTCACTCCTGAAATGTTTGGTAGAATTACCCAGTGAGGACATGGAGCCTGTAGGTGTCTTTGTCAGAGGTTTAACTTGTCAAAGCTATAGGCATAAAATTCTGTTATTCCCCTATTATACTTTAAATGTATACAGAATATTTAGTAATGTCCTCTTCTTCATTCTTGATATTGGTTGTTTGTATCTTCTTTTATTCTTATCAAACTGGCTATAGGTTTATCTATTTTATTGGTCTTCCCCAAAAGCCATGTATTTATTGATTCTACTTTTTCTCTTTTCAATTTCATTGATTTCTAGTTTTATCATTTCCTTGTTCTTTATTTAAATTGCTTCTTTTTCAATTCTTAAGATAGAATACATCTTAAGCATATATTACTGATCTGAGATCTTTCTCTTTTTCTAATGTAGGTATTTTATGCTATAAATATCCCTCTTTTTTAAAGATTTTATTTATTTTTATTTTTAGAGAAGGAAGGGAGGGAGAAAGAGAGAGAGAGAGAAAAATATCAATGTGTGGTTGCTGGGGGCTATGGCCTGCAACCCAGGCATGTGCCCTGACTGGGAATCGAACCTGCGACACTTTGTTTCACAGCCCGGGCTCAATCCACTGAGCTACGCCAGCCAGGGCTATAAATATCCCTCTTAAGCAATGCTTTTGCTTTGTCCCAGAAATTTTGATATATTGATATATTGTTTAATTTTTATTCCATTCAAAACACTTTTCAATTTTTTGTGACTTGTTCTTTGATTCATTGATGAGTTATTATTGCCATTAATAATTTTCAAATATTTGGGGATTTTACAGATACTATGTTTGTTTTTATTCTACATTCATCCCATTGTGATATTTATTATACAATAAATGAATTAAATTTTGGAAATTAAAAAATTATCTTATTGACTACAATATGTTATTAGAGTTTGTTCTATATGTACTTGAAAAGAGAAACTTTGTTGTCATACAGTGATTTCTTTCTTTCAAGAGTCAAATACACTCCAGTTGTCTCCCTGTTTTTGGTCACACTTGAATGTAGTCAACATTGCTTTTATGCAGTGAACATTGCTTTTTATACCTTGGAGATACTGCAGATTTGTTCCAGACCACAGTAATAAAGAGGGAGTATCATAATAAAGTAAGTCATAATAGTTTTGCTCCTAGGGGTCTCATCTTCCATTTGTAAAAATTACAACATCTATGAAATGCAAAAAAGCAAAGTGCAGTTAAACAAGGTATGATTGTATGTTTTATCCAGAGTTTATCACTCTTGTTGGTGAGAGGTTTAGTCTTTTGCATTTTACCATTTCCTCTGGCCAGAACTCTTATATGTCCCATATTACGAGACTTTATTTTTAAGCCGGTGTGTGTTTTGTGATGCTCTCAAGCAAAAAAAATCTTAATTCATGCATATACACACTAATTCACAATGTATACAGTGAAGTACCAAGAACATTGGGATGATGAGAACATTGGGGAACTCTATAACTAGAAGTATTTTTTAAATCTATTTGCCCTATAGTAAATTAACTTAAAAACTAATTTAACAGGAGGACCAAGCTCATATGACTATTTTGTTTACTTTTTGGCAACAGTATTTTGAAAGTGTTTCCATACTATTTACAAATGAAGAAAGAAAGAAATGGAAATGTTACCTTTACACTGAGGAGGGTCACTGCTCCATTCATTATGCCCAGAACAAATAAGCCTGCTCTCTCCAACAAGTGAATATTCATCTGGTCCATTTGAGGGATTACAACTATAAATTACTACTTCATTATATTCAAATATGTCCTTGTAGCTATTCGTATATTCCCCATTTGATATTTTTCCGGGAGGTTGACATAAAATTCCTTAAAAATAGAAAAAAGACACAGAAGGCAAAAAAAGTTTAAAGATGAAGACAGTATTAGTAACATCCTGTTAACTACCTTCAGTAGTTATTAACATATGAATTTCTACAATCTAGTTGTGAATCCAATGTCCATTAAGAAGAAAGTTTCTATGGGAGAATGTATTATACCAATTCAAAACACTGATGTGGAGCTGTACTTTTAGAATAAAAGTAGTTTTCTTAATACCAGTAGAAGATACCTATGTGAAATAGCTGTATTATCTTCAAGACCATTCCAAGTTTTGCTCTCATCATTAGAGAGGTTGACCGTTTAATGAGAAAATTTGCTGGTGATTAAAAGTAAAACTCAGTGGTCATTGAAAAAGGCTTCACAGTTAATAAACATATCCATGTGTGAATCAGTGGTTCACAGGTAGACTCAGATATCACTGCCTTTCATCACTTTCATCCTTAAGAGTGTACAGTGAAATTTCCAATGCCTGCAAATTGTCTGCTAATGCAATGTGCTGAATCCAGGCATCTTCCTCTAAAGCCAGAACTTGAAGACATTTGAAAAATGTAAAACAATGCCATTATTCTATCACTTGTTTTTAAAGTTTTGATCTTCCATGTAAAAGTTCCATAGTCAAATATGCATCAAGCTTATGAGTTCTTAAACATGAATATATAAATATTTATTGTTAAAATTTATCAGTTTTTGTTCTAAGATAATGGATATCAATTGACTTACCCACCTGAAGATAAGCTCTGTGGGGTCTTTATTAAATTAAAAGCATAAAGGAGTCCCCAGGGAACAGAATTTGAGCACTGTGGCTCTAAATTCTAAAGAGAGAATGTACTTACTTTCACACTGTGGAGGACTGTCACTCCATTCCACACTATTTCCAGAAAGTTCACAATATGCAATTTTTGTTCCAAGTAAGTGATAACTAAATGAGAAAAGAAAGATTACTGTTTTCTTTATTCGTTAAGAAGAAGCACATGATTATAAAGAAAATTTTTATGTGATTGTTTTTCTGCACTATAGTAGTTTGAGGGAGAAATTTCTTAAACAGAATGTATTGAACTGCTAAGCAAGTTGGCAACTTAAAGAGATTTTGCATTTGAACATTCATAGGCCTAGAGAAAAGTGTCTAAATAAGTCTGTCATTGCCTGATAGTCTGGCCTCTTTTCTATTTCCAGGAGGCACATCAACATTCACTTCTCTGAACTTGCTCATGCCATTCAGCCTAGTAAAACGCCCAAGTAGAGAAATCTGGCCCTCGTGCTCAGCTGCCTGGATTTACATCCCAGCTGCCAGACTAACTTGTTATTTGAGCTACCCTTAATGTTTCTCTTTCTCAGTTTCCTCATCTATGAAAATGGTGTAATAGTATATACCTCACAGGGTTGTTTTGAATAGTAGATAAATAGTGTCTGACATATAGTGAGTACTCTGTAAGTTTTAGTAAGTTGTTTTGGAATAATTGACAATGACTATAGGTAAGGAGGGCAAGGGAAAGTAAAGCTGGTCTAATTCTGGGATAGGGACAGAATCCATAAGAAAGAAGTATTTGCTGCTTTTGGATTGTTTGTGGACAACATTTGGAATGTGCATGTGTCCACAGGATGCAGTGGAGAATGGTGGTCAGCTATCCCTCTTTAGGTTAGACTATTTCCTGAAATAGCTCTTCTCTAAACACTATGCTGAAATAGGTCTGCAAGGTGATTCAATGGTTCAACATACACTTAGGAAAGTGAGCAGCTTTTCTCGTTTCTGCCCTTGGCTCTGTTAACTGATGACTCCTTGTCTCTTCCTCCTACCCCTCTAGCCTTCTGTAATTTAATTTCACACAGCTCAGAATCTTTCTCTTATCAAAATTAGAAACCAATATCAAATGGAAACCTGGATAATTCACAAAATTGCAAGCATTTACACTTTTAAACATCCAATAGATCAAACAGAAATTAGAAAATACTTTGAAATGAATGAAAATGAAAACATAATATCCTAAAACTTTTTGGATGCAGCGAAAGTATTTCCAAGGGAGGGATTTATGGTTATAAACACTTACAACAAAGAACAAGAGCTCTGCAATCAACCACCTAACTTTACAACTTGAACAATTAAAAGGATTAAATACAGTGTTAGCCAAAGAAAGGAAATAATAAAGTTTGGAGCAGAGATAAATAAAACATCGTAAAGAGAAACAAGAGAGAAAAATAAATCAAACTAAAAGTTATTTGGTCAGAAAGATCAACTAAATTGATGAAACTTTAGCTAGATGGACTAAGAAAAAAAAGAAGACAAATTACTAAATAAAAAATAAAACTGGGGGCATTAATACTGATTCTACAAAAACACAAAATATTTTAAAGTACTATGAACAACTTGATCCAACAAACTGGAAAACCTGGATAAAACGGAAAAATTCCAGAACACAAAACTGAGCAAGACTGAATCACACACACACAAAATATGACATCTGAGTAGACTTATAATTTGTAAGACTGAATCAGTAATCAGACATCTTCCAAGAAAGAAAAGCCAGAGAGACCTGATGCTTTCACTGGTGAATCCTACCAAACATTTCAAGAAAAACTCATACCAGGTGTTCTCAGGCTTCTCCAAAGTGTTGCAGAGGAAAGAAGCCCTCCGAACTTATTCCATGAGAAGAGCATTACTGTGACACCAAAGGCAGAAAAAGATTACAAGAAAAGAAAGCCACAGACCAATATCCATTCTGACCTTTGATGCAAAAACATGCATCAAATCATAGCAAATAGAAACCAGAAAGATTATCCACCATGCACAAGTGAGTCTTATTCCTGAATGCAAGGGTAACTCAGTATAGGAAAATTGATCTAGGTAGTCTTCCATATGAACAGAATGAAGGGAAAAAAACCCAACAGGATCATCTCAACGGATGCAGAAAAAGGACTTATTAAAATTTAACACTCTTGCATAGAAGTACTCACAATCTAGGTATAGGAGGTAAGTACCCCTAGGATAATAAATGCTATGCGTGAAAAACTCACAACAGACATCATACGCAATGGTTAAAATCTGAAAGCTTTCTTCTAAGATCAGGAACAATACAAGGATGCTCACTTTTGCCACTTCTACTTAACAAAGTACTAGAAGTTCTAGCCAGAGAAATTAGACAAGAAAAAAAGATATAAAAGGCACCCAGTTGGTTAGGAAGAAGTAAAATTGTCACTATTTGCAGATAATAAAATCTTAAATGTAGAAAACCCTAGAAATTACACTCACACATATACACGCAAATTCTGCTAGAACTAATAAATGAATACAGCAGAGTAGCAGTATACAAAGGCAATATTAAAAAATCAGTTGCATTTTTACAGTGTATTATATTTACCCTCCAAATGCATATTTTTCACAGATTTTCAAATATATACTATTAAAAGAGTCCTATAGAACAAAGCTACTATTAAGTGCTTGGTAATAGTTTTTCAGACCTTCATTCTTTGTAGCAGTCTGAGAAATCAGGTTTTCCAACTAAGAGGTCTTGATCAATCTTATGGTCCAGACTAACCAGGTCAATATTCTTCTGACACTTTACAGAATTATCTCAATGTAATAATATCCTTGGTGGGCAAATCTACCTCTCGTTCTGTAAGCCCTCCTTCAACTCTGAGGGTTGGCCATGTGAAATAGCGTACACTTTGTTGTTAAAGTAATGTCACTATGATTACTACATTTTTAATGCTAATGATACACATAAAACTATAAAATTTTCCTTTTCTTCAATTTAAATTTCTATTCATTACATATCTTTTCAGTCTCCATAAAAACATTAAGAGCTGACTGGCTACAAGTCCAACTTGTCACACAGAAAGCAAGATGAAATCAAAATCATGGGAATGCTTAGAAGAGAACCAAACAGAAATAGAACTAGTGATATTTACCTTATCTCTCTAAGGAGCAACTTACCCGTCATTACAAACATAGTGAGCCTGTGAACCAAACTGGTAAGTTCCATTTACGTAGACCACTTGACCATTTGTGGGATCTGCTAGCTGTGGGCATGATTTTTCTAAAAGGAAATGTTCAAATTTGTTGTTTTTTATCCATTTTAAAACAGATTTGAATCAAAGTCAAAATTCTACATTACTCTTTTATTTTTATTTATTTTATATATTTTCTCTTTTTTTATTTTAATTGTTGTTCAAGTACAGTTTTCTGCCTTTTACCCCCATCCCAGCCCACCTCCTGAGCTCTCCCCACCTCCCTCCCATCTCCACCCCCCAACCCTGTTACTGTTCATGTGTCCTTTATACTAGTGCCTTCAAACCCTTCCCCCCTTCCCCTAAATTCCCTCCCTTCTCCTCTCTGTTCACTGTCAGCCTATTCTCAATTTCAGTGTCTTTGGTTATATTTTGCTTGTTTGTTTGTTTTGTTGATTAGATTCCTGTTAAAGGTGAGATCATATGGTATTTGTCTTTCACTGCCTGGCTATTTCACTTAACATAATGCTTTCCAGTTCCATCCATGCTGTTGCAAAGGGTAGGAGCTCCTTCTTTCTTTCTGCTGCATAGAATTCCATTGTGTAAATGTACCATAGTTTTTTGATCCATTCATTTACTGATGGGCACCTACATAGCTTCCAGCACTTGGCTATTGTAAATTGTGCTGCTGTGAACACTGGGGTGCATAGATTCTTTGGGGCTGATGTTTCAGGGTTCTTAGTTTATAATTCTAGCAATGGAATTAATGGGTCAAAAGGCAGATCCATTTTCAGTTTTCTAAAACTCTCAACAAAATATTGGCAAACTGTATCCAACAATACATTAAAAAGATCATATATTGCTCTTGTAAATTCATTTAACTATTTAAAGCCCAAACTTAAGATTCACATTTACCCTGATAAGCAATTGACAAGAAAAAGATTCCCAGGAGATTTTCAAAGACATTGCTATCTAACATCCACACTCCCATGAGAAAATCACCATTGCAGCAGTCAAATATGCACTCTAATGTGTGTAAAAATCTCCAGAGCAATAAAAAGAAAAGTTTTGTGTACTTACTTGTACAAGCCTCCTGGAGGGGTGTCCAAGTGCTATCAGGCTGACAAACAGCGGTGGTAGCGAGAAGAGGTACAATACGCTTGTATCCTAAACGACACTTAAATTCGACTCTGTCCCCATGACGATAAAAGGGTGCAGGATTACCCTTGAACATCATAGATTCAAATCTTGGTGGATCACCACAGGCATCTGGGCATAAGAGAATCAGAAGAGGCCAATGAAGTGTTTTATCTTTTCATCAGCCAGGGACTGTAGTCTGGCAGTGGTTAGGTGGTGCAGAATAAATGGAAAGGTCCTTGGCAAGTTTTTAAATGCTTGCTTCATGCATCTACACAAGCTGAGGATATGCCGTGCTTACTTTAAATAACATTCTATTAGCTTTTGTTTTGTTGGGGAGTAAGGTAAATATTCACTCAACAGTAAATTGAAATGACAAATATCAAGGTTGGGGTGTCAAAAAGTATATATAGTTATTCATCTTTTCCTACTTTTTTTCTGAGTTCATTTCACACTTCTACCCTAAGAAGACTTCCATAGTATATAGTCCTTGGTCAGATTACTCTTCCATAATTTGAAATATAAATTGATGATGATTTGTCACTTCATGCTCAGTCTTCTCTCTGAAGGCAACTTTGTCAAGGACAGAGAAGCATCTGTATTCTTTGTACCCAGTGGGTGCTCTAGAAATGCTATGTTATGATGTGATTAAATAAGCATTGTAGATTCATAGATCAAAATAAATATGGACTAAACTATTTCAAAATATAAGACTTCATGTCATATGTTTCATATCAGTGAACTGAGCATTTTATATGTGAATAGATATTTAGATATCAACATTTACTACTTTTAATAACCTTTGATGAAGAAAAAACTGCTTTCTTGGACATTACTTTAAATGTAATTTAATCTCTCTTCACCGATCAATGGATCATATATTCTCTCCGAAGTGCTTTGAGGTAGCTGTTTGGGCTGTGTGTCCAACAATTCCTGATAGTAAAATTACTACATTGCTATGCCATAAAATTTTTTACTTTGGGTTTTTTTTTAAGTAGACTTTTCTGCTTCTTATGATTTCTACATCAGCAATTTTTCTTTCCCTTAAATTATTTGTAGGCTTGAAAACCTAACAAATGTGTTAGAACAATATGTAAAATAATGTGCTGGAGACACATTAAGCCCTAAAGGGCTAAAAGAGTGCAGAGGCCTCTCCTACAAGGCTAAGGACTGAAGGAGAAAGGAGAAAGGTCTGTTTTGAAAACCCTGAGAAACCTTTCCTCTCTTACTCCTTGAATCTTGGTCTTCCGATTGAGAGACCAGCAAAGAGAACTCTAAACAAGGGCAATTTTACTCTTATTTCATATCATATTCTAAATTCTAACATCCTCTCTATATACACAGTCTACCATTTCATTTCTATCATATCTCATAATCGAACTACTGGCAAAATGTTTCAACATTTCCACTACGCTGACCTTGGTATCTGAATACAACTGCCTGTAACAAAACAAATACAAAAGGCAAACAGCATTTTAAGAAAGAAGATTAGTACAGAGGTGAGTTTTATTAATAACATTACATTTATTGAGTACAGCGAGACAGACATTCTTAAAATAGGAAAAAAACACACGGGCTAGAAATGCTACATAATTCCACTCAGAATACATAACATCATTTCAAAATTTCCTGGAACCACCAAGAAAGAAACCACATAACAACATGTCTGTGATTTAATCATACAAGTGTTCTTTGTTTTATGCATTCAGTCTTTGTAACTGCATTACCTGCTTTGTATGGAAAGCAGATTAAGAAGAGAGGAAGCCCAATATTACTCTCATATATATATAGTCTCTGCATGGAAAAGGAAAAGTCAATTGGCTGCTTTAACCTATTCAACTAATTCAAAGTATTTCTTCCCACGAACATGCATTATTAAAGATGCTTACAATAATGTGCAGAATTTAAAATATGGTTGGCTACCAGTTGATACTTGGTTTATATATTGTGATAATCGAGTCTAATATCACACATTTTAATAATCAAATTTCTTACCTTGCTCAGAACACTGAATTTCCTTCCATCAATGATGTTCAAACCAAACATTTCCAGATACAGAAAAACAGCATACTGACTTATTTTTCTAGGTAGTTTATAATAAGTTTACTACTGGGCCGAAATACTGTATTTCAACAATAGATGACATTATGTAATATGATGGGCTGCATTTAGAAAATTTTCTAATGTTCGAGGTGAGTTTTAGGAAAATGTAATAGTTTTCTACTATTGGCCAAAAGAACTGTTCACCTTGTCTACATTTGCCAACCCTGGGTAAGTACTTTCTACCTGCTTGCAAAAATTAAAATCACTTTCTCACATGAGTACACACACAGCCCTACCCAGATGATGCCTTCAGAAAATCATGGTCTCTCATTAAACTGGAGCCCAGTGAAACCTGACCATCTTGCTCTTTCTTCCCACTGTCTACACAACCTATTTTTAAACTTTCTTTGCTTCCCAAAATGCAGACTCTGGCATCTACACCTCTGTTATTTCTCACTTCTGACTCATTTCTAGGCCTACAAAAA
Organism: Phyllostomus discolor; assembly: GCF_004126475.2. Taxonomy (NCBI): domain Eukaryota; kingdom Metazoa; phylum Chordata; class Mammalia; order Chiroptera; family Phyllostomidae; genus Phyllostomus; species Phyllostomus discolor. The sequence continues at coordinate 7,061,878 of NC_040916.2, read as the reverse complement.
TCACTAAATTACTTTAAAAGTCATTAAGTGGCCTTGTTTTTCTACAAATCCTAACATTTTCTTCCTCAGTAATTTCAGTTACACTGTTTCTAACATCTGGAGCTATTGATCATTCTGTCTTTGCTCCTTTCTGTCTGAAAAGCTCTCTTTGGTTTCCAGGACAGCACAACCACCTTGGTTTTCAGTTTGTCCTCTGGCTAGTCTTCCCTCTCTGCCTGATCAGATAATGGGATAATGGGATGTTCCTAATGGTCTTTCTGGGAACTCTTGTTACTTCATTCTGCGGACACCCTTGGTGGGTAGATATACTCCCACAACCTTGTTACCCCCGAGGAGAGCTGCCTCCCAAATCCCTCTCCATTCTAGATCTCTACTTGGGGTGCTAGGTCTACATATTCAGTTGCCACTCCACACAACTCCACTTGGAAAGTGTCAGGCTATCTTAACATAATGAATTCACCCTTTTGATTCTTCACATTTACACATACCCAGCAAACTAGATATATTGTTTCCACAACTGAATGCTTGTTCATCCCTCTAGTGCTGTCCTTTACTTCTACAACCACTGTCATTTATCTGGATTGTGACCAGTTTCTGGATAGATCTTCTCGCCTACCTTGGTACTATCCATTCAATTCATTTTTCATAATGCTACCAGAGTAATATTGCTATGACACAGTGACCAAGGACCTCCCAAGCCAGATACTTTTCAATGGATACCCAATGTCCTCAGGATAATGTCTAAGGCTCCTTAGCATGACTAAAGACTTTCACAGTACAATCTGTCACTATCTGAATCCTGCTTTCTCTTGCACACTATTCTCAAGCCATATTCAGTTCCTTGTAGTGGCCATTAAATTACTTAAGTTTTTTGAATTGTGTTCGCATGCTAGGCCTGCATGCATCATTTTCCTTCAGCTTTGATCAGAGACCCTGCCATTCTTCCCACCTGCTAACCCTTCAGCTCCATCTTAGATGAGACTCCTTCCTTGAGGCTCTTCATGTCTCTCACTTAAGTACTGAGTTAAGTGTCCTCATGCTTCCCCACTTTTCTCTTAAACACTTTTACTATAGTAACTGTTTATTGTTTATGCTCTCTATGAGACTGTCACCTCCTTGAGGACCTCGTCTCATTCATTGCTGCACCTAGCATTAGAGGTGAGTGAACACAGATACCAGTTCTAGACACTCTCAGATCAACATTCAGTTCTTTACTGTTCAGCCAGCTTGTCTTGGAGATGTCTCCAAATCATAATTTTTCTTTGTTATTCTTATGCCTGTGTTCATTTTTTATTAATTTATTTATCGATATTTCCCTTTATCAAATTTCTTTCATGTCAAAACATTTATGCTTAGTTTATTATGTACCCATTTCTCATTATTGTTATTATTAGAAATGGCTTTTAAATATTACCTAAGCTGAATTCCAAATACTGTAGGTTATATTTTTTCCTAAAGTATGGCAATGGTTGGCTATGAAAGATTCGGGTACTTGATTCTTACAATGATAGTGATGTTATGAATAAGTTTAGAAATAGCAAACATAGAGCACTACCTGTGCCAACCATTATTTCAAGTGCTTTTTAAGTAACTTAATCTTAATTATGCCATGAGTTGGGTACTCTTTCCCCCTCTTCAATATGAGCAAACTGAAGCATAGGCAGGTGAAGTAACTTGCTCAAGAATACATTCCTAGTAGGCAACTGATCCAGGAGCCGAGCCACCCAGGCAGCCTGGTTCTACTACAAACACTGCTGCCTGTGTGGAACACTTGCATGCTTACACCAGCACACCCTGTTTGCAATTTAGTCCTCAAGAATACGTCTTCTACTAAGCCTGGAGAAATTAAAGCAACACTACTTTAGATTTGTACTGTGCTAAGTCAAACAGAAGTGCTCAAGGTGCCCTAAAAGAACAGGTAATGACATTGTAGTTTAAATTTTATGGTGATAATGATTCACTACTAACTACCCTGTTTCTTTTTACAATTAGTCACTCTTCGATCTAGTTCTATGCCTTTCTCCTGCCTACTTTGCTCTACTGCTGCCACAGTGGACAGCTCAAGAGTCCATGAATGCCCTGAGCCCTATCACATCCCTCCGTCTTTGCTCAGTCACTGCTCCCTGTGCTCTGCATACCCTCCCCCCACCTCAGCTCTCATCTTGTGGACTTAATTCACTCAACATCTCCTCTAGGAAGCATTGTCTCCTTGCCCTGAGGAGGCAGTGACCAGTCCTCTATTCTTGGACTCAGTCTTCTGCATGGATCTCTTAGGTCACTAGCAGATGTTTTTGAGTTTATTAGTTAACATGGCTGATTCCACTCATCCATGTGGCCATAAGACCTAGCTCAGAATGTCCTCCATAGCAGCTATTCAAAAAAAATTCAATACTCAATGTACCAGTGCTGTCAAATAAAAAACGATGGTAAAAAAGATGTTGTAATGAATACAATATTGAAAATAATCATTTAAAACTCTATGCACTGGAGAAGAATTTGGATATGTAATTTTTTTTTGTTGCCTATCTGCCAGTATCCTGGTAACCTAGCAATTGATAGGCAAACAACTGGTGTCTTTACATTGTAATATGCAAACTAAGGAAACTAAGAAACTCCTGTGTAAGCACTTGTTGATCATAGTTTTTTTTTTAATTAGAAAGAAAGGAAAAAAACTAAAATAGGTATTAGAGAACACATATAACAGTATATTGTGGGTTTGTCCAAAAAGAAGACCCCTTCTAGAAGAGTGAGATTGTTCCTGGAAATACAAGTGTTCCTTCCTGCAACTTACTAGAATTTGACAACGAACTCTGAGATGCCAGCCTCCCACACACAACACTGTCTGCTTGCAAATCCATCTTCTGAGCCACTTCAAGAGAGTAATGTTTATTTTATCCACATGTTTTCCCTGCCCAGCAAAGTGATTTCTCATTTTTAATTTTTGTCTAAGTTTTATTTTATTCTGATTTTAACTTTCAACCTTAAACTTAACCTTGTTTTCATCCCCTTCATTTCTAGTTTTGTTACCTTCCATGTTGCACCCTACATTTTATGTATTTTCCTCTATTCCAAATAGCATTCACAGTGTTCTTCAACTCTAGTGTTAAGCCTATACTAAACTTTATTCTTCTTTAAAAATTTCTTCTAGTTTTCTTACCATCACTGTTCCCTTCCCTCCCTCATGGAAACAAAGTTTTTGATGATCAGTAACAAGAAGACTGGAGCAACATGAGCCCTGCAGGCTCTACATAAACGGGAAAAGAGCTTCTCCAACCCTCAGCTGTCTTTGCCTTAGCTTGTCAGGCACCACTGAAAGGCCATCCTAAGCATGGCTCTTTGAAGAACCTTTCCCTTGGAGCAAGAGAGATTTGTTCCTAGGCCCTGAGCCCCGGCTAAACATTATACTTCATTTTTCTGACACTGAATAGTTATACAAATATATTGATACTGAGGCAAAAAATTGGACATTTGCAACCGCAAGTGTGACAAGACAGACAAAATCTCTGTATTCCAGTGGACAGAGGATAGAAAAGACAGTTTCAGAAGAGTGATTCCAAGTAAGGGAGGATTGGAACTGGAGTGTGTGTGTTTTTTAGATATAGTTCCCTCAGAGACAGTTCCTCAGGGAGTAAGATTGCAAATGAGTCTGAAGGATAAGACGCAGCCAATTATGTAAGAGGCAGCAGGAGAATGTTCCCACACTGAGGAACAGCAAGGGCAGAAGCCCCAAAGCAGCAGAGTTTAGCCTGTCTCATGAGCAGAAAAGTCTCCCCTTGACCAGTCACTTGTTAAATGCTGTCAAAGAACCATGGTTCCTTCCCTCCAGAGCACCTGTCTGGGGTTGTAACATATCAGTATTATGCTTTGGTTACTGTCTGCCAGTCCCAATAAATTTCAGCAAATGTTGATTGATTGCCTACTGTGTGCCTAGATCTAACAGTGGGCAAAACATAGTCCCTGCTTATATTCCAGTATGTGGGTGTTTGTGTGCATGTGTGTGCATGAGTGAGGAAAAAATAGTGAAACAAAGATCATGAAAGTAGGAATGGTTTGTTATTGCTCACCAGTGTGGCCCCCAAACCAGTACAGGACCTGGCACATAAAAGGCAAATATTTATTGAATGAATTCTGCTAAGGAAAGAATGCTGCATGCAAAATGTATATGTAATAGGGTCCTAAAATAATTGGGGCATAGACACACAAGTGCATATAAAGACAGAAGGAAATATACCCAAGTATTAAAAATAATTACCCTTTCATTGTGTACATTTTATACAATACACATGATTTTTAGCATACACACACACACATAGTAGTACTTATTCCATTGAATGAAACATGTATCAAACTGAGTAGATGGCCTTCAGCTTTCGTTTATGAGCTTTAGAGGAAAACCATATTACAGTTACTTATCAATCATTTCTTAGAATACTCATTTCTGATTAGGTTTGGTTACCAGTAGTTTTTAGGTTGTTCCAGACCTCACCTCAAATAGAACCCAATCTAATGAAAAAAAGGGGGAAAAAAAAACATTGCCCAAAAGACATTTGGGGATAAAAAATGATAATGTCTGTATTGGATGGGAATAGGAAGATTACTCCACGTTTGTTTGTTTATTTTTAAAGCAACAGCCTCAAACCAATAATACAATTTTGGAGCAACAAAGAGCCTGTTACTTTATGTACAAAAGGCACTGCATGCCCATCTAAAATCCTCTAAATCCCAGGACCTAGAGTTAGCTGTCACCTCAAGGGTTCCCTGCAAAACATGTGCTCCCCAGCCCCCATGGAGAGCAAGCAGCGAGCTTCCTTGCCGCACATCTCGTACTGCTGGCCTGGACAATTGTACAAAGCACACACCCGCTAACACCCAATTCGAGCTCCTCTCAGGCCTACCCAGAAGGGCCTAAACACCAAGACATTACGCCTTCTCGGAGGACTGCATAGCTTCCCCATCCGCACAGCACCTGCTCTAGCAACATTCCCAGGCACCTGGGCACCCCTTGAGCACCCGGCCTGCGCTTCCCATCCCGCTTGGCTCAGTCCAGAAACATGCAAGCTATTTCTTGGACCCTGGCCAACACCCGCCCCCACCCAGCGCCCCGCAAGGCTCAATGATGCCGACCACCAAGCAAACTTCACCGCCGGCACTTCAGGGCCCCACTCCCCTAGTATCCCGGCACAGCACAACCCCGAGGAGCTCTAGCCACGCCTTCACCCCAACTGTGCACCTCCGGGATCGCCCAAGTCCCTTGACTCTTGGTGGACCCACCAAATCTCCCTCTCCTCGCCCTCGGCTCCAGTCGGCCATCTCCCCAACAAGCTCCAGTTCGCCTATAGAGTTCACACCCTCTCCCATCCCCTACCGGAGGTTTTGGGTAGCTGGAGCACTAGGGCCACCAAAACGATCCCAGCAAAGCGCCAAGAAAAACAGGGACTCCCGGGGCGGCTGGGAGGTGCCGTGCGCGGCGCATGAGACGCCCTCATTTTCCAAGAGATCAACTTGGAAACTGGAGCGACAGAGAACATTTACCTTTTCGAGTGCAGACACCAAACGCAACAATCCCCGGACTCAAAGTGTCTAGTGAGGTACCAATGATGGGCGTGGCCTGAGCCACGACGTTCAGGGTCGGGCGGGGCCGAACGCCCGGGCTGTTGCGTTAGGTCTGGACGGATGGCGGTGGTTCTGATCCGTTGCATCCCCCTGGCAGCCGAGGTTCTGCCCGCGCCCGCGGTCGGGCGGGGGGGGGTGGGGGGGCGGTCTGACAGTTCTCTGGCTTCCTGGCTACCGGGAATCGTCCCTGCCACTTGCGAGACTTGGTGGTTCACCACCACGTTCATCAACAGTTAGCGTTTTCAAAAGCTGCTCATAGTTACACTTTTCAAAAGCTGACGATAATGATACCCGAGGACTGTTTTTCTCAGAGGTGTCATTATCACCTCAAAAAGATTTAGAGGAAATAAACCCCTTCCCCTTTTCTTCCCTGGCAGTTCTATTTAGTTAGCTCATGACCCATGTATTGAGAACTTACTTAAGACCCCGGCACCGTGCTAGGTCAGTGGGTACTAGAGCAGATACCACCCCGCCCCTGCCTCCGAGGAGCTCGTAGTGTGTGCAGGTTCTAGTGGGTCATGCTGTCAGGGCAGTGTAATGAAGGATCAGGGTTGTTCAAGGTGCTGGTGTGCCTCGCGGAAAGGTCACGAGTGCACTTTTTAACCCCACATTCACCTGGGTGGGCTCTGGACTTCTAAGGGGCTCCCACCACCCTGCCCCTTTGCCTGGCGTGCCAGCTCTCCTTTGACCAGGCTCACAGAGACCCCTGTAATTCCAGGGAAGAAGGAAGCTTTGGGGAGGCTCTCCAGCCCTCCCCCTGAACTAGGAGAGTCTTCCTTGTGCTGCTTCTCACCCCAGGGGCTGGCGGGAATAATGGAGTTTGCATGCAGTCCTGAATTCAGCTGAAGATCCTCGAGGCTGGGAAAAGGGTGCCCATGCCATCTTCCTTGGAGCTGTGTTGGCCCCCAAGACGTTTGGTTTGGAGATAATAGAAACTTTTTCTTTTTTAATTTTAAAGAATGGTGATAGTGTTACAGAACAAGGCGGGCCTGGGACAATATACTATTACTGAAAGAAGCCACCAGGTCCATTATGTCTGCCTCCAGAGGAAAGACATCTCTCAATGCCAGAGATTCGTGAAAAGGAAATGTTTATTTAATGCTATACAAACTTAAAGTAGTGACCTAATGTCTTCATCAAAAATCCTAAAGTCCCTTAAAACACCCACAAACAGACACAGTCCTTCCTTCCCCCTTTGCCCAGTCCAGAGTACCGTTATCTCAGGAAAGGAAATAGAAGTCCATGGCTCAGGCAGTCCTCTGGTTATTCCCAGTCAGAACTCCGTCCTGACTGGGAGACCTCCCTGGGTTCCTGGCACCCTCAGCTGTGTCGCTGGGATCTCTGCTAAAACCAGGTGGTGGTTCCCCCTTCTAAAGCTGTGGGGGTCCCCACTCTGGCAAAGGCACGTGGTGGTCCTCTCTCCCAGGACCATGAGAGTCCCCACTCAGCCAAAACCCCGTGCTTCTTCCCTCTCAGGGCCACGGTCAAGGGAGGGGGGTTTCCACTCTGCCAAAGCCGAGTGGTGACTCTGCTCAAGCCTTGTGGTTTTCCCTTCTCAATAGCTGTGATCCTTTCTGCACTGCCACAGCCTCATGTTTCTCTCAGGGCTGCGGTGACTGGGTTTAAATCCTGCCAATCTTCCTCTGCCAATCTTCCTCTGCAGCCGCATTTCCGACTCCTCCCACACTCAGCCTCACAGGCCAGAACTCATACCCTTCCAGCTTTACTGGACTGCCATCATGAATCTGGGCAGGCGTGGCCCCATATCAGGGAGCCAATCTTCTCCAAGCTCCCACTCAGGTGCTGTTACTCGGGGGACCTGCCCCCCAGTTACAGAAGATCCTTTCCATCCCCCCTGGCCCAGGGGAGGCCACAGCTATTTAACATATCTATACAACCAGTCAAAGGTTATAGATATGTTAAATGACCATGCCAGAGGTTAGCTGCAAGGCCATTGCTATGCGAAACAGTTTTCAATGGCCCCACTCCATTTGTCCCTTCCTCCAACCCACACCCTGGGGAGGGGGGCGTAGGTGAGGACATCCTAAAATCTCCTGGACACCTTGAGTTCTGGACCCCATTTCAAATGCCCATTTGGGGTCCCCCCTCTTGGCTGCACCCTATAACAATAGTACAGCCCATATCAATAGTAGTTATATATATTTTAAAAATTGTATTTATTTTTAGAGAGGGAAGGAAGGGAGATAGAGAGAGAGAAACATCAATGTGCGGTTGCTGGGGGTCATGGCCTGCAACACAGGCATGCACCCTGACTGGGAATTGAACCTGTGACACTTTGGTTCGCAGTCCGCGCTCAATCCACTGAGCTACGCCAGCCAGGGCAGAAACTTTCTTTTCTCTTTCTGTTATCAATAACTGAAGCAGATCCACTGCCAGGGTGATACTGAGACACCACTGATCGCTGTCCCATGTTGAGACTTTTAAATGTAGCTCAATTTCATGGAGATTAGGACTCCACCCCAACCCAATCATAAAATTATTTTCAAAACAAATCAATCTCACTCTCTGGTGATGTTTCTGTCCCTCTTCCTGGGAGGACATTTCTTGAGGACTGATTTCACATAGTTCTGGGTGGAATAAAATCACTTTTTCTCCAAGAAGTCTTTTGTTTTACTCCCACTTGTTTCCAAAGGAAAACACCTTCTTTTTTATTATGAGCATAATAAAAAAGTACAAGATAATATTAATTGAATGTTAACTCTATAACAGGCACCTTCCACTTGGCTCTGCATGCATGATGGCTTTTGGCTTTTATCCATCACAATAGCCCTATTAGGGAAGTGCTAATATTAGCTTCTTATTACAAAGAAGCAAGTGCAGACTCAAAGAGGTGCAGGAAATAACTTGACCAATACTCCGAGTTCATAAGTGGCAGAGTCAGGATTTGAACCCAGTTCTTTCTGGCTAGAGAGGATGAGTTATTGATCACAATACCATACTAATGCTGCAGATACAACCTCATTTTCCCCATCTCATTTCACATAACATTCTCCAGTTGCCTGGATACTGAAGGTGGTTGACACAGCAGAGGACAGAAGGGAACCTGTTCATGTGGCTTACTTATATGTTCATTTCCCTCAAAATTAGTGACAGAGGGAATCATGACTGAACATGGGGTCAAGGAGGGCACATCACACAGTTCAGCGTGAAGTACTGATGCTTCCTCCCCCACAAACCCAGGGATCCCTCCTGCTTGGGTTCTTTTTGGGGGTGTATAATAGTTATAGCCCCACTACACTGCCTGCAGTCCTTCTAGTGAAGATGTGAATTTAGTAGAATCTTCAAGTGGATTTATCGGCTGTACATTCTTGCTGACGGCTTATCAAGAGAAAGCTTTACTCAGTGCAAAGATATTACAACCTCATCAGGTCTGTAGCTATGATCAATAATTCACTATGAGTTTTCACCTGGAATCAAAAACTTTAATTATCAAGGTGAGGGTGAGGATTGTACCTCTGAGATTCTACTAAATAGCCAAGAATATTTCATCAATTTCCACAGGGAGGACTTCTCCTTCCCTTAGCTCCCCCTTCCTGGCTTCACTTACTCACATTTCAATCAAGTTACAGCCTGGAAATTGCTTACCTGTGTCTGTTACACGAGCTCATTGAAGGTGCTGCTAAGCTGCCCAGTACCAGTTACCCCATCATCTCCTGTGGAGTTTGGCCAATGGGTCCGCATAGATGCAAGGGAAGAAGAGGTGCAAAACTACCTAGAAACCACATGACTGGCCTCAGATGGTACCACCCTGCACCTACATCACCTAGCTCATTTCCCCCACTCACTCATTCATCTGTGCTGCAAACATTTATTCAGTTCAACAGACATGTACTGGACATCTAATGTGGGCTAGGCATCTAAATAGGCATACAAAGTGATTAAAAATGGTCCCTGCCCTTAACATGCTCAGAATCCAGGGGAGCTGGCAAACAATAAAATGACTGCTGTAACTCAGTCGGGTTGGGGAATGGAGAGCGCTTTGGGAGTTCCTAGGGCACAGGTCAGAGTCACTATGCACCCCAGGCAGAAGGAATTGTCTGTGCAAAGGCTTACAAAGATGTGAGAAAGCAAACTTATAAGGGCAGAAACTCCCTACTCTTTGTTACTCAAATGCCCGCTTAGGCCAGTATCTTCCCCAGGTCCTGGAGGTGAAGGTTGATCTGTTTAAGTCAGTTCCAGTCCCCATTGCCAGTGATGCTGTCCTGGCTGGTGAAGGGAAGTCTGCTGGGCATTCTGGGGACATATCTCTCACTCGTAAAAAGAATCACTGAGATATATCCTTTTTTTTTCCCCTTTGAGCTTCATGTGAAGATGGGATGCTTAGAGTTCCTGAAGCCGTCTTTAAGCTATGAGAGGGGAGGCCAAGAAAACTGCAGGAAGCTGACACTGAGCCCTAATACCAACCCTGGGACCATTTTCTTGATATGAGAAATAATAAACATCCTTATTATTAAACAGCTTTTCATTGATTTTTCTGTCACTTACAGCCTACAGAACCCTTACCTGATGGAGTTGTGAGAAATCACATATACACCGCTGCTCCTACCTTATTGCCTTTGCTCTTGAACTTCCTGCTACCATAGGTACTTTCTTACCAACTCCATCTGTTAAAATCATACATGCCCTATGAGACCCACCTCAAATATCACCTACCTCTACTCAAACCTCCCATCTGACCTACCTATCTCCATTGTAGAAGGCCATGACACACTGTTCCTTGCATTGTGGTTATTTTTGTTTGTATTATAGGAATAAGATTGGAAGTTCTCTGACGATAGAAGCTATATCTTATGTTTCTTTGCAAACCCTGAAGTGCTTTCACAGTGTCTGACCTCAGTGGGTGCTCAGTAAATAATGCCTGATACATTTAATGGGATGGGGTGGGGGTCTGGGAAAAGGTAAGATATACACAAAGGAAAGCTGTGATCTGGTGAAATATAAAGTTGAAGAGAGACCCAGCTGGGCAGATAAAGCATAAGGCCTGGGAACCATGTGATTTCAGGGCACGGAGAATTGTGAAGTTTAGAAAGTCAAGGCTAACAGCATCATGTTGGGTGGAAGTTGATAGCTGAGAAGCTAAAAAGTAACAAGCATGGCAATAAACTTATATACATAAACTTACAGCTCATCACAAATAATGTATTTGCTTCTTAATAACATAGGAAAGACAGCCTGACTCTGAAATCAGGGAAGGCCGGTGTGACATATACCTAAACAGGTGAGACTTATGGTAATCGACTGACCACTCACTGCCAGGTTCCTCTCAGCCAGGCCTTGGGATCTCTAACACCACCTCACAACAGCTGTCTGGACCTCAGAGCAGCTCCTGCTTGGTTGATGCTACAGTGGCTTTGGAAATCCAAGAATGTGTGGGAGCTGCAAAGAGGGTGGTAAAATACATTTGCAGCTGAGCAAATTTCAGAACTTCTTGTGACATTGAAGGCTTCAGGCGAGTGGGCCAGACATGACCCATGGGTAGGTGTGGAAGATGCTGCTTCTGAGATTCGAGCTGGAAGTGAAACGATGAGGAAGTGAGGGCTTTGAGATTTATTTTGGGTGGAAAGAAATGAAAAGCAAAACTTCTTATGGCTGGGACTTAGAATGTAAGAGAGGCACCTAGATGTCAGTGCTGAGAAATTCTGTCTAGCGGGCTGGACTGGGTCCTTTTCATTCTGGTAGACTAGAGCTCATTGACATCCTCCTTTACTCCTGCCATTTCCTCCTTGCTTTTTCTCTTCTCTCCCCTCCCTTTCTCCTTCCTGCCCTCCTGAGAAGTATGGCTCCTGCATCTGTGAAGCAGCGCGGTGGCTTCAAATGGATGAATTAGTGACCAGGTTAGTGTATGTCTGCATCCACTTATCAGACACTGGAGATTCAGCTAGTGTGCAGAGCCAGCTTGGAATTGTGGGAATGGGCTATGGGGTGTCCATTTTTCAAATGCAAACTCAAGTTGGGCTTCTCCAAGTACTCATCACTTATGCTGGCTCTTTCCATGATGTCTTTGGCTGTTTATGGAATATGTCTGTGTCTATTTGATGGACTGATGGACATGCAGATAGACAGACCTGATAGAACACAGGAGAGGAATGCACATGGAAAATAATGACTTAGTGCTCTCCTAAAAGAAATTGACTCACAGTCCTCCTCATTTCATAAAGACCACAGGACTAGAAGTCAAGCCAGTCAAGTTCTAGTCTAACTGCTCATATGTCACCCTATGCTGAGCATGCCTCTTCTCTTGCTTGGACTCACCTTCTTTACCTGCAAAGTGAAGACATTGGACTGAATGAGCCCTAAAATCCCTCCCAGAAATTTCACTTTGTGTTTCTGTGATTCCTAGCTCTGCACTCCTGGGCTTGAAAAGCAAGAATGAGTAAGGACAACATGAAAGCCCTCACGGACATCACAGTCCATCCAGGGAGCCTGGGCCCATGTGGCACATGGGGAGCCCACAGGCTCTAGACCTGCTGGTCTACAGGGAAGGACTCTGCTGACCAATATGCAGGCTATGTAAAGTGCAGCACAGATTTTTTAAATGATTTCCAATGACACTTGATATACAATATTATGAGTTTCAGGTATATAGTACAGTGATTAGACATTTGTATAACTTACAAAGTGATCACCCCAATAAGTCTGGTATGTCTTTGACACCATATAAAGCTATTATAATATTATTGACTATATTCCCTATGCTGTACTTTACATTCCATGACTACCTTTATAACTGCAAAATCTCTTTTACCTTTTTGCCCATTCCTCCAATACTGCTTCCCTTCGGTGACCATTAACTTGTTCTCTGTGTCTAACAATTTGTTTCTGTTTTGTTTGTGTTTGTTTTTAAATTCAAGGTATCAGTGAAATCATACAGTATTTGTCTGTCTCTGTTTGACTTATTTCACTTAGCATAATACCCTCTAGGTCCATCCATGTTGTTGCAAATGGCAAAATTTCATTCTATTTTATGGCACAGTAATACATATACAGATACATATGTACCACCTCTTCTTTACCCATTTGTTTATTTATGGACACTTAGGTTGCTTTCACATCTTGGCCATTGTAAATAACATTGCAATGAACATAAGGGCACATATATCTTTTGAAAGTAGTGTTTAGGAGCTCTCCCAGTAAATACCCTGCAGTGGAATTGGTGGGTCAACTAGTAGTTCTATTTTTAATTTTTTGAGGGTCTTCATACTGTTTTCCATAGTGGCTATACCAATTTACAATTCTACCAAGATTTTCACTACAGTTCCCTTTTCTTCACATCTTTGTGAACATTTTTTGTTTGTTGAAGTACTGATGATAGCCTATGAGGTAATATCTCATTGTGGTTTTAATTTGCATTTCTCTGATTGTTGGTGACATTGAGTATCTTTTCATATGTCTATTGGCTATGTGTATGTCCTTTTTGGAGAAGTGTTTATTCAGGTACTCTGCCCATTTTTAAATTGAATTGTGCTTCTTTCTAGCATTGGGATGTATGAATTCTTTATAAGTTTTGGATATTAACCCCTTGTTGGATGTATAATGATGAATATTTTCTTTTATTCAGTAGGTTGCCTTTGTTTTGTTGATGGTTTCCTTTGGTGTGCAAAAATTTTAGTTGGTGTAGTCCCATTTATTTATTTTTTGTTTCCTTTGCCTAAGGACATACATCAGAAAAAAAATTGCTGAGAGAAATATCAGAGTTTACTGCTTATGTTTCTTTCCTTTTGGGAGTTTTATGGTTTTGAGTCTTATATTTAAGGCTTAAACCATTTAAGTTTATTCTTGTATATGGTGTAAGAAATTGATTCTTTTGCATGTATCTGTCTAGTATTCACAACAGTTTGTTGAAGATACTGTCTTTAGTATCATTGTCTCCTTTGCCATAGATTAATTGACCATATAGGGTTTGTTTCTGGTCTCTCTGTTTTGTTCCATTGATCCTATATGTCTGTTTTTATGCCAGTACTATGTTGCTTTGATTATTATGGACTTGTAAGATAGTTTAATATCAGGTAGCATAGTACCTTTAACTTTGTCTTTCTCAATATTTTTTTTTGTCATTTGGGGTCTTTTGTGTTTCATATAAATTTTAGAATTATTTGTTTTAGTTCTGTTGAAAAATGCCATTGGTGTTTTGATAGGTATTGCATTGAATCCATAGATTTCTTTGGGTAGTATTGAATTTTAATGTTAATTCTTCCTTTCCATGAGCATCGTAGAAGCTTCTATTTATTTGTGTCTTCTTCAATTTCTTTCTTCAATGTCTTATAGTTTTCTGAGTAGAGGCCTTTTACCTCTTTGGTTAAATTTATTCCTAGATATTTTATTTTTTGATGCAATTTTATTTTATTTTATTTTATTTTATTTTTTTAAAGATTTTATTTATTTATTTTTAGAGGGGGAAGGGAGGGAGAAAGAGAGAGAGAGAAACATCAATGTGCAGTTGCTGGGGGCCATGGCCTGCAACCCCAGGCATGTGCCCTGACTGGGAATCGAACCTACGATGCTTTGGCTCGCAGCCCGTGCTCAATCCACTGAGCTACGCCAGCCAGGGCAATTTTATTTTTTTAGATTATAAAAATTTATCATTTTAACTTTTTATTGTTGTTCAAGTACAGTTGTCCCCATTTCCCTCCTACTGCACTCCCCTACACCCCAACCCTCACCCTCAATCCAACCCAACTTTGGTTTGTCCATGGGTCCTTTATACATGTTTCTTGACAACCCTTCCCCTTCTTTTCCCTGTTATCCCCCTCCACCCACCCCTCTGGTTATTGTCACTTTGTTCTTTATTTCAATATCTGGTTACATTTTGTTTGCTTATTTGTTTTGTTGATTATGTTCACCTTATAGGTGAGATCATATGGTATTTGTCTTTCACCACCTGGTTTATTTCACTTAACATAATGCTCTCCAGTTCCATCCATGCTGTCACAAAGGGTAGGAACTCCTTCTTTCTTTGTGCTGCATAGTATTTCATTGTGTAAATGTACCACAGTTTTTTGATCAACTCATTTACTGATGGGCACTTAGGCTGCTTCTGGCACTTGGCTATTGTAAACTGTGCAGTTATGAACATTGGGGTGCATAGGTTCTTTTGAATTCATGTTCCAGGGTTCTTAGGGTATAATCCCAGTAGTGGAATTGCCGAGTCAAAAGGTGATTCCATTTTTAGTTTTTTGAGGAAATTTCACACTGTTTTCCACAGTGGCTGCACCAGTCTGCAATCCCACCAATGTACTAAGGTTTCCTTTTCTCCACCACCTCATCAGCACTTGTTTGTTGATTTATGATGGCCATTCTGACTGGTGTGAGGTGGTATCTCGTTGTGGTTTTAATGATGCAATTTGAATGGAACTGTTTTCCTAATCTTTCTTCCCAATAGGTTGTTATTGGTGTACAAAATGCAAATGAAGTCTGAATATTAATTTTGTAGTCTGCTACTTTATTGGATGTATTTATCAGTTTTAATAGATTTTTTTTGTGTGTGAAATCTTTAGGGGTCTCTATAGTATCATGTTACCTACACATAATGAGTTTTACTTCTTCCTTTCCAATATAAATGGCTTTTATTTCTTTTCTCTCTTCTGATTGCTGTTTAGGACTTCCAAAACTATGTTGAATATATCCTTTTCTTATTTCTTATCTTAAATAAAAAGCTTTCAGATTTTCACCTTAAGTATGGTATTACTGTGTCAACCATGGCCTTTATTATGTTGCTTTCAGATTTTCACCTTGAGTATGGTATTACTGTGTCAACCATGGCCTTTATTATGTTGTTTTTCCTCTATGCCCTCTCTGTTGAAAATTTTTATCATAAATGGTTGCTGGATTTGTCAATGTGTTTTCTGCATCTACTGATGTGATCAAATGATCATGTCATATCCTGAATTTTATTTATGTGGCTATCATGCTAATTGATTTGCAGATATTGAACTAAATTTGCATCACAGGAATAAGTCCCACCTTATTATGATTTATGATCTTTTAAATTTATTGCTAAATTCAATTTGCTAATAGTTTGTTGAGAAAATTTGCATCTATGTTCATCAGGAATATTGACCTATAATTTTTTTGTAATGTCTTTGGTTTTGATATCAGAGTAATCCTGGCCTCATAAAATGAGCTTAGGCGTCTCTCTTCTCTTTGTTAGAATAGTTTAACAAGGATAGCTATTACTTTGTCTTTAAATGTTTGGTAAAATTCACTTGTAAGCAAAAATTTATCTGGCCCAGAACTTTCACTTGTTGGGAGTTTTTAGATGACTAGTACAATAGCATGAAAAGTTATGTGTCTATTCAAATTTTTTGTTTCTTTTTGATTCAGTCTTGGGAGATTGTATGATTCTATAAAATAACCCATTTCTTCCAGGTTGTTCAATTTGTTGGTATATAAATATTTACAGTGTTTTCTCACAGTCCTATGTATTTCTGTGGTGTCAGCTGTTACTTCTCCTCTTTCATTTCTGATTTTATTTATTTGGTCCTATCTCTTTTTTCTTATTGTGTCTGACTAAAGGTTTGTCAATGATTTTTATCTTTTCAAAGAATATGCTCTTGGTTTCATTGATCTTTACTAATTTTTAAGCTTCTGTTTTATTTATTTTCACTCAGATTTATTTTCTTTTTTTCTATTCATTTTGGACTTTGTTCGTTTTTTTAGTTCCTTTAGATGTAAGCTTAGGTTGTTTATTTTATATTTCTCTTATTTCTTGAGGTAGGCCTGTAATGCTATGAATTTTTTTCTTAGACCTGTTTTGTCTATGTCTCAAAGACTTTTGGTCTTTTATTTCAGACAGGGAGGTGGGAGGGGAGGGAGAGAGAGAGTGAGTCAGACAGAAAGAGAGAGAGAGACTCCAATTTGTCATTCCACTTCTTTATGCATTTATTGGTTGATTTTTGTATGTTCTATGACTGGGGATAGAACCCACAACATTGGTGTATCAAGGTGATGCTCTAATCAACTGATCTACCTGGCCATAGTGGGCCATTTTGTTTTTATTTTTCTCAAGGTATCTTTTGATTTAATTCTTGATCTCATTTTTAACTCATTGTTTAGTAGCTTGTTTTTTAGCTTTCATATGTTCATGTGTTTTTAACTTTTCATTTTGCATTTGATTTTTAGTTCCATACTATTGTGACCAGAAAAAAATGTGGCATGGTTTTAATATTCTTAAATTTATTGAGACTTGATTTGTGGCCTAACATGTGGTCTATTCTGGAAAATTTTCCATATGCACTTGGAAAGAATGTATACTCTGCTGCTTTGCGGTGAAATGCTCCAGAAATATCAGTTCAGTACATCTGGCCTCAAGTGTCATGTAAGACCACTGTCTCATTATTGATTTTCTGTCTAGATGATCTATTTACTTATGGCAAAAGGGTGTTACTGTTTCCTAGTATAACTGTATTATTGTCAATTGCTTTCTTTATGTCTATTAATATACTTAGGAGTTTCTACTTTGGGTTTATAAATGTTTATAGGAGTGATATTTTCTTGTATTGATCCCTTTATCATAAGAAAATGTCCCTTTTCTTCTCTTGTGGACAGTTATTACTTTAAAGTGTATTTTGTCTGATAATAAGTATTGCTACTCCAGCTTTTTTTCACGTGCATTTGCATGAAATGTTTTTTCATTCCTTTATTCTCAGTCTGTGTACATCCTTTGATCTAAAGTCAATCTTTTGTTGACAGTTTATGTACAGTTCTGGTTTTTTTAAATCTATTCAGCTACACCAGGTCTTTCTATTGTATCACTTACTTACATTTAAAGTGGTTATTGATAGGTATATTTTTATTGCCTTTTTTGTTTTATGATTGTTTTTATAGTTCTTCTCTGTTCCTTATTCTCTTGTTTTTGTCTCTTTTATGCTGATGACTTTTTATAGTATTGTGTTTGGGTTCCTTTTTCTTTATTCTGGTATATCTCATAGATTTTTGTTTTGGGGAGACCATGTACCTCCTATATACCTAGCTATTTTTATAGCAGCCTATTTCAACTTGATGCACACTTAAGTTCAAACACCTTCTAAAATCACTACAATTTTTACTCACCTCCCTTATGTTTATGCTTTTGTCATAATTTTTAACTTTTGTGTGTATTTGTACATGCCCCTTAATTTATTGCATGTAGTTACATGTGCAATCATTAAAATTATTTTACTTTTGTTATTTAACTTTTGTGCTAACTTTATAATTTGTTGATCTGCTGCTTTTACTGTTTGCCTTTGTCAGTGAGATTCATTCCTTCCTTCCTTCCTTCCTTCCTTCCTGCCTTCCTTCCTTCCTCCCTCCCTCCCTCCCTCCCTTCCTCCCTCCCTTTCCCTTTCTTTCTTTCTCCTTCCTTCCTTCCTTCCTTCCTTCCTTCCTTCCTTCCTTCCTTCCTTCCTCCCTCCCTCCCTCCCTCCCTCCCTCCCTCCCTCCCTCCCTTCCTTCCTTCCTTCCTTCCTTCCTTCCTTCCTTCCTTCCTTCCTCTTTCCTGTTTCCTACTTTAAAACTCCCTTTGACATTTCTTGTGTTTCTGGTTTAGTGGCAATGAAGTCCTTTAGCTTTTTCTTGTCAGGAAACTGTATGTTCTTCAACTCTAAATGATTGAATTAGTGGGTAGAGCAATCCTGGTGTCAGGTCCTTGACCTTTATCCCTTTGACTATTTCATGTCAATATCTTCTGGCTTACAAAGTTTCTGTTGAGAAATCAGCTGATGGTTTAGTGAGAGCTTTTACTTAATTGCTTTTCTCTTGATACTTAAAAGATTATCTGTCTTTAACCTTTATCATTTTAATTATGATGTGTCTTGGTATGGGCATCTTTGTATTCATTTTCTTTGTAATTCTCTGTATTTGCTGACATTGTATGTCATTTTCCTTTGAGAGGATAGGAAAGTTTTCAGTTATTATTTCCTCAAGTAGGTTTTCAGTATCTTGTTCTCTCTCTTCTCCTCCTGGTGCTCATATGATGTGGATGTTGGTATGATTCATGTTGTCCCAGAGGTCCCTTGAACTTTCCTTCTATTTTAAAATTCTTTTTCTTTCTAATTGGGTGTTTTCAGCTACCTTGTCTTCCAATTGCTGATTCAATCCTCTGCTTTATCTAACCTTCTTTTTATTCTCTCTGATGTATTCTTTCTTTCAGTTATTGTATTTTATTTTTAATTGGTTCTTTTTTTTGTTTTATGCCATTTTTAATGTTTTCTATATCTTTGTTGACATTTTCACTGAGTTAATCTATCCTTCCTGTAAGTTCATTGAGCATCCTTATAACCAGCATTTTAAACTTTGTATCTGTTAGATTGCTTGTCTTCATTTCCTTTAATTATTCTCTAAAGTTATTTTGTTCTTTCATTTGGGACATGTTTCCTAGTCTCCTCATTTTGTCTGATTCCCTGTGTTTGTTTCTATGCATCAGGTAGATTTACTACATCTCCTGGTATTCCCAGAGTGGCCTTATGTAATAGATGTTACATAGACTCTGTGGAGACCAATAGTGCAGTCTCCTTTATAACTTTTACTAGGTTATAACCCATAAAGTCTCCTTTGTAAGGTGTTCCATGGCTTCTTTTGTGCATACTACACAAATCTTTTGGACTTATAAACATATCCAATTGATAGTATTTCCTATATACAGTGTAGTGCATATGTAATTTAAAATATGCTACTGATTGAAATGTAAACATGCATATGATATCTTCCATAAGTACAAGATTTAGGATGAAAATGAAAGCATGCTGGGTGCTTTATTTATAACTTATTTTTCTAAATTATTACTATTACTAATAAATATTTTATTTATTTATTTTTAGAGAGGGTTCATTGGTAACAGTTTGAATCAAGCCACTATCAATGGCAGCATGATATTCCTTCTGCTCTGGTAGCAGAAGCTGTGGAACAAATTTTGCCGTGACACTTTTCATGCTGAGATCCATCATTAAAATCTCAGACACAGTAGATTTTGGAATCCCCAGGTCAGCTTGTAGTTCTCACACTGTCATTCACCAATCTTTGTAGATTGCAGCCCATACATGTTCAACATTCTCAGGTGTTCTACTTGTTTCAGGCCTTCCAGAACATGGATCACTTTCAACAGATTCTCAACCTTCTTTGAAGCATTTGTACCACACTTTTATTTGCACTGCAATCATCCCTGAAACTCTTCTGAATCATCAGAATAGTTTCCATGGAGGAATGTTCAAGCTCAATATAAAATCTGTTGCAGATTTGTCACTCTATTTGCTGTCATTTTGAATGTGACAGCCACATAGTACACATACTCACCCAATGGCATCTACCACCTTCACTGACTACTACAGTGAAGTTGTAATTGTTCATACATGTGCACAGTTCACTCACCTTGGCTGACAGGTTACATCAAGGTTGCATAGACTGTTGTCTTTATATTAACATTGGCTGGACTTTTTCCGGATAGACCTTGTATTTCCTATGCTGTACTTTACATCCCTGTAACTATTCTGTAGCTACCAATTTTTACTTCCCAATTCTTTTACTTTTTCACTCGTCCTTCAAACCCTTCTCCTACCTGGCAACTATTAAAACGTTCTCTATATACATGAGTCTGTTTTTGTTCTGCTTCTTTGTTTATTTTTGATTCAGTTGTTGATAGATATGTATTTATTTTTATTATTATTCATATTTTATGTATTTTTTCCTTCTTAAAGTGGACTCTAACATTTCATGTAATACTGATTTGGTGGTGATAAACTCCTTTAGCTTTATCTTGCTTGGGGAGCTCTTTAATGTCCTTCCATTCTAAATGATATCTTTGCTGGGCAGAGTAATATTGGTTGTAGATCCTTACTTTTTATCACTTTGAATATTTCTTTTTAATATCTTCTGACCTGCAAAAGTTCTGTTGAGAAATCAGCTGACAGTTTTATGGGAGCTCCCTTGTATGTTAATTAACTGCTTTTCTCTTAATGCTTTTAAGATTCTCTCTGTCTTAACCTTTGGCATTCTAATTATAATATGTCTTGGTATACATTTTGTTTGGGTATTTTAAAAAGGGAGCCAATAATAGAAAAAAAATGTTTGAATTCTTTATGAGTGAAAAATGTACCTTTGTTACATAGCCTAAACCATATGATTAATATAAAATGAAAAGATATTATTGTAAAAGTTGACATAAGTGGAGCCATTTTAAAGTGGAGCTAGAGCAGCTGTTCTAGAGGAATGGCCTTGCATGTCTTGCTCCCTGAACTGTTGGAATGTTTAAACTGGGCATAACAACTTTTGGACTAATACAAAGCAACATCGTGTTATAAACAAATGTTTGTAAAGTCAGCAGGGCTACAGATCCTGACAACAAGGAATGATAATTATTGACTTTGTATTTGAAGATAGAACCCATAACTAATCACACATAGCTAAAGGGTACCTCAATTTTTCAGAGCCAATAAAATTCTTCTTTTCTCATAAAACCCCTTCACTTTCGCAGTATAATTGGAACAGTGTATGGGTTTCTGCCTGAATTTGTGTGGCATGACTTGCAATGTTTTGGTCCCAAATAAAAGATTGTTGGCTCTCATTTTGGTTTTTAAATTTTAAATAAGCACCATAAAGCCATAAATATCAATATTCTTAAAATTATTGTTTGATTTCAGAGGTATTTGAAAAACTACAAAAAGTTACTAAAATTCAGAAATTTCAAAGCATAATCTTAGTTTATGCTCCAGGATTTACTCTAAGTCTTTCATTAAATTGTTAATTATTTCATTAAAATTTAAGTTTAATGTTTAAAAACTCTATTCTTCTTAGAAGATATGTATTTGTAGACTTTTTTCCATTCTAAACCTACCCATTTCCATAAATAAAAAGGCAGATAAAGTTAAGGAGGTGGCTTGTAAATATTGTTCCTTTCAGTAACTTGACATTTAACCCCATCAGTTTACTATAGCCTAGGAAATTAAGAGAACATAAGAGGGAAATCAAATAGTGTTGCTTTTAATTTCCATTTAATTTATATAAATAAAAACTCTAAATGAAAAAAAAATCAAACTGGGTACTTGAAAATACACCTACATAGCTTCTTACAACTTCCTATATTATACAGGCAAAGGGAAGCTTTCATTCTAAAAATTCCAGAGTCTCAAAGTCTCACAGTGAACTATTTTAAATTTAATCCCAGCCACTAGTCTACCTTAGAAAATAGGGTACACCTACAGTGGGAAAGGACCCATCATGGTCCATGATTTGCTGCAAAACTTGAACCTAAAATGTCACTAAAATGTTCCTTACAGTTGCAATAGCTAAAGCAACCCTGACAGGTTATTCTTGTTACAATGCTATTAAAAGCAGCTGGAAGTAATTTTAGTAAAGAAATATAATTCAGATGGCACACTAATGCTTCAAATTTTAAAAATAGATGACGTGCAATACAGAGTATAAACAAAAGAGACACAAAAGTATGTCAAGAGCGAGAAGGACCAGTAAATCAGAAGAAACATGTTTAATTTACACTTTCTTCACTCTGCGAAGGTATTTATACAAACAGGTGCAAATTATTGCAAGGGCAACAACTATAAGAAACCAGAAAACAAATTACATATAATTATGAAAAATAATTTCCAAGATTCAAAATCTAGCAGATGAAATTAATGTTGGTTACATTTCAGTGGTCAGAAATGTTATTTTATTTAAGCACATATACATTTATATTCCATCTGGACTCTTCATTATCTAAATGCAATTCCCTGGAATCAGTTAAGCAGTTCACAGTAAGTCTGAGAAGAGTCCTTGTTTGGTTTAGAAAATTACCCGAATCATACTTGTGATGAAGAGTCTCATGACTCATCATCTTGGAAAAAATTATTTAAGATTTGTTAATAACTGGACATATAGAATTTAAGTGAGTATACAATCACCAACAAATTGAAGTGTATCATATGAGAGGTCAGGGATATTTTCTACACTAATTAACTTAATTTCAAGCTAAAAAAGCTATAGAAACTAAAAAATCATTAAAAGTGCACTTCTTCATGGTAATATTTTGATGTAAGTGGTATTCAAGTTTGGGATACTTACGTATAGTAAAAATAACTAGAGCTATGACTCCTGAATCTGAGAAAAAAATGAAACTAGTTTTAAAGATATTGAGCATGTATGGGTCCCAGATAGCAATTGCATTTTACTTTTGATCAAATCATCTAAAAACTACAGCAAAAAGGTATCAATCTACTTTTAGCATGACTATTAGTACATCTAAGTCATTCTGATCATAGAACACTTCAAATAGATTCCGGTTATAGGATGTGTCTTGTAAAATTCCTAATAGGAACCCAACTTGTCACTGTTTTGTGTTGTAGTTTTCACACAAGGTTATTTAGTAAAGGTAAATAGGACAATTAGAATTCATAAGGTCAGAAAAAACTACTTACATGTATCTATACATACTATCACATTTGTTATGGTATTTGGATACTAAAATACCTATAAATGTCAGTTATCATTAATAATTTGTGACATCTTGTTTTTTGCCTAACTACAAATAATTGAAACATAATGTATTCATGTAGAACTCTAAGGTCTCATAGTAAAGAATTATTAATAATGAAATACCTAATTCCACAATTTCTTCAATTGGTGGAAATTCAAGAGGATTGGGATATCCTAGAAAAAAATGGAAAAAGTATAAAACAGAGAAAGAAAGACTAAATAAAACTTAGATCTATAATTTTTATTACATTGATGCTTTGTGTTTGTATAAAATTGCTTATGATTTCATTTCCTTTTAAATAATATCTTTCATTGAAGTAGAATCATAAAATATTCAAAATTTATATTGAATGCTAACAGCATTCTTCTTCCTGTGCACTGACATTTCCTGTCACAGTACTGTGTGGCACAGCAAGTGAATTTATCATTACTGTATTCTCAAAATTAGATTTGAAGTCAACATGATTCCACCTAATTTTTTTTAAGATTTAGAAATTGATCTAGAGTAGAAATGCTTTTTAATATAATGAAGGCCATTTGTAAAAAGCCCATAGCAAACATCCTAGTCCATGGTGAAATACCAAAAGTTTTTACCTTAGGATCTGGAACGAGACAGGATGCCCACACTTGCCTCTTTTATTCAACATAATATTAGATGTAGGGTCACAGTAATTAGGTAAAAAATAAAATAAAAAGGATCAAAAGTGGCTTGGAAAAATAAAATTATCTCTCTTCATAGTTGACATGATCTTTTATGTACAAAACCCTAAAGATTACACACATCCCATGCTGATAGAACTAATAAATGAATTGAGCAAAATTGTAGGCTATGAAATCAACATGCAAAAATCAGCTGCATTTATATATATACCAAAATAAACAACCCAAAAAGGAAGTTAAGGAAACAAATCCATGTATAATATCAAAAAGAATAAAATACTTGGGCATAACCAAGAAGGCAAATGACTCTTACAAAAACAAAATATTATGAAAAATAATTAAAGAAGACATGAATATATAAAAGACATTCTTTTTCTTGGATTAGAACACCTAATATTGTTAAGATATGAATACTGAAAAAAAAATCTCTACAGATAAACTAAAAGCCGCTATCAAAATTCTGAGGGTGTTTTGCAGGAATTAAAACAATCCATCCTAAAGTTTACATGGAATCTAAAGCACATGGAATAGTCAACACAATCTTGAAAAAGAAGAGTTGAGAGGACTCATGCTTCCTGATTCCAATTCCAATGGAATAGAATAGAGGGCCTAACATATATGGTGAAATAATAGCCTATAACATGTTTCTAAGAACATTCAGTGGGGAAAGGGTAGTCTTTTCAACAAATGGTTCTTGGAAAACTAGAGATCTGCAAGCAAAAGAATGAAGTTTGACCCTTACATTATATCATATTTAAAAATCGACTCAAAAGTGATAAAAAACTAAATACAAAAACTAAAACTATTAAGCTCTTAGAAGAAAACATAGAGGGCAAACTTCATAATGCTGGATCTGGCAATATTTCTTGGATATGGCGCCAAGAGCACAGGCAACAAAAACAAAAAAGATAAATTGGACTTCATCAAAATAAAAAACTTTGCGCATCAAAGAACACTGTCAATAGAATGAAAAGGCAGCCCACATAATGGAAGAAAGCATCTGCAAATCATCCATTTGAAGAAATATTAATTTCCAATGTATAATGAACTCCTAAAAATCATTAATAAAAATCCTAACCTGATTCAAAAATGAGCAAAGGACTTGAATGACATTTCTCCAAAGAAGATATAAAAATAGCAAATAAGCACACAAAAAAGATATTCTACACATCGCTAATCAAGAGTGAAATGCAGAGAGTAAAGGGCAGAAAACTGTACTTGAACAATGATTAAAATAAAATTAAAAAAAAGAGAAATGCAAATAAAAACCATAATGAGATATTACTTCACACTTTTTACTTACCATATATTAGGATGGCTATTATAAAAAACAAAACAAAGAAAAAACACAGAGGATAACATGTGTTGGGTAAGAGGTAGGGAAGTTAAAACTTTCATGCACCATTGGTGAGAATGTAAAATGGTGCAGCTTCTGTGGAAGACAGAATGGCCATTCCATAAAACTAAACATAGAATTAGCATAAAACCTAGCAATTCTACTCCTAGGCATACACCCTCAAAATTGAAAGTAGAGACTCACACAGATACTTGAATGCCAATAGTTAGAGAAGAATATTCAGAATAGCCAAAAGGTGGAAATAACCCAAGAGTCTATTAACAGATGAATGGATAAACGAAATATGGTATATACAAGTAATGAAATATTTTCAGCCATAAAAAGGAATAAAGTTCAGATACATGCTACTCTAAGATGGATGAACCTTGAAAACATTATGCTGTATGAAATAAGCCATATAGAAAAGACAAATGTAAAATTCCACTTATATAAAGTACCTAGGATGTCAAATTCATAAAGTACCTAGGATGTCAAATTCATAGAGACAGAAATTAGAATAGAGGTCATTGGAGATGAAAGGAGGGGTATGAATGGGGAGTTACTGTTTAAGGGGTATAAAATTTCAGTTTGGGAAGATGAAAAGTTTTGGAAATAGTAGTGATGATTGTACATCAATGTGAATGTATTAGAATGGTTGAAATAGTAAAAAATTAAACAAAAATTGATCTGAAAAAATTAACATGAGAGTAGCTTGCATACTTCTGAACAGGAAGTGTTCTGCCACGTATTAAAACATATTATAATGCTACATTAAAAGAAGAATTTGATGCTTGCACAGGAATATACAGTTAAGAGAACAGAAAAAAGGTTAGAACACCTCTGAATTTAATGCATGTTAAAACAGTTGGAGAGAAAACGATGTATTCCATAGATGGTGCTACTTAGCTACTGAATGGGGTGGGTGGAATAGAGAATAACCCAATCTCATTCCATGTAGCATAATTTTCAGATATACCAATGATTTAAATGCAAAGAATACAATCAGAACACATGGTTGAAATGTTTACATGCACATAATTTGAAGACTTGAAGCTGTTATAAGAAAGACACAGCACTCATAGACATTAAGGAAAAGATTGAAACATTCAACTACCCAGTAATGCGAACCTTCTGCACACATAACTGACCACTGATAGGAGAGTAGTGAAATGAAACATGATATATGTTAAAATCATCACCTAACTACAGCCCCAATCTAATAGAATAAGTGTAAAACATGAGAGTTTTAGAAAAATATGAAGAGTATAATTCCATTTCTAGTTAAGAAAAGTGAAAAATGCGAAACTACATATAACTGCATAAATAAGAATAGTGATGTATTCTATTAGGAAAGGGTGTATCCTATCCTTTTTATCCATCAGAAATGGATAAAAAGACACCTAGTTATCAACAATGATTAACTCAGACAATGTACCAGAAAAAGAGATGAAGAACTAATTTTTTACTCTGTACACTTTTTGTAATGTTTGAAAACTTACAAAAATACATTTGTATACTACACATGTAACAGAAGTTATAAAAAGAAATCTATATCCAATAGTATCGTATAAAAGTCTTCAAAGAAAATGAAGTGGTAAAATTAAGGCCAAAAAAGACCTGGAAAAATGTTCACTATGTATTTATTACAGGTCTTTAATTTATAATGAGCTCTTGCAAGCAACAAAAATAATGTTTTAGAAACCTAATAGAAACTGAACAAAAGATATAAATAAATAAATGTAGACAAAAAAGATTCGGCTTCATTAATAATGAAAAGGAATGCAAATTAAAATAAAACATGACTTTTTATCCATCAGTTCACAAAGTTCTTAATAATATAAGTATGATAAAGAATTACTGCCCTGGCTGGTGTAGCACAGTGGATTGAGCACGGGCTGCGAACCAAAGTGTCGCAGGTTTGATTCCCAGTCTCAGGGTACATGCCTGGGTTGCAGGCCATGACCCCCAACAACCACACATTGATGTTTCTCTCTCTCTCTCTCTTTCTCCCTCCCTTCCCTCTCTAAAAACAAATAAATAAAATCTTAAAAAAAAAAAGAATTACTGAACCTGGATATCTTGAAAGTGGGGGCTTGGTTGGATGAGTAGGTTTGAAACCTGAAAAAAATAAATTTGATTCCATTCATCAGTCTTGTCAGTAAAAATTATGGATTTAATTAGACTTTTTCTTAGAAAGATTGATTATTCCTCACAATTAAAAATGTGTGTACTTTCTGAACTTTGCATTTCTATTTCTGGGATATGACCTGAATATATATTTATATAAGTACCTAAGGATATTTGTATACATAAAAATGTTCACTATAATTTTATACTTTATAATGGAGACTCTAGAAGTTAACTATTAATAAATCATAAAAATTATGTTTTCAGAGTAAACACATATATTTAAAATACATTATTCAAGTAATATCATATGAAATAATTTGTATCCTTTTCTGTTTAGTATTTCATAAACACTATTTCATATTAGTATAATGAGATCTACTTTATTACCATTATATGTTGTGATTGGTCCTCTTTGTATGGGTTTTCTCTAATGATAAAAAAAATTGATTACACTAATAATACCATGAGGAGGTTTGATTTTTTAAAATGATTCTTGTCATTTTTCCTCTTGATAAGTTTTTTTCTCACAATCCTCTTCTCTTCTTTCAAATATTAAACTGTATCAGTGTTTTATGAATCCTTTTTGAATTCTTATAGTCAACTCTTTCAAAAGAGCATATCAACAAACAAAGTATCCTGCAATGCATATACCCACTAGGACCATGTGAGCAAATATGGAATGGTCAATAGGTGTAAAATTCTCATGCAGTCTTATGTAGCAGCCCACTAAAAAACCATCTCTTCTCCCTCAACTTGCAAACCTCACAGCACTCAACTAAGATACTCATGGAGGTACTAGGTGTGCAGGAATTATAAAAAGGTGTTCCAATTACCATAGTTACGTGCATAATTCTCCTTAACCCTTTAAAGTTTAGGACAACAGAAAATATACAAGCAAATTAGAAGACAGTGATTGAGATTTGAGTTCAAATACTCTCATTAAACAACAGGAAATGAAAGCTGACAGAAATGATGTTCCAAGAGTAAGCAGAACAAAACTAGAGCCCTGAGTGAGGTCAGCTCAGGCTCTTCCCACTATCCCCACTATTCTTCCCACTATTCCACATGTCTCTTGTTTCTGCTGAAGCCAAAGAGAAGCTAGAGATAGCAACACCAAAATTAGGAAGACAATTCCTTCCACCATATCAAAATAATTTCTCAAGTGTTGAACAGGGCAGTTGATGAGTAGTCCATGCAAGAAGTCCTCCATTTCATTTCAATAACTAATGACTTTTCCTGCCTTTCAGTTGGTATGAAATTTAGTTTCTGTTGTGAAACAGAAATGCCCAGTAAAGGCACAAAGAGTAATTTTTTGAGGCAGAGTTGGTTGGGGTAGGGGTAGTAGAAATATAAGCCTTGTTCTAGAGACAGCAGAAATTTCCCAGTTCAAGTTGTAGTATATAAAAAGAAATAAACTTGCACTCTGGGAAATAAAACAGTCCTGGACCATGGTTATACATTTAAATGTATCAAAAGATCCCTTTTAAGATGAATTAAAATAGCAAAGTTGGTGACACACACCAAAATACATATGAGAAGATAAACACTGTAGACCTACTTCACAAATATCAATTGGAGTGATGCTGTAAGTCATATGTGAGCTTTCTTTAAGAGGTTACTATATGCCATGCATTGTGCTAAGTGGTTTAAGTAAGAGCAACCAGTTTAAACTTTATTTTCACCCAGTGAGGAAGGCATTAAATTATTTAAGTAAGTACATTTGAAATTTAAGTAACTTGCCCAAGCTTACATACCTGTTTATATCTGCAGACTACGGCAAATAATTTTAAATCACTAAGAATAATAACTAAAATGCTATAAATATGTTCTTACATCTTTTATTACTAAAGGTGATGAATGAGTATACATAACATGATTTTAATGGATTCTTGTAAAATATAAGTAGGATGTTACTAAATTTCAATGACTCAAAGTAAGAGGTTTAGAATTGGCAGGAATTGACATTGAAAAACATAATAATGTAGGATCAATCACTTGGGAATTATACTTTCTTGTCATTGATATAAATCAAAGGTACAAATTCCCATGTTTCAGTTTATTCTGAAAAATGGTTGCTAACCATGTTTATACATGGAAGTACTGAACAAGGGAAATTTATAAACCTACCTGATGTACATAACCTGCTAAGAACTATACAAACACACACAAAAAGAACAATAGCAAAATCCTATATGAACTTTACATTATATATCTGTCATGGATATAAATACAGGATGGAGTTAATTACTGAAATTGCTTCTTTTCAAACATTTGGTATCACTGATGTTTAATGTCAAAGAAATAAAACCTTAAGAAACAAGAAGGGAAATAAAACAATATGTACCTTTAATACATGTTGGCATCTCAGGCTCCCAAGTATTGTTTCCACCACAGAATACTGGGTTGCTGCCATTAAGATAGAAACCCTCCAGGCACTGAAATAAAATCTCATCTTGGTAGGAAAATTTTTCTTTAATTTTGGATACTGGCCTTCCATGTTTGAGTACTGGATAGTCACATTTGACCACTATGAAGTAAAAAAATTCCAGAGTTTATGGAAAGTTGCTTTAACATAGTACCTGGATAAAACAGTGCAAAGTAACAGTTTCCAGTGGAAAAGATAAAGAATGAAAGGCAAGGTGTTGTTTTAAAAAACCTTTTTTTGTGTGTATTTTAGTTCCACGTAAACAGATTTAGAGAAATCTGATAACTTTTCCACCTAGAAAAAAAGTCGTTATAGCTTATTGGTTTCATACATTTTTTTTTCTCCTGCAGATTTTGTGAAGAGTATCAGATACAAATTCTGGGTAAGTTCAAATGCAACTTTTGATACTCTTTACCTCTAGAGATTTTTAAAATTTTATACTGACACTGATTAAAATAATCTGTCTTTTTAGAAAAGCAGAAAAGACCCTTGTGGAAAGGTAATAGTTGAGTTGAAATTTAGAAGTTGAAAAGCTAGCCATGCAAAAAGATGCAAAGAAAAAGTTTTCAGGTAGCAACAACATACATGAACTGGGTTGTTAAAGAAATAGAAAGGCCCATTGAGTTAGGACCATGTTTTACAAACATTTTGGACTGCAACCCAGACACTTAAAAAGAAAAAACTTTAGTTTGTAAGCTGTTATGTAAGCACTCAAGACTGAGAAAAAGTTAAAAGTTAATACTTAGACTTCATAAAGTTAATACTTAGACTTCATACCAATGTGCTCTGGTATTGCCCATTCTACTCTGCTTCTCAAGAAGTAAAATGCTTCTCATGACCCCCACATTGATTTCAGAATCCAGTAATGGGTTTGGGAGAATTTGGAAAAAACAAGAACAACAACAACAACAACAAAAAACTGGGCTAGGCAATAAGTACAAGAGAATGATTTATAAGATTAAATCTGAACAATACATACAGACCCATAATGTACAGCCACTTAAACCAGAAGAGTGCTCTTCCTTCTCACCTGTGGATCTGAATTTCTATCAGTTATCTTTCCCCTTCTGCCTGAAATACTTCCTTTAGCAATTCTTGCAGTGCAGGTCAGGTAATGATAATTCTCTTAGATTTTTTTGTTTTCTAAAAATGTTTTTATTTCATCATCAGTTTTGAAGATTTCTCAATGACAGAGATTTCTAGGTTGTTTTATTTTCCTTCCAGCACATGAGCAAATATTGTCTTCTAGTCTCCACAGTTCCTTGGGAGAAATCAGCTGTCATTCTTTCTTAAAGGGGTGGGGCAATGTATTATTTCTTTTCTGCTCTCACTGGATGCTTTTTCTTTCGTATTTTATCTTTGATAGTTTTGCCATGATGTGTTTAGTTTAGTGGGTTTTTCAGAAACTAAAGAATATAGTTATTCTGCTAGGTTTACTAAGTTTCCTGGATTAGGGGGTGGTTGTTTTTGACACAATTTCAATATTTTGGACCTGTATTTAGTAAAATAATTGTTTACATTGCTGTCTTTCCTTTTGTTCTGAGACTCCAATTACATGTATGTTTAAATGCTTGCCACTCTCTCACAGTTCTATAAGCTTCTCTCTTCTCAAATCACGTTAGATTTGCATTGTCATGCTTCAGGTTCACTTATGTTTTCACTGTTGTGCCAATCTGCTATCAGTTCCACCTAATGATTTGCCTTTAAATTAAGTTTACTGGATATAATTTACATCCAGTGAAATTCATCCTTTTATTTGCATAGCTGCATTAGTTTTGACAATTATAAATAATCATGTAATTACTACCACAATAAAGACAAAAAGAGTTCCACTACCTCTTAGTACTTCATCATGCCACTGAGTGATCAACCTTTAGTCCCTTCACCAATCAGCCAACCACTGCTCTGTTTTCCATCTCTATCGTGTTAGTTTCCCATAATATCATGAATGGGATCATATCCTTCTGAGTATGGCTTATTTTACTAAGCAGAATACATTTGAATTTCATTCCTGTGGTTGCATGATTTGGGAGCTCATTCCTTTTTATTGCTGTATATTTATACCATCATATGGATGTACCACAGTTGTTCATCCATTTACCAAGTAAAGACAATGTGGGTAGTTTCCAGGCCAATATGATTAAAACTAAGATTACTATGAATATTCTCATAGAAGCTTTTATGTGAACATGTTTTAATTTTACTTGGATTGACAAATAAAATGAAGTGTATTTTAAACTTCATAAGAAATTGTAAAACTGGGTTCTAAGGTAGTCTTACACTTTGCATACTTATTGGCAATGTATAAAAGTTTCAAGTGTTCCATATCCATGCCAGTACATACCATTTGCTAGGTTTTTGTTTTTATGTCAGCCATTTTAAAAGGTATTAAACCACATCTCCTTCTGGTTTAAATTTATTTTTTGACATTATTTTAATTTATTTATTCATTTTTAATTCTCATGAGAAGATATGTTTATTAATTTTAGAGGGAGAGGAAGGGAAGGAGAGAAAAAAAGCATTAATGTGAAAAACACCAATCAGTTGCCTCCCATACGCACCCCAACTGGGGATTGAACCTACAACCTAGGTATGTGCCCTGCCTGACTGATTATCAAACCCACAACATTTTAGTGCCTGGGATGATGCTCCAATCAACTGAGTCACACAGCTAGAGTTACTTTTGGTTTTTAATTACATTTTTGTACTTGCAATATTGAGCAAATTTTCATTTTCATTTACTTTTTTGTCATTTGTATATCATGTTTGGTGAAATGGGTATATTTAAATCTTTCGCCTATTTTAAAACTATGGATTGTTCTCTTCTTGTTGAGCTTTGAGAGTTATTCATATATTATAGATAAAAGTCCACTATCAGGTGTGTGCTTTGCAAATATTTTCTCCCTATTTACGACTTTGTTTTCATTTTCTTAAGTCTTTTTCAGGCCAGAGGTTTTGAGGGTGGAACATACAATTTACTAAAATATTTAAAAGAGTCATGACTCATGGGTTGTATTTAAGAAATCTTTGGCAAGATCACAAATATTTCCTAACCATTCTCATAAAAGTATTACAGTTTTAGGTTTTACATGTTAAGTCTATGACCCATTTTGAGTAAATGTTTGAGAATGGTTCTAACATTGATTCTGGTTCTTTTTTTCCATATGGAAGCCCAATTTTGCCTGTACTATCTTTGAAAATATCATTTTTCCAATGAATTGTTTCTATACCTGAAATGAAAAGCAACTGGACATATTTGTAAGGGTCTAATTATGGACTCACTATTCTGTTACATTGTTCTATATGGCTATCCTTTTAAAAACACAATATCTATTCCTTATAGCTTGCTTTATATAAACTCGACATCAGGTAGAGTGTGTACTTCAGTTATATTAAAAATTGTTTTGACTGTTCTAGTTCTTTTATCATTCCATGTAAATTTTAGAATCAGTTCTCTCAATTTACCAAAAGTTCTGCTTGGAATTTTATTGGGATTGTGCTGAATTTATAGATCAAATACTGAGAATTGATGTCTTGATTATATTGAGTCTTCCAGTCAATGGCCAATGTATAGCCCTTCATATATTAAGGTCTTTTAAAATTTCCTTTATTAGTACTTAATACTTTTTAGCATTCAAACTTTTTTACATATATTGATAGATTTCAATGTAAGTATTTTGTGTTTTGGGGGTGTTCTAAACAGTAGTTTTAAAATTTCAGTTTCTAGTGGTTTACTACTAGTATATAGATATACAATTGATTTTTGAAGGTTGATCTTATATTTTGCAACCTTGCTGAAACTAAAGTATTTGGAAGTTTTTACACAGACAATAATGGAATAAGTGAAGAAACTATTGTATTGCTTCCTTTCATATATGTACACACACCTATTTTTCCCCCTTGTTGCAGGACCTCTGGTCCAATGCTCCTTTATTTCTTCTGGTCCTTTATTTCCTCCTTGGGAGGAAATAAATTCATCTTTCACTATTAAGAATAATGTTAGCTGTGACACTTTTGCCTTTTAACAGGTGGAGATATTAAGTTCTCTTCTATTTCTAGTTTGCTGAGAAGTTTTATTGTGAAAAGATAATGAGTTCTGTTAACTGCTTTTTGGTGGCATCTAATAAGATTATACTGTTTTCTTCTTTAAAATTTATTGATATTATAAATTACACTGATTAATTTTTGAGTTTGAACAATCTTGCATTTATGGAATAAATTTTAATTGGTTATGATATACTATTATTGTTATATATGTCAAGATTAGATTTGTTGATATTTTCTTTAGAAGTTTTGGTTCTATATTTATTAAAGATATTGTTTATAATTTTCTTGCAATGATATTGTCTGATTTTGGTATCATGCTAATGTCCTCATGAAATGAGTTGAGAAGTATTTCCTCCTCTTATACTTCTTGGCAAGTTTGTTTACATGTGCTATTATTTATTCCTAAAGTGTTTGGTAGAATTCCCCAGGTGAGCTACTGGGTCTGCAGTTCTCATTGTGAAAAGGTTTTAAGTCTGTTTCTTTAATAAATATAAGACTATACAGGCTATCTTTGAGTAGTTTTGGTATTTGGTGTCTTATTATTTTTTTAATTGTAGGAGCACTTCCTTGGGCTACTGCCATGTTACTAATGAGCAAACTGAGCCTTAGAGAGATAAATAAACCTAGCCACAGTAACCCAACTAAGTGACAGAGCATGGTATAGAAGTTACAAAGTTTTTTTTAAATATATGTTTTCATGGTTAAAAGCGTTTCACTAAAAATTTTGGGTGAAGATTCAATGTTAATCTCATCTCATTCAATATTTTCTTTTCATCCATCCTTCCACTCCTCTCCCCTCTGGCAACCATCAGTTTATTCTCTGTATCTATAGGTCTGTTTTTATATGGTTTGTTAATTTGTTTTGTTGTTTTAGATTCCACATATAAGTTAAATCATATCATATTTGTCTTTTTAATTTATGATTTCACTTGAAATGAATACCTTCTTGTTCCATTCATGCTATACCAAGTGGTAAAACTTCACCCTGTGTATTGCTAAGTACTAATCCATTGTGTTTGGGCAGCAAATTTTCTCTAATTTTTATAGAAGTTTTATGGTTTAAAATTTGACATTTACAACTATAAAGAGTAATTTTTATATATGGTGTGAGGTAGGGATTGAAGTATATACTTTGTCATATGGCTTCCAAATTTCTTTAAATATGTTTTATTGATTATGCTATGACAGTTGTCCCATTTCCCCCCTTTCACTTCCCTCTACCCTGCACACCCTCTCCCACCCACATTCCCCCCTTTGGTTCATGTCCATGTGTCATACTTATAAGTTCTTTAGCTTCTACATTTCCCATACTATTCTTACCCCCTGCCCCTGTCTATTTTCTACCTACCATCTATACTACTTATTCTCTGCACCTTTTCCCCCTCTCTCCTCCTCCCAATCCCCTGTTGCTAACCCTCCATGTGATCTCCATTTCTGTGGTTCTGTTCCTGTTCTACTTGTTTGCTTAGTTTGTTTTTTTGTTTGTTTTGGTTTAAAGTGTGGTTGTTAATGATTGTGAGTTTGCTGTCATTTTACTGTTCATATTTTTTATCTTCTTTTCCTTATGTAAGTACCTATAACATTTCATATAAAAAGGGCTTGGTGATGATGAACTCCTTTAACTTGACTTCACCTGAGAAGCACTTTATCTGCCCTTCCATTCTAAATGAAAGCTTTGCTGGATAGAGCAATCTTGGATGTAGGTCCTTGCCTTTCATGACTTGGAATACTTCTTTCCAGCCCTTCCTTGCCTATAAGGTCTCTTTTGAGAAATCAGCTGACAGTCTGATGGGAACTCCTTCGCAGGCAACTGTCTCCTTATCTCTTGCTGCTTCTAGGAGTCTCTCCTTCATCTTAATCTTGGCTAAAGTAATTATGATGTGCCTTGGAGTGTTCCTCTTTGGGTCCAACTTCTTTGGGACTCTCTGAGCTTCCTGGACTTCCTGGAAGTCTATTTTCTTTGCCAGATCGGGGAAGTTCTCCTTTATTATTTGTTCAAATAAGTTTTCCACTTGTTGCTCTTCCTCTTCTCCTTCTGGCACCCCTATAATTTGGATGTGGGAATGTTTAAAGATGTCCTGGAGGTTCCTAAGCCTCTCCTCATTTTTCTGAACTCTTGTTTCTTCATTCTTTTCCTTTTGATTGTTTCTTTCTTCCTTCTGGTCCACTCCATTGATTTCAGTCCCAGTTTCCTTCCCATCGCTATTGGTTCCCTGTACATTTTCCTTTATTTCACTTAGTATAGCCTTCATTTTGTCATCTTATTTGTGATGAAATTCAACCAATTCTGTGAGCATCCTGATCACCCGTGCTTTGAGCTGTGCATCTGATAGGTTGGCTATCTCTTCATTGCTAAGTTGTATTTTTTCTGGAGCTTTGATCTGTTCTTCCATATGGGCCACTTTTTTTGTCTTGACATGCCTGTTATGTAGTGAGGGGCAGAGCCGTAGGTGTTCACTGGGCGGGGCAACCCAGTCACTGTGTTGTGATGCTGTATGTGGGGCAGGGTTCAGAGAGGGAACAATGGCACTTGCTCCACTCTCTGCCAGATTTCAGTCACTTCTGCTGTTTTCCCCAAGCAAATTGGGCCCTTCTGGTGCTGATTCCCATCTGGGTGGGTTTGTGTATGTTCTAGGACTCTGTGGGTCTCTCCAGTGGACTCTCCTGTGAGGCTGGGAGTCTCTCCTGGCACCTCAACCTCCACAGGTGTTTTCAATTGGTGTTCTGAGGCTTTATTTCCCCACACTGGAATCCTGGGTTGCATGGTCTGTCTTGTTCCCATTTCGTTTTATCTGTGTGTGAATGTGGGACTGCCTGAGTCTGCAAGCCACCTTGAGTGCCAAGGCCCTCCATAATCTGCTGCCTCACTGGGTCCACCAGCTGCTGCCCCATGTGCCTGGGGTTCATCAGCTGCTGCTTTGTGCACCTGGGGTTTACCAGTCACTGGTGTTATTTTGCTGTGACCCCTCTCTGCCCAGTTCTGCCCCTTCTATCACTCTGGATGAATGTGTCTACTTTAACTCCTTGGTTGTTGAACTTCCATACAGTTCAGTTTTCTGTTGGTACTTGTTGTTTTGTTTCTAAATTTTTGTTGTCCTTATTTTGGTTGTGTGAGGAGGCACAGTGTGTCTACTTATGCCTTCATCTTGGCCAGAAGTCCCCACATTTTCTTTGATCTGTTCATCTATCAATGGACATCAGTAATTTGTTTCTTTCAAAGAATTTGTGAATTCCATTTAGGTTGTCAAATTTATAAACATAAAGTTTTTTTGTAATATTTCCACATATACTCAGTAGTTCACATTGTGTAAACTGGAATGACATTTGGGTTGGGGGTAGAAAATTCTACAACTAAAACTATATTTGATTCAATTTGACAAATTTTAAATTAAATTAGAAGTCAGTTTAACAGGAGGAGGAAGCACATATGAGTTTGTTTACTTATAGCTAAATTATTTACAAAGTGTTTCCACAGTATTTACAAATGAAGAAGATAAATGGAAATATCATTACCTTTACACTGAGGAGGGTCACTACTCCATTTGCCAGGACCAGAACAAATAAGTTTGCTCTCTCCCACAAGTGAATATTCATCTGGTCCATTTGAAGGCTCACAACTATAAGTTACTAATTCATTAAATTCAAATACATTCCTCCAGCTATTAGTGTGTTTTCCATTTTCTATTTTTCCAGGTGATTGACACAAAATCTCTTTAAAAGAGAAAACATAGGAAGAGAAAAAAAGGAAAGATGAAAGATTAAGAAAACATTGGTAAAATCCTATGAACTGTCTTTAGTAATTTTATCAACATGATTTCTACAGTCTAGTTGTGAATCCAATATCCATTTAGAAGGTTCCATGAAAAAATGTATAACTCTAAGTCAAACCATGTAAAATGAACTTCCAAAGAAAACTAATTTTCTTAAGTACCTATATTTATCTATAAGGCCATTTTAAGTTTTGTTCTAGTCATCATAAGAGTTGTTGAAAATTTCATGAGAAAACATACTTGTGATTAAAGATAAAATTCACTGCTAGCCAAGATATGCTTTATAATTTATAGTTATGTCCATTTGCTAATTGCTGGTTCACAATAATACTAAGATATTGTCTTTTTCACTTTCATCCTTATGAGTGTACAAGTGAAAATTTCCAAAAGCTACAAACTGTTATTTTACAGCAGACTGACTCTAGGTATCTTCCTTTAAGCTAGATTTTGAAGAGATTTATAAAAATGTAAAACAATGCCTTTGTTCTCACTATTTGTTTTGGAAATTTTGTATTGTTTATAAGAAATACATTGCATATTTTAACATGTATTGAGTTTACCATTTTAAAAAATAAATTATTTTAGACACTTCTCAGTTTTAATTACAAAATAATAAATATCAATAGGCATAACCCACATAAAGCAAAGCTCTGGGATATTTGTTAATTTAAAAACATAAAGGACAAACAATAAGTATTGGCAAAGATTTCTAGAAAAGGGAATCCTCTTGTACTGTTGGTGGTTCAGTAAATTGGTATAGCCACTATGGAAAACAGTTGTAAATTACCACAAAATATTAAAAATAGAAGTGCAGTATGACCCAGCAATTCCACTTATGGGTGCCTATTGGAAGAAAATAAAAACAGTAATTCAAAAGGATATGCACACTCCTAGATTTACTGCAGCATTATTTATAACAGCCAAGGTGTAAAAACCACCTAGGTGTCCATCAATAGATGAATGGACAAAAAAGATGTAAACCATATGAGGTCCATCCAGAAGGTATCTAGCCATTAATATGAAAAAGAGACATTTACTGAAAAGACACAAGGTACGAGAAACACTGTACATAGGACAATGCCACCTCTGTCCCCTTCAAAGTAGGTATCTTGGGACCTCCCACAGTTCTCCAAATCACCATTG
Organism: Phyllostomus discolor; assembly: GCF_004126475.2. Classification (NCBI taxonomy): domain Eukaryota; kingdom Metazoa; phylum Chordata; class Mammalia; order Chiroptera; family Phyllostomidae; genus Phyllostomus; species Phyllostomus discolor. The sequence continues at coordinate 7,023,294 of NC_040916.2, read as the reverse complement.
GCTGTCCCCTCATATTTTCCTGAATCTTATAGTCTGGAATCTCTTCCCCTTCAAAGGTGATTTTAGTTTTAGGAACAGCCAGAAGTCAAGGGTGCCAAACCTGGGCTGTAGTGGGTCCTGAGTCAACTGGGTGATTTGATGTTTCACCAAAAAACCCTACAGGAGACATGATGCATGAGCGGGCACACTGTCATGATGAAGCTGCCAATTGTGACAGCTTCATCTACCAGTTGCCCATAGCTGCAGCCTTCTGAATCATCTAAATAGTTTCCGGAGAGGAATGTTCAATCTTAACACAAAATTTGATGTAGATTTGTTGCTGTCCTTGCTCAGTCATTTTGAATGTGATGGCCCCACAGTACACACGCTCACTCAACGACATCTACCACCCCCACTCGCTAGTACAGTGAAGTCATCATTGTTCATGCATGCACATTCCAGTCCACTCTCCTTGGCTACCAGGTTACATCAGTGTCACACAAACTGTCCTTGCTATGGTAACAATGGCTGGACCTTTTCTGGACTGGCCTCATATATCTATGTGTATATATGTACATAGGCATACACATATAAAACATACAAATATATACCCATATAAAATGGAATGTTACCCAGCCATAAAGAAGAATGAAATGTTGCTATTTGCAACAACATTGATGGACTAAAGGGTATTATGCTGAGTGAAATAAGTTAAAGAAAGACAAATGCCATATGATTTCACTTACATGTGAAATCTAAAATAAGAAAACAAACAAAACAAAACAGAAATATACTTATAGATACAGAGAACAAACTGATGGTTGCATAGTAAAGTAGGCTGGGAAGATGGATAAATAAGGTGAGGGGGAATAAGAGGTCCAAATTTTCAGTTATAAAATAAGTAAGTCACCAGGATGTAATGTACAGCACAGGAAATGTATTCAATAATAATGTAATAAATTTGTACAGTGACAAATGGTTACTAGACTTATTGTAAGGCATATAAATATTGAATACGCTATGTTGTACTATTGTATGTCAACTATACTTTAATTTTAAAAAATTAGCATAAGTGGGTCCCAAAGGCCAAAAAGATCAAGAATTGCTGGTCTAAATTCTATAGTGAAAATTTACTTACTTTCACATGTTGGGATAGCATAGTTCCAATACACCTGGTCTCCAGAAAGTATACAAGTTAGAATTTGTTCACCTTTTAAGTAATAACTAAATTAAAAAAGGAAAAGGTTACTGGTTACTATTTTTTACTTGTTATGAAGATGTGCACAATAAAGAGGAAAAGTTCATATAGTTGTTTTTCTGCACTAAAGTAATTTGAGGAGGAATTCTCTTAAATGACGTAATGAAAGCGCTAACCAAATCTGGTATTTCATTAAACAATTTTGCATTTGAATACACATTGGCCAAGAAATGAATATATCTAAATAAATCTGTCATGCCTGTCTGTCAGTCTGGTCTCTGCTCTCTCTGGCAATCACATATAGGAGTGTCCAATCCACAGCCCAGGATGGCTATGAATGTAGCCCAACAGAAAATCATAAATTTACTTAATGCATTATGAGATTTTTTTGTGTGATTATGCATCACAATGTATTTAATGTGTGGCCCAGAGATATCAAAAGGTTGGACACCCTACACATGTATTTTTATGCCTTTACTTCTTCCATTCTACCCAATCAGGACAACAATTGAATAGAGAGATCAGTCTGTAGAGCTTGCCTGACTGGATTCAAGTTCCATCTCCATGACTGACATGTTATTGGTATTAGGCAAAGTCCCTAATGTTTTCCTTTTTCACTTTCTTCATCTATGAAAGGGGATAATACTATGTAACTCATGAGGTTGTTTTCAGTGTTAGATGATTGGGTATCTGATACATAATGAGTGGTAGGTAAGTTTTAGCCCTCATTAACACAGGCATACCTCAGATATATCACAGGTTTGGTTCCAGACCATCACAATACAGTGAATATCACAATAAATCAAGTCATACTTTTTTTTCGATTTACCAGTGCATATAAAGTTGTGTTTGTGCTATACTGTAGACTATTAAGTGCACAATAGCATTATGTCTAAAGAAACAATAAGTACATTTTAATTAAAAATACTTCATTGCTAAAAGTGCTAATCATCATTTGAACCTTCAGCTTCACTGTAACTGTTGCTGGTGGAAGGTTATGTCTTGATGTTAATGAAAATGCAACGCATGCAAAGTGCAATCAAGCAAAGGACAATACAATGAGGTGTGTATGTATTTTTTGAAAAATAATCTTCAGCTGAGGATATGTATATTGATATTAGAGATAGAGGGAAGGAAGAAGGAGGGAAGGAGAGGGAGAGGGATTGGAGAGAGAGAGAGAGAGAAAAAAACATCAGTGTGAGAAACACAAATCAGTTGCCTCTTGTACATGTCCTGACCAGGGATCGAACCCTCAGCCTAGGTGTGTGCACCACCAGGGGATGGAATGTACAGCCTTTTGGTGTATGGGATGATGCTCTAACCAACTGAGCCACCTGCTAAGGGCTGCATGCATTCTTTTTTTAAAAATGTATTTTATTGATTATGCTATGACAGTTGTCCCACTTCTCCCTTTCACTCCCCTCTACCCTGCACACCCTCTCCCACCCACATTCCCCCCTTTGGTTCATGTCCATGTGTCATACTTATAAGTTCTTTAGCTTCTACATTTCCCATACTATTCTTACCCCCTGCCCCTGTCTATTTTCTACCTACCATCTATACTACTTATTCTCTGCACCTTTTCCCCCTCTCTCCTCCTCCCAATCCCCTGTTGCTAACCCTCCATGTGATCTCCATTTCTGTGGTTCTGTTCCTGTTCTACTTGTTTGCTTAGTTTGTTTTTTTGTTTGTTTTGGTTTAAAGTGTGGTTGTTAATGATTGTGAGTTTGCTGTCATTTTACTGTTCATATTTTTTTATCTTCTTTTCCTTATGTAAGTACCTATAACATTTCATATAAAAAGGGCTTGGTGATGATGAACTCCTTTAACTTGACTTCACCTGAGAAGCACTTTATCTGCCCTTCCATTCTAAATGAAAGCTTTGCTGGATAGAGCAATCTTGGATGTAGGTCCTTGCCTTTCATGACTTGGAATACTTCTTTCCAGCCCTTCCTTGCCTATAAGGTCTCTTTTGAGAAATCAGCTGACAGTCTGATGGGAACTCCTTCGCAGGCAACTGTCTCCTTATCTCTTGCTGCTTCTAGGAGTCTCTCCTTCATCTTAATCTTGGCTAAAGTAATTATGATGTGCCTTGGAGTGTTCCTCTTTGGGTCCAACTTCTTTGGGACTCTCTGAGCTTCCTGGACTTCCTGGAAGTCTATTTTCTTTGCCAGATCGGGGAAGTTCTCCTTTATTATTTGTTCAAATAAGTTTTCCACTTGTTGCTCTTCCTCTTCTCCTTCTGGCACCCCTATAATTTGGATGTGGGAATGTTTAAAGATGTCCTGGAGGTTCCTAAGCCTCTCCTCATTTTTCTGAACTCTTGTTTCTTCATTCTTTTCCTTTTGATTGTTTCTTTCTTCCTTCTGGTCCACTCCATTGATTTCAGTCCCAGTTTCCTTCCCATCGCTATTGGTTCCCTGTACATTTTCCTTTATTTCACTTAGTATAGCCTTCATTTTGTCATCTTATTTGTGATGAAATTCAACCAATTCTGTGAGCATCCTGATCACCCGTGCTTTGAGCTGTGCATCTGATAGGTTGGCTATCTCTTCATTGCTAAGTTGTATTTTTTCTGGAGCTTTGATCTGTTCTTCCATATGGGCCACTTTTTTTGTCTTGACATGCCTGTTATGTAGTGAGGGGCAGAGCCGTAGGTGTTCACTGGGCGGGGCAACCCAGTCACTGTGTTGTGATGCTGTATGTGGGGCAGGGTTCAGAGAGGGAACAATGGCACTTGCTCCACTCTCTGCCAGATTTCAGTCACTTCTGCTGTTTTCCCCAAGCAAATTGGGCCCTTCTGGTGCTGATTCCCATCTGGGTGGGTTTGTGTATGTTCTAGGACTCTGTGGGTCTCTCCAGTGGACTCTCCTGTGAGGCTGGGAGTCTCTCCTGGCACCTCAACCTCCACAGGTGTTTTCAATTGGTGTTTTGAGGCTTTATTTCCTGGAGCTGAGACGCTGGGTTGTGCAGTCTGTCTTGCTCCCCAGTTTTGCCTGGTTTATCTGTGTATGAATGTGGTACCACCAGGTCTACCAGCTGCTTTGCTCGCTGGGCCCTGCTCCACAATCTGTTGCCTGTCTGTGTCTGACAGCCACTGCCTGTGCTCCCAGGATCTGCCAGCTACTGTATTTCGCCCAGGGTCCACCAGCCACTGCTGTTTTTGCTGTGACCACTCTCCACCTGGCCGCCTGGTTCTGCTCCTCCTACCAATCTGGATGAATGTGTCTACTTTAACTCCTTGGTTGTTGGACTTCCATACAGTTCAATTTTCTTTCAGTACTGTTTTTTTGTTGTTGTTGTTATTTTGTTTCTAAATTTTTGTTGTCCTTAGTTTGGTTCAGCAAGGAAGCACAGTGTTTCTACCTATGCATCCATCTTCTGCATGTATTGTTTAAATCAGAATATCTTTCTAGGGATACCTCAGACATATTGGATGAAACAAATAAAAAAATCTGTGGTTTGGAGAAGGTATAGTCTTTGAGGCTTCTTTTGTCTTGGAAACTCCTTATTTAGCCTTATATCTTGATTGAGAGCCTTGCTGGGTAAAAGTAGCCTTGGTTGCAGACCTCTGGTTCTCATTACTTGGAATATTTCTTGTCGTTCTCTTCTGGTTTGGAGGATTTCCGTTGAGAAGTCAGCTGCTAGTCTTATTGGGGCTCCCTTGTATGTTACTTCCTGTCTTTCCCTTGCTGCCTTTAAGATTCTCTCTTTGTCTTGGAATTTTGCCATTTTAGTTATGATGTGTCTTGAAGTGGGCCTCTTTGGGTTCTTCTTGATTGGAACAGTCTGTGATTCTTAGATTTGTGTGACTTTTTCTATCATCAAATTAGGGAAGTTTTCCATCACTCCTTTTGCAAACAGGTTTTCTATCCCTTGCTCTTCTTCTCCTTCTGATATCCCTATTATACAGATATTATTACGTTTCATGTTGTCTTGCATTTTACTTAACCCCTCTCTGTTCTTTCTGAGTCTCTTTTCCTTTTCTTGCTCTTTCTCTGTGTTTCTTTCTACCTTGTCCTCCGCCTTGCTGATCCGATCCTCTGCTTCATCTAGCCTGCTTTTGATGACTTCTGCTGTGTTCTTCATTTCAGAAATTGTATTCCTCATTTCCTCTTGGCCCTTTAAATTTCTATTTCCTTTTTCATGCTGATATAGTTTGCAGTGAGTTTATTGTAGTTTCCCTGTAGGTTTTGGTAGCTCATTGTGAACTCATTGAGCTTCCTTCAAACAACTGCTTTGAACTCAATATCTGATAGTTGACCTGCCTTTACTTCATTTAGCATTCTTTCTGAGGTTTCCTCCTTTCCTTTCATTTGGGGATTGTTTGTTTGTCTTCCCAAAGTTTGTGAGACTCTTCTTGTTAGCCTCTGCTTCTCAAATTCATCTGTTCTGAATCCCTGGGTTTATGATGTGAAGTTCTATGGTAGAAGACCTGTGAGATTCAGTGGTGTAGTCCCCTTGATTTCCTGAGTTTGCTGGTCTTGGGCTGTCATTTATGTTGGTTTTCTGTAAGTCTTTCATTTTTTATTGCTGTTGGGTCTTTGGTGGGTCCTTTCCTCCAGCTGGTTATCTGAGGGTCACTCCATCGACCACATCTTATATTCTGTTGTGCAGGTGTGGACAGGTTGTGTTGAAGCTGATTATTCTGTGTGTACGAGGTTTTGAGGCTTCTCTCTCACTGTTGTTCACTTGTTTGTTCTGGGTAATTTCTCCACCATTTATTTGTATTTCCAGATTGGTCCAGGATTGACGTTAGTGTGGCTTCCACTCCCTTCTTCACCTTCTTCTGTTGTTATCTGTTGCTGGTTGCTTTGTTTGTGGGTTTTCTCCTCCAGCAGATATACTGGTGTTCACAGATCCCACCTGCCTTTTTTTGTGATCATTTGGAGGGGGAAGGCAAAATGGTTTAAGACAGTGGGAGTGTATTTTATAGTATTTAAAGTACCAACCCATAGAGAAGAGATATGGAATCCTTTATATATGTATAGTGTTAACCATGGTATTTCACCCAACTAGCAACTTTTCAGAAAGGGTAGAAAAAAGATAAGACTCTTGTTGGGGGGGGATAATTGTGAGTTGGATCTAGAAAGTAGTGAGCTTGTGGGAGGTCAGATTATAAGGTAAAGTGAGAGTAAATGAGAGAAAATACATGTAGTGTGTGAGAGAATAGAGTTAACTACAACAGTAATTAAGTTCCGGAAACAGTGAAGATCTGGGAGGGGTACTGTGTGGTATTTATAACTGGATGGAACAGCAACTATTTACAATAGTAATGGAACAACAACCATATGAAAGAATCTATGTGGTCTAAATAACAAGAATAGGAAGTACAGGACCTAGAGTAGTGTGCTATTAGAACACAAGTAAGGTGAAAGATGGAAAATTAAAAATATACTATGGAAGAGAAAACTAGGGAAATCAGCTTTGCAAGAGATGCTAAAGAGTCCGCTTTAATACAGGAAGAAAAACAATGAGAGGGAGAAGAAAACAGGTTTGAAAAAAATGGCAAGAATAAGTACCTATTAATAATAACCTTAAACATAAATGGATTAAATGCCCCACTCAGAAGACATAGAATAGCTGAATGGATAAGAGAGCATGACCCACACATATGTAGCCTAAAAAAGACCCATCTCAGAACAAAAGACCTACACAGACTAAAAGTGAAGGGCTAGGAACAAATTTTCCAAGCAAACAAACAAACAGCCAGAATAGCAATACTTATATCAAACAAAATAGACTTCAAAAAAAGAGCCATAAAAAGAGACCCAGAAGGTCACTTCATAATACTCAAGGGAAGAATCCATCAAGAAGACATAAATATAGTAAATATATATGCACCCAACATAGGAGCACCCAAATACATAAAGAAAATCTTGGAGGACTTCAAGAAAGATATTGACCACAGCACGATTATAGTAGGGGATTTTAACACCCCACTGTCAAAAATGGACAGATCTTCCAAACAAAATATTAAACAGATATTGTGGCATTGAACAATGCCCTAGATCAAATGGACTTAACTGACATATATAGAGCCTGTCATCCCAAATAAGCAAAATACACATTCTTTTCAAATGCCCATGGAACATTTTCAAAGACAGACCACATGATAGGACACAAAACAAGCCTCAACAAATTCAAGAAATTTGAAATCATATCAAGCATTTTCTCAGACCACAAGGCACTGAAACTAGAAACCAATCCCAAGAAAAAAAAACCCAAACACTGAAACTCGTGGAGATTGAATAGCATGCTATTAAACAATGAATGGGTCAAGAATGAGATTAGGGAAGAATTAAAAAAGTTTCTGGAAAAAAATGAAAATGAACTCACAACAATCCAAAACTTATGGGACATAGCAAAAGCAGTCCTGAGAGGGAAGTTCATAGTGATACAGGCCTATCTACAAAAGATAGGAACATTTCAAATAAACAACCTAACCATATGCCTACAAGACCTTGAGGAACAATAACAAAGACCACCCAGAGCAAGTAGAAGGAAGAAAATAATGAAGATCAGAGCAGAATTCAATGACATAGAGACTAAAAGCACAATTCTAAGGATCAATGAAGCCAGGAGCTAGTTCTTTGGAAAGATAAACAAAATTGACAAGCCTTTAAGCAGACTCATTGAGGAAAAAAAAGAGAGAGGACCCAAATAAACACAATTGGAAATGAAAGAGGAGAGATTACAACTGATACCACAGAAATACAAAGGATTGTAAGAATTTACCACAAAGAATTATATGCCAAGAAATTTGAAATCTGAGTGAAATGGACAAATTTCTAGAAAAAATATAACCTTCCAAAATTCAATGTAGAAAAGGCAGAAAGCCTGAACAGACCAATAACAGCAGATGAAATTGAAGCAGTAATCAAAGCTTCTGACACACAAAAGCCCTGGACCGGATGGTTTCTCATCAGAATTTTACAAAGCGTTTAAGGAAGAGCTAACCTCGATCCTTCACAGACTATTCTAAAAGATTCAAGAAGATGGAGGACTCCCAAACTCTTTTTGTGAAGCCAGCATCATCCTAACCCCAAAACCATATAGGGACATAACAAAGAAAGAAAACTTCATGCCAATATTGCTCATGAATATAGATGCTAACATCCTCAACAAAATATTGGAAAATCACATCCAGCAATATGTTAAAAAGATCATACACCATGATCAAGTGGGATTCATCCCAGGGATGCAAGGATGATACAATATTCACAAATCACACAAAAATTACATGACCATATCAATAGATGTGGAAAAAGCATTTGATAAGGTACAGCACCCATTTATGATAAAAACACTCACCAAAGTGGGAACAGAGGGAACGTTACTCAACATAATAAAGGCCATATATGAGAGACCTACAGCCAACATCATCCTCAATGGGCAAAAATTCAGAGCTTTTCCACTAAGATCAGGAACAAAACATGAATGTCTGCTTTCACCACTCCTATTCAACATAGTATTGGAAGTCCTAGTCACAGAAATCTGACAAGAAAAATAAATAAAAGGCTTCCAAATTGGAAAGGAGGAAGTAAAACTGTAATTGTTTGCCGATGACATGACAGTGTACATAGAAAATCCTACAGACTCCACCAAAAAACTACTCGATCCAATAAGTGAATTTAGCAAAACAGTGGGATACAAAGTCAGTATTCAGAAATCAAAGGCGTTTTTGTACACCAACAATGAAATATCAGAAACAGAAATCAGAAAAAAATATCCCATTTGATACTGCAACAAGAAAAATAAAGTACGTAGCAATAAACCTAACCAAGAGATGTAAAAGACCTGTACTCAGAAAACTACACAACACTGAAGAAAGAAATTCAGGAAGATACAAACAAATGGAAGCATGTATCATGCTCATGGATTGGAAGAATTAACATCATCAAAATGTCCATACTACCCAAAGCAATTTATAGATTCAATGCAATCCCTATGAAAGTACCAATGACATATTTCACAGGTATAGAACAAACATTTTGAAAATTTATATGGAACCATAAATGACCCTGAATGGCTGCAGCAATTTTGAGAAAGAAGAACAAAGTAGGAGGGGTCACAATACCTGATATCAAACTGTATTACAAGTCCAGTGTAATCAAAACAGCCCAGTACTGGCATTAAAACATAGACCAATGGAACAGAACAGACAGACCAGAAATAAAACCAAGTCTCTATGGTCAACTAATATTTGACAAAGGGGACAGCAGCATAAAATGGAATACAAATAACCTCTTCAACAAATGGTGTTGGGAGATCTGGACAGCTATGTGCAAAAAAATGAAACTTGATCACCAACTTATATCATAAAGAAAAATAAATTCAAGGTAGATAAAAGACAAATATAAGTCATGGCACCATAAAAGTCCTAAAGGAAAACATCGGCAGGAAAATCTCAGACTTTCCACACAGCAACATCTCCACTGATATGTCCCCTAAAGCAAGGGACATAAAGGAAAGAATAAACAAATGAAACCTAATGTAATTAAAAAGCTTCTGCATTGCCAAAGAAAACAGCATTAAAATGAAAAGAGAACCAACCATATGGGAAAACATATTTGCCAAAGATATCTTGGACAAGGGTTTGATCTCCAAAGTATATAAAGAACTCATAAGACTCCACTCCAGGAAGACAACGACGCAATTAAAAGGTGGGCAAAGGACTTGAACAGACACTTCTCTAAGAAGGACATACAGAGGGCCCAGAGACATATGAAAAGATGCTCAGCATCACTAGCCATTAGAGAGACTCAAATTAAAACCGCAATGAAATACTACCTCACACTTTTGAGAATGGCTGTCATAAACAAATCAACAAACAAGTGTTGGAGAGGTTGTGGAGAAAAGGGAACCCGAGTGCAGTGCTGGTGGGAATGCAGACTGGTGCATCCACTGTGGAAAACAGTATGGAATTTCCTCAGAAAACCAAAAATGGAACTGCCTTTTGACTCAGCAATTCCACTGCTGGACTATATCCTAAGAGCCCTGAAACACCGATCCAAAATAATCTATGCACACCAATGTTCATAGCAGCACATTTTACAATAGCCAAGTGTTGGAGCAAACTAGGTGCCCATCAGTAAATGAGTGGATTATAAAACTGTGGTTCATTTACATAATGGAATTGTACTCAGCAGAGAGAAAGAAGGAGCTCCTACCCTTTGGGACAACACTGATGGAACTAGAGAGCATTATACTAAGTGAAATAAGCCAGGTCGTGAGGGACAAATATCATATGATCTCACCTTTAACTGGAACATAATCAACAAAAGAAAAAAGCAAGAAAAATATAACCAGAGACACTGAAAGTAAAAACAATCTGACAGTAACCAGAGGGGAAGTGGAAGGGGATAATGGGGGGAAGAGTTTTCAGGAACTACTATGAAGGATACGTGGACAAAAACAAAGGGGAAAGTGCAAACAAGGGAGGGAGGGGGATTTGGTTTGGGTGGGTGGAGCAGTTGGGGCGAAATGCATCCAACTGTAATTAAACAACAATAACAATTAAAAAAATTAAAAAATCGATTATTTAAATTTACTGTTCTCTCTCCTGAATTCTCATTGCAATATTTATAAATATCTATTTGATACTTCCTATTTACTATTTTGTTTTGACATTCTTGTATATATTCTGTTTGTCAATAAGGCTACCATTTCTTTGAAAAGAATTTATGTCTTAAATGTTTGACATCCCTCAAAATGCTTTAGCTGTCTCTCTAAAACTATTAAGTGGATGTTCCATTTTTTTTTTACTTAAGTTAAAAAATAGTGAAACTGCTTGTAGATGGTTTGGGTTGCCTTTTCCATCAAGGCTCACTCATTCCCCTCGTCCCATATTTTAGTGTTAAGAGAGAATTCTGAGAAGATGGCAGAGTAGGTAGCACTAGGACTCTATCTACCCAACTAGACAATGATTTCAATGGTAGAATCTGCTTGATGTAACTATTTGGAACTCGGGAGTCTACCAAATGCTTGCAACTTCCAAGGGAAGACTCTGACAAGTAAATGTAATTTCAATAAATTTCAGCTCTTAGGAAAATAGGAGCTACATATCCTTCACTACCTACAATGGATCAGGCACCCGTATGTGTTCTTGAAGCAGGTTGAAGTAAGTTGATGGGTAAAAATGTCCTGTTGTACAAATATCAGGGGTCTGCACTCTGATCACTGCTTCTGGTAACAAAGAAGTGGACCAAAAGATGGGCAGTTATTGTTGTGGCATCTCCTCCCCTTCTAGTATTCCCTTTTCTCCCCACCTGAAATTATTTTCAGGGAACTTAGAGATCCTGCATCCTTTTCTCCCTACTTCATATTTTGCTTTTCCTCTCTCAGGAGACAGACATTAAAAACAGGGATATTTAAAACACAACGGCATGTATATGGAATACTAGAAATTGAGTGCATGTGCCCATGGAAATGCTCTGAAACAACCTGAATAGACTTTCAGTTTACATCTGAGGCTGATCCTTAGCACAGAGATACCCTACAACAATCAAACATACAAAAAACAATAACAAAAAAGCAGTAAGGCCTAAGAATAGTGAAGGAGTTGATTTCTAAAGTTACCACATTATTAGATTTAAATATGCAGTATTCCACAAAAACAAAATCAAAAGGCATGCAAAAAAGAGGAATGTATGGTCCATAAAAAAAAGACTGTCCCTAATAAAGCATGATGGCAAATTTACTAGACAAAGACTTCAAAATAACTCTCTTAAAGATGCTCAAAGAACAAAATGAAGTAGAGAAAGTCAAGAAAATGATGTATGAACAAAATTGAAATATCAGTAAGATAACATAAAAGCTAAAAAAGGTGAAAAAAACTCTGGACCTCAGAGGTACAATAACTGCTATGAAAAAATCACTAGAGGGATTAAAGGCAGATTTGAGCAGGCAGAAAAAAGAATCACTGCTCATGAAGTTAGGACAATGAAATTTATTCTGTCTGAAAAACAAAAAGAAAACAGAGTGAAGGAAATTTAACAGAGCCTAAGGGACCTGTGAGATACTATTAAGTGAACCAACGTACTCATTGTGGGAATCACAAAATAAGAAGAATGACAGCATGGGAAAAATATATATATAAAGAGATCATAGCTGGCAACTCCTCAAATTAGATAAAAGACATAAATATAAACATCCAAGAACTCAATGACCTCCAGGTAAAATGATTTCAAAGTGACCCACACTAAGACATAATGCAGTTGATGCTCCAAATCTGCAGATTTCACAAATATGGATTTAACCAACTAAGAATTCAAAATATTCTTTAAAAAAAAAGTACAGATTTTTTCTTGTCATTATTTTATAAACAATATGACAACTATTTACATAGCATTTACATTATATTAAGTATTGTAAGTAATCTACAGATGAAGTATACAGGAGGATATCCATAGGTTATATACAAACATGCCTTTTTATATGTGAGAATTGGATTGGTATCCACAAGGGGATACTAATCTCTTGTGGATACTAATCTAAGGACTACTGCAATCAAACTTTCAAAGACCAAAGACAAAGAGAGAATCTTTAAATTAGGAAGAGAAAACTGAATCATCACATTCAAGGGATACTCAATAAGATAATAAGCAGATCATGAGAAACTTTGGAACCCAGAAGACAATGGGCTGCCACACTAAAATGTGGGAAAAAAAACCCCTTTAAAACCAAAAATATTCTATCCAGCCAAATTGTCCTCAAAAGTGAAGGGAAAATAAGACAGTCCCAGGAAAACAAAAGCTGAGGGAGTCTGTGGCCACTAAAACTTCCCTTCAAGACATTCTTAAGGGAGTCCTCCAAGGTCAAATAAATGGACAGTAGAAAGTAACCTTGACCCAAAAAAAGAACTAAACATCTCACTAAATATAAATACATGGACAAATATAAAAGCTTGTATTCTTGTAATAATAGTTGGTAACTGTAATTTTTGTTTTCTTCACAATTTAAGAGATAATACATTTAAAGAAAAGTATTAGTGTGAAGTGTTATTGTGACTTTATTTTTTAACTCCCAATCTTGTTTTCTATATGTTAAAAAGTAATGTATTTAAAAGAACTATTAATTTATGCTTTGGGACACAAAGTATATAAAGATGAAATTTTGTGATGGTAACAACCAAATGGTGTGGGTATGAAGCTATAAAGGAGTTAGTTAGGTTGTTATGTGTTCTAATTTAGATTGATATAACTTTAGGATTTTAAATGTAATCCCCATGGTAACCACAAAGAAAATAGTCATAGAATATACACAAAAGGAAATGAGAAAGGAATTTAAATATTTCATTATAAAAAGATGACTAAAAAGGCCCTGGTTGGTGTGGCTTAGTGGTGGAGTGCCGGCCTGTGAATCCAAGGGTCACTGGTTTGATTCCCAGTCTAGGCCACAAGCCTGGGTTGCTGGCCAGGTTTCCAGTAGGGGGCGCACTAGAGGCAACCACACATTGATGTTTCCCTCTCTCTCCCCCCCTCCCCTCTCTAAAAAATAAAATAAAATCTTTAAAAAAATGACATGACTTAAAAAAGAAGACACTAATGTTGGAAGTGGACAAAAAAGCTATCAGGCATATAGAAAACAAGTAGCACTAAGACAGAAGATGCTCCTTGTTACCAATAGTTTACATTTAAATGACAAACTCTAATCAAAAGAAAGAGGTTGAAAGAATGGACAAAAAACATGTGATCCTACTATACATTGTCTACAAAAGACTCACTTGAGATCCAAAGACAAAATCAGGTTGAAAGTGAATGAATGGAGAAAGATAGTCCATGTAAACATTATCCCCAAAAAGAGCGGGGATGGCTATACTAATATCAGATAAAATTAGACTTAAAATCAAAATGGTTACAAGAAACAAATACAAGAGATCTTAAATATTAAATAAAAGGTATTTATGAAAAGCAGATATGTTATAAACACTCTGACACCTAATGACAGACATCAAAATATATGAAGCAAATGGAATTGAAAGGAGAAATGCACATTTCTACATAACAACCATTTCTACAGTAACAGCTAAATGACTTCGATATTCCACTTACAATAAAAGATAGAACAACCAGGCACAAGATATGTAAGGAATTAGAGGACTTTACTGACACACTTCTGTGAGCCATCCTTCAACTCTGAGAATTGTTTTGCTTTTTTTAGAGTGGGGTACACTTTGTTGTCAAGGATAAAGTCATTGTGATTACTACACTTGTGATGCTTACAATAATCTCATTATTACATATAGCAAGGGTTATATAATTTTGCTTTCCTCTGATGTAAATTTTTTTCTATTAAATACATATCTTTTCAGTTTCCATAAAAAGCCCAAGAGTTGACTGGGTGAAAGTACAACTTGTCACACAGAAAGCAAAGTAAAATCAACTTTATGGAAATACTTGAGAAGAAAAACAGTATGGAATTGGTAGTACCATATTTTCTCTAAGGAGCAACTTACCCATCATCACAATAGAAGTGAGTTTCTGTATTGAATTCAAGGGCCTTATTTGGGTCAACTATTCCACCATTTTCAACTTTTGGAGTTGAACATAATTTTTCTAAAAGAAAATTTTTTAATTTTTTAATACAAATTTCAAAACAAATTTAAATCATTATCAAAATTCTATACTATTCAATTCATGTACTATTATTTTCTTGAGTTAACTATTATAAAAGAAAATATAAAATTTACCCCGGCAACCAACTGCCTACAGAAAAATTTCTGGGAGATCTGTCAAATCCTAAAAACTGCACTGCTATCTAAAAACCTAGTTTCACATAAGAAAATCTTCATTGCCATAGTGGAAAATGGACCCTAAATTGTGTAAAAAAATAAATAAACACTACAGCAAACACACACACACACACACACACACACACACACAAGAAAGGATTTGTTTACTTACTGGTACAGGCTTCATCAAGAGGGTACCATGTATTATTTGGCTCACAAAAGGTGTTGTAGGGGGAAAATAATTTATAATTGTATCCTGGTTTACAAGTATAAAATACTTTCTCCCAAGTGTCATATGAAGCTCTAGGGTAACCCTTAATGTCCATAGACTCGAACGTTGGTGGGAAACCACAGCGACCTAAAAATAGGAAAATAAGAACATAAAAATAAAATATTTAATCTCTGACCAACCAGGGACTATGGCCTGGTAGCAGGTAGGTACTACAGAATAAATGGAACACTCTTCAGCAAGATTTTAGATAATTGTTCCCTGCTTTTACCCAAGTGGTGGTAGTAGTGGACAATGTGCTGCACTTTAAGTAACAATCTATTGGCTTTTGGTTTGTTGGGGAATGAGCTGAATTTTCATTCAACAGTAAATTTAAGAAGCAAAAATCAATGTTTTGGGTTGCAAATATATATATATATATACACAATATATACTATACACATACACACAATGTTTTGCAAATATATATATATATTTGCATCATTCTCAATTTTTTTCCTAAATTCATTTCAAAACCCACTTCTCCTCTAAGAAATCTTCTGTACTATATAGCACTCTGCCCAGATTACATACTTTTCCACAGTTTGAAACAAATTTTTCACTTATTTTAGGCTTAGTCTCCTCACAGGAGTCAAATTCCCAGAAGTTAGAGGTCATATGCTTTCTTATTCTGCTAATTCTACCCAGTGCTCAAGAAATGCTGTGGTAAGAGGTGATTATTAAATAAACATTTTATGGATCATAGATCAAAATAAATATGGGCTCAAGTATTTCAAAAATATATAAATTCATTTCATATTAGTGAATGGAGCATTTTATAAGTGAACGGATGCCATTTAAATTTTAAAATTTATTACTTTGAATAGCCCAATGTGGACAAAACCTGCTTTCTCACACATTATTTTAATTATAATATAATCTCCCTTCACTGATCAGTAGATCTTGCGTTCCCTCACAAGCTCCCTGAAGTAGCTGTTTGAGCTGTAAATCCAATATATCCTACAGTAAAGCTACTGTATTGCTCTGCTTTTAGAATTTTTTTACTTCTGCTTCATTTTGATAGTTTTTTCTCCATAGTTTCATTTTTATTTCAGCAATTCCTTTTATTTTTAATTATCTGTGGACTTGAAAACCTAACAAATGTGTTAGAACAATTACATAAAATAATGTGATGGAGACACATCAAGTCCTAAAGGGCTAAAAGAATGCAGAGGCCTCTCCTACAAGGTTAAGGACCTAAGGAGAAAGGTCCGTTTTGATCCCTGAGGAACCCTCAAGTTTCTTACTCCCTGGACTGGTATTACTTCAAAGTGTGAGACTGGTCAAGAGAACTCTAAAGACGTGAAATATTACTCTTATTTTGTGTCATATTCTAAATTCTAAGATTCTCTATATATACACAGGCCAACGTTTCATTTCCATCATGCCCTGAAATTGAGCTACTGACAAAATGTTTTTCAACATATCCACTATGCTGACCTAGTATCTGAATGTTCCTCAATCAACTGTCCAAGATAAAAGCAAAAAGCAACCCCAAAGCCCCAGTAATTAACAGCATTTTTAAAAAGAGGATTTGTATAGAGGTGAATTTTATTAACATTACATTTACTGAATACCCTGAGCTAGACATTTACACTTATAATAGAAAAACAACCATGAGCTAGAAATTCTATATAATTCTGTTCCTATACAAATGCATCATTCTAGAATTTCCTGGAACCATCAAGAAAGAAATCTCATAACAGCATGTCTGTGATTAAATTATGTAACTGTTGCTTGATTTATGCATTCAATCTCAGTAACTATCCTAAAAGTGGATGGCCTTCAGCTTTTAGTTTGAGCTGTGTTGTGTGTGTGTGTGTGTGTGTGTGTGACCATAGTACCATTACTTATTGTTCATTTCTTACGTTTCTCATTTCTAACTAGGTTTGATTACCATTTTTTTTTAGATTTCTTCAGATCTTCCCTTAAATAGGGCCCAACCTAATTTTAAAAAGTAAAACATTGCCCAAAGACATTCAAGAACAGAATAGGGTATTGTCTATATTGGACAGGAATAGGAAGGTGACTCCACAGTTCAAAACAAACAAACAAACAAACAAACCCAGTCAGCAAACCATTACCAGTATGATTTTTGGGCAATAAGGAGCATGATGCCTTTATGTACAAAAAGCACTGCGTGGCGTTACCAATCTCTCTAAATCCCAGGGATCTCAAGGACTACCCTGCAAAACATGCGCCTTCAGCCACCAAAACAAAGCGAGGAGTGAGCTTCCTTGCCCTCACTCCACACCGCTAGCCTGGACATTTCTGAAAACCGTAACACCAGGTAATGCCTGTTCTCCCAGCCCAACATAGCTGGCCACAAACACTCTCACCTCGCCCAGGGAGCAGAGCGCAGAACCTCTCCACAGTCACAGCACGGGCCCTAACATCCCCAAGCACCGGGCACTGAACAGAAAGCCCTCACTTCAGCACAGGTGAGGGCTTTCCATCCTTAATGACTCAGTCCCCAAACACTTGCAAGCTTTTGCTGGAGATAAACCTTCGCCCCGGGCAAAAGCCGGCAGCACCTAGTACCCCAAAAGGCTCAGCGCCCACTACCCAGCAACATTCACCGCTGGCACTACAGGACCTCACCATCCTGGATCTGTCACAGCACAACCCTGAAGCTCTGCGAATAGGCATTCTACCCCAGCTCCCTACCACCGGGGTCGACCAAGCCCCGTGCCTCCTACCGGTCCCACTAAACGAATCCCCCCAGCCCTTGGCTCTGGTCAGCCTGCTCCCCGACTTGCTACAGGACCGCACACCGTCTCCAGATTCCTACCAAAGGATGTGGGTAACCGGACCACTAGGGCCATCAAAAGAATCTTAACGAAGCTCCAAGGAAAAAAAGAACTCTTGGGGCGGCGGACAGGTGCCCTGCGCAGCTCGCAAGACGCTGTCATTTTCCGGGAGGTCAGCGGGAAATCTGAGAGACGGTGAGCATTTACCTTTTTGAGTGCAGACGCCAGACGCAACAATGGCTAGACTCACAAAGTGTTAAGTAAGTAACCGCAGGTGGGCGTGAACTGCAGCGCCACTGTGGATGGGCGGGGCCACTCCGAGAGTAGAAAGGCGGGGCCAGGGCGCGGGGAGCGGCCTGTGAGCGCTGGAGGGGAACAGGAGGTCCCGTTTGCCGGGTCCTAATCTACCCGGGTCTACTGGCAGCTCTGGAAAGTAGAGGAGCTGGTGGAGTCGTCACTGCGTCTTTCCCGGAAGGCAGGATAGAATAAAGCACATCACCCTGGGGAAAGAAAAACAACAACAACACAAACAAAACAGAGCCTAGACAGTGGATTGCCTAGGGGACAGCAGACCTCTAGTGTTTCACTTTCGTCCTCAGGTCTCCAAACTGTTAGTAGTGCCAGGGCCCTTGCTCAAATTTAGCATTATTCAGGCATAATTAGGGGCAATACTTGAGTGTTTCGTTGTTGAATGTTTGCTACCCGAATCCCATCAAGCCTGATGATTTGGCCACTGCACACCCAACCCCTATTATAAATGACTCTGCCATACTCCCCTGAGAGCACCGCTGGGAAGGTAAATTATCAAACACTGTTGTTCTATCTTTTTCAAAAAACTTTGTGTAGAAACAAAGTGGGAGTTGTCTCTAAGAGGAATGAGCTACAAGCGTCTGCGCAGAAAACCTTCCTAAATTAGGCATTGCAAGCTGACCTATGATGTGGAGCCTTGAGATCATTTTAGGGACTGAGTTCAAAGGAAAAGTATAGTCAAGACTTTGAGTGAAGTAGAGGAATAAAAATTGGAGTGGTTCCTCCAATTTTTGCTAAAGGTGTTATTAACCTGTCAAATTAAAATGAAGAGAGAATGAGAATGAATGTACATGCTAGTAGACCAGGTTTCTAGCTGTGTGGCTGATGTCTTTAAAGCAAATGAAATCTAGAGAAAAGCAGATATAGCAGTACTTATATCAGACAAAACAGATTTCAAGGTAAGAAGGGAAGGAGAGACAAAATGGACATTTTGTCATGAATAAAGAGGATAATTTGTCAAGAAGACATAACACATTACTATAGACGTACCCAGCCTGGGAGCACTGAAATAGATAAAGCAAATTACTGACAGACCTAAAGGGAGAAACTAACAGAATAGTAGGAGACCCTGACAGCAATGGATAGATCATCCAGACAGAAAGTCAATAAGGAAATATTAACCTTACATGACACATTTGACAGAATAGACTTAATTGATATCAGTCCACTTTTCCATCCCAAAAGAAAGAGTGTGACAGTGTTTGGAGGGGAGAGGAGAGGGAATTTCAGGGGAAATAGGGAAGGATTTACAGGAACAAGTATAAAGGACACATGGATAAAAAAATAGGGGTGGGTGGAAATGGGACGGAGGAGGGGAAGGCTGGGATGGGAGGTAAAAGATAGAAAATGTGCTGCAACAACAATTAAAATAAAATTAAAAAATTAATAGAAAAACCTCTCTGAAAAAAAAAGAATGTGTATTCTCAAGTGCACATGGAACAATTCTCAAGGACAGAACAATATGTTGGAGTACAAAATTAGTCCAAATCAATGTAAAAAGATAGAACTCATACTAAGCAAATATTCCAATCACAATGGTATGAAACTGGAAATTTTTACAAGAAGACTTCCGGAAAACCCACAAATATGTGGAGGTTAAACAACACATCTACTGAATAACTTTGGGTCAAAGAAAAATTAGAGGTCAAAAGATACATAGAGATAAATGGAAATGAAAATATACAAATTAAAATTTGGGGGATACAGAAAGAGTATTATTAATATGGAAATTTTATAGCATTACAAGCCTACCTCCAGAAATAGAAAAAAATTAAAAATAGGGTTTTAAAAAATTTTTTTAAAAAATTTATATTATTTTTAGAGAAGAAGGGAGGGAGAGAGAGGAGAGAGAAACATCAATATGTGGTTGCTGGGGGTCATGGCCTGCAACCCAGGCATGTACCCTGACTGGGAATTGAACCTGCGACACTTTGGTTTGCAGCTCGCGCTCAAATCCACTGAGCTATGCCAGCCAGGGCAAAAAATAAATAGTTTAACATTATACTGTAAAGAGCTAGGAAAAAGAAAACAAATTAAACCTAATTACTTAGAAGAAAGGAAAACTACAAAATCAGAGTGGAAATAAATGAAAATAGAAAATGAAAAGATGATAGAAAAAATGAAAACAAAGTGCTGTTTTTTTAAAAGATAAACAAAATTGACAAACCCCTGGCTGTACTCAATAAGGAAAATAACAGGGAAAATACAAATATAGAAAAATCAGAAATGAAAGAGGAGAAGTTACAATGAACACACACAAAATACAAAAGATTATACAAGAATACTTATAAAAGATATATGCCACTTAGTTCAAAAACCTAAAAGAAATGAACAGATTCCTGGGATGTACAACCTTCCTAGACTGAATCATGAAGAACTGGAAAATCTTAATAGGCTGATAATAGCAAGGAATTGAAATAATAAAAAAACAAAGTCCAACAACAGATGGATTGACTGGTGAATTCTACCACATTCAAAGAAGACTTAATACCAGTTCTTTCAGTGTCTTCTGAAAATTTGAAAAGGAGAGAATAGTTGTGACATCATTCTATGAGGCTAAGGTCACCCTGATACCAAAACAAGGCAAGGACAACACAGACACACAAAAGAAAATGACAGGCAATATCTCTGATGACACAGATGAAAAATTCTAAATAAATAATGCAAATCAAATACAATAGTATATATTAAAAGGATCATACATCATGAACAAGAGGGGTTCATTCCAAGGATACAAGAATGATTCAATATCCACAAATCAATCAATATGACATATACCACATTAACAAAATAACAAATAAAAATTGTATGGTCATATCACTAGATGCATAAATAGCAAATGTAAAACAAAGCAAGATACAACATCCATTTATGATAAAAAACACTTAATAAAATGGGTATAAAAGGAAAAGCTCTTCAACATAATAAAGGCCATATGTGGCAGACCCTTAACTAGCATTATACTTAATGGTATAAAAACTGATAACTTTCCTCTAAGATCAGGAACAAGACAGGATGCCCACTCTCACCACTGTTGTTCAACGTATTACTGGGAGTCCTAGCCAGAGCACTAAGGCAAGAAAAAAGAAAGAAAAAGCATCCAAATTATGAATGAAGAAATAAACTGTTATTATGTTCAGGTGACATAATTCTATATCTAGAGAACCCTAGACTCCACCAAAAAACTATTAAACATAATAAACAAATAGAGTAAAGTTGAAGGACACAAAGTCGATATGCAAAAATTATTATGTTTCTATATACTAATAAAACCAGAAGTGAATAAAACAATACCATTTACAATCACACACCACAATAATAAAATACTTAGGAATAAGCTTAACAAAGGAGGTGAAGAACCTGTGCACTGAAAACTACAAGACATTTTTGAAAGAAATTGAAGAAGACACCAAGAAAATGGAAAGATATTTTATGTTCATGGATTGGAAGAATCAACATTGCTAAAATGTCCATACTACCTAACGCAATCTACAGATTTAATGCTATCCCTATCAAAATCCCAATGGCATTTTTCACAGAAATAGAACAAAATATCCTCATGTTGACATGACCACAAAAAGACCACCTAATAGTTACAGCAATCCTGATAAAACAAAGAATAAAGCCAGAGGTATTACACTCTGAACTTCAAACTATATTAAAAGCTACAGTAATCAAAACAGTATGATATTAGCAGAAAAACAGACACACAGATCAATGAAACAGAATTAAAAAACTCAGAAACAAATGCATATATAAATGGACAACTAAACTTTGACAAAGGAGCCAAGAATATAAAATGAAGAAAGAAAAATCTCTGCAATAAATAGTGTTGGAAAAAGTGACAGCCATATCAAAAAGAAACTATACTAATATTCTTACACCATATACAAAAATAAACCTAAAATGGATTTGAAGATTTAAATGTAAGGTCTGAAACAATAAAATACAAAGAAAAAAAAAACATAGGCATTAAACTTAATGAACTATGGTCTCAGATGGGTTTTTATGAACTTGTCCCCAAAGGCAAAGGAAGTCAAAGCAAAAATAAATGACTGAAAATGCTTCAAACTACATAAAATCTTGTGCACAGCAAAAGAAACTATCAACAAAGCAAAAAGCTAACCAACTAAAGGAGAGACGATGTTTGCAAATGATACCTTTATAAGGGGATAATATCCCAAAATATATAAAGAACTCACACAAGTCAACAACAACAAAACCAAAACCACAACCTGATTAAACAATGGGCAATGGACCTGAGCAGACATGTTGTCCAAGGAAGACATATGGATGGTCAACAGATGTATGAAAAGTGTTTGATATAGCTAGTTACTAGGGAAATGCAAGTCAAAACCACAGTAAGATACCCCCTTACATCTGCTGGAATGACTATTATCAATAAAACAATAAATATGAGTGTTGGAGAAAAAAGAACAGTGAGTGGTACACTGCTGGTGGGAAAGTAAATTGGTGTAGCTGCTGTGGAAAACAGTATGGAGTTTCCTCAAAAAAGTAATAAGAGAGCTACCATATGACCCACCAATTCCTCTACTGAGTATCTACCTGAAAAGTTTTGAAAATACTCATTTGTAGAATATGTCTATGGCTATGTTCATTCCAGCATTATTTAGAATAGCCAAGACATGCAAACAACCTAAATGTCCTTTGACAGACAATTGAATAAAGATGTGGCACATATATAATGGAACACTACTCAGCCCTTACAAAAAAATGAAATATTGACATTTTCATCAACATGGGTGGATCTTGACAGTAGTATCCTAAATGAAATAATGCAGACAGAAAAGTAAAAGAACTGTATGATTTCCCTGGTAAGTGGGTTATAAAACAAGAAGCAACAACATAACAACAAGAAAACAAACACATAGATACAAACAACAAATGGAAGTTAGTGAAGGGGGGAAAAGAATATAAAAGGAAAAGGAGAGTAAAAGGGTCAAGTATACAGTATGGGAAGAAAATGAACTTTGGGTGATGAACACAAAATTGAATATACAGATGTTGTATTATAATGTTGTACAACCAGAAATTCATATAATATTTTAACAAATATTATCTAAAAAATTTAAAAACAATCAAAATATTAGTTAGGGACAAGAGTCAGTTGTTTCTAAAGCAAGAGTTGGACTGAGTTGTGTGGAGGGTGAAGGAATTCCAAATATAAGTGCTGTAGAGAGGGAGTAGGAAGAGGCTTATAGCAGAATTACACTAAATGCATAGCTATGTCTCATAATGGAATAAAGACACTAAAGGTGGAAATCTATTTTTTACTTAGTGCAACTTCACAAATGGAGACCACAGTCCAGCAACCCTCCATAACCCAGTATGGCGTAGCCTTAGCTCACATAAAGATTCCAGGACACTATCTTACTTCATTTGTCCCTTGTACTCAAGGCTCAGCTCTGGCCCTCACTAGTGGAGAAAGGACAGTGTTCCAAATGCAAGGAGGTATGTTTTCTTATTTTTCATTAGTTTCCATGAGTCTTTCTTCTAAGACTTACTGAAAGAAATATCTACTTTGATCACAACACTTATTGTACCTCCTTTTTAACTACTTTTCAGATAATTTAGTGGTAAAGAGTAGGGACATAGCTTAAGAGAGAAACATGGATGGTTTGGGGAGGATCTGTTTCAAATGGGCTGCTTAAAGTGGGCCCCTGCTTCATTTGGGATTAGTCCCTGATTATTTCTTCAGGAAATTCCCGTCTTCCCATAGTTTCCATGTGGTTCACAAGACCATGGTTTCTCCACCCTGACTCTATTGACATGTTGAAACAGCTTATTCTTTGTTGTAGGAGGCTGCCCTGTGCACTGTGAGATGTTAGCAGTTCTCTGTCCTCTACCTGCTAGATGCCAAAACATTCCCCTGCTCCAGCTCTAACAACCAAAGTGTCTACAGACATTGCCAATGTCCTCAGGGGAAACTTGGTCACCCCACTTGAGAACCACTAATGTTGATCAGTCCTACCCCAGCTCTAAGCTGGGCAGGCAACTCTGGCCTTGTCATGTGGTTCTTACTATTGCCCTGACCCTCGTAAGTGGTTCAGCTGGGGGCATGTGATCTGTTTTTGGATAAATCAGAGTTAATGAAAGGATTTCTGAAGAAGTTATTGGATAGAAAAAGCTCTTTTTGCTGGAATGCTAAGCTGACGAGGTGTGTGCTTGGCCTTGTCAGCAAATAGTTTTCCAGTTTTTAAGGAGTGTCAACCACAGACTGAGGCCAGCAGAGAAAAGCAGAAACAGACGATGGAACAGATTTCCCGAGGACATGATTTCAATATTTAATTCCTGTTTTGGGTGAAACCAGCTGCATCCATGATCTTTTCTGTTATGTGATACAATAAAATTCCATTTTGGTCCAAACCAGTGAGAGAGATTTTTGTCACTTGCAGATGAATGGGTATTAGCTTGAGCAGGTTTGCTGGTGGAAAAGAGCCAGTGATGATAGAGGGTATAACTTATGGAGCAATGTCCTGGAAGAACAGAAAGGGGATGAGAGAGAACAGTATAATCTGTAAAAAGTGGTTGGTGGAAATGATGAGTGGCTATAGGTAAGCTTTGGAGGTAGAGGGAGAGAAAGAAGGGTAGAGAAAGGTGTTGGCTAGAGAAATATAAGAGAAAATCTTGAGGATGGAGGGAACTGGGTTTGTGGGTTGAGAGTCTGGGCTAAAATGACTAATTGGTAGGATTCAGAATTCATAAGTGTCCAATCAGAAACTCTGAAAACTCTAAGACTATGTCCGTTATTCAAGAACTCATATGACAAAAAATCATATAAGGTAAGTATTTTTTTAAAGATTTTATTTATTTATTTTTAGAGAGGGAAGGGAGGGAGGGGGAGAGAGAGGAGAAACATCAATGTGCGGTTGCTGGGGGTTATGGCCTGCAACCCAGGAATGTACCCTGGCTGGGAATCGAAGTAAGTATTTTTTAAAGATAAAATTTATTTGAATAACTAGTGTACATATTATTAAGTGACATTTTATAGGCAACCAGAGCTTCTGACAAAACTAGAGAGGAAATATAAAGACTGAGCTGTACACAAGAACCTAAGAATTAAAATTACATTCTCACAATTGAAAACATATTTTTGAATTAGTAAATGATTATGGAAACAAAAGGTATACAGTGTGAGAAAAACCAAGCAAAAATAAAAAAAAATGTTTAGCCATATCTGACAAAAAGCTACTATTAAAATAAAATCAGACTTCTCTATAAAGTTATGTCCCAGGTGGCCATAGAAAATGCTTCATACTTTGCCTAAATACTGAAAACCACACCATAATCAAAAGTATATGGTAACAGTAAGCATGCTAATTACAAAAGAAGAGTCTACATAGAAGGACAGTTCATTTTAGTGCCTCCTTGAAGCAGTGACACTTTCAGAGCTACGTAATTGATTACAGCCACAGCCTGGCTCCAGCACATCACAGGTGAGGCTTTAAATACACCTTGAAGAGCAGGTGGCAGTGAAACCGGGCTCCCATCTCTATCATCAAGCAGACTTTCTTTGTTCTCCTTGAGACTAAATACAAATAGAAAGAAGTAGCTTATGAAATCATTTTGCTGACGTTGAGTTCATACAAATAGACTTGATGATATTTGAATGATTTTTTCTAACCCATGTTCAGTTGTATTCTAAGCAAGAAGGTACACTGAAATGAATAATTTGTGTTTAGGTGGCAGCATAAATAGTAGTGGTGCAAATCAAAGTTTAGATAATAGGAGTATTAATATTCTCTGTATATACAAATTATAAGTGCTGTAATGAATAAAGCATCAAGCCTAGTAGGTAATATCATTATATTAAGAGGTCCTTCTTAAGATAACATGATATGGAACAAGTAACAATTAAATTTTATATTAATAAATATGCATAAAAGTGAGGGAGAGACTGAAGCAGTAGTCTCATTCTCATTCATTCACATATTCATTCACAAAATTTTGTGTCATATATAGCTTTACTTTGGATCCCCACAGGTTTGGATTTAGATATCACTCTGGCATGGCCTCCCCTGTTCCTCTGCTTTTTCTGTGATTCATCAGTAGCAAGTTACTTTTTCTTCCTCCATTGCCACAGCAGTTTTCTGTATCTTGTTCACGGTATGTATTCTCACACTATGATATGTATATGTCTGGTTTTTTTTTTCCTGAAATTAGTTCCCAAGAGGGCAGAGCTAGGATCCTTTATGTCACAAGATTACGCAAGGAAAGCAGTTTCAGTCAGATTTGAGCTTGAATTCTACCTTTGCCAAACACTGACCCCAGACATGGACAAGACAAATATTTAGCCCTAGTTTTCTCATCTCGGATATTATCTGCTCATCTCTTATTATCTTGGGACAATACTCAAGTTCAGTGTGCACTCAGCACTAAATAGATAAGCATGAGAGATTCTAAACATAATAACTGCACACAATAAACCTTCAACTACTCACTCCCATTTTGTCCTGGAAACTTAGAGGGAACCCTTGCTGTTGCCTGCCAATGTAGGTGGCTACTTAATGCCTTCGCCTTACTCCTTAAATCCCTGTCATCTCCTTTTCCAATCTTCTTCTCAGCTGATCATTTTACTTACTAGTCAGTGGGAAAACAGAATCATCAGAAGAGAAACTTCCACACATGCGTTCACCATCACACCTCCCAACCTACCTTCATTTGTACCCATATGTTCAACTTTTCTTCCTGTTCTTAAGGCCATGCTCCTATCTGAGGTCTACACCACCCTGCTTGTGCTGTAGATGGTGTTTCCTTCTAGCTGACCCAGACATTGCTCCAGCAATTCTGCCTTTTCTTTCCTGCCATCAGTTTCCCACTTTCTCTAGCATCATTCTCAGCAGCACACAGGAATGGCAGCACAGCTGCCATTTCTCCATTCTTAAAAATATTTCTCTTGGTTTCTTTCTTATTCTTGCCATCACTCTACTTATCTGCTCTTCCTCACAGAAAAACTCCTTGAAAGAGTTGTCTTAATTGATGTCTCCAATTTTTCTCCTTCATTTTCTCTTAAGCTCACTTCAGGTCAGGGTCTTGCTTCCTTCCTCTCCACCAAATAGTTCTTGTCAAGTTTACCAACAGTGTTGTGCTGCTAAACGCAATGGGCAGTTTCACTACCCATTTTCTTGATCTATCAGCAGTGTTTGACAGGGTTCCCTCCTTGCAATTCGTTCTTCCTGTGACTTCTAGATGACCACACTCAGGTGGTTTCCTCTTGTATCAATGATTCTTCTTTGCTACTTTGGTAGTTCCTTCTTAATCCATGACTCCTAATGTTGGAGGATCCAAGGCTCAGCCCTTGGACCTTCTCTCTTCCCTAGACTCTTTCTTACCTTTGGGGATCTTAGTTGATCTTGTTCTTATGTAAATCCATACACTGACAGGCCCAAATTTACATTTTGAGTATGAACCTATTTGTACATCCAGCTGCCTTCCTGGCACTTCTACTTGGATGTCTATTTGATATTTCATACTTAACATCTTCAAAGTGGAACTCCTGGTTTACCTTGCAAATCCTGCTTTCAAATTCTCTGGCATTTTAATTGATGGCAATTCTATATTTCCACTTTCTCAGGCCAAAATACACTTGTATTATTATTGATTCCTCCTTTTCTTTCATGTTCTGATACAACTGGCAACAAATCCTACTGTCACTATCCTGAAAGTGCATGCAGAACTTGACCTCTTCTCACCAGCTTGGTGGTAGCCACTCACTGCCTGCATTATTGTGGTAGAGTCCTCACTGATTTTCCATCTTGTGCCCTGGGCTTCCCACACTCTGTTCTTACACAGAAGTTATAATTGCTCCTCCACTTAACACATCTAGTGGTTCCCATCTCAGAATAAACACAAACTAATTGAATGACCTAGCATACTGTACTTGAGCCATCATCCTCACAATCCTCCCCTTACTCTCTGATTTCATCTCTACCACCTTCACTCATCTTTAGTTGATAGTAAGCCATACTGGCCACAGCCTGCAAACAACACCCTTATGTTACTGATCTTTGTTCATGAAACATGATCATGTCCCCACATGGCTGGCTCTTTACTTTGCTCTAGTTTTGCTCAAATACCATTTCTTAGTGAGAAATTCCCTTCCAATTTACCCTGCCTTCACTATTCTTTTTTTCCTGCTTTATTACTTTTTCATAATACTTATCTCATTAATTTCTATTCTTAATATTTGTTATTTATTTAAATATTTGTTGAATGCATGAATCAGTTAAAAAAAAGCAGGGACATTAGTTGGCAATTTACAGGTAAATGAACGATTTCCATGCATGATTTAAAGTACTGTGCAATGTAACATATATATTTTGTAATATGCTTGTTGGTAAATATAAAAATGAAAATTTTGACACAGAAATGCATAAAAACATTTCAGTTTCATTAGATACCTGTTTATCTTCTGGTTAGCTTGCTGAGTTGTGTAGATCAATAGAATATACTTCCCATATTTCCAAATAAGATCTCCTTCTCTAGGGTTTGTATTTGTATAACAATTGCTAAGTGGATGAAGAAAGAAAAAATACAATTTTTACTCATTAGCTATGATTGCTATAAAGATATAACTGTTATTTCTTTCTATACTTCCCAACACATGGTAAATACCCTTTTTTCATGGTAAATACTTTTAATGGGTCATTCCATTTTATTGTCTGATGAAATAATCACTACAATCCCTAATTTTTGTAAAGGCCCATATATATAAATAATTTGCTAGACTGCTAAGTGTCCAAATCAAAAGTTGGCATTAGGCGCTCTACCTCAGATCTAGAATATTAAATGACTAAGAATTGTATTCCCCAGTTTGAAAAAAAATCAGGAAAAAGCTTTTATTTAAGATGTGATTATATGTTTACCTATTTGGGACACAATCTTCCAATTTAACATAAAAGGATTTTTTTAACTTAATGTTTAATTCAAATTCTTATATGGTCATATAGCAGTAAAAGCTTTAAGTGATTTTTAAGGGGACATTTTTTACTTTTCATCTTTGAAAGCCCACACACTTTCCTGTGTTTCTAAAACCACTTTGCTGATATTAACAGAAGCCAAGAAAATGTGATTATACTACCATATAGAACTCAAAAATAAAGTATTACAAAATTATTGGGAAAGATAAATTGCTTCTAAGGTACTCACAGCATGTCACTACATATTTAAGAAGCCAGCTAATAAAAGCTCTATTAAGAATATCATAAAATAATTATTTTTCAGTTATCATGATATTTAGATTTTATTAAAATATCTTACACAATAGAAGAAATAGCATGGTCTTTTCTTCAAATATTAGATGGTTTTAAAATATTTAATTTTGTCATTTTTAAGTGGTTAGTCATCTTATTTACAAAAAAATTGTTAATGTAGTTCAAATGTCTATGCCAACTATCAGAAAATAAATTGTAGTTTGTTAGAAAATAGAAATAAACATGAGAGTGACACCAAACAATTTAGTGTAACATATATTTGGTTCATATCAATATAGATACTTATATATAGTATTGCTATAATCATGTTAATAAACTTAATAATAATCAAGTGGAACAATTTAAATTACTTGAGTTTGTAGGCATTCCAAAAATTTGTAAATTTTCCTGTACATGTGATATTCTGAGAGCAAAGGTGGGAGCATGAAAGAAAGATATAGAAGCCACATTTTCTGTTTATTTAAGTTTATAACTACTTTTGGCTAAAATTATTTCTAACTTCTTGCAAGGAAAACCATGCAAATGACATCCCATTTTTTGAGACCCTTTTCTCTCTGCAAATCTGTGACACTACTCTCACTCCTAGCTTTCTTCCACCTCTGACTGTTCCTTCCTCTCCTGCCCTTTAAGCATTATAGTCCTGAGATTGGTTTTATCCCTGTTTTTAACTTTGATGGTCTTTTTGGTCCCAAAGCTTCAACATTGAGTTAAATGTCATCTACCCAAGTCCAGGACCCTCTCTTGAGTGGTCAGAACTGAACTCATCAACTTTCCCCACAAACCTGTCCCTCTTCCTTTTTGGTCCAACACTAGGACCACCCAGTGACCTCCTCTTGACTCATTCTCTGTGCCCCCCTCTCCTTACATTCAACAGGATACACAGTTCTGGGGATCTTGTAGTCTTAACAATGAAGACTCCTCTTACATCTGTTCCATCCTCTTGATCCCAGCCACTGCTGCTTTGGTTGATGCCCCATTCATGCCTCTTCTTTTGAAAATGCAAATCTGAACATATTTCTTCCTTGCTTAAATTCATGTAGGATAAACCCCAACTCCCTGTTACAGCCTTCAGGCTTCTGGTGATCTAGCTCCTGACCACCTTTCTAGATTCCCAAATTGCCTGTTAAATAAAATGCAGATCAGTTCCAAGGGTTATTAAAAGCATTATTTGAGAAAAAAAGAGTTGTGCAGTTAAATTAGTTTGGAAAACTCCAGTTTAAAAAACATTAATTGGCTTCTTGCCCTGGCTGGTGTAGCTCAGTGGATTGAGCGCGGGCTGCGAACCAAAGTGTCGCAGGTTCGATTCCCAGTCAGGGCACATGCCTGGGTTGCAGGCCATGGCCCCCAGCAACCGCACATTGATGTTTCTCTCTCTCTCTCTCTCTCTCCTCTCTCTCCTCTCTCTTTCTCTCTCCCTTCCCTCTCTAAAAATAAAAATAAACAAAATCTTTAAAAAAAACATTAATTGGCTTCTTTATTACAGGACTTTATTCTCATGGTGATTGTGAAATCCTTGAGAAAAATGTAGTATGCAGTATTTTTCCATCTTATTTGGTCATAGACTGCCCTTTCTCCTGAAGTCATTCACAACACCATCCTCCGGTAAACACAGCTGTCTCAAGTACATCCCAACTGTAGACCCTTGCTGGACCTGTCCTGCTAGGGCCCTCCCAGGCTTAGAATAAACTACTCAGGTTCATCAATGCCATCATTGCATAGTTTCAATGTAGTCCCTTCTTGTTGGATATCTAGACTAGACATACAACTGTGAACAATGTAATCAGATGGCACTGGCTCAGTTGGTATTTTAAAGAAATTTTGCTGGAGTTCATGGGTGACATATTTGGTGTGACATGAATTGGTCATCCCCCACTAGAATTTGAGACTTGGCAAGACTTCACCTGACTATCTTCCCTAACACTGTCATGTACAAAGACTCAAGAACTTATGCACACAGAAAATTCCAAGGCTGATACATAATAGTGACATTTGCTAATAATGTATCATTTGCACATACCAGAATATTTTGTAATTTCCACAAAATTTATGTGCCAGGGGGGGACTTTTATTCCATTGCCCCCACCTAAACCTATACTACCATTACCTTCAAACACATTCACAGACACTATTTCTCAGTCACATCAAATTCCTTATGTAATTCTCATGGTATATTATGGAATGACAAGTTTCTGGGTCTTCACTCAAACTGTTCCTTTCACCTGTAATACTTTTCTCTTCTTGTCTACACTCACTTGAATATCACCTGAAACTTCTCTTGCAATGTGGGGCACTTTCTGATAAAAATTTTCAAACATTGACCATGTGTTTTGTGTCCACACCAAATATCACATGAAACACCATGGCAACAAAATAGATTCAAATGTACAAAAAATTAATAAGTTAAAAATAAAATATAAAACTATGTCTAATTTCTGGATAATAACACATAACATAACAAAACATAGAAACCTAGTAATATACTTAAATAGTCATGAATACTACAATTTAGTGAAACATTACTTGAACAGAAGACAGGTGTAGTATGTTTTTGAATGGGAAGACATTACAGAAAATATGCCAATTTCTCACAAATTAATCTATAGGCTTACTTGTGATCACAACATATTTGGTTTTAGAAAATGAAAAATGATATAAATGTCACCTGAAAGAACAAACACATGATAATGGAAAGGGAAATCCTAAAAAATTATAGTGGGGGGTGTTCCTGCCCTACCAGATGGTATAGTTGTAAAAAGCAATGTTAGTTAAACACAAAAGATTTCTGGTGGAAATATTGAAAGATCAATAAACCAGGAAATAAGAGTTCAGAAACACAACATATCCAGCTATATTAACTATTTGATATTTGATTACATTAGAACAAACTTTCTGTCCAGTCATTTAGCAATTTTATTAAAAGTCTTAAAACTTCATATACTTATCCTTAGTAATTATACAAATCTATGCTGAGGAAATAAGTAGACGTGAAACAAAGTTTATTCAAAAGCACTCCTCATATTTTTGTTATCAAATTACATGTGGAAGAAAATTAAATTTCTACAATATAGAAATCCTTATAAAATAATAGTATTCTATTAAGTAACTAAAAAGAAACATAACTTCAAGACACAAAAAATATGTTCATTAGGTGTGGAAAACAGTATTGAATTTCCATAAAAAATTAACAACAGAACTGCCTTTTGACCCAGTGATTCCACTGGTGGGAATATACCCCAGGGATCACGAAACACCAGTTCAAAAGAAGTTATGCTCCCCTATGTTTGTAGCAGCGCTGTTTACAATAGCCAAGATCTGGGAACAGCCTGAGTGCCTATCAGTAAATGAGGGCATTAAAAACTTGTGCTACACAATGGAATACTATGTAGAAGAAAAAAAGAAGGAGTCTCTACCTTTTGCAACATCATGGATGGAAATAGAGACTATTATGGTAAGTGAAATAAGCCAGTTGGTGAAAGACAAATACCATATAATCTCACTTATAAGAGGAATCTAATGAACAAAGTAAACTAGTGAACAAAATAGAACCAGAGTCATAAAATCATGGAATAGACTGGTAGCTGTCAGAGGGGAGATGCTTAGACTGTTTGAAAGACAGTGAAGGTCAAAAAATACATATGAAGGACCCATGGACATGGATGATTGTGTGGGGAAAGACTATGGAAGTGGGGGGCAAGTTGGGGGAGAGAACCCAAGGGGGGTAAAATTGGGACAACTATAACAGTATAAACAATAAATAAATTAGAAAATGGGGGCAGGAGACTATAATACCAAATTTTTAGTTTAAAAAAGAAAAAGAAAAAAGATATAAGAAAAATATCAGGTAGGAATATTTCAAAATATCTGCAGTGGTTATTGCTGGGATTTTTTCTTTATACTTCTATATATTTTATAAATCAATATCTGAATAACTTATGCAAATAAAATAAGTATTAAATATCTTTTAAGATCTTACAGATAGGGCTTCCTGTATATAGTATATGTGATGTGACCCTGAGAAAGAAAATACCTACTAAAAGAGGGCTCCTGGTGGCTAACTGGCCAAAGTTTTTGTAAAAGGGCACATTAACCATTCTACACAGGGCACCTCACTCAAACTTCAGGGAGAAGCCTGAGCTGAACTATCTGCCTCTGCAATGAACTGCCTCCAGCACTGTGTTTTTGCCACAGTGCAGCCCTTATAAAAAGTTCCTAGAATCCCATATCAACGTATAGGACTAAGGCTTCTTCCATCAAATCAGAGCTGCACAGCTATAGCAACATCTTCACTGACCAATCAGAACAGTTCATTTCTGATCAATCAGGACAGTGCCTTTTTGACCAATTAAACTGGGAGAATTTGGAGTCCTCATCAGATACATGAGGATGGACCAATCATGGACCAAGAGCAGGGAATTGTGCCTATGTAAGGCTCCCTATACAAAAGCTCCTTTTTAGCTCAAGGGGAGAGTCCCCCTCCCTTTCCCCGGAGGACTGAATTTCCTCATCTGAGCTAAATCACTGAAGATGTCTCACCAGAGCAGAGCAAACCAGCACAGGCCATAGCAGAGCAGACCAAAAAGGTAGCATGGCAGAACTATCTAGCCAGGGAGAGGCCTGGGCCCAGAGCCTCCTGGCCCCAGGGCTGTCTCACAGCCATGTTTTTTTCATTACCTTGCTGTATTATAATTGAGCTGTTTTGCACTGAATCAAGTTTCCTTCTTTACTGCACTCCAGATTAGGGATTCCTGTTGGTGTTGAGCTTGAACTGGTGTCAATGACTATTGGTTAACTTACAAAATACCATATTCCTGTTATCTCATTTTAAATTATTTTAATATAACTTATGTTTCTGTGTTTAGTTTCAAGCAAGAAATGAAAACCTTTTCTGCTTTGGTTAAGCATGCATTGAACTTACTGTTTTCCGTGTTTCAATATCAAACATAAGGTGACACTAACCAGGCAGATAAGAACCACAAAACCTGCAGAAAGACCTAGAAAACAAAACAGCAAGTATCAAATGCCAGAAAAATGTGACCTATATAGTTTTGAAGTGATTATGGAGACTATTCCTAGTGGTAGGGATTATGTCATGTTCCTTTTTTGACTTCTCTTTTCTAAGCCACATAAATATAGAATTCCTAAATAATCATACGTGGCCTTACGGTTTTTCTAGTTTAATACATTCTACATTTAATCTAAAGTGCCAAGCACTTGACCCCAGGGTTCCAGTCAAGTTCTGTTGGGCTTCTCTGTTCCTTCCCATTTTACTAGTAATGTTCTTGTCACCAGGGTAAAGTTAGGAGCTGGGGACATTAGGATCCTATAACTTTGCATGACAACATTTAATTCTCAGTTGTGAAATATATTTTTCTATTGTAGAATAAGTCAGCCTATTCTGATAGTGCCAGATCATGCAAAAGACCAAGAGTAAATATACACCAAACTTTCAACTTAAAAACTGGGAATAGCTGGCTATTCAAATTATTTATTCAACTCTATCCAAAAGTGACAGTTTTCAGTGTGAAGGGCACATTGAAATTTCCTTAAAGCACCAAACAAGATAATTTCTTAAGAGTTAAAGAAGGAAAATTATAACACTCAGGCAGAATGTAAGACCTCAAATTTTATATAAAAATTTTAAAAGTCATTAACATGTTCTTTAATTATTTAAGAAACTTACCACAAAGAAGAGGAGCAGCGAGCCTAAGGAAAATCCAAAATTGTGAACATGTTAATCTAGTTGCATGAATCGATATAGCCCAAAGTCCCACAGCACTCTCCCGAAGTTAGCATTCTCTCTAGGTTAATATTCCTCTCTCTCTAAGTCTACTTAAAAGGATGAATTGGAACCTTAGGTTTACCTACGCTTTCCTCATTTCTTATATTGCAACTCATTGAACTTGTTGAGTTTTCACATTTTAATTAGGTAAGTTGGGGTAGTTCACTAACTAAAAAAACAATATAGTCAAGGGATTTCTCAGGTTGGAATGCAATTATTAACTGCTATGACTGGTTTGTTAACATATTTTTTGAGGTCCCTGTCAAATTGGTAAGCCCTTATAAATCAAGATTCAGCAACAAGGGAAGTCTTAGCAGCAGCCCCTTACAAAATGTAAGGTCATGAGTTTTGTACCTTTTAAGTAAGTGTTTCTCTTTCTCTCTTTACTTCCCTCATCCTCAGAAAGCTTTGCTTTTTCTAGAATACACAACCAACTAAAAATTTGTCTGTTAGTGTACCACCAGTTACAGGCCTAGTTCAACTTAAAACCCAGGCGTCCCTAACATTGAGGGGTATCCCTCAGTCACTTCCCTCCAGTGAGACAAATGCCAGCAAAGTCCCTTGTACTTACCTTGTGATCTGCAAACAGCCAGGGGAGGGTTCCCTCCATGATCCTCCTGGCACTGGCTCTGGGGACTGCCTTCCAGGGTATATCCTTCTTCACACTCCAAAGTAACAATTGCACCATACTGATACTTTTTCCCAGACTCCAGCCCCTTCTACATTCCATTCATATACTCTGGGAAGCTACAGTTTACCCCTGAAATCAAAGGAATCTAATTAGCAATGAAGTAGATTCCGCCCCTAATGAAAAGTTTTATAGAACCAACTTAGTTCATCTCAGTAAGTAAAGTCTGACTGAAAAACAAAATGATAATGTAGGTAGAGTCTTTCAGTGTCAGCCATCTATCTCAATAACCTCTATGTAATTTAAACCAGGATTACTTTCCTTCCTTGTGTTTTAGTTTCTAAACTAATAGCTGTTTAATTTTAATGACTTGTCAGGGAAATTGTGAGGGCTAAATGGGTAGGAATTCTGAATTACTATTTTATCACTGTCGACTCTTACTCTCCAATTCATACATGCACATGCTTCCTCCCTTTTTCTTTCATCTCTTCAGTGTAGGGGTCAATACTGGGAGATTTTTGGATTTGAATCCTGATACTAGGCCTTCCTAATGTGTGACTTTGGAAAAGTTACAAATTTCTTCATTCTACTGAGATTTCATCTCTAATATAGGAATAAAAATGGTACCAATGAGAACTTCATATGGTTCTCAAAAAGATTAAATGACAATGTATTCAAAATGCTGTGTATAGTATCAGACACACAGGAAAAAGGGCTCAACAAATATTACATATAAGGAGAGATCCCAAAATTATAATTATCTTTTGGAGGGTGGGCCCCTTATAGTACAGGCTTCCCCTACTATGTGAGTGTTCCAGGAACCCATCTGTATCAGTGTACCAGCTGACGTTGTTGTGAGAGACTACGTTCAGCCTCTGAATTTTTTGAAGACTCTTTCAACACATTTGCCCATTTCATGATGGGTGATTTACGGGTGTACCTGCCCACACAGCACTGAGTAGTCAGCAGTTTTTGACCAAAAATGGCATGACCCCCATACCTCACCCTCCCTATTCACCTGATCTCACCTCGAGTGACTATTTTTTGTTTCCCCGGCTGAAGAAAGTCCTCAAAGGGAAACATTCTACCAACATGAAAGAGGTGAAACAAAAGAACAACAGAAGCAATAAAAGGCACCCAAACTGATGAGTTCAAAAACTGTTTTGAGTAGTGGAAAAAATGCCTCCATAGGTGTACTGCATCAAATGGAGAGTGCTTTGAAGGTGACTGAAGTTTAAATAAGGAAAATAAACACACAATTTTTAAATAAATAAGCTCTAAGTTTTTGGGTCCCCCTCATTTTATCTCACTTCTCATTTTTATATGCCTAATGAAATGACATTCTGAAACTTTTGTAAAACTATGTACCTGTAATCCCACCATCACTCCAAGGAAATACACTGAAAAAAGTCATTGTACTTTTTCATTAGTGTTTTGTCAGATGCATACTTACCATAATTGTTATCACAGTGTAATACACTTTGGTTGTTTAATTTATATAAACATTTCAACTTTCTATATTTAAAAGACTACATAATTGATCACTCACCAGATAAACTACACACCCAGTCATTTTTCTTATTTTGTGGTATTTAGAGTAATTAATATATTAATCTAATTAAATGTATTTCATTAAATGATCTAATTAAGGCATTTATTTGATGATTTTAAGTAGAAAGTTCCTAACTGAATATGTCTATCCAGAACAAATTTAGAATATTAAGTAGATAATGCACCTTTACAAAAAGGGGCAGGGTGACTCCAGGTTCCCTCACGTGTGCAATAAAGGCGTGTGTCTCCCACCAGCAGGTAGCCTTCGTCACAGCTGTACAGGACTGACATTCCAGCATAAAATCGAGCTGTATCACCACCAGTGTGATTCCCATTGGGGATCTTAAATGGAGGTTGACATCCTATGAGGGCTTAGACGCCAATAAAAAGGGTCTTTAGTTTAGCGCAGAGGAACGCATAGCCAACACTTTCTGTGGGTGATGGCCATACAGAAAGAGGGCAGGCAACAAGCCAACTAATTGGTATCTAGTCATATCCCTTCCACCCAAACCAAGCAGCACTGGACAGAGATTTGCACTGTCTGTGTATGTTGTACACGATCTGAAGAAAAATGTCAAAAGTAAGATAATGAAACACCTATGGCTGCAGCCCACAATTGTAATCTACCAACCAATAGTAGTCTTCGCTTTTCCCTTTAGATACCACAAAGAAGAGAGAGCCTGCCCTTCTAAAAATGACAGCCAAAGGCCAATTCAAGCAACTGCTGCCTGGCAGGGGAGCAGAGGGAACCCTCACTATATCAGAGGTTCTACATTTATCTTGGACTGTAAACATGTGTTTCACTTAAAATGAGAATATTATGTTGGCCAAAGAGAACCGTTCTGGTGACTTAAATTTAGTTCTTGGGTCACTGATTGCCACCCTTTATTGTACATAGTCACCTAGTCACTGACAGAAATAAAACAGACAAATGATAACTACAATTACAAGAGAGAAAATTCAAAGAGTCCAAAGGCCAGTTTCACTCCTCAGAATATGCAAAGTTCTCTTTCTGGCTGGTCTTACAGCCTTAAATATCCAATTATCAAGCCACACCTTCGACCACCCCCCTCAATGGTAGGTGTGTTCTTATCATTCTAATTTAGTAACAAAATAAATTTGTAGACAGTATCCATTTGCCAATTAACCATTGTCCTTTCATATATTTAGCTCAATCCACTTAAAAAGGGAAGAAGAAAAAAGAATTGGGTGAGAAGATAAGACAGGTATTTTCTTAAGGAAGCTTTTACATGCTTTTCTTTAAGTCAAATAGCAAGCAAGTGCAGATTCAAAAATCTTTGTCCTTATTTTGAGCACCATCCTATAGTTAATGTCCTAAAATAACTTACCCATTTTGATACAAGTTGGTACACCTGGCACCCATTTGTTATTGGTATGACACCTAATCAGCTCACTGCCATTCATGATGAAGCCGGGGTTGCAGGCAACATATACAATGTCATTGTGGGAATATGATGAATGAGTTTTATTAAGCTTGTATCCATGTTTGACTTCTGGGTTAGAGCAATGGGTCACAGGATGAGGTTTTAAGCACTGTGGGGGTGGTCTATTCCAAGATCCATGTCCTTTAGAATCACTTATGCATCGTATAGTTTTCTCTCCCAGAAGAGAGAATCCTTTGTCACATTCATAAGAAATTTCAGTTCCATACAGAAAGTGTTCTGCCATCACACCCGTGTGCCTCCCATTGTCAGTCTCTGGTGGAGGTGGGCAGTGAATAGCTGCAGAAGAGATTCAGGAAGTTCTGCTTTAGCAAGTACACCAAGGTGAACAGTCATCATTCAGATACAAATGAAGATTTGCAACTGTGTGTATAGCACATAACTATAATATGATTTAGATTTACAGTGTGTTCTTTCAAACAGTTTATAAACATTTTGATTATATAAATAGTATGTATTCATTCTAAAAAATTTAAAAATCCAGTAAAGTAATAAGAGTGAAAGAAACACAGCTATATTATCATGAATTAGAAATATATATTCATATGTAATTTAATCCATAGCATATAAATATAATTTAGGAGATGTATGCCAAATACTCAGCTCCTACTTGACAGCTTTGCTTCCCAGTGACACAGTGATGACCAAACAGTGAAAGATATTTCTTATCTGAGGTACACTGAGATAGAGCACAAAGACTATTGAGGTGGTTCCTCAATGGCCTGAAGCTTGAATGCCTTACTACCCCAGTGACAATTTTAAGTGCTGTCTTACCTTTACAGCGTGGAATCTTTTGGAACCAAACCCCATTCTCACCATCTTGACACTTCCGATAAGAATGTCCAGTCAGCTGGTACCTAGAGAGAGATTATAATACATTTCTTCTTCTCAATGTCACATCTCTGAAACCTAGCCCCCTCACAACACAAATGCAGAGGCACTCTTAAACACAAATTTTGGTAAAGAGAAATTAAAACACTAGGCCCTCCAAGTAAGAAAACTATTAGATTTAGAGTTGCTCACAGCAAAGCCATTTCCAGGTCAAGAAAGAACTAAAAAGTCAGAGGTGTTAGTTGGACCTTTGGAACCTCACATTCCCTGTGAGTGTGGCAATGAGTAACCTCTAACGAGAGTCATCAGGACAAGCTGAGGGTAGGACTACTGCACAAAACCAAGTGGAGAGCCTCTCTGAATGGGCCATCTCATACTCACCCGTCATGACAGGATGTATTAACTGGAATCACAGGGAAATCACCTGGAAGCTCTTGAACATCTTCACCCACAGGCTGACATGGTGCCTCTAGAGGAAGAAGGTTGGAATTACTTATACATGCCTGGGATCAAAGAGAAAGGCAACTCTGGAACTGAAAGTACCTTCACACCGAGGGGCAGAAGGACTCCAATTTCCTGAAGACATACACTGAATGGATTTGTTGCCCACAAGCAAGTAGCCAGGGTCACAGGTGTAGTCTACAGTCATCCCAGAGACAAAGAGGACCCCGTTTCCACCTGTGTGCTGACCATGGAGGAGCCCAGAAGGTGGCTGGCAGTCTGAAGAGAAAACTCCCCACATAAATACCAACAAAAAGGAATTTGTGCTCTGGAACATTAAGCGTACAAAATTTGACAATAGACAATCTTAAACATTTAAGCCAAGGATCACAAAACTCTAATTAAATACTAAATGCTTTCTGTACTTTTGAAAGAACTAAGACATCTTTAATCAGGGCTTGTCATTATCTACCCTGAATATCCTCTGGATACAAGAGGTTATTTACATGAAGAACATATAAAACACACATGGAACATTCTGTTACAGATGGAAGAAACAGGAGAGCAATTTGTGCCCCATTGACTTTTCCCATGACTCTAGTTTTGGGTGGGAGATAAGAAAATTAAATAAATACCTCCTATTTTTCTCTGTTTGGTTTTACCTTTTTCACACATGGGTATTTCAGTATCCCAGGTGTTATTGGCTTTGCAATGAATCTGACTGCTGCCCTTCAAAGTAAATCCATCATCACACTTGAATGTCACACTGTCATTGTAGAAATATGGGGCTTTCTTGCCAGATATCTTGTGTCCATTTGCAATGCTGGCATATGAGCACCAAACAGCAGG
The DNA here is from genome assembly GCF_004126475.2 of Phyllostomus discolor. NCBI lineage: Eukaryota > Metazoa > Chordata > Mammalia > Chiroptera > Phyllostomidae > Phyllostomus > Phyllostomus discolor. The sequence continues at coordinate 6,982,279 of NC_040916.2, read as the reverse complement.
GAGGGAAAGTTTACAAAGAGGAGCAGGGCCACTCCAGATGCCTCTCTCTTCACTGTTGCTTATACAGTGGATGGTGTTTTCCCCGATGAGGCTGAATTCCACTCCTTTCTCAGGCTCAGGGTTACACGTATAAGTGACTATGGTTCCATACAGCATGTCTTCTGAGGAACTGCCTGTGTGTCTCCCATTGTAGATAACAGGGGGCGGTGGACAGGTGATTTCTGGATGGATGAGAAGTGACTGAATAAATCTGTTTCAGTATTAGAAACCAAAGAAGAGACACAGACCTGATTATGAAACCATTGTTATCACATTTCCTGGAGGATATGGGTGAATTTTGATGATATGAGTTATGTCAAAGCTCATTAGATGTATAAAATTCAGTTTAAACAGGATTCATAGAAAGGACTTCTATAATGGAAATCTTTGTTAAAAATGAACATGTACATTAATATCACATTGTGAGGCAGTAAAGACCAGTAGGAAATTAGTAATTAAAATTTTGGTTTTTAATAAACAATAGGTGTATAAAAGGCACAGGATTATATAGAGTTAAGTATATTTGGAGTGCCATCTTTGTGTTGAGGTGATAATGATAGTCAAGAATATTTATTGTTGATTGAGCATTTACTTTTTGACAGGCAATATTCTCATTTACAAAGTAGGGATACTACCACTTAATTATAATAACTTTGAAGTCTGCATTCTTGAGCTGACTTTACAGATGAGGGGCTAAAGTTTCAGAGAAGTTATATAAATCACCAAGATCATACGATGCAGTAGATACAGAATAAGAGATCAGATCCCATACCAATCTCCTTTTTCTCTACTAAACTACAGTGTACCCCAAATTAAGCATGGTGACTCATACACTCACTGCTTTCATCATCTTATACTCCTAAATCACAAAAGAGGAGCAGCAACTGAATACATTTAAATTAAGTGGTTGCTATGCTTTGAAGTAGAGAGAGGTCACAGTGGAGAGACAGCAAAATTTGACAATGGAACAGAGTTTAATATTCTTATTCCCAAAACATAGCCTAAAACAGAAATCTCCCAGGGCATGCATAGGTCTCACATTTAATTTCTCTGTTATATATGCTATTCACCTTTACAAAGACGAATCTCCATAAACCAAGGAATCATGCCTTGACAAAGCTGATAAACACTCTTACCTAACCAGTACCTAGAGGTAGAGTCATGTCATTTTGCCATCTAGTGACCACTAAGCTAAGCAAGAGCTATTGGCGCTATAGCAGACTCACCACATTCAGGACAAGAAGCAATAGGAACAAAAATGTAGCCAGCATCAGCTCCATCAGCCATTGCCATAGTTCCCACACATGGAAAAATAACATAGTCAGCACTTCCATGAACACATGACAGAGACAGGTCTTTGCAGTAAACTCTTACACAGAGGTTGCAGTGTGCACTGAATAGCCAGCCCTAGTTCAGGTGAGCCAGCACTCACTCACCCTTCATTGCAAGAAGAGTTAACATATGGTCTAATAAATTGAGCTGGGGTTTTCTATAGAGATGTTTTCCTATAGGTTCACACTCTGCCACTAAGAAAAAAGAGACTAGAATGAGAAATCAACTCCAAGCAATCTCAAAATCATAAAACACAAGCATGTAAAGCCTGGCACCTTTGCACTTGGGGGCAGTGGGTGTCCACACCCCCACAGAGGTACAATGTATGGATTCTTCTCCCACCAGCACATAGCCAGGGTCACATCTATATTTTATAGATGTTCCAGGTTTGAGGAGGATTCTGTGTCTATCTTCCTTGTGCCCATTGAGGATTTTAGGAGGAGCCTGGCACTCTAGGGGGAAGGAAGAAAAATTTTCATACATAAACAACAGCAACAGGAGGAAATAACCAAAGAAATTTACAGTAATGCTATAATTTCCCTCTGGCAGCAGTTGTATGATACAGAAGGTATGTTGCAGCCCAGTTTGGGATAATTTTAGATCAGTGGTTCTGATCTTTTCCTCTTTTCTGCTCTTAGGCTGCTGCAGATTTTGTTCAATTCCCACTCGGTGCTTTACCTTCTCTCTTGTCTCTTCCTTTCTTAAGGAATCACCTTGTATGCTTTCATGACAGATTCTAATGTTTCCATGGGGTGGGGGCTTTGCTGACTTCCCTTCTAAGACACCAGTGTTAGGATAAACAAGCATTTTTATTCCCTAAAGAAATGAGCAACTTAGTGTTCCCTAATGTTATTTTTCCAAGGATACTTCCACAAAATGAACCAACGCTGGGGCAGTGTTAAAAAAAGCCTTCTATGTAATCCATAAACACTGTAGTATTTAGTAAAATTGAGGGGATTAGAAACTAAAAAAGGCCCTGCCTAAGTCCACAACCCATTCCTTTAATTGTTTGAAGGGATCAGTCAGTAGCACCTTTTGTTGGTACTGGAACACTCACCCTTTTCACAGACTGGTGGGGATGGCTCCCAGATGCCTTGGCCATTACATCGTATTTCCTTCCTACCTTTCAAGGTGAAGCCAAATGAGCAAGCAAATACCACAGTGTTGTTATATGAATATTGATCTTTCTGCCCAGACAGTATTTGGCCTCTAAGGATCTGGGGAGGTGGACACTGAATCCCAGAAATAGAAAGTTTGCAGCTTGGGGCAGGGCCACTCCAGGTCCCAGTCTTCTGACTATCATTGGTACAACGGATCGTGCTCTCCCCAGTCAGGATGAAGTCCACTCCTTCCTCTGGGCCCGGGTCACAGGTGTAAGTGACTGTGCTCCCATATGGAACGTTCATTGAAGGGTTGCCTGTATGTCTTCCATTGAGAATAGAAGGAGGTGGTGGGCAAAAAATTTCTAGAGAAATTACACGGAGAAATCACAAGATCGCAGCTGAGCTGCAAACAAAGCCACAAACTTGATGCCAGTCTCACCTCCTATGTTCCCAGACCTTGGACACTTGAGTTTCAATAAACAATCAATGCAGCTGTAAGAATATAATTTTAAAAATATGATCTATTCCAGGATTTCTTCTGGTCCTTTGATTTCTTTTACTGTGTGTATTATCTCTTTTATGTGCACGGCCCAGCTTACAAGTCTACGTAGATTTCAGAGAAAGAAAAGCATAGGAACCCTGCCTTACTTTAATAAACAGAGAATAAAAAGGTAACTGAATACTTCAGCTATAACCCTTAGAAAAGTCTAGGAGAGATATTTGCTCTCTAACAAAAAGCTTTTTGTCAGAAGAATTCAGTGTCCTTTTGAGCCTCAGACAAGGAACTAATTGCAGAGCACATTTTGTATAACCTACCTTTACACACTGGTATCCTGGTCCATAAAGCACTCTGTCCAGCAATTACACACTGACTAGAAGGTAGGCCCTCTAATCTATACCTGTAGACAGAGGGTGGTCATTCAGAATTAGTAGGCAGCCATTGATATAGGTCAATAACCTCTACTTAAAGTCCCAAGTAAGTTTATTTGATTTGTGTGCATCAACTCTTGTTAGCATTGTCTGTCACAACCTCGCCCCCAGCTCTCCGTAGATCCTCACAGAGGAGCCTTCACAGGTCACCATGCACAGAGAAGCCCAAAGGGTTAAGTCTCATAGACCCTCCAGACACTCACCCTTCATTACAGGAAAAGCTCACAGTTACGCCAACCTGAAGACTTGAAGGCTCCTTTATCTTCCCATTGACTAATGGACTTGGAGGTGCACACCGTGCTTCTATGGAAACACACCAAAGATGCACAAGGCATGGCACACAACAGAATAGCCTAATTTCTGAAAATTGATTGTAAAATTAGGGTACTTTCACATTTTGCAATGACAGCACTCCAGTCTCCTGAAGACAAACAACGAATGTTTTTTTTCCAACAAGCAAGTAACCGGGTTCACAGTGGTAATTCACAGACGATCCAGGGACAAAGGGGCCAACATTGTTTCCTGTATGATTTCCATTGGGGATCATGGGAAGCGGTGGACACACCATGGGGAAATCTTTACACACACACATTTTTTAAAAAGGCCATTGGATGAAATATCCTTCACAATATACATTTTGGCATAGTACACGGATCCAAATAAATGATACATGATCTGTGGTAACAGGTCATGAATTTTTAACTCACCATTTTAAAGGTCAAACAAGCGTGATTTAATCACATCCATTTCATACCACAAATATCTCATTATTTTTCATTTTTAGTTACTTTATGATTTATTTTGTGAAAAATATCAATTATCAAAAGTAGTCCATTTTCACAAATACGCTCACCTTCACTTAAGCATATTCTCTTCTCCAAAAGTAACATATTATTAGGGGGTAACCCTGCTATATATTAGTAACAGTTTTGTGGGATCCTATATGTGATACATGTATATATACATATTGGGTGACACTGTATGTACTCACATCTTATTCTCTGCTTTTCTTTATTTGCTTAATAACATATGAGATCTTTCCATGTAAATACATAAAGATCTACCTAAATCTTTATAAAGGCTGAATTCTCTTGTACAGTCACCTCATTTAGTGACTATTTTCAGATCGTCCTTACTTCTGAGATTATATATTTATAAATATATACATAAAACCATGTTTTCAAATAATTGTTTTTTAACTTGCTAATATAAAATTGATTTTGTTCTTCACTAAGTAAATAAATAGCTAATTTTGATGGTAAAATGTTTCTCAAACATTCCAGCTACCCTAATTTTATGACAGAAGTTCAGATTTAGATTTCAGCAACAGCTTAAGCCCAACTAAATAAAAATTAATGAAGACCACACTTGTAAAGTCATTTGATTTGAAATGTTATGATTGGGAAGATGATTTGGAAAACTACTTGATCACTTCAGAAAGTGTTTATAGAGTCACATAGAACGGGGCACCATTTTTGCCAGGGTGCATAGCAGCTATTTACAGATGAGTGTTGAGTCCGTGGGGTGTAATTTTGCTAACAGATCTCACATGTCTTCTCATTTTAACATTAATTCAGATATATGGTTTAAAACCACACAATTCATAAAACCAACACTAACTCTGGCCCCCAATCCTGTGAGACTTATTCAATTCAATTATTAGGTATGTTCAGTTACTTTTTCTGATCATAATTTAAACATTTGTTCTATCCATGCCTGTTGAATGAACATTCATATCCTTTAAAATTAGAAAAATGCCCCGGGGAAATGATCATTTTCACCCTGGCCATGATTCCACCCTAATCTCCACCATTCACACATCAACACTGTTCTTCCTTCAGAATGACACGAAACTTCTGAACCTTGCACAGAAATGAAGGACCCACCCTCCCAAATGTGTTTAATTTCCTTTTTACTCACCCCTCTCACAGACTGGTAGTGGTGTTGGTCCCCATTTTGTATTTGCTTGGCACCAAACGGTCTGGTTTCCTTTCATGGTGAAGTTGGTGTTACAGGTAAATGTCACAGAATCACCATGTCTGTATGGTGGCCTAGATACTTTATTTTTGTGTCCCCCTGGTACTATGGGCTCAGGGCAAGTAGACCGCCTGTTGAAATATTCACATATAGGAGCATCTTTATCCCAGGTTCCTTTCACTTGGTCTCTACTAATACAAACAAGGCTTCTTTCTCCAATGAGGCGGTAGTTAGGCAAACACCTGTACCTCACGACAGTATTAATAGGTACAGGGTCAGAAACATAACTAGTATGACCATTTTTGATTGCAGGAGGAGGGTCACAAGAAATCCCTGAAAATTAAAAAAAGAAAAAGAAATACGTGGTGTTATTGATTGTGACAACAAAAAGATTCAAATTTAGATTAAAGGTCCAAATACAGGATATGTCACTTTGTCAAAAACAGAATTAGAAATGTGTATAATTTATTTTTTACTGATAGTCCTACTGATACCAAAGATCCTAAATTCTTACCATTCACTTGGTCCTCAGCAATCAAGTCAATATAAAACTTATAGGTGTCATCTTGACCAAACAATGACAATAAAACATATTTATTAAATAGTTCTGAGTCAAATCTATTTTAATAAAACAAGGGCAAACAGCACATGAAATTACATGCTAATGACATGCTAATCACATGTGGGGGCACAATGGACTAATGACATGTGGGCTCAGATGACCTGGATTCAAATCCTCACTGTCATTCAATAACTGTGTGACTTTGGGCAAGTCTTACCTTCTCTAAGTCTCAGTTTCCTAGTGTATCATATAAATCAAGCTACTTCATAAGGTCATAACTGGGACCCAGAGAGATAAAAGACCTGAAATGAGCAAGTACAACACCCGAAATGTAGAAATTATTTGATGCCTTTTTCAAACGCACAACTGGGGCTACAAGTGGTGAAAGGACATTCTGTTCCTCTACTAAAGATACTGCAGCCTCACTACAATCATTTGTCATCCTTTGATGTTGCATCCTTTTGAAAACACTACAGGAAGTAGTCAGGGATTTGGAATAATGACCTCATATCCTTTATATTTTGTACTAATGTTAATACTTTACAGCTGGGTTGGTGTATACACACCTTTCCTGAGTGAGTCCCAGAATGAAGGGAAAAGTGCCAACCTGAGACCTGCTGGTTGATTTTCATTTAGCTCTAAAAGTTGCTCATCAGTAGAGGAATTAGGATAAGAACACATGGACAAATCATTTCAACACAGATGTGCTACTCAGTTACAGTGGGGTAACTTTCCAGAGTCTTTATCTTAATATAGATAGAATACTCAATGAATATGTGGCCAACTGAATACCCTTCATTTTGGTCAGCACTCTAGAATATGCAGAAGAGTGGCGTGTCCATGTTCAAAGTACATACACAGATAAGATGTTATCATTGATAAATGCATGATAACATCAAAAATGAAGAGGTAAGATTCGTATTTCTTTTTGCTTCTACTCACATTCACAGACAGGAAACTTATTATTCCAGCATACTCTCATCCCTTCTGAGACACACTGACTAGAAGATTTGCCACTTCACTGGTGCCTTAAACAATAAGGGGTAGCAAATCATCACCAGAAGAAATGAATTCTCAATTGCATGGAATGGATCACATGTCTCAAACATGTGGTATTAATGAGCTTGGTTTTTAAAAGCATTTAGGCTTAAGGAAAAAGCCCAAGATTGTTTATTAATCAGTTCAGCTATGTGATGACTTCAGACCAGGTGGACACAGAGAAAAAGTCCTAATGATTATAAATTTTTAAGTGAGTCAACTGTAATAGTATAAACAATAAAATATTTTATGAGGAAAAATTCTCCCTTTTCTCCTTGGCTTCCAAATTTCAAGATTCTCTTGGCCTCAAGAGAAGGAACAAATCTCAGTTTTGAGTGACAAAAATATCAAAGATCTTTCCCCTAAGTTCAACCCAAAGAGCCCCTCTTACTAAATGCCCATCATCTAATCATTCTTCATAATATAGCCTAACTTCAGGCCTCAAACTCTGCTTTTTCAATGATAGATGGATAATTCTGAGTTTTGGTTGGTTATGCACAATACATACACTTGAAGAAAACCAATAGCATTTGGTTAATAACAGAAATTGTAGTCATAAATGGTAAAGATCAGGAGGGAAAGGACTAGAGGGAGGGAAAAACAGTAACGGTCTTAGAGATCACATACTGCAATGCTTAGCTGTAAGTTATAGATCTCAATTCAGGCCCTGTCACCTCACACTCACCCCTCATTACAAACAAAAGATACCTCTCCCCCAGGCTGGAAGGTAGGACAAGCCACCACCTGGCCGTTGAGAAATTTTTCTGGAATGGCATCACATGATTCCACTAGGAAAAAAGAGACGGAGCTGGCACATGAAGAGTCAAGAAACAGCTGAGTTTCCTTAAGATGGAATTGAGCTTTAGGTACCTTCACATTTGGGGGCTGTATGGCTCCAGGTTCCCAAGGATGTACACTGCATAGTGTTAGCTCCAATGAGACTGTAGCCAGGCTATTCCTTTTGTTATAATTACCACAGTAGATATGTGGAGGTGGTAGACACCCTGAGAAAAGAACTGGACCAGAGGCCTTTTATTTCTGAAATAAGAGCTTTCTTCTCTACAACCTAATCCATGTTGGGGTTAGCAGGGGTGGGATGAAAGTGGTTGTGTCATTTCTCCTAAATGTAAAGCAAGGAGTCCTTTGGTGATGTGGAGTGGGATAACATCCATTCATTTTTTAAGACATGATGAAGCATGCACTCATCTGCTTTCTCTCTCTTGATCTGTATCAGGAACCATTCCATCCACTCATCATTTTCCACTTATGTAGCTGAAATGATCTTGGTTATCCTCTCTCTAATATTGTAGTTAAGGGAACCAAACTTTGGTAATACATTTTAATCACCAAAATCTACCTCAGTTTCCCACTCCCCAAACCAGTTGATAAAGGTTCTGGGCCTTGTATGTGTGTGTGGGGGGCGGGGGGGGGTGTAGATCTGAATGTTGCCAAATTTTTGTAAGTCTTATATTTTTCAGTAAGAGTAGGGGAGAAAGAGAGAGTGGGGGAAGAGATTCAACCTTAATTTAGCCTTATTACAGAAAGACTACATTTTTCAATATGAGAATGCACAATGCCTACGGGTTTTTTTATTGAGTCAAATTCTGACATCAGCCAGTTTCTCCCCTTGGCATGGTCAATAAAGTTGAGAATTCATTTTATCCTCATCTAAATAAAATTGAATATCATATGTGCTTTAGAAAAAATTTTCTGATCACTGGCTTGGGTACTATTTGCTTTTTAAAGTGTCTTCTAAATTCCCCAAATTAATGTAGATCTAACACACTGCAGAATATAGCAAATGTCCTACCTCTTCAACATGTAACTACAAATTTCAAAGTTTGCTTTCTAACTCTTTAACCAGGATACCCAACTGCACTTATTATCTTTACCTCTTTTTCCCATACCTACCACGTTTCTATTCAACCAAAAGTATCATTTCATTTATAGATCACCAAATTTTCATTCCAAGTTATCCTTGAAACACCTTGGAAGTGGAGCATTCCATGAACTGTTTACATGGAACCATACCTTGTTGCTGACTTTCATGGTAAAACAAGGCTTACCATTACACATCATGGTATGAGTTAAGAAAATGAATGTCTAAATGAATGTCCATAATTCCATGATTAATTTTTCTCCTATAGAACATCTGTGGTCAAAATGTTAATCTTTAAATGAAAATTTGAGTTTAATTCATTAAGGAATTCCTACCTTTTTATTAAAAGGTGGTCAACAGTCAATGAACAGAATTTGAGATTCACCTTGATGTAAAGAATGTTTCAAAAAAGCCAAGGACAATGAAAATTTAGGTACATTCATTGTCAAATATTTATCAAACACTTCTCATTTGGTCAAGTCTATACTCAGAAATTTTGGGAACTTTAAAAATATGGTCCTTACTTATAAGTTAATTTAGCATGGGAGAGAAAACACATAAGCACAATGTAGGGTACCCTAAAGTTAATAATCAATATTTACAGAATTAAAAATGAGCAAGTGAATGAATGCAATAGAGTTAAGAGGTAAAAAACAGTGATTGAAATGTTGAATGCTCTGGAATGTATTTATATATGGTTTTTAACAATGGGAAGAATGATTGTCACTCTGGGAAACCAGAATCCGTCAAAATCAGATCAATATAATCTCAAAGTATAACTGTGCAAATGCAAAATAACATTAAAAGTAGCTCAACAATACTAACCACTGGGCAGAGGATATTTTAAGTAGTTTTTATATTTTTGTATTTCTCAGTATTTTCTATGTTTTCAATAATAAGCACAAATTATCCTCACATGAAAATGATTTATTTTAAAAGTTGGAATAGGCAGGAAGTGCTGTGAGTTCCAAAGAGAGACATTTCTTTAGACTGGAGTTATTTGGGAGAACTTCTTGAGTGAGTGAATTCTGAGCTGGGCTAATGCACCTAGATTGTAAAAAAGATGGAAATGTGCTTTAGGCAAGTAACCTGGCAGGAATGAGGCAAAATCATATGGTATTTGAAACAGTCTTTTGGAATATTTTAAAATGAACTATAACAGGGTTAACCATCACCCTCACAATCTGCTGCTATTTAGTCTGTTATATTTGGTGGCAGCATGGCTAATATAAATCAATTTTGCATAACTTTTCTGTCAAAGTGCCCCAATAATAGAGAAAAAGAAATCACCTCAGAGCCTAAGAGGCTAACTTAAAGTACAGTATTCTCTGTCTTATTTTATCTTAAAAACTCCTGCAATGTTTGCCTTCTGCTCCCTCATAATGTATTTGTGTTAATATAAAAATATTACTACTTTTCCTTTGAACTATATGAATAACCTCAGAAAAAATATTCTCCTAGGAAAACATGCCATTTTCACTCATGACTTCCTTATCCCCTTGGTATACTAGCCACACATTCCCCAGGCATTTGTAAATGCCCATTTGAAAGGGATCATTAAAGCTTCAAAAACGAAATGGCCCCATCTGAATTATTAAATAACAATGTACATTTATTTCATTTGCTTCCATGACCAGTCTTGAAAACAATCTATTTGACAGAAATAAAGTGAGTAGAATCCAGATAATAAACATAGGGCTTTGTGTATTCATTCTCTTTAGGAGAAAATTGACCAAACCCTGTACATTTTGGTTTAGAGAGAGTTGAATTGCCTGTTTCTTGAGTAACTGTAAATGCCTCTCCCATCCCCTTACCTTTCCTGGTGGCTGCTTTCACTGTTCTCTGTAGAACTTAGGATTTCTGACAGAGGTTTAGATACCAAATGCAAGGTTTACATTAATGCACATTGCTATGGGAAAGAGGTGGGCCAAAAAATGTACTTAAAAATGTGGCGTTTTGCTTCTCTTTTCCACAGGAGTAGCCTGATCCCTATCTAGAGCTTTTGCTTATTTCTGAAAATGCCCTGTGGAACTTATGGATAGGAAATGTTAGGACTGCTGGGCATGGCCAGAGTAAACAAGGCCTGGATGAATTGCTCTGTGTGCTGAAGAAAAATGGAGTTTGGAAGATACAAGAAAACCAAGAGCTGTCATGACGTACTCTGAGAGTGGGTTAAATTTCTGAACAAAATGGACAAATGAGAGATTTTGCTTGGAAACAGGTTAATAGGCCAAGGCTCAAAGGGTTCCTGGCCAGTGAGAAAATAATCATAGTGTGAAATAGTTCAGGCATTGATAAACATTTCCTCTAGGAAAAGTTCCAGATAGTAAATATGTTGACTTTGTAGGCCACACAGTCTCTGGGAATCTGTGGCATGTACAGTTAGTCTCACCTTATCCGTGGTTTCACTTTCCACGATTTCAGCCACCCACAGTCCATTCTGATGTGAGCATATTGAATAGAAAACCAGAAATATACAATTCATAAGTTTTAAATTGCATGCCACTCTGAGTAGCATAATGAAATCTCGAGTGATCCCACCTGGAACGTGAATCCTTCCTTTGCACAGTGTATCCACAGTCTATGCTTCCTGCCTGCTAGTCACAAAACAGCATGTGGGATATTAGATGGACTGTCATAGTATCACAGTGCTGTGTTCAAGTCACCCTTATTTTACTTACTTACGGCTCCAAAGTGCAAGAGTAGTGATGCTGGCAAGTTGACATGTCAAAGAGAAGCTCTGAAGTGCTTCCTTTAAGTAAAAAGTGAAAGTTTTCAACTTCACAAAAGAAAAAAAAATGTTCTGAAGTTGCTAAGATCTAAGTAAAGACACATCTTCCACCAGTGAATTATGAAGAGGGAAAAGAAAATTTGTGCTAGTTTTGCTGTCATACCTCAAACTGCAAAAGTCATGGCCACAGTGTGCAATGAGTGCACAGATAAGATGGAAAAAACATAGTATATGTAGGATTCAGTACTATCCACAGTGTTAGGAATGCACTGCAGATGTCAGAATGTATCCCCCACAGGTAAAGGGGGCACTGCTCTTTTTTCAATTGTGCCATAGTGTAAAAAAGCCACAGACAATAGGTAAATGACTGGATAGCTATGTTCCAGTAACACTTCATTTACAAAAACAGTTACTTTTTCATTCAGCAATTTCTAATATTCATGTCTATGTTGTGCGCCACTTTGGGTTGTAGTGTCATTTCCCATCACACCTTTATCAAAAAGCTAGGCATTTAATATACAACAGCTTGGGGTAGGGCTACCTGAGTGGGTGGAATGAAGGGATAAGACATGGTAACAAGCTCAAGAGGAGGAGGACAGAAAGGAGAGAGCCTTCCTAGGAGATCAGGTGAGGGACAGAGGTCAGTGAAAGTGGGAAAGCAAGGGAAGAGGTGAAGACAAAGTCTCCACGGGATCCTCAAGAGATCCCGCACATTTAAGGGAAGCTGGGGGAGTTGGAGGCACACCCAAGTGGCAAATGCTTGGGTTCCACAAGGAAAAGTAAAGCTTTCTACTTCTCAAAGGTTCATGGCATAAACAAGCAAAACTACAGGAATGTTTTGAGAACCAGTGCCTGTGCACAGCACTGACCGAGTCCTCACCCCAGATCACAGAGACAACAGTTACCCAAGAAAAGCAACAACAACATGACGTTTCCAGCTCCTGAATACTTCTAAACGTCTTTGGCATCAGTGACCTACCTGGTGCAACATTATATTTAAATCCTGCTTCCATTTTCCATATTGAGTTTTTAAAAACCTTTTGAGTTAATTTGAATATTAGGTACCTGCTATGTTCCTGATTTGTTTGCAGACTTTGTGCATGATCACAGCTGCCTTCTTGGGGATGTAAATGAATATTCACTTCTTTAAGTTCTTCACCTCTATTATTGTTAATTGGCAGTGGAAAAAAAGGTAGGAAGATAATTTAATTACGTACATTTCAGGTTTGATAAAAGGTAGCTGGTGGCTCCTTTGGTGAAATTTCTGCACAATTAGAGCACAATTTGCCTCAGGTTTTGGATATCTTTGTAAGGCATCTAAAAAGAAAAATGTAGCCAAGTCATACTTTTCAAGACTAAGTAAAACCTTGGATTAGAAAATAATACTAAAACCATCCTATATGTTGTGTCAGAACTCTAAACTGCTTCTAGACAAATGCTCATCCTGTTAAACAACACATTTCCCTATTCCCAAAGTTATATTAATTAGTAAATCCTGTTCAACAAGACTGCGGCATCAAGTTTCATAATGTAAATGGCTTTGCACTGCAATCGAACACAAGGCTTCCTTTTCCCCTGATAGTGAATATACATGTTCTGTATTTTGTAGAAGACCTATGGTATAGGAAGTAGCAGTTGCTGTCATGAAGATAATGAGAACTGACAGCAAAAGAAATATGTAATCACTTAAATCTTAATTACAAGTTATGTATAAATAACAATAGCTAACATTATCTGACACTCATCATAAGCAATGCACTCTGTTAAGTTGAGGTAGGAACTACTATTACCCCTACCATCCAGGCAAGGATAATAAAGATTAGAGAGATGAAGCATGTTTTCCAGGGTTTTAAAGCTGGTAAGTGAGTGTGAACACAGGTCTAACTTGTGCAAAGCCCATGGTCTTACATAATATACTGTGCTGCCTCTTTCAGGGGTATTTAATGAGCAATTCACTTTAGATAAATGAATTGATAAATAATGCCAGCACCTTTATTTCAAGCATGCATTACTACTAGGGATTTAAGAGTGGAGGCACAAAGAGGAAATGTATGCTACCACTTTCCATTACTTCCTCGTTTCTTACTGTTTACTCTCTCATGTAAAATAGATGAGGACCTCACCTCACTTAAGACAAAAAAGAAAAGTGTGAGTCAGGAGCCAAAGTTTTCACAGGATGAGGAAAGGCAAACTTGAGATCCAGTATGAGGAAGGAGAGGGTTGTACATCCAGGTGGTATGGGCTTCCAAGGAGCAGTGATTCTGTGGTGAGATAAGTAATGGTCTGAAAGTTGTCTTGGATGATGAGTTATATATGGGGTGTGAGAGAATACAACCTCAATGAGTACGTAACAGTGGGGAATTACAGCAGTGGTTGAAAAAAACCCATACTAATCAAGTAGCAATTATAGAATGGGCTGTATTTAAGACTCATAGAAAAATTACGTATTAAAAATTTCCTTATGAGTCTTTTGTAGACATCAGCAGTTGCAGTTCCTCCCTGACCTAGGTATGTCCCTGACCACAAGGACTGGACAAGTGTCAGCAATTTATATCACAACCAGCAGAAACGTAGCCTGCACATCCTGCTCCTGAACATCTGCTGTAAAACTGTGGATAGAGCAATACAACTACGTGATGACACACACAGGAGGGAATGTTGAAAGCACCAGAGAGCAGAGCTGAGAAACTTCATGTTGCCAGAAATTCCTTTGTCTCCCTCTTCCCATGGTTCCCCTGAATGATCTAGCCAGGGCACCTGAGATGGTAAGATGGTTTTGGAGGCATGAGCCTGCCATCTTCTCAGATTGTTGACTCCTGAATAAACCCCTTTGCTTCTCAACTAGAACCTGCTTCATGGGGTTGGCTTTTGTGGTAGTGGGCAGCCAGACCTGTGGGTTACTTTCCCGGTTTGAAGTAATGCTGAATGAATGGCAATCTAGTTGGTTCATGGTGGTTATGAGAGATTGCATACTGTTCTACAGAAGGATATAGGCTCAATATACCCAAATACCTAAAACAAATCCAAGTACATAGAAGTGGGGATGGAAGGTTTATAAGAAAGGGATCAAAAGAAATATTCCAGCTTTATAGTGTGTATAGTTCTGGGTACTGAATTTTCTGGAATATAGATTAAGAAATGTGCAACTAAAATTATCAATGGAACAGCTGAATGGGTTCAGGATTTTGAGTCAGATAACTGGAAATAAAAGCTTAACTCTTAACAACTTCCTACTGGTTTGATTCTAAGCAAACCGCTGAATTTCTCTGAATTGGTTTTCTGTGCTGTGGAACAACATTGTTGTACTTACCTACCTCTTAGAGTTGCTTTGCATATCAAAGAAGACAATAAATGGTAAAGCTATGTTAGCTGTTGCTATTTGCATGACTAATGTTGTCTACTGCACAAGTAGAGGTCAGAAATTATTAAACAAAATTATTTTGAGTGCCTATAGGTGGTGCCTATAGGAACATCATGAGGGAAGAGAGATGGTGAGGTGTGTGGTGGGGACCAAAAACATTAGAGATAAATTAATAGGAGTGGGAAATTCAAAGAAGCAGGAGGAAGGAAGTGACTAGATTATTTGCAAAAAGTTCAAAAAAAAAAAAAAAGTTCAGCTGTGGCAGTCTGCTCTTAAAAAATTACATTGATAGGTTTTGTGAAATGTTAGACCTTCAGTCTTTATAATGCTTCTTTAGGAGACGGCATTTGTTTAGAAAACTGTTCAGCTATATTTATAACCTGTTTTCACTGGTATAGAATTTGTTAAGCTTGTAACATTGATTTCTTTGATTTTGATCTCACTGATTTTATTATTGTTAAACAAACTAATTCAAAAACTGTGTATCTTTGCTTCCCAATCAAGAATATTTCTTTATTTAGATCTTAATCCTCCCAAGGTATTTGTAAATTTAAAGGTAAATGGTGTTTAAAAGAGAGTTTATTTATTTACTTTTAGAGGGAGAGATTAGAGGGAGAAAGACAGGGAGAGAAACAGTGATGCAAGAGAGAAACATCTCAAGTTGAGTTTTGTGTGCCCCTAACTGGGGTTTGAACCCAAAACCCAGGCATGTGGCCTGACTGGGAATTGAACTGGTGACCTTTCACTTTGGGGAATGATGCCCAACCAACTGAGCTACACCAGCCAGGGCTAAAAGGTAAATGGTTTAATAAAATATTTATTTTTTTATATAACCAATGCAATACCTTGATCCTTCCACACTGGCAGCCTGAGATGTGTATACCATTGGGGCACACTCTCTGACTGTTAGCTCCCTGATAGGGTCTGTGTGCTGAGTAGGGAGTCTGGAATGTCTCAGTAAAGTGGGACAACAGCTGCCTCATTGACATCTTTGGGAAAATTCCTTCTACTGTTTTCTCTTATCTAAAACTCGAGTCCTTCTTAAAATTCTAACCTTTAAAAGGAGTGTTCTTAATATGGTATATATTAGTGTGAATACTTCTCTTTGCATAATGTGCTTCAAAGGCCTTCTTTATAAAAATTACTACATCTGTTTTATGATGTAGTAATTTATTTATGATGTTCCAATTTGTTTATGTAGTGCTTTTATCTGAGGTTTTCATTTACTTCTCTTTGGCTTCCAAGAGGACGCAAGTATAGTAAGAAACATTTTCTATGAGAATATGGCTATACTGACCCTTTTTTGCACTTTAGAATCATCCAACAGGAAACAATGATGAGTACAATAAAGAGGATCACACCAAAGGATGTGCCTAGGCAGTAAAACAAGGCAATTAAATGCATGGAAAACACAATCCATACATTTTCAACTCTTATCTTAATAACTAGTCTCTCTAGGGGTTGCCAATGATTTTTTAAAAAATGCAACTAAATTCTGGTTTAACAAACACTGACACAGGCTTACCTTCGAGGTTCCCCTTCTGCTTCTTGTTTAATCAAGGACATTAGTGTAACAACCACAGGATTATAGATAGGAGTGAGCAGAGCAGTGTTGTAACCTTTAGTCCAACAGCAGCCTTTCAACAAGTATCTGAGAACAGTGCTGGTGCTCCTGGGCTCCAGCTCTCCAGGGCCCTGCACAAGTCTCTTGTGTAAGGCCTGAGGCAAAAACTATTATATACCACAGGCTCTACCAACTCCCTCTGAAGGAAACTATCATGACTCTTCCTCTCACATACACAGATTACAGAAATGGGCTTAGAAAACTGGTCTTTGTGGTTTCCAATTTGTGCAAGTAGGCACGACTATCATCCCAAAGAATATTCCCCGGTTGTGTTCTCCATCTACAATAAAATTATATGAATGACTGGTCATTTGTAATGGTTCACAGCTAGTATAGAAGCTCTTGCAGAGAACACTCACTCTATACGCATGTGAGGATGCCAGTTCTGTCACACATGGCCTGAGTTTATCACTATTTCCTTTCTGAATGAAATCACAATGTAAGATATTTTGATCTCTCTTTTTACCTTTCATTCATTGTAAGTGGGTACTTAATATATTGACTGTTAGAGATGCTAGAGTTTCTCAACAAACTCTTTATAAAACTTCCCAATAATGAGAGTGCCATGTGAGCCTAAAAAGAAGACAAAGGTCACAAATGCATCAGTCTCACACTCCACAGGAGCCCTCAGCCAGGGACAGTCTATCCTAAGTTTTGTCCTTACACAGTCTCATTTTGTTCTAATATATAAAAAACAAAACAAAACACTGGTTTTACTCAGTCTCATTTATCTTGTATATTCAGGATCTGTGTTTTTT
Organism: Phyllostomus discolor; assembly: GCF_004126475.2. NCBI lineage: Eukaryota > Metazoa > Chordata > Mammalia > Chiroptera > Phyllostomidae > Phyllostomus > Phyllostomus discolor. The sequence goes on along the minus strand of NC_040916.2, from coordinate 6,964,945 downwards.
TCTTTTCAACTTAATATTTTTAACATTGAATTAGTAGAACTACAGCTAAAATGTGTAAAATAGAGGAAAAGAAAAATATCATGTAATGCTACTACCATTAAATGTGTTGGTACATTCCCTCCTGGTATATGCTCCCATGCATGTAGGCTTTTACATATTTGTAGAATCTCTTTATCTAACCTTTGAAAAGTGGAATTAAGCACTTGTGGCGGGAGCTTTGTCCAGCAGAGCCCCCCTTTACTTCACTTTTTTAATTCCTTCCTTAAAGGCCATCTGTGGCTTATTTGACCTTTCTACAACATACACAATCCACATAACATTTCAAAATAAGCATAATAAGTCTTTTAAATCTTAAGCCTGATTATATTGCCAAACGTTTGACTTAAGGAGTATATTATAAAATGAATCGGGGGATAGTGAGTAACATGTGTTTGCCAAATTACTTGAGGTTGCAACCCTCTGGGTTTAATGCCCAGAGCAGGGTGATTTCCATTCCCCACTAGGTGAGGAGGTCCCTGCCCCAGATATTAAGTGGGGTGGGAATGGATATAAGGCTGAATGCTTCCAACTTGAGCATCCAGACCAAACCATGGGGAGAGAGACAGATAGAAAAATAGTAGGATAGTAGGAACCCCTTTTTCAAAGCCAAGTATGCTGGCAGCCTCCTAAAGCATGGGCTGCTTTTACCTCAGGGATGACCTGGATGGAACTCCCCTTGGTGACCTGCTGTCTGCACCAGTTCTTAGTTGGCTGCCAGGTGCTGCGTGGAACAATGGCCCTGGGGCAGATCCTGTGGGTCAGTAACTGTGCCCAGAGCTGGTGTGGGGGAAGGTTGCTCCTGAGTGCATGGGGAGGAGGGGTGGCAAGAGGGACCAACCCCCACTCCACCACTCCCTGTCTTTTGCAGAGACCTGGCCCTGCATAGGCTTAAAGGGTGTGAGCTTGAAGGGTAATTAGGAATCTAGTTAAACGGTGAAAGTCTTTGCTTTCTCTTCCCCAAGCCTACACCTAGGCAGGGATACTGCTGCAGGGGATGGGAATGTGAATGCTTTTACAACGTGTCTCTTGTTGTGTGGACTTTTGCTTGTGGCAGGAAACCTAGTGTTCTGTCCTGGTCCATGTTCCAACTTATCTTTTCACGAGTGTCTTCCAGTGGCGAGCGTCCTAGTGGCTTTTAGATGCTTCACCTGTGCCCATGAGATGTGGCAAATGCTTGGGAAAGAGAAAGCAAGACTCCTATTTACAGAAGAGGGTGCAGGGAAGCAAAATGAGAAGAAAACCACTCAAGGGGTGGCACAAGATAAACCTTTCCTCTTATCTGTAACACACCTGCGGCCTTACTGAGAGATGCCCCTGTTCTGGGGAGATGAAAGTACTAATCTCTGTCCTCTTATGCGTGCTACCTGTGACAAGGGCTCGTAGTCCCTGGTCAAAGCAGGTCCCGAATTGTCAGGTCCCTGTTCTGGGTGCTAGATGTGTGTGTGTGTATGGGGGGGCTCTACTCACAGAACCCCCCTGCTCCTGCTGTCTACCATGGATGAGACTAAGTCTACCAAGACATGATCTGCTTGGGGAGGAAAGGTGGCTGATCTCTGAAAGGAGAAGGGCCTTGAGCCTATTTCTCAATGGGCTTTTATTGGGTTTAATTTGTATAGGAATACAGGGCATATACATAAAGCTCAATTATTGTCAGGCAGTAATGATCAAAAAATAGATAACATTCAAGGGACTCTGAGGGCTTATTCTCTGGTAGGGTCAGATAGCTAAAGGGCCATAAAACTTTGGGGAAACAAACTCATTCTATGCTTGGAACCTTAGCATTGAAATTGAGGGTATTCTTAGCAAAGCAAGTTTCACAGGATTTTATGTATTCTTTCTTAGGCCTGATCGCTCTGGGGAACCCACTCTTTCCAGCACAGAGCCATACACACCCACCTCTGGCATTGTCTCAGGCTTAAGTCAGGCAGGGGAAGTAAGGCAGCCAAGAGATTAGGAGACTTCTTACAGATAGAATAAGGACTCAGGATATGTCAAAGCTGAGGGGTGAGTGTCCATCACTCCCTTTTTTCTAGAGTCCCCCAAGTCCTTCCCTGATGGCCCCGTCATGACCATGCCTGCGTTAGGTTGTTACCTAAGAGGAATCTTACCCATCATTTGCTAACCAGTCAACCACCCTGGGCCAAGGATAGTGAATTAAAGGGGGCAGAGGAGGTGCCCCTGCTGGGAAGATAAGCTTTGTCTCCTTAGTGGCTTATGGTCTCAATGTCTCTTAGTCAGTTTTAGACAGGGGGAGTTACAGTTTCTGAAACCAGGCAGGGGAGGTTTCAAACAAGCACTCAGTAGATGTTAATTTTTACAACCATCACTACCACCACAGCTACCACTACTGCTGCTTGTATGATAACCCTATTAACTCTTCATTATATTTTTACATATTTCTCATCTCTCTACTGCTTTCTTATTTACTTTCCAAAATATATACATAAGCTGTAAGTTAAATTTGTTGACCTTTTTGATTTTCTCTATCATCTATCAAAAAGTTCAAGAAGTTGGCTTTCTTCTAGGACTTTGATAAATATACTCTAATTTTTATGCTCACTTTTCCATGTTGACTTTTAAAACTTTATATTACATCTGTTACTTTTTGTAAGATATAAGTAAAATTTCTAAATTTGTTTTAGTTCTACCTATGTTATTTGATCATGTTTACCTTCCCTGTGAATTGATGATATCTCAAGTGTTATATTTAATCTATAAGATACTTTTACTGTTATTTATAATAAGCTTTATTTTATTAATATCTATTTTTTCACTTATAAAATAAGGTGTTTTACTGTTATTTATAACCCTTATTTTATTAATATCCATTTGTTTTACTTATAAAATAAATATAATTCACTTAATATCTGTTTTTGTTTCACAAATATCTACTTGTGCTGGTTTAAAGTGATTTGCATATTGTGGCTTTCCATTCTCTTTTAATATCTGGTAGGGTGGTCCCCCAATTGTGTGAATTTTCTGTCTTTCACATCTACATCTTTAGAATTCTCTAAAGGCATTCATTCAGTCAGGTAGGCAGTGAGCTTTTTGCCAAAGTGGATGCAATCTGCTTTTAAGAGAGAAGACAAGTTTATAATTTGGGAATATTATTTGTAGGTAAGATTAGCTAGCACATTTGAGGGCTTAACTATTAAGCACATCTTGAAGAATCTTGGTACTCACTATTATAAATAAGAATAATAAGGATGGGTGTAGGAAGACTAGCACTAATTTAGGGTAAGATAAGTTATTCATTGTTAATTTTGCTCACAGTTCCTTGATGCATACAAGTTCAAGGTTTAGGATTTTCCATGTTACATTACCCTCTAGTTGCCAGCAGAGGGCTATGCTTCTCCAGAGCTCAAAGATACACGATTTCTAAATCTGCTGAGTGCTGCTGTGCCAGTTTACAATCTTGTAGCCTACACCAGTGAGGGAGCTGAAACAGCTAGTCTCAGCAACTTGGAAGGTGCTTCCTGACTCATACTGAAAATGTTCTTGAAGAATGGCTCTATCACTGATGGACTTCTGAGTTTTAAGGTCCCTGGGCTATAAACAAATCATTACCGTGAGATGCATGCAACAATAGAGCGATGTAAACACAAAAGGTTCAGAGGGTTCCCTCAGGAGAGAGAAACAGGTTGAGAAGTGTGAGGAGAGGAAGGCTTGCCTGACTCTTCATTGCTAAGGGCTTTTGGAGAAGAATCAGAGGCTTCTACTGCACTCCTTAGATCTACCATGTGCCATAAACATCACACCACATTTGATGACAGTATGAGTGAAGAATGAACAGTACCATTGTTATAAAAAAGACCCAGAGGGGGTGGTGAATAATATACTATTACCAAATGGAACCCACCCTGGTGCTCTGTGGGCCCCCACCTGTATTAGGTTTGCCTTGCCCACCACCAGAGAAAGACACCTCTCAATGCCAGAGATCGGTGAAAAGGAAAGGGATTATTTATTTAAAAAGGTATACAGACTTAGAGTAATGACTTAATGTTTTCATTAAAAATCCTAAAGTCCTTTAGAATACCCACAAATACACAGTACTTCCTTCTCCCCTTTACCCAGTCCAGGGTGCTGTATCTCAGGAAAAGAAGTAGAAGTTTATGGTTCAGGTAGCTCCTTGGTTCCTGCACTATCAGCTGTGTCACCGCCATGATCTCCAGTTAATCCAAAACCATGTGGCACCTTGTCATGGTCCACCTGCAAGAATACTTTCACCCTTTTCTTCCAAGTAGTCTTTCATGCTTCCTAAGCCACATGGCAACAAGGGAGCACCCTAAAGCTGCATAGTCCCAACTTTTGCCAAAGCCATGTGGTCCCCAAAGAAGCAGCTCAACATGCCTTCCATACCTGGGTTTAAATCCCAGTGCCAATCTTCCTCTGCAGCCCCTTTTGCAACTCCTCCCACAATTAGTTATACCTGCCAGCATTTTCATATTTCTTTCAGCTTTACTGGGCTGCCATAGTAAGTCTGGGCAGGCATGGCCCCATGGCATGGAGCCAATCATCTCCAAGCTCTCACACAGGCACTGTAACCAGGGGGAGTTGCCTCGAGATTGCATCTTGGGTTGTTGAAGTCACTCCTATCTTCCTGGCTCAAAGCCTGGTCACAGCTATTTAACATACTAGGAAACCAGTTAAAGGTTAGAGATATGTTAAATGAGGTTATCTAGAGGTTATCTGCAAAACTGTTGCTATGCAAAACAGCTCTCAATGGCCCTGCTGTATGTGTCCCTTCCCCCAGCTCAGACTTGTGGGGGTGAGGACATCAAATATATATATATATATTTTTTTTTTTTTCTATTATTTCCTGGACACCTTGAGTTCTGGAACCCATTATAATTCCCCTTTGGGCCCCCTGCCTTGGTTGATTCCTGTTACACCATGACTAAGAAGGACCTACAGTCCTTGCACTTGCTCTTGTACTTATGAGATGTACATGTGGCCAGAGGAGGTTTCCCAGGTGTTATCCACCTGGCACTGGCTCCAGGGGCTGCCTTCCAGAGTATACCCATCTTCACACTCCAAGGTTACATTTGCTCTGTATTTAAATTCTTTGCTCATTTCCAACCCCTTCTGGATTCCATTCATAAACGGTGGGAGGCTACATTTTACCTCTAAAATTAGAAAAATCAGAAGGAAACTGATATTTTATTGATAAATGTTAGTAGTAACTGCCATAATGAAAAGCTCTATGATCTCAAACGTATTTCCCCTTCAGCAAAGTTCAGTAATGTTTTCCATCAAGAAAAACGACATCCTCTCCCCCAACATGTCATGATTTAAAATTCTCTGACTTTGTTTTCTTAGGTCAAATAATTGAATGTGGAATGTGCTGTAAGTCACTTTTAATTGTGAGCAACTCTGCAACTGGAAAGTTGTGGACAGATTAAGAGTTAGGCTAACTGTATTCTAGCCTGGGTCCACTTGGGTCAGACCCTAAGGAAACAGGAATATCACATCAGCTCTCCCTAGGAATACAACAACTACTGCTTTTCTGCCTCTTGACTAAATGCCTGTTTCTGGCTCATTTCTATACATAGAACAAAGAAGTTAGAATAGCATGATTCTAAATGTAAGATACCAATTTTCTACTTAATTTATCTCATTTAGCTCAACCTTTGCTTTCTTTCTCAGAGCAGCAAACACTTTCTTCAATTTAAGCAAAATCTGCTTTTCAGTTGTAAGAGTCTATTTTTTTTCTTTATATAACCCAACCAGGTAAAGTACTCTTTCCCACAGTATGGTCTGTGGTCTTTCTACATCAGAATATTATAGTGGGTTTATAGTGGAATTACTAAAAGTAGACTTCTGGACTCCAACTGAAAATGTGAGAATCAAAGTTCTTTGAGATGAAGGTTAAGAAACTGTCTTTTAAACAAGGTTCCTGGTTGATTTTGCTAATGCTAAAAATGGAGAATGAATAAGCCATGTTCTGAGAGAACAGCTATTAAAACAAATTTACTTAAATGGAAAGAAAGCAACTTCCAGAAGAATAGAATATAATTCTTTCATTTTCAGAGCAACTATCCCATAGTCTTAATCTAAATAATTAATCATTGAACTATTACCTGAATCCTCATATTCCTTATGTAACTAAGGCAAGGAAAGGTGAGCTTTTGGTTTCAGCAAAGCCACAGGGGCTCTGCAAGTGTCACCCATTCTGGCAAATAACCAGAACAGAGTCACTCACTATCATTTTGGTGGGCTACTTCTTCTCTGCCTGTAAAACTGAGGGGCAGAAGGCCCAGGAGGGTTTCTGAGACTTTTAGGTCAGTGTGGGGGCATAAATTTCCTGTAACCATGGCAGCCATAAAACTAACAAGTCCTTACTATTAGAAATATCTCATCTCTGCCCTTACATAGTATTTTGAAAATGAAAAGAATAGAAAAGAAACAAGCAAAGCAAAAATCACTTAACGTTCTGCAAAATCAAGAGTCACATTGAAAAGGACACAGTATAGAGTGCAGTGTTTGAAAGCAGGGGCTGAGTTAGGGTCCAATCCTCGCACCACCACTCCCTGAGCTGTGGATCACAGACTGGATCAAGGATTGGATTTGGCTTCACCTCAAGTTCCTCCTCAGTAAGATAGCAAGAATACTAATCACACCCCATCAGATTCTTCTGGAGACTAACATAACTCACTTTTGTAAAGACCTCAGTACCATATGATTTCTAATTCCACATTTTGCAGCTTTTTAGAATATTGCTTTTTAGATGTTGTCTATGAATTATTACGCCCCTTCATTCTCCCCTGAATTCCCCTCCATTCCAATCAAGCATGTGCCGCCACAACTCTACTGTGATTGCCTTTACCAAGGTCACTCATTACCTCCAAGTCACTTAACTCAATGATAATTTTCTGTCCTCCTCTTACTTGATCTCTCTGTGAAATTGAAATGGTTGCTTGGACTCTTTTTCTTAAGTGAATTTCTTCACTTGGCTTGCAAGATGTGCTCATCCTCCTGCTTTTTCTCTTAGTGTACCAGCTGCTTCTTCATCTCTTCTGCACATTCCTTCCCTTGTTTCTGAGTTCTTATTGTTGGACTGACAGAATTTAACCCCTGCCTCTATTGTTATCTGGCCACAATCATTCCCTAGGTGATCTCATTTAGTCTCTATTTTAATCTCTATGTGTAACCCATCAAAAAATCGTGTCATTTCTACCTTCCAAATGTATCCATAACTCAAGCACTTCTTATCACCTCTGCCACTGGTATCCTGCACCAACATCTGTGATTAGATTTTTGCAGTAGCTTTCCAATTTGCACCCTCAGACCTTCTACTATACCTGATTTTTGGCCACTTAGCTGTTTTCCTAATCCAGCACGCTGACTGATACCACTGTTACCTCACTTGCAAACAACATTGGGTGTGTCGGCTTCCACAAGGGTGAAAGACGGGCACTGAACAACATCTGCTATTCTACTGCAGTGGAGCTCAAGGCAACTCCCATGTCTGAGCTAATATGACTGGATCCATGACCACTTTGGCTCCTTCTACTTCTAGGCTTAGATTGACTACCATGCAGCAGGTCATGTGACGTCCCCAGAGTCTGAACTGAGGGATAAGTTAACACAACATGGAAGCCAGGGGCTTAATATTTTTGGGATAAACATGAGACAGGAGACAGAAAAGAGCCAACAGATAGGCTGTTTTCCTCTTTCTGATGAAGAGATTTGGTTCCATATACATGTTCTGTGTGACCAAACAACCAGCTTTTTTTCTTGTGAGGCTTATGGCCGCCTTGGTAACATAGTATCTTTTATTTACTTGCTGTGTTTTCCTCCTTGCCTCCTTTTTTCTCATCCTTTGGTACTGCTGCTCTGGGAGTGTACCCTCCAATGGAACATTGTTACATAAAAATTCCCTCTGGTACTACTTCTGGGGAATCTCCATCTAAGATACGCCCATTCAACTTAGTCCTCTCTAGAGTAATGAGTTATATCATTAAAAGTAACTTAGATTCTGTTACTTTTCTACTCACAATACTCCAATGGCTTTCCATCTTGCTCAGAGTGAAAACAAGTTCCTAAGTTTACTTTTCTTTTATGACCACCTACTACTGTTGTATTTGCTCACTCTACAAAAGCCATATAAGCTTCTGAGAAAATGTTAGGACAGGGTTTTCAAAGAATGACAAGAATAGTTTTGCCTTGGGACTTTTTCTGCACTTTCTGTTCCATCTGAATGGAAGGTTCTTCCTCTATGTTCTCACATTGGTAGCCAACTCACTGCTGTCAATACTTAAACCAGAGCAATTACTTTCTTAGTGAGGACTTCCTTAATCACCTTATTTAAAATAGAAACTTTATTCTTTCCCTGGCATTCCTTATTGTTATTCACATAACTAATCTATTATATTACCTTGGTTGTTTTCTTAAACACTTAATATCATTTGAAATTGTTTACCTCTGTTTTCTTGTTTACTTGCTATTTTTAAGAATCTTTACTTCTGTCCAAGAATATAAACAACATGGGAGCAGGGACCTAGTCTATCTTGTTTAGAGGCATACTCCAGGAGTCTAGAAGGCTGTTTGGGACATAGTAGGTGCTAAAAAAATATGAATAGAAATGAATGGGTGATTCAGAAAAGGACAGAAAGGCTGCATTGTGTTTATTACTTTTGACAGGAAAAAAAGAAAATTTGACAACGCTTTGAGGCACAAATTTCTGTCCACCTATAAAGCACTTCTCCCATTATAGCATGTAGTATGCTGCCAAATATTTTTTGAATGGTGCTGAAAACACATGATGCTCAATGTCACTTTTCCAACAAACAAGCCTTTGAACTAATACAACAAAGAAATATTTCTATCAAAACTAAAGTTAAACAGAGCAGCAGACATTTCATCATATCATGGGACAAAAACACCGTAAGAAAATTCAAAAAAATAAGGAGACAATTGCAGATCTGAATAGATATTTCTTCTACTCACACTCCCACACAGGAGCACTGTTGCTCCAAAAGCTTTTCATTCCAACCAGACACAGTAACTTGTAGAACTTCCCTTTAAATGAAACCTAAGGAACAAAAGCAGTAGTGAATTGAGTGATTATCTCACACCTGTTTGGAGTCCTTATTTCTGAAACATTGAAATATGATCAATGTTTACATTGTTTTGACTTTTTCACTATCACTAACAATAGTGTCGGTAAATAGTTTTATCCTGATATCCGAGCAAAAAAAACCGTGGTAATTTTTGTTTAAAAAATAAATCATAAAATGTCAACTTCTCAACACAAGGCATGAATACAATTAAGGGTTGATACCTGTCATATACTGGCTTTTTAGAAATTGTATTCCCATTTTTCATCAGCTTATTACTTGTGAACATAATTTATTTAGGTACACGTTTTGAGAGTTTAAGGAATCTTAAACAGTCTACCCTGTGTAATACTGCTCTTCACTTTGCCCTCATTCTTGCAATTGCTCGTATCTCTTGCTTCCATAACATTTATTTGTTGGCTCATTTTCCTGACCATTGCTCGCCTTGGTATAAATAACAAGGGGACAGGGGATTAACTCATCTTGTTCACTGCTGTAACACCAGTGCTTAGGAGATCATCAAACACATAATGTGCACTCAGGAAATAGTTGATTGAATGAATGAACTTTTTAAAACAGAGACAGATACAGATAGAGAGCGGGTTGACAGATCTGGGGATGGGGTTTGGGAGGTGGAAGACTGAGATAAAAAGAAAGAACTATGGAAAAAAACAACAGCGTAGTGATGGGGAGGGAGAGGCATGTAGATGGTGGTGGAAAAGGGTATGGGGGATAAGTGGTAATACAAAAAGTATCATAGAAAGTGAACTGTTAAAAGAAAGCAAAACAAAACTTGGGGTATGCATCTAAAGGAAAAAAAAAGAATGTTTATGTGTATATATTAGAAAATAAGAACAATTGTAGAAGAATTGCAATCTGGTGGGTGCAGAACAGAAAGATTAAGGAAAGGAAGGAAGGAAGAAATTTGTCAAAGTTTCGCATCATTTAATCACTCTTGACATAGAAGGAAACTAGGATATGTCACATGGAACACAGGCTTCAAAATGACAGAGAGAGAGCAAGTGCTTCCCCAAACTCATGGTGCACAGCACAGTGCTTCATTCACAACAAACTGATCACAGATAAATACGCATAAAGTCAGCAACTACTTCACAATAATTCAGATTAAAACACAGAAGAACCACCCAGGGGTGGCCATAGGTCAAAATCTTAAGCAGATTAAGGGAGAAATTTGCCGAAAGTGTTTTTCCTTCTACTCACGTTCACACACAGGGACACTGCTATTCCAAAGGCTCTCCATTCCAGCCAATTACTAGCAGAACTGCCTTTTAGGTGGAATCTGAAAAAGAAAGAGGTGGTGAATAGGTGAGCTGGCTTAGCCAAAACGCCATTCAGTTTGCCAAACATCTTAGCGTGTGAAACCAACAGGCAGCAGAGGTTTGGAGGCCACTCCAATCTGGACAGATCACAGCCTCCAGGAGGGGAGAACAGTGAAGCACTGTTAGCTGGTCACATAACATGGAGTCCCAGCCTTGAAGAAGGCAGTCATAGCAGAGCAGCCATCTCCTTGATGCTGAACTCAGACTCTGAGACGTGAATTTCTAGCTCCCTGTTCCAAGACAAACCTGATAAAACTACTCATTGCCCTGATGGGAAACTCAGTCTTCTAACGCAACAGCTCCCTACTTCTGATACTGATGAATCGACTAAAACAGCTCCCAGTTTGACCCAAAAAAAAAACAGAGAATAAAGGCAAAGTGAACAAAGCCTGCTCTCTTGTCTCTACAACTGTGATGGCTGTGAGGGAGGCTTACAACAGCATGCTGGGCCACTGGGAAGTAGGTTTGAATACTCCAGAGGAGAGGAAAGGAGATCAGAAATGACTTTGTATGAAACCATCCAGCATTCTCAACAGCCATGGGACCCTGGTGACTTGTAAACCTTCTCGGGTACTGGCATTGGGTGCCCGCCAGGATTCTTTGGAACAGCCTGGGCCAGGTGCTTCATTGCTCACGTTCAACCCTTCCCATGCCTAGATGTGCACACAGTGAAGAGCACCAGATCCACACGAACAAGTTAATGACCTTCCCTAAAACATCACATCAGCCACCATGACCACAATTTGGAGCACCTAACCCATTAGCAACTGGTAGATATATGATCAGATTAAAATGCTTATTCTTACCCTTTTGCTCCCATTATAAATTTCACTTTTGAGGATTAAAGAAATGCCTGAAATAATTCTTAACTAATCTTAATTATTTTAATAAGCTTTTTTTTACCTATGAAACTTTTCCTGGGACTCTCCAAATTACTCTGATTCTCCTCTGCTTGGGAAATATGGTTTTTTCCACACAATGTATAACATATGTACTCATGACCACTCATTGTATTTGTCTTTATACATGCCATTTAATATATGTCACAATTTTTCCTTCATATCTAACATAATTTGTTCCACTTACTTCTTAGTCTTCCTTTTCTTACACACTTTCAAAATTTAATGCCCCTAAGGTTTGTTTTTTTGTTTTTATTTTTGTTTTTTGGCACACCCAAATCTCCCCTTTTGAATGAACTTCTAAGTGCAATTTCAGTCTCCACAAGGGCTGCAAGCTCACCCTCACCCCTCATCATAAATGAAGGACACTTTTGCTCCAAGCTGGAGATTAAATGGAAGGAGCACATGGCCCTTAGGAAGTTGGTCCAGGAAGTCGGCACATGATTTCACTGGAGAAAAAGGAAAACAGGATGACACAGGCAGGTTGAGAATACAGCCCAGCCCAGGCTAAAAACTTCAAACCAGACAAGAGTGTGTACGTCTCCACATATCTGGGCGGTGCGGGGCTCCAGTTCCCCTGGGGTGTACAGAGCAGAGTGGCAGGCCCTCTGAGGTCATAGCCAGGCTCACAACTGTAGAACACTTCCTGCCCAGGGGACAAGCTGGCCTTGTCAATGAGGGTGTGCTCACCATGCAGGATTTGTGGAGGTGGCTGACATACTGGGGAAAGAGATCCAAGTGCTGTGAATTGTATGACAATCCCTTTTTCTCAGTGGCAAACTGAACAACACAATCATACTATAAGTCTCTCTCTATTTTTTCAAAATCTGGCTGACTAACCCCCTATTTAATTAATGGCAATGGGAGAGAGAGAGAGAGGGAGAGAGAGACAGAAAGAGAGAGAGACAGAGAGAGAGAGAGACAGAGAGAGGCAGTGATTTGTGATTCCACCCATGGATGCACTCATTGGTCACTTCTCCTGTGTGCCCTAATGGGGGTTGAACCTCCAACCCTGATGTATGGGGATGACACTACAGTGAACTAACCACCCACATAATGAATTTTCCTGATTGGAGCTGACAGACAAGGGAAGGAACTCACTGAAGCTGTAGGCTTCTGCTGGTGGAGCAACAAACACAGTTATTCACACAAGCACACAGAGCTTACCACGTTACCACCTGTCTAAACAGTGGGAACCCTACCTGGGCCTTCCTGCCTGAGGGGTGATCAGTCTCTCCTTCTACCTCAGGGTGGGCCTGGTCTTAGGCACAGGTCCCCAGGGCACTTACCAGATAGGCCCCTCCCAGATTTCAGCAGTTCGCATCCTGCCAGCTTGGGTCAAAGAGGAGCCTGGGATGTATAGCAGCCCACGGAGCCCGGGATGTCCAGGACCTGAAATCACTGGGTTCATGCCTCCTTAACACCACCGGGCCCCACCAGCTGCCCCAGGGCCACCTTAACTGGAGGCAACAGCCTGCTCACGTGAGTTGTTTCCAGTTAGGGAACCAAAATGTTACAGAAAAGAAGACTCAGAGGGCTTCTGGATTTGTGAAGGAGAGTTTTATTCACGCATGTGGATCCAGAGAAGACAGATTCCAAATTCTGGGCTCCGAGCTCAGGATGGGGCTGCTTATATTCTTGATGCAAAGGTAGAAGGAAGTTCGGGAAGGAATGCAGGTGCTGAAAGTGGGCATACAGAAGCAGAAAGCAGGGGTTAGCAAATGACCTTGAGATAACTGCTTATCTGGAAATGGCTGCTGTTCAGCTCCTATCTAAGAATGGCGACTGCTCATCTTTGTCCTGTCACAGTATTAGTAACAGTTTTCTGGGATCCTATATGTGATACATATGTATATATATACATATTGGGTGACACTGTGTGTACTCACATCTTATTCTCTGCCTTTCTTTATTTGCTTAATAACACATGAGATCTTTCCATGTAAATACATAAAGATCTACCTAAATCTTTATAAAGGCTGAATTCTCTTGTACAGTCACCTCATTTAGTGACTATTTTCAGATCGTCCTTACCTCTGAGTTTATATATTTATAAATATATACCTAAAATAACATTTTCAAATAATTTTTTTAACTTGATAATATAAAATTGATTTTGCTCTTCACTAAGTAAATAAATAGCTAATTTTGATGGTAATATGTTTCTCAAACATGTCAGCTACTCTAATTTTATGACAAAAGTTCAGATTTAGATTTCAGCAACAGCTTAAGCCCAACTAAATAAAAATTGATGAAGACCACACTTGTAAAGTCATTTGATTTGAAATGTTATGATTGGGAAGATGATTTGGGAAACTACTCGATCACTTCAGAAAGTGTTTATAGAGTCACATAGAACAGGGCACCATTTTTGCCAGGGTGCATAGCAGCTATTTACAGATGAGTGTTGAGTCCGTGGGGTGTAATTTTGCTAACAGATCTCACATGTCTTCTCATTTTAACATTAATTCAGATATATGGTTTAAAACCACACAGTTCATAAAACCAGCACTAACTCTGGCCCCTAATCCTGTGAGACTTATTCAATTCAATTATTAGGTATGTTCAGTTACTTTTTCTGATCATAATTTAAAACATTTGTTCTATTCATGCCTGTTGAATGAACATTCATATCCTTTACAACTAAAAAAATGCCTCGGGGAAATGATCATTTTCACCCTGGCCACGATTCCACCCTAATTTCCACCATTCACACATCAACACTGTTCTTCCTTCAGAATGACACGAAACTTCTGAACCTTGCACAGAAATGCAAGGACCCACCCTCCCAACTCAGTTTAATTTCCTTTTTACTCACCCCTCTCACAGACTGGTAGTGGTGTTGGTCCCCATTTTGTATTTGCTTGGCACCAAACGGTCTGGTTTCCTTTCATGGTGAAGTTGGTGTTACAGGTAAATGTCACAGAATCACCATGTCTGTATGGTGGCCTAGATACTTTATTTTTGTATCCCCCTGGTACTATGGGCTCAGGGCAAGTAGACCACCTGTTGAAATATTCACATATAGGAGCATCTTTATCCCAGGTTCCTTTCACTTGGTCTCTACTAATACAAACAAGGCTTCTTTCTCCAATGAGGCGGTAGTTAGGCAAACACCTGTACCTCACGACAGTATTAATAGGTACAGGGTCAGAAACATAACTAGTATGACCATTTTTGATTGCAGGAGGAGGGTCACAAGAAATCCCTGAAAATTAAAAAAAGAAAAAGAAATACGTGGTGGTATTGATTGTGACAACAAAAAGATTCAAATTTAGATTAAAGGTCCAAATATAGGATATGCCACTTAATCAAAAACAGAATTAGAAATGTGTATAATTTATTTTTTACTGATAGTCCTACTGATACCAAAGAACCTAAATTCTTATCATTCACTTGGTCCTCAGCAAACAAGTCAATATAGAACCCATAGGTATCATCTTGACCAAACAATGACAATAAAACATATTTATTAAATAGTTCTGAGTCTAATCGATTTTAATAAAACAAAGGCAAACAGCACATGAAATTACATGCTAATGGCATGCTAATCACATGTGGGGGCACCATGGACTAATGAAATGTGGGCTCAGGTGACCTGGTTTCAAATCCCCACTGTCATTCAATAGCTGAGTGACTTTGGGCAAGTCTTACCATCTCTAAGTCTCAGTTTCCTAGTGTATCATATAAATCAAGCTACTTCATAAGGTCATAACTGGGACCCAGAGAGACAAAAGACCTGAAATGAGCAAGTACAACACCCGGAATGTAGAAATTATTTGATGCCTGTTTCAAACACACAACTGGGGCTACAAGTGGTGAAAGGACATTCTGTTCCTCTACTAAAGATACTGCAGCCTCACTACAATCATTTGTCATCCTTTGATGTTGCATCCTTTTGAAAACACTACAGGAAGTAGTCAGGGATTTGGAATAATGAACTCATATCCTTTACATTCTTGTGGGAGTATTAATTCTTTATAGCTGTGTTGGTATATACACACATTTCCTCAGTGAGTCCCAGAATGAAGGGAAAAGTGCCAACCTGAGAACTGCTGGTTGATTTCCATTTAGCTCTAAGAGTTGCTCATCAGTAGAGGAACTGGAATAAGGACACGTGGCCAAACCATTTCACCACAGATGTGCTACTCAGTTACAGTGGGGTAACTTTCCAGAGTCTTTATCTTAATATAGATAGAATACTCAATGAATATGTGGCCAACTGAATACCCTTCATTTTGGTCTGCAGTCTAGAATATGCAGAAGAAACACGCAGGGGTGGCCATAGGTCAAAATCTTAAGCAAATTAAGGGAGAAATTTGCCGAAAGTGTTTTTCCTTCTACTCACGTTCACACACAGGGACACTGCTATTCCAAAGGCTCTCCATTCCGGCCAACACACAATGACTAGCAGAACTGCCTTTTAGGTGGAATCTAAAGAAGAAAGAGGTGGTGAATAGGTGAGCTGGCTTAGCCAAAACGCCATTCAGTTTGCCAAACATCTTAGTGTGTGAAACCAACAGGCAGCAGAGGTTTGGAGGCCACTCCAATCTGGACAGATCACAGCCTCCAGGAGGGGAGAACAGTGAAGCACTGTTAGCTGGTCACATAACATGGAGTCCCAGCCTTGAAGAAGGCAGTCATAGCAGAGCAGCCATCTCCTTGATCCTGAACTCAGACTCTGAGAAGTGAGTCTCTAGCTCCCTGTTCCAAGACAAACCTGATAAAACTACTCATTGCCCTGATGGGAAACTCAGTCTTCTAACGCAATAGCCCCCTTCTTCTGATACTGATGGATCGACTAAAACAGCTCCCAGTTTGAGCCAAAAAAAAAACCAGAGAATGACTGCAAAGTGAACAAAGCCTGCTCTCTTGTCTCTACAACTGTGATGGCTGTGAGGGAGGCTGAAAACAGCACGCTGGGCCATTGGGAAGTAGGTTTGAATACACCAGGGGAGAGGAAAGGTGATCAGAAATGACTTTGCATGAAAGCACCCAGAACTCTCAACAGCCATGGGACCCTGGTGACTCGTAAATCTTCTTGGGTACTGGCATTGGGTGCCCGCCAGGATTCTTTGGAACAGCCTGGCCCAGGTGCTTCATTGCTCACGCTCGATCCTTCCCATGCCCAGATGTGCACACAGTGAAGAGCACCAGATTCACACGAACAAGTTAATGACCTTCCCTAAAACATCACATCAGCCACCATGACCACAATTCGGAGCACCTAACCCATTACCAACTGGTAGATATATGATCAGATTAAAATGCTTATTCTTACCCTTTTGCTCCCATTACATATTTCACTTTTGAGGGTTAAAGATGTGCCTGAAATAATTCTTAACTAATTTTAATAAGCTTTTTTTTACCTATGAAACTTTTCTTGTGACTCTCCAAATTACTCTGATTCTCTTCTGCTGGGGAAATATGGTTTTATCCACACAATGTATAACATATATACTCATAACCACTCATTGTATTTGTCTTTATACATGCCATTGAATATATGTCACAATTTTTCCTTCATATCTAACATAATTAGTTCCACCTGCTTCTTAGTCTTCCTTTTCTTACACACTTTCAAAATTTAATGCCCCTAAGGTTTGTTTTTTTGTTTTTATTTTTGTTTTTTGGCACACCAAAATCTCCCTTTTTGAATGAACTTCTAAGTGCTATTTCAGTCTCCAGAAGGCCTGGCAAGCTCACACTCACCCCTCATCACAAAGGAAGGACACTTTTGCCCCCAACTCGAGATTAAGTGGAAGGAGCACGCGGCCATTTGGAAGTTGGTCCAGGAAGTCGGCACATGATTTCACTGCAGAAAAAGGAAAACAGGGATGACACAGGCAGGTGGAGAACAAAGCCCAGCCCAGGCTAAAAACTTCAAACCACACAAGAGTGTGTACGCACCCACACATCTGGGTGCTGCAGGGCTCCAGTCCCCCTGGGGTGTACAGAGCAGAGATGCAGCCCCTCTGAGGTCATAGCCAGGCTCACAACTGTAGAACACTTCCTGCCCAGGGGACAAGCTGGCCTTGTCAATGAGGGTGTGCTCACCATGCAGGATTTGTGGAGGTGGCTGACATACTGGGGAAAGAGACCCAAGTGCTGTGAATTGTATGACAATCCCTTTTTCTCAGTGGTAAACTGAACAACACAATCATACTATAAGTCTCTCTCTATTTTTTCAAGATCTGCTGACTCACACCCTATTTGATTAATGGCATTGAGAGAGAGAGAGAGAGGAGAGAGTGTGTGTGGAGAGAGAGAGAGAGAGAGAGAGAGAGAGAGAGAGGGAGAGAGAGAGGCAGCTATTTGTGATTCCACCCATGGATGCACTCATTGGTCACTTCTCCTGCGTGCCCTGATGGGGGATTGGACCTCCAACCCTGATGTATGGGGATGACACTACACTGAACTGAGCTATCTCACCAGGGCTTGGAGGTTCTTGTTTTTGTTGTTGTTGTTGTTTTTAATCTGGATACTACTTTCTAGAATAGCATCACCAACTTTTACTTTTAGGCAATGAAGAATGCTTGCGTCCAAGTCCCATCTAACAGATTTGCCAATCACTCACCGCATCTGGTACAACAAAGAGGACTCACATCTCTTCCCATCTCCTTCCAAGCCCTTTCTTGGTGGACCCCTGACATGGCCTGGAGAACTCGGAGACTCTTCTCTATACTCCATATATGTAGCCAGGTCTCACTTAACCACTCATACCATGCCAACAAAAGGATGGGCAACCACTGAACAAAATCTTCTAGAAAGAGGATAGCCCTCCTAATGAGAGTGCATATTGGATACAGCAGATTGTAACTGAGTCTCTGACTGTCTCTTCAAGCACTTGGGTTTAACTCAATCTGAATGCACTTGGGTCTCAAAAAAGTTATAGGAAACTGAAGTGAAATGAAAAATCATTTCATTTTGGCTTAGAGAAGGTCAGTTCCCCTCTCGGGACTTCAGTTTTCTCAAACAAGAAGTAGGGGTTCAGGCTAGAATAAATGACTTTGGAAATATCTGAGGCTCTAAAACCCATGTTCAGGGAGCATTTCTTCTGGGCCTCTCTTGATTGACAAAAGCACAGTGATGCGATACTCAAATGCTGTGTTGATTGCATTTCTGTGAACTCCCTGCCTCACACTCTCTGCATTCTCCTTTACTAGACTGGAAGCCTGCAAACTGCAGTTGCTTATCTTCCTTGCCAGCTGGGTTGTGGTTAGACTTTGTCAACTGGTGGGATCTACAGCGAATTAAAATGCAGGAAGACCATAGGCCATTCTTCTTCTAGAGGAGGCTCAGGAAGTAGCAGCGTTGGTGGTCCTTGCTGGGCAGTGGCAACATCACTTCTAGCAATGCCATGGCTTGGCTCCAGGGACCTCAGCTGCATCCTGGAAGCCACATCCTCTTTGGAGGAGAAGCTCCTCAGAGACAGTTTCAGCAGTCAGTGCAGGCGCACGTGCACTAGTCCAGGAGTAAGGGCAGCTTCCTGCACTGTGCAAACAGCCTTCCTCCTTTTGCTCTTCCTGCCCTTCCAACAGCCTTGCATCCAGTTATCTGGACTAAATCCCCTACTCCTTGAAATATCTAGAGTGGCTTTTGATTTCCATGGCTCTGGAGTCAGGCAAACCTGGATTTCTGTCTTTACTCTATGACTTGACTTAGTATGTGCTTAATCGTGGAAAGTTTTCTAACCGCTCTAAGACTCATTTTTCTCTGTAAATCATGCAAAGAATGGTAACTAGGACACACCAGTGTTTTCAGCCTCTATTATGGTGCCTGAACAGAGAAATCACTGATTACGAGTTAGCGATTAGGATACTCAAGAGTAAATGGTAAATGAAGAAGCACGGAGATAGGGCCATGTGCAGAGAACTTCTGTTCTTAAGAATCCTAAGGAAACTTCACACTCTGTGCCCATATTCAGCTTTGTTTCTCAGCTTGAACACACACACACTTACATGCACAAAAACACACACACTAAGACTGAATTTCCTGCTTCACCCCAAGAAACTTGACTCACGCCGCTCACCGCGCATCCTTGCCCCAGAACATACACTAATCTCTTGGTCTTCCTACAGCCCGGGTCCTCTGCAGGCCCCTTCAAAGCCTCGGTCCGACTCACCCCGGAAGCAGCTGGGCAACTCCGGCTCCCATCTGTTTTGGGCCTGGCATCGCACGCTGGAGGGTCCTCTCATGACAAAGCCAGGCTCACACCTCAACCTCACGATCTCATTCAAGGGGAAGAAGCTTCTGTTCTCGGACACCCTTATTCCATTTTCAATGTCTGGAGGGGTGCATGTATTAGGTATGAGGCACTGAGGTGGAGGGCCGCTCCAGGTGCCAAAATGATTGTCTTTGCTGGTGCAATGTATTGACTCCTCACCCACGAGGACAAACTTTTCTCTTCCCCTTGCTTGCCTGCAGTGATAGGTCACCACCGTTCCGTATGGGAAAGACTCTCTGCTGCTGCTGGAGAAATCTCCGTGGGCGATGGCTGGGGGAGGCCTGCAATAAATACCTAAAAAGGGGACAACAAATTAAACAAAACCTCAATTTCTTAAAAGTTATATCTATACATTTTGGCAATCAGTTTTCTAAAAAATCCAATTTACCAAATGTGAATATTCACAACAGCTCTGCTCTTGTCTAATCTTTTCTAATGTACAGACAGGTTTTTGCACAATGTGGATTCAGTGATCACAACGCGATAGCTCTGGCCCTTCCCCATTAACATTATTCAGTAAATGTGTCATATGTCAAGTGTCACATTTTAAGTGAGGACTTTTGTGTTATTTCACTATAATGGTTCAGTCCTCCTTCTACAGAAGGCACTTGGCTTTATCCTACTGGTTAGGAATATGATGTAGCATACAGCATGACATTTTTATCAAATAAATAAAACAAAATCTCTGGCACAACTAATAAAATAGAGATAAAGCACGAATGTAAAACATTATACATGACACAATGATCACAGATTCAGAAGTCATAAAAAGAACCATACATGTGTTCTAGTCCATGCTAGTGATTTGCAAACTTTGAAAGAATATTAAGGCTATCGAGATAGCCTGCTTATATTGGCTTGGAAAGATGGAAGCTATGGAAGTGGGGAAAATGCGTGAAAATGCTACAAATCAAACGATTTAAAAAAAACACATGTCACTTTATGGACAAATTAAGTCTAATATCTAAGTATCAGTTTCCTCCTAGGCATTTTAAAGCATTCCAAGACATACAACATATTTCTATCATTTTTGGCAGGTATAGGTTAATGTAAACATATCAATTTATTTATCTTTACTTTAAAATATCTAAGAAGATACATACTCCTTGTAGAACATTTATAAAATATAAATGAAAAGTGTCTTTAAGTCCATTATCTGGGAGAACCGCTGATAACTCTTTAATGTGTAATCTTTAATACATGCAGACACACACACCATGCGTTTTCCAAAACATCTGTGTTGTCTTAATATTTCAGTGTAACAATGTACATACAATTTCATTTCAGAGAGCTGTCTCTCTTGGACAATGCACTCTGTCACATTTTAAACTTTTTCTTTTTGCTCCCAAAACACATATCTTATTCCTTTGATTTTTCCCATTGTGTGTATACTTATTTAGTTGTAAATAATAAGCACACACAGAGTACTAATGTACTCAGTGCTTTAAAAACAGATAAATGGAAATTTTTTAAGTACAAAATGAAACTAAATATAATCAGAAATTGTATTTTTTCCCCTAATTTCCAAAGAATCATTTCACACCTGTTTGGAGTCCTTATTTCTGAAACATTGAAATATGATCAATGTTTACATTGTTTTTACTTTTTCTTGTTTTTTTAAATATTTTAGTTTTTTATTTTTAGAGAGGGAGGGAGGGAGGGAGGGAGAGAGAGAGAGAGAGGGAGAGAGAAACATCCATATGCAGTTGCTGGGGGTCAGGTACTGCAACCCAGGCACGTACCCTTACTGGGAATCGAACCTGCGACACTTTGGTTCAAACTCGCGCAAATCTACTGAGCTACGCCAGCCAGTGCCTTGAATTTTTCACTGTTACTAACAATAGTGTTGGTAAATATTTTTGTACTGATATCCTAAAAAAAACCGTGGTGATTATTTTTTAAAGAATAAATCATAAAATGTCAACTTCTCAACACAAGGCATGAATACAATTAAGGGTTGATACCTGTCATATACTGGCTTTTTAGAAATTGTATTCCCATTTTTCATCAGCTTATTACTTGTGAACATAATTTATTTAGGTACACATTTTGAGAGTTTAAGGAATCTTAAACAGTCTACTCCGTGTAATGCTGCTCTTCACTTTGCCCTCATTCTTGCAATTGCTCGTATCTCTTGCTTCCATAACATTTATTTGTTCGCTCATTTTCCTGACCCTTGCTCACCTTGGTATAAATAACAAGGGGACAGGGGATTAACTCATCTTGTTCACTGCTGTAACACCAGTGCTTAGGAGATCACCAAACACATAGTGTGCGCTCAGGAAACAGTTGATAGAATGAATGAACTTTTTAAAACAGAGACAGATACAGATAGAGAGCGGGTTGACAGATCTGGGGATGGGGTTTGGGAGGGGGAAGACTGAGATAAAAAGAAAGAACTATGGAAAAGGACAACAGCGTAGTGATGGGGAGGGAGAGGCATGTAGATGGTGGTGGAAAAGGGTATGGGGGATAAGCGGTAATACAAAAAGTATCATTGAAAGTGAACTGTTAAAAGAAAGCAAAACAAAACTTGGGATACGCATCTAAAGTAAAAAGAAAGAATGTTTATGTGTATATATTAGAAAATAAGCAGAACAATTGTAGAAGAATTGCAATCTGGTGGGTGCAGAACAGAAAGATTAAGGAAAGGAAGGAAGGAAGACATTTGTCAAAGATTCACATCATTTAACCTCTCTTGACCTAGAAGGAAACTAGGATATGTCACATGGAACACAGAATTCAAAATGACAGAGAGAGACAGCAAGTGCTTCCCCAAACTCATGGTGCACAGCACAGTGCTTCATTCACAACAAACTGATCACAGATAAATACGCATAAAGTCAGCAACTACTTCACAATAATTCAGATTAAAAAACAGAAGAACCACCCAGGGGTGGCCATAGGTCAAAATCTTAACGAGATTAAGGGAGAAATTTGCCGAAAGTGTTTTTCCTTCTACTCACGTTCACACACAGGGACACTGCTATTCCAAAGGCTCTCCATTCCGGCCAAGACACAATGACTAGCAGAACTGCCTTTTAGGTGGAATCTAAAGAAGAAAGAGGTGGTGAATAGGTGAGCTGGCTTAGCCAAAACGCCATTCAGTTTGCCAAACATCTTAGTGTGTGAAACCAACAGGCAGCAGAGGTTTGGAGGCCACTCCAATCTGGACAGATCACAGCCTCCAGGAGGGGAGAACAGTGATGCACTGTTAGCTGGTCACATAACATTGAGGCCCAGCCTTGAAGAAGGCAGTCATAGCAGAGCAGCCATCTCCTTGATCCTGGACTCAGACTCTGAGAAGTGAATCTCTAGCTCCCTGTTCCAAGACAAACCTGATAAAACTACTCATTGCCCTGATGGGAAACTCAGTCTTCTAACGCAATAGCCCCCTTCTGATACTGATGGATCGATTAAAACAGCTCCCAGTTTGAGGCAAAAAAAAAAAACAGAGAACAACTGCAAAGTGAACAAAGCCTGCTCTTTTGTCTCTACAACTGTGAAGACTGTGAGGGAGGCTGAAAACAGCACAGTTGACCATTGGGAAGTAGGTTTGAATACACCAGGGGAGAGGAAAGGAGATCAGATATGACTTTGTTTGAAAGCACCCAGAACTCTCAACAGCCATGGGACCCTGGTGACTCGTAAATCTTCTTGGGTACTGGCATTGGGTGCCCGCCAGGATTCTTTGGAACAGCCTGGCCCAGGTGCTTCATTGCTCACGTTCAATCCTTCCCATGCCCAGATGTGCACACAGTGAAGAGCACCAGATTCACACGAACAAGTTAATGACCTTCCCTAAAACATCACATCAGCCACCATGACCACAATTCGGAGCACCTAACCCATTACCAACTGGTAGATATATGATCAGATTAAAATGCTTATTCTTACCCTTTTGCTCCCATTACAAATTTCACTTTTGAGGGTTAAAGATATGTCTGAAATAATTCTTAACTAATCTTAATTATTTTAATAAGCTTTTTTTTTTTACCTATGAAACTTTTCTTGTGACTCTCCAAATTACTCTGATTCTCTTTTGCTTGGGAAATATGTTTTTTTCCACACAATGTATAACATATGTACTCATAACCACTCATTGTATTTGTCTTTATACATGCCATTGAATATATGTCACAATTTTTCCTTCATATCTCACATTAATTCACCTGTTTCTTAGTCTTCCTTTTCTTACACACTTTCAAAATTTAATGCCCCTAAGGTTTGTTTTTTTTGTTTTTATTTTTGTTTTTTGCCACACCAAAACCTCCCTTTTTGAATGAACTTCTAAGTGCAATTTCAGTCTCCAGAAGGCCTGGCAAGCTCACACTCACCCCTCATCACAAAGGAAGGACACTTTTGCCCCCAACTCGAGATTAAGTGGAAGGAGCACGCGGCCATTTGGAAGTTGGTCCAGGAAGTCGGCACATGATTTCACTGCAGAAAAAGGAAAACAGGGATGACACAGGCAGGTGGAGAACAAAGCCCAGCCCAGGCTAAAAACTTCAAACCAGACAAGAGTGTGTACGCACCCACACATCTGGGCGCTGCAGGGCTCCAGCCCCCCTGGGGTGTACAGAGCAGAGTGGCAGGCCCTCTGAGGTCATAGCCAGGCTCACAACTGTAGAACACTTCCTGCCCAGGGGACAAGCTGGCCTTGTCAATGAGGGTGTGCTCACCATGCAGGATTTGTGGAGGTGGCTGACATACTGGGGAAAGAGACCCAAGTGCTGTGAATTGTATGAGAATCCCTTTTTCTCAGTGGCAAACTGAACAACACAATCATACTATAAGTCTCTCTCTATTTTTTCAAGATCTTGCTGACTAACACCCTATTTAATTAATGGCAACGAAAGAGAGAGAGAGAGAGAGAGAGAGAGAGAGAGAGAGAGAGAGAGAGAGAGAGAGAGGGAGGGATAGAGAGAGAGGGGCAGCGATTTGTGATTCCACCCATGGATGCACTCATTGGTCACTTCTCCTGTGTGCCCTAATGGGGGTTGAACCTCCAACCCTGATGGATGGGGATGACGCTACACTGAACTATCCCCCCACATAATGAATTCTCCTGATCGGAGCTGACAGACAAGGGAAGGGACTCACTGAAGCTGTAGGCTTCTGCTGGTGGAGCAATAAACACAGTTATTCACACAAGCACACGGAGCTTACCACGTTCCCACCCGTCTAAACAGTGGGAACCCTACCTGGGCCTTCCGGCCTGAGGGGTGATCAGTCTCTCCTTCCACCTCAAGGGTGGGCCTGTTTTTGGCACAGGTCCCCGGGGCACTTACCAGATAGGTGCCTTCCCAGATTTCAGCAGTTCGCACCCCACCAGCTTGGGTCAAAGAGCAGTCCGGGGGCCTAGCCCGTGGAGCCCAGGATGTCCAGGACCCGAAATCACTGGGTGCATGCCTCCTTAACACCACCGGGCCCCACCAGCCGCCCCAGGGCCACCTTCACTGGAGGCAACAGCCTGCTCTCCTGAGTCATTTCTGGTCAGGGAACCAAAATGTTACAGAAAAGACAACTCAGAGGGCTTCCGGGGTTTGTGAAGGGGAGTTTTATTCACTCATGTGGACCCAGAGGAGACAGATTCCAAATTCTGGGCTCTGAGATCAGGATGGGGCTGCTTATATTCTTGTTACAAAGGCAGAAAGAGGTGGAGGAAGGAGTGCAGCTGCTGAAAGTGGGCATACAGAAGCAGAAAGCGGGGCTTAGCAAACGACCTTGAGATAACTGCTTATCTGGAAATGGCTGCTGTTCAGCTCCTATCTAAGAATGGCTACTGCTCAGCTATGTCCTGTCACAATATTAGTAACAGTTTTCTGGGACCCTATATGTGATACATATATATATATACACATATTGGGTGACACTGTGTATACTCACATCTTATTCTCTGCCTTTCTTTATTTGCTTAATAACATATGAGACCTTTCCATGTAAATACATAAAGATCTACCTAAATCTTTATAAAGGCTGAATTCTCTTGTACAGTCACCTCATTTAGTGACTATTTTCAGATCGTCCTTACCTCTGAGTTTATATATTTATAAATATATACCTAAAATAACATTTTCAAATAATTTTTTTAACTTGATAATATAAAATTGATTTTGCTCTTCACTAAGTAAATAAATAGCTAATTTTGATGGTAATATGTTTCTCAAACATGTCAGCTACTCTAATTTTATGACAAAAGTTCAGATTTAGATTTCAGCAACAGCTTAAGCCCAACTAAATAAAAATTGATGAAGACCACACTTGTAAAGTCATTTGATTTGAAATGTTATGATTGGGAAGATGATTTGGGAAACTACTCGATCACTTCAGAAAGTGTTTATAGAGTCACATAGAACAGGGCACCATTTTTGCCAGGGTGCATAGCAGCTATTTACAGATGAGTGTTGAGTCCGTGGGGTGTAATTTTGCTAACAGATCTCACATGTCTTCTCATTTTAACATTAATTCAGATATATGGTTTAAAACCACACAGTTCATAAAACCAGCACTAACTCTGGCCCCCAATCCTGTGAGACTTATTCAATTCAATTATTAGGTATGTTCAGTTACTTTTTCTGATCATAATTTAAAACATTTGTTCTATTCATGCCTGTTGAATGAACATTCATATCCTTTACAACTAAAAAAATGCCTCGGGGAAATGATCATTTTCACCCTGGCCACGATTCCACCCTAATTTCCACCATTCACACATCAACACTGTTCTTCCTTCAGAATGACACGAAACTTCTGAACCTTGCACAGAAATGCAAGGACCCACCCTCCCAACTCAGTTTAATTTCCTTTTTACTCACCCCTCTCACAGACTGGTAGTGGTGTTGGTCCCCATTTTGTATTTGCTTGGCACCAAACGGTCTGGTTTCCTTTCATGGTGAAGTTGGTGTTACAGGTAAATGTCACAGAATCACCATGTCTGTATGGTGGCCTAGATACTTTATTTTTGTATCCCCCTGGTACTATGGGCTCAGGGCAAGTAGACCACCTGTTGAAATATTCACATATAGGAGCATCTTTATCCCAGGTTCCTTTCACTTGGTCTCTACTAATACAAACAAGGCTTCTTTCTCCAATGAGGCGGTAGTTAGGCAAACACCTGTACCTCACGACAGTATTAATAGGTACAGGGACAGAAACATAACTAGTATGACCATTTTTGATTGCAGGAGGAGGGTCACAAGAAATCCCTGAAAATTAAAAAAAGAAAAAGAAATACGTGGTGGTATTGATTGTGACAACAAAAAGATTCAAATTTAGATTAAAGGTCCAAATATAGGATATGCCACTTAATCAAAAACAGAATTAGAAATGTGTATAATTTATTTTTTACTGATAGTCCTACTGATACCAAAGAACCTAAATTCTTATCATTCACTTGGTCCTCAGCAAACAAGTCAATATAGAACCCATAGGTATCATCTTGACCAAACAATGACAATAAAACATATTTATTAAATAGTTCTGAGTCTAATCGATTTTAATAAAACAAAGGCAAACAGCACATGAAATTACATGCTAATGGCATGCTAATCACATGTGGGGGCACCATGGACTAATGAAATGTGGGCTCAGGTGACCTGGTTTCAAATCCCCACTGTCATTCAATAGCTGAGTGACTTTGGGCAAGTCTTACCATCTCTAAGTCTCAGTTTCCTAGTGTATCATATAAATCAAGCTACTTCATAAGGTCATAACTGGGACCCAGAGAGACAAAAGACCTGAAATGAGCAAGTACAACACCCGGAATGTAGAAATTATTTGATGCCTGTTTCAAACACACAACTGGGGCTACAAGTGGTGAAAGGACATTCTGTTCCTCTACTAAAGATACTGCAGCCTCACTACAATCATTTGTCATCCTTTGATGTTGCATCCTTTTGAAAACACTACAGGAAGTAGTCAGGGATTTGGAATAATGAACTCATATCCTTTACATTCTTGTGGGAGTATTAATTCTTTATAGCTGTGTTGGTATATACACACATTTCCTCAGTGAGTCCCAGAATGAAGGGAAAAGTGCCAACCTGAGAACTGCTGGTTGATTTCCATTTAGCTCTAAGAGTTGCTCATCAGTAGAGGAACTGGAATAAGGACACGTGGCCAAACCATTTCACCACAGATGTGCTACTCAGTTACAGTGGGGTAACTTTCCAGAGTCTTTATCTTAATATAGATAGAATACTCAATGAATATGTGGCCAACTGAATACCCTTCATTTTGGTCTGCAGTCTAGAATATGCAGAAGAAACACGCAGGGGTGGCCATAGGTCAAAATCTTAAGCAAATTAAGGGAGAAATTTGCCGAAAGTGTTTTTCCTTCTACTCACGTTCACACACAGGGACACTGCTATTCCAAAGGCTCTCCATTCCGGCCAACACACAATGACTAGCAGAACTGCCTTTTAGGTGGAATCTAAAGAAGAAAGAGGTGGTGAATAGGTGAGCTGGCTTAGCCAAAACGCCATTCAGTTTGCCAAACATCTTAGCGTGTGAAACCAACAGGCAGCAGAGGTTTGGAGGCCACTCCAATCTGGACAGATCACAGCCTCCAGGAGGGGAGAACAGTGAAGCACTGTTAGCTGGTCACATAACATGGAGTCCCAGCCTTGAAGAAGGCAGTCATAGCAGAGCAGCCATCTCCTTGATCCTGAACTCAGACTCTGAGAAGTGAGTCTCTAGCTCCCTGTTCCAAGACAAACCTGATAAAACTACTCATTGCCCTGATGGGAAACTCAGTCTTCTAACGCAACAGCCCCCTTCTTCTGATACTGATGGATCGACTAAAACAGCTCCCAGTTTGATCCAAAAAAAAAAAACCAGAGAATGACTGCAAAGTGAACAAAGCCTGCTCTCTTGTCTCTACAACTGTGATGGCTGTGAGGGAGGCTGAAAACAGCACGCTGGGCCATTGGGAAGTAGGTTTGAATACACCAGGGGAGAGGAAAGGTGATCAGAAATGACTTTGCATGAAAGCACCCAGAACTCTCAACAGCCATGGGACCCTGGTGACTCGTAAATCTTCTTGGGTACTGGCATTGGGTGCCCACCAGGATTCTTTGGAACAGCCTGGCCCAGGTGCTTCATTGCTCACGTTCAATCCTTCCCATGCCCAGATGTGCACACAGTGAAGAGCACCAGATTCACACGAACAAGTTAATGACCTTCCCTAAAACATCACATCAGCCACCATGACCACAATTCGGAGCACCTAACCCATTACCAACTGGTAGATATATGATCAGATTAAAATGCTTATTCTTACCCTTTTGCTCCCATTACATATTTCACTTTTGAGGGTTAAAGATGTGCCTGAAATAATTCTTAACTAATTTTAATAAGCTTTTTTTTACCTATGAAACTTTTCTTGTGACTCTCCAAATTACTCTGATTCTCTTCTGCTGGGGAAATATGGTTTTATCCACACAATGTATAACATATATATTCATAACCACTCATTGTATTTGTCTTTATACATGCCATTGAATATATGTCACAATTTTTCCTTCATATCTAACATAATTAGTTCCACCTGCTTCTTAGTCTTCCTTTTCTTACACACTTTCAAAATTTAATGCCCCTAAGGTTTGTTTTTTTGTTTTTATTTTTGTTTTTTGGCACACCAAAATCTCCCTTTTTGAATGAACTTCTAAGTGCTATTTCAGTCTCCAGAAGGCCTGGCAAGCTCACACTCACCCCTCATCACAAAGGAAGGACACTTTTGCCCCCAACTCGAGATTAAGTGGAAGGAGCACGCGGCCATTTGGAAGTTGGTCCAGGAAGTCGGCACATGATTTCACTGCAGAAAAAGGAAAACAGGGATGACACAGGCAGGTGGAGAACAAAGCCCAGCCCAGGCTAAAAACTTCAAACCACACAAGAGTGTGTACGCACCCACACATCTGGGCGCTGCAGGGCTCCAGTCCCCCTGGGGTGTACAGAGCAGAGATGCAGCCCCTCTGAGGTCATAGCCAGGCTCACAACTGTAGAACACTTCCTGCCCAGGGGACAAGCTGGCCTTGTCAATGAGGGTGTGCTCACCATGCAGGATTTGTGGAGGTGGCTGACATACTGGGGAAAGAGACCCAAGTGCTGTGAATTGTATGACAATCCCTTTTTCTCAGTGGTAAACTGAACAACACAATCATACTATAAGTCTCTCTCTATTTTTTCAAGATCTGCTGACTCACACCCTATTTGATTAATGGCATTGAGAGAGAGAGAGAGAGGAGAGAGTGTGTGTGGAGAGAGAGAGAGAGAGAGAGAGAGAGAGAGAGAGGGAGAGAGAGAGGCAGCTATTTGTGATTCCACCCATGGATGCACTCATTGGTCACTTCTCCTGCGTGCCCTGATGGGGGATTGGACCTCCAACCCTGATGTATGGGGATGACACTACACTGAACTGAGCTATCTCACCAGGGCTTGGAGGTTCTTGTTTTTGTTGTTGTTGTTGTTTTTAATCTGGATACTACTTTCTAGAATAGCATCACCAACTTTTACTTTTAGGCAATGAAGAATGCTTGCGTCCAAGTCCCATCTAACAGATTTGCCAATCACTCACCGCATCTGGTACAACAAAGAGGACTCACATCTCTTCCCATCTCCTTCCAAGCCCTTTCTTGGTGGACCCCTGACATGGCCTGGAGAACTCGGAGACTCTTCTCTATACTCCATATATGTAGCCAGGTCTCACTTAACCACTCATACCATGCCAACAAAAGGATGGGCAACCACTGAACAAAATCTTCTAGAAAGAGGATAGCCCTCCTAATGAGAGTGCATATTGGATACAGCAGATTGTAACTGAGTCTCTGACTGTCTCTTCAAGCACTTGGGTTTAACTCAATCTGAATGCACTTGGGTCTCAAAAAAGTTATAGGAAACTGAAGTGAAATGAAAAATCATTTCATTTTGGCTTAGAGAAGGTCAGTTCCCCTCTCGGGACTTCAGTTTTCTCAAACAAGAAGTAGGGGTTCAGGCTAGAATAAATGACTTTGGAAATATCTGAGGCTCTAAAACCCATGTTCAGGGAGCATTTCTTCTGGGCCTCTCTTGATTGACAAAAGCACAGTGATGCGATACTCAAATGCTGTGTTGATTGCATTTCTGTGAACTCCCTGCCTCACACTCTCTGCATTCTCCTTTACTAGACAGGAAGCCTGCAAACTGCAGTTGCTTATCTTCCTTGCCAGCTGGGTTGTGGTTAGACTTTGTCAACTGGTGGGATCTACAGCGAATTAAAAGGCAGGAAGACCATAGGCCATTCTTCTTCTAGAGGAGGCTCAGGAAGTAGCAGCGTTGGTGGTCCTTGCTGGGCAGTGGCAACATCACTTCTAGCAATGCCATGGCTTGGCTCCAGGGACCTCAGCTGCATCCTGGAAGCCACATCCTCTTTGGAGGAGAAGCTCCTCAGAGACAGTTTCAGCAGTCAGTGCAGGCGCACGTGCACTAGTCCAGGAGTAAGGGCAGCTTCCTGCACTGTGCAAACAGCCTTCCTCCTTTTGCTCTTCCTGCCCTTCCAACAGCCTTGCATCCAGTTATCTGGACTAAATCCCCTACTCCTTGAAATATCTAGAGTGGCTTTTGATTTCCATGGTTCTGGAGTCAGGCAAACCTGGATTTCTGTCTTTACTCTATGACTTGACTTAGTATGTGCTTAATCGTGGAAAGTTTTCTAACCGCTCTAAGACTCATTTTTCTCTGTAAATCATGCAAAGAATGGTAACTAGGACACACCAGTGTTTTCAGCCTCTATTATGGTGCCTGAACAGAGAAATCACTGATTACGAGTTAGCGATTAGGATACTCAAGAGTAAATGGTAAATGAAGAAGCACGGAGATAGGGCCATGTGCAGAGAACTTCTGTTCTTAAGAATCCTAAGGAAACTTCACACTCTGTGCCCATATTCAGCTTTGTTTCTCAGCTTGAACACACACACACTTACATGCACAAAAACACACACACTAAGACTGAATTTCCTGCTTCACCCCAAGAAACTTGACTCACGCCGCTCACCGCGCATCCTTGCCCCAGAACATACACTAATCTCTTGGTCTTCCTACAGCCCGGGTCCTCTGCAGGCCCCTTCAAAGCCTCGGTCCGACTCACCCCGGAAGCAGCTGGGCAACTCCGGCTCCCATCTGTTTTGGGCCTGGCATCGCACGCTGGAGGGTCCTCTCATGACAAAGCCAGGCTCACACCTCAACCTCACGATCTCATTCAAGGGGAAGAAGCTTCTGTTCTCGGACACCCTTATTCCATTTTCAATGTCTGGAGGGGTGCATGTATTAGGTATGAGGCACTGAGGTGGAGGGCCGCTCCAGGTGCCAAAATGATTGTCTTTGCTGGTGCAATGTATTGACTCCTCACCCACGAGGACAAACTTTTCTCTTCCCCTTGCTTGCCTGCAGTGATAGGTCACCACCGTTCCGTATGGGAAAGACTCTCTGCTGCTGCTGGAGAAATCTCCGAGGGCGATGGCTGGGGGAGGCCTGCAATAAATACCTAAAAAGGGGACAACAAATTAAACAAAACCTCAATTTCTTAAAAGTTATATCTATACATTTTGGCAATCAGTTTTCTAAAAAATCCAATTTACCAAATGTGAATATTCACAACAGCTCTGCTCTTGTCTAATCTTTTCTAATGTACAGACAGGTTTTTGCACAATGTGGATTCAGTGATCACAACGTGATAGCTCTGGCCCTTCCCCATTAACATTATTCAGTAAATGTGTCATATGTCAAGTGTCACATTTTAAGTGAGGACTTTTGTGTTATTTCACTATAATGGTTCAGTCCTCCTTCTACAGAAGGCACTTGGCTTTATCCTACTGGTTAGGAATATGATGTAGCATACAGCATGACATTTTTATCAAATAAATAAAACAAAATCTCTGGCACAACTAATAAAATAGAGATAAAGCACGAATGTAAAACATTATACATGACACAATGATCACAGATTCAGAAGTCATAAAAAGAACCATACATGTGTTCTAGTCCATGCTAGTGATTTGCAAACTTTGAAAGAATATTAAGGCTATCGAGATAGCCTGCTTATATTGGCTTGGAAAGATGGAAGCTATGGAAGTGGGGAAAATGCGTGAAAATGCTACAAATCAAACGATTTAAAAAAAACACATGTCACTTTATGGACAAATTAAGTCTAATATCTAAGTATCAGTTTCCTCCTAGGCATTTTAAAGCATTCCAAGACATACAACATATTTCTATCATTTTTGGCAGGTATAGGTTAATGTAAACATATCAATTTATTTATCTTTACTTTAAAATATCTAAGAAGATACATACTCCTTGTAGAACATTTATAAAATATAAATGAAAAGTGTCTTTAAGTCCATTATCTGGGAGAACCGCTGATAACTCTTTAATGTGTAATCTTTAATACATGCAGACACACACACCATGCGTTTTCCAAAACATCTGTGTTGTCTTAATATTTCAGTGTAACAATGTACATACAATTTCATTTCAGAGAGCTGTCTCTCTTGGACAATGCACTCTGTCACATTTTAAACTTTTTCTTTTTGCTCCCAAAACACATATCTTATTCCTTTGATTTTTCCCATTGTGTGTATACTTATTTAGTTGTAAATAATAAGCACACACAGAGTACTAATGTACTCAGTGCTTTAAAAACAGATAAATGGAAATTTTTTAAGTACAAAATGAAACTAAATATAATCAGAAATTGTATTTTTTCCCCTAATTTCCAAAGAATCATTTCACACCTGTTTGGAGTCCTTATTTCTGAAACATTGAAATATGATCAATGTTTACATTGTTTTTACTTTTTCTTGTTTTTTAAAATATTTTAGTTTTTTATTTTTAGAGAGGGAGGGAGGGAGGGAGGGAGAGAGAGAGAGAGGGAGAGAGAAGCATCCATATGCAGTTGCTGGGGGTCATGTACTGCAACCCAGGCACGTACCCTTACTGGGAATCGAACCTGCGACACTTTGGTTCAAACTCGCGCAAATCTACTGAGCTACGCCAGCCAGTGCCTTGAATTTTTCACTGTTACTAACAATAGTGTTGGTAAATATTTTTGTACTGATATCCTTGAGAAAAACCGTGGTGATTATTTTTTAAATAATAAATCATAAAATGTCAACTTCTCAACACAAGGCATGAATACAATTAAGGGCGGATACCTGTCATATACTGGCTTTTTAGAAATTGTATTCCCATTTTTCATCAGCTTATTACTTGTGAACATAATTTATTTAGGTACACATTTTGAGAGTTTAAGGAATCTTAAACAGTCTACTCCGTGTAATGCTGCTCTTCACTTTGCCCTCATTCTTGCAATTGCTCGTATCTCTTGCTTCCATAACATTTATTTGTTGGCTCATTTTCCTGACCCTCGCTCACCTTGGTATAAATAACAAGGGGACAGGGGATTAACTCATCTTGTTCACTGCTGTAACACCAGTGCTTAGGAGATCACCAAACACATAGTGTGCGCTCAGGAAACAGTTGATAGAATGAATGAACTTTTTAAAACAGAGACAGATACAGATAGAGAGCGGGTTGACAGATCTGGGGATGGGGTTTGGGAGGGGGAAGACTGAGATAAAAAGAAAGAACTATGGAAAAGGACAACAGCGTAGTGATGGGGAGGGAGAGGCATGTAGATGGTGGTGGAAAAGGGTATGGGGGATAAGCGGTAATACAAAAAGTATCATTGAAAGTGAACTGTTAAAAGAAAGCAAAACAAAACTTGGGATACGCATCTAAAGTAAAAAGAAAGAATGTTTATGTGTATATATTAGAAAATAAGCAGAACAATTGTAGAAGAATTGCAATCTGGTGGGTGCAGAACAGAAAGATTAAGGAAAGGAAGGAAGGAAGACATTTGTCAAAGATTCACATCATTTAACCTCTCTTGACCTAGAAGGAAACTAGGATATGTCACATGGAACACAGAATTCAAAATGACAGAGAGAGACAGCAAGTGCTTCCCCAAACTCATGGTGCACAGCACAGTGCTTCATTCACAACAAACTGATCACAGATAAATACGCATAAAGTCAGCAACTACTTCACAATAATTCAGATTAAAAAACAGAAGAACCACCCAGGGGTGGCCATAGGTCAAAATCTTAACGAGATTAAGGGAGAAATTTGCCGAAAGTGTTTTTCCTTCTACTCACGTTCACACACAGGGACACTGCTATTCCAAAGGCTCTCCATTCCGGCCAAGACACAATGACTAGCAGAACTGCCTTTTAGGTGGAATCTAAAGAAGAAAGAGGTGGTGAATAGGTGAGCTGGCTTAGCCAAAACGCCATTCAGTTTGCCAAACATCTTAGTGTGTGAAACCAACAGGCAGCAGAGGTTTGGAGGCCACTCCAATCTGGACAGATCACAGCCTCCAGGAGGGGAGAACAGTGATGCACTGTTAGCTGGTCACATAACATTGAGGCCCAGCCTTGAAGAAGGCAGTCATAGCAGAGCAGCCATCTCCTTGATCCTGGACTCAGACTCTGAGAAGTGAATCTCTAGCTCCCTGTTCCAAGACAAACCTGATAAAACTACTCATTGCTCTGATGGGAAACTCAGTCTTCTAACGCAATAGCCCCCTTCTTCTGATACTGATGGATCGACTAAAACAGCTCCCAGTTTGAGCCAAAAAAAAAAACAGAACAACTGCAAAGTGAACAAAGCCTGCTCTCTTGTCTCTACAACTGTGAAGACTGTGAGGGAGGCTGAAAACAGCACAGTTGACCATTGGGAAGTAGGTTTGAATACACCAGGGGAGAGGAAAGGAGATCAGATATGACTTTGTTTGAAAGCACCCAGAACTCTCAACAGCCATGGGACCCTGGTGACTCGTAAATCTTCTTGGGTACTGGCATTGGGTGCCCGCCAGGATTCTTTGGAACAGCCTGGCCCAGGTGCTTCATTGCTCACGTTCAATCCTTCCCATGCCCAGATGTGCACACAGTGAAGAGCACCAGATTCACACGAACAAGTTAATGACCTTCCCTAAAACATCACATCAGCCACCATGACCACAATTCGGAGCACCTAACCCATTACCAACTGATAGATATATGATCAGATTAAAATGCTTATTCTTACCCTTTTGCTCCCATTACATATTTCACTTTTGAGGGTTAAAGATGTGCCTGAAATAATTCTTAACTAATTTTAATAAGCTTTTTTTTTACCTATGAAACTTTTCTCGTGACTCTCCAAATTACTCTGATTCTCTTCTGCTGGGGAAATATGTTTTTTTCCACACAATGTATAACATATATACTCATAACCACTCATTGTATTTGTCTTTATACATGCCATTGAATATATGTCACAATTTTTCCTTCATATCTAACATAATTAGTTCCACCTGCTTCTTAGTCTTCCTTTTCTTACACACTTTCAAAATTTAATGCCCCTAAGGTTTGTTTTTTTTGTTTTTATTTTTGTTTTTTGCCACACCAAAACCTCCCTTTTTGAATGAACTTCTAAGTGCTATTTCAGTCTCCAGAAGGCCTGGCAAGCTCACACTCACCCCTCATCACAAAGGAAGGACACTTTTGCCCCCAACTCGAGATTAAGTGGAAGGACCACGCGGCCATTCGGAAGTTGGTCCAGGAAGTCGACACATGATTTCACTGCAGAAAAAGGAAAACAGGGATGACACAGGCAGGTGGAGAACAAAGCCCAGCCCAGGCTAAAAACTTCAAACCACACAAGAGTGTGTACGCACCCACACATCTGGGCGCTGCAGGGCTCCAGTCCCCCTGGGGTGTACAGAGCAGAGTGGCAGGCCCTCTGAGGTCATAGCCAGGCTCACAACTGTAGAACACTTCCTGCCCAGGGGACAAGCTGGCCTTGTCAATGAGGGTGTGCTCACCATGCAGGATTTGTGGAGGTGGCTGACATACTGGGGAAAGAGACCCAAGTGCTGTGAATTGTATGAGAATCCCTTTTTCTCAGTGGCAAACTGAACAACACAATCATACTATAAGTCTCTCTCTATTTTTTCAAGATCTTGCTGACTAACACCCTATTTGATTAATGGCAACGAAAGAGAGAGAGAGAGAGAGAGGGAGAGAGAGAGAGAGAGAGAGGGATAGAGAGAGAGGGGCAGCGATTTGTGATTCCACCCATGGATGCACTCATTGGTCACTTCTCCTGTGTGCCCTAATGGGGGTTGAACCTCCAACCCTGATGGATGGGGATGACGCTACACTGAACTATCCCCCCACATAATGAATTCTCCTGATCGGAGCTGACAGACAAGGGAAGGGACTCACTGAAGCTGTAGGCTTCTGCTGGTGGAGCAATAAACACAGTTATTCACACAAGCACACGGAGCTTACCACGTTCCCACCCGTCTAAACAGTGGGAACCCTACCTGGGCCTTCCGGCCTGAGGGGTGATCAGTCTCTCCTTCCACCTCAAGGGTGGGCCTGTTCTTTGGCACAGGTCCCCGGGGCACTTACCAGATAGGTGCCTTCCCAGATTTCAGCAGTCGCACCCCACCAGCTTGGGTCAAAGAGCAGTCCGGGGGCCTAGCCCGTTTAGCCCAGGATGTCCAGGACCCGAAATCACTGGGTGCATGCCTCCTTAACACCACCGGGCCCCACCAGCCGCCCCAGGGCCACCTTCACTGGAGGCAACAGCCTGCTCTCCTGAGTCATTTCTGGTCAGGGAACCAAAATGTTACAGAAAAGACAACTCAGAGGGCTTCGGGGTTTGTGAAGGGGAGTTTTATTCACTCATGTGGACCCAGAGGAGACAGATTCCAAATTCTGGGCTCTGAGATCAGGATGGGGCTGCTTATATTCTTGTTGCAAAGGCAGAAGGAGGTGGAGGAAGGAGTGCAGCTGCTGAAAGTGGGCATACAGAAGCAGAAAGCGGGGGTTAGCAAACGACCTTGAGATAACTGCTTATCTGGAAATGGCTGCTGTTCAGCTCCTATCTAAGAATGGCTACTGCTCAGCTATGTCCTGTCACAATATTAGTAACAGTTTTCTGG
The DNA here is from genome assembly GCF_004126475.2 of Phyllostomus discolor. Lineage (NCBI taxonomy): Eukaryota > Metazoa > Chordata > Mammalia > Chiroptera > Phyllostomidae > Phyllostomus > Phyllostomus discolor. The sequence continues at coordinate 6,927,350 of NC_040916.2, read as the reverse complement.
GACCCTATATGTGATACATATATATATATATACACATATTGGGTGACACTGTGTATACTCACATCTTATTCTCTGCCTTTCTTTATTTGCTTAATAACATATGAGACCTTTCCATGTAAATACATAAAGATCTACCTAAATCTTTATAAAGGCTGAATTCTCTTGTACAGTCACCTCATTTAGTGACTATTTTCAGATTGTCCTTACCTCTGAGTTTATATATTTATAAATATATACATAAAACCATGTTTTCAAATAATTTTTTTAACATGCTAATATAAAATTGATTTTGTTCTTCACTAAGTAAATAAATAGCTAATTTTGATAATAAAATGTTTCTCAAACATTCCAGCTACCCTAATTTTATAACAGAAATTCAGATTTAGATTGTAGCAATAGCTTAAGCCCAACTAAATAAAAATTAATAAAGACCACACGTGTAAACTCATTTGATTTGAAATGTTATGATTGGGAAGATGACTTGGGAAACTACTCGATCACTTCAGAAAGTGTTTATAGAGTCACATAGAACAGGGTACCATTTTTGCCAGGGTGCATAGCAGCTATTTACAGATGAGTGTTGAGTCCGTGGGGTGTAATTTTGCTAACAGATCTCACATGTCTTCTCATTTTAACATTAATTCAGATATATGGTTTAAAACCACACAGTTCATAAAACCAGCACTAACTCTGGCCCCCAATCCTGTGAGACTTATTCAATTCAATTATTAGGTATGTTCAGTTACTTTTTCTGATCATAATTTAAAACATTTGTTCTATTCATGCCTGTTGAATGAACATTCATATCCTTTACAACTAAAAAAATGCCCCGGGGAAATGATCATTTTCACCCTGGCCATGATTCCACCCTAATCTCCATCATTCACACATCAACACTGTTCTTCCTTCAGAATGACACGAAACTTCTGAACCTTGCACAGAAATGCAAGGACCCACCCTCCCAACTCAGTTTAATTTCCTTTTTACTCACCCCTCTCACAGACTGGTAGTGGTGTTGGTCCCCATTTTGTATTTGCTCGGCACCAAACGGTCTGGTTTCCTTTCATGGTGAAGTTGGTGTTACAGGTAAATGTCACAGAATCACCATGTCTGTATGGTGGCCTAGATACTTTATTTTTGTGTCCCCCTGGTACTATGGGCTCAGGGCAAGTAGACCGCCTGTTGAAATATTCACATATAGGAGCATCTTTATCCCAGGTTCCTTTCACTTGGTCTCTACTAATACAAACAAGGCTTCTTTCTCCAATGAGGCGGTAGTTAGGCAAACACCTGTACCTCACGACAGTATTAATAGGTACAGGGACAGAAATATAACTAGTATGACCATTTTTGATTGCAGGAGGACGGTCACAAGAAATCCCTGAAAATTAAAAAAAGAAAAATAAATACATGGTGTTATTGATTGTGACAACAAAAAGATTCAAATTTAGATTAAAGGTCCAAATATAGGATATGCCACTTTATGAAAAACAGAATTAGAAATGTGTATAATTTATTTTTTACTGATAGTCCTACTGATACCAAAGAACCTAAATTCTTACCATTCACTTGGTCCTCAGCAAACAAGTCAATATAGAACCCATAGGTATCATCTTGACCAAACAATGACAATAAAACATATTTATTAAATAGTTCTGAGTCTAATCAATTTTAATAAAACAAAGGCAAACAGCACATGAAATTACATGCTAATGGCATGCTAATCACATGTGGGGGCACCATGGACTAATGAAATGTGGGCTCAGGTGACCTGGTTTCAAATCCCCACTGTCATTCAATAGCTGAGTGACTTTGGGCAAGTCTTACCATCTCTAAGTCTCAGTTTCCTAGTGTATCATATAAATCAAGCTACTTCATAAGGTCATAACTGGGACCCAGAGAGACAAAAGACCTGAAATGAGCAAGTACAACACCCGGAATGTAGAAATTATTTGATGCCTGTTTCAAACACACAACTGGGGCTACAAGTGGTGAAAGGACATTCTGTTCCTCTACTAAAGATACTGCAGCCTCACTACAGTCGTTTGTCATCCTTTGATGTTGCATCCTTTTGAAAACACTACAGGAAGTAGTCAGAGATTTGGAATAATGAACTCATATCCTTTACGTTCTTGTGCGAGTATTAATTCTTTATAGCTGTGTTGGTATATACACACATTTCCTCAGTGAGTCCCAGAATGAGGGAAAAGTGCCAACCTGAGAACTGCTGGTTGATTTCCATTTAGCTCTAAGAGTTGCTCATCAGTAGAGGAACTGGAATAAGGACACGTGGCCAAACCATTTCACCACAGATGTGCTACTCAGTTACAGTGGGGTAACTTTCCAGAGTCTTTTTCTTAATATAGATAGAATACTCAATGAATATGTGGCGAACTGAATACTCTTCATTTTGGTCAGCACTCTAGAATATGCAGAAGAGTGGCGTGTCCATGTTCAAAGTACATACACAGATAAGATGTTATCATTGATAAATGCATGATAACATCAAAAATGAAGAGGTAAGATTCGTATTTCTTTTTGCTTCTACTCACATTCACAGACAGGAAACTTATTATTCCAGCATACTCTCATCCCTTCTGAGACACACTGACTAGAAGATTTGCCACTTCACTGGTGCCTTAAACAATAAGGGGTAGCAAATCATCACCAGAAGAAATGAATTCTCAATTGCATGGAATGGATCACATGTCTCAAACATGTGGTATTAATGAGCTTGGTTTTTAAAAGCATTTAGGCTTAAGGAAAAAGCCCAAGATTGTTTATTAATCAGTTCAGCTATGTGATGACTTCAGACCAGGTGGACACAGAGAAAAAGTCCTAATGATTATAAATTTTTAAGTGAGTCAACTGTAATAGTATGAACAATAAAATATTTTAAGAGGAAAAATTCTCCTTTTTCTCCTTGGCTTCCAAATTTCAAGATTCTCTTGGCCTCAAGAGAAGGAACAAATCTCAGTTTTGAGTGACAAAAATATCAAAGATCTTTCCCCTAAGCTCAACCCAAAGAGCCCCTCTTACTAAATGCCCATCATCTAATCATTCGTCATAATATAGCCTAACTTTAGACCTCAAACTCTGCTTTTTCAATGATAGACGGATAATTCTGAGTTTTGGTTGGTTATGCACAATACATACACTTGAAGAAAACCAATAGCATTTGGTTAATAACAGAAATCGTAGTGATAAATGGTAAAGATCAGGAGGGAAAGGACTAGAGGGAGGGAAAAACAGTAACGGTCTTTGGGATCACATACTGCAATGCTTTGCTGTAAGTTATAGATCTCAATTCAGGCCCTGTCACCTCACACTCACTCCTCATTACAAACAAAAGATACCTCTCCCCCAGGCTGGAAGGTAGGAAAAACCACTACCTGGCCGTTGAGAAATTTTTCTAGAATGGCATCACATGATTCCACTAGGAAAAAAGAGACGGAGCTGGCACATGAAGAGTCAAGAAACAGCTGATTTTCCTTAAGATGGAATTGAGCTTCAGGCACCTTCACATTTGGGGGCTGTATGGCTCCAGGTTCCCAAGGATGTACACTGCATAGTGTTAGCTCCAATGTGACTGTAGCCAGGCTCACAGCTGTAGGACACTTTCTGTCCAATTGCAAAGATTTCCTTATTCCTTTTGTTATAATTACCACAGTAGATATGTGGAGGTGGTAGACACCCTGAGAAAAGAACTGGACCAGAGGCCTTTTATTTCTGAAATAAGAGCTTTCTTCTCTACAACCTAATCCATGTTGGGGTTAGCAGGGGTGGGATGAAAGTGGTTGTGTCATTTCTCCTAAATGTAAAGCAAGGAGTCCTTTGGTGATGTGGAGTGGGATAACATCCTATCGTTTTTTTAGACATGATGAAGCATGCAATCATCTGCTTTCTCTCTCTTGATCTGTACCAGGAACCATTCCATCCACTCATCATTTTCTACTTATGTAGCTGAAATGATCTTGGTTATCCTCTCACTAATATTGTAGTTAAGGGAACCAAACTTTGGTAATACATTTTAATCACCAAAATCTACCTCAGTTTCCCACTCCCCAAACCAGTTGATAAAGGTTCTGGGCCTTGTATGTGTGTGTGAGGGGGTAGATCTGAATGTTGCCAAATTTTTGTAAGTCTTATATTTTTCAGTAAGAGTAGGGGAGAAAGAGAGAGTGGGGGAAGAGATTCAACCTTAATTTAGCCTTATTACAGAAAGACTACATTTTTCAATATGAGAATATAGAATGCCTACAGGTTTTTTGGTTTTTTTTTTTGAGTCAAATTCTGACATCAGCCAGTTTCTCCCCTTGGCATGGCCAATAAGATTGAGAATTCATTTTATCCTCATTTAACTGAAATTGAATATCATACATGCTTTAGAAAAAATTTTCTGATCACTGGCTCGGGTACTATTTGCTTTTTTTAAATGTCTTCTAGATTCCCCAAATTAATGTAGCTCTAACACACTGCAGACTATAGCAAGTGCCCTACCTCTTCAACATGTAAATACTACTTTCAAAGTTTACTTTCAAATTCTTAAACCAGGATAGCCCCAACTGCACTTATTATCTTTACCTCTTTTCCCCACACCTACCACTTTTCTATTCAACCAAAAGTATCATTTTACTTGTAGATCACCAAATTTTCATTCCAAGTCATCCTTGAAACACCTTGGAAGTGGAGCATTCCATGAACTTTTTAATTGGCACCATACCTTGTTGCCGACTTTCATGGTAAAACCAGGCTTACCCTTAAACATCATGGTATCATTTAAGAAAATGAATGTCTATATGAATGTCCATAATTCCATTTTCAATTTCTCGAATTAGGCATTTGACTATTTTAATACACTGAGGAGGAGAGCTGCTCCAGGTGCCAACTTCATTGCCCTTGCTGGTTCAGTATATTGACTTCTCACCCACGAGGTCAAACAGCTTTTTTCCATTCTGTCCAACATAGCACTGATAAGTCACCACTACTCCATAGTAAAAATCCTCTCTACTGCTGTTATAAAAGTGCCCATTAAATATGTCTTGGGTGACTCATAAGGAAAGGGTTTTTGGGGGTTAGGTGTGAAAAGAAGACATTTAAATGTTACACTTTCAGGGTATTTTGTCCAACCAATTCAGTGTACAATTGATCAATTTTTGTTGAAAATGAATATCCTTATCTCAAAGCTATTTAATAGTAAGTAGCAAAGTAGAACGATGCATTGAACTTCCCTGATGTAAACTCAAAAAACTATAGTATGGTCAGTAGATCCAATGCCAGAATATAGATAAACTGTTATAGGAAACACCTGGCATGACTTTTGTTTGCATGGAGTGAAGTTAGCAGTGTGTGATCTCACGGTATAATTTAGACTTCAGTCCTTATTCACTATGAAATAACTTGTCATCAAAGGGGAAGTAATCAAAGGGAATTGGAAGAAGATAAACAAACTACAGCTTTGTGCCCAGAACTTTCCAATCCACATGTAACTTTCCTGAGTACAAATTTTGATATGTAGGTGCCTAATTTCCCTCTAGAAGAATACAAGAGGATTTACCTAGCATGTAAAATAAAGGGATCATTTCACTCACATTTACATAAAGGCATGACCTTATTCCACATTACAATATTATCTAAGATAATATTATACATGAAGCAAATGTGTCACTAATGAATTGATATTGAAATTACAAAGACCCTGGCCAGGTAGCTCGGTTCTTTAGACAGTCATCCAGATTTGCCCAGACTGTGGGTTCAAACTCCAGTCACAACACTTATGAGAAGCAACCAATGAATGTATAAATAAGTGGAACAACAAATCAATGTTTCCCTCCCTCTCTCCACCATCCTCTCTCTCAAATCAATTAAAAAACTCCTAAAGACAAAGAGATGAGTGATCATCTCTCAGCTAGATGTACACTTCAGCAAAGCTTAGTTCTTTGTCCACTGAAAGAATGGCAAAGGATGGAATATCATGTATGACAAGTATCAGTGATGGACTAAGGACTCATACAAAAGATTAAAGAATCTAAAACCGAGTAAAATTCGCCTGCTGGCCAGAAACACTGGAGATTTAAAATTGGAGGAAGGGTAGCCCAAGCTACTTTCTCTTCCAGGTAACCTCTCTAGTGGATAATCCTGAAAGACAGTCTCTAGAGCAGATGAGGTAGGCAATTCTCTTTTTGCTTCTCTGTTTTAAAAAGTAGGTGGCAATTACTCAAAGCCCTTTTTGAAGATAGATGGCTTCTGGCTGAAACAACTGCTGTGAAACCCATATACCCTGGAAATGTCTCCTGCCAACTCACCCTTCTTTATAAGAATATTTATTGGCCCAAACTTGATACTCATGTGTGAAGACAGAGGCATGAAGGAGTTCTCTAGGACTCACACATGATTTGCCTACAAAGGAAAACAAAACAAAACAGGATTTGGGACTAAGATTTGGGAAGCCTTTTGTGTTACAAGTCCCAACCTGACTGAACTTTCTGATTAGCTTGTTCATGTTTATTCAAAGACATTTATGACATTTATTAAACTTCTGTCTTCCAAGGAAATGAATAGTCAACTCCAGAACAGTAATTGTGTAAAGCATATACTCTATATTTGTGAGTGTGATGCAAACATTATTTGTGGTCAACCATAATTATAGTATTTATTTTTCCTTTTTATATTCACTTACTGTGATTACCAAATCTTATGGCTTAAAGGAAAAAAAGTAAATTTATCAGTCATTTTTTCCTTTTTGAAACTCATTCTTTATTCCCTGCCCTTCATTCAGTTGGTCACCAAATTTTAGTGACTGATTTCAGAAATTTCCAAACCTACTATTTTTTAAAATTTTATTTTAATCATTGTTCAAGTACAGTTTTCTTTCCTTTACTCACATCCCAGCCCACCCACCCATCCCTTCCCACCTCCCTCCCATTTCCACATCCCCCTAGTTTTTGTCCATGTGTCCTTTATATTTGATCCTGTAAACCCTTCCCATTCTCCTCTGCTATTTTATCAAGGCTATTATCTCTCATTGGATCACTGAGGAACACAATTTACCTTTCTAACTCTGGTCTCCACTGGTCTCCATCTTCTATGCTCATCTTCCCCTGGGCTCATTATCTTTCAGAAGCATGGTCCTGCCACTACCTACATTTAAAAACTTACAACAAAACAAACAAGCAAACAAAATATAACCAGAGACATTGAAACAAAGAACAAACTAACAGTAACCAGAAAGAAGCAGGGAGAGGGATAATGGGGGAAAGTAGGGAAGGACCATCAAGGAACACATAGAAAGGACACATGGACAAAGCCAAAGGGAATAGATTTGAGGGTGGGAGGCAGGGGGCATGGTGGAGCATGGTGACATGAAAATGGAGGCAACTATACTTGAACAGTAATAAAAAAATCACTCTTCCATGTGCAAAAACAAATGAAAAACACCTTACAATGATTTGTCATTTAGATTGGAAAAATATCATGTCCTTTCACAGTTAAGTTCCAATCTACTTAATCAACTACTCTTGTTCACCATGTACCTTACTGCAACCACTCTGAATTTTCCTATTCTCCAAAGACATCATGTTTTTCATACCTTTATGCTTTTGCATATGCTGTTTCCTGTACCTTTAATGCCTAGGTTTCCCCAATTCTTATAGATAGCATTTATTACTAATTTCTCTATGATCTCATAAATTTATCTCTGTTTTTTAAAGACTTCGTTTATTTATTTATTTATTTTTTAGAGAGAGGGGAAGGGAAGGAGAAACAGAAGGAGAGAAACATCGGTGTGTGGTTGCCTCTTGCACACCCCCTCCTGGGGATCTGGCCCACAACCCAGCATGTGCTCTGACTGGGAATCAATCTGGCGACCATTTGGTTCTCAGCCCGTGCTCAATCCACTGAGCTACACCAGTCAGGGCTATCACTTTGAATAAATGAAATTACATCAGAGTACAGTATTTGTTTAAAAGCCAGTCTTTACAATTAGTATAGTTCATCATAGTAAGGGACTAGCAGACTTTCATGATTCTCTCTAGCCCCATCATCTAGCATAAAGCTTCATACCTAGTAGTTACTAAAACAAAATCTCTTGAATTAAATGGGGTAAGAAAGAAGTGAAAATAATTAGCTTTGCACACTAACTTCTAACCTCATTCTAACACAGTACAGAGAACACAGAGAAAGTCATGGAGATGACAGGTAAGCAGGGTGGGCCAGCTGTGGGGATTTAATTTCAATACTCAATGCCCTTAAGAACACATGGAGCAACCAGGAGCCCCCTTCATTGAGATGACTTACTAATTTGCTGATCATTTATCATGAGAAATAACAGGTTAACTCATAGAGATATACTAATAGATCCAAAGATGCTTCTATTACAAAGATCACTCAGATTCATAGTATCGCTGAGCATCTGGCCACTTGGAGGTCTTCAGACAGATAGTAAAGAATGACCTTTTGCTATTACCCAGGAAGGCATTCATATTCCCAAGATGTCCCAACAGCAAACTCAGGCTGATCATTCTGAACTTCAGGCTTAGCAAAAGGATATGTTGGCAGGAACTTACACTGACCTAGAGACAAAGACCACAGGAATATCAGGAGAGAGGCTAAAACTTCTACCCTGCTTCTGTTTTGTCACCAATTACCCTGACAACTTTTACTTTAAGAAAGTAAACCTAAAATGGGGCAGTAATTTCTGGGACAAAGTACATCCTTCTTGCAGTATGGGTACATTTATAGAGAAATAAGCTCAGGACTTCAAAGACATTTTAGGATAGACTTTAGAGGAGGAGATAAAGAAAATAATTATTCATAAATTCCTTAAAGACCCTGGAGTTGATTCATCTTCTTAAAACCTCATGAATAAAAATTAAAACCTTATAAATAAAAAGTGTTCTGGGATAGCACTAGAAACTAAAGTATACCAGAAACCTTTATAAATAAAATCACACATGATTTCTAAAATTACTTGAATGAATTAGCATTGCTACCTAAGTCATTAAAGCTTTAGGTCCTAGCAATAAGAAAACGTGCTTATTTATTATTCTTCATTATTGTATTCAATTAACTAGAATGGGGGAAGAGACTCAATCTTAATTCTATTGCATAAAGGCTACATTATTTAATATGAGAATGTATAGTTCTACAGTATTTTGAATGAAATCAGACATCATCCAGTTTCTTCCACTGTCATGACCAATAGGATTGAGAATTTAACTTATCCTCATTTAAATAAAATCTAAACATATATATGTTTTGGAAAAATGCTTTGATCATTAAGTCTGGTACTACCATCTTTTCCATTCTTTTCCTTTTTTTTTTAAAGCAACTTTTCCATGATCACACTCAGTTTATGACATAGTCCACATTCCATGACTAATCTACATGGGATGTACAATGTTGGCTTTATCCCTCTAAAGGGTCATTCCAGTTTCACAAATTCCCATAGCGTGGCCTTAGGCCCTAAATTGCCTGAGGCCCTAACTGAGATCACAGTGATACTTAGCTTCCTCTTTTGCCCAGTTCTAATTTTTCTTCCTCATTCCTATAAATATCGAGCATAAGACCACTTCCTAATAACTGTGTTATACAATAACCCTGTCTCACCACTTTTGTCCTGGCAACCTGACATGTGACAGCTACAAACAGGGTGTGGAGCAGTGGGGCCTTCTCCATTTTCACCTGCAGATGGTCCAGTGACTAGTATGGATTGTTCTAACAAGGAATAGTCCATTAACTGCAGAACTCCAGGAAAATTGTGTTTGGAATACATACACTGTCCGGAACTTTTTAATGTTGTTGCAAACACCATTTCCTCACTTATTTTCTCTCCATAAGCTTCTGAAGATTTTGAAAATACATGGTAAATTTATACCTCAGATTATTTAAACATCAGTGGAAATGCAGGAATTTCTCTGTAGAAGACTACAGTAGATTCTACTTGATATATGAAAATTATCCTGTCATGGCTAGTGTGGCTCAGGGATTGGTTGGATTGTTGTCCTGTAGACTGAAGGGATGCAAGTCGAATTTCCAGTCAACACACATGCCTACTTTGCAGGTAGATGAATGCAGGAGGCAAACGAAGGATTTCTCCCATGTATGTCTCTCTCTGGTTCTCTCTTTCCCTTCATCACTCTGAGGAACAATTTTTTTTCTGATTACTCAGTCCATACCAATTTTTCTTATTTCTAATCTAGTAACAATCTGTACTTGGAAATTTGCCACCTATCTCTAGGCTTCTACTCTTTCCTGGTCTACCATGAAGTCTTATCTTCCTAATAAGTTCATGCATTTCCTTTTTTTTCTGACACTACAACTAATTTTTAAGACTGTTTTGAATTTCTCCCATGAGTTCCCTAAATGAAAAAAATGTATCAAGACTTCAGAGTTCTCACTAAACAGCTTAAAACATTATTTTTCCCTTGCACCTCCCATCCCTTTCCTCTTTGGCAACAATAGCTTGTTCTTTGTATCTATTAGTCTGATTATTTTTGTTTTGTTGGTTCATTTTTTGTTTTGTTTTGTTTAGATTTCACATGTAGGTGAAATCATAAGGTTTTTGAATTTTTCTGTCTGAGTCATTTCACTTAACACAATGCCCTCTAGGTCCATCCATGTTGTCCCATGTGGCAAGATTTCATCCTTTTTTATTGCTGGATAATATTCCATCATCTATAATTATATAATAAACATATACACATATAATTATATAATCAATATTCCATTATGTACATATTATCTTTATTCCTCTAGAGATGAAAAGAAAACATACATCACTTCCATATCTTAGCTATTATAAACAGTGCTATGATGAACATAGGGGTTCATATATCTTTGTGAATTAATGTTTTTTTTATAAATATCCAGAAATGGTATTGCTGCATTGCATAGCTGCTCTATTTTCAAATTTTTTTAGGATTCTTCATACTTTTTTCCATAGTGGCTGTACCATATTACAATCCCTCCACAGTGTATGAGGTTCCCTTTTCTCTACGTCTTCACCAGCTCTTGTTATTAGTTTTTTTATGATAGTCATTCTGACAAGTGTCAGGTGATATTTCACTGTAGTTTTGATTTGCATTTCCCTAAAGATTAGTGATGTTGAGCACCTTATCATATGTTTTCTTTGGATAAATGTCTATTCAGGTCTTTTGCACATATTTCAAAAATTGGATTATTTTTCTTCTGTTAGGTTTTACTAGTGTCATATGCATTTTGGATATTATCCCTTTAACTGATATTTATTTTCAGTGCAAATATTTTCTCCCACTATGTAGGTTTTCTTTTCATTTTGTTGATGATTGCCTTTGCTGAAGAAATTGTTTAGTTTGATGTAGTTCCACTTGTTTTAAAGATTTTATTTATCTTTAGAGAGATGGGGAGGAGAGAGAGAGAGGGAGAGAAACATTGATGTGAGAGAGAAACACTGATGTGAGAGAGCAACATTGCCTTTCACATGTGCCCTGAACAGGACCGAAAATGCAACCCAGACATGTGCCCCAATTGGGAATTGAGCTGGCAACCTCTAGGCTTGCCCAGCCAATGGAGATACACTGGTCAGGGCCTACTAGTTTTTTTTGTTTTTTTTTTTTGTTTGTTTTTGTTTTTGTTTTTTTTTTTTGTTTTTTGGTTAATGTTGCCTTTGCTTTTGGTGTCAAATCCAAAAAAGTCATTGTCAAGACCAATGTGTAGGTGCTTACCCCTGTGTTTTCTTCTAGGAGTTTCATGGTTTTTGGGTCTTATGCTCAAGTCTTTAATATACTTTGAGTTGAGTTTTGTGTATATTGTAAGATAGGGGTTCAGTTTTATCAATGCCATTGATTGAAGAGACAATTATATAAACTGGGTTTCTTTGTCAGAAATTAATTGACCATATATGCATAGATATATTTCTAAGTGCTCTCTACTGTTGCATTGATCTGTATGTCTGTTTTCATACCAAGACCTTGCTCTTTTGACTACTAAACCTCTCTACTATAGTGTGAAATCAGAAAACATAATGCCTCCTTACGATTTCTTAACATTGCTTTGGCTGCTTTGGGTCTTTTGTGGTTTCATACAACTTCTGGAGTTGTTGGTTATATTTCATGAAATATGTCATTGGAATCTTGATAGGGATTGAATTGGTTCTACAGATCATTTTGCATAATATGTACATTATAAAAATTAAAATTTTTGCAATTCATGGGCACTGTTTCTACCTTCTCAGCTGTACCTCCTGCTCAACTCATCTTCTTAGACTTAATCCACTCAACATCTCCTCTATGCTGCCTTTTCTGCTTCCTCCAGGGAGGCAGAGACCAATCCTCTTCTCATGGACTCTTCTGTGCTTGTATTTCTCTGATAATTAGCACATACTTTTGCATTTAATAGTTCACATGGCTAACTTCACTCATCCATGTGGCCATAAGACCTAGCACAATGTGCCCCTCATAGTAGCTATTCAAAAAAATTTGGTACTCAACAGTACCACTGCTATCATACAGAAAACAATGGTGAAGATATTGTAATGAATATAGCATTAAAAATAACGAGTTTAAACTTTATGTGCTGGAGAAGAATGTGGTTATCAATTTCTTTTGTTGTCTATCATTTAGTGTTCTAGAAACCTAGCAATTGACAAGGTAAGAACTTCTTTCTTTGCATTGTAATATGGAGACTAAGGAAACTGAGAAACTATTGCATAAGTACTTGTTGATCTTGGCTTCTTTAATTTGAAAGGAAGAAAAGACCTAAAATAGGCAATAGAGACCATCCACAGAAAGAGATTTTAAGTTTTGTCCAAGAAAGCATCCCTCTCTGGAAGAATGAGACTGGTCCCAAAATTTTACAAATATTCCTTTCTGTGATGTCAAACTATTTGGCAAATATTTCTGAGATGCAAGCCTCCCCAGCACAACACTGTCTATTTACAAAGTCTCCTCCTGAGCTGCTTCAAGTGAAATGTTTACTTTTTCATGTATTTTTTCTGCAGGGCACACTGATTTCTCACTTTTACTCTCTAAGTTTTATTTTATGCTATTTTCCCTAATGACCTGCAGTATTATTCTTGTTCTTTTTCTCTAGAAAATAGAGCCTGTTTTATTTTATTTTCTCAATTATACTTGGCATTCATTATTATTAGTGCAGGTGTACAGCATAGGGGTTAGACATTTATATAATTTACAAAGTGATCCTCTTGACAGGTCCAGTACCTACCTGGCACCATCCATAATTATTAAAGTATTATTGACAATACTCTGTATGCTGTACAATACATCCCGTGACTATTTTACATATTTACCGTTCAGCCTTAACCTTCTACCTTGTCTTTCCTCCTCTTCATTTCTAGTTTTGTTACCTTTCACATTGCTTCCTATTCACTTTATCTATTTTCATATATTCTAAACAGTGTTTATAGTTTCCTTCAATTTCTAGTGTTTAGCACAATCTTTATTTTTTTAAATTCTCTTCATTTTCTTCTTACAATCACTGTTCTTATTCTTTCACTCCCCCATAAATGAAATTTTTAAGTGATCAATATCAAGAAGCCTGGAGTAACTTGAACCCTGCAGACAGACTCAAGATAAATGGGAAAACAGAGCCTCTCTGACTCCCAGTTGGTTTTGCCTTAGCTTGTTAGATGCTACAGAAAGCTCATTCCAAGCATGGCTCTTGGAAGAAATTTTCCCCTCAAAGCAGGAGGAATATTTTTCTGCCTGATTTCTAAGACCCAGCTGTATTTTATACTTAATATTCTGGCACTTAATATTTCTACAAGAGCACTGACTCTGAGGTAAAAATATTGAGCATTTGGAACCACAAGTGTGACAAGACACACAAGATCTCTAAATTCTAGTGGAGAATAGACAGAAAAAAGAGTTTTGGAAGAAGAGTGACTGCAAGTTAGAGGGGATTTGAACTGGGGTGTGTGTGTCTCCCTGAGATAATTTGGTGAGAGAAGGTCCTTGAGGGGGTAACATCATCAGTGAGTCTGAAGGATAAGGAGCCAATTATGCAAGAGGCGGCAGGAGAATGTTGCCACACTGAGGGACAACAAGGGCAGAAGCCCCAAAGCAGCAGAGTTTAGCCTGTCTCATGAGCAGAAAAGTCTTCCTTTGACCAGTCATTTGTTAAATGCTGTCAGAGACTCATGCTCCTTCCCTCCAGGGCACCTGTCTAGGGTTATAACATACCAGTATTATGGTTTGGTTACTGTCTGCCAGTTCCAATAAATTTCAGCAGATGTTAATGGATTGCCTACTATGTGCCTGGATCTAACAGTGGGCAAAACACAGTCCCAGCTTACATTCCTATATGTGTGCATGTGTGCACGAGTGCAGAAATAAACTGTGAAACAGGGATCATGAAAATTGGAGTGGTTTGGTATTGTTCACCAGTGTGGCCCCCAAACCAGCATAGGACCTGGCACATAAAAAGGCAAATACTGACTGAATGAATTCTGCTAAGGACAGAATGTGGCATACAAACAAACTGTATATGTAATGGAATCCTATAAGTAATTGGGGCATAAAAAGAGAGAAAAAATATATCCTCAAGTGTTAAAAATGGTTGTCCTGTGCTTGTGTACATTTTGTATAAGTATGTCTTTTTTGGCATACACACACACACACACACACACATATATTAAAGTACACATTTGATTCAGTGAAGCACAAAATAAGCTTAGTGGAAGGGCCTTCAGCTTTAGTTTATGAGCCATAGGGAAAACTATATTAACAAATTTTTAAGGATACTAATTTCTCATTAAATTTGGCTAGTGATGATTTTTAGGTTGTTTTGCATCATCCCTCAGATAGAACCAACATAATGAAAAAAAAAGTCAAAGCCATTTGGTGGTAGAATAGAATACGATACCACCTGTCCTGGATAGGAACACAAAGATGATTCCATGGCAGGAAAAACAAAACAAACAAAGAAACAAACAAACAAACCAACCCCACTAGGCTGACAAGCAACCTATTCCCTGTATGTACAAAAAGCACTGCACACTCTTCCAAAACTCTAGCTTGGGAACCCAGGGCCTTCTATCAGGCCAGTTCTATACACACAACATGCTCTTCCCAGCCCCATACAAAACAAGCAGCGAGCTTCCTTGCCCTACTGGTGCCCTGGACACTTCCACAAAACACACTCCAGGCAACACCCACTTGGTATACTTCAGCCCAATCTACTGGGGCACAACAGCACACTCACCAAGGCATCACCCCGCCTCAGCCACACAGCCCAAACCCTTCTCATGGGCACACCACAGGCCTACTAACATTCCCCACGCATGGGGGCACTCAAGAGCAAGTCCCTCCTTTGAGCACAAGGTCCCTCCGCCCTTCCCATCCTGATTTATTCAGCCCCAAACACCTGCAAGCTTCAGCTAGGGACACAGCTTAGACATGGGCAAATACCTGCGGTGCCCAGAGTCCGCCGTGGCTCGGGGCGACCACCAGGCAATTTTCACCTTGGGTATTAAGGGGTTTCCACCGCCCTAGATCCGTTCACAGAAAGACCTGGGTATCTCTGGCCCGCCTTCACCCCAGCCCCGCACCATCCGGAGGGACCAAGCCCTGCGCCTCCAACCTGACCCTCCAAACGAAGCTTCCCCTCCTTTGGCTCCGGATTGCCTGCTCCCTGACCTGCTCCAGTTCGACCCCGGAGCTACACCCACGCCAACCTCCTACCGAAAGATGTGGGTAACAGGAGCATTAGAGCCACCAAAATGATCCCAACGAAGCTCCAAGAAGAAAAGGGACTCTTGGGGAGGCAGAGAGGTGTCTTTTGCCTTCTGCTAGACGCCATCATTTTCTGAGAGATCAGCAGGAAACCTCAGAGCCAAGGAGCAGGTACCTCACTGAGTCAAGTTATGGCACCCTGCACACCCCAGATTCACAAAGTGTCAGGCACCAACCACAGGTGGGCGTGTCCTGGGCGGGCATGGGAAGAGGGCAGGGCTAATGGGGCCTCCTGAAAGGAGGGGCCTCTGCCTTGGGGTAGTGCTTAGGTCTGGACTGGAAAGGGCCTGGCCTGGCTGATTTGCCCACTGCATTCTCAACACCTGATGTGCAATAAATTACTCTGTCCCCTATTCCCTTGAGAGGACCCCTGGGAAGGAAAACTATGAAGCAACACTGCGCAATTAAGCATATTAAGCCTCAATTCCATGGGGCCCTTGCCCTTCCAGAACTAAATGTTTCATTGAAGATGATATATACATGCATGAAAGAATATAAGGACCAGGGTGTACTAAGCAGCAAATTTTTGGAAGGAAGGAATATCATTCGAGTTAGCATGGGTGGGACTTGGTTAGGTCATGTAGATATTGAGAACTTTTTTGATGAAACAATCTTTTAATGCTGGTAAATTAATAATGAGCAAGATTTACTGGCAGGGTTGGGAGTCAACCTGTATGACTAAAGAAAAAACAAAGAGTAATGTGATTGGTAGTAAAGAAAAAAAAATTGACCTTTTCTTTGTATTAGTTGCCAAAGAAAAATGACATTGACCAATGGGAGTAAACATTTTGAGGGGACCAGCACCCTAAGACTTTTATTTTAATTTTTAACATAACTTTACCAAATGTGAAATGTTTTTAAATGGAGATGGATTTTAAGCCACCAGTTACATTTTAGAGCTTGTCCTAAAGAAATAATCAGAACTGGGAGCGATGATGTATAATTTCAGAAAAAATATGAACCCTAAATATCTAATAATAGTATTAAGGAACTGGTGGTAGGTAGCCTTGTGGGATGGAATTCTATACAACAATCAATGTCGAAAATATCAGGGTGAGAAACTATAATATATTCAGAAGTAGGAAAAAGCAGAATCAAATTTGTGTATAACTTTTGATACCCTTTTTATTGCAACAAAAGCAGTTTTTGGTTTTCTGTGTTGACTGATCTTATATTACATTTGGAATCAGGTAAAGAAAAATGCTTAGCAATATGACATATACATCAGCATCTCATTTATCCATGCAATGGTGGGGGGTAGAACCTGTATTGCAGAGGGTTACAGAATGAGAGGGTGGGGAGGAAATGAAGGCTGTCAGTACAAACGTCGAATGCTTCTTCTGGAATTAGAAAACTTTATATGTATTTAAACAGTTCTGTGTGTGAGATGAGCCAAAGACTTTATGGATTAAAAAACCATGGAATGTCCACTTCCTTTCAGACCAACATAATATTCGAGCTCTTCACAGAGCACTCAAGACACTAAATGTGGAGGTGATGTATAAAATAAACACCTAAATATCCATGATTGTAAAATTAGATACTCCATGGTGACACAGAATAAAGGAGGTATAATTAAGGAGACACTGAATAGAAAATCCAACGAAGGGAAATTATTGCTTCTCTTCATTCTGACAGTAATAAAATAGTTATATAACAGAAATGTTTAGTGGCTGAGTGTAGGCACTTATTTATGAAAACAGAGAATCTATTTACCCATCTCCACAGCCATCTGTACACTATGCCATATGCCAATTATATCTCAATAAAGTTTTAGACGCCTTTTCTTCTATTTATAGGCTTGAAAATAAGTTTATTTTTCTTGTGACAAAATTCAAAAGATACAGAAAAGCATGATTAGTGCTTTGTTTCCTAGTTATAGGTACTTGATTAGGTCCAAGGACTGAAGTTTAATTGCAATTTTTTTTCAATCAATGAAATTTCCACACTAGGTGTTCATCAGGGCATTCTTAATATAATTGAGAGTTTTCACATTGATTGCTTCAACTTTTGTCGAGTTAACTAAACCGAGGAGGCTCCATTTGCTAGGTTCCAAAGCTTGCTGCCTGTTTGTCTGGACAAGCTCCATGCCTCAGGAATGGAGCTTTCTTGCCTTTTTTTCAGTGCCCAGACAGTTCTAGGCCTGTAGTAGATGTATAACAAATATGGATTTAATACTGAATGAAACAAATGGGTGTTGCTGTTAAGTGCATTTACCATGCCTCTGCCAGTCTTTCTTGCATCAGCTTACCAGATGCTAAAACATTCTGAGAGATTTTTATTTGACCAATTTTAGACACTAAAAGCAAAGCTGAATTTGTCTCTAAAAAGAATGAGAGATATGACTGTCTGCTTCCTGAAAACCTTCCTGAATTAGGCTAGCGAGCTGACTTATGAAGTGAAGCTAATATCTGTCCCTCAGCCTTGAGAACATTTTAGTGACTAAGCTCAGAGGACAGTATTGACAGTGAACTTCCTAAGGTCCTCACAAGGAACTCAAAAGAGTCAAGGTTTTGAGAGGAGCAGAGTAAAAACTCATGTTTCCTCTAGCTCCTCCTAAAGATTCTGTCAAACTGCCAAAGAGAAGAAAATGGCAAAAATGCATGAATACCTGGTTTTGAGCAGTGTGGTAGATCTCTTGTAAGGTTTTATGAACTGTGCTATGATGTAGTTGGTGGTTGGGGATGTCATTATCAGAGTCTCACTTCTTTAAAATAAAACAATGTTAGATAATTATTGGCTCCTAAATTTGTACATTTACATGATGCTTTTCAATGCCCTGGTGAATTGCAACTTAGGTGTTTGTGAAAACCTGAAAGAGGATGTCTAGACAGAAGATACACTGTCTTTTTTGATGTTGGCCCTGGGAGCCATGCCTCCTCTGTTGTACTTGGTAAGCATCTGCCTGCCAAAAGCTGTTACCAGCAAGAGCATTGCTGTGGTATGCCACACCCAAAGCAGGTATTCTGAAACCAATCAAATAAAGGAAGAAGGGCATTTCTCAGATGGAACACACTTATTTGTCCCTTGGCAATGAACCCTTTAAAAAGTAAATATATTGCAAAACATATTCCATAAGTAGATTTTCAATGATAAAGCATGTTATACCTTTCTTATTATAATAGTGGAAACAGAAAATTTCTTTTGAGCATTGTGGTCTTAAACTAACTTACATCTCACATCTAAGTATACAAAATGGCAAAAAGAAAGTTAGATTAGCATTAGAAATAGCTTTGGAGAGTAACCGTTTCAGCTGCTGCTTTCAGATCAAAAATGTGAGGGCAGAGGTTAACAGAATTGCTCAATAATATAATTAGGTAGACAATATGGTATTTTACACATTGTTAGTATGTATGGTAGTTTCCACAGAAAAGTGATGTTTAAAAATATCTCACAAATTTTTAACAATTAAAAAGTCACAGGCATCAGATATTGGTTAATGATATTGTTCACCAACCTACTCCATTCTGGGGTAAACAAAAGAATTTAGAATTTTTTCTTACAAGGGAATTTTTAATTCTAAGCAAGGCTCAAACTCAAACAGTTAATTTCTAGTCTTCCTTTAAAAGATACTTCTACTGAAACCTGAGAAATAATAGAGATCTGCTCAAGTTCCAACTCGCAAACCATGATTTCCTTTTTGCATATTTATGGTTTTGTTTTCCATGATTTCAGCCACCCATGGTCAATCCTGATCTGAGCATACTAAATGGAAAACCAGAAATAAACAATTCATAAGTTTTAAATTGCATGCCATTCTGAGTATCAATATGAAATATCGAGTGATCCCACCTGGAATGTGAATCCTTCCTTTGCCCAGTGTATCTACAGTATATGCTCCCTGCCTGCTAGTCACAAAGCAGCATGTGGCTTATTAGATGGACTGTCATGGTATCACATGCTGTGTTCAAGTCACCCTTATTTTACTTACTTATGGCTCCAAAGTGCAAGAGTAGTGATGCTGGCAAGTTGACATGCCAGAGAGAAGCTCTGAAGTGCTTCCTTTAAGTAAAAAGTGTAAGTTTTCAACTTCAGAAAAGAAAAGCAATATCCTGAAGTTGCTAAGATCTAAGTAAGGACCCATCTTCCACCAGTGAATTATGAAGAGGGAAAAGAAAATTTGTGCTAGTTTTGCTGTCACACCTCAAACGGGAAAAGTCATGGCCACAGTGTGCAATGAGTGCATAGATAAGATGGAAAAAACATAGTACATATAGGGATCAGTACTATCCACAGTATTAGGAATGCATTGCAGATCTTAGAATGTATCCCCCACAGGTAAAGGGGGCATTACTCTTTTCAATTGTGCCGTAGTGTGAAAAAGCCACAGGCAATAGGTAAATGACTGGATAGCTATGTTCCAGTAACACTTTATTTACAAAAACAGTTACTTTTTCGTTCTGTAATTTCTAATATTCACGTCTATGTTGTGTGCCACTTTGGGTTGTAGTGTCATTTCCCATCACACCTTTATCAAGGTCTGGGGATTTACTACACAGCAGCTTGGGGTAGGACTACTTGAGTGGGTGGAATGAAGGGATAAGACATGGTAACAAGCTCAAGAGGAGGAGGACAGAAAGGAGAGAGCCTTCCTAGGAGATCAGGTGAGAGACAGAGGTCAGTGAAAGTGGGAAAGCAAGGGAAGAAGTGAAGTGAAAGTTCCCACGGGATCCTCAAGAATCCTGCACAATTAAGGGAAGCTGGGGCAGTTGGAGGCACACCCAAGTGGCAAACATTTGGGTTCCACAAGGAAAAGTAAAGCTTTCTACTTCTCAAAGGTTCATGGCATAAACAAGCAAAACTACAGGAATGTTTTGAGAACCAGTGCCTGTGCACAGCACTGACAGAGTCCTCACCCCAGATCACAGAGACAACAGTTACCCAAGAAAAGCAACAACAACATGACGTTTCCAGCTCCTGAATACTTCTAATCGTCTTTGGTATCAGTGACCTACCTGGTGCACCATCATATTAAAATCCTGCTTCCATTTTCCATATTTGAGTTTTTAAAAACCTTTTGAGTTAATTTGAATATTAGGTACCTGCTATGTTCCTGATTTGTTTGCAAACTTTGTGTATGATCACAGCACCCTTCTTGGGGATGTAAATGAACATTCACTTCTTTAAGTTCTTCACCTCTATTATTGTTAATTGGCAGTGGAGAAAAAGGTAGGAAAATAATTTAATTACGTACATTTCAGGTTTGAAAAAAGGAGCTGGTGGCTCCTTTTGTGAAATTTCTGCACAATTAGAGCACAATTTGCCTCAGGTTTTGGGTATCTTTGTAAGGCATCTAAAAAGAAAAATGTAGCCAAGTCATACTTTTCAAGACTAAGTAAAACCTTGGATTAGAAAATAATACTAAAACCATCCTATATGTTGTGTCAGAACTCTAAACTGCTTCTAGACAAATGCTCATCCTGTTAAACAACACATTTCCCTATTCCCAAAGTTATATTAATTAGTAAATACTGCTCAACAAGACTGCGGCATCAAGTTTCATAATATAAATGGCTTTGCACTGCAATTGAACACAAGGCTTCCTTTTCCCCTGATAGTGAATATACATGTTCTGTGTTTTGTGGAAGACCTATAGTATAGGAAGTAGCAGTTGTTGTCATGAAGATAATGAGAACTGACAGCAAAAGAAATATGTAATCACTTAAATCTTAAGTATAAGTTGTGTATAGCTAATATTATCTGACACTCATCATAAGCAATGCACTCTGTTGAGGTAGGAACTACTATTACCCCTACCTTCTAGGCAAGGATAATAAAAATTAGAGAGATGAAGCATGTTTTCCAGGGTTTTAAAGCTGGTAAGAGAGTGTGAACACAGGTCTTACTTGTGTAAATCCCATGGTCTTACATGATACACTATGCTGCCTCTTTCAGGGTTATTTAATGAGCAATTCATTTTAGATAAATGAATTGATAAATAATGCCAGCACCTTTATTTCAAGCATGCATTACTACTAGGGATTTAAGAGTGGAAGCACAAAGAGGAAATGTATGCTACCACTTTCCACTACTTCCTCGTTTCTTACTGTTTACTCTCTCATGTAAAATAGATGAGGACCTCACCTCACTTAAGACAAAAAAGAAAAGTGTGAGTCAGGAGCCAAAGTTTTCACAGGATGAGGAAAGGCAAACTTGAGATCCAGTATGAGGAAGGAGGGGGTTGTACATCCAGGTGGTATGGGCTTCCAAGGAGCAGTGATTCTGTGGTGAGATAAGTAATGGTCTGAAAGTTGTCTTGGATGATGAGTTATATATGGGGTGTGAGAGAATACAACCTCAATGAGTACATAACAGTGGGGAATTACAACAGTGGTTGAAAAATCCCATACTAATCAAGTAGCAATTATAGAATGGGCTGTATTTAAGACTCATAGAAAAATTATGTATTAAAAATTTCCTTATGAGTCTTTTGTAGACATCAGCAGTTGCAGTTCCTCCCTGACCTAGGAATGCCCCTGACCACAAGAACTGGACAAGTGTCAGCAATTTATATCAGAACCAGCAGAAATGTAGCCTACACATACTGCTCTTGAACATCTGCCGTAAAACTGTGGATAGAGCAATACAACTACGTGATGACACACACAGGAGGGAATGTTGAAAGCACCAGAGAGCAGAGCTGAGAAACTTCATGTTGCCAGAAATTCCTTTGTCTCCCTCTTCCCATGGTTCCCCTGAATGATCTAGCCAGGGCACCTGAGATGGTAAGATGGTTTTGGAGGCATGAGCCTGCCATCTTCTCAGATTGTTGACTCCTGAATAAACCCCTTTGCTTCTCAACTAGAACCTGCTTCATGGGGTTGGCTTTTGTGGTAGTGGGCAGCCAGACCTGTGGGTTACTTTCCCGGTTTGAAGTAATGTTGAATGAATGGCAGTCTAGTTGGTTCATGGTCATTATGAGAGATTGCATACTGTTCTACAGAAGGATATTGGCTTAATATACCCAAATAGTTAAAACAAATCCAAGTACATAGAAGTGGGGATGGAAGGTTTATAAGAAAGGGATCAAAAGAAATATTCCAGCTTTATAGTATATATAGTTCTGGGTACTGAATTTTCTGGAATATAGATTAAGAAATGTGCAACTAAAATTATCAATGGAACAGCTGAATGGGTTCAGGATTTTGAGTCAGATAACTGGAAATAAAAGCTTAACTCTTAACAACTTCCTACTGGTTTGATTCTAAGCAAACTGCTGAATTTCTCTGAATTGGTTTTCTGTGCTTTGGAACAATGTTGTTGTACTTACCTACCTCTTAGGGTTGCTTTGCATACCAAAGAAGACAATAAATAGTAAAACTATGTTAGCTGTTGCTATTTGCATGACTAATGTTGTCTACTGCACAAGTAGAGGTCAGAAATTATTAAACAAAATTATTTTGAGTGCCTATAGGTGGTCCCTGCTCACAGGGAGAACTACATCAGGGAAGGGAGATGGTGAGGTGTGTGGTGGGGACCAAAAACATTAGAGATAAATTAATAGGAGTGGGAAATTCAAAGAAGCAGGAGGAAGTGACTAGATTATTTGCAAAAAGTTCAGCTGTGGCAGTCTGCTCTTAAAAATTTACATTGGTGCATTTTGTGAAATCTTAGACCTTCAGTTTTTATAATGCTTCTTTAGGGGACTGCATTTCTTTAGAAAACTGTTCAGCTATATTTATAAGCTGTTTTTCACTGGTATAGAATTTGTTAAGCTTATAACATTGATATCTTTGATTTTGATCTCACTGATTTTATTATTGTTAAACCAACTAATTCAAAAACTGTGTATCTTTGCTTCCCAATCAAGAATATTTCTTTATTTAGATCTTAATCCTCCCAAGGTATTTGTAAATTTAAAGGTAAATGGTGTTTAAAAGAGAGTTTATTTATTTACTTTTAGAGGGAGAGATTAGAGGGAGAAAGACAGGGAGAGAAACAGTGATGCAAGAGAGAAATATCTAAAGTTGTGTTTTGTATGCCCCTAACTGGGGTTTGAACCCAAAACCCAGGCAATGTGGCCTGACTGGGAATTGAACTGGTGACCTTTCACTTTGGGGAATGATGCCCAACCAACTGAGCTACATCAGCCAGGGCTAAAAGGTAAATGGTTGTAATAAAATATTTATTTTTTTATATAACCAATGCAATACCTCAATCCTTCCATACTGGTAGCCTGAGATGTGTGGACCAGTGGGGCACACTCTCTGACTGTTAGCTCCCTGATACTGTCTGTGCACCAAGGCAGGAGTCTGGAATGTCTCAGCATAAGTGGGACACCAGCTGCCTCATTGACATCTTTGGGAAAATTCCTTCTACCATTTTCTCTTATCTAAAACTCGAGTCCTTCTTAAAATTCTAACCTTTTAAAAGGAGTGTTCTTAATATGGTATATATTAGTGTGAATACTTCTCTTTGCATAATGTGCTTCAAAGGCCTTCTTTTTTTTTTTTAACATTTTATTTATTTATTTATTTAGAGAGGGAAGGGAGGGAGAAAGAGAGAGAGAGAAACATCAATGTGTGGTTGCTGGGGGCTGTGGCCACCAAC
Organism: Phyllostomus discolor; assembly: GCF_004126475.2. NCBI lineage: Eukaryota > Metazoa > Chordata > Mammalia > Chiroptera > Phyllostomidae > Phyllostomus > Phyllostomus discolor. The sequence goes on along the minus strand of NC_040916.2, from coordinate 6,903,072 downwards.
CCAGGTATGTGCCCTGACTGGGAATCGAACCTGCGACACTCAAAGGCCTTCTTTATAAAAATTACTACATCTGTTTTATGATGTAGTAATTTGTTTATGATGTTCCAATTTGTTTATGTAGTGCTTTTATCTGAGGTTTTCATTTACTTCTCTTTGGCTTCCAAGAGGAGGCAAGTGTAGTAAGAAACATTTTCTATGAGAATATGGCTATACTGACCCCTTTTTGCACTTTAGAAGCATCCAACAGGAAACAATGATGAGTATAATAAAGAAGATCACACCAAAGAATGTGCCTAGGCAGTAAAACAAGGTGATTAAATGCATGGAAAACACAATCCATACACTTTCAACTCTATCTTAATAATTAGTCTTTCTAGAGGTTGCCAGTGATTTTTTTAAAAAATGCAACTAAATTCTGGTTTAACAAACACTGACACAGGCTTACCTTTAAGATTCCCCTTCTGCTGCTTGTTTAATCAAGGACAGTAGTGTAACAACCACAGGATTATAGATAGGAGTGAGCAGAGCAGTGTTGTAACCTTTAGTCCAACAGCAGCCTTTCAACAAGTATGTGAGAACAGTGCTGGTGCTCCTGGGCTCCAGCTCTCCAGGGCCCTGCACCACAAGTCTCTTGTATAAGGCCTGAGGCAAGAACTATTATATACCACAGACTCTAACAACTCCCTCTGAAGCAAATTATCATGACTCTTCCTCTCACATACACAGGTTACAGAAATGGGCTTAGAAAACTGGTCTTTGTGGTTTCCAATTTGTGCAAGTGGGCACGACAATCATCCCAAAGAATATTCCCAGGTTGTATTCTCCATCTACAATAAAATTATATGAATGACTGGTCATTTGTAATGGTTCACAGCTAGTATAGAAGCTTTTGCAGAGAACACTCACCCTATACACGTGTGAGGATGCCAGTTCTGTCACACATGGCCTGAGTTTACCACTATTTCCTTTCTGAATGAAATCACAATGTAAGATATTTTGATCTCTCTTTTTACCTTTCATTCATTATAAGTGTGTACTTAATATACTGACTGTTAGAGATGCTAGAGTTTCTCAACAAACTCTTTATAAAACTTACCAATAATGAGAGTGCCACGTGAGCCTAAAAAGAAGACAAAGGTCACAAATGCATCAGTGTCACACTCCACAGGAGCCCTCAGCCAGGGACAGTCTATCCTAAGTTTAGTCCTTACACAGTCTCATTTTGTTCTTATATATATATCACTGGTTTTACTCAGTCTCATTTATCTTGTATATTCAGGATCTGTGTTTTTTTCTTTTCAACTTAATATTTTTAACATTGAATTAGTAGAACTACAGCTAAAATGTGTAAAATAGAGGAAAAGAAAAATATCATGTAGTGCTACTACCATTAAATGTGTTGGTACATTCCCTCCTGGTATATGCTCCCATGCATGTAGGCTTTTACATATTTGTAGAATCTCTTTATCTAACCTTTGAAAAGTGGAATTAAGCACTTGTGGGGGGAGCTTTGTCCAGCAGGGCCCCCCTTTCCTTCACTTTTTTAATTTCTTCCTTAAATACCATCTATGGCTTATTTGACCTTTCTACAACATACGCAATCCACATAACATTTCAAAATAAGCATAGTAAGTTTTTTAAATCCTAATCCTGATTATATTGCCAAACGTTTGACTTAAGGAGTATATTATAAAATGAATCGGGGGATAGTGAGTAACATGTGTTTGCCAAATTATTTGAGGTTGCAACCCTCTGGGTTTAATGCCCAGAGCAGGGTGATTTCCATTCCCCACTAGGTGAGGAGGTCCCTGCCCCAGATATTAAGTGGGGTGGGAATGGATATAAGGCTGAATGCTTCCAACTTGAGCATCCAGACCAAACCATGGGGAGAGAGACAGATAGAAAAATAGTAGGATAGTAGGAACCCCTTTTTCAAAGCCAAGTATGCTGGCAGCCTCCTAAAGCATGGGCTGCTTTTACCTCAGGGATGACCTGGATGGAATTCCCCTTGGTGACCTGCTGTCTGCACCAGTTCTTAGTTGGCTGCCAGGTGCTGCGTGGAACAATGGCCCTGGGGCAGATCCTGTGGGTCAGTAACTGTGCCCAGAGCTGGTGTGGGGGAAGGTTGCTCCTGCATGCCTGGGGGAGGGGTGGCAAGAGGGACCAACCCCCACTCCACCACTCTCTGTCCTTGGCAGAGACCTGGCCCTGCATAGGCTTAAAGGGTGTGAGCTTGAAGGGTGATTAGGAATCTAGTTAAACGGTGAAAGTCTATGCTTTCTCTTCCCCAAGCCTACACCTAGACAGGGATCCTGCTGCAGGGGATGGGAATGTGAATGCTTTTACAACGTGTCTCTTGTTGTGTGGACTTTTGCTTGTGGCAGGAAACCTAGTGTTCTGTCCCAGTCCATGTTCCAACTTATCTTTTCACGAGTGTCTTCCAGAGGTGAGCGTCCTAGTGGCTTTTAGATGCTTCACCTGTGCCCATGAGATGCGGCAAATGCTTGGGAAAGAGAAACCAAGACTCCCATTTACAGAAGAGGGTGCAGGGAAGCAAAATGAGAAGAAAACCACTCAAGGGGTGGCACAAGATAAACCTTTCCTCTTATCTGTAACACACCTGGGGCCTTACTGAGAGATGCCCTTGTCCTGGGGAGAGGAAAGTACTAATTTCTGTCCTCTTAGGCGTGCTATCCATGACAAGGGCTCATAGCCTCTGGTCAAAGCAGGTCCCGAATTGTCAGGTTCCTGTTCTGGGTGCTAGATGTATGTGTGGGGGGCTCCACTTGCAGAGCCTCCCTGCTCCCGCTTTCTACCATGGATGAGACTAAGTCTACCAAGACATGATCTGCTTGGGGAGGAAAGGTGGCTGATCTCTGAAAGGAGAAGGGCCTTGAGCCTATTCCTCAATGGGCTTTTATTGGGTTTAATTTGTATAGGAATACAGGGCATATACATAAAGCTCAATTATTGTCAGGCAGTAATGATCAAAAAATAGATAACATTCAAGGGACTCTGAGGGCTTATTCTCTGGTAGGGTCAGATAGCTAAAGGGCCATAAAACTTTGGTGAAACAAACTCTTTGCATTCTATGCTTGGACCCTTAGCATTGAAATTGAGGGTATTCTTAGCAAAGCAAGTTTCACAGGATTTTATGTATTCTTTCTTAGGCCTGATTGCTCTGGGGAACCCACCCTTTCCAGCACAGAGCCACACACACCCACCTCTGGCATTGTCTCAGGCTTAAGTCAGGCAGGGGAAGTAAGGCAGCCAAGAGATTAGGAGACTTCTTACAGATAGAATAAGGACTCAGGATATGTCAAAGCTGAGGGGTGAGTGTCCATCACTCCCTTTTTTCTAGAGTCCCCCAAGTCCTTCCCTGATGGCCCCATCATGACCATGCCTGTCTTAGGTTGTTCCTCTGTTGAGGAATCTTACGCATCATTGGCTAACCAGTCAACCACCTTGGGCCAAGGATAGTGAAGTAAAGGGGGCAGAGGAGGTGCCCCTGCTGGGAAGATAAGCTTTGTCTCCTTAGTGGCTTATGGTCTCAAGGTCTCTCAGTCAGTTTTAGACAGGGGGAGTTACAGCTTCTGAAACCAGGCAGGGGAGGTTCCAAACAAGCACTCAGTAGATGTTAATTTTTACAACCATCACTACCACCACAGCTACCACTACTGCTGCTTGTATGATAATACTATTAACTCTTCATTATGTTTTTACATATTTCTCATCTCTCTACTGCTTTCTTATTTACTTTCCAAAATATATACATAAGCTGTAAGTTAAATTTGTTGACCTTTTTGATTTTCTCTATCATCTATCAAAAAGTTCAAGTAGTTGGCTTTCTTGTAGGACTTTGATAAGTATACTCTAATTTGTATGCTCACTTTTCCATGTTGACTTTTAAAACTTTATATTACATCTGTTACTTTTTGTAAGATATAAATAAAATTTCTAAATTTGTTTTAGTTCTACCTATGTTATTTGATCATGTTTACCTTTCCTGTGAATTGATGATATCTCAACTGTTATATTTCATCTATAAGATACTTTTACTGTTATTTATAATAAGCTTTATTTTATTAATATCTATTTTTCACTTATAAAATAAGGTGTTTTACTGTTATTTATAACCCTTATTTTATTAATATCAATTTGTTTTACTTATAAAATAAGTATAATTCACTTAATATCTGTTTTTGTTTCACAAATATCTACTTGTGCTGGTTTAAAGTGATTTGTATATTGTGGCTTTCCATTCTCTTTTAATATCTGGTAGGGTGGTCCCCCAATTGTGTGAATTTTCTGTCTTTCACATCTACATCTTCAGAATCCTCTAAAGGCATTCATTCAGTCAGGTAGGCAGTGAGCTTTTTGCCAAAGTGGATGCAATCTGCTTTTAAGAGAGTGACAAGTTTATAATTTGGGAATATTATTTCTAAGTAAGATTAGCTAGCACATTTGCATTGTGAAGAATCCTGGTACTCACTATTATAAATAAGAATCATAAGAATGGGTGGAGGAAGACTAGCACTAATTTAGGTTAAGATAAGTTATTCATTGTTAATTTTGCTCATAAGTTCCTTGATGCATACAAGTTCAAGGTTTAGGATTTTCTATGTTACATTACCCTCTAGTTGCCAGCAGAGGGCTATGCTTCTCCAGAGCTCAAAGATACACGATTTCTAAATCTGCTGAGTGCTGCTGTGCCAGTTTACAATCTTGTAGCCTACACCAGTGAGGGAGCTGAAACAGCTAGTCTCAGCAACTTGGAAGGTGCTTCCTGACTCATGCTGAAAATGTTCTTGAAGAATGGCTCTATCCCTGATGTGCTTCTGAGTTCTAAGGTCCTTGGGCTATAAACAAATCATTACTGTGAGATGCATGCAACAATAGAGCGATATAAACACAAAAGGTTCAGAGGGTTCCCCCAGGAGAGAGAAACAGGTTGAGAAGTGTGAGGAGAGGAAGGCTTGCCTGACTCTTCATTGCTAAGGGCTTCTGGAGAAGAATCAGAGGCTCCTACTGCACTCCTTAGTTCTACCATGTGCCATAAACAACACACCACATTTGATGACAGTATGAATTTAGAATGAACAGTACTATTGTTATAGAAAAGACCCAGAGGGAGTGGTGAATGATATACTATTACCAAATGGACCCCACCATGGTGCTCTGTGGGCCCCCCACCTGTATTAGGTTTACCTTGCCCACCACCAGAGAAAGACACCTCTCAATGCCAGAGATCGGTGAAAAGGAAAGGGATTATTTATTTAAAAAGGTATACAGACTTAGAGTAATGACTTAATGTCTTCATTAAAAATCCTAAAGTCCTTTAAAATACCTACAAATACACAGTACTTCCTTCTCCCCTTTACCCAGTCCAGGGTGCTGTATCTCAGGAAAAGAAGTAGAAGTTTATGGTTCAGGGAGCTCCTTGGTTCCACCACTATCAGCTGTGTCACCACCGTGATCTCCAGTTAATCCAAAACCATGTGGCACCTTGTCATGGTCCACCTGCAAGAGTACTTTCACCCTTTTCTTCCAAGCAAAGTCTTTCATGCTTCCTAAGCCACATCCCAAAAAGGGAGCACCCTAAAGCTGCATAGTCCCAACTTTTGCCAAAGCCATGTGGTCCCAAAAAAGCAGCCCAACATGCCTTTCATACCTGGGTTTAAATCCCAGTGCCAATCTTCCTCTGCAGCCCCTTTTGCAACTCCTCCCACAATTAGTTATACCTGCCAGCATTTTCGTATTTCTTTCAGCTTTACTGGGCTGCCATAGTAAGTCCAGGCAGGCATGGCCCCATGGCATGGAGCCAATCATCTCCAAGCTCTCACACAGGCACTGTAACCAGGGGGAGTTGCCCCAAGATTGCATCATGGGTTGAAGTCACTCTTAACTCCCTGGCTCAAAGCCTGGTCACAGCTATTTAACATACTAGGAAACCAGTTAAAGGTTAGAGATATGTTAAATGAGGTTATCTAGAGGTTATCTGCAAAACTGTTGCTATGCAAAACAGCTCTCAATGGCCCTGCTGCATGTGTCCCTTCCCCCAGCTCAGACTTGTGGGGGTGAGGACATCAAATATATATATATATTTTTTTCTATTATTTCCTGGACACTTTGAGTTCTAGAACAGATTACAATTCCCATTTGAGCCCCCTGCCTTGGCTGCACCCTGTTACACCATGACTAAGAAGGACCTACAGTCCTTGCACTTGCTCTTGTACTTATGAGATGTACATGTGGCCAGAGGAGGTTTCCCAGGTGTTATCCACCTGGCACTGGCTCCAGGGGCTGCCTTCCAGAGTATACCCATTTTCACACTCCAAGGTTACTTTTGCTCTGTATTTAAATTCTTTGCTCATTTCCAACCCCTTCTGGATTCCATTCATAAACGGTGGGAGGCTACATTTTACCTCTAAAATTAGAAAAATCAGAAGGAAACTGATATTTTATTGATAAATGTTAGTAGTAACTGCCATAATGAAAAGCTCTATGATCTCAAACGTATTTCCCCTTCAGCAAAGTTCAGTAATGTTTTCCATCAAGAAAAACGACATCCTCTCCCCCAACATGTCACGATTTAAAATTCTCTGACTTTGTTTTCTTAGGTAAAATAATTGAATGCAGAATGTGCTGTAAGTCACTTTTAATTGTGAGCAACTCTGCAACTGGAAAGTTGTGGACAGATTAGGAGTTAGGCTAACCATATTCTAGTGTGGGTCCACTTGGGTCAGACCCTAAGGAAACAGGAATATCACATCAGCTCTCCCTAGGAATACAACAACTACTGCTTTTCTGCCTCTTGACTAAATGCCTGTTTCTGGCTCATTTCTATACATAGAACAAAGAAGTTAGAATAGCATGATTCTAAATGTAAAATACCAATTTTCTACTTAATTTACTTTATCTCATTTAGCTCAACCTTTACTTTGCTTTCTCAGAGCAGCAAACACTTTCTTCAATTTAAGCAAAATCTGCTTTTCAGTTGTAAGAGTCTATTTTTTTTCTTTATATAACCCAACCAGGTAAAGTACTCTTTCCCACAGTATGGTCTGTGGTCTTTCTACATCAGAATATTATAGTGTGTTTACAGTGGGTTTACTAAAAATAGACCTCTGGACTCCAACTGAAAATATCAGAATCAAAGTTCTTTGGGATGCAGGTTAAGAAACTGTCTTTTAAACAAGGTTCCTGGTTGATTTTGCTAATGCTAAAAATGGAGAATGAATAAGCCATGTTCTGAGAGAACAGCTATTAAAACAAAATTTACTTAAATGAAAAGAAAGCAGCTTCCAGAAGAATAGAATACAATTCTTTTACTTTCAGAACAACTATCCCATAGTCTTAATCTAAATAATTAATCATTGAACTATTACCTGAATCCTCATATTCCTTATGTAACTAAGGCAAGGAAAGGGGAGCTTTTGGTTTCAGCAGAGCCACAGCGGCTCTGCAAGTGTCACCCATTCTGGCAAATAACCAGAACAGAGTCACTCACTATCATTTTGGTGGGCTACTTCTTCTCTGTCTGTAAAACTGAGGGGCAGAAGGCCCAGGAGGGTTTCTGAGACTTTTAGGTCAGTGTGGGGGCATAAATTTCCTGTAACCATGGCAGCCATAAAACTAACAAGTCCTTACTATTAGAAATATCTCATCTCTGCCCTTACATAGTATTTTGAAAATGAAAAGAATAGAAAAGAAACAAGCAAAGCAAAAATCACTTAACGTTCTGCAAAATCAAGAGTCACATTGAAAAGGACACAGTATAGAGTGAAATGTTTGAAAGCACGACCTGAGTTAGGGTCCAATCCTAGCACCACCACTCCCTGAGCTGTGGATCACAGACTGGATCAAGGATTGGATCTTGCTTCACCTCCAGTTCCTCCTCAGTAAGATAGCAAGAATACTAATCACACCCCATCAGATTCTTCTGGAGACTAACATAACTCACTTTTGTAAAGACCTCAGTATCATATGATTTCTAATTCCACATTTTGCAGCTTTTTAGAATATTGCTTTTTAGATGTTGTCTATGAATTTTTACTTCCCTTCATCCTCCCCTGAATTTCCCTTCATTCCAATCAAGCATGTGCCCCCACAACTCTACTGCAATTGACTTTCCCAAGGTCACTCATTACCTCCAAGTTGCTGAACCCAATGATAATTATCTGTCCTCCTCTTACTTGATCTCTCTGTAGAATTTGAAATGGTTGCTTGGACTCTTTTTCTTAAGTGAATTTCTTCACTTGGCTTGCAAGATGTGCTCCTCCTCCTGCTTTTTCTCTTAGTGTACCAGCTGCTTCTTCATCTCTTCTGCACATTCCTTCCTTTGTTTCTGAGTTCTTATTGTTGGACTGACAATTTAACCCCTGCCTCTATTGTTATCTGGCCACAATCATTCCCTAGGTGATCTCATTTAGTCTCTATTTTAATCTCTATGTGTAACCCATCAAAAAATCATGTCATTTCTACCTTCCAAAGGTATCCATAACTCAAGCACTTCTTATCACTTCTGCCACTGGTATCCTGCACCAACATATGTGATAAGATTTTTGCAGTAGCTTTCCAATTTCACCCTCAGACCTTCTATTATACCTGATTTTTGGCCACTTAGCTGCTTTCCTAATCCAGCACGCTGACTGATACCACTGTTACCTCACTTGCAAACAACATTGGCTGTGTCAGCCTCCACAGGGTGAAAGACAGGCACCTGAACAGCCTCTGCTATTCTACTGCAGTGGAGCTCAAGGCAACTCCCACAACTAAGCTAATATGACTGGATCCATGACCACTTTGGCTCCTTCTACTTCTAGGCTTCGATTGACTACCATGCAGCAGCTCATGTGAGGTCCCCAGAGTCTGAACTGAGGGATAAATTAACACAACATGGAAGCCAGGGGCTTAATATTTTTGGGATAAACATGCGACAGGAGACAGAAAAGAGCCAACAGATAGGTTGTTTTTCCTCTTTCTGATGAAGAGATTTGGTTTCATATAGATGTTCTGTGTGACCAAACAACCAGCTTCTTTTCTTGTGAGGCTTATGGCTGCCTTGGTAACATAGTATCTTTTATTTACTTGCTGTGTTTTCCTCCTTGCCTCCTTTTTTCTCATCCTTTGGGTACTGCTGCTCTGAGAGTGTACCCTCCAATGGAACATTGTTACATAAAAATTCCCTCTGGTACTATTTCTGGGGAATCTCCATCTAAGATATGTCTATTCAACTTAGTCCTCTCTAGAGTAATGAGTCATATCATTAAAAGTAAGGTAGATTGTGTTACTTTTCTACTCAGAATACTCCAATGGCTTTCCATCTTGCTCAGAGTGAAAACAAATTTCTAAGGTTACTTTTCTTTTATCATCACCTACTACTGTTGTATTTGCTCACTCTACAAAAGCCATATAAGCTTCTGAGAAAATGTTAGGACAGGGTTTTCAAAGAATGACAAGAATAGTTTTGCCTTGGGACTTTTTCTGCACTTTCTGTTCCATCTGAATGGAAGGTTCTTCCTCTATGTTCTCACATTGGTAGCCAACTCACTGCTGTCAATACTTAAACCAGAGCAATTACTTTCTTAGTGAGGACTTCCTTAATCACCTTATTTAAAATAGAAACTTTATTCTTTCCCTGGCATTCCTTATTGTTATTCACATAACTAATCTATTATATTACCTTGGTTGTTTTCTTAAACACTTAATATCATTTGAAATTGTTTACCTCTGTTTTCTTGTTTACTTGCTATTTTTAAGAATCTTTACTTCTGTCCAAGAATATAAACAACATGGGAGCAGGGACCTAGTCTATCTTGTTTAGAGGCATACTCCAGGAGTCTAGAAGGCTGTTTGGGACATAGTAGGTGCTAAAAAAATATGAATAGAAATGAATGGGTGATTCAGAAAAGGACAGAAAGGCTGCATTGTGTTTATTACTTTTGACAGGAAAAAAAGAAAATTTGACAACGCTTTGAGGCACAAATTTCTGTCCACCTATAAAGCACTTCTCCCATTATAGCATGTAGTATGCTGCCAAATATTTTTTGAATGGTGCTGAAAACACATGATGCTCAATGTCACTTTTCCAACAAACAAGCCTTTTAACTAATACAACAAAGAAATATTTCTATCAAAACTAAAGTTAAACAGAGCAGCAGACATTTCATCATATCATGGGACAAAAACACAGTAAGAAAATTAAAAAAAATAAGGAGACAATTGCAGATCTGAATAGATATTTCTTCTACTCATGCTCCCACACAGGAGCACTGTTGCTCCAAAGGCTTTTCATTCCAACCAAGACACAGTAACTTATAGAACTTCCCTTTAAATGAAACCTAAGGAACAAAAGCAGTAGTGACTTCAGTGAGCATACCATTTCCCTTTTCCATTCTTTGATAGATCTCAGCTTCTCACTTTCTGCTAAAGTACAATGTAATTCTTAAGTAAAACCCAAGGTTTAAAAGCTGAGCTCTTTTGGCTTCCCAGGATAGAGGTTCAGTAGCCAAAAAATTTTGAAAAACTATAGCTTCCAATGAGGGACAATGCAATAACTGTCAAAACTCAGGGTGTGACAGGCCTGTACTGAAGATGGAACAAAAATCATGGGCATTTTCTTGATCTGGCCACAGATCATCAGAAGTTCACCTCCCCTGACTCTTCTCTGATAGCCTCCTTTCTTTCATTAGGTGGAACTTTGTCCTCTAATGGAAAATGTAGCATTTTCTATTCTTAGTGGACCAGGAAGGAAATAGCTCCTGATTTATGAGTTGTCAAATCATAGAACATGAGGAAAGATATCAGAGACTGTTCTTTTTGCCAATACATGTGGAATATTCCTTAATCATACATATGATATATCTGGATTATTAAAGAGTAGAGTCCAATTAACTAGTAAAAAGAAGAAAAGATAAGAAGAGAGATTTCTTTAGAGCACAATTATCCTGAAACATCTGGTTTATTGTCACACAATGGGCCTCCTGACTTGTCTCCAGTTCTTTACTGAGTGTTATTTAATTACACTCAAGAAGTCCTTGGAATAGTTGACCCAAATGAAAAATGTACCTGTTTAAGAAGGATTGAAATGTTAATAGGCTCAAATATATTTGCTTGCTTGTTTGGTTTGTTGATTAGGTTCCAGAGACATTGAAATTAAGAACAAACTGACATTAACCAGAGCAGAGGTGGGAGGAGATCATGGGGAGGAGGTAGGGGAGGGGTTTTCAGGAACATTTATGAAGGACATATGGACAAAACCAAAGTGTGATAAGATTGATGGTGGGAGTTGGGGATGGCTTGGGTGGGGGAAATGGTGGGGGGAAAATGGAGACAACTATACTTGAACAACAATAAAAAAATCCTAAAAAAAAAACTCCATTTTATAAACAGAACCTAATAGCCATTGCTAAACAGGGGCCTCTCACACCAGCCATGCTTTAGGGACAACAGTCTGCACTGAACTGCCTTCCTACCACACTGAATTGTTGCCAACACTGTGTTCTTGCCATAGAGCCAGTTCTCACCCATTTGGAGCTACACAGTTATATCCTCCTTAGCATCTCCACTGATTAATTAGAGTGGCTCCATTCAGACCATGTTTGCTTGTTTGTTTGTTTGTTTGTTTGTTTGTTTGATCAAACTGTGGATTTTTGAGTCTTCATTTACATGATAATGAACGAGTCATGAACCAGAGAAGGGACTTGTGTCTATGTAAGTCAGCTCCCCTCTGGGTCAGGAAGCACACTTTCCCTTTCACTAAAGACTGTGTTTCCCTGGCTGGGGCTCTCTTGCCTGGTCATGTGGAGAGGGGTCACAGGCCACCTTGCTCTAGGGCCATTTCTCAGCCATGCTACTCCACATCTGTGGTGTATCATAACTGACCTGTAACACTATTGAGCTGTTTCACAGTCATATTGTTCTACACCTAGTTGTATCACAATTGAGTCATTCACAGGTGTGCTATTTGTTCCTAAGCAGTATTGTGTCACAATTGAGCTGTGTGAATAAAGCCTCCTCCTTCAGGCACACTAAATTGATGATTTTCATTTGCATTTAATGGGTACCAATACTATCAGTTGGGTGTAATATAGACAGAACAATTGCTTTGTACTACAAGCTTCTGGCCTCTTAATGATGTTGGAACATAATACTGAGATCATTTAGATTCACACAAAAAGTTAATGATGATACTTGAAACGTGACCACCAGGCTTCAGGCGCTTTCAGTCAACCCAATACCAATTAGATGATTTAATCAGGTTATAAAATAATTTTAGTAAGTCTTTTATTTCTATTTCAAATTTCTATTGGTCTAAAATATCCCAAAACAGTCCTTCCATGTTACTAAATTTATAAATAAACTTTTTAATATATCAAACTTTTTAAAAAAACAAGCCTTCTGGAACACGTATCTCTTCCTATCCACAAATTACTATTTATCCATACACTTAATGATTCATCTAAACAGCAAAGATCTGTTGTTCTGGTTCCAATGTACAGTTATATACTTATTTTACTTTAAATATGACTGTTCATGGTTTCATAAAGCTTTTAACATATTCTTCAAAATTCCTTTGATTTTTCCCATTGTGTGTATATTTATTTAGTTGTAAATAATATGTACACAAAAAGTACTAATTTATTTAGTGCTTTAAAAACAGATAAATGGAAATTTTTTGAGTACAAAATCAAACTAAATATAATCAGAAATTGTATTTTTCCCCTAATTTCCAAAGGATCATCTCACACCCGTTGGAATTCTTATTTCTGAAACAATGAAATATGATCAATGTTTATATTTTTTGACTTTTTCACTATCACTAACAATAGTGTTGGTAAATAGTTTTATCCTGATATCCTTGCAAAAAAAACCATAGTAATTTTTGTTTAAAGAATAAACTGTAAAATGTCAACTTCTCAATGCAAGGCATGAATACAATTAAGGGCTGATACCTGTCATATACTGGCTTTTTAATAATTGTATTCCCATTTTTAACCAGCTTATTACTTGTGAACATAATTTATTTAGGTACATATTTTGACAGTTTAAGGAATCTTAAACAGTCTACCCTGTGTAATGCTGCTCTTCACTTTGCCCTCATTCGTGCAATTGCTCGTATCTCTTGCTTCCATAACATTTATTTGTTGGCTCATTTTCCTGACCATTGCTCGCCTTGGTATAAATAACAAGGCGACAGGGGATTAACTCATCTTGTTCACTGCTATAACACCAGTGCTTAGGAGATCATCAACCACATAGTGTGCGCTCAGGAAATAGTTGCTTGAATGAATGAACTTTTTAAAACAGAGACAGAAACAGATAGAGAGCGGGTTGACATATCTGGGGATGGGGTTTGGGAGGTGGACGACTGAGATAAAAAGAAAGAACTATGGAAAAGGACAAGAGCATAGTGATGGGGAGGGAGAGGCATGTAGATGGTGGTGGAAAAGCGTATGGGGGATAAGTGGTAATACAAAAAGTATCATTGAAAGTGAACTGTTAAAAGAAAGCAAAACACAACTTGGGATATGCATCTAAAGTAAAAAAAAGAAAGTTTATGTGTATATGTTAGAAAATAAGCAGAACAATTGTAGAAGAATTGCAATCAGGTAGGTGAAGAACAGAAAGATTAAGGAAAAGAAGGAAGGAAGAAATTTGTCAACGATTCACATCTTAATCTCTCTTGACCTAGAAGGAAACTAGGGTATGTCACATGGAACACAGAATTCAAAATGACAGAGAGAGAGAGCAAGTGCTTCCCCAAACTTATGGTGCACAGCACAGTGCTTCATTCACAACAAACTGATCACAGGTAAATACATATACAATCAGTAACTATTTCACAATAAATCAGAATAAAACACAGGAGAACCACGCAGGGGTGGCCATAGGTCAAAATCTTAAGGAGATTAAGGGAGAAATTTGCCGAAAGTGTTTTTCCTTCTACTCACGTTCACACACAGGGACACTGCTATTCCAAAGGCTTTCCATTCCGGCCAAGACACAATGACTAGCAGAACTGCCTTTTAGGTGGAATCTAAAGAAGAAAGAGGTGGTGAATAGGTGAGCTGGCTTAGCCAAAACGCCATTCAGTTTGCCAAACATCTTAGCGTGTGAAACCAACAGGCAGCAGAGGTTTGGAGGCCACTCCAATCTGGACAGATCACAGCCTCCAGGAGGGGAGAACAGTGAAGCACTGTTAGCTGGTCACATAACATGGAGTCCCAGCCTTGAAGAAGGCAGTCATAGCAGAGCAGCCATCTCCTTGATCCTGAACTCAGACTCTGAGGAGTGAATCTCTAGCTCCCTGTTCCAAGACAAACCTGATAAAACTACTCATTGCCCTGATGGGAAACTCAGTCTTCTAACGCAACAGCTCCCTACTTCTGATACTGATGGATCGACTAAAATGGCTCCCAGTTTGAGCCGAAAAAAAAAAAACAAAAAAACAGAGAACAACTGCAAAGTGAACAAAGCCTGCTCTCTTGTCTCTACAACTGTGATGGCTGTGAGGGAGGCTCACAACAGCACCCTGGGCCACTGGGAAGTAGGTTTGAATACTCCAGAGGAGGGTAAAGGAGATCAGAAATGACTTTCCATTAAAGCATCCAGCATTCTCAACACTCATTGGACCCTGATGACTCCTAAATTTTCATTGGTACTAGCATTGGGTGCCCGCCAGGATTCTTTGGAACAGCCTGGGCCAGGTGCTTCATTGCTCACGCTCAATCCTTCCCATGCCCAGATGTGCACACAGTGAAGAGCACCAGATTCACAGGAACAAGTTAATGACCTTCCCTAAAACATCACATCGGCCACCATGACCACAATTCGGAGCACCTAACCCATTACCAATCGGTAGATATACGATCAAATTAAAATGCTTATTCTTACCCTTTTGCTCCCATTACAAATTTCACTTTTGATGGTTAAGGAAACGCCTGAAATAATTCTTAACTAATCTTAACTATTTTAATAAGCTTTTTTTTTACCTACGAAACTTTTCTCAAGACTCTCCAAATTACTCTGATTCTCCTCTGCTTGGGAAATATGGTTTTTCCACACAAGGTATAACATACGTAGTCATAACCACTCATTGTATTTGTCTTTATACATGCCATTTCATATATGTCACAATTTCAGTCTCCAGAAGGCCTGGCAAGCTCACACTCACCCCTCATCACAAACGAAGGACACTTTTGCCCCCAGCTCGAGATTAAGTGGAAGGACCACGCGGCCATTAGGAAGTTGGTCCAGGAAGTCGGCACATGATTTCACTGGAGAAAAAGGAAAACAGGGATGACACAGGCAGGTGGAGAATAAAGCCCAGCCCAGGCTAAAAACTTCAAACCACACAAGAGTGTGTACGCACCCACACATCTGGGCGCTGCAGGGCTCCAGTCCCCCTGGGGTGTACAGAGCAGAGAGGCAGCCCCTCTGAGGTCATAGCCAGGCTCACAACTGTAGAACACTTCCTGCCCAGGGGAGAAGCTGGCCTTGTCAATGAGGGTGTGCTCACCATGCAGGATTTCTGGAGGTGGCTGACATACTGGGGAAAGAGACCCAAGTGCTGTGAATTGTATGAGAATCCCTTTTTCTCAGTGGCAAATTGAAAAACACAATCATACTGTAAGTCTCTATTTTTTCAAGATGAGGCTGAGTAACACCCTATTTGATTAATGGCATTGAGAGAGAGACGGGGGAGGGGGGAGAAAGAGAGAGAGAGAGAGAGAGAGAGAGAGAGGCAGCGATTTGTGATTCCACCCATGGATGCCCTAATTGGTCACTTCTCCTGCGTGCCCTGATGGGGGATTGGACCTCCAACCCTGATATATGGGGATGACACTACACTGAACTGAGCTACCTCACCAGGGCTTGGAGGTTCTTGTTTTGTTGTTGTTGTTGTTGTTGTTGTTTTTAATCTGGATACTACTTTGTAGAATAGCATCACCAACTTTTACTTTTAGGCAATGAAGAATGCTTGCGCCCAAGTCTCATCTAACAGATTTGCCAATCACTCACCGCATCTGGTACAACAAAGAGGACTCACATCTCTTCCCATCTCCTTCCAAGTCCTTTCTTGGACCCCTGACATGACCTGGAGAATCGGAGACTCTTCTCTATACTCCATATATATAGCCAGGTCTCACTTAACCACTCATACCATGCCAACAAAAGGATGGGCAACCACTGAACAAAATCTTCTAGAAAGAGGATAGCCCTCCTAATGAGAGTGCATATTGGATACAGCAGATTGTAACTGAGTCTCTGACTGTCTCTTCAAGCACTTGGGTTTAACTCAATCTGAATGCACTTGGGTCTCAAAAAAGTTATAGGAAACTGAAGTGAAATGAAAAATCATTTCATTTTGGCTTAGAGAAGGTCAGTTCCCCTTTCTGGACTTCAGCTTTCTCAAACAAGAAGTAGGGGTTCAGGCTAGAATAAATGACTTTGGAAATACTCTGAGGCTCTAAAACCTATGTTCAGGGCTCATTTCTCCCGTGCCTCTCTTGATTGACAAAAGCACAGTGACCTCATACTCAAATGCTCTGTTGATTGCATTTCTGTGAACTCCCTGCCTCACACTCTCTGCATTCTCCTTTGCTAGACAGGAAGCCTGCAAACTACAGTTGCTTATCTTCCTTGCCAGCTGGGTTGTGGTTAGACTTTGTCAACTGGTTGAATATGTAGCGAATTAAAGGGTAGGAAGACCATAGGCCATTCTTCTTCTAGAGGAGGCTCAGGAAGTAGCAGCGTTGGTGGTCCTTGCTGGGCAGTGGCAACATCACTTCTAGCAATGCCATGGCTTGGCTCCAGGGACCTCAGCTGCATCCTGGAAGCCACATCCTCTTTGGAGGAGAAGCTCCTCAGAGACAGTTTCAGCAGTCAGTGCAGGCGCACGTGCACTAGTCCAGGAGTAAGGGCAGCTTCCTGCACTGTGCAAACAGCCTTCCTCCTTTTGCTCTTCCTGCCCTTCCAACAGCCTTGCATCCAGTTATCTGGACTAAATCCCCTACTCCTTGAAATATCTAGAGTGGCTTTTGATTTCCATGGCTCTGGAGTCAGGCAAACCTGGATTTCTGTCTTTACTCTATGACTTGACTTAGTATGTGCTTAATCGTGGAAAGTTTTCTAACCGCTCTGAGACTCATTTTTCTCTGTAAATCATGCAAAGAATGGTAAGTAGGACACACCAGTGTTTTCAGCCTCTATTATGGTGCCTGATCAGAGAAATCACTGATTACGAATTAGCGATTAGGATACTCAAGAGTAAATGGTAAATGAAGATGCACGGAGATAGGGACACGTGCAGAGAACTTCTGTTCTTAAGAATCCTAAGGAAACTTCACATTCTGTGCCCCTATTCAGCTTTGTCTCTCAGCTTGAACACACACACACTTACATGCACAAAAAGACACACACTAAGACTGAATTTCTTGCTTCACCCCAAGAAACTTGACTCACGCCGCTCACCGTGCATTCTCGCCCCAGAAGATACACCAATACCCTGGTCCTCCTACAGCCTGGGTCCTCTGCAGCCCCTTCAAAGCCTCTGTCCGACTCACCCCGGAAGCAGCTGGGCAACTCCGGCTCCCATCTGTTTTGGGCCTGGCATCGCACGCTGGAGGGTCCTCTCATGACAAAGCCAGGCTCACACCTAAACCTCACGATCTCATTCAAGGGGAAGAAGCTTCTGTGCTCAGACACCCTTATTCCATTTTCAATGTCTGGAGGGGTGCATGTATTAGGTATGAGGCACTGAGGTGGAGGGCCGCTCCAGGTGCCGAAATGATTGTCTTTGCTGGTGCAATGTATTGACTCCTCACCCACGAGGACAAACTTTTCTCTTCCCCTTGCTTGCCTGCAGTGATAGGTCACCACCGTTCCGTATGGGAAAGACTCTCTGCTGCTGCTGGAGAAATCTCCATGGGCGATGGCTGGGGGGGGCCTGCAATAAATACCTAAGAAGGGGACAACGAATTAAACACAACCTCAATTTCTTAAAAGTTATATCTATACATTTTGGCAATCAGTTTTCTAAAAAATCCAATTTACCAAATGTGAATATTCACAACAGCTCTGCTCTTGTCTAATCTTTTCTAATGTACAGACAGGTTTTTGCACAATGTGGATTCAGTGATCACAACGTGATAGCTCTGGCCCTTTCCCATTAACATTATTTCAGTAAATGTGTCATATGTCAAGTGTCACATTTTAAGTGAGGTCCCTTGGGTTATTTCACTGTAATTGATTCAGTCCTCCTTCTACAGAAGGCATTTGGCTTTCTCCTATTGCTTAGGAATATGATGTAGCATACAGCATGGCATTTTTATCAAATAAATAAACCAAAATCTTTGCCACAACTAATAAAATAGAGATAAAGCACGAATGTAAAACATTATACATGACACAATGATCACAGATTCAGAAGTCATAAAAATAACCATATATATGTTCTAGTCCATGCTAGTGATTTACAAACTTTGAAAGAATATTAAGGCTATCGATATAGCCTCCTCATATTGGTTCGGAAAAATGGAAGCTATGGAAGTGGGGAAAATGCGTCAAAATGCTACAAATCAAACGATTTAAAAAACACAGGTCATTTTATGGGCAAATTAACTCTAATATCTAAGTATCAGATTCCTCCTAGGCATTTTAAATCCTTCCAAGACATGCAACATATTTCTATCATTTTTGGCAGGTATAGGTTAACGTAAACATATCAATTTATTTATCTGTACTTTAAAATATCTAAGAAGATACATACTCCTTGTAGAACATTTATAAAATATAAATGAAAAAGTATCTTACGTCCATTATCTGGGAGAACCGCTGATAACTCTTTAATGTGTAATCTTTAATACATGCAGACACACACACCATGTGTTTTCCAAAACATCTGTGTTGTCTTAATACTTCAGTGTAACAGTGTACATACAATTTCATTTCAGAGAGCTGTCTCTCTTGGCCAATGCATTCTGTGACATTTTAAACTTTTTTTTTTGTTCCCAAAACACATATCTTATTCCTTTGATTTTTCCCATTGTGTGTATATTTATTTCGTTGTAAATAATATGCACACGCGACGTACTAATGTATTCAGTGCTTTAAAAACAGATAAATGGAAATTTTTTAAGTACAAAATGAAACTAAATATAATAAGAAATTGTATTTTTCTCCCTAATTTCGAAAGGATCATCTCACTCCTGTGTGGAGTCCTTATTTCTGAAACATTGAAATATGATCAATGTTTACATTGTTTTGCGTTTTCTTGTTGTTTTTTTAAATATTTTATTTATTTATTTTTAGAGAGGGAGGGGAGGGAGGGAGGGAGGGAGAGAGAGAAAGAGAGGGAGAGAGAAACATCCATGTGCAGTTGCTGGGAGTCATGGCCTGCAATCCAGGCATGTACCCTTACTGGGCATCGAACCTGCGACACTTTGGTTCAAAGCCCGTGAAAAATCTACCGAGCTATGCCAGCCAGGGCCCTGATTTTTTCACTATCACTAACAATAGTGTTGGTAAATATTTTTGTACTGGTATCCTTGAGAAAAAACGTGGTGATTACTTTTCAAAGAATAAATCATAAAATGTCAACTTCTCAACACAAGGCATGAATAAAATTAAGGGCTGATACCTGTCATATACCGGCTTTTTAGAAATTGTATTCCCATTTTTCATCAGCTTATTACTTGTGAACATAATTTATTTAGGTACACGTTTTGAGAGTTTAAGGAATCTTAAGCAGTCTACCCCGTGTAATGCTGCTCTTCACTTTGCCCTCATTCTTGCAATTGCTCGTATCTCTTGCTTCCACAACATTTATTTGTTTGATCATTTTCCTGACCATCGCTCGCTTGGGATAAATAACAAGGGGACAAGGGATCAACTTATCTTGTTCACTGCTATAACACCAGTGCTTAGGAGAACATCAAACACATAGTGTGCGCTCAGGAAATAGTTGCTTGAATGAATGAACTTTTTAAAACAGAGACAGATACAGACAGAGAGCAGGTTGACAGATCTGGGGATGGGGTTTGGGAGGTGGAAGAAGGAGATAACAAGAAAGAACTATGGAAAAGGACAACAGTGTAGTGATGGGGAGGGAGAGGCATGTAGATGGTGGTGGAAAAGCGTATGGGGGATAAGTGGTAATACAAAAAGTATCATTGAAAGTAAACTGTTAAAAGAAAGCAAAACACAACTTGGGATATGCATCTAAAGTAAAAAGAAAGAATGTTTATGTGTATATGTTAGAAAATAAGCAGAACAATTGTAGAAGAATTGCAATCAGGTAGGTGAAGAACAGAAAGATTAAGGAAAGGAAGGAAGGAAGAAATTTGTCAACGATTCACATCTTTTAATCTCTCTTGACCTAGAAGGAAACTAGGGTATGTCACATGGAACACAGAATTCAAAATGACAGAGAGAGAGAGCAAGTGCTTCCCCAAACTTATGGTGCACAGCACAGTGCTTCATTCACAACAAACTGATCACAGGTAAATACATATACAATCAGTAACTATTTCACAATAAATCAGAATAAAACACAGGAGAACCACGCAGGGGTGGCCATAGGTCAAAATCTTAAGGAGATTAAGGGAGAAATTTGCCGAAAGTGTTTTTCCTTCTACTCACGTTCACACACAGGGACACTGCTATTCCAAAGGCTTTCCATTCCGGCCAAGACACAATGACTAGCAGAACTGCCTTTTAGGTGGAATCTAAAGAAGAAAGAGGTGGTGAATAGGTGAGCTGGCTTAGCCAAAACGCCATTCAGTTTGCCAAACATCTTAGCGTGTGAAACCAACAGGCAGCAGAGGTTTGGAGGCCACTCCAATCTGGACAGATCACAGCCTCCAGGAGGGGAGAACAGTGAAGCACTGTTAGCTGGTCACATAACATGGAGTCCCAGCCTTGAAGAAGGCAGTCATAGCAGAGCAGCCATCTCCTTGATCCTGAACTCAGACTCTGAGGAGTGAATCTCTAGCTCCCTGTTCCAAGACAAACCTGATAAAACTACTCATTGCCCTGATGGGAAACTCAGTCTTCTAACGCAACAGCTCCCTACTTCTGATACTGATGGATCGACTAAAATGGCTCCCAGTTTGAGCCGAAAAAAAAAAACAAAAAAACAGAGAACAACTGCAAAGTGAACAAAGCCTGCTCTCTTGTCTCTACAACTGTGATGGCTGTGAGGGAGGCTCACAACAGCACCCTGGGCCACTGGGAAGTAGGTTTGAATACTCCAGAGGAGGGTAAAGGAGATCAGAAATGACTTTCCATTAAAGCATCCAGCATTCTCAACACTCATTGGACCCTGATGACTCCTAAATTTTCATTGGTACTAGCATTGGGTGCCCGCCAGGATTCTTTGGAACAGCCTGGGCCAGGTGCTTCATTGCTCACGCTCAATCCTTCCCATGCCCAGATGTGCACACAGTGAAGAGCACCAGATTCACAGGAACAAGTTAATGACCTTCCCTAAAACATCACATCGGCCACCATGACCACAATTCGGAGCACCTAACCCATTACCAATCGGTAGATATACGATCAAATTAAAATGCTTATTCTTACCCTTTTGCTCCCATTACAAATTTCACTTTTGATGGTTAAGGAAACGCCTGAAATAATTCTTAACTAATCTTAACTATTTTAATAAGCTTTTTTTTTACCTACGAAACTTTTCTCAAGACTCTCCAAATTACTCTGATTCTCCTCTGCTTGGGAAATATGGTTTTTCCACACAAGGTATAACATACGTAGTCATAACCACTCATTGTATTTGTCTTTATACATGCCATTTCATATATGTCACAATTTCAGTCTCCAGAAGGCCTGGCAAGCTCACACTCACCCCTCATCACAAACGAAGGACACTTTTGCCCCCAGCTCGAGATTAAGTGGAAGGACCACGCGGCCATTAGGAAGTTGGTCCAGGAAGTCGGCACATGATTTCACTGGAGAAAAAGGAAAACAGGGATGACACAGGCAGGTGGAGAATAAAGCCCAGCCCAGGCTAAAAACTTCAAACCACACAAGAGTGTGTACGCACCCACACATCTGGGCGCTGCAGGGCTCCAGTCCCCCTGGGGTGTACAGAGCAGAGAGGCAGCCCCTCTGAGGTCATAGCCAGGCTCACAACTGTAGAACACTTCCTGCCCAGGGGAGAAGCTGGCCTTGTCAATGAGGGTGTGCTCACCATGCAGGATTTCTGGAGGTGGCTGACATACTGGGGAAAGAGACCCAAGTGCTGTGAATTGTATGAGAATCCCTTTTTCTCAGTGGCAAATTGAAAAACACAATCATACTGTAAGTCTCTATTTTTTCAAGATGAGGCTGAGTAACACCCTATTTGATTAATGGCATTGAGAGAGAGACGGGGGAGGGGGGAGAAAGAGAGAGAGAGAGAGAGAGAGAGAGAGAGGCAGCGATTTGTGATTCCACCCATGGATGCCCTAATTGGTCACTTCTCCTGCGTGCCCTGATGGGGGATTGGACCTCCAACCCTGATATATGGGGATGACACTACACTGAACTGAGCTACCTCACCAGGGCTTGGAGGTTCTTGTTTTGTTGTTGTTGTTGTTGTTGTTGTTTTTAATCTGGATACTACTTTGTAGAATAGCATCACCAACTTTTACTTTTAGGCAATGAAGAATGCTTGCGCCCAAGTCTCATCTAACAGATTTGCCAATCACTCACCGCATCTGGTACAACAAAGAGGACTCACATCTCTTCCCATCTCCTTCCAAGTCCTTTCTTGGACCCCTGACATGACCTGGAGAATCGGAGACTCTTCTCTATACTCCATATATATAGCCAGGTCTCACTTAACCACTCATACCATGCCAACAAAAGGATGGGCAACCACTGAACAAAATCTTCTAGAAAGAGGATAGCCCTCCTAATGAGAGTGCATATTGGATACAGCAGATTGTAACTGAGTCTCTGACTGTCTCTTCAAGCACTTGGGTTTAACTCAATCTGAATGCACTTGGGTCTCAAAAAAGTTATAGGAAACTGAAGTGAAATGAAAAATCATTTCATTTTGGCTTAGAGAAGGTCAGTTCCCCTTTCTGGACTTCAGCTTTCTCAAACAAGAAGTAGGGGTTCAGGCTAGAATAAATGACTTTGGAAATACTCTGAGGCTCTAAAACCTATGTTCAGGGCTCATTTCTCCCGTGCCTCTCTTGATTGACAAAAGCACAGTGACCTCATACTCAAATGCTCTGTTGATTGCATTTCTGTGAACTCCCTGCCTCACACTCTCTGCATTCTCCTTTGCTAGACAGGAAGCCTGCAAACTACAGTTGCTTATCTTCCTTGCCAGCTGGGTTGTGGTTAGACTTTGTCAACTGGTTGAATATGTAGCGAATTAAAGGGTAGGAAGACCATAGGCCATTCTTCTTCTAGAGGAGGCTCAGGAAGTAGCAGCGTTGGTGGTCCTTGCTGGGCAGTGGCAACATCACTTCTAGCAATGCCATGGCTTGGCTCCAGGGACCTCAGCTGCATCCTGGAAGCCACATCCTCTTTGGAGGAGAAGCTCCTCAGAGACAGTTTCAGCAGTCAGTGCAGGCGCACGTGCACTAGTCCAGGAGTAAGGGCAGCTTCCTGCACTGTGCAAACAGCCTTCCTCCTTTTGCTCTTCCTGCCCTTCCAACAGCCTTGCATCCAGTTATCTGGACTAAATCCCCTACTCCTTGAAATATCTAGAGTGGCTTTTGATTTCCATGGCTCTGGAGTCAGGCAAACCTGGATTTCTGTCTTTACTCTATGACTTGACTTAGTATGTGCTTAATCGTGGAAAGTTTTCTAACCGCTCTGAGACTCATTTTTCTCTGTAAATCATGCAAAGAATGGTAAGTAGGACACACCAGTGTTTTCAGCCTCTATTATGGTGCCTGATCAGAGAAATCACTGATTACGAATTAGCGATTAGGATACTCAAGAGTAAATGGTAAATGAAGATGCACGGAGATAGGGACACGTGCAGAGAACTTCTGTTCTTAAGAATCCTAAGGAAACTTCACATTCTGTGCCCCTATTCAGCTTTGTCTCTCAGCTTGAACACACACACACTTACATGCACAAAAAGACACACACTAAGACTGAATTTCTTGCTTCACCCCAAGAAACTTGACTCACGCCGCTCACCGTGCATTCTCGCCCCAGAAGATACACCAATACCCTGGTCCTCCTACAGCCTGGGTCCTCTGCAGCCCCTTCAAAGCCTCTGTCCGACTCACCCCGGAAGCAGCTGGGCAACTCCGGCTCCCATCTGTTTTGGGCCTGGCATCGCACGCTGGAGGGTCCTCTCATGACAAAGCCAGGCTCACACCTAAACCTCACGATCTCATTCAAGGGGAAGAAGCTTCTGTGCTCAGACACCCTTATTCCATTTTCAATGTCTGGAGGGGTGCATGTATTAGGTATGAGGCACTGAGGTGGAGGGCCGCTCCAGGTGCCGAAATGATTGTCTTTGCTGGTGCAATGTATTGACTCCTCACCCACGAGGACAAACTTTTCTCTTCCCCTTGCTTGCCTGCAGTGATAGGTCACCACCGTTCCGTATGGGAAAGACTCTCTGCTGCTGCTGGAGAAATCTCCATGGGCGATGGCTGGGGGGGGCCTGCAATAAATACCTAAGAAGGGGACAACGAATTAAACACAACCTCAATTTCTTAAAAGTTATATCTATACATTTTGGCAATCAGTTTTCTAAAAAATCCAATTTACCAAATGTGAATATTCACAACAGCTCTGCTCTTGTCTAATCTTTTCTAATGTACAGACAGGTTTTTGCACAATGTGGATTCAGTGATCACAACGTGATAGCTCTGGCCCTTTCCCATTAACATTATTTCAGTAAATGTGTCATATGTCAAGTGTCACATTTTAAGTGAGGTCCCTTGGGTTATTTCACTGTAATTGATTCAGTCCTCCTTCTACAGAAGGCATTTGGCTTTCTCCTATTGCTTAGGAATATGATGTAGCATACAGCATGGCATTTTTATCAAATAAATAAACCAAAATCTTTGCCACAACTAATAAAATAGAGATAAAGCACGAATGTAAAACATTATACATGACACAATGATCACAGATTCAGAAGTCATAAAAATAACCATATATATGTTCTAGTCCATGCTAGTGATTTACAAACTTTGAAAGAATATTAAGGCTATCGATATAGCCTCCTCATATTGGTTCGGAAAAATGGAAGCTATGGAAGTGGGGAAAATGCGTCAAAATGCTACAAATCAAACGATTTAAAAAACACAGGTCATTTTATGGGCAAATTAACTCTAATATCTAAGTATCAGATTCCTCCTAGGCATTTTAAATCCTTCCAAGACATGCAACATATTTCTATCATTTTTGGCAGGTATAGGTTAACGTAAACATATCAATTTATTTATCTGTACTTTAAAATATCTAAGAAGATACATACTCCTTGTAGAACATTTATAAAATATAAATGAAAAAGTATCTTACGTCCATTATCTGGGAGAACCGCTGATAACTCTTTAATGTGTAATCTTTAATACATGCAGACACACACACCATGTGTTTTCCAAAACATCTGTGTTGTCTTAATACTTCAGTGTAACAGTGTACATACAATTTCATTTCAGAGAGCTGTCTCTCTTGGCCAATGCATTCTGTGACATTTTAAACTTTTTTTTTTGTTCCCAAAACACATATCTTATTCCTTTGATTTTTCCCATTGTGTGTATATTTATTTCGTTGTAAATAATATGCACACGCGACGTACTAATGTATTCAGTGCTTTAAAAACAGATAAATGGAAATTTTTTAAGTACAAAATGAAACTAAATATAATAAGAAATTGTATTTTTCTCCCTAATTTCGAAAGGATCATCTCACTCCTGTGTGGAGTCCTTATTTCTGAAACATTGAAATATGATCAATGTTTACATTGTTTTGCGTTTTCTTGTTGTTTTTTTAAATATTTTATTTATTTATTTTTAGAGAGGGAGGGGAGGGAGGGAGGGAGGGAGAGAGAGAAAGAGAGGGAGAGAGAAACATCCATGTGCAGTTGCTGGGAGTCATGGCCTGCAATCCAGGCATGTACCCTTACTGGGCATCGAACCTGCGACACTTTGGTTCAAAGCCCGTGAAAAATCTACCGAGCTATGCCAGCCAGGGCCCTGATTTTTTCACTATCACTAACAATAGTGTTGGTAAATATTTTTGTACTGGTATCCTTGAGAAAAAACGTGGTGATTACTTTTCAAAGAATAAATCATAAAATGTCAACTTCTCAACACAAGGCATGAATAAAATTAAGGGCTGATACCTGTCATATACCGGCTTTTTAGAAATTGTATTCCCATTTTTCATCAGCTTATTACTTGTGAACATAATTTATTTAGGTACACGTTTTGAGAGTTTAAGGAATCTTAAGCAGTCTACCCCGTGTAATGCTGCTCTTCACTTTGCCCTCATTCTTGCAATTGCTCGTATCTCTTGCTTCCACAACATTTATTTGTTTGATCATTTTCCTGACCATCGCTCGCTTGGGATAAATAACAAGGGGACAAGGGATCAACTTATCTTGTTCACTGCTATAACACCAGTGCTTAGGAGAACATCAAACACATAGTGTGCGCTCAGGAAATAGTTGCTTGAATGAATGAACTTTTTAAAACAGAGACAGATACAGACAGAGAGCAGGTTGACAGATCTGGGGATGGGGTTTGGGAGGTGGAAGAAGGAGATAACAAGAAAGAACTATGGAAAAGGACAACAGTGTAGTGATGGGGAGGGAGAGGCATGTAGATGGTGGTGGAAAAGCGTATGGGGGATAAGTGGTAATACAAAAAGTATCATTGAAAGTAAACTGTTAAAAGAAAGCAAAACACAACTTGGGATATGCATCTAAAGTAAAAAGAAAGAATGTTTATGTGTATATGTTAGAAAATAAGCAGAACAATTGTAGAAGAATTGCAATCAGGTAGGTGAAGAACAGAAAGATTAAGGAAAGGAAGGAAGGAAGAAATTTGTCAACGATTCACATCTTTTAATCTCTCTTGACCTAGAAGGAAACTAGGGTATGTCACATGGAACACAGAATTCAAAATGACAGAGAGAGAGAGCAAGTGCTTCCCCAAACTTATGGTGCACAGCACAGTGCTTCATTCACAACAAACTGATCACAGGTAAATACATATACAATCAGTAACTATTTCACAATAAATCAGAATAAAACACAGGAGAACCACGCAGGGGTGGCCATAGGTCAAAATCTTAAGGAGATTAAGGGAGAAATTTGCCGAAAGTGTTTTTCCTTCTACTCACGTTCACACACAGGGACACTGCTATTCCAAAGGCTTTCCATTCCGGCCAAGACACAATGACTAGCAGAACTGCCTTTTAGGTGGAATCTAAAGAAGAAAGAGGTGGTGAATAGGTGAGCTGGCTTAGCCAAAACGCCATTCAGTTTGCCAAACATCTTAGCGTGTGAAACCAACAGGCAGCAGAGGTTTGGAGGCCACTCCAATCTGGACAGATCACAGCCTCCAGGAGGGGAGAACAGTGAAGCACTGTTAGCTGGTCACATAACATGGAGTCCCAGCCTTGAAGAAGGCAGTCATAGCAGAGCAGCCATCTCCTTGATCCTGAACTCAGACTCTGAGGAGTGAATCTCTAGCTCCCTGTTCCAAGACAAACCTGATAAAACTACTCATTGCCCTGATGGGAAACTCAGTCTTCTAACGCAACAGCTCCCTACTTCTGATACTGATGGATCGACTAAAATGGCTCCCAGTTTGAGCCGAAAAAAAAAAACAAAAAAACAGAGAACAACTGCAAAGTGAACAAAGCCTGCTCTCTTGTCTCTACAACTGTGATGGCTGTGAGGGAGGCTCACAACAGCACCCTGGGCCACTGGGAAGTAGGTTTGAATACTCCAGAGGAGGGTAAAGGAGATCAGAAATGACTTTCCATTAAAGCATCCAGCATTCTCAACACTCATTGGACCCTGATGACTCCTAAATTTTCATTGGTACTAGCATTGGGTGCCCGCCAGGATTCTTTGGAACAGCCTGGGCCAGGTGCTTCATTGCTCACGCTCAATCCTTCCCATGCCCAGATGTGCACACAGTGAAGAGCACCAGATTCACAGGAACAAGTTAATGACCTTCCCTAAAACATCACATCGGCCACCATGACCACAATTCGGAGCACCTAACCCATTACCAATCGGTAGATATACGATCAAATTAAAATGCTTATTCTTACCCTTTTGCTCCCATTACAAATTTCACTTTTGATGGTTAAGGAAACGCCTGAAATAATTCTTAACTAATCTTAACTATTTTAATAAGCTTTTTTTTTACCTACGAAACTTTTCTCAAGACTCTCCAAATTACTCTGATTCTCCTCTGCTTGGGAAATATGGTTTTTCCACACAAGGTATAACATACGTAGTCATAACCACTCATTGTATTTGTCTTTATACATGCCATTTCATATATGTCACAATTTCAGTCTCCAGAAGGCCTGGCAAGCTCACACTCACCCCTCATCACAAACGAAGGACACTTTTGCCCCCAGCTCGAGATTAAGTGGAAGGACCACGCGGCCATTAGGAAGTTGGTCCAGGAAGTCGGCACATGATTTCACTGGAGAAAAAGGAAAACAGGGATGACACAGGCAGGTGGAGAATAAAGCCCAGCCCAGGCTAAAAACTTCAAACCACACAAGAGTGTGTACGCACCCACACATCTGGGCGCTGCAGGGCTCCAGTCCCCCTGGGGTGTACAGAGCAGAGAGGCAGCCCCTCTGAGGTCATAGCCAGGCTCACAACTGTAGAACACTTCCTGCCCAGGGGAGAAGCTGGCCTTGTCAATGAGGGTGTGCTCACCATGCAGGATTTCTGGAGGTGGCTGACATACTGGGGAAAGAGACCCAAGTGCTGTGAATTGTATGAGATTCTCTTTTTCTCAGTGGCAAACTGAACAACACAATCATACTATAAGTCTGTCTCTATTTTTTCAAGATGTGGCTGAGTAACACCCTATTTGATTAATGGCATTGAGAGAGAGACGGGGGGGGGGGGGAGAAAGAGAGAGAGAGAGAGAGAGAGAGAGAGAGAGGCAGTGATTTGTGATTCCACCCATGGATGCCCTAATTGGTCACTTCTCCTGCGTGCCCTGATGGGGGATTGGACCTCCAACCCTGATATATGGGGATGACACTACACTGAACTGAGCTACCTCACCAGGGCTTGGAGGTTCTTGTTTTGTTGTTGTTGTTGTTGTTGTTGTTGTTGTTTTTAATCTGGATACTACTTTCTAGAATATCATCACCAACTTTTACTTTTAGGCAATGAAGAATGCTTGCGTCCAAGTCTCATCTAACAGATTTGCCAATCACTCACCGCATCTGGTACAACAAAGAGGGCTCACATCTCTTCCCATCTCCTTCCAAGCCCTTTCTTGGTGGATCCCTGACATGGCCTGGAGAACTCGGAGACTCTTCTCTATACTCCATATATACAGCCAGGTCTCACTTAACCACTCATACCATGCCAACAAAAGGATGGGCAACCACTGAACAAAATCTTCTAGAAAGAGGATAGCCCTCCTAATGAGAGTGCATATTGGATACAGCAGATTGTAACTGAGTCTCTGACTGTCTCTTCAAGCACTTGGGTTTAACTCAATCTGAATGCACTTGGGTCTCAAATAAGTTATAGGAAACTGTAGTGAAATGAAAAATCATTTCATTTTGGCTTAGAGAAGGTCAGTTCCCCTCTCTGGACTTCAGGTTTCTCAAACAAGAAATAGGGGCCCAGGCTAGAATAAATGACTTTGGAAATACTCTGAGGCTCAAAAACCCATGTTCAGGGCTCATTTCTCCCATGCCTCTCTTGATTGACAAAAGCACAGTGACCCCATACTCAAATGCTCTGTTGATTGCATTTCTGTGAACTCCCTGCCTCACACTCTGCATTCTCCTTTACTAGACTGGAAGCCTGCAAACTACAGTTGCTTATCTTCCTTGCCAGCTGGGTTGTGTTTAGACTTTGTCAACTAGAGGGATCTACAGCAAATTAAAAGGCAGGAAGACCATAGGCCATTCTTCTTCTAGAGGAGGCTCAGGAAGTAGCAGCGTTGGTGGTCCTTGCTGGGCAGTGGCAACATCACTTCTAGCAATGCCCTGGCTTCGCTCCAGGGACCTCAGCTGCATCCTGGAAGCCACATCAGCTTTGGAGGTGAAGCTCCTCAGAGACAGTTTCAGCAGTCAGTGCAGGCGCACATGCACTAGTCCA
This sequence comes from Phyllostomus discolor, assembly GCF_004126475.2. Classification (NCBI taxonomy): domain Eukaryota; kingdom Metazoa; phylum Chordata; class Mammalia; order Chiroptera; family Phyllostomidae; genus Phyllostomus; species Phyllostomus discolor. Next base: position 6,872,759 of record NC_040916.2, on the reverse strand, counting down.
GGAGTAAGGGCAGCTTCCTGCACTGTGCATACAGCCTTCCTCCTTTTGCTCTTCCTGCCCTTCCAAGAGCCTTGCATCCATTATCTGGACTAAATCCCCTACTCCTTGAAATATCTAGAGTGGCTTTTGATTTCCATGGCTCTGGAGTCAGGCAAACCTGGATTTCTGTCTTTACTCTATGACTTGACTTAGCATGTGCTTAATTATGGAAAGTTTTCTAACCGCTCTGAGACTCATTTTTCTCTGTAAATCATGCAAAGAATGGTAAGTAAGACACACCAGTGTTTTCAGCCTCTATTATGGTGCCTGATCAGAGAAATCACTGATTACGAATTAGCGATTAGGATACTCAAGAGTAAATGGTAAATGAAGATGCACGGAGATAGGGACACGTGCAGAGAACTTCTGTTCTTAAGAATCCTAAGGAAACTTCACATTCTGTGCCCCTATTCAGCTTTGTCTCTCAGCTTGAACACACACACACTTACATGCACAAAAAGACACACACACACGGACTGAATTTCTTGCTTCACCCCAAGAAACTTGACTCACGCCGCTCACCGCGAATCCTCGCCCCAGAGCATACACCAATACCCTGGTCCTCCTACAGCCTGGGTCCTCTGCAGCCCCTTCAAAGCCTCTGTCCGACTCACCCCGGAAGCAGCTGGGCAACTCCGGCTCCCATCTGTTTTGGGCCTGGCATCGCACGCTGGAGGGTCCTCTCATGACAAAGCCAGGCTCACACCTAAACCTCACGATTTCATTGAAGGAGAAGAAGCTTCTGTTCTCGGACACCCTTATTCCATTTTCAATGTCTGGAGGGGTGCATGTATTAGGTATGAGGCACTGAGGTGGAGGGCCGCTCCAGGTGCCGAAATGATTGTCTTTGCTGGTGCAATGTATTGACGCCTCACCCACGAGGACAAACTTTTCTCTTCCCCTTGCTTGCCTGCAGTGATAGGTCACCACCGTTCCGTATGGGAAAGACTCTCTGCTGCTGCTGGAGAAATCTCCGTGGGCGATGGCTGGGGGTGGCTCACATTTAATAACTGAGAAAAGGAAATAATTGAAATAATAGTAAATGGACATGAGTAGTGAGAATATTCCAATGAAGTATTAAACTATTTCCATTTTTACACTCATTATTTACCTTTACCCTTTGCTAATATGTAGCTGAGTTATTACAAAGTTTACTTTGTTCCTCAAACAAAAGCACAATACTCCTTTTCCCACATATATTATTTGTTTAAAAATATCCACTTATTGATACAAATCACATTTTTAATATTGTATATTTTATTTTATTAATTTTTCTATTTTTTTGTTTTATTATAGTTGTTCCCATTTCCCCCATTCCTCTTCCCTTCCCTGTAAACATGTGTATGTATTAATACAATTCCTATTCTTTTCATTGCAAATAGCACTTGTTTACATGATGATATAGTTTACACCGTTTTCTGTTTACTCTGTTCCAAATATTTTCTTCTCATTTTTGTTATAAATGAAATAATGGTAGCTTTTTAAATAAATAAAATGAAAATTCCATGCTTCCAATAACATATATAGGGAAAGAGAAGCAACAGAGACATATAGCTTTGGGAATAAAATTTGGATATATTTCCATGTATATCAGAACATGTATGAAACTGTAGACTACTGTATATTCAATGTTTTGAAAATGTAAATGATATAAATGCAAAGGTAAATTGCTCATATTCATTTACAATGGTGAAGAAAGTTTCAATGGGAAAGGGTCAGGAAAGAGTGGAGAGAATAGAAAATATGTTATATTGTACTTGTGTAGTGGTTTTATACAGTGTCACACAGGCTAAATGGAACTAGGTCACCCAGATTATCTTTGCCTGTATGGCTCTAGGTTAGGGCTGAAGTTTGAGAAAGCAGCCTGAAATATCAGGGCAGGAGTGAAGCAACAGCCAGTCTCCTCTGTAGGTCTTCCTTGGCTGGAGGTGACTGGGGGACAGATGCAGAGGAGCTGGGGATTTTGGTTTGTTGTTGCTCCCCCTTTTTTGCATATACCTCTCCAAAAATGCTGGACCTGCTCACATACACTGAATCCTACACATTGTCAGATGTGTCATTATAAACTTAGAGCAGCAGCAGCAGCAATTGTGAAGAGCCAGCCAGCCTTACATTTTTCTACACCAGCTCCTCACAGCTCTACCCCAGCAGCCAGGTGTTCTTCTCCTCCTGAAAGCTCTGACTCTGAGGCACCTGGTTAATGATGGTTCTCATGTTTTTAGACTGGGTGCTCACACAATAAGTTCTAATTCAATAATAAATCTCTTATTTCATAATTTTGATAGTTCTGCTTTTGTATTTGGACAAATATTCATCCCAGGGTAACAGAGGAAACTAGGATTGGTTCTCTAATATGATTATATTTAAGAAATTAATGTTAATGCTACTGTGGAAAAGGGAACACCAATAGTTGATGGCATGCATGGACAAATGGTCACCTAGTAATCACATGTAGCCATCTATAAGCATGGAAGCAAAGCTTTGAGAGACCAAGTGGTTGCTGTCCTAGAATATTTTAAGAAGGCATATCATATGGTTGGTTGTTTGCGTTTAAGTACACTAGAGAATTTGAGAGAGTGAAAATGGTGAGTTCAAGCTTTAAATTCCTGGTCAGTCTCTGGATCTGAAAGTATATATATTTGCAAGTGAAACACACTTGCATGTCACAGGGCTAAGATTTCTGAAAAACAAATCCAACACCTAATCCTGTGGCTGACTTCTAATGCAAATTAAATTCACAGCTTCACAGGGTCTCTATGCTAGAGCTGGAGTAATGCTTGGAAAGGATTCTAAAAAGTGAGCTGGAGATCCATGGACAGATTCCAATGAAGCTGAATAACGTGAACCTGAAAATTCTGCAGAGTTGTCTTTTGCTAGGAGAAACAACCCTTCCTCCCCTGTCTGAGAAGGTAAGCCTCTACTTGCCTGAAGAAACTCCAGTGGCCCCTCCTGAGGCAGCTGCCCTCATACAGTTACCAGAGGAAATATAGGTGGTCCATTTAGATTTGAAATTCGGAAAAATAATAACAAACTTCTAACTATAGGTATACCCCAGAATTGCATGGTGAATATCTATACTGCAAAAATATTTGTTTATCTGAAATTCAAATTTAACTGGGTATAGTATGTTTTTGTTTACTTATAATGGCAACTCAACTGATAACAACTCATGCTCTTCCTCAGGACCTACACCTACCACCTCACATCCTTTGACTGGAATGAAGTCCTGGCAGGACTGGAGGTGAAGTTGGGTGGAGAGGGAAGAAAATTATGACTCATGAGATGTGAAAATGCATCAAAAGAAATGAGATTCTGATTTCAATGTGTTAGTTTGAGTGTGGATTATACTGAATAAAGTTGAGAGGACAGAATTCTATTAACATACCTCAGAGGAGGAAACCTATTAATATGGAGAGGGGCATGAGAACTACACAATTTAACTAAAGGAAGACAAAAGTAGGTCAGGGGCCTGCCACGTGCTGCCTAACATGGCACTCAGCTGACTGGAGATGCAAGCAGACAATGAGGAGCCTTGGGACAAAGAAAATTCTTGGAAAGGTTGATTAGCACCTCATTATTTACCCATACCATAAAGCAGGGGTGTCAAACTCATTTTCACTGGGGGCCACATCAGACTCGTTGTTGCCTTCAAAGGGCTGAATACAATTTTAGGACTGTATAAATGTAACTACTCCTTAACTACAGGGGCAAGGAGCTCAGCATGCCACCTAGTAAAAACAAGGTGCTGGGCTGGATAAAACAAGGTGGAGGGCTGGATTCAGCCCACAGGCCTTATGTTTGCCACCTGTGCCATAAGGGGAGAACATGAGGCCACAAAATGTACCTCACAGAGGTTAAAGTTAATCCCAACTTTCTCTAATGTCTATTTTCCCATACCCCCAATTTTCCATAGAAACTATGAACAGATATAAGCTCTCCTTTTAGAGATGGTTGGGGTCTCTCTCTTCCTTCTCTCATCCTACTCTGCCTGTGGAGTGGCTTTTCTTGTTTGTCCTCTCTACTCAATAAAACCTGCTTTTCCACTTTAACCTTTTATTTGTCTACCTTGGGTCTTGAATTCCTTCCTGTGCAGGGCCAAGAACCCTCTTGGCTCTGGGCACAAGTCCCCACTAGGGAATAGGGGACTGAGAATGCAAGAGTGGGTTAATTTTATAAGACCTGATCACCCATTCCTTAACTAAGTCTATAGGGTTGGTTGGGGAGTAGGTGGAGAAATGGGTTGAAAGAGAGACCATTCTCCCAAGACTTTGAGAAATACATTCACATAGGAGTTCCAACATCTTTGAAGAACTCTGAAATAGCTATTCTATGTAGGCCAGCTTGACTGTGGGGACTGTAGCTATGGAACCAGTTTCCTTGAATTCAAGGGGGATGAAAACACCTTAGTGTGGCAGAGGACAAGTGGCAGCACTTCAATGCCAAAGACAATTGAAACGGAAATCATAATGATTTATCTGCAGAGATCTTTGTTGTCAGTTAATTGATCATGGAGTCTCAAAAAGCCAGAGAGATGAATAGTGGACTAAAGTGTTAGTGTTGGTTTGTACAACCAGAAAAAGTCTAGGTCTGGTGACAAGAAGTCTGACTTGAAACACTGAAAAAGAGAATGTGGTTATTCATCAGCTGGTTCCCAGATTTGAAACCCATTTACAGGCACAGAGGAGTTTGAAGAAAGGGGAGACTGGACCTTCTTGAGGAAGCACACAGCTACACATCCAAAAGGTATATGTAACTTTTCTCCCTTGCATTCACCAAGGAGGCTTAGAACCATTTATAGGGATTTGGATATAAAAACAGTTTGCAAAATTAGAGACAGAGATGAAAATAGAGAAATAATATAGATGTATTATTTTTAATAAAATGAGATCTTGTCATAAAACTGTTGTTTTTTCCACATAAAATATATGTAATAAACATCTTTATATGTTATTAAGTGCTTCTCCATATTTTTCTTTTATGACTGAAGAAAGCTCTGATGTATAAATATCTTTCTCCTAACTATGTATGGTATTCATGTTTCCTAGGATATCCTATAGAGTCCTTTTTGCCATGTTTCTTTCCTTCCAGTATTTATTTCTAAAGCATATTTTGAAATACATAGTACATTTAGGTTACTGTAACAATTTTGCTATTATAAAGAAAGCAGCAATGAAAAGTTTACAGTGAACTCCTTACAAAAATCTGTGTTTATTTCCTAAGTATGAATTCTAAGAATTGGGCCAAAATTCACATATATGCCCACTTTTGGGGCTTATAGTACATAGCGGCTTTCAAAAGGGTTTGCGGAACCCTCAGGACCTGAGAGTGTTGGTTCCTCCACAGCTTCACTAACCTTGGAGAGCGTCACTTTATAAATCTTTCTTTCTTTACTAAGTAGAATGATTATTACACTGGGAATGGCAGAGCCAACAGAATTCCAAATTATTGAAGTAAAAATAAATTTTAGAGGCTTTTATATATTTATAAGTCCCAGATTTAGGGAAAAGGCACATCCCAAAATAAGGGAGAACTCAATGAAACAGTTTCCAGGAAACGCACAAGTACTTTAAGGATACTAGAGCCGTCTTCCACTGTCTGAAGAACAAAATGCACAAAAGGAATTCAGCTCAGATTTTTATAAGCCCAGGTGAATACTTAGAATCTACTGGTAAAAATAATAACAAAGAATATTACAACTTACTCTCACAAACAGGTGCTTTGTTATCCCAGGCGACAATGTCACCTACAATGATGCATGCAGTAGAGGATTCACCAATGAGTAGGTATCTACAGGCAAAGAACTATGAATGTTATCTTTTAAGTTCACAGGTAATGTCCCTGCCTAGATTGTTACTTACAAAAAAATCACAATCTTGAAGAATACAGAAGAAGAATTTTCATGTATCAAAGAGCTATCAATTTCTTAATTTTTATGTCTGTACTTGGACTTTAAAATTTTCTTTTTTATACCTTGTAAGCTGGATGGGATCTCTCTTCTTTATTACCTTAAGACACATTTTTATATCAATCTAAGTTCAGTAGTATTCATCAAAGTAGAACCAAAGGAAATCCAAGCAGAATAGAAACAGCTGAACATTTTAAATTTTACATTTTATATTTTAATTATATTTTATATTTTAAATGTTATATTTTACATCTTAAATGTTAAAGGCAGAGATTCTCCATTAGTATGCCCCAAAGTTTGCCATACACCTTGAAAAAAAGAACACTTCTATTTGCTTCAACAAAGACTCCGTATAGTGATGGAATATTGGGCTGAACAATTCACAAGAATTGGTATAGAGTAGGGCTAAACTTGATACTACTACAAATTGAGACAAATAATGTCAAATAACAGTCAAGTGTTATTTGGTATAGCTAGAACATTGTCTTACAAATTTACATAAAAATAATGGCAGCACAAACTTTATTCAAACAGAAAAACAAGCCAACTGGAGCTCAAATGGAAAATGTGAAAGCAATGGACGTCATTTAGGTAGTGGGTAGATTCTGGCCTCCTTTTGTGGGATTTAGTTCCAATGACAGCTTAGTCTTTGGAGCCTTGAAATGCCATTCTTGTCTGTTTCATTCTTCTGGCTCCATATAAGTCCTCAGGGGACTCTTGCTGAAGCTGTCTGTGAGAGTGAAGGTGCTTTGCTAGGCTGCCTGGGGTCACTAGATGAAGAATGAAGAGTGATCAGCCATTGGGATAGAGAATAAACTCTCTGGTCTGTCCTCTGGCTTCCTGGTGAGGGTGAGCTTCCCACTTCACCTGTGTTGGTGGCAACAGGGGAAGGAAGCATCTATCTAGTCTCTCCTCAGTGGGGGGGAGGTCCTGGAGACATGGGTCTGGGAGGTTTATCCCATTCGTTGGAAGATCAAGAGACTCCAGGCTTTGTTCACCTTCTGGTCCTAAATTGGCTCACTGTCATAGGTGTAGGGTTAAAACACACTGACCCTGGGATGTTCTCTGCTACTGTGAGAAGAACACTGGGCTTTGTGGCATTTCTACCATAAGAAAAGAGACCCTCTTCTTGTCTTGAACTTTGGGTCCTGTTATTTGGGCTCTGCTAACATTGCTGCTGCCAATAGAATAGGACTCACTGCTGCTGGCTGGTGTGGAGCATGAGATGTGTCAGCTCACCCAGAATCTACAATTGAGAGAGCTATTGGTGGAGTAGGGATGGAGTGCAGCCTGCTGCTTCTCATGGGTGTGGGGCATGGAAGGGATAGACTTCCTTCATCCCCGATTTCTGCTTATGTTTCTAATATGTGCAGAGTAGAGTGCAATTGTCATTAAGAATGGGTCTCCCCACTATGTCTCTGCTTGGTTTCTTCTTTTCTAATCCTATGACCAGAGAGCAGGTCCTCTCCCCTTCTCTCCCCTTCCCTTTCATCCCCTTCCCTTCTTTCCTTCTCTCCCCTACTTTTTCTGTCTGTTACTTCTTCCAGCTTCCAGTCCTCTCCAGAAAAGCACCCAGTATTAGAAATAAAAGAAGACCCAGGGAACTCACAATGGTATCATTCTTTAAGTTCTATGGACCTCAGGAATTCACCTCTCTCCAAATTTTGTTTCATTTAATAGTTGTATTTGAACTATTTCTAGGGTATTTAGTTATGTATACAGAGAGAAGCAGAGAAAATGAATCTTCCCATCCTTTCCTGAAACTGCAAGTTTTAGTATTAACTCTTTAAAAGCTGATTCAAGAAGTTCATACATATTCATTGTGAAAAAAAATTAGAAAGGTACAGAAAATTCCACTAATGGGGAAAAAATTATACTTATGTTATATTATAGAAATTAGCATAGTTAATGGTTTAGAGCAGTGCTATGTAAGAGTTTTAGTTGCATGGAAATCACCTGGTAACTATGTGAAAATTGGTTCTGATTCAATGAATATGAAGATTCTGCATTTCTAACAAGCTCCCAGAATATGCTGACCTTGCTGGTCTGTGAACCATTTTGGGGTGGTAAGGACTTAGAGTAAATTCTTTCAACCTTTTCTATAAAGATATATACACATAACATGGATATCAACTGTCACACATGTGTGGCTAAACTGGACCAGGTCCTATACTTCACAGCTGTGTGAGTCCTCCTCCATCTTCATGATTCCTGTACATCCCAGGCTTCCTCCCCCACACTTCTCTCTGCTTCCACCTCTGGAGCCTGTCCCTATTGTCTTAGGGTTGTGTACTCCATCCAGTTCACCTAGCAGCAAAGCCCTGTCTTTCTATATGTGTCTCCTCTAAATACACTTGCTCAAAGAATTTTTTGTGTGTATAATTTGGGGGCAGTTTTAGGGAGGTGTTACACTGGGGAGTGGTTGCCATTAGGCATTTTATTTTCTTGCTTACTTGTCTTTCTATTCCTATTGCTCTGAAGTAACAAGCAACTTCTCTTTCCCTTGCACAGAATAGCCTTTTTGGAGATTCAACTTTGTATAAGATACAATGTCTATCCTAAGAGGAATTCTGGTTTATAACTTTTTTCTATCTTCTTATGTTTGTATGCATCTTAATTATATATATGTGTGCGTGTATATATATATATATATATATATATAACTAATAATAATTCCAGTCGGAAATTATGTTTGACAGTTTTTATTACACTGAGGTAACATCCATTAAAATACATATGTTATTTATTTAATGTTGTGTGTTAGGAAAAAAATGCTTCTGTGTCATTCATGATATTTACTCCTTTTGTGCTTTCAGATCAAATAAAAAGTCTTGAAACCATTCATCTTTCTCTTTTTACTTCAGCTCCATATCTGGTTTATTCAGAAATTTTGTCATCTCTACTTTTGTAATATACCTTGAATACAATCACTTCTCACCTCTCTAACTGTAGTTCAACGTTTCTCAACCCATACATAGTTAATATCTTGGGCCATTAATTTTTTGATGTGAAGAGAACATCCTCACATCAAAACATGTTCATTGTAACAAGTTTCACAGTGCCCCTGGCCTCTACCCACTAGATGCCAGTAGCACCCTCTCAGCTGGGACACCAAAAGAATTTGCAGAGATTGCCAAATTGAGAACCACTGTTCCAGTCCTGCCCAGAGGCATCTTTCACCTGACCAAAAGAATAGCTCTTAACTGACTTCGCTGTTTCATTTGCCCTCCAAGAACAGATCCTTCCTGTGACGGCTAAAGTGAAACTTTAAAATCCCAAATCAGATCATGTTGCTCCTTTGCTTAAAACCCTCCAATGACCTCCTGACAAACCTACACTGAGTCCAAAGTCCTTGCTGTGGTCTGCATAACCATCCTATATCTAGCTCTGGCTATTCTTCAGACCACTTTTCCTATCACTGTTTTTTTTCACTCACCCGGCTATAGTCATACTGGTTTCCTTACAAAACCTTCACAGCTGCAATAACATTTCTCCAACAAAGCTTTGTCATTGTCAGGATGCAACTTCCCCACATGGCTCAGTCTCTCACTCTGTTCAAGTCTCCAAATTTTACTAACTCAGCATTGCTTTCTCTTACTTCTGTATGTCCCCTGTGGCTCTCTATTCCCTCAGCCTATATATTTTCCTTCATAGCAGTTATCACTCTCATATTACAATATTATTTATTTATTTGTTTATTTAGTGTCTGTTACCCCCACTATAATTTAGCTTCTTTAGAGATAAATTTTCTTTGCTTAACTGGTTTATTCCCAATCCCCTCAACAATTCTGAGCATAGAGTAGGTACTCAATAAATATTTATCACACAAATACATAAATAAATATAGTTTCATAGAATAAGTGTACTATTGAATACATTTGCAAATTCAAATTTGTTAAAGTTTTGTTAAGTCTATGTAATGATGGTGGGGCATAAATATATTGTGATTAAATTTAGAATTTTAAAGTATGCAAGTGAAGAGTTCCAGGATAACTTTTAAACTAATATAAACATAAGCTATAATTTTTAAACTAGTAAAGGAAATAATAGGATAAGAATATGAAACCTAATCAACACAAAATATGTTCAAAAAGTATGGAAAATATTGAGTAAAAGTAGTCCAATATAAAACACAAAATAATATGGTAGGCATTAATGTTAAGTATTAGTAATTACATTAAAAGTAAATAAAATCTTTAATTATAAGGCAGAGATAATTAGATTGGGTTAAAAAGTTTAAATAAGTTGCTTACTATAGACTCACCTAAAACAATGACACAGCAAGGTAAAAAGTAAAAAAAAAATATTTAAAAAGTATGAAAATAAGCCTTGGCTGGTGTAGCTCAGTGGATTGATTGTGGGCTGCGAACCAAAGTGTCGCAGGTTCGATTACAAGTCAGGGTACATGCCTGGGTTGCAGGCCATGAACCCCAGCAACCGCACATTGATGTTTCTCTCTCTCTCTCTTTCTCCCTCCCTTCCCTCTCTAAAAATAAATAAATAAAATCTTAAAAAAAAGAATTTCTGTTTTTTAAAAAGTATGAAAATAATAAAAGAAATACTATGATTATATTAAGAGTACTAATAATTTAAGTCTACACACAAATTTGATACATGCAAAAAGCATTGCTTGAGAAAAATAGCAACCCCACATAATGTTAAACTTTTAATACTCTTGGAACATAAGCAAGTGTTAAATGTGTATGCACCTATGTACATAGCCTCAAGAATATAGTATAAACAAAAAAAGAGACATAAATTCAAGATAGAAATTGAAAAAATTACTAAGTAAGGGCTTCTGTCCAAGATTGAGGCATAGGTAGATACATTGTGCCTCCTCACACCACCAAAAGAAGGACAACAGCAAATATAAAAACAAAAAACAACCAGAATTGCAAGGTAATTGAACTGTATGGAAGTCTAACAACAATGGAGTTAAAGAAGAAACATTCATCCAGACTGGTAGGAGAGGTAGGGATGGGCAGCTGGTATGGAGAGGACTCACGGCAAGAAGTGGATGGAGGATCGGGGCAGTTGGCAGCTGGTGGAGTGGGTGGTCCTACATTTGCATGCTGATAAACTGGGAAGAATAACTAGGGAGCAAGACAGATCAGGCAACCCAGGGTTCCAGTGATGGAACATAAAACCTCAAAACCTCTGACTGAAAAAACCTGTGGGTGTTGTAGCAGTGGGAGGGACTCCCAGCCTCACAGGAGAGTTTGCTGGAGAGACTCACAGGGTCCTAGAAGGTACACAGACTCACCAATCTGGGAATTAGCGCCAGAAGGGCCCAATTTATTTATGGGTAGTGGAAAAATGTGACTAAAAGCTGGCCCGCAGCTGAACAAGAAATGCTGTTCCCTCTTGGACCACCCCCACAACACACACACACACACACACACACACACACACACAGAGTGCCACAATGATATAGGTTGCCCCATCCTGGAAAATATCTTAGGCTCTGCCCTTACTATGTAATAGGCACACCAAGACAAAAAATGACCCAAATTAGAGAAGAGGTCAAAGCTCCAGAAAAAAATACAACTAAGTGACAAACAGATAGCCAACCTATCAGATGTACAGTTGAAATCTCTGGTAATCAGCATGCTCACAGAATTGGCTGCAAAATATAGGAAAAAGTGAAGGCTATTAAAACTGAAATAAAAAAACAGTGAACAAGGAACCAATAGTGATGGGAAGGAAACCAGGACTCAAATCAATGGTTTAGATTAAGAAGGAAGAAAAAAAAACATTCAACTGGAACAGAATAAAGAAACAAGAATTCAAAAATAGGAGGAGAGGCTTAGGAACCTCTGGGACAACTTGGAATGTTCCAACATCCAAATCATAGGGGTGCCAGAAGGAGAAGAGGAAGAGCAAGATTTTGAAAATATAATGAAGGAGAGTTTCTCCAATCTGGCAAAGAGAATAGACTTCCAGGAAGTCCAAGAAGTTGAGAGAGTCCCAAGGCACATTATAATTACATTACCCAAGATTAAAGAGAAAGAGAGAATCTTAAAAGCAGCAAGAGAAGTAGAGACAGTTACCTACAAAGGAATTCCCATAAGACCATCAGCTGATTTCTCAAAAGAAACCTTACAGGCAAGAAAGGGTTAGAAGGAAGTATTCAAAGCCTTGAAAGGCAAGTACCTACATCCAAGATGACTCTATCCAGCAAAACTATCATTTAGAATGGAAGGGCAGATAAAGTGCTTCCCAGATAAGGTCAAGTTAAAGGAGTTCATCATCACCAAACCCTTATTACATCAAATGGGAAAGGGGCTTATGTAAGAGAAAGAAGAGTAAACTGACAATAAACTCACCACTATCAATAACTGAACCTCAAAAAACAAATACAAACTAAGCAAACAACTAGAACAGGAACAGAATCACAGAAATGGAAATCACATGGAGGGTACCAGCAGGGATGGGGAGTGGGGAGAACAGGGGAAAAGGTATAGTGAATAAGAAGCATAAATGGTCGGTACAAAATAGACAAGGGAAGGTTAAGAATAGTATAGGAAATGTAGAAGCCAAAGAACTTATATGTACAATGCATTTACATAAACTAAAGGGGGGGGGGTGCAGATGGGAGGAGGTGTGAAGGGCAGAGAGGAATAAAAATGGGACAAATGGGTCAACTGTAATAGCATAATGAATAAAATATATTTAAAAGGAAAAAATTACTAAATAAGATTTGATAGATCAAGCCTGTTTTAGAAAAGGAACACGCTTTGCTGATTGTATAAAGATAAATTTCCTGTAAAGCTAGACAAGCACAGTATAAGAAGTGAAGATTATTAGGTCTTCTATCACACCCTAAGCATGAAAGGAAAAGATTTTAATCAAAATATTGTAAAACAAATCTAGCAATATAGAACAAAATATTCATTATACTTTCAGACCAAGTTGGTTTCCTGACAGATACAATGTTTAATCTGTTAATGCAATTTATCCTAGTAACAGACTAAAGGAGAAAAGTCATATCATCTCTAACAATACAGAAAATATGGTTAATATAATTCAAAATGCATTCAAAATAAAAAGTTTAGCAAATTAAGACTACAATTTTAAAAAAGGATACATAGAAAAATCCTACAGCAAACATCATATTCAATGTTGAGTCATTGAAAGCTTTCTCCTAGGGATTGAGAATGAGACAAACTGCCTACTATCAGCTTTGTGGAGGTCTCAGACAGTACAAAAATGCAAGACCAAAGAAATAAAAGGAGCAAGAACTGAAAAGAAATAAATGAAATTGTTCTTATTTGAATTTATGGTTATACTTATAAAAAATCAAAAAGGTTCTATAGTTAAAATATCATAACTCAAAAGACAGTTTAGTAAGTTTTTTGCATAGTAAAACAATATTTAAAAGTCAAGTGATCAACAAAACAAACAAGCAAGCAAAATATAATCTGAGACATTGAAATAAAGAACAAACTGACAGTAACCAGAGGGGTGGGGAAGGGTACAATGGGGGAGTAAAGGGGAAGGATTGTCAAGGAACATGTATAAAGGACACATGGACACAGCCAAAGGGGGGTAAGATGTAGGTGGGACAGGGAAGAATGGTGGGGGGGGGGAATTGAGGCAACTATACTTGAACAATAAAAAATAAATAAAAATAAAAATTAAAAAGATTTTATTTATTTTACTTTTAGAGAGAAGGGAAGGGAAGGAGAAAGAGAGGGAGAGACACTTCAGTGTGTACTTGCCTCTCATGCACCCCCTACTGGGGTCCTGGCCCACAACCCAGCCATGAGCCCTTACTGGGAATCACACTGGCTACCTTTTCTTCTCAAGCAGGCACTCAATCCACTGAGCCACATCAGCAGGGCTATGCAGAACCATTTCAATTTGATGTAATACCATTTTTTATTTTTCTCTTTATTTCTCTTGCCCCAGGAGATACATTGGCAAAAATATTTCTTCATGGGATGTCTGAAATTTTGCTGCCTGTTTCCCACTAGGTCTTTTATGGTATCATGAGCCATATTTAAGTCCTTTATCCATTTTGAGCTTATTCTGGTATATGGTGGAAGTTGGTGGTCTAGTTTCATTTTTTTGCATGTACCAGTCCAGTTCTCCTAACACCACTTATTGAAGAGACTGTTTTTACTCCATTTATGCTCATGCCCCTTTTGTCAAATATTAATAGACCATAGAGACATGGGTTTATTTCTGGGCTCTCTATTCTGCTCCATTGTTCTATGTGTCTGTTCTTATGCCAGTACCAGACTGTCTTGATTACAGTGACATTGTAGTATAGTTTAATATGAGGTATTGTGATCCCTGAAACTTTGCTTTTCTTTCTCAGTATTCCTGAGGCCATTTGGGTTTCTTTTTGTTTGTTTCAATGTAAATTTTTTGAATACTTATTCTTGATCTGTGAAATATGCTATTGGTATTTTAATAAGAATTGTGCTGAATCTATAGATTGCTTTGCTAGTTTGAACATTTTAATGATGTTAACTTTTCCAGTCCATTAGAATGGTATCTACTTCCATTTATTTGTATCTTCCTCAATACCTTTTTTCATGTTCCATCATTTTCCAAGTACAGGTCTTGTTTTACATCCTTGGTTAAACTTATTATACCTAAGTACTTTATTTTACTTGTTGCTGTAGTAAATGGGATTTTTTCTTAGTTTTTCTTTCTGATAATTAACTTTTGGTGTATAATAATGCTATCAATTTCTGAATATCCACTTTGTGACCTGTCACTTTGCTGAATTCACTTATTAGGTCATGTAGTTTTTTAGTGGAAACTATAGGGGATTTCTATGTATACTATCATGTCATCTGCAAATAATGACAGTTTTACTTCCTCCTTTCCAATTTGGATGTCTTTTATTTCTTTTTCTTGAGTGATCACTGTGGTTAGATCTTCCAATACTATGTTGAGTAATAGTGGTGAAAGTGGATACCCTTGTCTAGTTCCTGATTTAAGGGAAGAACTTTTAGTTTTTGCCCATTGAATATGATGTTTGCTGTAGGTTTTTTATATATGGCCTTTATTATGCTGAGGTATGCTCCCTCTATTCCCACTTTGCTGAGTGTTTTTATCATTAAATGGGTGCTGGATCTTATCAAATGTTTTTTTTATCATCCATTGATATGACCATGTGATTTTTGTCTTTCATTTTGTTTATATGACATATTACACTTATTGACTTGTAAATGTTATACCATCCTTGCATCCCTGGGATAAATCCCACTTAATCATGGAGTATGATCTGTTTAATGTATTGCTGGATCTGAATTGTCAATATTTTGTTGAGGATTTTAGCATCTATGTTCATAAGAGAAAATGGCCTATAATTTTCTTTCTTTCTTGTGTCTTTACCTGGCTTTAGGATGAAAATAACACTAGACTCATAAAAAGAGTTTGGGAATCTTCCTTCTTGAAGTTTTTTTAATTACAGAGCATGCCAATTGTTAACAGAGATAATTTTAATTCTTCCGTCTCATCTGGATGTCATTTTTTTTTCTTTTTCTTACCCAATTGTCCTGGCTAGAACCTCTAGTGCAATATGTTGTAGAAATATATTTCTTAGCTGTGGATCATGGTAATAAACTAGAAAACCACTGTCCTCGAGAAACTTTTGCATATCTGTTTTAGGAGACACATGTAAGTATGTTTATATCTGGAATGCTTATAATAGCCAAAATAAAACAAAGTCAAAAGAATACAATCTCTAACAAACAACCAAGAACAAGTAAAGAGGTTGTGGTATATCCATACAAGAGGACACCACCCAAAGTGAAAATGAATTAGCCACTACTACCACATGGGTGAGTGTCAGAAAGAAACTGTTAAATAAAAAAGCAAGTTGCAGAGAGGTACATATAACATCATGCTATTTATATAAAGCTAAAAATACAGTGATTAGAATTATGCCTGGGAGAAAATCAGAAAGAAACACCAGGGGATGACAAACACAAAATTCAGAATGGTGGTTACTTCTGGAGAGGTGCTAGAGGTGGAGAAATGAGAATTGGGAAGGGCACACAAGAGATTACAAAGGTGCTAGTATTGTTTCTTATGGTGAGTAGTTTATACAATGAAGTTTATTTTATTGTTACTATTTTAATTTTTCTCTTATGTTACTTTGTATGTATTGTTAGTAAGCAAAAAACAAAGCAAAAAGTAAGATATAAAGTAAAGCAGTCTCCCCACTTCTTTCCTAAATTGGTTGTTTTTCCTAAGGATCAGCCAAGAATATGTTCCCAGCAAGTCGTCATACTGTGAGCACTTCTGGACAGGTGCTATAAAATTAGATTTGCCCATCCCCCACATCTGCTCCATCATCCTAAACAAATTACTCTTTCCCACTTGCCCCTGAGTCCACCATCTCCAGCTCCTGATGCTTTGAGATAAGAATATATTTGTGGGTCAACTAGTGTTTGCTCCATTTACTTTTTGGGAGAGCTGGTCCTCCCCATATAATGATGTTTCATTTGGTTTTAGGCACATTCATTTGATGTGCTACACGCACCCGCCAATTTTCTAGCTAGGATACAGATTTTCTTATTTTGAAAGATTTGTTTAATCATTGTAAGTGCAGTTAAGTGCTTGGATTGAAGCCACCACCTCCACTTATGAATTGTATCGCTATGTTTTTAACAGACAAGTCATTTAACTCTCCTATCTAATACTATTGTTTAGAGATTGGTGTTATAATTTTTGAACAGTCACCCCCCAAAAATGCTACTGCCAACTCACCCTTCATTACAAGAGTAATTAATAATTGATCCAAACTGGGCACCTCCAGTTATTTCCATTTTGCCATTTAAGGGTTCTTGAGGAGATCTACATGATTTACCTGTGGGAAAGAAGAAGAATTTGGGGACTGGGTGCAGAATACTCTGAACTTCTCTTTGTACATAAAAACCCAATCTGGCTGTAGCTTACTGAAGAACATTTGTAGTTCCAATGATTTTACCATATTGGGGAATTTCATAAGACTGCCACTTTCAAAAAGCACCCCTCTTCCAGTTCTGTCTCTTTCCCACCAGTGCCCCCAGAAAAATGTAAACTTTATTTGTTTACTCTGTGACTCAACCAGTATAAAGGTCTCAGCATCAGGGCTTTTGTCCCTGTCTGCACTTTTCTTTCCTCCCATTTACTTTTAGTTGTGAAATAGCAGATCATATCAAATAGAGTTTTTTTTTCCCTCAATTGTGCCTTATAATGATAGCTTCTCAAGCAATGAACTTGTAATGAAAGTGCCAGGCACTCAAAGCAATAGGAAGCTATGACCTACAGGAATAACACTCATATCTGCTACTACTAGGGCAATTAATCAAGTCATAGGTGCCTTAGTTCCAAAATTTGAACAACCTCATAGATCTTATGGATGTTTAACTGATACAGAGGAGTTCTCAATCCAGAGTTACTTACGTGAACAGTTTTGACTAGGTTTTGACCAGACTGAGTTTTCTAGGCAGGTGATAAAGAAACTTCTCTTCTGGAAACCAGGGCGGCATTCATACTGCAAAGATGTTCCAATGGGAAACTCATGTGCACTAATTGGTCTTGTAGGCTTGGCTGTTTCAAAATGAGCTGGGGGGTTGCATTGACCTGAAGATCAAGATCACAGTGACATCAAAGTCAACAGAGGAACTTCTACTCCACTTCATCTTTTCTCCAATATACTTCAAAGATATGATCAAAGAAGAAAATGAACATCTTAATAATGGTGAAAGGATTGTTTCCCTTAGCAGTAACTTTAGAAATGAGCTTTTTAAATCAATATCTACCCATTTAAAAAGTCCATGCTGCCCCCAGATGTGTGGTTCAGTTGGTTGGAGTGTCTTCCCATACACCAGAAGTTTGCAGGTTCTATCCCCAGACAGGGCACTTACCTAGGTTGTGGGTTCGATCTCTGGTCAGGGTGCATATGGCAGGTAACCCATCAATCTTACTGTCTTACATTGATGCCTCTCTCTTTTTCTCTCTCAAATTAATAAATGTTCATGCTATTTTTAAGGCAATTAAGATATATCTATATATCCATATCCCTATCTATCTATAATCTATCTATTTCATCTGTGTCTATATGTCTAATCTATTTATTCTTTCATTGAAGGGGAAATTAATTTATAGCTTCACATTTTAGTCAGTCAGGAAGTCCTAGGCTCTAGCTTCATCTATTCCATCCTCTTGTGTTATAAGAAGCACTCATGCACTTCACCATCCATCTTCACTCTCAGTAGATCAGAAACTAATAGGACTGTAAGCCTCTTCTCTGGCCTTCAATAGCAGTCACAACTGTTAAACGATGTTGCCAAGCCAATTACTTCAGCAAAGGAAAATTCAGCACAGGCTTTGTACACAAAGCTCAAGAACTATAGCTAAAGCTATATATTATGAGGACATATATTTTATAATGCATATCTTGAATTAAATATTAGACTAAATTACTTCCCCTTAAGACCTAAAAAGTTTAAGTTAAAATAATAAAATATCACTTAGAGTTAAACATGTAATCAGGAAGAAATATTTGTTGGAAAAGTATCATTTTACATTAGAAATATGTTACATATTTCTAGAAATTTAGAAATATGTTCTCTTCCATTTTGATTAATCTTCTGTTTCTCCCTACATACTCTATTAATTAATTCAAATATTGGAAGGTAGATTGAGACTGATCACTTAATTTTATTAGGGTTTAAATAATCAACTTCTGCACTTATCAATTTGCTCTTATCTTTATTGCATCTTTACTGATATTTTCTTGAGTTTATTTCCTGAGCTCGATAAAAAGTAAATTTCTTTTTTTAAGATTTTATTTATTTATTTTCTAGAGAGGGAAGGGAGGGAGAAAGAGAGAGAGAAATATCAATGTGCGGTTGCTGGGGGTCATGGCCTGCAACCCAGGCATGTACCCTGACTGGGGTTGAACCTGTGACACTTTGATTCACAGCCCACGCTTAATCCACTGAGCTATGCCAGCCAGGGCTAAAAGTAAATTTCTTTTTCTTTTTTTTTTTACAAGGAAACAGGAGCTTTTTTTATTTTTATTTTTTTTTTAAAGATTTTATTTATTTATTTTTAGGGAGGGAAGGAAGAGGGGGAGAGAGAGAGAGAGAGAAACAGAGAGAGAGAGACAGGAATGTACCCTGGCTGGGAATCGAACCTGGGACACTTTGGTTCCCAGCCCGCGCTCAATCCACTGAGCTACGCCAGCCAGGGCTAGTAAATTTCTTAATATGGTAACTTAGATATCTTTTATTTTCAGTTTTTAATAATTTCTAGAATAAGTATTCAGGTTATTATTTTATTCTGAGGATAGGTTTCCAGTGTACAACGGCATATTTTCAGTTTTATCAGTTCAAGATATTTGGAAATGGCCAATGTGATTTCTTCTTGACTCATGGCTTATTTAGCAATGTTTTGCATAATTTAAAATATTTGAGGACATTTTCAAGATTTTATTTATTTATTTATTTATTTATTTATTTATTTTTAGAGAAAGTGGAAGGGATGGAGAAAGAGAAGGAGGAAAACATTGATGTGAAAGAGAAACATCAACCGGTCACCCTCCCATATGCCCCAACCAAGGACTGGGTCTGCAACCCAAGCATGTGCCCTGATTGGGAATCAAACTGGTGACCCTTTCCTTCCAGGGACAGATGCTCAAACAACTGAGCCATGCCAGTGAAGGCTGAGGCAATTTTTAGCTGTAGATTTATTACAGAGTTTTGAAATTGATTGACACTTGTATGTCTCAGCATCTGGTCAACTGATGTAACGTATCATACGTGTTTGTAAAAAGGGTGTGTCTATGGTAGTATACCCACTACCACAGTGTTTTGGGTATGCCAATGAGGCCAAATCAATAGTTAATCTTATTTTCCCAAATCTTCTGGATACTTACTAATTTGGGATGGGGGTGGTCTGCTTATTGTTCCAGATGCTAAAATAGTTGTGTTAAAATATTCCATCTTATTGCATACTTGTCTTATTTCTTTTTCTAATTCTATTTTCATTTTATTTTTATTATATTTTGTGGCAGATTATGTATAGTAATGAATTTTGCCTCCAATTCTACTTTGTCTACTTTGTTTGCAAGACCATTAGAAAAGAAGTACTATTTTAGATTTAATCCTCAATATATCAACCATATTTTAAATATAAACACACATGATAATTTAAAGACAAAGATTGTCATAATTCCTCATTTGTCATAACAGCTTTCTTTGGGGGACAGGAAAGGGTGGGGTTGGGTGGAGGTGGGGAAAGGAAGAAAATATGGGAACAACTGTAACAGCATTAACAATAAAAAATAAATGTTTTTTAAAAGTCAGCTTTCTTTGGTTTGTTTTTGCATGGTACGTTTTCCATCCTTATATATCCATCCATTCTTTCTCTGAACATGTATACTGTTTGTTTTGTATGTACCATGTAGTTTTTATTTTTACTCATTATGATAGAGGTTCCTGAACTCACTCAGTTCACAGCACTCTTAGGGTCTCAGTAATTTTTTCATGTCATTCTTGGTCAAAAAAGAAATACTTAACAGTTCCCTTTGTTAGACAATGAGGTCCAAACAAGTTAATAAGTCTTGTTCCCACCATAATTTTATAATGGGATGTTGCATACTACTCAAATTCTCAAACCTTGGCATCAGATTGTAAACTTCCACTTCACTTTCCTTTCCATATAATCTTTATTTGGTACTTCGTTTTCACAACCACTGCTGAAAACACAGCTTTGCAAAGATCTGATGTCATCAAGAAAACCTACTGCAATCTAATGTATCCCAGAAGTACACTGAGCTAGTAGTTTACACAGTATCTGAGAGATCAGATACTGTGGTTCCATTGAAAACTTAAAATATCCCATAGGTCCTCTGTGAGTTCATGGAAGCTCCCAGGCTACCTCAGTTTGGAAAATGCAGCAATATGACAATCTATGTCTTTAGAGTGAAGTTATCTGTTTATATTTAATATAATTGGTGATACACTTGGGATCAGAGCTGCCATCTTACTATTTGCTTTTTATCTGTCCTACATTTTTATTCTTTTCTATTTTGCCTTATTTGTGACTATCAATTAGTTATTATTATATTGTTATTTTATCATGTTATTAGTTACATGTTCTTTTTATTGTTCCTATAAAAAGAACATGCATTCTTATCACATTAACATGTAATTAACAATTATTTCCCCAATAATGCAAGAAGCATGGAAAATGCTAACTCCTTTATTTCCTTCCTGTCATTTGTTCTAACATGATCATATATTGAAATACTGCACATATTTTAACTCTCCCTGGTCATGTTCAATGTACACACTGCAGGTTGTTGGGCTATAACCATTTGCTACCAAGCTGGACCCTAATGGTAATGGATTCCCTCAGCAAGCTCAACTATGATTTTGAAAACCTATGTAGAAATGTGTGGCAGGCTAAATAATGAGCTCCCAAAGACATCCACACCCTAATCCCTGGAGGCTATGAGTGTTAGACAACATGGCAATAGGGCTTTGCAAATGTGATTAAGAATCTTGAATGGGAAGATTATCCTGGATTTCCTGTGTGAGCCTTAAAGATAATCACAAAGGTGTTCATAAGAGGGATGCAAAGGGTCAAAGGAGACTAAAGAAAGAGACTTGAGGATGCTGCATTGCTAGCTTTGAAGGTAGAGAAAGGGACCACAAGCCCAAAGGCTATAGGCAGACTCTGGAAGACAGGAAGAGCAAGGAAACTGATTCTGTCCTGTAGCCTCTAGAAGGAACACAGCCCTGTGGACTCACTTTAGATTTGACACCCTGAACTGTAAGAGAATATATTTCTGTCACTTTAAGCCAGCAATTTTCAAACTTTTTCATCTCATGGCACACATAAACTAATTACTAAAATTCTGTAGCACACCAAAAAAAATTTTTTTGGTCAATCTGACAAAAAAATGGGTATACTTTTGATTTATTCACATCATACTACTATTGTGTTGGCTGTTGTTGTTGTTTTTTTTTTTTTAAATTGACAGTCTAAGGGAAAAAAGGTCAATGCCCTTGAATAAACAGTCAGGTACTGCATGTTTTGAAAATTTTTGCGGCACGCCAGTGTGCCTCTTGTGGCACCCTGGTTGAACATTGCAGCTTTAAGGCATTAAGTCCATGGTGATTTGTTACAGCAGCAATAAGAAATTAATACAAAAGATGATGGCATATGGTGTTAAAAACTTTGAATTCATAGAGACCTAGCTTTGGACTTACTAGCTCTGAAGTCTTTGACCTTCTGCTTAATCTCATTGAGCTCAGTTTCATCTTCAGAAAGCTGATGATAATATTTACCTGGTAGGTTTGCTAGTAGAGTCAAAATGCAAACCATTTAGTAGCACCTTACACATAGAAGGCACTTGAAAAAATAGTAGTATAGTTATTATTCATAGAAAAAGAAAATGTAAACAGGAGATTTGAATATTCTGAAAGGTAGGCTCACTTTGGTGCCAAGAGTTATTTAATGTACGTGTGGAATAAGCCAGTTTTGCTGGGAAAGCACTGGAGAATCAGTGACCAGTGATCTCAGCTTTCCTGAGTATGTAGATGAGTAAAAACCTGAACGTAAAAGGCTTCACTCATATGATGTGTTTTTGATGCCTTCAGAAATGGCCAAACTGTTTCCCAAAGTGGTTATATCTTTTTACCAGTAAGCAGAATGTGACAGCCCAATTACTCTACCTTATTTCAAACACTTGGTACAGTTCGTTTTCAAAACTTTAGCCATTACAGCAGGCATATTTTCTCATTGTAGTTTTGTTTTGTTTTTTTTTTTTTTGTCTTGGATGACACCATCTACTCTCAAATCCTTCTGATTCAAACCTTTCATTCAAGGCAGGTTGATTTATTTTTGTTACAAGCTCAATTTATTCATGATTATTCCACATCTGTTCAAGCATGAGCTGCCAACCTAGAGTACACTCTAGTCCCCAGTCTACATATTGTCCTCTGTATTGAAGGGACCTACAAGTTTTTGGTTAAGCAACCCCATCAGTTCAAGGAAAAAGAATCATGCACTGTCAAATATCTATATACTTCATGCTTAACTATAAGTATATGTTATAAAAAATAAACATATTGTAGTATACTTGGTATATTATAAAAATATGTAACATAAGGCGTATTATATAACATATTAATTTATAATGTATAATGTGGCATATGGTATATATTATATATTAAATAGATTAATATTATGCACTATAACATATAGTATTACATGTTATATATACATAATATATACAAACTATAATTTATAGTATATATTATAATATATATTATATAGCTTAATAAAGCTATTAGATATGACATAGTTATAATGTATCATGTAATTATATATGTTATATATGTTATAAATTGTAGGAAACTGGTTTGTTTTAGGTTTGGCAAATGTGACTCAGCTCTGTATGGAAAACCTACAGAAGCAATGTGGTGGGCAGGAGCCAGACCCTCAAATCAGGTTTTCTCATGGGAATCAGGCCTAGAAAATGCACACAGAAATGGCTTGCTCTTGCAGAAAGTCCCTCACCCTAGTCTGAAACAGTAAATGTGTGTTGTCTATCTTCAAGGTAATTTCCACAGTCTGTGTAAATTTTCCCAGTGATGGAGCTAATGAGCTCGCTGCCTTTCTCTTCGGCATGTGTTATTTTCATTTCCTTGATTACACCTAAAATGTAGACAATAATATTCTGTGTAGTAGACAATAAATCCTTCTTTGATGTAAGACCCAAGAAAAACAATAAAAGCCTATCTAGGCAAGGGTCAGGGCACTCTCCTCTTGAGAGAGAGGCTAAAGCACTCAGAGGTGCTCTCCTCTTGAGAGAGGGGCTGTACCATCTCCCTTTTCTCCACAGGACTGCTGTAGCCTGTGCATTTATTCTCGTCCTCAGTCACAACATGTGGACTCTGCTGGACAAAATCTGCCACAATAGGTTATAAATATAACATAATCATGTATATAAATATGTCATATAACAGAAATATAATTTTATGTTCTGTTATTCATATTAGCAAATACCATATTTAAATATTTATATTTGATATTGTATATTTATAAATTATATGTGTATACTAATATTGCATATTATGTATAAATTGAGATTTAAAGAAACAGGATACAGAGCTTGGATATAAGATGGCGTTGGAGTAGGAAGGAGCAGATTCCGCTTCCCTCTGCTCAGGGGAGAAAATCCTGACCTATCTATGGAGTAGAGAAGCAAGCAACCAACATACTTCAGCATATGTGAAAATAGGGGACCAAGGATTGTGGCAGAAACGAAAAACTGGACCGTAAGAAGAGTGCTGCAACAAGGTAGGGTCCCAGGGACCAGCATGTGGTCCGTGGGCTGCAGTCCCAGGCCGAGTGCCCACGGCTGGGCTTGCCACAGAGTCCTTGGGAGAGAGCCGGGACAATGGATCCCTCCCCAGCCAAACAAGGTCTGAGCAGCACTGGGAGGAATCCAGGTGCTAGCAAACACACAAGGGCTGTGAGCACCTTTGGAGGCTGTGGACACCAGAGGGGCTGGGTTGTGCAGCAGGCCCAGATCCCCACAGTCACTGGTCTGGCTGGAGAGTTTGGCTTCAGGAGAAGCCAGGCCACTGTGTGGAGCGGCAGGCTTGAACAGGAGGAATTTCTCAAGAGGAAGGAGTGAATAGACAGACACTGTTTGAGGAATTCTCCTAAAGTGATCAATCACTCCAGCCTTCCTGCCACCCAGCCGAGGGCATGCACACTCCCAGGGAGAGCATCCCCACACCCCATCCACAGTAATCCTGGGGAAAGACCTGATTCCCACACCCAGGGCGCAAGGCTGAGAAGCCATGTGAGCTTCCCAGACAGTGTGGGAGCCAGTGCCAGCACCACTGACCAAGGAAGAAAAGCCGTACCAATCACCGCTCAGCCTGTCTTAGCCAGCAAGAGCAGAAAAACTGGTTTGGCCACTTGGAAACCAAGAGACTTTTTAATTTGATTCTATTTTTTTAACAATTCTTAATTTTTAAATTTTTATTGTTTTTATTCCCTTTTGATTTCTATTTCCTCTCTTTCCGGATTTCTTGTTTTATTCCTTCCTCGTTCCTTTCCCCCAATTTTATCTCTTCTTCCTTCCTTCTGCCTTTTCTATTTTTATTTTTTAAATTTTTTTCTAAATACCTACAAGTGAGACAAAATCCTGGATATGTGAAAAGACCAAAGTTGAACCCAAAGAAGGGGCATTACAACAGCGGGGGCAGTGAGATAAATTTCACTCTGATATTACAGAGAACCTGCAAGTTATTGCATATTTGTATCATTATTATTTTGCCAGTATTCTTACATATTTTTTAATAGTATTTGTGTATCCCTCTTCTTTTTGTATAGTCTGCTTTGCTAGACTGGATATATTGTATGACCTGACAGCTTTCCCCTGATATCTCTTTCCATAGTGTATTGCTAACTACTGTCCTTTAAGTCACCTGTGTCTATTAGCACACTACTTGAGGTTCTGTACTCCCTATTCTTGTGACCTAGATCTCATAGATTCTGTCATACAATTGTTGCCCTAATATTATTGTAAATAATTGCTGTTCCATGCAGTTGTAAATACTTCACAATACCCCTCCCAGATCTTAGCCCATTTCAAAGTTTCCTGAACTCTATTACTGTAGTGGTTAACTCTATTCTCTCACACACTACACCTATTTATTATCCTTTACTCTCACCTTACCTCAGAATCTAACCTCCCACAACCTCACTGCTTTATAGATCCAACTCACAATCCTTCCTTCCCCAACAAGAGTCTCATCTTCTTTCCATCCTTTCTAAAAATCAGCTAAGTGGGTGGAAGATCACAGTTAACACTATACATAGTCAAAGGATCTCCTATCTCTTCTCTACTGGCTGCTACTGTAAATATCATAGAATAATCTCTCGCTGTCTTAAACCATTTTGCCTTCCCCCTCCAACTCATCATAAAAAAGAGTAGGTGGAGGTGGTGAACACCAGGATACCCACTGGAAGAGGAAACCCAACAACAAAGGAACCACTAACAGATAACAACAGAAGAGGGTGAAGGAGGGAGTGGTAACCACACAAACCACAATCCAGGACCTATTTGGAAATACAACTAAACAGTAGAGACAATACCTGATACAAACATCTGAATAAGAGCAAGAGAGAGTCCTCAAAACCTTGTACACATGGAAGAACCAGCTTCAACACAACCTGCCCTCACCAGCACAACAAAATACAAGAGGTGCTGGACAGAGTGACCCTCATTTAACCAGCTGGTGGGAAGGAACCACCAAAGAAAGACCCAACAACAATCAAAACCCAAAGGCAAACACAAAGCCAACTTAAATGAGAGCCCAAGACCAGTGAGCTCGGGAGATCAAGAAAACTGCACCACTGAAACTCACTGCTATTCTACTAAAGAAGTTCATACCATAAACCCAGGGAGCCAGAACAGATCAATTTAAGAAGCTGAGGCTAACAAGAAGAGTCTCACAAACAATGGGCAAAGAAACAATCCCCAAATGAAAGAAAAGGAGGAAGCCTCAGAAACAATGATAAATGAAATAGAGGCAATTCAACTATCAGATATTGAGTTCAAAGCAATGATCGTCAGGAAGCTCAATGAGCTCACAATGAGCTACCAGAAACTACAGGGAAGCTACAATGAACTCACTGAAAACTACATCAGCATGAAAAAGCAAATAGAAACTATCAACAAGGGCCAAGAGGAAATGAAGAATACAGTTTATGAACTGAAGAACACAGTAGAAGGAATGAAAAGCAGGATTGATGAAGCAGAGGATCAGATCAGTGAGCTGGAGGACAAAGTAGAAGAAAACACCCAGAAAGACCCAGAAAAGAAAAAGAGGCTCAGAAAGAATGAAGAGGGATTAAGAGAAATACAAGGCAATATGAAATGTAATAATAACCATATAATAGGGATACCAGAAGGAGAAGAAGAAGAGCAAGGGATCGAAAACCTATTTGAAAGAGTAATGATGGAAAACTTCCCTAATTTGATGAGACAAAAAGTCACACAAATCCAGAAAACATAGAGAGTCCCAATCAAGAGGAACCCAAAGAGGCCCACCTCAAGACACATCATAATTAAAATGGCAAAACTTCAAGACAAAGGGAGAATCTTAAAGGCAGCAAGGAAAAAACAGGAAGTAACATACAAAGGAGCCCTGATAAGGCTAACAGCTGACTTCTCAATGGAAACACTCTAAGCCAGAAGACAATGGCAAGAAATATTCCAAGTAATGAGAACCAGAGGTCTGAAACCAAGGCTACTTTACCCAGCAAGGCTCTCATTCAAGATAGAAGGCCAAATAAGAAGCTTCCCAGAAAAAAAGAAGTCTGAAAGAATACACCTCCACCAAACCAGCTTTGCAAGAGATGCTAAAGGGACTGCTTTAAGGGAAGAAAGGAAAAGAGAGAGGGAGAGAGGAACACACATACATAAAAGGCAATGAATAAGTACCTATCAATAATAACCTTAAAGGTAAATGGATTAGATGCTCAAATCAAAAGACAAAGAGTAGCTGATTGGAAAAGAAAACATGACCCACATATATGCTGCCTACAAGAGACCCACCTCAGGATAAAAGACCTGCACAGGCTTGGGAAGTGAAGGGTGGGAAACAAATTTTCCAAGCAAATGGACAGGAACAAAAAAGCCAGGGCAGCAATACTCATATCTGACAAAATAGACTTCTAAAAAAGGGCCATAAAGAGAGACCCAGCAGGTCATTTCATAATACTCAAGGGAAGAATCCACAAAGAAGACATAATTATTGTAAATATATATGCACCCAACATAGGAGCAACCCAATACATAAAGAAAATCTTAGAGAACTTCAAGAAAGATATTGAAAGCAGCACAATTATTCTGGTGGATTTTAACATTCCACTATCAAAAATGGACCAATCTTCCAAACAAAATATCAATAAAGATATTGTGGAATTGAACAATACCCTAGATGAAATGGGCTTTACTGATATATACAGAACTCTCCACCCCAAAGAAGCTAAATACACATTCTTTTCAAATGTACATGGAACATTTTCAAAGATAGACCACATGATAGGACACAAAGCAAGCCTCAAGAATTTCAAGAAAATTGAAATCATACCAAGCATTTTCTTGGATCACAAGGGACTGAAGCTAGAAACCAACCCCAAGGAAAAAAAACCCAAAACACTCAATATCATGGAATTAAATAGCATGCTATTAAACAATGAATGGGTCAAGATTGATATTAGGGAAGAAATCAAAAGGTTTCTGGAAACAAATGAAAATGAACTCATAACAACCCAAAACTTATGGGACACAGCCAAGGCAGTCCTAAGAGGGAAGTTCATAGCAATACAGGCCCATGTAAAAAAGTTAGAAACATTCCAAACAAACAACCTAACCTTACATCTACAAGAACTCGAGGAACAACAACAAAGACAGCCCAGAGCAAGTAGAAGGAAGGAAATAACCAAGTTCAGAGCAGAATTAAATGACATAGAGACTAAAAGCACAATTTTAAGGATCAATGAATCCAAGAGCTGGTTCTTTGAAAGAGAAACAAAATCAAGAAGCCTTTAAGCAGAATCATCAAGAAAAAACAGAGAAAATCCAAATAAACACAATCAGAAGTGAAAGAGGAGAGATTACAACTGATACCACAGAAATACAAAGCATTGTAAGAAATTACTACAAGGAAGTGTATGCCCAGAAATTTGAAAACCTAGGTGAAATGGACAACTTTCTAGAAAAATATAATCTTCCAAAACTCAATGAAAAAGAAGCAGAAAGCCTGAACAAATCAATAACAGCAGATGAAATTGAAGCAGTAATAAAAAAACTCCCAAAACACAAAAGCCCTGGGCCAGATGGTTTCACAGGAGAATTCTACAAAGCATTTAAGGAAGATCTAACCCCTATCCTTCACAGGCTATTTCAAAAAATCCAAAAAGATGGAACACTCCCAAACTCTTTTTGTGAGGCCAACATCATCCTAATTCCAAAACCAGATAAAGACACAACAAAGAAAGAAAACTTCAGGCCAATATTGGTGATGAACATTGACACTAAAATCCTCAACAAAATACTGGCAAACCACATCCAACAGTACATTAAAAAGATCATATACCATGACCAAGTGGGATTCATTCCAGGGATGCAAGGATGGTACAATATTCACAAATCAGTAAATGTAATACATCACATAAACAAAAGCAAAGACAAAAACCACATGATCATATCAATAGATGCAGAAAAAGCATTTGATAATGTAAAGCACCTATTTATGATAAAAACACTCAGCAAAGTAGGAATAGAGGGAGCATTCCTCAACATAACAAAGGCCACATATGAGAGACCTACAGCCAACATCATACTCAATGGGCAAAGATTAAAATCTTTTCCACTAAGATCCGGAACAAGACAAGGCTGCCCACTTTCACCACTTCTATTCAATATAGTACTGGAAATTTTAGCCACAGTGATCAGACAAGAAAAAGAAATAAAAGGCATCCACATCGGAAAGGAGGAAACAAAACTGTCACTGTTTGCAGATGACATGATAGTGTACATAGAAAGTCCAATAGACTCGGCCAAAAAACTACTTCATGTAATAAATGAATTTGGCAAAACAGTGGGATACAAAGTCAATATCCAGAAATCAAAGGCATTTCTGTACACCAACAATGAAACAGCAGAAGCAGAAATCAAGGAAAAAATCACATTTGAAATGGTAAAAAGAAAATATATTACAAGGCCACTGTAATCAAAACAGCCTGGTACTGGCATAAAAATAGGCACATGGATCAATGGAACAGAACAGAGAGCCCAGAAATAAACCCATGTCTCTACAGTCAATTAATATTTGTCAAAGGAGGCAGCAACATAAAACAGAATAAAAATAGCCTCTTCAACAAATGGTGTTGGGAGAACTGGACAGCTATGTGCAAAAAAATGAAACTCAAGCACCAACTTACACCACACAGAAAAATAAATTCAAGGTGGGTAAAAGACTTAAATGTAAACTGTGACACCATTAAAGTCATAGAAGAGAACATAGGTAGGAAAATCTCAGATATTTCACACAGAAACTTTTTTACTGATATGTCTCCTCGAGCAAGAGAAATAGAGGAAAGAAAAAACAAATGGGACCTCATCAAAATTAAAAGCTTCTGCACAGCTAAAGAAAACAGTACCACAATTAAAAGAGAACCAACTGTATGGGAATACATATTTGCCAATGATACCTCAGACAAGGGTTTAATCTCCAAAATATATAAAGAACTTACACGACTCCACTCTAAGAAGACAAGCAACCCAATTCAAAAATGGGCAAAGGACTTGAACAGACAATTCTCTAAGGAGGACATACAGAAGATCCAAAGACACATGAAACGATGTTCAATATTGCTAGCTATCAGAGAGATGCAAATTAGAACCACAATGAGATACCACTTCACACCAGTCAGAATGGCCATCAGAAACAAAGCAACACACAACAAGTGTTGGAGAGGTTGTGGAGAAAAGGGGACCCTAGAGCACTGGTGGTGGGACTGCAGACTGGTACAACCACTATGGAAAGCAGTATGGAATTTCCTCAGAAAACTAAAAATGGATCTGCCTTTTGACCCTGCAATTCCACTGCTGGGACTCTATCCTAAGAACACTAAAACACCAATACAAAAGAACCTATGCACCCCGATGTTCATAGCAGCACAATTTACAATAGCTAGGTGCTGGAAGCAACCTATGTGCCCATTAGTAAATGAATGGATCAAAAACTATGGTACATTTACACAATGGAAATCTATGCAGCAGAAAGAAGGAAGGAGCTCCTACCATTTGCAACAGCTTGGATGCAACCGAAAAGCATTATGCTAAGTGAAATAAGCCAGGCAGTGAAAGACAAATACCATATGATCTCACCTTTAACAGGAACCTAAACAACAAAACAAAGAAACAAGCAAAATATAACCAAAGACACTGAAATAGAGGACAGACTGACAGTGACCAGAAGGGAGAGAAGAGGGAATTTCAGGGGGGAATGGGTAGGGTTTACAGGAACAAATTTAAAGGACACATGGACACAAACTAGGGGTAGGGTGGTAATGGAAGGGAAGTGGGGAGGGTTGGTGGGTGGGCTGGAATGGGAGTAAAAGGGAGAAAACTGTAGTTGAATAATGATTAAGAGAAAAAAAAGAAACAGGATACAAATGCAATAAACATAGATGCTTTGCTAATAATAATTTAATATGATCATTCACTAACATCTAAAGGAACAAAATACAGTGAGTTTTCTATTAAAAATGATGGATATAAAGCTATATTTCAAGTAGTTCCTTGATATTGTCTACATTTCTGTTTCTGTCAAATTTTGCATAAGTTGTGACGAGATTGACAGTGTTATTTCCTTGTAATGCCTCTCACAAAGAGCTTGTATTTGTGTTTGTGTTCTGTGTGTGTAGGAGTGGTTATCAGGTTTGCCATTTTCTTGTTTGCTTGAGTTGAGTATTAGAATTATTTTACTCAGTGATTTTATGAAAGAAAATTAGGAGGTTACTTGTTCAATCGTGAAGGTTACAGTAGATATAACCAGGAAACAGAAGGCAGGAAACTTCTTATCTGAGCATAGGTAAACTGAAATACTTCAGAAAACACACAGGGCAAACTGCCCTCCCTCCCCCAACTTTCTACTTTGCATCTCTGCAGCAGGGGACCAGTGAAAATTGACCTGAGAGCCAGGAGAGGGCGACAGAGACTGCCTTATGTTAAACACTATCCTAGTACTGCTTCCTTAGTGTGATGAACTTTATCAAATATCTCTGTGAATTATCCTGTGCCACTGTTCTTTGGATTAACTTCTAAAGTGCTGCTTAAGCCATGCTGCTTCCATTCATTTTTCTCTGATCATTGGAGCTGAGATGTCTCCACTGCAGTCATCCTGTGGCCTTTAGATTCTCTTTTGTGACATCTTACTCAGGACCTGCTTGGGAATTTTCAGGTTATAAAACACTATCACATACACTTTCCTTTGGGATTTTTGCAATAGGCCCCTCAGATGACCCCATGTCAATTACGTTCATTTTATATTCATGAACACTTAAAATTGGGGATGTTAATTGACTTAATGGATCCAAGACCTGTGAACCCTGGTCTTCTAATCACAGAGATTTCATAAAATACCACCCCTAGGTCTATATGCATTCACCTTGGAGGCATAGCTCTCCCATGCTTCTTTTCAATCCAAAGAGCTCAGATTTTGTCAGCATTCCAGCAGCATTTTCTTTATTTAAATTACTTTGGCAGGTAAATCACTAGTTAGTTTGGTTTAGGTTGTTTCACATTAGGAGGTTATTGTGATAACCTTAGTAAATATATTTTTGCACTTAATAGTGTCTGGGATTTTTCTATAACAGTAACTTAGTAAATACAGGTAAACTGTAAGAACACTCTAGTAAGAAGGGAGCCAGATACTCACAAGGTCCACAACGATTTCTATGCACTGGCAACAGATCACTTAACTTACTTGGGATGATTTTCATGTCGTAGGAAATAAAATAGTAACTTGAACTGTTATGAACACTTATTTCCCCCCTTTCTTAGAGGAGAAATAATGAGTGTAAAGTGTCTAGTGACAGAGAAGAGCAACCCCAGTTGTCAAGAAGAAGCAGGACAAAAAGAATCAAGACTGTCTCTTAAATGAGATGTTGTCAATGAGTCCAAGCAACTAATAAGTCTCCTGGGAAAGCCAAACATAAGAAGAAAAGGGTTCTCCTTGAAGTTGTTTACCTGTCTGAAGTTAAAAGGAAACAAGGAAAGGTGTGGCCTCAAAATTTCCATCACAGTTATTACAGGCTGTACTTTGTACTGAACACATGAGTAAAAACAGACGTTAAGTAAACCACTGGACAGTTCCTTCTACCTGAGGCTACCTACACTCTGAGGGTTCCAGAGCTTCCACACCTCTTCTAACACCAAGTGCCCTACAAGTGATATGCCTTAAAGTAGGCACTCAGTAAGTTCACATTAATGATGGCAGTGGTGGTAGAGGGTGAGTGGGCTGAATATAGCCCAGTGCAGCAGTTTCACGTGAAAACTGCACCTCCAGGGACTGCTTGTTCAAACACCCTCATGAACAAAGTGCACAGCACCATTAGGTTGGGGAATAGAAATTAGCTGACAGGCACTGTGTTAGACCCTTGGCATGCTTTATGCTATTTTGCAGCAACACCATAAGTTAGGGATATCAGTGTTCCCATTCTACAGATGAGCGAACAGAATCGGGCAGAGGTAGTAAATTTCCTCACAGCTAAGAAGATTTTAGGATTAGCACCCAGGCTGGCCAGCCTTCCAGACCTTTTTCTTTCACTAGGATAAGCGACAGGTTCTAACACAGCCAGTCTCTCTTGCTACAGGAGGAATAGGAATTTGGCTTGGCATCACTTTAGCATCTGTGCTCTCCTCTGCTCTGGGGACCACATAAGACCCTGCAGAAGGGAACTCGACCTTTACCCAGAGGCAAGGAGTGTCTGGGTACACAGAAGGCAACCCAGAGCTCTGAACTCCGAACTCCGTTGCCCTCCCACTCTCGCAGGCTCAGCCCTCTGAAAACAAAACCCCAGGATCCGAATGTCCAGCGGTTTCCTTGCCCTTTGGGTCTGCTCCCCACCTCCGCTGGCGTCTCACCCCAGGCTGCCGGCAGCGCGAGCAGTACCAGAACCGCCAGGAGGGCTCCTCGGGAGCAGGAGAGAAGGGGCACCTCTGCCACCAGCCAGAGAGACTCCTGGCTCTTCGAAGGGGAGTCTCCCATCTTCTCCAAACACCTCTGGAAACCCGATGCAATCTGGAAGAAAATCCAAGTCACGGGAAAACGCAGCTCAGAGGACAGAGACCACAGTCAGGGCTGTGCCCTCAGGGTCTGGGGAGCGCTGTTGGGGCTCCGGGACAAAAAGCTTTTGACCACAGCTTCCCCTTAAAGGGCCAGGTCTTGTTTACTCGCAATTTACACTGTTTCCAGTGAATTTGCCTCCCAGAGACCATCTTAGATTAGGGACCCATGTACAGAAACAAAATCTAGCAAATCTTCAGTTCCTTGATGTGTTCTGCCTGCCTGAATGGGCAGTTCCAAAGGAAGTGGATTCTCCCAGCTCAGCTGCCTTACACTCCCACCTGACTTTTGCCCTTTGCAGGAATTTGCCTGGGTAGGTCAGCTCATGAAATGCTTGCAGTCTGTGTTGTAGCGACAGTTGCAGACAACATGTACAGTGTAGAGGGAGGATGAAGGACCAATTTCTTTATGTTGAACTGAGATATACCAAGACATTGAACGTTTTTTTTTAAGCGACTTAATTAGATTTGAACTTTTTAAATATAATTCTGTCTGTTTTATGAAGATAGGTTTACAATAAGAGAAGGGTGAATAGACACAGAGGCCAGCAAGGAGGCTTTGCCATCACCCAGCTTAGATTTGATATTGGTCTTGAGTGGAGGTAAAGTGGAGAATTAAAGCAGATACTGGAGAGTATTATGCCAAGTGAAATAAGCCAGGCAGTGAAAGACAAATACCATATGATCTCATGTATAAATGGAACCTAATCAACAAAACTAACAAGCAAGCAAATTATAATCAGAGACATTGACATAAAGAACAAACTGACAACAACCAGAGGGGAGGTGCGATCGGGTAATGGGAGAGAAAGAGGGAATGGTTTTCAGGAACATGTATAAATGACACGTGGACAAAACCAAAGGCGGGTAGGATCAAGGGTGGGAAGTGGGAATGGCTAGTGTGGGGGAAAATGGAGACAACTTTACTTGAACAATAAAAAATAAATAAAAAAAAGATACTGGAGATGGAATGAACAAAATTTGCCTGTGAATTGGATATTGGTTACTTCTTTTCTTAAAGTTAATGGTGAGAAAAATAAAATAATATTTTGCTCCAGAGATCTAAATGAATCATTTTACCGTTTATCAAAATAAAAAAAATGGGTTTGGGACATATTTGGAGCATGGGGTGAAGAGTTCAAAGGTGGGAGAAATTGGAGTGTGTGATACCCTGAAAAATGGCTCCCTAAAGATGTCCACGTCCTAATCCCTACAGCCTGTGAATATGTTGCCTTATGTAATGAGAGGTTCTGTAAATCTTGAGATGGGGAAATTGTCCTGGATTATCTGGGTGGGGAATATAATCACTGGGTACTAGTTAGAGAAAGACAGTAGATCAGAATGGGAGAAGGTGGTAGTTGAAACAGAGGTTAGAATGATACTGCCATAAAACAAAGAAAGATAGTCCCCTTTAGAAGCTGGAAAAAGCAAGTCAGGGATTCTCCCCTGGAGCTTTCAGAAGGCACCAGTCATGCTAATGCTGTGATTTTAACCCTATCAGACTCTTTTCAGACTTCTGCACAGAACTGTAAAGAATAAATCTGTGTCATTTGTGCCTACAAGGTAATGTGCTATTGCAGCAATAGGAGACAAATATGACAGAGAGAGTGTGTGTTACTAGATCAAGAAAAAGCACAAAAAGATTTTCAGTTTTCTTAACTGATAAAGCCTTCGGTATGGGACAGATGGAATTTGTTGTGGTCCATGGGATGTGGGAAAGTTCTAGGAAAAAGTTGGGAATATAGGTAGTTTGTTGATTATGAAGCTGGACTTCCAGAAAGGCCCAACAGGAGGCCCTTTGGAAAGCAAATATTTAACATTTTTATGTATTATGGATCTCTTTGCCTGTTTGGTCAATCCTATGGATCCCTTCTCAGAATTATTTTTAAATGCATAAAATAAAGTACATGGATTACAAAGGAAGCCAGTTATATAGAATAAGCCCTAACCATGAACTTTTAGAGGTCTTTAGCCTCTGAGACTAGAACCCAGATTTCAAAATTAGTAGGAAGAAGACTCTTGCTGTTTCTAAAGCAAGAGTTGGAATGAGCTGTGTGGAGAGAGGAGGAATTCCAAATATGAAGTACTGTACAGAGCGGGTAGGAAGAGACTTGAAGACATACGATAGAAGATATATCAGAAAATGTGTTAGCTCCTTTGTCCTCCATGCATAGCTAAGACTCATGGTGGAGCAAAGACACTCATGATGGAAAGCTACACTGAGTGAAACTTCACAAATGGACACCCACAGTCCAGAAACCTACATAATTCAGCATGCATGGCGTCAGCTCACATAGATTCCAGGACACTGTCTTACTTCATTTGGCTCTTTTACTCAAGTCTCAGTTCTGACCTTCAATAGATGAGAAAGAATAGTGTTACAAATGCAAGGTGTGTTTTTTATTTTCCATTAGTTTCCATTCATCTTTCTTTTTTTTAAGATTTTTTTAAAGATTTTTTATTTATTGACTTTTTTTTAAGAGAGGGAAGGGAGGGAGGGGGAGAGAGAGAGAGAGACAGACAGAGAGAGAGAGAGAGAGAGAGAGAGAGAGAAACATCAGTGTGTGGTTGCTGGGGGTTATGGCCTACAACCCAAGCATGTACCCTGGCTGGGAATTGAACCTGTGACACTTTGGTTCGCAGCCCATGCTCAATCCACTGAGCTATGCCAGCCAGGGCCTTCATCTTTCGTTCAAGACTATACTTCAAAAAATATCTATCATATTTAATCATATCGCTTTCTGCATCTCTTCTTTAATACATCTAATACCATATTTTCAAGAACATGTTATCATCCTTTCAAGTTATTCTCAGTAGAGCAATGGAAGAAGCAGCAACATCCCGGTAGGCTGATGAAAAGGGAACAGAAGCTTCAACTCCCTAGACTTACCTCACATGCTCTCAGAATACACCACTCATTACCACCTTTTGCACTAATCTCCTGGCCTCTGCTGTCTCTCCTCATTCCTTGAAGGTTTTAGCTCCTACCTCACAGCAACCTTCACTACTCTTATGGAATTCACACTCCCCAGTGATTCAATATTCACAGTGATGCTATTTTCAAATACCTGGCCTCTCAGTGCCTTGATCTTTTCTGCCAATGATCTAGTCCTTCACTCTATCTGCCACTTATGTCCATGACTTGTCCTCATTAATAACTGCAGACCTTCCAGAGTTTCTATCTTCCCACTCTCCAACCACCAGTCCTGCCCTTCTAGTTTGCCCTGACCACAACAACCTCTGTATTTCTCAGTACCTGCAACCCACTGCTGTCACCACCATTGTTCAGCTTCAGATGCTCTGGGTGTCCTCACTCTTAGCCTTACCAGGTTAATTTCCATGTTCTATCACTGTAATCACTATCTTGCATGCAACCTCAGCTCCATTGCCCTTCTGTCACTTATGATACACTTTAGACAAACAATAATCCTGGGTAGAGTCAATTCTCCATAATTTCTTCCTGTACCCAAGAAACTGAATATGGCTAGAGAAAAACATGTATCCATGATAACTAGTTTTACTTTAAAGACAACTCATTCAAATGCTGGCAAGTATTCCTACTGTATATGCCTAGTCCTTTTACTCTGTCATTTTTACTAAGTGGTCATTTTATATTTTTAAATTGATGTTGAATGTAGAAATTGGCTACTTCACTCTCAATCTGTTTAAAGTTTTTCTGCTTTTCTTCAGAGAAAATACAAGCAATCAAAACAAATTTCCACAAACTTTTCTCCTCCCTTCAGCCAAAGACTTATGGTTCTGCTGTCCAATTCATTATCTAAAGTTACCTTCTCCATATCTACTAGTGCAGGACAGTTCATCTACTTTTACTTGTTCAAAAACATCACTCCAGGAATTCTCCTTTCTCTTCAGCACACTATTTTTCCTCTTCCAATGGATTTTACCATAAACATAGAGATACGTTATTTTTCCAAAAGTTGCAGGCATAGTTTTTGTTTTCCTTCTAACATTCCTGTTGCATGGGACACTTTTTGTTGATTAGGTTCTTTTTAAAGGTGAGATCATATGGTATTTGTCTTTCACTGCCTGGCTTGTTTCGCTTAGCATAATGCTTTCCAGTTCCATCCATGCTGTTGCAAAGGGTAGGAGCTCCTTCTTTCTTTCTGCTGCATAGAATTCCATTGTGTAAATGTAGCATAGTTTTTTGATCCATTCATTTACTGATGGGCACTTAGGTTGCTTCCAGCACTTGGTTGTTGTAAATTATGCTGCTATGAACATTGGGGTGCATAGGTTCTCTTGGATTGTGTTTCAGGCTTCTTAGGATATAATACTAGTAGTGGAACTGCTGGGTCAAAAGGCAGATCCATTTTTAATTTTCTGAGAAAATTCCATACTGGTTTTCCATAGTGTTTGCACAAGTGTGCAATACCACTAACAATGCACTAGGGTCCCCTTTTCTCCACAACCTCTCTAACACCTGTGGTTTGTTGCTTTGTTTGTGATGGCCATTCTCACGAGTGTGAAGTGGTATCTCATTGTGGTTTTAATTTGCATCTTTTTGATAGCTAACAATACTGAGCATCTTTTTATGTGTCTCTGGATCCTCTGTATGTCCTCCTTGGTTAAGTGTCTGTTCAAGTCCTTTGCCCATTTTTGAATTGGGTTGCTTGTCTTCTTAGAGTGGAGTAGTGTAAGTTCTTTATATATTTTGGAGATCATACCCTTGTCTGAGGTATCATTGGCAAATATGTTTTCCCCTGCAGTTGTTCTCTTTTCATTTTAATACTGTTTTCTTTAGCTGAGCAGAAGCTTTTTATTTTGATGAGATCCTATTTGTTTATTCTTTCCTTTATGTCCCTTGCTCTAGGGGACATATCAATAAAAATGTTGGTGTGTGAAATATCTGAGATTTTCCTGCCTACGTTCTCCTCTAGGACTTTAATGGTCTCACGGCTTATATTTAAATCTTTTACCCACCTTGAATTTATTTTTGTGTATGATGTAAGTTGATGCTCAAGTTTCATTTTTTGGCATGTAGCTGTTCAGCTCTCCCTACACCATTTGTTGAAGAGGCTATTTTCATTTTACGTTGCTACTCCCTTTGTCAAATATTAATTGACCATAGAGATTTGTGTTTATTTCTGGGCTCTCTGTTCTATTCCATTGGTCCATGTGCCTGTTTTCATGCCAGTACCAGGTTGTTTTGATTCCAGTGGCCTTGTAATAGAGTTTGGTATCAGGTATTGTGATTCCTCCTACTTTGCTCTTCTTTCTCAAAATTGCAGCAGGTATTATTCGGGGTCATTTATGGCTCCATACAAATTTTTGAAGTGTTTGTTCTATGTCTGTGAAATATGCCATTTGTACTTTAATAGGTATTGCATTGAATGTGTAAATTGCTTTGGGTAGTATGGACATTTTGATGATGTTAATTCTTCTGATGCATGAACATGGTATAGGTTTCCATTTGTTTGTATCTTCCTTGATTTCTTTCTTCAGTGTTATGCAGTTTTCTGAATACATGTCTTTTACCTCCTTGATTAGGTTTATTCCTAGGCATTTTATTTTTCTGGATGCTATATCAAATGGGTTTTTCTTTTCTTGATTTCTGCTTCTGATGTTTCATTGTTGGTGTACAAAAATTGCCTTGATTTCTGGATATTGACTTTGTATCCCACTGTTTTGCCAAATTCATTTATTAGGTTGAGCAGTTTTTTGGCCGAGTCTATAGGATTTTCTATGTATGCTATCATGTCATCTGCAAACAATTACAGTTTTACTTCCTCCTTTCCAATTTGGAAGCCTTTTATTTCTTTTTCTGGTCAGATTTCTGTGACTAGGACTTACAATACTATGTTGAATAGGAGTGGTGAAAGTGGACATTCATGTCTTGCTCCTGATCTTAGTGGAAAAGGTTTTAGTTTTTGTCCATTGAGCATAATGTTGGCTGCAGGTGTCTCATACATAGCCTTTATTATGTTGAGGAATGCTCCCTCTATTCCCACTTTGCTGAGTGTTTTTATCATAAATGGGTGCTGTACCTTATCAAATGTTTTTTCCACATCTATTAATATGATCATGTGATTTTTGTCTTTGCTTTTGTTTATGTGATGTATTACATTTACTGATTTATGAATATTGTACCATCCTTGCATCCCTGGAATGAATCCCACTTGGTCATGGTGTATGATCTTCTTAATGTATTATTGGATGCAGTTTGCCAATATTTTGTTGAGGATTTTAGTGCCTATTTTCATCAGTGATATTGGCCTGAAGTTTTCCTTCTTCATTGTGTCTTTATCTGGTCTTGGGATTAGGATGATGCTGGCTTCATGAAAGAATTTGGGAGTCTTCCATAATTCTGGATTTTTTGGAATCCAGAAAATAGTCTGGAATATAGTCTGGAATTCCAGAATAGTCTGTGAAGGATAGTGGTTAGTTCTTCTTTAAATGCTGTGTAGAATTCTCCAGTGAAAAAAGCCGGTCCAGGGCTTTTGTGTGTCAGGAGTTTTATCATTACTGCTTCAATTTCATCTGCTGTTATTGGTCTGTTCAGGTTTTCTGCTTCTTATTCACTGAGTTTTGGAAGACTATATTTTTCTAGAAATTTGTCCATTTCACCTAGGTTTTCAAATTCTGTGCATACTGTTCTTTGTAGTAATTTCTTACAATCCTTTGTATTTCTGTGATATCAGTTGTAATCTCTCCTCTTTCATTTCTGATTGTGCTTATTTGGGTCTTCTGTGTTTTTTTCTTGATGAGTGTGCTTAAAGGCTTGTCGATTTTATTTATCTTTTCATAGAACCAGCTCTTGGCTTCATTGCTCCATAGAATTGTGCTTTTAGTCTCTATGTCATTTAATTCTGCTCTGATCTTGGATACTGCATTCCTTCTACTTGCTCTGGGCTGTCTTTGTTGTTGTTTCTCGAGTTCTCATAGACATAGGGTTAGGTTGTTTGTTTGAAATGTTTCTGTCTTTTTTAGGTAGGCCTGTGTTGCTATGAACTTCCCTCTCAGGACTGCCTTAGCTGTGTCCCATAAATTTTGGGTTGCTGTGAGTT
The DNA here is from genome assembly GCF_004126475.2 of Phyllostomus discolor. Classification (NCBI taxonomy): domain Eukaryota; kingdom Metazoa; phylum Chordata; class Mammalia; order Chiroptera; family Phyllostomidae; genus Phyllostomus; species Phyllostomus discolor. The sequence continues at coordinate 6,831,886 of NC_040916.2, read as the reverse complement.
CATTTTCATTTGTTTCCAGAAATATTATGATTTCTTCCCCAATTTCATTCTTGACCCATTCATTGTTTAATAGCATGCTATTCAATTTCCATCATTTTAAGTGTTTTTGCTTTTTTCCCTTGGGTTGGTTTCTAGTTTTAGTCCCTTTGCTCACAGGAAATGCTTGATATGATTTCAATTTTCTTGAAGTCGTTGAGGCTTGCTTTGTGTCCTATCATGTGGTCTATCTTTGAAAATGTTCTTCGATTCCCAGTCAGGGTATATGTCTGGGTTGCAGGCCACGACCCCCAGCAACTGCACTTTGATGTCTCTCTCTGTATGTCCCGCCCTTCCCTCTCTAAAAATAAGTAAATAAAATCTTTTAAAAAAAGAAAAAAAAAAAGAAAATGTTCCATGTACATTTGAAAAGAATGTGTACTTACTTAGCGTCTTTGAGATGAAGGGCTTTATATATATCAGTTAAGTCCATTTGATCTAGGGCATTGTTCAATGCCACAATATCATTTTTTGATACTTTGTTTGGAAGATCTGTCCGGTTTTGACAGTGGGTGTTATAATCCCTTACTATAATTGTGTTTCTGTCAAAATCTTTCCTGAATTCTTCTAAGATTTTTTTTTATGTATTTGGGTGCTCTTATGTTGGGTGTATATATATTTACAACATTTATATCTTCTTGGTGGATTCTTCCCTTGAGTATTATGAAGTGACCTTCTGGGTCTCTTTTTATGCACCTTTTTTGGAAGTCTATTTTGTCTGATATGGGTATTCCTACCCTGGCTTTTTTTTTCCTACCTGTTTGCTTGGAAAATTTGTTCCCAGCTTCTCACTTTCAGTCTGTGTAGGTCTTTTGTCCTGAGGGGTTGTCCTGTAGATAGCGTATGTGTGGGTTATGCTTTCTTATCCATTCAGCTATTCTAAGTCTTTTGATTGGAGCATTCAATCCATTTATGTCTGAGGTTATTTTTGGTAGGTACTTTCATTGCCATATTTGCACCTAGGTTCGTCTCTCTTTTTTCCTTCCTTTCCTTAAAGCAGTCCCTTTAGCATCTCTTGCAGAGCTGGTTTGGTGGAGGTGTATTCTTTTAGACTTCTTTTGTCTGGGAAGCTTCTTATTTGGCCTTCTATCTTGATTGAGAGCTTTGCTGAGCAAAGTACTCTTGGTTGCAGGCCTTTGGTTCTCATTACTTGGAATAGTTCTCTTCTGGCTTGGAGCATTTCCATTGAGAAATCAGCTGCTAACCTTATCGGGGCTCCCTTGTATGTTACTTCCTGTTTTTCCCTTGCTGCCTTTAAGATTCTCTCTTTGTCTTGGAACTTTGCCATTTTAATTATGATGTGTCTTGAGGTGGGCCTCTTTGGGTTCCTCTTGACTGGGACTCTCTGTGTTTCCTGGACTTCTGTAACTTTTTCTTAATCAAATTAGGGAAGTTTTCCATCATTACTCTTTCAAATAGGTTTTCAATCCCTTGCTCTTCTTCTTCTCCTTCTGGTATCGCTATTATACGGATATTATTACATTTCATATGGTCTTGCATTTCTCTGAATCCCTCTTCATTCTTTCTGAGTCTCTTTTCCTTTTCTTGCTCTTTCTGGGTGTTTTCTTCTACTTTGTCCTCCAGCTCACTGATCTGATCTTCTGCTTCATCGATCCTGCTTTTCATTCCTTCTACTGTGTTCTTCAGTTCAGAAATTGTATTCTTCATTTCCTCTTGGCCCTTGTTGAGAGTTTCTATTTCCTTTTTCATGTTGATGTAGTTTTCAGTGAGTTCATTGTAGCTTCCCTGTAGTTTCTGGTAGCTCATTGTGAGCTCATTGAGCTTCCTGGTGATCATTGCTTTGAACTCAATATCTGATCGTTGAATTGCTTCTATTTCATTTAGCATTCTGAGGCTTCCTCCTTTCCTTTCATTTGGGGATTGTTTCTTTGTCTGCCCATTGTTTGTGAGACTCTTCTTGTTAGCCTCAGCTTCTTACATTGATCTGTTCTGGCTCCCTGGGTTTGTGGTGTGAACTTCTTTAGTAGAATAGCAGTGAGTTTCAGTGGTGCAGTTTTCTTGATCTCCCGAGCTCACTGGTCTTGGGCTCTCATTTAAGTTGGCTTTGTGTTTGCCTTTGGGTTTTGATTGTTGTTGGGTCTTTCTTTGGTGGTTCCTTCTCACCAACTGGTTAAATGAGGGTCACTCTGTCCAGTACCTCTTGTATTTTGTTGTGCTGGTGAGGGCAGGTTGTGTTGAAGCTGGTTCTTCCATGTATGCAAGGTTTTGAGGATTCTCTCTTGCTCTTGTTCAGACGTTTGTATTTGGTACTGTCTCTACTGTTTAGTTATATTTCCAGATAAGTCCTGGATTGAGGTTTGTGTGGTTACCACTTCCTTTTTCACCTTCTTCTGTTGTTATGTTAGTGGTTCCTTTGTTGTTGGATTTCCTCTTCCAGTGGGTATCCTGGTGTTTACTGCCTACACATGCCCTTTTTTTGTGATGAGCTGTAGGGGGAAGGAAAAATGGTTTAAGACAGCAAGAGAGTATTCTATGAAATTTACAGTAGCAGCCAGTAGAGAAGAGATAGGACATCCTTTGACTATGTATAGTGTTAACTGTGATCTTCCGCCCAGCTAGCTGATTTTTAGAAAGGATGGCAAGAAGATAAGACTCTTGTTGGGGAAGGAAGGATTGTGAGTTGGATCTATAAAGCAGTGAGGTTGTGGGAGGTTAGATTCTGAGGTAAGGTAAGAGTAAAGGATAGTAAATAGATGTAGTGTGTGAGAGAATAGAATTAACCACTATAGTAATAGAGTTCAGGAAATGGCTAAGTGGGCCAAGATATGGGAGGGGTGTTGTGTTGCATTTACAATCATATAGAACAGTTATTATTTATAATAATATTAGAGCAACAATCATATGACAGAATCTATGTGATCTGGATAACAAGAATAGGGAGTATAAGAGCTTGACTAGTGTGCTAATGGAACACAAGTGAAGTGAAGGACAGGTAATTAGCAATACACTATGAAAGAGAGACCAGGGGAATCCTGTCAAATGGTACAATATAACCAGCCACGCCAAGAAGACTAAACAAAAAAAAGAGGAATACAAAAATACTGTTAAAATAAAAAATAAGAATAATGAAAAAATAATAATACAAATATGTGATAACTTTCAGGTTCTCTGTAATAGCGAAGTGAAATTTGTCTCACTGTCTCAGCTGTTGGGATGCCCCCTTTTTGGGTCCCACTCTGGTCTTTTCATAGTTCCAAGTTTTTTGGTCTCACTTGTAGGTATTTAAAAAAAAAGAAGCAACAGAAGGAAGGAAGAAGAGATAAAATTGGAAAGAAAGGAAGAAGGAATAAAACAAGAAAGAAGCAGAGAAAGGAAAAAGGACTTGAGAAATAAAAACATAATAAAATTAAAAAATGAAAAATTACTTAAAAAAAGAGCGCCTGTTGCTGGTTTCAAATTGGCCACACCAGTTTTTCTGGTCTCGCTGGCTGCAGCAGGCTGAGGAACTTTTCTCCCTTTCTGATCTGCACTCAGTCAGTCTAGCGTGCACTCTCCCCAGAGCTAGCTTGGTGTCTCTCTGAGGAGCCTTGGGTGTAGGATCCAAGCATTCCTCAGAGCGCACTCTCCCTGGTGCTAACCACTGTGGGCTGGGGCCTTCTGCAGAGTTCACTCTCTCTGGGTTGTGGGTGCAAGCCCTTGGCCAGGTTGCCTCCCGTCCCCATGGGTTTGGGCGTGCACCCTTCCCAGTGCTATGGTGTGTGTGTGTGGCCGGGGGGGCGTGGGGGGGCGCTCAGGACTTCCTGCTCTGCCTGGCTGGGTGGGGAGGTGGCTGGAGCGATTGTTGCAGGAGAGTTCCTCTAACAGTGCCTCTTTTATCACTTTTTCTTTTTGAGAAATTCTTCCTACTCAAGCCTGCACCTCTGTGCAGCGACCTGGCCTCTCACACAGCCCAATTCTCCAGCCAGACTGGAGACTATTGGGGTCAGGGCCTGTCATGGTGTGACTCTCAACTCTCCCCAGCAGGTGTCCACAGATTCCGTGGGTGCTCACAGCCCCTGTGTGTTTGCCACTTAGTCCTTATTCCCCTCTCTGTGACTTCAAACAACCAGGTCTCTCCCAACTTCAAGCAACCAGGTCTCTCCCGGTGCTGCTCAAACTTTGGTTGTCTGGGGAGAGAGTAGTTGACCCATTTCTCTCCTTAGAACCCTGTGGCAGATCTGGTGGGCCCCAGGCCTGGGGCTGCAGCAATCCTGGTCCCCATGCTGGTCCCTGTGGTCTTACTGTCCTGAAGCACTCTCCTTACTGTCTGGTTTTTCAATTTCTGCTACAATTTTTGGTGTCATATTTTCATATATGCTGGGGCACTGTTGGCTATTTGCTCTGTTCCTTCATAGGTCAGCTAGGATTTTTCCTGTGTGTAGGAAAAAGCAGAATCTGCTCCCTTCTACCTTGCCACCATCTTCCTCCTCTAACTTTGAAATTCTTTAACCAGGATACCCAACCATATCTACTATCTTTCTCCTCCTTCTCTCATAGCTACCACATATCTATTCAACCAAATTTCATTTATAGATTACCAAATTTTCAATCCAACTCACCCTTGAAGCACCTTGGCAGTGGAGGATCCCATTTACTGTTACTGTTTGGTTGGCATCATACTGTGTTGCTGCCTTTCATGGTAAAGCCAGGTTTTCACTTAAACATCAAGGTATCATCTAAGGAAAATGAATGTCTATATCCAGATTCTATAATTCCATTTTCAATTTCCAGAATTGGGCATTTGACTAGATTAATACACTGAGGATGAGGGCCACTCCAGATGCCAACTTGATTGTCTTTGCTGGTGCAATATATTGACTTCTCACCCACGAGGTCAAACAGCTTTTCCCCATTCTGTCCAACATGGCACTGATAAGTCACTACCATTCCATAGTAAAAATTCTCTCTACTGCTGCTAGAAAAGTCCCCATTGGAGATGGCTGGGGGCGACTCATAGTAATAGCTTTTTTGGAGCCAGGTAAAAAAAGAAAGAAGATATTTAAATGTAATTACCTTCTGGTAATTTTGTTTTCAGCCTTAAAAAACTAACTCTAATACAGCCTACAAGGAACACATTTTGTTGAAATAGTATATCCTTGTCTCAAAGATGATGATATAGGAAGTTGCAAGATAGGAAGATGTCTGGAAATTCCCTGATGAAAAGTCAAAAAAACTATGATATGGTCACTAGATCTCATCCCCAGAATACAGATAAATTGTTATATGAGGTGCCTGACATTACCTACATTTTGCATGAAATAAAGTTGGTAGTGTAATCTCATGGCATATTTTAGATCTAAACCCTTATTCAGTATGAAATATCATCAAAAGGGAGAAATGAAAGGAAAGTGTGGTGGAATGGGGGAAATTGGAAGAACATAAACCACAGCTCTGTGCCCAGAAATTTCCAAACCAACAGTAACTTTGTCTGGGTACACATTCTGATATGCAGATGCCTAATTTCCCTCTAGAAGAATATAAGAATACTGTACCCTAATTACATAGGGTACAGTAAAGGGATCATTATACTCACATTCACATAAAGGTATGTCCTTATGACAGATCGCAGTATTTATTACTTTTTATTTTTTATTGTTGTTCAAGTACAGTTGTCTCCCTTTATCCCCCACCTCTCCCTCACTAGTATTGCCTGAGATAACACATGTAGCAGATGAGTCACCAATGAGTCGGTATCCAAGGGCAAAAAGATGAGTGATCATCTCTCAGCTAGGTATACACTTCAGGAAAGCTTAGTTCTTTGTCCACTGAAAGAATGGCAAAGGATGGAATATCATGTATGACAAGTATCAGTGATGGACTAAGGACTCATACAAAAGATTAAAGAATCTAAAGCCAAGTAAAATTTGCCTGCTGGTCAGTAACACTGGAGATTTACAATTGGAAGAAGGGTAGCCCAAGCTACTTTCTCTTCCAGGTAACCTCTCTTGTGGGTAATCCTGAAAGACAGTCTCTAGAGCAGATGAGGAAGGTGATTCTCTTTTTGCTTCTCTATTTTGAAGGATAGGTGGCAATTACTCAAATCCCTTTTTAAAGACAAATGGCTTCTGGCTAAAATGATGGCTATAAAACCCACGTACCCTGGAAATGTCTCCTGCCAACTCACCCTTTGTCACAAGAATATGTACTTGTAGACCCAAATTCGATATTCATGTGTGTGATTAAGGACAGTGACATAGAGGAGGTCTCCAGGACTCACACAAGATTTACATACAAAGGAAAACCAAACAACACAGGATTTGGGACTAGGATTTGAGGAGTCTTTCATGTTTTATATAAGTCCCAACCTGACTGGACTTTCTGACTAGCTTATTTGTGTTTATTCAAAGAAACTTTTGACATTTACAAACCTTCTATCTTCTAAGGGAATAGTCAACTCCAGAACAGTATTTAAAGCATATAGTCTATATTTCTGAGTGTGCATGCAAACACTACTTGTTGTCAACCAAATTTATAATCTCTATTTCCCCTTTCTATATACTCTGTCAGTTGATGGCATCATCTACCAAGTCTTGTGACTTAAGAGAAAAAAAACAAACAAACTTAATAGTCATTTCCTTTTGGTAACTCATTCTTTATCCCCCACCATTCATTCAGTTGGTCACCTAATTTTGGTGACAGAATTCCAAAAATCTCCAAACCAACTATTTTATCAAAGCTATAATCTCTCACTGCAACATTGAGTAACAAAATGTACCTTTCTAACTCTGGTCTCCATTGGTTTCCATCTTCTATGCACATCTCCCAGTGAACACATTACCTTTCAGAAGCACAAATGTGGTCATACCAATACCTGCATTTTAACTTACAATAACTTAACATTGTTGTTGGAAAAAATCATGGCCTGTCACAGTTAAGCTCCTATTTACTTAATCAAGTACTATTCCTCACCATGTACTGAATTTTTCTATTTTCTGAAGATGTCATGTTCTTTGATATTTTCATGCTTTTGTGTAAGATGTTTCCTCTGCCTGTGATGTCTAGATTTCTCTAATTCTCCTAGATATGGCCTTTATTATTTACTTCTGTATGATCTCATAGAAGTTTTTCATCTGTTTGTAAGTGAAATTATGTGATAGTACAGTATTTGTTTAAAAGCCAGCCTTTACAATTAATATAGGAGCTCCTCACAGAAAGGCACTCACAGGATTTTATGGTTCTCTCTAGCTCCATCATCTAGCATAAAACTTCATACCTAGTAGTTACTAAAAATTTTTCTTGAATTAAATGGAGGTAAGAATGACATGAAACTATTTTTCTGTGCATACTAACTTTTAACCTCATTCTAACACAGTATAGAGAACATAGAGAAAGTCATGGAGATTACAGGTAAACAGGGTGGGCCAGCTGTGGGGATTTACTCTCAGTACTCAGTGTCATCAAAGAAAACATGGAGAACCCAGTAGCCTCCTTTATTGAGATGACTTACTAATTTGCTGATCATTTATCATGAAAAATAACAGGTTAACCCATAGAGATACACTAATAGATCCAAAGATGCCTCTATTACAGATTACACACATTTACAGTATTGCTGAGCATCTGACCACTTGGAGGTCTCTAGGCAGGTGGTAAAGAATGAGCTTTTTCTATTACCCAAGAAGTCATTCAAATTCCCAAGATGTCCCAACAGCAAATTCAAACTGACTTTAGGCTTAGCAAAAGGATACCTTGGCAGGAACTTACACTGACCTAGAGAGACAGATCACAGGAATATCAAAAGAAAGAGAGGGTAAAACTTCTACTCTGCCTCTGTTTTGTCACCAATTACCCTGACAACTTTAACTTTTAGAAAGTAAACCTAAAATGGAGCAATAATTTCTGGGACAAAGTATACCCTTCTTGCAATATGGGTACATTTACAGATAAATAAGCTCAGGACTTCAAAGACATTTTAGGATAGACTTTAGAGGAAGAGATGAAGCAAGTAATTTTTCATAAAAGTTCATAAAGACTCTGGAGTTGATTCATTTTCTTACATCTCAAGAATAAAAATTAAAACCTTATAAATAAGTTTTCTGAGATAGCACTAGAAACTAATGTATACCAGAGACTTTATAAATTCAGCACATATATGATACCTAAAATAACTTTAATGAATTAGCATTACAATTAAGTCATTAAAGCTTTAGGTCCTAGCAATAAGAAAATATTTATTTATTATTCTTCATTGTTGTATTCAATTAACCAGAATGAGGGAAGAACTCAATCTTAATTCTAGCCTTATTGCATAAAGGCTACATCTTTTAATATGAAAATGTATATAGCTCTACAGTATTTTGAATCAAATCTGACATCATCCAGTTTCTCCCACTTTGTTGTCAGTAGGATTGATAATTTATTGTATCCTCATTTAAATAAAATCTAATCATATATATGTTTTAGAAGAATTCTTTGATCATTAGCTCTGGTACTGCCATCTTTTTCATTCTTTTCTTTTTTGTTTTTAAAGCAACTTTTCCATGGTCACACTCCATTTATGATGTAGTCCATAATCCATGACTAATCTACATGGGATATAAAATGTTAGCTATATCTCCTTAATTTAAGACACCTTTAAAGGATCATTCCAGTTTCACAACTTCCCAAATAGTTGCCTGAGGCCCTCACTGTGATTGCAGTGATGCTTAGCTTCCTCTTTTGCCCAGTTATAATTTTTCTCTTCTCTGTTCTATAAATATGGAGCCTAAGAGCACTTCCTAATAATAACTGTGTTATACAATAACTGTCTCATCACTTTTTTTTTGGCAACCTGCACATGACAGCTACAAACAGGGTGTAGAGTAGAGAGTCCTTCTCTATTTCCACCTGCAGATGGTCCAGTGACTAGTATGGATTGTTCTAAAAAGGAATAGTCCATTAACTGCAGAACCTGAGGAAAATTCTGTTTGGAATACATACACTGTCAGGAACTTTTTAATGTTGTTGCAAACACCATTTCCTCACTTATTTTCTCTCCATAAGCTTCTGAAGATTTTGGAAATACATGGTAAATTTATACCTTAGTTTATTGAAAGGTCAGTGGAGACACAGAAATTTCTCTGTAGAAGACTATAGTAGATTCTATTTGATATATGAAAATTATCCTGTCATGGCCAGTGTGTCTCAGGGATTGGTTGGATTGTTGTCCTGTAGACTGAAGGGATGCAAGTCAAATTCCCAGTCAAGGCACATGCCTAGGTTGCAGGTAGATGAATGCGGGAGGCAAACGAAGGATTTCTCCCATGTATGTCTCTCTCTCATTCTCTCTCTCCCTTCATCACTCTGAGGAACAATTATTTTCCTGATTACTCAGTTCATACCAATTTTTCTTATTTCTAATCCAGTACCACTTAATGTGTACTTGGAAATTTGCCACTTATCTCTAGGCTTTTACTCTTTGCTGATCTAGCAGGAAGTCTTACCTTCCTAATAAGATCATGCATTTCCTTTTTTTTTCTGACACTACAACTAATTTTTAAGACTGTTTGGATTTGTCCCATGAGTTCCCTAAATGAAAAAATGTATCAAGACTTCAGAGTTCTTACTAAACACCTTTAAAAAAGTATTTCCCCTGCACCTCCCATCCCTTTCCTTTTTGACAACAATAGCTTGTTCTCTGTATCTATGGGTCTGATTCTTTTTTGTTTTGTTGGTTCATTTTTTATTTTGTTTTGTTTAGATTTCATGTGTAAGTGAAATAATAAGGTATTTGTTTTGTTCTGTCTGGCTTATTTCACTTAACACAATGCCCTCTAGGTTCATCCATGTTGTCACAAATGGCAAGATTTCATACTTTTTAATTGCTGGACAATATTCCATTATCCATAATTATACAATAAGTTATATAATTAATATTCCATTATATATATTATCTTTATTCATCTATAGATGAAAAGAAAACATTTATTGCTTCCATATTTTAGCTATTATATACAATGCTACAATGAACATGGGGTACATATATCTTTTTGAATTAATGTTTTTGTGTTCTTTGGATAAATATCCAGAAGTGATATTGCTGCATTGCATGGCTGCTCTATTTTCAACTTTTTTGAGGATTCATCATACTGTTTTCCATAGTCGCTGTGTAAATTTACAATCCCTCCACAGTGTATGAGGGATCCCTCTTCTCACATCTTCACCAGCTATTGTTATTTTGTTACATCTTAATTATTTTTGATGATAGCCATCCTGACAAGTGTGAGGTAATATTTCACTGTGGTTTTGATTTGCATTCCCCTAATGATTAGTGATGTCAAACACCTTTTCATATGTTCTCTTTGAATAAATGTCTGTGCAGGTCTTTTGCCCATTTAAAAATATTGGGTTGTTTTTCTTAAGTTTTATTAGTTTCATATGTATTTCAGATATTAACCCTTTAACTGATATATCAATTGCAAATACTCTCTCCCACTGTGTAGGTTGTCTTTTCATTTTGTTGATGATTGTCTTTGCTGTGAAGAAGCTGTTAGTTTGATGTACTTCCACTTGTTTTTAAAAGATTTTATTTATTATCAGAGAGATGGGAAAGAGAGAGAGAGGGAGAGATACATCAATGTGAGAGAGAAACATTGCCTCTCATATATTCCCTGACTAGGAACAAAAATGCAACCCAGGCATATGCCCCAACTGGGAATTGAACTGCTGACCTCTAACCTTGCCCAGCCAATGGAGTTACACTGGTCAGGGCCTACTTGGTGTTTTTGTTTTATTTTGCTTATGTTCCCTTTGCTTTTGGTGTCAAATCAAAAAAAAAAAGTTATTGTCAAGACCAACGTGTAGGTACTTACCCCTGTTTTCTTCTAGGAGTTTTATGGTTTGGGGGTCTTATATAAAAGTCTTTAATATACTTTGAGTTGATTTTTGTATATGTTGTAAGGTAGGGGTTCAGTTTTATCAATGCCATTGATTGAAGAGACTATCTTTTCTCAATTGTATGAACTTGGCTTCTTTGTTACAAATTAATTGACCATAAAGGCATGGATATATTTCTGAGTGCTCTCTACTATTCCATTGATTTGTATGTCTGTTTTCATACCAAGACCTTGCTCTTTTGATTACTAAACCCCTGTACTATAGTGTGAAATCAGAAAATGTAATGCCTCCTTACGATTTCTTAACATTGCTTTGGCTACTTTGGGTCTTTTGTGGTTTCATACAACTTCTGGAGTTGTTAGTTATATTTCATGAAATATGTCATTGGAATCTTGATAGGGGTTGAACTGGATCTATAGATCACTTTGCATAATATGTACATTATAACAATATAAAATTTTGCAATTCATGGGCACTGTTTCTATCTTCTCAGCTGTACCTCCTGCTCAACTCATCTTCTTAGACTTAATCCACTCAATATCTCCTCTATGCAGCCTTTTCTGCTTCCTCCAGGGAGGCAGAGACCAATCTTCTTCTCACGGACTCTGCTGGGATCTCTCTGATAATTAGCACATATTTTTGCATTTAATAGTTAACGTGGCTAACTTCACTCATCCATGTGGCCATAACACCTAGCACAATGTGCCCCTCATAGTAGCTATTCAAAAAAAAAACTTAGTACTCAAAAATACCACTGCTATCAAACAGAAAACAATGGTGAAGATACTGTAATGAATCTAGTACTAATATAATTAGTTTAAACTTTATGCACTGGGGAATGATTTGGTTATCGATTTCTTTTGTTGCCTATTGTCCAGTGTTCTGGAAACCTAGCAATTGGTAAGGTAAGAACTGCTTTTTTTGCATTGTAATATGCAGACTAAGGAAATTGAGAAACTATTGCATAAGTACTTGTTGATCTTGGCTTCTTTAATTTGAAAGGAAGAAAAGACCTAAAATAGGCAGTAGAGACCATCCACAGAAAGAGATTTTAAGTTTTGTCCAAGAAAGCATCCCTCTCTGGAAGAATGAGACTGGTCCCAAAATTTTACAAATATTCCCTTCTGTGATGTCAAACCATTTGGCAAATATTTCTGAGATGCAAGCCTCCCCAGCACAACACTGTCTACTTACAAAGTCTCCTCCTGAGCTGCTTCAAGTGAAATGTTGATTATTTTTTCATGTATTTTCCTTATGGCATAGTGATTTCTCATTTTTACTCTCTAAGTTTTATTTTATGCTATTTTCCCTAATGATCTACAGTATTATTCTTGTTTTTTCCCCCTAGAAAATAGAGCCCGTTTTATTTTATTTTTTCAATTATAGCTGACATTCATTATTATTAGTTTCAGGTGTACAGCACAGAGGTTAGACATTTATATAATTTACAAAGTGATCCTCTTGACAAGTCCAGTACCTACCTGGCACCATCCATAATTATTAAAGTATTATTGACAATACTCTGTATGCTGTACAATACATCCCGTGCGTATTTTACATATTTACCATTCAGCCTTAACCTTCTACCTTGTCTTTCCTCCTTTTCATTTCTAGTTTTGTTACCTTCCACATTGCTTCCTATTCACTTTATCTATTTTCGTATATTCTAAACTGTGTTTATAGTTTCCTTCAATTTCTAGTGTTTAGCACAATCTTTATTTTTTTAAATTCCTTTCATTTTCTTCTTACAATCACTGTTCTTATTCTTTCACTCCCCCATAAATGAAATTTTAAGTGATCAATATCAAGAAGACTGGAGTAACTTGAACCCTGCAGACAGACTCAACATTAACAGGGGAAAACAGAGCCTCTCTGACCCCCAGCTTGTTTTGCCTTAGCCTGTTAGACGCTACAGAAAGCCCATTCCAAGCATGGCTCTTGGAGGAAATTCTCCCCTGAAGGCAGGAGGGATATTTTCCCCCCTGAGTTCTAAGACCCAGCTGAATATTATACTTAATATTCTGGCACTTAATATTTATACAAGAGCACTGACTCTGAGGTAAAAATATTGAGCATTTGGAACCACAAGTGTGACAAGACACACAAGATCTCTAAATTCCAGTGGAGAATGGACAGAAAAACGAGTTTTGGAAGAAGAGTGACTGCAAGTTAGAGGGGATATGAACTGGGGTGTGTGTGTCTCCCTGAGATAATTTGGTGAGAGAAGGTCCTTGAGGAGGTAACATCATCAGTGAGTCTGAAGGATAAGGAGCCAATTATGTAAGAGGCAGCAGGAGAATGTTCCCACACTGAGGGACAGCAAGGGCAGAAGCCCCAAAGCAGCAGAGTTTGGCCTGTCTCATGAGCAGAAAAGTCTCCCCTTGACCAGTCACTTGTTAAATGCTGTCAGAGGCACATGCTCCTTCCCTCCAGAGCACCTGTCTAGGGTCATAACATACCAGCATTATGGTTTGGTTCCTTTCTGCCAGTTCCAATAAATTTCAGCAAATGTTGATTGATTGCCTATTATGTGCCTGGATCTAACAGTGGGCAAAACACAGTCCCAGCTTATGTTCCTATATGTGTGCATGTGTGCACGAGTGCAGAAATAAATAGTGAAACAGGGATCATGAAAATTGGAATGGTTTGGTATTGTTCACCAGTGTGGCCCCCAAACCAGCACAGGACCTGGCACATAAAAAGGCAAACATTGATTGAATGAATTCTGCTAAGGACAGAATGTAGCATACAAACAAACTGTATATGTAATGGAATCCTATAAGTAATTGGGGCATAAAAAGAGAGAAAAAATACACCCTCAATTGTTAAAAATGGTTGTCCTGTGCTTGTGTATATTTTGTATAATAAGTATGTCTTTTTTGGCATATATGTATATATACACACACATAGAACACACACACACGTGAAAAGTACATATTCCATTCAATGAAGCACAAAATAAGCTTAGTGGAAGGGCCTTCAGCTTTAGTTTATGAACCATAAGGAAAACTATACTAACAATTTTTTTTAGGATACTCATTTTTCATTAAATTTGGCTACTGATGTTTTTTAGGTTGTTTTGCATCATCCCTCAGATAGGACCCAACATAATAAAAAAAAAAGCCAAAGCCATTTGGTGGTAGAATAGAATATGATACCACCTATACTGGATAGGAATACAAATATGATTGCATGACAGATAAAACAAAACAAACAAAGAAACAAACAAACCCCACTAGGCTGATACTTGCTAACAAGCATCCTATTCCCTGTATGTACAAAAAGCACTGAGTGCCTTTCCAAAACTCTCTATCCCAGGAACCCAGAGCCTTCTATCGGGTGAGCTCTATACACACAACATGCTCTTCCCAGACCCATACAAAACAAGCAGCGAGCTCCCTTGCTCTACTGGTGCCCTGGACACTTCCGCAAAGCACACTCCGGGCAACACCCACTTGAGATACCTCAGCCCAATCTAGTGGGGCACAACAGCACACTCACCAAGGCATCACCCCACCTCAGCAACACAACCCAAACCCTTCTCATGGGCACACCACAGGCCTACTAACATTCCCCACGTATGGGGGCACTCAAGAGCAAGTCCCTCCTTTGAGCACAAGGTCCATCCGCCCTTCCCATCCTGATTTGTTCAGCCCCAAACACCTGCAAGCTTTTGCTAGGGACACAGCGTAGACCTGGGCAAATACCTGCGGTGCCCAGAGTCCGCCAAGGCTCGGAAGCAATTTTCACTGTGGGGACTAAGGGGTTTCCACCACCTTATCCGTGCACAGAAAGACCTGGGCATCTCTGGCCCCGCCTTCACCTCAGCCCCGCAACATCTGCACCATCCTGAGGGACCAAGCCCAGCGCCTCCAACCTGACCCTCCAAACGAAGCTTCTCCTCCTTGGGCTCTGGATTGCCTGCTCCCTGACTTGCTCCAGTTCGACCCCAGAGCTACACCTACGCTAGCCTCCTACCGAAGGATGTGGGTAACAGGAGCACTAGAGTCACCAAAATGATCCCAACGAAGCTCCAAGAAGAAAAGGGACTCTTGGGGAGGCAGAGAGGTGTCTTTTGTGTCCTGCGAGACACCATCATTTTCTGGGAGATCAGCGGGAAACCTTAGAGCCAAAGAACAGGTACCTTATTGAGTCAAGTTATGGGACCCTGCGCACCCCAGATTCACAAAGGGTCAGGTGCCAACCATGGGTGGGCGTGTCCTGGGCGGGCACGGGAGGCGGGCAGGGCTAATGGGGCCGCCTGCAAGGAGGGGCCTCTGCCCTGGGGTAGTGCTTAAGTCTGGACTGGAAAGGGCCTGGCCTGGCTGATTTGGCCACTGCATTCTCAACACCTGACGTTTGATGTTTAAAGAATTAAGCAACACTGTGCAATTAAGCATATTAAGCCTCAACTCCACGGGCCTTTGCCCTTCCAGACTAAATGTTTCATTGAAGACGATATATACATGCATAAAAAAAGATAAGGACCAGGGTGTACCAAGTGGCAAATTTTTGGAAACAACGAATATCATTCGAGTTAGCATGGGTGGGACTTCGTTAGGTCATGTAGATATTGAGAACTTTCTTGATGAAACAATCTTTTAATGTTGGTAAATTAAGAATGAACAAGATTTATTGGCAGGGGTGCGAGTCAACCTGTATGACTAAAGAAAAAAAAAAGGAGTAATGTGATTGGTAGTAAAGAGCAAAAAAAAAAAAAAAAAAAGAAAAAAGAAGAAATTGATCTTTCCTTTGTATTAGTTGCCAAAGAAGAATGACATTGACCAATGGGAGTAAACATTTTGAGGGGACCAGCACCCTAAGACTTTTATTTTAATTTTTAACATAAGTTTTCCAAATGTGAAATGTTTTTAAATGGAGATGGATTTTAAGCCACCAGTTCCATTTTAGAGCTTATCCTAAAGAAATAATCAGAACTGGGAGCGATGATGTATAATTTCAGAAAAAATATGAACCCTAAATATCTAATAATAGTATTAAGGAACTGGTAGTATGTAGCCTTGTGGGATGGAATTCTGTACAACAATGTCAAAAATATCAGGGTGAGAAACTATAATATATTCAGAAGTAGGAAAAAGCAGAATCAAATTTGTGTATAACTTTTGATATCCTTTTTATTGAAACAAAAGCAGTTTTTGGTTTTCTGTGTTGACTGATCTTATATTACATTTGGAGTCAGGTAAAGAAAAAATGCTAAGCAATCTGACATATACATCAGCATCTCATTTATCCATGCAATGGTGGGGGGTAGAACCTGTATTGCAGAGGGTTACAGAATGAGAGGATGGGGAGGAAATGAAGGCTGTCAGTACAAACGTCGAATGCTTCTTCTGGAATTAGAAAACTTTATATGTATTTAAACAGTTCTGTGTGTGAGATGAGCCAAAGACTTTATGGATTAAAAAACCATGGAATGTCCACTTCCTTTCAGACCAACATAATATTCGAACTCTTTACAGAGCACTCAAGACACTAAGTGTGGAGGTGATGTATAAAATAAACACCTAAATATCTATGATTGTAAAATTAGATACTCCATGGTGACACAGAATAAAGGAGGTATAATTAAGGAGACACTGAATAGAAAATCCAACGAAGGGAAATTATTGCTTCTCTTCATTCTGACAATTAAAAAAAGTTATATAACAGAAATGTTTAGTGGTTCAGTGTAGACACTTATTTATGAAAACAGAGAATCTATTTACCCATCTCCACAGCCATCTGTACACCATGCTATATGTCAATTATATCTCAATAAAGTTTTAAAAAATGCTTTTCCTTCTATTCTATTCATAGGCTTGAAAATAAGTTTATTTTTCTTGTGACAAAATTCAAAAGATACAGAAAAGCATGATTAGTGCTTTGTTTCCTAGTTATAGGTACTTGATTAGGTCCAAGGACTGAAGTTTAATTGCAATTTTTTTTCAATCAATGAAATTTCCACACTAGGTGTTCATCAGGGCATTCTTAATATAATTGAGAATTCTCACATTGATTGCTTCAACTTTTGTTGAGTTAACTAAACCGAGGAGGCTCCATTTGCTAGGTTCCAAAGCTTGCTGCCTATTTGTCTGGACAAGCTCCATGCCTCAGGAATGGAGCTTTCTTGCCTTTTTTTCAGTGCCCAGACAGTTCTAGGCCTGTAGTCGATGTATAACAAATATGGATTTAATACTGAATGAAACAAATGGGTGTTGCTGTCAAGTGCATTTAACATGCCTCTGCCAGTCTTTCCTGCATCAGCTTACCAGATGCTAAAACATTCTGAGAGATTTTTATTTTTACCAATTTTAGACACTAAAAGCAAAGCTGAATTTGTCTCTAAAAAGAATGAGAGATATGACTGTCTGCTTCCTGAAAACCTTCCTGAATCAGGCTAGCGAGCTGACTTATGAAGTGAAGCTAATATCTGTCCCTCAGCCTTGAGAACATTTTAGTGACTAAGCTCAGAGGACAGTATTGACAGTGAACTTCCTAAGGTCCTCACAAGGAACTCAAAAGAGTCAAGGTTTTGAAAGGAGCAGAGTAAAAACTCATGTTTCCTCTAGCTCCTCCTAAAGATTCTGTCAAACTGCCAAAGAGAAGAGAATGGCAAAAATGCATGAATACCTGGTTTTGAGCAGTGTAGTAGATCCCTTGTAAGGTTTTATGAACTGTGCTATGATGTAGTTGGTGGTTGGGGATGTCATTATGAGAGTCCCACTTCTTTAAAATAAAACAATGTTAGATGATTATTTGCTCCTAAATTAGTATATTTACATGATGCTTTTCAATACCATGGTGAATTGCAGCTTTGGTGTTTGTGAAAACCTGAAAGAGGATGTCTAGACAGAAGATACATTATCTTTTTTGATGTTGGCCCTGGGAGCCATGCCTCCTCTGTTGCACTTGGTAAGCATCTGCCTGCCAAAAGCTGTTACCAGCAAGAGCATTGCTGTGGCATGCCACACCCAAAGCAGGTATTCTGAAACCAATCAAATAAAGGAAGAAGGGCATTTCTCAGATGGAACACATTTATTTGTCCCTGTTTGCAATGAAGCCTTTAAAAAGTAAATATATTGCAAAACATATTCCATAAGTAGATTTTCAATGATAAAGCATGTTATTCCTTTCCTATTATAATAGTGGAGACAGAAAATTTCATTTGAGCATTGTGGTCTTAAACTAACTTACATCTCACATCTAAGTATACAAAATGGCAAAAAGAAAGTTAGATTAGCATTAGAAATAGCTTTGGAGAGTAACCGTTTCAGCTGCTGCTTTCAGATCAAAAATGTGAGGCTAGAGGTTAACAGAATTGCTCAATAATATAATTAGGTTAGACAATATGGTATTTTACACATTGTTAGTATGTATGGTAGTTCCCACAGACAAGTGATGTTTATAACATATCTCATGAATTTCTAACAATTAAAAAGTCACAGGCATCAGATATTGGTTAATGACATTGCTCACCAACCTACTCCATTCTGGGGTAAGCAAAAGAATTTAGTATTTTTTCTTACAAGGGGATTTTTAATTCTAAGCAAGGCTCATTCTCAAACAGTTAATTTCTAGTCTTCCTTTAAAAGATACTTGTATTGAAACATGAGAAATAATGGATGTTTGCTCATGTTCCAACTCGCAAACCATGATTTCCTTTTTACATATTTATGGATTTCTCTGTTTTTCTTTCCCTCCCTTCCCTCCCTCTCCCCTCCCTCCCTCCCTCCTTCCTTCCTTCCTTCCTTCCTTCCTTCCTTCCTTCCTTCCTTCCTTCCTTCCTTCCTTCCTTCCTTCTCTCTCTCTCCCTCCCCCTCTCCCTCTCTGTCTCTCTCTTTCTTTCTGTGACTTGTAGAAATATCTCTTGCCTGCTTTGGGAAAAGAAGGGGAGGGCTGGTCTTTGAATTGCTAACTCTCAATCAAGACCGTGACACTTTGACTGTTATATGTTGCATTTTTTTCTCCCACTTTGTCAGCTGACTTTCTGGTTATGCTGCTTTTTTTTTTCTTTCATGATTTTAAATTGACCTTCTGGTTGATATCCAATTCGCTATTTATATTTATCAGTGTAAATGTGGCAGAATATGCTTTAAAACAACTACTAAAACCAGAATTGCACAGAAGTTAGCAGTAGTCATACACAAATCTATTCTTAAAATCCAGAAAGACTGATATTTTCTAGAGATTCTCAGCATAGTCCATAATATCACACCATATGAATTTCTGATCCATAAGGATGCGGATTTTTTAAAGACTCTGGGGCTACTTATTAAGAATGTGTCAATGCTTGTGTATTAATTTGATAAATTCTTAAAAGATATGTTCCTTAATAAATTTAGTTTATTCTGAACTAATTAAAAATAAGATACTTTTATGTAAGTAAATAAGATACTTTTATATCATTTTATTTAAATTTTAGTATGTTTTTAAAACAGAACATAGTACAAAGTACTTTTGATATAGACCTTAGGAAATATACAAAATTTATTTTTTCCAGACATTTCCCATGAATATTCTTGACCCAACTTTCCTATAGTCATTTAATGTGATTTTAGTAAACAGGAATTACTTATTTTTCTTTAGAAATTGAAAAATGATATAGCATTCATTTACTTCAATCTGTGTTAAAAAAGTGGATTCTGCTCTATAAACAAAAGGGAAGGTATTTAAGAAAGAAATATATATGTGTGTGTATAAAGAAACATATACAAAGAAAGAATGTAAATTCAAACATTAACAGTGGTTATCATTGGGTAGTATAGTTACAGGTGACATTTGTTTTTTATATCTTCCTCCTGTGCTTTCTCAATTCTCCTTAAATGTATCCATTCCATATTACAGTTAACAGTTGAACAGCAGGAGTTTGAACTTCATGGGACCACTTATATGTGGATGTTTTTTAATAACTATACTGGTGGTCCTCCATATCCTGGGATTTCACATCCAGAATTTAGCAAACCACAGATCAGAAAGACCTTTTCTATTTAGGTGGGACCACTTAACCCCCACATTGTTCAAGAGTCATCTACATAAACAATTAAACATAAGAAAGACAAATGGCAAACTTATTAACAGAAATCCTAGGTCACACCTTCTTCTTTTGAGTAATTGACACTGTTTATATATTCTAAGTGCAGTCTTTCCTCCGACCAGACAATGTGTGCTTTCAGCACAAGGAAAGAGGTGACAGTGTGCAAACTAAGAGGATGGAGCTTCCTGAGGTATTGGGAGAGCTTCAGCATCTTCAGTGCACATGCCTGCATCTCTGTGAAGTCACTTCAAAGGATTTATGAGTCTCAGGTCTAATTCTGTTGCAATGAATTGGCTCTTTTCCAATGATGATTTTAATTTGAGGCATTCTCCAGCTTTTTAGTACTTTATCCAGGAATGACACTGAAATAACAAGAATTCTTATTTAGATGACAGCATAGTCAACAACTGAACTTCCCAAATTTATGTGCTGATAATCATGATGCTGGCATTACATACAAGTGACAAGTTTAAAAGAAGTGTGTATTTCTCACTGGTTGCTGTATAGGGCACAGGACAGTATGACATAAATTGAGATACTGAGTAGGTGAGAGAGAGATGAGTGAATAACTCGACCATTCCCCAATTCTTCTTTTGTCAAAGAAAAAGTGTCCTCAAAGTTGAGCAGCTAAATACAAAGAGCCTCTTTTCAGAAGAGGTACAGATCCCTCGTAACCCACAAAATCATTCCTTGAGTCTTCTTTTTTAACCATGATTGTGGAAGGGGAAAGTATACTGGATCTAGTATGTTGGAGAGGGGCTGCCTTCAGAAAGTATGTCCTCTTCCCCTTATCACAGTCAAGATAGAAAGGAGGTATTGTATAGCCTCGGAGTCATCCAAATGCTTCCTGAGGCCATGCTGACCTCTCCTCTTTCTTAAGGCCAGGAATACAGTCTAGTCACAAATGGACAGACCCCTAATAAAGCCTATCAACCCACGTGAAAACCCCAGTAATTTCTATTACTTGACCCCTCATCATTGTTCTCTTTCTAGCTCACAGGTGTTCCCAACATCATAAGTCACCTGCATCTACAGTGGGCATTTTCATGTTCTTCAGCACATGGCTGTGTCTTTCGAGTCTGCCTCTTTACTTACATCACCCTCTCTGACCTTGTAGCAGGACTGAGTGCACAGATCTGCAGCTTGGTTCAGAATCTAATTCACTCCTTGTCTATGAGATGTTGACGCAAATGATTAACTTTTCTCCTATAGAACACCTGTGGTCAAAATGTTAAACTTTAAATGAAAATTTGAGTTCAATTCATTAAGGAATTCCTACCTTTTTATTAAAAGGTGGTCAACAGTCAATGAACACAATTTGAGATGTACCTTGATGTAAGGAATGTTTCAAAAAAGTTGAGGACAACTAAAATTTAGGTAAATTCATTCTCAAATACTTATCAAACACTTTTCATTTGGTCAAATCTATACTCAGAAATTTTGGGAACTTTAAAAATATGGTCCTTACTTATAAGTTAATTTAGCATGGGAGAGAAAACACATAAGCACAATGTAGGGTACCCTAAAGTGAATAATCAATGTTTATAGAATTAAAAGGGAGCAAGTGGCTTTTTTTTTCAGGGAAGATGGCTGCTTTACTCTAGGCAGTGTGTTTCTCAGCTTCTGTGAAGAGGAGGGAAACTCGCGGATCGGTGGAGAAACACAGCAAGTGGATTAGATTACTGAATCACTTTTGCAAGCAGGACATCAAAAAATATTGCGATCATTGAAAAACCAGACGGTAAGGAGACTGCTTCAGGACAAAAGGGACCCAGGGATCAGTACAGGGTCTAGGGGTGTGCAATCCCCAGGCCCGGTACTCAGAGTCTGCCTCAGGGCTCCCGGGAGAGGGGGGTCGCTGCTCCCTCCCCCGAATGCGGGGGTTGAGCAACTCCAGGGCAGAAGGCATTGCTTGAAGGAACAGATTGGCCAGTTGGACTGGGAAAAAATCGCCCAGGGACTACGAACACCCACCCAGAGACCTGGGAGAGGTGAGGGCCTCCAGTTGGCGGGTCCAGGGGCAACTGGGAAGTGCACCCACACCCCTAGCCTGGTGGGAGAGCAGATCGGTGGAAGACCCAGAGCCAGGAAGGGCATGGATCTCGCCCCGTCGGGAGGCCTGACTCTCGTGCTGTGATCCCGGAGGGGACGCGGTGCTTAGTGTGTTCCTACAGTACGTGACTCAGGGATTTCCAGCCAGCCCGGCCAGGGGCAGCCAGGAGGTGTGCCAACACCCCTGGCCCGGTGGGAGTGGGGATCGGTGGAAAACCCAGAGCTGGGAGGGGCTCGGCTCGTGCCCCATCAGGAGTCCTGACTCTCGAGCTGTGAACCAGGAAGGGTCATGGCAATTAGGGTGATACTAGACCCCAAATCTCAAAAGTTTGGTGGGGGGGCTCGCCCTTTTACGATTCCCAGGGAGGGCGCAGTCCCAATGTGTCTCGGGTGCCTCCTGAGATCATAGAGCTGGAACCCTGCAGGGACCCCGGAGTCCAGAAGAATGTGGCAGTGAGCTCCTGAGAGCGAGTGTGCTCGGGAGAGCCCAGGGTACCTGAGAGACTTGCTGAGATCTGGCTGGGAAGAGAGAGAAGCATTTCAAAGGTCCCTCAGCCTGCTGAAGCCAGCAAGATCAGAAAAACTGGTTTGGCCAGTTAGAAACCAACAAGAGGTTTTTTTTTTTGTAAATTTTGTTTTGTTTTATTTGGTTTGGTTTGGTTTTTGTGGCTCTTTTTGGTTGATTGATTTTATCTTGTGTTTTAAGTGACGTTTTATTTTTCAATTCTTATTATTTTTATGTCTTGCAGTCCCTTATGTTTCTCTTCCATTCATCCTAATATTATTCTTTCCACTCCAAATTTATCTCTCCTGCACTCCATCTTCTGCTTTTCTTTCCTTTTTTTTGTTTTAATCTTGCAAGTTACTGTAAATTTGTATTATCTTTTTCTCACTTTTTCGACATTTTTTATTTTAATAATATTTTGGTATTCTTTTTCTTTCTGTATAATCTTCTTTGCTTGGCTGGTTATACTGTCATTTGATAGGTTCCCCCTGGTATCTCAGTCACAGTGTGTTGATAATTTACTATCCTTCATCTGTGTTCCATTAATACATCTCTCAAGGTTCTATATTCTTTATTCTTGTTATCTAGATCTCATCAATTCTGCCACAAGACTGTCATTTTACTATTACTGTTAATAAGACCTAGTCCATACAATTCTAAATACTATTCAATACCCCTACCTGATCTCAGCCCACCTTGCAATTTCCTGAACTATACTATTGTGGGGGCTGTCTCTATTCTTTTACACACTACTCCTATATACTAATCTTTAATCCAACCCTACCTTAGAATCTGACCTCCCACAGCCTCACAGCTTTCTAGATCCAACTAACAATCCTCTCGTCCCCAATAAGAGACTTGCCCTCTTTCCATCCTTTCTAAAACATGGATAGTGGTGTGGAGGATCATGGTTAACGCTATAAGGAGCCAAAGGATAACCCATCTCTTCTCTACTGGCTGCTAATGTAAATATCATAGTATACTGTCTTGCTGTCTTAAACCATTTCGCCTTACTCCTCCAACTGATCACAAAAAAAGAGTAGGGGGTACCTGTGAACACCAGGATACACGAAGGAGATTGCACCATTGAATCTCACAAGTATTCTACCACAGAAGTTCACACCATAATTACAGGGAACCAGAGCAGATCAATTTAAGAAACAAGAAGAAACAAGAAGAAACCCACAAACAATGAGAAAACAAAGAAACAACCCCCAATTGAAGGGAAATGGGGAAGCCTCAGGAAAAATGCTAAATGAAATAGAGGCAACTCAACTATCAGATGGTGAGTTCAAAACAATGATTATCAGGAAGTTCAATGAACTCACAATGAGCTTTCAGAAATTAGAGGGAAACTACATAAATCTCACTGCAAACTATATAAACATGAAAAAGGAAATAGAAACTTTCAAAAAGGACAAGAGGAAATGAAGAATACAATTTCTGAACTGAAGAAAAAAGTAGAAGGAATGAAAAGTGGGATCAATGAAGCAGAAATTCGGATTAGTGAGCTAGAGGACAAAGTAAAAAGCAACATCCAGAAAGAGCAAGAAAAAAAAAAAGAGGCTCAGAAAGAATGAAGAGGGATTAAGAGAAATGCAAGACAATATGAAACGTAATAAAATCTGTATAATAGAAATACCAGAGGGAGAAGAAAAAGAGCAAGGGATAGAAAGCCTAGTTGAAAAAGTAATGAAGGAGAACTTCCCTAATTCAATGAGAGAAAAAGTCACACAAATCCAGGAAACACAGAGAGTCCTGATCAAGAGGAACCCAAAGAAGCTCACCTCAAGACACATCATAATTAAAGTGGCAAAATTTCAAGACAAAGAGAGAATCTTAAAGGCAGCAAGGGAGAAACAGGAAGTAACATACAAGGGAGCCCCAATAATGCTAACAGCTGACTTCTCAATGGAAACACTTCAGGCCAGAAGAGAATGGCAAGAAATACTCCAGGTAATGAGAACCAGAGGTCTGAAACCAAGGCTACTATATCCAGCAAGGCTCTCAATCAAGATAGAAGGCCAAATAAGAACCTTCCCAGACAAAAGAAGTCTAAAAGAATACACCTCCACCAAACCAGCTCTGCAAGAGATTCTAAAGGGACTGCTTTAAGGAAGGGAGGGAAAGGAGAGAGAGAGGAACACACATACATAAAAGACAATGAATAAGTACCTATCAATAATAACCTTAAACATAAATGGATTAAATGCTCCAATCAAAAGACATAGAATAGCTGAATGGATAAGAAAAAATGACTGACATATCGGCTGCCTACAAGAGACACATCTCAGGATAAAAGACCTACACAGGCTGAAAGTGAAGAGTTGGAAACAAATCTTCCAAGGAAATGGGCAGGAAAAAAAGCCGGAGTAGCAATACTCATATCAGACAAAATAGACTTCCAAAAACAAGGCCATAAAGAGAGACCCAGAAGGGCATTTCATAATACTCAAGGGAAGAATCCATCAAGAAGACATAAATATTGTAAATATATATGCACCCAACATAGTAGCACCCAAATACATAAAGAAAATCTTAGAGGAATTCAGGAAAGATTTTGACAGCAACACAATTATAGTAAGGGATTATAACACCCACTGTCAAAACCGGACAGATCTTCCAAACAAAATATCAAAAAATGATATTGTGGCATTGAACAATGCCCTAGATCAAATGGACTTAACTGATATATATAGAGCCCTTCATCCCAAAGACTCTTAGTACACATTCTTTTCAAATGCACATGGAATATTTTCAAAGATAGACCACATGATAGGACACAAAACAAGCCTCAAGAATTTCAAGAAAATTGAAATCATACCAAACATTCTCTCAGACCACAAGGGACTGAAGCTAGAAACCACCCCCAAGGAGGAAAACCCAAAACACTCAAAATCATGGAGATTAAATAGCATGCTATTAAACAATGAATGGGTCAAGAATGACACCCATTCATTTCTTCCCAAGAATGGGAAGAAATCAAAAGGTTTCTGGAAACAAATGAAAACGAACTCACAACAGCCCAAAACTAATGGGACACAGCCAAGGCAGTCCTGAGAGGGAAGTTCATAGCGATACAGGCCCATCTAAAAAAGTTAGAAACATTCCAAACAAACAACCTAACCCTACGTCTACAAGAACTCAAGAAACAACAACAAAGGCAGCCCAGAGCAAGCAGAAGGAAGGAAATAAACAAGATCAGAGCAGAATTAAATGACATAGAGACTAAAAGCACAATTCTAAGGATCAATGAATCCAAGAGCTGCTTCTTTGAAAAGAGAAACAAAATCAACAAGCCTTTAAGCAGACTCCTCAAGAAAAGAAGAGAGAAGACCCAAATAAACACAATCAGAAATGAAAGAGGAGAGATTACAACTGATACCACAGAAATACAAAGGATTGTAAGAAATTACTACAAAGGACTGTAGACCAAGAAATTTGAAAACCTAGGTGAAATGGATAAATTTCTAGAAAAATATAATTTTCCAAAACTCAATAGAAAAAGAAGCAGAAAGCCTGAACAGACCAATAACAACAAAAGAAAATGAAGCAGTAATCAAAAAACTCTCAACACACAAAAGCCCTGGGCCAGATGGTTTCACAGGAGAATTCTACAAAGCATTTAAGGAAGAACTAACACCTATCCTTCACAGAGTATTCCAAAAAATCCAGAAAGATGGGAGTCTCCCAAACTCTTTTTATGAGGCTAACATCATCCTAATTCCAAATCCAGAAAACGACACAACAAAGAAAGAAAACTTCTGGCCAATATCACTGATGAACATTGACACTAAAATCCTCAACAAAATACTGGCAAACCACATCCAACAATACATTAAAAAGATCAGACACCATGACCAAGTCGGATTCATTCCAGGAATGCAAGGATGGTTCAATATTCGCAAATCAGTAAATGTAATACATCACATAAACAAAAGCAAAGACAAAAACCACATGATCATATCAATTGATGCAGAAAAAGCATTTGATAAGGTACAGCACCCATTCATGATAAAAACACTCGGCAAAGTGGGAATAGAGGGAGCATTCCTCAACATAATAAAGGCCATATATGAGAGACCTACAGCCAACATCATACTCAATGGGCAAAGATTAAAATCTTTTCCACTAAGATCAGGAACAAGACAAGGCTGTCCACTTTCACCACTTCTATTCAACATAGTACTGGAAGTTTTAGCCAAAGCAATCAGACAAGAAAAAGAAATAAAAGGCATCCACATCGGAAAGGAGGAAACAAAACTGTCACTGTTTGCAGATGACATGATTGTATACACAGAAAACCCTATAGACTCCACCAAAAACTGCTTGACCTAATAAATGAATTTGGCAAAACAGCGGGATACAAAGTCAATATTCAGAAATCAAAGGCATTTCTGTACCCCAACAATGAAACAGCAGAAGCAGAGATCAAGGAAAAAATCCCATTTCAAATAGCAAAAAGAAAAATAAAATATCTAGGAATAAACCTAACCAAAGAGGTAAAAGGCCTGTATTCAGAAAACTACATAACTCTCAGGAAAGAAATCAAGGAAGACACAAACAAATGGAAACATATACCGTGTTCATGGATTGGAAGAATTAATATCATCAAAATGTCCATACTACCCAAAGCAATTTACACATTCAATGCAATTCCTATTAAAGTACCAATGGAATATTTCACAGACATAGAACAAACACTTCAAAAGTTTATATAGAATCATAAACGACCCCAAGTAGCTGACGTAATTTTGAGAAAGAAGAGTTAAGTCGGAGGGATCACAATACCTGACACTAAACTATACTACAAGGCCACCGTAATCAAAACAGCCTGGTACTGGCATAAAAACAGGCACATAGACCATTGGAACAGAACAGAGAGCCCAGAAATAAACCCAAGTCTCTACAGTTAATTAATATTTGACAAAGGAGGCAGCAACTAAAATGGAGTAAAAATAGCCTCTTCAACAAATGGTGTTGGGAGAACTGGACAGCCACGTGCAAAAAAATGAAACTTGAACACTAACTTACACCATATACAAAAATAAATTCAAGGTGGATAAAAGACTTAAATATAAAACGTGACACCATTAAAGTCCTAGAGGAGAATGTAAGAAAATCTCAGATATTTCACGCAGAAACTTTTTCACTGACTTGTCCCCTAGAGCAAGGGACATAAAGGAAAGAATAAACAAATGGGACCTCATCAAAATTAAAAGCTTCTGCACAGCTAAAGAAAACAGTATCAAAAGTAAAAGAGAGCCAGCTGTGTGGGAAAACATATTTGCTGGTGGTGCCTCAGACAGGGGTTTGGTCTCCAAAATATATGGAGAACTTACACGAGTGCACTCTAGGAGGACAAGGAATCCAATTGGGAAGTGAGCAAAGGACTTGAACAGACACTTCTCCAAGGAAGACATACAGAGAATCCAGGGACGCATGAAACGATGTTCAGTATTGCTGGCTATCAGGGAGATGCAAATTGAGGCCACGGTGAGATGCCACTTCACACCTGTCAGAATGGCCATCATAAACAAAGCGACAAACAACAAGTGTTGGAGAGGTTGTGGAGAGGGGGGATCCCTAGTGCACTGTTGGTGGGACTGCAGACTGGTGCAGCCACTATGGAAAGCAGTGTGGAACTTCCTCAAAAATCTGGAGATGGATCTGCCTTTTGACCCTGTGATTCCACTGCTGGGACTTTATCCTGGGAATACTGGAACACTGGTCCAGGGGAGCCTGTGCATCCCGGTGTTCATAGCAGCACAATTTGCAATGGTTAGATGCTGGAGGCGGCCAAGATGCCCATCGGTGGATGAGTGGATCAAAGGGCTGTGGTGCATTTGCATGGTGGAATTCTATGCAGCAGAAAGAAAGAAGGAGCTCCTGCCCTTTGCAACAGCTTGGATGGAGCTGGAAAACATTATGCTAAGCGAAACAAGCCAGGCACTGAGGGACAGGTACCATATGATCTCACCTTTAACAGGAACCTAAACAACAAAACAAAGAAACAGGCGAAGTATGGCCAGGGATGCTGAAATGGAGGACAGGCTGATGGTGCCCACTGGAGGGAGAAGAGGGAATTTCAGGGGACATGTGGAGGGGTTCACTGGAACAAACTTAAAGGATGCATGGTCAAAAACTAAGGGGAGGGTGGTAATGGGAGGGAAGTGGGAGGGCTGGGAGGGGGGCTGGATTGGGAGTAAAAAGGAGAAAACTGTATTTGAACAATGATTAAAATAAAATAAAAAAGTGAGCAAATGAATAAATGCAATAGAGTTAAGAGGTAAAAACAGTGATTGAAATGTTGAATGCTGTGGGATGTGTTTACATATGGTTTTTAACAATGGGAAGAATGATTTTCACTTGGGGAAACCAAATTCCTTCAAAATCAGGTCAATATAATCTCAAAGTATAACTGTGGAAATGTAAGATAATGTTAAAAGTAGCTTAACAATACTAACTACTGGGTGGAGGATATTATAAGTAGTTTTTATATTTTTGTATTTCTCAGTATTTTCTATGTTTTCAATAATAAGTGCAAATTATCCTCGCAAGAAAATAATTTATTTTAAAAGTTGAAATAGGCAGGAAGTGCTGTGAGTTCCAAAGAGAGACATTTCTTTAGACTGGAGTTATTTGGGAGAAATTCTTGAGTGAGTGAATTCTGAGCTGGGCTAATGCAACCTAGAATATAAAAAAGATGGAAATGTGCTTGAGGCAAGTAACCTGGCAGAGATGAGGCAAAATCATATGGTATTTTAAGCATTCTTTTGGAATATTTTTAAATGAATTATAATAAAGATAACCATCACCCTCGCAATCTGCTATAAATAAATTTTGCATAACTTTTCTGTCAAAGTGCCCCAATAAAAAAGAAAAACAAATCACCCCAGAGGCTTAGAGGCTAACTTAAAGTGCAGTATTCTCTGTCTTATTTTATCCTAAAATTTGCAATATTTGCCTTCTGCTCCCTTACAATGTATTTGTGTTAATATAAAAATACTACTACTTTCCCTTTGAACTATATGAATAACCTCAGAAAAAATATTCTCCTAGGAAGACATGCCATTTTCACTCATGACTTCCTTATCCCCTTTGTATAGTAGCCACACATTTCCCAGGCATTTGTAAATGCCCATTTGAAAGGGATCATTAAAGCTTCAAAAACTAAATGGCCCCATCTGAATTATTAAATAACAATGTACATTTCATTTGCTTCCGTAACCAGTCTTGAAAAACAATCTATTTGACAGAAATAAAGTGAGTAGAATCCAGATAATAAACATAGGGCTTTGTGTATTCATTTCTCTTTAGGAGAAAATTGACCAAACCCTGTACATTTTGGTTTAGAAAGAGTTGAATTGCCTGTTTCTTGAATAACTGTAAATGCCTCTCCCATCCCCTTACCTTTCCTGGTGGCTGCTTTCAATGTCCTCTGTAGAATTTAGGATTTCTGACAGAGGTTTAGATACCAAATGCAAGGTTTACATTAATGCACATTGCTATGGGAAAGAGGTGGGCCAAAAAATGTACTTAAAAATGTGGCGTTTTCCACCAAAAAACTGCTTGACCTAATAAATGAATTTGGTAAAACAGCGGGATACAAAGTCAATATCCAGAAATCAAAGGCATTTCTGTACACCAACAATGAAACAGCAGAAGCAGAAATCAAGAAAAAAATCCCATTTGAAATAGCAAAAAGGAAAATAAAATACCTAGGAATAAACCTAACCAAAGAGGTAAAAGACCTGTATTCAGAAAACTACATAACACTGAGGAGAGAAATCAAGGAGGACACAAACAAATGGAAACATATACCGTGTTCATGGATTGGAAGAATTAATATCATTAAAATGTCCATACTACCAAAAGCAATCTACACATTCAATGCAATACCTATGAAAGTACCAATGGCATATTTCACAGACATAGAACAAACACTTCAACAATTTATATGGAACCATAAACGACCCCGAATAGCTGCTGCAATTTTGAGAAAGAAGAGTAAAGTAGGAGGAATCACAATACCTGACATTAAACTATACTACAAGGCCACGGTAATCAAAACAGCCTGGTACTGGCATAAAAACAGGCACATGGACCAATGGAACAGAACAGAGAGCCCAGAAATAAACCCAAGCCTCTACGGTCAATTAATATTTGACAAAGGAAGCAGCAACATAAAATGGAATAAAAATAGCCTCTTCAACAAATGGTGTTGGGAGAACTGGACAGCTACGTGCAAAAAAATGAAACTCGAGCACCAACTTACACCTTATACAAAAATAGACTCAAGGTGGATAAAAGACTTAAATATAAAGCATGACACCATTAAAGTCCTAGAAGAGAACGTAGGTAGGAAAATCTCAGATATTTCACGCAGAAACTTTTTTACTGACTTGTCTCCTAGAGCAAGGGACATAAAGGAAAGAATAAACAAATGGGACCTCATCAAAATTAAAAGCTTTTGCACAGCTAAGGAAAACAGTATCAAAATAAAAAGAGAACCAACTGTATGGGAAAACATATTTGCTAATGATACCTCAGACAAGGGTTTAATCTCCAAAATATGTAAAGAACTTACGCGACTCCACTCTAAGAAGACAAGTAACCCAATTAAAAAATGGGCAAAGGACTTGAACAGACAATTCTCCAAGGAGGACATACAGAAAATCCAAAGACACATGAAGCGATGTTCAATATCGCTAGCCATCAGAGAGATGCAGATTAAAACCACAATGAGATACCACTTCACACCAGTCAGAATGGCCATCATAAACAAAGCAACAAACAACAAGTGTTGGAGAGGATGTGGAGAAACGGGGTCCCTAGTGCACTGTTGGTGGGACTGCAGACTGGTACAACCATTATGGAAAGCAGTTTGGAACTTCCTCAGAAAACTAAAAATGGATCTGCCTTTTGACCCAGCAATTCCATTGCTGGGACTCTATCCTAAGAACACTAAAACACCAATACAAAAGAACCTTTGCACCCCGATGTTCATAGCAGCACAATTTACAATAGCTAGGTGCTGGAAGCAACCTAGATGCCCATCAGTAAATGAATGGATCAAAAAACTATGGTACATTTACACAATGGAATTCTATACAGCAGAAAGAAAGAAGGAGCTCATACCCTTTGCAACAGCATGGATGGAGCTGGAAAGCATTATGCTAAGTGAAACAAGCCAGGCAGTGAAAGACAAATACCACATGATATCACCTTTAACAGGAATCTAAACAACAAAACAAAACAAAACAAAACAAAAAACTAGCAAAATACAACCAAAGACACTGAAATAGGGGATAGTCTGACAGTGGCCAGAGGGGAGAGAAGAGGGAATTTCAGGGGGGAATGGGCAGGGATTACAGGAACAAATTTGGAGGACACATGGACAAAAACTAAGGGTGGGGGGTAATGGGGGGAAGGGGGGAGGGTTGGGTGGAGGGGCTGGAACGGGAGTAGGGGGGAGAAAACTGTACTTGAACAATGATTGAAATAAAAAAAAAAAAAAAGAAAAAAAAATGTGGCGTTTTGCTTCTGTTTTCCACAGGAGTGGCCTGATCCCTTTCTAGAGTTTTGCTTGTTTCTGAAAATGCCCTGGGGAACTTACAGATAGGAAATGTTAGGACTGTTGGGCATGGCCAGAGTAAACAAGGCCTGGATGAATTGCTTTGTGTGCTGAAGAAAAATGGAGTTTGGGAGTTACAAGAAAACTAAGAGCTGTCATGACGTACTCTTAGAATGGGTTAAATTTATGAACAAAATGGACAAATGTGAGAGAGGCTTGGAAACAGGGTAAAAAGCCAAGGTTAAAGGGTACCTGGCCAGTGAGAAAATAATTATAGTGTGAAATAGTTCAGCCTTTTATAAATTTTTCCTCTTAAGTTCCAGGTAGTAAATATGTTGACTTTGTGGGCCACACAGTCTCTGGGAATCTGTGGCATGTACAGTTAGTCTCACCTTATCTGTGGTTTGGCTTTCCATGATTTCAGCCACCCACAGTCCATCCTGATCTGAGCATATTAAATGGAAAACCAGAAATAAACAATTCATAAGTTTTAAATTGCATGCCATTCTGAGTAGCATAATGAAATCTCAGGTGATCCCACCTACAACATAAATCCTTCCTTTGCCCCGTGTATCCACAGTATATGCTCCCTGCCTGCTAGTCACAAAGCAGCATGTGGGTTATTAGATGGACTGTCATGGTATCACAGTGCTTTGTTCAAGTCACCCTTATTTTACTTACTTATGGCTCCAAAGTGCAAGAGTAGTGATGTTGGCACTTTGATGTGCCAAAGAGAAGCTCTGAAGTGCTTCCTTTAAGTAAAAAGTGAAAGTTTTCAACTTCAGAGAAGAAAAACAATATTCTGAAGTTGCTAAGATCTAAGACAAGACACATCTTCCACCAGTGAATTATGAAGAGGGAAAAGAAAATTTGTGCTGGTTTTGCTGTCACACCTCAAACTGCAAAAGTCATGGCCACAGTGTGCAATGAGTGCATAGATAAGATGGAAAAAACATAGTATATGTAGGATTCAGTACTATCCACAGTGTTAGAAATGCACTGCAGATGTCAGAATGTATCCCCCACAGGTAAAGGGGACACTACTCTTTTCAATTGAGTTGTAGTGTGAAAAAGTCACAGACAATAGGTAAATGACTGGACAGCTGTGTTCCAGTAACACTTTATTTACAAAAACAGTTACTTTTTCGTTCAGCAATTTCTAATATTCATGTCTATGTTGTGTGCCACTTTGGGTTGTAGTGTTATTTCCCATCACATCTTTATCAGGAAGCTGGGCATTTACTACACAACAGCTTGGTGTAGGGCTACTTGAGTGGGTGGAATGAAGGGATAAGACATGGTAACAAGCTCAAGAGGAGGAGGACAGGAAGGAGAGAGCCTTCCTAGGAGATCAGGTGAGGAACAGAGGTCAGTGAAAGTGGGAAAGTGAAGAGGTTAAGAGAAAGTCTCCATGGGATCCTCAAGAGACTCTGCGTATTTAAGGGAAACTGGGGGAGTTGGAGACACACCCAAATGGCAAATTTTTGGGTTCCACAAGGAAAAGTAAAGCTTTCTACTTCTCAAAGGTTCATGGCATAAATGAGCAAAACTACAGGAATGCTTTGAGAACCAGTGCCTGTGCACAGCGCTGACAGAGTCCTCACCCCAGATGACAGAGATAACAGTTATCCAAGAAAAGTAACAACAACATGACATTTCCAGCTCCTGAATACTTCCAAACATCTTTGGTATCAGGAACCTACCTGGTGCAACATCATATTTAAATCCCATTTCCATCTTCCATATTTGAGTTTTTAAAAGCCTTTTGAGTTAATTTGAATATTGGGTACCTGTTATGTTCCTGATTTGTTTGCAGACTTTTTGCATGATCACAGCTGCCTTCTTGGGGTTGTAAATGAATATTTACTTCTTTAGGTTCTTCATCTCTATTACTGCTAATTGGCAGGGGAGAAAAAATAGGAAAATTATTTAATTACATACATTTCAGTTTTGAAAGAAGTTAGTTGGTGGCTTTTTTAATGAAATTTCTGGAAAATTAGAGCACAATTTGCCTCAGGTTTTGGATATCTTTGTAAGGTATCTAAAAAGAAAAATGTAGCCAAGTCTACTTTTCAAGACTAAGTAAAACCTTGGATTAGAAAATAATACTAAAACCATCCTATATGTTGTGTCATAACTCTAAACTGCTTCTAGACAAATGCTCATCCTGTAAAACAACCCATTTACCTATTCCCAAAGTTATATTAATTAGTAAATACTGTTCAACAAAGCTGTGACATCAAGCTTCATAATGTAAATGGCTTTGCACTGCAATCTAACACAAGGCTTCCTTTTGCCCTGATAGTGAATATACATGTTCTGTATTTTATGTAAGACCTATAGTATAGGAAGTAGCAGTTGTTGTCGTGAAGATATATGAGAACTGACAGTAAAAGAAATATGTAAGCACTTAAATCTTAATTATAAGTTATGTATAAATAACAATAGCTAACATTATCTGACATTCATCATAAGCAATGCACTCTGTTAAGTTGAGGTAGGAACTACTATTACTCCTACCTTCCAGGCAAGGGTAATAAAGATTAGAGAGATGAAGGATGTTTTACAGGGTTTTAAAGCTAGTAAGTGAGTGTGAACACAGGTCTTGCTTGTGCAAATCCCATGGTCTTACATGATATACTGTGCTGCTTCTTTTGGGGTTATCTAATGAGAAGTTTATTTTAGATAAATGAATTGATAAATAATGCCAGCACTTTTATTTCAAGTGTGCATTACTACTAGGGATTTAAGCCTGGAAGCACAAAGAGGAAATGTATGCTACCACTTTCCACTACTTTCTCATTATTTACTCTTTATCCTCTCATATGAAATAGATGAGGACCTCACTTGAGACAAAAAAAAATGTGAGTCAGAAGCCAAAGTTTTCACAGGATGAGGAAAGGCAAACTTGAGATCCAGTATGAGGAAGGAGAGGGTTGTACATGCAGGTGGTATGGGCTTCCAAGGAGCAGTGATTCTGTGGTGAGATAAGTAATGGTCTGAAAGTTGTCTTGGATGATGAGTTATATATGGGGTGTGAGAGAATACAACCTCAATGAGTATGTAACAGTGGAGAATTACAGCAGTGGTTGAAAAAAACCCATATTAATCAAGTAGCAATTATAGAATGGGCTGTATTAAAAGGCTCAGAAAAATTATGTATTAAAAATTTCCTTATGAGTCTTTTGTAGACATCAGCAGTTGCAGTTCCTGCCTGATCTAGGAACGCCCCTGACCACAAGAACTGGACAAGTGTCAGCAATTTATATTAGAACCAGTGGAAACATTGCATGCACATCCTGCTCCTGAACATCTGCTGTAAAACTGTGGATAGAGCAATACAACTCCATGATGACACACACAGGAGGGAACATTGAAAGCACCAGAGAGCAGAGCTGAGAAACTTCATGTTGCCAGAAATTCCTTTGTCTCCCTCTTCCCATGGTTCCCCTGAATGACCTAGCCAGGATGCCTGAGATGGTAAAATGGTTTTGGATCCATGAGCCTGCCATCTTCTCAGACTGTAGACTCCTGAATAAACCCCTTTCCTTCACAACTAGAACCTGCTTCATGAGGTTGGCTTTCATGGTAGTGGGTAGCCAGACTTGTGGGTTACTTTCCCGGTTTGAAGTAATGTCGAATAAATGGCAATCTAGTTGGTTCATGGTGGTTATGAGAGATTGCATACTGTTCTACAGAAGGATATTGGCTCAATATACCCAAATAGCTAAAACAAATCCAAGTACATAGAAGTGGGGATGAAAGGTTTATAAGAAAGGGATCAAAAGAAATATTCCAGCTTTATAGTGTGTATAGTTCTGGGTACTGAATTTTCTGGAATATAGATTAAGAAATGTGCAACTAAAATTATCAGTGGAACAGCTGAATGGGTTCAGGATTTTGAGTCAGATAACTGGAATTAAAAGTTTAACTCTTAACAACTTCCTACTGATATGATATTAAACAAGTTGCTGAATTTCTCTGAATTTATGTTTTGTGCTTTGGGACAACGTTGTTGTACTTACCTACCTCTTAGAATTGCTTTGCATACCAAAGAAGACAATAAATGGTAAAGCTATATTAGCTGTTGCTATTTGCATGACTAATGTCTACTCCACAAGTAGAGGTCAGAAATTATTAATCAAAATTCTTTTGAGTACCTCTAGATGATTTCTGCTCACAGGGAGAACATCATCAAGGAAGGGAGATGATGAGGTGTGTGGTGGGGACCAAAAACATTAGAGATAAATTAATAGAAGTGGGAAATTCAAAGAAGAAGGAGAAGGAAGTGACTAGATTATTTGCAAAAAAGTTCAGCTGTGACAGTCTACTCTTAAAAATTTACATTGGTACGTTTTGTGAAATGTTAAACCTTCAGTTTTTATAATGCTTTTTTCAGTTTTTATAATGCATTTGTTTAGAAAACTGTTCAGCTATATTTATAAGCTGTTTTTCATTGGTATAGAATTTGTTAAGCTTATAACACTGATTTCTTTGATTTTAATCTCACTGATTTTATTATTGGTAAACAAACTAATTAAAAAACTGTGTCTTGTCTTCCCAATCAAGAATATTTCTTTATTTAGATCTTAATCCTTCCAAGGTATTTGTAAATTTAAAGGTAAATGGTGTTTAAGAGAGAGTTTATTTATTTACTTTTAGAGAGAGAAAAGAGAAGGAGAAAGAGAAGGAGAGAAATACTGATGCAAGAGAGAAACATCTAAAGTTGTGTTTTGTATGCCCCTAACTGGGGTTTGAACCCAAAACCCAGGCATGTGGCCTCACTGGGAATTGAACTGGTGACCTTTCACTTTGGGGAATGATGCACAACCAACTGAGCTACACCAGCCAGGGCTAAAAGGTAAATGGTTGTAATAAAATATTTATTTTTAAAATAACCAATGCAATACCTCAGTCCTTCCACACTGGCAGCCTGAGATGTGTGGACCAGTGGGGCACGCTTTCTGACTGTTAGCTCCCTGATAGGGTCTGTGTACTGAGTAGGGAGTCTGGAATGTCCTCAGCAAAGTGGGACACCAGCTGCCTCATTGACATCTTTGGGAAAATTCCTTCTACTGTTTTCTCTTATCTAAAACTCGAGTCCTTCTTAAAATTCTAACCTTTTAAAAGAAGTGTTCTTCATATGGTATATATTAGTGTGAATATTTCTCTTTGCATAATGTGCTTCAAAGGCCTTCTTTATAAAAATTACTACATCTGTTTATGTAGTGCTTTTATCTGAGGTTTTCATTTACTTCTCTTTGGCTTCCAAGAGGAGGCAAGTATAGTAATAACCATTTTCTAAGAGAATATGGCTGTACTGACCCTTTTTTTGCGCTTTAGAATAATCCAGCAGGAAACAATGCTGAGTACAATAAAGACCATACCAAAGGATGTGCCTAGGCAGTAAAACAAGGCAGTTAAATGCATGGAAAATATATGCATATATTTTAAACTCTATCTTAATATCTAGTCTCTCTAGAGGTTGCCAATGATTTTTTTAAAAAAAATACAACTACGTTCTGGTTTAACAAACACTGACACAGGCTTACCTTCAAGGTTCCCCTTCTGCTGCTTGTTTAATCAAGGACATTAATGTAACAACCACAGGATTATAGATAGGAGTGAGCAGAGCAGTGTTGTAACCTTTAGTCCAACAGCAGCCTTTCAACAAGTATCTGAGAACAGTGCTGGTGCTCCTGGGCTCCAGCTCTCCAGGGCCCTGCACAAGTCTCTTGTGTAAGGCCTGAGGCAAAAACTATTATATACCACAGACTCTACCAACTCCCTCCAAAGCAAATTATCATGACTCTTCCTCTCACATACACAGATTACAGAAGTGGGCTTAAAAAACTGGTCTTTGTGGTTCCCAATTTGTGCAAGTGAGCAGGACTATCATCCCAAAGAATATTCCCAGGTTGTATTCTCCATCTACAATAAAATGACATGAATGACTGGTCATTTGTAATGGTTCACAGCTAGTATAGAAGCTTTTGCAGAGAACACTCACTCTATACGCATGTGAGGATGCCAGTTCTGTCACACATGGCTTGAGTTTATCACTACTTCCTTTCTGAATGAAATCACAATGTAAGATATTTTGATCTCTCTTTTTACATTTCATTCATTGTAAGTGGGTACTTAATATACTTACTGTTAGAGATGCTAGAGTTTCTCAACAAGCTCTTATAAAACTTACCAATAATGAGAGTGCCATGTGAGCCTAAAAAGAGGACAAAGGTCACAAATGCATCAGTCTTACACTCCACAGGAGCCCTCAGCCAGGGACAGTCTATCCTAATTTTTGTCCTTACACAGTCTCATTTTGTTCTAATATATATAAAGAAACACTGGTTTTACTCAGTCTCATTTATCTTGTATATTCAGGATGTGTGTTTTTTTCTTTTCAACTTAATATTTTTAACATTGAATTAGTAGAACTATAGCTAAAATGTATAAAATAGAGCAAAAGAAAAATCATATAATACTACCATTAAATGTGTTGGTACATTCCCTCCTGGTACATGCTCCCATGCATCTAGGCTTTTACATATGTGTAGAATTTCTTTAACCTCTGAACAGTGGAATTAAGCACTCAGTAGTTGTTAATTTACAACCATCACTACCACCACAACTACCACTACTGCTACTTGTATGATAACATTATTAACTCTTCATTAAATTTTACATATTTCTCATCTCTCTTCTGCTTTCTTATTTACTTTCCAAAATACATACATAACCTGGAGGTTAAATTTGTTGACCTTTAATGATTTTCTCTATTATATCAAAAATTCTCATAGTTTACTTTCTTCTAGTAGTTTGGTAAATATATCTTTAATTTTTATGTTAGCTTTTCCATGTTGAATTTTAAAACTTTAACTCTTTATTACATCTGTTACTTTTTGTAAGATATAAAGAAAGTTTTTAGGTTTGTTTCAGTGCTACCTATATTATTTGATCATGTTTATCTTTCCTGTGGATTGATGATATACCAACTATTATATTTCATTTATAAGATAATCTTACTGTTATTTACAACAACCCTTATTTTATTAATATTGATCTTGTTTCTTTTATAAAATAAGTATAATTCACTTAATATCTATTTTTGTTTCACAAATATCTACTTGTGCTGGTTTAAAGTGATTTGTATATTGTGGCTTTCCATTCTCTTTTAATATCTGGTAGGGTGGTCCCCCAATTGTGTGAACTTTCTGTCTTTCACATCTACATCTTCAGAATCCTCTAAAGGCATTCATTCAGTCAGGTAGGCAGTGAGCTTTTTGACAAAGTGGATGCAATCTGCTGTTAAGAGAGTGACAAGTTTATAATTTGGGAATATTATTTATAAGATTAGCTAGCACACTTGAGGGGTTAACTATTAAGCATATCTTGAAGAATCTTGGTACTCATTATTATAAATAAGAATCATAAGGATGGGTGGAAGAAAACTAGCACTAACTTAGGTTAAGATAAGTTATTCATTGTTAATTTTGCGCATCAGCTTCTTGATGCATACAAGTTCAAGGTTTAGGATTTTCTATGTTACATTACCCTCTAGTTGCCAGCAGAGGGCTATTCTTCTCCAGAGCTCAGATACATGATTTCTAATCTGCTGAGTCCAGTTGTACTAGTTTACAATCTTGTAGCCTACGCCAGTGAGGGAGCTGAAAAAGCTAGTCTCAGCAACTTGGAAGGTGCTTCCTGACTCATGCTGAAAATATTCTTGAAGAATGGCTCTATCACTGATGGACTTCTGAGTTTTAAGGTCCCTGGGCTATAAACAAATCATTACTGTGAGATGCATGCAACAATAGAGCAATGTAAACACAAAAGGTTAAGAGGGTTCCCCCAGGAGAGAGAAACAGGTTGAGAAGTGTGAGGAGAGGAAGGCTTGCCTGACTCTTCATTGTTAAGGGCTTTTGGAGAAGAAGCAGAGGCTTCTAGTGCACTTCTTAGTTCTACCATGTGCCATAAACATCACACCACATTTGATGACAGTATATGAGTGAATGGATGAACAGTACCATGACTGATAAGGACCTACAGTCCTTGCACTTGCTCTTGTACTTACGAGATGTGCATGTGGGCAGAGGAGGGTCCCAGGTGTTATCCACCTGGCACTGGCTCCAGGGGCTGCCTTCTAGAGTATACCCATCTTCACACTCCAAGGTTACATTTGCTCTGTATTTAAATTCTTTGCTCACTTCCAACCCCTTCTGGATTCCATTCATAAATGGTGGGAGGCTACATATTACCTCTGAAATTAGAAAAATCAGAAGGAAATCGATATTTTATTGATAAATGTTTGTAGTAACTGCCATAATGAAAAGCTCTATGAACTCAAACCTATTTTCCCTTCATCAAAGACCATTCATCATGTTTTCCATCAAGAAAAACTACATCCTCTCCTCCAACATGTCATGATTTAAAGTTCTCTGACTTTGTTTTCTTAGGTCAAATAATTGAATGTGGAATGTGCTGTAAGTCACTTTTAATTGTGAGCAACTCTGCAACTGGAAAGTTGTGAACAGATTAAGAGTTAGGCTAACTTGTATTCTAGCCTGGGTCCACTTGGGTCAGACCCTAAGGAAACAGGAATATCACATCAGCTCTCCCTAGGAATACAACTACTGCTTTTCTGCCTCTTGACTAAATGCCTGTTTCTGGCTCATTTCTATACATAGAACAAAGAAGTTAGAATAGCATGATTCTAAATGTAAAATACCAATTTTCTACTTAATTTATCTCATTTAGCTCAACCTTTGCTTTCTTTCTCAGAGCAGCAAACACTTTCTTCAATTTAAGCAAAATCTGCTTTTCAGTTGTAAGAGTCTATTTTTTTTCTTTATATAACCCAACCAGGTAAAGTACTCTTTCCCACAGTATGGTCTGTGGTCTTTCTACATCAGAATATTATAGTGGGTTTATAGTGGAATTACTAAAAGTAGACTTCTGGACTCCAACTGAAAATGTAAGAATCAAAGTTCTTTGGGATTCAGGTTAAGAAACTGTCTTTTAAACAAGGTTCCTGGTTGATTTTGCTAATGCTAAAAATGGAGAATGAATAAGCCATGTTCTGAGAGAACAGCTATTAAAACAAATTTACTTAAATGGAAAGAAAGCAACTTCCAGAAGAATAGAATATAATTCTTTCATTTTCAGAGCAACTATCCCATAGTCTTAATCTAAATAATTAATCATTGAACTATTACCTGAATCCTCATATTCCTTATGTAACTAAGGCAAGGAAAGGGGAGCTTTTGGTTTCAGCAGAGCCACAGCGGCTCTGCAAGTGTCACCCATTCTGGCAAATAACCAGAACAGAGTCACTCACTATCATTTTGGTGGGCTACTTCTTCTCTGCCTGTAAAACTGAGGGGCAGGAGGCCCAGGAGGGTTTCTGAGACTTTTAGGTCAGTGTGGGGGCATAAATTTCCTGTAACCATGGCAGCCATAAAACTAACAAGTCCTTACTATTAGAAATATCTCATCTCTGCCCTTACATAGTATTTTGAAAATGAAAAGAATAGAAAAGAAACAAGCAAAGCAAAAATCACTTAACTTATAGTTCTGCAAAGTTAAAAGAGCCACATTGAAAAGGAGACAGTATAGAGTGAAATGTTTGAAAGCAGGGGCTGAGCTGGGGTCCAA
Source organism: Phyllostomus discolor (assembly GCF_004126475.2). NCBI lineage: Eukaryota > Metazoa > Chordata > Mammalia > Chiroptera > Phyllostomidae > Phyllostomus > Phyllostomus discolor. Next base: position 6,790,210 of record NC_040916.2, on the reverse strand, counting down.
TCCTAGCACCACCGCTCCCTGAGCTGTGGATCACAGACTGGATCAAAGACTGGATTTTGCTTCACCTCACATTCCTCCTCAGTAAGATAGCAAGAATACTAATACCACCCCATCAAATTCTGGAGACTAACACAACTCACTTTTGTAGAGATCTCAATATCATACGATTTTTTATTTCTACATTTTGCAGCTTTTTCGAATATTGCCAACAAAGATTTTAAAGTTGTATGTTATTTTGCAAACACAGGCAGACATAATGGAAATAATTTAGGGGACTTGTTTCAGAGACTTGTAAAAGTAAATAAACAAACACCTTACTTTTAGTATTGAAGATTAGAGCTGTTGCAAATGTATGTTGGCAATATAATCTTTCTTAAAAGTAAGACAGGCAACTACTCTGCTAGCTGCCGGCTGTGTAGCCTGGCACCAAGGATCAGACAAGAGTCATACAAGGTAACTATGCTATTCACTTAGCTTTTATTGAATGCAGATTCACTCAAAGCAGAACATCAACATACATTAATATCGTGCTCACACTCTAATAGTTGAAGAGAAATGTAACACACACACGGCAATCAATGGGGAATAATGACCCCAAGTCCCAGAGTCTGTCTGTAGGTCTGGGAGATAGCACAGTGGGCGAGGGAGCCTTCAGCATTTTGCAAAGAAGAATCTCTGCAGCCAGGTGGGCAGCAGGGCAGAAGAAATCCTCAGTCCAGCAGGGCATCTAAATTATTAGCCTCTGGTGGCTGATGCAAAGGAGATCAGTGTGGCATGGAGCACCACTCTGGTGTGTGGAGCTCAGCTGTCTCAGCAGTGGTCTGGAGCCTGCCTCACTTATACCTGAGAGTGGTATACTCCACCCGTCTGGGTCTCTTGATAAGTGTCTTGGCATTTCTGATGGCAAGTGGAGAATTTCTCCGGGAGCCTGTCTATAGGTGGTCCTGTTCTGCACATATGACTGTCCTGATCATGTGTGCAGATATCTTGAGTGTATCTCCTTGGTGAATGTATCTCGTATGACTTAGGTAGGTTCCCTCTTGAACCAAAGTGTCCTGGCTGACTGGTGCCATCTTGGTTAACATGAGTGATTCCATTTTGTTTTATATATTTTATGCTATCTTGACTGAACCAGTGCCATCTTATTGGTGCTGCTTTCCACAGTAGTGAGACTCCTTAGGCAATAATTGCAGAACTAATTCCTCTTGACCTCACTTGTATTGTCCTCACAACAAAGTGCTTCTAGTCTCTTATTGACATTCTGAGGGCATGTGTGAGGACCAACTGTGATCCTCTGGGGTCCTTTAGAGCTGAAATATTTTATTAGTTAAAAGCTTGTAAAGCATTTTAAATTAGTGTGTGATATCATTGTATTACTGAAAACTCCATTGGTTCTTCCTACTTATTTGGTAGAGCTGAGGATCCTTGGGAAACCATCCTTCCCACTGTTTGTTTTCCTTTTCTCCTTTTCTACTGACACTCATTTCACCATCTTCTCAGAAATTATCTATCTCAACCTTATTAGTTTCATGCATCAGTCTTACATAAAAACCAAGCAAAAATAAGAGATACCTTTACAATAACGGTCAGATTGGCTCCAGGTTCCCTCATGTGTACAGAAAATATAGGCTTTTCCCACCAACAGGTAACCTGGGGCACAAATGTAGCTGACTGTCATCCCAGGAAGATATGGAGATGCATCCCCTCCAGCGTAATGCCCATTGTGCATCTTGGGTGGAGGTGGGCATACTAGGAGCAGGAAAAGACTCAGTTAACCATAAAAGTATGAGCATGTCAGCACATTTAATAATATCTGTGACTATAAGAGCTGCATGAAGACCCAGGCAGGCAGGTCTCAAGGCACTATATGTCTGTGAGTCAGTGGGAAGACTAGTTCTGCTAACCCAGACATCTCAGCCTTTACATAGAGTCATGTGCTTTCTCTATCTGCAGACTGTATCAGCTGGAAATACCACTGGGATCTACAAATTACTGATTCACTGGTGTCTGTCCTCACTAGAGTATGGAGCTTGTGTGGACAATTACAGCCACAAAGGACACTCTGAGAGCCAGGTGCTGTGATTTAAAGTTAGAAAAGAAATGTGCTACAGAGGCCAAGAACACAACCATCCACTACTTTTCTCCAGGGCACCCTGAGTTCCCTTTGCTAAAGGTGAGACAAAGGGTCAACAAATGCAGTAATGGGTTGAGTGTAACACTTAGATGTAATAAAAGAAGCACAAATGCTTACTTTGGACATTTCTAATTATTTCTGTAGCATTTTGTAGCACCAGTTCTGAAGTAAATTACTCCATCAACATATACATTTTGGTCAGCACACCATCTATCTAGTATAAAAGCAAGTAGTAATAGAGATGGCATGTCCGAATATTTTCATTGGCATTAGTTTTCATTGCTTTTAAAATGTTCTTTATAAACTCTGGGACTCACTGGTTCTCTCCACTCTCTGATCCCTCCTCTCCTCACCATCCTACATTGCTCACCCCAGTGGGCAGTCATCAGATTACCACCAATTAGCATAGGGAAGCACCTCCGAAACCATGTGATTTTCCTGGCAGGTACTTCTGTGTCTGATATTCATAACAAAGTCATGTTGAAATGTATAAATGACTGTAATGATAGAAGTATGGAAGTTCTTGCCCAATGGATACACTGATCCATTGGGGGGGGGGGGGAGTGTGCACTGACCAGTAGAATCAGTAAGTTCACAGTGAGGGGCAGGGCCACTCCAAATCCCATTCCCATGACTGTCACTTGTGCAGCGGATGGTGCTCTCCCCAATGAGATTGAAGGTCATCCCTCTGTCAGTGTGGGAGTCACATGTATAAGATATTTCTTTTCCGTAGGGAATGTTTCTCAGAGAAGTTCCTGTGTGGCTCCCATTAAGGATTGTGGGAGGATTTGGACAGAAGATTTCTAGAAAGAAGACAAGAGAATTATGTGCCATTAGAGTTTCAGTCAAACTGATTATACAATAATGGTACTCTGGGACTGTTATAAACACATTTTTTTTCTATAAGAATAATAACTGAGGTGAATCAAATTTAAATTTGTAAAACATTTTTATGAGAGGAAACTAAGGAAACTGAGACTTAAATCTCAGTTTTGCAAAAGTCCAAAAGTCCCTCCAGGTAGCTAAGATTTTAATCAATTTGAAAAGTAATTAATTTTGTTTTGTTGGCAACTATTTGATTTCCTACTTTATGACCTCCATTTAAAGATCCCCCTACGTGGCCATGGGTACCCACAAAGCCTCAGGTGCTCAGCCCACATCTTTTCCTACTCTGCCACCAGCTTTTTCTATAGCAGTTCTTTTTTCTCCCACTGCAGCCCAACATCCAGGTCAGATAAAGAGAAACCAAAAACTTGAGCTATAGTGCTATATTTTGCTTTTCCTTTTGGAAAGAAAAAAGAAAGGAAAGAAAAGAAAAGATTTCTGATTCCAAGTGTGTTGAAGTCTAATAGTTGAAGTCAAAACTGAGACAGGAGTGTTTTATTTAAAATGCCACAGCAGACTTCTGGCTAAGATGAAGGTATAGGTAGACATACTGTGTCTCCTCGCACAACCAAAATAAGGACAACAATAATTTAGAAACAAAATAACAACCAGAACTGATAGAAAATTGAACTGTATGGAATTTCGACAACCAATGAGTTAAAATAGACACATTCATCTAGACTAGTAGGAGGGGTGGAGTTGGGCAGACTGGTGGTTAGGGGTCCCGGCAAAAAAAGTAGTGGCACTGGGTGCACAAGGCAGCAGCTAACAAACCCTGGGTGTGCAAGAAGGCAGCGGGTGGACCCTGGGTATGCAGGCAGTGTCTGGCAGACCCCAGGCATGGGGTGGCAACAGGCAGACCCAGCAAGGTGGTGATTATGAAGCAGGGCATGGCACACAAGGCAGCTGGCTGACCGGAGTGCCCCACATTCACATGCAGATAAACCAGGCAAAACTGGGGAGTGAGACAGACCTTGAAACTCAGGGTCCCAGCATGGGGAAATAAAGCCTTAAATCACCAATTAAAAACACCTGTAGGGGTTGAGGTGCCGGAAGAGATGCCCAGCCTCATGGGAGAGTTTGTTGAAGACACCCACAGGGTCCTAGAACATACACAAGCCTGCCTACCCAGGAATTAGCACCATAAGGGCCCAGTTTGCTTGTGGGAAGCAGCGGATGGGACTGAAATCCAACAGAGAGTGGAGCAAGCGCCATTGTTCCTTTTTGGATCCCGCCCCCACATACAGTGTCACAACCCAGCCACTGGGTTGCCCTGCCCTGGTGAACAGCTAAGGCTCTGCCCCTCACTACATAACAGATGCCACAAGAGAAAAAAAAAAAGGCCCAAATGGAAGAACAGATCAAGGCTCCACAGCAAATACAAGTAAGCAATGAAGAGATAGCCAACTTATCAGATGCACAGCTCAAAGCACTGGTGATCAGGATGCTCACAGAATTGGTTGAATTTTGTCACAAATTAGATGAAAAAATGAAGGATACACTAAGTGAAATAAAGGAAAATGTACAGAGAACCAATAGTGATGGGAAGGAAACTGGGACTCAGATCAATAGAGTGGACCAGAAGGAAGAAAGAAACAATGAAACAGAAAAGAATGAAGAAACAAGAATTCAAAAAAATGAGGAGAGGCTTAGGAATCTCCAGAACATCTCTAAACATCGAACATCTGAATTATAGGGGTACCAGAAGGGGAAAAAGAAGAGCAACAAGTGGAAAAATTATCTTAACAAATAATAAAGGAGAACTACCTCAGTCTGACAAAGGAAATAGACTTCCAGGAAGTCCAGGAAGCTCAGAGAGTCCCAAAGAACTTGGACCCAAGGAGGAACACACCAAAGCACATCATAATTACATTAGCCAAGGTAAAAAATGAAGGAGAGAATCCTAGAAGCAGCAAGAGATAAGGAGACAGTAACCTACAAAGGAGTTCCCATCAGACTGTCAGCTGATTTCTCAAAAGAGCCCTTACAGGCAAGAAGGGGCTGGAAACAAGTATTCCAAGTCATGAAAGGCAAGGATCTACATCCAAGATTGCTCTATCCAGCCAAGCTTTCATTTAGAATGGAAGGGCAGATAAAGTGCTTCTCAGATGAAGTCAAGTTAAAGGAGTTCATCATCACCAAGACCTTAATATATGAAATGTTAAAAGAACTTATCTAAGAAAAAGAGGATAAAAATCTTTTATAGTAAAATGAAAGCAAACTCACAATTATTAACAACTACACCTAAAACAAAAACAAAAGCAAACTAAGCAAACAACTAGAACAGGAACAGAACCACAGAAATGGAGATCACATGGAGAGTTAGCAACAGGGGAGTGGGAGGAGGAGAGAGGGGGAAAAGGTACAGAGAATAAGTAGCATAGATGGTAGGTAGAAAATAGACAGGGGCAGGGTGAGAATAGTATGAGAAATGTAGAAGGTAAAGAACTTGTGATCCATGGACATGAACTAAAGGAGGGGAATGTGGATAGGAGAAGGTGTAAAGGGTGGAGGGGAATGAAGAGGGTAAAATGGGACAACTGTAATAGTATAATCAATAAATTATATTTTCAAAAAATAAAATGCCACAGCAGAGAAACATGTTGTCAAACACTGGAAAAACATTGTAATATTGTGTCAAAAAATAAAATTATAATTCCCCAGCAACCAAAACAAAAGCATGAAATATTGTTACCTAACTGATAGAAAATTCAAAGTAGCTATTATACAGAGATTCAATGAGCTACAAGACAACTTAGAAAGGCAATTCAATGAACTGAGGAATAAAATTCATGAACACAAAACATTCCTTACCACGGAAATTGAAATTTTAAAGAAGAACCAAATTCTGGAGCTGAAAATTCAATGAGTCTAATTGACAATAGATTAGAGAATTTAGAAAATAAGGCAGATTAAAGCAAAGACAGAACTAGTGACCTGGAGCAGAGAAATTTAGAAATGACTCAGAAGAGGGAAAAAAACTAAGATTTAAAAAAGATAAAGAAACCTCATGACATTTACCAGATATGATGGAAAAAATTAAAAAAAAAAGGGCTTACAAAAAAGAGAAGAGAGAGAGAAGGGGACAGAGTATATTGAGAGAAATAATAGTTGATAACTGCCTAAACCTAGGGAAGGTATTTAACACACATGTCCATGAAGATAACAGACCAGATGATTATCTCAAGACAAAAAGAACTCAAAGTTACAATATAATGAATGTCAAAAATCAATGATAAAGAAAGAATTTTAAATGTAGCCAGAAAAAAAGGAGGTAACCTACAAAGGAAACCCTTAAGCTTACTAGCAGATTTCTGTGCAGAAACTCTTCAGGCCAAGAAAGTATGGAATGGCAGATTCCAAGACTGAAAGATAAAAAATGCCAGCCAAGAATACTTTATCAGAGCAAAGTTAGCCTTCAGATATGAAGGAGAAAGGCTTTCTTTGACAAATAAAATGTGAGGGAGTTAATTACCATTAGACCTGTCTTGCAAGAAATGCTGAAAAGAGTCCTTCCAGTTGAAATTAAAAGATGTTCATTAATAACATAAAAGCAAACAGAAGTACACAATACTTTAGCACAGATAAAAAATATGTGTTAATTATAGCATAAAGGTTTAAGTAACGAACATTAAAATAAGTATACCTACTATACTTTCTCAACAAATTCACAGCATCAAAGAGGAAAACTGTGATATCAAAAATATAAAAGGGAGGAATTAAAGGGTGGAACTCTTATAGGTCAATGAAGATAAGGTGCTATAAGCATAAAAGGACTATATCTATGTAGGTTTTATGTAAATGACATGGCAATCATAATGCAAAAATTTATAGTAGAGTCACAAGACATTAAAAAAAGGAGACTGAGCAAATCACAGTGGAAAAATGCCTCTTTACAGAGATAGACAGAAACAGAAGGGAAAAGAAACAAAGGAGATACAAAACAACCAAAAGGCATATGACAACAAGGCTATAGAATGTCCTCACACATCAGTCACCAGTTACTAGAAATGGATCAAATTCACCATAAAATACACAGAGAGGCTGGATGGATAAAAACAGGAGACCCAATGATATTCTGACTAAAGAAAAGTCATTTCAGCTAAAAACATATGTAGGCTCAAATGAAGAGTTGGAAAGTGGAAACCAAAAGATAGCAACCATAGCCACACTTATATCAGACAAATTAGACTTCAAGCCAGAAATGATAATGAGAGAAAAAAGGTCATTATGTAATGATAAAATAGTACATCAAGAATATATAACAATCATAAGTATGTATGCACCCTACAAAAGAGTATCAAAATATGGGAAGCAACAACTAACAGATCACAAGGGAGAAGTAGGCAACAACACAAAAATAGGAGGGGACTTCAACATCGCCTCTGTCAGCAATGGATAGATCATCCAGACAGAAAATCAAAGAAATGCTGAAATGGAACCATACTCTAGAACAAGTGGACTTATGTATACAAAAACATATAATTCCATTTACCAACAGCAGAATACATACTTTTCTCAAGTGTAGATGGAACATTTTCTAGGGTAGATCATTTATTAGGAAACAAAACAAATCTTGGCAAACTTTAAATTAAAATTATATGACTTTTTTTCTTACCATATGGTATAAAATTAGTTATCAAGAGGGGACAATTGGGAATCTCTAGGAATATGTGGAAACCGAATAAGACAGTTTTAAGCAACTAGTAGGCCAAAGAAGAAATCAAAACACAACCAAAAATCTATGTCAAAACAAAGAAAAATAGAAATACAACATATCAAATGTTATGAGATGCAGGAAAAGCATTTCTGAGAGCAAAGTTTATAGTAGTAAATTCAAGTTAAGAAATTTAAAAGATCTCAAATAAAAATCCTAAATTTATACCTTGAGAAACTAGAGAAAGAACAAATTATGGCCAAGGTTAGCAGAAGAAAGGAAATAAAACCAGAATTTAATTAAATGAAAAAGAATCCAGAAAAATAATAGACTGGATCAACAAAGCTAAAAGCTCATTCTTCAAAAAGATGAACACAATTTGTAAGCTTTAGTCAGACTAAGAAAAAAATGACTGAGACAAAAATTAGAAATGAAAAAGGAGACATTACTACTGAAGTTATAAAAATACATAGAATCATAATAGACTACAATGAATAATGATTTGCTAACAGATTAGATAACCTAGAAGATATTAGTGCATTTCTGGAAACACACAGCCATCTAAGAACCAGGAAGAAATAAAAAAGTCTTGACAGACCAGTGATAAGCAAAGAGATTGGTTCAGTAATCAAAAACATTCAACAAAAAAACCTTAGGACCAGATGCCTTCACAGATACATTGTACCAAACATTCAAAGAAGAATTAAATAATCATCAAACTTTTATAAAACGTTGAGGAGGAAGGTATGTGTTCAAATTCATTTTATAAGGCCAGCATTACAGTAATCTGATACTAAAGCTAGCTAAGGGCAGCATAAGAAAACTATAGACCAATAACCCCAATGACTATAGATGTAAAATTTATCAGCAAAATATTTGCAAACAAAATTCAAGTACACATAAAAATAATTATACACCATGACCAAGTGGAGTTTATCCTGGGATGCAAGGATCTTTCAACATAGGCAAATCATTAAGTATAATATCCACATTAATAAGGAGATATAAAAATTACATGATCATCTTCATAAATACAGAAAAATATTTGACAAAGTACAACATCCTTTCATAATAAAAACCCTCAGCATACTGGCTATAGAAGGAACACACCTAAGTATAATATAGGCCACATACAACAAACCCACGGCTGATATACATTTTGGTGAAAAGTGGAAACTTTTGTCTCTAAGATCAGGAACAAGTTAAAAATTTCAACTCTTATACCACTCTTATCCAATATAGTACTAGCAGTCCTAGCTAGAGTGATTATGCAAGACAAAGAAATAAAAGGCATCCAAATTGGGAAGGAAGAAATGAAACTGTCATTATTTGCAGATGATGTGATGATTCTGTATATAGAAAATACAAAAGACTCAACCAAGTAAAATGTAGAACTAATTAATCATTTCAGTAAAGTTGCAGAATACAAAGTCAACCTCCAGAAATCAGTTGTATTTCTACATGCTAATGATGAAACCTCTGAGAAAGATATAAAGAAAACTATTCCATTTATAATTGCATCAAAAGTCATAAAATACTCAGGAATAAATTTAACCAAGTGAAAGATCTATATAATGAAAATGACAAGACTTTCCAAAAAAAATCAAAGAAGACATAAAAAATTGGAAAAATATACCATGTTCATGGATGGGGAGAATTACTGTAATGTTATTAAAATATCTATACTACCAAAAGCCATCAATAGATTCACAGCAATTTCCACTAAGATAGCAATGGCATTCTTCACAGAAGTAGAAAAAATATCCTATAAATTTTACAGAACCACAAAAGACCCTAAATAGCCAAAGCAAGTCTGAGGAAAAAGAATAATAAAACTGAAGGTATCACACCTTCAGATTTCAAATTATGCTACACAACTACAGCAATAAAAATGGTATGGTATTGGCACAAGAACCAATGGACACAGAAACCAATGGCACAGAATAGACCCCCAGAATTAAATTACTGTTTGTATGGTCAGCTAATATTTGACAAGGTAGCCAAGAGCAACAGATGGGGAAAGAACAGTCTCTTCAACAATGCTGCTGGGAAAACTGAAGCAACGTGTGCAGAATAATAAAACTGAATTTCTATTGTACACCACCCATGAAAATTAACTCAAAATGGATCAAAGCCTTAAATATAAGAATGAAACTATAAGAGTCCTGGAAGTAAATGCAGGAAAAGAGCTTCTCAACATTGGTCCTGGAAATGACTTATTGGATATGACAGCAAAAGCACAACTATCAAAGCAATAATCAACAAATGTGACCTCATTAATCTTAAAAGCTTTTACATAGCAAAAGAAACAATTAACAAAGTGAAAAAGACAATCTACAGAAAATTTTCGCAAACCGTATATTGGATTAGATGATATCCAACATATATAATAAAGTTATACAACCCAACAACAACAAAGTGTTTTGATTAAAAAATGAGCAGAAGTCCTAAGTAGATATTTCTCCAAAAAGAACATCCATTGGTCAAAGGGTACATGAAAAGATGCTCCACATCCTTAACCTTCTGGGAAATGCAGTTTAAAACCACAAAGAGATGTCTCCTACCTGTTAGAATGGCTGTCATCAAGAAGATAAGTGATAACAAGTGCTGGTGAGAATGTGAAAAAAGGGAACCCTTATGCCCTGTTGGTGGTGATGTAAATCAGTGCAGCCACTATAGAAAACAGTATAAATGGTGCTTAAAAATTAAAAATAGAGAACTACTATATAATTCAGCAATTTTACTTCTGAGTATTTTTCCCCCCCAAAATGAAAACACTAACTTGAAAAGATATATGCACCCTATCATTCTCACTAGGAGATTGACCTTTTCCTTGAACAGAGTTTACTATTAAAGTAGGAGAGTAGGGCAATTTTACCTGAGTTCAAATCACCCACAGTTTCAGATAAATTACCTCCTAAAATTAAAAATGAAACCAAGAAAACCCCCCATGCAACACTTGACTTCAATTTTCAAATATCTGAGAGACTACTCTGTGCAAGAAGGATTAGGTTTCTTTTTTGTAACTACAGGGTCAAATCTTTATCAGCTGTAGGGAATTATCAGGAAAAATATTTCAACTCACTCTCACAAACAGGTGCCTCCTTATCCCAAGTAACATTACTGCCTGAGAGGAGACAGGCAGCCGATGGGGAACCAATGAGTCGATGTCTAGAAACAAAGAATGAAAAATGATTATACCCTCCATACATTTCCTACCTAAGTCGCCATGAGAAAATAATACCAGGAGGATTTTACAAATGACAGGACATATTAAAACATGGGCTATCTCAAGGAAGAAATCCAATCTCCATCTGCAAATTAGTTCTCTCTTTTTTAAAATATTTTATTTATTTATTTTTAGAGAGGGGAAAGGAGGAAGAAAGAGAAGGAGAGAAATATCAATGTGTAGTTGCCTCTCATGTGCCCCCTACTGGGGATCTGACCTGCAAACCAGACATGTCCCCTGACTGAGAATTGAACCAGTGACCTTTTGCTTCACAGTCTGGTGCTCAATCCACTGAGCCACACCAGCCAGGGTTGCAAATTAGTTCTCTAATGCTAAGAACAAATTTCAATTCTCACCTCTTTAATCTATCTTCATTCCCAGTACCTCACAACTCAATGCAATAATTGTGTTATCCATAATGGTACATTTTCATAAGTATTTTCATCCTTATCTTTAGGGAAGTGCACAGAGTTACGTAATCCACATGTACCTTTGTGAAGGCAGTTATGAGCTCCTTGAAGGCAGAAAATATGTCTTATGAAAATATGTGCAATCTCTAGCCCTAGCCAAAAAGATATTTAAGCTTGGGGTGCTCAAAAAATATTTGTTCATTGAAGTAATGAATGATAGCTTTACTGAAGATTTAGTGAATGAGAGCCAGAGGAAACAGTTAATCACCTTTACACTTTAAACATGAAAGGCAGGAGTACTCACCTGGTGAGCCATAAAACCATTCAAAGTAGGGCACAAATTCTCAAATATTTCATCATTATTAATTTTTTATTTATGATATCCCTATACTGTTACTGCAAGAAATGTCACAAAAGATACCCACAAAGCAAGTCAAGTGTTCTAATGTACAGCAGGGCTAAACTGGACTAACTGAAATCTAAGGTATCTAATGCAATGTCATGTAACAGGAAAATAGTTACTGGAATAACTATGAACTTTGCCTCTTGATTACTAAAAACACATGATCAGGGCAGTAACCATTTGTAGTAGAGACTGTTGTTATCTCCAGTATCTATTTTCCTATTAGTAATGGAACCCTCTATTTTTAACTGGCCAATGCCCACCTTCAATAAAAGCTTCATGCCTCAGCTTCCCTAACAGCAAATGTAGCCACTTTATTGCTGGAAACATGTAAATGGAGTGTCTGAAAAGTGTTTCTACTCTTCCATTCTTCCTCTTCCCTGTCTCAAGTTTGGACCAGGAGATGAGACACAGTCGCAAATGGGAAAACCCCAGGTTTCTGTGTATTGTGGAGCCTCCATACAAGGCCTAGACTGCCCATGGTTCTTAACCTGAGAGAGAAACTACTATCTTGTTTAAGTTCCTATTGTTTTGTTTCTTTTTCTCTGTCTTTATAGCTTAATTGAATCCTAACCGATATATCATCTCATCCCATAACAGTAACATAAATATGATGAGGACCTTATAGCAAATGCTGAATATATATTTTACAATTATATTTATTTATTTTTAGAGTGGAGGGGAAGGGAGGGAAAAAAGAGGGAGAGAAATACCAATATGTGGTTGCCTTTCGTGCATCCCCTACTGGAGACCTGGCCCACAACCTAGGCATGTGCCCTGACTGGGAATTGAACCAGTGACCCTTTGCTTCACAGTCTAGTGCTCAATCCACTGAGCCACACCAGCCAGGGCAAAAAAACAACAACAACAAAAAAAACAACAAAACAACTGATTATTTTTTAGGCACTTCAAGTCACTTTTATATTTAGGTGGCAATTTAATTTAACTTATTAATTTCTTAAAATGACTTTAGAGAGAGGGAAATGGAGGGAGAAAGAGAGGGACAGAAACGTCGATGTGAGAGAGGAAACATCCATCTGTTGCCATTTGCATGCCCCCAACTGGTTACCTGGCCCACAACCCAGGCATGTGCCCTAACTGGGAATCACACTGGTGACCTTTCACTTTGTTGGACGATGCCCAACCAACTAAGCCACACCATCCAGAGCTATTAAATTTTTTTAATGGCTATGTTGTAAAAATATTTTCACATATGTCAACACATATTTAGTCTTCAAAATTTCTGCAAGCAATTTGAGGATCATTACAGGAAAGAAGATGATAATACCTGCACTACATATGTGTTTTCTTCTGCCTATCTACTACCAACCTTTTAAAGTTACCTTAAGAGCACAGGATCATGGTGTTCTCTGACTTTTGACCTTATAAATGATGCTCTTAACCTGCTGACTATGACTAAACTAGAGCATTGGAGCAACAGTGTGAAGCAGGTTTCAGCCTATGGTTGGCTGTAAAAACAGTGAATGTTTTGAAAAATAATGCAAGACATTAATATGCTGCAGTAATGATTACATTGGCAAAAAATTTTCCTGACCTTATTGCTACTGCTCTGAAGTTCTTTTGTTGGAATCTAATTGTTGGCTCCCGTGGCCATTAGAAATCTTGTTAGTAATGAAGTTATACCTTTGGCCAAGAAAAGCTATGAGATTCCTTTCCCTGTATTCAGTATATGTGGGAGACTGTTCTGCATTGCGTGGGCCCTGCTCCCACTTAGATACGCACAGGACCCACGCCCACGGATAGGTTCTCCTGTCGGGAGTCAGGCCTGCAATGTACCTAAGCCACTTTGAGACTTGCTTTTGATAAAACTCCCTCACCCTGAATTGAGGCAGCAAACGTTTACTCTAAAGTACCTTCCTAAAATCCATGCTAAACCTTCCAAGGATGAGTGTAACTGGTTCAACAACTTTGGCCTTTTCATGTGCAAATATCCCTTTTCTGTGATGTGATTACCGGCATTGGCTCCTTTGTTTTCTGTAAAAGGTAACCACCTAAATCAAACCTGAGCATAGTAAATGCGGACTATCATGTAATATGCCGAGAAACCCAATAAAGGCCGGTCATGGCAAGGGCCATGACTTTTGCCCCCCCGAGAGAAAAGCCATGCTCACCCTTTTCCTCCACAGAACATGGTAGTCCATGTTAATATCTCATGTCTCATCCACAATGTGGTGGACCCCACAAGTTGGGGTCTGCATCAGATATACACACTGTGGAGAAGCTTGCAGAAACACTGGAAGATTGGGATAGAGTGCCATTCCTACCTTTTCCTATTTGCTTATGTGCTTTGACCTATTTTTCAGTAGAGGGAATCTATGGAGACAATTATTAAAAGTAGGTTACAGATATGATTCTCTAGTAGGCCTGTTTTTCTTAAAAAATATATAACTAAATTTTATTGGATTGTAAAAGTTAATATGTATTAGGACACATTTAGAAGTCATGAATAGTTCAAAGATAAAAAAAATACCACCCATGATCCTACCATTAATCATAGTTAATATTTTGCTATGAATCCTTCTTGGCTTTTTATCTTAAAAAAAAAATATATATATATATACACACACATATATATTTTTACCTAATATATATATATATATATATATATTAATCTAAATTTATATATACCCTAGATGTCAACAGCCTCAATTACCCTTAGAAGGGAGAGCTGGTTAAATTGGACACAAGCACCAATTCCACATCTGCAAAGTACAGATTCCCACTTGGCCTTACAACCTGCTCAACCACAAGCTGTCAGATTCCTCAGCCTCAGCAGTTTTTATATGACTGCCGCTCCCATCAACACAAAGACACCAGAAAGAGAGTGGAAAAGCAACCCACAGAGTAGGAGAAAATACTTGCACACCACTTATCTAAGAAGGATTCAATGTACAGAATATATAAAGGATTCCTGCAACTCAATAATAAAAAACAAACTCAATGAAAATAAGGGCCAAACAGTTGAATAAATGATCCTCCAAAGATGGTATACAAATGGCCAATAAACACATGAAATAATACTTCACATTAGTAGTCATTAGAGAAATCCAAATCAAACCCACTTCACACCTTCTAGGATAGCAATATAGTAATTTTTAGAAAACAAAAAATGTAAGTGTTGATGAGGATGTGAAAAAAGTGGAACCCCTATATATTGCCAGTGGGAATGTAAAATCATGTAGCTGTGGTAGAAAAGTTTGGTGATTCCCCAAAAAGTTAAACATAGAATTGTCATATGATCCTGCAATTCCAATTGTAGCTGTACGTATATTTGAAAGATTAAAAACAGAGACTCAAATGTACAAGTATATGGGTTCATCACCTGTTCTACCTATTTTTAAGTACTTCCTGAAAAGTTGTATTTTTCCTATAAAATGACACATTTCATGAGTATTTTCAATTTCATTATGATCTAGAGCAGTGGTCCCCAACATTTTTGGCACCAAGGACCAGTTTCGTGGAAGACAATTTTTCCAAAGACTGGAGTGGAGGGGATGGTTTCTGGATGATTCAAGCACATTACATTCAAGCTCACCTCCTGCTGTGTGGTCGGGTTCCTAACAGGTCATGACAAGTACCTGTCCAGAGGTTGGGGAGCCTGATCAAGAAGATATAATATTTTATAAAGTGTTGAATCCCTTCAGTATCTGATGTGTATTTGTAGATTTGTTATCTTGTGAAATTACATTTGGCAAAGTTCTGTTCATTTTAACTGGCCACTTCAGAAAAGGCCTGCTTTTAGATGTATTTATCATTGCTATTGTTTCTATTTTTCAATTCATTAATTTATTTTCATTACTAAGTCCTTAGTTCACCTGTCTTGTTTCTGTTTTTAGTAATTTAAAAATATTTTGTTCATTTATTTGAATTTTTCTTATCAAAAAAACAAAAATATTAAATATTTCTCTAAGAACAGTTTTGGCAAAAAAATTCATGATTAATATTTGCATCAGCATTAATAATGAATCTAAATAATGTACAGTTTACCACTGTAGGCTATTAATGCAAACTAGCAATACTCAAATTCTAAGGAAATTCCATAGTGTTTTCCACAGTGGCTGGAGCAGTCTGCAATTCCACCCACTGTATACTAGGGTTTCCTTTTCTCCACAATCTCATCAGCACTTGTTTGTTGACTTGTTTATGATGGCCATTCTGACTGGTGTGAAGAGGTATCTCATTGTGGTTTTAATTTTCATCTTTCTGATGGCTAGTGACACTGAGCATCATTTGATACATCTCTAGGCCCTCTATATGTCCTCCTTGGAGAGGTATTTGTTCAGGCCCTTAGCCCATTCTTTAACTGGATTGCTTGTGTTCTGGAAGTGGAGTCATGCAAGTTCTTTACATATTTTGTAGGTCAAACCTTTGTTTGAGGTATCATTGGTAAGCACGTTTTCCCATATGGTTGGTTTCCTTTTCATTTTGCTGATGTTTTCTTTAACTGTGCAGAAATTTTTTATTTTGATGAAGTCCCATTTGTTTGTTCTTTCTTTTATGCCCCTTTCTCTAGGGGACATAGCAGTGAAAATACTGCTGCATAGAATATCTAAGATTTTCCTGCCTATGTTCTCCCCTAGGACTTTTATGGTGTTTCAACTTATATTTAAATCTTTTATCTATCTTGAGTTTATTTTTGTGTATGGTGTAAGTTGGTGGTGGAGTAAGAATCCTGAAACACCAGTTCAAAAGAACCTATGAACCCCAATGTGCACAGCAGCACAATTTACAATAGCCAAGTGTTTCAAGCAACCTAAGTGCCCATCAGTAAATATGTGGATCAGAAAACTATAGCACACTGGGATAGGGGTAAAGGGCAGAAAACTGTACTTGAACAACAATTAAAAGACCCACAAAACTATGGTACATTTACACAATGAAATACTATGTAGCAGAAAGAAAGAAGGAGCTCCTACCCTTCACAACAGGCTGGATGGATCTGGAGAGCATTGTGCTAAGTGAAATAAGCCAGGTGGTGAAAGTCAAATACCATATGATCTCACCTATAGGTGGAACCTAATCAACAAAACAAACAAGCAAGCAAATTATAACTAGAAACATTGAAATAAAGAACAAACTGACAGTAAGCAGAGGGGAGGTGAGAGAGGTATAATGGGGGGAAAAGGGGAAAGGCTCATCAGGGAACATGTATAAAGGACACATGGACAAAGCCAAAGGGGGTAGGATTGAAGGTGGGTAGTGGGGATGGGTGGGGTAGGGAGGGAATGGTGTGAGAAAATGGAGGCAACTGTACTTGAACAACAATAAAAAAAAACTCTAACTTCACCCTCTGGTATATATATTTGGGAAAATTCAATAATTCTTCTACCTCAGTTGTCTCTTCTGCAAAATGGGGCCTATATGTGGTATTCACTTCTAATATAATTTTAAAGTTTAAGTCAATTTATGTAAAACTGTAGGTAGAGTGCTTTGGCCAGCTGTACTTAATAATCATTCATTATTATTTTTCTATACATAATCTGCAATGGCTGTTTTAATTTGCTCTCTGACCAAGATCCAAAACTCTGTTTTAATTTCTTCTTTGCTTATGAATTTCTAATGTTATTATATTATAATGTATACCCTCTACTTAACAGTATGTAGTCACATAAAAGAAGTCAAAACACATATAATGTGGGAATTTTTTTTTAGGAAATATATCAAATTAGTATATGTTTTGGGTTCTTGGTCATGTAAAACTACACTTCTGTGCTTTGACTGGTTATAGATATTTCATGGCACAGTATTTTCCCTCAAAACACTAATTTTTGCTATCTATTGTGTGGAAGAAACATTTGATGATAATATGATTTTTTTTCTGTTTATTTTACCTCTGGATAGTTGAAACATTTTTTAAATATCTGATTTTCATACATTTTCTCCATGGAGGATGAGGGTCTCTTATCATTAATCTTGCATTTAGTAAGTCTTAAGATTAGAACAATCTAGTCTTTTTCTTTCTCACCTGGGAAAGTACCTTCCATTATGTGCTAGTTGTTACCTCACCTCTTTTTGTTTTTTAACTTTTTTTTATTATGTCTCAACATGTGTGAGTGCATGTGTGTGTGTATGTGTGTGTGTGTGTGTGTGTAATTTTCATTGTGGTCCTTGGTTTACTCAGGAGAAGTTAATCCAGTATTCACATGATCTCTTTGATTTCTTTTTCTTTAGAATTGAATCTCTTGATCACTGTTGCTTTTTTAGACTACTGTGTATTTATTCATGTATAAACTTTACTGGTATCACATCATTAAATCTCACAAATGCCTCTTATTGTTTCATAGCTTCTGTGTTGCAAACACATATGAGGGATTTCTAATTCCTGTTTTGGAGTTAATTCCCTTGTTTATTGTAGTACACTGATTTGTTGAGGAATATTTTCTCTGATATCTTAGATTGCTCTTTTTTTTAATTGCTGTATCTTTTTTCCCTTGTATGTCCTGATGTTTTGTTTTACTCATGAAAGAAAGAGCTCTAGGCTTTTTCACAATGGAAGGTGAGAGGGATTGGTGAAGAGATTGTCTGGAAAGGTATTAAAATCTCCAGACTCAAATAAAGTGAGCAGGGGGTGAATGTTGATTTATCTTAGTTTAATATTGCTGGATGATAGGTACAATGACTTGAGTAGGATAGGATAGGGCTGACACCAGGGGCGGTTTTTGCAGAAAGATGTAATATACATAGTTACCTTTTTTCTAAGTTTATTGTGGCAACTAAAAGTTAGTGCATTCTCTTTAATTACTCCCTTTAAGTTGGGGCAATGGATTCTGCTCAGTTACTGTACCAAGGAACAGTCAAACTTGGTAAAGTTTTTTGTACCAAACAAAAAACTCCATTAGTGTCCATCCCCTCTCTGTGTGTGTGTTTTAATGCCTACATTTCCCTAGACTGCTGTTACATAAGAATTACTCTTCCAATCCTTTGTTTAGGGTCCTCCAACTCAGCTCAAGTACCTGATGTTTGCAGGATTCAAAAAATATTTTTCATTTTCCTCATTTGTCAGGCTGATACTTTTTATTCAGTGGCTAACTTACCAGATTTCACATGTACTAGCTTTGGCAGAAGCATGGTGCCTTCCTTAGTTTATTACACAGACACAGATAGTCCCTGCTTTTTTAGACTCCTTTTATCGTATTTTTATCTCTCTGAAGAAGTCCCATTGCTTACTGTTTTAAGTATAGAGGGCAGTGGTCTAGTTTGCCTATCTAAGACTGGGACAGAGATTGACATTGCTGTTCTGGAACTCATACTCCAGAGAGAGTGCTCCCAACTCACCCTTCGTTACAAGAATAATTAACTGTTGATCCAAACTGGGTATCTGTGTTTATATGTACCATGCCATTGATGGGTTCAGGTGGAGTTCCACATGATTTTCCTGTAAGAAAGAAGCAGAATTTTAAACTAGGCATACAGCTCAATTTACATTTGTTTTTAAGATTCAGACTGGAGTGTAGCATACTAAACAGCCTATACATCTGTGATTTTTCCAGAATTGCCACCTTGAGGAGACTCACAATATAACCTTAGAATAAAGCAGTTATGGAGTACTGCTTTTAAAATGACTACCTTGTATCTCCTAATACAAATTAAGTATGGCAAAAGAATGGTTTTCATCCTACCAGCCTAAATCAAAGGCTTGATAAGTTAGGATTTCCCTCCATCTTAGTGAAGCACAGTTCACTGCAACCCACATAATTTTCTTTTGTGTTCCTTTTTCATTAATATTTCTAACCATCAAATGTAACCTCCAGTGAATGGAAAATTTCCCTCCAATTCCTTTTGTGTGAGTCTTTTCCATGAAATGAGTATCTTGTCAAGGTGCAGAATCCCAGACAATAAAACAGGAAGACTTACAAGTCCACCCTCCATTTAAATATTTTGGGCAAACTTAGATTTCTCACCTTCAAAATCAAAACAAATCAAGTCAGATTCCACAGATGCTTTGAGCAGGTTACTCACGTTTACAGATATCTTTGGCACTTGACCAGACCAACTTTGCTAGACAGGTGATAGAGAACGTATTCTCAAAATACCCAGGGGAACATTTGTAGCTCAAAGATGTCCCAATTGGAAACTCAGACCCATCAGTTAAGGTTATAGGCTTGGCAAATAGAAATTGTTCTGGAGCTTTACAGTAACCTGGAGACCAAAACCACAGGAATACCAAAGTGAGCAATGAGACTTCCATTTTACCTGCCTTTCTCTCCAATTAAGTGGATATATGGGATCACAGAAACAGAGACATAATAATTGCAAACGTTTTCTTGAAGTTACCTTAAAATGGTACTTTCCAACAACACCTAGTCATGAAAAAATTTTTTGCCACATAAATACTATTCACCTTTCTGGATTTTCTTCTCTTATTTCACATGTCAGTCCTCCTATCAGAGTGTCTGTACCAAGAGTTAACCTCATACATTGGTGTTAATGTACCAGTGCATATCAAGGCATATTTTACCATCTCTTTCCATTTCTTCCTCCCTGTCCCTTATTTAGAATGTTATTATAAGCTGCCTCTCTGGCACTAAATAGCATTTGCAGTGGGTTGAATGATGTCCCCTGCAAATGATGTATCCATCCAGAATCTCAAAATGGGAACTTATTTAGAATAGAGGTCTTTTTATATATAATTAAGGTAATGATCTTGAGATGAGATTATACTAGATTACTGGAATGGGCCTAAAATCAGTGACTGGTGGTTTCTTTATAAAAGAGGAAAAGGGATTTGAGAGGCAGAGACACAGAGGAATAGGCCATGTGAAGGCAGAGTCAGGTATTAGAGTAATGTATACACAATATAGGAGTAGTAAGAAGCTGGAAGAGGCAAAGAAGGATTCTCTCCTAGACCTGTAGAGGAAAATGGGGCCCTACCAACACTTTGATTTCAGACTTCTAGCCTCCAGATCTCAGAGAGAATAAATTTCTGTTATTTAAAGCTACTTAGTTTCTGGATATTTGCCATAGTGGCCCTAGAAAACTAATAGACCATTCTCCTCTTTCTGCTGCTAAACTAGACATGTAAGGACAAGAACAAAATGTATTAAGCTATTAAGCAGCACCTTCTAAGAAGCTATGTGTTCTTTGTGAGAAAGTATATTGTATGCTGCATATTTTGAAATAGAGTCTGGGGCTAAGATGGTGTCGGAGTAGGAAGGAGCAGATTTGGCTTCCCTCTACTCAGGGGAGAAAATTCTGGCTGATCTATGGAGTAGAGAAGCAAGCAACCAACATACTTCAGCATATGTGAAAATAGGGGACCAAGGATTGTGGTGGAACTGAAAAACCGGACCCTAAGAAGAGTGCTGCAACAAGGTAGGGTCCTAGGGATCAGGGTGGGGTCCAGGGGCTACAGCCCCAGACCCAGTGCCCGCTGCTGGGTTTGCCACAGAGCCCTTGGGAGAGAGCTGGGACAACTGCTTCCTCCCCAGCCAAACAAGGCCTGAGCGGCACTGGGAGGAATCCAGGTGCTAGCAAACACACAAGGGCTGTGAGCACCTTTGAAGGCTGTGGACACCAGAGGGGCTGGGTTGCACAGCGGGCCCTGATCCCCGCATCACAGGTCTGGCTGGAGGGTCTGGCTGGGGAGTTTTTGGCTTTGGGAGAAGCCAGGCCATTGTGTGGAGCGGCAGGCTTGAACAGGAGGAATTTCTCAAGAGGAAGGAATGAAAAGACAGACACTGTTTGGGGAATTCTCCTAAAGTGATCAATCGCTCCAGCCTTCCTGCCACCTAGCCGAGGGCATGCGTACTCCCAGGGAGAGCATCCCCACACCCTAGTCCACAGCAGTAACCCTGGGGAAAGGCCTGATTCCCACACCCAGGGTGCAAGGCTGAGGAGCCACGTTAGCTTCCCAGACAGTGCGGGAGCCAGTCGCTGACCCAGGAATTCAGCCATACCAATCACTCCTCAGCCTACCTCAGCCAGCAAGAGAAGAAAAACTGGTTTGGCCACTTTGAAACCAAGAGACTTTTTAATTTGATTCTATTTTTTAACAATTCTTAATATTTTAATTTTAGTGTTTTCATTCAATTTTAATTTCTTTTTCCTCTCTTTCCAACTTTGTTGTTTTATTCCTTCCTCCTTCCTTTCCTCCAATTTTATCTCTTCTTCCTTCCTTCGTCTGCCTTTTTTATTTTTATTTTTTAAATTTTTTTCTAAATACCTACAAGTGAGACAAAATCCTGGATCTGTGAAAAGACCAAAGTTGAACCCAAAGAAGGGGCATCACAATAGCTGGGACAGTGAGACAAATTTCACTCTGCTATTACAGAGGACCTGCAAGTTATTGCATATTTGTATTATTATTATTTTTCCAGTATTCTTACATATTTTTAAATAGTATTTTTGTATCCCTCTTCTTTTTGTATAGTCTGCTTTGCTAGACTGGATATATTGTATGACCTGACAGCTTTTGCCTGATATCTCTTTCCATAGTGTATTGCTAACTACTGTCCTTTAACTCACCTGTGTCCCATTAGCACGCTACTCAAGGCTCTGTACTCCCTATTCTTGTTACCTAGATCTCATAGATTCTGCCATACAATTTCTGCCCTAATATTATTGTAAATAATTGCTGTTCCATGCAATTGTAATTACTTCACAATAACTCTCCCAGATCTTAGCTCATTTCAAAGTTTCCTGAACTCTATTACTGTAGTGGTTAACTCTATTCTCTCACATACTACAACTATTTCCTATCCTTTACTCTCACCTTACATCAGAATCTAACCTCCCCCAACCTCACTGCTTTATACATCCAACTCACAATCCTTCCTTCCCCAACAAGAGTCTCATCTTCTTGCCATCCTTTCTAAAAATCAGCTAGCTGGGTGGAAGATCACAGTTAACACTATACATAGTCAAAGGATGTCCTATCTCTTCTCTACTGGCTGCTACTGTAAATTTCATAGAATACTCTCTTGCTGTCTTAAACCATTTTTCCTTCCCCCTACAGCTCATCACAAAAAAAGGGCATGTGTAGGCAGTAAACACCAGGATACCCACTGGAAGAGGAAATCCAACAACAAAGGAACCACTAACATAACAACAGAAGAAGGTGAAAAAGGAAGTGGCAACCACACAAACCTCAATCCAGGACTTATCTGGAAATATAACTAAACAGTAGAGACAGTACCAAATACAAACGTCTGAACAAGAGCAAGAGAGAATCCTCAAAACCTTGCATACACGGAAGAACCAGCTTCAATACAACCTGCCCTCACCAGCACAACAAAATACAAGAGGTACTGGACAGAGTGACCCTCATTTAACCAGTTGGTGAGAAGGAACCACCAAAGAAAGACCCAACAAATATCAAAACCCAAAGGCAAACCCATAGCCAACTTAAATGAGAGCCCAAGACCAGTGAGCTCGGGAGATCAAGAAAACTGCACCACTGAAACTCACTGCTATTCTACTAAAGAAGTTCACACCACAAACCCAGGGAGCCAGAACAGATCAATGTAAGAAGCTGAGGCTAACAAGAAGAGTCTCACAAACAATGGGCAGACAAAGAAACAATCCCCAAATGAAAGGAAAGGAGGAAGCCTCAGAATGCTAAATGAAATAGAAGCAATTCAACGATCAGATATTGAGTTCAAAGCAATGATCACCAGGAAGCTCAATAACCTCACAATGAGCTATCAGAAACTACAGGGAAGCTACAACGAACTCACTGAAAACTACATCAACATGAAAAAGGAAATAGAAACTCTCAACAAGGGCCAAGAGGAAATGAAGAATACAATTTCTGAACTGAAGAACACAGCAGAAGGAATGAAAAGCAGGATCGATGAAGCAGAAGATCAGATCAGTGAGCTGGAGGACAAAGTAGAAGAAAACACCCAGAAAGAGCAAGAAAAGGAAAAGAGACTCAGAAAGAATGAAGAGGGATTCAGAGAAATGCAAGACCATATGAAATGTAATAATATCCGTATAATAGCGATACCAGAAGGAGAAGAAGAAGAGCAAGGGATAGAAAACCTATTTGAAAAAGGAGTGATGGAAAACTTCCCTAATTTGATGAGGGAAAAAGTCACACAAATCCAGGAAACACAGAGAGTTCCAGTCAAGAGGAACCCAAAGAGGGTCACATCAAGACATATCATAATTAAAATGGCAAAATACCAAGACAAAGAGAGAAGCTGAAAGGCAGCAAAGGAAAGGCAGTGAGTAACATACAAGGGAGCCCCAAGAAGGCTAACCGCTGAGTTCTCAATGGAAACACTCCAAGCCAGAAGAGAATAGCAAGAAATATTCCAATTAATGACAGACAGAGGTCTGCAACCAAGGCTACTTTACCCAGCAAGGCTCTCAATCAAGACAGAAGGCCAAATAAGCTTCCCAGACAAAAAAAGTCTAAAAGAATACACCTCCACCAAACCAGCGCTGAAGAGAGGCTGAAGGGCCTGCTTTGAGGAAAAGAAAGAAAAGAGAGATTGAGAGAGAGAGGAACACACGTACGAAAATGGCAATGAATGAGTACCTATCAGTAACAACTTTAAATGTAAATCGATTAAATGTTCCAACCAAAAGACATAGAATAGCTGAATGGATAAGAAAACATGACCCACACATATGTTGCCCACAAGAGACCCACCTTAGGAGAAAAGATCTACACAGACTAAAAATGAAGGGCTGGAGACAAATTTTCCAAGCAAATGGACAGGGAAAAAAAGCCAGGGTAGCAATACTCATATCAGACAAAATAGACTTCCAAAAAAGGGCAATAAAAAGAGACCCAGAAGGTCACTTCATAATACTCAAGGAAAGAATCCACCATGAAGATATAAACATTGTAAATATATATGCACCCAACATAGGAGCACCCAAATACATAAAGAAAATCTTAGAGGCCATTAAGAAGGATATCGACAGCAACACAATTATAATAGGGGATTTTAACACCCCACTCTCCAAAAATGCACAGACCTTCCAAACAAAATATCAACAAAGTTATTGTGGCATTGAACAATGCCCTAGAGGAAATGGACTTAATTGATTTATATAGAGCCCTTCATCCCAAAGAAGCAAAATACACATTCTTTCAAAATGCACATGGAACATTTTCAAAGATAGACCACATGATAGGACACAAAGCAAGTCTAAACAAATTTAAGAAAATTGAAATTATACCAAGCATTTTCTCTGATCACAAGGGACTGAAACTAGAAACCAACCCCAAAGGAAGAAACCCAAAACAGTCAAAATCATGGAGATTGAATAGCATGCTATTAAACAATGAATGGGTCAAGAATGATATTAGGGACAAAATCAAAAGATTTTTGGAAACAAATGAAAATGAACTCACAACAACCCCAAACCTATGGGACATAGTGAAGCACTTCTGAGAGGGAAGTTCAGAATAACACAGGTACACCTAAAAATGATAGAAACATTACAAACAAATAACCTAACCCTATGTCTACAAGAACTCGAGGAAAAACAACAAAGACAGCCCAGAGCAACTAGAAGGAAAGAAATAACCAAGATCAGAGTAGAATTAAATGACGTAGAGACTAAAAGCACAATTCTAAGGATCAATGAGTCCAAGAGCTGGTTCTTTGAAAAGATAAACAAGATGGACAAGACTTTAAGCAGGCTCATCAAGAAAAGAAGAGAAAGTATCCAAATAAATGCAATTAGAAATGAACGAGGAGAGATTACAAATGACACTACAGAAATACAAAGGATTGTAAGAAATTACTGCAAAGAGCTGTATGCCCAGAAATTTGAATACCTAGGTGAAATGGACAAATTTCTAGAAAAATATAATCTCCCAAAACTCAATAAAAAAGAAGCAGAAAGCCTGAACAGACCAATAACAGCAGATGAAATTGAAGCAATAATCGAAAAACTCCTGACACAAAGAAGTCCAGGTCCAGATGGTTTCACTGGTGAATTCTACAAAGCATTTAAAGAAGAGCTAAACCCTATCCTTCACAGACTATTCCAAAAAATCCAGAATGATGGGAGACTCCCAAACTCTTTTTATGAAGCCATCATAATCCTAATCCCAAAACCAGATAAAGACACAACAAAGAAAGAAAACTTCGGGCCAACATAACTGATGAAAATAGGCAGTAAAATCCTCGAGAAAATATTGGCAAATCGCATCCAACAATACATTAAAAAGATCATACACCATGACCAAGTGGGATTCCTTCCAGGAATGCAAGCATGGTTCAATATTCGCAAATCAGTAAATGTAATACATCATATAAACAAAAGCAAAGACAAAAATCACATGATCATATCAATAGATGCAGAAAAAGCATTTGATAAGATACAGCGCCCATTTTTGGTAAGAACATTTAGCAAAGTGGGAATAGAGAGAGCATATCTCAACACAATAAAGGCCATATATGAGAGACCTACAGCCAACATCATACTCAATGGGCAAAAACTAAAATCGTTTCCACTAAGATCAGGAACAAGACAAGGCTGTCCACTTTCACCACTTTTATTCAATAGAATTGTAAGTTTTAGCCACAGCGATCAGACAAGAAAAGGAAATAAAAGGCCTCCAAATTGGAAAGGAGGAAACAAAACTGTCACTGATTCCAGATGACATGATAGTGTACACAGAAAATCCTATAGACTCTGCTAAAAAACTGCTGGACCTAATAAACGAATTTTGCAAAACAGTGGGATACAAAGTCAATATCCAGAAATCAAAGGCATTTTTGTATACCAACCATGAAACAGCAGAAACAAAAATCAGGAAAAAAATCCCATTTGAAATAGCAAAAAGAAAAATAAAATACCTAGGAATAAATCTAACCAAGGAAGTAAAAGACCTGTATTCAGAAAACTACAGAACACTGAAGAAAGAAATTAAGGAAGACACAAACAAATGGAAACCTATACCATGTTCATGGATTGGAAGAATTAACATCATCAAAATGTCCATACTACCCAAAGCAATTTACACATTCAATGCAATACCTATGATAGTACCAATGGCATATTTCACAGACTTAGAACAAACATTTCAAAAAATTTTATGGAATCATAAATGACCCCAAATAGCTGCTGCAATTTTGAGAAAGAAAAGCAAAGTAGGAGGGATCACAATACCTGATACCAAACTCGATTACAAGGCCACTGGGATCAAAACAGCCTGGTACTGGCATAAAAACAGGAACATGGACCAATGGAACAGAACAGAGAGCCCAGAAATAAACCCAAGCCTCTACAATCAATTAATATTTGACAAAGGGGGCAGCAACATAAAATGGAGTAAAAACAGCCTCTTCAACAAATGGTGTTGGGAGAACTGGATAGCTACATGCAAAAAAATGAAACTCGAGCACCAACTTACACCATACACAAAAATAAATTCAGGGTGGATAAAATTTAAATATAAGCCATGTTACCATTAAAGTCCTAGAGGAGAACATAGGCAGGAAAATCTCATATATTTCATGCAGCAACATTTTTACTGATACGTCCCCCAGAGCAAGGGGCATAAAGGAAAGAATAAACAAATGGGTTCTCATCAAAATAAAAAGCTTCTGCACATCTAACGAAAACAGTATTAAAATAAAAAGAGAACCAACTGTATAGGAAAACATATTTGCCAATGATACCTCAGACAAGGGTATGATATCCAAAATATATAAAGAACTTAAACAACTCCACTCTAAGAAGACAAGCAACCCAATTAAAAAATGGGCAAAGGACTTGAACAGACACTTCTCCAAGGAGGACATACAGAGGATCCAGAAACACATGAAAAAGCCCTGGCTGGCATAGCTCAGTGGATTGAGCAGGGCCTGTGAACCAGTGTCGCAGGTTCGATTCCCAGTCAGGGCATATGCCTGGGTTGCAAGCCACGGTCCCCAGCAACCGCATATTGATGTTTCTCTCTTTCTCCCTCCCTTCCCTCTCTAAAAATAAATAAATAAAATCTTAAAAAAAGAGACACATGAAAAGATGCTCAATATCACTAGCTATCAGAGAGATGCAAATTAAAACCACAATGAGATACCACTTCACACCAGTCAGAATGGCCATCATAAACAAAGCAACAAACTACAAGTGTTGGAGAGGTTGTGGTGAAAAGGGGACCCTAGTGCACTGTTGGTGGGATTGCAGACTGATGCAACCAGTGTGGAAAACAGTATGGAATTTTCTCAGAAAACTAAAAATAGATCTGCCTTTTGACCCAGCAATTTCACTGCTAGGATTATATCCTAAGAACCCTGAACCACCAATCCAAAAGAACCTATGCACCCCAATGTTCATAGCAGCACAATTTACAATAGTTAAGTGTTGGAAGCAACCTAGATGCCCATCAGTAAATGAATGGATCAAGAAACTGTGATACATTTACACAATGGAATTCTATGCAGCAGAAAGAAATAAGCAGCTCCTACCCTTTGCAACAGCATGAATGCAACTGGAAAGTATTATGCTAAGAGAAATCAGCCAGGCAGTGAAAGACAAATACCATATGATCTCACTTTTGACAGGAATCTAAACAACAAAACAAACAAAGAAGCAAAATATAACCAAAGACACTGAAATAAAGAACAGACTGACAGAGTTCAGAGGGGAGAGGAGAGGGAATTTCAGGGGAATTTCAGGGGGAAAGGGGAAGGGTTTACAGGAACGAGTATAAGGACACATGGATAAAAACTAGGGGTGGGTGGAAATGTGAGGGAGGAGGGGAGGGTTGGGTGGGTGGGTTGGGATGGGAGTAAAAGAAAAATGTACTGCAACAACAATTTAAATAAAATAAAAAAAAAAAGAAATAGAGTCTGAACTCAGCTATCTCTTCTTTGGAGGAGACTACTTTTGTTTGCCAATTCAGTGAGCCTGGCTGGGGTCTATACATTTGCACTTAAAGAAATCTCACTAGATTCTGATCTATACAGCGGAGTTGGAGGATGAGGGAGATCAAGGAAAGGTTAAATGCTTTTGATTGTGTGTGGCCTTTTCTCACTGGATTGCTCTTCTCTCTCAGGACTCCCCTGCTGGGCATGTGGTATTCCAAGGCTGGTGCCACACCTGAGTTTACTCCAGGTTTCATTCCTAAGAAGGCCTACTACAGTCAGGCCTCAAGGACCAGGCAATCTGCTCCATTCCTTAGAAAGAAATAGTCTCTTTCTTTTCATAGTAGTTTACTTGCGCTGATCTTTCTTTGCTTCTTCTCACTCCCAAAGTTTAAGGACAAACATTAAAATGGAGTCCAGAGGTAAGCTGACAAATAAGTTTACTTTGAGTTGATGTCTTTAGATCCAAAGATAAAGTGAGTCCTTTTTGTTACTTAACATATTCAGCATAAGACTAGCTAATAAATAATATCTATATTGTCAGTTTTATGTTTTGCGTGCCCATGAACTTGTACAGAGTGTTTCTTAGTTATCTTGATATTTGTTAGTGTTCACAGACATTTGTTTTCCTGTCCTCTTCAACAAATACATTTTTCTTCCTGATTCACACAGGAAGTGCTTACTGCCTTCTTCCTGCCCAGACCCTTTGAGCCTCTTACTCTACTCTCCTTACTGCTTGACCAGCAGGACATTTATTAATTAGCATCTTCCCTATTCAAACATAGCTTGGCACTGCTGGAACCATCTGTTTTAGCTATGGAATGAAATATTGACACTTCCACTTATGACAAAGATAAACTCACAAATAAATACTACAATCTTGTTATAGAAATATGAAGGATTTGGTACAGATGTTCTGAACCCATTTAGGGTTATGTGGAGGTCGGTACTGACCAAGAGGAACAGAAAGTTCACAGCGAGGGGCAGCGCCACTCCAAATCCCATTCCCGTGACTGTCACTTGTGCAGCGGATGGTGCTCTCCCCAATGAGATTGAAGGTCATTCCTCTGTCAGTGTGGGAGTCACATGTATAAGATATTTCTTTTCCGTAGGGAATGTTTCTCAGAGAAGTTCCTGTGTGGTTCCCATTAAGGATTGTGGGAGGATTTGGACAGAAGATTTCTAGAATGAAGACAAGAGCTATAAATTACATTAAAATGTTTATATTTTAATCTGACTTAATTCTAAAGTTATGGGATGCTCTGATGCTGTTGCCAATAAAACAACAATTACACTCTTAGGGAGATTATAGACTGCAAAATAAATGTTAGTTCTTTGCTGTGGTGCAGCTAAATGAAATGACACCTAAATCAATGTTTATTACAAAAGTCCAAAAGTGACTTTAGCACCCTGAACTCTTCAGAGAGTTAAGATTTCTGAATAATTGAGAGCTTATTCATTTGAAGAAAAAAGAAAACTTCTTAACCACATTAACAAGAAAATCATTGATGTAACAAGAAAATCATCCATTAACCCAATAAGCAGATTTTTGATCACCTGCCATATATCAACCACAAGATATACAAGCTCTTTTAACATTAAGGATCTTCATTTCAGAGAAATACTTCAAAATATACATTTATTCTTTCTTTATCAGTGATGAAATCTTTTCTTGATGACTTGAGGCTAATATTCTCAAAAACAAAATGTTGACAGTAATGCCACATTAAAATGAAACATCCTCCATACTTCCATGAATGCTCCAAAAGGCTCAGCAATGTTGTGACTTTTGAGATACTTACTAGTTTTTACAGGTTTTATTCCTCATTAAAGAAACACATGTTTCTTCTTTTGAATGAAACTATTTGGAGAGGCCCCTTTCCGCTTCTAGTTTGATCTGTATTTGGGAAAAGGATACTGCAGCTTGATAGAATCAGGGATAAACTAACCATAGGGTGGAGTAGCTTAATTAATGTTTATACTCTAGCAAGCAATTTTAGGTATATCTTTGGGTTGATGAGAGTGTTTTTTTTACTTCATGATTGATAACTATACTTTAAGAAACTTAAGACTTTCCACTAGGAGACTTCCAAATAAGAAAGATCTAATTATCAAGTTTCATTATATAAATCAGTACAAAAAGTACAAGTAATTTTAAAGCAAAATATTCATGTGAAAATTCTATTATAAAAATTATTTTTCAATAGTTATGATGAGAAGATGAAACAACATTCTATTTTATTTAGTGAAGAAATAAATAGACTGGATGTTTTGGTAGTATTTTTGTATTTAACTCACTGTCATCTTAAAAACATATAAACAAAAAAATAACTCCCTTAATTCTATTTCCCTCTGCAGCTATAGCTTCATTTCTCTACATCCTTTACATTAGAATTCCTTTAAGATGTTGTCTATGAATTTTTACACCCCTTCATTCTCCCTTGAACTCATTCCAATCAAGCAAGTGCCCCCATAACTCTACTGAAACTGCTTTTACCAAGGTCACTCATTACCTCCAAATTGCCGAACCCAATGATAATTTTCTGTCCTCCTCTTACTTGATCTCTCTGTAGAATTTCAAATGATTGCTTGGTCTCATCTCCTTAAATGAATTTCTTCACTTGGCTTCCAAGATATGCTCATCCTCCTGCTTTTTCTCTTAGTGTACCAGCTGCTTCTTCATCTCTTCTGCACATTTCTTCCCTTGTTTCTGAGTTCTTATTGTTGGATTGACAGAATTTAGCCCCTGCCTCTATTGTTATCTGGCCACACTCATTCCCTAGGTGACCTCATTTAGTCTCTATTTTAATCTCTATGTGTAACCCATCAAAAAATCATGTCATTTCTACCTTCCAAATGTATCCATAACTCAAGCACTTCTTATCACCTCTGCCACTGGTATCCTGAGCCAACATCTGTGATTAGATTTTTACAGTAGCTTCCCAATTTGCACCCTCAGACCTTCTACTATACCTGACTTTTGGCCACTTAACTGCTTTCCTAATCCAGCACGCTGACTGATACCACTGTTAACTCACTTGCAAACAGCATTGGCTGTGTCAGCCTCCACAGGGTGAAAGACAGGCACCTGCACAGCCTCTGCTATTCTACTGCAGTGGAGCTCAAGGCAATTCCCACATCTAAGCTAATATGATGGATCCATGACCACTTTGGCTCCTTCTACTTCTAGGCTTAGATTGACTACCATGCAGCAGGTCATGTAACATCCCCAGAGTCTGAACTGAGGGATGAGTGAACACAACATGGAAGCCAGGGGTTTAAAATTCTTGGGATAAACATGAGACAGGAGACAGAAAAGAGCCAACAGATAGGCTGTTTTTCCTCTTTCTGATAAAGAGATTTGGTTCCATATAGATGTTCTATGTGACCAAACAACCAACTTTTTTTCTTGTGAGGCTTATGGCTGCCTTGGTAACATAGTATCTTTTATTTACTTGCTGTATTTTCCTCCTTGCCTCCTATTTTCTTATCCTTCGGGTACTGCTGCTCTGGGAGTGTACCCTCCAATGGAACACTGTTACATAAAAATTCCCTCTGGTACTATTTCTGGGGAATCTCCATCTAAGATACACCCATTCAACTTAGTCCTCTCTAGAGTAATGAGTTATATCATTAAAAGTAAGGTAGATTGTGTTACTTTTCTACTCAGAATACTCCAATGGCTTTCCATCTTGCTCAGAGTGAAAACAAGTTTCTAAGGTTACTTTTCTTTTATCATCACCTACTACTGTTGCATTTGCTCACTCTACAAAAGCCATATAAGCTTCTGAGAAAATGTTAGGACAGGGTTTTCAAAGAATGACAAGAATATTTCTGCCTTGGGACTTTCTCTGTACTTTCTGTTCCATCTGAATGGAAGGTTCTTCCTCTATGTTCTCACATTGGTAGTCAACTCACTGCTGTCAATGCTTAAACAAGAGCAATTACTTTCTCAGCGAGGACTTCCTTAATCACCTTATTTAAAATGGAAACTTTATTCCTTCCCTGGCATTCCTTATTGCTAGTCACATAACTAATCTATTATATTACCTTGGTTGTTTTCTTAAACACTTAATATTATTTGAAATTGTTTATGTATGTTTCCTTGTTTACTTGCTATTTTTAAGTATCTTTATTTCTGTCCAAGAATATAAACAACATGGGAGCAGGGACCTAGTCTATCTTGTTTATAGGCATACTCCAGGAGTCTAGAAGGCTGTTTGGGACATAGTAGGTGCTAAAAAAATGTACAGAAATGAATGGGTGATTCAGAAAATGATATAAAGGCTTCAGTGTGTTCATCACTGTTGAGAAGAAAAAAAGAAAAAATTGACAAAGCTTCAGGGCACAGATTTCTCTCCACCTGTAAAGCACTTCTCCCATTATTGCACGTAGTATGCTACCAAATAATTTTTGGATGGTACCAAAAACCATTGAGGCTCAGGGTCACTTTTCCAACAAACATTCCTTATAACTAATACAACAAAGAAATATTTCTATCAAAAATAAAGATAAACAGAGCAGCAGATACTTGATCATTTCATGGGACAAAAACACAGTAAGAAAATGAAAAAAAAAGACAAAATTGCAGATCTGAACAGATATTCCTTCTACTCACGTTCACACACAGGAGCACTGTTATTCCAAAAACTTTCCATTCCAACCAAGACACAGTAACTTGTAGAACTTCCCTTTAAATGAAACCTAAGGAACAAAAGCAGTAGTGACTTGGGTGAGCATACCAATTCCCTTTTTCATTCTTTGATAGATCTCAGCTTCTTACTTTCTGCTAAAATACAATATAATTCTTAAGCAAAACTTAAGGTTTAAAACCTTAGCTCATTTGGTTTCCCAGGATAGAGGTTCAGCAACAAAAACATTTTGAGAAACTATAGCTTCCAGTGAGGCATAACGCAATAACTGTCAAAGCTCAGGGTGTGACAGGCCTGTACTGAAGATGGACCAAAAAACTTGGGCATTTTCTTGATCTGGTT
The DNA here is from genome assembly GCF_004126475.2 of Phyllostomus discolor. Lineage (NCBI taxonomy): Eukaryota > Metazoa > Chordata > Mammalia > Chiroptera > Phyllostomidae > Phyllostomus > Phyllostomus discolor. Next base: position 6,756,699 of record NC_040916.2, on the reverse strand, counting down.
CCAGATCTTCAGGAGTCCATCTTTCCCCGACTTTTCTCTGACAGCCCCCTTTCTGTCATTAGGTGGAACTTTGTCCTCTAATGGAAAATGAGCATTTTCTATTCTTAGTGGACCAGGAAGGAAATAGCTCCTGCTTTATGAGTTGTCAAATCATAGAACATGAGGAAAGATACCAAAGACTGTTCTTTTTGCCAATACATGTGAAATATTCCTTAATCATACATATGGTATATCTGGATTCTTAAAGAGTAGAGTCTGATTAACTAGTAAAAAGAAGAAAAGGTAAGAAGAGAGATTTCTTTAGAGCACTATTATCCTAAAACATCTGGTTTATTGTCACACAATTAGTCTTCTGACTTGCCTCCAGGTTTTTTTTTTGGGTGTTATTTAATGATAGTCAAGGAATCCTTGGAATTGTTAACCCAATAACAGATGTACCTGTTTAAGAGGGATCCAAATGTTTTAGAGGCTCAAGTATGTTTTGCTTGCTTGTTCATTTTGTTGATTAGGTTCCAGAGACATTGAAATTAAGAACAAACTGACAGTAACCAGAGAAGAGGTGGGAGGGGATAATGGGGGAAAAAAGGGGAAGGGTTTTCAGGAACATCTACAAAAGACACATGGAGAAAACCAGAGTGGTATAGGATCGAGGGTGGGAGTTGGGGATGGCTGGGGTGTGGGGGAATGGTGGGGGGGAGATGGAGACAAGTGTACTTGAACAAAAACAACAAAAAGAAATCCTAAAAAAAAAGCTCAATTTCATAAACAGAGTCTAATGGCCATTGCTAAACAGGCGCCTCTCACACTAGCCATGCTTCAGGGAGAACTATCTATACTGAACTGCCTTCCTACCACACTCAATTGTTGCCCACACTGTGTCCTTGCTATAGAGCCAGTTCTCACCCATTTGGAGCTGCACAGCTATATCCTCCTTCGCATCTCCACCAGCAAATTAGAGTGGTTGCATTCTGACCAATGTTTTGGGTGTTTTTTTTTTTTTTAACCAAACTGTGTGGATTTGGAGTCCTCATTTACATGACAATGAACCAATTATGAACCAGGGAAGGGACTTCTGTCTATGTAAGTCAGCTCCACTCTCGGTCAGGAAGCACACTTTCCCTTTCACTAAAGACTATGTTTCCCTGGCTGGGGCTGTCTTGCCTGACCATCTGGAGAGGGGCCCCCAGCCACCTTGCTCCAGGGACACTTCTCAGCCATGCTACTTCACATCTGTGTTGTATCATAACTGAACTGTAACACTATTGAGCTGTTTCACAGTTGTATTGTTCTATACCAAGTTGCATCACAATTGAGTTGTTCACAGGGGTGCTATTTGTTCCTAATCAGTGTTGTGTCACAACTGAGCTGTGTGAATGAAGCCTCCTCCTTCAGTGCACACTAAATTGATGATTCTCATTTGCATTTAATAGGTACCAATGACTATCAGTTAGATGGAATACATCAAGAACAATTGTTTTGTAGTATATGCTTTTGATCTCTTAATAATGTTGGAACATAATACCGAGATCATTTAGAGTCACACAAAAAGTTAATGATATTACCTGAAATATGACCACCAGTCTTCAGGCTCCTTCAACCAACCCAATACCAATTAGATGATTTAATCACATTATAAAATATTTCTAATTAGTCTTTTATTTCTATTCCAAATTCTTATTGGTTTAAAAATATCCCAAAATAGTCATTGCATGTTATTTGTCTTATAATAAATGTTTTGATATATTAAACTTTTTTTAAAAAAACAACCCTTCTGTAATATGTATTTTTCCTATCCACAAATTACTATTTATTCATACACTTAATGTTCCACCTAAATAGTTAAGATCTGTTGTTACAGTTCTACTGTTCAGTTATTTATACATTTTTCCTTTAAAAATATGTGTTCATGGTTCCATATAATTCTTACCATTCTTCTCAATCTTTGTTTTAGACATTAGGCTCTTTTAGTATGTTTTCCAGTAGGCAGCCCTCATCTTGGGTAAATCCCCTTTGCCCAGTATATCAGCAAATTACCATTCAGTACTGAGTCTCCTATCTCTAATCCAGGTCACACTTACCCCTCATCACAAATGAAGGACACTTTTGCTCCAAGCTGGAGATTAAGTGGAAGGAGCACACGGCCATTAGGAAGTTGGTCCAAGAAGTCGGCACATGATTTCACTGGATGAAAAGAAAAACAGAGATAACACAGACAGTGGAGAATAAAGCCCCAAGCTAAAAATTTCAAACTAGACAAGAGTGTATGTACCTGTGCATCTGGGTACTGCGGGACTCCAGTCCCCCTGGGGTGTACAGTGCAGAGAGGCAGCCCCTCTGAGGTCATAGCCAGGCTCACAGCTGTAGAACACTTCCTGCCCAGGGGAGAAGCTGTCCCTGTCACTGAGGGTGTGCTTACCATGCAGGATTTCTGGAGGTGGCTGACATACTGAGGAAAGAACAAGTAAAAGTTATTATGAATTGTGGGGAAATGTTTTTTTGCTAAATCTTAACCCATCTAAGGAGTTAGAGACTCCAGAATACTTAGAGCAGTTTAGGTCTAACCAAGAAAGACAACTGACCAAAGCATCGCAGGTTCAATTCCCACTCAGGGCACATGCCTGCGTTGCAGGCCACGGCCCCCAGCAACCACACACTGATGTTTCTCTCTCTCTCCCTTTCTCCCTCCCTTCCCTCTCCAAAAATGAATAAATAAAACCTTGAAAAAAAGTTTCTTAAAAAAAAGAAAAGAAAGACAACTGATTCCCCAACCTCTGCATTTTATTCATGTGGAAATTAAGAATAAGGGAGAGATGTAGCCAAAGTCCTCACAGCATGTAAGAGCTCAGATAGGGTTGTGATAAAAAAAGAAAATCGTAGAACTTAAGGAAAGACTGTCCCTCACTATAGATTCAAAAAGTATGGACTAGGTCTCTACATTGGTAAACAGGCTCATAAGGGCACTTGGTGATGGAGGTGGACAGTGCAAGCAAAACTAACTTCTGAGAAACTTGCTCTTGGTCCTTTTCCTTTTAGGATTGTTCTTTTCTCTCAGAGTTTCTCAGTTGTCAGTAAGGTCAAGACTAGGATCCATTCTACAGTTCACTTTCTCCTTTCTGTCTTTTATGTCCTGACGATGGGTGTCTTATTTGGTTGGGTGTGTTAGGAAACATTCTCCAGACCTTAGATATACACACTTTCCTTATTTTGCATTTTCCTCTAGGTTCATATTACCTTTCTCTTCCTTTCTACTGCAGTGAGAAGAATTCAATGACTAAAATTACTGGAGGCAAAGAACCAAAGAAGCATTATTTTAATTTACAACCTAGGCCAAACTGGCTGAAAGAATCTATGTTGTTTATCTACAGTGCAATTAAAAGTGATTTTGCCAGGCTTGTTCTCTCCTGGTCTGTGCTTCCCTCCAAATCTGTGGGTGTCATGACTTATATGAGTTAAGATCCTTAAGTATTTGCTTTCAATTCCTATGCTTTGAAAACATTTTTCTTCCAATTCTAGTTGGAATTAGAACCACCACCCACTACTTTGCTCTCTTATCTCCAATGCTATAGACACTACTAGAGTCATCAGAACCTTCCATGTTGACATATTGCAAAATCATTTATTACTGATTTAGCATTTAATTGTGTCCATGCATAAAAAAATGATGCTGTAATCACAAGATTTTGGAAGTTCTGCTTTAGGTATTCTGGAACCATTTAGGATGTGGGGTAGTGTGCACTAACCTGGATGTCCACAGCGAGGGGCAGGGCCACTCCAAATCCCATTCCCTTGACTGTCACTTGTGCAGCGTATGGTGCTCTCCCCAGTGAGAATGAAGGTCGTCCCTCTGTCTGTGTGGGGGTCACATGTGTAAGTTACTTCTTTTCCATAAGGAAAGATTTCCAGAGGTTTTCCTGTGTGTCTTCCATTATGGATATCTGGTGGATTTGGACATACGATTTCTGGAAAGAAGCAAAGGCTGTGAGTTTCATTGAGGAGTTTTCTCCAGAGTTATTCCACAGTCATAGGGTGTTAGAGTTGGTGCTACCTAAAAATCATTTGTGACAGTACCTCTTTGGTGTAGGCCTTGGATGAGATGAGCCAAATGAAATAAGATCTCAATGTCATTTTTCATTGAAAAAGTACATAACAAGTGGACTTGTCTTGAGTCTCCCTGATAGTTAAGTCTTTTGGATAATAAAACTTGACACCCTTAAATTAAGTTCCAAAATTTAAAAAAATTAACCCTTTGAAATCTAACTCACTCAGGTACTTAATAAATATTAGTTGAGCAGTAGTTAATCTGTGCCAGCCACAATTCATTAGGGCCCTGGCATATGGCACAGGCAAAGTCGTTGTCCCCCAAGGAGCTTCCATCCTCGAGAAATATTTCTACAATGTATCCTCAGGTACTATCACCCTAAAGATATGAAACTCTTCCTTGATAATGTATTTATACCGGTCATCAATCTTGATGATGACAGGATGCTGACACAATGAATTGAAGCATCTTTGGTCATTGTGATAATTCTAAACCATTCAGATTGCTGTGTTTTTCAAATGTATGGATCTGTTTATGATTTAATTTTCTTCTTTACTTTCAGCAAGGCTTCAAATATTTACTTCTCTCTATTATCTGCTTGTCTGTTTAAAACACTCCCCTCCTCAGTTCTAATTGGCATTTCTAAGTAGCCTTAGGGTTTGGAGGGAGCTACTTCAACCAGCAAGAGTCATGAAAAGTAAGAAAGATAGTTCAGTCAACAAGTGAGCTCTAATATATGTCACTAGGCCAGCCACTTATTATGTCTCATCAAGAAACATTGGGCTTCATGCATAGCAGACATCTACATGTAAGTTATTCTCATATATTTTACTATAGAAAGTACATTTGATCTCTGAGTACATTTTTGGCAAAGTGAACATGGTAGTAATATTTTATATGTATGCATATGTGGGTATATATATTCCAATTTTTAATACCAAAAGACAAAGCAAAGTCTTGTCTTCTATTGGGCAACATATAAATGGGAAGAATAGAAGAACTTGGTATTGACACTACACATCAGAGAATCACTTTTTGAATCAGCTTATTACTTATGAATCGTACAATGTAATTTATTTAGGGACACACTGAGAGCACAAGTAGTCTTGCAGTGTTTACCTCATGAAATGTGGCTCCTGACTTTCCTTTCATTCTTTCATTCCTCTGATCTATCACATCCATAACACTTATTTGTTCTTTGTATTTCCTGATCATCTCCCCACTTGGGTAAAAATAATATGGGGAGAGAGAATTAACTGGTTCACTGCTATAACACCAGTGCTGAGAAGAACATCAAGTACATAGTACGTGCCCAGTAAATAGTTGTAGGAATGAATGAATTTTTTTTCTATGCTGTTTTTAACACGATTTTTTAAATTTTATTTTAATCATTGTTGAGGATTGAATGAATTTTTTAATAGAGACAGATTCATAGATAGAGAATGGGTTGACAGTTCTGGGCAGTGGGTGGGGGGTAAAAGGATTGGCCTAAAAATGAAAATCATTATGAAGGACGACAACAGTGTGATGATTGCTGGAGTCCAGGGGGTTGGATGGAGGCGGAAGAGCATTGGGGGGGAGGTTTATGGTCATAAAAATACAATAAAAAAGAACTATTAAAGTATAAAATATAAGTAGTAATATGCATCTAAAGTAAAAAATGTTTTATATTTATATGTTAGAAAACAAATAGAAAAATTTTAGAGTGATTGCATCCTGATGATAGAAAAAATTAAAAACAAAGAATTAGGAAAGTAAGGGAGAAAAAATCATCAAAGCTGCACATTGTTTAATCTCTCCTGACCTAAAGGGAACCTAGGATAGGTCTCATAGAACACAGAATTCAAAATGACAGAGAGAGAGAACAAATGCTTCCCCAAACTTATGGTGCACAGCAAACTGCTTCACAACAAACTGATCACAGATAAATACGCATAATGTCAGCAACTATTTCACAATAATTCAGAATAAAAAACAGAAGAACCACCCAGGAGTGGCCATAGGTCAAAATAATAACCAGGTTAAGGGAGAAATTGTTCTAAAGTATTTTTCCTTCTACTCACGTTCACACACAGGGACACTGCTATTCCAAAGGCTTTCCATTCCGGCCAAGACACAATGACTAGCAGAACTGCCTTTTAGGTGGAATCTAAAGAAGATAAAGGTAAAGAATAGGTGAGCTGGTTTACCCAAAACGCCATTCAGTTTACCAAACATCTTAGCATCTGAAACCAACAGGTGGCACAGGTTTGGAGGCCACTTCAATCTGGACAGATCACAGCCTCCAGGAGGGGAGAACAGTGAAACACTGTTAGCTGGTCACATAACATGGAGTCCCAGCCTTGAAGAAGGCAGTCATAGTAGAGCAGCCATCTCCTTGATCCTGAACTCAGACTCTGAGAAGTGAATCTCTAGCTGCTTGTTCCAAGACAAACCTGATAAATCTACTCATTGCCCATATGGGAAACTCAGTCTTCTAACTCAACAGCCATCTAATTCTGATAGTGAGAGAAAAACTAAAACAGCTCCCAGTTTGGACTAAAAAAACAAAAACCCAAACCAAACCAAACAGAGAATAACTGCAAAGAGAAAAAAGCCTGTTCTTTTGTCTCTGCATCTGTGATGGCTGTGAGGGAGGCTCACGACAGCACATTGGGCCATTGGAGAGTATCTCTGAAAACTCTAGAGGAAAAGGAAAGGAGATCGGAAATTACTTTGTATGAAACCATCCAAAGTTCTCAATGTTACATGGGACCGTAGTGGCTCCTAAATCTTATTGGGTACTGGCATTGGGTGCCTGCTAGGATCCTTGGAACTGCCTGAGCCAGGTCTTTCATTGCTCATGCTTGATCCTCCCCATGCCCAGATGTGCACACAGTGAAGAGCCCAGCTTCACACAAACAAGTTAATGACCTTACCTGAAAACATCACATCAGCCACCATGATCACAATTCAGAGCACCTAACCCATTACTGACCAGTAGATATATGATTAGATTAAAATTCTTAGTGTTATACTTTTGCTCTTATTACAAATTTGACTTTTAAAGAAATGACTGATAATTCTTAAATAATCTTAATTATTTTAAATAAGCTTTTTCTAACACATCAAACTTTTCTTGGGACTATCCAAATTATTCTTAGCCTTCTCTCCTTGGAAAATATGTCTTCTGTTCCCCAATGTATAATATAAGTATCCATAATCACTCATTGTATTATATTTATACATGCCATTTAATAAATGTCCCAATTTTCCCTTCATATCTCATATTATTAGTTCCGCCTGTTTCTTACTCTTACTTTTCTTTTAGTTTGTTTGGTTTTTGCTTAAATCATTTTACTGTTGTTCAGTTACAGTTGTCTGCATTTTCGCCCCACCACTCCCCTCCATTCCAGCCAAATCCCCTCCCCTTCCTCCCTGGCTTCCACCTTCCCTCTTGGTTTTGTCCATGCATCCTTTATGGTAGTTCCTGAAAACCCTTCCCTCCATTAATCCCTCTCACCTGCCTTCTGGTTACTGTCAGATTTTTCTTACTTTCAGTGTCTCTGGTTATACTTTGCTTGCTTTTCCCTTTTGTTGATTATGTTCCAGTTAAAGGTGAGATCATATGGCATATTTCCCTAATTGCCTGACTGATTTCATTTAACACAATTCTCTCCAATTACATCCATGCTGTCTCAAATACCTGATATCAAACTGTATTACAAGGCCACTGTAATCAAAACACCCTGATACTGGCATAAAAAGAGACACCTAGACCAATGGAACAGAACAGACAGCCCAGAAATGAACCCAACTCTGTATGGTCAGTTAATATTAGACAAAAGGAAAAGAAGCATAAAATGGAGTAAAAAGATATTCTTCAACAAAAGGTGTTGGAGATCTGCACAGCTACATGCAAAAAAATGAGACTCCATACCAACTTACACCAAACACAAAATAAATTCAAGGTGAATAAAAGACATAAATATAAGTCATGACACCATAAAGGTCCTAGAGGAAAACACTGGCAGAGAATCTTACTCTTACTTTTCTTACACACTTTCAAAATTTAATGCTCCTGACATGGTTCTTTTGTTTTTGTTTTTGATTTTTGCCACACGCAAACCTCCCCTTTTGAATGAACTTCTAAGTCCAATTTCAGTCTCCAGAAGGCCTGGCAAGATCACACTCACCCCTCATCACAAACGAAGGACACTTTTGCTCCAAGCTGGAGATTAAGTGGAAGGAGCACACGGCCATTAGGAAGTTGGTCCAAGAAGTAGGCACATGATTTCACTGGAGAAATAGGAAAACAGAGATAACACAGGCAGGTGGAGAATAAAGCCCTGGGCTAAAAACTTCAAACCAGACAAGAGTGTATGTACCTGCGCATCTGGGTACTGCGGGACTCCAGTCCCCCTGGGGTGTACAGCGCAGAGAGGCAGCACCTCTGAGGTCATAGCCAGGCTCACAGCTGTAGAACACTTCCTGCCCAGGGGAGAAGCTGTCTCTGTCACTGAGGGTGTGCTTACCATGCAGGATTTCTGGAGGTGGCTGACATACTGAGGAGAGAACAAGTAAAAGTTATTATGAATTGTGGAGAAATATTTTTTTTGCTAAATCTTCATTCTACAAAGGAGTTAGAAACTCCAGGATAATTAGAGCAGTTTAGGTCTAACCAAGTAAAACAACTGACCCCTCAATGTCTGCATTTTATTCATGTGGAAGTTAAGAATAAGGGAGAGATGTAGCCAAAGTCCACCCATGAGTAAGACCTAGAGAATTAGAACCTACTCTTTCCCTGCATGAGGTTTAGAACATATCCATCAGTTCACCAGGCACAGGAACACTTCTTATGGTGCTGGATGTTTAGTACAAAGGTATTAGTATTGGTGGGCTTCCCCATGCACATATTTGCTAAAAGGTCATCTAATTTACAGCTTCAGCTTTCAGATAATGAGAAGATTGCCTGAGTGTAAATCTATTTAACAGACTTCCCTTCATCTCTGTTATCGTGTTCTTATGATTGAAGTTAGCAAAATTCATATTTATATCTCTGTCTGTTTGTCCTGCCAGCTGCTCTCTCAGTGATCACACAAGCTAATACAGGTTGGTGGCAGCACAGTGAGCTTCACCTCTATCCCTGTGTATCCACCACAATTATTTACCAAGCCACTCCTAAGCCAGCAATTTTGGCATAAGAAGACAAAACAAGCCATCAAGAACAAAAGCCCCTCAATATGCCTGTCCTTGTAAAGAGAGGGCACATTGCTTAGAGACTATGTGAGTCAATGTTTCAGCCCTTTTGATGTGTGCTTAGAGCATGAAAACTCATTTTAATGTTAGCCTAATTGATATCTAATGAAAGGTGAACGAAAAATCTCTTTGTCTTTTAGAAAGATACTTTCACTTTTAACTTCATATTCCTGATGGTAAAATGTACGATGTAGAACAGAGTAGATACACTCTAAGGTCCTTGTGACCATTCTGAAGCTAGAATGTTGGTCCTGATAAACAGTCTTTCTTTCTGTGATGGGTGCTGATAGAAATATGGAAAGAACCACAGCATTCAAGCTCCAAGGTGTGACACACATGCATTCTATTCTTGCATATGCCACTTACTGGCACCTGATTTGGACGATTTACTTAACCTCTGAAAGACCAAGCTAACTTCAGTGTCATATAGATAAGTGATTAACATAATTGAAAGGAAGGTTGTGAAGAGTCAATGAGATAATGCATATGAAGTACTTATGACACAGTTGACCAGAAAATTCACATCATTTTTCCCATGTAACTGAGAGCCAGCTGTGTGGCCTCAGAATTATCCAATATGAGAGTCCCAAATATCTCCTTTCTTGATTAATTAAGCTCTTGCTTCTCCTGTGCACAAGCACAGAATGTGCACACACACACACACACACACACACGTATCCCTTGTTTATTTCATGCTTCATCCCAAGAAACTTCCCTCACACTCTTCACCACGCATCTTCTCCCCAGAACATACACCAATTCCCTGGTCCTCCTACAGCCCGGGTCCTGTGCAGGCCCCTTCAAAGCCTCAGTCAGACTCACCCCGGAAGCAGCTGGGCAACTCTGGCTCCCATCTGTTTTGGGCCTGGCATCGCACACTGGAGGATCCTTTCATGACAAAGCCAGGCTCACACCTAAACCTCACGATTTCATTTAAGGAGAAGAAGCTTCTGTTCTCAGACACCCTTATTCCATTTTCAACTTCTGGAGGGGTGCATTTATTAGGTATGAGGCACTGAGGCGGAGGGCCACTCCAGGTGCCGAAACGATTGTCTTGGCTGGTGCAAAAGATTGACTTCTCACCCACAAGGACAAACTTTTCCCTTGTCTTTCGATTAGTGCAGCTATAGGTCACCACCGTTCCATATGGGAAATACTCTCTGTTGATGCTATAATAATCTCCATGGGCTATGGCTGGGGGTGGCCTGCAATGAATACCTAAAGAGGGGACAGCAAGTTAAACAAAACTTCAATATCTTATAAGCTATATTTATACATTTTGGCAACCAGGTTTTTAAAAATCCAATTCACTAAATGTGAATATTCACAACACCTCTCTCTGCTCTTGTCTAATCTTTTCTAATGTACAGACATGTCTTTGCACAATGTAGATTCAGTGATCACGATGTGATGGCTCCTGCCCTTCTCCATTAACATTATTTCAATAAATGCGTCATATCTTAAGTGTCTCATTTTAAGTGAGAACTTTCATGTTATTTCAATGTAATTAATTAATTCAGTTCTCTTTCTATAGAAGGCATTTGGCATTATTCTATTGGTTAGTAATATGATGCAGCACACAGTATGGCATCTTTACCGAATAAACAAAAACAAAATCTCTGGCACAACTAATAAAATAGAGATAAAGCACAAATATGAAATATCACACCTGACCCAATAGTCACAGATTCAGAAGAAATAAAAATAACTGAGTATGTGTTCTACTGTATCCTAGTAAGTTGGAAAATGTGAGTATTAAGGATATAGTGCCAATATTGCCAACGTTTTGCCAAATATTGAGTCAGAAAAATGGAGGATATAGAAGTGGGGAAAATGTGTTAAAATGCTACTCGTAAAAACATTTTGAAAAACACACCTCATTTTATGGACAATTTAAGTCTAATATCTAAGTATGAGATTACTCCTAGGCATTTTAAAGCTTTCCAAATCATACAACATATTCTCCGTCATTTTTGGCAGGTATACATTAACATAGAAAGATATTTATTTATTTATTTTTACTTTAAAAATATTTAAGAAGATACAGATTTCTTGTAGAATATTTATAAAATATAAATGAAAATTATCTTTAAGTCCATTACCTAGAAGCACCACTGGTAATTCTTTAATCTGTAATCTTAAATAAGAGCAGACACACACACCATATGTTTTCCAAAATACCTTTGTTGTCTTAATAATATTTCAGTGTAACAGTGTATTCTACAATTTAATTCTTTTTTAGCTTGGGATAGATATTTTTTGTATTTTTTTATTTTAGTCATTGTTCAAGTACAGTTTTCTGCCTTTTATTCCCATTCCAGCCCACCCACCCATCCCTCCCCAACTGCCTCCCATTTCAACCCCCAGCTAGTTTTTGTCCATGTGTCCTTTATATTTGTTCCTGTAAACCCTTCCCATTCTCCCCTGAAATACCCTCTTCTCTCCCCTCTAGTCTCTGTCAGCATGACCTCTATTTCAGTGTCTTTGACTATATTTTCCTTGTTTCTTTGTTTTGTTGTTTAAGTTCCTGTTAAAGGTGAGATTATATGGCATTTGTCTTTCACTGCCTGGCTTATTTCACTTACCGTAATGCTTTCCAGCTCCATCCATGCTGTTGCAAAGGGTAGGAGCTCTTTCTTTCTTTCTGCTACACAGAATTCCATTGTGTAAATGCACCATAGTTTTTTGATCCATTCATTTACTAATGGGCACATAGGTTGCTTCCAGCACTTAGCTGTTGTAAATTGTGCTGCTATGAACATTGGGGTGCAAAGGTTCTTTTGGACTGGTGTTTCAGTGTTCTTAGGATACAGTCCCAGCACTGGAATTGCTGGGCCAAAAGGCAGACCCATTTTTAGTTTTCTAAGGGAGTTTCATAATATTTTCCATAGTGATTGTACCAGTCTGCAGTCCCACCAACAGTGCACCAGGGTCCCCTTGTCTCCACAACCTGTCCATCACTTGTTTGTTGTTTTGTTTATGATGGCCATTCTCACCAGTGTGAATTGGTATCTCATTGTGGTTTTAATTTGCATCTCTCTGATAGCTAGCAATACTGAACATCTTTTCTTGTGTCTCTCGATCCTCTGTATGTCCTCCTTGGAGAAGTGTCTGTTCAAGTCCTTCACCCGTTATTTAATTGGGTTGCTTGTCTTCTTAGAGTGGAGTCGTGTAAATTCTTTATATATTTTGGAGATTAAACCCTTGTCTGAGGTATCATTGGCAAATATATTTTCCCATACATGTGGTTTTCTTTTTATTTTAATACTGTTTTCTTTAGCTGCAGAGAAGCTTTTATTTTGATGAGAACCCATTTGTTTATTCTTTCCTTTATATCCCTCCATCTAGGGGACATGTCATTAAATTGTGTCTGCATAAAATATCTGAGATTTTCCTACCTACGCTTTCCTCTAGGATTTTAATGGTGTCAGGGTTTATATTTAAGTCTTTATCCACCTTGAATTTATTTTTGTATATGGTGTAAGTTAGTGCTCAACTTTCACTTTTTTGCATGTAGCTGTCCAGCTCTCCCAACACCATTTGTTGAAGAGGCTATTTTTACTCCATTTTATGTTGCTGCCCCCTTTGTCAGATATTAATTGACCATAGAGTCTTGGGTTTATTTCTGGGCTCTCTGTTCTGTTCCATTGGTCCATGTGCCTGTTTTTATGCCAGTACCAGGCTGTTTTGATTCCAGTGGCCTTGTAATACAGTTTGTACCAGGTATTGTGATCCCTTCTACTTTACTCTTCTTTCTCAAAATTGCAGCAGCTATTTGGGGTCGTTTATGGTTCCAAATAAATTTTTGCAGTGTTTGTTCTATGTCTGTGAAATATGCCATTGGTATTTTCATAGGTATTGCATTGAATGTGTAAATTGCTTTGGATAGTATGGACATTTTGATGATGTTAATTCTTCCAATCCATGAACACGGTATATATTTTCTTTGTTTGTATCTTCCTTGATTTCTTTCCTCAGTGTTATGTAGTTTTCTGAATACAGGTTGTTTACTTCTTTGGTTTGGTTTATTCCTAGGTAGTTTATTTTTCTTTTCACTACATCAAATGAGGATGTTTTCTTGATTTCTTATCTCCTGTTTCATTGATGGTGTACAGAAATGCCTTTGATTTCTGGATATTGACTTTGTATCCCGCTGTTTTGCCAAATTCATTTATTAGGTCAAGTAGTTTTTTGGCGGAGTCTATTCGCTTTCTATGTACACTGTTATGTCATCTGCGAACAGTGACAGTTTTGTTTCTTCCTTTCTGATTTGGATGTCTTTTATTTCCTTTTCTTGTATGATTGCTATGGCTAAAACTTCCAGTACTATGTTGAATAGAAGTGGTGAAAGTGGACAGCCTTGTCTTGTTCCTGATGTTAGGGGAAAAGATTTTAGTTTTTGCCCATTGAGTATGATGTTGGCTGTAGGTCTCTTGCATGTGGCCTTTATTATGTTGAAGAATGGTCCCTCTATTCCTACTTTGCTGAGTGTTTTTATCATAAATGGGTGCTGTACCTTATCAATTGCTTTTTCTGCATCTATTGATATGATCATGTGATTTTTGTCTTTGCTTTTGTTTATGTGATGTATTACATTTACTGGTTTGTGAATATTGTACCATCCTTGCATCCTTAGAATGGATCACACTTGGTCATGGTATATGATCTTTGTAATGTATTGTTGGATGCGGTTTGCCAATATTTTGTTGAGGATTTTCATGTCTTTGATCATCAGTGATATTGGCCTCAAGTTTTCTTTCTTTGTTGGGTCTTTATCTGGTTTTGGGATTAGGATGATATTGGCCTCACAAAAAGAGTTTGGGAGTGTTCCATCTTTTTAGATTTTTTGGAATAGTCTTTCAAGGGTAAGGGTTACCTCTTCCTTATTGCTGTGTAGAATTCTCCTGTGAAACCATCTGGTCCAGGGCTTTTGTGTGCCAGGAGTTTTTTGATTACTGCTTAAATTTCCTTTGCTATCATTGGTCTGTTCAGGCTTTCTGCCTCTTCTTCATTGGGTTTTGGACGATTGTATTTTTCTAGAAATTCCTCCATTTCATCTAGGTTTTCAAATTTCTGGGCATACAGTTCTTTGTAGTAATTTATTACAATCCTTTGTATTTCTGTGGTATCAGTTGTAATCTCTCCTCTTTCATTTCTGATTGTGTTTATTTGGGTCTTCTCTCTTTTTTTCTCGATGAGTCTGCTTAAAGGCTTCTCGATTTTGTTTATCTTTCAAAGAATCAACTCCTGGATTCATTGATCCTTAGAATTGTGCTCTTAGTATCTATGTTATTTAATTCTGGTCTGATCTTGGTTATTCCCTTCCTTCTACTTGCTCTGGGCTGTCTTTGTCGTTGTTCTTTGAGTTCTTGTAGACATAGGGTTTCTATCTTTTTTAGGTAGGCCTGTTTTGCTATGAACTTCCCTCTCAGGACTGCCTTACCTGTGTCGCATAGTTTTTGTGTTGTTGTGAGTTCATTTTCATTTCCAGAAATCTTTTGATTCATTCCCTAATTTCATTTTTGACCCATTCATTGTTTAATAGCATGCTATTTAGTCTCCATGATTTTGAGTGTTTTGGGTTTTCCTCCTTGGGGTTGGTTTCTCGTTTCAGTCCCTTGTGATCAGAGAAAATGCTTGGTACAATTTCAATTTCTTGAATTTGTTGAGGCTTGTTTTGTGTCCTATCATGTGGTGTATCTTTGAAAATGTTCCGTTTACATTTGAAAAGAATGTGTATTTTGCCTCTTTGGGAAGAAGGGCTCTGTATATATAAGTTAGGTCCATTTCATCTAGGGCATTGCCACAGTGTGGCACTGTTCAATGCCACAATATCTTTGTTGATATTTTGTTTGGAAGATCTGTCCATTTTTGACAATGGGGTGTTAATATCCCCCACTATAATTGTGTTGCTGTCAATATCTTTCTTGAAGTTCTCTAAGATTTTCTTTATGTATTTATGTGCTCCTGTTGGGACTGCCCAGCCTGGTCTCAGGAAGCTATAACCCCCATGACTTAGGCTGAGTGAAAGACCTCCAGACCAGAAGCCATGAAGGAGACAAAACTTATTTCCCTGGCATGAACGCTGCCTGTTCTAATGTCTGGCTCTCATTGCATGATCGGCAGTCAATGACAGGTAACAATTCTCTAAGAAAGAGAATGAATGTAAAACAGATGCAATCATGTGAGAATGCCCTAAGGGAAGAGACTCGGAGCTGTGGATACCAAGGGGTGATGGACATCAACCCCTGCCTCCTTGGCTTTGTCAAAGCTTGAGTCCTTTTTAGAAATCCAAGTCTCCTGGCTGCCTTTGTCTTCTCTGTTAACTCAGTCCTGTGGAAATAGCAGGGGCGGTGCAGCCCAGACCAGAAACGGTGGATCCCCGGGGTAATCAGGACTGGTACATAGAATATGCAAGATACTGTGAGATGTTTGCTGGAGGACGTTATTAACTTCGAATTTAAAGGCACAGACAGGAAACCTTTGGAACCTGTAGTCCTTTCATATGTTAAAACCCCATTCGTTGCCCAGAATCCCAGTAGGGGTTCTGTCTGCACCTTTGTAAGTCACCTACATCTTTTGATCTTTTCTGCCAGACTGTGAATCCACAAACTAATTCTGTTTTCTCAATAAAAACCTGCTTGGGAATGGGGATGAGGTGATCTCCCCACTAGAGAGAGTTGCCATTCTGTTTTTACTTCCCCACAAAAACTGCTTGTCACTGTGTATGTCTTTCTCGTGTTTCGACGAGCCATCCACAGTGTTCCACTCTCACTGCTGGCCGGTGAGCATGCATCATGCTACTATGTTGGGTGCATATATATTTACAATGTTTATGTTTTCTCGGTGGATTCTTCCCTTGAGTATTATGAAGTGACCTTCTGGGTCTCTCTTTATGGCCTTTTTTGTGGAAGTCTATTTTGTCTAATATGAGTATTGCTACCCTGGCTTTTTCTTCCTGTCCGTTTGCTTGGAAAATCTGTTTCCAGTCCTGCATTCTCAGCCTGTATTGGTCTTTTATTCTGAGGTGGGTCTCTCATAGGCAGCATATGTGTGGGTTATGGTTTCTTATCCATTCAGCCATTCTATGTCTTTTAATTGGAGCATTTAATCCATTTACATTTAAGGTTCTTATTGATAGGTACTTATGCATTGCCATTTGCGTACCTGTGTTCCCCCCACCCCCTCTCTTTTCCTTCGTTTCCTTAAAGCAGTCCCTTTAGCATCTCTTGCAAAGCTGGTTTGGTGGAGGTGTATTCTTTTAGACTTCTTTTGTCTGGGAAGCTTCTTATTTGATCTTCTGTCTTGACTGAGAGCCTTGCTGGGTAAAGTAGCCTTGGTTGCAGACCTCTGGTTCTCATTACTTGGAATATTTCTTGCCATTCTCTTCTGGCTTGGAGTGTTTCCATTGAGAACTCAGATGCTAGCCTTATTGGGGCTCCCTTGCTGCCTGAAAGATTCTCTCTTTGTCTCAAAATTTTGCCATTGTAATTATGATGTGTCTTGAGGTGGGCCTCTTTGTGTTCCTCTTGATTGGGATTCACTGTGTTTCCTGGATTTGTGTGAGTTTTTCTGTCATATAATTAGGGAAGTTTTCCATCATTCCTTTTTCAAATAGGTTTTCTATCCCTTGCTGTTTTTCTTCTCCTTCTGGTATCCCTATTATATGGATATTATTATGTTTCATATTGTCTTGCATTTCTCTTAACCCCTCTTCATTCTTTCTGAGCAGGAAGACAGCATGCCATGTCAAAGAACAAGGAGGAAGGGAGAGAGCCACTGCTTCAATACATGACCTGATGTTGAGAGTTGACAGAGAGGGAGTTCGGCTACTTTCACTAACTTTGCATTTGTTTACTTCCCTGAAGAGAATGATCTTCAAATTGGGAAATGTTCAACCAACAAAAGAGGAAGCTGGGGGCTCTTTTAACTAGATTATACACCAAGATAAGGAAAAAAAACCCAGAAAGCCCTAGAAGCTTAGAATACTGCAAGCACTTTTCATCATATGATCACTCTCTTTTGAAATTCTGGAAGAACATCATTGCCAAGAGAAATGACTGTTTCTTAGTAATTCCAGGGGGCCGATGCTAGGATTAACTGGTGGGACAAATAGGAAGAGATTGTAACTCACGTTCACAGAGCGGTGGCTCCATATCCCAAATGACAGTATTATCTGAGATGATACATTTGGCAGATGGGTGGCCAATGAGATGAAACCTGAAGGTAAAAAGTGAAAATTATTCCATCCACCTCCCATCAGCTTCCTCACAGCAGGAACACAAGGCAGATTTGACAACGTTTGATCTGGGGGAAGTCTAGGGACTAGCCTAAAGTCCACTTGTTTGATCTGGGGTTTCTTGTTTCTCTTTTCCTGTCCTCTCACTATTGCAAGGGCTATTTCATTTTTAATTTCTCATGACAATACTCTGTTTCTTAACTTTTGGCTTCATTATGGATTGCACCAAGGAACCAAAATAAACAATCCTTTTGTAGACCTGTTCAATACTTTACCTCTTAAATTCTGTATTTTTCTCATATTATTATTATTGCCAGTTTTAAATCTTTGCATTTTCCTAATATGCATATATAATTAGCACTGCTATGTCATTTTAACTTAGGCATGGTTCTTGTAAGCATCATTATATGTGGTGCTCTTGATCCTATTTACAAGCCATTGTATTTTGTATATGAAGCAGAAAGGTGAACTATTTTAGGTGTTCTAATAAATTGAAAGTTAAATATCCCATTTTTATTTCATTAGAAATTTCATTTCATGTGTCCATATGGCATATCTACACAAACATTTGTACTTAGGTCTATATTCTCAATTTTAGTGTGGTCAAAATATGTATAGTTTACCTATTGCCCATGTAATATAAGTATAGCATATCTCTTCTTGGTCTGTCTAATTTTTTTTCAAGTTTTATGGATACATTTTATAACTTTGGAGGTTGTTATTTAATTATTACATTGCAGAGTTTCAATTTTGAAAAATTAGTTCTATCATTCCATTAGGGTTCTTAACTTTGTTGCAAATATTTGACCATGCTTTTTGAAAATTATGTGTTTTTTTCTTTTTTGGATTTTACAAATTTTACATCACTGGTAGTTTTTTATACTTCACCATTTTTCATTTTAAAAAAATTTTTTCTGGATTTTTTCCTACTGTGTCTACTTATGTGTGGTAACTTTTTCGTGAATGTATATTTGGAGGCTATAGACATGAATATAGCTTGGCTCATTAGAAACACTATCTTTTGCAATTTAGTGATGGAAAGGATTACAGTTATATCAATGTGCATCAACATTTTTGCAGGGTTTATAGTTATGAATTTCCCTTCTGAATTATTGAAGTCACTAAAATTTCTTTTATTTTCTTCTTTCACATTTAAAATAAATTTATCGGCATGGCATTGGTTAATATTATTTATAGGTTGCTAGTGTGCAATTCTATAATACATTATCGGCATATTGCAATGAGTGTTTGCCACCCAAATGTAATCTTTTTCCCTGGAATAAGAATGTTTCCCTAGTGATGGGTAGGTATGGATTATTATTTTTCTCTGTACCTTTTTTTACCAGTATTTTGAATCCTCATACTGTCTGTCTTACACATAGCTTCTCTTTGGTCTCTTTCTTTATTCTATTTCACCGAATTCACAGAGAATTTGGTTATTCTTTTCTTACTTTCTGTACTAATTTTATTCAACATTCAATGTGTTTGTCATAGATTTTTAGTTTGACAATTGTGCTTTTCATCCGTGTGGAAACATTCTCAGTTTTCAAGGGGCTTGAAAGAAACAGCATGCAACTGAATCCTACTAAAAATATAAACAGGAATGGATTCCAAGATGGCTTCAGAGTAGGTGGAAGCTACACAGACTGGCTTTTGGCACTCACCAAATTACAGGTAAATTACACAGCCGCCAACCTGAACAACCAACTGAACTCTAGCTGACCTGAAATATTAAACCAGGATTTACAGAGGAAGTCACATAGCTGCTGGAAAGACAGGCAGAGATGCAGGAAATGATAGCCCCTGCATTCACATGCAGCAGTGGCCTCAAAGCCAGAGAGACAACATGACTGCAAAACTCCATCCTCCTAGGAGTGTGAGGTTTCATCCCCATTCAGAGAGACCCAGCCTAAGTAAGGGCAAGAGAGACAAGAAGGGGAGCCCTCATAGCAATTGGTGGTAAAAGTCAGTGGGAATGCTGTCTGCCTGAAATATTCAGATGGCACACTGCTAGGGAAGAGCCCTCCTATTGTTACAGAACCAGCCTGGGGAGTTCACAGTGCAGACTCTGACTGCTGGTAGGGCCACATGGCCATCTCTGGGTTCTGTGGAGGGATCTGCTGGCTATACACAGAAGTGACTTTAAGGGACTGTCTTTTTAGTGGTGATGCTTTTGGAGGCAACCCAGACAGTGGCCACAATATGTGGCTTGGGAAAGAGAGGACAGTGCACCCCACCTGGAGTGCACAGCCAGGTGCCTGCCCATCACTTTTTGAGTCACTCAGCTGGCCTGGTCCTTGTGTCTTCCTGTAGGGTGGTTTCTGTCTGGAATCAGATGGGCAAGTGCCAGGCTGTGTGGCTACATCATTAGGAGTCAAATCCAATCTCCATTGCTAGTTCAGCCTCTGCTACCTTGAGAAGGGGAAGAAATGCCCACTTCTTTTCAAAAGGGTTGTAGACACTGCCTATAATGAGAGACCATTAGGATGAGGACTGGCCGTATATGAACAACTTACAGACAACATCATACTGAAACACTAACTGAGAGTGTACCCCTTAATATTGGGAACAAGTAGATGTCCACCTTCAATTCTCTTGCTCAACATATTCCTGAAAAGGATATGTGGTTGGAAGTCCTTGACACAGTAACCAGACCAAAAGGAAAAACAAAAGGTATCCAAACTGGAAAGGGGGAAGTACAATGGTCATTATTCACACATGACACAATACTGTACATACAAAATCCCAAATATTCCCCCCAAAAGCTCTTGGTTCTAATAAATGAATAGGACAAAATATCAGGATATAAAACCAATATTCAGAAATTGGTGAGAATTTTATGCACAAATAATGAACTATCAGAAAGAGAAACTACAAAAACAATCCCCTTTACTATTGCAACAGTAAAATAAGGTACCTAAGAATAAATTTAACCAAGGAAGTAAGAGTACTGTACTTGGAAAACTGTAGGACATTGAAGAAAGAAAATGAGAAAGATACAAATAGGTAAGATAGAAAAATTAACATCATTCAAATGTCCATACTACCCAAAGCTATCTGTAGATTCAGTGAAATTCCACTAAAATATCAATGGCATGTTTCACAGATCTAGAACAAATAATTCAAAAATGTGTGTGGAACCAGAAAAACCCTGAATAGCTTCAGCAGTCTTGACAAAGAAGAACAACGTTGGAGATATCACAATGTCTGATGGCAAACTATACTACAAGGGCATGTAATCAAAACAACCTGATACTGGCGTAAGAACAGGCACGTAATCAATGGAACAGCACAGGGAGCCTAGGAATCAACCCATGCCCATATGGACAATTAATATTTGACAAAGGATACAAGAGAATACAAGGAAGTAAAGGTAGTTTCTTCAAGGAATGGTGTTGGGAAAACTCTACAGGTATATGTGAAAAATGAAACTAGACAACTAAGTAACTGTATGTACAAGAAAAACTGAAAATGGAAAAAAACCTGTCAGTTGTAGAAGCATAAAAATTCTACAAGAAAACATAGGCAGTAAAATCTCAGACATGTCACATAGCAATATGTTTACTGATATGTCTCCTAAAGTAAAGGGCACAAAAGAAAAATAAATAAATGGGAGTATGTCAAACTAAAAAGCTTCTTCACAGCAAAGAAACCATCAAAAAAAAAAAAAAGAAAGAAGAGGGAACTCACCCCATGGGAGACCATATTTACCAATGATATATCCAATAAGGGGTTAATTTCCAATATATATAAATAATTTATACAATTAACACCGGGAACACAAACAATCCAATTGAAAAAGTGGGTGGAATAGCCGCAGCAATTTTGAGAAAGAAGAACACAGTAGGAGGGATCACACACTATGATCCCTCCTATATAAAACAATGTTACAAGGCCAGTGTAACCACAACAGTATGGTCCTGGCCTAAGACCAGACACATACACCAATGGAACAGAATAGAGGGCCCATAAATGAACAGAAGTCTCTATGGTCAATTAATATTTGACAAAGTGGGAAGGAGCATAAAATGGAGTCAAAGGGCCTCTTCAACATATGGGGTTGGGAGAGCTGGACAGCTACCTGCAAAAAAATGAAACTGGATCACCAACATACACCATACATAAAAATAAATTCAAGGTGGATAAAAGACTTAAAAATAAGTTGTGACACCATCGACGTCTTGGAAGAGAAAGATAGGCAGAGAAACCTCAGGCAGTCTATTCAGCAATATTTTCACCTATGTGTCCCCTACAGGAAGAGGCATAAGGGAAAAAATAAAAAAAAAGGAATCTCATCAAAATTAAGAACTTCTGCACAGCTAAAGAAAACAGCATGCAAATGAAAAGAGAACTAACTCAAAGGGAAAACATATTTGCAAATGATACCGCAGACAAGGGTTTGATCTCCAAAATATATAAAGAACTCACATGACTCCATTTCAGGAGGAAAAAATAATCCAATTATGAAATGGGCAAAGGACCTGAACAGACACTTCTCCAAAGAAGATGTACAGAGGGCCCAGAGACATATCAAAGGATGCTCAGCATCACTAGCCATCAGAGAAATGCACATTTAAACCACAGTGAGATACCACTTCAAATTGGTCAGAATGGCCATCATAAGCAAATCAACAAACAACAAGGGCTGGTGAAGTTGTGGAGAAAAGGAAACCCTAGTGCACTGTTAGTAGGGATGCAGGCTGGTGCAGCCACTGTGGAAAACAGTATGGAACTTCCTCAGAAAACTAAAAATGGAACTGCCTTTTGACCCAGCAGTACCACTGTTGGGGTTATACTCTGAGGATCCTGAACCATCAATCCAAAAGAACCTATGCACCCCAGTGTTCCTAGCAGCACAATTTACAATAGCCAAGTACTGGAAGCAACCTAAGTGCCCATCAGTAAATGAGAGGATAAAAAAACCTGTGGTATATTTACACACAGGAATACTATGCAGCAGAAAGAAAGGAGCTCCTACTCTTTGGGACAGCACTGATGGAACTGGCAAACATTATGCTAAGTGAAATAAGCCGGTCAGTGAAAGAGAAATACCATATGACCTCACCTATAAGTGCAACCTAACCAACAAAACAAAGAAGCAGGCAAAATACAATCAGAGACAATGAAATCAAGAACAAACTGACAGTAACCAGAGAGGACAGGGGAGAGGGATAATAGGGGAAGGGCCTTCAAAAACATGTAAAAAGGACAAATGGACCAAGCCAAAGGGAGTAGGTTTGAGGATGTGAAGTGTGGCTGGGTGGGGCAGGGTAGCATGGTAGGGTGAAAATGGAGACAACTGTACTGGAACAACAAGGAAAGTGTAACAAATACAAAATATGAGAAAAAAATGGTTGAAGGACCTCAATAGACACTTTTCCAAAGAAGACACACAGATGGCCCCTGAAATTTTCAAGGGTAGAAGTAATCATGCTAAGTAAAATAAGCCCATCAAAGAGAGAAAAATACCATGTTTTTTTCATTTATATGTAGAGTCTAATGAACAAAAGAAACTCATGAACAAAATAGATGCAGAAGCATGGATCCATGGAACAGACTGACAGCTGTCAGAGGGGAGGGGATGGGGACTGGATAAGAGAACATGAAGGGAAATGTCAAAGAACATAGTTGCAGAACCTACAGACACAGCCAACAGTGTGGTGATGGCCAGGGGGAAGATGGGCCATGGTCTCAGTGGAGATGGGCAAAAGTGTGGAGCTGGAATATTGTAACAGCGTCAACAGTAAAATTAAAATTAAAAATATACACAAACCAGACATTTTTCTAAAAGTCTTCCTGATCTCTTGGAAGTAACTATGTTTTGTAAGAAGAAATACTGATTCTTCAAATTGATCTGTTTACATTTTTTCTGGGATTTGTCATGAGCTTAATGGTTTCCTGTTTCATACCATAGACAGGTTCACCTCACTCAGTAATGCAAGATGAAGAGGGAACAGTCAGAGTATTTGGAGACTGTACTTAAAAGTGCTCAGAGAAAGAAATTGTTTAGATTTACTCTAATTTTAC
The DNA here is from genome assembly GCF_004126475.2 of Phyllostomus discolor. NCBI lineage: Eukaryota > Metazoa > Chordata > Mammalia > Chiroptera > Phyllostomidae > Phyllostomus > Phyllostomus discolor. Next base: position 6,733,156 of record NC_040916.2, on the reverse strand, counting down.
TTTGTCAGATTACATGTACTCTGGTCTTCTAGGCCTTGGGTGGCACTTACGTTTGCTGAGGACCATAAATGCCTCTCCAGTGCCAACTGTGGCACAATTGTAGCCCAGATTCTCTAATGGGCTCAGCTGCTGTAGTCAAGAGTCCACTGTGTGCTGAGCAAGGGTAACCACCAAGGGCATGACAACCACCGAGTACAGATTTTATGTTGGACATTTTCACATGGGCCCTTTTACAGGGCTGTATAGTGTTCTTCAAAAAGGTATGTTAAAGTCCTAAACCCCAGTCCTCATGAATGTGACCTCATTTGGAAGTAAGGTCTTTGAGGATGTAATCAAGTCTATATGAGGCCATTAGGGTAGCCCTAATCCAATAGGAATGGCATCTTTATAAAGATAGAACTTTGGACATAGAGCCATACAGAGAGGAGAAATGCTGTGTGCCACAGGAGGGAGGGGGAGACACAGATGCAAAAGGAAGTCGGCCATGGGAAGACAGAGGCAGAAGTGGGTGTGATGCAGCCACACGCCAAGGAAGGACTGAGGCTACCAGTAGCTGGCAGAAGTAAGGAGAGAACCTCCCTCTGAGGCTTTGAAGGGATCATGGTGTGCCAGCACCTTAATTTTGAACTTCTGGACTCCAAAACTGCCTGAGAATACATTCCTGTTGTTCTCAGACACCCAGTTTCTGGTACTTTGTTATGGCAGCCCTAGCAAACTAATAGTGCATTTACCTTTAAGATTTGTTTTCTCACACAATGCTCCATGGCCTTCCCTTTGTTCCAGCAATGTGCACTCTCAGTTAGGGCTCTTTGTATGGTTTGGCTGTGCTCTCCCCACATTTTCTTCCTTTGCACATGGTGAGGACCTCGCTTTTGTTGTATGCACTGTCCTGTTTTCCAGAAAGATTACACATTTCCCCCTTTATCTTATCATACCTTTGTTCATTTCAATCAGAAACTGAAACACCTAAGTCAGGCTTTTAAGCAGCAGATGGTTATAGTCTAGTCCCCTTCCTACTGTGGTGTGACTAAACGGTAGTATTGCCATTCTGCAAATCTTGAATCAAGAGGTGTTATGGCCAACTTACCCTGTATTACAAGTATACTTAATTCTGGATCCAAACTGGGTGTCTGTGTCTACGTGTACCATTCCATTCACTGGATCTGGAGGAGTTCTGCATACTTTACCTGTGGCAAGAAACAGATTTTGGAGCCAGGTAGAGTAATCCGAACTTTTGTAGTACATGAGGTCCCAACCTCACTGTGTAGCTTTCCAACAAGTACATGCAATTCTGAAGGTTCCACATATTTTTGACTTACCCAACTGAGTTGGGCTGCCTACTAGACACCACATTAAGACAGACCTCCCATCTAGACCTGTCTTATCTCTCCTGAAATTTGTCATCAAAATGTAAAGGTTAATTATGGCTTTATTGCATGGTAGTTTCTTCCTACCTGGTTATTCAAACAATTTATCTTCTTTATTTTTTCCTGTAAAAGATGTTGCTTTTCCTGCAAATATTTCTTGGAAAATTGTCAGAAGCAAATGTGTCAACTAATAGTTAGGGATGATCTACAACACTGACTCTTACATCCACCCATGTGGACACTTGTGAGAAGCAAAGTTTTCTTGTCTCTAAACGTGGAAAACTTAGATATCCAAAGATCCTATGGATAATTTGACAGACATGGAAAAGCTCCAATGCAAGGTTTACTCACGTCGACAGACATCCTTGGCACTTGACCACTCCAGGTTGTCTAGACAACTGATAGAGAAGGACTTCCTATAGTACCCAGGGAGGCATTCATACTTTAGTGATGTCCCAACAGGAAACTCAGATTCATTGGTTTGCGTTTTCAGCTTAGCAAACTGAAAATGACCTGGGGCATTACAGTAACCTAGGAAACAAAATATCAAGAACATCACATTTAACATAAAGATACCCAGGGACCTTATTTCTCTCTCCCGTGAGATTCAGTGTCAGAGCAAAAGAAACTTTTAGTCCTGGAGAGATAATTTCCACATAGCCTTGGGAGGGGAAGTTCCATTATTAGCACAGGCCCTTTAGAAAGTATACTTTCTGAAAGGGTATTCCACTCTTTGGTCGCTTTGCTCATATAATTTACTGTAAAAGACAGCTTCAATTCTTTTCCACATTTTTTTCTGGGAAAGGGCTCTCCTGCCCAGGTTCCACCATCCTGTCTGGTTTCCCTGTCCTTTAGTGGATCAAGTCCCCCATGGGGGCCTCTCAAGCATGAATGGAGAACTCAAGGTATTTCTTGACACTAGGAAGCAGCCACCAGTTCTGTAGGTCTGGTTCCTAAGCAAGCCATTTTGACACAAGAGGAACTGATAGCATCTCCTTAAAATAAAACAAACTAACATACTGTACTTACCATTACAAGAAGACATTGTTGGAGGTGTATATTGAATTAAATTCTAGCTTTAGCTCCAAGCTCCTATGGCCTATTAGCTCTAGGCTCACTTCGGATTCAAAATGTGAGTCCAATAAAGTACACATGCTTGGAAAAATAGAAATCATTTCCACTTGGTTTTGACAATACCTTCTCTTTTAGTTTTTCTTTCAGCTGTCCTCCACCTCTCTTCCAATTATTCCTTCACATAGAAATGGTTATACCATAGCCAATTCTGCACCCACAGTATTTTCATTTGGAAGATCATCAAGCAATTTCTCACCTCTTGAGATTACTCAATAATTTCTCTCTCTATAAATATTGAGTTATTTTTAATATTTTCCATGGGATATTAGTTTATTTATATCACCTTTTGACTTTTATCTTAAAGCCAAATATTAGTTCTCTTAACTTCCAGTTTAGGGAGTCCCCAGTATGATTGAAATTTACCCCTAAGGACAAATCACACATGAAGATGTCTCCAGTCTAATAATCTAGATGATAACACAAGGGTTGCCATCTCAGATAGGGTTCTGATGAAACAGAAAATCACAGAACTTAAGGGAAGACTGTCTCTCACTATAGATTCAGTGAGTATGGACTAGGTCTCTACATTGATAAACAGGCTCTTAAGTGCACCTGGCATTAAAGCCATGGTGATGGAGGAGGACAGTGGAGGCAAAAATGATTCTGGGAGACTAGACCTTGGTCCTTTTCCTTTTAGGATGGTTCTTTTCTCTCAGAGTTTCTCAGTTGTCAGTAAGTAAGGTGAAGACTAGGGCCCCTTCTACAATTCACTTTCTCCTTTCTGTCTTTCATGTCCTGAAGATGGGTGTCTTAGAGTGGTTGGATGTCTTCAGAAACATTCTCCAGACCTTAGATATACACACTTTCTTTATTTTGCATTTTCTTTTGGGTTCATATTCCTGTTCACTTCCCTTTTACTGCAGTGAAAAGAATTCAATGACTACAATGACTGGAGGCAAAGAACCAAAGAAGCATTATTTTAATTTACAACCTAGGCCAAACTGGCTGAAAGCATCTGTGGTGTTTGTCTACAGAGCAATTAAAAGTGTTGCACACTCCCCAAATTTTGGAAGTTCTGCCTTAGGTATTCTGGAACCATTTAGGATGTGGGGTAGTGTGCACTAACCTGGATGTCCACAGCGAGGGGCAGGGCCACTCCAAATCCCATTCCCTTGACTGTCACTTGTGCAGCGTATGGTGCTCTCCCCAGTGAGAATGAAGGTCGTCCCTCTGTCTGTGTGGGGGTCACATGTGTAAGTTACTTCTTTTCCATAAGGAAAGATTTCCAGAGGTTTTCCTGTGTGTCTTCCATTATGGATATCTGGTGGATTTGGACATACGATTTCTGGAAAGAAGCAAAGGCTGTGAGTTTCATTGAGGAGTTTTCTCCAGAGTTATTCCACAGTCATAGGGTGTTAGAGTTGGTGCTACCTAAAAATCATTTGTGACAGTACCTCTTTGGTGTAGGCCTTGGATGAGATGAGCCAAATGAAATAAGATCTCAATGTCATTTTTCATTGAAAAAGTACATAACAAGTGGACTTGTCTTGAGTCTCCCTGATAGTTAAGTCTTTTGGATAATAAAACTTGACACCCTTAAATTAAGTTCCAAAATTTAAAAAAATTAACCCTTTGAAATCTAACTCACTCAGGTACTTAATAAATATTAGTTGAGCAGTAGTTAATCTGTGCCAGCCACAATTCATTAGGGCCCTGGCATATGGCACAGGCAAAGTCGTTGTCCCCCAAGGAGCTTCCATCCTCGAGAAATATTTCTACAATGTATCCTCAGGTACTATCACCCTAAAGATATGAAACTCTTCCTTGATAATGTATTTATACCGGTCATCAATCTTGATGATGACAGGATGCTGACACAATGAATTGAAGCATCTTTGGTCATTGTGATAATTCTAAACCATTCAGATTGCTGTGTTTTTCAAATGTATGGATCTGTTTATGATTTAATTTTCTTCTTTACTTTCAGCAAGGCTTCAAATATTTACTTCTCTCTATTATCTGCTTGTCTGTTTAAAACACTCCCCTCCTCAGTTCTAATTGGCATTTCTAAGTAGCCTTAGGGTTTGGAGGGAGCTACTTCAACCAGCAAGAGTCATGAAAAGTAAGAAAGATAGTTCAGTCAACAAGTGAGCTCTAATATATGTCACTAGGCCAGCCACTTATTATGTCTCATCAAGAAACATTGGGCTTCATGCATAGCAGACATCTACATGTAAGTTATTCTCATATATTTTACTATAGAAAGTACATTTGATCTCTGAGTACATTTTTGGCAAAGTGAACATGGTAGTAATATTTTATATGTATGCATATGTGGGTATATATATTCCAATTTTTAATACCAAAAGACAAAGCAAAGTCTTGTCTTCTATTGGGCAACATATAAATGGGAAGAATAGAAGAACTAGGTATTGACACTACACATCAGAGAATCACTTTTTGAATCAGCTTATTACTTATGAATTGTTCAACGTAATTTATTTAGGGACACACTGAGAGCACAAGTAGTCTTGCAGTGTTTACCTCATGAAATGTGGCTCCTGACTTTCCTTTCATTCTTTCATTCCTCTGATCTATCATATCCATAATACTTATTTGTTCTTTGTATTTCCTGATCATCTCCCCACTTGGGTAAAAATAATATGGGGAGAGAGAATTAACTGGTTCACTGCTATAACACCAGTGCTGAGAAGAACAACAAGTACATAGTATGTGCCCAGTAAATAGTTGTGGGAATGAATGAATTTTTTAATAGAGACAGACTCATAGTTAGAGAATGGGTTGACAGTTCTGGGCAGTAGGTGTGGGGTAAAATGATTGGCCTTAAAATGAAAAACCTTATGAAGGATGACAACAGTGTGATGATTGCTGGAGTCCAGGGATTTGGATGGAGGTAGAAGAGCATTGGGGGACAGGTTATATGGTAATAAAAATACAATGAAACAGAACTATTAAAGTACAAAATATAAGTGGTAATATGCATCTAAAGTAAAAAATGTTTTATATTTTTATGTCAGAAAACAAATAGAAAAATTTTAGAGTGATTGCATGCTGATAGAAAAAAAATTAAAAACAAAGAATTAGGAAAGTAAGGAAGAAAATATTCATCAAAGCTTCACATTATTTAATCTCTCCTTACCTAAAGGGAACCTAGGATATGTCTCATAGAACACGGAATTCAAAATGACAGAGAGAGAGAGAGCAAATGTTTCCCCAAACTTATGGTGCACAGCACAGTGCTTCACAACAAACTGATCACAGATAAATACACATAAAGTCAGCAACTATTTCACAATAATTCAGAATAAAAAACAGAAGAACCACCCAGGAGTGGCCATAGGTCAAAATAATAACCAGGTTAAGGGAGAAATTGTTCTAAAGTATTTTTCCTTTTACTTACGTTCACACACAGGGACACTGCTATTCCAAAGGCTTTCCATTCCGGCCAAGACACAATAACTAGCAGAACTGCCTTTGAGGTAGAATCTAAAGAAGATAAAGGTAATGAATAGGTGAGCTGTTCAGTATACCAAACATCTTAGCATCTGAAACCAACAGATGGCACAGGTTTGGAGGCCACTCCAATCTGGACAGATCACAGCCTCCAGTAGGGGAGAACAGTAAAACACTGTCAGCTGGTCACATAACATTGAGTCCCAGCCTTGAAGAAGGCAGTCATAGTAGAGCAGCCATCTCCTTGATCTTGGACTCAGACACTGAGAAGTGAATCTCTAGCTGATTGTTCCAAGACAAACCTGATAAATCTACTCATTGCCCTGATGGAAAACTCAGTCTTCTAACTCAACAGCCATCTAATTCTGATAGTGAGAGAAAAACTAAAACAGCTCCCAGTTTGGACTGAAAAACAAGACAAAACAGAGAATAACTGCAAAGAGAACAAAGCTTGTTCTTTTGTCTCTACATCGGTGACGGCTGTGAGGGAGGCTCACGACAGCACATTGGGCCATTGGAGAGTATCTCTGAAAACTCTAGAGGAAAAGGAAAGGAGATCGGAAATTACTTTGTATGAAACCATCCAAAGTTCTCAATGTTACATGGGACCGTAGTGGCTCCTAAATCTTATTGGGTACTGGCATTGGGTGCCTGCTAGGATTCCTTGGAACTGCCTGAGCCAGGTCTTTCATTGCTCATGCTTGATCCTCCCCATGCCCAGATGTGCACACAGTGAAGAGCACCAGATTCACACAAACAAGTTAATGACCTTACCTGAAAACATCACATCAGCCACCATGATCACAATTCAGAGCACCTAACCCATTACTGACCAGTAGATATATGATTAGATTAAAATTCTTAGTGTTATACTTTTGCTCTTATTACAAATTTGACTTTTAAAGAAATGACTGATAATTCTTAAATAATCTTAATTATTTTAAATAAGCTTTTTCTAACACATCAAATTTTTCTTGGGACTCTCCAAATTATTCTTAGCCTTCTCTCCTTGGAAAATATGTCTTTTGTTCCCCAAGGTATAATATAAATATCCATAATCACTCATTGTATTATATTTATACATGCCATTTAATATATGTCCCAATTTTCCCTTCATAACTCATATTATTAGTTCCGCCTGTTTCTTACTCTTGCTTTTCTTTTAGTTTGTTTGGTTTTTGTTTAAATTATTTTATTGTTGTTCAGTTATAGTTGTCTGCATTTTCCCCCCACCACTCCCCTCCATCCCAGCCAAATCCCCTTCCCCTTCCTCCCTGGCTTCCACCTTCCCCCTTGGTTTTGTCCATGCATCCTTTATGGTAGTTCCTGAAAACCCTTCCCTCCATTAATCCCTCTCACCTGCCTTCTGGTTACTGTCAGATTTTTCTTACTTTCAGTGTCTCTGGTTATACTTTGCTTGCTTTTCCCTTTTGTTGATTATGTTCCAGTTAAAGGTGAGATCATATGGCATATTTCCCTAATTGCCTGACTGATTTCATTTAACACAATTCTCTCCAATTACATCCATGCTGTCTCAAATACCTGATATCAAACTGTATTACAAGGCCACGGTAATAAAAACACCCTGGTACTGGCATAAGAAGAGACACCTAGACCAATGGACTGTTCCACTCAGAACAGACAGCCCAGAAATGAACCCAACTCTGAATGGTCAATTGATATTAGACAGAGAAAAAAGAAGCATAAAATGGAGTAAAGAGATACTCTTTAACAAAAGGTGTTGGAGATCTGCACAGCTATATGCAAAAAAATGAGACTCGATCACCAACTTACACCAAACACAAAATAAATTCAAGGTGAATAAAAGACATAAATATAAGTTGTGACACCATAAGGGTCCTAGAGGAAAACACTGGCAGCAAAATCTTACTCTTACTTTTCTTACACACTTTCAAAATTTAATGCTCCTGACATGTTTTTTTTGTTTTGTTTTGTTTTGTTTTTTGCCGCACACAAACCTCCCCTTTTGAATGAACTTCTAAGTCCAATTTCAGTCTCCAGAAGGCCTGGCAAGATCACACTCACCCCTCATCACAAACGAAGGACACTTTTGCTCCAAGCTGGAGATTAAGTGGAAGGAGCACACGGCCATTAGGAAGTTGGTCCAAGAAGTAGGCACATGATTTCACTGGAGAAATAGGAAAACAGAGATAACACAGGCAGGTGGAGAATAAAGCCCCAAGCTAAAAACTTCAAACCAGACAAGAGTGTATGTACCTGTGCATCTGGGTACTGCGGGACTCCAGTCCCCCTGGGGTGTACAGCGCAGAGAGGCAGCACCTCTGAGGTCATAGCCAGGCTCACAGCTGTAGAACACTTCCTGCCCAGGGGAGAAGCTGTCCCTGTCACTGAGGGTGTGCTTACCATGCAGGATTTCTGGAGGTGGCTGACATACTGAGGAGAGAACAAGTAAAAGTTATTATGAATTGTGGGGAAATGTTTTTTTGCTAAATCTTAACCCATCTAAGGAGTTAGAGACTCCAGAATACTTAGAGCAGTTTAGGTCTAACCAAGAAAAACAACTGATCCCTCAATGTCTGCATTTTACTCATGTGGAAGTTAAGAATAAGGGAGAGATGTAGCCAAAGTCCATCCATGAGTGAGACCTAGAGAATTAGAACCTACTCTTTCCCTGCATGAGGTTTAGAACATATCCATCAGTTCACCAGGCACAGGAACACTTCTTATGGTGCTGGCTGTTTAGTACAAAGGTATTAGTATTGGTGGGCTTCCCCATGCACATATTTGCTAAAAGGTCATCTAATTTACAGCTTCAGCTTTCAGATAATGAGAAGATTGCCTGAGTGTAAATCTATTTAACAGACTTCCCTTCATCTCTGTTATCGTGTTCTTATGATTGAAGTTAGCAAAATTCATATTTATATCTCTGTCTGTTTGTCCTGCCAGCTGCTCTCTCAGTGATCACACAAGCTAATACAGGTTGGTGGCAGCACAGTGAGCTTCACCTCTATCCCTGTGTATCCACCACAATTATTTACCAAGCCACTCCTAAGCCAGCAATTTTGGCATAAGAAGACAAAACAAGCCATCAAGAACAAAAGCCCCTCAATATGCCTGTCCTTGTAAAGAGAGGGCACATTGCTTAGAGACTATGTGAGTCAATGTTTCAGCCCTTTTGATGTGTGCTTAGAGCATGAAAACTCATTTTAATGTTAGCCTAATTGATATCTAATGAAAGGTGAACGAAAAATCTCTTTGTCTTTTAGAAAGATACTTTCACTTTTAACTTCATATTCCTGATGGTAAAATGTATGATGTAGAACAGAATAGATACACTCTAAGGTCCTTGTGACTATTCTGAAGCTAGGATGTTGGTCCTGATAAACAGTCTTTCTTTCTGTGATGGGTGCTGATAGAAATATGGAAAGAACCACAGCATTCAAGCTCCAAGGTGTGACACACATGCATTCTATTCTTGCATATGCCACTTACTGGCACCTGATTTGGACGATTTACTTAACCTCTGAAAGACCAAACTAACTTCAGTGTCATATAGATAAGTGATTAACACTAATTGAAAGGAAGGTTGTGAGATAATGCATATGAAGTACTTATGACACAGTTGACCAGAAAATTCACATCATTTTTCCCATGTAACTGAGAGCCAGCTGTGTGGCCTCAGAATTATCCAATATGAGAGTCCCAAATATCTCCTTTCTTGATTAATTAAGCTCTTGCTTCTCCAGATGAAGGCACAAGCACAGAATGTGCACACACACACACACACACACACACATATCCCTTGTTTATTTCATGCTTCATCCCAAGAAACTTCCCTCACACTCTTCACCACGCATCTTCTCCCCAGAACATACACCAATACCCTGGTCCTCCTACAGCCCGGGTCCTGTGCAGGCCCCTTCAAAGCCTCAGTCAGACTCACCCCGGAAGCAGCTGGGCAACTCTGGCTCCCATCTGTTTTGGGCCTGGCATCGCACACTGGAGGATCCTTTCATGACAAAGCCAGGCTCACACCTAAACCTCACGATTTCATTTAAGGAGAAGAAGCTTCTGTTCTCAGACACCCTTATTCCATTTTCAACTTCTGGAGGGGTGCATTTATTAGGTATGAGGCACTGAGGCGGAGGGCCACTCCAGGTGCCGAAATGATTGTCTTGGCTGGTGCAAAAGATTGACTTCTCACCCACAAGGACAAACTTTTCCCTTGTCTTTCGATTAGTGCAGCTATAGGTCACCACCGTTCCATATGGGAAATACTCTCTGTTGATGCTATAATAATCTCCATGGGCTATGGCTGGGGGTGGCCTGCAATGAATACCTAAAGAGGGGACAGCAAGTTAAACAAAACTTCAATATCTTATAAGCTATATTTATACATTTTGGCAACCAGGTTTTTAAAAATCCAATTCACTAAATGTGAATATTCACAACACCTCTCTCTGCTCTTGTCTAATCTTTTCTAATGTACAGACATGTCTTTGCACAATGTAGATTCAGTGATCACGATGTGATGGCTCCTGCCCTTCTCCATTAACATTATTTCAATAAATGTGTCATATCTTAAGTGTCTCATTTTAAGTGAGAACTTTCATGTTATTTCAATGTAATTAATTAATTCAGTTCTCTTTCTATAGAAGGCATTTGGCATTATTCTATTGGTTAGTAATATGATGCAGCACACAGTATGGCATCTTTACCGAATAAACAAAAACAAAATCTCTGGCACAACTAATAAAATAGAGATAAAGCACAAATATGAAATATCACACCTGACCCAATAGTCACAGATTCAGAAGAAATAAAAATAACTGAGTATGTGTTCTACTGTATCCTAGTAAGTTGGAAAATGTGAGTATTAAGGATATAGTGCCAATATTGCCAACGTTTTGCCAAATATTGAGTCAGAAAAATGGAGGATATAGAAGTGGGGAAAATGTGTTAAAATGCTACTCATAAAAACATTTTGAAAAACACACCTCATTTTATGGACAATTTAAGTCTAATATCTAAGTATGAGATTACTCCTAGGCATTTTAAAGCTTTCCAAATGATACAACATATTCTCTGTCATTTTTGGCAGGTATACATTAACATAGAAAGATATTTATTTATTTATTTTTACTTTAAAAATATTTAAGAAGATACAGATTTCTTGTAGAATATTTATAAAATATAAATGAAAATTACCTTTAAGTCCATTACCTAGAAGCACCACTGGTAATTCTTTAATCTGTAATCTTAAATAAGAGCAGACACACACAGCATATGTTTTCCAAAATACGTTTGTTGTCTTAATAATATTTCAGTGTAACAGTGTATTCTACAATTTAATTCCTTTTTAGCTTGGGATAGATTTTTTTTGTATTTTTTTATTTTAGTCATTGTTCAAGTACAGTTTTCTGCCTTTTATTCCCATTCCAGCCCACCCACCCATCCCTCCCCAACTGCCTCCCATTTCAACCCCCAGCTAGTTTTTGTCCATGTGTCCTTTATATTTGTTCCTGTAAACCCTTCCCATTCTCCCCTGAAATACCCTCTTCTCTCCCCTCTAGTCTCTGTCAGCCTGACCTCTATTTCAGTGTCTTTGACTATATTTTCCTTGTTTCTTTGTTTTGTTGTTTAGGTTCCTGTTAAAGGTGAGATTATATGGCATTTGTCTTTCACTGCCTGGCTTATTTCACTTACCGTAATGCTTTCCAGCTCCATCCATGCTGTTGCAAAGGGTAGGAGCTCTTTCTTTCTTTCTGCTACACAGAATTCCATTGTGTAAATGCACCATAGTTTTTTGATCCATTCATTTACTAATGGGCACATAGGTTGCTTCCAGCACTTAGCTGTTGTAAATTGTGCTGCTATGAACATTGGGGTGCAAAGGTTCTTTTGGACTGGTGTTTCAGTGTTCTTAGGATACAGTCCCAGCACTGGAATTGCTGGGCCAAAAGGCAGATCCATTTTTAGTTTTCTAAGGGAGTTTCATAATATTTTCCATAGTGGTTGTACCAGTCTGCAGTCCCACCAACAGTGCACCAGGGTCCCCTTGTCTCCACAACAATGTCCATCACTTGTTTGTTGTTTTGTTTATGATGGCCATTCTCACCAGTGTGAATTGGTATCTCATTGTGGTTTTAATTTGTATCTCTCTGATAGCTAGCAATACTGAACATCTTTTCTTGTGTCTCTCGATCCTCTGTATGTCCTCCTTGGAGAAGTGTCTGTTCAAGTCCTTCACCCGTTATTTAATTGGGTTGCTTGTCTTCTTAGAGTGGAGTCGTGTAAATTCTTTATATATTTTGGAGATTAAACCCTTGTCTGAGGTATCATTGGCAAATATATTTTCCCATACATGTGGTTTTCTTTTTATTTTAATACTGTTTTCTTTAGCTGCAGAGAAGCTTTTATTTTGATGAGAACCCATTTGTTTATTCTTTCCTTTATATCTCTCCATCTAGGGGACATGTCAGTAAAAATGTGTCTGCATAAAATATCTGAGATTTTCCTACCTACATTCTCCTCTATGATTTTAATGGTGTCAGGGTTTACATTTAAGTCTTTTATCCACCTGAATTTATTTTTGTGTATGGTGTAAGTTGGTGCTCAAGTTTCATTTTTTTTTTTGCATGTAGCTGTCCAGTTCTCCCAACACCATTTGTTGAAAAGGCTATTTTTACTCCATTTTATGTTGCTGCCTCCTTTGTTAAATATTAATTGACCATAGAGACTTGGGTTTATTTCTGGGCTCTCTGTTCTGTTCCATTGGTCCATGTGCTTGTTTTTATGCCAGTACCAGGCTGTTTTGATTCCAGTGGCCTTGTAATACAGTTTGTATCAGGTATTGTGATCCCTTCTACTTTACTCTTCTTTCTCAAAATTGCAGCAGCTATTTGGGGTCGTTTATGGTTCCAAATAAATTTTTGCAGTGTTTGTTCTATGTCTGTGAAATATGCCATTGGTACTTTCATAGGTATTGCATTGAATGTGTAAATTGCTTTGGATAGTATGGACATTTTGATGATGTTAATTCTTCCAATCCATGAACACGGTATATATTTTCTTTGTTTGTATCTTCCTTGATTTCTTTCCTCAGTGTTATGTAGTTTTCTGAATACAGGTTGTTTACTTCTTTGGTTTGGTTTATTCCTAGGTAGTTTATTTTTCTTTTCACTATATCAAATGAGGATGTTTTCTTGATTTCTTATCTCCTGTTTCATTGATGGTGTACAGAAATGCCTTTGATTTCTGGATATTGACTTTGTATTCCGCTGTTTTGCCAAATTCATTTATTAGGTCAAGTAGTTTTTTGGCCGAGTCTATTGAACTTTCTATGTATACTATCATATCATCTGCAAACACTGACAGTTTTGTTTTCTCCTTTCTGATTTGGATGCTTTTTATTTCCTTTTCTTGTCTGATTGCTGTGGCTAAAACTTCCAGTACTATGTTGAATAGAAGTGGTGAAAGTAGATATCCTTGTCTTGTTCCTGATGTTAGGGAAAATATTTTAGTTTTTGCCCATTGAGTATGATGTTGGCTGTAGGTCTCTCATATATGGCCTTTGTTATGTTGAGGAATGCTCCCTCTATTCCTAGTTTGCTGAGTGATTTTATCATAAATGGGTGCTCTACATTATCAAATGCTTTTTCTGCATCTATTGATATGATCATGTGATTTTTGTCTTTGCTTTTGTTTATGTGATGTATTACATTTACTGGTTTGTGAATATTGTACCATCCTTGCATCCTTAGAATGAATCCCACTTGTTCATGGTATATGATCTTTGTAATGTATTGTTGGATGCGGTTTGCCAGTATTTTGTTGAGGATTTTCATGTCTTTGATCATCAGTGATATTGGCCTCAAGTTTTCTTTCTTTGTTGGGTCTTTATCTGGTTTTGGGATTAGGATGATGTTGGCCTCATAAAAAGAGTTTGGGAGTGTTCCATCTTTTTAGATTTTTTTGGAATAGTCTTTCAAGGGTAGGGGTTATCTCTTCCTTAAATGCTTTGTAGAATTCTCCTGTGAAACTATCTGGTCCAGGGCTTTTGTGTGCCAGAAGTTTTTTGATTACTGCTTCAAATTCCTTTGCTATCATTGGTCTGTTCAGGCTTTCTGCCTCTACTTCACTGAGTTTTGGAAGATTGTATTTTTCTAGAAATTCCTCCATTTCATCTAGGTTTTCAAATTTCTGGGCATACAGTTCTTTGTAGTAATTTATTACAATCCTTTGTGTTTCTGTAGTATCAGTTGTAATCTCTCCTCTTTCATTTCTGATTGTGTTTATTTGGGTCTTCTCTCTTTTTTCCTCGATGAGTCTGCTTAAAGGCTTGTCGATTTTGTTTATCTTTTCAAAGAATCAACTCCTGGATTCATTGATCCTTAGAATTGTGGTCTTAGTATCTATTTCATTTAATTCTGGTCTGATCTTGGTTATTCCCTTCCTTCTTCTTGCTCTGGGCTGTCTTTGTTGTTGTTCTTTGAGTTCTTGTAGACATAGGGTTTCTATCTTGTAGACATAGGGTTTCTATCTTTTTTAGGTAGGCCTGTTTTGCTATGAACTTCCCTCTCAGGACTGCCTTACCTGTGTCGCATAGTTTTTGGGTTGTTGTGAGCTCATTTTCATTTCCAGAAATCTTTGATTCATTCCCTAATTTCATTTTTGACCCATTCATTGTTTAATAGCATGCTATTTTATCTTCATGATTTTGAGTGTTTATTGTTTTTCTCCTTTGGGTTGGTTTCCACTTTCAGTCCCTTGTGATCAGAGAAAATTCTTGGTATGATTTCAATTTTCTTGAATTTGTTGAGGCTTGTTTTGTGTCCTATCATGTGGTGTATCTTTGAAAATGTTCCATGTACATTTGAAAAGAATGTGTATTTCGCTGCTTTGGGATGAAGGGCTCTGTATATATCAGTTAAGTCCATTTCATCTAGGGCATTGCCACAATGTGGCACTGTTCAATGCCACAGTATCTTTGTTGATATTTTGTTTGGAAGATCTGTCCATTTTTGACAATGGGGTGTTAATATCCCCCACTATAATTGTGTTGCTGTCAATATCTTTCTTGAAGTTCTCTAAGATTTTCTTTATGTATTTATGTGCTCCTGTTGGGACTGCCCTGCCTGGTCTCAGGAATCTATAACCCCCCGTGACTTAGGCTGAGTGAAAGATCTCCAGACCAGAAGCCATGAAGGAGACAAAACTTATTTCCCTGGCATGAACGCTGCCTGTTCTAATGTCTGGCTCTCATTGCATGATCAGTGGTCAATGACGGGTAACAATTCTCTAAGAAAGAGAATGAATGTAAGACAGATGCAATCATGTGAGAATGCCCTAAGGGAAGAGACTCGGAGCTGTGGATACCAAGGGGTGATGGACATCAACCCCTGCCTCCTTGGCTTTGTCAAAGCTTGAGTCCTTTTTAGAAATCCAAGTCTCCTGGCTGCCTTTGTCTTCTCTGTTAACTCAGTCCTGTGGAAATAGCAGGGGCGGTGCAGCCCAGACCAGAAACGGTGGATCCCCGGGGTAATCAGGACTGGTACATAGAATATGCAAGATACTGTGAGATGTTTGCTGGAGGACGTTATTAACTTCGAATTTAAAGGCACAGACAGGAAACCTTTGGAACCTGTAGTCCTTTCATATGTTAAAACCCCATTCATTGCCCAGAATCCCAGTAGGGGTTCTGTCTGCACCTTTGTAAGTCACCTACATCTTTTGATCTTTTCTGCCAGACTGTGAATCCACAAACTAATTCTGTTTTCTCAATAAAAACCTGCTTGGGAATGGGGACGAGGTGATCTCCCCACTAGAGAGAGTTGCCATTCTGTTTTTACTTCCCCACAAAAACTGCTTGTCACTGTGTATGTCTTTCTCGTGTTTCAACGAGCCATCCACAGTGTTCCACTCTCACTGCTGGCCGGTGAGCATGCATCATGCTACTATGTTGGGTGCATATATATTTACAATGTTTATGTTTTCTTGGTGGATTCTTCCCTTGAGTATTATGAAGTGACCTTCTGGGTCTCTCTTTACGGCCTTTTTTTGGAAGTCTATTTTGTCTAATATGAGTATTGCTACCCTGGCTTTTTCTTCCTGTCCGTTTGCTTGGAAAATCTGTTTCCAGTCCTGCATTCTCAGCCTGTATTGGTCTTTTATTCTGAGGTGGGTCTCTCATAGGCAGCATATGTGTGGGTCATGGTTTCTTATCCATTCAGCCATTCTATGTCTTTTAATTGGAGCATTTAATCCATTTACATTTAAGGTTCTTATTGATAGGTACTTATTCATTGCCATTTGCGTACCTGTGTTCCTCTCTCTCTCTCTCTCTCTTTTACTTCATTTCCTTAAAGCAGTCCCTTTAGCATCTCTTGCAAAGCTGGTTTGGTGGAGGTGTATTCTTTTAGACTTCTTTTGTCTGGGAAGCTTCTTATTTGATCTTCTGTCTTGATTGAGAGCCTTGCTGGGTAAAGTAGCCTTGGTTGCAGACCTCTGGTTCTCATTACTTGGAATATTTCTTGCCATTCTCTTCTGGCTTGGAGTGTTTCCATTGAGAACTCAGCTGCTAGCCTTATTGGGGCTCCCTTGCTGCCTGAAAGATTCTCTCTTTGTCTCAAAATTTTGCCATTGTAATTATGATGTGTCTTGAGGTGGGCCTCTTTGTGTTCCTCTTGATTGGGATTCACTGTGTTTCCTGGATTTGTGTGAGTTTTTCTGTCATATAATTAGGGAAGTTTTCCATCATTCCTTTTTCAAATAGGTTTTCTATCCCTTGCTGTTTTTCTTCTCCTTCTGGTATCCCTATTATATGGAAATTATTATGTTTCATATTGTCTTGCATTTCTCTTAACCCCTCTTCATTCTTTCTGAGCAGGAAGACAGCATGCCATGTCAAAGAACAAGGAGGAAGGGAGAGAGCCACTGCTTCAATACATGACATGATGTTGAGAGTTGACAGAGAGGAAGCTGGGCTACTTTCACTAACTTTGCATTTGTTTACTTCCCTGAAGAGAATGATCTTCAAATTGGGAAATGTTCAGCCAACAAAAGAGGAAGCTGGGGGCTGTTTTAACTAGATTATACACCAAGATAAGGAAAAAAAAACCAGAAAGCCCTAGAAGCTTAGAATACTGCAAGCACTTTTCATCATATGATCACTCTCTTTTGAAATTCTGGAAGAACATCATTGCCAAGAGAAATGAGACTGTTTCTTAGTAATTCCAGGGGGCCGATGCTAGGATTAACTGGTGGGACAAATAGGAAGAGATTGTAACTCACGTTCACAGAGCGGTGGCTCCATATCCCAAATGACAGTATTATCTGAGATGATACATTTGGCAGATGGGTGGCCAATGAGATGAAACCTGAAGGTAAAAAGTGAAAATTATTCCATCCACCTCCCATCAGCTTCCTCACAGCAGGAATACAAGGCAGATCTGACAACGTTTGATCTGGGGGAAGTCTAGGGACTAGCCTAAAGTCCACTTGTTTGATCTGGGGTTTCTTGTTTCTCTTTTCCTGTCCTCTCACTATTGCAAGGGCTATTTCATCTTTAATTTCTCATGACAATACTCTGTTTCTTAACTTTTGGCTTCATTATGGATTGCACCAAGGAACCAAAATAAACAATCCTTTTGTAGACCTGTTCAATACTTTACCTCTTAAATTCTGTATTTTTCTCATATTATTATTATTGCCAGTTTTAAATCTTTGCATTTTCCTAATATGCATATATAATTAGCACTGCTATGTCATTTTAACTTAGGCATGGTTCTTGTAAGCATCATTATATGTGGTGCTCTTGATCCTATTTACAAGCCATTGTATTTTGTATATGAAGCAGAAAGGTGAACTATTTTAGGTGTTCTAATAAATTGAAAGTTAAATATCCCATTTTTATTTCATTAGAAATTTCATTTCATGTGTCCATATGGCATATCTACACAAACATTTGTTCTTAGGTCTATATTCTCAATTTTAGTGTGGTCAAAATATGTATAGTTTACCTATTGCCCATGTAATATAAGTATAGCATATCTTTTCTTGCTCTCTCCAATTTTTTCCAAGTTTTATGGATACATTTTACAACTTTGGAGGTTGTTAATTAATTATTACATTGCAGAGTTTCAATTTTGAAAAATTAGTTCTATCATTCCATTAGGGTTCTTAACTTTGTTGCAAATATTTGACCATGCTTTTTGAAAATTATGTGTTTTTTTTTCTTTTTTGGATTTTACAAGTTTTACATCACTGGTAGTTTTTTATACTTCATCATTTTTCGTTTTTAAAAATTTTTTTCTGGATGGCCTGGATTTTTTCCTACTGTGTCTACTTATGTGTCATAACTTTTTCGTGAATGTATATTTGGAGGCTATAGACATGAATATAGCTTGGCTCATTAGAAACACTATCTTTTGCAATTTAGTGATGGAAAGGATTACAGTTATATCAATGTGCATCAACATTTTTGCAGGGTTTATAGTTATGAATTTCCCTTCTGAATTATTGCAGTCACTAAAATTTCTTTTATTTTTCTTCTTTCACATTTAAAATAAATTTATCGGCATGGCATTGGTTAATATTATTTATAGGTTGCTAGTGTGCAATTCTATAATACATTATCGGCATATTGCAATGAGTGTTTGCCACCCAAATGTAATCTTTTTCCCTGAAATAAGAATGTTTCCCTAGTGATGGGTAGGTATGGATTATTATTTTTCTCTGTACCTTTTTTTACCAGTATTTTGAATCCTCATACTGTCTGTCTTACACATAGCTTCTCTTTGGTCTCTTTCTTTATTCTATTTCACCGAATTCACAGAGAATTTGGTTATTCTTTTCTTACTTTCTGTACTAATTTTATTCAACATTCAATGTGTTTGTCATAGATTTTTAGTTTGACAATTGTGCTTTTCATCCGTGTGGAAACATTCTCAGTTTTCAAGGGGCTTGAAAGAAACAGCATGCAACTGAATCCTACTAAAAATATAAACAGGAATGGATTCCAAGATGGCTTCAGAGTAGGTGGAAGCTACACAGACTGGCTTTTGGCACTCACCAAATTACAGGTAAATTACACAGCCGCCAACCTGAACAACCAACTGAACTCTAGCTGACCTGAAATATTAAACCAGGATTTACAGAGGAAGTCACATAGCTGCTGGAAAGACAGGCAGAGATGCAGGAAATGATAGCCCCTGCATTCACGTGCAGCAGTGGCCTCAAAGCCAGAGAGACAACATGACTGCAAAACTCCATCCTCCTAGGAGTGTGAGGTTTCATCCCCATTCAGAGAGACCCAGCCTAAGTAAGGGCAAGAGAGACAAGAAGGGGAGCCCTCATAGCAATTGGTGGTAAAAGTCAGTGGGAATGCTGTCTGCCTGAAATATTCAGATGGCACACTGCTAGGGAAGAGCCCTCCTATTGTTACAGAACCAGCCTGGGGAGTTCACAGTGCAGACTCTGACTGCTGGTAGGGCCACATGGCCATCTCTGGGTTCTGTGGAGGGATCTGCTGGCTATACACAGAAGTGACTTTAAGGGACTGTCTTTTTAGTGGTGATGCTTTTGGAGGCAACCCAGACAGTGGCCACAATATGTGGCTTGGGAAAGAGAGGACAGTGCACCCCACCTGGAGTGCACAGCCAGGTGCCTGCCCATCACTTTTTGAGTCACTCAGCTGGCCTGGTCCTTGTGTCTTCCTGTAGGGTGGTTTCTGTCTGGAATCAGATGGGCAAGTGCCAGGCTGTGTGGCTACATCATTAGGAGTCAAATCCAATCTCCATTGCTAGTTCAGCCTCTGCTACCTTGAGAAGGGGAAGAAATGCCCACTTCTTTTCAAAAGGGTTGTAGACACTGCCTATAATGAGAGACCATTAGGATGAGGACTGGCCGTATATGAACAACCTACAGACAACATCATACTGAAACACTAACTGAGAGTGTACCCCTTAATATTGGGAACAAGTAGATGTCCACCTTCAATTCTCTTGCTCAACATATTCCTGAAAAGGATATGCGGTTGGAAGTCCTTGACACAGTAACCAGACCAAAAGGAAAAACAAAAGGTATCCAAACTGGAAAGGGGGAAGTACAATGGTCATTATTCACACATGACACAATACTGTACATACAAAATCCCAAATATTCCCCCCAAAAGCTCTTGGTTCTAATAAATGAATAGGACAAAATATCAGGATATAAAACCAATATTCAGAAATTGGTGAGAATTTTATGCACAAATAATGAACTATCAGAAAGAGAAACTACAAAAACAATCCCCTTTACTATTGCAACAGTAAAATAAGGTACCTAAGAATAAATTTAACCAAGGAAGTAAGAGTACTGTACTTGGAAAACTGTAGGACATTGAAGAAAGAAAATGAGAAAGATACAAATAGGTAAGATAGAAAAATTAACATCATTCAAATGTCCATACTACCCAAAGCTATCTGTAGATTCAGTGAAATTCCACTAAAATATCAATGGCATGTTTCACAGATCTAGAACAAATAATTCAAAAATGTGTGTGGAACCAGAAAAACCCTGAATAGCTTCAGCAGTCTTGACAAAGAAGAACAACGTTGGAGGTATCACAATGTCTGATGGCAAACTATACTACAAGGGCATGTAATCAAAACAACCTGATACTGGTGTAAGAACAGGCACGTAATCAATGGAACAGCACAGGGAGCCTAGGAATCAACCCATGCCCATATGGACAATTAATATTTGACAAAGGATACAAGAGAATACAAGGAAGTAAAGGTAGTTTCTTCAAGGAATGTTGCTGGGAAAACTCTACAGGTACATGTGAAAAATGAAACTAGACAACTAAGTAACTCTATGCACAAGAAAAACTGAAAATGGAAAAAAAAACCTGTCAGTTGTAAAACCATAAAAATTCTGCAAGAAAACTTAGACAGTAAAATCTCAGACATCTCACATAGCAATATGTTTGCTGATATGTCTCTTAACGTAAAGGGCACAAAAGAAAAATAAATAAATGGGAGTATGTCAAACTAAAAAGCTTCTTCACAGCAAAGAAACCATAAAAAAAAAAAAGAAAGAAAAGGGAACTCACCCCATGGGAGACCATATTTACCAATGATATATCCAATAAGGGGTTAATTTCCAATATATATAAATAATTTATACAATTAACACCGGGAACACAAACAATCCAATTGAAAAAGTGGGTGGAATAGCTGCAGCAATTTTGAGAAAGAAGAACACAGTAGGAGGGATCACACACTATGATCCCTCCTATATAAAACAATGTTACAAGGCCAGTGTAACCACAACAGTATGGTCCTGGCCTAAGACCAGACACATACACCAATGGAACAGAATAGAGGGCCCATAAATGAACAGAAGTCTCTATGGTCAATTAATATTTGACAAAATGGGAAGGAGCATAAAATGGAGTCAAAAGGGCCTCTTCAACATATGGGGTTGGGAGAGCTGGACAGCTACCTGCAAAAAAATGAAACTGGATCACCAACTTATACCATACATAAAAATAAATTCAAGGTGGATAAAAGACTTAAAAATAAGTTGTGACACCATCGATGTCTTGGAAGATAAAGATAGGCAGGGAAATCTCAGGCATTCTATTCAGCAATAGTTTCACCTATATGTCCCCTACAGGAAGAGGCATAAGGGAAAGAATAAAAAAAAAGGAATCTCATCAAAATTAAGAGCTTCTGCACAGCTAAAGAAAACAGCATGCAAATGAAAAGAGAACTAACTCAATGGGAAAACATATTTGCAAATGATACCGCAGACAAGGGTTTGATCTCCAAAATATATAAAGAACTCACATGACTCCATTTCAGGAGGAAAAATAATCCAATTATGAAATGGGCAAAGGACCTGAACAGACACTTCTCCAAAGAAGATGTACAGAGGGCCCAGAGACATATCAAAGGATGCTCAGCATCACTAGCCATCAGAGAAATGCACATTTAAACCACAGTGAGATACCACTTCAAATTGGTCAGAATGGCCATCATAAGCAAATCAACAAACAACAAGGGCTGGTGAAGTTGTGGAGAAAAGGAAACCCTAGTGCACTGTTAGTAGGGATGCAGGCTGGTGCAGCCACTGTGGAAAACAGTATGGAACTTCCTCAGAAAACTAAAAATGGAACTGCCTTTTGACCCAGCAGTACCACTGTTGGGGTTATACTCTGAGGATCCTGAACCATCAATCCAAAAGAACCTATGCACCCCAGTGTTCCTAGCAGCACAATTTACAATAGCCAAGTACTGGAAGCAACCTAAGTGCCCATCAGTAAATGAGAGGATAAAAAAACCTGTGGTATATTTACACACAGGAATACTATGCAGCAGAAAGAAAGGAGCTCCTACTCTTTGGGACAGCACTGATGGAACTGGCAAACATTATGCTAAGTGAAATAAGCCGGTCAGTGAAAGAGAAATACCATATGACCTCACCTATAAGTGCAACCTAACCAACAAAACAAAGAAGCAGGCAAAATACAATCAGAGACAATGAAATCAAGAACAAACTGACAGTAACCAGAGAGGACAGGGGAGAGGGATAATAGGGGAAGGGCCTTCAAAAACATGTAAAAAGGACACATGGACCAAGCCAAAGGGAGTAGGTTTGAGGATGTGAAGTGTGGCTGGGTGGGGCAGGGTGGCATGGTAGGGTGAAAATGGAGACAACTGTACTGGAACAACAAGAAAAGTGTAACAAATACAAAATATGAGAAAAAAATGGTTGAAGGACCTCAATAGACACTTTTCCAAAGAAGACACACAGATGGCCCTTGAAATTTTCAAGGGTAGAAGTAATCATGCTAAGTAAAATAAGCCCATCAAAGAGAGAAAAATACCATGTTTTTTTCATTTATATGTAGAGTCTAATGAGCAAAAGAAACTCATGAACAAAATAGATGCACAGGCATGGATCCATGGAACAGACTGATAGCTGTCAGAGGGGAGGGGATGGGGACTGGATAAGAGAACGTGAAGGGAAATGTCAAAGAACATAGTTGCAGAACCTACAGATACAGCCAACAGTGTGGTGATGGCCAGGGGGAAGATGGGCCATGGTCTCAGTGGAGGTGGGCAAAAGTGTGGAGCTGGAATATTGTAACAGTGTCAACAGTAAAATTAAAATTAAAAATATACACAAACCAGACATTTTTCTAAAAGTCTTCCTGATCTCTTGGAAGTAACTATGTTTTGTAAGAAGAAATACTGATTCTTCAAATTGGTCTGTTTACATTTTTTCTGGGATTTGTCATGAGCTTAATGGTTTCCTGTTTCATACCATAGACAGGTTCACCTCACTCAGTAATGCAAGATGAAGAGGGAACAGTCAGAGTATTTGGAGACTGTACTTAAAAGTGCTCAGAGAAAGAAATTGTTTAGATTTACTCTAATTTTACTTTGTCAGATTACATGTACTCTGGTCTTCTAGGCCTTGGGTGGCACTTACGTTTGCTGAGGACCATAAATGCCTCTCCAGTGCCAACTGTGGCACAAATGTAGCCCAGATTCTCTAATGGGCTCAGCTGCTGTAGTCAAGAGTCCACTGTGTGCTGAGCAAGGGTAACCACCAAGGGCATGACAACCACCGAGTACAGATTTTATGTTGGACATTTTCACATGGGCCCTTTTACAGGGCTGTATAGTGTTCTTCAAAAAGGTATGTTAAAGTCCTAAACCCCAGTCCCCATGAATGTGACCTCATTTGGAAGTAAGGTCTTTGAAGATGTAATCAAGTCTATATGAGGCCATTAGGGTAGCCCTAATCCAATAGGAATGGCATCTTTATAAAGATAGAACTTTGGACATAGAGCCATACAGAGAGGAGAAATGCTGTGTGCCACAGGAGGGAGGGGGAGACACAGATGCAAAAGGAAGTCGGCCATGGGAAGACAGAGGCAGAAGTGGGTGTGATGCAGCCACATGCCAAGGAAGGACTGAGGCTACCAGTAGCTGGCAGAAGTAAGGAGAGAACCTCCCTCTGAGGCTTTGAAGGGATCATGGTGTGCCAGCACCTTAATTTTGAACTTCTGGACTCCAAAACTGCCTGAGAATACATTCCTGTTGTTCTCAGACACCCAGTTTCTGGTACTTTGTTATGGCAGCCCTAGCAAACTAATAGTGCATTTACCTTTAAGATTTGTTTTCTCACACAATGCTCCATGGCCTTCCCTTTGTTCCAGCAATGTGCACTCTCAGTTAGGGCTCTTTGTATGGTTTGGCTGTGCTCTCCCCACATTTTCTTCCTTTGCACATGGTGAGGACCTCGCTTTTGTTGTATGCACTGTCCTGTTTTCCAGAAAGATTACACATTTCCCCCTTTATCTTATCATACCTTTGTTCATTTCAATCAGAAACTGAAACACCTAAGTCAGGCTTTTAAGCAGCAGATGGTTATAGTCTAGTCCCCTTCCTACTGTGGTGTGACTAAACGGTAGTATTGCCATTCTGCAAATCTTGAATCAAGAGGTGTTATGGCCAACTTACCCTGTATTACAAGTATACTTAATTCTGGATCCAAACTGGGTGTCTGTGTCTACGTGTACCATTCCATTCACTGGATCTGGAGGAGTTCTGCATACTTTACCTGTGGCAAGAAACAGATTTTGGAGCCAGGTAGAGTAATCCGAACTTTTGTAGTACATGAGGTCCCAACCTCACTGTGTAGCTTTCCAAAAAGTACATGCAATTCTGAAGGTTCCACATATTTTTGACTTACCCAACTGAGTTGGGCTGCCTACTAGACACCACATTAAGACAGACCTCCCATCTAGACCTGTCTTATCTCTCCTGAAATTTGTCATCAAAATGTAAAGGTTAATTATGGCTTTATTGCATGGTAGTTTCTTCCTACCTGGTTATTCAAACAATTTATCTTCTTTATTTTTTCCTGTAAAAGATGTTGCTTTTCCTGCAAATATTTCTTGGAAAATTGTCAGAAGCAAATGTGTCAACTAATAGTTAGGGATGATCTACAACACTGACTCTTACATCCACCCATGTGGACACTTGTGAGAAGCAAAGTTTTCTTGTCTCTAAACGTGGAAAACTTAGATATCCAAAGATCCTATGGATAATTTGACAGACATGGAAAAGCTCCAATGCAAGGTTTACTCACGTCGACAGACATCCTTGGCACTTGACCACTCCAGGTTGTCTAGACAACTGATAGAGAAGGACTTCCTATAGTACCCAGGGAGGCATTCATACTTTAGTGATGTCCCAACAGGAAACTCAGATTCATTGGTTTGCGTTTTCAGCTTAGCAAACTGAAAATGACCTGGGGCATTACAGTAACCTAGGAAACAAAATATCAAGAACATCACATTTAACATAAAGATACCCAGGGACCTTATTTCTCTCTCCCGTGAGATTCAGTGTCAGAGCAAAAGAAACTTTTAGTCCTGGAGAGATAATTTCCACATAGCCTTGGGAGGGGAAGTTCCATTATTAGCACAGGCCCTTTAGAAAGTATACTTTCTGAAAGGGTATTCCACTCTTTGGTCGCTTTGCTCATATAATTTACTGTAAAAGACAGCTTCAATTCTTTTCCACATTTTTTTCTGGGAAAGGGCTCTCCTGCCCAGGTTCCACCATCCTGTCTGGTTTCCCTGTCCTTTAGTGGATCAAGTCCCCCATGGGGGCCTCTCAAGCATGAATGGAGAACTCAAGGTATTTCTTGACACTAGGAAGCAGCCACCAGTTCTGTAGGTCTGGTTCCTAAGCAAGCCATTTTGACACAAGAGGAACTGATAGCATCTCCTTAAAATAAAACAAACTAACATACTGTACTTACCATTACAAGAAGACATTGTTGGAGGTGTATATTGAATTAAATTCTAGCTTTAGCTCCAAGCTCCTATGGCCTATTAGCTCTAGGCTCACTTCGGATTCAAAATGTGAGTCCAATAAAGTACACATGCTTGGAAAAATAGAAATCATTTCCACTTGGTTTTGACAATACCTTCTCTTTTAGTTTTTCTTTCAGCTGTCCTCCACCTCTCTTCCAATTATTCCTTCACATAGAAATGGTTATACCATAGCCAATTCTGCACCCACAGTATTTTCATTTGGAAGATCATCAAGCAATTTCTCACCTCTTGAGATTACTCAATAATTTCTCTCTCTATAAATATTGAGTTATTTTTAATATTTTCCATGGGATATTAGTTTATTTATATCACCTTTTGACTTTTATCTTAAAGCCAAATATTAGTTCTCTTAACTTCCAGTTTAGGGAGTCCCCAGTATGATTGAAATTTACCCCTAAGGACAAATCACACATGAAGATGTCTCCAGTCTAATAATCTAGATGATAACACAAGGGTTGCCATCTCAGATAGGGTTCTGATGAAACAGAAAATCACAGAACTTAAGGGAAGACTGTCTCTCACTATAGATTCAGTGAGTATGGACTAGGTCTCTACATTGATAAACAGGCTCTTAAGTGCACCTGGCATTAAAGCCATGGTGATGGAGGAGGACAGTGGAGGCAAAAATGATTCTGGGAGACTAGACCTTGGTCCTTTTCCTTTTAGGATGGTTCTTTTCTCTCAGAGTTTCTCAGTTGTCAGTAAGTAAGGTGAAGACTAGGGTCCCTTCTACAATTCACTTTCTCCTTTCTGTCTTTCATGTCCTGAAGATGGGTGTCTTAGAGTGGTTGGATGTCTTCAGAAACATTCTCCAGACCTTAGATATACACACTTTCTTTATTTTGCATTTTCTTTTGGGTTCATATTCCTGTTCACTTCCCTTTTACTGCAGTGAAAAGAATTCAATGACTACAATGACTGGAGGCAAAGAACCAAAGAAGCATTATTTTAATTTACAACCTAGGCCAAACTGGCTGAAAGCATCTGTGGTGTTTGTCTACAGAGCAATTAAAAGTGTTGCACACTCCCCAAATTTTGGAAGTTCTGCCTTAGGTATTCTGGAACCATTTAGGATGTGGGGTAGTGTGCACTAACCTGGATGTCCACAGCGAGGGGCAGGGCCACTCCAAATCCCATTCCCTTGACTGTCACTTGTGCAGCGTATGGTGCTCTCCCCAGTGAGAATGAAGGTCGTCCCTCTGTCTGTGTGGGGGTCACATGTGTAAGTTACTTCTTTTCCATAAGGAAAGATTTCCAGAGGTTTTCCTGTGTGTCTTCCATTATGGATATCTGGTGGATTTGGACATACAATTTCTGGAAAGAAGGCAAAGGCTGTGAGTTTCCCAGAGGCATTCCATAGTCATAGGTTGTTAGACTTGGTGCTACCTAAAACACATTATGACAGTACATCTTTGGTTAAAGCCTTTGATGAGATGAGCTAAATGAAATAAGTTCTCAATGTTGTTTTTCATGGAAAAAGTACGAAAGAAGTGGGCTTATCTTGAATCTCCCTAACAGTTAAATCTTCTTGATAATAAAACTTTATACTGTTAAATTAATTTCAAACATTTTGCTAGAAAATATACTTTAGAAATATTTTAACTTTATTAAAAAATCTTTAGAAGAAAAATATCCCTTACTAAGGTAACTCATTCAACTACTTAATAAATATTACTTCAGCATTTATTCTGTGCCAGCCACTCATCAGTGCTCTGGGATACAGCACATGTAAAGTTGTTGTCCTCCAAGGAGCTTACATTCTTGACAAATATTTCTGCAATGTATCCATGTGTACTAATCAGCTTAAAGATATGTAACTCTTCCTTCAGCATTTATTTAATCTGGCCATCAATCCTGATTATGACAGCGTGCTGACACAATGAATTGGAGCATCTTGGTCATTGTGGTAATTCTCAGCAATTTAATTGTTTTCTTTTTAAAATATATGGATCTATTTGTAATTTAATTTTCTTCTTTACTTTTGACAAGGCTTCAGATCATTACTTCTTTGTAGTTGATGTTTTTCTGTTTAAAACAGTCCCATTCTCTTTTCGTATTGTTGTTTGTAACTAGGCTGAGGGTTTGGAAGAAGCTACTTCAACTTGGAAAGGTCATGTAAAATAAGAAAGATAGTTTAATCAGTAACTGAGCTTTAATACATGTCAAATTTAGGCAGCCACTTATTATGTCTCATCAAGAAATATTGTGTTTCATGGGTAGCAGACGTACATATAAGTTATGTTCTTATAAGCTTTACTATAAGAAGTACATTTTTATGTCTGAGTAGATATCTAGTAATAAAAACATTGTAGTAAAATTTGATTGCTACATATATTCTAATCTTTAAAATCAAGAGATAAAGCAAGTTCTATTCTCATATTGGGCAAATTATAAATGAGAAGAATAGGAGAACATGGAAGACTCATTTTTTCATCAACTTATTACTTGTGAACATAGTTTATTTAGTTCCATTTTTTGAGAGTTTCAGGAGTTTTAAACTGCATATCCCATGTAATGTTGCTCTTCACTTTGCCCTCATTCTTGCAATTGCTCTTATCTATTGTTTCCATAACATTTACTATAACACCAGTGCTTAGGAGAACATCAAACACATAGTATGTGCTCAGGAAACAGTTGTTTGAATGAATGAATTTTTTACAATAGAGACAGATATAGTGGGTTGAAAGTTCTGGAGATGGGGTTTGGGAGGTAGAAGACTGAGATAAAAGAAAGAACTATGGAAAAGGACAACAGTGTAGTGATGGGGTAGGAGAGGCATGTAGATGGTGGTAGAAAAGTGTATGGGGGTAAGTGGTAATACAAAAAATATCATAGAAAGTGAACTGTTAAAAGAAAGGAAAACAAAACTTGTGATATGCATCTAAAATAAAAAAAAAGAATGTTTATGTTTATATATTAGAAAATAAGCAGAACAATTGTAGAAGAATTACAATCTGGTGGGTGAAGAAAAGAAAGATTAAGGAAAGGAAGGAAGGAAGAAATTTGTTAAAGATTCACGTCATTTAATCTCTCTTGACCTAGAAGGAAACTAGGGTATGTCACATGGAACACAGAATTCAAAATGACAGAGAGAGAGAGCAAGTGCTTCCCCAAACTCATGGTGCACAGCACAGTGCTTCATTCACAACAAACTGATCACAGGTAAATACATATACAATCAGTAACTATTTCACAATAAATCAGAATAAAACACAGGAGAACCACGCAGGGGTGGCCATAGGTCAAAATCTTAACGAGATTAAGGGAGAAATTTGCCGAAAGTGTTTTTCCTTCTACTCACGTTCACACACAGGGACACTGCTATTCCAAAGGCTTTCCATTCCGGCCAAGACACAATGACTAGCAGAACTGCCTTTTAGGTGGAATCTAAAGAAGAAAGAGGTGGTGAATAGGTGAGCTGGCTTAGCCAAAACGCCATTCAGTTTGCCAAACATCTTAGCGTGTGAAACCAACAGGCAGCAGAGGTTTGGAGGCCACTCCAATTTGGACAGATCACAGCCTCCAGGAGGGGAGAACAGTGAAGCACTGTTAGCTGGTCACATAACATGGAGTCCCAGCCTTGAAGAAGGCAGTCATAGCAGAGCAGCCATCTCCTTGATCCTGGACTCAGACTCTGAGAAGTGAATCTCTCTAGCTGATTGTTCCAAGACAAACTTGATAAATGTACTCATTGCTCTGATGGAAAACTCAGTCTTCTAATGCAATGGCTGCCTAATTCTGATAATGAGAGAACAACTAAAACAGCTCCCAGGTTGGACTGAAAAAAACCCAAAAAACAGAGAATATCTGCAAAGAGAACAAAGCCTGTTCTTTTGTCTCTACATCTGTGATGACTGTGAGGGAGGCTCACAACAGCACGATGAGCCACTGGAGAGTAGGTTTGAAAACTCTAGGCTAAAAGGAAAGGAGATCGGAAATTACTTTGTATGAAACTGTCCAAAATTCTAAATGTTACGTGGGACCATGGTGGCTCCTAAATCTTATTGGGTACTGGCACTGAGTGCCTGCCAGGATTCTTTGGAACAGCCTGAGTCAGGTCTTTCACTGCTCACACTATATCCTTCCCATGCTGAGATGAGTACACTGAAGAGCACCAGATTCACACAAGTTAATGACCTTACCTAAAACATCACATCAGCCACCATGATCACAATTCAGAGACCTGAGCCCCTTACCAAACAGTAGATATATGACTGGATTAAAATGTCTGTTCTTATACTTTTAGAGTATTAAGTATACTTTGCATATATTGCTTATATTATAAATTTCACTTTTGATTTTCAAAGAAATACCTGAAATAATTCTTAAATAATCTTAGTTATTTTAATAAGCTTTTTGTTACATATCAATCTTTTCTTGGGACTCTCCAAAACTTTGATTCTTCTCTGCTTGGAAAATATGTTTTTTTTTCAAACAATGTATAACATATGTATTCATAACCACTCATTATATTGTCTTTATACATGCTCTTTAATATATGTCCCAATTTTTCCTTCATATCCCATATTATTAGTTCCACCTCTTTCTTAGTCTTACTTTTCTTACACACTTCCAAAATTTAATGTTCCTGAGGTTTTTCTTTTTTTAGCCACACCAAAACCTCCCCTTTTGAATGAACTTCTAAGTCCTATTTCCATCTCCAGAAGGCCTGGCAAGCTCACACTCACCCCTCATCACAAATGAAGGACACTTTTGCCCCCAGCTCGAGATTAAGTGGAAGGAGCACGCGGCCATTAGGAAGTTGGTCCAGGAAGTCGGCACATGATTTCACTGGAGAAAAAGGAAAACAGGGATGACACAGGCAGGTGGAGAATAAAGCCCCAGGCTAAAAGCTTCAAACCAAGTGTCCCAGGTTTGATTCCTAGTCAGGGCACATGCCTGGGTTGCAGGCCACAGCCCCCAGCAACCATACATTGATGTTTCTCTCTCTCTCTCTTTCTCTCTCCTTTCCCTCTCTAAAAAATAAATAAATAAAATAAAAAAAGAATGTCTCCATTAAAAAATATATTAAAAAACAATAATGGCTTGGTGGTGATAAACTCTTTAAAAAAAATTCAAACCAGACAAGAGCGTGTACACACCCACACATCTGGGCACTGGGGGCTCCAGTCCCCCTGGGGTGTACAGCGCAGAGAGGAAGCCACTCTGAGGTCATAACCAGGCTCACAGCTGTAGAACACTTCCTGCCCAGGGGAAAAGCTGGCCTTGTCACTTAGGGTGCACTTACCATGCAGGATTTCTGGAGGTGGCTGACATACTGGGGAAAGAGACCCAAGTGCTGTTAATTTTATGAAAATTCCTTTTTCTCAGTAGTAATCTGAACAACAGAAATATACTCTAAGTCCATATATATTTTTTTTAAAATCTGGCTGACTAATACCCTTATCTTATTAATGGCAATGAGAGAGAGAGGCACATCGGTTTGTTATTCCACCCACTGATGCACTCATTGGTTACATCTTGTGTGTGCCCTGATGGGGCATTGAACCTGCAACCCTGATGTATGGGGATGACACTATACAGAACAGAGCTACCTCACCAGGGCTTGAAAGATTTTTTTAATCTTCATACTATCTTCTAGAAAAGCATCACCAATTTTTACTTTTTGGTGATAAAGAATGCTTGTGTCCAAGTCTTATCTAGCAGATTTGCCAATCACTGATCACATCTGGTACAACAAAGAAGACTCACATCTTTTCTCATCCCCTTGCAACTCCTCTTTTGGTGGCCTCCTGAAATGGCTTGGAGAACTCTGAGACTCTTCTCTATAGTCCATATGGCCAGGTCTCACTTAACCACTCATTTCATGCCAACAAAAGGATGGGCAACCACTGAACAAAATCTTCTAGAAAAAGTATAGCCCTCTTAATGAGAGTGCATATTGGATACAGCAGATTGTAACTGAGTCTCTGACTGTCTCTTCAAGCAGTTTGTTTTAACTCAATCTGAGTGCACTTGAGTCTCAAATTATAGGAAACTGTAGTGAAATGAAAAATCATTTCATTTTGGCTTAGAGAAGGTCAGTTCCCCTCTCTGGACTTCAGCTTTTTCAAACAAGAAATAGGGGCTCAGGCTAGAATAAATGACTTTGGAAATATTCTGAGGCTCTAAATCCCATGTTCAGGGCTCATTAACCCCTTCCCTCTCTTGATTGACAAAAGCACAGTGACTCCATACTCAAATGCTCTGTTGATTGCATTTCTGTGAACTCCCTGCCTCACACTCTCTGCATTCTCTTTTGCTAGACTGGAAGCCTGCAAACTACAGTTGCTTATCTTCCTTGACAGCTGGGTTGTGGTTAGACTTTGTCAACTGGTGGAATATACAGTGAATTAAAAGGCAGGAAGACAATAGGCCATTATTCTTCTAGAGGAGGCTCAGGAAGTAGCAGCATTGGTGGTCCTTGCTGGGCAGTGGCAACATCACTTCCAGCAATGCAGTGGCTTTGGTTCTAGGCACCTCAGCTGCATCCTGGAAGCCACATCCGCTTCGGAGGAGAAGCTCCTCAGTGACAGTTCCAGCAGTCAGTGCAGGTGCACGTGCACTAGTCCAGGAGTAAGGGCAGCTTCCTGCACTGTGCAAACAGCCTTCCTCCTTTTGCTCTTCCTGCCATTCCAATAATCCCCTACTCCTTGAAATATCTAGAGTGGCTTTTGATTTCCATAGTTCTGGAGTCAGGCAAACTTGAATTTTTGTCTTTAGTCTATGACTTAGTATCTGTTTAATCTTGGAAAGTTTTCTTACCTAAGATTCAATTTTCTCTGTAAATCATGCAAAGAATGGTAACTAGGACATGCTATTGTTTTCAGCTTACATTATTGTGCTGAAACAGAGAAATCACTTACTACTGTACTCAAGAGTAACTGGTAAATGATGAAGAATGGATATAGGGACACATGCAGAGAACTTCTGTTCATAAGAATCCTAAGGAAACTTCACATTCCATGCCCATATTCAGCTCTATTTCTCAGCTTGAACACACATACACTTACGTGCACAGAAACACACACATAGACTTAATTTCATGCCTGATCTCAAGAAACTTTACTCACGCAGCTCACCGCGCATCTTCCCCCCACAACATACACCAATACCTTGGTCTACAGCTCGGGTCCTCTGCAGGCCCCTTCAAAGCCTCAGTCAGACTCACCCCGGAAGCAGCTGGGCAGCTCTGGCTCCCATCTGTTTTGGGCCTGGCATCGCACGCTGGAGGGTCCTCTCATGAAAAAGCCAGGCTCACACCTAAACCTCACGATTTCATTTAAGGAGAAGAAGCTTTTGTTCTCAGACACCCTTATTCCATTTTCAACTTCTGGAGGAGTGCATTTATTAGGTATGAGGCACTGAGGCGGAGGGCCACTCCAGGTGCCAGAATGATTGTCTTCGCTGGTACAAAAGATTGACTTCTCACCCACAAGGACAAACTTTTCCCTTGTCCTTTGATCAGTGCAGCTATAGGTCACCACTGTTCCATATGGAAAATACTCTCTACTGGTGCTATAATAATCTCCATGGGCTATGGCTGGGGGTGGCTCACATGTAATACCTAGAAAAGGAAACAATTTAAGTAATAGTGAATGGAAGTAGCTAGTGAGAACATTCCAATGAATTACTAACTAAACTATTATCATTATAACATTCATTATTTGCTTTTAACCTTTTCTAACATGTATATTAGATTTTACAAAGTTGTAATTTGTTGTGCAAAAAAAGCATAATTCTGTTTTTCCTACTTATATTATTTGCTATAAATGTATCCATTTATTAATACAATTCACATTTTTAAGATTTTATATTTTATTTTATTTTTTCCACTTTTTATTGTTTCCTTATAAAACAATGTCCCAATTTCCCCCCCTTGCTTTTGCCTTCCCTATAAATGTGCATTTATTAATACAATTCTCATTCTTTTAATTGCAAGTAGCACTTGTTTATATAATGACATAGTTTACACAGTTTTCCCCTTACTCTTTTCCAATTGTTTTCTTCTCATTTTTGTTATAAATGAAATCAGCATAGCTTTTTAAAGAAATAAAATCAAAAGATCCTTGATTTAAATAAAATATATAGGGAAAGAGAAGAAACACAGATATGTAGCAGTAGGAAATAAAATTTGAATATATTTGCATATACATGGGAACATTTATGAAACTGTAGACTACTGTACTTTAAACATTTTAAAAATCTAAAGGAAGCACTGGCTGGCATAGCTCAGTGGATTGAGCACGGGCTGCAAACCAAAGTGTTGCAGGTTCTATTCCCAGTCAGGGCACATGCCTAGGTTGCAGGCCACGGCACCCAGCAACTGCACATTGATGTTTCTCTCTCTCTCTTTCTCCTTCCCTCTCTAAAATTAAATAAATAAAATATTTTTTTTAAATCTAATTGATATAAATGCAAACATAAATTACTAATATTCATTTACAAAAATAAATAAAGTTACAAAGGGGGAGCGTTGGGAAAGCGTGGAAAGAAAAATAAGTTATATTGTACTTGTGTAGTGGTTTTATACAGTGTCATCCAGGCTAAATAGAACTAGGTCACCCAGATTGTCTTTGCCTGTATGGCTCTAGGTTAGGGTTGAAGCTTGAGAAAGCAGCCTGAAATTTGAGGGCAGGAGTGAAGCAACAGGCAGTCTCCTCTGTAGGTCTTCCTTGGCTGGAGGTGACCAGGGGACATATGCAGAGGAGCTGGGGATTTTGGTTTGTTGTTGCTCCCCCTTTTTTGCATATACCTCTCCAAAAATGCTGGACCTGCTCACATACACTGAATCCTACACATTGTCAGATGTGTCACTATGAACTTATAGCAGCAGCAGCAGCAGCAGTTGTGAAGAGCCAGCCAGCCTTACATTTTTCTACACCAGCTCCTCACAGCTCTACCCCAGCAGCCAGGTGTCCTTCCGCTCCTGAAAGCTCTGACTCTGAGGCACCTGGTTAATGATGGTTCTCATGTTTTTAGACTGGGTGCTCACACAATAAGTTCTAATTTGATAATAAATCTCTTATTTCATAATTCTGATAGTTCTGCTTCTGTATTTGGACAAATATTTATCCCAGGGTAACAGAGGAAATTAGGATTGGTTCTTTAATATGATTATATCTAAGAAATTAATGTTAATGCTACTGTGGAAAAGGGCACACAAATAGTTGATGGCATGCATGGACAAATGGTCACCTAGTAATCACATGTAGCCATCTATAAGCATGGAAGCAAAGCTTTGAGAGACCAAGTGGTTGCTGTCCTAGAATATTTTAAGGAGGCATATCATATGGTTGGTTGCTTGCGTTTAAGTACACTAGAGAATTTGAGAGAATGAAAATGGTGAGTTCAAGCTTTAAATTCCTGGTCAATGTCTGGATCTGAATGTGTACATATTTGTGCTGAAATACACTTGCATCCTATAGTCACAGGGTTAAGATTTCTGGAAAACAAATCCAACACCTAATCCTGTGGCTGACTTCTAATGCAAATTGAATTCACAGCTTCACAGGGTCTCTATGCTAGAGCTGGAGTAATGCTTGGAAAGGATTCTAAAAAGTGAGCTGGAGATCCATGGACAGATTCCAATGAAGCTGAATAACTTGAACCTGGAAACTCTGCTGAGTTGTCCTTTGCTAGGAGAAACAACCCTTCCTCCCCTGTCTGAGAAGGTAAGCCTCCACTTGCCTGAAGAAACTCCAGTGGCCCCTCCTGAGGCAGCTGCCCTCATACAGTTACCAGAGGAAATATAGGTGGTCCAGTTAGATTTGAAATTCGGAAAAATAATAACAAACTTCTAACTATAGGTATACCCCAGAATTGCATGGTGAATATCTATACTGCAAAAATATTTGTTTATCTGAAATGCAAATTTAACTGGGTATAGTACGTTTTTATTTACTAATAATGGCAACTCAACTGATAACAACTCATGCTCTTCCTCAGGACCTACACCTACCGCCTCACATCCTTTGACTGGAATGAAGTCCTGGCAGGACTGGAGGCGAGGTTGGGTGGAGAGGGAAAAAAATTATGACTCATGAGATGTGAAAATGCAGCAAAAGAAATGAGATTCTGATTTCAATGTGTTAGTTTGAGTGTGGATTATACTGAATAAAGTTGAGAGGACAGAATTCTACTAACATACCTCAGAGGAAGAAACCTATTAATATGGAGAGGGGCATGAGAACTACACAATTTAACTAAAGGAAGACAAAAGTAGGTCAGGGGCCTGCCACATGCTGCCTAACATGGCACTCAGCTGACTGGAGATGCAAGCAGACAATGAGGAGCCTTGGGACAAAGAAAATTCTTGGAAAGGTTGATCAGCACCTCATTATTTACCCATACCATAAAGCAGGGGTGTCAAACTCATTTTCACTGGGGGCCACATCAGCCTTGTGGTTGCCTTCAAAGGGCTGAATATAATTTTAGGAATATGTACATATAACTACTCCTTAACTCGGGTCAAGGAAATCAGCGCTGCCACCTGATAGAAAGAAGGTGCTGGGCTGGATAAAACAAGGTGGAGGGCCACATTCAGCCCACAGGCCTTGTGTTTGCCACCTGTGCCATAAAGGGAGAACATGAGGCCACAAAATGCACCAAACAGAGGTTAAAGTTAATCCCAACTTTTTCCACTATTTTCCCATACCCCCAATTTTCCATAAAAACTATGAACAGATGTAAGCTCTCCCTTTAGAGATGGTTGGGGTCTCTCTCTCTTCCTTCTCTTATGAGGAGAGACCTCTACTCTGCCTATGCAGTGGCTTTTCGTGTTTGTTCTCCCTACTCAGTAAAACCTGCTTTTCCACTTTAACCTTTTATTTGTCTAACTTGGGGTTTGAATTCCTTCCTGTGCAGGGCCAAGAACCCTCTTGGCTCTGGGCACAAGTCCCCACTAGGGAATAGGGGACTGAGAATGCAAGAGTGGGTTAATTTTGTAAGACCTGATCACCCATTCCTTAACTAAGTCTATAGGGTTGGTTGGGGAGTGGGTGGAGAAATGGGTTGAAAGAGAGACCATTCTCCCAAGACTTTGAGAAATACGTTCACATAGGAGTTCCAGCATCTTTGAAAAACTCTGAAATGGCTATTCTATGCAGACCAGCTTGACTGTGTGTACTGTAGCTATTAAACCAGTTTCCTTGAATTCAAGGGGGATGAAAACACCTTAGTGTGGCAGAGGACAAGTAGCAGCACTTCATTGCCAACGACAATTGAAACAGAAATCACAATGATTTATCTGCAGAGATCTTTGTTGTCAGTTAATTGATCATGGAGTGTCAAAAAGCCAGGGAGATGAATAGTGGACTAAAGTGTTAGTGTTGGTTTGTACAACCAGAAAAAGTCTTAGGTCTGCTGACAAGAAGTCTGACTTGAAACACTGAAAAAGAGAATGTGGTTATTCATCAGCCAGCTGCCAGACTTGAAACCCATTGACAGGCACAGAGGAGTTTGAAGAAAGGGGAGACTGGACCTTCTTGAGGAAGCACCCAGCTACACACCCAAAAAGTATATGTAACTTTTCCCTCTCACCTTCACCAAGGAGGCTTAAAACCATTTACTGGGATTTAGCCCCAGCTTGTGTGGCTCAATGGACTGAGCACCAGTCTGCAAACCAAGGGGTCACTGGTTTGATTCCCAGTCGGGGCACATACCTGGGTTGTGAGCCAGGTCCCCAGTAGGGGGAGCACTCGAGGCAACCACACATCGATACTTCTCTCCCTTTCTTTCTCCCTCCTTTCCCCTCTGTCTAAAAATAAAATAAATAAAATCTTAAAAAAAAATATGTACTGGGATTTGGATATTAAAAAGGCTTGCAAAATTAGAGATAGAGATGAAAATAGATATAGATGTATTATTTTTAATAAAATGAGATCTTGTCATAAAACTGTTTTGTCATTTGTTTTGTTCACATAAAATATATGTAATAAACATCTTTACATGTCATTAAGTGCTTCTCCATATTTTTCTTTTATGACTGAAGAAAGCTCTGATGTATAAATATCTTTCTCCTAACTATGTATGGTATTCATGTTTCCTAGGATATCCTATAGAGTCCTTTTTACCATGTGTCTTTCCTTCCAGTATTTATTTCTAAAGCATATTTTGAAATACATAGTACATTTAGGTTAATGTAACAATTTTGCTATTATAAAGAAAGCAACAATGAAAAGTTTACAGTGAACTCTTTACAAAAATCTGTGTTTATTTCCTAAGTATGAATTCTAAGAATTGGGCCAAAATTCACATATATGCCCACTTTTGAGGCTTATAGTACACAGCACCTTTCAAAAGGGTTTGTGGAACCCTCAGGACCTGAGAGTGTTGGTTCCTACACAGCTTCACTAACCTTGGAGAGCATCACTTTATAAATCTTTCTTTCTTTACTAAGCAGAATGATTATTACACTGGGGATGGCAGAACCAACAGAATTCCAAATTATTGAAGTAAAAATAAATTTTAGAGGCTTTTATATATTTATAAGTCCCAGATTTAGGGAAAAGGCACATCCCAAAATAAGGGAGAACTCAATGAAACAGTTTCCAGGAAACGCACAAGTACTTTGAGGATACTAGAGCCATCTTCCACTGTCTGAAGAACAAAATGCACAAAAGGAATTCAGCTCAGATTTTTATAAGCCCAGGTGAATACTTAGAATCTACTGGTAAAAATAATAACAAAGAATATTACAACTTACTCTCACAAACAGGTGCTTTGTTATCCCAGGCGACAATATTGCCTACAATGATGCATGCAGTAGAGGATTCACCAATGAGTCGGTATCTAGAGGCAAAGGACAATGAATGTTATCTTTTAAGTTCATGGGTAATGTCCCTGCCTAGAATGTTACTTACAAAAAAATAACAATCTTGAAGAATTCAGAAGAATTTCCGCTTATCAAAGAGCTATCAATTTCTTAATTTTTATGTTTGTACTTGGATTTTAAAATATGCTTTTTCATACTTTGTAAGCTAGATGGCATCTCTCTTCTTTATTACCTTAAGACACATTTTTATATCAATCTAAGTTCACTAAGATTCATGAAAGTAGAACCAAAGGAAATCCAAGCAGAACAGAAACAGTTGAACACTAATTTTATATCTTAAATGTTAAAGGCAGAGATTCTCCATTAGTATGCCCCAAAGTTTGCCATACACCTTGTAAAAAAAGGACACTTCTATTTGCTTCAACAGACACTCTGTATAGTGATGGAACACTGGGCTGAACAATTCACAAGAACTGGTATAGAGTAGGGCTAAACTTGATACTACTACAAATTGAGACAAATAATGTCAAATAACAGTCAAGTGTTATTTGGTATAGCTAGAACATTGTCTTATAAATTTACATAAAAATAATGGCAGCACAAACTTTATTCAAACAGCAAAACAAACCAACTGGGGTTCAAATGGAAAATGTGAAAGCAATGGATGTCATTTAGGTAGTGGGCAGATTCTGGCCTCCTTTTGTGGGATTTAGTTCCAATGACAACTTAGTCTTCGGAGCCTTGAAATGCCATTCTGGTCTGTTTCATTCTTCTGTCTCCATATAAGTCCTCAGGGGACTCTTGCTGAAGCTGCCTGTGAGAATGAAGGTGCTTTGCTAGGCTGCCTGGGGTCACTAGATGAAGAATGGGGAGTGATCAGCTGTTGGGATGGAGAATAAATGCTCTGGTCTGTCCTCTGGCTTCCTGGTGAGGGTGAGCTTCCCACTTCACCTGTGTTGGTGGCAACAGGGGAAGGAAGCATCTATCTAAGCTGTCTTCAGTGGCTACGTGGAGGTCCTGGAGACATGGGTCTGGGAGGTTTATCCCACTGGTTGGAAAATCAAGAGACATCAAGCTTGATTCACCTTCTGGTCCTAAATTGGCTCACTGCCATGGGTGTAGGGTTAAGAGACACTGACCCTGGGATGTTCTCTGCTACTGTGAGAAGGACACTGGACCTTGTGGCATTCCTGCCATAAGGGAAAAGACTCTCTTGTTGCTGCCTTAAAGTTTGGGTCTTGATATTTTGACTCTGTTAACATTACTGCTGCCAGCAGAATAGGGCCCACTGCTGCTGGTTGGTATGGGGCATGAGATGTGTCAGCCCACTCAGAATCTACAATTGAGAAAGCTGTTGATGGAGTAGGGGTAGAGTGGAGCCTGCTGCTTCTCATGGGTGTGTGGCATGGAAGGGATAGCCTTCTTTCATCCCTGATTATGTTTCTAATGTATGAACAGTGGAGTATCACTGCCACTAAGAATGGGTCTCCACTATGTCTCTGCTTGGCTTCTTCTTTCCTTGTCCTATGACCAAAGAGCAGATCCTCTGCCCTTCTCTCCCCTCCCCTTCTCTCCCCTTCCCTTCTTTCCTGCTCTTCCCTTCTTTCTCTGCCTGTTGCAGCTTCCAGATTCCAGTCCTCTCCAGAAAAGCACTCAGCATTGGAGATAAAAGAAGACCCAAAGAACTCACAATGGTGTCAATTTTTAAGTTCTGTGGACGTCAGGAATTCACCTCTTTCCAAATTTTGTGTTCCTTTTAATAATTGTATTTGAACTATTTGTAGAGTATTTGGTTATGTGTACAGAGAGAAGCAGAGAAAATGAATCTTCCCATCCTTTCCTGAAATTGCAAGTTTTAGTATTAACTCTTTAAAAGCTGATTCAAGAAGTTCATACATATTCATTGTGAAAAAAAATTAGAAAGGTACAGAAAATTCCACTAATGGGAAAAATTATGCTAGTACTATATTATAGAAGTTAGCATAGTTAATGGTTTAGAGCAGTGCTATGTTAGAGTTCTATTTGCATGGAAATCACCTGGGGATTATGTGAAAATTGGTTCTGATTCAGTGGATATGAAGATTCTGCATTTCTAACAAGCTCCCAGAATATGCTGACCTTGCTGGTCTGTGAACCATTTTGGGGTGGCAAGGACTTAGAGTAAATTCTTTCAGCCTTTCCTATAAAGACATATACACATAACATGGATATCAACTGTCACACATGTGTGGCTAAGCTGGATCAGGTCCTATACTTCACAGCTGTGTGAGTCCTCCTCCATCTTCATGATTCCTTTACATCCCAGGCTTCCTCACCCACACTTCTCTCTGCTTCCACCTCTGGAGTCTGTCCCTGTTGTCTTAGGATTGTGTACTCCAGTTCACCCAGCAGCAAAGCCCTGTCTTTCTCTATGTCTCTCCTCTAAATTCACCTGCTCAAAGCATTTTTTATGTGTGTAATTTGGGGGCAGTTTTAGGGAGGTGTTACACTGGGGAGTGATTGCCATTAGGCATTTTATTCTCTTGTTTACTTGCCTTTCTATTCCTGCTGCTCTGCAGTAACAAGTAACCTCTCCTTCCCTTGCACAGAACACCCCCTTTGGAGATTCAACATTGTAAGGTACAATGTCTATCCTAAGAGGAATTCTGGCTTATAACTTTTT
This sequence comes from Phyllostomus discolor, assembly GCF_004126475.2. Classification (NCBI taxonomy): domain Eukaryota; kingdom Metazoa; phylum Chordata; class Mammalia; order Chiroptera; family Phyllostomidae; genus Phyllostomus; species Phyllostomus discolor. The sequence goes on along the minus strand of NC_040916.2, from coordinate 6,691,916 downwards.
TCTATCTTCTTATGTATGTATGTATGCATCTTAATATATAAATATAAATAAATAAATAAATAATACTTTCAGTTGGAAATTATGTTTGACAATTTTTATTACACTGAAGTAACATCCATTAAATACATATGTTATTTATTTAGTGTTGTGTGTTAGGAAAAATGTTTGTAGTCCATTCATGATATTTACTGCTTTCATGCTTTCATATCAAATAAAAAATCTTGTAGCCATTCATTTTCCTCTTTTTATTTCAGCTCAATATCTGGTCCATTCAGAAATTTTGTCATCTCTGCTTTTGTAGTATACCTTGAATACAATCACTTCTCACTTCTCTAACTGTAGTTCAACGTTTCTCAACGTATACACAGTTAATATGTTGGGCCATTAATTTTTTGATGTGAGGAGAACGTCCTCACATCAAAACATGTGCACTGTAACAAGTTTCACAGTGCCCCTGGCCTCTACCCACTAGATGCCAGTAGCACCCTCTCAGCTGGGACACCAAAAGAATTTGCAGAGATTGCCAAATTAAGAACCACTGTTCCAGTCCTGCCCAGAGGCATCTTTCACCTGACCAAAAGAATAGCCCTTAACCGACTTTGCTATTTCATTTGCCCTCCAAGAACAGATCCTTCCTGTGACAGCTAAAGTGAAACTTTAAAATCCCAAATCAGATCATGTTGCTCCTTTGCTTAAAACTCTCCAATGACCTCCTGACAAACCTACACTGAGTCCAAAGTCCTTGCTGTGGTCTGCATAACCATCCTATATCTAGCTCTGGCTATTCTTCAGACCACTTTTCCTATCACTGTTTTTTTTTTCACTCACCCTGCTATAGTCATACTGGTTTCCTTACAAAACCTTCACAGCTCCAATAACATTTCTCCAACAAAGCTTTGTCATTGTCAGGATGCAACTTCCCCATACGGCTCAGTCTCTTACTCTGTTCAAGTCTCCAAATTTTACTAACTCAGCATTACCTTCTCTGACCTCTCTGTGTCCCCTGTGGCTCTCTATTCCCTTAGCCTATATATTTTCCTTCATAGCAGTTATCACTCTCATATTACAATATTATTTATTTATTTATTTAGTGTCTCTTCCCCCTATAATTTATATAATTTAGCTTCATTAGAGATGAACTTCCTTTGGTTAACTGATATATTTCCAATTCCACAACAGTTCTGAGCATAGAGTAAGTACTCAATAAATATTTATTACACAAATGCATTAATAAATATAGTTTCATAGAGTCAAGGTATTATTGAATATATTTGCAAATTCAAATTTGTTAAAGTTTTCTTAAGTCTATGTAATGATGGTGGGGCATAAATATATTGTAATTAAATTTAGAATTTTAAAGTATGTGAGTGAAGAGTTCCAGGATAACTTTTAAATTAATATAAACATAGGCTATAAATTCTAAACTAGTAAAGGAAATAATGGAATAAGAATATGAAACCCAATCAACACAAAATATGTTCATAAAGTATGGAAAACATTGAGTAAAAGTAGTCTAATATAAAACACAAAATAAGATTGTGGACATTAATGTTAAGTATTAGTAATTACACTAAAAGTAAATAAACTCTTTAGTTATAAGGCAGAGATGATCAGGTTGTGTTAAAAAGTTTAAATAAGTTGCTTACTATAGACTCACCTAAAACAATGACACAGGAAGGTAAGAAGTAAAAAAAAATTAAAATATGAAAGTAATAAAAGAAAATACTATAATTATATTAAAAGTACAAATACTTTAAGTCTACACACAAAATTGATACATGCAAAAAGCATTGCTTAAGAGAAATAGCAATCTTACTTAATGTCAAACTTTTAATACTCCTGGAAAATCAGCAAGTGTTAAATATGTATGCACCTATGTACATAGCCTTAAATACAGTATAAACAAAAAAAGACAGAAATGCAACATAGAAATTGAAAAAGTTGCTATATAAGGACTTCTGTCCAAGATTGAGGCATAGGTTGATACATTATGCCCCCTCACACAACCAAAAGAAGGATAAAAATAAATTAAAAACAAAAAAAATAGCATTGCAAGATAATCAAACTGTATGGAAGTCTAACAACAAAGGAGTTAAAGAAGAGACATTCATCCAGACTGGTAGGAGAGGTAGAGATGGGCAGCTGGTGTGGAGAGGACTCACAACAAGGAGGTGGATGGAGGATTGGGGCAGTTGGCAGCTGGTGGAGTGGGTGGTCCTACATTTGCATGCTGATAAACTGGGAGGAATAACTAGGAAGCAAGAGAGACCATGCAACCCAGGGTTCCAGTGATGGAACATAAAGCCTCAAAACCTCTGACTGAAAAAACCTTTGGGGGTTGTGACAGTGGGAGAAATTCCAAGCCTCATAGGTGAGTTTATTGGAGAAACCAACTGGGTCCTAGAAGGTATACAAGCCCACCCACCCAGGAATCAGCACCAGAATGGCCCAATTTGCTTGTGGGTAGCAGACAAAATTACTGAAAGCTGACCCAGAGCTGAACAAATGGTATTGTTCCCTCTTGGACAGCCCCACCACATATAGCACCACAATGCAGTGACATAGGCTGCCCCACCCTGGCAAATATCTAAGGCTCCATCCTTTACTATGTAACAGGCATGCTAAGACAAAAAAAATGGCTCAAATGAAAGAACAGGTCAAAGCTCCAGAAAAAATACAACTAAGTGATGAAGAGATAGTAAACATATCACCCTACCAGTTCAAAACACTGGTAATCAGGATGCTCACAGAAATGACTGAGTATGGTTGCAAAGTGAAGGCTATTAAAAGTGAAATAAAGAAAAATGAACAGGGAACCAATAGTGATGGGAAGGAAACCAGGATTTAAATCAATGGTTTAGACCAGAAGGAAGAAAATTATGTTCAACTAAAACAATGAATAAACAAGAATTCAAAAATAGGAGGAGAGGCTTGGGAACCTCTGGGGCAACTTGAAATGTTCCACAATCCAAATCATAGGGGTGCCAGAAGGAGAAGAGGAAGAGCAAGAATTTGAAAATATAATGAAGGAGGTCTTCCCCAATCTGGTAAAGAAAATAGACTCCTAGGAAGTCCAGGAAGGAAGCTGAGAGAGTCCCAAAGAAGTTGGACCCAAAGAAACACACCAAGGCACATCATAATTACATTAGCCAAGATTAAAGAGGGAGAGAGAATCTTAAAAAAAAAAACAATAGATATAGAGGCAGTTATCTACAAAGGAGTTCCCATAAAACCATCAGCTGATTTCTCAAAAGAAACCTTACAAGCAAGAAAAGGTTAGAAGGAAGTATTCAAAGTCATGAAAGGCAAGTACTTACATTCAAGATGACTCTATCCAGCAAAGCTATCATTTAGAATGGAAGGGCAGATAATGTGCTTCCCAGATAAGGTCAAGTTAAAGGAGTTCATCATCCTCAAACCCTTATTACATCAAATGGGAAAGGGACTTATGTAAGAGAAAGATGATCAAAAATATGAACAGTAAAGTGACAATAACTCACAAATATCAATAACCTAACCTAAAAAAACAAAAACAAACTAAGCAAACAACTAGAACAGGAACAGAATCACAGAAATGGAGATCACATGGAGGGTTATCAGCAGGGATGGGGAGTGGGGAGAACAGGGGAAAAGGTACAGTGAATAAGAAGCATAAATGGTAGGTACAAAATAGGGGAAGGCTAAGAATAGTATAGGAAATGTAAAAGCCAAAGAACTTATATGTACAATGCATGTGCATAAATTAAGGGGGGGGAATGTAGGTGGGAGGGGGTGTGCAGGGCAAAGGGGAATAAAGATGGGACAAATGGGTCAACTATAATAGCATAATCAATAAAATATGTTAAAAATTACTAAATAAGATTTGATAGATCAAGCCTGTTTTAGAAAAGGAACACACTTTGCTGATTGTATAGGGATAAATTTCCTGTAAAGCTAGACAAGCACAGTATAAGAAGTGAAAATTATTAGGTCTATCACACTCTAAGCATGAAAGAAAATGATTTTAAACAAAATATTGTAAAACAAATCTAGTAATATAGAAAAAATATTTATTATACTTTCAGACCAAGTTGGTTTCCTCACAGATATAATGTTTAATCTGTTAATGCAATTTATCATAGTAACAGATGGAAGGAGAAAAGTCATATCATCTCTAACAATACAGAAAATATGGTTAATATAATTCAAAATGCATTCAAAATAAAAAGTTTAGCAAATTAAGACTACAATTTTAAAAAAGGATATGTAGAAAAATCCTACAGCAAACATCATATTCAATGTTGAGTCATTGAAAGCTTTTTCCTAGGAATTGAGAATGAGACAAACTGCCTACTATCAGCTTTGTGGAGGTCTCAGGCAGTACAAAAATGCAAGGCCAAAGAAATAAAAGGAGCAAGAACTGAAAAGAAATAAATGAAATTGTTCTTATTTGAATTTATGGTTATACTTATAGAAAATCAAAAAGATTCTATAGTTAAAATATCATAACTCAAAAGACAGTTTAGTAAGTTTTTTGCATAGTAAAACAATATTTAAAAGTCAATTGATCAACAAAACAAACAAGCAAGCAAAATATAACCTGAGACATTGAAATAAAGAACAAACTGACAGTAACCAGAGGGGTGGGGAAGGGGTACAATGGGGGAATAAAGGAGAAGGATTGTCAAGGAACGTGTATAAAGGACACATGGACACAGCCAAAGGGGGGTAAGATCCAGGGTGGGGCAGGGAGGAATGGTGGAGGGGGGGGAATTGAGACAACTATACTTGAACAATAAAAAATAAATAAAAATAAAAATAAAAAAGATTTTATTTATTTTACTTTTAGAGAGAAGGGAAGGGAAGGAGAAAGAGAGGGTGAAACACTTCAGTGTGTGGATGCCTCTCATGCACCCCCTACTGGGGTCCTGGCCCACAACCCAGGCATGAGCCTTTACTGGGAATCAAACTAGCTACCTTTTGTTATCAAGCAGGCACTCAGTCCACTGAGTCACATCAGCCAGGCCTATGCAGAACCATTTCAATTTGATGTAATCCCATTTATTTTTTCCCCTTTATTTCCCTTGCCCTGGGAAATATATTGGCAAAAATATTGCTTCATGGGATGTCTGAAATTTTGCTGCCTGTTTCCCACTAGGTCTTTTATGGTATCATGAGCCATATTTAAGTCCTTTATTCATTTTGAGCTTATTCTGGTGTATGGTGGAAGTGTGGTCTGGTGACCTAGTTTCTTTTTTTTGCATGTGCCAGCCCAGTTCTCCCAACACCACTTATTGAAGAGACTGTTTTTACTCCATTTATTCTCATGCCCCTTTTGTCAAATATTAATTGACCATAGAGACATGGGTTTATTTCTGGGCTCTCTATTCTGTTCCATTGCTCTATGTGTCTGTTCTTATGCCATTACCAGACTCTCTTGATTACAGTGACATTGTAGTATAGTTTAGTATAGTATAGTTTAGTATGAGGTATTGTGATCCTTGAAACTTTGTTTTTCTTTCTCAGTATTCCTGAGGCAATTTGTTTTTTGTTTGTTTGTTTCAATGTAAATTTTTTGAATACTTATTCTTGATCTGTGAAATATGCTATTGGTATTTTAATAAGAATTGCGCTGAATCTATAGATTGCTTTACTAGTTTGAACATTTTAATGATATTAATTTTTCCAGTCCATGAACATGGTATACACTTCCATTTATTTGTACTTTCCTCAGTACCTTTCTTCATATTCCATCATTTTTGAAGTACAGGTCTTTTTTTACATCCTTGGTTAAATTTATTCCTAAGTACTTTATTTTACTTGTTGCTATAGTAAATGGGATTTTTTTCTTAGTTTTTTCTTTCTGATAATTAATTTTTGGTGTACAAGAACACCATCAATTTCTTAATATCGACTTTGCATCCTGTCACTTTGCTGAATTCACTTATTGGGTTAAGTATTGGGTTAATTTTTGGTGGAAACTATAGGGTTTTCTATGTATACTATCATGTTATCTGCAAACAATGACAGTTTTACTTCCTTCTTTCCAATTTGGATGCCATTTATTTCTTTTTCCTGTCTAATCGCTGTGGCTAGATCTTCCAATACTACGTTGAGTAATAGTGGTGAAAGTGAGTACCCTTGTCTAGTTCTTGATCTTGAGGGAAGCACTTTTAGTTTTTGCCCATTGAATATGATGTTTGCTGTAGGTTTTTTATATATGGCCTTTATTATGCTGAGTATGCTCCCTCTATTCCCACTTTGCTGAGAGTTTTTATTATTAAATGGGTGCTGGATTTTATCAAATGCTTTTTCAGCAACTATTGATATGACCATGTGATGTTTGTCTTTCATTTTGTTTATATGACATATTACAGTTATTGATTCATAAATGTTATACCATCCTTACATCCCTGGGATAAATCCCACTTAATCATGATGTATGAACTATTTAATATATTGCTGGGCCTGGATTGCCAATATTTTGTTGAGGATTTTAGCATCTATGTTCATCAGAGATAGTGGCCTATAATTTTCTTTCTTTCTTATGTCTTTACCTGGTTTTAGGATGAAAATAACACTAGACTCATAAAAAGAGTTTGGGAGTCTTCCTTCTTGAATTTGTTTGAATAACAAAGCATGCCAATTGTTAACAGAGATTATTTTAATTCTTCTGTCTCATCTGGATATCATTTTTTTCTTTTTTTTTTTTACCCAATTGTCCTGGCTAGAACCTCTTGTACAATGTGCTGTAGAAAAATATTTCATAGTTGTGGATCATAGTAATGAACTTGAAAACCACTGTCTTCGAGAAACTTTTGCATATGTGTGTTAGGAGACACATGTAAGTATGTTTATATCTGGAATGCTTATAATAGCCAAAATGAAACAAAGTCAAAAGAATACAATCTCTAACAAACAACCAAGAACAAGTAAAGAAGTTGTGGTATATCCATACAAGAGAATACCACCCAAAGTGAAAATGAATTAGCCACTACTACCACATGGGTGAGTGTCAGAAAGAAACTGTTAAATAAAAAAGCAAGTTGCAGAGAGGTACATATAACATCATGCTATTTATATAAAGCTAAAAATACAGTGATTAGAATTATGCCTGGGAGAAAATCAGAAAGAAACACCAGGGGATGACAAACACAAAATTCAGAATGGTGGTTACTTCTGGAGAGGTGCTAGAGGTGGAGAAATGAGAATTGGGAAGGGCACACAAGAGATTACAAAGGTGCTAGTAATGTTTCTTATGGTGAGTAGTTTATACAATGGAGTTTATTTTATTGTTACTATTTTAATTTTTCTCTTATGTTACTTTGTATGTATTGTTAGTAAGCAAAAAATAAAGCAAAAGGTAAGATATAAAGTAAAGCAGTCTCCCTACTTCTTTCCTAAATTGGTTGTCTTCCCTAAGGATCAGCCAAGACTATGTCCGCAGCAAGTCATCACACTGTAAGCACTTCTGGACAGGTGCTATAAAATTAGATTTGCCCATCCCCCACATCTACTCCATCATCCTAAACAAATTACTCTTTCCCACTTGCCCCTGAGTCCACCATCTCCAGCTCCTGATGCTTTGAGATAAGAATGTACTTGTGGGTCAACTAGTGTTTGCTCCATTTACTTCTTTGGAGAGCTTGTCCTCCCCATATAATGAATGCTTCACTTGGTTTTACGCACATTCATTTGATGTGCTACACGCACCCCCAATTTTCTAGCTAGGATACAGATTTTTCTTATTTTGAAAGACTTGTTTAATCATTGTAAGTGCAGTTAAGTGCTTGGATTGAAGCCACCACCTCCACTTACGAATTGTATCGCTATGTTTTTAACAGACAGGTCATTTAACTCTCCTATCTAATACTATTGTTTAGAGATTGGTGTTATAATTTTTGAATGGTCACCCCCCAAAAATGCTACTGCCAACTCACCCTTCATTACAAGAGTAATTAATAATTGATCCAAACTGGGTGCCTCCAGTTATTTCCATTTTGCCATTTATGGGTTCTTGAGGAGATCCACATGATTTACCTGTGGGAAAGAAGAAGAATTTGGGGACTGGGTGCAGAATACTCTGAACTTCTCTTTGTACATAAAAACCCAATCTGGCTGTAGCTTACTGAAGAACATTTGTAGTTCCAATGATTTTACCATATTGGGGAATTTCATAAGACTGCCACTTTCAAAAAGCACCCTTCTTCCAGGTCTGTCTCTTTCCCACCAGTGCCCCCAGAAAAATGTAAACTTTATTTGTTTACTCTGTGACTCAACCAGTATAAAGGTCTCAGCATCAGGGCTTTTGTCCCTGCCTGCACTTTTCTTTCCTCCCATTTAATTTTAGTTGTGACATGGCAGATCCTATTAAATAGAGTTTTTTTTTTCCCCTTGATTGTGCCTTATAATGATAGCTTCTCAAGCAATGAACTTGTAATGAAGGTACCAGGCACTCAAAGCAGCAGGAAGCTATGATCTATAGGAATAAAACTCACATCTGCTACTACTAGGGCAATTAATCAAGTCATAGGCACTTTAGTTCCAAAATTTGAACAACCTCATAGATCTTATGGATGTTTAACTGATACAGAGGAGTTCTCAGTCCAGAGTTACTTACGTGAACAGTTTTGACTAGGTTTTGACCAGACTGAGTTTTCTAGGCAGGTGATAAAGAAACTTCTCTTCTGGAAACCAGGGCGGCATTCATACTGCAAAGATGTTCCAATGGGAAACTCATCTGCATTAATTGGCCTTGTAGGCTTGGCTGTTTCAAAATAGGCTGGGGGGTTGCATTGACCTGAAGATCAAGATCACAGTGACATCAAAGTCAATGGAGGAACTTCTACTCCACTTCATCTTTTCTCCAACATACTTCAAAGATAAGATCAAAGAAGAAAATGAACACTTTAATAATGGTGAAAGGATTGTTTCCCTTAGCAATAACTTTAGAAATAAGCTTTTAAAATCAATATCTACCCATTTAAAAAGTCCATGCTGACCCCAGATGTGTGGCTCAGTTGGTTGGAGTGTGTTCCCGTACGCCAAAAGTTTGCAGGTTCTATTCCCAGACAGAGCACTTACCTAGGTTGTGGGGTTCAATCTCTGGTCAGGGTGCATATGGCAGGTAACCCATCAATGTTACTGTCTCACATTGATGCCTCTCTTTCTTTCTCTCTCAAATCAATAAACACATTCTTGGGTGAAAATTTTTTAAAAAGTCCATTCTATTTTGAATTCAGTTAAGATACATATTTCTATATCCATATCCCTATCTGTCTATAATCTATCTATTTCATCTGTGTCTATATATCTAATCTATCTATTCTTTCATTGAAGGGGGAATTAATTTATAGCTTCACATTTTAGTCAGTCAGGAAGTCCTAGGCTTTGGCTTCATCTATTCCATCCTCCTGTGTAATAAGAGAAACTCATGTATTTCCCCATCCATCTTCACTCTCAGTAGGCCACCAAGGACAGTCCCCTGATGGGACTGTAAGCCTCTTCTCTGGCCTTCAATAGCATTCACAACTGTTAAACGATGTTGCCAAGCCAATTACTTCAGCAAAGGAAAATTCAGCACAGGCTTTGTATACAAAGCTCAAGAACTAAAGCTAAAGCTATAGATTATGAGGGCATATATTTTATAATGCATATCTTGAATTAAATATTAGACTAAATTGCTTCCCCTTAAGACCTAAGAGATTTAAGTTAAAATAATAAAACACCACTTAGAGTTAAACAACATGTAGTTAGGAAGAAATGTTTGTTAGGAAAGTATCATTTTACATTAGAAATTTTAGAAATATGTTCTCTTCTGTTTTGATTAATCTTCTATTTCTCCCTATACACTCTATTAAATAATTCAAATAATGGAGGGTAGATTGAGACTGATTGTTAAATTTTATTAGGATTTAAATAATCACATTTTGGATTTATCAATTTGCTCTTATCTTTATTTCATCTTTACTGATATTTTCTTAAGTTTATTTCCTGAGCTCGACAAAAAATAAATTTCTTAAGATGGTAACTTAGACTTCTTTTATTTTTAGCTTCTCATAATTTCTAGAATAAGTGTTCAGGTTATTATTTTATTCTGAGGATATGTTTCCAGTGTACAATTGCATATTTTCAGCTTTATCAGTTCAAGATATTTGGAAATGACCAATGTGATTTCTTCTTGACTCATGATTTATTTAGCAATGTTTTTGCACAATTTACAAACATTTGAGGACATTTTCAAGATTTTATTTATTTATGTTTTATTTTAGAGAAAGTGGAAGGGATGGAGAAAGAAAGGGAGGGAAACATTGATGTGAAAGAGAAACATCAACTGGTCGCCCTCCCATATGCCCCAACCAAGAACTGGGTCTGCAACCCAAGCATGTGCCCTGATTGGGAATCAAACTGGTGATCCTTTCCTATCAGGGACAGATGCTCAAACAACTGAGACATGCCAGTCAAGGCTGAGGCAATTTTTAGCTGCAGATTTGTTGTAGAGTTTTGAAATTGATTGACGCTTGTATGTCTCAGCATCTGGTCAACTGATGTAACGTATCATACGTGTTTGTAAAAAGGGTGCGTTTATGGTAGTGTACCCACTACCACAGTGTTTTGGGTATGCCAGTGAGGCCAAATCAATAGTTAATCATATTTGCTCAAATCTTCTGGATACTTACTAATTTGGGATGGGGGTGGTCTGCTTATTGTTCCAGATGCTAAAGTAGTGGTATTAAAATATTCCATCTTATTATACATTTGTCTTATTTCTTTTTCTAATTCTGTCCATTTTTATTTTATTTTTATTATATTTTGTAGCAGACTATGTCTAGTAATGAATTTTGCCTCCAATGCTACTTTGTCTGCTTTATTTGTAAGACAATTAGAAAAGAAATACTATTTTAGATTTAATCCTCAATATATCAACCATATTTTAAATATAAACACACATGATAACTTAAAGACAAAGATTGTCATAATTCCTCATTTGTCATAACAGCTTTCTTTGGGGTCAGGAAAGGGTGGGGTTGGGTGGAGGTGGGGAAAGGAAGAAAATATGGGAACAACTGTAACAGCATTAACAATAAAAAATAAATTAAAAAAATCGTCTTTCTTTGGTTTGTTTTTGCATGGTATGTTTTCCATCCTTATATATTCATCCATTCTTTGTCTGAACATGTATACTGGTTTTTTTTTTGTATGTACCATATAGTTTTTATTTTTACTCATTATGATAGAGGTTCCTGAACTCACTCAGTTCACAGCACTCTTAGGGTCTCAGTAATTTTTTCATGTCATTCTTAGTAAAAAAAGAAATACTTAACAGTTCCCTTTGTTAGACACTTAGGTCCAAACAACTTAAAAATTCTTGTTCCCACCACAATTTTATAATGGATGTTGCATACTGCTCAAAATCTCAAACCTTGGCATCAGATTGTAAACTTCCATGTCACTTCCCCTTCCATATAATCTTTATTTGGTACTTCTTTTTCACAACCACTGCTGAAAACACAGTTTTGCAAAGATCTGATGTCATCAAGAAAAACCTACTGCAATCTAATGTACCCCAGAAGAACACTGAACTAGTAGCTTACACAGTATCTGACAGATCCTCAGTATTTCTGTGGTTCCACTGAAAACTTAAAATATCCCATAGGTCCTCTGTGAGTTCATGGAAGCTCCCAGGGTACCTCAGTTTGGGAAATGCAGCAGTATGCCCATCTATGTCTTTAGAGTGAAATTATCTATTTATATTTAATGTAATTGGTGATACACTTGGGATCAGAGCTGCCATCTTACTATTTGCTTTTAATCTGTCTTACATTTTTATTCTTTTCTATTTTGCCTTCTTTGTGACTATCAATTAGAGTTATTATTATACTGTTATTTTATCATGTTATTAGTTACACATTCTTTTTATTGTTCATATAAAGAACATGCATTCTTAGCATATTAACATGTAATTAACCATTATTTCCCCAATAATGCAAGAAGCATGGAAAATGCTAACTCCAGTTACTTCCTTCCTGTCATTTGTTCTATCATGATCATATATTGAAATACTGCACATATTTTAACTCTCTCTAGTCATATTCAATGTACACACTGCAGGTTGTTGGGCTATAACCATTTGCTACCAAGCTGGACCCTAATGGTAATGGATTCCCTCAGCAAGCTCAACTATGATTTTGAAAACCTATGTAGAAATGTGTGGCAGGCTAAATAATGAGCTCCCAAAGACATCCACACCCTAATCCCTGGAGGCTATGAGTGTTACATAACATGGCAATAGGGCTTTGCAAATGTGATTAGGAATCTTGAATGGGAAGATTATCCTGGATTTCCTGTGTGAGCCTTAAAGATAATCACAAAGGTGTTCATAAGAGGGATGCAAAGGGTCAAAGGAGACTAAAGAAAGAGACATGAGGATGCTGCATTGCTAGCTTTGAAGGTAGAGAAAGGGACCACAAGCCCAAAGGCTATAGGCAGACTCTGGAAGACAGGAAGAGCAAGGAAACTGATTCTGTCCTGTAGCCTCCAGAAGGAACACAGCCCTGTGGACTCATTTTAGATTTGACACCCTGAACTGTAAGAGAATATATTTCTGTCACTTTAAGCCAGCAATTTTCAAACTTTTTCATCTCATGGCACATACAAACTAATTACTAATATTCTGTGACACACAAAAAATTTTTTTGGCCAATCTGACAAAAAATGGATATACTTTTGATTTATTCACATCACACTACTATTGTTGTGTTGGCTGTTGTTGTTGTTTTTTTTTTTAATTAACAATCTAAGGGAAAAAAGGTCAATGCCATTGAGTACACAGTCAGGTACTGCATGTTTTGAAAATTTTTGCGGCACGCCAGTGTGCCTCTTGTGGCACCCTGGTTGAACATTGCAGCTTTAAGGCATTAAGTCCATGGTGATTTGTTACAGGAGCAATAAGAAATTAATACAAAAGATGATGGCATATGGTGTTAAAAACTTTGAATTCATAGAGACCTAGCTTTGAACTTACTAGCTCTGAAGTCTGTGACCTTCTGCTTAATCTCATTGAGCTCAGTTTCATCTTCAGAAAGCTGATGATAATACTTAGCTGGTAGGTTTGCTGGTAGAGTCAACATGCACAGCCTTTAGTAGCACCTTACACATAGAAGGCACTTGAAAAATAGTAGTATAGTTATTATTCATAGAAAAAAATGTAAACAGGAGATTTGAATATTCTGTAAAGGTAGGCTCACTTTGGTGCCAAGAGTTATTTAATGTACGTGTGGAATAAGCCTGTTTTGCTGGGAAAGCACTGGAGAATCAGTGACCAGTGATCTCAGAAGCTTTCCTAAGTATGCAGATGAGTAAAAACCTGCAAGTAAAAGGCTTCACTCATATGATAATGTGTTTTTGATGTCTTCAGAAATGGCCAAACTGTTTCCCAAAGTGGCTATATCTTTTTCCCAGTGAGCAGAATGTGACAGTCCAATTACTTCACCTTATTTCAAACACTTGGTACAGCTGGTTTTAAAAACATTAGCCATTACAGCAGGCATATTTTCTCATTGTAGTTTTTTTTTTTTGGTCTTAGATGACACCATCTACTCTCAAATCCTTCTGATTCAAACCTTCCATTTAAGGCAGGTTGATTTATTTTTGTTACAAGCTCAATTTATTCGTGATTATTCCACATCTGTTCAAGCATGAGCTACCAACCTAGAGTACACTCTGCTCCCCAGTCTACATATTGTCCTCTGTATTGAAGGGACCTGCAAGTGTTTTGGTTAAGCAACCCTATCAGTTCAAGGAAAGAAAATCATGCACTGTCAAAATTTATATACTTCATGCTTAACTATAAGTATATATTATATAAAATAAACATTGTATATTACATTTGGTAATGTATACATTACATATATACAAATATATATGATATAATATGTATATTATAGAACATTAATTTCTACTGTGGCATATGGTATATATTATATATTAAATAGTTTGATATTATGTACTATAATAGTATTATATTATGCATATAAACAATATACACAAACTATAACTCAGTATATATTGTAATATACATTATATAGCTTACTAAAGCTATTATATATAATGACATAGTTATAATGTATAATGTAATTACATATGTTATGGATTATAAATATAACATATTCAAGTATATAAACTTGTCATATAACAGAAATATAATTTTATGTTGTTATGCACATTAGTTAATACTATAATTAAATATTTATATTTGATATTGTATATTTATAAATTATATGTGTATACTAATATATTACATATAAATTGAGATTTAAAGAAACAGGATACAAATGAAGTAATAATTACAGATGTTTTGCTAATAATAATTTAATATGATCTTTGCTAACATCTAAAGGGACAAAATACAGTTACGGTGAGTTTCTCTATGAAAAATGATGGATATAAAGCTATATTTCAAGTCGTTCCTTGATGTCGACATTTCTGTTTCTGTCAAGTTTTGCATAAGTTGTGATGAGACTGAGAGTGTTAATTCCCCATAATGCCTCCCACAAAGAGCTTGTACCTGTGTCTGTGTGTGTTTGTGTTTTGTGTGTGTAGAGGGGTTGTAAGGTTTGCCATTTTCTTGTTTGCTTGAATTGAGTGTTGGAATTATTTCACTCAGTGATTTTATGAAAGAAAATTAGGAAGTTATTTGTTCAGTCGTGAAGGTTACAGTGGCTATAACCAGGAAACAGAAGGCAGGAAACTTCTTATCTGAGCATAGGTAAACTGAAATACTTCAGAAAACACACAGAGCACACTGCCCTCCCTCCCCCAACTTTCTACTTTGCATCTCTGCAGCAGGGGACCAGTGAAAATTGACCTGAGAGCCAGGAGAGGGCGACAGAGACTGCCTTATGTTAAACACTATCCTAGTACTGCTTCCTTAGTGTGATGAACTTTATCAAATGTCTCTGTGAATTATCCTGTGCCACTGTTCTTAGGATTAACTTCTAAAGTGCTGCTTAAGCCATGCTGCTTCCATTCATCTTTCTCTGATCATTGGAGCTGAGATGTCTCCACTGCAGTCATCCTGTGGCCTTTAGATTCTCTTTTGTGACATCTTACTCAGGACCTGCTTGGGAATTTTCAGGTTATAAAACACTATCACATACACTTCCTGTTGGGATTTTTGCAATAGGCCCCTCAGATGACCCCATGTCAATTATGTTCATTTTATATTCATGAACACTTAAAATTGGGGATGTTAATTGACTTAATGGATCCAAGACCCCTGAACCCTGGTCTTCTAATCACAGAGATTTCATAAAACCCCACCCCTAGGTCTATATGCATTCACCTTGGAGGCATAGCTCTCCCATGCTTCTTTTCAATCCAAAGAGCTCAGATATTGTCAGCATTCCAGCAGCATTTTCTTTATTTAAATTACTTTGGCAGGTAAATCACTAGTTAGTTTGGTTTAGTTTGTTCCACATTAGGAGGTTATTGTGATAACCTTAATAAATATATTTTTGCACTTAACAGTGTCTGGGATTTTTCTATAACAGTAACTTAGTAAACACGGACAAACTATAAGAACATTCTAGTAAGAAGGGAGCCAGATATTCACAAGGTCCACAACGATTTCTATGCACTGGCAACAGATTACTTAACTTACTTGGGATGATTTTCATGTCGTAGGAAATAAAATAGTAACTTGAACTGTCATGAACACTTATTTTTCCCCCCTTTCTTAGAGGAGAAATAATGAGTGTAAAGTGTCTAGTGACAGAGAAGAGCAACCCCAGTTGTCAAGAAGAAGCAGGACAAAAAGAATCAAGACTGTCTCTTACATGAGATGTTGCCAATGAGTCCAAGCAACTAAGAAGTCTCCTGGGAAAGCCAAACATAAGGAGAAAAGGGTTCTCCTTGAAGTTGTTTACCTGTCTGAAGTTAAAAGGAAGCAAGGAAAGGTATGGCCCCCAAATTTCCATCATAGTTATTACAGGCTGTACTTTGTACTGAACACATGAGTAAAAACAGACATTAAGTAAACCACTGGACAGTTCCTTCTACCTGAGGCTACCTACACTCTGAGGGTTCTGGAGCTTCCACACCTCTTCTAACACCAAGTGCCCCACAAGTGATATGCCTTAAAGTAGGCACTCAGTAAGTTCACATTAATGATGGCGGTGGTGGTGCGAGATGAGTGGGCTGAATATAGCCCAAAGCAGGAGTTTCTCGTGAAAACTGCACCTCCAGGGACTGCTTGTTCAAACACCCTCATGAAGAAAGTGCACAGCACCATTAGGTTGGGGAATAGAAATTAGCTGACAGGCACTGTGTTAGATAGACCCTTGGCATGGTTTATGCCATTCTGCAGCAATACCACAAGGTAGGGATATCAGTGTTCCCATTCTACAAATGAGCAAACAGAAGCGGGCAGGGGCAGTAACTTTCCTCACAGCTAAGAAGTTTTTAGGATTAGCACCCAGGCTGGTCAGCCTTCCAGACCTTTTTCTTTCACTAGGATAAGCGACAGGTTCTAACACAGCCAGTCTCTCTTGCTATAGGAATTTGGCTTGGCATCACTTTAACATCTGTGCTCTCCTCTGCTCTGGGGACCACATAAGACACTGCAGAAGGGAACTCGACTTTTACCCAGAGGCAAGGAGGGTCTGGCTACACAGTAGGCATCCCAGAGTTGGAAATCCGTTGCCCTCGCCCCCTCTCAGGCTTAGCCCTTTGAAAACGAAACCCCAGGATCCGTATGTCCAGCGGCTGCCTTGCCCTCTGGGTCTGCTCCCCACCTCCGCTGGCGTCTCACCCCAGGCTGCCGGCAGCGCGAGCAGTACCAGAACCGCCAGGAGGGCTCCTCGGGAGCAGGAGAGAAGGGACGCCGCTGCCGCCGGCCAGAGAGACTCCTGGCTCTTCGAAGGGGAGTCTCCCATCTTCCCCAAGCACTTCTGGGAACCCGATGCAATCTGGAAGAAAATCCAAGTCACGGGAAAACGCAGCTCAGAGGACAGAGACCACAGTCAGGGCTGTGCCCTCAAGGTCTGGGGAGCGCTGTTGGGGCTCCGGGACAAAAAGCTTTTGACCACAGCTTCCCCTTAATGGGCGATGTCTTGTTTACTCTCAATTTACACTGTTTCTAGCGAGTTTGCCTCCCAGAGGCCACCTTAGATTAGGGACCTATGTACAGAAACAAAATCTAGTAAATCTTCAGTTCCTTGGTGTGTTCTGCCTGCCTGAATGGGCAGTTCCAAAGGAAGTGGATTCTCCCAACTCAGCTGCTTTACACTCCCACCTGACTTTTGCCCTTTGCAGGAATTTGCGTGGGTAGGTCATCTCATGACATGCTTGCAGTCTGTGTTGTAGCGACAGTTGCAGACAACATGTAGAGTGTAGAGGGAGGATGAAGGACCAATTTCTTTATGTTGAACTGAGATATACCAAGACATTGAAAGGTGCTTCTATTAAAGAGAGTGACTTAGATTTGAATTTTTTAGATAAAATTATGTCTGTTTTATGAAGATCACTTTACAATAAGAGAAGGGTGAATAGACCCAGAGGCTAGCAAGGAGGCTTTGACGTCACCCAGCTTGGATTTGATATTGGTCTTGACTGGAGGTAAAGTGGAGAATTAAAGAAGATACTGGAGATGGAACGAACAAAATTTGCCTGTGCATTAGATATTTGTTATTTCTTTTCCTAAAGTTAGTGGTGAGAAAAATAAAATAATAATTTGCTCCAGGACTCTAAATTAATGGTTTTACAGTTTATTACAATTTTTAAAAATATGGGGGTGGGACATATTTGGAGCACGGGGTTAAGAGTTTAAAGATTGGAGAAGTTGGAGTGTGTGGTCCCCTGAAAAATGGCTTCCTAAAGATGTCCACATCCTAATCCCTAGAGCCTGTGAATATGTTACCTTATGTAATGAGAGGTTCTGTAAATCTTGAGATGGGGAAATTGCCCTGGATTATCTGGGTAGGGAATGTAATCACCGCGTCCTGGTCAGAGGAAGGAAGTAGGTAGATCACAGTGGGAGAAAGTGATGACCAAAGCAGATAGAATGATGCTGCCATAAACCAAGGAATGACAGTCCCCTCTAGAAGCTGGAAAAAGCAAGTCAGGAATTCTCCCATGGAGCGTTCGGAAGGCACCAGTCATGCTAACACTGTGATTTTAGCCCTATCAGACTCTTTTCAGACTTCTGAACAGAACTGTAAAGAATAAATCTGTGTCATTTGTGCCTACAAGGTAACATGTTACTGCAGCAATAGGAGACAAATATGAGAGAAAGAGTGTGTGTTACTGGGTCAAGAAAAAGCATAAAAAGATTTTCCTTTTTTTTTTTTAACTGATAAAGCCTTGGGTATGGGACAGATGGAGTTTACTGTGGTCCAGGGGATGTGGGAAAGTCCTAGGAAAAAGTTCTTTGGAAAACAAATATTTAAGTTTTATATATTATGGATCTTTTTGCCTGTTGGTTAATCCTATGGATCCCTTCTCAGAATTATTTTTAAATGCATAAAATAAAGTACATGGATTACAAAGGAAAGCATTTATATAGAATAAGGCCTAACCATGAACTTTTAGGGGTCTTTAGCCTCTGAGACTAGAACCCAGATTTCAAAATTAGTAGAAAGAAGACTCAGCTGTTTCTAAAGCAAGAGTTGACATGAGCTGTGTGGAGGGTGGAGGAATTCCAAATATGAAGTACTGTACAGAGGGGGTAGGAAGAGACTTGAAGAGATATGGTAGCAGATATGTCAGAAAATGTGTTAGGTCCTTTGTCCTCCAAGCATAGCTAAGACTCATGGTGGAGCAAAGACACTCATGATGGAAAGGTACACTGAGTGAAACTTCACAAATGAACACCCACAGTCCAGCAAACCTACATAATTCAGCATGCATAGCATCAGCTCACATAGATTCCAGGACACTGTCTTACTTCATTTGGCTCTTTTACTCAAGTCTTAGTTCTGATCTTCAATAGATGAGAAAGGACAGTGTCGCAAATGTAAAGTGTGTTTTTTATTTTCCATTAGTTTCCATTCATCTTTCTTTCAAGACTTTACTGCAAAAAATATTTATCATATTTGATCGTATCAATTTTTGCACCTCTTTTTTAATATATTTAATGACATATTTTCAAGGATCTGTTATCATCCTTTCAAGTTATTCCCAGTAGAGCAATGGAAGAAGCAGCAACATCCCAGTAGGTTGATGAAAAGGGAATAGAAGCTTCAACTCCCTAGCCTTACCTCACATGCTCTCAGAATACACCACTCATTACCACCTCTTTTGCACTAATCTCCTGGCTTCTGCTGTCTCCCTTCATTCCTTGAAGGTTTTAGCTCCTACCTCACAGCAACCTTCAGCACTCTTATGGCATTCATACTCCCAAGTGATTCAATATTCATAGTGATGCTATTTCCAAATACCTGGCCTTTCAGTGCCTTATATTTTCTGCTGATGATCTGGTCTTTCACTCTAGTCTGCCACTTATGTCCATGGAAGTACCTTATAACTTGTCCTCATTAATAACTGCAGACCTTCCAGAGTTTCTATCTTCCCACTGTCCAACCGCCAGTCCTGCCCTTCTAGTGTGCCCTGACCACAACAACCTCCATATTTCTCAGTACCTGCAATCCACTGCTCTCATCACCATCGTTCAGCCTCAGACCCTCTTCTCATCCTCACTTTTAGCCTTACCAGGTTAATTTCCATGTTCTATCACTGTAATCACTATCTTGCACGCAACCTCAGCTCCATTGCCCTTCTGTCGCTTGTGATACACTTTAGACAAACAATAATCCTGGGTAGAGTCAATTCTCCATAATTTTGCTCCTGTTCCCAAGAAACAGAATATGGCTGGAGAAAAACATGGATCCCTGATGACTACTCTTACTTTAAAGACAACTCATTTCAAGTGGACCATTGTAATGCTGGCAAGTATTCCTACTGTATTTGCCTAGTCCATTTACTCTGTCATTCTATTAAGTGATAAAATTTATTTTTAATCAATGTTGAATGTAGACATCTCCTACTTCATTCTCAATATGTTTACAGTTTTTCTGCTTTCCTTCAGAGAAAATAGAAGCAATCAAAACAAATTCCCACAAACTTCTTTCCTCACTTCAGCTGAAGACCTATGGTTCTGCTGTTCACAGCATTATCTAAAGTTACCTTCTCCAAGTCTACTAGTTCAGGACAGTTCATCTGCTTTTACTTGTTCAAAAACATCCCTCCAGGAATTCTCCTCTTTCTTCAGCACACTGTTTCCTTTTCTAATAGATTTTTCCAAATGTTGCCAGCATAGTTGTTTGTTTTCCTTTTAATGTTCTTTTTTCATGGAACACTTTCTGGCCGGATAGCTATCTGCATGGCTCCCTCATCTTGGGTTCTTTTGCTCACATGTGACCCCATCTATAAAGCCTTCCTTGACCACTATTAACCATTGCACATCCATTGAACTTTCTTTCCTTTTTCACTGCTTTATATAATTAAAAATATTGTATTTATATTCTTTGTTCAATTGTAATTTGACAATCTGCTTAATATTCTGTTTCTCCTCACTAGAATGACAGCTACATGAGGACTTTTATTTTATCACTGCTGCATCCCATGACCTAAAACATTGTTTAGCACACTGAAGGATGTATATAATTATTTGTTGAGTGAACAAGTGAAATAAGTAACTAAGGTCAACCACTTTTTCAGATAATTTAGTGGTAAAGGGTAGGGGATAGCTTAAGAGGGAAGCATGGATGGTTTGAGGAGGATTTGTTTTCAGCTGGGCTGCTTAAAGTGAGCCCTTTCATCTGGGATTGGTCCTCTGATTATCCTTCAGGAAATTCCCTCTTTAACTTAGTTCCCTGTGGTTCACACAGACCATTGTTCCTCTACCCTGACTCTACTGGCATGTTGAAACAGCTTATTGTTTGTTGTCGGAGGCTTCCCTATGCACTTTGGGATGTTTAGCAGTTATCTTTGGCTTCTACCCACTAGATGTCAAAACACTCCTCTCCTCCAGTTCTAACAACCAAAAATGTCTACAGACATTGACAATGTCCTCAGGGCAAACTTAGTCACCCCATTTGAGAACCACTGAGGTTGATCAATCCTACCCCAGCTCCGAGCCTGTGCAGCCAGCTCAGGCTTTGTCATCTGGCATTTCATTGTCCTGGCCCTAGTAAGTGGTTTAGTTGGGGACATATGACCTGTGTCTGGACAAATCAGAGGTAATGAAGGGAATTTTGAAGACATTATTGGACAGAAAAACTTTTTTTCTGGAATGCTAAGCTGATGAGGTGTGTGCTTGTCATTATCAAGCAAATATTTTTCCAGTTTTTAGAGTTGTCAACTACAGACTGAGGCCAGCAGAGAAAAGCAGAAAGAGGATGGAACAGATTCCTGAGGACGGGGTTTCAATATTTAATTCCTGTTTTGACTGAAGCCAGCACACCCATGCTCTTTTCTGTCATGTGATACAATAAAATCCCATTTTGGTCCAAACCAGTGTGAGGTAGATTTTTGTGATTTGCACATGAATGAGTATTAGCTTGTGCAGGTTTGCAGGTAGAAAGGAGCCAGTGATGAGAGAGGATATAACTAATGGAGCAATGTCCTGGAAGAAAGAGAAAGGGATGGTAGAGAAGAGTATAATCAGTGCAAAGTGGTTGGTGGAAATGACAGTGGATACAGATAAGCTTGGAGGTGGAGGAAGAGAAAGTTGAGAGTTACCCATGATGTTTCCATCATTTGTTAAGAGAAAGATGAATAATACAGATGATGGTAGATTACAGTAGCTGGCCTCAGGTGCATGAACCGATAATAGAGAAATGAAAATGAAAATAGGAATGAATAAAAGATACTGAACTACATCCCACTTCTGGGTATATATCCAAAAGAATTGAAAGAAATGTCTTAGAGATATTTGCGCACCTGTGTTTGCAGCAATATTATTCACAACAGCCACAAGGTAAAAGCAAGCCAAATGCTCGTGGACAAATGAATGCATAAACACAATGTTGTATATATGTACAATGAAATACAGTTGAGCCTGAAAAAAGAAAGAAATCTGAAACACGTTACAATAGGGATGGACCTTGAAGACACTATGCTAAGTGAAATACATTTGTCAAAAAAGGCAAATACTGTATGATTCCACCAATATGAAGTAGCTAAAGTAGTTAATTGATTGAAACAGAAAGTAAAGTCATGGTTGCCAAAGACTGGAGGGATGGGGGAATGTGGAGTTATTGTGTACTAAGAATAGCATTTAATTTCTTAAGATGGAATTTCAGGGGAAAAGGGGAAGGGTTTACAGGAACGAGTATAAAGGACACATGGATAAAAACTAGGGGCAGGTGGAAATGGGAGGGAGGAGGGAAGGCCTGGGTGAGTGGGTGGGGATGGGAGTAAAAGAAAATTGTACTGCAACAACAATTTAAATAAAATTTAAAAAATAAACCTGTTTTGTTCAAAGGAAAAAAAATTTCTTAAGATGGAAAAGGTCTAGAGCTCTGTTTCACAATGATGTAAATGTACTCAACACTTCTGAACTGTACACTTAAAAAGGGTTTAGAGAGAAAATTTTATGTTTTATACTTTTTCCACAGTTTTTTAAAAAGACCACAAACAGCATACATAGTCTGGGAGGAGATGGAGAGAGTAAATTCTTGATAGTCAGGAAGCAAGGTTTTATTTCCTCAGTAGTGGAAACAGGGAAATGGTGGAACAGAGAAAATTGACAACAAGATTTAGAGTGTGGCCAGAGAGGAAGAGTGTGGTGATGGGTTGTGGAAAGGTGTTAGCTAGACAAATATAAGAGAAAGTTTTGAGGATGAAGGAATTGAGTTTGTAGATTAAGACTGGCCAAAAAGATGTTGAGGTGAGATCTAGAATGCATAAATGTTAAATCATGAACTCTAAAAACCCTGACTATGTCTATATTCAATAGTTCATTGAAATCAGAAATAAAAGTCATATAAGGCAAGTGTTTTTTAAGATAAAATTTATTTGAATAACTAATGTACATATTATCAAGTGACATTTTACAAGCAACTAGAGCTTCTGACAAAACTGCCAAGGAAATATCTACAGATTGATTGCATACAAAAATGTTAGAATTGAAACTTGACCTCCATAACTTAAAAAATTGTGCAAATTATGATTACTGGGTGATTATGGAAAGGTAACAAATAAGCCAATACACTTTGCCAAATACCCAATAACCAAAGGCAATATGAGAAAAATTCAAACCAAGTGGAAATAGAAGTGAAATGTTTAACCATATCTGAAAATACATGTTTAACCATATTAAAATAAAATCAGACTTCCCAACAAAGGTATGCCCGTACTAGCCACAGGGAATTAAAACCACACCATAACCAAAAGTATATGGTAACAGTAAGCATGCTAATTACAAAAAGAAGAGTCTACATAGAAGGACAGTTCATTTTAGTTCCTTCCTTAAAACGGTGACACTTTCAGAGCTACATAATTGATTATAGCCCCAGCCTGGCTCCAGGCACATCACAGGTGATGCTTCAAAAACGCCTTGAAGAGCAGGTGGCAGTGAAACCAGGCTCCCATCTTTACCATCAAGCAAACTTTCTTTGTTTTGCTTCAAAATAAGTGCAAATAGGAAGAAATAGCTTATGAAATCGTTTCATTCATATTGAATTAATTACTTGCTGATGTTCAAATGCTTTCTTTCCAATCCACATTCAGCTGGATTCCAAGCAAGAAGGCACACTGAAATAGATAATTTGTGTTTAAGAAGCAGCACAAATAACATTGGTACAAATCAAACTTTAAATAATGGGAGTGGTGACATTCTCTGCATATACTACATGCTACAACCAATGAAGCATCAAGCCTATGAGACAACATCATTCTATTAAGAGGTCTTTCTTTAGATAACATGATATGAAACAAATAACTTAAATTTTATATTGATAAATATGAATAAAGGTGAGAGAGAACTGAAGCAATAGTCTCATTCTCACTTATCCAAATATTCATTTAACTAATGTTTATGTTATAGTTTTACTTTGAACTCCCATGACTTTCAATTTAAAGATCACTCCATCATGGCCTGATGCTATTCTCAACCCTTTTGTTCTGACTCTCCCACAGCAAGTTACCTTTTCTTGCTCCACTGCCAGAGCTGTTTTTCTGTATCTTGTTTACTCAATGTATTCTTACACTATGATATGTATGTGTCCTATTTTTACTTTTACTATTAAAGTTATAAGAGGTCAGAGATGATATCTGTATTTTATAGATTATGTAAAAGAAAGCAGTTTGAAGTCAGATTTGAACTTGGATTCTACTTTTGTCAATTACTGACCCCAAAACCATGATCAAGAGAAACATTTAGCCCTGGCTTTCTCATCTCAGATATTATTGGCTCACCTTGGTATTATCTTGGGACAATACTCAACTTTCAGTGATGTATCAGGGCTAAACAAGGTAAGGCATGAGAGACTGTCAGCATAATGCCTGCACACAATAAACCTTCAACTGTTCACTCCCATTTACTCCTGGAAACCTCAGGGGGACCCTTGCTGTTGCCTGCTAATGCAGGGTGGCTACTTAATGCCTTTGCCTTACTCCTTAAATCTCTATCATCTCCTTTCTCAGTCTTCTTCTCAGCTGATCATTTTACTTTCTAGTCAGTGGGAAAGCAGAATCATCAGAAGAGAACTTCCACACATGCATTCACCATCACACCTCCCCACCTGCCTTCATCTGCACCCATATATTCTGCTTTCCCTCCTGTTCCTAAGGCCATGCTCCTGTCTGAGGTCTACACCACCCTGCTTGTGCCCTAGATGCTGTTCCTTCTAGCTGACCCAAACATTGCTCCAGCAATTCTGCCCTTTTTTGCCATCATTTTCCCACTTTCTCCTAGATCATTCTCAGCAGCACACAGGAATAGCAACGTAGCTGCCATTTCTTCATTCTTAAAAGTATATCTCTTGGTTTCTTTCTTATTCTTGTCATCACTCTACTTATCTGCTCTTCCACACAGAAAAACTCCTTGAAAGAGTTGTCTTAATTGATACCTCCAATTTTTCTCCTTTCATTTTCTCTTAAGCTCACTTCAGTCAGGGTCTTGCTTCCTTCCTCTCCACCAAAACAGTTCTTGTCAAGTTTACCAACAAGTGTTGTACAGCTCAATGCAATGGGCAGTTTCACTACTCATTTTCTTGATCTATCAGCAGCATTTGACAGAGTTTCCTCCTTGCAATTCTTTATTCATATGGCTTCTAGGCTACCACGCTCAGGTGGTTTCCTCTTGTATCAAGGATTCTTGGCTTCTTTGTTGATTCCTTCTTAATCCATGACTCCTAATGTTGGAGGATCCAAGACTCAGCCCTTGGACCTTTTCTCTTCCCTAGCCTCTTTCTCACCCTTGGGGATCTTAGTTGATTTTGTTCTTATGTAAATCCATACACTGGCAGGACCCAAATTTGCATCTCGAGCCTGGACCTATTTTGTATATTCAGCTGCCTTTCTGGCACTTCTACTTGGATGTCTATTTGATATTTCATACTTAACATCTTCAAAGTGGAAATCCTGGTTTATCTTGCAAATCCTGCTTTCAAATTCTCTGGCATTTTAATTGATGGCAGTTCTATATTTCCACTTTGTCAGGCCAAAATACACTTGTATTGTTATTGATTCCTCCTTTTCTTTCATATTCTGACACAAACTGGCAACAAATCCTACTGTCACTGTCCTGAAAGTGCATGCAGAACTTGATCTCTTCTCACCAGCTTGGTGGTAGCCACTCACTGCCTGCATTATTGTGGTAGAGTCCTCACTGATTCCCCATCATCTGCCCTTGGCTTCCTACACTCTGTTCTTAACACAACAGTTACAATGATAAATTCCTTCTCTGCTTAACACCTCCAATGGTTCCCATCTCAAAATAACCCCCAAATTCACTGAATGGCCTAGCATACTCTACATGATCAATCATCCTTACCCTCCTTCCCTTACCTCTGAGTTCATCTCTACCACTTTGTTCCTTAGTTAGTCCATACTAAGCCATTCTGGCCACAGCATGCACATAACACATTATGATCTTTGGCCTTACTGATCTTTCTTCCTGGAATGTTCTTCTCCCACATGGATGGCTCCTTACTTCACTCTAGTCTTTGCTTAAATGCCATTTTCTCAGTAAGAAGTTCCTCTTTAACCACCTTGCCCTACCTATCCCCTTTTCCTGCTTTTTTTGTTTTCATAATACCATCTTCTTATTGATAATATTCTCAATCATTTTGTTATTTATTCAAGTATTTGTTGAATGGCTAAGTGAATAAAAAATAACAGGAACATTAATTGGCAGTATGACCTAAGTAACAATTTCTATGCAAGATTATTTTAAAATTGTGCAATAGAACCATACATACTTAGTACTATGCTTACTGATAAATAGAATTTGAAGGACATTTTGACATAGAAATTAATAAAAATATTTTATTTTCATTAGATACCAGTTTATCTTCTGATTAGCTTGCTGGGTTGTATGGATCAATAGAATAGACTTCTCGTGTTTCTAAATGAAGATCTTCTTTTGTAGGGTGTTTATTTGTATAATAATGGCTAAATGAAAGAAGAAAGAAAAGTAACATTTTTACTTATTCACTATGATTGCTATAAACATGTAACAGTTGTCTTCTTTCCATGATTCCCAATACATGGTAAGTACTTTTCATGGATGATTCCATTATATTGTCCTAAATAGCTTATAAAATAATCACTAAAATCCCCATTTTGGGGGGAAAGGACCATAAAAATAAATAACTTACTAGGTTGCCAAGTGTCCAAGTCAAAAGTTGATACTAGGCAGCTTTCTATGAGAACCAGGACTTTTAATTACTAATAACTATAACCACCAGTTTGGAAAAAAAATTAAAGTCTTTTTTTTTAGGATATGATTATAGGTTTACCTTTTTGGGACATAATCTTTCTAATTTAAAAGAAAATTTTTATATTTGATGCTTAGTTCAAAATCCTTACATGGTCATACAGCACTAAAGCTTTATATGATTTTTTGAGGACATTTTTACTTTTTGTCTTTGAAAGCACATATACTTTCTGGTGCTTCTAAGACCACTTTGCTGAAATTAGCAAAGGGCAAAAATGTGATCATAATACCATGTAGAACTCAGAAAGTATTACAGAAAGTATTACATAATTACTGGGAAAGAAAAATTACTTCTAAGGTTACTTACAGCATGCCTCTCACTACCATATTTAAGAGCCAGCTTATAGGAAGATCCATTAAGAACATTATGAAATGGTAATTTTAGGTCAATATGATATTTATATTTTATCAAAATATATTAAAGACCTAGAAAATAATAGCATAGTTTCCCCTTCAAATGTTTAGATGCTTTTTATAAATATTTAGTTTTGTTACAGGGCATCCATTTTGTTGAATATTTTTGATTTTTTTATTTAAATATTTTAATTTTAATGCTATTATAGTTGTCTGAATTTTCCACCTTTGTACCCCTCCACCAAGCACATGTCCCAACTCTCTCAGTCAATCCCCACACCATTGTCCATGCTCATGAAGGACATCATTTTAATTTTTAACTTTTTTAATATTTTGTTTTTATTTTTTATTACCATTTAGTCCCCTTATGACCCCTAGCCCCCAGCATCACCACACTGTTGTCCATGTCCATGAGTTTTTTGCTTTTTGCTCAATTGTCCACCCCCAACCTCCCCTCCCTCCACCCCAGCTATAATCCTACTCTCCATCCATTTCAAAATGATTATTCATCTCATTTACAATAAGTATTCAAGGCAGCTCAAATGTCTATATCAACTTTCAAAAAATAAATTGAATTTGGTTCATATCAGTTGAGACACTTAAATAATAGCACGTGCTATAATTATGCTAATAAAATTAATAATAATCAGACTGGAACACTATGAATTATTTGAGTTTGTAGGCATTTCCAAAGGTTGAAAATTCCCTTACACATGCCATGCCCTGATAGCAAGCTTAGGAAGGAGAATGAAGGAAAGAGATAGAGACCACATTTTCTATTTATTTAAATTTGCAATTACTCTTGGCTAAAATTATCTCTTAACTTCCTGTGAGGAAAGTCATGCAAATGACATCCTATTTTTTTTCTTGAGACCCTTTTCTCTCTTCAATTCTGTGAAACTACTCTCTCCTAACTTTCTTCCTACCTATGACTGTTCCTTCCCCTCTTGCATTTTAAATATTGCAGTCCTTCTGAAATTAGTTTCATCCCTATTTTTATCTTTGATGTTCTTTCTGGTCCCAAAGTTTCAACTCTGAGTTAAATGTCACCTACCCAAGTCCAGGCCCCCCTTGAATCCTGCATCACAGGTGCCACAAAGTTTCATGGTCAGAACTGAACTCATCAACTTTCCCCACAAACCTGTCCCTCTCCCTTTTTGGTTCAACACTAGGACCACCCAGTCACCTCCTCTTGACTCAGTCTCTGTGCCCCCCTCTCCTTACATTCAACAGGATACACAATTCTGGGAATCTTGTAGTCTTAACAGTGAAGATTTCTCTTACATCTGTTCTATCTTCTTGATCCCTGCCACTGCTGCTTTGGCTGATGACTCAATCCTGCCACTTTGTGAAAATGCAAATCTGAACATATTTTTTTCCTTGATTAAATTCCTATAAAATAAACCACAACTCCCTGTTACAGCCTGCAGGCTTTTGATGATTTAGCTTCTGACCACCTTTCTAGATTCCCAAATTGTCTATTAAATGCAGGTCAGTTCCAAGGGATGTTAAAAGCATTATGTGAGAAAAAAAAAGTTGTGCAGTCAAATTAGTTTGGGAAATTCCAGTTTAAAAAACATTAACTAGCTTCTTTATTACAGGACTTTATTCTCATGGTGATTGTGAATCTCCATGAAAAAAATATAGTATGCAGTATTTTTCCATCTTATTTGGTCAAAGAATCCCCTTTCTCCTGAAGTCATTCACAGCATCGTTCTCTGGCAAACACAACAGTCTGAAGCACATTCCAATTGTAGACCCTTGCCAGACCTGTCCTGCTCGGGCCCTCCCAGGCTTAGAACAAACTATTCAGGTTCATCGATGCTATCATTGCATAGTTTCAATGTAGTCCCTTTTTGTCTGATATCTAAACTAGACATACAACTGTGAACAATGTAATCAGATGGTACTGGTTGTATGCTAAATAAAAGATCCAGATCACTTGGTATATTAAAGAAACTTTTGCTGGAGTTTGTGAGTGATATGTTTGGGGTGATGTGACCTGGCCATTCCACTGGAATTTGAGACTTAGTAAGACTTCATCTGATTATCTTCGCTAACAGTCATGTATAGTACATAAGAACTTATGCACAAAGAACATTCCAAGACTGATACCTGATGGTGTCATTTGCTAATAATATATCCTTTGCACATGCCAGAATATCCTGTAATTCCCACCAGACTTATGTGTCAAATAGGACTTTTATTCCATTGCCTCCACCTTAACATATGCCACCTTCACCTATTTCCCAGTCGTGTCAAACTGTTTATTTGTTCTCAGAGTAAATGGTAGAATGATAAGCCTCTGGGTCTTTACTTAAATGGCTCCTTCTGCCTGTATGAACTTTCCATTTTTGTGTACACTCTCTTAAATCTCACCTAAAACAGCTCCTTCACTTGATTTTGGCCAAAAGACAGAGAAGCAACAACAACAACAAGAACAAAAAAACTCCTTCAATGTGGAACTTTTTCTGATCAAAAATCTCAAATACTGATTATTTGTTTTGCATCCTCACCAAATATTACATGGCATACTTTGGCAACATTATAGATTCAAATGTATTAAAAATTAATAAATCAAAAGCCAGTACTGGTATGTCTAAATACTGTATAGTAGTACATAACAAAACATAGAAACCTAGTAATATACTTAAGTAGTTATGAAAACAACAACTGAGTGAATGATTACTTGAAAAGAAAAAAGGCCTAGTATGTTTCTGAATAGGAAGACCTTACAGAAAAGATAAATTTCTTACAAAATAATCTATAGATATAAATGAAATCACATCATATGTTTTTAGAAAATGACAAATGATCAAAAAGTTACCTGAAACAACAAACATAAGACAATAGAGGAAAATATTCTTAAAAAATATATATAGTGAGGGGATTCCTGTCCAACCAAAGAGTAGAATAGTAGAAAGCCATACTTATTAAATACAAAGTAGCTTTTTTTCTTTAAAAATTTTACTGTAGAGAGACAGGTAGGGAGGGAGAATAAGAGGGAAAGAAATATCGATGTGAGAGAAAAATATCAATTGATTGCCTTCTGCCTTCTGCCTTCTGTAAGTGCCTGACAGGGCAAAGCACAGAACCCCATAACTCAAGCATATGCCATGACTGGGAATCAAACTGGTAACTTTGGGGGTTTATAGGATGATGCCCGCCAATATGGCTAGGGCAACACAAAGTGGTTTTGATAAAATGGACATATCAATAAAGCAGAAAAAGGAGTCCAGAAGCACAACATACAGAAATACATACACAAATACAACAAACATAAATATATTAATCATTTGATATTTGGTCAAGTTAGAACAAACTTTCTGGAAAATCACTTGCAATATTTATTAAATATCTTAAAACATCACATTTATCCTTACTAACTCCAGAAATATAAGCACTTGAAATAAGTACATGTGAAATTTATTAAAAGGTATTCCTCATATCTTTATTATTAAGATCAATGTGGAAGCCACCTACATTTCCACAATGCAGAAATACACATAATAGAACAATGTACTATTATTTCTGAAAAAAGAAAGCATGATGTAAAGATACAAAGAATGTAAATGTGCAAAGTGAAAAATATTAGGCAGAGGGACTATACTACCAAAGTAAATTTTGGTAATTTTAGTATAAGAAGAGCAAAGAGAAAAAGAGTATGAGAAAAAGATCAGATAGGAATATACCAAAATATCTATAGTTGTTACCTCTAGGATTTTTTTTTAAAGATTTTATTTATTTATTTTTAGGGAGGGAAGGGAAGGGGGCGAGAAAGAGAGAGAGAGAGAGAGAGAGAGAGAGAGAGAGAGAGAGAGACATCAATGTGCAGTTGCTGGGGGTTATGGCCTGCAACCCAGGAATGTACCCTGGCTGGGAATCGAACCTGGGACACTTTGGTTCCCAGCCCGAGCTCAATCCACTGAGCTACGCCAGGCAGGGCTACCTCTAGGATTTTTTCTTTCTGTTTTCTAGAATTTTTATAATGTGTCATTTGATTATAAGCCATTTAAATAAATGTTCAATATCTTTTCAGATCTTACAGATAGGGCTTCCTATATATAGCATAAGACATTGTATTCCAGTTCTCACATTACTATATTCCTTTCCTGTAACTTGTGCTTCTGTGTTTAGTTTCAGGCAAGAAGCTGAAACCTGTAGTGAATTTTGGTTAAGCATGCATTGAACTTACTGTACTCTGTATTTTAATATCATGTGTAAGACGACACCAATCAAGCAGATAAGAATCACAAAACCTGCAGAAAGACCTAGAAAACAAAACAGCAAGTATCAAATGGCAGGAAAATGTTACCTATAAAGTTTTGAAGTGATTATGGAGATTATTCCTAATGGAAGAGAATATGGCATGCTACTTTTATGCTTACCATTTCTGCACCATATAAATATAGAATTCCTAAATAATCATACTTGGCCTTATGGTTTTTCTGATACAATACATTCCACTGTTAATCTAAAGCATCAAGCATTTGACCCCAGGGTTCCAGTCAAGTTCTGTTGGGCTTCTCTGTTCCTTTCCATTTTGCTAGTAATATTCTTGTCACCGGGGTAAAGTTAGGAGCTGGGGACACTAGGGTCCTATGACTTTGCATGACAACATTTAATTCTCAGTTGTGAAATATATTTTCTGTTGTAGAATAAGCCAGCCTATTTTGATAGTGCCAGATCATGCAAAAGACCAAGAGTAAATATAGTCCAAACTTTCAACTTAAAAACTGGGAATAGCTGGCTATTCAAATTATTTATTCAATTGTATCCAAAAGTGACAGTTTTCAAAGTGAAGGGCACATTAAAATTTCCTTAAAATGCCAAAAAAGATCATTTCTTATGAGTTGAAGAGAACCAATGGTAACAGGAAGAATGTAAGACCTCAAATTTTATATAAATTTTTTATAAATCATTAGAATGATTCTTAATTATTTAAGAAAACTTACCACAAAGAAGAGGAGCAAGCGAGCCTAAGGAAAATCCAAAATTGTGAACATATTAATCTAGTTGCATGAATCAATATAGCCCAAAGTCCCACAGCACTCTCCCGAAGTTAGCATTCTCTCTAGGTTAATATTCCTCTCTCTCTAAGTCTACTTAAAAGGATGAATTGGAACCTTAGGTTTACCCACTCTTTCCTCATTTCTTATATTGCAACTCATTGAACTTGTTGAGTTTTCACTTTTTTAATTAAGTAAGTTGGGTAGTTCACTAACTAAAAAAACAATATAGTCAGGTTGGAATGCAATTATTAACTGCTATGACTGGTTTGTTAACATATTTTTTGAGGTCCCTGTCAAATTGGTAAGCCCTTATAAATCAAGACAGCAACAAGGGAAGTCTCAGCAGCAGCTCCTTACAAAATGTAAGGTTGTGAGTTTTGTACCTTTTAAGTGAGTGTTCCTGTTTCTTTACTTCCCTTATCCTCAGAAAGCTTTGCTTTTTCTAGAATACACAACCAACTAAAAATTTGTCTATTACTGTACCGCTGGTTACAGGCCTAGTTCAACTTAAAACCCAGGAGTCCCTAACATTGAGGGGTATCCCTCAGTCACTTCCCTCCAGTGAGACAAGTGCCAGCAAAGTCCCTTGTACTTACCTTGTGATCTGCAAACAGCCAGGGGAGGGTTCCATCCATGATCCTCCTGGCACTGGCTCTGGGGACTGCCTTCCAGGGTATACCCATCTTCACACTCCAAAGTAACAATTGCACCATACTGATACTTTTTCCCAGACTCCAGCCCCTTCTGCATTCCATTCATATACTCTGGGAAGCTACAGTTTACCTCTGAAATCAAAGAAATCTAATTTAGCAATGAAGTAGATTCCACCCCTAATGAAAAGTTTTACAGAACCAACTTAGTTCATCTCAGTAAGTAAAGTCTGACTGAAAAACAAATATAACATAGGTAGAGTCTTTCAGGGTCAGCCATCTATCTCAATAACCTCTATGTAATTTAAACCAGGATTACTTTCCTTCCTTGTGTTTTAGTTTCTAAACTAATAGCTAGTTAATTTTAATGACTTGTCAGGGAAATTGTGAGGGCTAAGTGGGTAGGAATTCTGAATTACTGGTTTATTACCGTCAACTCTTACTCTCCAATTCATACATGTACATGTTTCCTCCTTTTTTCTTTCATCTCTTCAGTGTAGGGGTCAATACTGGGAGATTTTTGGATTTGATTCCTGGTACTAGGCCTTCCTAATGTGTGACTTTGGAAAAGTTACAAATCTCCTCATTCTACTGAGACTTCATCTCTAATATAAAAATAAAAATGGTACCAACTTCATATGGTTCTCAAAAAGGCTAAATGACAATGCACTCAAAATTCTGTGTACAGTGTTAGACACACAGGAAAAAGTGATCACCAAATGTTACACATGAGGAGGGAGCCCAAAATTGTAATTATCTTCTGGAGAATGGACCCCTTGTAGTACAGGCTTCCCCTACTATGTGAGTGTTCTAGGAACCCATCTGTATCAGTGTACCAGCTGATGTTGTTGTGAGAGGCTACGTTCAGCCTCTGAATTTTTTTTTAAAGATTTTATTTATTTATTTTGAGAGAGAGAGAAAGAGAGAGAGAGAAACATCAATGTGTGGTTGCTGGGGGTCATGGCCTGCAACCCAGGCATGTGCCCTGACTGGGAATCGAACCTGTGACACTTTTGGTTTGCAGCCCATGCTCAATCCACTGAGCTACGTCAGCCAGGGCAGCCTCTGAATTTTTTTAACTCTTTCAACACATTTGCCCATTTCATGATGGGTGATTTACGGGTGTACCTGCCCACACATCACTGAGTAGTCAGCAGTTTTTGTCCAAAAATGGCATGACCCCCATACCTCACCCTCCCTATTCACCTGATCTCACCTCAAGTGACTATTTTTTGTTTCCCTGGCTGAAAAAAGTCCTCAAAGAGAAACATTTTGCCAATGTGGAAGAGGTGAAACAAGAAATAAAAGCACTAAAAGGCACTCAAATTGATGAGTTTGAAAACTGTTTTGAGTAGTGGAAAAAATGTCTCAATAGGTGTACTGCATCAAATGGAGAGTGCTTTAAAGGTGAGTGAAGTTTAAACAAGTAAAAATAAATACACAATTTTTTAATAAATAAGGTCTAGGTTTTTTGGGTTCCCCCTCATTTTAACTCACTCCTCATATTCTATGTGCCTAATAAAATGACATTCTGAAACTGTTATAAAAAATATATACTCATAATCCCATCATCACACAAAGGAAATACATTGAAAAAAGTCACTGTACTTTTTCATTAGTGTTTTGTCAGATGCATACTTACCATAATTGTTATCACAGTGTAATACACTTTGGTTGTTTAATTTATATAAACATTTCAACTTTCTATATTTAAAGGATTACATAATTGATCATTCACCCAACAAACTACACACTCAGTCATTTTTCTTATTTTGTGGTAGTTAGGTTAATTAATATATTAATCTAATTAAAATGCACTTAATTAAATAATCTAATTAAACATTTATTTGCTGCTTCTAAATTCGAAGTTCCTAACTAAATATATCTATTCAGAACAAATTTAAAATATTAAGTAGATAATGCACCTTTACAAAAAGGGGCAGGGTGACTCCAGGTTCCCTCACGTGTGCAATAAAGGCGTGCGTCTCCCACCAGCAGGTAGCCTTCGTCACAGCTGTACAGGACTGACATTCCAGCATAAAATCGAGCTGTATCGCCACCAGTGTGATTCCCATTGGGGATCTTAAATGGAGGTTGACATCCTATGAGGGCTTAGACGCCAATAAAAAGGGTCTTTAGTTTAGCGCAGAGGAACGCACAGCCAACACTTTCTGTGGGTGACGGCCATACAGAAAGAGGGCAGGCAACAAGCCAACTGATTGGTATCTAGTCATATCCCTTCCACCCAAACCAAGCAGCACTGGACAGAGATTTGCACTGTCTGTGTATGTTGTACACGATCTGAAGAAAAATGTCAAAAGTAAGATAATGAAACACCTATGGCTGCAGCCCACAATTGTAATCTACCAACCAATAGTAGTCTTCACTTTTCCCTTTAGATACCACAAAGAAGAGAGAACCTGCCCTTCTAAACATGACAGCCAAAGGCCAATTCAAGCAACTGCTGCTTGCCAGGTGAGCAGAGGGAACCCTCACTAAATCAGAGGTTCAACATTTATCTTGGGCTGTAAACATGTGTTTCACTTAAAATGAGAATATTATGTTGGCCAAAGAGAACCATTCTGGTGACTTAAATTCAGTTCTTGGGTCACTAATTGCCACCCTCTATTGTACATGGTCACCTAGTCACTGACAGAAATAAAACAGACAAATGATAACTACAATTACAAGAGAGAGAATTCAAAGAGTCCAAAGGCCAGCTTCACTCCTCAGAATATGCAAAGTTCTCTTTCTGGCTGGTCTTACAGCCTTAAATATCCAATTATCAAGCCACACCTTTGACCACCCCCCTCAATGGTAGGTGTGTTCTTATCATTCTAATTTAGTAACAAAATAAATTTTGTAGACAATAACAATTTGCCAATTAACCATTGTCCTTTCATATATTTAGCTCAATCCACTTATAAAGAGAAGAAAAAAGAATTGGGTGAGAAGATAAGGCAGGTATCTTCTTAAGCAAGCTTTTACATGCATTTCTTTAAGTCAAATAGCAAGCAAGTACAGATTGAAAAATCTTTGTCCTGATTTTGAGCACCATCCTATAGTTAATGTCCTAAAATAACTTACCCATTTTGATACAAGTTGGTACACCTGGCACCCATTTGTTATTGGTATGACACTTAATCAGCTCACTGCCATTTATGATGAAGCCGGGGTTGCAGGCAACATATACAATGTCATTGTGGGAATATGATGAATGAGTTTTATTGAGTATGTATCCATGTTTGACTTCTGGGTTAGAGCAATGGGTCACAGGATGAGGTTTTAAGCACTGTGGGGGTGGTCTATTCCAAGATCCATGTCCTTTAGAATCACTTATGCATCGTATAGTTTTCTCTCCCAGAAGAGAGAATCCTTGGTCACATTCATAAGAAATTTCAGTTCCATACAGAAAGTGTTCTGCCATCACACCGGTGTGCCTCCCATTGTCAGTCTCTGGTGGAGGTGGGCAGTGAATAGCTGCAGAAGAGATTCAGGAAGTTCTGCTTTAGCAAGTACACCAAGGTGAACAGTCATCATTCAGATACAAATGAGGATTTGCAACTGTGTGTATAGCACATAACTATAATATGATTTAGATTTACAATGTGTTCTTTTAAACAGTTTATAAACATTTTGATTATATAAATAGTATGTATTCATTCTAAAAAATTTAAAAATCCAGTAAAGTAATAAGAGTAAAAGAAACACAGTTATATTACCATGAATTAGAAATATATATTTATATATAATTTATATCCATCGCATATAAATATAATTTAGGAGATGTATGCCAAATACTCAGCTCCTACTTGACAGCTTTGCTTCCCAGTGACACAGTGATGACCAAACAGTGAAAGATATTTCTTATCTGAGGTACACTGAGATAGAGCACAAAGACTATTGAGGTGGTTCCTCAATGGCCTGATGCTTGAATGCCTTACTACCCCAGTGACAATTTTAAGTGCTGTCTTACCTTTACAGCGTGGAATCTTTTGGAACCAAACCCCATTCTCACCATCTTGACACTTCCGATAAGAATGTCCAGTCAGCTGGTACCTAGAGAGAGATTATAATACATTTCTTCTTCTCAATGTCACATCTCTGAAACCTAGCCCCCTCACAACACAAATGCAGAAGCACTCTTAAACACGAATTTTGATAAAGAAAAATTAAAACACTAGACCCTCCAAGTAAGAAAACTATTAGATTTAGAGTTGCTCACAGCAAAGCCATTTCCAGGTCAAGAAAGAACTAAAAAGTCAGAGGTGTTAGTTGGACCTTTGGAACCTCACATTCCCTGTGAGTGTGGCAATGAGTAACCTCTAAAGAGAGTCATCAGGACAAGCTGAGGGTAGGACTACTGCACAAAACCAAGTGGAGAGCCTCTCCGAATGGGCCATCTCATACTCACCCGTCATGACAGGATGTATTAACTGGAATCACAGGGAAATCACCTGGAAGCTCTTGAACATCTTCTCCCACAGGCTGACATGGTGCCTCTAGAGGAAGAAGGTTGGAATTACTTATACATGCCTGGGATCAAAGAGAAAGGCAACTCTGGAACTGAAAGTACCTTCACACCGAGGGGCAGAAGGACTCCAATTTCCTGAAGACATACACTGAATGGATTTGCTGCCCACAAGCAAGTAGCCAGGGTCACAGGTGTAGTCTACAGTCATCCCAGAGACAAAGAGGACCCCGTTTCCACCTGTGTGCTGACCATGGAGGAGCCCAGAAGGTGGCTGGCAGTCTGAAGAGAAAACTCCCCACATAAATACCAACAAAAAGGAATTTGTGCTCTGGAACATTAAGTGTACAAAATTTGACAATAGACAATCTTAAACATTTAAGCCAAGGATCACAAAACTCCAATTAAATACTAAATGCTTTCTGTACTTTTGAAAGAACTAGACATCTTTAATCAGGGCTTGTCATTATCTACTCTGAATATCCTCTGGATACAAGAGGTATTTACATGAAGAACATATAAAACACACATGGAACATTCTGTTACAGATGGAAGAAACAGAAGAGTAATTTGTGCCCCATTGACTTTTCCCATGACTCTAGTTTTGGGTGGGAGATAAGAAAATTAAGTAAATACCTCCTATTTTTGTGTTTGGTTTTACCTTTTTCACACATGGGTATTTCAGGATCCCAGGTGTTATTGGCTTTGCAACGAATCTGACTGCTGCCCTTCAAAGTAAATCCATCATCACACTCGTATGTCACACTGTCATTGTAGATATATGGAGCTTCCTTGCCAGATATCTTGTGTCCATTTGCAATGCTGGCATATGAGCACCAAACAGCAGGGAGGGAAAGTTTACACAGAGGAGCAGGGCCACTCCAGATGCCTCTCTCTTCACTGTTGCTTATACAGTGGATGGTGTTTTCCCCAATGAGGCTGAATTCCACTCCTTTCTCAGGCCCAGGGTCACACGTATAAGTGACTGTGGTTCCATACAGCATGTCTTCTGAGGAACTGCCTGTGTGTCTCCCATTGTAGATAACAGGGGGCGGTGGACAGGTGATTTCTGGATGGATGAGAAGTGATTAAATAAATCTGTTTCAGTATTAGAAACCAAAGAAGAGACATGGACCTGGTTATGAAACCACTGTTATCACATTTCCTGGAGAATACAGATGAATTTTTATGATATGAGTTATGTCAAAGCTTATTAGATGTGTAAAATTCAGCTTAAACAGGGTTCATAGAAAGGACTTCTGTAATGGAAATCTTTGTTAAAAATGAACATGTACATTAATATAACATTGTGAGGCAGTCAAGACCAGTAGGAAATTAGTAATTAAAATTTTGGGTTTTAATAAACAATAGGTGAATAAAAGGCACAGGAGCATATAGAGTTAAGTATATTTGGAGTGCCATCTTTGTGTTGAGGTGATATGATAGTTTAGTCAAGAATATTTATTGTTGATTGAGCATTTACTTTTTGACAGGCAATATTCTCATTTACAGAGTAGGGATACTACCACTTAATTATAATAACTTTGAAGTCTGCATTCTTGAGCTGACTTTACAGATGAGGGGCTAAAGTTTCAGAGAGGTTATATAAATCACCAAGATCATACGATGCAGTAGATACAGAATAAGAGGTCAGATCCCATACCAATCTCCTTTTTCTCTACTAAACCACGGTGTACCCCAAATTAAGCATGGTGACTCATATACTTACTGCTTTCATCATCTTATACTCTTAAATCACAGAAGAGGAGCAGCAACTGAATACATTTAAATTAAGTGGTTGCTATGCTTTGAAGTAAAGAGAGGTCACAGTGGAGAGACAGCAAAACTTGACAAAGTTAATGGAACAGAGTTTAATATCTTATTCCCAAAACATAGCCTAAAACAGAAATCTCCCAGGGCATGCATAGGTCTCACATTATTTTAATTTCTCTGTTATATATGCTACTCACCTTTACAAAGACGAATCTCCATAAACCAAGGAATCATGCCTTGACAAAGCTGATAAACACTCTCACCTAACCGGTACCTAGAGGTAGAGTCATGTCATTTTACCATCTAGTGACCACTAAGCTAAGCAAGAGCTATTGGCGCTATAGCAGACTCACTACATTCAGGACAAGAAGCAATAGGAACAAAAATGTAGCCAGCATCAGCTCCATCAGCCATTGCCATAGTTCCCACACATGGAAAAATGACACAATCAGCACTTCCATGAACACATGACAGAGACAGGTCTTTGCAGTAAACTCTTACACAGAGCTTGCAGTGTGCACTGATAAGCCAGCCCTAGTTCAGGTGAGCCAGCACTCACTCACCCTTCATCACAAGAAGAATTAACATCTGGTCTAATAAATTGAGCCTGGGGTTTTCTATAGAGATGTTTTCCTATAGGTTCACACTCTGCCACTAAGAAAAAAGAGAGTAGGATGAGAAATCAACTCAAGGTAATCTCAAAATCATAAAACACAAGCATGCAAAGCCTGGCACCTTTGCACTTGGGGGCAGTGGGTGTCCACACCCCCACAGAGGTACAATGTATGGATTCTTCTCCCACCAGCACATAGCCAGGGTCACATCTATATTTTATAGATGTTCCAGGTTCGAAGAGGGTTCTGTGTCCATCTTCCTTGTGCCCATTGAGGATTTTAGGAGGAGCTTGACACTCTAGAGAGAAGGAAGGAAAATTTTCATACATAAACAACAGCAACAGGAGGAAATAACCAAAGAAATTTACAGTAATGTTATAATTTCCCTCTGGCAGCAATTGTATGATACAGAAGGTATGTTGCAACCCAGTTTGGGGTAATTTTAGATCAGTGGTTCTGATCTTTTCCTCTTTTCTGCTCTTAGGCTGCTGCAGATTTTGTTCAATTCCCACTCAGTGCTTTACCTTCTCTCTTGTCTCTTCCTTTCTTAAGGAATCACCTTGTATGCTTTCATGACAGATTCTAATGTTTCCATGGGGTGGGGGCTTTGCTGACTTCCCTTCTAAGACACCAGTGTTAGGATAAACAAGCATTTTTATTCCCTAAAGAAATGAGCAACTTAGTGTTCCCTAATGTTATTTTCCTAAGGATACTTCCACAAAATGAACCAACACTGGGGCAGTGTTAAAAAAAGCCTTCTGCATAATCCATAAACACTGTAGTATTTAGTAAAATTGAGGGGACTAGAAACTAGAAAAGGCCCTGCCTAAGTCCGCAACCCATTCATTTAATTGTTTGATGGGATCAGTCAGTAGCACCTTTTGTTGGTATTGGAACACTCACCCTTTTCACAGACTGGTGGGGATGGCTCCCAGATGCCTTGGCCATTACATCGTATTTCCTTCCTACCTTTCAAGGTGAAGCCAAATGAGCAAGCAAATACCACAGTGTTGTTATATGAATATTGATCTTTCTGCCCAGACAGTATTTGGCCTCTAAGGATCTGGGGAGGTGGACACTGAATCCCAGAAATAGAAAGTTTGCAGCGTGGGGCAGGGCCACTCCAGGTCCCAGTCTTCTGACTATCATTGGTACAACGGATCGTGCTCTCCCCAGTCAGGATGAAGTCCACTCCTTCCTCTGGGCCCCGGTCACAGGTGTAAGTGACTGTGCTCCCATATGGAACGTTCATTGAAGGGTTGCCTGTATGTCTTCCATTGAGAATAGAAGGAGGTGGTGGGCAAAGAATTTCTAGAGAAATTACACGGAGAAATCACAAGATTGTAGCTGAGCTGCAAACAAAGCCACAAACTTGATGCCAGTCTTAACTCCTGAATTTCAATAAACAATCAATGCAGCTGTAAGAATATAATTAAAAAAAATGATCTATTCCAGATTTTCTTCTGGTCCTTCGATTTCTTTTACTGAGTATATTATCCCCTTTATATACATGGCCCAGATTACAAGTCTACATAGCTTTCAGAGAAAGAAAAGCCTAGGACCCTGCCTTACTTGAATAAACAGAATAAAGAGGCAACTGAAAAATGCTTCAGCTATAACCCTTAGAGATGTCTAGGAGAAATATCTGCTCTCTAATTAGAAACTTTTTGTCGAAAGAATTCAGTGCCCTCCTGAGCCTCAGACAAGGAACTAATTGCAGAGCACAGTTTGTATAACCTACCTTTACACACTGGCATCTTGGTCCATAAAGCATTCTGTCCAGCAATTACACACTGACTAGAAGGTAGGCCCTCTAATCTATACCTGTAGACAGAGGGTGGTCATTCAGAATTATTAGGCAGCCATTGATATGTGTCAATAACCTCTACTTAAAGACCCAGGTAAGTTTATTTGATTTGTGTGCATCTACTCTTATTAGCATTATCTGTCACAACCTCATCCCCAGCTCTCCATAGATCCTCACAGAGGAGCCTTCACAGGTCACCATGCACAGAGAAGCCCAAAGGATTAAGTCTCATAGACCCTCCAGACACTCACCCTTCATTACAGGAAAAGCTCACAGTTACGCCAACCTGAAGACTTGAAGGCTCCTTTATCTTCCCATTGACTAATGGACTTGGAGGTGCACACCGTGCTTCTATGGAAACACACCAAAGATGCACAAGGCATGGCACACAACAGAATAGCCTAATTTCTGAAAATTGATTGTAAATTTAGAGTACCTTCACATTTTGGAATGACAGCACTCCAGGCTCCTGAAGACAAACAACGAATGTTTTTTTCTCCAACAAGCAAGTAACCGGGTTCACAGTGGTAATTCACAGACGATCCAGGGACAAAGGGGCCAACATTGTTTCCTGTGTGATTTCCGTTGAGGACCATGGGAAGTGGTGGACACTCCAGGGGGAAATCTTTACACACATACATTTTTAAAAAAGACCATTAGATGAAATGTTCTTCACAATATACATTTTAACATAGTACACAAATCCAAATAAATGACACATGATCTGTGGTAACAAGTCATGAATTTTCAACTCAACGTTTTTAAAGGTCAAACAAGTGTGATTTAATCATATCCATTTTATACTACAAATAGCTCATTGTTTTTCATTTTTAGTCACTATGATTTATTTTGTGAGAAATATCAATTATCAAAAAATAGTCCATTTTCACAGATACTCTCACCTCCATTTAAGCTTATTCTCTTCTCCGAAAGTAGCATATTATTAGGGGGTTATCCTGCTAGATATTAGTAACAGTTTTGTGGGATCCTATATGTGATATATATATATATATATATACACACACACACACACACACACACACACACACACATATTGGGTGACACTGTGTACTCATATCTTAATTTATGCCTTTCTTTCTTTGCTTAATACATATGAGACCTTTCCATGTAAATACATAAAGATCTACCTAAATCTTTATAAAGGCTTAAGTCTTTTTTTTTTTTTTAAAGATTTTATTTATTTATTTTTTAGAGAGGGAAGGGAGGGAGAGAGAGAGAGAGAGAGAAACATCAATGTGCGGTTGCTGGGGGTTATGGCCTGCAACCCAGGAATGTACCCTGGCTGGGAATCGAACCTGGGACACTTTGGTTCCCAGCCCGTGCTCAATCCACTGAGCTATGCCAGCCAGGGCTGGCTTAATTCTTTTGTACAGTCACCTCATTTTGTGACTATCTTCAGACAATCCGTACCTCTGAGATTATATATTTATTTATAAATAT
The DNA here is from genome assembly GCF_004126475.2 of Phyllostomus discolor. Lineage (NCBI taxonomy): Eukaryota > Metazoa > Chordata > Mammalia > Chiroptera > Phyllostomidae > Phyllostomus > Phyllostomus discolor. The sequence continues at coordinate 6,648,854 of NC_040916.2, read as the reverse complement.
ATACATAAAATTATATTTTTCCAATAATAGTTTTTTTAACTTGTTAATTTCAAACTGATTTTGTTCTTCACTAAGTAAATAAATAGATAATGTTGATGGTAAAATGTTTGTCAAATATGCCAGTCCCTGTAACTGTATAATTGAAATTCAGATTTAGATTTCAGCAACAACATAAGCCCAACTACATAAAAACTAATGGAGACCTCACTTGTAAAGTCATTTGATTTGAAATGTTATGACTGGGAGATAATTTGGAAAAATACTGGATCACTTCAGAAAGTGTTTATGGAGTCACATAGAACAGGGCACCATTGTTGCCAGGCTGTATCAGTGGCTATTTATAGATAAGTGTTGAGTCCATGGGGTGGTAATTTTGCTAACAGATCTCACATTTCTTCTCATTTTAACATTAACTCAGATATATGCTTTAAAACCACATAATTCACATAGCACTAACAAACTCTGACCCCCAATTTTGTGAGACTTATACAATTCAATTATTAGGTATGTTCAGTTACATTTTCCCATCATAATTTAAAACATTTGTTCTATTGATGCTTGTTGAATGAACATTCATATCCTTTACAACTAAAAAAAAATACCCCAGGAAAATTATACTTTTCATCCTGGCCATGCTTCCACCCTAATCCCCACCATTCATACATCAACACTGTTGTTCCTTCAGAATGATACAAAACTTCACCTGCACAGAAATACAAGGACCCACCCTCCCAACTCAGTTTAATTTCCTATTTACTCACCACTCTCACAAATTGGTAGTGGTGTTGGTCCCCATTTTGTATTTGCTCGGCACCAAACAGTCTTGTTTCCTTTCATGGTGAAGTTGGTGTTACAGGTAAATGTCACAGAATCACCATGTCTGTATGGTGGCCTAGATACTTTATTTTTGTATCCCCCTGGTACTATGGGCTCAGGGCAAGTAGACCGCCTGTTGAAATATTCACATATAGGAGCATCTTTATCCCAGGTTCCTTTCACTTGGTCTCTACTAATACAAAAAAGGCTTCTTTCTCCAATGAGGCGGTAGTTAGGCAAACACCTGTACCTCACAACAGTATTAATAGGTACAGGGACAGTAACAGAACTGGTATGACCATTTTTTATTTCAGGAGGACGGTCACAAGAAATCCCTGAAAATTAAAAAAAGAAATATGCAGTGAAATTAATTATGACAACAAAAAGAATCAAATTTAGATTAAATGTCCAAATACAGGATATGTCACTTTATCAAAAACAGAGTTAGAAATGTGTATAATTTATTTCTTACTCATAGTCCTACTGATACCAAAGATCCTAAATTCTTACCATTCACTTGATCCTCAGCAAACAAATCAATATACAAGTTATAGGTATCATCTTGACCAAACAATGACAATAAAACATATTTATTAAATAGTTCTGAGTCTAATCAACTTTAATAAAACAAAGACAAACAGCACATGAAATTATATGTTAATGACATGCTAATCACATGTGGGGGCACCATGGACTAATGAAATGTGGGCTCAGGTGACCTGGTTTCAAATCCTCACTGTCATTCAATAGCTGTGTGACTTTGGGCAAGTCTTACCATCTCTAAGTCTCAGTTTCCTAGTGTATCATATAAATCAAGCTACTTCATAAGGTCATAACTGGGACCCAGAGAGATAAAAGGCCTGAAATGAGCAAGTACAACACCTGAAACGTAGAAATTATTTGATGCCTGTTTCAAACACACAACTGGGGCTACAAGTGGTGAAAGGACATTCTGTTCCTCTACTAAAGATACTGCAGGCTCACTACAGTCATTTGTCATCCTTTGATGCCGCATCCTTTTGAAAAAGCCACAGGAAGTAGTCAGGGATTTGGAATAATGACCTCATATCCTTTATATTCTTGTACTAATGTTAATTCTTTACAGCTGGATTGGTGTATACACACCTTTCCTGAGTGAGTCTCAGAATGAAGGAAAAGTGCCAACCTCAGAACTGCTGGTTGATTTCCATTTAGCTCTAAGAGTTGCTCATCAGTAGAGGAACTGGGATAAGAACACATGGCCAAACCATTTCAACACAGATGTGCTACTCAGTTACAGTGGGGTAACTTTCCAGAGCCTTTATCTTAATATAGATAGAATACTCAAGAAATATGTAGCCAACTGAATACCTTTCATTTTGGTCTGCACTCTAGAACATACTGAAGAGTCCATGACCATGTCCATGTTCAAAGTACACATATGGGTAAGATGTTATAATTTATATATGCATGGTAACATCAAAAATCAAGAGGTGAGATTCATACTTATTTTTGCTTCTACTCACGTTCACAGACGGGAAACTTATTATTCCAGCGTACTGTCATCCCTTCTGAGACACACTGACTAGAAGATTTGCCACTTAACCGGTACCTTAAACAATAAGGGGCAGCAAATCATCACCAGAAGAAACCAGTTCTCAGTTGCATGGAATTAATCATATTTCTCAAACACGTGGTATTAATGAGCTCAGTTTTTTAAAGCATTTTAGGCTGGAAAAGTCCAAGACTGTTTGTGAATCAGTTCAGCTATGTGATGACATCAGACCAAGTGAAAACAGAAAAAAAATATTAATGATTACGAATTTTTAAAATATTCTCCTTTTTCTCTTTGGCTTCCAAATTTCAAGATTCTCTTGATAATTTTGAAGGAATAAACCTCAGTTCTGAGTGAAGTAAATATCAAAGATCTTTTTCCCTAAGCGTATCCCAGAGAGTCTCTTTCACTAAACCCCCCATCATCTATTCATTCTCCATAAGAGAAGTCTTCTCTTTGGACCTCAAACTTTCCTTTTTTAATGATGAGTACATAATGCCCACTTTTCACAGACCATGCACAATATCTATACTTGAAGAAAACTAGTTTGGTTAATAACAGAATTCTTAACCAGACTTGATTAATAACAGGATTCTTAGTCATAAATGGTAAAGAACAGGAGGGAAAGGACTAGAGGGAGGAAAAAACAGTAACAGTCCTAGAGATCACATTTTGTAATGCATAGCTACAAGTCATAAGTCTCAATTCAGGCCCTGTCACCTCACACTCACCCCTCATTACAAACAAAAGAAACCTCTGCCCCAGGCTGGAGATTAGGAGGAGCCACCACCTGGCCGTTGAGAAATTGGTTTGGAATGGCATCGCATGAGTCCACTAGGAAAAAAAAGACAGAGCTGGCACATGAAGAGTCAGGAAACAGCTGAGTTTCCTTAATATGGAATTGAGCTTTAGGCACCTTCACATTTGGGGGCTGTATGGCTCCAGGTTCCCAAGGATGTACACTGCATAGCGTTAGCTCCAATGAGACTGTAGCCAGGCTCACAGCTGTAGGACACTTTCTGTCCAATTGCAAAGAATTCCTTATCCATTTTGTTATAATTACCATGGTGGATATGTGGAGGTGGTAGACACCCTGAGGAAAGAACACGACCAGAGGCCTTTTATTTGTGAAATAAGAACTTTCTTCTCTACAACCTAAGCCAACTTTGGGGTCTCAGGGGTGGGATGAAGTTGGTCATGTCAACTCTCCTAATATAAAGCAGAGAGTCCTTTAGTAATCTGGAGTGGGATAACATTCATTACTTTCTTTTATACATGATGAACCATGCAACCATCTGCTTTCTCTCTTAATGTACCAGGAAACATTACATTTACTCATCATTTTCTACTTTATTTAACTAAAATGATGGTGGTTTTCTTTTCATTGATACAGTAGTCAAGGGAATCAAACTTTGGTAATACATTTTTACCACCAAAATCTACCTCATTTTTCCTGCTCCCCAAACCAGGTCAATAAGGGTTCTGGGCCTTGTAGTGTGAGAGCAAGGGGATCTGAATGTAGCCATATTTTTGTAAGTCAGATATTCTCAATAAGAATAGGGGAGAAAGAGAGAATGGGGGAAGAGACTAAATCTTAATTCTAGCCTTATTTTCAATATAAGAATGTGTAATGTCTACAAATATTTGAATCAAATTCCAACATCAGCCAATTACCCCATTGGCATGACTAATGGGATTGAGAATTCATTTTAACTTCAAATAAAATTGATTTATGTATGTGTTTCAGAAAAATATCTGATCATTGGCTCTGGCACTATCTGCTTTTTGAAAGCACCTTCTAAATTCCCCTACATTAATGTAGATCTCACATTGCTCCATGATGTAGTAAATTTCCTACCTCATCAATGGGTACATTTTACTTTCAAAGTTCACATTGAAATTCTTTAGTGAGGATACCCAACCATATCTACTATCTTTCTCCTCCTCCTTTCATAGCTACCATGTGTCTATTAAACCAAATTTCATTTATAGATTACCAAATTTTCAATCCAACTCACCCTTGAAGCACCTTGGCAGTGGAGGATCCCATTTACTGTTTGGTTGGCACCATACTGTGTTGCTGCCTTTCATGGTAAAGCCAGGCTTACACTTAAACATCAAAGTATCATTTAAGGAAAATGAACGTCTATATCCAAATTCTATAATTCCATTTTCAACTTCTGGAATTGGGCATCTGACTAGATTAATACACTGAGGAGGAGGGCCACTCCAGATGCCAACTTGATTGTCTTTGCTGGTGCAATATATTGACTTCTCACCCACAAGGTCAAACAACTTTTCCCCATTCTGTCCAACATGGCACTGATAAGTCACCACCATTCCATAGTAAAAATTCTCTCTACTGCTGCTAGAAAAGTTCCCATTGGAGATTTCTGGGGGTGCCTCACAAGGAATAGCTTTTTGAAAATCAGGTGGAAAAGAAAGGAGATATTTAAATGTTATACCTTCTGAGAATTTTATATTCAGCCTTAAAAACTTAACTCTAATTCAGTCTACAAGGAACACATTTTGTTGAATAGTATAACCTTGTCTTAAAGATGATTATATAGGAGGCTGAAAGGTAGGAAAATGCCTGGAACTTCCCTGATATAAAGTATAAAAAACAAACAAACAAACAAACAAAACTATGACAAGATCACTAGATCTCATCTTCAGAATACAGATAAATTGTTATATGAGGTACCTGGGATGACCTACAGTTTTCATGAAATAAAGTTGGCAGTGTAATCTCATGGTATATTTTATTTAGATTCAAGCCCTTATTCAGTATGAAATAACTTATCATCAAAGGGGAGAAATGAAAGGAAAGTGTGGTGGGATGGGGGTAATTGGAAGAACATAAACCACAACTCTGTGTCCAGAAATTTCCAAACCAACTGTAACTTTGTCTGGGTACACATTTTGATATGCAGATGCCTAATTTCCTTCTAGAAGAATACAAGAAGAACTACATAGGGTGCAGTAAAGGGATCATTGTACTCACATTCACATAAAGGCATGTCCTTATCCCAGGTTACAGTATTGCCTGAGATAATACATGTAGCAGATGAGTCACCAATGAGTCGGTATCTAAAGACAAAGAGATGAGTGATCACCTCTCAGCTAGGTGTACACTTCAGGAAAGCTTAGCTCTTTGTCCACTGAAAGAATGGCAAAGGATGGAATATCATGTATGACAAGTATCAGTGATGGACTAAGGACTCATACAAAAGATTAAAGAATCTAAAGCCAAGTAAAATTTGCCTGCTGGTCAGTAACACTGGAGATTTACAATTGGAAGAAGGGTAGCCCAAGCTACTTTCTCTTCCAGGTAACCTCTCTTGTGGGTAATCCTGAAAGACAGTCTCTAGAGCAGATGAGGGAGGTGATTCTCTTTTTGCTTCTCTATTTTGAAGGGTAGGTGGCAATTACTCAAATCCCCTTTTGAAGACAAATGGCTTCTGGCTGAAATGATGGCTATAAAACCCACGTACCCTGGAAATGTCTCCTGCCAACTCACCCTTTGTTACAAGAATATGTAATTGTAGACCCAAATTCGATATTCATGTGTGTGAGGACAGAGCCATGGAGGAGTTCTCCAGGACTTACACATGATTTACCTACAAAGGAAAATAAAACAAAACAAAACAGGATTTGGGGAGCCTTTCATGTTTTATATAAGTCCCAACCTGACTGGACTTTTTGGCTAGCTTATTTATGTTTACTCAAAGAAATTTCTGACATTTATAAAACTTCTATCTTCCAAGGGAATAGTCAACTCCAGAACAACATTTACTTAAAGTATATAGCCTATATTTCTGAGTGTGCATGCAAAACGTTATTTGTGGTCAACAAGATTTATAATCTCTATTTCCCCTTTTTATACTCTGTCAGGTGATGGCATCATCTACCAGCTCTTGTGACTTAAAGAAAAAAAACAAACAAACTTAATAGTCATCGTTTCCTTTTTGTAACTCATTCTTTATCTCCGGCCCTTCATTGAGCTGGTCACCAAATATTAGTAACTGAATTCCAAAAATCTCCAAACCAACTATTTTATCAAAGCTGTAATCTCTCACTGGAGAATTGAGTAACAAATTTACCTTTCTAACTCTGGTTTCCAACTTCTATGCACATCTACCAGTGAACACATCACCTTTCAGAAGCACAAGTATGGTTGTACCACTACCTACATTTTAACTTACAATAACTTAACATTGTTGATTGAAAAAATTCATGGCCAGTCACAGTTAAGCTCCAGTTTACTTAATCAACTACTATTCCTCACTGTGTACTGAATTTTTCTATTTTCTGAAGATGTCATGTTCTTTTACATTTTCATGCTTTTGTGTATGATATTTCCTCTGCCTATGATGTATAGATTTTCCTAATTCTCCTAGATTGCATTTATTATTTACATTTTTTATGATCTCATAGAAATTTTTCAGCTATGAATAAGTGAAATTACATGATAGTACAGTATTTGTTTAAAAGCCAGTCTTTACAATTAGTATAAGATTTCCTCACAGGAAGGGACTGGCAGACTTTTATGGTTCTCTCTAGCCCCATCATCTAACGTAAAGCTTCATACCTAGTAGTTACTAAAAAAAAAAACCTCTTGAATTAAATGGAGGTAAGAATGATGTGAAACTATTATTCTGTGCATACTAACTTCTAACCTCACTCTAACACAGTACAGAGAACATAAAGTCATGGAAATCAGAGGTAAACAGGGTGGGCCAGCTGTGGTGACTTAACCTCAATACTCAACACCCTTAGGAGTAAAAGAAAAGAAGAAAAACCCAGGAACCCCCTTTATGGAGATGACTTGCTAATTTGCTAATCATTTATCATGAAAAATAACAGGTTAGCCCACAGAGATACTAATAGATCCAAAGATGCCTCTATTATGAAGATTACTCACGTTTACAGTATTGCTGAGCATCTGACCACTCGGAGGTCTCTAGGCAGGTGGTAGAGAATGACCTTTTGATATACCCAGGAAGGCATTCATATTCCAAAGATGTCCCAATAGCAAACTCAGACTGATTACTCTGAACTTTTGGCTTAGCAAAAGGATACCTTGGCAGGAACTTACACTGACCTAGAGACAAAGACCACATGAATATCGAAAGTAAGAGAGGCTAAAACTTCTACTCTGCTTCTGTTTTGTCACCAATTACCCTGATAACTTTTAGAAAGTAAACCCAAAATGGGGCAATAGTTTCTTAGACAAAGTACATATATCTTGCAGTATGGGTGCATACACAGAAAACATAAGCTGATAAGTTCAAAGACATTTTAGGACAGACTTTAGATGGAGAAAATCAGTTTTCATAAAATATCATAAAGACCCTGGAGTTATTTCATCTTTTCAGAACCTCCCATATAAGAAATAAAACCTTATAAATAAAGTTTTCTAATATAGCACAGGAAACTAAAGTACATCAGAGGCCTAATGAGCTTGAGCATGTAAGATTCCCTAAAATTATTTTAATGAATTAACATTACTTTCTTAGTCATTAAAGCTTTAGTTTCTACCAATAAAAATGTGTGTGTTTATTATCCTTCATTATTGCATTCCATTAACCTAGTCGAATAATATGCCCTCTAAGAGAGCTTAGTAATTTTTTCCTGACAGGTGCCAGATAAAAGGAACTAGTCATTTCAAGACAATTCCCTGTGAGTTAAAAAATAATAATAACACTATCTAAGAAACAAATTTTATCCTATGATATGGGTAAGAAACTGTAATACCCACATACTTGAGGATATGCTTAGAAAAGTCATTTTTCTAGGTATAAAATCTCAAGTTTTAATTTTAGAATGGCAGTATATTTAAATAATAAATTTAGAAATCTCTTTTTCAAACAAACCTGAGATGGGTACAAGTGAAAGTTAAAGAAAAAATGTGGACTAGTGAACATAAAGGCAAAGAGACCTCCCACAGTTTTAGCCAGTCCCAGCCTGTCTATAGCCCAACACTTCTGCTGAAGTCATACAGATTTACTAAGAATACCCATCACTGTTGGGAGCCAGAGCACACTGTAGGTCTCCTTCTATTCCTTTTCTTGACTCCTTTGGTGTCCTCCATTAACAACTATAAATGTCTCCAAGTGCCTGCCTGTGTAAAACACCAGGCCTCTATAGGGAAAGACAGGGTTTGACCTCAATGAAGACCATCTTCACAGCCATGACATTACTTGTGTCAATTTAAGCAAGTGATTTAACCTGCAATTATCCAATGTGGATAAGGACAATATCAAATAACTCTCCACAAGCTGGGAAACCAATTTTAGTCCACAAGATTAGAGCAAAGACATGGAGTACGATGGAACCAAGATTCTGAAGCAGCAAAAGCAGAAAGGTACTCTATAACATGACCTTCCAAAGTGAAAGGAGAGGAGAATCACACTTTCCAAATGGCAAATGGGAAATTTGTATCCTTAATAAGAATACTTGGGACTTTTTTTCTTTTGGCAGACACTAGCTCTCATTAGTCATGAAATTATCAAAATCCCAGGTCAAAGACAGAATTTTTAGCAATCATGTTCTGTTCCATTTCAGAAAAGGGAAGGTTAGTTCATGAATTCTGAGTAATATGAATTTTCTTAAGCATCACTGAACCCTCTTCATATCTCCTAATATCCAAAATAAAAATCTGAGTAGATCATGACTAGATCTAAAATAGAAGATAGTGGCAAGACATTGACATATACATTCCTTAAAACATGTTAAAAACTAAATAGAGAAAGTTATTTCTAGAGAACAGAAATACATTTAATTTTTATTTAGATCCAAGTAGCTTTTCCTAGAATGGCTTAGAAATTCATTTGAAATTAATGAAGAACAACTATACATGATTCCACACCAGGAAGACAAACAATCCGATTAAAAAATGGGCAAAGGATCTGAACAGACATTTCTCTAAGGAGGACATAGAGAGGGCCCAGAGACATATGAAAGGATGCTCAGCATCACTAGCCATCAGAGAGATGCAAATTAAAACCACAATGAAATACCACTTCACACTGGTCAGAACTGCCATCATAAACAAATCAACTAATAGTAAGTGCTGGTGAGGTTGTGGAGAAAAGGCAACCCTAGTACACTGTTGGTGGGAATGCAAACTGGGAATGCCTCTGTGGAAAACAGTATGGAATTTCCTCAGAAAGCTAAAAATGAAATTATCTTTTGCCCTGGCAATTCCACTACTGGGATTATATCCTAAGAACCTAAAACATCAATCCAAAAGAACCTATGCACTTGAATGTTCATAGCAGCACAATTTATAATAGCCAAGTGCTGGAAGCAGCCTAGGTGCCATCAGTAAATGAGTGGATCAATACACTGCAGCATATTTACACAATGGCATAGTACACAGCAGAAAGGAAGGAGCTCCTACCCTTCACGACAACATGGATGGAACTGGAAAGTATTATGCTAAGTGAAGTAAGCCAGGTGGTGAAAGACAAATACCATATGATCTCACCTATAAGTGGAACTTAATTGACAAAACAAACTGGCAAGTAAAGTATAGCCAGAGACATGGAAATCGACAAGAAACTGACAGTAACCAGAGTGCAGGGAAGAGGGAAATAATGTGGGAAAGAAGGGAAAGGAATGTAAATTAACATGAATGAGGGATCCATGGATGGAGCCAAAGTGGGGTGGGATTGAGGGTGGGAGGTGGGCATGGGTAGGGCAGGGGAAAGTGGTGGTGGAAAAATGGAGGCAACTGTATTCAAACATCAATTTTAAAAAGTGAAAAAAAAGAACTATATAAGATAATATAAGTAAAAATAAAAATTAAGTCAGAAAGCAGGTAGGAGGAAAATTATTATTGAAAATTATTATAATCAAACACTTAACACTGGGCTTCCTTGTTATTTGATCATTTTTGAATAATGGTTATATGTATTAACCAAGGTACTGTCCTAAATTTGGAGATGCATCAGTGAACATTAGAGACAAGGCTCCCACCTTCATGAAATTTATATTCCAATAGAGCAGGACAAATAATAAATAAATGCCAATAAACAGATAGAAGATTTTTAAAGGAAATAAACAGAGTGATGTGTCAAAATGTAATGCACCAGAAGGATGAGGGAATAGCACAGTATATCTCTTTAGTTATGATGCTTAAAGAAGGCCTATAAAGAATCAGCACTGAGTTGTTACTGAAGGACAAGAAGCAACCAGCCAGGCAGAGCACTAGATAAAAGCTTTGTACACAAAGGCCTAACAGTAGGGATGGGTTTGCTACTCTTTAGGGAGAGACAAAAGGCAAGTGAGCCTGGATACAGTGATTAAAACAGAGGGGCATGACATCAAGTTAGAAGTCTCAGTAAGGACAGATTGCATAGGGCTCCTCAAGTGGCAGTCAGATGTCTGGAGATTATCCTGAGTGGAAGTCATTGGAGAATTCAAGCAGGAGAGTCAAACAGCCTGACTGACTTTTTAAAAGGAATACTCTGGCAATTGGGTGAATAGACTGGACTTTTACTTTCAGAAGCCAAGGAGTGCAGTCTGGAGGCTATGATAGTATTTCAGACAGTAAAAATGAGGCATGGACTACAAGGACATAGTGAGAAGTGGATCAATTTGGAATATACATAAAAATAAATTGTGAAGACTTTTTGTACATTAGATGTGGGGTTAAGGAAATGAGAGGATTTAGTAATAATTTCTAGGCTTTTCACTTGAGTTACTTAGTTGATTGTAATATATGTACTAAGAGGGGAAAGCCTGGGAAAGAACCAGTTTTTTTGGGGGGGGGGTGGGGTGGAGGGGGTGAGTAAGATATGGTAGGAATAGAATTGACTGCACTTTAGATTTGGTGTATTCAACACACTTACTGGGTCTCCAGATGGAAATGCTAGGTAGGTGGTTGGATGTACAAATTTGCCAGTCAGTGGATAGGTTAGGATTATAGATAACAAATAAGTCATTAACATATAAATAGTGTTTAAAACCATGAAATTGGGTGAAATCTTTTAGGAAGAAAAGTATTGAGAAAAACAGAAGAGGTCCAGCATTGAACCCCCAAGCCCTCTAATATTTGGAGATAGGGCAAAAGGGACTAAGAGCAACCAGAGAGGTACAGAAAAAGTAGGTAAGAGTGTCCTGTCTTGGAAAATGAGGATGGAACTGCTTTAAGAGGTTGGAAGTATTCAGCTTTTGCTGAAAGCCTGAGGAAGATAAGGATAGAGAAATGATCACTGGATTTGCCAGCATGAAGGTCAGTAGTGAGCTTGCTGAGAGAGCAGCCTTAGGAAAATGGTGGGGAAGGAGGCTTGTCTAGAGTGGGTTAAGGAGATAAAGGTATGTGAGTAAGTAGCCAATGGAAAATTTTGCTGAAAATGATGAGGGATAGATGCAGAAAAATGAAGTTCCATTGGTTATGAGAAGTTCTCTTTACCAAATAAAGGAAGTCTTAGGGCATGTTTAACTCCTGATGGGAATAAGTCAACAAGTGATATAAATGGAATGACACAAGTCAGAGTACATTGCAGAAGTAAAGACCTTCCAAAGGCAAGAGGAGATGCAATGTAATCATGAATACAGGAAGAGGAGTTGGTTTTTCAGTAGAAAGGATACTTTTTCCATTCTTGAAAAAGGAAAAGAACACCTTTATTGAACTCCTAGTTATATGCTAGTTCTAGAATTCACTGGGCAATGTTCCCCTGGAACATGCATTCCAGTGAGGAAACAAACCCAAGCAAGTAAATAAGCAAGAGTATTTCATGTGACATAGGTGCTCTTTGGGAAATAGAACATAGTTATGGGATAGAGAGTGACCTGGGGGAACAACTGCTTCAGATAAAAGTCAGAAAAGAATAAAGGTGGAGCTGAGACCTGAATGCCCAGCAGACAGTCAAGATGATCTGTAGGAAGAGCATTTCAACAGAGGGGACACTTAGCGCAAAGACTAAACAAATGTGTGTCCAAGGAATGGAAAGAAAGTCAGTGTGGCTGGAACAGAGGAAGTTGGGGGGTGGGACAGAGAATTTTAGAGAGAGGCAGAGGCCTGTAGTCAAGGATAAGGTGCGTTAATTTTATTCTAATGTGATGGGAAGCCCTTGACAGATTTTAAGCAAGTGAGTAAAAGGATCTGATCTTAGATGGAGGTAGATGACTAGAAAACAAGGGAATTCCTGTTTGAGGATCTTGGCAAGAATGAAATTAATTAGTGCAGTAAATTTGAATCATGTAAATCGGCAAACTAAAGAAGTGGAGAAATACTCTAAGAAGGAGATTTGCTTCCCATATACCTGCTTACAGCAGTATGCCCCATAGATACTTACTTCAGAATTTTCCAGAGTGCATGTTAAACCTCAGCTTTAAGGGCCACATCCCAAACCTACAGATCTCTAGAGTGTGATGTGGAACCTAGGAACCTGTATTTTAAAAAAGTCCCTTAAGAACTTCTTAAGCATGTTCAGGGGCAGGAACTGGCCAAGAGCCAAGAAACAGTCTGGGGAAGGTACATAGTAGGTGACAAAGTCAGGATAGGGGTGTGGGCAAAGTATAAACAAAGAACCATGGGGGGACAGTCAGGGAAGACAATGAATGGTATGTGCATGATAGGAAAAATGAGGAATCTGGAGGGGCATGCTTCGGTGAGATCCAATTACAAAGGGCTTGAAAGGCTGAAGACGTTTGATTTTTTTTTTTAATTACACAGGCAGTAGGAAATCCTTTTAGATGTTTTTAAAAAATAAATTCTCGTGTTCTATTTGAGTATAATTCTTACATCATATTTAGAATTCTTAACATTTATGCTGCCTTGTAGCTAAAATTTTGCCATTTCTTGTTCCTCCATTTTTTCTCTTTTTGAACATGTTCTGTTGCATACGTTTTCCATGCAGGTTGTGAGAACTTGAGCTGTTTAGAAAGAAGCCAGCAAGGCCCCTACACTGACAGAGGCCAGGTCTGCTGCCACCAAACTAGCAGCTGACAGTCAGTTTAAGAACACATGGAAGGAACAAAGCTCCTCGCTCTGCAGGCTAAAAGCATTAAATGGGTCCCTCAATGTTGAGTTTGATCTTGACGAACTAGGCAGATGGAGCCAAACACTGCCCTCAGGGGCCCCAGAGACTCCCACTGTTGCCCATTGAAAGAGTCCTTGGTGAGGGGGTAGGGTCAATGAGGTTGAAAGTGATGACTTCATTTTTCCCTAACAAATCAGTTTTTCCCCCTCTAAACATAAAACCCTTTTAGATTTTTGAGAAAGGAAGTAGGATAATGAAAAATATATGTAGTTTCAAGAATTTTGATTTTCCACTATTGGGAAGGTTAAAGACTGATATCATAGCAACCTGTAAGAAAGGAGGTTGTTACACAGGTTATATAATACCCACATTAGAATGACTGATACAAACAAAAGGGTTGCATTAGCTAACAGAGTTGTCAGGTTGGTAGACCTAGTCTCTCAGGTGTTTGGGTTTAAGTGACCTAGAGGATGGTACTGAGAAGGGATACTCTGGCACACTTGGAAGGGGTGGTGATTGGCAGAGCTGGTGAAGAATTTGATTTTCAATTTATAATCGTTTCTTTAAAAGTTAGAAATAGCAATGCAAGGCTGGAGGGAAGCCTGGACTGCAACTGTGCCACACAGGTGTTGGAGAAAGTTGTGAATGTGCATTTAAAGGGAGTTAATGTGTAGGAGAGAGAAATAAGACAATCGTTTGGGAAAATAGTCAATTAAGCGTCAGGAGAAAGTTAATGTCAGGAAGCAGAACAAATAAGTTGTAATTTTTCCTTAACAGGCTGGAGGTGGTTAAGCTTAAACGCTGGCTGCATAAAATTGGTCCATCAAGTAGTGTTATTACTGGTAGTTAGTAGTAACAACTAATATCTAACACACATTTGTCAATTTCATCAGCTATTCAGGGAAGCTCAGTAAGGTGGCAGAGCAGTTGATCTCTAGCTTCATTTCACAGAGGAAGAAACTGAGAATCAGGGAGCTAACTGACTTGCCCAAAGTCACCCAGTCATTGAGGTCTGCATAGAGTTACCTTCTTAGTAAACTAGGAATTCACTGTACCCTGGAGGTAATTAGGAGAAAGTTAGACCTATCTGGTCTCCAGGAGGTTCTAATCTGGACAAATTACATTTCTTTAAGATTAGTCCAGTCTTGGGGTGGAGGTTACAATAAATGTTAAATGAGACCTTCTGCAGCTATAACCATCACAGAAGATAAACAACACAAAGACAACTAGTTTTAATTCATGCCTCGCGTTGTCTAAGTAACTTCAGGAGTTTGTTGTTTAGGAGCTCTTTACAAAAATTACAATAAAAAAAGCGGGGGGGGGGTGGCGGGAAATGTGAGCACCATGCCTAGGAAGCAGACATTCTTAGGGAAGGAAGCGGGAGGACACGCTGCACGCCGCAGGAGCCAGTTCAGCAGATATAAAAACTCCCGCGACTAGTAGAGCGTGCTTCGGACTTTGCACATATCAAGGGCAGCTTTTGGCTATGTGGCCATGGTTAGAGCTAGCAGACACCCCGCGGAGAGTGTGGAGCACCTGCTGAGACTAGGGGCGGGGAGCCAGAGGGAACTGAGAGTGCATGCCACCAGCCTCACCAGGTAGATCACACAGCGCCCCTCTGTAGGGCAGCCTCCAGTTTTGGTGCTCCCAGCCCCTGGGGCCGCCAGTGAGTACCTTCAGGACCAAGAGATTGCAGGGGTCCCCCAAAGCGAGCTGGAGGAAGGCAAGCGTCTGGTATTGCCCCCACCTTCTCGCTTTTGATTCTGCTTTGCCTCATGGCACAAAACATCGTCCCTGACCCAAACAGACGCGTCCCTACCTCCATGCTCCCCCTCCCAGCTCACCGAGGACCCTAGGCGTGAGGAGAGCCAAGAAAACCCAGAGCAGGCCCGCGGTGCCCATGCCACGGCGGCAGCCTCAGCGGTGGGATGCGTTCCGAGATCCGCGAGCCTCTGGCAGCTCCAGGAGCGTAGGGCTGAAACAGGAGGCAGCTGCAAGCAAGGGAAGGTGCCCTCTTAAATAGTGTCTGGCATCACGTGTTAGCTTTGCACGTGCACCTGCAGGCTGCCTGGGGGCCGGACGCCCACGCCGGTTAGGGTGGCCCTGGCAGCAAGAGGCAGGTCAGAGGGGGCGGGTGAACGGTGGAATTCTGACCCCCTGTCATTGGCTAACACTCTAGCCAACAGTGCCGTGGCTTTCCAACTTTCCCACTGTGCTATTCAGTGCATCTGCCTTTGCCTCTGGAGAAGTGGAACAAAAGTTTCACAAAATAGTAATCACCCTTACTAATCAAGAATAACATTTCTTTTCCTCGTTTTTTTTTTTTTTTAAATTTTGGCTTGAATCCACTAAATTTATTTAAAAAGCTATTAATTCTAACCCCCTGGTTGAAACAAGAGTTTATTTAGAAAGGAAATTTTGAACAGCGGCAACCTCTGCTATCATGTCCTTTTTTAAAAATAATTTTATTGGTATTCTATTACAGTTATCCCAGTTTTTCCTCCATTGCCCTCTGCCCATCCCACCCCTCCCACAGTTAATTCCCATACTGTTGTCCATGTCCGTGGGCCATTCATAGATGTTTTTTGTCTAGTCCCTTCCCCTTTCTTCCACCATTACCCCCCTCCCCACTTCCCTCTGGTCACTTGCAGTCTGTTCCATGTTTCCCTGTCTGTGATTCTAATTTGTTTATTAGTATATTTTGTTCCTTACATTACTCTTGCAGGTGAGATCATATGGTATTTGTCTTTACTTTGAAATAATTTCTACAGAAAAGTGGCAAGAGTAGCACAAAGAATTGAATATATATATATATGTGTATGGATATATGTGTGTGTATATATATATATAGTCTCCAAATGTTAACATTTCATTTTTTCTATACCATTTCTGTCTCTCTTTCACTTTGGATGGATGGGTAGATAATGACAGAGAATAAATATAGATAGATATAGTTTCATATATATGAATATAATATACATAGATGCATGCACATATTATTATATAATTATATAATTGTTACTTTGGAACTGTTTGAGATCACTTACAGGAATGACATCCCTCCTTCATCCATACTGCAGTCTATATTTGCTAAAAACAAGAACATCCTCTTGCGCAACTACAATGCAATGAGCAAAACCAGGAAATTAATATTGGCACAATACTATTATCTAAGCAATAGACTATACTCAAATTTCTCCAATCATCTCAGTGATGGTTATTATAAGCTAATATACAAACACACTTTGTTTCTAGTCTAGGATCATTCTAAGATCATACAATGCATTTGAATGTTATGTTTTTTATCTCATTTAGTCTGAACAAAGTCTTCAGCTTTTTTTTTTTTTTGCCTTTCATGACCTTCACATTTTTGAAGAGTACACATCAATTATTTTTGGTAGAATGACTTTAAGATTGGTTATCTATTGCATATTATCAAATTAACCTAAACTTACTGATTTAAATCAAGAATAAATATTTATTGCCTTGGCCTGGTGGCTCAGTTGGTTAAAGTGTGGTCCCATGCACCAAAATGTTGTGGGTTCAATTCCTGATCAGGGCACATACCTAGGTTGCAGGCTGATCTTGTCAGGGTGCATATGGGAGGCAACTGATTGATGTTTCCCTCTCTTCCTTTCTCTCTCTCTAAAATCAGGAAACATATCCTCAGGTGAGGATTGAAAAAATAATAAATACTTACTATCTCACACAGTTTCTGTGTGCCAGGAATTTGAGAGCAGCTTAGCAAGGTGGTTCTGCCTTGGAATTTCTCATGAGGTTGCAATCAAGACATCAGCCAGAACGGCAGTCATTGGAAGACTTGACTGGGACTGAAAGATCCTCATGTGAGATGGTTCACTGACATGGCTTTTGGCTGGAGGCTTCATATCCCCACCATGTGGACCTCATCATAGTATTATACTATAGCATCTGGCAGAAGTAAGGCTTGCTAGAGTGTGGTTGGTAGGGTAATAAAATTGGTATAATAATTTATAGTTTTAATTTAAACATTTCACCTGAAATGTCATAGGGTGTGCTTGAGTGTGATATTATGTTACAGAATTACATGCTTATGATTTTTTAATAAAAGGATTTGTAATAAAAAGGGGATCTTACTTGTGCTGGACCCTGTATTTGAGCAGTCTTGTGACATGGAGGCTCATTCTTATTCTACTCCCATAACAAGAGAGTACAGCAGAAGCCACAATATTTTGTATAATCTACCCTTAGAAGGTATAGTATGTTATTTCCATGATATTCTATTGGATACTATGATGATTAATTTCATGTGTCAGATACATGGTCAAACATTCTGAGTCTTTCTGTTAGGGTGCTTATGGATAAGATGAACATTTTTATAGTGGTAAGTGACTTTTATTTCCATTATTCCCATTTTATTGAGATATAATTGACATATAATATCGTATTAGTTTAAGGTATACAACATAATGATTTGATATATGTATATATTGTAAAATGATTACCACAATAAGGCTAGTTAACTACCATCACCTACATAGTTACATCTTATTTCTTATAATAAGAACCTTTAAGATCTATCTTCTTAGTAACTTTCAAATATACAGTATGGTATTGTTAACTATAGTCACCATGCTGTACATCACATCACCAGAATTAATTTATCTTCTAACAGGAAGTTTGTGACTTTTGAACAGCTTGACCCATTTTGCCCACTCCATACCCCCCACCTCCAGACACCACCAACCTGCTCTCTGTTTCTATGAGTTCGCTTTTGTTAGATTCCACATATAAATGAGATCATATAGTATTTGTCTGTGCCTGTGTGACTTATTTCACTTAGCATAAAGCCCTCAAGATTCATCTTTGCTGTCACAAATGGCAAATTTTCATTCTTTATAATTATTGAATAGTAGTCCTCTGTGTGTGTGTCACAATTTCTTTTTTCTTTAATATATTTTATTGATTATGCTATTACAGTTTTCCCAATTTTCTCCCTTTATTCCCCTCTACCCTGCACACCCTCTCCCACTCACATCCCCTCGCTACTTAGTTCATGTCCATGGGTCATACGTAGAAGTTCTTTGGCTTCTCCATTTCCTGTATTATTCTTAACCTCCTCCTGTCTATTTTGTACCTATCATTTATGCTGCTTACTCCCTGCACCTTTTCTCCATTCCCTGCCCCTCCCCACTGATAGCTCTCCATGTGATCTCCATTTATGTGATTCTGTTCCTGTTCTAGTAGTTTGCTTAGATTGTTTTTGTTTTTTGTTTTATTTTTAGGTTTGGTTGTTGATAGTTCTGAGTGTGTTGTCATTTTACTGTTCATATTTTTTATCTTCTTTTTCTTAGATAAATCTCTTTAACATTTCATATAATAATGACTTGGTGATGATGAACTCCTTTAACTTGACTTTCTTTGGGAAGCACTTTTTCTGCCCTTCCATTATAAATGATAGCTTTGCTGGATAAAGTAATCTTGGATGTAGGTCCTTGACTTTCATGTCTTTGAATACTTCTTTCCATCCCTTCTTACCTGCAAGGTTTCTTTTGAGAAATCAGCTGATGATCTTATGGGAACTCCTTTGTAGGTAACTCTCTCCTTTCCTCTTGCTGCTTTTAAGATTCTCTCCTTATCTTTAATCTTGGAGAACGTACTTATGATGTGTCTTGGTGTGTGCTTTCCTGGGTCCAACTTCTTTGGGACTCGCTGAGCTTGCTGGACTTCCTGGAAGTCTATTTCTTTCGCCAGAGTAGAAAAGTTCTCCTTCATTATTTTTTTCAAATAAGTTTTCAATTTCTTGCTTTTCCTCTTTTCCTTCTGGTACCTTCCGGATTTGGTTGTTGGAATGTTTCAAGTTATCCTGGGGGTTCCTAAGTCTCTCCTCAATTTTTTGAATTCTTGTTTCTTTATTCTGCTCTGGTTGAAAGTTAATTTCTTCCTTCTGCTCAAACCATTGATTTGAGTCCTGGTTTCTTTCCCATCACTATTGGTTCCCTGTACATTTTCCTTTATTTCACTTTTCATAGCCCTTACTTCTTCCTCCATTTTGTGACCATACTCAACCATTTCTGTGAGCATCTTGATTACCAGTGTTTTGAACTGTGCATCTTATAGGTTGGCTATGTCTTCGTTGCTTAGTTGTATTTTTTCTGGAGCTTCGATCTATTCTTTCATTTGGGCCATAGTTTTTTTTTGTCTCGGCATGGCTGTTATGTAGTAAGGGGAGGAGCCTTAAGTATTCAACAGGGCAGGGCAACCCAAGTCACTATGTTGTGGTGCTGTATATGGGAGGGGTCCAAGAGGAAACAATGCAGCTTGTTCAGCTCTGGGACAGCTTTCAGTAACTGCCTCCACTACCCACAAGCAAATTGGGCCCTTCTGGTGCCAATTCATGGGTGGGTAGGTTTGTGTACCTCCTAGGATCCTGTGGGTTTCTTCAATAAACTCACCCATGAGGCTAGGAATTTCCCTTGCTGTCACAACCCCCACTGGTTTTTTTCAGTCAGAGGTTTTGCGGCTTTATGTCTCATCACTGAAACCCTGGGTTGCATGGTCTGTCTTGCTCCCCAGTTGTTTCTCCCAGTTTATCAGCACACAAACATGGGATCACCCACTCCACCAGCTAGTTCTCCACTCCACTTTGCCCAGTTCTCCAGTTGAGGCCTTGCCATGAGTTCTCTCCACCCAGCTTCCCGTCTCTGCCTCTCCTACCATTATGGATGAATGTTTATTCTTTATCTCCTTGGTTGTTAGACTTCCATACAGTTTGATTTTCTGGCAGTTCTGGTTGTTTTTTGTTTTTAAATTTGTTATTGTCCTTCTTTTCACTGTGCAAGGAGGCACAGTATATCTACCTATTCCTCCATCTTGGCCAGAAGTCCTGTGTCATATTTTCTTCATTCATTTATTCATCTGTTTCAGATAGTGATTTATTTCCTGTTGGATATATACACAGAAGTGGAGTTCCTGGGTCATATAGTAATTCTATTTTTATTTTTTTGAGGAATCACCATACTGTTTTCCTAGTGACTGTACCAATTTACCTTCCTACCAAAAGACTACAAGGGATCCCTTTTATCCACATCCTCTCCAACACTTACCAATTGTCCTTTTGGTGATAGCTATTCTAACAGATGTGAGATTATATCTCACTGTAGTTTTGATTTACATTTCCTTGATGGTTAGTGGTGTTGAGCACCTTTTTGTGTTTGCTCTACAGAAGGTTTTTAATTTGATGTAGTTACACTTATTTATTTTTGCTTATGTTGCATTACCAAGACCAATGTCAAGGAGCTTACCCTCTGTTTTCTGTTATGAGTTTTAAAAAGTTTTAGATCTTATATTCAAGTCTTTAATCCATTTTGAGTTGATTTTTGTGTATGGTGTAAGACAGGGAGCCAGTTTTATTTTTTTGCATGTGGCTGTCAAGTTTGACCAACACCTTTATTGAAGAATTTATCTGTCCTCCGCGGTGTATTTTCTTGGCTTCTTTGTCACAAATTAACTGACCACATATATGAGGTTTCTCCAGAAGGTATTCAGACATGTAATATGATGAATAGAGGCATTTATTGAAGAAGATATAGGATATGAGAAACACTGTACCTAGGACAATGATGCCTCTGTCCACTTCAAAGCAGGCACCTTGGAACCTCACATAGTTCTCCCAATCCTATCAGCTGCCCTGTTGTATTTTCCTGAACCTCAATGATGGTTCAAAATCTCTTTCTTTTCAAAGGTGATTTTAGCTTTGGGAAAGGCAGAAGTCACTGGACACCAAATATGGGCTGTAGAGGGGTGAGTCATCTGGGTGATTTGATGTTTTGCACAAAAACTCTTCATGATATGTGATGCATGAGTGGCCAGGTTTTCATGATGAAGCTGCCAATCATTGGTTTGCTGATAGCTGCAGCCTTCTGAATCATCCAAATAGTTTCCATAGAACAGTGTTCAAACTTAACAAAAATTTTGATGCAGATTCATTGCTCTACTCTCCCAGTCATTTTGAATGTGTTGGCCACACAGTACATGTACTCGCTCAATGCATTCACTGCCCCCATTGACTAGTACAGTGAAATCATCACTGTTGACATGTGCAAATTCTAGTCCATTCTACTTGGCTGCCAGGTTACATTGATTTTGTGTGAGCCATTCTCATTATTTTAACAATGGCTGGACTTTTTCCTGACAGACCTTGATTTCTGGATGCTCTGTTCTTTCCCATTGATCTATGTTCCTGTCTTTATGCAAATACCATACTGTTTTGATTTTTTAAATCTTTGTAATATAGTTTGAAACAGGAAGCGTGAGGCCTTCAGCTCTGTCTTCTTTCTCAAGATTGGCTCCTTGGAGTCTTTTGTGTTTCTGTACAAATTTTAGGATTGTTATTTTCTGTATATGTGAAAAAATAATTGGAATGTTGATAGAGATTGCATGGACCTGTATATTGTTTTGGGTTCTATGGACATTACAGCAATATTAATTCTGCCAATCTGTGAGCACAAAATATCTTTCTATTTTTTGTGTGTGTGTATGTGTCTTCTTCCATTTCTTTCACCAATGACTTATAGTTTCAGTATACAGGTCTTTTACTTCTCCATTTAAATTTATTTATAGGTATTCTATTCTTCCTCAGTGCAATTGTACATGGTATATTTTTTTAATTTCTCTGAAAGATTGTTATTAGTACATAAAAATGCAGCAGAATGTTTCATGTGCACTTAAAGAAAACATGTATTTCCTGCTGTTAGGTGGAGTGTTCTTTAAATGTGATTTATCAACCACAATTACAACATTAGAGTAATCTGAATTTAACTATATATTTGTCTTTCCAGTGAGATTATACTTTGATATGTGTTCCTATCACTAATTTGCACCCTTTTATTTCAGCTTAAAGAAGTTCTTTAACATTGCTTATAAGACTGGTCTTGTGGTGATAAATCACTTCAGTTTTTGCCTGTCTAGGAAACTCTATCTCTCCTTTAATTCTCAAAGACAACTTTGCTGTATAGAGTAGACTTGGTTGGTAGTTGTATTTTTCTTTCAGCACTTAAATATATCATGACATTCCTTTCTGGCCAAAAGTTTCTGCTGAAAAATCTGCTAATTTTCTTATGGGATTGCCCTTATATCCATATTGCTGCCCTTAAACACCATATTGCTGTTTTCTTAAATGTTTTTAAGAGTTTCTCCTTGTCTTTAATTTCATCTTTTTTTTTTTAAATATTTTATTTATTTATTTTTAGAGAGGGGAGGGAGGGAGGGAGGGAGGGAGAGAGAGAGAGAGAGAGAGAGAGAGAGAGAGAGAGAGAGAGAGAGAGAGAGAGAGAGAGAAACAGAGAGAGAAACATCAATGTATGCTTGCTGAGGGTTATGGCCTGCAACCCAGGAATGTACCCTGGCTGGGAATCGAACCTGGGACACTAAAATTTCAGCATTTTAATTATAATGTAACCTTGTGTGGGTCTCTTTGGATTGGAACTCTCTGGAATTCTTGAATCTGATGTCTGTTACTTATCCCAGGTTATGGAACTTTTCAACTATTACTTTTCTGAACAAACATTTCTGTCCCTTTGCCTCTCTTCTTTCCTTCTAGAGTAATCTCCTCTAATATGAGTATTGATACAGATGATGGTATCCTACAAGTCCCTTATATTATCTTTACAACTTTTTATTATTTTTCTTTTTTTGCTACTCTTATTTGATTAATTCTTTTGTCTTGTTTCACAGTTTGTTAATCTTTTCTTCTGCTTGATTTAGTTTGATGTTGAAGCCCTCTACTGATTTTTTTTTTTTAGTTTAGTGATTTCATTCTTCAGCTCTATAATTTTTTAAATTCTTTTTTGTATTTTCTCTTTGCTAAAATTCTCACTTTGTTCATACATTATTCTCCTAATCTCAGTGAGCATCTTCATGAGCATTATTTTGAACTCTTTATTAGGTAAATCACTTATCTTTATTTCATTAAGGTCCATTTCTATTTCTGGAGTTTTATCTTATTCTTTAATATATAAAACATTCCTGTTTCTTCATTTGCCTTGACTCTCTATGTTGGTACGTTAGAAAAAAGATTCAAGCCCTGGCTGGCATAGCTCAGTGGATTGAGCGCGGGCTGCAAACCAAAGTGTCGCAGGTTTGATTCCCAGTCAGGGTACATGCCTGGGTTGTAGGCCATGACCCCCAGCAACTGCACATTGATATTTCTCTCTCTCTCTTCCCCAACCTTCCCTCTCTAAAAATAAATAAATAAAATCTTTTTAAAAATTTTAAAAAAAGAAAAAAAGATTCACCTCTTCAGTCTTGAAAGAGTGGTCTTGTGTAGAAGATTATTATTCAGCCTAGCTCTAGCTCTTGATTTTCTCTCAAATCTTTGTGATTTCTCAAGCCACCTTTTTCATTCTTACTGGCTCACAGTGGTTGAAGGTATGCCAAATTCTTTCAGTGCCCTAAAGGGAAAGATCTCAATCAGCACCTATATGCAGGCTGGTTGGAAGCTAAACCCTCAGGAAGAAGCCTTTAAGTATGCATGTAGACCTCTTTCAAGGAAAAATAGAACTGGGCATTTCTGTGTGCTCCCTGTGGGTTTTAGAGCCATGCAGTTTGAGGGCCCATTCTTCATGTGGAAGTCTTAAAAGCTAGAGTGCTAGATAATGAGTCCAAACCCTTCACTTTTCAAGGATAGGCTGAGAATTGAGTTTCCCCCCAGTTGTGCATCACTGTACTGACAGGGGCAGGGGTAAAGGCAAGATTATATCTTAACCATTTTTATTCATCTTAAAGAGTTTTTTTTTCTTTTTTAGTGTGTAGGAGCCATTCAGCTGATTTCTGGACTTCTTTCAGAGAGAATTGTTCCATGCATAGCTTACATTTGGCTTATGTGTGGAAGGGAGGAAATTCAGGAGCCTCCTATGTTACTATTGTGGATCAAACCCCCTGAAATTAACATTTAAATTAGTATACTGAGTAAAGCAAGTTGACCTGCTTAATATGAGAGGGACTTATCCAATAATTTGAAGACCTAAATATAAGAAAAGGATGACCATTCCATGAATAATCTAAAATTCCTCCTATCTGACTACCTTCAAACTGGAATATTAGTTTTCTTTTTTTCATTTTCAGACTTGAACTGAAATATCAGCACTTCCTGGGTGCTAGCCTGCTAGCCTTCAGAAAAGAGGTAGACATGGGCTCTCCTGAGTGTCCAGCTTGCCAACTTACCTTACAGATCTTGGGACTCATCAACCCCCATAATAGCATGTGCTAACTCCTTACAATTTCTCTCCCCCTCATTCTTTCTGATTGGTTTTGTTTCTCTGGAGAACTTTCAGTAATACAGACGCACATATCAGCCCATTTCAGTATGAGAGGGCATGGCACTATACATGAATGGGAATATCAGGAAATGAGGATCATCACTTGGGGTCATTTGGGGACTGGCTACCCCATGCTTCAGTTTGGTTTTATCAGATGTTTCTTGTTGATCAGATCTAGGTCATGCTTTTTTTTTTTGCAGTAACATCACAAAAGTGATGTATCCTTTTCATTGAATTATATCAGGAGGCATATAGTGTCTATTTATCCTGTTGCTCATGATGTTAATTTGACTCACTATTTTTCCTTTGAAATTAGTAAGATTTTGTGAAGAGATACTTTGAAAATACGCAAATATCTTATTTTTCATGAAATTTTCATCCACTAATTTTACTATTTAGTGTTTTAGGTAATTCTTGCCTGCATCAATGATTACTATGGTGGTTGTTAAACAGTATTGTTTTCATTCAATCATTTTTTTCTATATTTAGCTGTTGACATTCTACTGTAAATTAAAGCTTTTTCTTTCCTTTCATTTATTTATCTATATCAACATGGACATATCTATATCAATATAGACTTTATCTTAAAAATGGCATAATTTATTACTACTATTGTTTATTTTGGTGCTCAGCTTGCCCCTGTTTTGGCCAACGGGAGCCCTCAAGTTAGCTCCAGTATCACATTGACCAGTACCCCTCATTCTTTGAGCTCTTCCTTTCTGGCAAAACAAGATGTCCCAAGCTCACCTTGTATTTTTCCAGACCCAGCACTGGAACTTGCCATTTCTCCAATGAATGCTAGTTCCTTTTAGTGGAGATTAGTATTTGAAAACCAAGAATTTGATGCTAAGTATGTTCATTGCTATTGGAGTATCATTGCTTCTACACCCTCTGAGAAGGCAGTGCTGGGAAATATATTTATGTACACTTATTCCTATATCTATTTACATTTTTCTATCTATGTTTATATATAAATTATGAATTTCATATTAATTTACCTTAGAGTAAGAATTTATAATAGACATAAATGAAGAAAAGATGGATGAACTCCACTATATTCAATTAAGAACTTTGTTCATTGAAAGGCACTATTGAGGGTAAAACCATATAAACTATATAAGATATTTATAGATCCAAGATGGCAGCAGAGTAGGTGGAAGTTACACTCACCTCATTCCAGGACCAAATTGGATGTACAACTAAATTATATTCAGAATAATCATTCTAAATAACCAACTGAAGACTGGCTGAAAAAATGTCTTAGGACCAAGGATTTACAGAAGAAGCTGTATCAAGACTGGTAGGAAGAGCAGGAATGTGGAAAGGGCTGGCCCTGTTCTCATGAGCTGCAATTGAGGTTCTGGAGGTATATCTCAGCTGCAGGGGGTTCCTGTTGAGAACGGAGTCTTAACACCATGCTGGGCTACCTAGCTCAGAACACTAGAGCTAGGAATAGGTGCCCACATAACATCTGGATGTGAAAAGATGTCCACCAGAGAGAGATGAGAGTCCACCGGAGACAGGCACTTTCTTAAAGGGACAATGCATGCAGCCACTCACCCTGAGATCCAGTGGAGGAAGGGCAGAGTGAACTAGATTCACATGAGGAGAATCTGGGGTTTGTGTCTCTGGGGAATAACCTGAAAAGACAACCACTGGGATCACTGTGCTGAGTCATTCTCCCATACCAAAAACACAATTTTTCTTGGGTGGACCACTCCCTTCCGTTCAGCATCAGCCTGGAGGAAAGCAGTAGCCCCACCCTGTAGATTCCTTCTTGGCCCACCCTGTGGAGCTTATGCCCTGTTGGAAAATACAGCCAGAGGCTCTTTCAATGACTGAGCCTAAATTACAGCTAGCAGGTGGAGGCAGGGGAGGCTGATATAGGGGTACATTGGAATTTTGCTGACCTTCCCCCAGGCCCAGTGCTGGTAAAAGCCAGCTTTATGCTGAGCTTGGCCCTCCCTGTGTGCCAAGACCCAGTAGAATCAGGCACAAATTGTGGATCCCTTGTAGCTCTGAACGAGTTATCCAGAGCATCTCACACAGGTAGCATCTCACCTTGGTCTGACCAGAGTCCCTCCCAAGAGGATCCCAGAAGTAACATACCCAGTGGCCAGCTTCAGACAATGAGTAGGATCCAATTAGGTTCACAAGTGCCATACCCAAAGGGAGACCTCAGTGGGCAACAAACTCTGATGAGGTGAATTTAACTTTGTGTGGTCAGCACCTGCACAGCAGTTTGCACAATGTGATCTGAGTTGAGCCTCACAGTCAGCCAGCCCCAGGGTCAATCCCATATACAAACAGGCCAATAGTAATCAAGATGTAATGACAAAAGAGGGCCCACATAACCTACACAAGGGAAATTATGAAGCACCCAGCTCAGGTGATCATGGAGAGTGCATCATGGGACTCCACAATACACTTACTAAATTAGGCCACCTCACAAAGACTAGAAGGCATAGTAGATCTATCTAATACTTTGGGGGGGGGGGAAACAGAAAGAGGCAGCTGAAATGAGGAGACAAAGAAACAGACCCCAAATAAAAGGACAGAAAAAAATGCCAGAAAAAGACCTAAATGAAATGAAGGCAAGCAATTTATCAGATATAGAGTTGAAAGTGATGGTTACAAGGATGCTCATAAGCAATAGAAATCATAAGAAAAGATCAGCCCCAAATGAAGAACATAATATCTGAAATAAAGAATACACTGGAAGGAATAAATAGTAGGTTGGATAAAGCAGAAGATCCAATCAGCAATTTAGAAGACAAGGTAGGAAACAAACACCCAATCAGAGCAGCAAAAAAGAAAAAAAAATACATGAGGATAGTTTAGGGACATCTAGGACAACATGAAGTATAACAACACTTGTATCATAGGGGTACCAGACATCGAAGAGAGAAAGAACAATAGGTCAAGGACCTTTTAAGGAAATAATGACCAAAAACTTCCCTAACCTGGTGAAGAAAAAAAAGATACAAAAGTCCAGGAAGTTCAGAGAGTCCCAAAAAAGATAGATCCAAAGGGGCCTACACCAAGACACATCATAATTAAAATGGCAAAGTTTAAAGACAAAGAGAGAATCTTAAAAGCTACAAGAGAAAAAAAGTTAGTTACCAACAAGGTAGTTTCCATAGGATTGATAGCTGATTTCTCTACAGAAACACTTCAGGCCAGGAGGATTTGGCATGAAATAGTCAAAATGATGAAAAGCAAGGACTTACAGCCAAGACTACTTTACACAGAAGGGCTATCGTTTAAAAATGAAGGAGAAATCAAGAACTTCCCAGACAACCAAAAGCTAAAGGAGTTTGTTACCACCAAATCAGTATTATAAGACATATTAAAGGACCTTCTTTAAGAAGAAAAGAAGAAGCAGGAAGAAGAGGAGGAGGAGGGAGAGGAACATAGTTAAAAAGAATAAAATGGTAATAAATACATATCTAACAATAATCGCTTTAAATGTAAATAGTTTAAATGTTCCAATCAAAAGACATAAGGTTTCTGAATAGATAACATAATAAGACCCATATAATCCTGTGTACAAGAGACCCACCTCAGAGCAAAAGAAACACACAAACTTCAAGTAAAGGGATGGAAACAGATATTTAATTCAAATGGAAAGAAAAAAAGCTGAGGTAGCTATACTTACATCTGACAAAAATAGACATTAAAACAAAGACTAAGAGTCAAAGAAGAACATGATATAATGATAAAGGGAGCAATCCAACAGGAAGATGTAACCCTTATAAACATTTATGCCCCCAACATAGGGGCATCCAAATATGCAAAGTAAATCTTGATGAACATAAAAGGAGAGGTTGGCATAATACAGTCATGTATGGGGTTTGAACACCCCATTCACATCAATGGATAAATCTCCCAGACAGAAAAATGACAAGGCAATGAGAGCCTTCAATGACATACTAGATCAGATGTATTTAATTGATATCTTCAGAGTATTTCACTCCATGAAGCAGAATATACATTCTTTTCAAATGCACATGGGACATTTTCTAGGCTAGACTACATGTTAAGACACAAAACAAATCTCAATACATTTAAGAAGATTGAAATCATACCAACTGTCTTTTCTGAACATAATGGGATAATACTAGAAATAAATCACAAGAAAAAAAATTGAAAGCACAGAGAGACATGGAGGCTGAGTAGCATGTTACTAAAACGTGAATGGGTTAATGACATCAAGGAAGAAAGAAAAAGATACTTTGAAACAAAAGAAAATTAGAACACAACAACAAAATTTATGGACACAGCAAAAGCAGTCCTTAAAAGGAAATCCATAGCATTGTAGAGCTACCTTAAGAAACCAAAAAAAAAAAATCTCAAATAAACAATATAAATTTGTACTTGAACTGGAAAATAACAACAAAGGTCAAAGTGAGTAGAGGAAAGAAATAATCAAGGTCAGAGTAAAAATAAAGAACATATAATCTAAAAACACATTACATGTTTTGTGTTGAAACACTCGAAAGCAAGAATGGGTTCTTTGAAAATATAAACAAAATTGACAAAGTTTTAACTAGACTCACTAAGAAAAAAAAGACAGAGGACCCAAATAAATAAAATTAAAAATGAAAGATGAGAAGTAACAGCTGACACCAAAGAAATATAAAATATTATAAAAATATTATAAACAATTATATACTAACAAATTGTACAATCTAGAAGAAATGGGTAAATTCCTAGAAACATTCAAGCTTCCAAAACTAAATCAGAAAGAATCAGAAATCTGAATACACAGATTACAACTAGTGAAATTGAAGCAGTAATCAAAAAATGTCCAACGAATATAAGTACTGAACTGGAAGGCCTCACAGGTGAATTTTACCAAATATTCAAAGAATTAACACCTATATTTCTCAAACTATTCCAAAAAATTTGAGCGGAAGGAAGACTCACAAACTTTTTTATTCTTTTTTTTTAGAAATTGTTTTTCAATTACAGTTATCCCCATTCCCCCCATTACTCTCCCCTGCCCTATCCACCCCCAACTCCCACATTCAGTCCTTCCCCACAACCCATTGTCTTTGTCCATGGGTCCTTTATACATGTTCCTTGATGACCCTTCCCCTTCTTTCCCTCATTATCTCCCTCCACCATTCCCTCTGGTTATTGTTAGTTTTTTCCTTAGTTCCATTTCTGTGGTTATATTTTGCTAGTTTGCTTGTTTTGTTGATTAGGTTCCACCTATAGGTGAGATCATATGATATTTGTCTTTCACCACCTGTATTATTTCACTTAGCGCAATACTCTTCAGTTCCATCCATGCTGTTGTGAAGGGTAGGAGCTCCTTCTTTTTTTTCTACTGCATAGTATCTCATCATGTAAATGTACCACAGTTTTTTTGATCCATTCATTTACTGTGGCCACTTAGGCTGTTTCCAGCACCTGGCTATGGTAAATAGCACTGCTATGAACATTGGGGTGCATAGGTTCTTTTGAATTGGTGTTCCAGGATTCTTAAGGTATAATCCCAGCAGTGGAATTGCCAGGTCAAAAGGCAATTCCATTTTTAGTTTTTTGAGGAAATTACATCCTGTTTTCCACAGTGTCTGTAGCAGTCTGCATTCCCACCACAGTGTACTAGGGTTCCCTTTTCTCCACAGCCTCACTAGCACTTGTTGTTTGTTGATTTATTTATAACGGCCATTTTTACTGGTGGGAAGTGATATCTCATTGTGGTTTTAATTTGCATCTCTCTGATGGCTAGTGATGCTGAGCATTTTTTCAAACTATTTTTTATGAGTCCAGCATTATCCTAATCCCCAAACCAGATAAAGATAGTACAATGAAAGAAAATTATATACCAATATCCCAAGTGAACATAGAGGTTAAAATATTCAATAATATATTAGCAAACTATACCTAGCAATACATTAAAAAGATCATACACCATGATCAAATGGGATTTATTCCAGATATGCAAGTTACAATATCTGCAAATCAATGTGATAAAACACATAAACAAAATGAAGAATAGAAACCACATGATCATATTAATAAGTTTAGAAAAAGCATTTGATAAAATTCAGGACTTAATTATTATAAAAACTCTCAGCAAAGTGAGAATAGAAGTAACATACCTCAGCATAATTAAGGCCATATATGAAAAACCCACAGCCAACATTACACTTAATGGAAAAAAAATGGAAAAAATGTGTTTCCTGTAAGATCAAGAACAAGACAGGCATGTCCACTTTTACCACTCTTATTTAACAAAGTCCTGGAAGTCTTAGCCACAACAATAAGAAAATAAGAAGAAAACAACATTAAAATTGGAAAGGGAGAAATAAAAACTGTCATTATTTGCAGATGATGTGATACTATAAATAAAAACCATAAAGATTCCTTCAAACAACTACCATAACAGATAAATGAATTCAGTAAAGCAGCAGAATATGAAATAAATATCCAGAAATCAGTTGCATTTTATACACTAATAATTAACTTTCAGAAAGGAAAACTAAGAAAACAATCTTATTTATGATTGCAACAAAAAAGCCCTATAAAACTATACCTAGGAATAAATTTAACTAATAATGTAAAAGACCTCTACTTGGAAAATTATAAGACACTAAAGAAAGAAATAGAAAAAATGGAAGCACATACTGTGTTCATAGACAGGAAGAATTAACCTCACAATCTGTAGATTCAGTGCAATTCCTATCAAGATACCGATGGCATATTTCACAGAACTAGAACAAATATTCCAAAAATATATATGGAACCACAAAAAAACCCCAAACAGCCACAGCAATCTTGAAAAAGAAGAACAAAGTTGGTGGAATCACATTAGCTAATATCAAACTATACTATAAGAACATAGTAATCAAAACAGCATGGCATTGGCTTAAAAACAAACATATAGATCAATGGAACAGAATAAAGATCCCAGAAATTAACCCAAACCTTCATAGTTAATTAATATTTGACAAAGGAGGCAAAAACATACAATAGGTTAAAGATAATCTGTTCAAAAAACGGTGTTGGGAAAATTGGAAATATATGCAAAAATATGAAACTAGACCCCTTCTTTACACCATACACAAGAACAAACTCCAAATGGATTAAAAACTTAACTGTTAGACTTGAAACCATAAAAATCCTAGAAGAAAGCATAGTAAAATCTAGGACATTTCTCAGAGCAGTGTTTTTTCTGATATATCTCTTTGAACAAGGGAAACAAGAAAAAAAATAAACAAATGGGACTATATCAAACTAAACAATTTTTGTAAAACAAAGAAAGCCATGAGCAAAATGAAAAGATGACCCCCTGACTGGGAGAACATATTTGCCAATATGCTATTAGGGCTTCATATCCAAAATGTATAAGGAACTTATAAAACTCAACACACAAAAAGCAAACAATCTAATTAAGAAATGGGCAGAGGACATGAGTAGACATTTCTCCAAAGAGGACATACAAATGGCCAGTAAACACATGAAAAGATGCTCAATGACACTAATTCTCAGAGGAATGCAAAATAAAACCACAATGAGATATCACCTCATTCTTATCAGAATGGCTATCATCAGTAAATCAACAAACAAGTGTTGGTGAGGATGTGGAGAAAAGGAACCCCTCATGCGTTGTTGGTGAAAATGCAGATTAGGGCAGCCACCTGTGAAAAACACTATGGAGATATCTCAAAAAATTAAAAATGTAACTGCCATTGCCATATGATCCACTGTTTCCAGTTCTGTGAATTTATATGAAGAAACCTGAATCAGCAATTAAAAAGAGCATATGCACCTCTATGCTCATTGCAGTATTATTTACAATAGCCACAATTTGCAAGCACCCCAAATGTCCAACAGTGGTTGAGTGGATAAAAAAGCTGTGATACATTTACACAATGCACTACTTCTCAGCTATAAAAATGAAAGAAATCTTACCCTTTAAAACAGCATGGATGGGCCTGGAGAACATTATAAGAGCATTAAGTGAAATAAGCCAGACAGAGAAAGACAAATACCATAAAATCTCACTTATATGAGAAATCTAATGAACAAAATGAACTAACAAGCAAAATACAAAAAGACTCATAGAGAACAGGCTGTTGAGGTGGAGGGATTGAGCAAAAAAGAAAAAGTGGAGAAAAAATCATGGACATGGACAACAGTATGGTGATTGCTGGGGGGAGGTGGAGGATAATTAAGGGGGATAAATGATCATGTATGGACTTTCATTGGGGTGGTGAACACACAATACAGTGTACAGATAATGTGTTATAGAATTGTTCACCTGAAATTTGTATAATTTTGTTACTTAGTGTCACCACAATAAAGTCAACAAAAAGAAAAACCCTGCAACTTATTTAATTAAAATTAAGGTTATTATGCAGGACATATAAACACCCCTACATATCAACCAGAATAAGAAAACATGAAAAAATAAACAAAAGAACATAATTCTACTTTTAGTTACATTATGTCCTAAGTTAAATAGATGAATCATTCCAATGGAAACAATTCTGAATGCTAGAATATGTGTATGTGCATGCACATGTGAGTTCTTGTGTATGCATGGATATGGATCTAACTATCTAGATATTCATATAAATATAACTATAAATACATAATATAAATATAAATATATATAGTCAAACTATATCAGTGGAAGTATCAGGACAAAATAAAAGAGAAAGAGGAAAACCAATTGGTCAGTTTTCAGGGTATATGAGAATTTGAGTTTTGATTTTGAAAGATTTTGGGCCACTGGAAAGAAATCAAGGCTTCCTTGAATGACAAAATCGGATAATAAAAAGTGTTTCAAGAATATGGAAAAATTGAAACCCTCATGCACTGCTGGTGGGATTGTAAAACTGTCAGTTACTTTGGAAAATAATTTGGTAGTTTTTTGAATGATTGAACACAGCAATTCCACTCCTACATATATACACAAGAGAAATGAAACATAGTCCACACTAAAACTTGTACATGCCTATTTATAGCAGTTATAGAATGAACCCTTTGGGGGGCCAAGATACTATTATTGAAATAAGACCCCTCCCCCAGGGCTTTTCTGTACTGTCTTGCCCGCCACCATGTGTTAAGAATTGTGGTTCTCAATGCTAGAGTTTGGTAAAAGGGAAAGGAGCTATTTATTCCAAAGTTATATGGGTTCAGGGTAATGGCAGAATGTCATCTTTAAAAATTTCAAAACCCACAAACACACCAAACACACACAGTCCTGCCTTTCCCCCTCTGCCCAGTCAGGCCACTCAGGGGTACCATATCTCAGGAAAAAGAAATAGAAGTCTACATCTTGGCTAGACTCTCGGTTCCTCCCAGTAATCCATGCTCTTCTGGGCAGAACTCCCGTGGTTCAGAGCACCTTCAGCTATTTTGCCTTGATGTCCAGTTCTCAATCCAAAACCATGCGGCCCCTTCTCACGGTCCACCAGTGAGAGTCCTTTCACCCCTTTCCTTCCCGCAAGGTCTCACATTGTCTTTCTGCATTCTTTCAAACTGCTAAGAGAGAGAGAATTTTTCATGGCTGCCACATCTTGCTTTCCTGCTTCCTGAACCACGTGGTCAATGGAGCTCCCTCTCCACTCCCTAAACCACGTGGTTAAGACTCCAGCATGGCTGCCATGCCTAGGTTTAAATCCTGGTGCAAATCTTCCTCTGTAACCCCATTTCTGACTCCTCCCACAATTGGCTACACCTGGTAGCATTCCTGCAGTTTTTATGCCTTTCTTGACTGTCAGTAAGTCCAGGCAAGTGTGGCCTGATGGCATGGAGCAAACCATCTCCAAGCTCTCAAGCAGGCACTGTAACCAGGGGGAGCTGCCCCCCAGTTACATCACTGGTCAAAGTCACTCCCATCTCCCTAGCTAGACTTGTTGATATGCAAAATAACCATTTTTCATACCAGGTATTAAACTATCCTGCTGTTATTGATTTGCAAAATAAGTCTCAATGGCCCTGTTCCACATCTTCCATTCCCCCATGGTTGCCTGCCTTGTGGATTTGGGAATATCCCATATTCCTCAACACCCCAAGTTCTAGACCCTGTTACAAATCCCCTTTTGTGGGGGGGAGGGGGGGGACTGGCTGCACCCTGTTGCAGCAGCAAAACTCTTTTTTTTGTAAGATATTATTTATTTGTTTTTAGATAGAGGGAAAGGGAAGGGGAAAGAGAGGGAGAGAAACTTCAATGTGTGTCTGCCTCTTGCACGCTTCCTATTAGGGACCGGGCCTGCAACCCAGGTGTGTGCCCTGACTGGGAATTGAAGCAGTAATCCTTGGTTCACAGGCCAGGGGTCAATCCACCAAGCTATACCAGCCAGGGCAGCAGCACTATTCTTAATAGCCAATAGGTGGAAAAAACCCAATTGGTAATCAGTTGTTGAATGGGTAAACAATCCATACAATGGAATATTATTCTGCCATTAAAAGGAATGAAGCACTGATAAATGTTACAATTTGGATAAACCTTGAAAACATTCTCAGTTAAAGAAACCAGTCACAAAATTCCACACATTATATGATGCCATTGGTATGGAAGTAGGGAAATCTATAAAGACAGAAAGTACATTAGCCATTAGTCACTGACGAAGAGGAGGATAATGGAAGTATAGTAGAGTGATAGTTAAGGGGTGCAAGGTTTCCTCTTCAGGTGATAAAAACATGCTAAAATTAACTATGATGATTGTTGCACATATTTGTAAATATACTAAAAACCATTTAATTGAACACTTTAAATGTATGTGAACTATTAAATGACTCAATAAAGCTGATTACAAAAAACTTAAAGATACAGAAAACTTAAAAATCAATAATGGTAAAATATATAACATGCAAATACCAGTAAGATAAATAAAATATAGTTATATCAATTGTTGACAAAATAGAAAGTAAGGCAGGAAACACTAGAGGTAAAGAGGGTCACTTGATAATGTTAAAAGAATAATTCTTCAGATGATGTCATGATTATAAATTTGTCTGCATACCATAACATAGCATCAAAGCATGTAAGGCAAGTTTGACAGTAAGAAGAAATAGAGAAATTCACAATTCAAAAATCACATATAAATTTTAATTTATCTAGCAAAATAAATCGATAGAATAAGAAGACAGGAAATTAGCAAATGTATTGAAAATTTGTACAGTGTGATTAATAAGTATGATATAAGTAATGGGCTTACAAAATACTGAGCCCAAGGGTGTACTTAACACACTTTTGTTAAGTACATAAGGATAATTTGCAAAAGTTGACCACAGACTAGGTAATAAAGCAATTCTCAAATAAACCCTCTAGGATTCAATCATACAGTATGTTTTCTGACTTCAATTTGAAAATTAAGATAAACATTTCCAAATAATGCATGCACCAGACAGAAAAATTATAATAGAAATTAACATATATTAGTATGTATTTCAAATGAATCAAATGAGAAAATCACATTAAAATTTGTAGGATTCAGCTGATGCAGGTTCTAGAAGAAAATGCGAAGTCTTACATGGATACATTGAAAAGAAAATCAGAAAAGCACCTCTTTCAAGTAGCTAGAAAAAGAAATCCAAAGAAAATAGCAGAAGGTTTTCTAAAAATAAGAGTAAAAATCAGTCAAATAAAAAAATAAAAACAAAGTTTTTTTTAAAAGTCTAATTAATTGGACAAATGAATAGTGAGAGTGTTCAACAACAGAGAAAAGAATAAAAGTAATGGTGAACATTAGAAATGTACAAGAGGTCATTAGAATAGATGGATCAAGAAAGCCTGCCAAATTTGTTCAATGAACCAATCTACAAGTCCGTAGCAAAATGCTTCCCAGTATGATTTACCCAAAATACTGTTTATGACCATTGATCAGTTGTGGAACTTCCAGCTTTTGGTGAATTACAAAGGATATTGATATCAAGTCATCTGAAGCTAACTCTTTCTAGTCCTCCTTTCTTACAACAAAATTTTATTTATACTCAGGTGACCTTAGACCATAGGAATGGATGGGGTCCTTGCTCCAGCACATTTTATAAGTGCCATACATGTGGAGCTAACACATCTGCTAGTTGTGGTTTTCAGTGGTGACAAGGTCTGGGGCTTGAACTTCCTGGCATATTGCCAAGAATACACATGTATAGTGAGTGTCTGGGCATGGTAGAGAGCCCCCAGGTAGCTACCAGAGAAGGAAATAATTTTCCACAAGGGTTAGTTTTTCCCAAATCAAACAGTGTTTTAAAAATCTGTCACAACACTAATTCTGTCATGACATTATTATGGAGTTTAAAAACAGTTCCCATGCTTGTACCATCTAACTAAATTAACATCCTGGAATGTGGATCTCTTGAATACAACACAATGTCATTTTTGTAAAGAAAGAAAAATCAATTCCTAGGGATTTCCTAAAAGAAAAAAAAATGGTCAGTTTATCTAAAAAGCAGAAGAGGAACTGCTCCCTTTTGGGGGGTTTCCATACTGGATTTGGAGTGTGGAATGTTGCATCCTCAATAGTGAAAGAAGTTTATTCAGGAGTCACACAAAGAGCAACGTTCTTTCCCCTTTAAAGCAGAATTAATGTAATATCAGCTTCAGTAGAATCAGTGTCTAGATCCTGGTTAGGGCAATTTTTTCCTCCTTCTAAACCACTTGATTATTTAAGTGAGCGGCTGGTTTAGAACCAACAGCCTGTATTGTAAATTACTTCAGTATAATTCTATTATACGGTGTTAATGAATGAACCCTCCATGAAAATGGTCAAACATCGGGTTGCAATGCTGAACCTTGAGACTAGGTGGTGGTGCTAGTGGTGACAATGGTATGGGATGGTCAGGAGGCTAGGGACATTTACAGGGGCTTTCCAGGCTACCTCTTTACAGACATTTCATGATCATTTATATTTTCACTCCTTTGAAGTCAAGGCAGAAGAGATTTTGCTGCCATTTGGATCTACCTTCCTGCAAAATGCATGGGTTTGTATATATTTTACTGCTTTTGACCTACTTCAGATTCTGTGTTTGTGGGGTACTGAAGCAAAGACTTGAGCACCTACAGTTTTCAGAGGTGCAGAATACTTGAAATATCCCCCTGATCACCAATGGGAATGGTGACTGCTATCAGCTGTGGAATCCCATCATTGCCTCCTGCAATGGCCTGATTAAGAAGAGCAGTGAGGGGTCAGTAAGTAGTGGAGGAGGGTGTCCTTTCATTCTTTTTCCAGACTTCTCTACCCTTTCTTAGTGGCTCCTTTGTTTCTTCTTTGGGGTTTATCCAAATTTTACACAAAGATCACTGGTTTCAAGAAGTTAAGACTTAGTCATGGCTCATTGTCTTTATTTCTATTTTCCTCGACATGTGAAGAAATCCTTCAGCTCATCTTCCTTGCCTAGAGTTCACTTTTAAAATAACTTCAACAAACTAATTTACTAATTACACTAAATTAAATTCCAAACATTTAATACATAATTTCATTAAAAAGAGAGCACTTTCCCTAATTTACTTAACAGTCAAGTACTTTTTGAATGGATCTTTATTCTAGTTTTTCCATTACTATTTAGCCCTCTTATACGCCCCTCCCCCTAGCAATCATCACAGTGTTTTCCATGTCCTTCAGTCTTTTTTCCTTTTTGCTCAATCCCTCCACCCCTTACACTCCCTGCACTGCCTCCAGTTGTCATCCTGCTGTCCATTTATGAGTCTGTCTCCATTTTCCTTTTTAGTTCAGTTTGTTCATTAGATTCCAATAGGAGTGAAATCATATGGTGTTTGTCTTTCTCTGACTGGCTTATTTCACTTAGCATAATGTTCTTCAGGTCCATCCATACTGTTGCAAAAGGTAATTTTCTTCCTTTTTATGGCTGAGAAGTATTTCATTGTGTAACTGTCCCATAGTTGTTTTATCCACTCATCTACTGATGGACACATGGGCTACTTCTATATCTTGGTGATTGCAAACGATGCTGCAGTGAACATAGGTGTGCTTATGTTCTTTTGAGTTAGTGTTCTGGATTTCTGCAGATATATCCCAAAAGTGAGATAGCTGGGTTGAAAGGCAGATCCATTTTTAATTTTTTGAGTTATCTGCATAAAGCTTTCAACAGTGGTTGCACCATTCTGCATTCCCACCAACAGTGCAAGAGGGTCCCCCTTTCTCCTCATCCTTGCCAGCACTCGTTTGTTGATTTATTGATGGTAGCCATTATGGAGGGTGTGGGATAGTATCTCTTTGTGGTTTTAATTTTCATTTCTCTGATGATTAGTGATGCTGAGCATCTTTTTCATATGTGTTTTGGCCACCTATAAGTTCTTTTTGGATAAGTGTCTCTTCAGTCCCTTACCTATTTTTAATATTAGGTTGTTTGTTTTTTTGGTGTTGAGTTTTGTAAGTTCTTTATAAATTTTGGATATTAACTCCTTATCAGATGTATCAGCAAGTATGTTCTTCCATTCTGTGGGTTGTCTTTTAATTTTGTTAATGATTTTCTTTCCTGCGCAAAAACTTTTATTCTGACATAGTCCCATTTGTTTACTTTTTCTTTTGTTTCCCTTGCCTAGGGAAATATGCAGATAAAATATTGCTACAAGCAATGTCCAAGATTTTGCTGTTTATATTTTCTTCTATGATTTTTATCATTTTAGGTCCAGCATGTAAGTCTTTGATCAATTTTGAATTTATTCTTGTGTATGGTGTAATAGGGTAATCTAGTTTCATTTTACTGCATGTTATCTGTCCAAAATCCCAATACCACTTATTGTAAACTATCTTTAGACTATTGCATGTGCTTGCTTCTTCTGTTAAATATTAATGAACTATAAAGGTGTGAGTTTATTTCTAGGCTCTCTATTTTGTTCCATTGATCTATGTGTCTATTTTTATGTCAGTACCATGCTGCTTTGATTACTATGGCCTTATAATAGAGTTTGATATTACCTAGGTAGTGTGATTCCTCCAACTTTGTTCTTTCTCAGGATTACTGTTACCTATTGTGGGACATTTTGTGGTTCCATATAAATTTTTGAAATATTTGTTCTAGTTCTGTGATACATGCCATTGGAATCTTGATAGGAATTGCTTTGTATCTATAGATTGCTTTGGGTAGTATAAACTTTTTGATGATGTTACTTCTTTCTATCCAAGAACACAAAATGTGTTTTCATTTATTTGTATCTTCTCAATTTCTTTCTTCAGTGCCTTATAACTTTCTGACCAGGACTTTTAAATCCCTGGTTGTTTATTCCTAGGGTTTTTGTTAGTTTGTTTTTTGTTTTGTGGCAGTTATGAATGGGATTGTTTTCTTAATCTCCCTTTCTGTTAGTTCATTATTAGTATATAAAAACACAACTAATTTCAGATGCTAATTTTCTATCCTGCTATTTTGCTGAATTCATTTGTCAGTTCTGGCAGTTTTTGTTGGAATCTTTGGGGTTCTCTATGTATAGCATCATGTCATGTGCAAATACTGATAGTTTTACTTTTTCCTTTCCAATTTGGATGCCTTTTATTTCTTCTTATCTGACTGCTGTGACTAGGACTTTTGGTATTAATTTAAATAAGAGAAGTGAAAGCAGACATGCCTGTCTTGTTCCTAATCTTAAGGGGAATGCTTATAGTTTTTGCCCATTGAGTATGATGTTGGCAGTGGATTTGTCATATATGGTCTTTATAGTGTTATGCTATGTTCCCTCTCTTCCCATTTTACTGAGAGTTTTTATCATAAATGGGTGATGAATTTTATCAAATAATTTTTCTGTATCTATTGATATTATCATGTATTTTTTCCTTCATTTTGTTTATGTGGTAAATCACATTGATTTGTGGATGTTCTACCAATCTTGCATTCCTGGAATAAATCCCAATTGATCATTGTGCATGATCTTTTTGATGCATTGCTGTATATTGTTTGCTAATATTTTGCTGAGGGTTTTAGCATCTATGTTCATTAGGGATATTGGGCTATAATTTTCTTTCTTGGTAAAGTATTTATCTGGTTTTGGAATTAAACAAATGCTGACCTCATGAAATTAATTTGGGAGCCTTCCCTCCTTGAATTTTATGAAATAGTTTGAGGAGAGGTGTTGGTTTTGCTTAGAAAAAAATTTGGTAAAATTCCCCTCTGAAGTCATCCAGTCCAGGGCTTTTGCTTGCTGGGAGTTTTTTGATTATGGTTTCAACTTCATTAGGTGAATCTGTCTATTCAGATTCTCTGATTCTTCCTGATTTGGTTTTGGAGGATTGTATGTTTCTAGAAATTATCTATTTTGTCCAGTTTGTTGGCATGTAGTTTTTCATAATATTTTCTTACAATCCTTTGTATTCTTTTGGTGTCAGTTATTTCTCTTCTTTCACTTCCATTTTACTTATTTGGGTCCTCTCTTTTTTTTTTCTCGATGAGTTTGGTTAAAGGTTTCTGGATCTAATTTTATCTTTTCAACAAACCAGCTCTTGGATTCATTGATCTTTTGTATTACTTTTTTATATTCTATTTCATTTATTCCTGCTCTGATCTTTATTATTTCCTTCCTTCTACTAGCTTTGGGCTTTATTCATTGTTCTTTTTCTACTTCATTTAAGTGTAAAGTTAAATTGTTTATTGGAGCTTTTGCTTGTTATTTTTTTTTTTTTTGAGATAGGCTTGTAATGTTATGATTATCTCTCTTAGGATTGCTTTTCCCATGTCCCACAGATTTTGGACTGTTAAGTCCTCATTTTCATTTATTTGAGGTATCTTTTGATTTCTCCCTTGATATTATCGTTGACCCCTTCTTTCTTTAACAACATATTATTTAGCATCCATGTCTTTACATGTTTTTCAGTGTTCTTGTGATTGATTTCTAGTTTCATAGCATTGTGGTCAGATAAGATTCTTGATATGATTTCAATCTTCTTAAGTTTACTGAGACTTGTTTTGTGTCCTACTGTGTGATCTACCTTGAAAATGATTCATGTGCATTTGAAAAGAATGTATGTTTTTCTTCTTTGGGGTGAAATACTCTGTAAATATCAATTAAGTCCATTTGACCTAGCATGCCATTCAATGCCACAATATCCTTGTTAATGTTTTGTTTGGACAATCTATCCATTGTTGATAGTGTGGTGTTAAAATCCCCTATGATGACTGTATTGCTGTGATCTTCTTAAAGTTCTCCAAGACTTTTTTATGTAATTAGGTGCTCCTATCTTTGGTGAATATATGTTTACAAGGGTTATATTCTCTTGTTGGACAACTTTAAGTACTATGTGTTGGCCTTTGTCTCTTGTTATAGCCTTTGTTTTGAAAGTCTATTTTGTATGATATCAGTATTGCTACCTCACCTTTTTTTTTTTTTTCATGTCCATTTGCTTTTCCATCCCTTCACTTTCTGCTTCTTTTCATCTTTTTTTTTCTGAGGTGGGTTTCTTATAGATAGCATGTATGTGGGTTGTGTTTTCTTATGCACTCAGCTATCCTATGTCTTTTGATTGAAGCATTTAACCATATCATCCGTAGATATTTATTCATTGGTATTATTCCCTTTGTGTCTGCATTCCTCTTACTCTCTCTTTTTCTTCATAATCTTAAAGCACTTTTTGCAATGCTGATTTAGTGGGGATATACTCTTTTAATCTTTTTTTCTGGGAAGCTTCTTATTTTTATAAATGAGAGACTTGCTGGGTAGAGTAGTCTTGGTTGGAGGTCTTTGTTTTTCACTACTTGGAGTATTTAATGCCATTCCTTTCTGGCTTGTAGTGTTTCTGTTGAGAAATAAGCTGCTAGCCTTATTGGAGCTCTCTTGTATGTTACTGCTGTTTCTCCCTTGCTGCCTTTAAGATTCTCTCTTTGCCTTTAGATTTTTCCATTTTAATTATGATGTGTTCTGGAGTGGACCTCTTTGGTTTCATTTTGATTGGGGCTCACTTTGCTTCCTGAATTTATATGACTTTTTCCCTCACCAAGTTAGGAAAATTTTCTGTCATTTTTTCAGACAGGTTTTCTATCCCTTGCTCCTTTTCTTCTCTTTCTGGAATCCCTCTGATGTGAACACTGTTATGTTTTCTGTTGCCTTGCAGCTCCCTTAAACTATTTCTATTCTTTTGGAGTCTTTTTTCATTTTATTGCTCTGACTAGATGTTTTTTTTCTACCTTAAATTCCAACTCGCTGATTCGATCCTATGTTTCATCTAGCATACTTTTAATTCCTTCTAGTGTATCCTTCACTTTGGATATTGTATTCTTCTTTTCCTCCTGGTTTTTATTCATAGTTTCTATGTCCTTTTTCATGCCGATGTAGTTACCACTAAGTTCCTTGTTATTTTCACTGAGTTCCTTTAGTATCCTTATATCCATTACTTTGCACTTTAGATTTGATAAATTGCTTGCCTTAAATCTAGGAGCAAATTTAGCAGCAAGTGCTAAATTTCATTTAGCACTCTTTCTGGGATTCTTCCTTTTGATTGGGAATTATTTCTTTGTCTCTCCAATTTTAGGTGGCTATTTTTGTTTGTTCCCATGTAATAGATTGATCTGTTTTGACTCCCTCTCTTCATTGGGTGGCCTTCTATGGTAGCAGTCCTGAGGAACTCAGTGGTGCAGTATCCTAGAGCTCTAGAGCTACATCCTCTAGG
Organism: Phyllostomus discolor; assembly: GCF_004126475.2. Lineage (NCBI taxonomy): Eukaryota > Metazoa > Chordata > Mammalia > Chiroptera > Phyllostomidae > Phyllostomus > Phyllostomus discolor. The sequence goes on along the minus strand of NC_040916.2, from coordinate 6,605,635 downwards.
AATGCTCTTTATGCAGTTTACATGGGCTATCTTATATTTGTGTTGTGGTTGTTTTTGGTTCATTCATTGATGGGTTCTCCTGGCTGGCTGACTATGAGTCACAACCCCCATCATGTCTTGTATGGTCTTATACAGGAACTGCCAGGACAAAACATCCACACCATCAAAAATTTCCCATAACCACTACTGCTATAGTAACAACAAATGAGCTAATATTAACACAAGTGGAAAGAGAATAAAAATATTATACAAAAGAAAAAATATGAGATGACTAATAGAAAATGATTTTGAAAGGGTAGGGAGTAGAGAAATAATAAGAGTAGGGAATATGAACATGTTAAAGAAAAAGAGAAAATAAAATTTACAATATAAATAAAATAGGGTGAAATAGGGCATCCTGGAGTAAGAAAGGGAAAGAGTACAATATGAGGTTTGGAGAAAAAATAGTGAAAAATAGGAACCAAATAGAAGAAAACCACCACTGCAGTGATATCCATGACAAAGAATGAAGGTTAATAAAGGTGGAAAGAGAAAAATAATGTTATAAGAAAGAAAAGAAAAATGACTGTAAAATATCTAGAGAAAAGAAAACTGATTTTGAGAGGATAGAAGGAGGAAAAATAATAAGTGTAAGGGTCAGAAACCAGGCTATAAAAGGGCAGAAATAAAATTCAAAACAAAAATAAGACAGGGCAGGAGGAAGGCAAAATGGAGTAGGACAGGGGAACAATAAAATATGAAATTTAAAAATAAAAAAAATAGTGAACAGCTAGGAGTAAAATTGAAGTAGGGCACCAACAACGCCAATATCAATGACAACCAAGCAAATATTAATAAAAGTAGAATGACTACAGGATATTATATGAAAGGGGAAAAGAATGTGAAATGACTAAAGGAAAGAAAGATGTTTTGAGAGGATGATGGGAGGAGAAATAGTAAAAGTGAGGAATAGAAACAAGGTGTAAAAAGGATAAAAGTAAAATTTAAAACAAAAATAAGAAAGATAAGGATGAAGGCAAAATGGAATAGAGAAGGGAAGTGTAAAATATGTGATTGGAGTTAAAACTAAATTAAAAATAATTTTAAAAATAAAAGTAAAAATCATATATAAACAATTGCCCTGGCCTGTGTGGCTCAGTAGATTGAGCACTGGCCTGCAAAGCAAACGTTTGCCAGTTCAATTCCCAGTCAAGGCACATGCCTTAGTTGCAGGCCAGGTCCCCAGTAGGGAATGCATGAGAGACAACTTCACATTGATGTTTCTCTCCCTCTCTTTCTCCTTCCCTTCCCCTCTGTCTATAAATAAATAAATAAATAAATAAACTAATCAGAACAAATTTGAAGACAAAGCAACAGTGTTAAAACACTATGCAGGAGAAAAAAATGTCGCAAATAATGAAAAAGAACAAAGTGGACTTTAGCACAGCAGAGTCTGGTGTTTGTTGGCCTTACTGTCTTCCCCTTCAAGATCCATCCCTGATATCAGCTGGTGTCCCAGCCTAGCTTTAGACAGCCTGTTTGAGGCTACAGTTGACCCACAGCCTGTGGTTGTCTCCTTCAGGCTTGGTTAGTCCTCGCTGTTTTGCCCTGCTGGCTTTTGATCAGTACAAGGCCCAGGGGTAGTTCCTCTAATGACTGGCAGCACCACATTTACCACCTCCACTTGCCTCCAGAGAGGAACTCTGGTGCAATCAGGTGGGTGGGATCTTTGGGTCACCCCACCCCAACCCCCCAGGAGGCACTCCTCAGTTTTCAGGGAAGATGGTGGGTGTGTTCCCCTGGTCCCATGCCACACATCTTGGTTTGTTCCAGATTATTTCCAGTAATGTATAGTTTCTGATTAATTAACTCCCTGTTTCATGTGAGAGACCAATCTGGAACAAGACAGCGTATAAGCCAGCTCTTTCCTGCTTGAAATTGATGGCAGCTATGTGTGAGAGCCAAGGCAGGGCAGGGCCATGATTACTTCTTGCTGTACTGATTTCTGATATCTCTGTTCTGCTGTTTTCAGCAGAGTAGGGCCTAAGGAGGACCAGCATAGTATCTGATAAAAAGTTCATAAAGGGCTTCTTTGAAGATTTTCTTTCTTTCCTCTGCAGATATGCACCTGGCAGGGGCTTCTTAAGCCTGGCCTTACTGTTCTGCAGAGTTTGCAAATGGGGCTGAACACACTTCCCCTTCCCAGAAGTTTGTACTCTGTGATTTTCTTGGCTGTAAGGAACCTCAAGTGCTTAGCTCTAGCCTATCCAGTTCCCAGCTCACTGTTCTCGGAGTGAGGAGGCTCAGAACCAAACCCTGCATCCTGCGTGCAGCCCCTTGCTTGCCAGCCATGCTTGATGGGGCCCCTCAATCCATTCACAGTACAGCTTTCTTCTCTTCCTGCCCAGCTGGGTTCATTGGACATGAACCATGCTTTGAATCTGGCCTCTTTACTGGCAGGGCAGCTGCACACGTGTTTGAGTTTCCTCAGCTATGTCTCTGCTCCTCTCTTTTAAAAAAGTCCCTATGTGGCACCCCCAAGCCACTGCCTAAATCTCCACACGCTCCAGTTCCCCAAAGGGCAAGAGTCTTTCTAGGTCAGAACTAGCTACAGCCTGTCAGTGTCTCTGACAGTTTTAGGAGCTAGGATTTCTCTCTTAGACTCTCCCTTTGGTGCTGCAATTATGGATGTGCTGCTAGCTGTGTGTGTGCAACCTGAGTCTCCCAGACTCTGTATATCCTCCCAAGTCTCTCCTGATTAGGGTTGGGGGTTCCCTGTGTGGGACCGGGGCTCCCCTGCTTCAGGAGGAGTGGGAGCTACTAAACTGCAATTTCTCTCTTCTGTTCTTTTCTTTGCTTCAAGCACCTCACACAGGGTATTCCCCCTTCACTTTATAAAATCTCTTACCCGATGGTGCAAAGCTTCTTCTGTACTTTTTGACTTCAAAAATTCCTTTAAGCTAAGATTCTGTCGATTGTTCAGGTCACTTATCAGAAGATCAGCTGAAAATCTGTGCTGGGGGCATGAGCAAGTGGGTTCAGCTTCTACCTACTCAGCTGCCATCTTTTCCCCTATCCAAAATGGGATTTTAAAAAAGCATTTCTAAAGCCCATATTTTCTCTTTTTAAATTTTTATTGAATTTATTGGAGTGACATCGGTTAATAAAATTATACAAGTTTCAAGTGTATAACTCTATAATACATTATCCATATATTGCATCATATGTTCACCTCTCAAAGTAAATTTTTCTTCCATCATCATTTATTCCTGGAAATAAATTTTCACATAAGTTGAAGTTCAGTTTGTGTATTAAGAGGAATTTGAAAGATTAATGCTCAACACCAAAACAAGACACAGAATAATCAAGTGAACTAGTTTTGAATTTTATTAAAATCTATAAACTGTAAAGTTAATAATTCACATGACAAATAGTATAATAATCCAGTGAAAATTTTAATTTATTCACAATGAGAATAATGACATACATAAAAATTTGATAAATTTATTAAAGCAATTTTAACACATCTATAAAAGTTCTAAGTCAATTTGCTCTCTTGAGGTCACAGGGTTTAAACCTCAAAGTGAAAGCAATTTCTCTAAATTTAAAAGCAATTAAAAAAACAACAGCATAGCAATCAATATAATAAAAACTTTATTTTATAAACATTTTAAAGATCCCCTTTAAACTTCCCAGATCATTGGGCAACACAGAGCAATTTGAGATTGGGCTATTTTTATATATGTCTGGTGGAAGTAGATCAATGATAGATAATGTTTACAAATGTAGCAAGTAGCTGAAAAAGGTAGAGTTCATCAAGGGTCTACAACTTGCCACTCACAAAACAACACTCAGTATATTAAAACACACATGCGTATGCATTCTCACTTTTGATTTCAATTTAAAGAAATACAAAATCATCAGTGACAGCATGTAGGAAATGTAGACAATCTATTATCTCCCAACCTAGAAAATCTATAAATTCTTGCCAGCTAACATACAATTTTAAGGGTTAATTAGTTACTATTTCAAGTTCTATTGTAATGTGCAGCAAATAAAAGAAAATCAAATTTTCCTTCCTTCAAAAGTTTTAGAAAGTAGTTCATGCATCAAGGTTAAGTAGTGCATGAAAATATCAATGAACAATTGCATCTAAACATTTCTCTATTCCTATTAATTTATCTTTTAATATCTTAGATGTGCTTCCAACATAAAATAAAGTTAATGGAGTTCATCATCACCAAACCATTATTATATGAAATGTTAAAGGGACTTATCTAAGAAAAAGAAGATCAAAAATATGAGCAGTAAAATAACAACAAACTCACAACTATCAACAAATGAACCTAAAAAAAAGAAAAACAATGAAAACAAAAACTAAACAAACAACCAGAACAGGAACAGAATCAGGGTAATGGGCATCACATGGAGGATTTCAGTGGGGAGGGGGAAAAGGAGGAATAGGGAGGAAAAGGTACAGCAAAGAAGAAGCATAATTAGTAGGCATAAAATAGATGGGGAAAGATAAAAAATGGTGTAGGAAACAGAGAACTTGAAGAACTTATATGTACAACCCATGGACATGAACTAAGAGGCGCGGAATGCTAGAGGGTTGGAATGTCAGTGCAGAGAAGGGGTAAAGGGGGAAAAGTTGGAAAAACTGTAATAGCATAATCAATAAAAATATTTTTTTAAAAAATTACAGATGAGAACTCCCTGGTATATTGTAAGTCATATATCTAAAATTTTACTTCACTGAAACATGTTGTATAAGAAGTACAGTAAATAGTAACGCGTGAACTTGCTCAAAATAATTAAACATGCAGTTTTTCCTCTGGGGATCTTTTATTTTGCAAGCTATTGCTGCATCTTTGGCTGGTGATTTTGCAAGCTTAACAGGGGTTATGAAGATTTCTTGATAGACTTTGTACCACTAGCAATAGCCTCTAAAAGAGGGCCCCCTTCAGGCAGAAACAGCCTGGTGCTGGGGGGTGTGACTTGAATTGAACTTCAGTCTGTGCTTTAGCTCTGGGCACAACAAACTGCAAAATCACACACAGAAGCTCTTGTTTAGGCCTCAGTAAAAGGTTTTGTTGTAGTTGTTTGTCCCTTCAATTGCTTTAATTCAGAATCACTCCCACATGGCATTGCTCCCTCCTTGTACATTTTGCATTGCTTTCTTTAACTGTTAAAAATTCAATTATCAGTACATTTTGTCACAATTCTTCCATTTTTCTTTGCTTAAGTCTGTTTGAAAAATAAAGATGTTTCTACCAAGTCAGGAGCCAGTTTCCCAATTTCAACATGTAATAATAATCACACAGTTTCTTCCTCACATAGCATCTTTTCTCATGGCTAACTTGTTTTCAGGTCTCTCCCTCATTTCAATATTCTGTATCTGTTTTTACTACTTTATAAACTATTTCTGCCAGTGTTTATATATTACAAAAGAGAAAGTCTTGAAGAATTTTGAGTAATTTTCAAGGAGCTTAATGTTTTTGTTGTGATATTGATAAAATGAGTAGATAGCAATGGTGTCTGTAGCACTTACCTCTCCAGGGAGTGCAGTCAATGGTGGAGAATACATCTGCCAGCATCTAGGCTGACATTTCTTTGAAAACATACTGGACATTACTTCTCTATCACAAGTCTTCCTAGAGGGAGGTCTCTTTTGAGAAAATCTACCTAGAAACTTTACATTCATATTAAGTGAAGTTTGGCATATGATAACATACTTATCTTTGGTATTCTGGTAGTTGAAAGGTCTGTAAGTCATCAGAGGTTTTAAAAGCCGTGTCTCCAAAAGAACTGGTCCACCCTGTTATCATATGCTATTCCCTTCTGTTCCCTTCTGTTGCTATTCTCACATGGGTTTTCATGTGAGAACCCATGGAAACATGGAACCCATGGAAACATGGGTTCTCACATGAAAATAAGGTGTATTTTTGGAAAAGTCACAGGCAAGGGCAATGATATCTTTACATAACAGTAAATGAAGGCATTCATTTATTTTGTCATTTATTCATTCAACAATACTTATTGAACAAATGATATGGACCAAACATTATTCTAATTGCTGGAAAAACAATAGGCAAAAAGATCATTCTAGTGTAATTAAGTGGTCCCAAAGGGTGTAACTTCAAATATCTCTGAATAATTAAATTATTTCATGTATTTCCTAGCTCCCAAAGATTTCAATATCATTGAAACTTCTTTCTATGAGCCATAATGAAACACATTTATCTATTGATAAATTGTGGGGTTTATAAAAACAATAAAACCTGTCTCCTTTGCTGATGAGATAGAATACTCGAACTATTTTTCATTGTTTCATCCCAATCCTCTTCTTTCCTAAAGCATTTCATTGTGTACATTTTTCTACTTTCTGCTTTTGTGAAAATGCACTTTGCACATATTTCTCCTATAAGTCTATGTAATTTGTAATAATTCATGATCAAATGGGTATTTAGTTCTACATTTCCAATGATAAACATAGCTTTGAAATATTTTCCTCTGAAGAACATTATAAATCTTTCTATGCTGGCTGAAAAATTTCTTGACTCATGTTTCCTAAAAAAGGAAAACTGCATAGCTAATAATTGTATAAAAAGATGCTAAATCTCACTAGTAATCAAGAAATTACAAATTAAAACCAATATTATTGCACACCCATCAGATTGGCCAAAATTTTAAAGTTGTTATCGTCAATGATACCAAGCACTGATGAGGATGTGACACAAAAGGCATTTTCACGGCATGCTGGTGGTAAAGTAAATTAGGACTTCTGTGCAGAATTATTTGACCACATTTAGTAAATCTCTATGTATGTACATGTATACATATATGAGGTCTGTCCAGAAAAAGTCCAACTATTGTTAATATAATGACAACGGTTTGTGACATTGATATAACCAATCAGCTAAGGAGAATGGACCAGAATGTGCTTGGGTGAGCAATGACACCTTACTATACTAGTCAGTGGGGGTGGTAGACACCTTTGAGAGAACATGTGCACTGTGTGGCCATCATATTCAAAATGACCAAGTGAGTAGAGCAATGAATCTGCATCAAATTCTGTGTTAAGCTTGAATGTTCCTCTGAGAAAACTATTTGGATGACTCAGAAGGCTTTCAGGGACAATGCAATGAGCACAGCACAAATAAAAGTGTGGCACATATGCTTCAAAAATGGTTGAGAAGGTTGAAAATGATCCACACTCTGGAAGGCCCACAACAAGCAGAATGCTATTGTAGCATCCTGAGGATGCTGAACATGTATGGGCTGCAATCAACAAAGATTGGTAACTGACAATGTAAGAACCAGAAGCTGATCTGGGGATTCCAAAAACTACTATGTCTGAGATTTTTGATGCAAGATCTTGGCATGAAATGTTTCCTGGCAAAATTTGTTCCATGGCTTCTGATACCCGAGTAGGAGAAACATCATGCACTGGTTGCCAATGACTTAATTCAAACTGCTACTAATAAACCAGATTTCCTCAGAAAGGTCATAACTTTGATGGAGAATGAGGCACCATTGTCCTATGTACAATATTTCTTGTATCTTTTATCTTCTTCAATTAATGTCTCTGTTTTTCATAGTGTGTGGCTGGATACTTTCTGGACAGACCTGTGTGTGTGTGTGTGTGTGTGTGTGTGTGTGTGTGTCCACTAATTTTGCTTTGAGGTGAATACCCAAGAGAAACTCTAGCATGGAAGTTACATTTATACAAAGGTACATAATTTATACATCGGTAAAATTGGTTGTATTAAAGCTACATGTATTGGCATGGATAATTCCAAAAACATTCTCTTGAGAAAGATAGAAAATTAATGGTTACATGGAAAATGATTCAATTATAAAATATTACAAGTAAACAAGACAGTATTAGTTTGGGATACATTTTTTTTTTAAAATGCATATATTAAAAATGAATCTACTTTTGGTAAAAAGATAAAACATTCATAGAAATAATGAGTACCACTTTAGAGATCATGGATATCTCTAAACAGAAAGGGAGAAAAATTGGATTGGACTAAGATATATAGGAGACAAATTAATATCTTTAATTTTACCAATAATCTGAAGCAAATATGTAAAATGGTTAAGATTTGACTAAGTTTGGTTTGGGGTTCACAGTTATTTATTATTCTAACTATTTTTCTGTATGTTTGAAATATTGTAAAATGAAAAAGAAACTATGTGTTGATGAAACACAAGTGGTTTGTAGCAGAAGCTAGAAAACCTGGGGCCAGAGACAAGAATGTGGACAGTGTATATCTCATCTTGTGCAGTGAGGCAAACAGAATTTTGAGGGATGTAAACATCTACTCAGCGGAGAAACTGTCTCATCAGGTTATACAGTAGCACAGCCTACTCATGTTTACAAAAACAAATTGGGACTCATTCCCATTAACTGACAATCCGTATAAGAGGCACATCAATAATTTTAAAATGCTCTCTGAGTGATTCTAACACACAGTCTGGATTAAGAATCATAGGCTTGGGTAAAATTGGGTGAAATATTCCTCAATATAACATACTTTCCTTGTCTATTTTCTGTAATTCCAACTCTAGAAGTGACCTTCTGAGGTCTAGACTTGTATGCATAAAAGGAAGGAGAGGTTTCCTGTGGGAGACATGAATAGGTCACTGGAAAATTTACACAATTTATAGAAACATTTCCATGCAAGTTGTGTTAGTGTGTCTGACCACCAGAGGATGATTCTTATGCTGATGAAAACCAATTTTTGAATTAGTGAAATCAAGGATTAGTCATTAAAATGTGAGGACACACATATAAACCTTGAGAAAACTTATCTGGGTGGCCAGCTGGCCTGATTTTATCAATTTTATCACCTTCTTACCCTTTCTTTCTACCTGGTCATATGGCTCCATTTGAAATCCTTTGCTTTATCATGATCCTCAAGTACAGCCCAAATATCTTAAGGTGACCTGTAAATCTTACAGTGAAGATGTTCCAGCTTCATGTTCTTGTTTTTTCCCTCACACTACTTAGTTACTTGCCTTAACACATCTTTGAACAAGCTGTTCCCTTGCCTAGGATATTTTCCAACTCCTTTTCCACGATTGCTACAACCACCCCTCTTTTGGACAACTCTTACTAATGGCTCAGGTTTCAACTTAGATCTTATAAACCCCAGGGATTCTTTTTCTTTTCTTTTTTTTTCTTTTCTTTCTTTTTTTTTTTTTTGCAAATTAGCTGTTTTAAATGTTATTGGAGCTAGAAGGAAGTGCACAATACATAGACAGAAAATGAACTTTTAAGTTTGCAGCCCCATTTCTATTGGAATAAATAATTCTCTTTTACCATCAGTATTATTCCTTTCAGATGGAAATTCATCCTTTGCTTATCCATACAATGTTATTACCATTTGCCTTAAAACAAAGTGATTTCTTTCAAAACATTGAATCTCCTATATATATTTTTCTCTTCTCAGTTGCTTGTCCTCATTCATGTATTTGGAAAACATTAATTGGGAATTTACTTTGCTCTATCTAGTCTTTGTGCTGGGCCTTGGGAAAACAGCCTTGACAAGGATTAGCTTCTACTCAACATTTGGGTGTCAATTTAAAGCTTACTTTTTCTAAGGAGCATTTCTGAATCCTCATGTTCATGTTTTGCCCCTCCATCTTCTCCCATAAGACTCTGGACTTCTCCATATCCAAGGGCTTTTTACATTCTAAAAACACCTTTTTTTTGGGTGGGGGGCTATATTTCTGTATTTGTAATAGAGTGAAATGCTCATGCTCTCTTACTCCATCTTAATTCTAGCCTGCATTTTTCCCAAGGTGCAAATACTGGATCCTCTGTCCCAGTATTTTTCTCACTATGGAAGAATGTTGGGTCCAGAGAGGGCAAGTTAGACCTGTTGGAAAATCATGTTCCCATAAGCAGTTCTCAACCAATGGCAAATGGGGAATTGGTGGAAAATTATCTCACCTGCTCTGCCCCTCTGTTGGGATAAATTTTATGTGACTTATTTGCTGTCTCTCAGAGTTCCTCAATAGGACTGAGTGTGATGATGCACACTTTGTTAGTTTCCTTCCCTTTCCTGTTTCATTTTCCCATCCTCTCCCCACCCCTAGTATTTTCTGGAAGTGCCTTCCTTAGAGACAACTAGCACTCAGATTTGCTTCTGGGTCAACTCAAATCAAAATTGGGGCCAGTGAAAAAAGCAGGTAAAGGATAATTTAAGAATCTGAAACATCAAAACTTAGAGAAGCATTTTTTTAAAAAACACCATCATTAGTCATGTCCAAGTTGCATAGGATTTACATGATGGAATTAAGACAACCCAAAAAACTTCTGCTTAAGTGCTAACTGTGGTAGGATTCTGGGAAGACATACAGGGAAGATTTCTTTTGGCAAAACTGAAAATACACACAAACTTCTTTCCTTGTGATTTTAACACCCTTTGGTTTTGGAAGTTGTCATTTGTCCAGCACAAAAGCTATATTCTAGACTACCTTTTGTAGCTTTCCCAAACTAATTTGGAATTTGAGAATCAACTTTTTTGGTCCCAGTCAAGTGTCATCTGGTTCATTTCTAATTCTATACTGTAAAAAATTTTCACTAAAAAATTCCACAGTTCCTTTACTTTTGATAAAATCATAATTATAGTGCACATTTTTCTTATGTGTTTCCTTTTTATGAATCTCCATTCTTCCTAGACATTTTATGGAGTGGTAAAACTATATTTATTCCTTCTCTAGGCAGCTGAAATTTTACATTTTATAGGTTCTCAATTTTGGCAAGGATTCAACTTAACTATTTAAAACAAATGTTTTTTTTTTAATTTGAAAAAGTTTATTTTAAAAATTAGGCCCTTAAGATGCTCTTTTTCTAAATCCTCGCCTAAGGATATATTTATTGATTTTAAAGAGGGAGAAATATCAATTGGTTGCCTCCCATATGTGCTCTGCTCACAGATGGAACCTGAAACCTAGGTATGTGCCCAGATTGGGGATCCACCCCACAACCTTTTGGTGTACAGGATGAAGCTCCAAGCAACTGAGCCATACCACCAGGCCCTAAGCCACTCTTCTTAAGACAACAACTACATATATTTTGCAGTTTTTTAAATTCCTCATGCAAATGCAAAATAGTTTTCCTATAGTTATAATACTTTATATTTTAATAGCACTTTATTGTCTAAAATTACTTTCACATCAATTATCGACTTTAATCCTTACAACAACCTTGTGATATATGTCCTATTTTTCACTTATCCTATATCTTAACATTTTTCATATATTTCTCAAATCTTCATGTGTATCACTTTAATATCTATATTAATATGCTACCAAGTATATTCCAAAATTTACTTAACCATTTACCCAACTTAACTATGACTCCAGAGTCCTATCCAAAAATATTGAATTACAGCTAGTGAAGTTTAGTTGTAGGTTTACAGCATTTCTATAAAGCATTACAATACCTAGTTGTGAAACAGCATACAAATCACATAGACCAGCTTAAAACTGGTTCTGCAGCTTTAAGGCAGATTGGTGATTAATACAGTCCTCCAGTGATTTTATAGAGGCAGCCTGCTGTTGTGCCAACCCTGTCCTCCAGCTCCACCTGGAAGCAAAGTCTCACTACTCCCCACAGAACCAAAAGACAGGACATCATGGGAACTTGAACACTGGAATCTTTTAAGAAGCAGAGGGTCTGTTGTCAAGGAAGATCTAGTGCTGAAACCTTTTACTATAAATGGTAAAGTTCCAAAATTCTCCAACCAAACTTGCCCCACCAGCACTTTGGCATATCTGTTGCCCCTAACTCCTTAAAACCTTCTGATGGTTAGCCATTGGGGAGCTTAGGCTTTAAGCAATACAGCTTCTTATTCTCCTTGTTTAGTGCTCCACAAGTAAAGCGACACTGATTTCTCCACTGCACAACATTTGGCTCTGCTGGTTCTGGGGGGGGATGAACTTTTTTGTTCAGTAACAGCTATTTTCCGATTTGATAGGTGGACCAAAATCCTAATTTTCTTATAGAATATTTCCAAATATTGTCTCTTAGACACTAATTTATTTGAGAACTTCTTTAATATGCACCTCATTTTTCATTTTAAAACTGCTCTAGAACTTGATTTTGGTGCCAATATTGTGATACTATTGTGGTGGTACAGGGAAAGCCAATTACTTCTATCTAGGTGTCATCCCCTCACCTCCCAGCCCCCCAAAGAATCCACAATGTGTTGAGTGCATCAAAATCTTTCTTTGCAAGATTTTCTTCTTTCTGTGCTAAGTTTCTGATTGTCTTTCTCTTTCTTACATTATATTTATTATATAAACAGTATCTCATAAGTCTTAGACCCTAGGTTAAATTTCTACTCAATAACCTGAATTAAGCCTCCAGTAATTTTCCTTTGCTCTTGAATCACCACTGCCATTGCTTCCCCCACCAAAGTCATCTTACATGTTTACCTTCTATTTGTAGAGCAAATCCCCATTTGGTTGTCACTGTCACCACATACAAACTAAATGTTAACCACTGCCTATCTCCATTTACATGGGACTGCTTTTCCTAAGAGTGGTGTCTGAGGTAGATACTCTTGGATTTTCTTCTCCTGCACACCTGAGACTGAATGTTCAGTTTCTAGTCCCAGTTCCATCATTGTCTAAGGGAAAGACCTGGTCAAGTCACATTCCCTCTCCTAACCTTTGAACTTTGTACTCTTTAAGGGCTGTGTCAACTCTCATGTTTTATGATTATTAAGTCTCTACATTAGCACTTTGAAAACTAATCTACTGCAAACGGGCCTATGGCCTCATCTGTAGAAAGTCTGCCTTAATCACAGCCCTGTCAGTTCAGCTATCCTTGCTCATGTAAACAAGTTATTGTCTGTGGTCCCAGTGCCACATGCTTGAGTACAACACAGTGGAACCTGAACCAGAAGTAGTTCACAGATAGTGAAGAAAAAATTCCCAAGAATTACTGACTTAGTGCATGCTGACTAAAGGACAATGTGAAAATTTAAATTTAAAGGACATTGTGCTTTGTGAGAATTTACTCATAGCAATTTTCTTTCTAATATGCTTTTTTAAGTGAGCTGCAGTCAGTAGAGTTGTCTATCTAGACAAAAGATCCTTTGCTCCCTGTGGAAAATCCCTATCTTAAACTAAGAAAGGCCGGTGCTTTCTACAGCATGGCAAAGACGTACTATATTTGACCCAGGGACATCCATAAAATCTAGCTAATATCAATGTTCTTAATTTATCTAGTAGGATAATTAGACAGTAAACAAACTAGTGTTTGTATTTTGTTTCTTCTTCTAAATTCTCTTCAGGACATATTTAGGATATTCTTATAAGGTAACTAATGACAAATTAAATATATAAATTATATATTTTATATAAATAAAAATATACATTGAGTCTTAACCCCACTGGATATTTCTTTAGGCTATTTGGCCAATAACATCATCTTTTGTAAGTATTTGGGATTATACCATTTAGAGTCGGAACAGACTTTTGGAAATAATGTGATTCAGTGGTTTCCCAACATGGCTGATCATCACAATCACCCAGGAGCATGTTAAAGATACAGATTTCTGTGCTGCAACCCAGATAAGTCCAAATAACTTAGAATCCCCAGGTGAAGGATCTAGAACTTTTGTTTTTAATAATCTCAGGTTATTATTTTGATGTTGTTAGTGTGGGACCACTATTTGAATACATTTTAAAGTCACTGAGCATTTTATTTCTTTGTCTAAAGCATGACCATATGTTAGTATTATCCCCAGAGAACTTTCTAGTTCCCCTTGGGTTAAAATTTGTAGAGATATTTTGTCCTTACTTGTTTTGACATGGAGGCAAAATTTGTCCATCATCCATCAACCTTACTGAGTCCTGCCATTTGGAACTGTACAGAATGAGCTAATGCTGCTTCACATATTTGAGACCAGCTGATCTTTCTCTTTTATAGGCCAAGTGTTTCTTTAACAAATTATATTACAGATTCAAGCTCTTGTACCATTGTTTTCACTGTTCTATACAAGCCAGTTTGCTTATGCTCCTTCTAAAATATGGTGGGCAAAGCTGACCTCAACAAGATAATAATGAGGTTATACTTTCTTCCTCAATACTACACTTATGTGAATGTTTTCCAAAATAATAACACTGATTTAGACTGTTCTATCACATTATTGGCTAATATTGAATTATTTAAATACTGAAATTGTTTTCACGTGAACAGCTCTTAAGTCATGTTAGTTCCCATGCTGAACTTATGCATTTGAACATTTGAAGATTTTAAAAATTAAGTACCAGTGTTTATAGTTACATTTTGAATATTAGCTTCTGTTAGAATTGACCTAAAGTTTTCCTATGTTAATATTATTTTGGATCCTTCTCCTTTACAGCCAGCTCTGGCTATTCATTCCTATTTCACATTAATCATATATTTTGTACATCTGCCATCAATAATTTTTCCAAGTCATTAAGAGGGCCAAAGCCAGTCTTTTATTTAAGGTGAATTATCAATTGTAAGGAATGATTATTTTATAAAGGCTTAAGTAAGAATACAATGAGTTTAATTTAAGCACAAATTCATAGATCGTAAATGTGCTTCCCAGTAGTGTGTTATAGTCATTGAACTATATTTCTAAACATGTGGAGTTTAAAAGGGTTTAATTGTCTCTACCTGTAGTTTGACAGTCTTATTACTATTTTTTCCCAGCTATTCTGTGGTTGATTTGACTTACATAATTAAATTCACTTCCTCCCCTCCCCCATAGGTTTTAAGAGTTCCCATGGGAAATAGGAAGCAAGGTACACTGCACTTGCTTTTCGATTCTTCTTTTTTAATCCTTCTTAGGTTAAAGAGTGTTTGTGACAATAGCAACTTTGAGAGTTGGGTTTAAGTCTCTGGTTGTTTTTTTGGTTAAAGAATAAGCTAATATTCGGAATAATCATATAATTTGAAATAATCAGATGATGTGAAGCCAGTCTTTAAACCAAAATTAAAGAAAAAAACAACTTCTTTGTGTTACTTATAAAAAGTTAGCTTTAGAACTCCTATAGAAATCTGAAGGTACATTCCTAATCCTAAATTGTCTCTATCCTATAACTCACTTTTATTCTGTTCTCTTCTTTGTATGCCTTTTACTATTTTTGTAGTTTTCGTCATCATCTTTAATGAGTTTTCTACAATAACTATCCAAGTTATCTCTTTTTTCAGTCTTAAAAATCAGATACGGAGGAGAATATAAAAAAGACCATTTTGAAATTAATATCACAAATATTATACCATTTTATAGTAAAGTGTATGATATAGTTATTATATAACACAGGTGGCAAACACAAGGCCCGCAGGCCAAATCTGGCCCTCCACCTTGTTTTATCCAGTCTGACACCTTATTTCTACCCTGTAGCAGCACTGAGCTCTCTCTTAACTGTTACAGAATAGTTGCATTTATACAGTTCTAAAATTACATTCAGCCCTTTGAAGGCAACCTCAAGGCTGACATGACCCCCGGTAAAAATGAGTTTGGCATCCCTGGATTTGAATAATTTAAAAATATTAAGATATTCCATTATTTCAATTTCTGATTATATATATAATACATATAATATTATATGTAACATTATATAATAAATAATATTATATGTAATATTATATAATACATAATATATAATATTATAGATAAAATTATTATTGGAGTATTACTCTTATAATAGAGAAACTGTGAAATAGCCCTTACTTTTTTAAAAGATAATCAGAAATTAAAATAATGGAATATCTTAATTTTTTAAAATTATTCAAATCCATAAATTAGCTTCATGAAATGTAAATTTTGACCCCTTTTGTTCACAGTTTGTGGCCCCTTCTTCCAGCATCCCTGCTGCTCCTTTTTAAATGTCCAGCTTGAAAAGATTGCATTGAGGAGTTGAGAAGTAAGAGGCAGAATACTTCCCCCATCTCTTAGGCCAATGGTTGCCATCCCTGGTGAATTGTCAGAATTACTTACGAGGTTTTTTTTTAAAATATACCGCTCCCCATTTTCCCCCATGAAAACTACTGAATCTACTGAGAACTACTGTTTAGCTGTGAGCAGGCTGGTAATTTATGAATTTAAAAATTTCCCCAGGTGATTCTGATGATCAGCCAAGGTTATAGAGCTAGTGAGTAAAAGAAATTTGAATGCCATTGAAAGGAAGTGTGCACTCTAAATATAAAATTTTACAGTTGCTACCAATTTAAAATATGCAAATATCGTCTATGAGAATGGATTCAGAGACTACACATGAACGTGTATTCCCAGTGGATTTATTTTTTAAATTTACAGACTGATCAAATGATAATTGTCAATATATTGACTTTAAGAGCAAGGTTAAAATTTAGCATGGTTTCAAGTAGATATTTTTGACAATCTACTTCCTTGGTAACACTGTAGGCCTTGTTATGTCATAATATTGCATCACTGACAAAATTACAAAGTCAGCATCCTGCTCTCTGTCTATAATCTCCTCTCTACTCACTGTTGACCTTTGACTCAATTAGAAACTTCTCATTCTTGGCTTTTGTTTGATCATATTAGGACCTTCTGTAGCTCCACCCCTTCACTCTTTCTTCAGTTCCTTAATTACTCTAGAGGCTATAAACCGCAAATTGAATAACACTTCTACCAATAATGCGAGACTCCTTTGCCTTTCTGTTTTCTTATTACAAGTGTTTAGGAAGCTCCAAGCCTGTATCAGTCCTATTTTCTTCTTTCTCTGCACCTCCTTCATCTTCAATTGCAAGCTGCACTGGTGAAGAAATTCAGTAATCAATTTCAAATGGATATTCCCTCTTGCAAGGCAACCTTACAATTTGTTGTGCTAATTGATTTTCTCAGTAATTACTCTGAGCCTTCTTTATACTCCGTATCCTTCCAAGCATATTGCCTCTTTTCTGACTTTTCACCTCATTCTTAATTGATGAGCTTGTCCTTTTCTTCACTGAGAAGCCATCAGAAGATACATTCTTTGAGTTTCTTGCTACCAATTCTATGAACCTCCATCTGAACCCATTTTTTTCTTCTACCTTCCTGTCTATACTCCTACTTAAGGTTAATCTCTTCACCTGAGTCTTGAATTCTACTCTTTCCAGATTTTTCAAAAATATTACACTACCAAATAATTCCTCTCTTTGGTGCATCTTCAATTGCTTCCTAACATTGTATCATTTCTGGTGATATTTAAACATGTTAAAAATGTTTTAAAGTCAAAATATAGAAGCAATCTAGGTATCCACTAGTAGGTGGCTAGATAAAAAAAAGATGTACATATATGTAGTAAAATATTATTCTGCTAAAATATTAAAAAAGAATGAAACCTTGCCATTTACGACAACATGGTAGACCTAAGAGGATATTATAAGTAAAATAAATCAAACAGAGAAAGAAAAATGCCATATGATTTTACTTATATGTGAAATTTAAAAATAACAAAATAAATAAACAGAACAGAAATAATCTCATAGATGCAGAGAATAAAATAATGGTCTCCAGATTGGAGGGGGTTGTACGGGTAGAAAAAAAGGTTAAAAGGATTAAGAAGTACAAATTGTCAATTATAAAAGTAGTCACAGGGATAGAAAGTACAACATGGGGAACATAGTCAACAATATTGTAAAAACTAAGCATGGTGCTAGATGGTACTAGACTTATCAGGGTGATCACTTTGTAGAGTATATAAAAGCCTAATCACTATTCTGTACAGCTAGAACTAATACAATAGTATATGTCAACTACAACTAAAAAGTAAATATTTAAGTAACCTAAACAAAGATTTTAAATTATTTAAATAAATGAAATGGTAAAGGCAAATAAATTTTAAAGCTTTTCTCTAACATCTTCTATTCAGACCCTCTTCTAGCTAACACCTTATTTTCACCTTTCTCCTTACTTTCAGAGCCAAATATTTTTTACATTTTAAAAGAGTTATAGATTTCTTATTCTTTTCAACAGCTTTTACTAATGCTCAATCTGCTTTAATTAGGCCTTTGCCTCTCTCATTTAGGTTAACAATCACTTCCATATTGTCATATCCAGTGGACATTTTTTTCAGTAGAATTTGACATTGTTAACCTCATGTTTCCTCTAGAAACAGTTTATTCTTCTAGCTTCCTGAAATATTATTATCTACTGATTTTCTACCTAATATTCTGACCACTCTTCCTTTCTATAATTTAAAAATTGTTTTGTTGTTTTTGTTTTTGCAGATTTATCCTCCTCTACTTATTAATTAAATGACAGAGATTCTCAAAACACAAGCCTGGTCTGTCCTCTTCTCATTCTGTTATATCTCCACAGGAAAATACACTTATTACAAGTGTATGTGCATGACTTAAAAAAGTTCTAAATCTACCTCACACTTCTCCTCAGTCTCAAAATGTCAGACACCTAACTTGCCCCAAAGCTTGCTTGTTCTCTCCAATATTTCTAATCTCACTGAATGGAAAAAACCATGTATTCATCCAGTTGCATAACTTAAAAATATTAGACACCACACTTCTTTCAGAGTCCACTATTTTATCCATCTTTGAAATCCATTTATTCTTTATTCTAAATATCTCTTCTATACATACATACATTCCATATCTCTGCCACCATATTCTAAGCTATTACCATCTTTCACCTGCAATAATGTAGTAGTCTTTTAATTAATTTCCCTTCAATTCTAGTGCCTTACCCATTCTAATCCATTTTTTTGACAGAATACTAATTAATCTTTAAAATATAATTCTCATTTTGCTCTTCTTGGTTAGAATAAGTTCCTTACTGTTATTTAAGTAATATTAACAATTTAAAAAAATGTCTATCTCCTTACTTTTACCAATCTCTCAAAGTTAAAATCTTTAAAAACTTTCCATTGTCCTTAAGCTAAAGACCAAAATCCTAACATCCTTCAAAGCTTGGTCTATAAGAAGCTGAATTGTCTCATCCTTGCTGATTTTTCTAACCTTATCTTATAGTATAGTCTTCCTAGTTTTCTCTTTATTCCTAAACCATGTCACAGGGTTATAATATTATTTGAAATGGAGAGATGGTGAAGGTTGCTACAGACTAGATTAAGGCAGAAGGATGGAGAGTTGATGTAAAAAATAAGTAGAGCAGAAAATGTGTATTGATGACCCTCCTGGGTGTAAGCAAATCACTTTCTCTTCACTAGGAAGTGAAGAGAAATATTTTCTGGATCATATTATCTGCATGGCAGATAAGAGGAGTTGTGTTGAGTGGCACTGTCAGCAGAAGTTATCATCTCATTAAGTTAATAATAAGCTCATATAGTTTGCATGACAATTTGCATTGGTTTCTGCATAAGGCAAACAAGTGAGTTAAATGAATATATTGTAGAAATCATGAATTCTGGACTCTTCAGATCATTAATGAGTGTATTAATCTCTACAATTTCTCGAGGAAAGCAAGATTTCTTTTGGCTTATTTTTGGGGTAAATAGTGACAGTTCTAGGGGCTTTCACTAGCCAGTTTCTCTGGTTTTCCTACCAGAATATCACTCAATACACAAATTAGGGGAAAAAATATTTGGATTCTGCTTGTTGTTGAGTGTGTGCATTTCATCTATTCACTCAAGAATTAGAAAATATAGAACTTCTGGCCAAGATGGAGGCATAGGTAGACATACTGTGCCTCCTTGCACAACCAAAAGAAGGACAACAGATTTAAAAACAAAAAACAACCAGAACTGATAGAAAATCAAACTGTATGGAAGTCTGACACCAAAAGAGGTAAAGAAGAAACATCCATCTAGACTGGTAGAAGGGGTGTAGATGGGCAGCTAGGCAGACAGGACTCAGTAAGGCAGTGGCTGGAGGACCAGGGCAGGCAAGGCAGTGGCTGGTGGAGCAGATGGTCCCACATTCGAGTGTGGATAAACCAAGAGGAACAACTGAGAAGTGAGACAGACTGTTCAACCTAGGGTTCCAGCCTGGGGAAATAAAGCCTCAAATGTCTGACCAAAAAGACATGTGAGGGTTGAGGCAGCAGTATGAGAAACTCCCAGCCTCACAGGAGAGTTCATTGGAGAGACCCACAGGGTCCTAGAATGTACATAAAACTATCCTCCAGGGAATCAGCCCAGAAGGGCCCAGTTTGCTTGTGGGTAGTGGCAGAAGTGACTGGAAGTCAGCAAAGAGCTGAACAAGCAGCATTGTTCCTTCTCTGACCCCTCCCCCACATACAGTGCCAGAGCACTGTGATGTGGGTTGCACCACCCTGGTAAATACCTAAGGCTCTTCCCCTTACTATGTAACAGGCACACCGAGACAAAAAAGAAAAATGGCAAAAATGAAAGAACAGATCAAAGCTCCAGAAAAAATACAACTAAGAAACGAAGAGATAGCCAACCTATCAGATGCACAGTTCAAAACACTGGTAATAAGGATGCTCACAGCATTGGTTGAGTATGGTCCCTAAATAAAGGAAAAAGTGAAGGCTGTAAAAAGTGAAATACAATAAAATATGCAGGGAATGAACTGTGATGAGAAGGAAACCAGGACCCAAATCAATGGTTTGGAGCAGAAGGAAGAAATAAACATTGATCCAGAACAGAATGAAGAAACAAGAATTCAAAAATATGAGAGGCTTAGGAACCCCTGGGACAACTTTAAACATTCCAACATCTGAATCATAGGGTTACTAGAAGGAGAAGAGTAAGAGTAAGAGATTGAAAACTTATTTGAAAAACTAATGAAGAAGAACTTCCCTGATCTGGCAAATGAAATAGACTTCCAGAAAGTCCAGGAAACTCCTAGAGTCCCAAAGAAGTTGGACCCAAGGAAACACACATCAAGGCACATCATAATTACATTACGCAAGATTAAAAATAAGGAGAGTATCTTAAAAGCAGCAAGAGAAATGGAGACAGTTACCCACAAAGGAGTGCCCATAAAACCATCAGCTGATTTCTCAAAAGAAATCTTGCTGGTAAGAAGGGGCTGGAAAGAAGTATTCCAGGTCATGAAAGGAAAGAACTTACATCCAAGATTACTCTATCCAGCAAAGCTATCATTTAGAATGGAAGGGCAGATAAAGTGCTTCCCAGATAAGGTCAAGTTAAAGGAGTTCATCATCACCACACCCTCATTACATCAAACATTAAAGAGACTTATCTGAGAGAAAGAAGATGATCAAAACTATGAACAGTAAACTGACAACAAACTATCAACAACCAAACCTAAAAAAAAACACAAACCTAAAAGCAAACTAAGCAAACAACCAGAACAGGAACAGAATCACAGAAATAGAGATCACATGGAGGGTTGTCATTGGAAGAGGGTGAAAAAGGGGGCAAAGGTACAGGGAATAAATAGCATAAATGGTAGGTACAAAATAGACAGGGGGAGGTTTAGAATAATATAGGAAATGTATAAGCCAAAGAACTGACGTGTACAACCCATGGACATAAACTAAAGGCAGAGAATGAGGGTGTGAGGGGGTGTGCAGGGCAGAGGAGAATAAAGGAGGGAATGGGTCAACTGTGATAGTATAATCAATAAAATATACTAAAAAAACAACAAACCAAAAGAACAAAAACGAGTCAAAGGAAAAATCTTATTCAATAGTCAAGGTCAAAGACATCTGTGGGTCAACCATTACTAGTGCTTTGGCATTGGTATTGATTACCATAACCATCTATTTTCTGCTTAATAAGCACTATCATTTGGACATCAGCACTTCAGATATCAATTATCCTCACTGAATTCAAAGAGGCCTTTTCAATGGCATAATTTTCCACTACCATTCCTAGTCTGCAAAGAAAATTTAGTACACAGGACTTAAAGAATGTTGGAATTTTTCTCATCAATGTATTTTTCAAGTTCTTGGACAGATAGGGTCTCCTGGATTCTTCCATGTGACATAATTATGTGCAGGTCAATAACTTGTCCATAATCTGTTTCCAAGTTCCAATATACCTGTGTTTTAATAATAAAGAAAAAACATACAATTACCATTTAATTATCATTTCTGATGCTTTTCTGTCTCCTGTATAGGATGATATTTCTATATGATATTTTTCTTCTGCCTAAAGAATTTCCTTTAACATTTTTTGTAGTGTAAGTCTGCTAATGATAAATTCTTTCAACTTTTCTATGTCTGAAAAAGCCTTTGTTTTGCCTTTATTTTTCCACATTTCACTGGGTATAGAATTTCACTGAATTTTCTTTCAGCACTTTGAGGATGTTACTACACCATCTTCTTGCATTGTCTCTATCAATAAATCTGCTGTCATCTTCACCATGATTTCTCTGTTCATAAATGTTTGTTTCCTCTGGTTGCTTTTAAGATTTTCTCTTTACAACTGGTTTCAAGCAATTTGATCATGATACGTCTTGGAATAATTTTTTTCCCTATTTCTTATGCTTGGGATTCAGTGAACTTCTTTGACTTGCACATTATGGTTTTCACCAAATCAATAAAATTTGGGATCATTATCTCTTCAAATATTGTTTTTCTGTCCTTTTATTTCCTCTCCAAGAATCAAATATTATATGTATTTTAGGTCATTTAAAGTTATCTCACAGTTTAGAAATGCTCTGCCCTTTTTTCTTCTCTCAGTGTTTCATTTGGATAGCTTTTGTTACTATCTTTTCATGTTTATTAATCATGAAACTTCTTCAATGTCTAATATACTGCTAATCATGTCCACAGTACTTTTCATTTTCAAATTGTAGTTTTTAGTTCAAGAAGTTCAGCTTATGTCATTTTATACCTTCCATGCTTTTAATTATTTTTAGATGTTTGTAATATAATCATAACTGTTTTTACTGGAGTTGTCTGTTCATTCTATCATCTATGTCAGTTCTGGGCAAATTTAAATTGATTGATTTCTCCCTTATGGGCTGTATTTTATTGCACTTTGCACAGCTGACAGTTTTCTGTTGAAGACTAGGCATTATAAATTTGACCTGATTGGGTGCTGAATATTTTTGTCCTTTTATAAATATCCTAGGGCTTGTCATTTTCTATCTCCAAATTCTCTACTGCATTTAGAATCAATAAACAAACAATGCAGTCTTTCAACCCTTTTCATTTCCTTACAGCTGATGTAAAAATAGGAAATGCATTTATTTTATTTATTGTTGCCCAAGGCACATGTTATGTTTGTTTACTGATCTTCTCAACCTAGAGTTGTTCAGCTTTTTCCAGTGCATGCTAAGTAGCCAGAGTTTGCAGCAAAGTTACCCAGGTATTCATTTTCTTGTGGACAGTTATTATTGTTCTTCAGTGATAAAACCATTTAATAGTATGAATTTGAAATCATCACAGTGACTCTTGTCTGGGGATAAAAAGCTAAATTCCCTAAGATTTGAGATCTATAAAGTTAATGCTTTGAGTTGCAGTATTATAGTCTAGTTGAGTTTACGCAAGTTTAGTCTGGCTTTTGTTTTTATTTGAGTAATTAAAAAGTTTTTTAGTCACAGTAAGATTTTGTCTCTGAGTTTCCTGGAAACAAAATCATAAATTTCACCTGGAACCCATGACAGGGTCATTTTGGGAACCTTGTAACTTAATGCAAAGCTTAATAAGGAAAGTGTATTGATTGATTTACACTGCAATTATGCTGTGTAACTATCCTAAAATTCACTGCCATATTAACCAATATTTTTTCTCATGCTCATGCTTCTGCAGGTTGATGGCATTTTGGCTAATTTAGAAGCGGCTCAACTGGGTGACTCTGCATTAGAAGAAGTAATCTGGGCTTGTCTCCAGATTATAGATTGAATTCAAGCCTACTCCCTGTGTTGTTTTTACTTTTTCCTAGGGCCTTGTCTATAGGTAGCAGTTACATAGTGTGCTGTCTTCATGAAAGATTATCAAAGGGCAGTAAGGCAAGCCTAAATGCAGAAGCATATTTAAGTTTTCTGCTTGTGTCAAATGTGCTAAATTTCACTGGCCAAAGAAGTCACTTGGCCAAGCTCCACATCAATGTTGAGAGGGGAGGAGTATCAGGATGTAAACATATCTCCTGTGGAAGGTAGCGAATATTTACAAATTTATTATGGATCAAATAATTGATCCAAATTATCCTAGAGAAATAATCACAAGTGCATGCAAAGTTACTAATCCCTGCATTTGTAGTCAGATTGAAATGGACCAATCAAACATGTAAATATCCAATAGCAAGGATACTTAGGTAAAGTAGGATACATGAAGGAAACATTATATAGAAATGTATAAAACACAATATGGAAAATATTAAGAAAGTGAACAAAGCAACATTAAGAAAGGGAGAAAAAAACTGTCAGTTACAAAACAAAATTCCCCAGTAACTGCTTCAGCACTTTAGAAGAATGACAAAATTCTTCTTCAGAAAAAATTGCTCATTTGCTTATGAAAGGTCAATGACAGGGCATCTCTGGTTCTGAAAATAGAAGTCATAGGCCAGTCTAGTTAGGGAGAAATTTAGAAAATTGGGAGCCAAATTTCTCATCATAATAGCATAATAAATTTTCAGTTTTTGCATTGGTAGCCTAAAATATGGAATGTTGGAGACCTTGATCAAAAAAGAGAAAAGAAGCAAAAGAAGGTCAACAATATAGCAGAAGGTCAACGACAGAGGAAAGATTGCTTTTGTAATGAAAATAGACATCTAATTGCATAAGAATACTTGATCTTAATTTCTAACTTTTCATCATATATGTATTTTATTACATGATGTTTTTAACTATAAGAGAAGAGCATGATAAATGCTCAAAATCATTTAACACTTGAATAAAAAGGTAATTGTTGCTCTACCCATCAGTTGCAAAACCGAGGCCCAATTAGTTTACTGGTTGGATGGGTTTACACATTATATCTGCAGGTTAGTGAATTGGAGCAACTGTGACACCCGCTATTTTTGAAGTTATTTTCCTGTTTTTGCAATAATATCCCTCTGCTATTGCTAAGCCTTTAGAAAATACTTTTTTTTTTTTTTATTAAACACCCAGCAGCAATGGGGCTTTGGTGTTTTGGAGAATATAGGTGTGGGAGCTAGGTGGTAAGAGGAAATGGTTGCAGGTGCAGGGGAGGAGTCAGATGAGTTTAAGTGAGCCAAAGCAGTACCACCCAATAGAGCATTCTGCAATGATGGGGTGTTCTACATCTGCATTGTCTAATATGACAGCCACTAGCCACGTGTGCCTTTTGAATATTTTCAGTGTGACTGAGGAACTGAATTTTCTATTTTATTTAAATATAACTAATTTAAATTCAAATGACCACATGTGATTAATGGCCATGATATTGAACAGCACAGTGAATTTAGATAAAACCAGAAACAGTGGGTGAAAAACAACCAGAAGAATGTAGTAGGTTTTTTGCCATTCAGAAATCTCAGAACTAGAAAAAAGGGCACTAGATTTCTGGAAATCACATGAAATAGAAGCTTAAAACATTTTATTTAGTTATTTAATAAAGGTAGACTCTAAATTGGTGAAAGGTGGCATGTATCAGCTTACGTTGTAAGTACATTTCTATATTCAGGGGAAAGACTGAAAGGATATATTCAAAATGTTAATGTTAGGTGGTGTGAATATAAATAATAATTTTTTCTTTATATTTACTGCATTTCTCAAATTTTTCCCCTGAGCATGTATGTCTTATTTTTGTATTTATTTTAAATATAATTGTTTATTTGTCTGGGTAATATTTTAAAGTATTAATTAAGCCTCCCCCCCCCAATGCCTCCGTTTCCTTCCCCCATTGCACTGATCAGGTGTAACTTACTGTGACCCTGTCTTCATTGTTTCTGGGAAAGTATGTGGCTGGCAAAAAAGCAGAAGTTATGTGCAAGATTTCCGGTCTTTTGTTCGAGGATGTAAAGATTTGCAAAATTGTTTAGAGAAATTGGGGGGTTTGAAGAGACAGAAAGGAGAGTGCAACTTGCTCCCAGAGAGCACAGTGATTTCAGGGATGGAGACACGGGTCTGTGCATTTCAGAGTACAAGGAACCAGGATGGACTTTCTGGTAGTGCTGGGATTTTACATGACCTCAGAGGGGAAATGGCTGTAAGCAATGTGTATGTAGTAGAACTTACAGACCCGAGGTTCCCTGCCTTAAAAGAATGTGCCTTGTCTCAACAGTAGTGTAAAAGCAACAAAAATCAGCCAACCTTGACGGGGTCAGACAGCAGCAAAGAACATTTCAGTGATAATCTGTGTGGGCCAAAGGGCTCAACACCTTTCCTTGTATTTTTGATTCAGCCCTGGGGTGAGTGTGAGGGGCACAGGAAGGAATGAAGAGAAATTTAAAAAAAAAATTATTTTACTGTTTTTCAATTACAGTCATCTGCATTTTCCCCCCACCCCAGCCAAACCCACCTCCCTCCCTTGCTTCCACCCTCCCCCTTGGTTTTGTCCATGTGTCCTTAATAATAGTAGTTCCTGAAAACCCTTCCCCCCATTATCCCCGCCCACCTCCCCAATGGTTACTGTCAGACTGTTGTTAATTTCAGTGTCTCTGGTTATATTTTGCTTGCTTTTTTCTTCTGTTGATTATGTTATAGTTAAAGGTGAGATCATATGGTATTTGTCCCGCATCACCTGGCTTATTTCACTTAGAATAATGCTCTCCAGTTCCATCTATGCTGTTGCAAAGGGTAGGAGCTCCTTCTTTCTCTCTGCTTCATAGTATTCCATTGTGTAAATGTACCATAGTTTTTTGATCCACTCATTTACTAATGGGCACTTAGGTTGCTTCCAGCACTTGGCTATTGTAAATTGTGCTGCTATTCCACTGCTGGGATTACATCCTAAGGACCCTGAAACACGAATCCAAAAGAACATATGCACCAGAATGAAGAGAACTTTTCTACCAGCTGGGCAGGAAGAATTTGAAAATTAAAATTAAATGGACTTGCTTGTTTTAAAAAAGAAAGTGAAGAAAATGGAACCTTTATGCATTGCTAATGGGAATGTAAAATGGTATAGCCACTTAGTAGAAAAGTTTGGCAGCTCCTCAAAAAATTAAACAAAATTATATGATCCAGCAATTCCACTTCTAGGTATAGATCCAAAAGACTTGAAAACAAGGACTCCAATAGATATTTGTGCACCAGTATTCATTGCATCATTATTAACAATAGCCAAAATGTGAAACAACCCAAATGTCTATCAAAATGTTAGAGGAAGAATGGCACCAGGTGTTACTGGCAATAGGATTTCATTCAGTGTAGCAATCTCAGTGCTTGAGTTTGGCAAAGAAAGAATTCAGAACCAATGAACTCAAATTGAAGGAGAAAGTTTATTTAGATAGTCATGGAAGTAGAAAGAAGTGAGTAAGCTGGGCTGTGTGGGCTCAGAAAACAAGTTACAGAAGCAAAAGAACGGCCCTTGGAGCTTAGGAGAAAGAAAGACAAAAGTAACCCATGCAGGGGAAGAAGAAGGGGATAGGTACAGGTATGCTCCAGAGACCCAAAGAGTGTGCTCTGAGGTAAGAAGGGAGTGGGAGAAGGCATGGGCATGTGAGAGAGGAGAGAAAGACATAGAAGTAATCTGGGTCTTTAATCTTCAGGACTTTCATCTGGAGGTCTCAGAGGAGGTTCTCAATAGAATGTTCATGAGCTTTCCAGGTGTATCTTTTCAGGGTCATGGTCTCAACTCATTGGCCAGTGCCAAGGCAGGTGATCATGAGTTATCACAGCTGGTCTGATGTTAGCCATGGTGTTGCCATGCCTGGCCTTGCTCCTTTTCTGGGCCTGGGGCTTAAAAACAACTGAGGCCTAGATGTTATATCTCATGCTTAATACTTAAGTGAGTGGTTCTGCAAAGGATTGTATGGGAGTCCTTGGAAGATATTCTTCAGCCCTTTTTCTTTCTCTGAGAGAGGAAGGTCAGGGAAAGATTCAAACCCCATGGCCAGCAATATGTAAGATCAGTGGATCTAAACCAAACAACCAGCAATGTGCTAGGGGAGAAAAAGTTCACCCTGGTGGTGAGGTCTCGCCCTACAATTGTGTGTTGCTAAACACCTGGGGCTTTCTGCCCTGGATAACCTTTGTGTTCCTGGCCTGTCATTCCTACTCTGCTCATACCTGTCTAACTATGGCAGGTGGGCACAGGCAACCAGGTTCTTAGTGATCACGAACAAGGAATTGAAGCAAATACACAGAGAGTTTATAGTGGAGAGAGCAAGACATATTAAGCTATAGTACACCTCACAGAACATGGGAGCGGGTCAATGCCAAGCAGAGATTGACCCTCAGTGGCTAGAGGGATTCTGTTCTCATAGGGTAGATATTTCCTGGCTAGTTTTGGTGGGGTTTTATTGTGTATGTGCAAGTAGTTATATTACTTTAAAGCTACTGCACATGCAGTCTTCCATGATTTTCCTTGATTGGCCACCAGTGCAGGGGGTCCCACAATGCTAATGCATTATAATGCTTTTTGGAGTAGAGGTCACGTAGCATCTTCTGAGCAGGGGCAGTCATGATTCGCCATGATTCAGCACTTTTCCAGAAAGTGGGGGCACCAGTCTTAGAACAGGGTCTCTGTCCTATTTCAGTGTCTTTTGTTTTAGCCCTGGGGCCCCTCTGGAGTTTCCTCCTTCCTATCTCCTGACTCATAACTGCCTACTATTTCAAACAGAAAATGAATTTTTAAAAATTATGTATACATTAATAGTATACTATTCACCTTAAAAAGCAATGGGACTCTGATACATGCTGCAACACGGATGAACCTTGAAGACATTATGCTAAATGAAATAAGCCAGGCACAAAAGGACAAATATTGTATGATTCCACATACATGAGGCACCTAGAATAGGCAACTTCATAGAGACAGAAAAGTAGAATAGAGGTTACCAAGGGATAAAGGGAGGGGAGAATGGGGAGTTACCGTTTAATGGGTACAGAGTTTCAGTATGAGAAGATGAAAAGGTTCAAGAAATAAGTAGTGGTGATGGTTGCACAGTGTGGTAAAGGTACTTAACTGCCTAAATAGTGTTGATTTTATGTATATTTATTACAGTAAAAAAATTCTTAAAATAGCATTAAATTTGTTTATTTTCTGTTCTTAAGTTTATTAAGTGGATTCAGAACAGTCTTTATTTTAGAGTTAATTTAACCTCAGTGGTAAGGGAATACCCTTTTACACATGCTGAGATCTTTGTACTCTTGCCTGTAAGAACACAAATTATTCTTCGTCTTGAGCTTCAAGAATTTTCTGCCTGTGTCTTTCTGGTGCTTGTTTCTCTGGCCTCAGGTAGTTTCTTTTCCCATGTGTAACTAGTACTCAGTCACACACTTGAGAGCACCCCTCTGTGAATCTGTGCAGCTTCTCTTCTCTCTGATACTTGGCCCAGCAAATTGTAGCCACCTGGCCCACACCAAACTTCAGGCTGCCTGTCAATTCTGCCAGACTGCTTGGTCCCTGTGCTGCAGCCTGGTATCTGTCTCCAGATAGCAAGCTCCTCCTTAGATTAAGCTCACCCTCCAGGATTACAGTCTGTGCTGCTATTTGAACTATGTCTGATGTAAGGTGACCCTTAGGTGGATTTCTGGAGCTCGGTTTGTGTACAGCTCTTTCCACTCTTGTCCTCCCTCCAGACAGCTTCTGCTGCTTCAGACTCCCTGAACTCTGATCTCCATCTCTCAAAGTGTTTGAGCCCTCTCTGTTGTGATCCAAAACATGTCCCTGTAAGAAGCCAGAGCAAGTATAGGAGTCACATAATTGGTTTTCCTTCTCTCAGGAAGCATAGTCCTGCTTTGGCTGTTATTTAATGTCTGGAAACTATTGCTCTTCTATATTTAATCCAATTTACTTGTTTTTTTAATGTATTATGTTTTTTTCCATTATCATTTAGTCCTCTTATAGCCCCTTCCCCTCTGTAATCACCACACTGTTGTCCATGTCCAGGAGTCCTTTTTCCTTTGTGTTTTACAGTAGCAGGGCAAGCCTGGTACTTGTTATGCTATCTGGCCAGATATGAAAGTATAAATTGCTATATTTTCTATTTTTAGAATTTGCTTTGTTCTTTCTTTTCCACATATGTAGTCCTTTTCATTATGTGTTCTTGCATTACAATTTCTACTCCTTACTTTTCTTTAAATATTGTAAATATCCTTAATTGATGGCATGCTCATATTTTTCTACTGTCTGTATTTCATTAAATGTGGTTTCTCTAGTTCATTGTACCTTCTCTCTCTGTCTCTTCACTAGTTCTCTGTCTCCTCTTGAGGGTTACACATGTTTTACTTGAACTCTTCTCCAGTGGGAGTTGTTTTCACAGGAGTTAAGTGGACTGGTTTGCAGAGGAGCTCCTGAGGGACAGGAACACATTTGACTCTACCAAGGCCCCGAGAGTTTCAGTTTTATCAGTTCTGGTTTTACACATTGGTTAATGCAAATTCATACGACAAACTGAGCAAGGCTTGAGGTGGGCTTCCTGCATCTTTTTTTCCTCCCTCTTGTTTTTTTGTTGCCTCCCTGGTATAAAGGGCAGGGTATTCCAGTTTCCATTTTATGGGCTGGCTTTCAGATTTGTGAAAGGGCCCCTTTCTAGGGGCCAGTGGTGCTTGGGACTCAGCTCAAGTCCCAAATCCTGGTATTAACCATTTCCCCATAGGGTCTCCTCTATAGGTCACTGGGTTTAGCTCTTGATCACTACATTGATTTTGAATATTCTATTCATTTCTTCTACCTGGGGATTTCCATTCTTAACTTTAAGCTCAGTTATATATTTTTAAAAAATAATTTGGGTGTTTTGTATTATTTTGTGTGGGATTGGAAGCTTTGAGAGTCAACATAGTCCACCATATTGCCTTGATGTATGTGTAGTAATAAAAGGTACATCGTACTCCCTCTCAAGTCATATGTTTTCCTGAACCACAGGTAGTCGTTTACTTTTAATGAATGCATTATTTATCCCATGCTTTGTTCCTGAAAATAATTTTAGATGCTAGAGTATGAATTTTTATCTCCTTATTTGATTATCAAGAACTTAAATGGTGTGGAACATGTTATTTTAATTTGTACACTCTGGAGTTCTACTGCAACACCAGCTTAACAGAGTATTAAATAATTATCTGTTGAAAAGAACACAAGGGAGGTTTCTAAAACTTTATTAAGAACTTGTATTATTAAATTCAAATTTTTAGCCCTGACTGGTATTGCTCATTAGATTGAGCACTGGCCTTCAAGCCAAAGGGTCGCAGGTTCGATTCCCCATCAGGGCACATGCCTGGGTTGTGGGCTAGGTCCCCAATAGGGGACATGCAAGGAGCAACCACACATTGATGTTTCTCTCCCTCTTTCCCCTTCCCTTCCCCTCTCTCTAAAAATAAATAAAATCTTTAAAAATTTCAATTTTTTAAAATAAAACAAGACAAAATTTCACCATTTTACCTGATTCAAAATAGCTTAAATATTTAAGTATGCAAATAATTTCTCAACTAGTGGCTATTGTTTTTATTTTCTCTATTAAACTGATAAGAAAATATGTCATTAGAAAAGCTCAGTAAGAAATACTCAAAGAAGCAATGCTTCAATGAGCTAAAGTGAAAAGTGACAGGATAAATCCAATCCTTTGAAATATTTTATCATTAATTGAGATAAACAAGGATGTATAGAGAAAGATATAATAAGCTCCTAGCAAACAGCATAAGAAACAAAACCCTACAAATGGGAGTAGGGAATCTGGAAGGAATGAGTGGCAGCATTCTTGGAAGTCTGTATTGGACCACTCAGAAGCAGACTCAGGATCTGGAGCCAGAGCAGAGGTGAAGGCAAGGGCAGGGAACCCTTCTGTAAAGAGGAGGGACAGCTAACTGTAGGGTACTCTGAAACCTCTTCACACTTGTTGATTGTAGCCCCACAAAGGGCAGTGTCTCCCAGAGGGTTTGTGTGATCAGGGACTAAAACTGGCCTCTCATTGACCTCCCAGCTGGTGACTTCAGGAAGAATTGGAAGCACTCCATCTCTCCTTGCTTTAAGAAACTCCCTGGAAGCCCTTAGCTGGAAATTTATGCAACTGGATTGCCTCAGACTTTGAAGGGAGAGAAACGTCTTACTTTCTGCAAAGGAATCAATCATTTGGAAAACTTGGGTCTTTGGGTAGTCTTTTAGAAGACTCTTCTAAGGAGGGGCACAAAGAGAATGAGGGAGGTATGACATTAATTTAAGAAACGTGAGGAACACAGTAGGGGAATAATTTATCTCGGGGCCTGATTTCTACATCAGGATCTTAGAGAAGTTTTCTCCATAAAGACCCAAGATCACTGAAGGGACAAGTAGTCATGGGGAGGGCAGGTTTTAAGAGTGAGGTGGTCTCAGCCCTGAGTGGAACAGACTTGGTGGACCTTACTGCCAAGTTGAGATCAGAAGCAATGTTCCATTCCTCCTTCAGAGAAAGAGTCTAAAAGAACCCATAAAGATAAAACTCAAGCAGTATATTTTAAAAACCTAAAAGCACCCAAATATCTGTGATTTCCATGAAATTTTAAAATCTTGAGTAGAGTTTACTAAGAGGAAAAGCAGCAATAACTGTGGTTCTCCAGAGACATAAAGTCAAGTGTATCCTTTTGGTACTTGTAAAACTGATTAACTCTACTGACAAAGAAAATGTTAAACCTATAAGAAAGGAGGCAGCTTCTTCTGGAAAAACATATACCAAGTTTTTTTCAGTTATTTTCACAGCAGATTTTCTGCAAGGATTGGTCATAGAATCAACTCATTCTACTACCAGGGACTTTTGAAGTGGAGGTCAGAAATTCATTTCTAGCACTTGATTAAACTGTAGAATCAGTACTAATGCTGGGAGAAACCTTTGAGATTCTTCACTTTAATTCATTCAGTTCACAAGAGAGGGCATTAAGGTCCTGGAAGGTAAGTGATCATAAAAGTTAGTGACAGCTGGGCCTGGAATCTGATGTCCTAATATGCAGCCAGATGTCTGTTCAAGATACAACTCAAAAGTTCTTGTGGGGAGAACATGTTCAGAGTTGACTTGTGGAAGACAATTAGGATAAATTTGACCTAGGTTGGGAAGTTACTTGCCCTGACATAATGGAACCTTTCCAGGGGCAGAAAAATGTGTCGACTAGCCTGTGCTTATTTATTGCCTGTTATAGGAAGGGAGAAAGTCTTTAGAACTTATATTGTACTAAAACAAAAATCTGTGATTAGTTTTGAGTGTGCCTCATTAGGGCCACAAGTAATTTCAGTCCCCTCTGTTTTTAGTAATAGCTGACAAGATTTGGGTTTGAGATCAGAGCATTGGGTTTTACACCTCATTTTTTTAAATGGAATGCATATGGTAATGATGATGGAGGACAGAATGCAGAAATTAAGATAAATTGAGATCGCAATTTAGGAACTCATCCGCATAGAGTATATGCTTAGGATCTGCTTGTCCACATACAGGAGATCCCTAAGGTACCACTGAGAATAGTGGACCTTCAATTGGACTTGGAGTCTACTTGTTCAGATATTGCAGAAACTGGAACAGAAAACGTTGTGACACCTTTTATCTGTCCTCCATTCCTGTTGTCTTATGGTTTTATACAAATCACAGCCCCTTTGCTAGAAATAGAATGAATAGAATAGTGAAGTGTAAGAAGAAGACAAAAACAAAACTATTTTTTTTAAAAGAAAAGAACCTCATCTTACTCCTTTATAGTTGGCCTTTACTTCTTACATGCACACTTCTTACACATAGTGCCTTATATATACAATCAACAAATACAGGTACTTAACTTGTATTTTTCCTTTTTTTTTTTGCTATTATAAACAAATGTTTGTTGAACTACATAGCATTTTCTCCTGGTCATTCTTCTAATTTTTGGCAGAAATCTTAACTTAGTAATAATTCATCCATCAGTGTTTTAAGAAAATGGCTTTAGAAAGAGTGGGGAGGTATGTGTGTATATGTATACACATATATATGTATATATATTTTTATAAATTATATGTATTTGAAGTCTCTCAAGTTTCTGGATTTTTTTTTTTATTTTGATGGTCAGTTTAACTCAGTATGAAGAATATACTCTTATCAAGTAGCTTTTAATCATACTTCCTCATAATTTCTTACATTCAGGGACCTCATTGTTATCTTTATAATGTAAGTTTATAATACTTTATATTCCTGTTGTATGTGAGTATTTATAGAAATACTGTTTAATTATTCATCATAATTGCAAATAAGAAAGTTTTTATGAAAAGCACTGAATTTGGAGTCAGAAAATCTAGGATAAACTTTTGTCTGTGACATCTACCTATTTATTGAGATTGTGTAAATTGTAAGATCTCCTAGCACCACGTTTCTTCATCATAAGACAGAAACATAAAACACTCATTCTCTCACAAAATTGTGGGAAGGGTTAGGTGAGACCATGTGTATAAATTCAGAAGGTTTAAATCTAGGCAGAGCTGATATAATAGCCATATAACTAACTGACTATCACATAAATAAGAACCAGCTGCACACTTAAGGTATGGTTTTAAGTTAGAGTTTTGAGTTTTATATTAAAAGATCTTGTTAATATTTCAAAAACTTGATGCTACTAATTTAAATAGACAAGTAAAATTTAAGTAAAGTTATGTAGTAGAAAATAGTATTGCCTCCCTGTGTAACAACAAGATAACTTGTGGGGACCCTGATGACATCTACATAATAACAACCACAGTACTTCCTGTTTATACAGCATTTCAGATTTTTTGGTGTGATGGTGGCTTTACTTACTGTACAAGTACTCCAAATATATTCTTACCACTAGATGGAGACATAACCATAACTGATTAAAGTCCACCTGCCTGTTTAAAAAAATGGGGAAACAAGCAACTGATTGTCCAATAATTGCATACGGAAAAGCATAATACATCAGCAATACGATATGATAAATTTCTTTGCTATCATCATATATTTGTTTAAAATGTTAACATTTTATGTTATTAAAGAGGAAACATTCATCCAGACTGGTGGGAGGGGTGCAGACAGGCAGCTGGACAGAGAGGATGCATGGCAAAGCAAAAAGTCAGACCAGGCAGGTGAGACAGCAGGCAGTGGACAGGGATATCCCACATTTGTGTGCAGACAAGCCAGGAGGAACAACTGGGGAGCAAGACAGACTGCACAACCCAGGGTTCCAGTGCAGGAAAATAAAGCCTCAAAATCTCTGATAGTAAAAACCTGTGGTTGTGGGAGAAACTCTCAGGCTCAAAGGAGAGTTTGTTGGAGAGACCCATGGGGTCCTAGAATGTACACAAACCCACTCACCCAAGAATCAACACCAGAAATGCCCAATTTGCTTGTGGGTAGCAGCAGACATGACTGAAAGCAGGGTAAGAATTGAGGAAGCTGTATTATTCCCTCTCTGACCCCTCCCCCACATACAGTGCCATACGCAGTGAAGTCGGTTGCCCTGCCCTGGTGAAATACCTAAGCCTCTGCCTCTTACAACATAACAGAGGCCCCAAGAAAAAGAAACATGGCCCAAATGAAAGAACAGATCAAAACTTCAGAAAAAGAACTAAGCAACAAGGAGATAGCCAATCTGTCAGATGTAGAGTTCAAAACACTGCTAATCAGGATGCTCACAGAAATGGTTGAGTACAGTTGCAAAATACAGATAAAAGTGAAGGCTATTAAAAGTGAAATGAAGGAAAATGTATAGGGAACCAACAGTGACAGGAAAGATATCAGGACTCAAATCAACAATTTGGAACAGAAGGAAGAAATAAACATTCAACCAGAACAGAAGGACAAAATAAGAACTTTCAAAAAGTGAGGAGAGGCTTAGGAACCTCTGGGAAAACTTTAAATGTTCCAACATTCGAATCATAGGAGTGACAG
This sequence comes from Phyllostomus discolor, assembly GCF_004126475.2. Classification (NCBI taxonomy): domain Eukaryota; kingdom Metazoa; phylum Chordata; class Mammalia; order Chiroptera; family Phyllostomidae; genus Phyllostomus; species Phyllostomus discolor. The sequence continues at coordinate 6,569,845 of NC_040916.2, read as the reverse complement.
AAGAAGAGGAGAAGCAAGAAATGGAAAATTTATTTGAAAAAATAATGAAGGAGAACTTTCTCAGTCTGGCAAAGGAAATAGACTTCCAGGAAGTTCAAGAAGCTCAGAGTCTCAAAGAACTTGGACCCAAAGAGGCACACACTGAGGCACATGATAATTACATTACCAAGATTAAAGATAAGGAGAGAATCTGAAAAGCAGCAAGAGAAAAGGAGACAGTTACCTACAAAGGAGTTCCCATAAGCCTACCAGCTAATTTCTGCAAAGAAAACTTACAGGAAAGAAGGGGCTGGGAAGAAGTATTTGAAGTCATGAAAGGCAAGGACCTACATCCAAGATAACTCTAACCAGCAAAGCAGTCATTTAGAATGGAAGGGCAGATAAAGTGCTTCCCAGATAAAGTCAAGTTAAAGCAGTTGATCATCATGAAGCCCTTATTACATGAAATGTTAAAGGGACTTATCTAAGAAAAAGAAGATGATCGAAACCATGAACAGTAAAATAGCAACAAACTCACAACTATCAACAACTGAACCTAAAAAACAAAAACAAACTAAGCAAACAACTAGAATAGGAACAAAATCACAGAAATGGAGATCACATGGAGGATTATCAGTGGGGAGAGGGAGGGGAGAGAATGGGGGAAAAGGTACAGGGAATAAGAAGCACAATTGATAGGCACAAAATAGGGGGAAATTAAGAATAGTATAGGAAATGTAGAAGCCAAAGAACTTATATGTATGACTCATGGACATGAACTAAGGCAGAGGAGTGCTGGTGGGAGGAGGGGTGCAGAGCAGAGAGGGATTAAGGGGAGAAAAAAGTGGGACAATTGTAATAGCATAATCAATAAGATATGCTTTAAAAACTATGAAATATTGAGCCATGTGAAAACTCTATGTAGTTTATAGATGCCATATTAACAACTCAAGTCTCTGGGATTGGGCAACAGAAGATAATCAGTTATAAAGATAAAATAAAGTAAAACTGCATATGGAAAATTATTAGAACAGTATCTGCAATCTAGTTTTCTCTCTGTTTAAGAATGGTAATAGATATAATAGATGTTCACATAGCTTTAATTTCAAAGGTTTTGTCCAAGTTGCTGGACAAAGATGGAAAGAGAATGTTATATACTGTCAGATTCCTTTCCAGTGCTTGAACTTGACACTTCTTTCACCAATGTATGTTTGCTTTACCAAAATATTTTCAACATTGTTTAAATTTTGCCTCTCTGATTAATCAAAATTAATTTATAATTTTTATTTTCATGTCTTTGAATACCTGTGAGTTTGAACTTCTTTTAGTATTTTTATTGGCAATATGAATTTTTTGTCTGTAATTGCTTATTTGTATGGTTTGTCCATTTTTTTATTTGAATGTATTGTTCTTTTCGATGTATGAAATTAATTTTATATTAGGTTTTGACTTGCTGTCTAAATATTTTCTCTCTGGTTTACACTTACAGTGAATTTTGTCAGCTTTAATTTTTAATGTGATAAAATACTTTATAGTTCTTGGGTTTCTGGTATTGTTTATTCAATTATTATTCTCAATTTTTGTTGTATACCTCTATACTCACACATAATGCATAATAAAATAATGCTTTATATTTAAATTTTAGATATTTAATCTACCTGGGTTTTTCTTATGTAAATGTTGTGATGGAGCAATCATTTTTTCTTCCAGAACAATGTACAGTTACGCTGACCTCATTTTTAAATTATACCTTTCTGCTGAATTGAGTTATCAATTCATTCAAACTTAAGTTTGCATATAAATTTGGGTCTGTACCTGTATTTACCCACTTCACTCTATCAGTTTATCTATTATGGAATATATATTAGTATACTTTATGATAATTACATTTATAATTTGATAAATATTTTTTAAATAATTATATAATGACATAAAACAATGGCTATTGTGAAAATTACAATAATTCTCAAATTCGTTGTAACTCATACAATCCTAATGGTGGAGACAAATGATTTTATCCGGTCTTCTTTTTGAAGCATCATAAGTTATAAATTTTGGTAATTTCTAGTTTTCCTGAAATCTAAGCACAACACAGTGCTATTTGTTACAATAATTTTCCCATAATGAATAGTTCTATTGTCTCGATTTGAAAATATATTTTCCCACAGTAAGTAATTATGTTTTCTTAGGAATAGTGTGGCATACTGTCTTATTATAAGTTAGCTAACTTAGTGAAAGGCCATTGTCTCTGAGTGGGACTTTCAGCAGGGGAAAGCCTGTGTTGCCTGTTTAACTGCATGCTAGCCTGGTTAACCTGTATTTCCTGCCATCTCTCCTACAAAGCCTCTCACAACCATGTCATGTAAAAGTCATCTGTTGGGAACCGCCCTGGCTGGTATCAGAAGCTGAAACCCCCGCCTAGGCTAAGGCTAAGGGAACGCCCTTGGAACCGTAAGCCAGCAAGGAGACAAGGGCTTGTCTCCCTGGCAGGAATGCTGCTGCTTCTGCTGCTGAACCCCAAAAAGCTTGGTCGGTTAGCCAAAGACGGGTAAGATTCCCCACGGGGGGAATGACCTAAGCCAGGCACGATCACTTTGGGAGGCCCCCCAAAAGAAGGACTTTGGGGGCTGCAGCGTAAGAGGGTGATAGACCCTCGCTCCTTGGCTTTGACATAGCCTGAGTTCTCATGTCTGGGAGAAAATCTTATTGCCTGAGTTCCCGTGCTAAGCCTGAAACAATGACAGGGTGGTATAGCTCTGTGCTGAAAAGGGGTAGATTCCCTGGGTGATTAGTCCTAAGAAAGAACATGTAAATTACTGTGAAACCTTCTTTGTTTAAAATGCTCTCAGTTGAATAAGAAGGGTCCAAGGAGGAAGTTTGTTCCTCAAAGTCTTACAGCTCTTTGACCCCGACTCAATAGACCAGCAGAGTTCCTTGTTTTCTATAGTTCCTTACTTCCCCCTGATAAGTACTGTACTATACCTGAATTATTATGCAAAATGAGCCCAATAAAAGCATGTATGGATGGTAAATCAGGGCCCTCCCCACTAGGGGGGGTGGCCATTCTGTCCCTACTTCCCCACAGGACCTGGTTGTCTCTGTGTATGTTTCTCGCGTGTTTTTCGGCGAGCCATCCACAGTGTTCCGTGGTCACTGCTGGCCAGTGACCCACACGCAACAGTCATCCTATGGTTTGTAACATATTGCCTGCAAGTGTGAGCTTCTGATTGGTTGTTGTAATAATGTGAGCCCCTGTTATGATATTTAAATTCATGAATATGTTTTATCAAATACATAAATACCTGTGCATCTTATTTTTAAGAAAACTTTAAAATTTTCTTTTTTCCAATTATTTAAAATGTAAAGTAAAACCCATAGCTTTGTTGTATTCCTTATACAAGCAGAACTGAGAGTCCTTGATTCTTTTAAATGAACAGCTCTTTGGATAGTGAATGATTAGATTGAGGTTGGGTGTTCCACTGACAAATAAAGGACTATTAACTTCTACTTGTGGCTCAGAGGGAAGGCTGCTGCCTCTGCTGTTACTGATACTCAACCCATAGGATCCAGATTTTTATTTTGTAAAGATTTTATTTTTTAGAGACAGGGGAAGGGAAGAAGAAAGAGGGGGAGAGAAACATTGATGTGAGATCAATAGGTTGCCTCTGGTACACCCACCCCCCCACACTCCGCAACTGGGACTTCTGGATCAACCAGGTCCCAACCAAAACTCAGGTAGGTGTCCTGACCAGAATCCAACTGGTGGCCCTGCAACCCTTCACTTTGCTGAACTAGGCCCAAGCAACTGATCAACACTGGTCAGGGCCAGATTTTTATTTTTTCAAATGACCTGAGGAAGTCAGCAAGCCTTAAAATTTAAGAAAAGGTGACTAAATTCCTAAACGACATGCTTCTGTTTTGATAGTCCACCCAGTTAGAACCGTAGTCTGATTGAAGGCAGACAATAGGTTGTTGTTTAGTTTGGGCAAAATAAAGATTTAAGAGAGGTTGGTTTTGTTTTTGTCACACGAGTGGACCAGCAAGAGGGCTCTGTACACAAACTCTTGACCTGCCAGATTCTTCCTTCAGTGACAGCACCGCCACCTTTGCTGTGTAAATGCACATTGTAGTGTCCTGGTTCGGGGAAGCCCACTCAGGGTGGTGGTAGGCACTTCCTGGCAGAACAGTCTCTGCAACGCCTGCCTCCAGCCTCTCTCTTTCCTTACTATTCTCTGAACCAAAAGAATGGCCCAAACCTCCCCCTTTGCTCAAGCATTTGAGGAAATTCTACCAATAAAATGATCTGTTTTTTCTCCCTCAATGAAAACTTAAGAACTAAAAGACAGGGAATGTGAAGACCAAGTGAAATCCAAGAGACCCAAATAGGAGCTCTAGCCTGCTAGGAGCATGTTGGTTTCATGGTCTGCATACTTCTGGAGAAGTGGAATGGGCATTGAAGATAGCCTTGATATATTCTGAATATAGCCCAGTTTTCACAGAGGAAAATTTGATCTAGATAACTTTATGTGCCTAATTTTTTAATAGAAAGGCAATAATGTCTCTAGTGTGCAATGGAATTTCCACAGTATTAGTATAAAAAGACTACTCCATGCATACTAGGTCTTTCTAGAAGAAGTCCAGCAATTGATAATATAAGGAGAATGGTTTGTGCCAAGGAGAGTGGACTGGAATGCACATGTATGAACAATGACAACTTTACTATACTGGTCAGTGGGGGCTGCCGCGGTCCAGCCGCAGCTAGGTCCAGGGTTTCCTGAAAGGTGGGTAAGGCGTCGGCGATGGGAGACAGACGACAACACGCCTCAGAGGACAGTGATGCTCTGTTCCATTTATTGCAAGTACAAGCAGGTTTTTATACTTTCATTTTTAGCAGTGATTGACATTTGCGATTAGGTAAAGCAGAAAAAAATTAATACAAAGGTAACCAGGAAAAATCCAAAAATTCCCATAGATTCAGTTATATTAAACAAAGATTATTATAACCATGAAAGCCATAAATCAGACAATTAGAAATAGCTGTACGTACAGAGTTTGAATGTCTTATTGTTTATTAAAATTCTCAGAATTTGTCCTGGGGCAAAAGGACACGCTAAATTGAACAGAGGTTATAGGAAATTTATTATAAGGCCTTTGTGATGTCTAACTTACCTATTTACCTTTCTGTCTAAAATATTTCTCTATGTACCATGGACTCTAACTCCCTGGTAACTGTTTCTATGTGCTTAATTTATAATAGTTAATCAGCTTTTTTTATTTCTTTGCCTGTCTAATTTTATTTGATATATATTCCTATTCAAGGTAAAGGTGGGGCTGTTACTCCAACAACTTTTAGACACTCAGGGGCTATTTCATTAGAGGGGATTTTATTCTCTGGTCAGGAAATTATTTTATACAACTTCATTGGAATTATGCAAATCAATAAACCTGAGATACAGATATCTAACAATCCCACCACCTTTTAATCTCCAAAACAACCAGGTAAGGAGAGATAAACAGAAAATTCAGCTACAGTAAACTCTTTTTATTTTTTAGTTAATAAACACCAGGGAGGCCTGCTTCAAGCTAGCCTTTCCATGAAATTTAGACTATTATAAAACACTTGAACTTCATCCTAATTGACCATTCTAATGTCACCCTCATTATATGCTCCTGTATAAGGCAATGGGAGATCTGGAACCCTCTGGAGACCATTAGCTCCTTTTGGGGGATACCATAATTTGCCAATAATCTAATATGCTACCCAGGGGTATCCTGGGCTGTGGGTAAGGGTCTATATAGTTTTTTTCTTGTTTTCTAGAAAGACTCTTTGTATCTATGGGTAAGGAACAGGCATGGGAAAGTCTGCCAATAATTCAACCTATTGTAACTGATTTATGAATTCTTTTATGGGAACAATCGGGGATAATTTCTTACTCAGGTTTATAAACACTTGATTTAAAACAATCTGGGCATGATTCAATAGTCTAGGGAGAACTAGTTGTCCCTTCAGAATTTCCCTCAAAATCAATTATTACTGTTTTTGAGCCTCTTTCTTCTCATGTTCTGTTCTTATGGGAATCAGGGTACAAAGTAAGACCATGATTAATATTAGCAAGGAAATTATTAAAAGCAATCCCCAGAAAAATTACTGCCCCCCTTTGTATGCCACGCTCTCTTCCAGGAAGATGGATTCCTTGAATGCCCTCTTTTCATGTTCAGACCTTGTCAAAAAACATGGTTGGAAGAGGGCGTGGCAGGGGGCTGTAGCCATCCTTGGGCAAGCATGTGTACTGTGTGGCTGTCATATTAAAAATGACTGAGCAAGTAGTCAATGAATCTGCATCAAATTTTGCAGTAAGCTTGAAGAGTTTTTTTCTGAAGAAACTATTCAGATGATTCAGAAGGCTTTTGGGGATGATGCAATGAGTGCAGCGTAAATAAAAGTGTGGCACAAACACTTCAAAGATGGTTGAGGATCTGTTGACAGTAATCGACATTCTGAAAGACCTGCAACAAGCAGAACACCTAAGAATGTTGAACATACATGGGCTGTAATCTACAAAGATTGGTGACTGACAGTATGAGAACTAGAAGCTGATCTGGGGATTCCAAAAACTACTGTGTCTGAGATTTAGACCCAGGGTCTTGGCATGAAATGTGTTGTGGCAAAATTCATTCTGCGGCTTCTGCTACCAGAGCAGAAGAGACATTGTGCTGTGGTTGCTAATGACTTTATTCATTCATTACCAGATTCATAGACTACTACCAATAATGCAGATTTCCTCAACAAGGTCATAACTGGAAATGAATCGTGGGTTCTATGGCTATGATCTGGAAATGAAGGCCCAGTTGTCCCAATGGAAGTCACCTGGTTCTCTATACCTGAAGGAGGTGTGGCAAGATCAAGACCATAGTAACTATGTTTTTTTGACTGGGAAGGTGTTGTCTATTATGAATACACCCCTTCAGGCCAAACAATGAATAGGAAATACTACCTCAATATTCTTTGTTGGTTGAGAGATATAATATGACGAAAATGACTGCGGCTATGGACAACTGGTGATTGGCAACTTCATCATGACAATGTGCCTGCTCATACACCACACCTCATGTAGAGATTTTTGGTGAAACGTCAAGTAACTCCGGTGACTCAGTCACCCTACAGCCCAGATTTGGAGCCCTGCAAGGTCTGGCTTTTCCCAAAACTAAAATCACTTTGGAAGGGGAAGAGATTCCAGACCACTAATGAGATTCAGGAAAATACTACGGGCAAGTGATGGTGATTGGGAAAACTGTGTGAGGGCATAAGGTGCCTATTTTGAAGGGGACTGAGGCTTTATTGTCCTGTGTACAATGTTTCTGTATCTTGTATCTTTTTCAATAAATGTCTCAATTTTCAAATTATGTGGCTGGATACTTTCTAGGCAGACCTCATATATACATCTGGAAGAAATCTCTAAGATGCAAAAAAAGTTAAAAAATCAAGATATCATCCCTAATGTTTTAAATGTGCTATCTATGAAATAAAAAACAATAAAGCAACAATAACAAAGACCTCACTAGATTCAAAGAAAATGGAAGTACATGTTTTGCAGTTATTATGTTTGCAAGGACAAACATTATTTATATAGGATAAAGATATTAATATTTAGAGGACCAAGTCTGAACAGGTTTCTGTATTTGAAAGTGTTGTTTTCCAAACAAAAATGCTGATTTATTAAATTGTGTTATAGCATCATTGGCTAAAGATAATAGTGCATTCTGATGAGAGGGGAAATAAAATACATATACATAATTGTGTAAAAAAATCTAAATTATTAATGAAAATGTTTTTCTGTTCTAGTGTAAATACTTTCTATTCTTTATGAAATTTTAGATGAGAGAAACAGAAATCTATGGTTAAAAGGCCTTAGTATTCCTGTTAAGTTACAACATTGAGAAAGATATTATATTAGCCACAGCCCAATAATTAATAGTCATGAAGAGGCCCAAGGAAGAAAAAAAAAACAAACACATCAGGCATTGGGCTTGAACTGTCTTTTTTTGTAGTAAAAAGATAGCATTAAAACATATAAATGAAGATAAGTAACTTTAGAAAGGTACTTTATTTTTTAATTATATTTAAGTTAATAAATACATAGATTACTATGTGCCAGGCACTATTCTAAGAACACTACAAGTATTGACAGATTTGTCATAAAAATTCTGTAGCATTCTACTGTAATATTTGTAGATGAGAAAACAGATGCATGACATCACATTGGTAAATATCTCAATATACTTTTCAGTTTAAAAATTAATATACAAATTGTTCTTTTTAAAGTATAATGTGAATTTATCAATTATTCTATAAGCTAACAATATGAATAATGAATACTATATTTGGCCACTGTATTAGCTCAAACTGTATAACAAAATACTGTAGACTGGTGGCTCAAACAATAGAAATCAGAAACCCATAATCAGAGTGCCAGGGAGGTCAGTTTCTGGTGAGAGCTCTCTTCCTGGCTTATGGATGGCTGCCTTCTCATGCATCCTCACATGGTAGAGAAGGAGAGAGAAAGGGGAGAAGAAAGGGAGACAGAAGGGAAAAGAGAGAAGGAGAAAGCATTTACTTTAGTACGTCTTCTTAGAAGGGCACTAATCCCATCATGAGGGCCCCACCCTTGTAACCTTATCTAATCTTAATTACTTCCTGCTGGCCCTGTTTCTAAATACCATCACATTGGGGGCTGGGGCTTCAACATGTAAATTGGGGCAGAGTATTGGGGACCATTCTGAATGGGGTGGGAAGTGTAGCCCAGCCCCCACTCAGGAAGGCCAGTGGGGAGTGAGGTCCAGCACACAGGACCCACACCCACAGATAGATTTTCTCATGGGGTATCAGGCCTGCATTACACCTAGGCTTCTATGAGACTTGCTTTTGCTAAAACTCCCTCACCTTGGATTGAGGCAGCAAATGTTTTCTGTGTATCTTTAACTTCCTAAAGTCTGTGCTTAACCTCCCAAGTACGGAGTGTAACCAGTTCAACACTTTTCCCCTTGATCCGTAACATCCTTCTCTTTGAAGTAATTAGCAACATTCTTTCCCTTGTTATCTGTAAAAGATAATCACCTACAGTGAACCTGTGTAGAGTAAATGAGGGCCATCCTGATGTAATGAACCCAGAAAAGCAATAAAATCCTGCCGAGGCAGAGGTTGGGGCCCTCTCTCTCAGACAGTGGCATGCTGTCCCTTTTTCTCCACAAGACTTCTGTAGTCATGTGAATTTGTTCATAGCAGCCACAACACATGGACTTCATGGGCCGGAGTCTGTATCAACAGAGGGGCACAATTCAGTCAGTAGCAATCTTACAGGTGATAATTTGACATTTTGCAATGAAATGACCTTTGAGATTCTACGATTCTCTGCAGTTTCACCTGAATCAGTAAAGACTCAATTATTTTTGGTATAGTTTCTTTTTCCTTTAATTCAATTTTCTATTCATTTATATTTAGGAACAAAACCAATTATAATATTCCTGGGTATTACTATTTTTAATTTTTAAAATTGTTTTTCAGTTACAGTTGTCCCCATTTTTCCCCCATTCCCTTCTCCCACATTCAATCCTGCTCCCCCTCATTGTCCTCATCTATGGCCATACCACCCTGAATACACCCAATCTCATCTGGTATAGTTTCTATGTAACTATTTTCTATTGCACTGCACTGAACAAAATGAACTTGTATTATTTTTGGATTCAATTTACTAATGTTTGTTTATATCTTTTAAGTTTGGGGCTCTGGGTTACTAACCCTCACCAGCCCTGGGGCTTGTGAATGTGTATGGGCCCTTGGGACAACCCTTGCCCAGTTTTTTCCAAAGGTGACACCACAGGCACCTTTGGACTATGACACCCAAGGATGGTGAGACTGGTAGCAGATGTCCTCTGTGTCCCTCTCAGTGGCCATTAGAATGGTTACCCACTCTGGCTTGTATGTAAGGTGGTTCTCCAAGGATGGCCAATTCTATTGTCCCCTCCCCTAGAACTTCCAGATCGTTGCTCCACAAGGCTAAGGGACTCATCCTGCCAATGCTCTCTCTTGCCTCCAACCCACACTGAATTGCCATGCTGTTCTTGGTCAGTCATAGGCCATGCTAGAAGGGCATTCATTGTAGGAATGGCTTTTTCATTCAACCCCAGGGATTTTTGCCTCTCTTCCCAGCTGGTGGCAATATGAGGCAGTCAGGAATGCAGTTTATGTTGAAAGAGTTCTTAAAGAATACAGTGATTATGTCCTAAAGAATCTAAAGCTATTACATAAGTTCCAAAGGGTTAGCATAACAATAGTAGAAGATGAATTATTATTCACATTTTTTCCTGCCTGGATAACACTTGCATGTGTGGTCATCATCAATGAAGCACATAACAACCTTTGAGAGTCACTGAAAGCCAGCTTTCATAGGTGGCAGAGGGTCAAATGAGTAATGACATAATTAAAAATAAACAAAAGGTATTTGGGAAACACAGGGGCAAGAATATATATATCTGTATGAACAGGTTCTTAAAAGCCATGATACTGTGAGTAGTAACAAAATTTCCATCTTTTTCTGCCACATAGAGATATAAAATTATCGAGGAATAGCACATTGAGCACATTTTGTATACTTTTTACAAAAATGTAAAGGATCTAGGATTCAGACAGACAGAGATGGTACCTGGACACTATAAAAACCTTTCACATGCTACAGGGAACAATGTTATATGGTAGACATGATCGCCCCTATTTTACAGGTGAGGCAATTCAGGCATGGGGTGTTTACCTTGACAAAGTGGGAGGAACGTATTCAAACATAGTAACTGTACTTCTAGAAGTACTTAGATGAAAAAGCTGACTACAACTGTATGACTCTATCACATAACAATCTTGAAATGACAGAATTATAGATTGAAAAACAGATTGTGGTTGCCAGGGGTCCAGAATGAGAGGACAGTGAGTGGCATCAGGAGAGAGGTGGGTGTGGCTATAAAAGGGCAACAGGAGAGGTCATTGTGGTGATGAAACTACACATGTAATAAGGTTGCACAGAACTAAATGGACATACACATCAATGAGTACAAAGAAAACTGAGGGATCTGAGCAATATGTGTGGGTTGTATGTCAATATCCTGGTTGTGATATTGTTACAGGGTGCAGCCAAGAGGGGGGACCCCAAATAGGCATTTGAAATGGGGTCCAGAACTCAAAGTGTCCAGGATATTTTAAGGTGTCTTCACCCCTTCCCCAACAGGTGTGAGTTGGGGGAAGAGGCACACAGAGCAAGAGCATGCAGGGCAGCTTTGCAGCTAATCCATGGCATGGTCATTTAGCATACCTATAGCCTTTGGCTGGTCATTTAGATATGCTAAGTAGCTATGGCCATGCTCAAGGCCAGGGGGATGGAAAGGGACCTCCCCTGCAAGATGGGACCAGGGGGGCAGGTCCCCTGAGTTACAGTGCCTGCGTGGGAGCTGGGAGAAGATTGGTTCCATGACATGGGGTGACACCTGCCCAGACCCACGATGGCAACCAGAAAAGCGGGAGAAGACAACAGATTGAGGGCAAGTGTGCCCAAGTATAGGAGGAGTCGGAAATGGGGCTGCAGAAGAAGATTGGCGCGGGGATTTAAACCCAGACACGGCAGCCATTGGGAGAGAACCACGCGGCCTTGACAGAGTGGAGACGCCTGCATCCCTGGGAGAGGGAACCACGTGGCCTGGACAGAGTGGGGACTCCCGTGGCCCTGGAAGAGAGGACCATGTGCCTTTGCCAGAGTGGGGACCCCCCACAGCTTTAGAAGGGGGAACCACCACCTGGTTTTAGCAGAGATCCCGGCGACTCAGCTGAGGGTGCCGGGAACCCAGGGAGGTCTCCCAGTCGAGACCGAGTACTAACTGGGAATAACCAGAGGACTGCCTGAGCCATGGACTTCTATTTCCTTTCCTGAGATACAGTACTCTGGGCTGGGCAAAGGGGGAAGGAAGGAAGGACTGTGTCTGTTTGTGGGTGTTTTAAGAGACTTTGGGATTTTGGTGAAGACATTAGGTCACTACTTTAAGTTAGTATAGCATTAAAAAAACATTTCCTTTCCTTTTCACGAATCTTTGGCATTGAGAGACGTCTTTCCTCGGGCGGTGGACATAACGGACCCGGGCCTTCTTTCAATAATAGTATATCGTCCCAGGCCCCCCCTTGTTTGTTCTGTAACAATATTTTTACAGTAGTATAAATACTATTTTCAAGTGCAATATATTTTTATAATATATTTTACAATGTACAATTTTGTAATGTATAACTATTGTACAATAGTTCTGCAAGACATGAATGACCCTGAGAGGGGTCACTGAGAGGGAAATGGATAAAGGGGACAGGGAATCTCTTTGGGTTATTTCTTAAAATAACTTTGATGTTGGCTTCCGCCCTGCCTGGTTTCAGGAAGGTGTAACCCCTCGTGACTTAGGCTGAGTGAAAGACCTCCGGACCAGGAGCCACTGAAGGAGACAAAACTTATTTCCCTGGCTTGAACGGCAGTCAATGACAGGTAACAATTCTCTTGGATAGAGAATGAATCTCAGACAGATGCATTCATGAAGGAATGACAGGGACAAGAGTCATGGGGCTGTGGAAATGAAGGGGTGATCAGACATCAACCCCTCCCCCCTTTGGCTTTGTCAAAGCCTGAGTCTTTGCTCTTGGATGTGAGAAATCCAAGTCTCCTGTCTGCCTTTGTCTTCTGAGACCTGCAGGGGTGAAACAGCCTGGACCAGAAATAGTGGACCCCTGGGGTAATCAGGCCTGGGACATAGAATATGCAAGATCCTGTGAGATCTGTTTGCTGGAGGATGTTATTATCTTGGAATTTAAAAGCACAGGCAGGAACTTTTGGAACCTGTACCTCTTTCATATGTTAAAAACCCCAAACCTTCCCCAGATTCGCAGCAGGAGTGCTGCCCCCACCTTTGTTTACAATTTACAAATTGTTTCCATCTTTTGATCTTTTCTGCCAGACTGTGAATCCACAAACTAAGTCTGTTTTCTCAATAAAAATCTGCTTGAGTATGGACACGGGGCCCTCCCCACGTGAGGAGTGGCCATTCTGTCCTGATTCCCCCACAGGACCTGGTTGTCTCTGTGTATGTTTTTAGCATGTTTCGACAAACATATGCAGCCGAGATGTATACTGCTGGCCAGTATCCTCTACACTTTTAAATCTCTAATTATCTCAAAATGAAAACTTTAATTTTAAAAATACAGTATTTGTAAAAGATGTGCATGGTGACACCTATCAAATTTAGTATTTATCTAAAAGAACATTGGATATGCTGTAATGTAATATACAGAATTTGTTTAGATTTATCTAGCAACTTTTATAAATGTATTTGAAAATTTTATACATGTTATGAACTTCAACTAAAAAGTAAAAAAAAATAATAATAGTAACTGTTTTAGCTTTCAAAAAAAAGTACTCAGAAATTTAGAGAGAGAATTCCCTTCTTGCTCATAGAAAAGACAGGCCATATTTTAAAAAATGCAAATCACAAGTGCAAACTGTAAAAAAAATACATAATGTTACAAGATATAGCCAACAAAAGTCAACATTTAGACAGGAATTCACTATGGATTAAATTCTTTTTAATAGAAAACTATAAAGATGTCAAAATAAGTATGTTTAGGAAATTAATGAAGAATAAACATTCACTAAATAACTAAACAAAAACAGGTAGGTATGAATCACAAACTGCCTTATACAAAATTACTAGGAATTTTGGAAATGAACACTGTAATAATTTCAAATTGTAATCTCAACTAATAGTATGACCTCTATAGTGGGCACAGAAGGCAATAAATACTTCATGGTGTAGAGAAAGAAACAGATTAAAATAACAACTTAAAATTTGTGAAACATTGGATTAGTTACTCTTCAGTGCAGAAAATAAAAATCCCTGTGTTTAAAAGAAAATTCTGGGAAGGCTGGAAGCCACAGAATCATTTCTTAAACTATTGATTGCAAGGCCATTTCATGGAGGCTGTGATCTTGAGGCAGGAGATAGTCAGGAAGGAAGCTCCAGAGGCCCCGCAGGGCTGAGGTAGAAAACATCTATACATGACAAAGACCCCCTAAGACGGGTTGTTCCTGTTTACTGGGATAACTCTGAATCATAGAATGTGCCTGCGCGCTACCCCTGATTCATTATAATATCATTATAATGAAGTAACATTGTGGGACTCCCTTCTCCAGTAGCCAATCAAGAAAATCATGGGAAACCACACGTGCGCAGTAGCTTTGAAATCCAACTCCTTGTACCTGTGCAGGAAAAGCCCGCCAAAGATTAGCAAGGGGGCTTCTGCCCTATAAGAATAGAATCCCCCAGCCCACGTGCCCTTTTTCTCTGCTCAGAGCTGGCCCACTCCCGTGTCCTGTGGAGTGTACTATCACTTAATAAATCTTCCCTCTTTCTTTATGCTATAACCTTTGTGTGTTCGGTTCAATTCTTTGTCCTCGATCACTAAGAACCTGGTTACCTGTGCACACCTGTGACAGTTTTTGGCGAGCCAGCCAGCAGAAGACACCGGAGTGGTAAGCTTTCTTTGCTGCTCTGACACCCGGGATGCCCTTTTCCATTATCACCTATTCTGTTTTGGTGACTCTGATGTTCCGTGATGGAAGGTCGGCCGCTAATTTGCGGGCACAGGTCGGGCAGTTAAAAGCCACAAGGGCGCCCGCCGCTTGAAGACTCCTGTGATAGGATAACTTGGATGCGGAACGGGGTTAGCCTTAGTCCCCACCAGGTACAAGAAAATGTCCGCACAACGGTCAGGCACACTGTGGAAAGCACAAAACACTGCCCCACCCCGCGGCCACTCCCCCAATAGGCATAGTCGGACCTTCCATGCGGGATATCAGTCACCGCCTCACCTGCGCTATGACTTCCTTTTGCAGTCTCCTCATCAGGCCCACAGATAGTCTTTTATGCTTTTCCTCCCCAACTGACTTCTGGTCTTTATACCTTCACTCATACCCCACTTGCCTTTTATGTATGAAGGGCTCCTGCTGTCTTTGTACTAGGATATCTACCTTGGGGTCATTGACAGGCTAGCGCTAAGTACAGTTGCAGGAATGAGCCACTCCCATCTTTGCCACGTGTATACTATCATTGTAAGCAGCAACATCGCTCAGAACTGCACAACAGGTGCCTGCTGGTCACTGGTTACTAGAATGGCTGCGTAGAGCCACTCTTACCTAACTAATTGAATTTGGAATTCTAAGGTGGTTTACTTGTTCCTATAAGGGTATTTTAATTTCCCCTCTCAGTCCATTGTCCCTCTATGAGATCCGCCTCCAGTATGAAGGGTGGTGTTTTAGACATCTCTTGAGGTCCCTTCTGTAAGACTTCAGACACAGGTGCAATTTCTTAAAGCTCTGGAAAATTACATAGGATATTTAAGGGTCTTCTTTGTGATCTGGAAAAGAGTCATTTTATAATAAGATCATCTCGGTGCTTCTTGAATGGTTTACAGGGCCAGAAATTATTTTTCTAGTAACACACTTCCTTTGCCCCAGATCTTAAAGCTTACAGGAAAATGAGGGTCCCCATAGATGAAGAATACAGAAATGGAAATGTACTAGGGCCACAAGGGTAGAGTCTGGGATTGTCAGGATTATAGGCAATTGCTCAAGAATGCAGGACTGGTTCCTTCCCAATAGTTAGAGACAAAAGTAGACTGTGGTGATTCTCTCAGGTCTTTTAGATTTCTGTCGGCCGACACTCACTAGGATTTCTTTCGCCAGAGACGTCTGGTAGTTCGGTGGGATCCCAGGGGACGCCCTGTGGCCCACTAGGAAGCTCCTGAGGCAAGAAAAGGGGGACGCCTCTCGATTGCAAGGGAGTATCTCTCTCACTAGAATCTCTTTCGCCAGAGACGTCTGGTAGTTCGGTGGGATGCCAGGGGACGCCCGTGGCCCACTAGGAATCTCCTAAGGGCAGCAAAAGAGAGGGACGCCTCTAGTCTGCAAAGGAGTATCTTTGTGTTTCTTTTCCTTCTCTCTTAGGATCACCGCAGCCGAGATGGGAACTACATCTTCCATCCCTTCCAAATCACCATTGGGTTGCATTCTTAGCAACTGGGATAAATTTGACCCCAAAAATTTAAAAAAGAAGAGATTAGTTTTCTTTTGTAACACAGTTTGGCCCCAATATAAATTAGGGGATGGAGAAATATGGCCTGAGAATGGGAGCAAAAATTATAATACTATCCTACAGCTAGATCTATTCTGCCGGAGGGAAGGCAAATGGTCTGAAGTTCCTTACGTGCAGGCATTTATGGCTCTGTACCGAGATCCCTCGTTTTGCTCCAGTCCCACCCTGACAAAACCTACAGGCCCAAGTGTTGATCAATTAGAAGATACTCTCCTTAGCTCCCCACCTGTCTCTCAAGGGAGATTAAGGGAACCCCAGAGTTCTGGAGTCTCTGCTCCTACCTTAGAGGAAGCAACCTCTCCACCACCTTATGCTATGAACAACCTAAAGCCACCAGCTGAGGAAAAACCCAGCCCTGCAGGACATACTAGAAGTGGCACTTCTTATCTCCCTACCACTCCTGCACTCCTACCCTTGAGGGAGGTAGCAGGCCCTGAAGGTGCTATAAGGGTACAAGTGCCATTCTTTATAACTGATTTACAACAATGTAAAGACAGGCTTGGGAGTTTTTCAGAGGATCCTTCACGTTTCACTAGTAATTTCCAGACTCTTACTCTAGCATTTAGTATGTCATGGAGGGATTTGTACATAATTCTGACCACCTGCTGTTCCCCAGACGAGAAACAGCGGATCTGGGAGGAGGCCCATAAGTATGCAGATCAGCTGCATACCCAGAACCCTGGCACTAACCAGCCAGCTGCCCAAGCTGTCCCGGACCAGGAACCTGACTGGGGATACAATACTCAGGCAGGGATCCGGAGTAGGGATGCAATGATAGATTGCTTACTGGCAGGAATGAGAAACTGCATCAAGAAACCTGTGAATTATGAAAAGGTTAGGGAAATCTTTCAGGGCAAGGAAGAGAACCCAGCTCTCTTCAGAAACAGACTAGTGGAAGCCTTCCAAAAGTATACAAACTTGGACCCTTCATCCCCAGAGGGTCGAATCTTGATAGGACAGCATTTTATAAGTCAATCTGCCCCTGATATTTGCAGGAAGCTTCAGAAATTACAAATGGGCCCGCAGACCCCCTTAGATCAGCTCATGGATACAGCCTTTTCAGTCTTTAACAATAGGGATTTGGAGGAAAGAAAACAGGGAAAGAAGGAAAGGGAGAAGCAAGCAGAGCTCCTTGCACTAGCCTTTAGTAGTGCCATTGGTGGAAACCAGCCCCATCAGGGGAGCTTGGGGAGACCTCAAAAGAATCAGGGGCAAAAGGATCAGACCTGTTATAAGTGCAAGCGCCCTGGACACTGGTCAAAGAACTGCACTCAGCCACCTCCGAGGCCCTGTCCTCTATGCAAGAACTTCAGTTCTGATCCCTGGCACTGGAAGGTAGACTGCCCCCGTTCTCATAGTGGAAAGGGGTCATCTCCCAAGGCCATGGCTACTCTTGAGGACTGAAGGTGCCCGGGGAACAGGTCGGCCCCAGGGAATACTCATATTCCCATCTCTACCGAGGAGCCCCGGGTAACTCTAGATGTGGCAAGTAAGAAAATCAACTTTCTTGTTGATACAGGGGCCACTTACTCTGTCCTTAACTCTTACTCTGGACCTCTTTCCTCCAAATCAACTAAAGTAATGGGGGTCGAAGGAAATCCTAAGGCATATTTCTATACATTCCCTATCACTTGCCAATTTGAGAGTCGAATATTCAAACACTCCTTTTTAATTGTTCCTCAGTGCCCTATTCCTCTGTTAGGCCGGGACCTTTTAGCTCGGATGGGAACTATCTTGTTGTTCCCTGAAGTGCCATTTGAGTTAAGTAAGGTGATGATAATCAGTAGTGTTCGAAATCAGGAAGAAATCCCAAGTTCAGTTCTGGATGCAGTAAACCCACTAGTTTGGGAATCAGGGATTCCTGGAAGAGCAAAGACTGCATTACCGGTTAAAATCCAGTTAAAACCCAGGTCAGATTACCCTCACAGGAAGCAGTATCCTATTAAACAAGAAGCTTTGGAGGGGTTACAGCCCATCATAACTAAATTTATACAACATGGGCTCATAGTCCCTTGTCAGTCTCCTTACAACACTCCCATCTTACCAGATGCAGTTTCTCATTCCTGCCAGTAAGCAATCTATCATTGCATCCCTACTCTGGGATGAAACCTACAGGAGAATACAGGCTAGTCCAGGATCTAAGGTTAGTCAATGAAGCAGTAGTCCCTTTACATCCAATAGTAGCTAACCCTTACACCTTGCTCTCGCAGATACCAGATGATGCTCAGTGGTATTCAGTATTAGATCTGAAAGATGCCTTCTTCTGCATCCCTTTGCATCCTGACTCTCAGTATTTATTTGCTTTTGAGTGGACTGATCCAAAGACGATGATACATCAGCAATATACTTGGACTGTATTGCCACAAGGGTTTAGGGACAGTCCCCATCTCTTTGCTAGGGTATTAGAAAAGGATCTTAGAGATTTACAGCTAGAAGGAGGGGCCATTTTACAATATGTAGATGACATACTAATCTGCAGCCCCTCCAAGGAGGCTTCTGATCAAAATACCATCCAGACTCTGAATTTCCTAGCTGAAAGAGGATATTGGGTATCAAAGAAAAAGGCTCAGATTACCAAACAAAAAGTAAATTACTTAGGGTATATTTTGACTCCTGGATGTAGGCAATTATCACAGGAGAGAATTAAAGCGATTACTGAATTAACTCCACCTGCTGCTAAACAGCAGCTTCGCTCCTTCTTAGGAATGGCAGGATTCTGTAGGATTTGGATCCCCAACTTTGGGCTAATCGCCAAACCTCTGTATGAAGCCATTAAGGGGCCAGACACTGAACCCATTATATGGGAAAAAGAATGTGATCAGGCTTTTAATAAAATCAAGCAGGCTCTAGTCGAAGCTCCAGCCTTAGGCATCCCCAACTTAAGTAAGCCTTTCTCTCTATACATAGCAGAGAAGCAAGGGATAGCTTTAGGGGTCTTAGTCCAACGACTAGGGAATGAACCTCAACCAGTTGCATATTTCTCAAAAAAACTGGACACAGTAGCAGCTGGGTGGCCTCCGTGTCTAAGAGCAGTTGCAGCCACAGCCATGCTAACCGAGGAAGCTAGTAAACTAACTCTCGGGCAGAAGTTAGAAGTCTTAACTCCACATCAGGTACAAGGGGTGTTAGAAATGAAAGGGCACCTCTGGCTAACAGGAAATAGACTGACCAAATATCAGGCCCTTCTTCTAGACAATTCTGAAGTAACTATAAAGACCTGTAACACCCTAAACCCAGCCTCCTTAATGCCTACAGAATCGTCCCCAGATTTGATCCATTCCTGCTCAGACATTATTAGTCTTACTCAATCGAGCAGGACTGACTTATTAGACCAGCCCTTAGAAAACCCTGATGATGAGTGGTTCACTGATGGGAGCAGCTTTGTACAGAATGGGCAGCGAAAAGCAGGATATGCAGTAGTTAGTTTATATAACACCATTGAGGCACAGCCCCTTCCATCCTCAACCTCGGCCCAAAAGGCTGAAATTATAGCCCTTACCCGAGCTCTCATCCTAGGACAAGGAAGAAGGGTCAATATCTATACAGACTCCAAATATGCCTTCCTTGTTCTGCATGCTCATGCCGCCATATGGAAAGAAAGAGGGCTCCTCACCGCTAAGAATTCCCCTATTAAACATGGACCAGAAATCTTAAATTTATTGGAGGCAGTTAGGCTCCCTAAGCAAGTGGCAGTTATGCATTGCAAAGGCCACCAAAAGGATATGTCCCATATCTCTCAGGGAAATAGGAGAGCAGACCAAGAAGCAAAGAAAGCAGCTCTAGGGACTGATAAACAAATGGCTTTATTCCCCCCTGTAAATGTCTCAGATATCAAGCCCAACTATACATCTGAGGAAATATCTTGGGCTTTGGAGCAAGGAGGTGTCCATGAAGGACCCTGGATATATATTGGCCAGAGGCTCTTCCTTCCTCAAGCCTCCCAGTGGAAGTTCTTAAAGGCTTTGCATGACTCCTTCCACATTGGAAGGGATGCTACAATGACAATGGTTAACAAATTATTCATAGGTAGGGGAATAGCTACTACCATAAAGAATATTTGCCAGGCTTGTACTCTTTGTGCCTATAACAATCCTGGGCAAAAGCCATCCCTGCCCCCGCTGATAGAACCTATTCAGCGAAGAGGGACCTATCCTGGAGAGGACTGGCAGGTTGATTTTACCAAAATGCCTCCTTGTAAAGGATACAAATACTTACTAGTCCTGGTAGATACTTTTACTGGATGGATTGAGGCCTTTCCGACAAGGACAGAGAAGGCCACAGAAGTAGTAAAGGCTCTTCTAAAGGAAATAATACCCAGGTTTGGTCTTCCACGATCCCTACAGAGTGATAATGGGCCATCCTTCACGTCTAAGATCACTCAAGCAGTTTCTGAAGCTCTAGGCATAAAATATTATCTTCACTCTGCTTGGAGACCACAGTCCTCTGGAAAGGTAGAACGAGCAAATCAAACTTTAAAAAGGACATTAGCGAAACTTTGCCAAGAAACTTCTGAAAACTGGGCTAAGTTACTACCTATAGCCCTCATGAGAATTAGGGGCTCCCCTAAGGCCAATACTAAACTCAGTCCATTTGAAATGTTGTATGCCCGGCCCTTTTTAACTCTAGATCTGATATTCGATACAGAAACCCATCAAGCAATTAAGTATATAATAAACTTAGGACAAATGCAGAAAGCTTTACAGGAATATGGAAATAAAGTTTTACCAGCTTCGAAAGAGAATTTTCAAACTGCCATATCTCCGGGAGACTGGGTACTCCTTAAAACCTGGAAGGAGGGATCACCAGCAGACCAACTCAACCCTAAATGGAAAGGGCCTTACCAGGTAGCCCTGAGTACCCCTATGGCTGTGAAACTCCTAGGGGTCGATAGTTGGGTTCATATTTTCAGGGTAAAACTAGCCCCCACGGATCCCAATCTGACTCAGGACCAGCTGGAGACCCAAAGCCCAGACTATACCTGCGAGCCACTGGAGGACCTCAGGTTCCTGTTCAAAAGGAGGAAGCCCTAAAAAGATAAGTAATAACCAATAACAGTGCACTAAAATCACCATTGTTCTGGATAGTTGCACTTCTTGAAAACTTCCTATTCATACTGGTCCTCTGCTTCATATAAAGGCTTGCTCACTTCCTTCTGGGTGGAATCATATCTGGGTGGATTGTTTAAAATGAAAATGTCTTTGTTGTTTCTATTAACCATTCTCTACTCGCCTGCATCCTGTATAACGGAATGGGATGAAAATTTTCTAGTGAATGCTTCTCGGACCTTAGCAGCAGGAGAAAACCTGGCTCAATGTTGGATATGTCATCCTAACCCGGAAACTCCTTCCAGATACAATACTCATATAAAAGCCTACCCAATAGCTAATGAATCCTTAATCAGTGCTTTGAATTCCTCTGCCAATTACACGCGTTCCTCTTTTTCTTTAAGAGTCAGATGGGAGCGAAATCCTCCTTTGTGTTTCCGTATGACTCCACTAGAATTGAAGCCATTTAATTACTCCAGCACCTCTCTTAAGTGCAACAGTACAATGGGATGTACCCCATGTTATAATAATACTCATACAAGGGCCATTGACCCATTTCAAGCCCTGGCTTCTCTTTCAAGTTCCAGCTTTCTAGAGAATCTTTCTGAGGAAGAAACTTTCAAACCATTAAATTGGTCACATATAGTATGCTACCCAAATTATGATTCTAACTGTATTCCTAATAGTACCCATTGTTGCTTTGACAAAACTCACAAACGATACTTCTAAATGTGTTACTTGGAAATTAAACCAATCTCTTCAAGGAGTATTAGCAAAATTTCTACCACCTCCTGCAGGGGGGAAAGATCAGAGAAATAACTTAGGCCCTTTTAAGGACTGCCTTTCCCCCTTGCCATATGCCCTCCTTAACAAATATAACTCCACTAATGCCACAGTTATTGCAGCACCCCCGGGGCTCGTCTGGCTATGTGGGACTCCCAATAACTGGCTAACGGATCATTCAGAATTTCAAGAAGCTATTGCTTATACTCATCTCAGCAACTCTAAACATGGGGGTGACTGTACCCTAGGGACCTTGGCACCCCAAGACCTTACTGTTATAAATATAACCATGGGTCCTGGGAGTCCATCTCTCAGCAGAAAAAAACGAGCTTTTGGTCTAGTAGTGGCTGGAGCTGCTGCCACTATAGCCGCTGCAGCCCCCTGGGGAGGCTTTGCCTATCATGAGGCCACTCTAAGGGAACTCACTAAGATTATAGAAGAAATCTCCAAAGATACTGCTGGTACTCTAGCTGGACTCTCAAGATCAGTAGACTCACTGGCAAATGTAGTCATGGATAACCGCCTTGCCCTTGACTATCTTCTAGCAGAACAAGGAGGGGTATGTGCTGTTATCAATAAAACCTGCTGCACCTATGTAAATAACTCTGGAATGATCGAAACTAACATAAGGAAAATTTATGAACAGGCAGAATGGCTACATAAGTATAATCAACAGGGCCAAGGGATTAAGGAAGCCCTGACCTCTTGGTTCCCTGGCTTAACATGGTTATTACCCTTCTTAGGGCCCTTAATAACACTGCTGGTTTTACTACTTTTAGGATCTTGCTTATTTAATTTACTTGTTAAATTTGTTTCTTCTAGACTTAAGCAGTTCCACGTCAAACTGATGACGCTCCAAGGTTTCCAACCAATCCCTGAGAACGATGTCGAAGCTGACCAACATACAGCATCTGCGGTGGCCTCAGGAATTCCTCTTCAACCTCTAGATAGAATAGGGTGAGAGTTCCGTGATTCTCAATAGGCAGGGTCTACTGTCCAATCTAAGCCTGAAGCAGCTATGGAAGACGGATCTTCATCCTTCAACAACCCCAAAAAGATTTTTGAGAACCATGTCTCTCAGGGAGAAGTTGAGGCAGGAGATAGTCAGGAAGGAAGCTCCAGAGGCCCCACAGGGCTGAGGTCAGGAGCTGCTGCTCTAACTGCTACTATATATTCCATGACAGATTTGTATTCTCATGGAGTTGAAGACCAGATAAAGAAAGGTGAAAAAGGGCCACCAGAAACACTTACCTATTTTGCTTTTTGTTTTCTAAAAGTCAAAGCATGAGCAGCAGCAGAAACTGGCCTATGCCTTAATTCTGACTTCCAAATATTATATGACTACTATTAACAAAGTAGATACAGTCTTCCTCCACACTACTATCTTCAGTGATGTCTGAGAAATATAGTTTTAACTTTTCAGACATACTTTTTAAAATAGTAACTGAAAAAAGGGTTAAAAGAGGAACTGTACATTTGTATATAATTTTTAGAATCAGTTTCTTAAAATCCCTGCTGGGATTAGAAATTAATGTGTAAATTCTTCTAATTCATGAAATGACATATCATTTATTTAGATCTCTAATTTCTCTCAGTAAAGTTATATAGTTTTCTTTGTAAAGTTTTTCCACATGTTTTATGAAATATCTCTAAATATTTTATGTTTGAATGTTATGAAACAAAGTTTTTAAAATTTTATTTTCTAATTGTTCATTGACGGTACATAAATTTGCATACAATTACAATTGTTATCTGTATATTAACATTGTATTCTGTGACCTTACTAAATTCTCTTAGTTTTAGTAGATTCTTTTCTAGATTCACAATCTTGTCATCTACCTATAAAAACTTTACTTCTGACTTTGCAATTTGCAATTCATTGATTTTTATTTCTTTTTTAACTTACTGCACTGGCTAAATCATCAGTAAAATGTTGACTAAAAGCAGTAAGGTAGATAGATAGTCATGCTTTTTCCTCCCTTAGGTAGGAAGCATTGAAACTTTTACTGTTGAGTGCAATAGAAGTTATACATTTATTGAAGATGTCCTTAATTAGATTATGAAATTTCCCTTCTATTCTTAGTTTGCTAAGAGATTTTATCATGCATTGGTGTTGGACTTTACCAAACACTTTTTCTGTATCTATTAAAGTGATCATACAGTTTTCTTCATTCTAGGAACATGGAGAATTACATTGATTTTCTAGGAATATGGAGAATTACATTGACTTTTGGATGTTAAAGCAATCATTTGCTTCTGGGATAAGCCTCATTTGACCATGGTGTACTATATTCTTCTACACATATTTGGGGTTTGCTTTGCTAAAATTTTGTTAAGGATATTTGTCTTTATGTTCATGAGAAATACTAGTTTGTAGTTCTCTTTTCTTGTGATGTCTTTGACCTCACAACTGAATTTGGAAATATTCTATCTCTATTTTCATTTTTATTTCATTTTTTTCCCTAAAGATTTAATTTAATTATTTTTAGATTAAAAAGGGAAGAGAGAAAGAGAGGGAGAGAAACATCAATGTGTGGTTGCCTTTCACACAGCCCACTACTGGAAACCTGGCCTGCAACCCAGGCAATATGCCCTGCTAGGAATTTAACCAATGACCTTTGGTTCCCAGGCTGGCACTTAATTTACTGAGCCACATCAGCCAGGGCTCTATATTTTTAAAAAGTTCATGTAAGATTGGTATTATTTCTTCCTTGTTTTCATTTACCAGTGAAGCCATCTGTGCATGAAATTTTCTACTTGGAAATATTTTTAATTAAAAATTCAAATTCTTGAACTAATGTAGGGATATTCAATTAATTTGCTCATTTTATGCAATTTGCTGAATTTATTGATATAAACTTAGTATTCTCTTATTTTTGTTTTAATGGCCAGGCTCTATATTGAGTGATGTATTATATTACATTATTCATACTTATGATTTTTGTCTTCTCTTCATTCTTTATCAGTATAAATAGGTGATAAATTTTACTGATTTTAGAGACCTAACTCTTAGATTCATTGGTTTTCTCTATTATTTTCCTTTTTTCTATTCAATGATTTTTGATCTTTTTTTTCTTTGTTCTATTTGATTTTTGTGATCTTATAACTTTAGAAGAGTATAGGCCAGGTATTTTGTAGAATGTCCCTTAGATTTTATTTCTATGATACTTCCTCACAATTTGATTCAGGTTAGGCATTTTGGACAGGAATACCACAGAAATGATACTTCTTAACTTGTTCTATCAGGAGGTATTTCATGTTATTTTTCCCATTACTGATGATGATACTTTTGGAGAGTTGGTTAAAGCAGTGTCTGTCAGGTTTCTCTACTATAAAGTTACTATTTGTAATTAATAAGTATCCTGAGGGGGAATTGGAGACTATAAAATTATTCTATTTCTCATAATTTTGCTCATTAATTTACTAATTTTAGAACCCATTGATGATTTTTGTTTAAAATAATTATTACTGTCATGGTTGTCTAATGCTGATTTTTTAATTACATCATCCCTTCAACTTGTATTAGTTGCAATTATGCTATAAAGAAGAAACTTTCCTTCTTATTTATTCATTTATAGCAATATTATTTTATGTGTTATACTTCATTTTTTCTCTGGGTTATATTGTCATTATTTATTTTTTCTTTGTCAATGGGAACTTGTTCTTGGTGTCTTTTGAATCCATTGATATGTCACTTTCACTTTTGTGTAATTAGTTTTTGAAACAATTTGATACCACAAGGTTTTCCAGGCTCACTCCACATATCACCAGTCCTAGATGTGAAATTGGTGCCCTATTTTTTACACCATTACTACTTGCAGGGGAATCTCCTTCCTTCCTCACCAAAAAACCCCTTTCCTTTGAATCTCATATCATGAAAATATACTACCCATTATCTTTTTCTGCAGTCACCTTAGATATCCAGGCCACTACAAGCTTAATGGTTGCAATCTAGATTCATGAATACATACATCAACTGGGCCCTTAGTGCTATCCACTAATATTACTAAATTTCTCTAGCCCTTTCTTTCTCCTCTCTTCAAACATCTAACACCTGCTCATGCATATCATTTTCATGATGACCTTGTTTTATACTTCACTGAGAAAATAGAAAACATTTGAAGAAAATTTCCAAAGGCTGCCATCATGGCACCCCCCATTTGCAATTGTGTTCTTATATGCTTCTTATTACCTATGGGTGATCTGTCTTACATGCTTCTATCTAAGACCAATCTTTCTACTACAAAGAACTAAAACTTACTGAAGACTTACTATGTGGTTGACACTATTCTAAGCACTTTATGTTTATTCATTCTCATAAAAATTCTATGTATCCCGACTTTACAAAGGAACATTACTTTCTAGAGAGACAACTAAGGTGCATAGACAAGAAAATTTCCTAGAGTCATACAGCTATTAAGCATTGGGACTCCAATTTGAGTCCAGGTAGTCTGTCTTCAGAATCTACGCTCTTAACCACCAGCTATACTGCTTCTCAGGAAGGAGCCAATTACCTTTCACCTCCTCAAAGACTTTAGAAGGTCTCCTCTTTCTCTCCTGCATCACATCCATCAGCAAACACCATGTCATAATTTCCCCAATATTTTAAAATAAAATCTCTTGAGCCCACATTGCCTGTCAGCAAACATTCTACTTCTCAGCCATGACTTTTCTGTAAAACATTTCAAAAAATTTGTCTATATTCACTAATACTGTCTATCTCTACTTTCTGCCCTTTCAGTTTCTGCTTTAGTCTCTCAGTAATAGCTTTTTCCCACAATTACGTTTCTGAAAGAGCTTTGCTCAAGGCCACCAATGACCTCCATATTGCAAATCCTAATGCTGAAACAATCTTCAGCTTCCTTTCTTTATTTGGGTTCCTTGACATGGTCTTCTCTTGATTACTCCCAAATATTATCTCAAGATTTGGTTTTTTTTGATTACTTATACATCTTCACTGTGATGTCTAAAAGGCATCTCAAACTTACCATGTCCAA
Source organism: Phyllostomus discolor (assembly GCF_004126475.2). Taxonomy (NCBI): domain Eukaryota; kingdom Metazoa; phylum Chordata; class Mammalia; order Chiroptera; family Phyllostomidae; genus Phyllostomus; species Phyllostomus discolor. The sequence continues at coordinate 6,542,820 of NC_040916.2, read as the reverse complement.
AAACAAACTTCTGATCTTTCTGTTAGAAAAGTGTCCCCAGCTCAGTAAATGGCAACCTCTTTATGTTTCTTAGGCTCAAAGTCTTGGTGTCATCCTTAACTCCTCTTTCTTTTTAACTGCACACCTAATTATTTAACAAATCCCAACTTCAAAATATAACTATCACACTGCACTTCCCATCACTCACTTCTTCTGGGTCTTTATCTGCTACCCTAGAAACTATCAGGGTACATGGCTTGGAGACTTTGAGGTTATCAGCAATCCTGGTCTTCTTCGTTGTTCACAGGAAATCTTCTCTCTTACTGGTTCTGCTTTTACATCCCTCCCCAAAGCTCAGTCCATGATGAAAGAATATGGGTTCAGAGGAGAAAAGCAAGGGACAGAATTGTCTTAAGCAGTTCTATTTTCAACCTGTCATGATATTCTTCTGTGGTGAGGAAGACCAAAATTTCGTAACTGTTTAAAACTAGGAAAGGAAAAACTAAACAAAAACATTTAACATTTTAGTAAATTACCCTACCAGAGAGAAAGAACAGTTCTTTTAAAGTATGTATGGGAGATTTGAGATGGAAGTTGTGGCAAAAGGAAAAGAGGACAATGTCACCACCACGTCTCAACATTGAGGCACATGGAGTATGGAAATGAACCAGCCACCACTGAAGCAGGCTACAAAGGAAGGATTGACTTCAGGGAAGAACCTATTTTTAACTCAGGTAAAGCAGGTGGAGGAAACACTCAAAGTGGGTGGGAGTAAATTGAGGTATTTCCACTTTAGTCATTAATCAAAATTATAGAGCTAGGGTATAATAAGACAAAAACTATTAATGTCTAAGTGTCCCAAGAATTTTGATAGTGAGAGTTAGTGGGTTAAAGAACATAAAACACAAATTTTTCTGGTATGCAAATATAATTTTTTACAACAAAGAAGCATCAGTCTCAAGAGTAAAGGCAATATGATCTTTGCAACCCGAAGTTCAACCAATCTTATAGGAGAACTTCCTTGGGAAAAATAAAATTATTCAGCTCCATGATAACAGGATACAAGTTAATTATAAATCCTACAAGAAAACCCCATTATCCTCAACATGCCACACTGTTTATATTATTATTTTAAGAAAGCTGATTGTTATTTTTTTTTACCTTTTTCCCTTATCTAAGTAATAGAACATAAATGATAATTCAATGTACTGCATTGTCAAAGTTCACTATTTCCCACTATCTAAAATTCTAGCTATTATACTTATATCCATTGATTCCAACTTTTATTTTAATCAAGGCTCAATAAAATATTTAGCATTTATATTTTTTACTTCTACACTAAACAAATGACATACTGTAGTCCTCTCTCCAAACCTTTTCTACTTCAAGCATGCAACACTCTTTGCAGTCCCCAAGCACACCATGTGAATGTCATGTATTTGTCCTTTGTTGGTTCATATTCTGTCCTGAATACTTCCCTGCCCACCATTCATTCACTTAGCACAGAGAGCTCAAGCATCCTCTGTATTCTGTACAGGTGACTACTATAACACTTAAAACTCTACATTCTTTCTCTCAATAAGTATATAATTTGGTCTTTCTGTGGTAGACTATAAGGAACTTGAGGGCAAACACTGTATTGTCATCTTTGTAACCTCAGCACCTAGCACATAGTAACGAGCATGTAGTAAGATCTCAGGTATTTTTCTGAGTAACTGAATCAGTGTTATCCTTGCCGCTTATCACTCCAGGAAACACTAGACTGACACACAGCAGGCAGAGCAGAATCTTCAGGAGAGATACAAGGATTTCCTATTAGAAACTATTAGAAAATTAGTTTTAATCTTATTAGTTGTGATGACTATGGTTCAGTAGGAAAAAATATCCTTATTGTTAGAAACACATATTAAAGTACTTAGTGAAATGCAATGAGGCATACAGAATTTATTTTAAAATACTACAACAAAGTAGATGATGTAATATGACAAATAACTATTGTTAAATTAGTTATGTGTATACCCTAGTCTATTCCAACACTTAAAATGTAACTGGCAAGATGACAAAAATATATTAAGAATCTAGAAATTAATGTAATTACTTTTAGGTAAGTCAGTAAGAAGTAATATAATACTTCTATACTAATATGAGAAGATATGACATGCTTAAGAAAGCATAATATAGTATAATTTAAAAGTAACCCAAAATGTTTTACACTGGGATAACCAAGAGATATCATTCTAAACTACTTACAGGAGATAGATAGGTATTCTCTTATTTGGAAATAAATTGTGCATATTTAAGAAAGTAAATTTCAAATACTACATGAGCCAAAACTGTGATCAATTTTTTATTACATTTAAAGAAAATAGATTTTTCTTTACATATCTTCTTGAACATTTCTTGTTATACATGTAAAACCAATGTGTTCCCTGGTATAAATTAATATAAATAATCTTAATATTACAAAAAAAATAAGATTTACAATTCAGGATCACTTCAGAAATATAGAATCTTATGTTATTCTTGTAATAACTCTGGATATTTTTAAAGAAGTAATAAAAAGACACCTTCCATTCTTTCACCTTTTCATAGGATTCTTTTACAAAAAGACAGATTGTCCTAAGAAGAAAATAAATATTGTCAATGATCCTTCTTACAAGTAAAGGGCCAAATTCTTCTGAATTACCTGTACTTATGTTACAAAGAAAGAATTATTCCTTCATTCTATACTTCTCCTTTGCTAACAACTAACCCAAGAAACTTAACACTTTGGGTCATTAACATGTTCATTTAAAACATTTTTCCAACCCATTTATATGTATTTTAATAGAATAAAGAAAGATAAAATACCTTAGAGTCAAGAAGGATTATTTTATAATTTGGTTAATCTGTCTTTGACAATTTTTCCCAGAAGAGACTGGGCAATATCTTCTTTTGTTTATTTTCAATGTCCAATTAATGTTTTTAGTTGTTTTACTTTTTTAAGATTTTATTTATTTACTTTTTTGGGGAGGGAAGGGAGGGAGAGAGAGAGAGAAACATCAATGTGTGGTTGCTGGGGGTTATGGCCTGCAACCCAGGTATATACCCTGACTGGGAATCGAACCTGCGACACTTTGGTTCGCAGCCCACACTCAATCCACTGAGCTATGCCAGCCAGGACTTAGTTGTTTTATTTTTTGTAAGTAAAAATAATATTACATATCCAATGGAATATATCACTTATTTCCTTTTCTTTATGCTCATCTTCTGAGCATAAACAAAGCTTGACACTTTCCTACACTTTTAGGAAATTAGTCACTCTCAGTCTTGTGAGTTGTTTTATTTTTAAGAGGTTTAGAAGTATTGAGAATGTGATTCCAGGACAGATTCATTTCTTCTTGCATCATTGACATTTCTATGCACCTTAAAGACAATGATAACATGCAAAATGAAGAGCACTACTGCATATATTGTGTCCACGGCTCCAGAAACTTATAGGAAACTACAAGTAGTCTGTGTACTTCTGTGCACTTTCTTCTTCTCTCTTCTTTGGCTAGATCAAATAGCCAGTGGCTGCTAGTGTCATTAGCAAAACGGTCAGTGTTACAAATGTATGTCCTGAAAGTTAAAGAAAATGTTAAAATCAAAATAATTTTATTTACTGGTGATAAACATGAAATTTTTCGTTAGTATGTGAAAAACCATGAAGGAGAATTAATTGGTTAATTTAGGATGTCAGACAAACGTAAAATTAGTAAATTACAGAGTATGGACAACCTCAGTCAGTGTAGAGTTAGAGTTTAGTATGGCCAACTAAAATATGATGAGCATATTGCTGAAGAGTCAAGAACTGATGACATGTCATGTTAATGAGAGATTCAATACGTTAGTCATTCATTCAAAAAACAAAAACAGTTCTGACAGTATAGTGGTTGAAGTCCCTGTTATCCTTGAATAGTTCCAGATGAATCCTGAGCCAACAGTATTGATAGACATTTGGAAATATACAGAAATGTGATTTTATAGAACTATATACCTTCATCATTTACCACAAGGTCATACTTCTGAGGCATTACCAGTCTCATTTAAATTATGCAATGTGACATTTTGTGCTTTGTTGTTTTCCTGAGGGTAGTAAACGCTGAAGAGTAGAGAAAGAAAGCACTAATTGAATTATATAATTTTAATTTGAATCAAAAAGCAATACCTGCAGGTGCTTACAATCACATCCTTTTTATAAACTAAAATGTTTCACACAAACCCAACACTTCTAAAGAAGTACATAAATCCTTCAATGGGCAAACACAAAGAATCACCAAGTGAAGGTGCATAATCACTTTCAGATTCATTAACTCTTTCCCTTATCCTCATTAAGATCAAAACTTAATTAAATCGATATGAAATCAGGAAGATAACAGGAATGTATAAAAAGTTAGCTCTTATTCTCATCAGCTTTTATTCGTTAAATAAAGCAAGTGGAGTGTTTTTAAAGAGCACACACAAAAAAGGCAAATTATTGCCTCTGAGGTTTTTGCCTGAATTTCCTCTTATTCAGAAATAGAGGAATTAGGTCTACTATAAAACCCCCATAAAATTAATATTCCCTCCTATGTTTCAGCACTTTTCATACAATTAAAAATATCACCATCAATTATTTCACCAAAGTATATAAAGAAACTGATGATAGCCAAGAGCTAGCACCCTGTAAACTCATTGCTTTCCACCCCTCTGACCTTCGGAGTCCCAAAGCACAGAAGGTAAATTGATAATGCTCTAATCCAGAAGGAAAGCTGTGACAGATGCAAGGAAGAACATGAGGTGGGTAGTTTACTTTTTTCTAGAGTAGTTTTGCTGGGATATCTGTACCAACTCATTTTACATGACTTAGACTTCTGTTCATTTTTGCAGGGTTCTAAATTTTACTTTTAAAAAATTTTTGAAAAACCTGAAGAGAAAGTTATATTCTATTACATTTGCTACTATAACATCTAGATTACTTGATTAACAGTAAAAACTATTTTAAAAACTTCAGGACCAAATAAAGTCAAATATTTTTACTAAAATACTGAACCATTTAGTGATTTTAAAGAACATTCACATACTTTAGCTTATAATAGGCTTAAATAATATTGTTAATTTAAGGAGAAAGGAAAGAGTTATATAGAGCAGAAAGTACATAGCTCACAGCACCCAAAGAATTAAAATAGGCAATTTAGTAACAGCATTAAAATAGTCTTTCAATCCTGGCTGGCGTAGCTCAGTGGATTGAGCGTGGGCTGGGAACCAAAGTGTCCCAGGTTCGATTCCCAGCCAGGGTACATTCCTGGGTTGCAGGCCATAACCCCCAGCAACCGCACATTGATGTTTCTCTCTATCTCTCTGCCTCTATCTCTATCTCCCTCCCTTCCCTCTCTAGAAATAAATGAATAAAATCTTTAAAAAAAAATAGTCTTTCATTTCTTTTTTGCTCGATTGTGCATTTAGTAATGCCATAATTATTTTAAAATTATAATTTAAACAAAGATTTAAATACAAACAAACTAACATTTTCTGCACTTTACTATTATGAGAAAAAGGCAATTTAAAACTTATAGGTACTCAAAACTTAGATAAATACATACACTATAAATAATTTTTATTTATCTTTTTACCAGTAAGAAGAGCTTCATTTTGTTTTGTTTCCTTCTCTTTGTTATTGAATTTATTGGGGTGAAAATGTAGGCATTAGGGAAGTATAGCAATAACTCAAGAGTTTATATAAACTCCACAATTAGTTTTCTCAACAATAAAATCTACAAGAAAACAGAAGAGGGTCAGTTTAAATAATCCTCTGTTTCTCTACAGAATATGAGCCAACCATGACAATATACTTAATATGTAAACTTTAATGAAGATCACATGTTTCAAACAATACTGATATTTTTTTCTGTGTGTTACTCTTTTACCATCTGAGGACATACCACATGACAAACACTGTTTTAACCTCTTTACAGGTCAAAACTCATTTGATCCTTAGCACCATCCCAGAAGGCAGGTTGTCTATGTTCACCGTTTTATGAATGAGAAACCTGAGGCCCACAGAGGTTAAGTTGCTCACAGTGACATGGCACACAAACAGCTGACACAGTTGGAACAAAAAACAGTCAGCTTACAAAGCCTGTCCTCTGAACCACTGGGTTGTTTCTGGCTAGACTGGCAGGTATTAAGAAACACAACTCAGAAAAAGGCCAAATTATTGGCAATTTAAGAGTAGGTTAGAGGCTGGCTTTTCCTAGATTTCTTTGTTTTTGTACAGCACACCTATGCTACCATAAATTATTCTAAGGAAAAGGTAAAGTGATTAATAGATTGCAAAGTGAACCTTTGGTTTTCATATCATTTTCTGTTGAAATGCTGTTAATGTCCTTGAGTATATCAAGAAATTAAAAAAAGATAGAGTCTGTTCATCAAGCGTAATAATTATAGACAAAAGAAATAAAGAGATATCATGTCAAAATATGCAATTAAGCTAAGAAAATTATCTATTTGTGATAAGGCATCAAGTTTTATTGGAAAGAAGCTAAGAATAAATGTTTTAGGTCATCAGAATTTTTGCTCACCCTGATTTTCCACGGTCCCAGAAAATTATGCCTAGAATTACGATGCCAATTATTAAAGTACCAGCAACAAATCCTTGAGGGAGAATAATTTGGTAACATAGTTAATACAAATATGAGCAATTACATATACAGTGTAATTTTGCAATGATAAACATACTGTTTATGAAGCAAATTAAAGAAAACATAGAAGCTTCAGCAGCACATATACTAAAATTAGAATGATACAGAGAAGATTAGCATGGCCCCTGTGCAAGGCTGACATGCAAATTTGTGAAGCATTCCATATTTTAAAAAATATAGAGAGAAGACAGAAATTATATTTTGTATATGGCTTCCTTGTGTTACAAGTTTGAGAGTAAAAATTCGACATTATTTATCCTTTATTCCATTTCCTTTCAAAAAAATGAAATACGATACTAAAAATAAAGTATTATAATGATCAAATAAAATTTGATTGACAGGTTTAAGAAGGTTATAAAGTGTTTTAACCCCACTATGCTTAATTCTAAATGCTTCAATCCTTCATGTATGTATTTTATCTCCTCTCAATCCTCCAATGTCCTTGAAGTCTACTCTTCTGATCAGTACTACAAAGGAAATTAGAGATGATACCAGAAAAGCAAATGGAACCTAATGTGCATAATAAGTGTATTTGGTTCCAAATAAGTGATATATAGCTACCACACAATTACATTACTATATAGGCACATGACTTAAAAAACAGCTATTTACATCACAATTAAGTTTGTATAGTACTTCATCCAATCAAGTTCTTTAACCTGTACTCTAGGATCATATTATTGGCTTGGAACAACAATATTCATACAATAAATCATGGTTCTTCAATTTTTTTTAGTTTTTTTTTAATTCATCATGTCCCATTCATCCCATTTTCAACTTGAATGGTAAATGAAGACAGTTGTGCAACTAGGGATTGAAAGAGGAAGAGACATCAAGACTGGCAGAAGGGGAAGAGACTCAGAAGGGGCTAATCCCACACCTATGTGTGATGGCTAAAACTTGGGAGGGATATCTGGGCTGCTGAGGGCCCTCACTGAGGAGCCAGGGGTCCTAGCCCCTCATTAGGTCCTCTAGCCCAGGGTTCCAGTGCTAGGAAAAGAAGTCCTCATTACACTTCTGGTTGTAAAAACCAAATACAAGCCCTGGCTGGCATAGCTCAGTGGATTGAGCGTGGGCTGGGAACCAAAGTGTCCCAGGTTCGATTCCCAGCCAGGGTACATTCCTGGGTTGCAGGCCAGAACCCCCAGCAACTGCACATTGATGTTTCTCTCTCTCTCTCTCTCTCTCTCTCTTCCCCTCCCTCCCTTCCCTCTCTAAAAATAAATAAACAAAATCTTTAAAAAAAAAAAAACAAATACAAAGACAAGCTATCTATCATATGTAGAGTTCAAAACACTGGTTATGAAGATCCCCAATGAACTTAGGAGAAGAGTAGATACACTTAGTAAGAACTTCAACAAGGGGATAAGAAACATAAAAACAAAGAAAGAAAACAGAAAAAAAAAACCCCAGAAACATTGAGGAATACATCACAGGGAATAAACTGTGGAGTAGGTGAAGCAGAGCATCAAATAAGGTTTAGAACATAAGGAAGCAGAAAATACCCAGTAAGAATAACAAGAAGAAAAAAGAATCCATAACATAAGGATAGCATAAGGAGCCTCTGAGACAACTTCAAGCATACCAACATTCATATATGGAAGGAGAAAAGAGAGCAATAATTGAAAACCTATTTGAAAAAATAACAACAGAAAACCTCCCTAACCTGGTGAAGGAAATAGACAAATAAATCCAGGAAAAATAAAGAGTCTCAAACAAGATAAACCCAAAGAAGGCCACACCAAGATGCATTATAATTAAAATGCCAAGGGTTAAAGATAAAGAGAACAGCTTAAAAGCAGCAAGAGAGAAGCTGAGTAAACCATTGGTATTTTAATTATAATGCATCTGGGTGTGGCTCACCACACAATGGAATACTATGCAGCAGAAAGAAAGAAAGAAAGAAAGAAAGAAGGAATTCCTACCCTTTGTGAGAGCATGGACAGAACTGGAGACTATTATGCTAAATGAAATAAGCCAGTCAGTTAAAGACAAATACCTTATGATCTCATCTATAAGTGAAGCCTAGACAACAAAACAAGCAAGTAAAATATAAACAGAGACATTGAAATAAAGAACAAACTGACAGTAACTAGAGGGGAGAGGGATAATGGGGAAGATCCATCAAGGAACATGTATAAAGGACACATGAACAAAGTCAAAGGGGGTAGGTTCAAGGGTGGGAGATGGGGATGAGTGGGGCAGGAGGCCACTGTGGGGTGAAAATGGAGACAGTTGTACATGAACAACAATAAAAAATGTGAAAAGAATATAAAATAAAATGACAAGGTTAACACAAAGAGAAAATCTTAAAAGCAGCAAGAGAAAAGCAGTTATCTATAAGGGAGATCCAAAAGACTGTGAGCTGATTTATCAACAGAAACTTTGCAGGCCAGAGGGCATTCACAAGGAATATTCAAAATGATGAAAACCAGGGACCTACAACTGAGATTACTCTACCCAGGAAAATAATCATTTAGAACTAAAGAACAGATAAAGAGCTTTCCAAACAAGAAAAGCTAAAGAAGTTCATCACCACTACACCAGTATTACGAGAAATGTTAAAGGGTCCTCTTTAACAAGAAAAAAGATTAAAGATATTATAATAAAATGGCAATAAACGTGTATCTATCAATAATTCCTCTAAATTCAAATGGATTAAATGCTCCAATCAAAAGACAGATGGTGGCTGAATGGATAACAAAATAAGCCCATATTACATATGCTGTCTACAAGAGACATGCCCAGATTGAAAGACACACACAGACTAAATGTAAAGGGATGGAAAAAGATATTTCATCAAAATGGAAACAAACAAACAAAATATAAAGCTCAAGTAGCAACAGTTATACCAAAGAAAACAGGCTTTAAAACAAAGGCTATATAACAAGTGTAGGGGACCAATTTGTTTTAGTCTGGCAAATGTGACTCAGCTCTGTATGGAAAACCTGCAGAAGTGAAGTGGTGGGCAGGAGCCAGACCTTCAAACTGAGTTCTCCTGTGGGAATCAGGCTTAGAAAATGCATATAGGCTGTTATGGCTTGCTCTTGCTAAACCTCCATCACCCTGGTCTAAAACAACAAATGTGTACTGTCTATCTCCAAGGTAATTTCCAAAGCCTGTGTGAATTCCCCCAGGGACAGAGATAATCAACTCGCTGTCATCCCCCTCCGCATGTTATTTTCATTTCCTTGACTGCACCTAAAATGTAGACAATAATATTCTATGTAATAGATAATAAATCTTTCTTTGATGTAAGATCCGAGAAAAACAATAAAAGGCTGTCTAGGCAAGGGTCAAGGCACTCTCTTCTTGAGAGAGTGGCTGAGGCATTCATAGGCACTCTCCCCTTGAGAAAGTAGCCATGCCATCCCTCTTTTCTCCACAGGATTGCTGTCTGCTGTGCATTTATTCTCATCTTCAGTTACAGCAGGCGGACCCTGCTGGCCAGAGTTCGCCACAAACAAGAGACAAAGAAGGACCCAGTAATTCCACTTCTGGATATTTATCCAAAACACTAAATCAAAAAGACATATATATCCACATTTATATTACAGCATTATTTAAAATAGCCATGATATGAATGCAACCTAAGTAAGTGTCCATAAATTGATGAATGAATAAAGAAAAAGTTGTACATATATACAATGAAATATGACTCTGCCATAAAAAGAATGAAATCTTGCCATCTACACATGGACCTAGAGAGTATTGTGCTGAGTGAAATAAGTAAGACAAAGGAAGATAAATTCCATATGATTTATTTATATGTAGAATTAAAAAAATAGATTAGCAAGCAGAACAGAAACAGACTCATAGATACAGAGAACATTTTGACAGTTGCCAAATGGAAAGGCGACTGGCAGAATGGATCAAAAAGGAGAAGAGATTAATAAGTACAAATTGGTAATTACAGACCAGCCATGGGAACATAAAGTACAACATAGAAAATATAGTCAAATTGTAATAATTATGTATGATGTCGGGTGGGTACAAGATTTATCTAGGTGACCATTTACTTAGTTATATAATGTCTAATCACTGGGTTGTACAGTGAAATTAATATAATACTGTATGTCAATTGTAATTGAAAAATAAAAAATATTTACTAAAATACCAAATTACCATTCTAAAAAATGAAATCAAGATAATTTTCAGGTTTATGTTTTACAACTATAGGATCACAAAGAAAAATATTGCCATATGTCTGATTTGAGAGGGAAGGAGTTCTTTATTTTGGGCACAAGCTAAAATTAAGGCAAGTTAACTGGGAAATCGCATAGTATATACTTCAAGAACTTCAGAGAAAATAGGAGTTCCAGCCAAGGGGGAAGCATAGGTAGAAATCCTTAGCTTCCTTGCACAACCAAAAGAATGATAATGACCAATCTAAAAACAATAAACAACCAGAAGTGCCAGAAAATCAAACTGCATGGAACTCCAGCAACTAAAGAGTTAAAGAAACATTCACCCAGACCACTAGGATGGACAGAGATAGAGACCAGCAGGAAGCAAAGAGGACAACCAGCAAGGCAGTGGACCATGTGGGCAAGGCAGGGCTGGCTGGATAGGAAACTAAATACTCAAAGCTACTTGTAAACTACTGTGGGGGCTGCCACAGTGGAAGAAATTCCCAGCCTCACACAAGAGCTCCTTGGAAAGTGGGGCTAGAGCATAGCAAGCCACATTATTCCCCTTTTGACCCCTCCCCCACAGGCAGCACCAAAACTAAGCAAAGAGAGTTGCCCTGCCCCGGTAAATACCTAAGGCCCCACTCCCTTGCAACATAACAGGTGAGCCAAGACAAAGAAATATGGCCTAAATTAAAGAGCAGATCAAAACTCCAGAAAAATAGCTAAGCAATGAGGAGACAGACAACCTATCCAACTCAGAGTTCAAAACACTGGTAATTAGGATGCTCACAGAACTGATTGAGCTCAGTCACAAAATGAAGGAAGAAATGAAGATTACTCAAAGTGAAATAAAGCAAAATATACAGGGAACCAACAGTGAAGGGAAGGAAACCAGGACTCAGATCAATGATTTGGAACAAAATGAAGAAATAAACATTCAGCTGGAACAGAATGAAGAAACAAGAATTCAAAGAAATGAGGAAAGGATTAGGAATCTCTGGGGCAACTTTAAGCACTCTAACATCAGAAACATAGGGGTGCCAGAAGGAGAAAAATAACAGTAAGTCATTGAAAACTTATTTGAACAAATAATGAAGGAAAACTTCCCTAATCTGGCAAAGGAAATAGACTTCCAGAAGTCCAGGAAACTCCGAGAATCCCAAAGAACTTGGACCCAAAGAGGCACACACTGAGGCACGTGCTAATTACATTACCTAGATTAAAGATAAGGAGAGAATCTGAAAAGCAGCAAAAGGAAAGGAGACAGTTACCTACAAAGTAGTGCCCATAAGGCTATCAGTTGATTTCTCAAAAAAAAAAAAAAAAACCCTTTCAGTCAAGAAGGGGCTGGAAAGAAGTATGCAACATCATGAAAGGCAAAAATCTACATCCAAGATTACTCTATCCGGCAAAGCTATCATTTAGAATGGAAGAGCATATAAAATGCTTCTCAGATAAGGTCAAGCTAAAGGAGTTCATCATCATCAAGCCCTTATTATATAAAATGTTAAAGGGACTTATCTAAGGAAAAGAAAATTATCAAAAATATGAACAATAAAATGACAACAAAATCACAACTACCAACAGCTGAACCTAAAAAACAAACACTAAAACTAAGAAAACAACTAAAACAGGAACAGAACCAGAGAAGTAAAGATCACATGGAGGGTTTTCAGTGGGGAGGTGGAGGGAAAGACTAGGGGGGGAAAGGTACAGAGAATAAGAAGCAGAAATGGTAGGCATAACATAGGGAGAGGTTAAGAATGGTGTAGGAAACAGGGAAGTCAAAGAACTCATATGTACAACCCATGGACATGAACTAAGGAGGGGGAATGCTGGAGGGTTGGGGGGGTACAGGGAAGAGGGGTAATAAAGGGGAGACAGAAGTTAGGAGAACTGTAATAGCATAATCAATAAAATATATGTAAAAAAAGAATTTCAGAGAAAGTAATAAGCACTTCAAATCTTTATTGAACACCATTGAGCATATAAGAAAAATTTCATCTATAAACTTATCACTGTTTTCAACATTAAATCATGAGATTTTCATTTATAATACAATTATTTCTATTTAAAATATAGAATAGATCGAATTACTCCTCTTTGAATCTTTCAAAACAAATATTTTAGCTTAGGGAAGGTTTATTCAAAATATAAAAGTTATAAAAATATTTTTTAAATAATAAAAAATACCTGTTTTCAGCTTTATAGTGCTTTGGTTAATTTATACATGTAAAAAACAGGACACTCGAGATTATAAGCACATAATTTTAAAATATACATTTTTTATGAGTGTATATTCAATTGGATGCTACTTACCAATATGCAAATTTAACTATATTGCTTCTTAACAAACATTTCTCTTAACATCTTTATAGAAGTTAATGTGTAACATCAAATAATATATTTATGGACAAAAAATGGACTGGACCAAATGCAAAAAGAAATTGCTATACAGATATATGATTTTGACCTCATGCCTAAAGCAACAGAATATTTTTTTTACTTTTTAATCATCTTTAAAATTTTTAATGATAAATCTTGATCTAACATTCTTTTTTTATTGTTGTTCAGTTATAGTTGTCCCTTATTTTCCCCATTGCTCACCCCTATCCTGTCCACCCCTACTCCCAGGGTCAATCTCCCCATTGTCTGTGCCCATGAATTCTCTATTCGTGTTCTTTTTCTTGCCCCTCCCCCTTTTTTCCCCATTACCCCCTCTGTCTTCCCCTCTGGTCACTGTTAGTTTGTTCTTTATTTCTAAGTCTCTGGTTCTATTTTGCTCATTTGTTTGTTTTGTTGATTACATTCCATTTACAGGTGAGATCATATGGTATTTGTCTTTCACCACCTGCCTTATTTCACTTAGCATAATGCTCTCTAGGTCCATCCATGCTGTCATGAAAGGTATGAGTTCTTTTTCTCTTTCTGCTGCATAGTATTCCATTGTATAAATGTTTTTTTTTAATAACTTTGCTTTCAATTATTCACAAGGAAGGGAAAAGAAAGAAAATGAATTAAAGGTAGTACTCTTTATTTCATTTGGGCATAAGATGGAAGTCTAGAAATGGTCAAGGAGCAGTTTTTATTTAATTATAAAATATTTGAGGACAGAAACTGTATTAGTAATGGTCTCTTTCTTGTGTTTCTTCAGCCTCTAGAGTAATTCATTGACATCATAGGCATGTAATAATACTTGATTGATTGGCCCAATGATTTGAAATTGTCCTAAAACTGCCTTGGATCAAGAACATGGTTGGACTATTCTGACAGGTGTGAGGTGATATCTCATTGTGGTTTTAATTTATGTCTCTCTGACATTTACTGATGAACATCTTTTTGTATGTCTATGGGTCATCTGTATGTCCTCCTTGGGGAAGCATCTATTCAGATCCTTTGCCCATTTTTTCACTGGATTGTTTGTATTCCTGGTGTTGAGCAGTATGAGCTCTTTATGTATTTTGGAGATTAAACCCTTGTCTGATGTATCATTGACAAATATGTTCTCTCATATAGTCAGTTCCCTTTTTATTTTGATGATGATTTCTTTAGCTGTGCAGAAGCTATTTAGTTTGATGTAGTCTCATTTGTTTATTTTTCCTTTATTCCCCTTGCCCTAGAAGCAAAAATATTGCTATGTGGGCTATCTAAATTTTTACTGCCTATGTATTCCTCTAGGACTTTTATGTCATGACTTATATTTAAATCTTTTAACCATTTTGAGTTTATTCTGGTATAAGGCCATCATTAATAAACTAATAAAGAATGAGTGCTGGTGAGGATCAGAGAAAAGGGAACCCTAGTGCACTGTTGGTGGAAATGAAGACTGGTACAAGTATTGTGGGAAACAGTATGGAATTTTCCTTAAAAAACTAAAAATGGAACTGCCCTTTGACCCAATGATTCCACTGCTGGGAATATACCCTAAGAAGTCTGAATTACCAATTCAAAAGAATTTAGGCACCCCTATGTTCATAGTGGTGCCATTTATAATAGTTAAGTGATGGAAACAACCTAAGTGACCATCAGTAAATGAGCGGATCGAAAAACTGTGGTACATTTACACAGTGGAATACTATGCAGCAGTAAGAAAGAAGGAACTCCTATCTTTTGCAACAGCATGGGTGGATCTGGAGAATATTACGCTCAGTGAAATAGGCTAGTTGGTGAAAGACAAATAAATACCATATGATCTTACCTGTAAGAGGAATCTAATGAACAAAATAAACTAACAAACAAAATAGGACCACAGGCACGGAAACATGGAACACACTGAAAGTCCCTGGGGGTAAGGGGGGTGGGGAGGAGGATAATGGTGGAAAGAAGGGATAAAGACCCAGGGGTGTCCAAACTTCTGGCATTTAGGTGTCACACTGGAAGAAGAAGAATTGTATTGGGGCATACATTAAATACATTGAGATACATAATCACAAAAATACTCATAATGTTTTAAGTAAATTTACAATTTGTGTTGGGCCACATTCATAGCCATGCTGGGCTGCATGTGGCCCATAGGCCACAGATTGGACACCTGATAGACAGAGAACATGTATGAATGACCCACAAACATGGACAACAGTGTGGGAATTGACTGTGGGAACAGCAGGTAAGATGGGCAAAGGCAGGCAAAGGGGGACAAAATTGGGACAACTGTAATAGAATAACAACAAAAATGATTTTTTAAAAAAGAAGATCATTGTTGGTAATATTTAGGAACATACCTAGTACCTAATGGTGTCCACAAAACAAAACACAAAGCACTTGTTTTCTTTTTGGCAACCTTAAATGCCGCATTTTAGTAGCATTCCTAAGACCGTTAAGAAACAATATTCTCTTCCAGGAACATGGATTGTACATACAATATAGATAGTAATTTCTTTTAACTAGCCAAGACTTACACTTACCAAATACAATGGAGTTAACCCCTAAAGAAGAAGAAGAAAAAGAAAAAAGAATTACAAAAATTAAAAGTTTTTAAGTCATGGATTTGTAATCAATTTAACACATGTACAAACTGCACTTGAAAGTTCAAAAGTAACTCGGATTTTCATAACTAAAAAAAAATTATAGGAGACAGAAGATGGCAGCAAGGTAGGAGGGAGCAGATTCCACTTCTCCCTACACACAGGAGTAAAACCTAGCTGATCTGCTGAGGAACAGAGCAAACAGACAACAGTACCCCAGCATATATGAAAATAGGAGACCAAAAATTGTAGTGGACATTGAGAAACCAGATGGTAAGGAGAGTGCTTCAGGATGATAAGGTCCCAGGGACTGGTGCAGGGACCAGCGTGGCTGTGGCTGCAGCCCCAGGCCTGGGGACTGCTGGGTCTGCCACAGGGTCCTTGGGAGAGAGCTGGGTGAACTGCTCCCTCCCCTGCCAAACAAGGTTTGAGCAGCAACAGGAGTGACCTGGTTGCTTGAAGTCACAGAGAGGGGAATTAGGACTAAGTGGCAAAAGCATGGGGGTTGTCAACACCCTCAGAGTCTGTGGTTGGGAGTCGTTCCATGGCAGGCCCTGACCTCGATAGTCCCCAGTCTGGCTAGAGAATTGGGCTGTGCAAGATGCAGGCTTGAGTAGGAGGAATTTCTCAAAAAGAAAAAGTGAAAAAAAAAAAAAAAAGAAACACTATTTGGGAAATTCTGCAGAAATCACTCTGGCTGCCTCCCCAATCAGCCGGGCAGCACTTCCAAGGGGACGCAGGAAGCCCTACGCACCCCCATAGCAATGGGAAGGGTGTGCACCCCAACCCATGGGGCTGGAGACAGCCTGGCTGAGCACACACAAGCCCGCAACCCACTCTGTGGAAGGCCCCAGCCCACAGAGGTAACCCTAGGAAAAGTACCCTCTGAGGAAGCCCTGGATCTGGAACCCAGGGCCCCATGGAGAGGGGTCAGGCTAGCACTGGGGAGAATGCAAGTGAGGCTGACTGAGTGATGATCAGGAAGTCAGAAAGGCCTCTCAGCCTCCTGCAAGCAGCAAGACCAGAAAAACTGGTGTGGACAGTTTGAAACCACCAAGAGGCACTTTTTTGGTTGTTGTCATTGTAGTTTTTTTTTTCTTTTAAGTCATTTTTTTATTTTTAAAATTTTATTATTATTTTTATCTCTCAAGCCCTTTTTACTCTCTCTCCTTTCTTGTTTTATTCCTTCTTCCTTTCTTTCCAATTTTATCCCTTTTTCCTTCCTTCTTCTGCTTCTTTTTTTTTTTAAATACCCACTAGTGAGACCAAAAAACTTGGAACTGTAAAAAGACCAGAGGTGGACCCAAAGAGGGGGCATCCCAATAGCTGACACAGTGAGACAAATTTCACTTTGTTATTACTGAGAACCTGCAAGTTATTGCATATTTGTATTATTATTTTTTCATTATGCCTACATCTTTTATTTTAATAGTATTTTTGTATTCTTCTTCTTTCTGTTCAGTCTTCTTTGGTTGGCTGGTTATATTGTACTGTTTCACAGGTTTCCCCTGTTCTCTCTTTCATAGTGTATTGCTAATTTGCTGTCCTTCACTTCATTTGTGTTCCATTGGAATACTACTCAAGGTCCTATAATCCCTATTCTTGTTATCCAGATCACATAGATTCTGTCATAAGATTGTTGCTCTAATGTTATTGTAAATAATAGCTGTTCCATATGATTGTAAATACTACACAACACCCCTCCCACACCGTAGCCCACTTCATGGTTTCCTGAACTCTATTACTGTAGTGGTTAACTCTATTCTCTCACACACTACACCTATTTACTATCCTTTACTCTTACGTTACTTCAGAATCTGACTTCCCACAACCTCACTGCCTTCTAGATCCAACTCACAACCCTTCCCTCCCCAACAAGAGTCTTATCTTCTCTCCATCCTTTCTAAAAAGTGGCTAGTTGGGTGGAATATTATTGTTAACACTACATAGCCAAAGGATCTCCTATCTCTTCTCTACTGGCTGCTACTGTAAATATCATAGAATACTTTCTTGCTATCTTAAACCATTTTGCCTTCCCCCTAAAAAATAATCACGAAAAAGCATAGGTGGAAGTGGTGAACACCAAGATACCCACTGGAAGAGGAAACCCAACAAGAAATGGACGACAAACAGAGAACAACAAAAGAAGGTGAAGGAGGAAGTGGAAGCCACACTAACTTCAATCCATGACCTATCTGGAAATACAACTAAAGAGTGGAAAAATTACCCAGAACAAGCAACTAAACAAGAGCAAGACAGAATCCTCAAAACCTTGTACATATGGAAGAAACAACTTCAACACAACCTGCCCTCAGAAGCAAACAAAA
Source organism: Phyllostomus discolor (assembly GCF_004126475.2). NCBI lineage: Eukaryota > Metazoa > Chordata > Mammalia > Chiroptera > Phyllostomidae > Phyllostomus > Phyllostomus discolor. The sequence continues at coordinate 6,524,716 of NC_040916.2, read as the reverse complement.
TACAAGAGGTTATGGTCAGATTGACCCTCAGCTAATCAGCTGGTGGGAAGGACCCACCAAAAAAAGACCCAACAACAACCAAACCCAAAGACAAACACAGAGCAAACATAAATGTCAGCCCAAGATCAGTGAGCTTGGGAAATCAAAAAGACTGCACCACTGAATCTCACAGGTATTCTATCACAGAAGTTCATACCAGAAACCCAGGGAGCTAGAACAGATCAATTTAAGGAGCTGAGGTTCACAAGCAGTCTCACAAACAATAAGAAGACAAAGAAACAATCCCCAAATGAAAGGAAAGGAGGAAGCCTCAGAAAGAATGTTAAATGAAATAGAGGCAATTCAACTATTATATATAGAGTTCAAAGCAATGGTTATCAGGAAACTCAATGAGCTCACAGTGAATTACCAGAAACTACAGGGAAACTACAATGAACTCACTGCAAACTATACCAACATGAAAAAGAAAATAGAAACTATCAACAAGGGCCAAGAGGAAATGACGAATACAATTTCTGAACTGAAGAACACAGTACAAGGAATCAAAAGCAGGATTGATGAAGCGAAACATCGGATCAGTGAGCTGGAGGACAAAGGAAAAAACACTGAAAAAGAGCAAGAAAAGGGAAAGAGGCTCAGAAAGAATGAAGAGGGATTAAGAGAAATGCAAGACAATATGAAACATAATAATATCCGTATAATAGGGATACCAGAAGGAGAAGAAGAAGAGCAAGGGATAGAAAACCTATTTGAAAAAGGAATGATGGAAAACTTCCCTAATTTGATGAGAGAAAAAGTCACATAAATCTAGGAAACACAGAGAGTCCCAATCAAGAGGAACCCAAAGAGGCCCACCTCAAGACACATCATAATTAAAATGGCAAAATTTCAAGACAAAGAGAGACTATTAAAGGAAGCAAGGGAAAAACAGGAAGTAATATACGAGGGAGCCCCAATAAGGCTAATAGCTGACTTCTCAAAGGAAACACTCCAAGCCAGAAGAGAATGGCAAGAAATATTCCAAGTAATGAGAACCAGAGGTCTGCAACCAAGGGTACTTTACCCAGCAAGGCTCTCAATCAAGATAGAAGGCCAAATAAGAAGCTTCTCAGACAAAAGAAGTCTAAAAGAATACACCTCCACCAAACAATCTCTGCAAGAGATGCTAAAGGGGCTGCTTTAAGGAAAGAAAGGAAGAGAGAGAGAGAGAGAGAGAGAGAGAGAGAGGAACACATGTACATAAAAGGCAATGAATAAGTACCTATCAATAATAACCTTAAACGTAAATGGATTAAATGCTCCAATCAAAAGACATAGAATAGCTGAATGGATAAGAAAACATGGCCCACACATATGCGGCCTACAAGAGACCCACCTCAGGATAGAGACCCACCTGCACAGGCGAAACTGAAGGGCTGGAAACAAATTTTCCAAGCAAATGGACAGGAAAAAAAGCTGGGGTAGCAATACTCATATCTGACAAAATAGACTTTCAAAAAAGGGCCATAAAGAGAGACCCAGAAGGTCATTTCATAATACTCAAGGGAAGAATCCACCAAGAAGACATAATTATTGTAAATATATATGCACCCAACATAGGAGCACCCAAATACATAAAGAAAATCTTAGAGAACTTCAAGAAAGATATTGACAGCAACATAATTATTGTGGTGGATTTTAACACCCCACTATCAAAAATGGACAGATCTTCTAAACAAAATATCAACAGAGATATTGTGGCGTTGAACAATACCCTAGATGAAATGGGCTTTACTGATATATACAGAGCCCTCCATCCCAAAGAAGCTAAATACACATTCTTTTCAAATGTACATGGAACATTTTCAAAGATAGACCACATGACAGGACACAGAACAAGCCTCAAGAAATCCAAGAAAATTGAAATCATACCAAGCATTTTCTCTGATCACAAGGGACTGAAACTAGAAACCAATCCCAAGCAAAACAAACAAACAAACAAACAAACAACAACAACAAAAAAACTCAGACTCATGGAGATTGAATAGCATGCTATTAAACAATGAATGGGTCAAGAATGAAATTAGGAAAGAAATAAAAAAGTTTCTGGAAACAAAAGAAAATGAACTCATAACAGCCCAAAACTTATGGGATGCAGCAAAGCAGTCCTGGGAAGGAAGTTTGTAGTGATACAGGCCTACCTGAAAAAGACAGAAACATTTCAAACAAACAACCTAACCCTGTGCTCACAAGAACTCAAGGAACAACAACAAGGACATCCCAGAGCAAGTAGAAGGGAGGAAATAACCAAGATCAGAGCAGAATTAAATGGTATAGAGACTAAAAGCACAGTTCTAAGGATCAATGAATCCAGGAGCTGGTTCTTTGAAAAGATAAACAAAATTGACAAGCCTTTAAGCAGACTCATCAAGAAAAAAAGAGAGAGGACCCAAATAAACACAATCAGATATGAAAGAGGAGAGATTACAACTGATACCACAGAAATACAAAGGATTGTAAGAAATTACTATGAAGAACTGTACATCAAGAAATTTAAAACCCAGGTGAAAGGGACAGATTTCTAGAAAAATATAATCTTCCAAAACTCAATGAAGAAGAAGCAGGAAGCCTGGACAGACCAATAACAGCAAAGGAAATTGAAACAGTAATAAAAAAAAAAAAAACTCCCAACACAAAAGCTCTGGAGTGGATGGTTTCACAGGAGAATTCTACAAAGAATTTAAGGAAGAACTAACCCCTATCCTTCACAGACTATTCCAGAAAATCCAAAATGATGAAAGAGTCCCAAACTCTTTTTATGAAGCCAGCATCATCCGAATCCCAAAACCAGATAGAGACACAAAAAAGAAGGAAAACTTTATGCCAATATTGCTGATGAACAGAGGCGCTAAAATCCTCAACAAAATATTGGCAAATCGCACTCAGCAACACATTAAGAACATCATACACCATGACCAAGTGGGATTCATCCCAGGGATGGCAGGATGGTTCAATATTCGCGAATCAGTAAATGTGATACACCACATAAACAAAAGCAAAGACAAAAATCACATAATCATATCAATAGATGAGGTAAAAGCTTTTGATAAAGTATAGCACCCATTTATGATGAAAACATTTAGCAAAGTGGGAATACAAGGACCATTTCTCAACATAATAAAGGCCATATATGAGAGACCTACAGCCAACATCATGCTCAATGGCCAAAAACTAAAAGCTTTCCCACTAAGATCAGGAACAAGACAAGGATGTCTGCTTTTACCACTTCTATTCAACATAGTATTGGAAGTCCTATCCACAACACTCAGAGAAGAAAAGGAAATAAAAGACATCCAAATCAGAAAGGAGAAAACAAAACTGTCATTGTTTGCAGATGAGATGATAGTGTACATAGAAAATCCTATAGACCTGGTCAAAAAGTTACTTGACCTAATAAATAAATTTGGCAAAACAGCAGGATACAAACTCAATATCCAGAAATCAAAAACTTTTTGTATAATGACAATGAACCAGCAGAAGCAAAAATCAAGAAAAAAAATCCCATGTTGTATAGCAAAAAGAAAAATAAAATACCTAGAAATAAACCTAACAAAGGAGGTAAAAGACCTGTATTCAGAAAACTACACAACACTGAAGAAAGAAATCAAGGAAGACACCAACAAATGTGGACATATACCCTGTTCATAGATTGGAAGAATTAACATCATCAAAATGTCCATACTACCCAAAGTAATTTACACATTCAATGCAATACCTATTAAAATATCAATGGCATAATTCACAGGCATAGAACAAACACTTCAAAAATTTATATGGAACCATAAACAACCCCAAATAGCTGCTGCAATTTGGAGAAAGAAGAGCGAAATAGGAGGGATCACAATCCCTGATACTAAACTGTATCACAAGGCCGGTGTAATCAAAACAGCCTGGTACTGGCATAAAAACAGGCACATAGACCAATGGACCAGAACAGAGAGCCCAGAAATAAACCCAGATATCTACAGTCAATTAATATTCAACAAAGGAGGCAGCAACATAAAATGGAGTAACAATATCCTCTTCAAAAAATGGTGTTGGGAGAGCTGGACAGCTAGGTGCAAAAAAAAAAAAAAAAAATGAAAGTCGAGCACCACCTTACACCATACACAAAAATAAATTCAAGGTGGATAAAGGATTTAAATATAAGCTGTGACACCATTGAAGTCCTAGAGGAGAACATAAGCAGGAAAATCTCAAATATTTCACGCAGCAACATTTTCACTGATATGTCTCCTAGAATAAGGGACATAAAGGAAAGAATAAACAAATGAGATCTCATCAAAACAAAAAGCCTCTACACAGCTAAAGAAAACAGTATTAAAATAAAAGAGAACCACTGGCAAATATGTTTTGCCATATTTTGTATGGGAAATATACTTTGTATATACAAAATATACTTTGTATATTTTGGAGATCAGACAAGGGTTTGATCTCCAAAACATACAGAGAACTTACATGACTCTACTCTAAGAAGAACTTTAACTGGGTCAGAAGACAAGCAACCCAATTAAAAATGGGCAAAAGACTTGAACAGACACTTCTCTAAGGCAGACACACAGAGGATCCAGAGGCACATGAAAAGATGCTCAGTATCAGTAGCTATCAGAGAGATGCAAATTAAAATCACAATGAGATACCACTTCACACCAGACAGAATGGCGATCATAAACAAAGCAACAAACAACAGGTGCTGGAGAGGTTGTGGAGAAAAAGGAACTGTTTGGTGGGATTGCAGACAGGTACAACCACTATGGAAAACAGTATGGAAGTTCCTCAGAAAATTAAAAATGGATCTGCCTTTTGACCCAGCAATTCCACTGCTGGGATTATATCCTAAGAACCCTGAAACACCAATCCAAAAGAACCTATGCACCCCAATGTTCATAGCAGCACAATTCACAATAGCCAAGTGTTGGAAGCAACCTAGGTGTCCATCAGTAAATAAATGGATCAAATAACTATGTCTCATTTACACAATGGAATTCTATGCAGCACAAAGAAAGAAGGAGCTCCTACCCTTTGGGACAGCTGGGATGGAACTGGAAAGCATTATGCTAAGCAAAATAAGCCAGGCAATGAAAGACAAATACCATATGATCTCACCTTTAACAGGAACCTAAACAACACAGACAAACTAGCAAAATATAACCAAAGACACTGAAATAGAGAACAGGCTGACTAGAGGGTAGAGGGGAGGGAATTTCAGGGGAAAAGGGAAGGTTTTACAGGAACAAGTATAAAGGACACAGGGACAAAAACTAAGGAAGGCGGAAATAGGAGGGAGATGGGGAGGGCTGGGTGTGTTGGCTGGGATGGGAGTAAAAGACAGAAAACTGTACTTGAACAATAATTAAGTAAAAAATATATTTAAAAAATTATAAATAAGTTTATGAAAATAATTACATATTATGAGTAACCAAAGAACATACATACTAGTGCTTATATCTATTCAATGAGTTAACATTATAAACATAAAATATAATAGTTATTGAATACTAAAACAAACACTATGTAAATTTGTTTATATGACTTAATGGCAAGGAAGAAGTATTTAAGCTTAAAAAGTAAATAACTGCTGATCTAATTCTATGATCAAGAAACTATCAAAAATTGAAGTCTCTCAGCACTCTATCAAAACTTAAATTACCCATCACCTTATTATTTATATCCTTCAATGACTATGAGTGAGGCATTGCAAAAATAACCTGTGAGATAATAGATATCTGTAATAATAAATACACTGATGTCTTTAGGGATGAACAAATTTACTCAAAGTACCAATGAGAACAGGCAATATACATAGCAGAAAAATATACAATTTAAAGCCAGAAAATATATGTTTACACCCAATTTTTCTCTGTCAACTATGCATTATATATGGTTAATGTTACTCTCTACGCCTCTAAAATAAATCTTCATCTATAAAATGAAACTTTGCAAGGTTGTTGCAAGGGCAACTGTGAATAAGTGGAAAGCATATGGTACATGCCACTATAATACATGCTCAATAAGTGGTAGCTACTTTTTTAAAATAAGATCAAGAAATGGCATGATATTTAAAAAATAAATTAATTGCATACAAGAAATTTGATCTCAAAATAAATATGAATTATAAAATGGCAATAGAAACATGCCTATCAATAATCACTTTGAATATATATGGATTAAATGCACCAATGAGAAAGCATAGGGTAGCTAAATGCATAAGAAAACAAGACCTACATATATGCTGCCTGCAAGAGACTTGCTTCAGGTCAAGAGACACACAGAGGCTGAGAGTAAATGGATGGAAAAAGGTACTGCATGCAAATAGAAACCAAAAGAAAAAAAATGGGGATAGTAATACTTATATCAGACAATTAGACTTTAAAACAAAAGGTATGATAAAAGACAAATAAGAACATTACATAATGATAAAGGGATCAATTCAACAAGATGATATAACCCTTGTAAACATTTATACACCCAACATAGGAGCACCACAATATATAAGGCAATTACTAATGTATATAAATGGAGAGACCAACAATAATACAGTCATAGTAGGGGATTTTAACACACCATTAACATCAATGGATGGATCCTCAAGACACAAAGTCAACAAGAAAACATTATACAGATGGATTTAATTAATATTGGTAGAGCATTTTACTCCAAGTAACAAAATATACATTCTTTTCAAATGCACATGGAACATTTACCAGGATAGACCATGTTAGGCCACAATACAAGTCTCAGTGAATTGAAAAAGACTGAAATCATATCAAGCATCTTCTCTGATCACAGTATTATGAAATGAGAACTCAATTACATGAACAACACTGAAAAACACACAAACACACAGAGGCTAAATGATGTTACTAAACAATGAATGGGTTAACAGTGAGATCAAGGAAGAAATTGAAGCATAACCTAAGACAAATGAAAATGAGAACACAACAACCCAAAAATCTATGGGACAGAGTGGAAGCAGACTGAAGAAGGAAATTCATAGCATAATGGGCCTCAAGAAACAAGAAAAATCTCAAATAAAAAATCTAACTTTACACTTAAAGGAAGTAGAAAAAGAACAACAAATAAATGAGCATTAAAAAAAGGAAATAATAAGGATCAGACTGGAAGTAAGCAAAATATAGTCTAAATAAACAATACAAAAAATTGATGAAACTAAGAGCAGGTTCTTTGAAAAAATAAATAAGATTGATCAACCTTTAACCATAGTCATCAAGAAAAAAAGAGGAATGACCCATATATAAATAAAATGAGAAATGAAAGAGGAGAAATGACAACTGACACCACAGAAATACAAAAAAAACTTATAAGAAAATACTAGAAATAATTATATGCCAACATTGGAAAATCTGGAAGAAATGAATAAATTCCTACATGCACTCTTCCAAAACCAAATAAAAAATTAAAACAACAACAACAAAATCTGAACAGACTGATTATGAGAAATGAAATAAAAGCAGTAATCAAGAAACCCCCAACAAACAAAAGTCCTGGATTGGATGGTTTCACAGATGAATTTTACCAAGCATTCAAAGAAAAATTTACACCTATAGTTCTCAAACTATTACAAAACATTCAAGAAAAGAAAACTCCCAAGATCATTTCAAGAAGCCAGCATTATCCTTATTTTAAAACCAGATAAAAGATATTGCAAGGAAAGAAAATTATAAGCCAATATCCCTAATGCACATAGATACAAAAATCCTCAACAAAATACTAGAAAACTGAAATCATCAATACATTAAAAAGATCACAGTCCACCCTGGCTATTGTGGCAAAGGGTCTCTGGTTCACTTCCCAGTCAGGGCACATGCTTGGGTTGCAGGCCAGGTCCCCAGTAGGAGGCACTTAAGAGGCAACCACAAGCGCAGGCTGCAAACCAAAGTGTTGCAGGTTTGATTCCTAGTCAGGGTACATACCTGGGTTGCAGGCCATGACCCCCAGCAACTGCATATTGATGTTTCTCTCTCTCTCTCTCTCCCCCTCCCTTCCCTCTCTAAAAATAAATAAATAAAATCTTAAAAAAAAGAGGCAACCACACATTGATATTTCTCTCCTTCTCTTTCTTCCTCCTCTATCTCTCTCTAAAAGTAAATAAATAAAATGCTTTTTTAAAATCCAATCAATAAAAACAATTAAAAATAAGATTTATAGGAACAAATATAAAGGGCACAGGGACAAAAACTAGGGGAGGTGGAAATGGGAAGGAGGTGAGGAGGGATGGGTGGGTGTGCTGGAATGGGAGTAGAGGATAGGAAAATGTACTTGAACAATGATTAAAATGAAAGTTAAAAATAAATAAATAAGATCACAGTCCTGGCCAGGTAGTTTTGTTTGCAGTATTGTCCCTACACTACAAGGTTGTGGGTTTGATCCCCAGTTATCAGGGAACATACAAGAATCAATGAATGCATAGATGGGTGAAACAATCAATCAATGTCTCTGTCTCTCTCTTCCCCACCCTCCCCCTCTCCCTCCTTTTCTCTCTCTCTCTCTAAAAATCAATAAATAAAAATTTAAAAAATGATTATACACCATGACCAAGTGGGATTTATTTCTGGGATGCAAGGTTGGAACAATATCTGCAAATCAATTAATGTAATATACCACATTAATAAAATGAAATATAAAAGCCATATGATCATATCAATAGATGCACAAAAAGCATTTGAAAAAATTTAGCACCCATTCATGATAAAAACTCTCAGCAAAGTGGGAATAGAAGAAACATACCTCAATGTAAGAAAGGCCATATATGACAAACTTATAGCTCACATACACAATGGGGAAAAACTAAAAGCATTTTCCTTAAAATCAAAAAAAAAGACAGGGATGTCCACTTTCACCACTTTTAGTCAGCATAGTACTGGAAGTCCTAGCAACAGCAATAATGAAGGAAGAATTAAAAGGCATCCAAATAGAAAAGGAAAAAGTAAAACTATCATAATTTGCAGAATGGCATGATAGTATATCCTGAGACTCTTAAAGACTCCACCAAAACATTACTAGCACTGATAAATGAATAAAGTAGTGGAATAAAAAATTAATATTCAAACATAAACTGCATTTTTACTATTTTATTTTTTATATTTTTTAAAGATTTTATTTAATATTTCTAGAGGGGAAGGGAGGGAGAAAGAGAGGGAGAGAAACATCAATGTGTAGTTGTGTCTCTTGCACCCCCTACTGGGGACCTGGCCTGCAACCCAGATATTTGCCTGGACAGGGAGTTGAATGAGCGATCCTTTTACTTACAGGCTAGCACTCAATCCACTGAACCACACCAGCCAGAGCTAAGTTGCATTTTTATACACCAATAATGAACTATGAGAAAGAGAAACTAGAAAAGCAATCCCATTTACAATTGCATCAAAATAAATAAATAAAATACCTAGGAATAAATTTAAGCAAAGAGGTAAAAGACCTATACTCAGAAAATTATAAGAGATTGAAGAAAGAAACTGAAGAAGATACAAATAATTGGAAGCACAATCCCTGTTCATGGATAGGAAGAATTAATATCATAAATTGTTTATACCACCCAAAGCAATCTATAGATTCAGTTCAGTCCCTATCAATATTTCACCTTTCTGCTTTCAAAGAAATAGAACTAAAATAAATAACGTAAACATGTATATGGAATCACAATCTTGAGAAAGAAGAAAGATGTTTGTTGTATCGTGCTACCTGATATCAAACTATACTACTAGCCTATAGTAATCTAAACAACATGATACTAGAATAAAAGCAGACACATAGATTAATGTTAAAGAATAGAGGACACAGACATAAACCCTATATGGTCAATTAATATATGAGAAAGGAAACAAGAACACACGATGGGGTAAAGACAACCTATTCAATAAATTGTGTTGATAAAACTGGACAGACACCTGTAAAATAAATGAAACTAAACTGCTTTTTATACCATAATCAGAATAAACTCAAAATGGATTAAAGACTTAGTGTAAAATTTGAAACCATAAAATTCCTAGGAGTAAACATAGGAAATAAACTCTGACATTTTTCTCAGCAATATTCTTTTCTGATATATATCCATGGGCAAGGGAAATAAACAAACAAAAAATAAACAAATGGGGCTACATCAAATTAAAAAGGTTTGCACAACAAATGAAACCATCAAAAAAACAAATGAGAGAAGATATTGGCAAGGATACATATGATAAGGGGTTGATATCTAAAATTAATACAGAACTCATATAAGTCAACATCAAAAACACCAAACAATCCAATTTAAAAATAGGCACAGGACCTGAAAAGACACTTCTCCAAAGAGGGCATACAGATGACCAACAGACAAAAGAAAACATGCTCATAATCACCAATCATCAGAGAATGCAAATTAAAAAAAACATAGTGAGTTATCACCTCACACCTGTCATAAAGGCTATCATCAGTAAATTAACAATCAACAAGTATTAGCAAGGATGTGGAGAACCCTGGTGCACTGTTGGTGGAAATGCAAATTGGTGTAGCCACTATGGAAACTGCACTGAGATTTCTCAAAAAATTAAAAATGGAATTGCATTATGATTCAGTGTTTACAATTTTGGGTATAGATCTGAAGAAAACCAAAAACTAAATTGAAAAAATATATGCACCCCTATGTTCATTGCAGCATTATTTACAATAGCCAAAATATGGAAGCAACCCAAGTGCCCATCAGTAGACAAGTAAATAAAAAAGCAGTGGTACCTATATACAATTGAATATTACTTGACCATAAAAATGAATGAAATTCTACCATTTGCAACAGTATGGATGGACCAAGAGGCTATTATGCTAAGTGAAATAAGTTAGTCAAAGAAAGACAAATATCATATGATTTCACTTAAAGGAGGAATCTAAAAAACCGAATAAATGAACAAACAGAACAGAAACAGACACATAGAGAGAACAAACTGATGGTTGCCAGAGAGGTTGGAGCTTGAGCATCTGGGTGAAAACGGTGAAGAGATTAAGAAGTACAAATTGATAGTCATGGGAATCTAAAGCACAGAATAGAAAACATAGTCAATAATATTGTAATAATAAGTCTGGTGACATGTGGATACTTAAAATATCAGGGGAATCACTCTGTAAATTACATGATTGTCTAACCACTGGGCAACACAGCAGAAACTAATATAGAATAATATTAAATGTCAATTATAATTGGAAAATAACATTTAATTCCCCAAAATAAAATTTGATTTCAAAATTAGTTGTATTTTTATCTTAACAATTGACTCAAGCTTAATTTAAAATTGTTAAATTATCATGTATTTTTTGCAGAAAAATATTTCAACAAAGTTAGCTCTATAACAAATTTTATAGAGTTCGGGTTTATTGAAAAATTTATATAAAAATTGGGTGTATTCAACTTAAAACTTTGGGCCCAGAGGTGTCATAAAAATTGAAGACAGTAACCACATACATGTGTTAAAATTAATTAACTAAATCTAGATGAACAATTGTATTAATATAAGCCACAAAATCAATATTGAGTGCAAAAAAAGCCACTTTAGATCAGGAAAATATGACATGCTTTTTATGTAAATTATAAAAAGTATATACAAAAATATTATATACTATTTACAGATACATATATGTAACATAAGAATAAAAACAGAGAAAAGTTTGCACACGAATCTCACCCTTAATTGACTCAGGGTGAGAGAAAGGGAATGGAGAAATGTTCAAGGGAACTATAATGGGAATGTCTGTAATGGTTAAATTCTTTAACATATCTGGATACTGGCAAATAGGCTTTAAGATAACAATTATGAAAAATTTTTTCATTATCAAAATGTGGTCATTATGTGTGACATTGTGTTTAAAAACATAATTGTTTAATGCCATTGAAGAGTGACCTAAACTAGGCAGAAATTGAAGATTCAATGTTAAAGAGAGAAACTAAGTGGAGTGAGATTTTTTAAAAAATATTTCCTTTATTTATTTTTAGAGAGAGGGGGAGAGAGAGACAAATCAATGTGTAAGAGAAATATCAGTTGGATGCCTCTTGCATGCCCCCAGCTGGGGACTGAATCCACAATCCAGACATATGCCCTGACTGGTGTCTTTTTGGGTTTGCGAGATGACACTGAACTCACTGAACCAGTCAGGTATGGAATAAGATATTGAGTAATTATGTGTATTTGGCTTTTTACCTAATGGAATAAAGAAATATATAAAAATAATTTCAACAATAATGTTTAATGTCTCATGTTTCAAAAAGTATCCGGGTGATGGAATAATAGACTTCAAGGTAGCAATTACAAAATCCGGACAAAATATTGGAAAACAACAATAACAATGATTTCAAGGCCCTGGAGAACAAATGAATGTGAGCACAGGCAGAAGTGGATCAAAGCCAAGAGAGAGAACTGCATGCACTGAGATTTGCACACATGCAGCTGCGGGAAATCCCTAGGCCATGTGGTTTTGGGAGCAGAAACTCACAGTCTCACTGGCTCGACAAGTCAGAGGACAGGCCAAGCATCTGGAAAGTGATGGGGCAAATCTAAGGGGCTGCTGATGTTCTATTTCTTGACATTTGAAGTGGTTACACAGATATTTGCTTTAGAAAAGTTATTGAGCTACATATATATATTTTATGCAGTTTTCTGTATGTGCACTGACTTCAATAAAAATGTTAAAATGTTTTTTTGAAAAATATCTCCTAGCTCAGTGCTACTGAAATTTTCTATGGAAGAAAAGAAAAGAGAAAAGAGAGAAAAGAGAAGAGAAGAGAAGAGAAGAGAAGAGAAGAGAAGAGAAGAGAAGAGAAGAGAGGTATCTCTATTGGAGAACAAGAATATCTATAAAAATGGCCATATACTGGGCAAATTGTGAGACAAGATGACATCCTGATGGTCTGGAGAAGCATTAATTAGTAAGAGGGCTTTATTTATTCACTCAACAGGTATTTCCAAAGTCTATAGTACATTTTATTCCCTTTTTATAGAAAATATCTTTATTTAAAGAGCCCTATACTGATATGAACTATAAAAAAACAAACAAACAAAAAAAAACCAACAACAACTCTGTGTGTTCAATTCCTTAGAAGACACTGTTGAGATGCTTTACCAAATTACCAACTCTAGGGAATCTGGAGAGATTTTCTAGCTATATAAGGGATGGGTGTCTGTCAATGAACCAGACCCAGAAGAAGGATGGCATATATTTGGCTCTTTGAAGGGTCGTGAAGAACTCAATGACTCTCTACAGCTAATATAAAAAACAGAATTTTTTTTACCAGTCTTAATTTACCATTGTTTTTGTGGGGCCAAGCCTTTTTCTTTGTTTAAAGATTTGCCCTACCACAATCCAAGTCTGCCTCTGAAGGAAGCACAGAACATTAATATGAAAAAAAACTCTGGCTACAGTAAATCAGGCTATTTAATTATGTAATCCTGGTTAAGCTCAAATTTCCACCATAACACATGTGATTCATACTCAGGAATGTGTAGAGCACCAGCTCACCTGCAGAAGGGGTTCCTTTTCCTGTAGGTGTGCTTGCATGAGAAGGCGTGGTTAGCCTGGGAACAGCTGTACTCCGTGTTGCTGAAATAGGAGCAGAGGGCAGTCTTTGTGTTGTGTGGAGACTCTTAGTCACTGGAGCATGTACAGCAGTGAACTTTTGTGTTCCTGGAAGACTCCGTGTAAATGAAGCTTTTGCTGTTGTGAGTCTTTGGGTTTTGGGGGTAGCTTGTGTAACAGAAGAATTTGCCATGATGGGAGTCTGGGCTGCTGGAGGGGTCTCTATAGACAGAGCATTTGATACAGGGGTTATTTTAGCTATTGTGACTGAATCGTTTGCTGTGATGGGTTTCTGAGGAGTTGATGGGTTTTCCATAACTGAAATATTTGAGGTGGGTTTCTGAGGATTAGTTGGAACATGTAAGGTGGATTTATGAGAAATTAGTAGGGTCTTTGTAGCTGAAGAATTTATTTTAGTGGGTTTTTGAGGAGTTGATGTGGCTTCCGTAGCTGCAACATTTGCAGTGATAGGTTTCTGAGATGAGGGGAATTCTATAGCTGGAATATTTAATGTGGATTTCTGAGGAGTCAATGGGGCTTCTGTAGCTGAAAAGTTTACTGTGGTGAGTTCCTGAGGAGTTGATGCGACTTCTGTAGCTGGAACGATTACTGTGGTGTGTTTCTGAGAAGTTGATGGAGTTTTAGTACCTGGAACATCCACTGTGGTGGGTTTCTGAGGAGTTGATGGGGCTTTGGTACCTGAACCATCCACCGTGGTGGGTTTCTGAGGAGTTGATGGGGCTTTGGTACCTGAAACATCCACTGTGGTGGGTTTCTGAGGAGCTGGTGTGACATTAGAAGTTGGAGGACTTCCTGTGGAGGAAAAATGTCATTCACATATTAGTTAAATAATGCTGTTAAAATTTATAAACCAATTGATTACTTGATGACTCTTCTCTCCCCAGACCCAAACACCTAAATATGACATTTAGGAAACCAAGTCTTGTTGTGCATTTCCCAAGGAACTGAACTGCTATGCTGATTTTACTTCAATATAAACTATACCTACAGGCAACTAAATGCACCAAGTAGTACTGAGAAGATTAAACTGCTTTCTGTGTGAAGAAGGAAAGCCAAAGTCAGAGTTGGCAGTGATCTCATTCTGTGACACACCCCAAATAAAGATATTTTCCCTCAGAAAGTGTCTTCCTTTGCTCATGCCAAGACCAAAGAACAGCAGGATGCAAACACTGGACAACAGAGATAATCACAACAGAGATCACCCAGAGTTTCTGTTCCCATAGCTTTCAGGATATGTTAGTGACCTTGGAAACTTATTTCACTTCTTTTTTAAAGTAATCAAGTCAGTCAGAATGAAATTACTCCCTTTATCTGCTTTTGTGCTGTTTACCAACTTTACAAACATTAATTTAGTTCCTTTTGGATTTAGGTGAGCCAACAAATGCCTAAAGTGCAACTTCAGTTAAGATCTTATTCTGAGAATCATAAGTAAGGGCCTGGTACAGTGACTTGGGTTGCCTAGACAACCTCCCTCTCACAGCAGTTCTGAGTAGTACTTGGGCCTGTTCTACCACATCCTAGAGACCAAGGTTTCTAATCCCTCTGAACTTTGGTTTTCTCACCTATAAAGTGAGTGGCCCTCCTCTGGCTATCTCTCTCTACTACTTGGGTATTTGCAGAGCTGAAGCAATGTGCTCATTGAGAGCACCTCCCCCACCCCATTTTAAATCCTGTTTCAGGGACTGGCATTCAGAATTTCCTATGCTAATACCCCTTTCAAGGCCTGCGAGGGTCCTTCCTCCTGGTCTACACTATTTTTCCTCCCCTCCCCTCCCCACTCCCTCCTTCCTTCCCTCTCTCTCTCTTTCTTTCCTTCTTTTCTTTCTTTCTTTCTTTCTTTCTTTCTTTCTTTCTTTCTTTCTTTCTTTCTTTCTCTCTTTCTCTCTTTCTCTCTTTCTTTCTCTCTTTCTTTCTCTCTTTCTTCCTCTCCCTCTCCCTCTCCCTCTCCCTTCCTTCCTTCCTTCCTTCCTTCCTTCCTTCCTTCCTTCCTTCCTTCCTTCCTTCCTTCCTTTCTTTTCTTTCTTTCCCCTCTTTTTTCTTTTCTTTCTTTCTTTTTTTTTAATTTATATTTTAGAGATAGGGAGAGGGAGAAAGAGAGGGAGAGAAATATCAATCAGTTGCCTCTTGCACACCCCCAACTAGGGACCTGGCCCACAACCCAGGCATGTGCCTTGACCAGGAATCGAACCAGTGAACTGGTAACCTTTCAGTTCACAGGCTGGTGCTCAACCCTACCAGCCAGGGCCACCCTCCCTTTTTTAAAATATGTAATGCTTCATATATTTGCACATCAACTTTATTCAAGGGACATTCTAATTGTCTCTGTATTGTTCCAGTTTTAGTATATGTGCTGCTGAAAGGAGCACATGGTATATATACTTGAGGATGGTCTATACTGTTGATGTGCATTCTTCTGTCCACAGTTCAGTGGAATGGGGATAAGGGTCATAGGGCACTTGAGGTGTGTAGACTGAGTTGTCCATTTACAGGCACCAGAGGCCCCTCATTGAAAGAAGGGGGTGACTATTCAAGAAAGGCTGGGTCTTAGACCAAAGACTTTCATATCTATTCTACTTAACTATTAGAAGAAATGACAAGATAGTAAATGACCAAATGCAATGCAAATTTTAGATTGTTTTTAATCCTTTATCTCCAAAGCTAATAAATTAAGGAACATTACAAACAAAAGTTTTTACATAAGCTAAGACTTATATTAAAAGGTGAGTTTAGCACAAATATTCAGTGTGAATAATTAATTTTTTATTTTTTATTTTTTAAATTTTTGTTATTGTTACTCAAGTACAATTGTCTCAACTTTTCTACCACCACTGTCTCTTGTCAGACCTACCCCCACCTCCCACCCTCAAACCTTTCCCCCTTTGGTTTTGCCCATGGATCCTTTATACATATTCCTTGACCACCCTTCCTCTTCTAGCCCCCGTTATCCCCCTTCTCCCTTCCCTCTGGTTACTGTCAGTTTGTTCTTTATTTCAATGTCTCTCATTATATTTTGCTTCTTTGTTTGTTTTGTTAATTAGGTGCCACTTGTAGGTGAGCTCATATGGAATGGAATACTATGCATCAGAAAGAAAGAAGGAGTCCCCACCCTTTTTGAGAGCCTGGATGGAACTGGAGAGCATTATGCTAAATGAAATAAGCCAGGTGGTGAAAGACAAACACCATATGATCACTGTGAATAATTCTTAATGCACAGAAAGTAATTTGTCATTGATTATTCAACCTGAAAACATGAATGTTTTGACTCTCAGTCTTACCTTGGCACTCTGGAAATGGATCACCCCAGTCAACACTATTTCCACTAACAAGACAGTAAGTAGAAGTCACACCAACTAATTTGTACCTAAATAATGAAGGGAGAAAAAAAGTTGAGTTCTTTTAAATTCTCCAGAATATCATCTTAAAATATTTACTATACCAGTAGTTGGAGACAAAACAACAGTTAATAAAAGTTTGTATGGCAGTTTAAAGAAACAGAAAACAATTTTAAAAGGTGATCCAAAGTATAAAAAAGTGTAAGATATGCAAGACATTTCGTATTTGGGAGGAGTAAATGTTAAAAAAAAACAAAGCATTTTAAATCATTTTATTTTTTTTTTAAATTGTTCAAGTCCAGTTGTCTCCATTTTCCCATCACCACTTTCTCATGCCCCACCCACTCCCATCTCCCACCCTCAATCCTATGTCCCTTCGGCTTTGTCCATGGGTCCTTTATACATGTTCCTTGATGACTCTTCTCCTTCTTTCCCCCATTATCCCTCTCCCACCTCCCCTCTGGTTACTGTCAGTTTGTTCTTTATTTCAATGTCTCTCATTATATTTTTATTGCTTGTTTGTTTTGTTGATTAGGTTCCACTCATAGGTGAGAGCATATGGTGTTTGTCTTTCACCACCTGGCTTATTTCACTTGGTATAATGCTCTCCGGTTCCATCCATGCTGTCATGAAGGGTAGGGGTTCCTTCTTTCTTTCTGATGCATAGTATTCCATTGTGTAAAAGTACATTGTTTTTTGATCCACTCATTGACTGATGGGCACTTAGGTTGCTTCTAGCACTTGGCTGTTATAAATTGCAGTGCTATGAACATTGGGGTGCATAGGTTCTTTTGAATTGATGTTTCAGGATTCTTAGGGTATAGTCCCAACAGTGGAATCATCAGGTCAAAAGGTAGTTCCATTTTTAGTTTTTCAAGGAAATTACATACTGGTTTCCACAGTGCTTACACCAGTTTGCATTCCCAACAACAGTGTCCTAGAGTTCCCTTTTCTCTGCAACCACCAGCACTTGTTTGTTGATTTGTTTATGATGACCATTCTGACTGGTGTGAAGTAGTATCTCATTGTGGTTTTAATTTTCATCTCTTTGATGGCTAACAATGCTGAGCATCCTTTCATATGTCTCTAGGCCCTTTGTATGTCTTCTGTGGAGAAGTATCTGTTCAAATCCTTTGCCCATTTATTACTTGGGTTGTTTGTCTTCATGGAGTGGAGTTGTGTGAGTTTTGTATATATTTTGGAGATCAAACCCTTGTTCCAGGTATCATTGGCAAATGTATTTTCCCATACAGTTGGTTCCTTTTTCATATTGCTGATGTTTTCTTTGTCTGTGCTGAAGCTTTTTATTTTGATGAAGTCCCATTTATTTCTTCTTTCCTTTAAGTCCCTTCCTCTAGGGGACATATTGGTGAAAATATTGCTGTGTGGAATATCTGAGATTTTCCTGTCTATGTTCTCCTCTAGGACTTTTATTGTCTTATATTTAAGACTTTTTTCCATCTTGAGTTTATTTTTGTGTATGGTGTAAGTTAGTGATCAAGTTTTATTTTTTACATATAGCTGTCCAGATCTCCCAACACCATTCATTAAAGAGGCTATTTTGACTCCATTTTATGCTTCTGCCCCCTTCGGCAAATATTAATCAACTGTAGAGACTTGGGTTTATTTCTGGGCTCTCTGTTCTATTCCATTGGTCTATGTGCCCGTTTTAATGCCAGTACCAGACTGTTTTTATTACAGTGACTTTGTAATATAGTTTGATGTCAGGTATTGTGATTTCACCTACTTTGTTGTTCTTTCTCAAAATGGTTGTGGCTATCAGGGTAGTTTATGGTTCCTTATAAATATTTGAAATGTTTGTTCTATATCTGTGAAATATGTCATTGTTATTCTAATAGGGATTGCATTGAATCTTTAAATTGCTTTGGGTAGTATGGAGATTATGATGATGTCAATTCTTCCTATCCATGAGCATGGTATATGCTTCCACTGATTTCTGCCTTCCTTAATTTCTTTCTTTAGTGTTGTGTAGTTTCCTAAGTACAGGTCTTTGATCTCCTTGGTTAGGTTTATTTCCAGGTACTTTATTTCTCTTGTTGCTATAGCATATGCAATTTTTTTCTTGGTTTCTCTTTCTGGTATTTCATTGTTGGTGTATAAAAATGCCTTCTATTTCCAAATATTCACTTTGTATACCACTGTTTTGCCAAATTCACTTTTTAGGTCAAGTAGTTTTTTGGTGTAGTCTATAGAATTTTCTATGTACACTATCATGTCATCTGTAAACAATGACAGTTTTGTTTCCTCTTTTCTAATTTGGATGCCTTTTATTTCTTATTCTCATCTGATTGCTGTGGCTAGGATATGTTGAATAGAAGCGGTGAAAGAGGCATTGTCTTGTTCTTGATCTTGGGAAAGCTTTTAATTTTTGGCCATTGAAGATGATGTTGACTGTAAGTTTTTTCATATATGGTCTTTAGTATGTTTTTAGTCCCCTCTACTCCTACTTTACTGAGCATTTTTATCATAAATGAATGCTCTGCCTTATCAAATGCTTTTTCTGCATCTATTTATTGGATTATGTGGTCTTTGTCTTTCGTTTTGTTTATGTGTTGTATTATGTTTATTGATTTGTGAATATTGTACCATCCTTTTGTCCCTGGAATGAATCCAACTTGATCACGGTATATGATCTTTTTAATGCATTGTTGGATGCAGTTTGTCAATATTTTGTTGGGAATTTTAGCATCTATGTCCATCAGCAATATTGGCCCATAGTTTTCTTTCTTTGTTGTGTCTTTATCTGGTTTTGGGATTAGGATGATGCTGGCCTTATAAAAAGAGTGTGGGAGTCTTCCTTCTTGGATTTTTTGGAATAGTCTGAGGATAGGAATTAGCTCACCCTTAAATGTTTTGTAAAATTCTGCTGTGAAACTGTCTAGTCTAGGATTTTTGTGTACCAGGAATTTTTTTATTACTGCTTCAGTTTCACCAGCTGTTATCAGTCTGTTCAAGTTTTCTGCTTCTTCTTCATTCAGTTTTGGAAATTATATTTTTCTAAAAATTTGTCCATTTCACACCAATTTCTTGGCATATAGTTGTTCATAATAATTTCTTACAATACTTTGTATTTCTGTGGTTTCAGTTGTAATTTATCCTTTTTCACTTCTGATTTCATTCATTTGGGACCTCTCCCATTTTTCTTAATGAGTCTGGTTAAAGAACTGTCCATTTTTGTTTATCTTTTCAAAGAATAGGTGCCTGGATTTATTGATCTTTTGAATGGTCCTTTTAGTATCTAAGTCATTTGATTCTGCTCTGATCTTGATTATTTCCTTCCTTCTATTCACTCAGTTCTTACAGATGTAGGGTTAGGTTGTTTATTTGAAATGTTTCTATCTTTTATAAGTAGACCTGTATCACTATGAACTTCCTTCTCAGGACTGCCTTCACTGTGTCCCATAGGTTTTGGAATGTTGTGTGTTCATTTCATTTGTTTCCAGAAACTCTTTGATTTCTTCCTCGATCTCATTCTTACTCCATTTATTGTTCAATAGTATGCTCTTCAGTCTCCATGAGTTTGAATGTTTTTGAGTTTTTTCCTTGAGGTTGGTTTCTAGTTTCAAACCCTTGTGGTTGGAGAAAATGCTTGATATGATTTCAATTTTGTTGAATTTGTTGAGGCTTGTTTTGTGTCCTATTATGTGGTCTATCTTTGAAAATGTTCTGTGTGCATTTGAAAAAAAATTGTATTTTGTTTTTTGGGGATGAAAACTTCTAACTATATCAGTTAACTACATTGATCTACATTCAGTTCCACAATATCCTTGAGATTTTGTTTGGAAGATCTATCCATTATTGACAGTATTGTGTTAAATTCCCCTACTATAACTGTGTTGCTGTCTATATCTTTCTTGAAGTCCTCCAAGACTTTTCTTATATATTTGGGTTATCCTATGTTGAGTGCATATATGAATTCTTCCCTTGAGTATTATGAAGTGTCCTTGTGTGTCTTTTTTTATAGCCTTTGTTTTAAAGTCTATTTTTTTTTCTGATATAAGTATTGTTACCATGGCTTTCTTTTTCCTATCCATTCTCTTCGAATATTTTTTCCCAATCCTTCACTTTTAGTCTGTGGAGGTTTTTTTGTTCTGAGATGGATCTCTTGTAGGAAGCATATATATGGGTCATGTTTTCTTATCCATTCAGCTACCCTATGTCTTTTGATGGGAGCATTTAATCCATTTACATTTAAGGTTAGTATTGTTATTCATAACAATAATAATTGTAAGGTTATTATATTATTTAAGGCTATTTTCCCCCTTTGTACCTGTGTTCCCCTCTCTCTCACTCTTTTTCTTCATCTATTTAAAGCAGTCCTGTAGCATATCTTGCACTACTGGTTTGGTGGAGGTGTATTATTTTAGCCTTCTTTTTTCTAGGAAACTCCTTATTTCATTTTCCATTTTAATTAAGAGCCTTGTTGGGTAGAGTCATCCTGGCTGCAGGCCTTTATTTTTCATTACTTGGAATATTTCTTGGC
Organism: Phyllostomus discolor; assembly: GCF_004126475.2. Lineage (NCBI taxonomy): Eukaryota > Metazoa > Chordata > Mammalia > Chiroptera > Phyllostomidae > Phyllostomus > Phyllostomus discolor. Next base: position 6,503,263 of record NC_040916.2, on the reverse strand, counting down.
ATTCCCTTCTGACTTGTAGTGTTCCTGCTGAGAAGTCAGCTGCTAGTCTTATTAGGGCTCTCTTATATGTTACTTTCTGTATTTCCCTTGCTGCCTTTAAGATTCTCTTTTTGTTTTTGAATTTGTCATTTTAATTATGATGTATCTTGGATGGGCTTCTTTGGATTCCTCTTGCTTGGGGCCCTCTGTGCTTCCTGGACTTATGTGACTTTTTCTCTCATCAAATTAGGGAAGTTTTCCATCATTACTTTTTCAAACAGGTTTTCTATTCCTTGATCCTCTTCTTCTTTTTCTGGTATCTCTATTATACAGGTATTATTACATTTCATGTTGTCCTGCAATTTCCTTAACCCCCTTCCATTATTTTTAAGTCTTTTTCTTTTTCTTATCTTGATCATGCTGGGGGTTCTTCCTATGTTGTCCTCCATCTCACTGATTCAGTCATCTGCTTCATCTAGCCTGCATTTGATTCCTCCTACTGTGTTCTTCATTTCAGAAATTCTATTCTTCATTTCTTCTTGGCTCTTGTTGATTGTTTTTATGTCCTTTTCCACACTGATATAATAAGTTCTTTGTAGTTTCCCTGTAATTTTTGGTAATTCTCACTAAGCTTATTGAGCTTTCTTATAACCATTCTTTTGAACTGAATATCTGGTAGTTTACTTGCCTCTATTTCATTTAGCACTCTTTCTGAGAATTCCTCCTTTCCTTTCAATGGGGAGCTATTTCATTTTAAAATGATATGGATGCTTGGGACTTCCGAACAAGATGGAGGGGTAGGTAGATAAGCTTCACTTCTTCACACAACCAAAAGAAGGATAACAAAAAATTTAAAATAAAAAACAACCAGAACTGCCAGAAAATCGAACTGTATGGAAGTCTGACAACCAAGGAGTTAAAGAAGAAACATTCATCCAGACTGGTAGAAAGAGTGGAGACAGGAAGCTAGGGCAGCAAGGAAGTATGACAAGGTGGTTCATGGGATACAAAGCAGTCCTATATTTGAGTGCAGATAAGTTGGGAGGAACAACTGGGGAGTTAGACAGAGCAGGCAACTCAGGGTTCCATCGCAGGAAACTAAAGCCTCAAAACCTTTGGCTGTAAAAACTGTGGTGGTTACAGCAAAAGGAGAAACTCCCAGTCTCACAGGAGAGTCTGTTGAAGGGGCCCATAGGATGGTAGAACATACTCAAGCCAATCCACCCAGGAATCAGCATCCGAAAGGGCACAATTAGCTGTGGGTACCAGGGCAAGTAACTAAAAGTGGGGTGAGAGTCCAACAAGCCACATTGTTCCCTCCTGGACCCCTCCTCCACATACAGCATCACAACACAGTGAGGTGGGTTGCCTCACCCTAGTGAATACCAAAGGCTCTGCCCCTTACAACATAACAGGTACACTGAGACAAAGTAATATGGCCCAAATGAAAGAACAGATCAAATCTCCAGAAAAAGAACTAAGCAACAAGAAGACAGCCAACCTATCAGATACAGAGTTCAAAGCACTGGTAATCAGGATGATCACAGAAATGATTGAGTACAGATGCAAACTAGGGGAAGAAGTGAAGGCCATGCAAAGTGAAATAAAGAAAAATATAAAAGGAACCAACAATGAAGACAAGCAAATGGGGATTCAAATCAATAATTTGGAACAAAAGGAAGAAATAAACATTCAACTGGAGCAGAATGAAGAAACAAGAATTCAAAAAATGAGGAGAAGTTTAGGAACGTTTGTGACAACTTTGAACATTCCAACATCTGAATCATAGAACTGATAGGAGAAAAGGAAGAGCAAGAAATTGAAAACTTATTTGAACAAATAATGAAGGAGAACTTCCCAAATCTGGCAAAGGAACTAGACATGCAAGTCTAGGAAGCTCAGAATCCCAAGCAATTAGATCCAAGGAGAAACACATCAAGACACATCATAATTATATTACCCAAGATTAAAGATAAGGAGAGAATCTGAAAAGCAGCAAGAGAAAAGGAGAGAGTTACCTACAAAGGAGTGCCCATAAGACTATCAGCTGATTTATAAACACACACACACACACACACACACACACACAAACCCCAAAAACCTTATAGCCAAGAAGGGGCTGGGAAGAAGTATTCAAAGTCAGGAATGGCAGGGACCTACAACCTAGATTACTCTATCCAGCAAAGCTATCATTTAGAGTGGAAGGGCAGATAAAGTGCTTCCCAGATAAGGTCAAGTTAAAGGAGTTCATCATCACCAAGCCCTTATGATATGAAATGTTAAAGGGAATTATCTGAGAAAAAGAAGATCAAAACTATAAACTGTAAAAGGACAACAAACTCACAACTATCAACAACTGAATCTAAAAAACAAAAACAAACTAAGCCAATAGAACCATTAGAACAGGAATAGAATCACAGAAATGGAGATCATATGGAGAGTTATTAGCAGCGAGGGGGAAGGGGGAGAATGGTGGAAAAGGTACAGGGAATAAGAAGCATAATTGGTAAGCACAAAATAGACAAGAAGAAGCTAAAGATAGTATAGGGAATGGAGAAGCTAAAGGGCTATGTACAACCTAAGGACATGAACTAAGGCAGGGAGGGATGCTGGCAGGATGGGTGTACAGGGGGGAGGGGGTTTACAGGGAGAAAAAAATGGGACAACTGTAATAGTATAATCAATCAAATATACTTAAAAATAAAAATAAAATTATATAGATGCTTGAATATTTTATATTTCTGAGTTCTAAAAGATCAATACAACCTTCATAGAATAATAGAATGTACTTATATTTAAAGGGTTCAAACTCCTCCCAGATATGATATTAATGATCCAAACATCTGTGTTTAGTATAGGAGATAAGTGATACTGTTATTTTTATTTTGTAAATAATGGACATGTACAGAGTAAAATATTATAATTTAATTTGCAGATTTTAAATGAGAAAATCCATATAAAGTTTTAGCAGTATCTGCGACACTGATAATACTCAATGAGTGAGTTCTTTTACTCTACATAGAGAGCTTAGAAAAGACCTTAGGTAAAATATTTTCACACTAGAAATAAATGTTTTTAGCCTATGATACTTTATAATAGGTTGTTTATATATAGAAAAAAATATGCAAATTTGTTATTTAGGTAAATTAAAGATGAGTTTCACTTAGTACTTGAATTTAATTTCTGCAAGTATTATCACCATAAGGTTTTTCCTTTAGCAATCACATTTAAAATTCTATAATGAATCATAATATGTACTAAAATCTAAGAATTTAGAGAATTTGGTGCTGTAATATCTTCTTTTCTTTGCTCATTTTATTAAATTTAACTGCGATGAACTCATGAGAAAATCCTTGAACAGGCAGATTGTTTTATTGCTAATGGCTTGTAAACACTGGCCACATATCCAAAAATTTTCTTCTTAAATCCTAATTTTTCATTAAATATAAAGTGTTTAGTATGCAAAAACTTACCCTGTATTACATGAGAAGGTGAGGAGTCCACCAAATAATATGTCAGTTGTTATATTGACATGACCATTTAGTATTTCTCCAGGATTAGGACATGATTTTTCTAGAAGACAATACAAGTTGTTTTTTACAATGAATTGTCAGGCACATCTATGCAAATTCATCATTTGAATCACTGATAACCTCTCATCTGTAGACAGCTTAAACTCTACAGTCATTTTATAAGTTTCAAAAATGCAACATATTTAGAATACATACTGATTTCATTTCATTTAAGGTGATTTAATAAAATGTAAAATCTTTGAGTAAATTAATATTCCCATCTTGCAAGTATTTACTTTGCCTAATTTAAAATAAAATTATTCAGTGTTTTTTTAAAGAATCATTCTAAATAATACTATGTACATATAGTAATATGCATACATAGACTTTCAGCATAAAGGATGAAATACCACTTCCCAAAATACCATAGAATTAAGAATCTCTTTAAAACTGTACTTACTGTTGCAAAATTCCTCTGGTTTGGACCATGTAAAATTCTGAAGGCAAGTTAGAGTTTTTGGGAGGGAATAGTTTCTTGTGTAGCCCCTACGACAATCATATTCCACAACGGTACCCGGTGGGAAGTAATTTTGACTGTTATAAATGTCTTGAAGAGATGCAAAAAGTAGCCTGGTTGGAACATCGCAGCTACCTAAAAGTATTAACAAATGCAACAATAAGAAAAAGTGGTAACACTTTATTTTATAATTTATATTTAATTATTTGGAATTATCTGGTCCTTACACCCCTCCCTTTTCTGTGCATCTTTGTACATATTTGGTATCTATCAACATGACATTTATAGTGTCTCAAGAATATATTCAAATATATGTTTTCATTTCTAATTACTAGAGTCCTGTGAAGTAGATTTAGTATATAGATATCACTGTGAATACAATTTGAAAAAATATAGCCCATTTAAGTTGTCTGGCACAGTTCTGGTACTGACTCAGTATACGCCAGTTCCCTTAACCTGTCCTGTGTAGCACAGGGGTAGATGAGAACTGATAAACCCAGACCCCTGGGCTAGTATCTTGGACAACAACAATAGTAACAATAATAGCTAATATTTACGGAACACTTCTAAATGTTTTATATATATATATATATATATATTCATTTAATTTCACAACAAGCCACTGGGACAAGGATTAGATGAGCCAATGTGTACATAAAAGTATTTTAAAATTTTAAACATCTAGGCAAGTATGAATTTATAGAGGTATGGAATAGTGGGAGGGGCACTGAATTCATAGTCAAAAAACTCAAGTTTGAATCATGGCTTTTGTTGATCTCAAGGAAGTTATTTAATTCCCAAGGGCCTGTTTCCTCAACTGGAAAATGAGGATGAGTCCCTACTTAACTCATAAGGTTGTCTGGAGGATTAGGTGAAGTAATATATGTAGTCGAGTTATAAACTCTATAACCTGATACATGTACAAAGGCTTATGGACATCAACCTATTACCTTCTATCAAAGGTTAAAAAAACACTAAAGCCCATTTCATACCTGGTTTCAAGAAATACTTGTTGTTTATAACTACTTGTATATGTCAAAGCTAATACAGGGTTATACACAGAGTTTGAGGATATGTGTCTCAACATAATTACCAAACATGTTCATATGTAGTTTATTCCCTAAAAAAACACAACAGCACCTAGTGTTTATTTTCCCTGTTAGTTTGGAAGGTACAGTGTGTGTGTGTGTGTGGGGGGGGGGGTTAGGGGAAGTGTTAATGCAGAAGCAGGAGCTATTCTCAGAAGTAATGCCATCAATTAGCTGGAGTATAAAGTGCCAGCAGGTATACCCTGGGGTTTATAATGCTAGAAAACAATCAATTACCAGTCACTCCAACAAGGGATAAAATTTAACTTAACAAGATACATTCCATTCCCATAACTTTTTAAAGAAGAAATGAAGAACTTACGATTACAAAATTCTTCGATTTCTGACCATACATCGCCCTTGAGACAGAACACCGTGTCTGCCTTGTTAGGAAGTTTAGTAAACCCTTGATTGCATGTGTATGTTACCAGGGATCCTTCAGGAAAACTTGTAAGACCGTTCAATGATGCCTGAGCATTAGGCATATCTGGGGGAGGCCTGCAGTCACCTGGAGAGGAAAAAAAAAATGGAACTGAAGGAAACACTTATAGCAACATTCCTTTCCCAAGGCAATAAGGGAAGCAGCAATGACTTTTGATGCACATTTCCATTTCCATCCAGTGCTGAACTGACAGACCAAGAATTTGCTAGGCTCCCAGTCTTGTTAATAAAGTGGTTTAGTCTTTATCTCCACGCAGATACTGTTGCTAGGCACGCAATAAAGACACGCCCCCTTGGAACGTTACACCTGGAGATTTCAAATTTGTAGCTTCAGGTGTTGTATGCGACTAGATTCTTTTTAGGGGCTAGAGCCTTCAGCTAATTTGGTTTCCCACCCTGAAAGAAATGCCGGGGGATTGACAAATCACTCAATTCAAGCCCTGCCTTTCTGTTTCCCCACGTTTGGGGGCTCCACCAACTCACCAGCGTTTCCTCCATTCTCAATACTTCACTACTAAAGGCAGGCTAGCTGGGATCCAGCACATTGCTGGTTAGCAGCTGATATCCTTTTACTCTCCCATAGGATAGAGCCAGTAAGATCTCTGAGCCTCAAACGCAGAAGTTTATGGGAACAATTACAGATACCCCCATCCCTCACCTCACCAGGTCCCCAGACTTCTGGTTGTCACAGAGAAAGACCCAGCCCGTCCCACACAACCTAGGGGTTCACCCAGCGGGGCCAGGTCCCCGGCCCACTCACCCAGAGAAGCGCGGGGACACAGCAGCAGCAGCAGCAGCAGCAGCGGCAGCAGCGGAGTCAGCCAATTGAGGCGGCCCAGCACTTCGGGGGCGCACGGCCGGGCGGGACTCATGGCGCTGGACAGGGACCCGGCGCTGGCTCTCCGCAGCCTCGTAAGATTAAGCGGTTTAGGGCAAAAAGCTGTAAGTAGCAGCCGAGTAAACTGTTCAGCAATCAATTTAAATTAGCGACGTGGGTGGGTCCAGGGTTCTGGATTACCAAAGGGTGGAGCGAAGGGAGTTTGCCAACAGCAGATGCTGGGCGGGGCAAAGGCTGAGGCTCTAGCGTCACTGGCTTCACTCGATCCTTGACTAGGGAGGAAGGGTCCTGGGTAGGGAGGGAGACAGGCTCTTTGGCGCCAGATGCTGGGTCTTTTTGTTTCTTTGTAGGAGTGGGGCCTGAGACGAGCTGCCACCTGGAAATCTAAATATCTGCTTTCTAAATAAAACAAAAAATTGGGGGGAACAGAGGAGAGAGGAGTGTTTCAAGTAGCCAGGCTTGGCTCCCCAGGAATCTGAATTACTTTAGGAGGACCTTAAGCGCCCTTGGTACTGCAAAGCTAAGCGGCAGGTACGATGGATTCCGCTGCTTGGGGATGAGAAATGGTGCCCACCCAGGGACGTGGTGCCTTCAATTAGGAAGCCTGCCAAATGCCAACAAGTGGATGTGTAAGACTCTGTGCCAAACGACCCTTGAAGAAAGAAGGTGGGGCAACACAGCAGGGAGTGGCTGTTAGTTCCTACCGGGTTTGGGTGGAATCACTTTCTTTGCCAGGGTTCTCCATACTTACTAAGGGCCCCTCATGAATTCCACTTTGGGATTATTCTAGTCTGACTGCAGAGTGAAATTCACAGTGTGTTGAGTGGAAAGAAATATGAAAAACAAAAACCAGGTGCCAGAAAGCTAAATGATAAGGTGTTCGATTTAAAGAGGAAGGTTTGCTAGGACTTTATAAATTTATGCCCGTGGTTTTGGTGGGTAGCCACACATTAGAATCACATAAGAAGCTTTGTAAAAATCCAAATGCTTCTGATACCTAAGACAAGTTAAACTAGACTTTCTGGAAATAGGACAGGGGCATCAGGTTTATTTTAAGTGCTCCAGGTAAGTAATTCTACTGTGCAGCCAGGTGGAGAGCAACAGATTTACATGGTACTGGCCATAGTAAAGGTCCACACAGCTCAGAGCTCAGCCTGTCAACAACACTAAAGGATGTGAGTGGGAAGGCTAGACAGTTCTCATGGAGAGTAATGGCAATAAATTGTTTCTCTTTAGTAATTTACCTAAGTCTAGCTAGCAGAGTCCTAGCTTGGCTTTCTTATCTATACCTTGAACAGCTTACCTGGTTAAGTGAAATCCCTGTCCTGAAATTTTGCCTTAGTCTATGGACTTTGGGGTAACTATTGCATCCTGTTGTGATATTCTTTCTGAAATGCTTTTTGACCACTTTTTATAGGTTGATATGAGCTTTATAAAGAGGAAAACATCAGTTTTCAATAACAGTGTTTTCTCTGACTCATGTTTACTATACCAAAAAGAACTGTGTCACCCCATGCTAGAACTGATCCTATAGAGATTCCAGGGAAGGAATTCTGATGATCCTTCTTAATAAACTATCAGTATTAAAATATTGCAGAGTATAGAACCTGGGCTTTTAAAATCATCTAGTGTGGCTGTCATATTTTATAGTAAACCATCTTACTTTTACTCTCACATTTGATACAAAAATACAAAGCTTTTCAGGGCCCAGCAGTGTTTTAGAAGTGATACCAGGTCTTGGTTTATTCCCCTTAAGATCCTCTCCTGCCCTTACCTACCACACCCTTCTGCCACACACTTATGGGCAGGTAGTCTTTTTTTCTGCTTGAGCTCAAAGAACTGGTGTGAAAGGAAAGGTAGTATCAAAAGAATTGAAGGTCAAAATCAGTTATGGAGCTGTCAGAAAACAACTTTGATGTCTGTTAGAGGTGTTTATTAAGTGAACATAATAGTTTTTTTCAATCCAGAAAAAAACAACGAGCTCTGCAAAGTGTCAAAAAAAATTATCTCTGTCACCCAGCTTAGCTGCACTGAGTGCTCTAAGCATTTGCCTTCCAAAGTACATGGTTCTTGATAGTATTTTTAAAAGTAAGTATTATGAAAAATAACTGGGTGGACTCTTTAGTAACACTTATGGCCACTCCCAAATTTTCAGCACTCTGAGAACAAAAGAAAAAAGAGAAATCTATTGTTCATTTACTCAATGGTGTCAGATGTATGCAAGATTTATCCAGATGATCACTTAGTAAGTTGTATAATGTCTAATCACGGGGGTGTGCACCTGAAACTAATATAATGTTGTATATCAATTGATTAAAAAAATAAAAGTTTTATGCATTAGCAAAAAGTGTATGCATTAAGGAATATTAAATATGCAAATGTATAACTTACTAAAGATTACTTTAAATAATGACCTCAATAGTTGTGTTTCAATCACTTCATATACATTTATATCATTTCATCAACACAACTTCGTGAACTGGATATAATTGTCTACATTTTATAGCTGAAAAAAGAAAGCTGAGAAGTTAAATAATTAATCAAAATCTGTGTAGCTAATTAAGTGAGCAGGCCAGAATCTAAATCTGATCTGTTTGATTCCAAACTGATATTTACCTCTTTTACTATACCACATTGCATTCTTTTTATTGCAGTCAGTCAGCAGAGATATTTTCTATATAGAGGACACATAATTAGGTAATTTGGTTGATTTGGAAACCAAGCTCCTTCTGGTGTCAACAGTATACTTGGGTCTTCGTACTTGATCTGCCAAAAACTAGCTATGCATTCTCAGCCCATCACTGTATCCCTCAAGGCCTCATTTCCACATTAGTTAAGAAAGGGTTTAGGACTAAAATAATCTCTATAGAGCTTTCCAATTCCAAAGTGTTAAGTTTAGGTAACAAAATTAATTTAAATAATAGAAAATGGGTCTATGATTTTGGCAGAAATTAGTGAACACAGATTTTTACCCCTGTCCCAGGAATCATACAATGACTACATCAAAGACTTTTAATAAACTGGGAATCATCTAGTACCAGAAGCACATTAAAAAAGGGTCAATACTTGTGTTCAAGAATCTCTAATTGTGATATATATAAAAATTGTGACTTATAAGAAATGTATATTGGGTCCTTCAGATAACATAAATATGTTTCTCATAAATATTTGATCTTTGTCCAGAATTCCAGACTCACAACTCTCAGAAACTCTTGGAGTTTTCTAATGTTGAAATTGAAAAAGTTGTCTTTTGTTATGTTAAATGAAGTGACCTTTGGATCCTGATGTGGACCCCAACTCATGGGGTCCACCACATTGTAGATGAGGCACAAGAAATTCACATGGACTATCAAGTCCTGTGGAGGAAAAGGACAGTGTGGCTTCTCTCTCAGGAGGAGAAAAAACCTCAGCTTTAGCCTTGACAAGCTTTATTGCTTTTCTTGACACATTACATGATGGTCCTCATTTATTATCATGGGTTTGCTTTAGGTGGTTACCTTTTACAGAAAACAAAGGAGACAGTGCTGCTAATCACATCACAGAAGAAGGATATTTGCAAATGCAAAGGGAAAAGTGGTTGAACCAGTTACACCCCATACTGGGGAGGTTTAGCACAGATTTAGGAAGTTACAAGTAAGCACTTGCTGCCTTAATTCAGGGTGAAGGAATTTTAGCAAAAGCAAGTCTCAAAGTGGTCTAGGTACAATGCAGGCCTGATTCCTCACAGGAGAGCCTATCCGTGGGCATGGGTCCTGTGCATCTCCAAGTGGGATCTGGGCCCACCCCATGCAGAATGTTCTCCTATAGGACTTCACCAGAAATGGGGGCTGGTTGTCACTGGAACCAACAACTTGATTCAAAGGTGTGAACTTTAAGTCCTACCCCAGCCTTCTGGGAAGAAAGAGAGGCTGGGGTTAAATTAATAACCAATAGCCAATGATTTAATCAGTTGTGACTGTAATGAAGCCTATATAAAAACTCAAGAAGCTAGGGTTCAAGAAGTTTTAGGGTCTAGAATATGTGAAGGTATAAGGAAAGTGGTACATGTGGATAGGGCATGAGAGCTCTATGCCCCTTGCCCCATACCTTACCCTATGCATCTCTTCCATCTGGCTGTTCCTGAGTTATATATTTTTATAATCAACCAGTGATTGAAAAAGTAACATATTTCTCTGAGTTCTGTGACCTGTTCCAGCAAATTAATTGAATCCACAGAGTGGGTTTTAGGATCTTTGATTTATAGCCAGTTGGTCAGAAGCATAGGTAACAATCTGGACTTGCAATTGGCCTATTGATACAGGGTGCAGCCAACAAGGGGTGGGCAAATAGGGATTTGGAATGGGGTCCAGAATTCAGGGTGTCCAGGAAATATTAGAAAGATATAAAGGATGTCCTCCCCTTTCCCTCACCACAGGTGTGAGTTGGGGGAAGGGACACGTGGAGCAAGAACATGCAGGGCTGTTGTGTACAGCAACAGCTTTGCAACTAACCTCTGGCATGGTCATTTAACATATCTATAACCTTTAACTGGTTGCATAGATATGTTAAATAGCTGTGGCCATGCTCTGAGCCAGGGGGATGGAAGTGACTTCCACCCAAGATGTAACTGAGGAACAGGTAGGTCCCTCGGGTTATAGCGCCTGTGTGAGAGCTTGGAAAAGATTGGCTCCATGACATGGGACCACACCTCCCCAGACTCATGATGGCAGCCCAGTAAACTTGGAATAATACAGGAATTCCTACAGGTATAACTGATTGTAGGAGGAGTTGGAAATGGGGGTACAGAAAAAGATTAGCATGGGGACTTAAACCCAGACACAGCAGCCATTGGGTAGGGAACCACTCGGCTTTGCCAGAGTGGGGACCCCCACAGCTTTGGTAGAATAGGATCACGAGTCTTTGGGGTGCTCCCTTTGGCTACGTGGCCTGGGAAGCAGGAGAGACTTTGCCTGGAAAATGGGTACAAAGACTTGTTGATGGGCCATGAGAAGGTGCCACATGGCTTTGGATTAGCTGGAGGTCCTGAACAGCAACACAGCTGATGGTGCCAGCAGCCTGAATCACGGACATCTACTTCTTTTCCTGAGCTACAGTACCCCAGTTTAGGGCAGAGGAAGAAGGAAGCACTGTGTGCATCTGTGGGTATCCTTAAGGACTTTGATATTTTAATGAAGACATTAGGTCACTACTTTAAGTCTGTATAGTTTTACATAAACATTTCCTTTCCTTTTCACAAATCTCTGGTATTGAGAGATGTCTTTCCTCTGGCGGTGGACAAGTGAACCTAGTGGGGGGTCCTTTTGGTAATAGTATATCATACCCCCCTTGGCCCTGTATTCTGTAACACTATCTATCAGTTCCTCATTTCTGAAATGGAAAGGGTTGTTGAAACCTCCAATCTGTTGCAAGTTGGTCAGAAGCGCAGAAAACCTGGGCATCTGAAGTGTGTGTGTGGGGAAAGGGCAGCCTTGTAGGACTGAGCCCTTAACCTGTGGACTTTCATGCTATCTTGATCTCCAGATAGTGTCAGAATTGAGTTGACTTTTTGGACATCCTGCTTGTGAGCAAAAATTGTTGGTATGTAAAGTGGGAGAAGGGGAAAGTCTTGTAGAACTGAACCCTTAACCTGTGAACTTTGATGCTATCTCTGGGTAAATAGAGTCAAAGTTCTGAAACATGTTTGTTGGTTTTGGGGAAAACCCTTCCCTCCATGTTGGAATTGGGTCAGGGAATCCAATTTAATAATCTAGCAGGGAGGTTTTATGTGATAAGTGCTATGGCAATACCTCAACCAATGTAGTGTGGGGATTCAGAAAAGAGAGAAAATATCCTGGCAATTAGGGTGGAAGAGGCTATCAGCCTAGTGATTCAGCTAAATAATGACAAATACATCAATGCAATAAGGAAAAACATGAAAAGAAAAAAAAATGGTATGATAAAGGTTTGGGGTTAGGAAAGTGTCAGTTGATTCCAAGAATGGTAAGGAATTATGTTAGACCGAGCATGAGGAATTTAATATGAGCAATGGTTGAAGAGGCTGAGAGATAAGCTGGCAAAATATTTGAGAAAGACTTCAACTCAATGCATTTACACTATTTAGAAGCATGTAGGACTATTGAAGATTTTAGCAAGAAGTACAAGGTTATTTGGTGAGTCATGTGCAAAATGATCAATGGGAGTGGCCCAGCAAGCAAAGACCCAGAAATGTCTTAAATTTTAGCTTTAAAATTTAAAAATCTGTATTAAGGAAACAGTCTTGTTACTCTAAACACCCATCCCAGACATAATTATTATAGCCATTTGTGTTTCCATGTCTGTTCTTACAAAAGAGGTTTCAGTGGAAGAACCTACAGAATTTGTTGACTGATTAGATAAGGGACAAGGAAAAAAAGTGGTAAAGATGACTCAGAGGTTTGGTGTGTGTGAGACTAGGGGCCCTATTATAAAGTGTAGGGAAGAAATAACAAATGTGTTTTGTTATCAACAATAACAAAACAGTGTTGACTTAAAATGCCTTGTCTGGGTGTCTGTGTGGAGATGCAGAGCATGAAACAGAGACGTGCACGAGGCTGGCTGGGGCATGTTTGAGACATGGCGGAAGGTGAGGTAACCAAGGCAGAGAGTCAGAGACTCCAAGAGGCCCGTGGGGTGAGCCTTGGGGAGCCCACATTAGAATACAAAGAATGAAGGGGGAGGGGAAGGTATTAGGAAGAGGATAATGCAATTTCCTGTAAGCCCATGTATATAAAACTGTGAGCCAAATTGTAACACCTTCCTGGTAGGTGAGGCAACTGGTGTTTAGGAAAATTAAGTAACCAGCCCCTACCCTGTGGCTTATAAGGGGTAGGCCAGGACTTAGGATCTTACCCTCTACTTGAAAATCAATAATATATGTGTGTATATATATGTATACACACATATATATGTATACACACACATATATATACATATACATACATATATACATATTATTGATGTGTGTGTGTGTATAAATGCAAAAATTTGTAACAACACTTTAGCAAATGAAGTCAGGCAATGCATAAAAACGATAATACATCATGGACCAGGTGTCTGAATATTTAATATTTGAAATTCAGTTATTGTATATTACCATATTAACAGATTAAAGGAGAAAATCTATATGATTTTTCTCAATAGATGCAGAAAAAGCATTTGACAGAGCATCAGTTTCTTATAAAGTTAAGCATACACAGACTCAGCAACTTCACTCCTAGGTGTTACATGAGAGAAACTAAAACTTATGTCTACAAAAAGACTAGTATGCAAATGTTTACAGTAATTTTATTCATACTAATCAAAATGGAAAAAACTCAAATGTCTATTAACAAGGGAATGGATATAACAGTGGTATACCCATACAATTAAAAACTACTTGGCAATAATGAAAACAGCCTATGATACATGCAGTAACATGGATGAATAGTTACATTCTTATGCTGAGTGAAAGAAGTGAGATGTAAAGGATACATACTATATGATTTCACTTATATGAAATTATAAGAAAAACAAATTTGATCTATTGTGACAGAAAGCAGATCAGTGGCTGCCTAGGACCAAGGGTAGGTGAAAAATTGACTCAGAAAGGACACAGGGAACATAAAACAATAAAATATAATTTCCAAAGGAGATTCTGAAATCATTCAGTCATTTTTTCCCCACCCAACAGAATTTGTTTTTTAACAAAGATTAGGTCATTCACAAAGATCCAGATTTGTTTAAACATTGACCTTTTTTCCTACTTCAACTGTAGCCCTATCTGCATTTTGTTTGCCTTGATTTATGATATTGCCAATTACGAAGCTCATTAGAACTGCACAAGGGTGAGGAGAGAGAAAGAAATTTACATATAAGATTCACATACCATGTGCTACTCTTAGTTTGAGACCTAATCTCACTGGTTAACCATCACAGTAGTTCCATGGACAAATTTTTATTACATCCATTTTCACATGAGGAAACAGAGGTCCAGAGTGGAAATTAACTGGACCAAAGCACACAGATCCCAAGTCTAAGTAGGCCTAAAATTATGCTCCTTCCACTATACATGTTACCTTAATATTTCCTTAATATTTCTCAGAACTATTCATTACTGGGCATTTTTCTACCACTTTTCTTTCCATTGTCAAATAAATTATTTACCTAAAATGATGAGCATCTCCCTAGGATAAATTGTACTTTCTCATATGAAGCTAAATAGTCTGCTATAAAGAAGAAAACTTACCTTAAACAAATAATAATTGCAATTAATTTTGAAAATGCTACTCTTTCCTCAAGGTCCCATCTATGACCCCCTCTTCTAAGACTTCTGTAGTATTCTTTTTACCCCCTCCTATACACCAGTCCTGTGTTTCCAAAGCACTTATCATCTCTTTGCTGGTACTTTCTTAGTCCATTCTACCCTATATGAGCTACTGAAACACAGTCTAAATCTCAGGGATTGAATTTATTGAGGGCAAGCATAATATCTAATTTATCTTTGTATCTTTTACTCCACAGTGTAATATCATGCACATAGCAGACACTGAACAAATGTGTTAAACTGGATTTTCTAGTCTATCTTCCTTGTGATCATGGAATTTATTAAATTATTCAATGAATACTGTAGATATATTAAATAAGTGGTTAAAATACTATTTTAACATTTAGACATTCTTCTCTCTTAACTTATGGTTTAAGTAAATCTTCACTTTATGCCAGATGAGAATTTCAGTAAGTAAGAAAAAGAGGAAAGAATTTTCCAGAATAAAAAACATATATATAATATGATTTTTAGTTCATCTGGGAAATATATGGAAATGAGCTCATTTTCATATTCATCATCTTTCTCTCTACTTCAAACCTGCTTTACCTCAAAGAATGGTTCCCTCATTCACCCACACCTAGGTATGTCCCCATCAGTTGCTTCCATTCCTGGAAGACATATATAATTAAAGAAGATACTGGAATAGCAAAAATAAGCACTAGAAAAAATGCTCAACATTGTGATTCATCAGGGAAATGCAAATCAAAACACGAGATACTACTTATCACCCACTAGAATGACTAAAACTTAAAAAGACTGAAAAAATCCAGGCATTGGTGAGGATATAGAATGACTGGATATAGAAATCCCAAACATTGCTTGTGGGAGTGTAAAGATACAATCACTTTGGAAAATTCTCTGGTAATTCATTTAAAGTTAAATAGATACCTTATAGTCCAACAATTCTATTTCTAATTATTGATCCAGGGAAAATAAAAATATGTCTACAAAAGACTTATACATAATGTTCATAGCAGCTTTATTCATAATAATCTCAACTAGAAACAATTCAAATGTTCATCAGTAGCTGAATAGCTAATTAAATTGTAGGCCTGCAACTAACTACTCAGCATTAAAGAGGAACAAATGAGAGATACAACAACATGAACAAATCTCAAAAACATGCTATGCTAAAGAGGCTAGACACATAAGAGTTCATACTCTATCATTCCACTTATACTACATTCGAGAACATAGAAAACCAGTTTAAGGTGATGGAAATCAAATCAGTGACTGTCAAGAGTGGGGCATGCAAATGTGTAGAAGGACTGACTGCAAAGCAGAAAGGGGGAAATTTGGAGGAGAACAAAAATGTTCTATGTATTGATTGGGGTGGTGTTTACATGGTGTATACATTTGTCAAAACCCATCAAAGTGAATTCTTGAAATATTTCCATTTGCTTTATGTAGACTACACTTCATAGAGTTGATTAAAAACTATAAAATGAGATCAAAGGTTTCATTTCTGGAGTCAGTGGGCTTTGGCAACGGAAGACCAAGCAGGTCATTATGTCACAGATAGAAAAATCCAGTATACTTTTCCTCTGTTTGTCCCGCCCTCCACCCCAATTTAGTAATCAGTTTTAAGCAGAGTTGACCTGGCTTGTCAAACAGTCTTAGCCTATATGGAACATCAGTGGACTTTGCTGACTTCCCAAAAACTGGTTGTTACAGATATGAGAAAATTCACAACATACAAAAGTAATTATAAAGGCATGTCACATCAACTTTTTCATTTGGATAGTATAATCCTGGTTGTTTACCTATTGGAAGAAGCACAGCATCAAATAAGGGTACTCACCATTACCAGGACATCCATGGGAACTTCCGGTGCAACTTCCCAGCAAATGAGTACCAAGGAGATTCCATTACCCATGCAGTTTTGACCCCAGCCTGCTCTTACTGCTCCATCTGAAGAGCTGGTGATACGTGGTCTCAGAGCTAGTGAGGAGAGTGCCTGGCTCTCCTGCAATGACTTCCCTCCCCCCTGCTCAGTGAATCACCACACATCATGTGCCAGAATGATGTAAAGGACAGAAGTGATGATAGCAACAGTTTAGACGTGTGTGGGACTTCACTGCTCTGGGGAGTTTTTCACTCATATCTTGGTAATCCTCAGATCCACTCTGTGAGGTAGGTGTTATGTATTTCAAAGATTACCTAACTAGTCCCAAATCATACCTGTGGTAATGATTGGTATGAAACTTAAACCCCAATCATCTGACTATAGATTTTGTGCTTAGTTCATGACACCATTCTCACTTCATAATAGACTGCAAAATCAATAGCCAACACCTGCAGGTACCATATTTTAAAGGTGTTATTTATCCAGTCTGCTCAATCCAAGCACCAGAATTTTCATTCTAAGTGTCTGTGGGTATTCACCAGCGTAGATATCTTTTTTTAATAATGTCTACTGTATCCATTAATTTAAAATTTTAAAACAATAATATAATGAATTAAAAGAACAATTACACATATACTTTAGAATGTGCTGTATTCATTTTCCCAGTTAACATAAATGGAAATACATACAAATAAATTTAAATGCAATATAAAAACACATAGATATAATGATACTATGCTTCTGATGTTAATCATTGAACCTTGCTTGTGCCTCCATAGATGTTTTTTGTACGATGCCTATTTCCTATGTGTCATTATCTGTTGTCCTTTAGGACAGACGTGTGGTTAAAAATAAAATGTTGTGGGGGTTTGTTTTTTTTTTTTGCCTCAGTAAGGTTTTGCAGTCAAACTGTTTCATCCCTACTTAAAAAAAAGTTATGTTTAAACTAATTATTTCATAGTCTGCTGTTTTCTTAAAGACTTTTATCTGAAAAAAAAAAATAGCCCAAGGAGATGATCCACAACATAGAAAACGTAAGCAAAAAGATTACATTAATGTAAAAAGAAAATTTAGAATGTGCTTTAATATCCAACTATATTGGTTAAATACTTTTTAGTACATATATTACTGGATGCTATGCAATTACTGTTATGTATACCAATAAATTTGTAGTGGACTATAGAGTGTTTTATCAAAATGTTAATTATTCAAGTAACATGAAAATTATAAATTCTATACATAAGATGATAATCTGACTATGTATTAACATGGAAACAAAGTTGTACTTAAAAGAGATGAAAAAAAAATAAACCAAAATGTTAACTAAATCTGGGGTGAGGTGGAGTAAGCTTACTGATTTATTCTTCTTTCTATTTTTATTCATTTACCATGTTGAACATATGTTACTATTCATTCTAGGAATCTTTATTTCACTTTTAAAGAAATCCTATCAGCTGATTCAAGATCATAATTGCTAAATATTTGATTATTCTGGTTATAAGTTGTTTAAATCTAGCAATTTAAACTTACTTTTTAGTAAAAACAGGTATTCTACTTGCATTTAATTCTATTTTAATCACACGTTTCATTTATTTCTCATTTGAAAATCTTTCTTTTCAGTAGAGAATAAAAATCTAACATTTTTTAAAGTCTTAATGATTCTTCCCACCCAGAACTCAGCCCTTCCTTCCCACTCTCACTAACCCCAGTCTGGATGTTGATAATTCTCACTGGGACTTCACACCAAGACCTTACCTGTTCCTCCCACCTCTACTCCCGTCAATTGATTATTGTACAATGTCCAGATTAAGCTCTCACGTGCTCAACAATTATTGACTGTTCCCACAGGATAAACCAGTCTTCTATACTGCTATCAAGGCCCTTTATAATTTGACATTAGATCTCGTCTGCCTTGCTTTCACAAGTCTTATACGTGAATGAACAAAACTTGCTATGCCCAAGTCAGTTTACCTTCCTTGCTGTCCTCTGACATATGGTATATCACCTCCACATCTTGAGTCACTCAAAAGGAATCCGCTCCCCACCTACAATGGTCCAAGTTCAGTAGTTCTCCTTATCTGAGTTTTTGCTTTCCACAGCTTTAATTATGTGGGGTCAGCCGTAATCTAAAAATATTAAATGAAACATTCTAGAAATAAATGATTTACAAGTATTAAATTGCCCACTATTCTGAGTAGTTTTATGAAATCTCATGCCACCCCTCTTCATTCTACCTGGGATGCCACATCCTCTTGTCCAGTGTATCCACAATGCATATGTTACTCACTGGTTAGCCCTTAGTAGCCATTGGATCACCTGTTGCAGTATCACAGTGCTTGTGTTCAAGTAACCCTTATAATAACCTAATGCTACATTGCAATGCCTACATCATTCACCTCACTCTGTATCATCACATAGGTTATTATGACACATAGGCATTGTGTCATCTCACATCATCTCAAGAAGAGCGAGTACAGTGAGAGATTTTGAGAAAGACCACACTTACGAAACTCATTACAGTATATTGTTATAATTGTTTTATTATTAGTTATTAATCTTATGTGCTTAATTTATAAAATAAACATTATCATAGATATGTATGCATAGGAAAACCCATCATACTTATATTACACACACACACACACACACACGCACGCACGTGCTCACACACATAGGGTTTGGAATTATCTGTAATTTCAGGCACCTATCTACTGGGGATCTTGGAATGTATCTCCCTTGGGAAAGGAAAAACTGCCATAAATTCTTCCTTGACCATCAACCTGAAAGGGTCCCACTCTCTTCTGAGCTCCTACAGTAATACACTTATTTTTGCCTAAAATATGCCTGCATTTGTTTGTGGCATCTCTTCTAGAACTATGTTAAATCCTCTTAAACCTTATTTGTTCTTCCCCTTAACTAGATTATGAAGCAGTTTGTCAGTGCATAACAGCACTGACTCTCAAGCCTTTTGCTTAGTTTTGAATCCTGGCTCCAATTTTGATTAGCTCCATGACCTGGACAAGATCACAGTATCTAGCTATCTCATAGAATTAAGTAAGATAATATAACTAAAGTACTTGGAACAATGCTTGGTGTGTATTTACTGCTAATTAAATATTAGCCATCAAGGATGTTATTAGAAGTTAGTTCAATATAAGGATTATGTTTCATATTTTTATATCTTCCACAACACATAGTAAAGAATGTTTTACTAGGGAATGATGAGTACAAAGTTATGTACTATTTACTGACTGTTTTCTTAATGAGACTACCTTTATATCACAAGCTAGCACATCTTGAGAATTTATCAGTACTCTGGTATATCAACACTATTTTATGTGCTGTACACACATTATTTTACTAAATATTTACAATATCTCTTTTGTATTACATGGCTTTATAAGTGGTTTTTAAATTTGAATTTTAAGATACACAAATATGTAATAAATAAATATGTATTTATTTATTTATTTTAAAAGCAAAACAATACTTTCAGGATGTGAAGCAGCAGTTTCCTGACCCAGTAATCCACTGAAAGGTAGCCACTTTTAAAATTTGTAATTGTATCTTCAGGTATTTACCTCCATATCACCATTATTCATGTCTTTTTCTTTCTTTGTCAATTTTAGACTTCATCTCTTGACTGCCTGTTATGGAAGATCAGAATTTAACTCTCTTATCCTCCACCTCCAATAATACTTCTCATGTCCCTCATGCTCTCAATATAGTTATAATTTTTACTTCAATTAATATTCAGTATTTATATATTTGTATTATATCAATATTGTTAACAGATTATCATGTGTGTATTATTATGAAATTTCCTTTTGTATTAATCTTTTTATATTTCTTTCCATTAATAATTCTACCTTTTGCTCAGTTTTCCTTTGCATATTTCACTAACTTTACACAGAACATACTATTCCTTAAAATACCAACAGACATTAAATAAACTATGGGTTTCATTTTTTTTCTTGTCCTTGGAGTTGATAGGCCTTTTGTGGCCCTTCTTTATCTTCTACCAATCTGTACTTCTGTCTTTTGGGGACCTTCTTTTACCATGATTCTGAGAATTTCTCTTTGCCCCATTTTGTTATTGGATTTCCCCACTTCCTACACCCTTGTCTTCCTTTTTCTTGTGTTTCTTCTCATTTTGATGGTCTATATTCTCTGATAGCTTCCTGGGGGAAAAAGATGGGGGGGGTGGATGGGAGGTAATTTTCTTTCATTGATTTTTGAAAAACCTTTGTTTTACCTACAAACTTGACTGAAAGTTTGTCTAAGTTTTAAAATCTAAGTTGAAATGCTTTTCCTTAGAATTGTAAAGGCCTTTCTCTATTGTCATCTAGTTTTAGGATTAGTAATTTCCAGAAGTTGGTTGTCATTCTGACTCAAATTTCTTTATGTTTGACTGCAGTTTTATTCTCTAAAAAGTTATAGCTTCTTCTCTTTAACCTCTCAACTCTGAAATTTTATTACAATGTGCCTTACATTAATTAGTCTTTTTTCACTTACTGTGCTAAACAAGTCAATACAGAAATTTATGTCCTCCAGTTTTGGGACATATTCTCATATTATTTTAAAAATATTTTTTATATCTCTTCCTTGATCTCCTACTAGTTAGACTATTATTCCTGGAATTTCTATTAGTTCTCTAAAACTTTTTATGTTTTCCTTGCTATTTTCATCTTTTGTCTTTTTGTTATATTTTTACAACTTGACCATCTATTCCTCCCATTGCACTTTTATTATTTCTATGACCTTTCTTTTATTACTTTCAGCTCTTACTCTTCTTTAAATAGTCTTTTGTTTTTACCAGCATCCTTTTGTCATTTCATGGGTCAAATATCTTTCTTTATATCCGATTCATTATACAGGTTTTATTTTGGTTTTGGTGGTGGGGAGTTTTATTCTGGTGTTTTCATTGCCTGTATGTGTTCTGAGGCAGTTGTTTTGTCTCTATTTGGTGCTTAGTTTTGGACTCTGTTTTTCATTTGGAGGCTTTCTTCAACTATTATCTGTGACTTTCCTTTAACACTTAAGAGTACATCTTCAGTGCTGGCTGGCATAGCTCAGTGGATTGAGCGCGGGCTGGGAACCAAAGTATCACAGGATCGATTCCCAGTCAGGGCACATGCCCGGGTTGCAGGCCACGGTCCCCAGCAACCGCACATTCATGTTTCCCTCTCTCTCTCTTTCTCCCTCCCCTCCCTCTCTAAAAATAAATAAATAAATCTTTAAAAAAAGATTAAAAAAAAAAAAGACTAAATCTCCAAAAAGGTGGTCACAAAACACTGTGTATATGTGGTCTAGGCTGGTTTTCTCGTTGGCTTGACTAGAGGGTTACTGGTTTGGAAACACGACAGTGTAGCCCCATATGTTATCATCTGAAAACATTTCTCTTAGATCCATTCATTTGTGACTTTGGAGGATATCTAGGAAGATATCCTCCAAAGTCCTGGGATGGGACAGAGAGGTATAAGCATGGCTACCAACATCAGGTATCTTTGAAGGGAAAGGGGATCAAGAGTCTCGCCATTCAATATTTGTCTTTCCTACTCCTCTTCTCTCACTTTCTGGTATCTATCCTAGAGTCTAGAATTACTCTGGCTTGATTTTTCCACTTACTACCCCCTTATGCCTGTTAGGGTAATCACTTGAATGCTCTGGATAGGAGAAGTCCTTGGAGTCTCAAAATAGGAGCATAATAAACAGTTGCTAAATTAATGAATATATGAATAGATTTTCAACCTATGCTCCTCTTTTCAGTCCAAACCCTCATTCTCCCATCTTAAGAGGTTTTTGGTGTCTCCAGTTTTTAAGATTTTCTGAGGTCCCTCAGCATAAAAAGACTGGCTTCTCTATCTGCCAGAAGGTAGGTTTGAGCATTCTACTTTCTGCTAAATCAGTCACCATTCAAACCCATCTGCATCTTCTCACCCACTGCCCTTCTCTTTGATTTTTATGCATTTTACTGTCACTTTACTGGCCTTTGGGGAAAGAGCAGAATTAGACACGAATACTCATTTTTTTATCATTTTTATCCAGAAGTCACTAGTCACTATATGCATATATATGCTTATTATACTTATGCATACAGTGACTTAAATAAATATATATACACATAGTGACTTCTTAAACACACACATATATATAAATAAATATATTTATTGTTTATTTCATATCATGTTATCACCTTAAGAACAGAGACTTCTTTGTCAGGAAGTGTTTATTTAGCATCTGGGAAGGACATTTGAAAAATCTGGATACATCAATGAAAAATAAAATACAGAGGCAGAAGTTGAAAATCTCCTTTGTTCCTAAGACAGAAACATCCAGCAAGTAAGGCAAATGGTGAATTAACTCTTTCCTTTTAAATGGCCTAGAGAGTGGGCTCTTTTTTATCCAAAATATTACCTAAAATGCAATGAAGTACATCAATACTCATCCCCTGAAAAGCCAATTAACTTGTGAGTTATAAAAGAAAATCTCGCCCTGGCTGGCATAGCTCAGTGGATTGAGTGCGGGCTGCAAACCAAAGTGTCACAGGTTCGATTTCCAGTCAGGGTACATGCTTGGGTTGCAGGCCATGACCCCCAGCAACCACACATTGATGTTTCTCTCTCTCTCTCTCTCTCTCCCTTCCCTCTCTGAAAATAAATAAATAAAATCTAAAAAAAAATCTTCGGGTTCCACTCACAAAATCACTTGACAAAATGCTAAATCAAAGTCCAGTGTCTAATGGAGGTTACAATTCTTCAAAGTAGAAAGAACTAATTTTATTCATTAATTTAGCAACTGTTTATCATGTCCCTACTTTGTGCCAGAAACTGGGGTTGCTGGCCATTTGATACCAATTCTTCCCATGGATAAAGTAGTAGGGCATGATGCCCCTTGGCAAGCTGCTCTTTAAAGCAGCCAGTCCGGGACTGTCAAGGATCACAGGTGGTCAATCTTCTGCACAGAACACTAATGTTTTTCCTTCTAGTTGGAGTGCTACTTGACAAAGGAAGTGTTAACTATTTCAAATATGTTTCCAAAAGGGACTCTCAAGAAAATTTTCTGTGATGATATTAGTACGTACTTAAGAGACAAATCAGTTTCTTTGAGAAAATGTCAGTAGTTTTAATCTAGTAGCTGAAAATCATGTAGCTATCTATTCCTCATGGACTGAGACCAAAATTTTCCAAAAAATGTAAGCAATTCTAGTGTAGATGATACAATTTGAAGTCAATTAGGGTTTATCCTTGTTTCTTTCTTCCAAATCAAATCCAATAGGCTATTTCCACAACACATGTTTCCCTCAAAGTCCCATCAATTATGAGTCAGCAGCTTTGAGTCAGCAATGTTTACATTGAGGATAATCTGAATATTGATAGTGTTTCCAAATGAAGCATTTGTTTTGCTATGAAGGACCCACAATGTCCAGTGTATTTTCCAGATGAACTGGTATAGTGTGTAGATGTTGTCAACTGACAGTCTGCTTGCTGGACCCAGAACTTGGTATGCACTTTTTGTTAAGACTCCCAGCCTCCCCCTGCATCTCCTGCTCTAAGACATTCTTCCAACAATTGTCCATGCTCTCTCCTGCATCATCAGTTTTTTCTCTCAATTAGAACTTCCCTACAAACATACAGATGTACTGCAATTCCTCTGATCTTCAAAACACCAAAATTCCTCTCTTGACCCATTTCTACCTTCAGCCACTTCCCCATTCATTTTTCTTTATTTCCTTAGAACTTGTCAAAAGATTTGTGTACACTTATTGGGTCTAATTTTTCCTCCTCTTGTTGAACCTATTCAGTTAGGCTCTGTCACCACCACCTCATCACTCTACTAAAGCTTCTCTTATCAAGGTTATTAATGATCCTCATATTGCTAAATGGTCATTTCTTGGGAGAGGCAACAGCTTATGTCTCAGTTGCCCACTTCCTTCCTCTTAAAGCACTTTCTTCTCTTGAATGCCATATTCTCCTGTTTTTTCTATTTTATTGGTTGTTTCTTCTCCATTGGCTTTGCTGGCTCTTCCTCATCTCCCCAGATTCTAAATACAGTGCGTTTGTCCTCAGTCCTTTGTCCTGTTCTTTTCTCTATCAATTCTCACTCTCCTGATAACATCTAGTCTAACCGCTATGATTCTGTGAATTATATGCCATGCCTGGATCACTCCCCTGAATTCTAAACATAGATATCCAATCACCTAATTGACAACTCCACTTGAAGATCTAATAGGCATTTCAAACCTAGTAGGTAAAAAAATTGAGCTCCTATTTTTTGTCCCATCCCAAGATCATTATTTTTCCATCTTGGTTAATCACAACTCATCCTTACAGTTCAAGCTGAAAGTCCCAGAAGCTTTGTTTGATGCCTGTTTCTCTCACAAGGGTGTGAATCTGTCAGCAAATTATTTTTTCTTTACTTCCAAAATATATCCCAAATATGATTCTGTCTCTTTACTCCATCCCCTACCCATCTTGTCTAAGTAACCATCATTTTTAGCCTGGGATGCTATAGTAGCTTCCTCTCAGGTCTCCTGATTCCTTCTCTTCTTCTGTAGAAGTAAGTATACTCTCAACATAGCAAGCACAGAGTCACTCCTCAGCTCAAACATACTTTGGCTTTCTATGTTACCCAGGAAAATAGCAGACCCTCACTATGGCCACAGGCCCTGTAGGATCCTTCTCCCTTACTTCTCTGACTTCCTCTTCTAGGATTCTCCAGATCCTAGAATAGTGCTTGGCATGAACTTGGTACTCACAACATATGTGTTGAAAAAATAAATTTATACGTGGGGTTTTTAACATCTGAATTCTTTCCATAAAAATATCATGTTTGTGGTACCCTTTGACATGTCAGAAGATTAGGCAGCACTGGGACTGTCTCTCCAGGCCAACAATCACTGGGAATGGTGTAGGAGCTGTTTCCTCTGGATAGGGCATGCTTTCCATCACTTCACTATCTTTCATCCACTGATAATTGTATGTTACCCAACTGTATAGTAGCATCCACTTCTATTCTACTTGTGTTGTTAGGAAACAATACTTCCTTTTTTCTTTCTTTTCAACAAAGATAATTTTCAAAGTAGCAGGAAAGAAGTTAAAGAGAAAAATAATTTCATTTGCATCTGCTTTACCGATGCTCTGAGGTTCACTTCAAGCCTCTCAAGTGGAACATCTGAGCTCTGTGCCTTCTATCTAAGATCTGCTTTCATAGCCTTGAGGAAAACCTAGACACTGACTTCCAGATTATACTTTCAGCCTGAACTATGTCCTGAATTCCAGACTCACATACCATTTGCTTCACAGACACAACTGCCAGGAGTTCTCACAGCCATCTCAAATCCATCTTTAAAAGTGATGTTTTCATCTCCCTCCACAACCAGCAAGTATAACACATATTCTTCTTCATCCTCCAACTAAAATGCCATCTCCTGCAGTGTTTCTAATCATAATTAACTCCACCACAAGACACCAAGTCCACCTGAGTCAGACCCATTTGGGTCATTCTGGAATTTCTCTACTTTTTTCTCATTTTTAACATATATTTCATTCATCAAATCTGATGAATTCTACCTTTTAAACATCTATTTTCTTTCTCTGTTTTGTTCTTTAGCACAATAAGTTTTTTCTTTTGTAACAATCTTTTAAGTGATCTTTTAGCTCTGAGTTTCCCACACCCTAAATTCTATTCTCAATTCATGTTGCCATCTAAAACTATTGTAAATCCTATATGGCCTTGATTTTCTATAAATTAGAATTAAAACTCCTTAGCATGACATTCTAACCCTTGGGGATCTGCCCCCTCTATACCTTCCCACTGCTATCAGTGGTGTCTTTCCTCCACATACCCTATGTTAAAGCCTAGCTAATCTCCTTATTCTTTCCTATATGCTGTGCTTTTTTTCACTTAAACTGCTAGACTCTTTACCTAAAATTCTCTTACTCATGGTGTAGGGTTACTATTGTCAGCTTCATGAAGTTCTCTGCAGCCTTCCCTCATAGACATTCATAACACTTTTTACAGTACTCTATTACAACCCTTAACAAAGATCTGTAATTATTTGTCTATATCACTAGACCATGGCCTCTCAAGGACAAAGATCAGGAGTTAATCACCTTTATGTATACCTAGCAGTGCATAACAAAAAAAGATTTATTAAATAAACAGGAATAAGTTGGTAAATAAGTGAAGCTGTCAAGGGCAGAGACTTGGTTCAACTCTCTTCTTTCACTGGCCCTGTTTCAAGAGTTGTGTACATAGTAACCATAACGCCATGGGCTTTTAGTAGTAAAATGTCACGTCACTTAAGTGTAATTAAATGATTAAGTGTTTCTCAGTCTTCCTTAGAAATTGTGAGTCACAAGGATCTGGGCGTGGCATATTTTATGTTCTGTCATGATATATTACAGAACTCTGCAATCAAGTAAGTCATTTTACCAGGCACAGAGCAAAACAATGGAGACCCTAAAACTATGATAAACTAGAGGGCAGAAACATGACTTAAAGAAAATATAAAAGCAAGAGAACAAACTATGTGTCATTTGTGAGGTGTTAATTCATTTTTTATTTAAAACTTTCTAAAAGAAAAATTTATAAGTACCAACCCAGCCTCACCAATTCCGTGGTTTCTATTAGAAAGACAAATACCATATGATCTCACTTATATGTGGATCCTAATCCAACAAAACAAACAATCAAGCAAAATATAACCAAGACAATGAAATTAAGAAAAAATTGACAGTAACCAGGAGGGAGGTGAGAGGGGATAATGGGGACAAAAGGAGGAGGGGTATAAAGGACACATGGACAAAACCAAAGGGGATAGGATCAAGGGTGGGAGGTGGGGATTGCTGGGGTGGGGGGGAGTGTTGGGGGGGAATGGAGACAACTGTACTTTAACAACTATAAAAAATATAAAATAAATAAAAGAAAATGTTATGTTTGTTCCACACTCAATTTCAGATCATTTCTCTTCCACCCTCTTACAAAAAATATTTCTCTGCTTCTATGGAGATGGTTCTGTTTAGCAATACTACTTCACACCCTTCTGCTTGCTGTTAACTACTGACCTCTCTTCACCACTGCTCTTGATTCATTTGGTATCCTCACTTTTTTTCTATCTGCCCATTATTTGGGATAATATATTCATGGTTGACATTCTGGACATTTATTTCCTCAACATATTTATTTCCAATGACTTCTCTACTTCAGCCACCCATTTCCATAGACACCTCCTGGAACTTGTTGTCACCTAGCATTGCTCCAACTCTGAAAATATTTTCATGCCTCAGACTCTGAACATAACCTTTGATCAATTACTCTCAATCTGCTCTTCCATTTCCTGATACTTCCAATTTACAGATTTCTCTACTTCCTCTCTATCTCTTAGCTCATATTTGTCTTCATTCCTTCCTTTCCTGATTGACATTCTCTGGTCCATCACTTCTCCCCCTTTTTCTTTCTAATGTCTTACATTTTCTTACCCTGCCATTCTTCCATTGCACCTGCCAGGCCAAATATCAAAGTTCGGTGAACTGCCTTGTTGTCCATCTCTAAATCTTCAGATGATCTACTGGAGAGGATAAGACAACACGATGGCCACTAAACCATCTGGACTGAGCTTTCCATACTGCCTATTCTCCTCATCAACTTTCTGCCATTCTCTCTCACCTGTTTCACACTTTTTGAAAATGTCTAGCCCTCCCCGCAACACATCTTTTTCTAACCTCCTGTGGAAAATTTTTCCCTTCTAATTAGCAGATATGAGTATGAGGCAAACATTCACTCAAACACTCTTTAAGGTTCACTTTACCAATGTTTTAGGAGGAAGAAGGCTTTTACTCTTGAGCCCTGAAAGCTGCTTCACTGTGTTTCCTGCTTCTCCTAACCTCCCCCAGCCCCACCAAGGGAAAGCCTATCCTTGGTGCCAACCACTGCCTGGAATACATGGATACAGCCTCCTCAATGTCATGCTAGGTTTTGCCAGAGAAGTGTTGACTTTGCCTAAGTTGTATATTGGGTATTTTGTATTTTCTTCTGACAAACACAGGCAATCTTTGACTTCATCTCTTTTTCTTTAGCCTCTATCTAGTCTCTTTGGAGTTCTAGTGTGCCTTTTGTAATGTTGATTTACTTTTTTTCTGGAACTTCTTGGTCTACTTATGACAAACAGAATATATCACAGCAGATTATGTCATGTATCCATCATCACCGCAGAGTGCTGTGTTCTTGACATTTCACCATAAACACATATTTAACAGCAAGTTACTACATATTTTAGCAAGAGGAACCAAGTTAAATTTTACCATCCCTCATAATTTATGTGGACTACTCCCTCCCCATTATCACAAATAAATACATCTTCATTAAAGAATCTTAACATTTTGAGAGGCAGCAATTCTTACCCATCTCTTACCTATATGTAAGCTAGCAGGGAATGGAGAGTAGGAGTTAGCGACAGGGTTACAAATGATAGTAGAATCCTAAGGTGTTTTTTTTCAGACTTAAGCTCTTTTATTTTTTAATTGGGAAACAACACATACTTGGAAAAATGTATCAAGAATAAATATACAGTCCAATGAATTATTGTAGAACACAAAGCTTCTGACTCCTACTGCCTGCTCTGACTGCAGGCCAGAAACTCCCACTGTGACCTCCTAAAACTTGTACAAAAATAAATAACGTTTAATCTCAGGCACTAACTCAGCTCAGCTCTGTAATAGACAAAAACCCAGAGAAGCATCCTCTTTCAAGAAGGATATCCCTTAGGACTTTTGACTTTTCAACATCTCTATTCTTGATTATTTTTTAAAATGTTTCATGCCACAGTTTGTCTGTTTCAGCCTCAGTCCACCTGTGGCCTTATGTGTGGTTGCTACATGTTTTAATAGTTAATGTGATGCCATTTTCACAGTGTCAGGAGGGGAAATTTTAAAATTTAATATATAAGTATGTTAAATTCACATATAATTTCTGCATGCTACTATGAAAGTATGCTGTTAGATCTATTGGGAAACACACAGACTGTTTATCTTGAAACAGGGAGTTTCTTGGGTGTGGCAGATCTTACACTAAGTTTTATAGTCCCTAAGTCAGTTGCTCTCAATCTGAACAACTAGTTTCCAACTCAATACTACAATCCTTTTTGAATGTCAAAATATGGTTTCTTGTATATATAGTAGTTTTACTTTTTAGCATCTTTTGATTAAAAATACATAATGATAATAAAGCTACCATGGCTGGGGTGGATGGAAGCGGTGAGGGGAAAAGGCAGACTTTTTTTTATTGTACGTGAACAACAATAAAAAAAATTCAAAATAAATGAAGTTACCATGAATTCAGAGATACTTTAAAATTTTAATTGAATTGATAGCATTTACATACATTTATAAATATCACTTTATTAATTCGTTTTGCAGAAAATGGCTTCACCAAGCAGAAAGTTTCATCAAAATATCTGCAGCCCCTGACCTGCACTTTCTTTTCATTCCTGCCAAGCTTCCCCTCTTCTGCCTTTGGACATCATTTACCTATGAGGTATTGCCAGATTCCTTTATCCCAAGTACAAAACCACACTCTCCCTCAGTTGTTCTAATTGTTCTTCAATACTTTTATCTTCTGAGAAACTTCTCATGCCCATTCTCTAGTATGGTCTTTTAAATTCAATGAGTTCAAATTTAATAAACTTTATTGATTATCTATTATGTGCCAAGTACTTTACTAGGCATATCAGGCATAATTGCATTTAATCATCACAATAAATCTTCACAATAAGACATTGAGGATGTTATTATTATTACCACTCTTACACACGAGGAAATTGATGACTTGTTCATGTTGCAGTTTTTAGTTAAAAGAACCATACTGAGCAAACTTCTTCAAGGCCTCTGGTTTTTGCACTGTATAGTATCTGTTATGGCATGGCATGTTTTCTTTACATTTATGTGGATCACACAGCATCCCTTCTGTGTCTCCTATTCTAAGTGCGGGATGAGGCCAATAAGAACAACTTACACACATGAAGGTGCTTGTAATTTAATGAGTATAATAAAGTAGTAGACTTTTTAAAATGATGATTTAGCATACTCAACAGCAATTGTTTGCCTTTTATGCAAATGTAATTTATCCTTTTTAAAAATTTAGTCAAGTATATTTCCCTTTAATTATATAATGGGGATTGACTGTTATATGTCCTTGTTGACAGATTCATTAAATAACAGCAGTCAGAACCAAATAATAGGGGTACTATAGTTATTTCAAATTCAATACCTGTTAAACCTGGCTAGGAATATGTTGGCCTCTGTGGAAGTATTTGTAACCAGGCAAACATAACATTGCTATGGCATTGTCTCTTGGAACAAAATAAGGCCCTAAGGTCTTTGGGGAGCTGAGGCCACTTTGGACCTCAGGTGAAACTGGAGCCTAAAGAAGTCAACCATAAAGTAAACTAGAGGCATAGTGTATGTTCATATATACACTGAGACATCTGCAAATACAAATGCTTGGTTTCCACTGTTACCATTCTAAGTGTATAATTGGCTCTTCTGCTAGGGTGTCTATTTTGTCCTTTGGCGGAAGAGGAAAACTTCAACTTTGTTTATTTTGGAAAGCATGACTGACATTTTAGTAGAGTGATTGAGTAAACAACTAAAAAGCAAGGAAGCGAGACTAAAGAGGTGCAAATATTTGTTTCTTTTGGCATGGAGAAAAGCTTGATTGTGGAGGAGACTGAAAGAGACCTGAATAAATATCGGGGAGTTCATAGGAAGTGAGTGTAATTACAATAGGGTGTAATTACAAAGTACTTTGATGTCTAAAGATAGAAATTGTTATTCACACATGAGCACACTTGAACACATACTGCCAAGGTCACTATATTAAGATTTAATCCCAGGTGAAAATGATGCCAGTAGAAAAAGAGAAAGGGCCTTTCTGCACAGCTTGAATTTTCATTTTTCTTTGGAGCAAGTTTTTCCTACTTCCTAGGCACTTCTGGGCTATGCACACATTCTGGGATGAGAACAAGAAATGAGAGTTCTGGTAACAAATCTCATAGTAACGAGTAGGCTTACTTTAGGATTGTCAAAGAATAATGGAATGGCAGCCTTGAAAGAAACTTCAGAATTTTCTTAAGTCTGTCACTTCATTTTATAATAGATGAAATGGAGCTGGGACCTGTCTGTGCTTCAGTTTTTCCATCCTGTCAAATACATTCATTACTTCCCCTGCCTCCATAACAGTTCGTTGTGAGGGTCAAATGAAATAAGAGGTTTGAAAGTGGCTTACTCCTATGATCTTTCTTCCCTAGATTCCTATGCCATTTACTGTTATTCCTATTATTTCTATTTTATTGCCTAGGGTTGTTTATTATACTCCATTATCTACCTTTGCTTGTACCTTGATTTTGAAGGCAAGACGCCTGTCTTAAGTATAGTAAATAAAGATCTGGAAACATATTATTTGTTGAGTATACATTAACAACTGAAATTCACTATGTGGTTACTGTACAGTGGGCACTGGGCTTATTTATGCACACAGTAATCCTTAGCTGTGGGTAACATTGACCCTCCTTTTCTATCTAAGGAGACTGAGAAACAGAGAGGTTAAGCTGCTGGTAACAAATCTCATAGTAACGAGTAATGAGTTCCCAATGAACTCATAATTTAGAAGTAGTAGAGTAGAAGTGAAGTAGTAGTGGAGTAGTGGAAATTTAGAACAGGCCCAAATTTCTCTGGCTCCAAAGCCCTTATTCTTTCCATGCACACAGTCTTGGTTAAATTAAAAGTGATTTTGAAACGTTAGACATGATTATGACCACCAGTGCATTTCCCCCAGAGGCCTAGAAGAGTAGGAAAAATCAGGAAGAAGCAAAGGAAGAATAATCTTTCTGATGTTATTGAAACCAACTGTGAAAGAATTTGGACAACTACTCATAGGATTCATATCTCCAAGAATGCTGCACAGAAAATGTCATTCAATCTTATCTTCTACCTGTTTCCTTGGCCTAGCTACTGGCTTACAGTTCGTCCAGCTCCTCTCTTCATGCTAAAATGAAGCATAAATTTTTAAAAAATTAGATCCCAGCCCTGGCTGGCATAGCTCAGTGGATTGAGCATGGGCTGGGAACCAAAGTGTCCCAAGTTCGATTCCCAGCCAGGGTGCATTCCTGGGTTGCAGGCCATAACCCCCAGCAACTGCACATTGATGTTTCTATCTCTCTCTCTCTCTCTATCTCTATCTCCCTCTCTTCCCTCCCTAAAAAATAAATAAATAAAATCTTAAAAAAATTAGGTCCCTTACATTTAATCACTAAGTTTTTTCCATTTTATACTCTTCAGATCCTTTTACCTCCTCTCTCTCTCACTCTGCCAAGGCAGTGAGCTGGGCTCAGACAGGGGACTGGCTCTCAAGGCTTGCCTCCATAATGAGTGGAAAGCTACAAGCCGAGCCCTTGGGAGCACTTGAACCCTGCTCTCTGCAGCTTCCATGCTTTCATGAGGCTCTAGCCACCAAGGATACCTGGTATTAACATCACCTGCAGTTCTAAATGGCAAGTCCTCTAGGAAAAAACCCAACTGTTTATACCTTTCTCAGATTTCTCTACAATTTTAACTCCTTTTTAGCTGGTACTTTAAAACTATACCTTGTTGAAAGAAGACAAATTTCACCTGAAAAAAAAAACCTGTAGAGAATAAGTAGTCTGAATAGGTGAAATATGAACACCCTATGCTTTTAATTCTTTCAGTGCTTATTGATTGTTTGCTCTGTGCAAAGCTTTGTATAATGAATTTCAAATTGATGGGAATTTGAATTCCTAAGAAGATTGACAGAGCTACATCACCTGCATAACTATATCTGGGCTTTCCCAAACATCCCATTATCCTACTTGCTATTTTCTTTTGTTTCTCCTCTATGTCCTATGCAAATACTGACCACTTTTTGAATCTGCTAGGTAGAAAGCAATCAAAGTTTGTCATAGGAAGGTCTGAAGAGGCAAGACGATGCTGGAACATAAGGCTTTCCATTATAGTGTAAATATATCCTTGACCTGTTGCTTATATTAACTTTCATTTTCCTGGGAAGGCTAATATTTATTCTTTTACACAACCCATTTTAAAAATAAATACATACAGTGATCATATGTATAAGTGTATGCATATACATATATGTTTTGTGTTGATATTTCTGGCACTCTTCAATTTGGAACTTACCACTGACCAGTCTTCACTTTAGTTACAAAAATCTTGAACATTTAAGCCTATTGTTCAAAATCAAAATCTGGATTAAGAAATGCTAAATTATCCACTTCTCACTTTTCAGAAAACAGAAACAACCAAACAAACAAAACATGTAATCTAGTAGTGTTTGGCTTTCTAAAAGTTTGACTGTTCCTCTGAATCTCTTATAGTCATAATTACCTCTAAAAAAGATAAAATAACTAGTGTTATATCACACATTGCCTACTAATATAGATTTTATGCTATTGACATTAAGTGAATTAGAAGGAAGAATGGGGAGGTAGTAATCAATGTGTACAAATTTTCAATTTTGCAAGAGGAAAAAGAACTAGAGATCCAAGCAGCATAGTGCCTATAGTTAACCACACTGTATTATATACTTAAAAATTTGCTTAGAGGTTAGATCTTATATTGTCAGAGCTTATCGCACACATAAAAATAGTAAATAAAAAGAAGGGAAGGAAACTTTTGAAGGTAATATATATGTTTATGGTATAGATTGTGGTGATAGTTTCATGGTTATATACTATTTTCAAACTCGTCAAGTTGTGTATATTAAATATGTACAGCTTTTTGTATGTCAATCATACCTCCATAATGTGATTGAAAATTATTTTATTAGAATAAAGTCTCAAATACAACAGTATTACATCGAAGTCTTTTGATAAATATTTTCATATTAACTTCCATAAGAATTGTACTAGTGTGCAATCCTTAGAGAAAAAAGAAATCAGTTTACCTTACTGTCAAAGCTACATTCAATGATGACATCTGCTTTACTGATCTACCTGGCACTGAAGATGGAAGGCCTCCCTGTGTTCCTATGCCTCTCTGACAGTAGGCTTGCTGTCAGAGTTAAGAATTTACCTTATCCACTTCATGTTTCAGAAACTTAATTTGTGCAGAATGTGAGTCATCTACACAAAATATTTTTAAATTAACTAATATGTGTTTCTTGAGAACCTACTATGTGCTAAGAACTGTGCCTGGTGCTATGGAAAATGCAGTCATTGGCCTCAAAATACATACTCGCCAATAGGATAGGTAAGATTATCGTATCTGTCTTCCCTGGCATCCACTTCTTGCGGTTTTGTATTAGTTACACAGCTAACACAAAATAGAAACCAGTAAGAGCCATAGAATAGACACAAATTTTTAATGAGAACCAAAAAATTGATGAAACAATTGATGAAATGGAGAGATCTAATGTCAGTTACTTTGAGCTTTGTCCCTTTTTTGCATGAAAAAGAATAAAATGCTAGAGATAGAGCTTTGGGACCTTAAGATCCTTTTAGACAAGATTCTGGAAGGACTAGGACTTTAGAAATTTTGGAACATTGTATTGTATATGATGGAATGAAGTCTTGTGATTATGTTCATCATCATTTCAACTACTATAAATACTCTCCATAGTGTTTCAGGTAGAATGGATAGACAAATCAATGCTTTGTTTTGCAAATACTGCCAACCTGTATATTTTAAGATCTTTCTTTTCCCTTTATTTAATGGAGATGAAACTGATTCTTGTGATGGAGTTAAACCAAAGGAACGACTGAGCCCTTGGCCTTCTAGGATCCTGGTTATGTGTGTGTACACTGGACAAATAGACAAAAGAAAGATGTTCTGGTTTTATCTTAGTACCATACACTGGTTGCCATGTTACCCCGGGGATCTATGCAACGTGACAGCTGCTAGGCACATATAGCTGTTGAAATTTATTTTTAAACTAATGATAACTAAATAAAATTTAAAAGTTCCCCGGTCACACTAGCCATATTTCAACTCTTCAATAGTCTATGTGGTTAGCGGCTACTACCAACTATAAAAATAAAATCAACTAGTCATTCCATCACACACACAAAGATAATTTATTCAGAAAAAAGAAGGGATTACAATCCAGTGCGTGCAGACATGATGAGTCACAGGCACAAACTGGAGCCAAGAAAAAACAGGAAGCCCCTTTTACAGAGGGAAAGAGGAAGTTAAGGGTGGGGTGGTTATCCCATAGGGCTCTGTTGGAACCATAGAAAGTTCTTTCTGTAGGGTTTTCATGACCAAACATATGGTGTGATAGCTCTTCCCACAGGCCTTCCCCATTCCTGTCTTGGTTATAAATTTTAACACTTCTCTACTGGATAGTCAGTACAGAAAGTTCTACCAGACAATGGTGATCTAGAGTTTTAAGTAGTTCTGTAGGCTTATGATCTAGGAAATTCACTGTTTTCCTCTCCTCATACTCACACTTCTGACATCAGGTGTGTACATTTTCATACCAAGCAATTCTAACACTAACTGTCTGGAGTTAGTGCAGACTTCAATGGCTAAGGACTCCATCACAAAAACCCGGCCCCTCCTTCAGATGCCAGTTGCAACTAGTGGTTCCCCAGTTACCCACAACTGATAATTGACATTGCTACAAATCTTGAGGTTCCTACTACCCTGTTCCTGGGTTTTATAATTTGCTAGATGAGTTGCAAAAGCCTGGAAATGGTTTACTCACTATTGCTGATTTATTACAAAAACATATTTTAAAGGGTAGAAATGAACAACTACTTGAAGAGATACACAAGGGAAGGTCTGTGAATGTTCCAAGCACAGGAGCTTCTGTCTCTGTGGAGTTGGGATATACCACCCTCCTAGCACACGAATGCATTCACCCATCTGGAAAATCCCTGAACCCCATACTTCAGGGATTTTTATAGAGACAGCATCATATAGGCATGCTTGATTGCTAATTCAATTTCCAGCACCCTCTTCTTGCTAGAGAAGGGGAGGTGCGACTCAGTTTCAAGCTTTAATCATGGCTTAGTCTTTCTGGCAACCAGCCCCCGTGCAGGAGCCCACTCAAAGTCACCTCATTAGGGAAAGAGATGTTCCCACAACCTAGGAAATTACAAGGAATTTAGGAGTTTTTGTCAGTTGATCTTATTACTCAGGAAATTACAAGAGTGTTAAAAGTTATATATCAGCAATGAGCATCCAAGACCAATATTAACAATCCAGGGACAGAGAACAATATATAGATATAAGATGTTGCTTGTTAGATTGTACTCATGAATAATGGCTGTGCATTTGGCCAATATTTAGAGATTTTTAAATTAGACACGAGGGACCCAGTGTGCTGAGTGAGGCAAAGGGACATGGTTCCCCTGTTGCCTAGGATATAGTTAACAACATTCTTTGAACATCAACCTTTTTCAGAGCATTTTCTGTAAAATATGATCTAGAATACCTGGCTGGCATAGCTCAGTGGATTGAGCTCGGGCTGTGAACCAAAGTGTCGCAGGTTCGATTCCCAGTCAGGGCACATGCCTGGGTTGCAGGCCACGGCCCCCAGCAACCACACATTGATGTTTCTTTCTCTCTCTCTCTCTCTCTCTCTCCCTTCCCTCTCTAAAAATAAATAAATAAATAAGAATATAATCTAGAATAAAGGCAAAGAAGAGGGAAACCCTGAACATTAAGATTTCTAAATCTGCAAAATTTTTGGTTATAGGTGGAATGATTATATGTCACAATTTATCTGGGCATTCCCAGTTTGCTCCTGTTTTTTCAGTGCATAGTTATTATGAGTTTGCAATTTAACTCTCTGTGTCCCAACTTGGATGACAAATTATGTGGTTGCCCTCCTTCCTCAGTGAAACTTTGTAGATGGGTAAAAACAAAAGCCCTGACCTGGCTGGTGTGGCTCAGTGAATTGAGTGCTGGCCTGCAAACCAAAGGGTCACCAGTTTAATTCCCAGTCTAGGGCACATGGCCTACAACCAGGTCCCCAGTAGGGGGTGCATGAGAGGCAACCACACATTGATGTTTCTCTCCTTCTCTTTCTCCTTCCCTTCCCCTCTCTAAAAATAAATAAGTGAATAAATAAAATCTTAAACAAACAAACAAACAACCAAATGCCCTGTAAACACTGATTTCCTGAAATCAACTTTGTTCAGGGTACTTTTGGGTCTATGTTCTTATAGACAGTAAGATTGTTCCCCACGTATTTACTTATTTACTCGTAAGTACTTACTTGCCAACTTATTTGTAGCAAAGTTTCACATGTGATTCTTGAAGTTAAGTTACTCTCTTACTTAAGGATGAACAATTAGAGAGAACACTTCATCTAGCATGTGGAAATATATTAATGACTTAAGGAGACATAAGTTATATCAAATGTTTGCATATATTTATTTTCTGCATCAACACATTTCAATGAACATGATGAGGAAAAAGAGGCTTGATACTGAATGAAATGCAGAAATAGAAAGAAATATTTAGTGGAAAGAAAACTGATCAGGGAAGTAAACTACATGATTTTCTTGCTAGGTTAGCCATATATATGAACTTAGGCTATCCCTTTTTGTGTTTTTGCCCTTTAGATTTGTTTTCTAGGGAGAGAATTATAGTGCAAATTAGAAGTATTCTTCATTTGAGCCATTTTGAACTCTTGAACATCTTTTAGCTTCTTAAGTATACCAGTTTCTCTCCCATTCCCTGACCTTTGCGTATGCCCTTACTTTATTCCTCATGGAAGTCTTCTCTGATTCTCTGAATCAGGTCAAATGATCTCATTGTCTCTCTATCACATAAAAGCACTGAGCTTTAATTTTCCACTTATCAAAATTCCTTTGAGGCTTTAAGCTATATGAGAATAAAAGCCATGCCTATTTTATTTGCTTTGTACCCCAGTCCTAGAACAGATTCCACATAGTTAATGTTCATTTATATTTATGGAATGAATGAATGAATAAACAGATGTGTGAACCTTTGTACCCAAGGGTACAGAGCCAAGGAAGACATGGTTCCCACCCTGAAGGAGCTCACAGTTAAGGCCAAACTATTATAGAATAATTATAATCAAGGCAAAATAAGTGTTACAGAAGTGATATAAGGAAGTGTGGAGGGATTCAAAGAGAAATGGCAACACATTAGAGATCAGAAAAGACTTCTTGAAAGAGAGAGCATTTGAGATAGGCCTTAAAGCAAGGCTAGAACTT
Organism: Phyllostomus discolor; assembly: GCF_004126475.2. Classification (NCBI taxonomy): domain Eukaryota; kingdom Metazoa; phylum Chordata; class Mammalia; order Chiroptera; family Phyllostomidae; genus Phyllostomus; species Phyllostomus discolor. Next base: position 6,464,497 of record NC_040916.2, on the reverse strand, counting down.
CACTAGGCAGGGATAATTAATGTGTAGTTAAAGTTTAATTCATTGTGAACATATTATTTATTGAAAGATATATATCTTTAGGCACTAAGTTAGTAAGAAGACAAATAAGACATGGGTTCCACCTTAAAGAAGCCAGTGATCTAATTGAGAAACATAGACATACTAAAAGCTAGGTGCAAAGCAAAATGTATTCCATTCTCAAGCTAACAGTGTAAACAGAATGCTGTAGGAACTCAGAGGGCCATGACACAGGGAAGGTAGAGAGAGAACAATCCATTCTGATTGGGTATGTGTCCTCTACTAGGGTGGAGAACAGTTGTGCAAAGCCCTGCAGCTGTGTGTTTTAATGAACTTCTTGGAACTTGCCTTTGTTTGTCTCATTGCTTGGCAACTCTCATTCTGGCTCATGAGTTGGTCACCCCTGGGAACAATTTATTTAAAGGCTGAAATGTAAAATCTCCCACATACATACAGACCACACTTATAAAACTTTTCTCCAGGTAGCTGCCTGTTCGGGCAATGACCTTGGCTATGTTAAGAACATTTCACCAAAATTTTACCTTCCCTCTGTGTTTGTGTGTCCTGTTGGGGTAATTGCTGGACTCTTAACTTCAGTAACTCCCAGGGATATTTTGAGCTGGCTTCTTCCATAGGGAGCTTTGACTGATTTGAATGTACTTCAGTGAGGTCTATTTATTTCCGCTTTCCCTCTTGGACTCTCACTTTGGGAATTATAGGTTGTGCTGCTTGGCAGAGTCCCCATGGTGTGTGTGTCAAATGGAGTGCCTAACCCAGCTGGCCACTTTTGCCCTTGGGATGCTCCAAGGTTGCTCAGCAGCAGCCTGATGGGGAGAGAAGTTTTTTTCTTTTTTTGTTTTCAGTTAACCTGAAGCTGATACATGGATTCTAATTTCTGCCACAGACTCAAATCTACCACATCTGTGACTATGCAGGGGGACTGGACAATCATGTCAAGTGCAGCTACTGACATGACAAATTTGAGGATCCCCTGAGTCATCAGAATCAAGGCATTTAGTTAATGACCTTTGTGCAGACCACTGAAAGATATAAGATATAAAGATGTCATTATTAACTACTATTGTCTAAAAAGCCTTTGGATACATCAAGGCCTATAAGCAATTCTGTGGTTTATAGAATCCTTCCCCTGAAATATTCCTGAAAAAAAAAAGGAACATTTGGCAGTGAACTTATTTTTTTTCTTGAGAGGGGGTATCTTCTAGGGAGAGGAAACATTATCAGTGGATTTAGGGCTACAAAATGCTGGAATGTAATGATATCACAACACTCTAAATGTCCACTCTAAATGAATGTCTAAATTCATTTAGCTCTTATAAAGGAGAGAAATGCAACTCACACAAACATTAGTTCACAGCCTTTTGTATATGCTGTCAACACCAACTTGCTTTGGAATCTCTTCCCATTCTACAACTAAGTGTGTGCTATGAAAATAAATCTTTTTGAAAAATCTGGAAGCATTATTATATTAGGGCTGGAACAAAATGGATTCTAAAGACACTAAAACATTCATTTTCTTGTCAGTTTAAACATAGCTGCTGCAGAGCCAAAATATAAGACATTTCAGAGTAGAAATAGTGTCCTTTTCCTGTCTCTGGAATCCCTGAATGTGACCAGCCCACCCAAGGATAATTATGCTGAGCAAATTCTTTGTCATTTGTAAACCAGAGGGAAATCTGTGGGAAAGACATCTTTCCCAGCAAAAAATAAAAAATAAAAATCTGTGACTTTTATGGCTAATTAATGGGGAGAGCTTAGTTTTTTAATTTCTTCAAAACATATGCATCAATATCCAAAAAGAGGATGAGTAAGGAGAAACAATGACTCTGTAGGAAAGAATTTAAAGAAAGAGGCACACACTAGTATTGCATCTATATAAATACATTATGAGGCTATATTTTGGGATCAGCAGTCTTGCTGCCAGAAAATGAAAGCTGAGAATCTGGTTACTATTGATCCTAAGCCACAAAGAAACTACTGACCAAGTGCCACATCCTTCTAGTTCACTAATTCAGTTGACATTTTCTCTCAGCTGGAAATATCTTACTGTGGTTCTGAGAAATCCCTTTCTACAATATTTAGAGTGAAAAGCTCCGGGAAGGGCAGGTTCTGGTTAGAAACAGCCATGTCTTTTTAAACCAGGCCTCTCACAGTGGCTCAGTCTGTGCTAAACCTGGTGAGTTCTGGGAACACCCATGTCTCTGGGGCCTGCCAACAACACAGTGTGGGGAAAAAGTAAGTTTGCAGTTGTTTGCATGGAAAATAAGCCAATAATTAATAAATAATAATAAAAGAATAAACACTGTTTCATGTACTCTCAACTATAAACCTATTTTTTGCCCCACCCTGTGTTGCAGGAAAGCAAAATGAGTTGCTGATGAATGTGAGGAGACACATTTATTATCTGTTGCTTAAAGGAAAGTGCTTATAAAGTGTACTATGCTGGATGTATCAGACCCATCAGAGTAACTCAAACCTGAGTTATTCCCTGAGGCTGGGAGGTAGTTTTATTTATTAGAGCAAAGAAAAGATAAAAGAAGATTAAAAAACAGGTAACAACTAAGATACCCCTGAGACTGGCCTGCAATCACTGTTTCAGGAGTAACGGGTAATGCCCTTGATAGGCATTCCCTCTCAGGCAAGTCCTCGTTCTCTTTCTTCAAATTCTTTTACTGCTGTACATCCTGAGGGTCCCTGTGCCTTACGCCCACCACATTTTGAAATCTCGTGTAGTTAAAATGTTACCATTCTGCTTATTTCTTTCCAATATCTCAAGAACGTGGCTTTTGGTAGCTTCACACAGAACAGGTTCCTGTTAAGAATGAAGAGGTATGTCTGATTTTCATTCCAAGCTGTGGAAACAGACACTGCTGGGTTTCATAAAATGCCTTTGGCTGTGCTCCAGGAAGAGCTGGATGAAGCAGAGATGGAAAAGGTCCAGCTGTACATAATTATGTTTTCAGAATCATGAGTATAGGCTTTTGCTTTGTTCTAACTCCTCTTCAGAAGAAAAATCTGTTTGTTCTGAGATTGAGCATCAACAGAACTCAGTAAGTGTAAAAAAAAAATTCATGCCAGCTATTTCATCACTAGGATTGTCAATTATAGGCAAATAGGGGCATTGACTCTTCACCAACCCTATTGACCCATAGGGTTACCACATTACTTCTACCCCATTCTTAATTGAACTAACAGGGATCTTGCAAATTACAATATTCAAAATACTTAGGCATGCTTGATGGAAAGAGGCAATTAGTAAGTATAAAGTTTATGACCAAAATTCCACCTTCTCCACAAAGCCTTGCAGCTAAAATGGTCTCTCTGGGCCCAAATTCCTATACATGGCACTGAACAGCTCTGACCTCCCACTTAGTTATTCTGCTACTGACGTCTTTTCTCCCCAAATGGTTTTGGGGTTATTAGAGGGAGTAGGACTTGTTTTAGCTTTTCCTTTACTTCCCAGTAACACCTGCTTCAATAAGCCTATATTAAGTCCTCATTAAGTGCTTGCTTAATTAATGAACAGTCCTTCATCCCTTCTTCTTCTCTACGAGTCCCATCAGACTAAATTGATTCCCTCAACATTTGGCACTCTAGAGTCCCACTAACAAACCCTTTTTGTATTTCTGGCTATTAACCTTCACAAGTCCGACTGGCAGTGAAATCAAACAGGCATCATCTGGGAAGAGCAAGCCAGTGATCCTCTTAACGTGTCACTCAGTTTGCATTTTGCCACTCTCATTCTTCAACCTGGCAACAGCCTTCAGAGGGGAGGAGGGAACAGAACTTATTTTTCCACTACAGTGTCATTGGAAGGAACTTAGAACAGTAATATGAAATTACCTAAATTATGATTAAAGTTGGGATTAAAAGCTTTGTTAAATAATATTCTTTCTATGTTGTTTTGAGGTCATTCCCATTTACAAACTGAAGAGAAATATTATGAGAAAAAAAACAACTATGACCAATTCTAAGCAGACCAAATGTAGGTAAAGTTTTCCTGGGTGTGCCTCACCTACGCCCTGTTCCACACCCCACCCTCAAATCCACTGCTTCCTCTACCACAAATTGGCTGGTTACCTAAAATCATTCTTGAAGTCAGAAAAACATCTGTTACAAATAGAAACTGGTAACATTTTCTCCATGAGCAAGAAATTCTTTTAAGAAGATGCAGAAAAAGAATGACAGTTAACACACAAATACATCGTTAATGACAGAAATTCAAGCATTACCTAATCTAGATGAACATGCAAAATTTGCATTTTTTATTTAAAGTAAGCAACTGCTGACAGTTATAATGAGGCCAGCTCTCACTATAATAAATGTCTGTTGCAGACATTAGTCATCAAATCTTGTTGCACAAAGTATTTAGTGTTGTTTTTTCTTTAAAGGGAGAGGTCATCTCCCTCAGCTGTTTGGTGATGGATGTACTAACCTGAAATGAAAGCAGCTAAAGGTCAGCAATGACTCATCCTGCAATTATGATACTTTCACTTTAAAGGGTTGGGTTTGCCTGGAAAGGAACAGCTCAATTTAGCAGTAAGAGGAAATGTAGCACTTCTAAGCTTTCATTTTGTAAAAGGATCTTCAAATGGGCCCAACAGGTAGCCTGGTGGCTCTGTTCCTCTCAATTCACCTTTTGCTCCAGGCTGTCAAATTTGGCTGTTTCTTTCACCCTATAGTGACTGCTATAGTGAATTCTGTGCCCTTTAATTTTGGCCAAAATGTGGACACAAACTCAGTTCTTTGCTTCTCCCCTTAGCATGGCTAAGACAAGTTGGAATTTTCACAAGAGCTTTTCTAAATAACAATTAAAACAAAAAGAGAGCGCTGAATAGAACCAGAGACATGGAAATAAAAAATAGACTGATAGTAATCAGAGAGAAGCGGGGAGAGGGGTGATGGGGAAAGAAGGGAAAGGGTCACCAAGGAACATGTATAAAGGACCCATGGACAAAGACAAGAGGGAGGGGGAGGATTGAATGTGGGAGGTAGGGGTGGGTAGGGCATGGAGAGTAATGGGGGGAAAATTGGGACAACTGTAATTGAACAACAATAAAAAAATACCTTCGGGGAAAAAAGAGAGAAGGAACCCAAAATATATAAATACATGAAAACTCTGTAATATATAAAATATAATTTCTAATTTTCTATATGCTGGTGTGCATCCAGGGCTTTTAGACTTTGTCCTATTTTACACCCTATCTGAGATGGTTTTATGTAACCCTAAATGACTGACACAAATTGTACCTACAGGGGAGGAAAAAGTTTTTCTGATCCTCTTAGGGTCCTTGGCTAGATCTAAAATTTAAACTTACAAAGAAAGATTAACAGGATAACAGCAAGCAAATTTTATTAAATTTTTACATGTACACGGGAGCCTTCACAAGAGAATGCAGACCCAAAGAAGTGACCAAAGCAGAAAGCTTTTATACCTTTTAGACAACGAAACAGTAAGTTTTGAAGAACTGAAAAGAGAAAAGAGTTTGGGGTAGTAAAATAGCAAAGTAACAAGGTTGTTTATACAGCCTCTCAACCCCCAATTCTCTGTCTCCGGTGATAAGGACGGTACAGGGAGGGCACCTTTCACACGGGAGATTTATCTACTGCTTTCAGGGAACAAACGTGAGGGGAATCGTCAGTGTGCCTTTACTGATTCGACTGTTTTTTCAAACTCCATTAGGTTAAGATATTCATTAAGCCAAGGTGGCATATTTTGGGGTAGCGCATGCTAAACATCATACCTCTGTTCTGACTTTCAAAGTTTTGGCTCGGCTTCCTATGGAGGAAATCAGCTGAACATTCTGCATCTCCTTCTAGACATCTAGGCTACATTGAGGTCAAGATCAACAAAGGCAGATTTCTATTCAACCACTAGAGTTCCCCCTTCCCCTCTGTACCAGCACCAACAGGACCTCCTTCTGTGTTCTGACCAGAGAAACACATGTTTCAGTCAAGTGATTGATGCCATGAGAAACCCCTCTTTGTGTGAGGTTTCCCCACAGCCATATACCAGAAGATGCCTTTGTACTTCATAAGGTTGATAATGTAAAATATACAAACAATTAACTAACACACCATCCCCAAGTGCCTACAATGAAAATAGGTGAGGATGTGGAGGCATCTCTAGAAAATCAGAATAAACTACCCCTACTCCCAATTTTACACTGGAAATTACCAAGTTTTTCCTTAGCCAGTAGCTCATCAAGTGGGCTTATGTCAGGGAGTGCTCACTAAAGCAAAGAGGCTAGGTAACTTTTCCACCTCTATTATTTTTTATATAAAATGACTACTACTGATCTGTTTGTATAAGATTTCCATCACGGAAGTCTTTTCTTTTCTCTGTTCTTGTGAGATCAGCTTGCCCAAACCTACACAGAATCCTGAATTCATTTGATAAGGCTGGATAAGTCTTTGCAAGAATAAAACCTGTGGTGTCAAGAGAAGTTGGGCTTGCAGTGGGCAAGCTCGAATTTCCAAAAGAGAGGATGTGATAATTGGTCATTATAAAGAGTGTGTATTTGTTATTCTAAGTTCAGCCACTCTAACAAAATGACAAATGTCATAAAGCTGATGAGTAGGGAAAGGAACCTGCTGAATTATGGCAAGAACTTCCTCTCTGAAAACAGTGGTGAATGAGCTGAATGAGCTAAAAGGCTACACTAATGCCTGGCCTCCAAAGCCTGAAAAACAAACAGATGTGGGTGTCTGACCTATTGATACCATGGAGCTCATAATATGAATTCAGACAAAAACAAAGTGTTTTATTTTCATTGGAAAAGGAAACAGCTCTATTGACCATCTGATCAAATTCAGGATTGTTTATTTGGAATAAACTATGCTTACACGAATAAATCTATGAACTCAGGATCTTCCTGTCACCTACCTCAAACTCTCTTAACCAATTCCCTGCCCTCGTACCAAATTTTGTTCTCCCGCTCCTACTGAAGTCTTCCATCTCTTTCATCCCTGATATTTACTCCTACCACTTAAAAAAAAAACAGATGTAGGGTTGGGTTGTTTGTTTGAAATGTTTCTATCTTTTTTAGGTAAGCCTGTATCGCTATGAACCTTCCTCTCAGGACTGCCTTAGCTGTGTCCCATAAGTTTTGGGTTATTGTGAGTTCATTTTCATTTGTTTTCAGAAACTTTTTGATTTCTTCCCTAATTTCAGTCTTGACCCATTCATTGTTTAATAGCATGCTCTTCAACCTCCATGATTTTGAGTGTTTGGGGTTTTTTTTCTTTGGGGTTGGGTTCTAGTTTCAGTCCCTTGTGATCCAAGAAGATGCTTGGTATGATTTCAATTTTCTTGAATTTGTTGAGGCTTGTTTTGTGTCCTATCACATGGTCTATCTTTGACAATGTTCCATGTGCATTTAAAAAGAATGTATAAAATTAAAAAATAAAGGAAGAAAGAAAGAAATGAAAACAAAAACAAATACAAACAAACCAAACTATCATCCCTGCTTTTCCTTCAAAACAATGTACGTGATTTCAATACTGCTCTCTATCATCAGACTTGGCAGGACTTGTTGAACAGGTTCACTTTCATTTCCTCTTATCTTTACAGAAACCTATTATCTTGATGACACTCAGGTCCAACTGCCTTTCCTATGAAATCCCCACCTTCCACTCCCACTTGTTTATGATGAAAAATATATCCTGCTGTGCCTATCAGCCTTTCAATTTACTTTTATAAAGTCTTTACAACTTTTAATCTCCACATTAACTTACCTCCAGAATGTAAATACACTGTACATACTTCTTTTATTGATGACATTTGCTCTCCCATTTTGCTTCTCCATCTACATTACCACTATTAACATTCATTTCACAGACTAACCCTTTTGAAATATCTTCTATGGGTCAGGTTTATTTGTATCCACTGTATTGACCTCTTTGTCACCCTTATGTTCCATTCTGGGTTCTGCAGCTCAGCTGACCTCCCTCAGCTCTGCACTTTGCACCAGCATTTCCACACTCTGACCATAATTATCTCAAAACTCCTGAACTCCATCTCCATATTCTACCATTGAAGCATTTCCTTGCTGCTTTTTTATCTTTACCCACACATTTTCCACTTTCCATTTTCCCGACCACTGAACAAACTTTTTTTGTTTGTTTTTGTTTTGTTTATTTTCAAAATTTTTTTGATTATTATTTAAGCTGTTAAGGTTGTTCCCACTTTTTTCCCCTTCTCCTCCCTCACCCAGCCTCACCCTCTCCCCACCCCAAGCCAATCCCCACATTGTTGTCTATGTCCCTGTGTTTTGCATACATTTTCTTTGATTGATCCCTTCACTATAACTGTCACCAGAATCTCTTGTATCTCAATCTTTTCTCCCTACTCAATCTGTTACAGTTACACAATTCTTTATTTAACTCTAGACTAGGTATTTCAAGAGTTCCTTGTAATCCACTCATTCACTTATTCTTCCAAAAATATATTTTGAGCACTTACTAAGTGCCAAATGCTGGGCTATGACTAAGGAAGACAACAGACATGATCTCAGCCTTCATGGAATTTTTAGTCTAATAGAAGAGACATATTAAATAAGTAAATATACAAATAAGTATACAATTACAAAAATAACAAATTGCTAATTGAGATCTACTATGGGTACAAAGACAGAATAATAGGGGCACACTCCTGATTGGGAGGGCCTGGAAATGCTTTCTGAAGGAGTGGCATTTAAGCCAAGGTATGAGGAACAAGAAGGAATAATAGATATGTAGGACTTGAGATAGGAAATAGTAGAATGTACTTGAAGAAATGCCAGTGTCGAAGGAACAAGCAAGAAAGTGACTCCAAATGAAGTTAGAGAGTTAGCGTTCTGATCATGTGAGATCTTATAAACCATAGTATGGTGTTTGGAATTTGTTCTAGGTGCAGTAGAAAGTCATTAGAGGTTTTAAGCAGCAGCTTATGAGCTGATCTGCAGTATCCAAGACAACAATCTGCGTAAGTACCCTCTGGTGCTGGTGGACCACAAATGCAATGACAGCCACCACTGGACCATGAGGGATGGCTCTGTCTATGCACTGGAGTGGAATTGGGCCATTATGGAGAACTCCACCAAAACAGATGTCAATATGCAGGAGCTATTTCACATGTACCTGAACCATACATGTGAAGGAGCCTACCACCTTTCTCCAGCCTCCCCAGAAGAAATCCCAGATGCCCAAAGCCACTGAAAAGCAAGAGTGTCATCCTGTGAGCCCTCAGCCTTAGGAGTCTGACTTTCTCCTACATTGTGGGAAAAACATGGACCAACTTCAGTGTAATATGCCATCTGTATGTGACTGATATTGTGCTGTGGTTTGGGTTGTAACAGCTAAACATCAATAAATGTCCCCTTTAAGTTTCTAACTTTTTTCTTTTTCTCAGGTGACAGAATTAAATTGTTACAACATTGACATTGGAGAAGCAGAGATAAAAGGGGACCCAATGCATTTAAAGAATAAGACTTGACAGACTTCAGAGATTAATGCTGGAAAAAGAGAATGAAATAACAAAATGAGTTGAAAGATGTCACCACCCTTCTTGTAACCTTATTATCATGTAATGTTTGGAAACATTTCAAGTCCTATAAATGTCTCATCAAATGTTTTCATTGTGTAATTATTAAGAAATGTGTTTTTGTAACAAAAACTTTGAAAGGTGACTGTGACACAGATATATCAAACAAGATAAACATTTTATAGCTAAATATTGAGTACAGGGGCAGAGAAAATTACAAAAGTGAAACTTGCTTATTAAAGATGTGCCAGTTTCCTAAGACATTTTAAAATGTCTGGGTATTCTGCATAGATGTTTTACAAAGTATAACAGTTCCATGACTTAGTAAAGTTTTTTTCCTATATGAAGAAATTTGCACTTAAAAAAATATTTCTTGGTCTTTTCAGTGGAAAATGAATTAAAAAGGGCTAGAGTAGAAACACAGAGAACAGTTAAGAGGCTGTTGTAGTTATTCCAGATCAGAGATAATGGTGGATAGGATTACAGAAATGGCAGAAGAGATGGAAAATATTTTAAATATATTTTGGAAGTAGAATCAGCAGATTAGAAAACTAGAAGGAAGGTATAAGGCAAATATCCCTCACCCAGACCAATTCTCTAGGGAGATTTTACCATAGACCAAAGGAACTAGATCTTTTACAAACAAGGGACCAAAAGAGATAGGATTGCTTAGATGTTGCACCATCTAAGTTGGACTAAAAGATGTGACACTTCAGGGGGAAATGTTCATCTCCACTGGATGAGTGGAGAGAATTGCAGATCTTATTGATGGGCAACTGTATGGCACAGGAACCTCTAGCAGGATGGGAACTGGAGGAGCTGTGACCATTGCAGCCCTGTTGTAGAATCAACAACATCAGTAGTGACTGTCCAGAAGAGAAATCAGAGCCAGCACTGGTAGGTAGTGGTCATTGTCTAACAAAAGGAAAGTAAGGCCAAGGAAAACAGCAGCACAGAGAAAGACACACATAACCCCCAGGTGTGTTCTTTTCTTTGTCCTGACTGCTAGCACATAGTCCCTATCAAGAGACCAGAGTCCCTTAGGAGAGACCATGGAGGACCTTACAAAAGACATATGTAACCCATGGGAGAAAAAGAGGAAAGTGGTATTATGCTGGGGTCCAGCCTCAGCAGGTCTCAGGGTCCCCAAAGGAGGAATGGCCTGGCAAAGGAAACATACACCAAGTGGGTGCCAGAGGATAGCCAGGCTCTCTAGGCTTGACTGACTCCCTGAGAAGAATCAGTTTTTATTTTTATAGGGGAGGTTATACAATACTCAATGGAGCAGGTGCATACTGTGATTATTAAAACAGAAAAGGTTACCATAGAAGTAACTTTGAAAAGTACAGGAGGTTTTACAGATCAATCATGTTAAATAAAAGTTATTTTGACCAAGAGGGTTATCAATCAGCTAGCCAGTGAAGCTATATGGGCACAAACTTTCGGGTGCCAATTAATAACTAAATGTCTACTAAGGTTCTATAGATTGGTCTAAATTAAAAGGGTGAAAGGGATGATTTAAAAGTCAGCTATTGTTTATTGAGGTTAGATTGTCTAAATTAGATAAATGGTCTTTCGCCTAGGTCTATTGACTTATACATCTTGGGGGGCCATATTTTGTATTAGTTTCCATGTATTGAGATTATTATATTTAATTAAAACTCCTTCCCTCTTTAGCCACCTGGTCCCATTAATAACCACTCCTGTCCAGAGTATGGGATGGGGTAGTGGCTCTAATAAATCTTGAGCTTTTAAGTTGTGACTTCTTAAGGGGCATTCCTAGCAACAGCTTTCTCCAGCATTCTGGCAGCTGGTCTGCTCATAGCTTAATTTTGTCCTTAACTTTCCAGGTGGGGGAAGTAGGCAGCATTAGGGTTGCTAGGGACTTCTATTCTGTGGTCAATAAGTCATTTTGCACAGAATCAGAGGCATCATGCAGATTTTTTGTTATAAAGCACAGGTGTCCAGAAATCCCACCACCTATTACTATCAGGGACAGGCATACAAGAAGAGATAGACAGGCAACCTGGCCACAGTCGCCTCTTCTGTGCAGATCCATCTCATCAGTCCCAACTGTCAAGTGTCGGCTGTTGGTCGGCTCCCAAAAGTATTAGAGAAAAAAAAAGTCCTTTATGGAGCAAGAAAAATTAAAATAGTTGGCCTACATTTTTCTGGGGTTCTAATATAAATCCCTTGTTTTTTTAAAAAAATATTTTCCCTGCTGCAAAAACAGAAGTGATTCAGTCAACTATTTTGGGCACACCACATTTGCATTTTGCACATTCACAAAGAAGAAAGTAGATACGTTTGCTAACTTAGTTTCTCCCCTTTACATTTTGAATGATCAAATAAACATATTTTGTACTTTTCTTTGACCTTTAGCTTTTCACAAAGCTAAAATTACCTTTGAAAGGGAAGGGATTTCAGGCCACAATAAGATTCATGAAAATACAACAGAGTAGCTGATGGTAATTGGGAGAACTGTGTGAGGTCCCAAGGTGCCTACCTTGAAGGAAATTGATATGTCATTGTCCTATGTACAATGTTTCTTGTATTTTGTATCTCCGTCAATAAATGTCTCCATTTTTCATATTACATGTCTGGACCTTCTGGACAGACCTCGTATATTGATACTGAAACTCCTTTCTTGAACATATATCTAAGAGAAAGCCTCAAGCAGTTTTGTAAAGAGACATGTACAAAAAAATTTGTCAGAGTTGTATGTGGTAAAGGGAAGTTGGAAGCAATCTAGGTGTTTACCATAAAAGGAATGGACAATAAAATGTGGGAGGTACATGTTATGGAATATTATGCAACCCTCAGGAGCAAGGAATATGATAAACATATACTCATCCCAAACCTGCATACATAATTAAGGACATCTATCACATATTAAAATTGGTCCCTGGAAGGTGGAGAGAGAAAAATATAGAATGGCAATGAAGAAATAAGAAAGAAAAGGGGAATATACTTTCAAGATGGCAGTGGAACAGGTGAAAACTGGCTGAACAACCTATCAGATGCAGAGTTCAAAACACTGGTTATCAGAATGCTCAGAGAGCTCCCTGAGTATGGCAAAAAAATAAAGGAAGAAATGAAGGTAACACTAAGTGAAATAAAGAATAATCCACAGGAAACCAACAGAGAAGGGAAGGAAACTAGGATTCAAACCAATAATTTGGAAATTAAGGAAGGAATAAACATTCAACCAGAATAAAAATAAACAGGATTTTTTTTTTTAAAAAAAGCAAGGATAGGTTTAGGAACCTCTGGGACATCTCCAAATATGCCAACACTCAAATCATAGAGATGCCAGAAGAAGGATCAAAAGAGCTGGACATTGAAAAATTATTTTAAAAAAAATGAAAGAAAACTTCCCAAATTTGGTGAAAGAAATAGACATACAAGTCCTGGAAGCATACAGAGAGTCTCAGACAAGTTGGACCCAAAGAGGAACACACCAAGACACTTCATAATTAAAATGCCAAAGGTTAAAGATAAAGAGAGAATCTTAAAAGTGATAGCGAACTCAAGAATTGGAAATTTTTAGTTTAGGTAATAGCTAATAAGCTTAGTAATCAATGCATACAAAAAGCTATTGTTCCAGGAACTGAAGGTATGACGCACCTTGACTCCAGGAGACCATAAACAGTTCCACCTTTGTGCCCCAGGAGGACTGCTAGCAATCAAGATAGAATCTGAGCTGTTGCACTTCAGGGTGAGATTTCCATAGCCCAGGACACAGACGAAAGAATGATGCAGCTTTTATCTGATAAACTATTTTCCTGAACTGCAAACCCCTTACCTACACTTTTCTTCTCCTTATAAAAAGGCTTAAAATGGAATTTAAGATGGTCTGTTAAGGTACATAACCCACCATCTTCTCAGATCATCAGCCATCTGAATGAAGTGCCCATAAAATTCAATCCCTCTCTCTCCTCATTGGTTCTGGTAATGACAGGCAACACAAAAGCCAGCTTTTCTGGTTTCAAAAGCAGCAAGAGAAAGGCAGAGAATTACCTACAAAGGAGTTCCCATAAGACTGTAGGCTTATTCTCAAAAGAAACTTTGCAGACAAGAAAGGACAGGCATACTTCTTAGTATTCAAAATGATGAAAAGCAAGTACCTACAACCTAGATTACTCTCTCCAGCAAAGCTATCATTTACAATGAAAGGGCAGGCCACCAGGATCCTGATCCTGAGTTAAATCTCAGGTACTGCAGTAGAATTCTTTCCTGAGTGGAGCAATCAGGAGGGATCAGCCTGGAGGAAGACAATTATCTCATCCTTAGGAATTTTTCTCACCCTACCAGTATTTCTTAAGTCCAGCTAAGAAGCCAGTGGCATAGTATGCCGAGGCAAAGCAGTCTGAGCAGACTCAGAAGAAATTAGTAACTGGTTGTGGGGTGGGGTCATTCACCTCACTTTTCTGTGAACCAGACAAGTACTTTCCCTCACAGGAGATTCAACAGAAACATATTCCTGGCCTCTGGCAGGTCCCACCTTCCTAGTTAATAGGGGCTCTACTCTGCCCATCAGGGCAAAATCCAGGACAGACTCAGTGACTCTAGAAGGGGGCCTACACCCACCATCTTCCCTGAAGCCTGAACAACATCTCTCCTTCACCTGAGACCCATTAGCACCGTCCTCTTGATTCTGCCAAAGGCTTTCAGTAACTAAACCTGGTAGGCAGCTGGAGGGTGCAGGCATGCAGCAGTAGATCCCAGGGTACCTTGGGATGTTTGCTGGCCCACACTCAGGCCCAGAGCTGGTAAAAGCTGGCCTTGAAGCACATCTTGGTCTTTGCCAGGTACAGCCAAGTCTAGCAAAGGCAGCCACAACTGTGCATCACTTGTAGCTTCAAGCAAGTTGCTGAGGCCAAGGCACAAGCAGTGCATCTGATATTGGCTTGAACCAGAATCCCTCCCAAGGGGTCCAGAATCAACACACCAAGTGACTAGCATCAGAAAACATCAGAGCAAGATCTAACAAACTTCACAAGTAACATATCCTAAGGGAGATCACAGCAGGCACTAAACTCTGCAAAGGAGAATTCTATTTTTTTCTTTTTTAATTTTTTATTTCTTTTTAAAAATGTTTTCTTTTCTTTTTTTCTTATTCTTTTATATTTTATTTTATATTCTTATCAGTTCTTTTCCTTTTTGTTTTTTATATTTTTTTTTCCTTTTTTAATTTTTATACCTTTATTTTTGTGTGTTTTATATATACTATTACTTGTATTATAGATATTGTTTTTTCTTTCTTTTTTGGGGGGTGGTCAATACCCACACAGCAGCTTGCATGCTGTGATCTCATAGTCAGCCAGCCTGAGGGTCGATCCTATGCACAACAGAAATGCCAACAGAAATCAGAGCTCAGTTACCATAGGAGGGCCCACAAAATGCAAACAAGGGATATGCAACCAGCTCAGGAGGTCAAGGAGACTACACCACTGGATCCCACAGGACACCTACTACAGAAAGCCACTCCACGAAGAATGGGAGACATAGCAGATCTAATACATAGAAACAAACACAAAGAGACAGCCAAAATGGGGAAACAAAGAAATAGGCCCCAAATGAAAGAACAGGTGGAATCTCCAGAAAAAGAGCTAAATAAAATGGAGGCAAGGAGTTTATCAAATATAGAGTTCAAAGTAATGGTTATAAGGACAATCAAGAAACTCAGTGAGAATTACAACAGCATGAAAAAGCAACATAGCAACCATAAGAAAGGACCAGTCAGAAATGAAGAACAGTAGATCTGACAGCAAGAATGCACTGGAAGGAATAAAAAGTAGGTCAGATGAAGCAGAGGATTGAATCAGCAATTTGGAAGACAAGGTAGAAAAAAAACACCCAATCATAGCAGCAAAAAGAAAAAAAGACTTAAAAAGAATGAGGATAGCTTAAGGGAACTTTGGGACAACATGAATTATAACAACATCCATATCATAAGTGTACCAGAAGGAGAAGACAGTAAACAAAGAATAGAGAATCTATTTGAAGAAATGATGGCAGAAAACTTTCCTAACCTGGTGAAGGAAAAAGTCACACAAATTCAGGAAGCACAGAGAGTCCTAATCAAGATAAGCCAAAGAGACTAACAGCAAGGCACATCACAATTCAAATGGCAATCAATAAAGAGTAAAGAGAAAGAAAAAAATTTAAAGGCAACAAGATAGAGACAGTTAGTTACCAGGATGCCCATCCATATATATATGGAACCAAAAAGGCCTCAAGTTGTCTCTTCAATCTTGAGAAAGAAGAAGAATGTTGGAGGTATCACAATACCTGATATTAAAGCAGCCTTTTACTGGCATATAAATCAATAGAATAGAACAAAGAGCCCAGAAATCAACCCATGTCTTTATGGTCAATCAGTATTTGACAAAGGAGGCAAGAGCATACAATGGAGTAAAGACAGTTTCTTCAATAAATAGTGTTGGGAAAATTGAATAGGTACATGCATAAAAAATGGAACTAGACCATCAACTTACACCATATACAAGGATAAACTCAAAATGGATAAAAGACTTAAACGTAAGTTGCAAGCCATAAGAATCCTAGAAGATGGCATGGGCAGTAAAAGCTCAGATATCTTTCATAGCAATATTTTTGAGGATATGTCTCCTCCTACAAGGGAAATCAAGGAACATATAAACCAATAGGACTATGTCAAACTAAAAAGCTTCCGCACAGAAAGAGAAACAATCAGCAAAATGAAAATGGAACCCACTGTATGGGAAAACATATTTGCTAATGATGCACCTGATAAGGGTTTAATTTCCAAAATTTATAAAGAAGTTCTACAACTTAACACCAGGAAGACAAAAAAAATGCAATTAAAAATGGGCAAATGTTTGCAGGCCTGCACTCAATCCACTGAGCTGCACCAGCCAGGGAAATATCAGTAAAATGAAAAGGGAACCAACTGTATGGGAAAATATATTTGCTGATGATACCTCAGACAAGGGTGTGATCTCCAAAATATACAAAAAACTCATATAACTCAACACCAGGAAGATAAACAATCCAAGTATAAAAATGGGCAAAGGACCTGTACAGACACTTCTCCAAGGAGGACGAGTGTTAAGAGGGCCCAGAGACATATGAAAAGATGCTCAGCATCACCAGCCATGAGAGAGATGAAAATCAAACCACAATGAGTTACCACTTCACACCAGTGAGAATCACCATCATAAATGAATCAACAAACAAGTGCTGGCAAGGATGTGGAGAAAAGGGAATCCTAGTGCACTGTTAGTGGGAATGAAGACTGGTGCAGCCACTGTGGAAAACAGTATGGAATTTCCACAAAAAAACTAAAAATAGAACTGCCTTTTTAATTCGGCAAATTTCACTGCTAAGTTTATATCCTAAGAATCCTGAAAGACCAATTCAAAACAACCTATGCACCCCAATGTTCATAGCAGTGTTATTTACAATAGCAAAGTGCTAGAAACAGCCTAAGTGCCCATCAGTAAAAGAGTGGATAAAAAATTGTACATTTACACAATGGAATACTGCACATCAGAAAGAAAGAAGGAACTCCTACCTTTTGTGACAGTATGGATGGGACTAGAGAGCATTATGCTAAGTGAAATAAGCCAAGCAGTGAAAGACAAATCCTATATGATCTCACCTATAAGTGGAACCTAATTAACAAAACAAACAAGTGAGCAAAAGAGAACCAGAGACATGGAAATAAAGAACAATGTGAGAGTGACTAGAGAAGGTGAGAGAGGGGTATAATGGGGGAAAGGAAAGGGAAGGGTCAAGTCAAGGAACATGTATAAAGGACCCAATGGACAAAGACAACAAGTGGGAGAGGATTGAATGTGGGTTGGGGGGTGGGGTGGGCAGAGGAAAGCAATGGGGGGAAAATGGGAAAACAAATTGAACAAAAACAAAAAAAAATTTTGAATGATCAAAAAACCTCCTGAGTAAACATTTCTCCAAAGAGGACATACACATGGCAATACAGGTATGAACAAATGCTTAATGTCACTAATCATCATAAAGATTCAAATTAAAACTATAATGAGGCATCACTGCTAACCTGTCAGAACTGCTACTATCAATAAATCAACGAACAACAAATGCTGATGAGGATGTGGAGAAAAGGAAAACCTAGTGTACTGCTGGTGAAAATGTAGACTGGTGCAGCCACTGTGGAAAAACAGTATGGAGTTTCCTCTAAACATTAAAAATGGAACTGCCTTTTGACCCAGTGATCCCACTTCTGGGAATATATACTAAGAATCCTGAAACACAAATCGGAAAGAAATTGCATCCCTTTGTTCATAGCAGCATTATTTATAATAACCAAGTTCTAGAAACAGCCCAAGAGCCCATCAGTAAATGAATGGATAAAAAAGCTGTAGTATATTTACACAATGGAATACTATGTGGCCACGAAAAGAAGAAACTCTTACCTTTTGTGACAGCATGTATTGACCTGGAAACTATTATTCTAAATGAAATAAGCCAGTCAGAGAAAGACAAATACCATACATCTATTTCTATGTGGAATCTAATAAACAAAATAAACTGATGAACAAAATAGAAACAGAAGCATGGAAACATGGAACAGACTTACAGTTGTCAGGGAGGAGGTGGAGGACTGAATGAAAGAAGGGGAAGAGAGTAGGACAACCCACAGGCACAGACAACTGTGTGGTGATCACCAGAGGGAAGGGGTCATGGGCTGGGAGGAGATGGGCACAGGGAGGATGGGAACATCTGTAATAGTATCAATAATAAAATTTAAAAAATTGTTAAATAATTAAGAAGGGAAGGAGGGAGGGAGAGAAAGAGAGGGAGAGGAAGGAAGGAAGGAAGGAAAGAAGGAAGGAAGGAAGGAAGGAAGGAAGGGGTTTTAACAATGACTAAAGATAACATTGTCTTATGAACTAGGGACTATGCACATGATGCCCAGGAAGAAAGAGAAAAAGTCGCATCAAAGCTGCTGTCTATGTAAATGCTCCTTACCCTCCACAACCACTGAAATACAATAAAATGGAAAAGAAACTCTATGAACTTTAGAAAGTGGACTATGCAGGCACTCATATTATATGACATGGATAATTGAAGTGAGAATTAGGACAAGCTAGTATTTAATAGGTAATTATTTTAGCTAGCCTGCCAAATTCAGAAAAGTCAAAACTTAAGCTGAGTATTAATGGTATAAAGGGTGGAGGGGCTCTGCCCACAGGGCCCCCCAGCTGCCACGGATGAGAATAAGTCCACTAAGACGTGACCTGCTTGGGGAGGAAAAGCAGCCGAACTCTCAGAGGAGAAGGGCCAAGAGCCTGTTCCTCAATGGGCTTTTATTGAGTTCATTTTGCACAAGAATACAGGTAAAGCTCATTAATCATTATCAGGCAGTAAAGATCAAACAGTAGATAACATACAAAGAACTTCTAGGGTCTGTTAGATAAAAGGCTACAAAACTTTGGAAAGCAAACTCATATCCTGCTCTGACCCTTATCAGAAAATTGAGAGCATTCTTAGCAAAACAGGTTTCACAGGTTTTTGTGTATTCTTTTGTAGGCCTGATTACCCCAGGAGAACGCCACCTTCCCAGCACAGGGCTGCACCACCCACTGTCATTGTTTCAGGCTTAAGTCAGGCAGGAGGAGTAAGGCAGCCAAGAGGTTAGGAGACTTCTTGCAGGCAGAATGAGGACTCAGACTATGTCAAAGCTGAGTGGTGGGGGTCCATCACCCCCTTTGGCTATAGCCCCCCAAGTCCTTCCCTGAGGGCTCCCTTGTGATCATGCCTATCTTAGATCATCTCTCCCTCGAGGAATCTTACCCATCATTGGCTAACCTATCATGCACTGGGGACCAGGCAGGGTGAAGTAAAAAGGGCAGAGGTATCACCCCTGCCAGGGAGGTAAACTTTGTTTCCTTAGTGGCTTATGATTCCAAGGTTGCTCACTCAGCCTTAGCCACAGGAGGTTACAGCTTCTGAAACCAGGCAGGTTGGTTCCCAACACTAAAATATCAATAGTTCCAGTTTCTGGGGTTACTACATATATTAGCAAGTTTTACTAAAGTTATTTACTGCAATAAATGATGATGATTAAGTGGAGTGGACATACTGAGGTTTTCTCCCTAGAGCAGTATGGAAAAGCACATATTACCCCCAACACCATCCCTGTTCATTCCTTATTAGTTTACAAGCAACCTTAGTTCACACATAGGTTAAGTTTGTATTTTTCAGAACTTTTGTATTCTATATGCTCAGGTGTAAAAGCTCATATACTGTTTCCTACAATTATATGCACATACATATGGTGCTATGCTTATAGTAGGATTTACTTACCTTTTCTCCATCTTCCTGGAAAAAGATGTTCTCTGTAGTCTTCTGCTTCAGAGTTCTGATTGCCAGAGATAGTTTATATAACTCCAGGACCACTTTTGAGACCTGGGGACTTGGGAGACACTGTACAAGTCTTTTGCTTGCCAGAATGACCTCATAATTTTCAAAGACTTCCTGAAAAAGAAAATCTAAAGGATGATTTCTCATAGTTTCTCCATTCTTGTAAAGAGTCATGGTTTTTCAGGAAGTCTTGGGTAGCAGGAAGATTGGAAGATGAAGAATGACCACAGGAGTGGCTGATGGGCAGAAACTCCAGAAAAATGCTTTGGATTCCAGCACAGTATTTCCCTGATAGCTCAAACCTTATCCATCCTTAGGTACTAACCAGTATCAGCTGAAGCAAAGAGGGAGTGTATTTGTCAAGGGAATCTCCCAAAATATCTGACAGAACAATGAGCTTGTCAGTTCAGGTGACCAACCAGAAATGGGGCAAAGGCACATTCTATACTGGGGAAAACGCTGAGAGTGAGGGCCATGACATATGTCAGTAAGACTCTCCTCTTCTCCAGGTCTGGACTGACCTGTTATAAATAAGACGCAATAAACTTTGCTACTACTGCAGACACATCACAGTGCTTCAAGGTAGAAAGAGTCAGGAAACACCTTATAAATTAACCCAAAAAACTGAGCGAGTCCTTCAGGACATATTGATTTTCTTATTTTATGAGCCATCCCATTTTCCCATGATTTATTTTAAGGTACCACATGAAAAAATTCATTGAATGAGTATTATTCACCTTCTTGCACTTCGGCATATTCAGCCTCCCAGATTCATTTTCTGAGCAAGAGATTCTCTGGAAGGCAACCATCCTGTAGTCAGGGTCACACTGGATGGTGACAGTTTCAGGGTTGACATGTTACAGAACAAACTAGGGGGACCCGGGATGATATACCATTATTGAAAAAAAAAAAGCCCCCAGGTCCGTCATGTCCGCCGCCCAAGGAAAGACGTCTCTCAATGCCAGAGATTTGTGAAAAGGAAAGGAAATGTTTATTTAACACTATACAAACTTAAAGTAGTGACCTAATGTCTTCATCAAAATCTCAAAAAAAAATCCTAAAGTCCCTTAAAAGACCCACAAACAGACACAGTCCTTCCTTCTCCCTTTGCCCAGTCCAGAGTACCATATCTCAGGAAAGGAAATAGAAGTCCATGGCTCAGGCAGTCCTCTGGTTCTTCCCAGTTAGTACTCCATCTCGACTGGGAGACCTCCCTGGGTTCCCGGCACCCTCAGCTGAGTCGCCAGGATCTCTGCTAAAACCAGGTGGTGGTTCCCCCTTCTAAAGCTGCGGGGGGGCGGGGGGGGGAGTCCCCACTCTGGCAAAGGCACGTGGTCCTCTCTCCCAGGGCCATAGGAGTCCCCACTCTGTCAAGGCCGCATGGTTCCCCCCAATGGCTGCTGTGTCTGGGTTTAAATCCCCCGCGCCAATCTTCCACTGCAGCCCCATTTCTGACCCCTCCTACACTTGGGCACACTTGCCCTCAATCTGCTGTCTTCTCCAGCTTTTCTGGTTGCCATCGTGGGTCTGGGCAGGTGTCACCCCATGTCATGGAGCCAATCTTCTCCCAGCTCCCACGCAGGTGCTGTAACTCGGGGGACCTGCCCCCCAAGTCACATCTTGGGGGGAGATCCCTTTCCATCCCCCTGGCCTTGAACATGGCCATAGCTATTTAGCATATCTAAGTGACCAGCCAAAGGCTATAGGTATGCTAAATGACCATGCCATGGATTAGCTGCAAATCTGCCCTGCGTTCTTGCTCTGTGTGTCCCTTCCCCCAACTCACACCTGTGGGGGAAGGGGTGAAGACACCTTAAAATCTCCTGGACACCTTGAGTTCTGGACCCCATTTCAAATGCCTATTTGGGGTCCCCCTTCTTGGCTGCACCCTGTAACAGACATACTGACCCTTCTCATGGGCAGTTTTCCATTTAGTATTTCTGATTTTAGGCACAGAGCTTTAATCAAAACACATTTTATTAGCATCTTCAGTATAATATAATTAAAGGTATAAAATGTTGCTGAATTCTATCTTTCCTTTCTACACTACTGATCCACCAAGATTACTGCCGCCGCTATCACCTCTACCAACACTACCACAGCTGGTATTTACCAAACACTTGCTGTGTGTCAAATTATGTGCCAGCAGATTACATGCATTATTTCACATAAGTCTTCAGCAACTCTGTGACAGAGACACTATTGTCATTTTTACTGTGGAGATGAGGAAACTGAGGCATGGAAAAGCTAAATGCCTTGCCCCAAATTGCATAACAATTTTTAAGTGTCAGAGCCAGAATTTGAACTCAGTGTACCCAACCCCAGATTCTGAGCTCTCTGCCTCTGTAATACAGAACCTCCCTTCTCGTTGCAGTTTTCTCCTGTGTAAAATGAAAACAGTGACAGCAACTTAGCTCCTGAAATTGGGGTATTTAGACAAACTTTTTCCTGTTTTTTTCTCATTGAAAACTCACAGTCAAAAAGTTTTCATCATGCCTTGTGTTCCCACATCTCTTTCTTTACTTTTGTGATGCTTTCTTCCTCCATCAATGATTTAATCAACCATGCCTATGTCTCCATAAAACAAAAACAAGGCTCAGAGAGCTTCCATGTGGGTGAACATTACTCCTCTTCATTCATTTCAATTTCAGCTTCCCTGTTCTTTTTGTCTTCTTGGACCCAATTTCAATATGTGTGTTTTTGTTGGGGAAGGGGTGTCTCCACATCTCCAACAAGCAATTGTCTTGAGACCAAATGGGTGTCCTATAATTCAACTCAAGTCTGGTACTATTTACCCAGTGATAGCACCCCCATACCCACTTCAGAGACCTTTTTCAAGCCCAGGTTATGGTTATCACCTGTGCTTCTGGTGAACTAGCTATAGATTGGAGGCTCCAAAAACCCTCTTCTTGAACTTAGATGCAAGTACAAGTCCAGGTTGTCATCTGTACTTCTGATCAAATGGCTATAAATCAGAGGTTCCCACAACCCTCTCCCCCAGTTCAATTAATTTGCTACAGCAGCTCATAGAAATTAGAGACAGATTTTACTTACTCTATTGCCAGTTTATTGTAAAAGAATGTGATTTAGGAAGAGCCAGATGGAAGAGATGCACAGGGCAAGGTGCTTGGAAGGGTGCAGAGCTTTCATGCCTTCTCTGGCCCTGCCACTCCCCCTGCCTCCCCATGTGGTCACTAACCCAGAAGCTCTTTGATCCTCATCCTTTTCATTTTTTATGGAGGCTTTATTACATAGCTGATTGATTAAATCATTGACCATAGGGGATAGTCTATACCTCCAAGCCCTCTCCCCTACCAGAGGTCAGGGAGGTGTGCTTCTAACTATGTGGTTGACTCACTGGAACCTAGCCTCCATACTTAGATGGGTTGCAAAAATCACCTCATTGACATAACAAAAGACACCTTTGTTGTCCTGTCACTTAGGAAATGCCCAGGATTTTCAGAGCTGTGAGCCAGAAACTATGAACACAGGCTTTTATATATGAGAAATGTATTTCTTTATAAATCACAATATCTCACATGTGAATCTCCTTGATAACCCATGACACAAAACAACCTGGTTTCTTTGAACTGTATGGTATTTGTTAGTAAAAACATGAGTATCTATCTAAGCAATGTGTTAAGTACTTCACTTACAACATTCCATGTAATTTTCAGAACGATCTTATTATTTAAGTGTTATTATCATCCTCATTTACATATTAAAGTACAGACTAACAGAATAAAGCAGTTATAAATAAAAAGACTAAGTAAATAAGCACAGGGTTAATCAGTGAATAGAATACAATTTAGGTCTGTTTGCCTTCAAAACATGTACTCTTATCAATGTTCTATTCTCTGTCTCACTAATTTGGCAGTTGTGTTATGATATATGTGAATGGATATATGTCTCTCGATGATAATGGGTGAACAGATCTTTATTCTAACTTTTGTACCTTGAGATCATACCTCTTCAATGCCATAGGCACTTAGCATTTTCCTCTGAAAAGAGTAGCTTCAAAATACATATTTGTGTGAGGTGATATTGTCAATACAGAAATTCCAGAGCTCAGATATGGCCTTTCCTGAGCATCATACTACTATCAAAAGAGCAGAAAATGTGTACTATAGGAAGAGAAAGAATACCATGAGTTATATGTTAGAAAAATGCCTCCTGGGACAAGAATTGAATGAGATAAATAGTTACACTGGTAGAAGATACTGTACATTTGGGGAGAATGATATGAGCAAGAACAGGAGAGAAAAAGTGCATGAAATATTTGGAGTTAGTAGACTAATTTGACTAGATAATCACATGGGGAAGAAGTGAAAGGTAGAGCATAAAATAAGCTGGGATCAGAGTACAGTGGATTTTGAATAGACTGAGTTAAAGACATAATTCTATAAGTAGGGGAATTTTTAAGAGAATGAAAAAAGGAGCTTATTCAAAAAATAATTGCAAAAGTCATAAGGCTTGTTGACTAATAGTATATGGACTTCCTTCATTGACTTAGTCAATATGGAAGAAGAAATTTAGACAAATATGGAGGATTAGTAGAATAAATATACCACACACAAACACATACACAAAGAGAAGAAAGAGAATGTGACTACTTACTAAACATGGTCACACATCATAAGGTCAAGTTTCCAACCAAACACTTGAAGAAGTTAATAATCTTACTTGACTCTTTGGCTTAACTGTCAGCCTTATCTTAAATATTATCATCTTTTTGCAATAGAATAAACTTTCAAAAAAAGATGCCTTCATATCCTTTTTAGAAAACACTGCTCTGATGTTATCATGGCATTAAGGCATTTCAAGAGTCTAAAATTGTATAGTTGGACTTAAATTCCTTTAGAGCCATAGAAATCAATCAGCATTATCTTTTAATATTCAAAATCTTGGGTTTTAATTCCAGAAAAGCTGATGTGGGAATTCCTAAATAAATATTTTTAAATTCAACTTAGAAATAAGGAAAAATGGAAGGATTTATAAATTAAAAGAGACTAAGAGATATATCAACCAATTATAATATTTAGACCTTATTTAGATTCTAATTTGAACAAATAAATCATTATAAAAACATAAATGAAAGAATCAGGAAAATTTGAATCCTAGATATTTGATATTATAGAATTATTAATCTTAGGTATGATAATGGTTTATGGTCTTGTTTTTAGAAAAGAATGTGTATGTTTTAGAGGCACATGCTGAAATACTTGGAAGTGAAATACCTAAGATTTCCCTCTGAATAACTTAGAGTGGGCAAAGTGAGTATAGATACGGATAAAACAAGATTAGCCACAAGCTGATAATCGTTGAAGCTGAGCCATGAGTACATGGAGTTTTGTATGCTTTAAATTATTCAAAGAAAAAAAAACAAAGCATATCACCAAATTTTAAAAAAATCACCTGTAATGCACATGCATTCATATAAAAAATAATGAAAACTTCCAGTCACAATATTTTCCTGTGGAGTCCTACAAGTATCGTCAAACCTGTTCCATATTGGCTAATTTATGGAATTACTTAACAAAATGCAAATAATAAAACTTTTATGTTTATAAAATGTCTTATGGTTTACAAAGAACTTTTATACATTTAACTCAAAAATGTAGACTTCAGTTAATTTTCTTAGAATTAGTCATAACATTATAACCTCACTTTTGTTTTACAAATAGTAAAATTATAATAACCAATTAGAAACAAAAATATCACTGGTATTAATAAACTCACTTTAAAAATAAAGAAATTTTAAGCATTTATGCATTTATATTTATATATGAGAAAATGAAGTTATTTGTAATTCATTCTTTTTACTAGAGCAGATCCTCAGAAATTTATACAAAACAACCTTTATTTCCTCCAGTAATAGTATAGGCCTAAAAGTATTAAAACCTTTTGAAAATACTTTGGATTTTATCTTTCCATTAATAAAATGGAATTTAATAAACAATGTATTAAACCATTATAAAGCAATGTGTTAATTGTTAATAAAAAGTAACAGTAATAAGCCAAGTTATTATTCCTTCTACAAAGGAATAATTCTTTGTGGAATTATTACAAAGTGTAATAATCATTGCAATTTGGCCACACTTTGAAACTTCCTAGTGTGGAATGAATATATTTGCAATTGATTGTTCTAAACTACTTTCTCTTCATTAACTGAGCACTTCACTCTTGTTTTCCTGGGACCCTGAGTACCAGCAACTACCTTACTCCCTGTGTGGGCTTGCTAGATAGAGAAGCCTGGTGAGAACCCCAAGGAGACACAGAACTGGAGAGCCGCTCCCTGATAGAAGCCTCTTGGTACCTGCTGAATGAGCTGAAGCACTAGCCAAACTGTAGTTACAATAAATTCCTACAGGAGAAGTTCAGGTCAAGGCTGAGCTCTCAGTTAGGAAGAAGCTGAGCAGAAGAGGACAGAATTAGAGTTCCTGGAATCAACTAAGTCAAAAGGCATTTGAAACCTCAATTCTACTATCAAGGTCCAATGCCAGGAGCTAAGTAGCCCCATAGGGCATTTAGAAGTGTAAGCACAATGTTTTCTTTTTGTGGTAAGAATGGGAAATTGCTATCTAGAAATGTAAATAACTCATTTCTGAGAAACAAGAAAAAGATGGAAAAAAATTACACTTTTGCTTAGAGTGGGTGGGCTCAGCAACCCTCAAAGCAAAGCTTGAGTACAACAAAACTGTGTTAAGTCCAGTGGAGTTTAAAAATTAGTGTGAAAAAAAAAGCCACTTCCTATCAGGAAAAGTTGTGGCTTCAGTTATGAGTTTGGACTGCCAGCAACAGGGTAGAATTAAGACATAAGCAAGATAAAAAAAGATGAAGAAATTAAATTTCCTTCCTGAAGGT
This sequence comes from Phyllostomus discolor, assembly GCF_004126475.2. Classification (NCBI taxonomy): domain Eukaryota; kingdom Metazoa; phylum Chordata; class Mammalia; order Chiroptera; family Phyllostomidae; genus Phyllostomus; species Phyllostomus discolor. Next base: position 6,437,685 of record NC_040916.2, on the reverse strand, counting down.
ATAAAGCATAGTAAGGAGAGAGAAGTCTGAAAAGAGTCAGGAATACAGACAGACCTGGAAAAATGGCTCAAACAATATTTGAGTGGGACATTCCTTTGGAGATTCTTAAGACACCTCATAATTACACTTCTGTGTCATTCTAGCCTGTGAGAAGGAGGAACAGAAGTGCCTGCAGCACTGAAAGGGCATGCACCAGACACTAAAGAGGTTGGGAGTAGCGAACTATTAAGAGAAGAATGTTTATAAGACCTTAAGAGTTTTTGGAATGTGTTAGATCAGCCAAATGATACATCCAGTTGGAATTATGTCGCTGATGAAAGCAGAAAAGACAAGCGTTTACTTGCATAATTTTTACCTTTCATGGGAGTAAGACTTGAAGATATGCTGATGTTGATTAAAAGAAGACAGTTTTGGGAAATGACTTTCATACCCAGTTTAGCTGCGAAGATTGTTATAGGAATTCAAACTCTAAAGTGTTTTAGCTCTCACCAAAGGTAACTGGGTAAAGTATTATGTAATACTGATTACAGAGCGATTAAATTTCCACCTTCCTGGAGAGAAATGAAAGCAAATAAATCCACCATGAATTTGTGTAACCTTAGAAAAAAAAATCCAAGACAGTATTAGATAGTAGAAAGAACAAGCAATTTAAAACATACACTAAAAGGCTATTTTTCAATTATTCCTTCTATTCATTAAGCACTTTCCATAATGCTTCCACTTAATCTTACAATAACCCTACAATTGTTTTTTATAAGGACCCCCTGTATTTCCTTTTTACAACCACACCCACCTCTCTCCTTTCCTAACTCCTGACAACCACTAATCTAATCTGGTTTCCGTTTCTAAAATTTTGTCATTTCTAAGTGCTATATAAATAGAGTAATACAGTATGTAATCTTTTTGGGTTACATTTTTTCATTCTGCATAATTTCTTTAACATCTGTTTACGTTTTTATACAGGGCAATAGCTGATCTTTTTAACTGCTAAGTAGTTTTCCACAATATGAATGTACCACAATGTGTTTAACTGTTTACCAGTTGAGGGACATCTGGATCATTTATAATTTTGTTCTGGTTTTTAATTAGAATCATTGACCTTTTAAAAAAAATTATTGATTGATTTTAGAGAAAGAGAGGAAGGGAGAGAGGGAGGGAAGGAGAGGAGGGGGAGAGAGAGAGACAGAGAGAAGGACGGAGACACAGACAGAGACAGAGAGACATCAGTTTGTTGTTCTATTTATTGATGCCTTTATTGGTTGATTCTCGTATGTGCCTTGCATGGGGAGTGAACCCATACCCTTAACACCTAACACTAACCAACTGAGATACCTGGCTAAGGCTGGATTTTTCTAATTTTTAGCTAGTATAAATAAAGGTGGTAAGAACATTCATGTACAGGTTTTTTAAAATATATTTTGATTATGCTATTACAGTTGTCACATTTTTTTTCTCTTTTTTTCATGTACAGGTTTTTGTGTGAACCTAAGTTTTCATTTCGCTGGAATAAACAGAAGGAATGCAATTGGTAGGTCACATGGTAGTTGCATGTCTATGTTTTTAAGAAACTGTCAGATTGTTTCCAGAGAGGCTGGCCATTTTACATCACTACTAGCAATCCATGAATGAGTTAGTGTTTCTACATCCTAGCCAGCATTTGATATCAAGAGTTTCTACTTTAGCCATTTTAATAGGTGTATAATATTATCTCATGATCTTAATTTGCATTTTCCTAATGGCTAGTGATGTTAAACATCTTTCTATGTATTTATTTTCCATTGATATATACTTATCAGTGAATGTCTTTTCATGATTTTTGCCAGGTTCCTTTCATATTGCTTGTTTTACTGTTGTTGAGTTTTGAGAGTTCTTCGTTTATCCTAGATATTATTCTTGAGTCAGATAAAAGGTTTGAAAATATTTTCTTCTACACAGCAGCTTGTCTTTCATCCTTTTCATGTGGTATCCTGCAGAGCAAAAGTTTTTAATTTTAATGGTGTCTAATTTATCACTTTTTTCTTTTACAAATTATGCTTTCAGTTTCCAGTCTAAAAATTCTTTGCCTTGCCCTATAACCCAAGAATTTTCTCCTATGTTTTTTGTAATGGTGCTATAGTTTTACACTTTACATTTAAATCTTAGATCCCATAACATTCTCCTAGGCTGTTTTTCTAAAAGTTTTTAAATGTTATGTTTTACATTTAAGTCCAGGGTTCCTTATGAGCTAATTTTTAGATGAGGTGTAAGTTTTAGAGTAAGATTTTTTTTTTTACTTGTAATTTCCAATTGCCCTAGCACTATTTGCCAAAGACCTCACTTTTCTCCATTGATTTGCTTTTGCTTTTGTCAAGAGTCAGAGTGTGGAACTGGGCCAATGTTGTAAGGCATTGCTCAGAAGGGAGCACCTGGGTTTCTAGAAGTTCTGATGAGGCTTTTACTTAGATAAAATCATCTCAACAGAGCATCCACTGTGATGATTTTGAAGTCTGGAAACTCACCCTTTACCTAACCTGGAAAATGTGACTGATCTTTCTGCTCTTTGTCCAGATCTTGATGACTTCCCTCTGTATTTCTATATTTTTCAATATAAGCAAATGATTTGATTTACCCATCCATCTGACCTCATCAATTTACGCTTCCTTCTGACATTTGTCAATACTATAAATACTATCATTGAGCAGATTAGTGTTAACAGTGGGGTTGATGGAAAGTTCCCATGCCTATTATGTCTAAATATCTGAGGAAAATACTGGGACAATGAAGGAGAAATGTATGATATTACTAAGTGCTGGTTATTTTAGCAGCCATAGCTTGAAATACCCAAAGCCTTGAGATGTAGAACACGTAGAATTTACCAGTGGGGCACAAAATCTATATTCTTATCTCCCAAGGATCTGGTCTAGTGGGATAATCTGGGAGCAACAGCAACAAAAATCTACTCCCCTGCTGTTGTTTACTGCACTGGTGAAAGTCAGTCAGCCGACAGAGGGAGCCAAAACAACACAGATGAAATTACTGGATACTGGAACTTACAGTGTCTCACAAAACTGGTGTTGGCAAAGTAATGTTAGGGATATCAGGTTTAGCTGTAAAAGGGCAAGAAAGTGGCAGCCAAAGAAAACAGTGAAAAGATGAACTCTACTATGAGCAAAATGGCAGTTCCCCCTGTATCTGAATGCATTACTGGTAAGGATAGTGTAAGGAAATGGAAAAACCTGCCATTACCTTCCAGATCAGCAGGGTAAGGAAGATCCACCCTCTTTCCAATGTTTTGCTTAATTTTTTAATTTTATTTTTCTTTTACAATTTACATTCAATTCGCTTTTGAATTAGTTTCAAATAGACATTCCCAAAGTAGAATTTATAATTTTACTAACAATTTTTCAGAGTTATGACTGCAATATATTCTCACTAATACTTGATATTTTATCATTTTAACAATTCTTCTGAATATATAGTGAAACTGTACTGTGCTTTGTTTTCTAATATCCTTGCTCTTTTATTGTTGTTAGCAACAAGTCCAGTTTACCTTCCCAGTGCAGAACAACTGTAGCTATACTTGAAATTCTTTATGAAAGAGAGCCTGATCTCTCGTGTTTTTGTGAGTGGTCTGTGTGTGTTTCTTTGATCTACTCTAACTCAGGGAAATCAACAACTACTAAAGACACACAACCATTTTTTTCTCTTCATCTTCCTTCTCTTAAGAAACAGAATTCATTGGCGACTGTTTTACTTCTCCAAAGTCCGACTACATGCAAAGTTCATAGTACAAGGAGCAAATGTATTTCTAGAAAGAATTCATTTGTTTTCTGGAATTTTTGTGCAATATAATACACTAAAATATTTTTCTTTAGCTGTATGCATGGATATCTGTCAGGGAAAATATGTCCTTTCCCATTAAAGGACTTTTCCATTATTTTTTAGATTATTTAAAAAAAATTATTTGATTTATTTAAACTAAAAAAAACAAAAGCTGTTCATTTATTTTTTCAACCCCCATCCCCTACTTAGCATAATGTTCTTAAGGTCTATCGATGTTGTATTTCACCCATGCGCTGTGGTTTTAATTTTAATTCCCCAATGACTAATGAAGTTGCTCATATTTTGATATGTCTATAGGCCAATTGAATATCCTTTTTTGAAGGCTCTTCAGGTCTTTTGTACATTCTTTTTGTGGATTGATTTTATTTTTCTTACTGATTTCTAACAATTCTTTATCTATTTTAAATATAAGTCCTTCATTGGACATAGGTATAACAAATATCACTTCTTAGGCTGCAGCTTGCTCTCTGAACCCTTTGATGGTGTCTGTATTAGTGTGCTAGGGTTCCCATAACAAAATATCACAGATTAGGCGACTTAAACAACAGAAATTAATTTTCTCACAGTACTGGAGACTGAAAGTCTGAGGTCAAACTATTTTCAGGTTTAGTTTCTAATAAGGGTTGGGAGGGAAAGTCTGCCCCAGGTTTCTCCTTGTCTTACAGAAGTTCACCTTTTTGCTGTATCTTCATGTGGTCATCCCTTTGCATGTCCTTGCATGTCCACATAACTGATATCTCTTGTTTTCTCTGTGTGTGTCCAAATTTCCTCTTCATATGAGGACACCAGTCATATGAGATTAGGGTCCAACCCTAAAGATCTGATTTTAACTTAGTTACCGTTTTTTAAAGAGTCTATCTCCAAATATACTCTGAGATACTAGGGTAGTTCAGATTTGAACATAGGGGTTTGGAGGATGCAACTAAATGCCTTTTTTTTTGAGATACAATTAATATGCCACGAAATGAAACACTTTAAAATGTACAATTTGTAAGATTGTGCAATATTCACAACTATCTAATTCCAGATCATTTCCATCCCCCCCACCAAAAAGAAACCTCATGTCTTTTGGCAATCACTCTTCAGTCCCTCTCTACATCTATTTTCGGTGTCTACAGATTTGCCTATTCTGGACATTTTATGTAAATTAAATTATATAATACATGGTTTGGGGATTTGGCTTCTTTTATTTACTATAATGTTCTCAAAATTCATACATGTTGTAGCATGTGTCAGTAATTCATTATTTTTTATACTAAGTAATATTGCATCATATGGATATACTACATTTGATCAGTTATTTATCACTTGGGTGTTTCTACTTTTTGGCTGTTATAAATAATGCTGTTGTGAACATTCATGAACATGTGTTTGTATGAAGATATGCTTTCAATTCTCATGGGTATATCACTGGGATGAACTGCTGGATCATATGATAATGCTAATATTTTGAGGAACTGTTGAACTTTTCCAAAGCAACTAGAGTATTTTATATTCTTATCACAATGTATAAGTGTTCTAGTGTCTTCACATCCTCCCCAACCTATTATTTTCCATAATCCAAATAAATTAACAAATAAGACAGAGAAAGACCTACAGAGATACAGAGGACATTTTGCCAGAGGGGAGGGGGACAGGTGAAAAAGGTGAAGAAATTAAGAAGTACAAATCAAAATGGTAGTTACAGAAGACTTATGGTGATGTAAAGTACAGCATAGGGAATATAAACAATAATATTCTAATAACTATGTATGGTGTCAGATGGGTACAACATTTATCAGGATGATCACTTAAAACATTACATAGATATCTAACTACTATGCTGTATAACTGAAGCTAATATAATATTGTATGTTAACTGTAACTGAAAAATTTAAAAATTATTTAGAATAATAAAAACAAAAAAAATACAATGGCTCACATATTAGCATGAATTTAGACAGTGGCACTGAACTGCAGTGGTAGTCATTGTATTCGTTAGTGCCATGTAATCAAGGGAAAAGTATACCCATTTCAATTAAGAATATTCTTGCTAAAGTAGCAAATATTGTTAATTTTCTTAAATCTTCACTGTAAACATGCCTTATTGTCTGCTTTGTGGTAAAATGGGAAGTACATACAAAGCACTTCTGCTGCCTGTTTAAGTACCATGGTTATTTAAGGAAAGCATTTGTGCAATTGTTTGAGTTGCAAACTGAATTTTTATTTTACAGAATGCCATTTTCACTGAAAGAAACATTGTTAGATTAATTACTGTTATTTATGTTTCAACAGTTGGGAAGATGGCATAAAACACTGAACCAGCAGTTTCCAAATGCCAATGCATGAAGTTAAAAAGTCATACATAGTGTTACAGAGTCATAGTGTGCACTCCAGAGCAATGCCAGGATCCATTATAGAGAAGTAAGTAAAATTTCATTTTACATGTCCGGAGAAAAACAAGATCATAAAAATATTTTCTTATGTGTGTTATTTATTTATTTTTACTTTCCATATGCAGATTTATAATCTACTTTGTATTTCTTTGGGGTAGAAATAAGGTAGTAGTCAAAACAATTTTTTTTCTGTGTAGCTCTCCAGTTGGCCTAAGAAATGTGTATTTAAAAAAATCCTTGCTTACCACACTGAAGAGTCAAATTTGTCAATTTAGGTTAAATACAAATATTTCTCAATTCTGTACTCGGATGTATGGCCACCTTGATTATATTTGTGCCACCACCACATTGCCTTTATTAATATAGCTTTATAATCAGTCTTGAAATCTAGTGGTATTAATCCTCCAGTTTTGATCTGTTTCAAGATTTTCCTGTCTATTCTTGGTCTTTTTCATGACCTTGGGCTCTCCTGTAAAACCCAGAAAAGAAACACATACATGTTTTTGGTTTGTGGTACCAAGAAGGAATTATATTCAGCAGAAAGTTTTAAAAATTGATCTTTTGTACCAAGTTTTAGCTCATGGAACTTCAAACACTCCTTTGTGAAATGATTATTGAACACCTACTTTGAACAAACCCCTCAAATAAAATGGTAAGTGTAGTTAACTCTGTCTTCAATGCGTAGTGATCACAGATATTCAATAAAATCAAAGTGCTATAAATGATACAATATAAAAATAGTACTATGTAGATAGAGACTAACAGGTGAAAAGGGCAGTGAAATTGAATATAAACATAGAAGCACTAATTTCTTCACTTTACAAGGCACATAACAAGCAGTAGAAACTCAAGAGAAAAGACTAAGGTTTATAAATTAATAAAGAGATGGGGAAGGGGGGCATGCTGGGGTGAAAATGGAGACAATTGTACTTGAACAACAATAAAAAATGGTATCTTCTTAAAAAATGGTAACAACAATGGTATCTTCTTTAAAAAAAGGGATTACATAAATCTTTTCAGGAAGCATTGAACATGTTCCAAGAAATACCTGTAGATACATGCCCATTTCAACATAAAACAAGCATAGAAATAGTTAAACCTTCTTGCTGTGTATCAAGCTTAAAAGTTCATTATTAGAGAAGTGTCATGTACACACAGATATCAATCAATATTTTGGGGTCCCATTTCTTCATATGAGCAAAAAGCAAGGGATGTCCTAAGTCCCACATTGTAATTAATATTTTCAGATACAGAAAAAATGATAATTGTATTCATGAACAAAATAAGATACTACTTAAAAGTAACTTATACAGAATAAGAACAAGCTATAGGAAATTAAAATATGATAAACAGATTTTAAACTTCAATAAAAATCTTAAAATACAAAATCAGGAAAATCTTCCAGAAAGTAGAACACAAAAAATAAAATACAAAATGTAGGACAGAAATAAAAGTTATAACAATATTCATCTAACAGGAGTTCCAGGGGGAGGAAAACACAGCTAAAACAAAATAAAAATTTTAAAAAACCACAAAATTTTCTAAATTTTTTCCTGATCTGAAGCACATCACTTTCCATATCCAAAAATCCCAGCATGTAGTCAGGTTAATGCATGAAAAATGTTCTAGATCAAGACCACAGGAATAAAGAGAAGATGCTAAAATGTCTCAGAATGAGAGAGAGAAAAAAAGATGAACATTGTATCAAGGATTGGAATATCATGAATTATTCCATTACAGAACTGGAAGGCACTTAGCAATTGGGAAATACAATAAAAATTCTGAGAGAATCCAAATTTCTATGTACAAACAATCTGTCAATTAACTGTGAGGGCAGAAAAAACAGATATTTTAAAACGTTAAAGGACTCAACAATTTATTTCCTGGGTACCCTTTCTTAGGCACCTTCTAAAGGATCTGTTCCAGCAAAAATTAGAAAATAAACTGAAACAGACAAAGACTTGGCATCAAAGTAGTAAAGAAAACAGCAAAGAAAAGACCTAAGGTTTTCAAGTAAACAGCTCATTGCAGAACCACTGAATAGAGAGTCCAGGAAGGAAATCTCTAGGAGAGGTGGTGGGAGGCAAATAGAATTGAAATAGTATCTGACATGTCTGAGCCCTAGGAAAAATACTACTTACTAGACTATGGCAGATACATGGGAGCATGTAGCAATGGGAACACAGAAGACTAAACCAAAAAAACAAGATAAATTATTACTGCATAAAAATTAAAGAGTCATCTTGTAAGGAGATGTATTCATAGATCACTGCTTGGCTTGGCTTGGCTTAGTAAAGATCAAGATGGTTCTGGAGAGCATTATGCTAAGTGAAATCAGGTGGTGAAAGACAAATACCATATGATCTCACCTGTAAATGGAAACTAATCAACAAAACAAACAAGCAAACAAAATATAACCAGAGACATTGAAATTAAGAACAAAATGGCAGTAACCAGAAGGGAGGTAGGAGGGAGCAATGGGGGGAAAATGGGAGGGGTTTCCAGGAACACGTATAAAGGACACATGGACAAAACCAAAGGGGGTTAGGATCAAGGGTGGGAAGTGGGATGGCTGAGGTGGGGGAGAGTGGTGGGAGGAAAACAGAGACAACAGTACTTGAATAACAATAAAAAAAGTTAAAAAAATAAATCTGCTATTATAAAAAAATACTATTCACTGAAACCAAATTCATCCTCTCACAGCAGTGCCAGCTGATACACTGATATAGTTGAGTTTCTAGAAGACTCACCTAGTAAGGAAAGCCTGTACTACAAAGGGGCCTGCCCTCCAGAAGAATATTCTGGGTTTTTGGAGGGTGTCTCCTTGTATTACTTCCATGATTATAATTGTTGGTAATTAATTTAGAATTAACAAAAAATGTTACATAATTCATAATATCTCTACACTGCCCCACCCCCAGAGACTGAGGTGGAGGAAACACAGAAAGATCATATTTCGTAGATTCCCCTGAATCTTCTCTACAGCATGGTGCCCAAACTTAATGGATGACCCTTTGCTTATTTGAGTACATTCATGAAGTTTTGGATATAAAGCTCTGAGACTACAGAAAGACAGAGACCTAAAATGCCTTCCCTAATAAAGGGAAATGGGTTTCTGGGGCAGTTGGAGCAAGAATGAATGATGTGCGTCAAGGAGAGATTTGAGACAGGTCAGTGGCAGACCAGACAAGCCTGGCAGGGTTATGCAGAGAAAGCCAGCCAGGAAATATTCCTGGTGGCAATGAAAGGCAATAAGTCTTTTTTTTAATAGTTTATTTTTATTGTATTTTCCCATTACCATTTATCTCCCTTTACCCTCTTCCACCTCCAACCACTCTCTCTTCTGCAACCCTAATCACCACACTGTTGTTTTAAGATCACAGTGATGCAACATCCAGTGTGAAAGTCCAGCCTTCTGCAGCCAGCCATATACCTTTCTGTTAATGGCTAAAACTTTAGTACAAGCCAACTATGCAGCTTTCTTGTGTGACTGCTATTTTGCTGAAATCAGGGAAAAGAGGTGATGTTCCCATTATTGATCAAGATGTAGTAGAGAACCAGAAGCCAGTTATAGTAGGTAAGCATAAGTGATAATGAGATTTCAGAGGGGGCAAAAAATTGGAAGAAATGGTGACTGTCAGAAATATAAGGCTCCCAAGAATGTGCAGAGATATAAGAGGGACTCAGGACATGAGCTCTGCCAAGCCCCTCACAACCCTTTATCATTTCTGTGCACTGGTTTGCAGGCTTCTCTGTGCTTCAGTGTCTAACAGTCACCGAAGCTCACTAGAAGGAGACTTCTAGACTCCTGGCAGGACTCCCTTCACTGAGAGAGCCTTGCCCTCGCAGAGGGGGAGCTGGATGCCCTGGGCACTTCTGTGTCCCCATAGCGGCCATTCACCAATAACTGACTGGCACTGCAGAATAAACACCCAGTTCCATTTCCTGGAATTGTGGTAAAACTTAAGCAAATTTATAGTCTAGAGTTCCCTTTGGGACAAGACTAAGTTATTCTCTGTAGGACTTTGCCTGATCGTTCTGCTAGGCTCCTTCTCTGCCCTGTTCTGCTCACCCTACCCACTTTCCATTTCTCTTGGAGCACTTCCTTAATAAAATACTTGTACATGAATCTTCTTCTCAGTGTCTGCTTCTGGGGAATCTGGTTTAAGAGAGATACTAAAGCCATTTTAATTGAAATATTTAAAAAGTGATTAGGTTAAATTGGAAGACTTGGGCATGGACAAGAGGAATGTTTCGGTTGCATATAGATCAGGCTTTCAAAGTATTTCAAGCTGTTTATTATTGGATGGAAGGACAGTTGAGCAAAAAACAAGTGTACCTTAAATATGAGGAGGGAAGTGAGAAATTGTTCCAGACAAATACTAATGATCAAATAGGGAGAGAAAGGCAAAGGCTTGGAGGAAGATGTTATATTTGACCTGGGCACTGAAAGATGAATAACCAGTGAAGATGTAGGGTAAAGACACCTCAGACAAGGCACAAGTATGTATATTCAAGGACCAAATATACCCCAAAATGTGGTAAAATAGAAAACAACATTAACTAGAGAAGCATTAGGAAGTGATTTATATAGGACCCTAATATTTCATTACACAGGAATCAAAGTGGAAACAAAGACACTGGATTTTTGATAGGTAATTATTTATTTCTGCCATTCCACCAAATCCACAAAAGCAGAAGCTTAATCTGAGCTAAGATAAATTATCAATAGTTCCATATTATTGGTGCCACTAAGAGTCTCCTAAAACAGGTGATTTTTTCAGTAAATAATAGCACTTAAGAAATTACTAGAGTTGCTAGTAAGAAAAAAGCACTTAATACTTTATTTGGCAGGGGACTAGGGTGTGGAATGAGTGAGGGGAAATGGATGCAATGATCTCTAACTGATGTTCCTTTTCAAGTCTTACTCCTGTTTGAGTCGCTTAATCTCCAGAGACAGTTTATACACTTCCAGGGCCATTTTCACATCCTCTGGGTTTGGGAGACACTGCAAGAGTTTTCTTCCATCTACCACTTCTTCACAGCCATTATGGACTTCCTAAAAGAGATAAAAGGATGGATTTTGAGAGGCTTCTCTCCAAAATGTAAAGGTAGAAGAGTCTTTCAGGATGCCTCAGTGATGACAACAAAATTGGAGTATTGAGACCCTACTCAGGACTGTTGGAAGAAATCCAAGATACTTTGTGTCTCAGCAAAATGTTCACCCTAGGATCCAGACCAATGTGCTGCCAAAGACACCCAGGGGGCATCTTCTGGGAAAACTGAAGGGAGGTTTTGATGGCTATCCAAAAGCTTAGCACTTATGATAGAAAATATAGGGCTAGGGCCACATTACCTGGATCTTTGTTACTCTCCCCTCTTATCTTTTTTGTTTGTTTTGTTTTTTTTGCTATTACATGAGAAAATGAGAAATTGCCTTAATGAACTCACCAAGTGCTTTGAGGATGAAATTACTAGTTCCAACTGATTTAAACAACATGGAAATGAGTCCTGACAAAAGTCAGATCTCATCAGTGTTGGTTGGGACAGTGGTCTGAAGCAGGTTGACATTTTTAGAATGTGATATAATACCCTGAAGAGTGTGCCACTTACCCACTTACATGTGGGCACCTCTGGGTACCAGGTTCTGTTTTCTGAGCAGGTGATACTTTGATTGTTGACAATACCATAGCCAGTATCACACTGGATGGTGACATTTTCAAGTTCAATGTACAGATTCTTATCCACAGACAGATTTCCATTTTCTATCTCCGGTTTCAGACACAGAGCTGTTATGGAAACACAATTTTAATCATCTTGTGATTCTCAGATTAAGGTTGTACAGTAGTAAAGAATACTGAGGGATGAAAAACACTGATAATAAATTAGACCTGTGTGATGAAAGTTGTTCTTTACCTCTATTTATTGTATTATTATAACAATAAAATTAATAACAATAATTTACATACTACTATCAACATAAAACATAATTATAACACTATTATTATCTCCATTTTGTTAGATGGAAAATTAGGTACAGGTAGTTTATGTGACTTCACTCAGGTTGAATAGCTTTTAGGTGGCAAATTATGATATAAACTTAAGTACTGTGGTCCTATCATCTGAGTTTTCAAAGTTACTATATCTCAAAACCTTATAGTTTGCATAATTCTGAGTATATAATTTTAAATTGCATAACCTTAAAATCTTCTTATATTAAATGAAGACAATGGAGAGGAATGAGACCCTTCAGTTGCTATTTACAGTGAGATTAAAAAAAACAACAACAAAAGGCAATCTTAACCTTAGTGGTCAACCAGAAATCTTTGATTAGGTCAACTTCATAATGAGAAGATGGTTGTAGAAGCAGAAACATACATACGTGGACACTTGAATTATGACAAATGTAACACTACAGAGAAGTGTGGAAACTATGGTCCATTTAATAAGTGGTACAGGGTTCATTGATTATTCACTGGGGAAAAACAACTGTTGACTTCTACTTTCCACCATGAACCTAGAGAAATTTCAAGTTCATTGGTTATATGAATGTGAAAGGTAAAACAGTAGAGTTCTGGGAGATAACACAGGTGAATATATTTTTGTGATCTTGTTGTAGGCAAATATTTCTTAAACTGGACACAAAAAGCTCCAATGTTGAGAAAAAGATCAATAAATAGAACTAAATTGAAATGTAGAATTTCTGTTTATCAAAACTAGAACACATATACTACTGGTGGAAATGTAAATTGTTGTAACTACTTATGAATAAGATTTAGTATCATCTACTAAAATGAATAAGTGCATACTCTATGAAATGGTAATTCTACTCCTAAGTTTATTCTTATTGGGAATGCTGACACATTTGCACCAAGAAACACACACATAAGAACATTATTCATAGTAGCCTAAAATATTAAAAAGTTCAAACTTTTATAAGATACATAAGATGTACTATATTTTTCCAAAGGAATAAATGAAAATGAATAAACTATCATTACATGTAAGAACATAGATGATTTTCTAAAATATAATGTTAAGAAAAGAAAACAGACACAATAGAGTATGTGCATGCTTTTCTTCATATGAAGTTAGAAAGTTGGCAAAATTAATCTATAGTGTTGGAATAGAGACCTCCTTTGGGGGGTAAATGGGAGAGGACATGTGGAATATTTCTAGCATGTTGGTAATGGCAGTGCTTCTTGACATGAGTGATAGTGTCATGGGTCGACTCACTTTATGATAATCATTGACCTGTACACCTATGATTTGTGTACAGTTCTGTAGTATGTTACATTTAAATTAAGAATTTTATTAAAAATGAAGCAAAAGTGGCCCTATAGATTACCTTTGAAAACATACATGCTAGTAACAGTAGGATTAACTGGGTGATGGTTCACACTTTAAAAATATTGTACTGTGTGCATGTATTAACATTAACTACATGAAATGAATAAATAAATAAAATACAAAATTCTAAGTGATGCTTCTGCCTGGAGGTGGGGGGACTCTACTATAACTTTCATGTTGGTTCTATCTTCTTAGCAAGATCAATCAGTAAAGTTGAAGTTACCTTTACATTTAGGGGCTGGAGATGACCATTGTGAATTTCTGCAGGTGATTTTGGGGTCTCCAACCAGAACATATCCTTCATCACATTCATAGAGCACCACAGTTGTAAAGGAAAAAAATGAACTTGCATCGTGATGAGATCCATGGGCAATATTAGGAGGGCTACCGCAATCTTGAATGGTGAAAGAAAAAGGTAGAAGAGAATGAGCTAGAGTTTAATTTAATTAACAATTCAGATTGAGGGACTCCTCTCATTTGACAGAACTAAGTCATTAAATTATAATGCTGAGGTGTATTTCATTTCCTTGACAAAATCACTAGGAATGATTTGTCAAATTTTTTTACCACTGTGTTAATCATTTTGTGATTTTTGGTGAAATGATTTTATGATTTTATGAAGTCATTTTATAATCATTAAAACCCTCACACCCATGCTTTGAGGCAGTATTATCATCATGTCCATTCTAGAGAAAAGGAAACACAACATTAAAGGGATAAAATATTCTACATAAGTGCCAGTGACATGAATAAAACTTAGGGACTAGAGCAATATTCTTCTTGGTACTTTCAATGTCAAGTAATACCCCATAATTAAAGAAGTAAGTGGCTTAGAACCAGTTTAAGTTAAATTTTTAAAGGAATAATAGTTGGAGAAGTATTTTTATAAAGCTCTTGATATCCTGTGAACACCACCCCTGGCCCCAGATGAGGCTGATGTGTGAGTGTGTTTCTCCCTCACATTTTCATGCTGTGAAAGCCTGATATGTCTCCTTTCAGTTTGGAGGAAACACTATACAAGCTGTCTGGTGTCTCTGATGATAAGAGCAGAGAAGGGCAGATTGTTGCTGCTTTAAGAATGGTCTGTATTCCTGACATTATTCAGAATACAGCATGAGTAAGGACTTCCTGTGTATTAGAGCTGGGCTGCTTTTAGAAAGACAGCCATGGTGGAGTTCTTCAGGCCTATCCAAAGGACCACCAAAAATGAGAAGAAGGCCTCAGTTAAAAAAAAAAAAAAGCTCTAGGAGTCACCAGATATCTAGGAGACAGGAAAGAGTAAAAGCATAAGTGATCAACCAGAATCAGAGATGGGTTTGACCATATCCCAAGAATTGCAATTAGCACATCTTCAGTGATGTGATGAAGTACCCAGAAAAACAAGTAAACTCAGGTGAAAGAGAACAAGCTTTAAACACTTGTAAGGCCAAGAATCAGCTCAGGGCAAACACTGTTTCTCTTATCTCTGCTCCTCCCAAACCTTCAACTCTGGGAGGTTCAGAAAGCATAGTAACAGCAATTCCAAAGTAAATTCTGTTTAATTCACCTGTGTATAAGTCAACAGCTTCCATGTAGCCTTTTTTGAACCTCAGATTAAGTACCTTCATAGAAATATAAAAAATAATTTTTATGAATAAACATATATATGGAGTTCAGTACTAGGCTTTCCAGGTAATATTAAAGGCCATACTTGCAATGTACTTAAAAAGATAAGATAGAGCTATTTAAATAGCTATACCACAATACCAGCCACACAAGTTCCAAAAAGTAGGACAGGAAAAGAGTTCTACAGGAGTATTGGGGAAGGCATCCAGGAATAAGTTGGAGAAACATCTTGAAGGATGGGTGGAAGTCGAGTGGCTGGTGAGATAGTAGAGGCAGAGCAAATACTGAGGCAATGAGCAAAGTCTCTGGAATCAGAAGATTGTTACTGAGAAGTAAAAGGGAAGCAGAGTCAGAAAGGGAGATTCAGGTCAAAGTTGACAGCATTACATGCCATTTCAGAGGCTTGAGGCAAATGATAATGGGAAGAACCAAAGAAAAAGAGACAGGGAGACAGAAATATGAAGACATAATTGAAAGACATTAATACGCTTGATAAGGCCTCCTTCTGCTACCTCAGACTCTAAGAGAGGAGACCTCAGAGACAGCATTGGAGACCTGAAACTTCTGAGCAGAATGTTCTTTATACACTGATTCTATAACCTAGGCTAGTACAGTTCTGCATTTGATGTGAAAAGTCACCTTCCAAATAGAAATTCTTCCTTAATAAACTCATGCTTTCCCCCTTATCACTCTCACTGATAGAGAGCATGATTTCCTCACTTTTAAATCAATCTCCTGGCCCACGTAAGAGCATTCAGCTATTATTTTAGAGTCAGGATTTTCCCCTCTAAGCTATTCTAAATCCTACATGTTAATGCCATAATAGCTGTTTTCAGGAAATATGCATGCAAACTTCTTTATTATGAAAATTAGCTCTCTCATGTAAAAAAATTAGCTAGCACAAGAGAAAAATAGTTTGCTTAAAGGTCATTTCCATTTAAAAAATATAACAACAAATTAATTTTCATAACAACAGATCTTCAACCAGTTCTGGTTAAGTTCTCCCAAACCCTTTTATTTTCATTTTCTCTTTTGTTTGTAAACATTTTTCAACATTTCAGTAACAATGCTTTACATTTATATAATGGCTTATAGTTTTCAAAGTACCCTATATTTTACTCTAGAAAATTTACTGTTTGTGATAGCAGACAATAACTTTGCTTTTCTAATTTTTTTCCCAATCAATCACTTGGAAAGTAAATGTGGTTTAAGCATTCTGGAACATTTAATTGTAAGAAATTGATTTGAGAATTAAAGATTATTTCTGGCTGAATCAGTCTCACAAGGATTTTCACCTAACAACACAATTATTCTAGACATAATAATAGCCTCTATCTAAAACTTCTTTTCTATTTTAAAATATTCATTTTTATTAATAACATAGTTCATTGTACTCTTTCAAAAAGGTTA
This sequence comes from Phyllostomus discolor, assembly GCF_004126475.2. Classification (NCBI taxonomy): domain Eukaryota; kingdom Metazoa; phylum Chordata; class Mammalia; order Chiroptera; family Phyllostomidae; genus Phyllostomus; species Phyllostomus discolor. The sequence continues at coordinate 6,421,123 of NC_040916.2, read as the reverse complement.
TGTACCTCATACCTATAAGAGTGACTATCATCAATAAATCAACAAACAAGTGCTGATAAGGATGTGGAGAAAGGGGAATCCTCATGCACTGTTGGTGGGAATGCAAATTGGTGCAGCCACTGTGGAAGGCAGTGTGGAGATACCTCAAAAATTAAAAATGGATCTGCCTTTTGACCCAGTGATCCCACTTCTGGAAATATATCCAAAGGAACCCAAAACACTAATTCAAAAGAACATAAGCAACCCTATGTTCATTGTAGCATTATTTACAATGGCCAAGATATGTAAGCAGCCCTAGTGTCCATCAGTAGATGAGTGGATAAAACAACTATGGAACATTTATGCAATGGAATACTACTTGGCTGTAAAAAAGAAGAAAATGTTATCCTTTGTGACAGTATGGATGGATCTGGAGAACATTATGCTAAGTGAAATAAGCCAATCAGAGAAAGACAAATACCATATGATTTCACTCATATGTGAAATCTAATGAACAAACTGAACTAACAAAGGACTAACTAACAAGGACACCAGAGACAGACTCATAGAGAGCAGGATGACAGCTATGGGAAAGGGGCAGGCTAGAGGGTGGAGAGATTGTTCAAAAAGGAAAGGACTCATAAGCACTGACAACAGTGTAGTGATTGAAGGAGAAGGGGAGTATAAGGGGAATAAATGGTAATGGAAAAATACAATAAAAAATTAAAAAAATAAAAATAAAGGGTTATACCTTACCACCATTTGATTACATTTGATGAATTATTGATTGGTATTTTTCTCTATATCTTAGAGAAACTGCCTCCTTTCCCCAATAACCACTGTACTTACCACACAGACCAGAGGGGCACAGCAGTAAGGTCAAGATGCCAAAGAAGTACAGGGCTTGGAGAATGCTCTGTAACTTGGGGGACATGATGGAGAGTCTCAGAGGTGCCACTGTAGGGCTCAGTACTCTCAGACACCTTGAATAAAGATGAAGAAAAGTTCAATAGCAGTTGAAATGATTCCTAAGCCAAGCAACTCAGCTTTGGCAAAGTCCCAGCACTGCGTCACTAAAGAGGAGGGGCAGTGGGAGTGACTAGAAGACCAGGTGCTAAGCACAGATCTGTCAGGCCAAGCTGATAAAGTTCTCTTCTTGGGAGGAAGAGTCTAAGGCCCTCTGGGGTTCTGTACAAATTTACTATTGTAAAGCTGGAACTTTGCTGCTGTTCAGATGGCACGTGTAATGAGTTTCTTTCTGGATATACACATAATTCCTCTCTGAGTAAACAAAGGCAAAAGGTACAAGGCTTGCAGGGCCTGTGGCACAGGGTATGTGGTAGGCTCTCCAGGAATGACAAATGATAGTGTGAAAGAAAATAAAATGTCTGTAAAACAGTACTTGTCCAGGAAAGTGTTTCTTTAATTTGGAGGTATGAAATCACTCATAGAATAAATCTTTTAATGTAGAAACTTAAATTTCTTTTTAGTTAGCCTATGGTCTAGCCAAAACAGACTAATGTGAATCTGTAAGTGTGAAAATTCTCAAAGATCTAGTCCAAACAATAATTATTTTTGTAATACTTCAGTGAGAACTTCTTCACTCTATTTTCTGGGTTTGCTGATGTACATAAAAGACTAAATGATTCACTCTATGAGACTATTCTCGTGTGGGAATTATTCTTATTTGTATTTGTACAGAAAAAGCATACACTGAAAGTTAAATATTATGGTGTGATGAATAAAGAAGAAAGATTTTGTATGACTTTTCAAATATCTGGGTGATGCCAAGAGACAAGTGAATGGAAGGTACATTTGTTCTTCATGAATTGTTAACCCCAAGACTAAGTTTCTCTTAAACATCTGAAACTGCCTGAGTGTTCATCCACATCACTTCCTAAATTGTCTCTTTAAGTGGTACAAATGAAACTACTAACCTGAATTCTATATCTTGCCCACCAACTGTGGATATGTGTGTTTCCATAGTTGTTTAAAACAGAAGAGTAAGCTCTAGAAGTTGTCCTAACATGATCTTCACTACTCAGCTGAGGTGGAATGGCTGCTACATACCAATAATAACCAAAATACTTATCTCTCAAAAACAAATAAGAAGAATTACCAAATATAACTGAGTGAAATTCTTTGGAATACCGAGGAAAGCACAATTAAATTTCAACTTTCTAGAGAGAAAAGAAAACAAATAAATCCTCTAAATGTTTACTTCCTTTAAAAAGAGGAACTACAACAGGATAAGTAATTTAAATGATTAACCAGAAACCTTTTAATCTTTTGTCATGTAGTGTAGCAGAATTTCACATAAATTATCACAATTAATCTTCAAGAAAAACCCTGTGGCATAGCTCTTACCATCCTCATTGCATATATGAGAATACAGGATTACACGGATTAAGTAAACTGCCCTCAAATCTCTCAGGCAATTAGTAGCTAAGGCAAATTCTGAACCCAAGACTGATTTTAAAATACAAGCTTTTTCTTCACACCAAAATATTTTCCACTTTTTGGCCAATATTGGCTTCCTGTCAGGACAATAAACCAGCCATTTGGGGGGTGAATCAACACTATTTGGCTTTATCTGATGGTATGCCCACATGCAGATGCTTCTGGTGCTACTGTTAATGGTACACACCTGTGACCTTCTCCAGATATTGTGCTGAAATGACAGGAGCCTCTTCATTCTAATGTGCCTCAGAAGTTACACCCCGTCATGCAGAGCAGCCAATGCTCTACTAATTTTGGGATAGGAAAGCCCTCATTCCTTGCCTCAAATCTGGATGATTCTGTGGTGCATTTTACACTCTAGAGTTCACTATGGATCAGTGAAAGCTACACTAGCTTGCTCAGCTTTTTCCTCCTCTGCTGTGCTGCTTTATGCTCTTTTTTTCCTAAAGAGCACACCATCAAAATTTTACATACCTCTGAATCCCTTCTGGAAAAATTGATTGAAGACAGTTTGTACCACAAGTGGATCTAGAAAGCAAACTCTAAGAATGGGATTCTAGGATTGGATCACCCACCAGCCAACTGACAATCATGATGACTCCATTGCTGGTAGTAGGTAAAGTATTGATAGTTCTGGCTTGCTGTAGCATTGCAGCTATGAACATTTTTGCCTGGTAAGCTGTCATGGGACATGGGTACAAGGAGATACACTGGCTTGTTTAATATCTCTGACATTTGAGAAGAGCAGTGGAAATAGCAATAATGGTTGTGCAATTGGGTGACTTAGTGTCATTAACAGGCTTGGTGTCCCTTAGCTGAAAATGAAAGAGCAAGGCGATTAATCACAATTCAAATCTAAATGTAAAAGCCAGAAGGCTCCCCTGTCAGTATCTCAGGTAGCCAGGAAGCTATTCATGCTAATAGCCAGGCTCAGAATATAATCATAAAATAACAGTAGAACTTTAGTAAAGGATGAATTCTTAGCCTCAAAAAGTCTACTAAGGACAGGGCCCTTACGGAAGGAATGGTGCTTTTAGACCTCACATGAGGATATCTGAGTAGATGCACTATGGAACCTTGAACCCAAGATTCGCCTGTACCCAAAATGCCTGTATAATTGGCCCACTTCCCTTTGTTATAAGATAGTGCCCTTGTTACTTGAAGACCATGAAAAGGAATCAAATGTGTCAAATATCTTATAAGGCCATAATTGCTCACCTCAAGACCTGCTCACACCTCCTCTCCAGGCATCAGATAAATACCTGGAGTCATTCCCGTGCATGAACTGAATAAGCATGTGCCAGACATGCTAGGGGAAGAGAGGACTCACATGCAGGATGTGGGGGACCTGCCTAGCATGTGTTAGGAGCAAGAGAGTGTGCCTAGAAGGGGATCTTTAAGCTGAGTAATGGAGAGTTTGTCACCATGGGCACCCTCTCTAATAACACCCTGGTAAGTGACATAGGAGTTAGTTTTGATATGTTTATGTGATGCTTTTAGAAATTTAAGAAAAATAATGGTTAATGTTAAACGGTGGAGAGATGCCAGAATTGCTGTGGCAGGCTAAGGAAGTCATCCAAGGCTCAAAGAAGTGGAAAGAGTAATCCATTTTATAAAACCAGAAGGCCCACCAGCTATTTTCTCCATGAGAAGCCTGAGGATATACCATTTATCAAGGTAATAAGGAATGTACCAGTGACAGGGACCAATATTACAGAGAAACTCAGTTGTGACTGGCTCTCTACATGTTATGGCTTCCTATTAGCAGTTGAGCTTATAGAGTCCCAGGAGAACAGAGCTAAGTGGAAATACTTAAACCTTCAAAATTATTGGAGGACCAGGACTGGGGTGATACAAGAGATATGGTTAGGATGCAAAGTTAAAAGGGACTCATTCTTAGAGTTGTGCAAGTACTTACCCTGAGAGTAAGTGCCTCCTTAAAAGTGAGGCATATAGGGCAGCAAGGTTGGAGTGCAGCCATGGGAGAGGAAGTCCTGACCTGTAGAAACATGTGAAGAGGGCTAATAGGCTATGGTGTTTCTTAGGGTAAGGGTCAGCTAACATGAGTATTGTTTGATATATAATCAAAAGACATCAAGAATAAATCATCCAAAGACTGAGGTCAGCCACTCCAATAGGAAGTCATGGTCTCTTGCCCAGTTACTATTTTTTTTTTCTTGGCAATTTTCTCACCAGTTCTTACATGGAAAGTGAGGACAAATCCTTATGAGGAAGGACTGTGCAATACCAAATTAAGTTTGCATAAGAGTTATTCTCTAGTTTTGTCCCAAAGGAGTCTTCAGTAACTTACCTCAGTAGCTGTGCCCTAGAATCTTCAGATATTTGTTAGGTCTGAGCCCCAGGAACATGATTAAAACAGGAGCTACAGGGGGTAGGCAGTCATGTTTATTTCCCAGGGACCCACTGGGTTTATAGGCCCAAAAAGCAGTCGTTTCTGTGGTGCTCAAATATGTAGCATTTTGTAGGGCTCTCCTATTAGCTCTCTGACCTTTGGAATGAGAGCAATCAAAGTGATAAAACTTATGTATGAAAAAACTCACAAATAATAACACTGAATGCTTTGCCTTATAATTAGTGGGTTGGGGGCGGGGCCCTACCTGCAGGACCCTCCAGGCCACCACGGATGAGAATAAGTCTACCAAGACAAGATCTACTTGGGGAGGGGAGGTGGCTGATCTCTCCAAGGAGAAAGGCCAGGAGCCTTTTCCTCAATGGGCTTTCATTGGGTTTGTTTGCACAAGAATACAGGTAAAGCTCATTAATCATTGTCAGGCAGTAAGGATCAAACAATAGATAACAAAAAACTCTGAGGGTCTATTTTGAGTCAAGGTCAGATAGCTAAAGAGCTGTAAAACTCTGAGGAACAAACTCACTTCTTGCTTGAACCCTTATCATTTTATTGAGAGCATTCTAAACAAAGCAGGTTTCACAGGATTTTACATATTCTTTCTTAGGCCTGATTGCCTGGGGAACCCCCCCTTTCCAGCACAGGGCTGCATTGCCCTCTGTCATTGTTTCAGACTTAAGGCATTGTCTCAGGCTTAAAGCATTCTCAGGCTTGTGACAGGCAGGGGTAGTAAGGCAACCAAGAGATTAGGAGACTTCTTGCAGACAGAATGAGGACTCAGGCTTTGTCAAAGCCGAGGGGTGAGGGTTCATCACCCCCTTTTGCTGTAGCCCCCCAAGTCCTTCCTTGGGGGCCTCCCACGTGACTGTGCCTGTCTTAGGTTGTACCCCCCTTTGGGGAATCTTAGCTGTCATTTGCTAACCAACCAAGCATTGGGGGCCAGTTATGGATGAAGTAAAAGGAGCAGAAGCAGCACTCCTGCCAGGTAGATAAGCTTTGTCTCCTCAGTGGCTTATGGTCCCAAGGTCGCTCACCCAGCCCTAGTCATGTGGGGGGAGGTGGGGTTATAGCTTCTGAAACCAGGAAGGGCAGTTCCCAACATTAGAAATCAAAGCAGAGGTATCTACTATCACCATTCCTATTCAGCAATACACTGGCATACTGGAGGTCCCAACTAGTGCAATAAAGCAAGACAAATAAGTAAAAGGCATATAGTTTGGAAATCTTACCTTGCTAACTTTTAATTAGTATGAAATTTTCATCTTGGGTAATTTTATATACCCTATAATCATTGAGTACATAGGATTACTGTACTATATGCTAGTAAATGCTCTCATTGCTGACAATATGAAGCAATGTTTCCATGGAAATAGGCTGAGGGGCTTAGGCAGAAGCAGAGGACAGTAGTCACTTCATCTTTCATGGTGGAAATTCAAATTAATAAAGAAGAAGCAGGTAAAAGATTGGAGAATTCATACCGGATGAAACTGGTCAGCAATAGAGAAGACAGCAATAAATGCTGATATTTGGGGAGTCCTCTGAATTTGTTAGGGTATAAGCTAAGATGTGGGAGCAAAAGCAAAAGTTTATATTTTTTTATGAAGCAAAAGCATATTCAGGTTGGTCAGCATCTCTGTCCAATAAGATCATCCAGGGGTCAGGTCACTTCCTCCTTGCTGCTCCAACATCCCCTAAAGTGTTGTTCTCATCAGCATTGTAGAAGCTGGTGTGTCAGCACCTGGTCAGCATTTTAGTAGTAATGTGACAAAGAGGAAGTAGAAGATAAGCAGCTTCCTTTTTAAAAATGTGACTAGGAAACCACACCAAGGAAGGCTGTAGCTGATATTTAAAGGGGTGAGAGTAGTTCTATCACTTAAAGCAAGAAAAGGAAAATGGATACTGGGAAACAATTAGCAGCATCTGATACAACCCCAAATAAGAAAAAAATTGCTCACTGTTCAAGCTCCCCATGTACACAGAACTTAAATCATTTTATGTTGGTCTCACCTTAAAAAATCAATGTATAAATGTCCAGTCAAATAGCTGAGTTGGTTAGAGCATTGTCCAGATATGCCAAGGTTATGGGTTCTATCTCCAGTCAGGGCACATACAAGAAAAGCAACTAGTGAATGCATAGATAAGTGAAATAACAAATTCATGTCTCTCTCTCTCCCTTCCTCTCTCTCTCTAAAATCAATAAATTTAAATAACTTTAAATATAGAATTATCACTAACAGATTATAGAGCAGCAGAATAGAGCTTACAAAAAACAATTATTAATATTCTCTGAGGTATATGAGTAAGCATTATATCAGTAAAGTATGTAACACTTTTTTAAATGAAGAGAACATTTTTAATTAGTAAAAATGTTTAACTTTCTAGTTAAAATACAAAGTTTGTGATATCATGCTACCTGATATCAGATTATACTACAAGGCTATAATAATCCAAATGGCATGGTACTAGAATAAAGATAGATACGTAGATCAATGGAACAGAATAAAGAGCACAGAAACCCACACCTATATGGTTAATTAATATATGGCAAAGAAAACAAGAACACACAATGGAGTAGAGAGTTCAAAAAATGGTGTTGAGAAACATTGGACAAATACATGCAAAAAAATAAAACTAGACCACTATTTTATAGCATATACAAGAATAAACTCAAAATGGATTAAAGACTTTAATGTAAGACTTGAAACTATAAAACTCTTAAGAGTAAACACTGGTCATAAACTCTGTTGTTTCTCTCAGCAATATTTTTTCCAGTATATGTCCTCAAGCAAGGGAAAGAAACAAACAAAATAAACAAATGGGACAACATCATACTAAAATGTTTCTGCACAACAAATGAAACTATCAATAAAAAGAAGACAATTTACTGAATGAGAGAAGATATTTAACTGTGGTACATCTGAAAAGGGGTTAATATCCAAAATGTATAAAGAACTCATACAAGTCAAAAATTTTTAAAAAACCCAGTTTAAAAATAGACAGAGGACCTGAAACAGATAATCCTCCAAAGAGGGTATACAAATATAAGTGGCCAATACACAGATGAAAAGATGCTCATTGAAACCAATCATCAGAGAAATGTAAATTAAAGCCACAATGAGATATAACCTCACACTGGTCAGAATGGCTATCATCGGTAAATCAGTAAATCAACAAACAACAAGTGCTAGCGAGGATGTGGAGAAACGGGAAGCATTTTGCACTGTTGCTGGGAATGCAAATTGGTGCAGTCACTATGAAAAACAGTATGGGGTTTCCTCAAAACATAAAAAATGGAGCTGCATTATAATTCAGTGATTCTACTTCTACGTATTGGAAGAAACCTAAAACACTAATATGAAAGAATATATGCACCCCTATGTTCATTGCAGCAATAGCCAAGATATGAAAGAACCCGAGTGCCCATCAATAGATAAGTAAATAAAAAAGCAGTGGTACCTATACACAATTGAATATTACTTGACCATAAAAAAGAATGAAATCTAACAATTTGCAACAGCATGGATGGACCAAGAGGCTATTATGCTAAGTGAAATAAGTCAGTCAAATAAAGAAAAATTCCATGTGATTTCACTTATATGAAGAATCTAAAAAATATACTTTGTTTTATTTACTTAATAAACAAACACAACACACAATGACACATAGATACAGAAAACAAACTGATGGTTGCTGGAGAGGTGGGAGGGTGGGCAACTGGGTGAAAAAGGCAAAGAGATTAAGAGATACAAATTGGTAGTTACAAAATAGTCACAGGGATATAAAGTACACCATAAGAAATATAAACAATAATATTGTAATAATAAATATTATGCCAGGTGGGTGCTTAAAATATCGGGGAATTACTTTGTAAATCATGGTTGTCTCACCACTGTGCAATACAGTAGAAATTAATATATAATAATATTAAATGTCAACTGTAATTGAAAAATAAAGTTTAACCTCCACAAAATAAATTTGATTCCAAAATTAGTTATATTTGCATCTTAACAATTGACTCAGGTTTAATTTAAATTTGAAAAATTTTCTGGCATTTTTTTTCAGAAAAATACTTTAGCAAAGTTAGCTCTACAATAAATTTATATAAAGTGAAATATTTCTCCCTGACTTGATCTATTAAAATTGTATATATTCAACAAAACTTTTAGGCTCAGAGATGTCATGAAAATTTTAGAAGTCAGTAAGCACATACAAATGTTAAAATTAACTAAATCTAAATGCACCAATCTATCAATATAAGTCACAGCACCAATGTTGAGTGCAAAAAGTCAAGTTAGATAATGTAAATATGACATACTGTTTATGTAAATTATAAAAAGTATACAAAACAAAATGTACTACTTACAGGTACATACATGTAGCATAAGAATAAAAACCGAGAAAGTTTGCACCACCAGTCTCACCCTTAATTGACTCAGGAGGAGAGAAATGGAGTGCAGAAATGTCTAAATGAACTGTGACCGTAATAACTGTAAGGGTTAAATTCTTTTTTTAAAAGATTTTATTTATTTATTTTTAGAGAGGGAAGGGAGGAAGAAAGAGATAGAGAGAGAGACATCAATGTGCGGTTGCTGGGGGCCATGGCCTGCAACCCAGGCATGTTCCCTGACTGGGAATCGAACCTGTGATGCTTTGGTTCTCAGCCTGTGCTCAATCCACTGAGCTATGACAGCCAGGGCTGTAAGGGTTAAATTCTTAAAAATATCTGGATACTGGCAAATAGGCTTTAAGACAAGAATTATGTAATGCATAATTCTTAAATCTAATGATTTAATACTTAAATCATTACCAAAGTATGATCATTATGTGTAAAACTGTATTTAAAAACACAATTATTTAATGCCATTGAAGAATGACCTAAATCAGGAATTGAAAATATCTGTTAAAGAGGGGAACTAAATGGACTGAGATTTTAAGTATTTATGTGTATTTGGCTTTTTGCCTAATGGAATAAATAAATGTACAAAGGAAACTTCAACTATAATGTCTAATATTTTAAGTTTTTAAAAATTATCTGGGTGATGGAATAATAGACTTCAAGATAGCTACTACAAATTCTGGACAAAATACTGGAAAACAACAAAAACCATGATTTCAAGGCCCTGGAGAACAAATGAATGTGAGCACAGGCAGAAGTGGATCAAAGCCAAGAGAGAGAACTGCATGCACTGAGATTTGCACACATGCAGCTGCGGGAAATCCCTAGGCCATGTGGTCTTGGGAGCAGAAACTCACAGTCTCACTGGCTCGACAAGTCAGAGGACAGGCCAAGCATCTGGAAAGTGATGGGGCAAATCTAAGGGGCTGCTGATGTTCTATTTCTTGACATTTGAAGTGTTTACACAGATATTTGCTTTAGAAAAGTTATTGAGCTACATATATATATTTTATGCAGTTTTCTGTATGTGCACTGACTTCAATAAAAATGTTAAGATAATTTAAAAAATTGTTTCCTGGCTTAGTTTTATTGAGAGTTTTCAAAGAAGAAAACAGGTATATCCTGTTCGAGAACAGGAAAAATAAAACAGGTATATCTGTTGAAGAACAAGAATGTCTATAAAAATGGCTATACATAGGGCAAGTTGTGAACAAGAAAACATCTCAGTGATCTGAAACAGCATTAATTAGTAAGAGGGGGTTTATTTATTCACTTAACAGGTATTTCTGAAGTCTGCAGCATATTTTATTCCCCTTTTACAAAAGAATGCCTTTATTTAAGGAGCCCTGTAATAATATGAAGTATTTCAAAACAAAAAACAAACAAAAAACCTCTGTGTGTTCAATTACTTAGAAGAGCTGTTGAGATGGTTTACCAGATTGGCAACTCTACGGAATCTGGAGAGATTCTTAAGCACAGTTGAGGGGTGTGTCTCTGCCATGAGCCAGACTGAGAAATCAGCTTGAAAGTTGGAAAATATTTGCTTCTTTAAAGGGTCATGAACAAGTCCCTGAAGTGAATATAGAAAACAGAATTTCATCACCAGCCTTAACTTAGTATTGCTTTCGTGGGGCCAAACCTTTTTCTTTTTTCAAAGATTTGCCCTACCACAATCCAAGTCTGCCTCTGAAGAAAGCACAGAACGTAACATGAAAAAAACTCTGGCTACAGCAAATCACAGACCATTTAATTATATAATCCTGGTTAAGCTCAAATTTCCACCATAACACATGTGATTCATACTCAGGAATGTGTAGAGCACCAGCTCACCTGCAAAAGGGGTTCCTTTTCCTGTAGGTGTGCTTGCATGAGAAGGCGTGGTTAGCCTGGGAACAGCTGTACTCCGTGTTGCTGAAATAGGAGCAGAGGGCAGTCTTTGTGTTGTGTGGAGACTCTTAGTCACTGGAGCATGTACAGCAGTGAACTTTTGTGTTCCTGGGAGACTCCATGTAAATGAAGCTTTTGCTGTTGTGAGTCTTTGGGTTTTGGGTGTAACTTGTGTAACAGAAGAATTTGCCATGATGAGAGTCTGGCCTGCTGGAGGGGTCTCTGTAGACAGAGCATTTGATACAGGGGTTATTTTAGCTATTGTGACTGAATCGTTTACTGTGATGGGTTTCTGAGGAGTTGATGGTGCTTTGGTACCTGAAACATCCACCATGGTGGGTTTCTGAGGTGTGACCTTAGAAATTTGAGAACTTCCTGTGGAGGAAAAATGCCATTCAAATATTAGCTAAATAATGCTGTTAAAATTTAGAAACCAATTGCTTACTTGATGATTCTTCTCTCCCCAGACCCAAACACCTAAATATGACATTTAGGAAACCAAGTCTTGTTGTGCATTTCCCAAAACACTAAACTGCTACACTGATTTTACTTTAATATAAATTATACCTACAGACAACTAACTAAATGCACCAAGTAGTACTGAGAAGATTAAACTGCTTTCTGTGTGAAGAAGGAAAGCCAAAGTCAGAGTTGGCAGTGATCTGATTCTGTGACACACCTCAAATAAAGATATTTTCCCTCAGAAAGTGTCTTCCTTTGCTCATGCCAAGACCAAAGAACAGCAGGATGCAAACACTGGACAACAGAGATAATCACAACAGAGATCACCCAGAGTTTCTGTTCCCACAGCTTTCAGGATATGTTAGTGACCTTGGAAACTTATTTCACTTCTTTTTTAAAGTAATCAAGTCAGTCAGAATGAAATTACTCCCTTTTCCTCCTCTTGTGCTGTTTACCAACTTTACAAACATTAGTTTAGCTCCCTTTGAATTTTGGGTGAGCCAACAAATGCCTAAAGTGCAACTTCAGTCAAGATCTTATTCTGAGAATCACAAGTAAGGGCCTGGTACGGTGACTTGGGTTTGACTTTGGGTTGCTTAGATAACCTCCCTCTCATGGCAGTTCTGAGTAGTGAGTGCTTGGGCTTGTTCCACTACATCGTAGAGACCAAGATCTTTAATCCTTCTGAGCTTTTGTTTTCTCACCTATAAAGTGAGTGTAAAAACAGAGCATTTTATAACATTCCTGTGAGGAATAAGGGAAATAATGTAGGAAAGTTGATGCAGACCTCAGCCCACAGTGTCCAAGTCATTATGGATGAAAAGAGACATTCACACGGACTACCAAGTCTGGTGGAAGAAAAGGGACAGCATGGCCTTTCTCTCAAGGGGAGCAAAAGCCTTGGCCCTTGCTGTGACTGGCCTTTATTGGGTTTCTCTGCACATTACTTGATGGTCCTTGTTTACTATGCACAGGTTCTCTTTAGGTGGTTACCTTTTACAGAAAACAAGGGAACCAATGCTGCTAGTCACATCACAGAAGACAGATATTTGCAAATGAAAAGGCAAAAGTGGTTGAACCAGTTACACTCTTCCTTGGAAGGTTTAGCATGGATTTTAGGGAGTTACTTTGTACTAAATGTCCTCAATTCAGGGTGAGGGAGTTTTTTAGCAAGAGCAAGACTCAAAGTGCCCTAGGCACATTACAGGCCTGATTCCCTGTGAGAGAACCTATCCATGGGTGTGAGCCCTGTGCATCTCCCAGTGGGAGTTGGGCCCATGCCATGCAGAACAGTCTCCTACAGAAAGTTATTTCACACCATGTCTGTCCCTGAAGCAACATGTTACATCACTCAGCACTACCACTGCCTGCACCCTCAGCACATGTGTTGCTCTAGGTGTTCGTATGTTCTGCCGTTTATTTCTGCATCCTTGACCTATCTCATGGGACATTATAAGGGATAACTCAAGTAAAATGCCTAGCAGGTAACACAGGTCTTACCAGGGACTCAGAAAAGATCCAGTTTATTATTAGGGTAAGCAAAGTTTTTATATGGAATTTTAAGTCCATCACATATAAAAGTTATCCTTTGTTCTACCAACTTCTCATTTTTTGATCCAAAGGACTTTGTAGTACTGTAGTTTAAATCTCCCAATACTTACTTTTATAGGTATCTTGTTATATGGTATCAAGTTTAATTGCATTGTCATCAGATAGCATGCTATGAATAATTTCAACCTTCTGAAATGCAATGTGATTTGGGGTCAAGAATATGGTCAATGTTCCCTATATACTTGAAAAAAATTTGCCATCTCTCCTTATAGGGTTTGACGCTCTTACTTGTCATTTTAAAAAGTTTTATTGTTGTTCAGATCATCTATATTCTTACTAATTTTTGCTTGCTTATTCTATTTGCTATTGAGAAAGATATGTGGAATTCTCAAACTCTAATTGTGCAATTTTCTATTTTTCTTTCTGTCCTACATTACATATAGGTTGAGGATATTTTTCAAGAGCACATAGGTTTTAGATTGTGATATATTCCTGTTGAACTGACTTCTTTATGATGAGTAACTGTTTTATATTAAAGTATACTTGGATATAATAAAGTTGCACCAACTTTTTTTTTCTAGTAATTGTTTGCATAGTACATTTTTTTGATCCTTTACTTTCTCTTATTTACTATTCTTATCTTATAAACAGCAAATGCTTGTTTCATTTTATTAACCTAGTTCAATAATATTCAAATAATACTTAATGTAATTACTGATATAGTTGGGTTTGTATCAAACACATTACTATTGTTTCTATCATTACTATCAGTTTTCTATTCCACCCATGAATTTTATGTTTCTTTTTGTTTCTCTTTTTCTCTTGTTGCCTTTTAGATTGAATATTCATTATAATTCCTCTATTGGTTTGTAATTTACACATTCTTTTCTAACATTTTCATGATGACCCTAAAAATCAAAGTATTAGCCTATAAATCATTTATGTAAATTGACATTGTTACCACTTTTTAGTATTGCCAGAATCTTGTGACTTTTGAGTTGAAGTTACCCTTTTCTTTCTTTTGGTTTATTGTTTTGTACATTTGTATTCTGTATACAAATCAAACCCCACAGAGTGTTGTAGTTATTTTTTTGTAAAGTCAGCATTCATTTACCCTTGCTGTAACAGGGTGCAGCCAAGAGGGTAGCCTCAAATAGGGATCTGTAATAAGATCCAGAAGAGCCTGGAAATAATTGGCTCCACACCACAGGGCCACAACTGCCCGGAATCTGGAGGCTGTAGCCAATTGTGAGAGTGTAACAGGGTGCAGCCAAGAGGGGAGCCTCAAATAGGGATCTGTAATAAGATCCAGAAGAGCCTGGAGATAATTGGCTCCACACCACAGGGCCACACCTGCCCAGAATCTGGCAGCTGTAGCCAATTGTGAGAGGAGCCGGAAATGGGGCTTCAGAGGAAGATTGGCGCCGGGATTTAAACGGAGACGCAGCAGCCATTGTGGGGGAGAGATCCATGCGCAGCCCTGCAAGAGAGAACCCCACAGCTTTGGCAGAGTGAAAACTCCCTTGGCCCTGAGAGGAGAAGGAGAAGCACGTGGACTTGATGGAGTGTAGACTCCTGCAGCCCTGAGGAGAGAACCACGCGGCCTGGCAGAGTGGGGCCCCCACAGCTTTAGAAGGGGGAACCACCACCCGGTTTTAGCAGAGATCCCAGCGACTCAGCCGAGGGTGCCAGGAACCCAGGGAGGTCTCCCAGTTGAGATGGAGTACTAACTGGGAAGAACCAGAGGACTACCTAAGCCACGGACTTCTATTTCCTTTCCTGAGATATGGTACTCTGGACTGGGCAAAGAGGGAAGGAAGGAAGGACTGTGTGTTTGTGGGTGCTTTAAGGGACTTTGGGATTTTGGTGAAGACATTAGGTCACTACTTTAAGTTTGTATATAGCATTAAATAAACGTTTCCTTTCCTTTTCACAAATCTCTGGCATTGAGAGACGTCTTTCCTCTGGCGGCGGACATAACGGACCCGGGGCCTTCTTTCAATAATAGTATATCATCCCAGGCCCCCCCTTGTTGTGTTCTGTAACATTGCCACTGTTCATTTCCTCTTGCATTTTCATGTTTTACTTGGATTATCTTCATTCCACTTGATGGATTTCCTTTAGTTTTTTAGTCTGCACAGGTCTCCACTACTGGTGACAAGTTCCCTCAGTTTTTGTATAAGAACACCTTTAGTTTCCACTTAATTTTAAAGGATACATTCATTGGTTATTAAATCCTAGGTGAGCAGTAATTTTCTTACAATATTTTATGGATTTTCTTTTATTGTCTTTTGGCTTCCATATTTTTTGCTGAGATGTCAGTGACCAGTGCTATTGTTGCTCCTTTAAAGATGACAAAGTGTATTTTGTGTTTCATGCTTTTACTGCTTCTTTGAATTTACAAACTTTTGCTATGAGCTACCTGGAAATGTTTTTATTTTTATTCTTCTTGGAATCCTGAGAGGTTTTGGAATCTGTTGGTTGATGATGTATTTCATTAGTGTTGGAAAATTTACATTATCTCTTTAAACATTTCTTCTATTCTATTTTTCTTTTTTTTTCTAACGTGTTGAGCAGTTTAATGTATCTCAAATATTTCAAGTTTATATCTTTATTTTACATTGTTTCTCTTTGTGTTGCAGTTTGGGTTTTTTAAAATTAACTTCTCCCAGTTTCTCATACTGTTTTCTGCTGTGTCCAAATTACTATTAAACCATTTTCATAGATGCCAATTCTCTGTTTATCTTTTTCTTTAGTATCTTATACATATTAATCACTTATTTCAAAGCCTTTGTCTACTAACTCAATTATTTGGATCTTCTTTATATTGTTTTATTTTTTCCCCTGATTTGGTTATATTTTCTTGCTTCTCTGTATGTCTAATAATTTTTTGTATGCAATTCATTGTATGTAAAACATTCAGGAGATGTGCTGTTCCAAAGAGAGGGTCTTCTTTTCTGAGAGGCATTTTGGGTTGAGGTGCTCACATCCTCAGCGTACGAAGGACTGAGCTGTGTTACCGCATTAGTCAGACCTACTCTACTTCTGCTCTTGCCTCTGTCTGCTCCTTGGGAGTAGCCCTCTGGGCTTCTGATGAACAGCCTGGTGGATTTTTGTTTCCTCAGCACTGAGAGATTATGGAAGATACAGGTCCATCCTTCAGAGGTCCCCTAGCCCAGCTCTCTACCCTACTTCCCCACATAGTTTCACAAAGGACACAATATCTTGAAGGAGAGAGGCTGACTGTATGCTTAATACAGGCATGTTTTTTTTTTATAAGATTTGTTGTCCAAATACTGTAAGGTTCAGAGAGAATTAATGTTATTCTTTAGAAGCTTTGGGCCTAGCACCTCAGTCTCACATGCAGCCCCAGAAATCAGCAAATGGCTCTTGGGAAAAACTGGGTCTGAATTTAAGAAGCCCAATTGCAACACTCATTAAACGCTTTGCTAGTTTCTTTGTTTCCTGGAAGTGGTCTTTTATTTGTGTCAAAGTGGATCTTCAACCAGGGAATCTCAAAATGACTTGCCTTCACTCCCCACACCCAAGTATTTTAGTTTACTCAGTCCAGGTCATTTCCATAGCAGTATCTTACGTTTTTAAAAATATGACTTTTACAGGATATTTTATGGTCCTTTTTTAGTTTTATTTTTTTAATCTACCCAAGTTTTGTAGTTCTTTTAATGGGAGCATTGACCGGCTCTAACCTGCTTTGGCCACTACTATAGAGTTATAAGCTCTAAATGACAGATGATTTAGTGAAATGGGAAATAAATATGAAGTGGATCAAATGGCCAAGTTTTTAAAAATTATATGAAACAATACTCATAATTAAATAATTCAAATAAATTTTTCACCATGGCTATTGTCATATTTCCATATCATAATAACCATTATCATTAACTATGCAGAGAATCAATGCAATGATGAAATATTGTGATAAATTGGTAGTTCTTTGGAAACAATATTAGTAACATTTATTAAAAGTTTGAATTCATATAACTTTGTTACGATAATTATACTATAAGAAATTCATTGTATAGGGGACGGTGTAACAAAAAAAGAAATTCATTGTATAAAATGTACTTACACACATGTACAAAGAGCAAATGTACATACAATAATATTTATTGTAATATCTTTCATAACAATAATTTTTTAAAAAAACTAAAACCAAAACATAAATTTTCTTCAACAGGACACTGGTTAAATTAATGCTATATTCATACAATTGACATGATTAAAAAAGATATTTGTATATGTGTATTTATTTTCTAGAATGAAACACAAAAATTATTGAACAATGGTTAATTCTGAGGGGAAGATAGGGATAGAGAAGACATTTTTATTTCTTATTTTATGTGCATCTTCATTGTTTTAATATTATTTCACTATGTTTATGTATACCATTTATAATAAAAACTATTTTTAACCAAAATGATATTTAAAATTCATGCTAGTAGAATTTATAGTATAATTATAAAAGCAGCATTTTCTTGACTTATATTGGCATTCAAATATGAAAGTTCTTAAACAAATGTTACTGACCAGTACTGTGTAGGTTTATAATCCAAGTTCAATGACCTTCTAAGTATCTCTTCAAAAACATATTTAAAAAGCATTTCTGAAAATTCTGAGAGTACAGAAAAGTTATTAAAAGGTGTTAAGAAAAAGTTTAGAGAAAAAAAGAGAGAATGTTCAATAAGAAAGAAATTCTGGGGGCAGAAAACTAATAAATATAATTTACTAAAGTAAAATGGGCAAAAGTTTTTCTCAGCAGTCACATGTAGGGTCGCTATCTAAATCTCTTAGTTCAATCTAAGGTTGCCTCCCAATTGAATAAAAAAACAACTTTTATACATTTTGTATTAACAAAAATATATCTGTATTAACTTATTGAATGTAACATGGTAAGAACAAGCAAATCTATGAAGCTAGCATTACCCTCATGCCAAAACCAGACAAAGACATTATTTTTAGAAATTACAAGCCCAAATCTTCAGTAAACATAGATTCAAAAATTCTTAGCCAACTATTAGCAATATAGATTTAATAATAGTTTATAAAATTATATAACATGACCAAGTGGGATTCATCCCCAAAATACAATAATTGTTCAACATCTATGAATCAATGAACATGTTACATCACATTAACAAAATCTGATCATCTCAGTATATTCAGAAAGAACATTTGACAAAATTCATCATCATTTTTATTTTTAATAGTTTATTTTTATTGTATCTTTTCCATTAACATTTATCCTCCTTATACCCTCTTCCACCTCCACATATTGCTCTTCCAGTCACAATCACCACGCTGTTCTCCTTGTCCTTGAGTTCCTTTTCTTTTTTGCTTGATTGTCCCACCCTCCAAACCAAACCCCCGCCCCAGAGCTCTCAGCCTGCTCTCTGAGTCTGTCAATTTTACTTGTTAGTTCAGTTTGTTCATTAGATTCCACATATGAATAAAATCATATGGTATTTGTCATTCTTTGATTGGTTTATTTCACTTAGCATAATATACTCCAGGTCCATCCATGTTGTAACAAAGGGTAATATCTTTATTTATTTATTTATTTTTACAGTTGAGTAGTATTCCATTGTGTAAATGTACTATATTATTTCATCCACTCATCTACTGATGGACACTTGGGCTGCTTCCACATCGTGGCTATTGTAAAGAACGCTGCAATGAATATAGGGGGGATTACATTTTTTCAAATCAGTATTTTGGGTTTCTTTGGATAAATTTTCAGAAGTGGAATTGCTGGGTCATTAGGAGGTCCCATTTTCATTTTTTGGGGTTATCGCCATACTGCTTTCCAGAGTGGCTGCACTAATCTGCATTCCCACCAACAGTGCAGATAGATTCCCCTTTCTTCACATCCTCTCCAACACTTGTTTGTTGATTTATTGATGATAACCATC
The DNA here is from genome assembly GCF_004126475.2 of Phyllostomus discolor. Lineage (NCBI taxonomy): Eukaryota > Metazoa > Chordata > Mammalia > Chiroptera > Phyllostomidae > Phyllostomus > Phyllostomus discolor. The sequence goes on along the minus strand of NC_040916.2, from coordinate 6,402,090 downwards.
TGACACGTGTGAGGTGATATCTCATTGTGCTTTTATTTTCATATCTCTGATGGTTACTGATGTTCAGCATTTTTTCATATGCCTACTGGCCATCTCTGTTTCCTCTTTGGGGAAATGTCTATTCAGGTTCTTTGCCCATTTTTTTAATTGCATTTTTTTTGGTGTTGAGTTTTATAACTTATTTATAAATAACTTCTGTTATTAATCTTTTATCAGGTGTATTGACAAATGTGTTCTTCCATTCAAAGGAATGTCTTTTTATTTTGCTGATGATTTCTTTGTTGTGCAAAAACTTTTTAGTTTGAAATAGTCCCATTTGTTTATTTTTTTCTTCTGTTTCCCTTGCCTGAGGAGATATATCAGAAAAATATTGCTATGAGCAATGTCTGAGATTTTACCGCCAATGGTTTCTTCCAGGAATTTTATGGTTTCAAGTCTAACATGTAAGTCTATAACCCATTATGAGTTTAATGTTGTGTGTGGCATAATAAGGTGGTCTAGTTTCATTTTTCTGCATTTATCTCTTCAATTATCCCAACATCATTTATTGAATAAAGTATCTTTAGTCCATTGCATGTACTTGCTTCTCTGTCAAATATTAATGGAATATAAAGGTATGGGTTATTTCTGGGCTCTCTCTTCTATTCCATTGATCTATGGGTCTGATTTTATGCCAGTACCATGCTGTTTTGATTACTATGGCCTTATAATATAGTTTGATATTAGGTAGTGTGATTCCTCCAAATTTATTTTTTAAGTATATTTTATTGATTATGCTGTTACATTTGTCCCAATTTTTCCTTTACCACCCCATCTTTGCCCAGTACTCCCATCTGTTCAGCAACCCACCCCTTAGTTTATGTCCATGGGTCATGGGTATAAGTTTTGGCTTCTCTCTTTCTTATACTATTCTTATCATACCCCTGTCTATTTTGTTCCTACCAATTGTGTTTCTTGATACCTACACCAACTTGCCTTTTCTCCCCTTTCCCCCTCCCAGCTGATAACCCTTCAGATGATCCCTATACCTATGATTTTGTTCCTGTTCTTGTTGTTTCTTTAGTTTGTTTTTGTTTTTATTTTTTTAGCTTCAGTTGTTGATAGTTGTGAATTTGTTGTCATTTTAATGTTCATAGTTTTGATTTTCTTCTTTTACTTAAATAAGTCATTTTAACATTTCCTGTAATAATGGCTTGATGGTGATGAATTCCTTTAGCTTTACCTTGTCTGGGAAGCACTTTTTCTGCCCTTCCATTCTAAATTATGCCTTTGCTGGATAAAGTAATCTTGGTTGTAGGTCCTTGCTTTTTATCACTTTGAATACTTCTTTTCAGCCCTATCCTTCCTGCAAGGTTTGTTTTGAGGAATCAGCTGATAGTCTTATGGGAACTCCTTTGTAGGCAATTATCTGCTCCTCTCTTTCTGCTTATAAGACTCTCTATCTTTAACCCTGGGCACTTTGATTATGATGTGTCTTGGTGTGGTCCTCTGTGGGTCCAACTTGATTGAGACTCTCTGTTCTTCCTGGACTTGCATGTCTATTTCTTTTGCCAAATTAGGGAAGTTTTCTTTCATTAATTTTTCAAATAGATTTCTAATTTCTTGCTCTTCCTCTTCTCCTTCTGGCATCCTTATGATGCCAATGTAGGACCTCTTGGAGTTGTCCCAGAGGCTGCTTATACTATCCACATTTTTTAAATTCTTTTTCCTTCTTGTTGTTCTGCTTGGTTGTTTTTGTTTCCTTATATTCCAAATCATTGATTTGATTCTCGGCTTCATCCACTCTACAGTTGTTTCACTGTCAACTGTTCTTTATTTCAATTAGTGAATCTTTTGTTTCTAAGTGGAGCTTTTTTATGCTCATGTGATCCTCACTAAGTTCCTTGAACATCCTTATAACCTGTGTTTTCAACTCTGCATGAGATAGGTTGCATATCTCCATTTTGTTTTCCTCTTTTTCTGGAGTTTTGATCTGTTCTTTCATTTGGGCCATGTTTCTTTGTCTCCTTGTTTTGGCAGCCTCCCTGTGTTTATTTTTATGTGTTAGGTAGAACTGCTTTAACTCTGAGTCTTGGTAGTGTGGACTACTGTTAGGCTCCAGTGGATACTACCTCCCCTATCACCCAAGCTGGGTACTTGAGGTGCACCGTTCCTATGGGCTGAGTACACCCTTGTCTTGTATTGAAGACTTGGTTGCTCTTGGCAGTTCTTTAGGAAGGATTTACCCAGTCTTGTCAGCCGCAAGGATTGGCTGTGACCACTGACCACCAACCTCTGCCCTCTGTGTAAGATCAGCTGTGCAGGGGCAGGGTGGCAGTGCTTCAAGTGGTTTTTAGCTATCTATACTGGGTGCACTGGCCTGGTATTTCCCAGGTGGTGCAGGTTAAGATCAGCCCCCACCCATGTTTTGCCCCTGGCTGCCCTTCTTGAGTTATAAAGCAATCTGAGAAGACTGCTACTTGTGCTGAGCTTGATGATTCCCAGGGGATGCCAAGCTGTGAAACTAATCTGGCTGCTGTTAGTGCCTGGCCTGGATCTCACAGAGGCCAACTGCTGCTTCTTTGAGAGGATTTAGGAAGTTGGTATACATGAGCCAAGATAAGCCATTACAGAAAAGTAGCTTGGGTGGGCCTGTAAGTTAGGTGGGAGGGAGTCTCAGGGGATCTCCAATGTGGGTCAAAAAGTGTTAGCCAGGTTGATAGAGCCTTAAATATGACACCAGCCTGCCAGCTCCATGGCTTCGCAGGAGGAGGGCTCAGAAAAGGGACAATGGCCTCTGCTATCCCTGATGCCAGACACTTTAGCCTCTTCCCATATGCCTCTGGTGCCTCTCAAGCTGCCACCCCAGTGCTAGAGCTTAGAAGGAGTGAGTCTGAGTAGGTGAGTCTGTTTGGGGGTTCCTTAAGAGAAACTGTTTGGGGCTCCTGCAGTTTCTTCCACTGACTCAATCCCCACTGGTTTTTGGAGTCAGAAGTTAGGAGAACTTATCTTCCTGTCAGTGGAACCCTGTGTCAGGGGGCCTCGTGTGGGGCTGGGCCTCCTTGCTCCCCAGATATCCTTCCTGAATTTTTATCCACCGCAAGTAGGTAAGAGACCAGCCTATTCCACATCTGTGTCCCTCCTAACAGTGTTGTTGGATGGTTTTTTTTTTTTAATTCTGTAGTTATCAGACTTCTATTCAACTTGATTTCTGATGGTTCTGAGTGATGCCTGTTCTATATTTTACTTGTAATTTTGATGTGGTTGTGTGAAGAGGCAAGCCATGTCTGCCTATGCTGCCATCTTGACCAGAAGCCTTCAAATTTATTCTTCTTTCTCAAGATTGCTGTTGCTAGTCAGGGCCTTTTGTGGTTCCATATACATTTTTGAAATATTTATTTTACTTCTGTGAAATATGACATTTGTATCTTGATAGGAATTGTGTTGAGTCTATAGATTACTTTAGGTGGTATGAACATTTTAATGATTTTAATTATTCCTATCCATAAACACAATGTGTGCTTCTATTTATTTGAATCTTCTTCAGTTTCTTTTTTTAACGTCTTATAATTTTATGAGTAGAGGTATTTTACATCTTTGGTTAAATTTATTTATGGGTATTTTATTCTTTTAGAAGCAATGGTGAATAGGATTGTTTTCTTAGTTTCCCTTTCTGATATTTCATTATTGGCATATAAATACATCTGATTTATGGATATTAATTTTGTGTCCTGCTACTTTGCTGAATTCATTGATCAGTTCTAGTAGTTTCTTGGTGGATGCTTAGGGTTCTCTCTGTATGGTATCATGTCATCTGCAAATAATGACACTTTTACTTCTACTTTTCCAGTTTGTATTCCTCTTATTTCTTGTTCTTTTCTGATTGCTATGGCTAGGACTTTCGCTGCTATGTTGAATAAGAGAGGTGAAAGCAGATATCTCTGTCTGCCTCCCAACCTTAAGGAGAATGCTTGTCATTTTTGCTCATTGAGTATGATGCTGGCACTGGGTTTGTCATATATGGCCTTTATTATGTTTAGGCAAGTTCCCTGTTTTCCCACTCTGCTGAAAGTTTTTATCATAGATATTTTTAGGATTTTATCAAATGCTTTTTCTGAATCTATTGATATAATCATGGGGTTATTTTCCTTCATTTTGTTTATGTGGCATATCACATTTATTGATCTGTGAGTATTGTACTAACATTGAATTCCTGGAATACATTCCAATTGATCATGGTGTATGATCACTTTGATGTATTGCTGTATTCAGTTTGTTAATATTTTTTGAGGATTTTATTGTCTATGTGTTACAGAACAAACAAGGGGGGCCTGGGACGATATACTATTATTGAAAGAAGCCCCCAGGTCCGTTATGTCTGCCAGCAGAGGAAAGATGTCTCTCAATGCCAGAGATTTGTGAAAAGGAAAAGAAACGTTTATTTAATGCTATACAAGCTTAAAGTAGGGACCTAATGTCTTCACCAAAAATCCTGAAGTCCCTTAAAGCACCCACAAACAGACACAGTCCTTCCTTCCTTCCCCCTTTGGCCAGTCCAGAGTACCATATCTCCTAAAGCTGCGGGGGTCCCTACTCTGGCAAAGGCACGTGGTCCTTTCTCCCCGGTCTAAGGGAGTCCCCACTCTGCCAGAGCCGCGTGGTTTTCTCCCTCAGGGCCGCGAGAGTCTTCACTCTGCTAAAGCCGTGTGGTTCTCTCTTGCAGGGCTGCGCATGGTTCTCCCCCTCAAATGGCTGCCATGTCTCAGTTTAAATCCCAGCGCCAATCTTCCTCTGAAGCCCTATTTCCGGCTTCCCTCACAATTGGCTACAGCTGCCAGATTCTGGGCAGGTGTGGCCCTGTGGTGTGGAGCCAATTATCTCCAGGCTCTTCTGGATCTTATTACAGATCCCTATTTGAGGCTCCCCTCTTGGCTGCACCCTGTTACATATGTTCAGCAGGGATATTGGCCTATAATTATTTTTGTAGTGTCTGTATCTGGTTTTGTTTTAGGATAATGTTGGCCTCATAAAATGAGCTCAGGAGTCTTACCTCTATTTGAATACTTTTGACATAGTTTGGGTAGAAGAGGTGTGAGGTCTTCTGAGAATGTTGGGTAAAATTCAGTTCATCCAGTCCAGAGCTTTTGCTTGTTGGAAGTTTTTTGATTACTGTTTGTATTTCATTAGGTATAATCTGTCTATTCAGAATCTTTGAATCTTCATGATTCAGTTTTGGAAGACTGTATATTTCTTGGAATTTTTCTACTTCATCTATGTTGTCCAGTTTCTTGGCATATAGTTGTCATTAATATTTTCTTACTATCTTTTGTATTTCTTTGGTATCAGTTGTTATTTCTCCTACTTATTTTCTGATTTTATTTGTTTGGGTCCTCTTTCTTTTTTCTCGATGGGTCTGCTTAAAAGTTTGTCAATCTTCTTTATCTTTTCAAAGGACAAACACTTGGATTTTTTTTATCTTCTGTATTTTTTAAGACTCTATTTAATTTATTCCTGCTCTGATCTTTATTATTTCATTTATACTACTACTCACTTTGGGGTTTTTTGTTGTTGCTGTTGTTGTTGTTGTTCTTTTTCAGCTTCCTTTAAGTGTAAAGTTAGATTGTTTTTGGAGCTTTTTCTTTTTCTTTCTTTTCTTTCTTTTTTTTTTTTTTTAATAAATAGGTCCGTAATGCTATGAATTTCCCACTTAGGAATGCTTTCCCTTTTGTCCCACAGATTTGGGGTTGTTTTGTTCTCATTTTTATTTGTTTAAAATATCTTTTGATTTGTTCCTTGATCTCATTGTTGACCATTCATCATTTAATAACATGTTATTTAGCCTCCATGTCTTAGTGTATTTTCAGTTTTCTTTTTAAGATTGATTTCCAGCTTCATAGCACTGTGGTGAAAGAAGATGCTTGATATGATATTAGTCCTCCTAAATTGATTGAGATTTGTTTTGTTTTCTAAGATGTGGTATATCCTAGAAAATGTTCCAAGTGTACTTGAAAAGAATGTATATTGTGCTGCTTTGGGATGAAATGCTCCATAGATATCAATTAAATCCATTTGATCTAGTGTGCCATTAAGGCCACTGTCTCCTTGTTGATTTTCTGTCTGGAGGACCTATCTGTTGAAGACAATGGGGTGTTAAAATCCCCTACTATTACTGACTTTTGTCAATCTCTCCCTTTAGGTCCAAAAGATTTTTTTATATATTTAGGTACTCCTGTGTGGGATGCATTCATGTTTAGTAGGGTTATATCCTCTTGTTGGATTGTTCCTCTTATCATTATATAATGTCCTTTATCTCTTACTATAGCCTTAGTTTTAAAGTTTACTTTGTAGAATATAAGAATTGATACTCCAGCTTTTTTTCCTTTCTATTTCAATGAAATATCTTTTTCCATCCCTTTACTTTTAGTGTGTGTGTGTATCTTTCATTCTGGGTTGGGTCTCACAGAGACAGCATATATATGATTCTTGTTTTCTTATCCATTCAGCTACCCTATGAATTTGACTGGAGCATTTAAGCCATTTACACTTACAGTGTCTAATTGATAGACACATTTTTATTGCCATTGTATTTTTTAACTACATTCATGTATTTTTCTGCTTTTTTCATTTTTCTTTAAAGATTTTATTTATATTAGACAGAGGGGAAGGGAGAAAGAGAGGGAAAGAAACATCAATGTGTGGTTGCATCTCACGTGCCCACTAGTAGGGACCTGACTTGGACCTCAACCCAGGCATATGCTCTGACTGGAAACTGAACCAGTGACCCTTGGATTCACAGGTCAGCACTCAATGCACTGAACTACACCAGCTAGTGCTGTTTTTATCTTTTTCTTTATCTTCTCCTTAAAGCAAGCCCTTTAACATTAGTTGAAATACTGGTTTTTGAGTTAACAAACTCCTTTATCTTTTTCTTGTCTGGGAAGCTCTTTATTTCTCCTTCAATTATTGATGATAGCTTTGCTACATAGGTTGTACAACTTTGTTTTTCACCACCTTGAATATTTCATGCTAGTCCCTTCTGGTCTGAAATGTTTCTGTTGAGAAAGCAGATGACAGTCTTATGGGAGCTTCTTTGCAGGTAACTAACAACTTCTCCTCCTCCTCCTGCTCTCCTCCCCTCCCTTCCCCCTCCCTCTCCTTGGAGAGCTTACCATTTAAGATTCTCTCCTTGTCTTTAAGCTTTGCCATTTTAATTATGATGTGTTTTGGCACAGGACTCTCTGGATCCATTTTGTTTGGGACTCTCTGTGCTTCCATAATTTGCATGTCTTTTCACTTCACCAGATCAGGGTACTTTTCGGCCATCATTTCTTTAAACACGTTCTCAATCCCTTGCTCACTCTCTTCCCCATGATGTTGATGTTGTTATGCTTCATCTTGTCACAAAGGTCTCTTAAACTATCCTCACTTTTTCTTTTTTTTTTTTTTTTTGATGCTCCACTTTGGCCTTTTCCCCCCTTGTTTTCTAAATTGCTATTTCAATCCTCTGCTTCACCTAACCTACTGTTTATTCATTCTTGTATATTATTTATTTCAGATATTGCATTCTTTATTTCTGACTGTTATTTTTTATTGTTTCAATGTCTTTTTTCACACTGTTGAGCATCCTTATAATCATTATGTGAAACTCTATATCTGATAAATTGCTTGCCTCCATTTCATTTACCTCTTCTTCTGGAAACTTCTCTTGTTCTTTCAATTGGGTCTTGATTCTTTGTCTTCCAATTTTGGCTTCTTCTTTCTGTTTGTTTCTGTGTGTTGGGTAAATTTACAAAGACTCTATTTCAGAAGTATGTCAGAAGTTGCCTGTGACTAGCCCTTAGCAACCTGTTTGGAGCTACCAGTAACCCACAGCTTTTGGCTCCCGTTGGGCCTGGGCGTGTGCAGAAAGATCCAGGTAGCACATCAAGGCCGGCTTTTATCAGCACCCATCCTGGGGGAGGGCCACCTAAAGTTTCGAAACTACCAGAGATCCACCTCCACCTGCAGGTTTTCTGTTAGGCTGAATCACTGAAAGTACCTCCAGCTGTACTCCTCAGATTCTGGGCTTAAGCTCCACAGGGTGTGGTGAGAGGAAGTCCTGCAGGTCGGGCTATTGCTACCTCCCAGGCTATTCCACATGGAGGGGAGTGCTCTACCCAAGAAAGATGGCTTCTGGCCCTGGCTGGCGTAGCTCAGTGGATTGAGCGCGGGCTGGGAACCAAAGTGTCCCAGGTTCGATTCCCAGCCAGGGTACATGCCTAGGTTGCAGGCCATAACCCCCAGCAACCGCACATTGATGTTTCTCTCTCTCTCTCTCTCTCTCTCTCTGTCTCCCTCCCTTCCCTCTCTAAAAATAAATAAATAAAATCTTTAAAAAAAAAAAAGAAAGATGGCTTCTGCAGTGTGGGGAATGGTTGAGCACCGGGACACTGGCAGCTGACACTTCAGCTTTCTCCCCAGAGCCACCAATTCCAGACTGCTCACTTGGAGGTTATTTCTCTAGCCATCTCTCCCTGGCAGATAGAAACCTCACTGCTGTTCACAGCTGGATATTATTTGGGTGTTTTTCCCCCTTCTGGTGTTATAGGCTGGGGAGCCTAGTTTGAGGTTTAGACCCCTCACTTCTCAGGGAGAACTCCCTGGCCACTGAAATATTTACTCAAAACCTTAGCTGCTCCCCATGGAACAGCAGCCTGCCCTCTTGTACCTCTGCACTTCCTACCAGTCTAGTGTTGGTGACGAGGTTTTTTCCATAAGTCCTTGATTATAATGCTTTTCTTTAAACAGTGTCCAGTTGGTTATTCAGGATCATTTTTCTATAATTTAGTTGTAGTTCTACATTTGGTTTTGTGAGGAGTTTAGTGTAGCTTCCAACAACTCTGCTACCATCTCATTTTTTTCTTGTAAGTTCCTTTTTTCTAAACATTTTTCTACCTTCTTACCCCTGCTCACATCATCTGTTTTCTCACCCTTTTCTTATTAAATCCTACTTAATATCTAGATACATGTCTAACAGTGTTCCTGTCCTCCAGTCCAGTTTCTACATTCCGATTACAATTTAGTGTTTATAATTCTATTCCAATTGTGACTTGGATTATAGTTAAAATCTAAAGTCTGCTGTTCCCCTAAACAACTGTGGACCCCAAAGAAAAAGTTACCTACTAATGTTACAAAAATAAAGAGGTTTATTTACCTACACATACCAAAGCCCAATAAAACAGGAAAAGGAGTTTCTAGCAAAGAAAGTAAAAGTTTATTTAAGAAAATTGCACCAAGCAAAGAAACACAAATGAGTTAGCATTCTCAGATCTGACTTCCAGATGGCTTTTAGGGGATGGATTATACACAAGAAATATCATTAATCGTGGTGACTAATGGAACTGGTGTTGTGGGATTTACCAATTGATTGGGGCCAGGGAAGGAGTAGTTGTATTAGCATAGGTAGCTAGTTAGTGTTAATAAAGGGAGAGAGCAAATAAAATCAGACATTTAGTCTAGTAAACTAGGGAGCTGAGTCAGATAGTAAGACTGACTTACTAGGAAGCTGTAACATTTGCAGCTTCCCAGAGGACTGCCACATCCTGCACTGAGGGAACTTAATCTCTGAAGTGGGCTCTCTGGGGGACAAACAGCTATTATCTAGGAATACTGAGGAAGAGATAAAATAATAAAGGGGAAATGCCTCTGATAGTGCGCATGCAGTAGAAGCCCATTGGTGATGATAAAGGGGAGGCATTTAATTTGGGAAAAGGATCAGACCTGATAAGTGCACAAAAACCTAGAAAAAGGATTGAATAAAGAGGATACCCAACACAAGGCTGCAAAGAGCCAGGAAAGAGATTGGTTAATTTGAGAGAAAGCTTACCTTGTCCCAAGCCCAAGGTAATATAATAAAAATTTAACAAACGTCTCTCTTAGTAGTATGCAATCATTTGCCTATTTACATGCATTCTGTCTCCATAGTAGTCACATAGCCCCAAGCACAGATCTGAAGCAGCTGTGCAGGCTCAGCAACTATGCAGGCCCAAGTTTGGGAGGGTTTCAAACACAGGCTGACTGCAGTGGTGCAGTGCAAGCCAGAGCACAGTTGGGAACAGAGACTGTCCTGAACTACCGGAGCCCAGGTTAATGATGTTATAGTTCTGAATCCTGATCCTCTTGGTGAGTACTCATGCTCACAAGGCCCAGGACTTATCACACTGTTAGAGCTAAGCCACTTGGTCATGGATGAGACACTAGGTACATGGGAAATACAGTTCTTTGTGTTTGCTGCAGCTCCAATAAATCTTACCACTATACTTCATCTTCCCATACATGGGTCCCCCAAATGCTTTTTTTGCATCTCTGTGGAAGAACCCCATTTCCACGAGCAACAGCTGATCATTCATTGTCTCAGATCCTGATTTTGGCCATGGCATGTTGTGTCTAGTTATGTGAAGGTGTGGTAGTCAGCTTTCATGGGACTGGAGATGAAACACAACTGAGGTCAGGATGTCATCTTTAATTTGACCTAAATTCTGTCTCCTTGATGAACAGACCTGAAGCTTTTTTTAAAAGACAGTTTGATGGTGACCAAAACCTGATGTCTTAAGGGCTTAATGATTAAGGGAATTAATGCCATGGTACTATTACACTGGACAAAGCTAGCTTAAATTAAAAAAAAAACACACACACACAAACTTGTATTTAATAAATAAAGTTCCTCACCCAGATGATATGCATCATCCTGTGCACTGAAAGGTTGAGGGTTCATTTCCTGGTCAGGGCACATACCTGTATTGTGGGTTTAATCCCCAGTAGGGGCATGTATGGGAGGCAACCACTCACCATTTCCCTCTTATATGAATGTTTTTTCTCTCTCTCTCTCTTTTTCTCTCTTCTTCTCTCTATAAAACCAATGAAAAAAATGTCCTCAGGTGAGGAGATTTTATATATCTATATATCTATGTCTATATTCCTGCATAGTTACACTAAGAAATTATTCTGGGAGCCAACAGGGCTCAAATGAGAAAAACAGAGCCTAGAATACATTTCTGCACAGACACCTTTTACGGAGACTTTACTTAACGGGGAAAACTGCTCTAAGATGCCAGGGTCCCATACAGAACTGCCTGCCTGCACTGTATTGCTGCCATTTGAGTCAGTCCTTATAAAGGAGTTCTGGGAATTGTAGTTCAACCAAGGATTCAGGCTTTCCCTGTATAATTATGACTGTACAGCTATATCATCCAGCATCTTCATCAACCAACAGAGAGGCTCCATTTTAAATGATCACGACAGTGCCTTTTGGACCAATCAAACAGTGGTGACTTGGAGTCCTCATCTGCTTGAGAACAGAACCAATTAGGGACTGGGGGCAGGGACTTCTGTCTATATAAGCCAGTTCCCTTTCCACCAAAGACTAACGACTGCCTTTCCTGGTTGGAACTAAAACACCGAAGATGAGACACAGAAGATGTCTCACCAGAGTAGACCAGTGCAGGAAAGAGTGGGGTGGATTGAAGTAGATGGAGCAGAGCTTCTAACACCAGGGCCACCTCACAGCCATGCTATGCTGTCATAGTAGACCTGTAATAATATCAAGCTATTCTGTAGCCATGCTGTATCATAATTGAGCTGTTAACACTGAATAAAATTTCCTTCTTCACCACACCCAAAATTGAGGGTTCCTGTCATCATTGAATTGGTGCCAAGGACCTTCAGTTGACACTACAAACTCCTGGGAGTGAGAGGGTGGATTATTACTCCTATCTGCCTTGTGCAGAAGAAATAATCAACAAATGTTTTCTGAATTTAAATTCAAAAGTGTCCAGTGACAAAATATACTTTAGAGAAAAAAGTTTCATGTGCATCTTTATCTTCATTGCATGTGTGTATGTGTGAAAGTCAAACTGTAATTTTTTTAAAGATAAGCACATTTTTATTTTTATAAGAAACTGACATGTAACTTTACTGTAACCTACAAGATTCTCCTTACCTATCTTCAACCATTAAATCAATAGCCAGTAAAATGACTGGGACAAGACTAATGAAAGAAAAGTAGGAGAGGGAAGTAAAAAATAGTTCTCCTCTTTCCACAGCTCAAGTTGAGTGAGGAGAGGTGAAAGTCTGCTCTGTGTGGTAAGGAGATTATCTCATTCATTTTAACTTAACCTCAAAAGGCTATAGCTAGAGTGCTATCCACACAAGAGGGCAGTATATGGCCTGAGTCAGACAAAGGCCCCTCGGTTTGAATCCTGGTTCCACCACAGGGGAACTATGTAGCCCCTCTAAGCCAATTTCCTCATTTCTATGATGAAAACAATAACTACACATATCTCTCAGAATTATTGAGAAAATTAAATAAGAATAGTCTTCATAAAGTGTTTGGCAAAGTGCTTGGAACATGGTTTATATTAAATATATATATTACATACATAATATACATATTAGCAATTGTTAACTTTAGGAAAAGGAGTAATAGAACTAAAATTAGCCTGTGACTCTGATCGAACCAGAACTAGAAGTCAAAATACATCATAACAACCACATAAAATTATGATGGAGGGATGCTTCACCAAGGTTTGTTAACTAAGCCCCGAAGCAGAAGAAAGACCACTGGACTTGGTTCAGAAGCCCTTGGTTGGGTCTTCACTGTGGCCTTGAGAATAGTGAGACCCAGAGCCACACCAGAGCAGAGATGCTGGCCCCCATGAGGGCCTTCCCTGGGCTGCTTCTTCCCTCATCCTTAACTGTCTTCCTGGGAGGCACTTACCAGTTTCCACAACTTTGATCACCATCCATGAATCACTCAGAGACCTCTGGGCCCAACCGTCTCCTGTAGACACAAAACCTTACATGCTCTATAAATTCAGTTGTTCATAAAACACCATAGTCTTTCCTATTCCCTTCCATATTTACATACTTTATAAAAGCTTTAATGAGATATAATTCACATACTATAAAATTTATCCACTTGAAGTATACAGTTCATTGGTTCTTAGTATATTTACACAGTTGTGTAACTATCACTGTGAACTAATTTCAGAATATTTTTATACCCCAAAAAGAAACCCTGTACTCATAACAGTCACTTACCATTTCCCCCTCCCCCAGGCCTGGAAACCAGGCCTAATTTACTTTCTGACCCTGTGAATTTGCCTAGTCTACATGTTTCATATAAATAGAATAATACAGTGAGTGGCTTTCTTTTGTGACTGACTTCTTTCACTTAGCATAATGTTTTCAAAGTTCATCAATATCATAGTACTTCATTCCTTTTTATGACAATATTCTGTTGTATGGATATTCTATATTCTATTTATCCATTCTTCAACTGACTGACGTTTGGGTTATTTACACTTTTGTGCTATTACAAATAATGCTGCTATAAATATTCACATATATTTTAGTATATATAGACACATTCTCATTATTTCTTGAGCATATACCTAGGAGTGGAATGGCTAGAACATATGGTAACACTATATTTTACTTCTTGAGGAACTGCCAAACTATTTTCTAAAGCAATTGCATCCTTCTCACAAGCAGTGTATGAGGATTCCAATTTCTCTACATTCTTCCTCAACACTTTTCATTGTCTTACTTTTTAAATGTAGCCATCCTATTAAGTATGAAGTGATACTGTATTGTGGGTTTAATTTACATTTCTCTAATGACTAATGATGTTGAATATATTTTATGTGAATATTAGCAACACATATGTCTTCTTTAGAGAAATGTTAATTCACTAATTCAAATCATTGGCTTATTTTAAGTGGGTTAATTTTTTTTATTGTTGAGTTTTAAGAATTCTTTTTATATTCTGGACAAGTCATCTGTCATTCTGTGGGCTATATATTCATTCCTGATAGTGTCTGTTGAAACACAAAAGTTTTTAATTTGGTGAAGTCTTATTTATTTTTTATCTTATTGCTTGTATATTTCTTAGAAAAATTGTCCACCCCAAGATCATGAAGACTTACTACTATGTTTTCTCCTAAATGTTTTATATTTTAAGCTCTTACATTAAGTTTTAAAATGTATTTTGAGTTAAATTTTTTGCTTCTGTCTATTCTAGTTTATTTTTCACTCTTCTTTTACTACCAGTCTGGAAATAAACAGAAAATAACCAAATGAATTAACAGTCAAAATTGCATTATTGTCATGTCCAACAAAGTTGAAGAAAACTTCAAGAAAGAACAATGAAAATGATGGAAAGTGAAGAGAACTATGCCTTCTTGAAAGACTAAATAGAGGATGACCAGTGCCCATTTTTCATCAAATCTAAAGATCTCTGATCTTAAAGATTGAGTGCAGGTGATTGGAGTCTCCAAAAAGAAACTTAACAATTTTGCTGAATATAAAACTTCTGTCCAGAAAAAGTCCAGTCATAGTTAATATAACAAGAATGGTGTACATGACATTATGTAACCTGACAGTCAAGGAGACTGGGCTGCAATGTGCATATGTGAACAATGATGACTTTACTGTGTAGTACGAGCAGTAGACGCCACTGAGTGAACATGTGTACTGTGTCACCATCACATTCAAAATGACTGAGTGAGTACAGCAATGAATGTGCATCATATTTCTCATTAAGCTTCAACATTCCTCTATGGAAACTATTCAGATGATTCAGAGGGCCACAGCTATGAGAAACCAGTGATTGGCAGCTTCATTATGACAATGTGCCAGCTCACATATCATGTTTTGTGCAGAGTCTTTTGGCAAAACATCAAATCACCCAGGTTACTCAGCTCCCCTACAGTCAGGATTTGGTGTTCTGTGACTTGTGACTATTCCCAAAATTAAAATCACCCTTGAAAGGGAAGATATTTCTGACTATCGATGAGATTCAGAAAAATACACTGGGGCAGCTGATGGGGACTGGGAGAACTCTGTGAGGTTCCAAGGCGTCTACTTTGAAGGGGAGTGAAGTATCATGGTACTGTGTTCCATGTTTTTTTGTGTCTTGTTTCTTCTTCATGAGATGTCTCTACTTTTCCTGTTACATGACTGGATATCTTCTGGACAGACTTCAAATACTCTGAAACTAAGTCTTTTCATTGAAGCCTCCCACCCGCATTGTAGAAAACCTGGCTTACTTCTTGCTTCTACTTCTATGTAAAAATAGCAACATTTAAATTTCTAATATACTTTACAACTTATTTCATTCATTTCAATTTATTTCCCTGATTCTCAGTGTGTCCCTTTGTCATTTCCTTCACTATCTACTCTTCTGGTACTTCCTCCTCCACAGACCTAACTCTTGATAGTCCTTAAGGATTTGCTTTTTCCTACTTATTTTCTGTTTTTAAATAAGGCCCTTGGGAAAGCTCTAAATGTCCATGAAGGGGCATATACTTTAGGGGTATAATGCTTTTAAGCATTACATTAAATGTGGAAACAAAGGGAAAATGATTAATTTGAATATAATTTTTACATCACTCATGTATCAAACTCTGCTAACGAAACACAAAGGATATGAAAATAGTTAAAATATATAACAATGAAAATTGAATGCCTTAATTATAAAAGACTTCTTTATAAATCATTCAAAAGTAGAACTATCAAATATAAGCATTAAAAAAAAAGTAAATTAGAAAACAAGAAACACAAATGTTCAGGGAACATTTCATAAGTTAGGTTCCCTGGGAAACAGACTTGGAGATGGAGGTTTGCAGGGATGTGTTTCATGGAGAGGTGCTTTCAGGAACAGCACCTTAAAGGAATGAGGGGAGCAGGACTGGGTAGAGGGAAAAGCTAAGATGGGAAACAGTTGAGTTTGAACTCTTGGCTGGTTTCCAGGGCTCTCTGAAGCTGGGATGGCCGTTCAAAGATGTCCAGGATAAATCAAGGGGCTGGGCCTTTGAACCCTGTAGTAACACATCAAAGGACTTAAAATTACCCCAGGGAAGAGAATGCAAACATTGGTGAGGGAGTTCCCCCCTAAAAATGTCTTGTGCTCTTAAATTGCAGGATCCCACACATCATTCCTTAATCAAATATATCTGGCAAGGCTTCAAGGATTTTAGTTATTTTTTCAATGCCCCAGGAAATTTCTTATATGCAACAAATTTGGGAACCACAAGCATAACAGATGCTACTCACTTATATTTTATCTTTGTTTCATAACAGAGCTTTAGTAGCTATGTGTCTGGACATCAGTAATATAACTCCTTGCAAAAGCACAGAATTCATCTATTTTTTAGAAAATTTATTTGTTTTAGGAAGAAAGAGGGGGTGGAGAGAGAGAGAGACAGAAAGAAACATTGATTTGTTGTTCCACTTATTTATGCATTCATTGGTTGATTCTTGTAGATGCTCTAACTGGAGATTAAATCAGCAACCTTGGCATATGGGACAACACTATAACCAACTGACCTATCCAGCCAGGGCCCAACTAATGTTTTAATAGATCAACTCAATTCTTATTAAAAAAAAAAAACCTAATATACTTGACTATTTGGAATAGCTTTGCAATGGTTGATGGCATTTTTTACTAGTTATTCAGTTTTTTTATAAAATAACTTATGAGATCAATTTAAATTTTCATTTTAATATTATTTTAATAAAAGAAATAAGTTACTTTTTCAGAACTATTTTTTTATTTTATCAACCAAGTGGAAATACATAATTATTATGTTTCCAATCTTTTCCTTGACTAAAATTAAATCCAAACAAAATTATTCTGTAAGTCAAATTTTTAATAAATTTGCTGTAATTTCTCAAGTATTTCTCCTCTATAAGTATTACTCTAAATAATCCTTGAGTGGTTTTGACTTTGCATTTTTATTTTAGCAAGTTTAAGTTATACAGGCTGTCCCAGGTCTCAATGTATTGCCTTTTGGATAGAAAGTCACTGTTTATTACAGCTCTGTGATAATTTACCAAATTCTTTTAAGCCTTTCTTTTATTTGCTTTTTATTTTTGTTCTATTACAGTTGTCCCAGTTCCCCACCCCTTTGCCCTCTTCTACCCAGCCCACCTCCTGCTCCCTCAGTCAGTCCTCACACTGTTGTCCCTGTCCATGGGTCATTCATACATGCTCCCTGATGAGTCCCTTCCCCTTCTTCCCACCATTATTCTCCTTTCTTCTCCCCTCTGGTCACTGTCAATCTGTTCCATATTTCTGTGACTTTGGTTCTATTTTGTTCATTGGTTTATTTTGTTCATTAGACTCCTCTTATAGGTGAGGTCATATAGTATTTGTCTTTCACCAACTGGTTTATTTCACTCAGCATAATATTCTCCAGTTCCATCCATGCTGTTGCAAAATGTAAGAGTTCCTTCTTTCTCTCTGCTGCATAGTATTTCATTACACAACAGAATATGCATTTCTTTTTTATAGTGAGTATAATGTTAAGCTTTCTCAATAGAGAGTGCTAGAGAAACACTGCAGGATAAAAACAAACAAACAAACAAACAAACAAACTCTCCTACAGTTTCCTGCTGCTTCTAGTGCCCCAGCAATGTGCTTAGAATACATAGTCCCATGGAAACCTGGCAGCCCAGAACTTCCATGGCCATCATCTTCCTGTGGTTCTCCTGACAGGGGTGCTATTCCAGGCTTCTCCCCACATTGGCACTCCATCTGAAGGTCTGTACATATGGCCACTAGGCAGAGATTGCTTGCACCCCATCTCTGCCTTGAAGACTTGACACAGACATCTGCATACCTTCCACCATCTATGTTCACCTCACAGATGAAGAAGGACCCAGTGCCCTATACCAGCTTTAGGCCCACATGTACGACTGTACAGCCACCCCTCATTTATGCTCTGCCTGCACTGTAGAGGGTTGGTTGCTGCAGACCAACTCTGGCCCAGGCAACTAGTGAACTTCTTTGGCATCTAGTGGGTTGCAATTTTATCTTTTCCAATGAGGACTAAACTCCAGCCTCGGAAAGGAGCCCCCTTTGGAGTTTGTCCTTCCTTGAGCATCTTTCCTCTGCCCTAGGGTATCATATGAAGTTTTCTTATGTTATACAGTTACTCTTTTCTCATAGTTTAATCATTTTTTTATGTTAATCTTCCCCTGAATAAATCATTGTGTGGTTTCTCTCTCCTGATTGGACCCAGGCTGATACCTGCACATCAGGTATTTTGATGTACATTAAAAATAAATATAATTTAAAACTTGTAATAATCAAGCTTCTACTTGCTATAGAACTAAATGACATCTATAGTTTCTAAGAATACTTTTGAGAAGTAAATTTTTAAATTACATTAATCCATTCAGAGTATATATATTCTGAATACAGGATAATTTGTTATATTGTTAAATCTGCAGATAGGCTTATTATCAGTATCTGTTGATTATTTGCCTAAAAGTAGTGAAAACATAAGATAACAAACTGTAACTCCTGGATTCAGCGGCATTTTAGAAAATAATATGTCCCCATTTTAGCTCACATAAATACAAAATATCAGTATGGTTTACCACTTCCATTCTACATGTAGGTATTAAACCTAAAATTGCTATTATTTTTTTTCTGTAGCCAGATAATATTTGGCATCAGAGACTTTCTGGTATTTGTAGTCTGAACTGAACTTTAACACCAAATAAATACTTCATATAACTTTATAGATCTTTACTCATGGTACAATAATTCAGCACCACTGTAGACAAACCGCTGAGGGAAATATGAGGAAATATTAGTCATATTGGAAGGTAAAACATTTCACTTAAATCAAGGAGATGAATACAATCACCTTCTAGGGATAGTGTTATGGAACAGACCAAGGGTGGGGGCTGAATGATATAAAAGAATCCCCCCCTTTTCTCCAGGAGTTCCTCCCCACCTATTGGGTTCATTTTGCCCACTGCCTGGGGAAAGACATCTCTCAATGCCAGAGATCAGTGAAAAGGAAAGTAATTTATTATTTATTTGAAATAATACAAACTGAAGTTCTCCACAAATGCACACAATCCTCCCAGCACTCTCCATGTGGCAAAAGGGAGCACTTCCAAAGCCCTGTGGCCCTGACTCTCACCCAAGCCATGTGGTCCCAGCCAAGACACCAAAGCCAAGTGGTCACCAAAACAGACACATGGTCCCCAAAAGAGGCCTCCACTTAAATCCCAGCACCAATCTTCTTCTGCAGCCTCATTTCTGGTTCCTCCCACAATTGGCCACAGCTGCCAGCATTCTGGGTAGGTGTGGCCCTGTGGTATGGACCAATTATCTCCAAGCTCTTCTGGACCCTGTTACAATTCCCTATTTGGGACCCCCTCTTGGCTGCACCCTGTTACAAATCTCTCCTTCCAGATACACAACCCCTTTATAATCATATAAAGGACAGTGAACAAGGTCTCATCTTCTTGTAACTACTTCCAGCTAGACACGGATGTTGCCCTACCTACCCGTGGGTCAAGGGTGCCCTGAAAGCTGGGGGTAGGGTGCAACATGGAGGGAGTCCTTCCTGTAAGGGGAAGGACTTTATAGAATCCAGGTCAGTTGCCTGTCACCAGGAAGTTGCAGGCTTGGTGTCCGAAAGCTGGCATTACTGGACAGTTGGCATATTCTGGAAATGACAAATTTAGAAAAAGAGTTGGAAGCACAATTAAATCATAAGCACTAAATGACAAAGGCAGGGACTTAGGTAAAGAATGGCTTATCTGGAGGAAGGAGTGCAAGGCATACCACACCTATCCAAAACCCTTGTGGCTCACTATACTTCACTCAGGCTGAGGAGTATATATTAGGTTTCCCTCCTTTCAGATATCGGGGCCCTTTATGTCCAAGTCTTTAGGACAGAAAAGGGAAAATCAATTCTAAAATGAAGCCCACAGACCACGCCAACCCAACCACTTAGTTCAGTTAAACTGTTGAGTCTCAGGGGGTGATGATGAGAATGGGCCCCATAAGTGAGGCCTATATTGCAACCAATCACTCAGGTAATGAGGTCTTAGGCATATACCCTATGAAAACAGAAGGAAGAACACATGTTAATTTACACAAAAATCCCCAAGCCAGTCTCTGTGCCTGTGAGACTATCTTTTGGGAAGACATCTTGTTGCAAGGTCTTTACTGCAATGACATCCAACAGTGGCAGTTTGACAGGTCCTTCATGCCTGTAAATTGAAAAACAAACTTTCAAGAGAGTTAGTTGTGCTGTTTCTGATGTTCAATACTGAGTATTGCGATTTTCCTCTAACCATAATTTTTTTCACTAAAGTCCCCCCCATTGTTATTAAAGGGACTACTTTTAGTTCAGCTTTTAATTTTTACCATTTGTTTGCATAAACACACAAAGAGCAGCCTGAATCACCTATGATCTTTAAGTCCGCTTTACTAGAATTCACATAGGGAACCTTTAAGCTGATTTTTTCAGTCCGCCCCTTGAGGCACAGAAGCAGAGCCACACACCTGCCATCTGACTTCACCTGTACCAGTTGTTTCACTCAATTTCTTGAGGCTTCCATTGTGCCTACAGGTTCCTTTTTAGCCATCTTTCAGGAAAGCAAACTTTGTTTCTTCTCTGGAAAGACTGCTGCAAACTGCACAACCAGTCAAGGGACCAGGCTTTTTCTCCTGGGCTTTTGCTAGTTTTGCAAGTCAATCCCAGTTCCTTAGGACTTTTTGGTGACAACCAGAACCCAGACATGCCTCCTTCAAGTGTGACATTCCAGTTAAAATTTCAATGAACAAATCACCATTTATGACTGGTATTAATGGATTTATGCAAAGGAACTTATGTAATGTCAAATTTTGGAGTGATCAGGTAGGGAGAAAAATATGAAGTGCAAAGGAAAATCCTTTTTCTTTTGATATTTATATATTTTTATTTACATATTTTACACTTTTCCTTATTCATTTTTTTACAGGGTGTTAAGCTTTTTTTCTTTTTTATTTAATTGTTGTTCAAGTACAGTTTTCTGTCGTTTACTCCCATCCCAGCCAACACACCCAGCCCTCCCCATCTCCCTCCTATTTCCACCGTCCTTAGTTTTTGTCCCTGTGTCCTTTATACTTGTTCCTGTAAGCCCTTCCCCTTTTCCTATGAAATTCCCTCCCCTCTACCCTCTGGTCACTGTCAACCTGTTCTCTACTTTAGTGTCTTTGGTTAAGTTTGCTTGTTTCTTTGTTTTGTTGTTTAGGTTCCTGTTAAAGGTGAGATCATATGGTATTTTTTCTTTCACTGCCTGGCTTGTTTCACTTAGCGTAATGCTTTCCAGTTCCATCCATGCTGTTGCAAAGGGTAGGTGCTCCTTCTTTCTTTCTGCTGCATAGAATTCCATTGGGTAAATGTACCATAGTTTTTTGATCCATTCATTTACTGATGGACACCTAGGTTGCTTCCAACACTGGGCTATTGTAAAGTGTGTTACTATGAACATTGGGGTGCAAAGGTTCTTTTGGATTGGTGTTTCAGGGTTCTTAGGATATAATCCTAGCAGTGGAATTGCTGGGTCAAAAGGCAGATCCATTTTTAGTTTTCTGAGAAAATTCCATACTGTTTTCCATAGTGGTTGTACCAGTCTGCAATCCCACCAACAGTGCACTAGGGTCCCTTTTTCTCCACAATGTCTCCAACACTTGTTGTTTGTTGCTTTGTTTATGATGGCTATTCTGACAGGTGTGAAGTGTTATGTTATTGTGGTTTTAATTTGCATCTCTCTGATAGCTAGCAATACTGAGCA
The DNA here is from genome assembly GCF_004126475.2 of Phyllostomus discolor. NCBI lineage: Eukaryota > Metazoa > Chordata > Mammalia > Chiroptera > Phyllostomidae > Phyllostomus > Phyllostomus discolor. Next base: position 6,380,484 of record NC_040916.2, on the reverse strand, counting down.
TCTTTTCATATGTCTCTGGATCCTCTGTATGTCTCCTTGGAGAAGTGTATGTTCAATTCCTTTGCCCATTTTTTAATTGGGTTTCTTGTCTTCTTAGAATGGAGTCATGTAAGTTCTTTATATATTTTTATATGGAACCATAAATGGCTCCAAATAGCTGCTGCAATTTTGAGAAAGAAGAGCGCAGTAGGAGGGATCACAATATCTGATACCAAACTGTATTACAAGGCCACTGTAATCAAAACAGTCTGGTACTGACACAAAAACAGGCACATGGACCAGCGGAACAGAACAGAGAGCCCAGGCATAAACCAAAGTCTCTACAATCAATTAATACAGGGTGTGAAGTTTTAACTTTCCCTGGAATCCTCAGTTTCCTTTTTAGAGCAGATTGGCAGAGACACGCTCCTTAGCCTCAGGCTGAAGTACTCATTAACCCTGAATGACCCTCCCTGGGTCCCAAGTGGCAAAGGCATTCTCCCCAACCAGTTACAGGTGACCTTTATAGGTCTTACAGGTGACAGGTCTTCTAGGTTACAGGTTAACTAGGTCTTTAGATACAGAGGGTTTTTGATCAGAAACAGAACCAAATTGAAACCACATCCCTGTAAATTTTACATTTTCTCTTGTTTACTTTCCTACAGGGTATGAAGTTTGAACCTTTCCTGGAATCCTCAATTTCCTTTTCAGAGAAGATACAGAGCAAAATAGAACAGTACACAGGTAGAGGAATTCTCTTGTACTAGTACGTCCACTGGTGCCTCCACAGAGACATGCTTCTTTGCCTCAGGCTAAAACACTCATCAGCCCTGAATGATCCTTCCTGGGTCCCAAGCAGCAAAGTCATTCTTTCCCCCACTGGCTACAGGTGACCTGTACTAGTCTTCCTGTTGGGAACTGCCCTACCTGGTATTAGAAGCTGTAACACCCGCCAAGGCTAAGGCTGAGGGAATGACTTTGGACTGTAAGGCGGCAAGGAGGCAAAAGCTTATCTCCCTGGCAGGAGCAACACTTCTTCTCCTTTTACTTCACTCTTCCTGGCCCCAATGCTTGGTCGGTTAGCCAATGACGGGTAAGATTCCCCAAGGGGGGAATGACCTAAGACAGGCACAATCACATGGGAGGCCCCCAAGGAAGGACTTTGGGGGCTACAGCTAAGGGAGTGATGGACCCTTGCCCCTTGGCTTTGACAAAGCCAGAGTCCTCATTGTCTGTGAGAAAATCTCCTAATCTCTTGGCTGCTTTACTTCCCTTGCTTCACCTAAGCCTGAAACAATGACAGGGTGGTGCTGCCCTGTGCTGGAAAGGGTGGGTTCCCCACGTGATCAGGCCTAAGAAAGAATATGTAAAATCCTGTGAAACCTCCTTTGTTTAGAATGCTCTCAGTTGAATGATAAGAGTCCAAAGAAGAAGTAAGTTTGTTCCTTAAAGTTTTTTACAGCTCTTTGACCCTGACTCAAAATAGGCCCTCAGACTTCCTTGTTATCTATTCTTTGATCTTTACTTCCTAAAAATGAGTAATGAGCTTTACCTGAATTCTTATGCAAATGAAACCAATAAAAAGCCTCTCCAGTGGGGGAACGGGGCGCTCCCCGCTAGAGAGAGTGGCCATTCCATCCCTACTTCCCCACAGGACTTGGTTGTCTCTGTGTATGTTTTTCTTGCGTGTTGACAAGCCATCCGCAGTGTTCCGTGGTCACTGCCAGTCAGTGATCCCGTCAGCTGGCACCCAACATGGGGCCAGGAAGGAATCTGGATCATTTTCTTGAAGCCTGTGGCTACGAGCTGTCGCTGTGGACAGCGCATCAACTTCTGGTGGATTTATGGGTAACTAGCCCAGGTAAGGGCTGATGACCCCATACTCTTTCTCAGGTATGTCATAGCATGCGTTGGATTTCAGGGAAGTAGGTCTCTTCTTTTTAAAGGTCGCTCCTCTCTTTCACGACCACCTATAGTAGCGTAAATAGTAACTTAGCTCTCAAATTTGGGAGAGAAAGCAAATGGTTTGACTTGAAAAAAGAAGTCAGGTGATCTGTTTTTGGCAAAAAGCCGCTTGTCGCGGCAACTTTTCAATTGTTGTTTTTCCTCTCTGTCCGCCTGCATCAGGAAAGCCAGTATGTTATGAGAGTTCCAGTTGCCACCGAACTCTGAAGATCGCTTTCCAGGATTTAAACATTAGCCATAGGTTTATATGAATGAGGGCTTTGACATCTGCCAAGCTCTGAAGATAAAAGGCATTTCCTCCTCCGGCTGGGGAAACTGAGTGTTCCCAAGTGAGTCGGAACCTTGCGGAGGTGTCTGGGATCATCTCCCGAGATGTGTAGGGGCCTTACAGGGAACTCCCACACAACGTAATCTCGCTACTGGGGAAATGTGCAGACTGATCACCTGTGGTGCTTCAAGTTCCCTTCCTCGAAGGGAGGACCCAAAGCACATAAGCAGAGTTGGGGTCCAATTCCTTTTCTCTGACTGTTTTTCACCAACAGCACACTTCGATCCATGACCCTTTTTCCCTAGGTAGTTAATGCAGGGCCAGCGCAGGTGGCAGAAGCAGGAAAAATAAAAATTGGAGAAAAAAAATTAAAAATAAATAAAAGGAAGCTTTTTCTTTTTAAAAGGCAAACATGGGTTCTAACTTATCTAAAGGGCAGAAAGCTTTTCTGCGTATATTACAACAACTTCTTAAGGAAGCTAAGTATAAGGTGAAGAAAAGGCATCTAGTTCAGCTTTTGCAATCTATAAGAAAATATTGTCCTTCATTTCCTAATAAAGGGACGCTGGACATTGATGTATGGGAAAAAGTGGGTGACAGGTTGAAATCTTTGCAAGGCAGTGGTATATCTATTGGTTCACACACCTTTGAGACCTGGAGGCTGGTCAGGGATACTCTTGAGCCCATTTGGGCAAGGAAGGTGGAGCTAGACAAAGAAGAGTCTGATTTGGAGAGTGAAACTGTGTGCAATTCCAGAGAGCAGGTTACAAAGGCCCTGCCTTCACCCCCACAGAGAGGCTTGTCACAGCCACAGGAGAGCAGCTCCTCCCGAGATGAGTCACCACCGAGAAAGGAAGAAAATTCAGGCAAATCCCCCGATAGGTCTATGAGAAAGTGCCTTCGCCAGGCAGCAGAGAAGGGGGACTGGGAGACTTTATCTGCCTTCCCCATTATGGTTATGGGACAAAGGAACATCCACGAGCCACTCCCCTTACCATTTTATAATGATTTAAAAAGAAGCATTAAAGAAAATGGGCTCCGATCTCCCTATACCAACGGGTTATTACAAGCCACTACTGATGGTTGTAAGATGGCTCCTTGTGATTGGTATGCTCTTGCCAGGACAGTTTTAACCCCAGCTCAATACACTGTCTGGTATTCGGAATATTGCCAACAGGCCGGCACCTGAGCAGCCGAGAATGAAGTAATGCAAAATCTGGTTACTCTTCCCATGTTGATTGGATCTGGTAAGTTCGATAGGGCCGCAGCTCAGGCATGACTCCCTCCCCTCACTTACAATTAGTGCACACATATTGCCCTAAGAGCTATGAAAATGGTGCCTGATTCTCAGACTAGGGAAGTTTCTTCTTTTGTTAATATCCATCAGGGTGCTTTTGAGGTTTATATAGATTTCATTGATTGCCTCTAGGAAGCCGTTGAAAGACATGTAGATAATGAAAAAGCAGCCAAAACTATTTTACTTCAGCTGGCTTATGAGAATGCTAATTCAGACTGTAGATCTGTCTTAGGCCCTCTTCGGGCAACTACAAAAGATATTAGTGAATTTATTAAAGCTTGCCAAGATATCAGCACTGAGCAGCATAAAGCTTCTCTTTTAGCTGCCACAATTAAAGAAAATTCTAAATGTTCTATTTGTGATCAACCTGGTCACATGCATAAAGACTGCCCAAATTTATAGAAAGGAGGAAAGAATAACCATACATCTTTAGATACAGAGGGTTTCTGATCAGAAACAGAACCAAATTGAAACCACATTCCCATAAAATCAGCAAATGAGCAGTTGAGGTTTCCTTTCCTCTAGATTTAAAACTTTCACATCTCCTACATAGTTTTACTCATCCAGATTTAAACATAATTCACTTTTAATCCCTGTTTCTTTCCCACACTGGGAAGGACTATACTTAAGCTCAGTATCTGACAACCAAAAGTCCCTAGCACTACAGGTACCTTCCACTAAAAGTCCCTAGATTTGCAGGGACATCCTGCAGCTTTCTGGAGCTCAGACCTTGCAAACAGCCCATAAATCAGATGATCACCCTTGGACCCCAGTTTATGACCTTCAGAATCAGAGCCCTCCCTACCAGAACCAGTTGCACAGAGAACTTGACTGGTGCAGTGCCCACATAGCAGCAACATGTAGCCCATAATCTGAAGAGAACCCTTAGCCTACCATCTTGCCCAGTTCCAAGATGGTGAACTCTCAGGTAACCCATCATCCAAGATGGCAGCGCCCATGCACCCTGGGTTGTCCAAAATGGCAACAACCATGAAGGCTGGGTCATCCAAGATGGCGAGGCGCATGCATGACTTGTCCTCTATGGTGGGTCACTCACATGGCCCATCCTCCATTTTACCCAAAATTGTGGTGCACCCACATGGCTTGCTGTCCAATTCCAAACATACATGTAGGGTCAGTTTACAGGGCCTAGGGGTTTGCTTCCTCCCCAAACCTGAGTACAGGCACCCTTAGTGCCACCTGGACTTACCAAAACTGTAAGTCAGCAGACAGGGGCAACCTGGGAGAGCATATTAACCAAACAATTATCCACAACTCCATTATTCCAAGACAGTGTTCAGAAACAAGTTTTTAACCAAACCATTTCACTTCTCTGCTCCCTCCCCTGCTTCATTTTTTTTTTTTTTTTCATCTTTCTGGGCATGATTAGACAGCCGGTGCCCTCAGGCGGAGTGCAGAGAAATTCTCAGAGACTGGGAAAATTCTGAAGTCTCACTCTCCCGCACCTGAGGGTGTCAGTCTGCCACAGGCAATTACCGTCCCTTTGTGGTCACAGAAAAAACTGTTACAGAACAGATGGGGGAGAGCTGAATGGTATAAAAGACCCCTCCTTTTCTCCAGGGGTTCCTCCCCACCTATTGGGTTCATTTTGCCCACTGCCTGAGGCAAGACATCTCTCAGTACCAGAGATCGGTGAAAAGGAAAGGAATTTATTATTTATTTGAGATAATACAAACTAAAATTCTCCGCAAATGCACACAGTTCTCCTGGCACCCTCCACGTGGCAAAAAGGAGCACTTCTAAAGCCTCGTGGTCCTGACTCTCACCCAAGCCACGTGGTCACCAAAACAGACACATGGTCCCCAAAAGAGGCCTCCACTTAAATCCCAGCACCAATCTTCTTCTGAAGCCTCATTTCTGGCTCCTCCCACAGTTGGCCACAGCTGCCAGCATTCTGTGTAGGTGTGGCCCTGTGGTGTGGACCAATTATCTCCAAGCTCTTCTGGACTCTGTTACAAATCCCCATTTGGGACCTCCTCTTGGCTGTACCGTTATAATAGGAGCAATTATTTTAGAAAAGAATGAAAGTTCTCTATGTTAATAGTGTGAAAGCAATGTGGTGGTAGAAAAGGGCAAAGAGGTGAGTAGAGAAAACAGAATCCAAGAGAATATAGGGGCAGTAATCTCCTCATTGCATGGTAGAAATTGAAGTTGTAAAAGCAGGCAGAGGACCTGAGGACCTTTTTCTAGAAAAAAAGGATAGCATCTGAGAAGACACTAATGCTAATTTTTAAAGAACCCCCATCCTGAAAGAAAGAGGACACCTGAAAACCCAGTGACTCAAACCAGGACAACAAAGTTGTTTTCCACTTGCTCTTAGGAGGCAGTCACCACGACTGAGCTTCTGGAGCAACAACAATGACCTCTTCAATAATGCTCCCTCTTTAGGCTGTCTTCCCTTCCTTGTCTTACTGATCCACTCAGGCACAGAGCTTTATGGAACCACTTCCCAGAGAAATTAATGAACCACAAATCCTGCCTCAGGGAAACCCAAAATAAACATCAACCAAAAGGAACTCCTAGTAGCAGGAGCCCGTAATAGCTTCTAAGACTGTGAATACAAACCTTCCATTTTAAGCAGGTTTCTCTAATGGTTCAAGCCCCTCTGATGCCTGCCATTCGGTGAAATGCTGCCATATACCATAGCCTCACTGCAGTATATGCAGAGTAATTAAATGAAAGAAGCTAATATTCCCCATAGAGTTCTGTGTACAAAAGAGAGATGAGACAACCAAGGAATCTGAGATATGAAGGAGAGGGGGCGGGGGGGATTTCAGGAGAAGTGAAGTTGGAGGAAGTGGTGAGTGGAAGGAACAAAGACTCCAAAATAACCCAAGATACAAAGGTGATTGGTATGGGGTTTCTCCTCACATGTGAGATAGGTACTCAAGGATTTTTACATTTCTCTTAAATAAAATGAAGACATCAGATGAAAGACTTGGGAATGCACAGGTGGCTGGCACGTGGGTTTCACATTCACCAATCTTTCAGAGTTCGTTCTCTGGAGGTGAAATAGGTGAGTCAGGCACCATCATAAATATCCCTTTTCCCTTTGTGTAAGGGAAAAGTCGAGAGGTATAGCCTTAGTGAGTCACAGACCAAGTGCATGGGGTTTAGAAAATGGAATAACTCCCTTCAAATAGGAGAGAACAGACAAGGCTCTGGGGTGTGTTGACATTGAATATAAATACTGAGGGCCTGAGTGATTTGCACATGTGGAACTGTGGAGTAAAGGCCATTCAGGGAAATGTAACTGATGTGAAGCCAAGCCCATATTCAAAATCCATACAATAAAATGAATGTATTGACTTTATGTAATGGGTTTGTTTATGGACCTTATTCCATGAAGTCCTAATGATCACAAAGACAAAATTGTGTTTGATAATGAAATTTTAATGAAAAAATGTGCAGTTAGTGTCCAAAAAAGCAAAAATATAAGCCACAAGATAATAATTCTATAATCTCAAAAGACTAGCAAAAACATTAGCAAATTAACCGTTCTAGGTACTTATTACAATGAATGTTGGTGTCAGAGGGATGGTAGGGTTGCTAGACTAGAGTGATGCATATTGAATTGAAGGCAGCAAGGCACTTTTTTCTCCCTCTTCTGGGAACAATTACAGTGATGACTCCAGAGTCATTTCCTCGCCTTCTCTCTTTCTCGTTCCAGGCGTTCAATTTCTAAGGACAATTTATATACCTCCAGGGCCATTTTCACATCCTCCGGTCTCGGGAGACACTGCATGAGTTTTCTGCCTGCTTTAACTTGCTCACAGCCTGAAGGGAACTCCTAAAAGAGATATAGCTGGTGAGTATGGTTGAGAGGCTTCTCCCCAGATCATGAGAATGGCAGGACTGCAGGATCAGGTCCCAGACCAACCCTGGGTTTGATGGGTGAGCAGGAAACCAGAACACACTTTCGCTCCACCATAGTCTCCCCCTGAGGGATTTAGACCTGTTCTGAGACAGCTTCCCAGAAGGCCTCTGTGGGACAGAGCTATTTTGGCCAACCATCCAAACACAGAACACAGTGTATTGTATAGTCTAGAAAAGGAAAGTTAGGAGTCAGTGCTCCCAGGTCTCTGACAATGTCCTCTCTGTAAGGGGCTTGGTGTTTCCTGTTCTCAAGTGAGAGCAGGACAACTTGCCACCCTAACTGACCAGAGTGCTTCCAGGGAAAACAAGAGAGCTCTTTTGAATGACTCAGGGATCCATCCTGGCAGGTCAGATCTCACCTTTGCTGGCTGGAACAGTGCTTTAAGGCGGCACCGTTTTTAGGGTTTGATAGCACAGGAACTTCCTTGAATTGTTTCACTTACCCACTCACACTTGGGCACCTCTGGATACCAGGTATGGTTCTCTAAGCAGGTGATATTTTGGGGACCAACCACAGTATAGCCAGAAGTACACTCGATGGTGACATTTTCAGATTCAACAAATTGATCCTTATCCCCAGACACCTTTCCATGCTCTATCTCTGGTTTTGGACACAGAGCTACAATAAAAGCACAGTTAAGTAATCTGAAAATTTAAGATAAAAAGGCATGATAACAGACTAGGATATTAAAATGAACCACATGTAGGTGCTTCTAATTGTTTTATATTTTCCTATTTTGATAGCAATGATATTAGTTCCCATTTTTATTGAGGATTGACTCATATCAGTCATCTGGACTGAGCATTTTATGTGATTTTCTCATTTAAGTCTCACTCTTCTCTATGAAGTGAGCACTCTTACTACTGCCATTTATCCAGGAGAAAATGAGATACAGAAGGGTAAGAAACTTGTTCAAGACATAACATCTCTAAATAACATGACAGGGTATTAAAAAGCCACATGACCCCGGATTCGCAGCTGTCAGTGCAACTGTTCCTCATATTGTGTCCCACAAAAGACACCAGGGGTGAAATCTTCCTTCTTGCCTATTATCTCCTGTGTGCAATGATGGCAAAGTGTTATTAGACCTGAGTGCATGTAAAAATCAGACTTGATCTTGACTGCTCCTGCCCTACAACAGGTTGGCAAGCTGGGAGTCCCCCACCACACACCTCCATCACGGGAAGTTGGTGCCCTGTGTGAGGCTCAGATGGAAATGCCTGACACTTCCTGGTATTTGGAATTAGCCCATGAGAGTCTGCATTCATGCCTGAGCAAGTTTCCATGAACATTTTGCTACAGGCCACAGCTACACTCAGAGAACTTACAGCCAGTAGACAACTTCCAGAAATACACAAGCAAGTGGGAATCTGGGCTGCCTCCAGGAGGCTGAATTGTGTAACTGGGAGAAAGAAGTAGGGCACATTCATGTTCCTCTGTGTCCCTCGAACTTTTTTGTTTTGGGTACCATCTAAATATAATAATTATTTAAAATAAGTCAAATCAAATGTTTTTGTTCTGCCTCTGGCTAGAAAGAAAGTTTATTCTCAATCCCTCCATGACAGTTCCACCCACTTAGCCACGGGCTGGAGTTACCTTTACATTGAGGGGCCGGAGCTGACCAGCGTGAACTACTGCAGGAGAGTGTGGCCTCTCCATCCAGAGTGTATCCTTCATCACATTCATATTTAACTTCCTTAGGTTGGAATAAGTATGAAGGTATTCGTATAAAATGTCCGTGGTCAATATGAGGAGGATAAGCACAACCTTGGTGGTAAGACAAAAAAGTGAGGGAGCTTGGGTTTGTAGAATATAAAACACAACACATCCCAGAATCTGTGTGGTTTGTAGGAACCTTTGTCCTGTCCTGTTATCTTCTCTGCTCACAGGATTACTTAGCCAAAGCCAAGTACCTGTGCTGCCTTCCTGCAAGCCTCAGAATGAAGAACTGTAGAAAGACTTGACTAGAATTTCAAGCACTTAGAGTTTGCTTCATATAACTAACAAGTTCATCAACCTTTACATTCTTTAAGAACCATTTTGGCACAAAGGCTGGATTCAACCCAAAGTCATATTGTACTGATACTACACTCATGCATTTCAGGCTAATTGCAGAGATGTACACCTGTGAGAAACGGTTTAAGATGCTAAATATATGCACAATCTCTGATTCATTGTGTCCAATCAAAACTGTTCATCATCCCCACAAAAAATACTTACTGCATTGTACAATATTTTAGAAAAGAGCTCATAGAATTACTTAAAATGATTACTTGCATATTTAAATAACAGGCACAAAACATGTATAAAGGATCCATGAACAAGGACAATGGGGTGGAGGATTGAATGTGGGAGGTTGGACAGACAGGGGAGAGTAATTGTGGAAAAATGTGGACAACTGTAATTGAACAAGACTAAAAATATTTTAATAAAATAAATAAATAATAATAGACACAACATAGTGCACAGCACCATGAAAAGTTCTCTGAAAAGAAACACTGTCACCATCCATGTACACTGCATAAGAAATTTAAATAAAGCAGGTCATTAGGAATGTCAGATAACATTATACTGATGGACTATAATAGTTGTAAGTTCTATCCTAACATGCCTCCTAAAAGCATGGAAAACATAATGCTGCACAGTAAGTCTGGAATGCTGGGCTTTCCATGGCAGGAGACAGAAGTAGGAATTAAATAACTCAGGGAAGTGAGCATCCTGAAGTGGATATACTGTGTAAGCTGGAAAATATCACCAGATGATTCTGTTACATGGAAAGGCCCAAAGAATGATTGTCCAAGGACATTAGGAATTCCCCAAGACACTTCTTATCAAAGGCAAGAGCTAAAAATAGGAAGGCCATTAAAGAACAAGTTTCACTCTTACTAACAGCAGTCAGAGAAGTGCTCATTTGCTTTAGAAGTTAAGTAAATGTAATCATCATAATGACCAGGTAGAAAGACGACCTAAGCAGCCAACAAAGATACTACTCAATTTGTACCATCAATAAAAATTAAGGATGGATAATCAGGAGACTGATGGCCTTTGGCCCAATAAAAAGTTACAATCCCTTGCTCAGTTTCTGGACCTGTGCCAATTGCCAGTTCTGGAGATCATTGACTAAAGAAAAGAGACAGCTCCCAGAAATAAAGATACTACAACAGCTCAGTAAGTATGCATAGTAATGGGTTCCCCAGGCTTCCAAGAGGACCTAAGTCTTTTACATAGGTAACTGTGCACTGGTGAAAGGTGCACAATAAGCTGACGATTAACTGAGCATAGAACTCAGGTTGACATCAATACCTGTAACCAACATAGTCCTCATATTAGACCACTTGGTGGTGATTTCCATTGTCTTTGAAAGTATAATGAGAATCAACAAAGTTGGTCATTAGCACAGCCCCCATATTGGGTCTTTGGCCTACCAGGTAAGAACTATCATACCTCAGAAGGTGAAGTAGAAGCCATACATATGACCACCACTCTTCCCCCTTAAGGCAAAGAAAGTAACTTTAAAAATATCATGTACGAAGGGGGAGGGGGGAAATTAGTGCCAATCTTTTAATCCTCATAAAGGATTAAAGATGCTAAAGTGGTCATTCCCATTTCCCTCACCTGTCTACTACAAAAATTAGGATTCTAGACAATTACAGTAGACTATTGAAAATTCAACATTTTAGTCCCCATTGCAACCACTGTGCTAGATGTGGTATCTTTGCTAAAGCAGATTAATATGTCTTCAGATAAATGAGGTTACTATTTTATCAAAGGCATTCTTTTTCACCCCTGTCAAAAAAGAAGATCAGAAAGAGTTCGAATATACATCAAATGTTCAAAATCATATATTTCCACTTTAAACCCTACTAGTCCCTCTCAGGATAGAGTCCGAAGCTTTCAGGAGCATCTGGACATCCGCAGAATATCATGTTGATCCAGTCCACCAATGACATCATGTGAATTCTACCTGATAAGCCAGAAGTAGGTGGCATGGTGATGCTCTGGCATATAGAAGGGAAGGAAGGAAGGAAGGAAGGAAGGAAGGAAGGAAGGAAGGAAGGAAGGAAGGAAGGAAGGAAGGAAGGAAGGAATTTAGTTCAAAAAATCAGGTTCAAATGGATTTGGGGGAGTCTTGTTTTCCAGGTTAAGACATAGGAAGGGAAGATAAGAGAATAAAGATCAAGAAATAGAATTAATAATTTAAAAGGATAACTAATCTACTACATGTGGTCTATTTTCACTGATTCAAGAAAATGCAAATAAACAATGTGGGGGAAAGTAGAAATTTGAACTGGAGGCATTGCTTTTGAATATATTTATTCATTCCAAGAATCATGCAGAGTACCCAAATTCTTTTACCTAATTTGAAACCTTTCCTTAATAATCTCCATTACTTTGTTATGAGGAAACTTCTAAAATAACATAATTCCATAACCTCTTACTCTCAACACATGTTGGTGTCTCAGGACTCCAGGTGCCATCTCCTTGGCAGGAAGCTTCAACAGTTCGTATCCCACCACATGAATACCAAAGCGAGTCTCCATGGAAATATTCACAGTTACTGGCCAAACCGTTCTTTCTCAAGGTAGTGATTCTGCCATTCTTTAGGTCTGGTACTGGGCAACATACCTCTAAAAAAAAAACATGAGACATAGTTAGTAAAACCATACTGAGGAGGCGCCTATGGCTAGCAACCTCATTTCCACCTTCACAAGAGCTCACTGCAGAAGAGAGGCTGGGGAAACACACTAGGGTACAAGAGACACTTTGAGTACTCACTCTTTGTCCCTGATTTGCTAAAGCAGTCCAACCCAGTCATATTCCTCCAGCTAAATAATTTCATAGGTGTCTCCAAAATGAGAAGTTGGATTAAGCCTTCCGACTTCTCATTTTCAAAAATGTTTCAAGAGCAATGGCAATGTTTATCTTCTCTTGGCTTCATTTAGGGCTG